>NC_140585.1:829558527-832514557 GCF_964204655.1 Triturus cristatus | reverse complement strand
GGTCCCAAAACGCGTTTTTCCCATGCATTTTTCCATAGGACCTTTAGAACGAGCTACAGCCCGAACGGCTGAACAGAATTACTAGAAATTTGGCAGAGAGGTAGTCCGTAGGTCAAGGAAGTGCCTTTTGTAGGTTTGGTGTAAATCAGTTCAGTTGATTTTGAGAAAATAGCCTTTAAATCAATATATATATCTGAGCCAGCTTACGGTACGCTTACCGTACGCTTACGGTAAGCGTACGGTGGCGTGCGCGAGCGCGATTCTGATTGGCTCTTAGATCTTAGTAAACATTCGAATCGGCCGAAACCAGGAAGCGGCGGCCGCCATTTTGTGTATTTCACTCTGAAAAAAAAGAGTGAAAACAAGGAAAGGGGGCAATGAGGAGAGTTACAGACCCCCTAACAATTGTAAGGGGGTCAAAGAAGGACAGAAAAGTACAAAGAAAACATTTATTGATTTTAAAAAAAATCACGGGGTACGCGTACGGTAAGCTCACGGTAAGCGTACGGTAAAAAAAATAAAAATAAATAAATGAAAATCAGATTTAAGAGTTTAGAAATTAGGGAGCTCTAAAAAGAGCTGTTGTGTTTATGGAGTCATTTTTTTAGTGGTACCTACAAGTAAGTACCGATGCAGAGTCTAAGGTTCAAGAGGAAGACTCTGTTCCCTTCATCATTGAAGTGCACACCATCTCCTCTATAAATGTCTTGCATGTCGTAACGCAAGTTGTTGTGGTAAATGGCACCCATACCATAGTCACGGAGGAAAGCAGAAACAGATTTGTTGACGTGCTTTCTTGCTTTGTCAATCTGTGGACAGAAATGATTGGACCAGTTCCATTTTTGCCTTTGGCATATGTTGGAAAACACAAAGGCAGTTTTAGGGAAAAGTGAAAACAGTTGTGCAAAGGTGTCCTTCATAAGCATTTCCAGACCTACCCCAGTCAAAGTGCCTAGGTCATTGCCACCACAGTGCACTATTATGAGGTCAGGGTGTTGGATTTGCATGAAGGATTTCACCAATGGCATCAATTGGTGCCACTTTAACCCTCTCTGACCAATCCATTTAATGTCTACATTTGGCAAAGCAAGGTCTCTCACCATATCTGTTTTCTCTGCAAACTTTTCACTCCAGAAGACATAGCTGTGCCCTACAATCCACACTGTGAACATCTTCAAAGGAGAACTGGATGCACTCAGGAGGTGTCTTTCAGTAGAATGGCAATATGAAAAGAAAGACAGTTTGGAAATGGAGGCATACATATTTTTTACAAAACAAAAAGAACTGATTGGCTGTTTCATACCATTCTAGAAAAAAAACTAGGCTGTATGTGAAAATTAATAGAAGCATGTTTTGTATTGGTACAAAAAAATGTGTAACCAAAGAACAGTACTATGGATTTGCAGTTAGGTTTGAAAAGTCAAGCACTCTTGCTCTGTGGAATTGAAACATTGTGTGTCGAACTTCTGACCTAACTGCACACAGCAGTGTTCCATGAGCTGTTGCTATGGTAGCAGGCAGAAGTCAAGTTGGGGGAAGGGTACTAGGCAGAAGTCAAGTTGGGGGCAGGGTACTTTTGGAAAAGGGTTGGTTTTCAACCAATAGAAATGTGTCATTACATTTGAAAAAAAGGGGGAAGCACTGAGATTTGAAACTTACATGTATATGTGTGGAAAAATAGAGGGAAAGTTTGCCATTATCTGGTTCTGCTGAGAGGAGAGAGGTGTACAGAACAGAGATCCTGGCTCTGATAATCTGCTGTTTGAGTGACACATTTCTTTCACAACTAACTAATTTTAAAGGTGAGTTTACAGTTTGAGAGGGGATGTATGTGGTAACTTAAGAAATGAATAATAGAAATGGGAATTGTTTTTGTTGTAGTTACACATGGTGGATTCATAATGTGTCAGTCTGTAAAAGAGATTTTCACTTGGCCCGAAAAAAAAAGAGCAGTAAGTGTGCTTTCAAATTGGCAAAGAAATTTCGTTTTGGCACTAATGTGAAAACATGACTCTGTGTGCATAGAAGAATTATAGGCAGAAATGTATTGCGTCTTGCTCTGGTGATTTCACAGTTGCAGTAGATGGAAAAGAGGAGCGAATATTTGGGGGAAGAAGCAGAGGTTTAGCACACACCCATGTGCTTGCCATGTATAGTCATGCACAGTAATTAGAAGCGAGTGGGGTTTTCAGGTTTAAGTCTGTAATGCAAATACATTCAGCATCACTAAGGCTGGTTGCCCCTGCTGGAGTGTAGGCAGTCACAGAGAATACACACGGTGGTGGTCTGAAAAAAAAACAGCTTGGACATGTGCATTTAAATAAATTTAAAAAAAAGGTTTCAGAATGTGTCAGTCTGTAAAAGTGATTTCAAAGTGTAAAAAGAGATTTTCACTTGCCCCCGAAAAAAAAAGAGCAGTAAGTGTGCTTTCAAATTGGCAAAGAAATTTCGTTTTGGGACTAATGTGAAAACATGACTCTGTGTGCATAGAAGAATTATAGGCAGAAATGTATTGCGTCTTGCTCTGGTGATTTCACAGTTGCAGTAGATGGAAAAGAGGAGCGAATTTTTGGGGGAAGAAGCAGAGGTTTAGCACACACCCATGTGCTTGCCATGTATAGTCATGCACAGTAATTAGAAGCGAGTGGGGTTTTCAGGTTTAAGTCTGTAATGCAAATACATTCAGCATCACTAAGGCTGGTTGCCCCTGCTGGAGTGTAGGCAGTCACAGAGAATACACACGGTGGTGGTCTGAAAAAAAAACAGCTTGGATATGTGCATTTAAATAAATTTAAAAAAAAGGTTTCAGAATGTGTCAGTCTGTAAAAGTGATTTCAAAGTGTAAAAAGAGATTTTCACTTGGCCCGAAAAAAAAAGAGCAGTAAGTGTGCTTTCAAATTGGCAAAGAAATTTCGTTTTGGCACTAATGTGAAAACATGACTCTGTGTGCATAGAAGAATTATAGGCAGAAATGTATTGCGTCTTGCTCTGGTGATTTCACAGTTGCAGTAGATGGAAAAGAGGAGCGAATTTTTGGGGGAAGAAGCAGAGGTTTAGCACACACCCATGTGCTTGCCATGTATAGTCATGCACAGTAATTAGAAGCGAGTGGGGTTTTCAGGTTTAAGTCTGTAATGCAAATACATTCAGCATCACTAAGGCTGGTTGCCCCTGCTGGAGTGTAGGCAGTCACAGAGAATGCACACGGTGGTGGTCTGAAAAAAAAACTGCTTGGACATGTGCATTTAAATAAATTTTAAAAAAAAGGTTTCAGAATGTGTCAGTCTGTAAAAGTGATTTCAAATTGAAAAAAGAGATATACACTTGCCCCCGAAAAAAAAAGAGCAGTAAGTGTGCTTTCAAATTGGCAAAGAAATTTCGTTTTGGCACTAATGTGAAAACATGACTCTGTGTGCATAGAAGAATTATAGGCAGAAATGTATTGCGTCTTGCTCTGGTGATTTCACAGTTGCAGTAGATGGAAAAGAGGAGCGAATTTTTGGGGGAAGAAGCAGAGGTTTAGCACACACCCATGTGCTTGCCATGTATAGTCATGCACAGTAATTAGAAGCGAGTGGGGTTTTCAGGTTTAAGTCTGTAATGCAAATACATTCAGCATCACTAAGGCTGGTTGCCCCTGCTGGAGTGTAGGCAGTCACAGAGAATACACACGGTGGTGGTCTGAAAAAAAAACAGCTTGGACATGTGCATTTAAATAAATTTAAAAAAAAGGTTTCAGAATGTGTCAGTCTGTAAAAGTGATTTCAAAGTGTAAAAAGAGATTTTCACTTGGCCCGAAAAAAAAAGAGCAGTAAGTGTGCTTTCAAATTGGCAAAGAAATTTCGTTTTGGCACTAATGTGAAAACATGACTCTGTGTGCATAGAAGAATTATAGGCAGAAATGTATTGCGTCTTGCTCTGGTGATTTCACAGTTGCAGTAGATGGAAAAGAGGAGCGAATTTTTGGGGGAAGAAGCAGAGGTTTAGCACACACCCATGTGCTTGCCATGTATAGTCATGCACAGTAATTAGAAGCGAGTGGGGTTTTCAGGTTTAAGTCTGTAATGCAAAAACATTCAGCATCACTAAGGCTGGTTGCCCCTGCTGGAGTGTAGGCAGTCACAGAGAATACACACGGTGGTGGTCTGAAAAAAAAACAGCTTGGACATGTGCATTTAAATAAATTTAAAAAAAAAGGTTTCAGAATGTGTCAGTCTGTAAAAGTGATTTCAAAGTGTAAAAAGAGATTTTCACTTGGCCCGAAAAAAAAAGAGCAGTAAGTGTGCTTTCAAATTGGCAAAGAAATTTCGTTTTGGCACTAATGTGAAAACATGACTGTGTGTGCATAGAAGAATTATAGGCAGAAATGTATTGCGTCTTGCTCTGGTGATTTCACAGTTGCAGTAGATGGAAAAGAGGAGCGAATTTTTGGGGGAAGAAGCAGAGGTTTAGCACACACCCATGTGCTTGCCATGTATAGTCATGCACAGTAATTAGAAGCGAGTGGGGTTTTCAGGTTTAAGTCTGTAATGCAAATACATTCAGCATCACTAAGGCTGGTTGCCCCTGCTGGAGTGTAGGCAGTCACAGAGAATACACACGGTGGTGGTCTGAAAAAAAAACAGCTTGGACATGTGCATTTAAATAAATTTAAAAAAAAGGTTTCAGAATGTGTCAGTCTGTAAAAGTGATTTCAAAGTGTAAAAAGAGATTTTCACTTGGCCCGAAAAAAAAAGAGCAGTAAGTGTGCTTTCAAATTGGCAAAGAAATTTCGTTTTGGCACTAATGTGAAAACATGACTCTGTGTGCATAGAAGAATTATAGGCAGAAATGTATTGCGTCTTGCTCTGGTGATTTCACAGTTGCAGTAGATGGAAAAGAGGAGCGAATTTTTGGGGGAAGAAGCAGAGGTTTAGCACACACCCATGTGCTTGCCATGTATAGTCATGCACAGTAATTAGAAGCGAGTGGGGTTTTCAGGTTTAAGTCTGTAATGCAAATACATTCAGCATCACTAAGGCTGGTTGCCCCTGCTGGAGTGTAGGCAGTCACAGAGAATACACACGGTGGTGGTCTGAAAAAAAAACAGCTTGGACATGTGCATTTAAATAAATTTAAAAAAAAAGGTTTCAGAATGTGTCAGTCTGTAAAAGTGATTTCAAAGTGTAAAAAGAGATTTTCACTTGGCCCGAAAAAAAAAGAGCAGTAAGTGTGCTTTCAAATTGGCAAAGAAATTTCGTTTTGGCACTAATGTGAAAACATGACTCTGTGTGCATAGAAGAATTATAGGCAGAAATGTATTGCGTCTTGCTCTGGTGATTTCACAGTTGCAGTAGATGGAAAAGAGGAGCGAATTTTTGGGGGAAGAAGCAGAGGTTTAGCACACACCCATGTGCTTGCCATGTATAGTCATGCACAGTAATTAGAAGCGAGTGGGGTTTTCAGGTTTAAGTCTGTAATGCAAATACATTCAGCATCACTAAGGCTGGTTGCCCCTGCTGGAGTGTAGGCAGTCACAGAGAATGCACACGGTGGTGGTCTGAAAAAAAAACTGCTTGGACATGTGCATTTAAATAAATTTAAAAAAAAAGGTTTCAGAATGTGTCAGTCTGTAAAAGTGATTTCAAATTGAAAAAAGAGATATACACTTGCCCCCGAAAAAAAAAGAGCAGTAAGTGTGCTTTCAAATTGGCAAAGAAATTTCGTTTTGGCACTAATGTGAAAACATGACTCTGTGTGCATAGAAGAATTATAGGCAGAAATGTATTGCGTCTTGCTCTGGTGATTTCACAGTTGCAGTAGATGGAAAAGAGGAGCGAATTTTTGGGGGAAGAAGCAGAGGTTTAGCACACACCCATGTGCTTGCCATGTATAGTCATGCACAGTAATTAGAAGCGAGTGGGGTTTTCAGGTTTAAGTCTGTAATGCAAATACATTCAGCATCACTAAGGCTGGTTGCCCCTGCTGGAGTGTAGGCAGTCACAGAGAATACACACGGTGGTGGTCTGAAAAAAAAACAGCTTGGACATGTGCATTTAAATAAATTTAAAAAAAAAGGTTTCAGAATGTGTCAGTCTGTAAAAGTGATTTCAAAGTGTAAAAAGAGATTTTCACTTGGCCCGAAAAAAAAAAGAGCAGTAAGTGTGCTTTCAAATTGGCAAAGAAATTTCGTTTTGGCACTAATGTGAAAACATGACTCTGTGTGCATAGAAGAATTATAGGCAGAAATGTATTGCGTCTTGCTCTGGTGATTTCACAGTTGCAGTAGATGGAAAAGAGGAGCGAATTTTTGGGGGAAGAAGCAGAGGTTTAGCACACACCCATGTGCTTGCCATGTATAGTCATGCACAGTAATTAGAAGCGAGTGGGGTTTTCAGGTTTAAGTCTGTAATGCAAATACATTCAGCATCACTAAGGCTGGTTGCCCCTGCTGGAGTGTAGGCAGTCACAGAGAATACACACGGTGGTGGTCTGAAAAAAAAACAGCTTGGTTTCATAATGTGACAGTTTGTTATACAGATTTTCACTTGCCCAAAAAAAAAGAGGAGTTTGTGTGCATTCAAATTGGCAAAGAAATTTCGTTTTGTGACTATTGTGAAAAGAAATGTAGTAATATATTTAAATACAATAAAGAATTTTTTTTTTAGTTTTTTTGCAGGTATTGCTGAAGAACAGTGAACAAAATTTAAGATGCCTACAAAATCTCGAGTTCAAAAAACGCTAAAAAAAAAACTATATTTGAGGACAACTGGAGGACCAAAGTTAGTAGAAGATGCTGATGTTGGGAAAAAGAAAAAATCTTCTGGTAAGCAAAAAAGACAATTCCTAAACAAAATATTGAAAACAAACAAAAATGTACAAAATGTCTGTTCTCGGAAAAATGTAACAAAACCTACAGAACAGCAAAAAATTGAGGATTTAGTTAATGCAAATATACCTTCTGCAATTGAAAAGTTTAACATAAACAGAAAAACAGCATTTAAAGAGATACGTAGAAAAATGTTTCAGAGAAGAGTTATGTCCAATTTGATAAAGGATATAAAGAAATATAAGCAAAAGGCTAAATATTATAAGAGAAAAAAAGAAATTGAAGCCATTGCAGCAAAGGCATTAGAATTAAAAAGGAAACTATTCATATTAATTTTGAATAGGATGCGTACATTAGATAAAATGGTTAATGTACTGAAATCACAAAGCAAAAGCAAAAGAGTAGTGAACAGAACAAATTTTTGTAAAGTGTTTTTAGGAAAGTGGATGCATAGCTCAAGTAGTGAACCTTTTTTTAATGAAGAGAGCTATTTTCAAAGTAATAGTTTGCTGCATGCAGTTGACACCAGAGGTCGTTCATACGAAGTAAAAAATGGTTGCATAATGGAGAAGGAGATAATGGTTCCAAGAGATGAGGTACAAGTGATGGCAGATGAGGCAATGGGGAGACGTCCTAAAGCCCCAGTGTACACTTGGAATTGTAGTAGTATTTGCACTGTGCGTCAGGAATCTATTGACAGATTTCGAGAGTTTCTAAGAGAATATAGTAAAAAAAGTGTAAAACAAAAGATTAAGGTGCTTCAAAGTCTGGATCCATGCAGAGTGAGAGAGAATACTGGTTTGCAGGGTCATTCTCTTGCTTGTCTATCTAGAAAAGTGTGCAATAGTGTTTTCCATCATTTTAGGATGCTGGCTGTTCATCATACTGAAATGAGAAAGTTTGTGAGACGGTTGTATTTTGCCAAAAGTCCAGCAATAAAGTTAAATGAATTGAATAGGGCTCTGTTCCGAGGAACGGTATCAGATGTAGAGAAGGTTGTTGATGAAATTCAGTTTTGTTACTTTGGTCCTGAACAAAACAGTGCAGAGAAGGACACAGTAAATGAGGCAGAAGTGGAAGAGAATGTAGAACCTTGTGTAAGTAAGACATTTAATGATCACATAACAAAATTTGCAATAGTCTCTAATGAAAGACCAAATGTTACTTGTATTTGTTGCCGCAGAACTCATTATAGAAAACAAACTAGGAATGTTGATCTCTACAGAAAGAGTGAAAATGAAGATAATTATAAGTGGATGGATTTTGCAACATATATATTTCTTGAAAATTGTTTTGAATTGGGTGAAGATCAGCGTATTTGTAAATACTGCTACAACAAGTTAGAGGAAAATAGAATGCCGACCAGAGCTGTACATAATAATTTAGAATTGGATGCTATTCCTGCTGAACTTTCTGAATTAAATACATATGAGTCTATACTCATTCAATGTGTTCATCCGTTCCAGACCATAGTACGTATGGAGCCCAAAACTGGTAAATTACCTCCTTCAGATTTAGTGAGAGGTTTAAAAGGTAGAGTGGTGTATTTGCCCTTGGATTTGAAAAAAAATATGGAAACTATTGATGCGGATACTTTGGAAACTGAACCATTAATTATTCTGGTTAATGGTGTACCTACAAAGAATAAGAAGATTTGGCAGGAGCTGGTAGATGTGCGGAAAGTACAAAGAGCAAATTTGTATTTGAAAAAAAATAACAAATGGTATGAATCAATTTATATAGTAGAAGAAGAAGAAGAAGAAGATTTACAAGGAGATACAGAAACACCAAGTGGACAAATTGAAAAAGTGGACAAGTCAAAGGAAGAAGAAATTTATGAACATTTTAGCATACATCCTCTCCATTCGAAAGAAGTTATGGGAGACAATATTGATCTCTTTCAGATGAAGAAAGCAAAAGGAAATCCCGTGAGTGTATGGGAGGAGAGCTTGGAAGCTCGATGTTTTCCCCAGCTGTTTCCTAAAGGAAAAGGAGGACGATACGATGAACGTCCGGAACAGATTCCAGCTTCTGAGTATCGGACTACAAGACTATATGCTGAAGATCCCAGATTTCGACAAAGTATCCCTTATTTGTTCCATCTTTTATTTGAAAGCGACTTGTCTGCACTGTCTTATGCAGTAAATCACATTTTAAAAAGTGGAGTACATTTACAAAATGTGTCTGCTAAGGATTTTATGGAGAAAGTGCAGCACCGAGATGATCATTTGGAAACACAACTGATCAATCTGATGGCTTGTCAGCGTGGGACAAATGAATATTGGTACCGACGCCATGGTGAACTAAAATGCATGTTACGCAATTTAGGAACACCAACATGGTTCCTTACCCTAAGCTGCGCCGAGTACGCTTGGGATGATTTACTGGATTTTCTACGAGAGGCCAATTCAAACATTGAAAACATCGAATACAAGACAGCAGGAGAACTGTGCTCATTGGATCCGGTTAATGTTTGCAGATATTTCAATCATAGATTTGAGGCTATGATGTCCTTCATCTGCAATAAAAAAAATCCACCCCTTGGAGAAGTAGTGGATTTCTTTTGGAGAAAAGAGTACCAGGCAAGAGGTGCTCCTCATATTCATATGCTGCTGTGGATCAAGGATGCCCCAAAGTTTGGAACAGATACTGATGAAGCAGTGTTATCTTACATTGAAGAATATGCAACATGTGCTATACCTAAAAGCACAGAAGAGTACAAGTTAAAGGAGCAAGTTCTACGTTTCCAAAGTCATCGGTGTGGAAAATACTGTCGACGGAAATACAAGAGCAAAGAAAAATACTACACTAAATGTCGATTTGGATTTCCTAGACCTGTTCTTACAAATGGAAGAGTCAACAGTTTTATGTCAGCTGTGAGACATACTATCACAAGAAAATCACCTAAGAATACCTACAACCTTAAAAGAAAAGAAGAATCAAAAAATATAAATGACTACAACCCAGTCATTTTATCCATGTGGAACGCTAACATGGATATACAGTATGTTGCTGACAATTCCATTGCTGTTGCTCGATATGTAACGTCTTACATTACGAAATCAGAAAAAACAGAATTGAAGGAAATGTGGGAAGAGATTTCTCACGAGAAGACTGTCAGTAAGAAGCTGTACAGTTTCAGTTTGAAGATGTTATCGCATCGAGAAATTGGATCCTACGAATGTTCAGATAGATTATCTTCTGCAAGTCTCTACTCGAAGTCAAGAAGAATAATTTGGGCAAGTTTAGGCCTTGCAGCAATGAGAAATCGGGTACTGAAATCTGTTGGAGAAATTGAATATTTGGCACAGTTCGAACCTGAAAGTACAGATATATTGAAAACAAACATGTTGGACACATATTATCCCAAGAGAAGTCATCATCTGGAGAACATGTGTCTCTATGAAGTGCTGCAGAACTACATTTATTCACGGAAAGCTGCAGAAGACATCAATAATGGAAAATATAAAGTCGTTGGTGAAGAAGGATGTTTGGTGAAGCAAACCAAAGGAAGTTTGATAAATCACCGGAAGCTGAGTTGCGACACTACCGACAAGAAAGAATTTTACTACTTGGCTCTTTTACAGTTGTTTAAACCATGGCGTTCAGAGGATGAACTACTGGGAGAATTCCAGAGCTATGAAGATTCTTTTAATGCTTGCAAAGACAGCATACAATGCAGTACATTCTCAACTTATCTGCAAATGTTAAATGAAGAAATTGAACAGGAAACTACAATTGCAGCAGAAATTGCTAGAGACAGTTCTCAGGACAGCCAAAGTTCAGGAACATACAGTCAAGATCCCCTAGGACAACCAATCGTTGAAAATGAAGCATCAATAGCCATGAATGAAGTGGAAACGGCTATGAATCAAGCTCAAGAAGCATTTATAGACTTAGAAAATTTGGAAAGACAACTGAATCAAGAGCAGCAACAAATTTATGAAGAGATCAAAAACAAAATTGATCACGGATTTCTACATGAAAAAAAAGAGTGCTCATGCACATCATTTCATCCAATCAGGATGTATGTAAGCGGACAAGCTGGCACTGGAAAAAGTTTCCTAATTAAAGTCATCAGAAGCTACCTAAAGCAAAAAACAGATTCTACTTTGTCTTGTGTGGTTACTGCTCCAACTGGGTTAGCAGCATATAACATAAAAGGAATCACCTTACATCGTTTGCTAATGTTACCAGTGGAGCATGAGAACAAAATACAATTCAACAAGCTAACTGGAGAAGCATGCTTGGAAGTTTCAAGAGTATTGAAGAAGATGCAAGTTCTCATTATTGATGAGGTGAGCATGGTATCAAACTTAATGCTTGCCTTTGTGCATTTAAGAATGCAGCAAATTTTGAAGACAGACTATGACGTGTTATTTGGTGGAAAACACGTCATCGTTTTTGGGGATCTTTTGCAACTTACTCCGGTTAAAGGACAACCAGTGTTTAATACTGTGACACATGAAGACACGAAGAAGTCATTGGGAAGCATCGGTAATACAAATATTTGGTCCTTCTTTGAGTACAAGGAACTTACAACTAATATGAGGCAAGCAAACGATGAAGAATATGGAAGTATTCTGAAAGATATCAGGATTGGACTACTCACAGAAGCTGGCAAAAAAGCATTACAGACTCGGCTGCTACATAATTTATTTCCAAAGGAAGAAATAGTTGCAGAGAAGATATACAAGAACATTGCAGAAAACAAAAGTGTCATCTGCTTAATGCCAACTCTACGTGAATGCTCAATATTCAATGAGGAGCTTTTGAAATTGGAAAAGGAAGAGATCATGAAATTGGAAGCAGTGGACAAAATTGAGGATGGAAGAATTACTGTCACAGTAACAGGCAAACTGAAAAATAAATTGGACTCACTAGAGAAGAACATCTCCAAAACAGCAGGATTAGAAAAAAATCTATATGTTTGCATGAACTGTAGAGTGTTTTTAAGGAGAAATTTGGATGTTGAAAAAGGCTTAGTAAATGGAGCGATGGGAAGAGTTGTGGGTTTTATTAATTATCAGAAAAAAGATGGAATTGAATGGTTAAAAATAAAATTTGATCAGATAGAGGAAGTTAAAGACATTTGTCGTTGTTCAGTTCGTTTCATGCTTGTGAAAGACTTATATGTACGTAGGAAGCAGTTTCCGTTTTCTCTAGCATATGCTGTAACTATTCACAAGTCTCAAGGATTGACTGTAGATTGTGCATTTGTGAACATTGGATCTAGTGTGTTCAAAGAAGGTATGGCATATGTTGCTTTGTCACGAGTCAAAACATTATCAGGTTTATTCATGATAGACTTCGATGACTCAAAAGTTAGTGCTGATACAAACTGTGTAAAGGAGTATAATAGATTAAGAAGAAGCTATGCTCCTCATTTAGGTCAGTATCCTGTGTTGGAGAAACGTGTAGTTTCTCGTAAAAGGAGAAATGAGAATATCTGTAATGAAGATGTAGAGAAGAGGAAAAAAAAGAGGAGTGATGTAATTGCAAGCAAAAAGAATAAGGAAAATGAAGAACAGGTTGTAGGATGTCATTTTGAAAATAGCTCTGGTGTCAACTGCTACGCAAATGTAGTGCTGAATGTTGCTTTTTATCTGGAAAGTTTGCAAGAGCAGATAATAATAAATCAGGGAAAAAGATTCTGTTCAGAGCTCAGTCTCCTTTTTCAAAAGCTGAGTAAAGATAAAACTCAAATAGAAAGTGCTACTGATATTAGAAAACTTTTAGATGTATGTTCAGGACGAACACAGTTTTCTCAAAATGAACAGCAAGATGCTCACGAATTTTTGATGTATTTTCTTCAGGTAGTGGAAGAAGAAGGAGTTCCCATTGACATTTTTTTTGGTCTCTCTTATAAATGGGAACATAGTTGTGATAATTGTTATAATATAAGTGGTTCTATTGTTGATAATGAAAGGTTTATTTATTTGACATTGCCAGAGAGTAAAACAGTCACTTTTGCAAACTTAGTTAAAGATGCTAATCATAGCATGAAATGTGGTGAGTGTAATTCTGACATGTTATCAACATTAATTTTAAGGGAATACGGACAGTATGTAATTTTAATGATGCAACGATGTAGAGCTGATGGATCAAAATTGGATACTTTAATAAAGAAGTTTACAGGACAGCAATTATCAATTTCAGGAAAAACTTTTGTAACTGTTGCAATAATTTTCCATGATGGACCTACTGTTACTTCTGGACATTACACAGTTTATCTAAAATGTGAAAAAGGATGGACACTGTGTAATGATTCCCAATTGATTTTCAAACAACGTTTGCCTTTTGATTTAGCAAATTCCTATCTAATCTTCCTGAAACCTAAATTTTAGAGAGACTTGGCAAGATCTGGACAAAATAATTTTACCATTTTACAGGATTACCATTGCAATTTTGTAGAAAAAAGATTTTTAAAATTATCATTTGGCCTAAAGGAAAGATAACCAATTGTAATGTGGACTTTTTAAATTTTTAATGCAATTTTGAAAAACCAATAATTTAGAGATTATCGGTAACTTCTGCACATTTTAAATTTTGGAATGTTATTGGACTGCCACTGGAAATTTTTTCAAAAATAATTTCAAAAATTACTATTTGGCCATGTGGAAAAGTAAGCAATTCTATTGTGGACTAAATAAATTATTCGAAAAATTTTCGTGAACCAAAATGTTACAGAGAATCGGTGAGATCTGGACAGATTAAACTTTAGAATTTTAATGGTTTTCCCTTGGAAATTTATTCCAGGGAAAGAATAAAAAATACTATTTGGCCTAAAGGAAATAAAATCAGATGTATTTTGGAGTTATTTGAGATATATTATTGTGAATGTACTTCTGAAACAAAAATATCAGACGGTATTTTAAAGAAAAAAGTATTGTTTTTAGATGACATTTTTTAAGAATAATATGCATTTCTGTAATGATAAGTTTAAGTGAGAAGAGATTCTGGGCTTTTTTAATACAATCTTTGAGATTGTTATTTTTTTTTGCCCGCTGTAAAATGATGAATGCAATTGCTTTCACAATTTATAGTGAAATGCAATATATTCTGAAAACAGCAAAAATAAGGCAAAAATATTTTTTGGGAAAAAATGTAAATATGTGTACTGTATTATAAAATGTTTTAAAAATATTAATACTTTTTTCTTTTTTTTCAGATCGATATAGAAAATTTTCGTAAACTACAACCATTTTAAAAACTATTTTTTAAAAAAACAAATGAATAAATATTTTTTTCAGTGAGTATGGTAAGTCAATAGTAATAATTGTAGTCTTTCAAGGACCTTGTAATGTGAAAAATGATTTTTAGTGTTTTTTTTAAAAAATAAAAAAAAGGTACGCTTACCGTACGCGTACGGTAAAAAAAAAAAAAAAAGTTTTTTAAAAAAAATGTAAAAAAAAGATGAAAGATAAGGTTGGCTCTTAAAAGAACCGTTGTGTTCATGCAGGGACAGAGGAAAGGAACCATGGGAAAATCATTCAAAGCTACAAATGTGCTGATCTATTTTGTTATTCACTAGGGAAACACTGGTCTCCCTATAACAAATTAGAGCTTTACAAAATGTGCAATGAATATCAACCTTCCGAAATCGAGGGTTCATTTCCAGAGGGCCAGCAAAAGGAGATTCTCCCCCCACAGATGAAGGGCTCACCTGACCTGCAGAAGAAGGAGTAAGCCCTGCAGGTGATGGTCCAGGCTGAGCTGCTGTGGATGTACTGGCTCGTCTTTCTGAAGAGTTACCTCCAAAAAGATGACCATGTGTCCTTCTGTGTACATCCTGGAGGTGTCTCTTCATGGTGTGATTCCCAAAGGAATACTTCCTGTTAGGATTACCTCTAGAAAGTACACGCTGACACAGCTTGCAAGTAACTAAGGGTGCATTCACCTTTTGCTGGCCTTCTGGAAAAGTAAAATAATCCCAAACATAAGAAGGTTTTACTTTCCTCGCTCTCTGCCTCAAGACAGTGCTGCTGGTGCTAGCCTCACTCTCAGAAGAGCTCTGCTGTTCTGCCATCGTATCCCAAAGACAAACCAGCTCCTTCTCCCAAGGGATCACAAGCAGAAATGAGGGGAATGGGTGTGGTGTAGGAGAGTTCTAGAACTGAAAGTAGTTTCAACCAATCAAAAGTTGTGTTTCAAGATCACATGACCTACCGTACGCTTACGGTACGCTTACGGTGCGCTTACGGCAAAAAGTACGCGTGCGCGTAAAAAAGACACGCGCTTGCGCACATGCGCATAACAGTCATTTCCCGGCACTTCCGCGTAACGTGCGCGTGTTGCGTAAGCGCGCACGCGTCCCGCGCGCAGTACGCGCGGCTACGCAAAGTGCGTAACTATACGCAAGCAGCGTAGATAGATTACGGACGTTGCGTAAACCGTACGCTTACCGTGAGCTTACGGTACGCGTACTATAAAAAAAAAAAAAAAAAAATCTGGAAATAAATTTTACATGTTTATTTTAAAAAAATATATATAAAAAAAATATTTAAGGATTTTAAAAATTAAAGCATAGTCTTTATAAAAGATAAGAAAATTAAAATAAAAATATGTTTGAAAAAAATGAAGAATATAAAAAAAAAATAGCATTTAAAAAACCTTGCAAATTCACTGAAAAAACCATGGGTTTCACACACGTTATAGTTAGGAATTAGCATTTAAAAAACCTTGCAAATTCACTGAAAAAACCATGGGTTTCACACACGTTATAGTTAGGAATTAGCATTTAAAAAACCTTAGAAATTCACTGAAAAAACCATAGGTTTCACACACGTTATAGTTAGGAATTAGCATTTAAAAAACCTTAGAAATTCAGTGAAAAAACCATAGGTTTCACACATGTTATAGTTAGCTGGACATTTTACTCGTAAAAAACCAATGAAATTGCCCCGTTATAGTTAGTTCAGCTAACTATAACTCGCGCGCCCGCAATGCACTGCTGATGACGTCACATATTACATCACTCATGACATGGTCAGTGACATCACTCATGACATCACTGATGACATCTCAAATGACATCACTGATGACATCACTGATGACATCATCTAGTGAATGTGTGTTATTCTGAAAATTAAATATGTTTTATATATGTATATCTCATGGTCGATGGAAGAATAAATGGGTATATAAGTGTCTAAATGGATGATTTGTTTTTGAAAAATTGATTGTGTAACTGACTGATTAAGTGTATCATAGTGAATACATGGCTTAGTGAATAATGTTTAAATATGTAAATATCTGTATCAGTCTCTCACTTTGTGTATAAGTGGCTGCATGGGTTGGTGAGTAGCTACATGGGTGCCTATTTAGGTTATTAGTTGTTTTTTTGAGTATCAGTCTGAGTGTCTGCATGGTTCGGTGGGGGGTATTACGTAGTGCATCGGTGCATGAATGAGTGACTCACTGTTTGTATGTGTTGAACACAGCATGTGTGCAGGACTGTATGGGTGGATGAGTGTGTGTATGGGTGTGTTAGTGAGTGAATGACTGTCTCAATAGTGTCTTCAGGAGTAACTACATACGTTTTAAACTAGTATATGTGACTATTGGTGTATATATGTGAGTATATGTGAAAGTGAGAGATTGAAAAAGTTCCTGTATGAATAAGTATGTGTTTCTATAAGTGATTGTTTAAAAGACTAAGTATGTGTAAGTTTCCGTAGAAGTAAGTGTGGTGGTGTGTGTATAACTGTATATGCAAGTAAATGTATGTTTGATTCTTTATTAGCATGAGTGACTATGTGTGTGAGTAACTCTATGGATGAGTGGCATTGTGTAACAGGATGTATAGATGTATGAGTACATATGATGAGTGAGTACATGTATGAGTGACTGTATAGGACTGTTGGTGAATGAGTGGATGTGTATGTGGATCTTAGAATTACTGAAGAGGTTGTTGTAACTGGTATTGGTATGTCCATTGTTTTGAAATTTTTAGTCTCTATTTTTGAATGTGTGTATCAAAGCTTATATTAAGGTGAGAGGAGGTCTGCCACTCTATCACAAGGATGATGTCATCAGTGATGTCATCAGTGATGTCATTTGAGATGTCATCAGTGATGTCATGAGTGATGTCACTGACCATGTCATGAGTGATGTAATATGTGACGTCATCAGCAGTGCATTGCGGGCGCGCGAGTTATAGTTAGCTGAACTAACTATAACGGGGCAATTTCATTGGTTTTTTACGAGTAAAATGTCCAGCTAACTATAACATGTGTGAAACCTATGGTTTTTTCACTGAATTTCTAAGGTTTTTTAAATGCTAATTCCTAACTATAACGTGTGTGAAACCTATGGTTTTTTCAGTGAATATATATATATATATTACTTACTGGAGGTCGGCAGTAGGTAGTTATAGTTAGGACCTGTTATACAAAGCATACATTTTTTTATTTGCCAATATATTTGGCGCAGTCTGACGATTCTTCATGAAATTTTTAAAACTGGTGGCCTGCTCCATTCAGGTCCTGTCCTGAAAGTTTCGGGGTGATTTCTCAAGTGGGGGCTGAGAAAAAAGGGGGGACCCAAAGCACATTTTCCCCATGTTAATTTCCATAGGAATTTTTGGAACAGGCTACAGCCCGAACTGCCAAACGAATTACTCCAAACTTGGCAAAAAGGTAGATCTTGTTTCAGAATATGCCCTGTTTTTAAATGGTATAAATCCGTTCAGTAGTTCCTGAGAAATTTAAAAAAGAAAAATATCGATATCTGAGCACCGAGCAGGAGTCGAGAACCCTCCAGAGCACGAGCTCAATTCTGATTGGCTGCCAACACTCCAAACCAGGAAGTGTTGGCAGCCATCTTGTGGCTCGGTAACCAAGTCACAAGAAAAAGGGTGAAACAAAGATAATCAAAATGAAAAGGGGGTAGGATACAAACACCCTGATCCCCTAGGCCTGCTCAGGGGGTCTCACAAGGACACCCAGGGCCAAAAAAAACATTATTTATCTTTTAAAATGGCCGAATTGACACTGGGGTCGCAAATCCGGCTAAGAAGATAAAAAAAACAAAGCTCGGGCTCACGCACTTCGTTTTTGAAAGCCTCAGGTTGGGCTAGGCCCCGGGGGCACTCACCAATTGATTTGGAGGGCACACGGGAGCCCTCGCAGCCCCGGGGACCACCACCTACCCAGGGCTTGATTATATCATATGCGGGGGGCTCTGCGTCCCCCCGTAGTCCCGGGGACCGCCACCTCCCTGGAGCTTTAAAAACAAATGCGCAGGGGTCCCAATCCCCCCATGTTGCCCCCGAGACCGCCACCTCCCTAGGGCTTTGATAATGAACCACAGGGGGCACGCAGCCCCCCTACAGCCGCTGGGACTGCCAACTCCCCGGGGCTCTGTTTTAAATTTAAAATGATGTGTGGGGGAAGAGCCCCCACACACGCCCCGGGGACCACCACCTCCCTGGGGCACATACTGATTTAAAATGCTGAGGTCTGTAGTGGACCCCCTGGCCCCAGGAACCAACAACTTCCCGGGGCTTTAAAGACTTGGGAGGGGGGCTGCATGGCCCCCCTGCAGGAGCCCTTGATGGCCCTGGGGACCGCTCAGTGGTACAGGGAGAGGGAGGGGCCTGATATAACAAGTGTCCCTGGGGGATTATGTCCCCTTCAATCCTTAGGGTCCCTGGGGCCCAACTAGTCCACCAGGTACCTCCAGTAAGCGCCACAGAGCTGCGTTGCAGAGAGGTGGCCCGAGGCCGCTCCCCTTTTTATACCACTCTGCAAACGCGGCTTCTGGTGCACTGCTGGTGGGGTGATGAGGTCCTCTTGTGTCCTGAGGACCTCATGACATAAGTGGACTTCATCCTCCAAGCAGCAGTGCACCAGAAGCTGTGTTTGCAGCGTGGTGTAAAAAGGGGCTTGGCCTCGAAACACCCCTCTACAACACAGCTCTGTGGCGCTTACTGGAGGTACCTGGTGGGCTACTTGGCCCCCAGGGACCCTCATGTCTGGAGGTAATAAAAGGGGTAGTTGGCCCCCAAGGTAGATGCTGGGGGCTAACTATCCCTCCTGTTACACAGTGGGATTGCTGATAGGTGTTCGGAGGCCACGCTCACCTTTCTCCACCACTCTGCAAACATGACTGCTATGTTATAGTTAAAAAAACTATGAAATTCACTGAAAAAAATCATAGGTTTCAGGCACATTATAGCTAGAAATTAGCATTTAAAAAACCTTAGAAATTCACTGAAAAAAACACAGGTTTCAGGGACGTTATTGTAAATTGGACATTTCACTTGTACAAAAAAAGAAAAATGTTGCTGTTATAGTTAGTTCAGCTAAATATAACTTGTGCCCCGCAATGCACTGCTGATGACATCACATATTGCCTCATTCATGACATGGTCAGTGACATCACTGATGACATCTCAAATGACATCACTGATGACATCACCCACGTGAAAATCTGATGCACCTCCTCACACCCTAATATGACCTTTGATACACCCACTTAAAATGCAGACTACCATTTTCGAAACCATAGCCCACCAATAGGTATAACGGCTGAATTTCTCTGGTTTTGTGCAAGTGAAATGTCAGCCTAACTATAACGTCCCTGAAAACTATGGTTTTTTCAGGGAATATTTAAAAAAATGTAAATGCTAAATCCTAACTAAAACGTCCCTGAACCTGTGTTTTTTCAGTGAATTTGTAAGGTTTTTAAAATGCTAATTCCTAACTGTAAAGTCCATGAAACCGGTGGCTTTCTCGGTGAAATTGTAAGGTATTTTAAATGCTATTTCCTAACTATAACGTCCCTGATACTTGTGTTTTTTTGTGTGAATTTCTAAGGTTTTTTAAATGCTAATTTCTAACTATGCCTACATAGGTAGGACATGTACAGAAAGAGGAAGAAAGGAGCGCAAAGAAGCAAGAGAAGTGCAGAAAGATGCAAGTGAGGTACAGAAAGAGGAAGAAAGGTACAGAAAGAAGCAAGAAAAATACAGAAAGAGGCAACAGAAGTCCAGAAAGAGGAAGAAAGGTGCAAAAAGAAGCAAGAGAAGTGCAGAAAGAGGCCTACTTTGACTGCATCTTTCTACAGACTCATACAAATTAGCCTAATCGCTAATCCTCACTTTTCTATTGAAGATGTACTATTCATCGACTGGTTGGAATGTTAGGCCTTCCAAATGTAAAACAGCAATCCTAACCATATCACTGTTGTAAGTCTGAGCAAGTTTGTGAATATATGCAAGTGTGTGTCTCTGCATTTACCTGGTGACATGTTACATAAAATTAAACAATACTTGAATACCTGTGTTTCAAACAGCAGACACTGTAAATTGTGTAAAGGGCAGATGCATATTCAATAGTATATTTGAGGGGCTCTATAACACCAATATACATAAGACATGTATGCCTGTCCAACTAAATGACAGAGCAGTACTAAGAAGATTTTACCACCTATAAAAGAAGCTACCCGCTTTTTAAGCTTCCATCTTCAGATGCATAAAATGTGTGAGAATACATGTACAAATAGACATATACCTCAGTCATGAGAGCACACAGTCCTTTAAACTTGACAGCTTGCACTTTCCATTCCAATATAGAAACAGGTGAGAGAAGTACAGAAAGAAGCAAGACAATTGCAGAGAAAAACAAGGAAAGTACAGAAAGAGTAAGAAATGTGCAGAAAGAGGCAAGAGAAGTGCAGAAAGAGGCAAGAGAGGAGCAGCAACAGGAAAGTGAACTGCAGAAAGAGGCAAATGTGTTGCATAAACAAGCAAGAGAGGTGCAGAAAGAGGGAACAGGGGTGCACAAGCGGCGAGAAGTGCAGAAACAGGCAAGAGATGTTCAGGAAGAGGAAACAGGGGTACAGAAAGAGGCAAGAGAAGTGCAGAAAGAAGCAACAGAGGTACAGATAGATGCAAGAGAAGTGATGAAAGAGACAAGAGAGTTGCAGAAAGAAACAAGAGTGGTGCAGAAAAAAAGCAAGAGAAGTACAGAAAGAGTCAAGTGAGGTGCAGAAAGAGGCAAGAGAGTTACAGAAAGAGGTAAGAGAAGTGCATAAAGAAGCAACAGAGGTGCAGAAGGAGGCAAGAAAACTGCAGAAAGAGGCAAAAGAGTTACAGAAACAGACAAGATAGGTGCAGAAAGAGGGAACAACAGTGCAGAAAGAGGCAAGAGAAGTACAAAAAGAAGGAAGAGAGGTGCAGAAAAGGGCAAGAGGGGTGCAGAAAGAAACAGGAGAGGTGTAGAAAGAAGCATGAGAATTGCAAAAAGAACCAACAAAGATGCAGAAAGAGGCAAGCGAAGTGCTGAAAGATGCAACTGCGGTGCCAGAAGAGGCAAGAGAAGTACTTAAAAAGACAAGAGAAGTGCAGAAAGAGGCAAGAGAAGTGCTGACAGAAGCAACAGGGGTGCAGAAAGAGGCAAGCGAAGTGCATAAAGAGGCAGAAGAGGTGTTGAAATAGGAAAGACAAATGCAGAAAGAAGCAATAGAAGTGCTGAAAGAAGTAACAGAGGTGCAGAAAGAAGCAAGAGAAGTGATGAAAGTTACAAGAGAGTTGCTGAAAGAAACAAAAGAGGTGCAGAAAGAAGCAACTGAAGTGCAGAAAGAGGCAAGTGAGGTGCAGAAAAAGGCAAGAGAGGTGCAGAAAGAGGCAAGAGGGTGAAGAAAGCAGTAAGAGAGGTACAGAAAGAAGCAAGGGAAGTGCAGAAAGAACCAACATACGTGCAGAAAGAGGCAATAGGGGTGCACAAAGAGGCAAGAAAAGTGCTGAAAAATGTAAAAGAGGCAAAAGAAGTGCATAAAGAGGCAAGAGAGGTGTGAAAAGAAGCAAGAGAAGTGCTGAAAAAGGCAAGAGAAGTGCTGAAACAAGCAACAGGGTGCAAAAAGAGGCAATAGAAGTGCATAAAGAGGCAAAGGATGTGTAGAAAGAGGCCATACAAGTACAAAAAGAAGCAAGAGAAGTGCTGAAAGAAGTAACTGATGTGCAGAAAGAAGCAAGAGAAGTGATGAAAGAGACAAGAGAGTTGCCGAAAGAAACAAGAGAGGTGCAGAAAAAAACAACTGAAGTACTGAAAGAGGCAAGAGAACTGCAGAAACAGGCAAGAGAGGTGCAGAAAGATGGAGCAGAGGTACAGAAAGAGGCAAAAGTGGTGCAGAAAGAGGCAATAGGCATGCAGAAAGAAGCAAGAGAGGTGCAGAAAGAAGCAAGAGAAGTACAGAAAGAACCATCAGAGGTGCAGAAAGAGACGAGAGGGTGCAGAAACAGGCAAAATAAGTACAGAATGAAGCAACAGAGGTGCAGAAAGAGGCAAGAGAACTGCAGAAAGAGTCAAGAGAAGGGTCGAGAGGGAAGAGGGGTGCAGAGAGAAGTAAGAGGAGTACAGAAAGAAGCAAGAGAGGTGTAGAAAGATGCAAAAGAAGTGCAGAAAGAAGCAACAGATGTGTAGAAAGGGGCAAGAGGGGTGCAGAAAGTGGCAAGAGAAGGGCAGAAAGTAGATACAGACGTGCAGACAGAACCAACAGACTTGCAGAAAGAGGCAGAGGGGTGCAGAGAGAGGGAACACATGTACATAAAGAGGTACAAGAGGGATAGAAAGAGGAAAGAATGGTGCAGAAAGAGGCTAGAAGCGTGCATAAAGAAGAAAGGGAGGTTCAGAAAGAAGCAAGAAAAGTGCAGAAAGAACCAACAGAGGTGCAGAAAGAGGTAAGGGGGTGCAGAAATAGTCATAAGAAGTGCAGAAAGAAGCAACAGAGGTGAAGAAGGAGGAAAGGGAACTGCAGAAAGAGGCAAGAGATTTGCAGAAACAGGCAAAAGAGGTGCAGAAATAGCAAACAGGGGTGCAGAAAGAGACATGAGAGGTACAGAAAGAGGGAAGAAGTGTGCAGAAAGGCAAGAGAGTGTACAGAAAGAAGCAAGCGAGGTGCAGCAAGAGGCAACAGAAATGCAGAAAGAGGCGAGAGAAATGCTGAAAGAAGCAACAGAGGTTCAGAAAGAATCAAGAGAACTGATGAAAGAAGCAAGAGAGATGCAGAAAGAAGTAAGAGAAGTGCAGAAAGAGCCAACAGAGGTGCATAAAAAAGCAAGAAAACTGCAAAAAGAGGCAAGTGAGGTGCAGAAAGAGGCAAGAGAGGTGCAGGAAGAGTCAAGAGAGGTGCAGAAAGAGGTAGGTGTGTTGCAAAAACAGGCACAAGGGATGTAGAAAGAGGCAAGAGATGTGCAGAAAGAAGCTAAAGTAGTGCAGAAGGAGGCAAGCAAATTGCAGAAAGAGGCAAGAGAGTTGCAGAAACAGGCAAAAGAGGTGTAAAAAGAGGGAAGATTGGTGCAGAAAGAGGGAAGAGGGGTCCAGAAAAAGGAACGAGGGATGCAGAAAGAAGCAAGAGAGGTGCAAAATAAGGAAGAAAGGTACAGTAAGAGGCAAGAGAGGTACAGAAAGACACAAACGATGTGCAGAAAGAGGAAACAGAGGAGTAGAAACAGGCAAGTGTGGTGCAGAAAGAGGCAAGAGGAGTGCAGAAAGAAGCAACAGAGGTGCAGATTATGCGGCAGATGATGGATAATGTGGCAAATTTGGAAAAGGTATAAATATGCAAAAATCAATGTCGCCGAACAGTTGCATAATTCCAGCAGCCCTGCTCATACTTCTGACTAGGTCCAGAAATGCTCCTCTGTGGTTTCTTCTTTTTTTGTGTCTCATTGAGTTTATATTTTACCTCTATAGAATCAAGGAAGACTAAACCTGAGTTTATCACTCCACAACTAGGCCTGGGCAAAATTTCCGTTCCGTTCGCGGAATTTGCGATAATTTGGCATTTCCGCGTTCCGCGGAGAGAGCGGAAATGTCAAAATTTCCGCATTCCGCAGCTTTGCGATAATTTGGTTCTTGCTCGCGCTGTAAAATAATACATTCTCGCGCGCGCGCGATCGCCTTACCTGAATCCCCGCGTTCGCCGACAAGTTTTCCCGATCCGGTCGCGTTCTCCATGAGATGTTGTATTGGTTTAGCCATTTGCGCTGTCTCGCGACAGTTCGCGTCCGCATTGACGTCATGCGTCGCACGATCACGTCTTTTTTCTCGCGATCATGCACCGCGAGACAACTGAAAACAAGATGGCCGCGCCCGCAAACAACCACATGGGTAAGTTGGCGACCCACAACCATGCAGAAAATCCCGCGAACATGCCGGAAAAAAACTTCCGCATCTTCGCGATATTTCCGCTTGTTTGCGGAGATTTTTAACATTTTCGCGATAATTTGCGAAAGTCGCTTTCGCAAATTCCGCCCACCCCTATCCACAACCCAGACTATCATACCACATAATTACTCTCCATAACACATAATCCCACTGTATAGAATTCCTATACACTAAAATCCACATAATTTCTATCCACATAATTTCACTGCAGAACATACTACTTAATTCCACTTCACACAAAGAACATTCACTCGCCTCCCGAGAAAATGTGTAAAAAACATTTACATTTACAACACCATAGCTGTAACTCTCACAAATGTGAGACCTATTGCATTGCAAATGATTCTTGAAGTAGTAGTCAAGTTTGCAGAGTAGTGTAGAAAGGAGGCTGGGCCTCTGTCCAGTGCTCAGGAATTCCACTGCGTAGGACTTACAGGAGGTACCAGGAGGGCTTCTTGGCCCCCAAGGTCCCTCAGGAGTAAAGTGGACTTCATCCCCCCAACAGGAGGCATGTTTGCAGAGTGGTGGAGAAAGGGGGGGCGTCATCTCTGAAGACCTCTTTGCAATCTTACTGTGTGGGACTTACTGGAGGTAACAGGAGGGGTAGTTGGTGGCCCCGAAGGACACCTTTGGGAGCCAACTACCCCTGTTATTACCTCCAGTAGGTCCCACACAGCATGATTGCTAAGTTTTCATAGCAGGTCAAGCCCCCTTTTCCCACCACTCTGCAAATGTGCTCCCTGGCATTGCTCTTGGATGGGGATTGAAGTCCCCTTCGCTGCTGGAGATCCTTAGGAGCCAACTAACTAGCCTACCTGTTACCTCCAGTGAGCCCCACACAGTAGGATTGCTGAGAGGTGGACGAAGGCCACACCCTCTTTCTCAACCACTCTACAAACACACCTCATGGTGCATTCTTTGTTGGGGGATGAAGTGCCCTTGCCTCTTGAGGCTGCCTGGGGGCCAACTAGCCCTCCTGTACCTCTAGTAAGCCCCACACAGCTGGATTGCTAAGAGTGGTCAGAGGCCATGCCCCCTTTTTACACCACTCTGCAAATGCGCCTCCTGGAGCACAGCTGCTTGGGGGATGAAGTCCTCTTTAGTCCTGAAGTCCTCAGGACACAAGGGCACCACATCGCCTCACCAGCAGTGTGCCAAGAGGCATGTTTGCAGAGTGTTGTAAAAAGGGGCGTGGCCACAGACCACCTCTCAGAAATCCCACTGTGTGAGGCTTACTGGAGGTACCTGGTTGGCTAGTTGGCCCCTAAGGACCCTCACCAGTGAAGGGGACTTTATTCCCCAACCCAGAGCACGCCAGGGGGCTCATTTGCAGAGTCATGATGTGAGGCTGCGGGGCCTCTTGCTAGTTGCTGGCTTCTGCTTTCTTCTCCTAGTTTTGGAAGGCGGATGTGTGCCCCCTTTACCTTGATACTTTTTAGGCCCTGGGATCCCATCTCCCAGGGCCTGACCTATTTTAAAAATAAAATAAAAAATAAAATGGGAAAGGGGTCCTCTTGAGGCCTATTTGTGCCCAGGGACCCCATCCCTCAGGGTTTGGGCATCTTTTTATATACACTTTTTTTAAGGAAGGGGGCTGTGTGGCCCCCCTTCCTTGGTTCAGTTTTGGCCCTAGAGACCCCATCCCCCAGGACCTGCCCTTTATTTTATTTATTTTTTACTTTTTCCTCTTTAGGCCCATCTTGCCGTGGGGCCCCCATCCCCTAGGGCATGTCCATATCCTATTTTTTTTTAATAAAAATGGGTCAGGGGACATGGGCACCCCATACCAAGGAAATTTTTGGCCCTGTGGACCCCATCCCCCAGGGCCCGGCCAGTCCTTTAATTTTAAAAAAGCGAGAAGGGCCGAGTGGCCCCCCTCTTGGGCAATTTTTGGCCCCAAGGACCCACCCCGGGGCACAGCGATGACGTTCAGGACTGTGGGGGAGCCTCAATGCCCCCGTTGTCCCTTCCAGCTCCCTGCCTCATGTGGGAGTCGGAATTGCTTTTGGGCAAAGGGAGCTGCAAATATGAAGCTTCCTTTGCCCAAAAGCAATTCTACTTCCCTTCAGGGAAGCGAGAGCAGTTTTCCTGCTCTCGCTTCCATTAAGCGAAACAGTGTTTGCTATGGCATAATGGTAGCAGTGCTCCTGCCATGCCATAGCAAATTGCAATGTCCAGGGGGTGGGCACACCAGGACAATGCTGAAGCTGGCCTGGGGGTTGGCAGTCCTCAGGGCCTTGGAGGGGTCCTGAAGGGGGGCTGCACGGCCCCCCCATCAGATTTATAGCCCAAGGGAGGTGGTTGTCCCCGGGGCTGTGTTTACGAAACAACCCCCTACATTTTAATGAACGAATACCCCGGTAGGTGGTGGTCTATGGGAAAGTGTGGGGGGGCTCCAGCCCCCCACACTTTAATTTTTGATAGGCAGCACCAGGGAGGTGGTGGTCCCTGGGGCTACGTGGGGGGGCAGCAGCCACCCCACACATTTTATGAAAAAGGTAATGTCTCAGGGAGGTGGAGGTCCCCTGGGCTTGGGGGGCCCACAAGGCCCCGCCCATAAAAAAATTAAAGCCCTGTGGAGGTGGTGGTCCACGGGGCTGTGTGGGCCCCTGCGAGCCCCCGCATCATGATTAAGCATTGTCACCGGGTCCTGGCCCAGACGGGGGCTTCAAGAAAATGAAGAGTGGGAGACCGCGCTTCGTTTAAAAAAAAAACGTTCCGTGGAATTCGAGGACTTTACGTTCATTCCGCCGATTTCTAATTTTTTAATGCTTTTTTGGGCCCTCAGGCTCCTTGTGGGACACCCTGAGCAGGCCTAGGGGTCAGGGTGTTTCCTTTTTTTTGTTGTGACTCATTTCAACCGAGTCACAAGATGGCTGCCAACACTTTCTGGTTGGAACTGTTGGCTTTCAATCATATTGCAAGGCTTGAGATCGGGATGGTTCGTGGATCCTTTGCATCCATATATAGATATCTGTAAATATTTAAATTTCTCAACAAATACTGAACAGATTTACACAATTTAACAAAAAGAATGCACTCTGGACCAAGAGCTACCTTTCTGCCAAATGTGCTGTAATTCCGTTCAGCAGTTTGGGTTGTAGCTGCGTCAATAGTTTCCTATAGAAATGAACATGGAGAAAATGTGTTTTTGGACCCCCCTTTTTCCTTGGCCCACACTTGATGAATCACCCTGAAACTTCGTCAAGTGGTGCTAAAGATATTGGCAAAAGAAAAAACACTTTTTGAATAGAAACAAGGTCCTAACTAAGCTTGGACGGTGAAATCCGCTCCGCTCGCTGAGTTTGAAGAGTTTTCTGCACTCCGCGTTGCGCGGAGTTTGGGAAGTTCCAAAAACCTCTGCTTAGCCGAGCGGAGTTTTTTTCCTCACTCGCGTTCATCAATGCGAAGTTGGCGAGCAAGAGCAAGGAAAATCCACCTTCCGGAGAGATTTTTCCCCATTCACGATCGTCAACATCAAGTTGGCAAGGGCGAGCGTGAAAAATCAACCTCCCAGTGAGATTTCTCAACATGGGTGGTCAGATTTCTCTTTGCGAGTGGTCGGGTATGCTCACGACCGCTGGCATTGAATAACCGCCCGCTCGCATTGAGAACGCTGCCGCTCGAATAAAAATCTACATGAGCGGCAGAAAGGAAGCAGCGCCCACTTGCGCTGTGCATGATGTCACTCGCGATGATTGCACAGTGCAGACAAGCACATGGCACTGAAAATCACTGTGAACTGCATTTATCTAAAGACACTCCGCCGCTTGCAGAGCTCTGCGCAGGGTGGCGGAGTTGTTTTGCACTTTGCGGAGTTCTGCTTAGCGGAAATCCGCGAACACCACCTAGGCTTAGTCCTAACTGTAACCACCTACTGGCGACTGCCAGTAGGGTACGTAGATATATTTATATTTATATTTATTCATACTGGATACTAAAATCCCTAATAGATTGAACTATGGGGAGGAGTTGGCCACACACATAGACTACAAATAATATAGCCGGGAACCTTTGCTCTTCTAGTTCTCCTGGAATGTTGATCAGCATTGCTGTTTTAATTTCATCACTTTTTAATAGGGGGATGTTCTTGACAGGGTCACTCCAGAATGGTAGGAGGAAGCTACAGCTTCAAATCAATATATATCTTGCATTTGAAATTTATTTTTGCTCCTCCACACATCGCTAGGCTTAGCGAAGTGAGTTATACATTCATGATAGGAGAATATTATTTAACTGACCCATCACCACCCCTCTAATTTTTGCTCTCTTTTTTCTTCACTCACTATATAACATAATATCACAAACAGCAGTAGGCCTGCACCCTGTTATATGGACAGAAGCAGAAATGTAATGAATTAGATTGCAATTGATCCACACAGTCCCATACATAATCATGATTACCGGTTATAAATACAGGATATCGGTACTACGCCCATATGGATTTCTTCAGATTTATTTTTGTATGCAACTAGCCAGGAATTTAATTAAGTGTGCATTGGCAATTATTTTGATTATATTGGCGATGTGTTTCATGTGTGCATAGGGGTACATTACCCGTTATGTATGAGGTACATGGGAAGCGATTGATACTGATTGGGCAGATATGAATCACATCCCCTGCTGCCGATGGTTAAAGTTTCCAACTTACCATTGGAATTCGATTTGGAAATGGGTATCATTGTATAGAGGTATATGCATATAGCCAACATGATTGTACCAATAAGTTGGTGAGGATAAGAAATTCGTAAAAATGTTATGCAATTTCTATGCGGTTTTGAATTATTCCAATGTTCATTTCGGAACATTTTTGCTGGTGAAAAATTGTTCCGAATTGATGTTCGTATCTTACGAACTCTTAATTTTTTTTCCCGTTTTCTATTTGATTATTATATCAATTTTGATTTCAAACAGAAATGTATTTAAATACTGCATTTCATGATATTGTGGATTGTATTTTGATATGCATAATGACTGTTGCTGAAATATTTCTTCACTGACTATGAACACTGACCCCTATTTTTATGGGCAGTTGGGCACAGGTCACTAACTTAATAAAGGCTTTGCTTCGCTTCGCCGAAACCCGTCATTCTGTTTGGTGACACAGTAAATCTTTATTGTGCTTGTCCTCTGGTGAGCCGCTGGGAGTTATTTGAGAAGTCTCGGAGGAAACTTCCTTGTGTAAAACATTTATATATATATATATATATATATATATATAGATAGATGTTTTCCGCGAGGAAGTTTCCTCCGAGACTTCTCATATAACTCCCAGCGGCATACCAGAGGACAAGCACAATAAAGATTTATTGTGTCACCAAACAGAACGACGTGTTTCGGCAAAGCCTATATTAAGTTAGTGACCTGTGCCCAACTTCTATATAGATATATATATATATATATATATATAGCGAGAGAGAGAGAGAGAGCGAGATATGTTTTGTCTATATATTATAAAAAAAGAATTCGTTATATTTAAAATTATTAACAGTGATGAATTTAAGATGAGTGTTTTTACAATATTTTAATAAACAATCAATTTAGATTAACTTTTAACTAATATAGGTTTAATAAAATATGGCAAAATAAAGTAAAACAATGTCTTTTGTTTTAGATAATTGTGTTAAATGTATGTATGTATATCTTTAACAATTACAACTAATTTATTTTTTTACCTTTATTTCCAATGGAGTTTTATTTTAAGTCCTTCCGATGCGACCAGAATATGAACACAATTTTGTAGTATGTTAGTAGGTGTAGAGATATAAAGTGACTTTTACAAATCTCACTAATTGTTAACTGAGTGAAGCCCAAGCTCAAACCCACACCTCTCAGGTTTACAGTTTACAGTGCAGGAACCAAAGCACATCTACTCTCACAGATCTTTGCCTCTGAATTCAAGTCACAACCTACCATTCACAGTGAGGATATTACAAGTCATTGACTTCTGCAAACCAAACAGTGAAACACAGAAAATTGTTCCTTTAAATGGTCCTGGATCTTAAAAGTAATTCAAGATCTGTTGAATTGCGGTAGATAATATTTAATTGTTTAAAATAAAATGTACGGTAACCAGGAGCTTGTCCACTCTCTATAATACTTTGTGTCATACAACCTCCTAAGCAAGGGATTCGAAAGTAATGTAGAAACATATATACTGAGTTGTTTTATGGTGGCCAGTTTCATTGTATTATTTGCAAATTTTGGTAACATGCTAATCGTTTCCTGCTTATTTGTAGTAAGTAAACTGTAGCACTGAACATAATGGGGTATATTCTCAATAACGTGTGATATTCATCGCAAAAGTTAGTTAACGCAACCCTCAACATCGCAGTCCATCACGGGAAATTTACGCAGTGTTAACCAGGTATTCACAACATGGTGGCACCATGCGATAGTCACCAGATAACGCGTCAAATGGCCGCGTTAAAATCAATGCCACACTGCAAAAATGCAAAACACAAATGCAAAAAAAGCTGTAATGAGGCCAATTGCGATCCAAAAATCAGCGACAACCAGCCACAGGCCTGCAATCCACACGCGTCAGGTGGGAACAATCACCATAAAAGGTGAACAAAAACAGACAAACAAATGCCAAGCTACAGCTAAGAACCATGGATGTTGCCGGAGGAAGAACAGAGGAGAACCAGAATCCCACAGGCCCCCCAGAGGACCTGCCTGAGACCTCGGGTCAGGGAAGGCCAAGGAGAAGAAGAGTAGGAAGGAAGAAGGGCTTCAGTCCGCAGGAGAACAGGATCCTGATGATAGAGGTGGTCGAACACCATCAACAACTGTTCGTCACCTCCACTGTGTCATTGGCGACAAAAAATGGACTATGGCAGGCCATCGTGGACAAGGTGAATGCAGTCGGAGTGCTGAAGAGGACAATAGACGAGGTCAAGCGGTGCTGGAATGACGTCAAGCGCAAAACCAAGCTGAAACTCGCCAACAACCGGAAGGCGGCAATGCAGACTGGAGGTGGCAGTCCTGAGCCACAGGAGGAGCAAGACGACATGGAGGAAATTATGTCCACAGTCATCAGTGGGGAGACGGTGGCAGGAGTTGGGGGACCTGACACTGCTCAACAGGACCAGACACAATAGTAAGAGGGTGAGTAAGGACCAGGGACGGGGGGATGGGGGAGATGGGCACAATGGCACACACGCACAATTAAGTAGAGCACAGCTGAGAACAAATCATGCCCCAGACCCCAACTCCAACCAAGAGAACTATGTACCCAAGTATGCAACATTTCAGCACTGTCTGAGCACAGAAGTCAGAGGCACACCGCATGTAAGGGATAAGGGGCAGCCAAATCAGAGGTGACTTCCCCCAAATGCGGTACACACACATCATGTGCACAGCACATCAATATTGACAACGAAGTGGCACAAACCGCAACACGTTCACCACAGAACAGAGGACACAACTGGTGCCGACTGGGTGTAGACACTGGCCAATCACAAGTTGTATCGCAGGGAATTGTGGTTAGACAATGCACAAGTTCAAACACACAACCATGATGTTGTCAAAATGTCCACAGTCCCACAGCAAATGGTCATCCCCTCCGAAACAGCCACAATGTACACAGTCATGCAGTCTGTATGTAAACATGTACAATGCAACAACACACATGCGAACACATTGTTAAACTTCATGTCCCCATCACATTGCAGAGGGACAATCACCACCTCCTGAAGAGCAGTCACAACCTCTTTTCTCCGATGATGTAGAGGACCACAACACCTTTGACTCCGACGCCCTACGAGAGTTCATTGACAGTCTCCACAGCACACCTCCAGGAGCAGGGCAGCCCAGCTGCAATAAGGATAACCCACCCCCTGCACAGACCACACTGCAGGTAGCACTCACCACCACGGCTACCTCCCAGGACCCCCACGAAGAACACATGGCCTTCCAACGCCGTGTGTTGGGATGCCAGGAGCAGCTGGCTGAACAGGTGCGGGTGGGCTTCGACCACATGGCAGAAAAAGTTTATGCTATACGTGTGTGTCTAAGTCCCATCAGGGACCAGTCACAGTCCCTAATGGACACCGACAGTCCACTCCATGCCCTCCGAAGAACCATGGCTGACATCGCTAGAGTCCTGAGTGTGAGACAAGAATGACTGTCTAGTCAGAGTGGCTCCAGCGAGCTTGCCTGGGAGTCAGAACTCATGCGGAGGCTCATGGAGAGCATGAAGCGGGCCAATGCGGAAGGAGCAGCTGCCACGGCTGTACACCGGCGAGAGGTAGCTGGGTTCCACAAAGACCTCAAAACCATCCTCGTGGCATTGCTGCCACAGGGCCTGGCACGGATGCATGCTGCTGCTATCACTACATCCACATCTTCGCCCCTGGAAGTGTCAGTACCAAACAGTGTGGCATACATTCCACCTCCAGCCCCTGAGGTGTTACTGCCATGCAGTGCTGGAGAAAGGCCAGCACCACCCACACATGAGGCACATGAAACAGCATAGGACAAAGATGCGGATGAATCTGCCCTCATGGTCAGAAGGAAGCGGTAGTATCCATCTCCGAATCATGGCCGGCTTCAGCCTGGTTCTGCCCTCTGCATCATCACCTTCCACTGTCCCCCGATACACTCTGCGACACTCACCTTGGACCTCGACATGGACTGCCATAACCTGTTTGATCGCCAATGACACTGCTATCAGACTGCGGACTGAACTCTTCCACTTCCTTTGGACTGGTCATTCCTTGAATCACTCTGGCTGGCCCTCCACGGGCCATCATTTGAAAGTGGTGTTTGCATGGCCCTGTACTACTCCAGATGCAACACTCCACTGAATGTGCATTAAACATTCTGAGTCACACATATGTGTCATCTCTATGGTCTTTCAAGTGTGGTAGCATGGATGAATGTGGGATCAGTGAATTCCTCTTACATCCATGTGGCTCATGTCATTTTCACAGGGTGACACATTGTCGATTGTCGTCCGGATGGCGCCGACACAACAACAGCAACACACACATTTGTTACTTCCTTATTCAGCCCTGTACGGAACCATGCACAGACCCCCGGGGTCATTGTTCAAACCCTTACGCTGGACTGGCATACGCCAGGCCAGCCCACTACGCTTACGCTCCAGGGGGGGACAACAACATCACATGTGCCAGGAATCCCCTGTAGTGATATGCTGCTCACGGGTCTAGTTGTCAGCATGCCGCGGCCACTCCCTCACGGCTGGTTTACACCCACACCACACCCATCCAGCACACGCATCACAGCACATGTGACCCCGCCAATAAAATGGGCTGGGCGCACGTGCACGACGCCATTTCCAACCTCTCTCGGGGTGTATCCGTGTGGTGTGCATGTAGGCATGGAGGCCCAGTGGCCTGCAACATCACATTCCGCAGGCCGGGAGGGGACATGATGGCGTCCGCACCACGATACCCAATCAGAGAGGGTCCATGACGTGCGGGGCACAGACTTGGTGGCACTGGATACACTGCGGCCGGCACAGGCACACCGCCATGGGACAGTGACTTTCGGTGCACTGAGGTAGGGGCACCTTAAGTGCTGAGCCGATGTGCAGCCTGCGATGATGCCCCATCCCGGCCGTCCGGACGGCTCAGGATTTGTGTGCCCTGCTGGACTGCAATGTAGGCCTGAGCCAGCGGGCAGCGTGGGCCTACCGCCACATGACGTCGCCTCCTGGATCACAGAGTTAGTGGCACCTATGAGGCTGAGCGGGTGTGCAGCCTACGATGAGGCCGGGTGCACTGGTATGTCCTCTGCCATGGAGTGATCAAGACCCAGCACCAAATGTGAGACCTGGTGGCCTGCGGAGCGGGGCTGCATGATGTGGAGGGTGCCATGTCTGCGGGCCCCGGACTTTTGGCTTGCAGCGGCACGTGGTGGGCCCTCTTTTCTACATGCCGATGGCGGAAGGTGAGCAGTGAGACGTGGGTGCGCAGGGGCGGGCATGCACCGCTGGGCAGCAGGAGGGGCTGGGGTGCAGCTGCCTGGGTGCGCAGGGGCTGGCATGCACCGCTGGGTGGTGGGAGGGGCTTGGGTGCAGCTGCCTGGGTGCGCAGGGGCAGTTAAGCAATGATGTCTTGTGCAATTGTATGTACTTTGCCATTCAGGTAGCTGCACTCTGTTTCAGATGGCGGGTCTCTCTCAGATGTGGGACCTGGTGAACTGCACTACATACTGAAGGACTGGGCTATTCTAAGGCCCAGCGGTGCCAGGGGACAACATCTGAAACCTTCGTGGGTTACCTGTTCCGGCGTACAAAACACAGAGACACGGGACACTTCCTGCGGCGTCAAAGATCAGTGTTTATTTACTGCAGGGATACAGAAATCGCAAGAAGTACACAACGTGTAGGTTCTGAGAGACTGCTTCAAATTGCAAAAGTGGATCGCTCCTTTTATACACATTTTCGTCATTGAACAACATGGCGAACAAAAGGTTACAACTCAGTTCCCACAGTAAACTTCAAAAAGGGTCGCATTCATGTTTTCAGAAACCCGGAACATAATTACAGCAGCATTGCCGGTTCCCAACTGTAAAAGCACGTTATCCCCACATTAAGCACATTCCATTCTGACTGTAAACGAATTAGGAGAAGGGACAGAAACAGGTGCAAAGGAAAAACAAGGATGAACAACAGATTGGAAAAGAGTGTAGGGAGCAATATCGGAAGCATGATTGCAGGATCAAAGGATTCGTGCCTAATGCATGCACGACTGAAACAATAGACTAGCACGGCAAGATGAGCCTCGAGCGGAGCCATCTGCCCTTGCAGTGTCATCCCCCTCATCATAAAGACACCCTCAAAGGAACGTGTCCTCCGCAAAAGTTTGGGAATCCCAGGGTCACGAAGCGGACAGTGTCCGTTCGCTGGCTACTTGAGGGCAAGAGACAAAATGGATGCCGTATCTAAAATGGAACCCGAGGGTTCAGATGGACACACCCATGAATGAGACGAACCATACATAGTAGCGTAGCGAAAACGCGTACACCCACTAAACTCGTCATTTGCGGTTCGTAGATACCAAACTCGTCCATATTCGAACAAACCCAAAAATGTCATTACGATTCTCACGGAACCTCAGACGCTCCTTTTGCCCTCATGTAGGCAAGCACTAGTCGAGATCAGAATCGATTTCGATATTCATCAAATCGTTAAGTTGTTGCTGGAACATCATTCTATCCATCAATGTCTCTTTGGTAACAGATGGCCGTCTTATACACGTTGTAGCACAGAGGCCACATAAGGCAGGACCACACTGCACACAAAGACAACACGTGAACAGAAACGTTACAACAACCCCTATGATCATCAGAATCTTCCAACCCCAAGTTGATATCAGGCCCCAAAACCATCCTAGAAGCGTCCAACTACCTTCGTCCACGTGTATGGACTCGGAGATCTTATGTAACTTCGAGATGGCTTGATAAACAGTTGGAGCGTTGTCAGGGATAAAAATGCAACAGCTCGAATGGATCACCTTGCACACACCACCTCTATCTGCAAGAACAACATCTAGAACCATACGGTTCTGCAACGTCATGAGTCTATCCGCCTGAAGTTCTGCTGTTAAATTACCAAGAGCACTTGCAGTTATGTTAGCAGTCAATTCTACCACACGGGTCAACTGTCTCAGGTTCCTACTATTAACCATAGGTCCCCAAAACGGCAAGAAACCCTTAAAGAAATCTCCTGCTTCTTGACCGGCAGTGTCCTCTTCGCTAATAACGCCTCTCACAACTCTAGTCTTGTGATAGTCTGAGGCAACCGTAAAAGTCGGTGGCAAAAGATTCGCAATATAACAGGTACCCGAGAAGTCACGGGGCAACCATGTATATGCACGTTCATAACATACGAAATAGGTACCCTTGGCAGTCAGGAAAACAGGGGAAGAGAGCATCAGTAGAACATACGTATCAGTACAAGCACTCTCCCCAAGCTGGGCTCTCGGATTTTGACCAAGACCTTTCAAGCAGAAATTACCGAGGTGGGGTACGATCCATATTGGAGACGAGCTCTTAAGCTGTCTATCACCCACTGACATACTCTACTCAGCCTCACTCAGATCTTTATATGCTTGCACCTCTTCATCTGGAATAAGCGATGCATCAAAAATATCTCTATCTAAATCAGCAATCGCTATCGCCAAAGGCTTGTGGTACGGACCAGGACCGAAGTTTGCAGAACGTGGCTCTCGACTGGGGTAGGAATCTAGTGCACTACGGAACATAGTTTGGAATGCTCGAGCTGACCCCTGGGAGCTGTAAGGAAGAACCAAATATGGAATACCCCTATCCATGGTATGTGGCATTAACCCACACACCCAACAGTTGGTAGTATTCATCACCAACTGATGCTGATGTAGGAGTTGAATGAAGGAGTTATTCATGAATTCCGCACGTCTAACCTGTTCATGTTGGGGCAGAGGATGAAAGGAATGTGGAGAAACAGTGGTAATAGAACTTAGTTTTGGAGAAAAAGTAGGAGAAATGGAAGGCAATAACGACTGTATTCCAAAATACACTCCACCCACCAATAGCATAGAAACCGTCAGAAACAGCAGGAATACCTGAAACAAAAAGCATTTTGTTCGTACAATCTTATACAATTTTGATCTTTGCGCCGACATCCTTTCTGCTTCCAACAGCTCAGAGAACGCCATCCTCTAAAAACCGTCCGTAACGTCCTTGACGCACTTCGTTCTGAGTAGCGATTATCAATTCCCAGGAGTTCCCAGGAATCGACAAAAAGTAACCGACCTAGTATCAGGAACCTGCTAAACAGAAGGAAGTTCCCGCACGGCCCTACAGTCAACCCGGATGATAGGTTTTCTTAAACAAACATCCAATTTAATAAAAAAGTCTCTTAGCTGTAAAAAGTACTCATGAAAAGGAACTCGAAAATCAGTAAAGGATGCAATTGTTCTTAATGTTCGTGGCAACAGTAAAGGACAATATAAGTTCAAAAAAAGATTTCATTAGTCTTCGTCATGTGATTGTGAACGAAGAAAATATCGACTTCTTCCAGGTCGAGTCTGCTCTTCAAATAATTGTTCAAATTGTGAAACAGTGTTCAATCGATCAGATGACAATTCAGACCTTGAGTTCTCCAAAACTGACGACTCAACAGATGTGTCTGGCTGCAATGAATTGTTTCCTACAGGTTGAGCATCACTAAACGGCACGAAACATAGAGGGGTCTCGGTTTCCGTTGCCGCAATACCAGTTCTCACCCAATTATCTGCTGGTGAAGGGATCGGAACCTTTTTGGTATGGGTGGCATGCACCCAGTTCTTTCTGCCTTCCAACCGAACTGCAGTCCTTGTAGCCAGCGATACTTGGAAGGGACCCACAAATCTCGGCTCCAAGTTGCGTTTTCTGCCAAAATTGCGGGTGACAACCCAGTCACCCGGTTGGAGACGATGTCCAGGACCCTTTGTCTGTGTCGGTAGAGCTTCAAAGACCTGTTGATGAATTAACCTCAGTTTAGCAGTCAGATCATGAAGATAATCTATTAACATTGGATACTCAAGACTATCAAAGGCCTTAGGCCTCGGGACTCCCCAAATGTTTGCAGGGCGGCCGAACACAATCTCAAATGGGCTAAGCCCTACTCGAGAGTGCACAGTCGCCCTGGTCGATAAGAGAGCCAGAGGCAAGGCATCAGGCCATGACAGACCAGTCGTAGCTTGTATCTTCGCAAGTTTCAGTTTCAGAGTACCATTGTACCCTTCAACCAAACCCGCTGCCTGGGGATGATTGGCGCTATGGAATTTTTGTCGAATTCCAAGGCCCTTACACACACTCTGCATCACGCTTCCCACAAACTCACTTCCGTTATCTGACCACACAATCCGTGGTATTCCAGACCGAGGAAAGTATTCCTTCAGTAGGACTTTCGCTGTGGACAGGGCAGTATTATCCTTAAGAGGATAGGCCTCGATCCATCTGGAGAACGCACAAACCACAACTAAAACGTACTTCAGGTTATTGCATCTCTCCATATGGATGAAGTCCAGTTGGATAACCTCAAAGGGACATATAGGAGGAGCAAAATGGCCGGGTGGAGTGGGGGTGCCCTTGCCAGGATTATGCATCAAACACACCATACAATTCTTAACCACTCTCTCAGCACATTTAGCAATACCATCATTCTTCCATACAGGGGAAAAGAACTTACATATACCTTTCGCGCTAATATGTGACAAGCCGTGAGCCATAGTCACAACGGCTAGCACATATGCATCCGGTAACATCCACCTCTGACATTCCGACAAGTCAACCCAACATCCATGCGTGTCTAACTTTCCCGTGCTTTCTTTCCACTTGGTCTTTTCAGTTTCAGTGGCCTCATTCTGAATTGCTTTCACGCTCTCAACAGTGTCTTCACACATACCAGTCTCCGTCGGCCACCTCACTAAACTCGTAACATACATTCGGGTCGCAAGATTCTTAACCGTTTCCTTAGCAATCTCATCCGCAAATGCATTACCACGACCAACATCATCCGTAACCTTTCGATGCGCACTACATTTAATGATTGCCACCTGTTAGGCAATGTAAGTGCATCCAAAAGATCGTTCACGAGCTGTCCGTGTTGGATCTTCGTACCATGCAATGTCATAAATCCTCTTTCTCTCCACAATCGACCAAAGCTATGTGCAACGCCAAACGCATATTGACTATCAGTAAACACATTCACTCGCTTTCCCTTAGACAAAACACACGCTCTCGTCAACGCAATCAACTCTGCCGCTTGCGCTGAATTCTGACTCAATCTTGCAGTTTCCACAACCGTACTCAACGTCACTACAGCATACGCAGTCGTCACATCACCATTCGGCAACTTAAAACATGAACCATCAACATACAAAGTGCCATCGGGGTCTATCAATGGAGTGTTTTTCAGGTCAACACAACCCTTCGTTTCTTCCTCAGTTCGTAAATAGCAATCATGTGGTGGTACATCATTTGATTCCATATTAGTCGGCAACAATGTCGCCGGATTCAGCACATTACAACGCTTGATCTGTATATGACTTGCCAAAAGTGTCAACTCATAACCGGACAACCTTGCACTCGTCAGATGTTGAGTTTTTGTACGATTCAGGAGAGTGTCAACTGCATGCGGAACCATCACTGTGAGCATATTATCCATGACCAGACCTGCGGATTGTCGAATAGACACCGCAGCTGCCGCTGCCGCTGTCGCTCTCAAGCAACTCGGCAACGCTCTAGCTACCGGGTCTAAGGTCGAGGAAAAATATGCACATGGACGCTGCTTACCACCAAATTGTTGCGTCAAAACACTCAACGCACAACCTTCTCTCTCGTGAACGTATAGTGTAAATGGTTTACTGTAATCAGGAGTACCTAACACAGGAGCCGAACACAACGCATCACGCAGTTCAGAAAAACTTTTCTGACATTCTTCCGTCCATGAAAAAGGAGTCGAAACATCCTTGCACGTGAGAGCTATCAATGGCTTCGCTAACAGTGAAAAGTTCGGAATCCACTGTCTGCAGTATGACGTGATACCTAGAAAGGCACGCACATCTCTCTGAGCTGTTGGCACAGTCATTCGAGCGATCGCTGCAATTCTTTCTGGGGTCAACCTTCTTCCCTCCTTTGACAATAAGTGACCTAGATAGGTTACTTCTTGACAACAATATTGTAGTTTAGAAGGTGACACTTTGTGATGTAAGTCACATAGATGCTGTAACAGTGATACTGTAGCAGTTTTGCAAATCTGTTCAGTGTCAGCAGCTACCAACAGATCATCAACGTACTGAATCAAGGCCGCACCAGCCGGTAACACAAACGCATCAAGTTGACTCTTAAGAGCTTGGCTGTAGATCGATGGACTCTCACAGTAGCCCTGAGGTGCGCGTTTAAACCTGAAGCTGCGACCACCTAATGAGAAACCGAATAGATCTCTGCTTTCCTCAGCAATCGGAATGCTAAAGAAAGCATTCTTCAGATCGATTACCGAGAACCATGATGCAGAAGCTGGAATCAGAGTCAGCAAAGCTGTAATGTCAGGCACCACGGGAAACTGTGGAATTACAATTTTATTTACCTCTCTTAAATCAATAACAAAACGATACACAGGAGGCTTGGATGGATCAGTTCGTTTCAAAATAGGTAACACAGGACTATTACACACGTTACCCCGAGTTTCTTCGATGACATCTTTATCGATCAAATCGTAAATGATCGCTAATAGTGCTCGTTCTCCATCAAGAGAGATACGATACTGGGGAATGCGTGGTAATTGCACGTTTGATTTCAATTGAACAACATAAGGTGGTATATCCAGCAGGCCCACGTCATTGGGACCTGTTGCCCACAAAGATTCAGGAAGAGAACTCAATTCCGGTGGGAGCTTATCAGTTGACAAATACATAGGAGAGATCACTCTCTGACCCAACGTAAGCTTCACTCCCGCAGGAGAACAGTACAAAGTCGCATATAACCGCTTCAACAAATCCAGGCCCAAAAGATTCTCACCACAACCAGTAGTCAAAATCAAAGGAGCTTCTAACTCACGAGACCCAATTGTAAGGGGCAAAGGGCTAGAAACTGGATTGCTAACGGGGGCGCCAGAGAATCCAACGGAAACATTCGTTAAGCCAGACAAAGGCGCGCCAGGGAGTTTCGAATGCATGATGGAACTTTTCGCTGCACCAGTGTCCAACAGAAAAGGCTCAACTACGCCCAATGTGGCAACTACGACGTAAGGCCCTCTCTGATCAACCGGAACTGATACTACTCCCTCTCTTTGTCTATGGCTGTCCTAGTAATTACCGTCAGCATCAACATCATGCTCGACATAACAGTCGTCCACATGATACTGTACAGATCTACCAGACGATGAATCGCGCCGATCAAAGCAATTTTGCGAGTCTGATGAAGTGGCAAAACGCTCATTCTGATTCTGAGTAACACCGCGACCTCTACCACGTGATGCTTGTTGAGGACCACTACGACCTCCTCGAGCCGAAACACCATTGTTTCGGTCACGCAAAACTGGACAATTAAACTTCAGATGGCCCTCACCCCTACAATATGCGCATTGATTATACCCCAGCATAGATCGTGGTGTAGAGGAGTCAGTACGCGACTGCGACCTAGAAAACTGTGATTGTAATCGATTTTGCTGTTGCGAGTCATTTTGATTCGAGCGCGGAGGATACGCTTGCTGCAATAAGACCTTAGTTTTAAGATCCTTCGTTTTCTTATTTGCACGTTAGCTTTCTTCTTTCTCTCTATTTTCGTAGTATTGGGCCGTGGCTAATATTTGAGCAGTTGTAGAAACGGCCCACAAACTTTCAGAATTCTTCAATTTGTTGCTTAGTTCAGGCAACAAATTCGATACAAATTTATCAACAAACAGTCGCTGACCTCCCTCAGTGCTCATATCCTGACCACTGTGATCGATGAATGCCTCCTCAAATCTCGTAAAGAAATCGGAGACACTCTCGCCCTTCTTTTGTTTGCACGCAGACAGTTTGTCCCAGTTAACTTTATAAGTGTAATTATCCTCTGGGCCAGATTCTCAATGATCTGTTCAGGTTTAGACCCACCAACTTGTCGTCTGTCGGCCGCCGCAAGAGCAGCCCAATCACCGCCTAACTCAGCTGCGTGATTCTCTTGACGGATTTTCGCCCAAATCGGTTGAGGTACTACATTACCGAACAACATGTCGATATCGGCGAGGTTCATAACAGTAGCATCCACTAATTGGGATAACTCCTTATAATAACCTGCCGGATTTTTGCGGGGGTCAGGCAAAGTTTGCTTCACCTGCAAAACTTCTGATCGCTTCCATGGGAGGTGTATCCAAACTCTCTGAAAGTGTGGTGGAATAACAGGATTAGCAGCAGGATCACCTGGCATCCACACTGGGGGAACTTCCCGCATAGGATACTGACCAGGTTGTGCCATCCACTCCTCAGTTTCGTTCTTAAACAATGCTCGAGGTTGTACTGTAGATCGAAAAGATAACAGACGCTCTAAAGCACGTCGGACATTACCACCCACAATCATACCATTCGAAAACTGATTCTGAAGTTCAGTCATCTCGGGCGGTACATTGTCTACCTCATCATTATCCCACTCTTCTCTCAAGGATTTACACATTTCCTCGAACACGAATCTTTGTGTGGGCTCATTAAACTGAGAAAACGTATCGAAAACTATACGCGAAGTGTACTTAGCAGGATGCCTAATCCATTTACGCGTCATTTTCACTAACGTCTCACATTCTCTACCACCAGGAATTTGACTGCGCCTCTGAGAGACATCAGAAAGATCGGACCCAAGTATTGGTCCAAAAAGTGGAGAATAGAGATTAGCAACAGCATTAGGTATACGACTACGAACAGAAGGGGAAGAAGAAAGAAGTACAGGAGCAACAACATTAGGAGTAAACGTAGAAACAGTAGCAGTAGTCGAGATAGCAGGAGTAGTAGTAACAATAGGCTGATGAGGTACAGGAAAAGGAGCAGTAGGAAGAAGAGCGGGTAAAGGAGTAGGGACAATTTGGGGCACAAGGGGATTCGGAAGAACAGGAGGAACGACAGGCTGACCAGCAGCCGCCAGAACAACAGGTTGAGGAACAGGAGGAATCACAGGAACCATAGTATCCTGTGCATAGGGAGGTGGTGATTTCAATAGATAAGACAATAATGGATCCTCTACCGCTTCTTCTCCCTTCTTATCAGAACTAGACGGTAGAACCGGATAACATTTATCCACCGCCATATGATGCAGTCTAGCAAAAACTTCCTGTTCCTTCTCGTCTTTGTCTCGCTGATACTGTTCTGCATTTCGCATTACCGTAATAATACCTTCTCTCTTATTTTTCTTAATCTGTTTGATTTCTTTCTGCTTGGCCTCTTTACACCATAACCGAAAGGAATCAAACATGGCCGGCCTAGCCTTCTTTTTAAACAATTTAGCTTCAAGATTATCTAATATTGCAGTTTCGAAACTACCATGTGGTGGCCAACTAAGAACACCATCATTTTTAGTGTAACGAATCCAATATTCATTATATACGATAGGACCTACTCCGTGGCGACTATAGAGCTCATAAATTGGAGTTCCAACTGGAGGTATCGGACATGAATCCTCCAGCCGGGAATCCGGGCTGCAACATTTAAGGAAACCAAACAAAGTACTACGGCCAGGCATCGTGCACACTAACCGAGTTTACAAACTTCAAGGGCTATCGAATTATGATGTCCTCGCAAAAAAATGCAAGACTCTCGGTTTTTGGCGATTGCAATTGTCAAATAAAACCCAACAACTAAGAACCACAAATGCAATGGAACCATGCAAACAACCAAGTTTAACCAAGTTACAAAAATACAAAGTAACCGTCCCAAAAAGGAACTACAAAACCATGGACTCTGGGAGCGACCCACAAATACTTAACTGAAAGAGCAATGGCGTCACCAGGAAGGCCCGTCTATCGTCTCGCCGTACAAAGGACTACGACAGGCGCCAAAACAGGTCGACAGTCAGGGCATCAGTCCGTCGCAGCCGTCAGGAGGTGGGAATCTTCGCGGGAAAAGTCTTCGGACCACTTATTTCGACAACTGGATCGATGAAGCGGGGTGCACCTTCCCTCTGAGATTTCACGAGAAGTTCCTCACGATCGTCGGGCTTTGGACCGGTACCGCTGATGTCACCCCACTTTGGGCGCCAACTGAAGGACTGGGCTATTCTAAGGCCCAGCGGTGCCAGGGGACAACACCTGAAACCTTCGTGGGTTACCTGTTCCGGCGTACAAAACACAGAGACACGGAACACTTCCTGCGGCGTCAAAGATCAGTGTTTATTTACTGCAGGGATACAGAAATCGCAAGAAGTACACAACGTGTAGGTTCTGAGAGACTGCTTCAAATTGCAAAAGTGGATCGCTCCTTTTATACACATTTTCGTCATTGAACAACATGGCGAACAAAAGGTTACAACTCAGTTCCCACAGGAAACTTCAAAAAGGGTTGCATTCATGTTTTCAGAAACCCGGAACATAATTACAGCAGCATTGCCGGTTCCCAACTGTAAAAGCACGTTATCCCCACATTAAGCACATTCCATTCTGACTGTAAACGAATTAGGAGAAGGGACAGAAACAGGTGCAAAGGAAAAACAAGGATGAACAACAGATTGGAAAAGAGTGTAGGGAGCAATATCGGAAGCATGATTGCAGGATCAAAGGATTCGTGCCTAATGCATGCACGACTGAAACAATAGACTAGCACGGCAAGATGAGCCTCGAGCGGAGCCATCTGCCCTTGCAGTGTCATCCCCCTCATCATAAAGACACCCTCAAAGGAACACGTGTCCTCCGCAAAAGTTTGGGAATCCCAGGGTCACGAAGCGGACAGTGTCCGTTCGCTGGCTACTTGAGGGCAAGAGACAAAATGGATGCCGTATCTAAAATGGAACCCGAGGGTTCAGATGGACACACCCACGAATGAGACGAACCACACATAGTAGCGTAGCGAAAACGCGTACACCCACTAAACTCGTCATTTGCGGTTCGTAGATACCAAACTCGTCCATATTCGAACAAACCCAAAAATGTCATTACGATTCTCACGGAACCTCAATACCAGCACATGGTTGGAGACAGGTGGGCAATGTGGCCTGGGTGTGCAGTGTCAGCACTCTCTCTCCCTGTCCTTCTCTTCTTTTCTCTAGCTCTCTCTCCCCCTATATGTTCGTATATCCCTGTCTGTCTGTCTATCTCTCTCTCCTCCTCGCTGTCCGTCTTTCTCTCGCTCCCCCTCCCTGTCCGTCTTTCTCTCGCTCCCCCTCTCTGTCCGTCTTTCACTCTCTCCCTCTCCTTCACTCTCTCTCTCTCTCCTTCGCTCTGTCTCTTCTTTGCTCCCTCTCCTTCGCTCTCTCTCTCCTTCGTTCTCTCTCTGTCCTTTGATGTGCGCAGGACACACCTTCTCATCATGATTTTTGTCTTGCAGGCTCTGACCTACGGATTGTCCCAAGGGGAGACAACTTGTGTTTTCATTTCTGTTCTGTGTTTATTTTAACACATTTTCATTTGTTGCTTCGAAGGTGAAAGTGTGATGCTCATTTTTGTGATGACACATGCATGTCACCAGATGTGATTGTGCCACATCATGCGGGTTATTTGGTATATGATTCCGTGTGGTTGATGTGACATATCTTTTTCCGGGGGTGGGCGGTGCCCGGAGAGGGCCCTGGGGGGGGTCCTGGGGGTGATGGCTCCAGTATGCATGTTTCTGTGTCTCCATGGCTTCTGTTGTTCCTCAGGTGTGGCTCTGGGCTGGGCTCTCTTTTGTGGTGCAGGTTGTAGTCCTACTTTGCACCAGGTCAGAGCAGGTGTTAGTTTTCTGGTGCTAACGCGCCTTATCGCATGTTTTTTGATCTTATCGCAGATCAGGCTGGCGTTGAGAATGTTGTGGTGTGGTCTTGTCACGGCTTTTTGCTCAGGAACGCCTACTCTGCATTTAGCGATAGTTGCCGGGGTCATCCTTGGAGATGTTTTTTGCGGCTGCTATCGCCGGAAAACTGGTGATATGGGCTGTTTGCACCAGCTTGTGAATTAAGTGGTAAGTTTATCGCAAATTTCGCTGCGTTAAGGTGCCAATAACTCGGCGATAGCTCCTTGAGAATATGGCCCAATGTGTCTTCATGAGTAAATAATTGTGCACTGTCAAAGAAGTAAAGTTCAAGCAAAATAATTTTTACAAAGTCTTTAATGTCAATAGGTATTTAGGTGTGACTGGTGTTGCAGAGAGACTTTTTCAATAGGCCTGGCTCAGTCTAACTGCAGGTTTTGTGATCCTTGCAGAAACATAATAGATCAGTTGTGTGGCATTTCATAGATAAACAGCAGCATTCACGTTTGACGAGCCTTTTCCGAAGATTTTCTAATTGCTCTGTGTTTGACATTTGTGGTTTCATTTATCGGCGGGTATGTGAATAGATAAATATAAAGTGTGTTTCGTTTCATGTAGAAGAGCAATGGGTTAGGTCTCTTGAAATTGGAATTCATGATATGAGGTGCTACTAAACGAATGAACTGAATATGTAGTGTTTTTACCATGTAAACAGGCAAGGATGTTGAGCAATTTTGGCATCTTCTTTTGTGAGAAGATTGCATGCAGTACTACCTTCAATGAAATTTGAAGTTTGAGTTAGTCTCAACAACCGCTAACTAATTTCGGTTACATCACTGTATATAACATGCGACATAAAACAAGTCAAAATAGTGGTGTCATGAAAAAACATAAAACACGAACAAGATACTCTTACGCTGCAAGGGATCTGTAGCAAAAGAAGTAAGAAATCTACCGGGTGCAGCCCAGGTTCCATGCATTTTACAAATTGGAAAATTGGGTAAAGGAAGTATATCGTGAACTGCTGTGTTCTGAGAAAGAGGTCTGTGGTTACACGCAAGCAGAGCTGTAGGCTTAAACTGAGATATTTCAGTCTGTAACGGTGACACAATTTAACCATTAACGTGGGAGAATGGTGCAGAAGAACAAATAGTATGTAGGTTGCTGAGGCCTTTTACAGATGGGACGAGTAAGTGACCATTCATGCTAAAACAGGCCCTCAATATAATTCAGAAACGGGCTACAGATGGAAAGTGGGAGCGAGGCAGAGAGACAAAACATTCATACAGTCTTAGAAACATTTTAGAGGCAGAAAGGGAGATGCATTCTTGTTTCAGTCACGGATTCAAAATTTAAGACTAGAATCTCAGTATGCATGCCATTTGTACTTGCACCACTTTATCAACCAGAACATTCTGCAAACTGTGAGCACCATAATTGCAATCCACTATTGAGGAGGAGTATCGCCTAAAATGGTTGCAATTTTGGCTGACATTTCGAGGCTATTACTGCCAGCTGTTTCCTCAATGTAATGTTGCATATAATCTGTGCTACAGTTGTATGCTTGTGGTATTTACAGAAAAATATACTCCCTTAGGATGAGCTTTAATTTTTATGCCATTTGCTCTTTCAGTATGTCATATGTGTTGGTGCCTCCCAATAAATCATCTGCACTTTGCTATTTTTGCGTTTACTCTTCTTACAAATATACGCATAACTTATCAGTTTGAAATTCCACTTCTCCCCACATTAAACCTTGAACCAAATGTTTCCCAGGCATAAATATCTTCAACAGCCTTTAGCACATAGAAACCATTCCTTCTATTTGTTATCTATTGATTACTAAGTTTACTTAAACTATTTGTGCTGATTTAATCACAAAACATTATGTATTACGTAAATATTTCCTTGTATTTTTTGCGCTACACATTTTCTGCAATTTTTCTTAAGCCAGTTAAGTTAGTCCTGTTAATATAAAACATATGTGCCTTATGGTATTTGCGTTGCACGTTCATCACTCACTAAGTAGCAACACAGAAGGCGACTGACTTTTCGATGAGTTATAACTAAGAGTTCAAAAATTAAAACTCACAAGAGGTGTGAGAAGATGAGCCCTTTAATGCACTGTATACCATTTCTGTGAACATAGACTTAGGGCCATATGTATCAAGCCTTTTTCCCGTTTGCAAACGGGCAGATTATCAGAATCGGCCAATTTGCGAATTGGAAAAAGCCTTTTGGGATGTATCATCCCAAAAGGGCATCGCAAAATAGAGAATTGCAAAATTTGCAATTCTCTATTTTGCTAATTCAATTAAGGAATAGTAGATTGCGATTCCTTAAATGCAATTCTGGAAGCACCAGAAATTTGCTTCAAGTTGGTGGTTATTTGCGATTTTCTTTAAAAAAGCACCTTTTTGATTTTTTTAAAGTGCCATATGTCGCACATACATGCCCTTAGGGCCTGTATGTGCACAAAATGTGCACACATGCATATATTAGGGGTCCAATAGGGTGTCCTTTTGGCACCCTTGCAACCTTGAAATTGCATTCTCAATTAGCGATTCTCTAATTGGTAATCGCAAATTGAGAATGTCTTCCCATTCATTCCTATGAGCCTCCTAGCCCATTGGAATGAATGGGAAGGTATTCCTTAATTGCGAATCTCAATTTACGATTTGCAAATAAGAAATATGTAGGATTCGCAATTTTTTTTGAAAATTCTACATACATTGCATTTTGAGATTCTCTAATTGCGATTCACTAAAAATCGCAATTTGAGAATCGCAAACCTCTTTTTTGATACATATGGCCCAATATCCTTTAACGAGGTGCATGGATTCCTGTCTAAAATCTCCAGTATATTAAATGAGTTTCACTGGGTAATACACTTCAATATTTTAAATACTGTAAAGCCCAGCACATTAACCTCCCCAATAAATTATTTCTTATGTTAAACCTGAAAATAAAAATGATGTATCTATCTATCTATCTATCTATCTATCTATCTATCTATCTATCTATCTATCTATCTATCTATCTATCTATCTATCTATCTATCTATCTATCTATCTATCTATCTATCTATCTATCTATCTATCTATCTATCTATCTATCTATCTATCTATCTATCTATCTATCTATCGATCGGTCAATCGGTCTGTCTGTCCGTCCGTCTGTCTGTGTGTCTGTATTTCTATCTATCTTCATTAAAAAAATGTTAAAGTGTGGTTATAGTTAAGTATAATTCAGTGAGCTGAATATAACTTGCAAGTCCTGTCATGCACTGCTTATGATCTCAGTCAGTTAAAATAGCTTTATTTAGCCAATACATTACTGGCATAAAAAGTATTCTACAGGTTTAATTTCATCAATAATTAGAAGCAAACATTACATGTTAAGATAATATGTGACCAAAAACTGTTTAAAAAGAGAGCAATAAAAATTGTGAAATGTAAAACAATCAGAAGCTAAAAATAATAATTCATACAAATATCCGCTGGTTTTGAACAGGCCTGCGCCTTTGCATATTTCTTGGCTATCGGGTTAGGGATTTAGTCTCCTCCTTCTTAGAGCAGATAAGGAGAACGAGGCCAAGCAGAAACATACCAAAGGATCCGGTAATGACTGAAGATTATTCTAGCCAATGTACCAACTACTTTACCACTGGCTTACACATAATACAAAAACTGTTTATATGTTAGGTTGCGGTTTTAATTCTAAGTAACCCTGGGCGTAGTTCACGAAGTAGCACTACGCGAAGCTACGCAAAGTGCACTTCGCACTACGCGAGCTACGCGTAGCACTTCGCGAACTGCGTAGTACCCTGTTCGCACTGTGCAAGATGCCGTATTCAATGATTGCACAGTGCAGACAAGCATCCGGCACTGTCCAATCATTGAAAACGGCATCTTGCACAGTGCGAGCTGTAGTTTTCTGCTGCTCGAGTAGATTTTTACCCGAGCGGCAGATTTCTCAACGCGGACTGGTAGTTTCTCATTGCGAGCGGTCGCGTGCATACATGACCACTCGCAATGAGAAACCTGACCTCCTCGCGTTGAGAATCTCGCCGGGATGTTTATTTTCCACGCTCGCGATCGTCAACTTGATGTTGCTGATCGCGAACAAGCAAAAAGTCTCGCCGGGATGTCATTTTGCATGCTCGCGGTCGCCAACTTGATGTTGAGGACCGCGAGCAAGCAAAAAATGACCGCTGCACTACGCAATGCTACGCTACGCATGTTTGCACTTTGCAACGTGCAATTCCCGTAGTGGGAAGTAGCGCAAACTTCGCAAACTACACGAGCGTAGCGTAGTGCTTTGCCCAGGCTTAATTCTAAGGATAAACCTAGCTATATAACTACAAGCACTTTTTCAATGTACCAAACCCAAACCAAAACACTGGATGATTCTGTGAGTATGTAGGAGCTACTTTGGTGGTTCCATATCTGCATACTAACTGCCTCTGTGTTTGTATGCTTATATTGCTACTATCTGGTGTTTTGATGAGTACCTGAATGATTAGATAAGTACATAACTAATGATTAAATGAGTGCTACTCTAGTCCCTGGGTGATAACAGGACCACGAGTGTAGTATATACATGATTTATTGAGTGCATTGATAGTATGTATGTTATTGTTTAAGTGCATACATAGCACCTGGAAAATTACATGAGTAGTGTTTCAGTGATTGAATGAATACATGACTGCTGCCCATGTTTAGGTTCATTGAACAGGTATTGCCTGCATGATTACATAAGTGCATGCGTATTGCCTGGAAAATTGAATGAGTGCATCAGTGGTGCCTGGTTGATTACATGAGTGCATGACTAGTGTGTGAGTAATTGTATAAGTCCATTGTTAAGGTGTGAGTGATTGAATGAAAGCAAGTGCACTACTGTGTTGAATATATTAGTGAGAAAAAAATGTATGTCCCTTGGGGAGAGAAACAAACTAGGATTCACTCAGGCTAGACTTCAGTCACATTCAAAAGCTTCAAATGGCGGGCACTGCACATATACTAAGAACACTCAACTGAAACACCACCAAGCCCAAGAATGTAGTGGCAGAGTCTTTATTTATAAAATCTTAAAAAACAATTCCTATTATAGGTACCACAGTATTCAATTAAAAACCTAAATTGTCTTGTATTTCTAAAAAAACAATGACTCTAATGTACAATCAAAACATTTCATATTTGGCACAGTATATACAAAGTACGTTTGAAACCAGCTTATTCCTAATTGTTATGACACATATACATCCTATAGGAACAAATTGTCAAAAATAAAACATTTAAAACAAGGAAACACAATAACAGATTTTTTTTTTCATAGTGCAAATTATGAAAATCTAGTAGGGAGACCCTATTGCACAGCAACAGAGGTACTGTTACAAGGCATGATCCAACTTATTGCATATAATCCGTGTCCTTGCTACTGTTCATCATTGTTTTTGCAACATTCTTTCTCATGTTTGGGTTCAGTAATTTACTCAGCGTCGATGCATTTCGGTGGTCTTGGCACTATAATCCTCACCTTCCTCAGGACCAAAGAAATTTATAAGGGATAAGAACCTCAGGAATGCATAAGAACGAGGAGTCAGAAGTACTGGTGGTCGACCGGACACCTATAATCAATCTCTCCAATAGGCCTCTGAGTAGAGTAGAGGAAGAGGTGTTAGGGATGGGTATTAGATTTGTACCTACTGCAGGAATTATTACATTTCAGGTAGAAAAGGACCTCAGGGTTTTTTTTAGCAAGATTAGATTGCGTCGTTTTTTTGAATGAAGACCCGAAAAAGAGAAAACAATAGACTCGGGCCTCCGACCCAAGTCTACATTTACTCCAAGCATTAGACAAGTAGATAAAAGTGTAGACCTATTTGAATCGGTGGTTAGCATTGAGGTCAATAATTTACGAAAGGAAAAGATCTTCCTGACACACAATATGTCTCGGGATCAAAGAAATGCTATGGACTTATTATCTAAAGACCATACCATTACTATTAAACCCGCCGATAAGGTGGGGCGGGGTGGTCATTTTTGACACTACAGACTATGAAAGAAGAGTCTTAGAATCACTCTCAAACCCGCAGCATTACCGCAGAGTACACAACTCTCTGCTGGATGAATTAAAGAAAAAAACAGTGAGTCTTTTAGAGTTAGCGAAAGAAGAAGAATGGCTAAATGGTGATGAATATCTGTTTTTAAACAATAGGAATCCTAAAATTCCAGCATTTTTTGGCCTCCCCAAGATATATAAGAACACTTTAGATTCCCCTTTGAGACCAAGTGTGGCATCTATAGACTCCGTACTTGAGCCCCTAAGCAAGTACGATGATGTCTTTCTTAAACCAATGATACAGTGACAGAAGTCCTATATCAAAGACTCTGCCGATATGATTTCCAAAATTGAAGGCCTTGAATTTAACGATCAAACAGAATACATGATCACTCTTGACATTGAGGCTTTATATACAAATATCCCTCAAAGTGATACTATTGCAGAAGTTAAGAGAACCTTAGATAGCTCACAGATAGAAGGCGCAAACAAAGATTTTATAGCGGAATGCGTCTCTATGGTCCTCCTGAATATTATCTTTCTGTTTAGGGATTATTTATTTATGCAGCTTAAGAGGACCAGCCTGGGCTCCACCTGTGCCCCAAGTCTGGCCTGCATTTCTGTAGGGGCCTTTGAAGAAAAACACATATACCACGAAATTTCACCATTTTATGAAAACATCTATAATTGGTGTCCTTTTATTGCTGAAATTATTTTCATTTGCCGTGGACCACAGGAAGAGCTAGAGGAGTTCCTGATTTGGCTAAATCTGGGAGATAGCAATCTCAGGTTTACAGCCAAAATTAGTAAGAGAAAGGCCAATTTCCTAGATATCACTATTGAACAGAAAGAAGGGACATTAGAAGTCAAGCTATACAACAAACTGTCCAATAAGAACACCCTTCTACACTACAACAGCTACCACCCAAAAAGCCAAAGAGATAATATCCCATGTGGGCAATTTCTGCACTTACACAAAATTTGCACCTCTATTCAAGATTTTTACATCCATTCTGAAAAGCTGAAAACTAGGTTGAAAGAATGTGGCTACCCTAGAAAACGTATTAACCGTTCATGTAAAAGAGCGAGGTTCTATGATAGGGATAGCGTAAACGTGACCAACCTAAAGATGAATAGTCATAGTCAGCCAATTCTCTGGTATTAGTAATAAACTAAAAAGCATAGTGAATCAGAACTGGAAAATCCTTCATGAAGAGACTAATGAAAGACTCCCCAAACCACTCTATGCTTTCAGGAAAAATAGGAATTTAAGAAACATATTAGTGTACACCTATAGAGATAACCAAAAGGAGAAACAAAGTAGAAGGAAGGGTGGAGAGCAAAAGGGATCCATAAATGTGGGAAATGCAGTATTTGTGATTTATGCATGTTGTCTCAAGAAGTATCTCTGAATGGAGCCACCCATAAGATCACTACTCTCAACAACTGCAGGAGCAAAGATGTGATCTATCTGTTAGTTTGCCCCTGAGGATTAGGTTATGTCGGAGAGACAGGGTGGGAATGTAGACAATGCCTGTGCGAACATAAGTCTGCTATTAAGACAAAGAAAGAAAATGCACCCCTGGTTAATCACTGGATACAAGAGAATCACACCCTCACAGACATTAAATGGATTGTGGTGGAAAAAGTTAAAGACCTTAAAAGAGGAGGTAATGGAGAAAGTAAAAGAAAGCTCAGAGAGTAGTGGTTCATGGTTAAGTTTGACACTATCAGAAAAAGACTTAACAAAAGGAGAGTGAGGTTCTGAAATTTGTCGTTTCTCGATCGTACCCAGACTCCATCTTGTGTTCTTCGCCATTTTAGGTTGCCCTCACTCAGGCAGCTGGTAAACAAGATGTTTTTGTCATTTCTGCCCTTGCGTGTCAGGTAGCTTTTCGTCCCATGTTTATTAACTAGTGTCAGGGTCTGGCCGAATACACTAATTCATGTCTGAGCTGGATAATCCCTGCCCGAACTGTCTGTTAGCTCACACCATTCTTTCCTCTCGCCTATCTTATCTACTGCCCTTCGCTACACATCTCATGCATTCTCTGGTTTCACGACTGTCCTTCTAGAGCATACAACCATGTTTTCTTTCCTTGTAAACTGTATCATGTGGATTCTCTTTGCAATTTGCTTAAAGGGGCCAGCAACAAACATCACCTGGAACTCGAGTCAGTTTTTAGCTTAAACCATTGTTGGTAACATTTGTCGATGTCTCAAATACTATATGTGTTTGGGTTATCCATTGTATCCATTGTATTTCACTGTATAAAAGCCTGTGCGCCACGGAGTTAAGGGGCAGTCTCTTGTGAATCCATCCCTGTGTGACTTCACGGACAACTGTACTAGCTGCAGCTAATAAAACTCGATCTTTTACGCCAGACGGAGCATCCAGTGTATCTGTATTGCAAGGCAGGAGAACTAGAGGATTTCAGGTGTACTCTGCGCCGCTTGGCCCTTAAAGGTCAGGTTCCTCAAATGGCGACCACGAAGGGACGGCTTCAGTGGTAGCGGTGCAGCCAGAAGGTCGTGAGGAGCCCCGCAAGAAAATTCCGGAGGAGGCGCCCCACGTGATTGACCCCTGTATGTCGTAAGTGGACTGAAGGATTTTACGGCGTGGCTTCTCCTTTCAGACGGCTGCTGCGGCTGCTGCCCTGACTGCCGTCCTGCCTTGGCCCCGGTTTTTGTGACGATTTGGTAGAGCGAGACGATAGACGGACCTCCGGTTGGCGTAAGAAGATACTTAGTTAAGTATTTGATTGGTGGGTCGCTCCCACAAAATTTTGTTTTTTGGGTCTTTGAGTTTCCGTTTTGTATTTGAATTGTTGCAATAATTGAAGCCAAGGGGTGAGTACGTTTGTGCTGTTTTGTTAAGAATTGACACCCCCCCCTTTTTTGAAGTTTGTAGAATAGTCCAGAGAAATAACGATGCCTGGTCTAAGTAAGTTTCGACGATTTTGTTGCTTAGGTTGTACTAGGGACTCCCAGCTCGAGGACTCTTGTCCGATTCCTCCGGTTGGAACTCCCACTTATGAGCTCTATTCAAAACATGGTATTGGTCCCATTACTTTTAACGAAACATGGGTCCGATATACCAGAAGAGATGGTGTTTTGCAGTGGCCACAAAATGGCAGTTTTGAGCCCAATATATTAGACAATTTAGAAACCACTTTGTTTAGAAGAAAAGCCCGGCCGGCAGTGTTTGACTCATTCCGCCTTTGGTGAAAGGAAGCCAAACAGAAAGAAATGAAACAAGCAAGAAGAGATCAAAAAGATAAAAATGTGTCGATTTTACAGGCTGCCCAGCAGTTAAGAAATAAGAAAGTAGACTCTGCTAGGGAGGTATCAGAAAGACAACATCGCATGGCAGTAGATAGATACTATCTGGTGTTGCCTACTTCCCCTTCAGAGAAGAGTAAAGATATAGAGGAAGACCCTTTAATGTCTTGTTTGTTGAATTCTCCTCCACCCTATGTGCAAACTCCTAATGCACCTCCTATGGCTCAGCCAGCAGCTGCTCAGCGACCTGATCAGCCAAATAATACTTCTCTTCTTTCTCAGCCTTTGTTTTCTCCTCCTGTTATTCCATCTCCTTTAAATTTCTCTCTATCCCCTGTTCTGGTGAGAGATTCTCCAGGTACACCGAAGAGACTCACAAATGCTGTCACAAGTTTCTTTTCTCCCTTAATTGGAGCCCTGAATCTGTCTCTGTCTTTTTCTAGATGACAATCTCGTTGTCAGCTTCCTCTTACGGAAGAAAAAGCAGTATTAGGTTCCTTCGCCCGTAAATGGATTGAGAAAGGTCCAATATATAGTGCACGGGATATTATGAGCACCTTTTGTCAATGGACAGAGCCCATTCAAAGATATGTTTTTGACATAATGTGCGATACTCTCATCAAGGGTTGGGACGATATGGAATTAGACACGGCTCCTATGGAACTGATGAAGCTCCAAGCCGATTTTGATAAAGGTTTTATAGTAGGAGCAGACGTTGAGAAAGCGGTGATTATGCTGATTGAATTTAGGACTTCATTTCTCTCTCTAAAACTCCCCGAAACTGATCTTATTGACAAAACTAAACATTATCCAATGCGTGAAGTTCCCCCAGTATGGAGAGAGGCGGTAGGTGGTGCTCATCCGGTGGCTGCTCATTTCCAGCGTATATGGGTACATGAACCTTGGAAAAGAGCCGAAGTTTTAGCCCTTAAACAAACACTTCCAGACCCACGTAAAAACCCTACTGGCTATTATAAGGAGCTATCCCAGACAGTTGAGGCTTGCGTTATGAACTTAGCTGATATTGATATGTTATTTGGGAATGTTGTTCCACAAGCAATATGGGCGAAAATTCGTAGGGAAGATCATGCTGCCGAACTAGGTGGTGTTTGGGCAGCTATTAGAGCTGCTGACACAGCACAAGTTGGCGGCGCAAAGCCTGACGATCTGATTACAGCACTTCCTGGTAGGATCATTAATTTAATGAAGACTCTTATGCCTGCAGTATGAGTAAATTGGGATAAGTTAACCGCCTGTAAGCAAAAGAAGGACGAGAGCGTCTCCGATTTCTTCACTCGTTTTGAGGAGACCTTTCTGGATCATAGTGGTCAGGATATGAGCACTGAAGGTGGACAACGCTTATTTGTGGACAAGTTCGTATTTAACTTGCTTCCCGAATTATCGAATAAATTAAAAAGTTCCGAGAGTGCATGGGCTGTTTCATCTACTGCTAAAATATTGGCTACAGCACAATATTATGAAAACAGAGACAAGGAAGAGAAAGATAAGCAGGAGAAGAAAAATAAAGATTTAAAAACAAAGGTTCTTTTACAGCAGGCTTATCCTCCACGTCCTGCTCAGCAGCAGTCTTCTCAGCCCCCACAGTTTCAGAAAGTGTTTCAGAAGCCCGAACATTATGTACCCCGATTTATGCTAGGTCCAAACCAATGTGCTTACTGTAAGGAAGAGGGACATTTTAAGAGTAATTGTCCAGTTTTGCTCCAACGTAATAATGGAGTGTTTGTCCCACGAGGCCGTGGTAATTTCCAGTCAGTCTCCAAGGGTAGAGGTAGAGGTACATCCCTCCAAAAGAAGCGTTCCTTTCCCTCTCCTAACGCTGTGAATTCTTTTGACCAACAGAGAGTCCAGTCTACACAATATTATTGTGACGACTATTATGTTGAAGGTGGCGACGAAAGTTTCCAAAATGAATAGGACAGCCATAGACAAAGTAAGGGAGTAGTATCAATTCCAGTAGATCAGAATGGTCCTCATGTCACTGTCAATGCAATGGGTATTTCAGAGCCATTTCTTTTGGATACTGGTGCAATGAGAAGTTCTATTATTCATTCTAAACTCCCTGGGGCACCTTTGTCTGGCTTAATAAACACGTCTGTAGGATTTTCCGGTGCCCCAGTTCGTAACCCAGTCTCTTACCCTTTACCTGTTTCGATTGGTCCATATGACCTGGAAGCCTCACTTATCCTTACAACTGGTCGTGGTGAGAATCTATTGCGTTTGGATCTGTTGAAAAAGTTACATGCCACGTTACACTGCTCCCCTTCTGGTGTGTATCTTACGCTAGGTAAGAAACTAACATCGTCAATGCATTTGTCTAGAGATAAGTTTCCACATGAATTACTATCTCTTCCTGAAAGTCTTTGGGCTACGGGTCCGAATGATGTGGGTCGTCTTGCGATTCCACCATATGTTGTCACCCTCAAGCCTAATGTTAAACTGCCACGTATAGCTCAGTATAAGATTTCCAATGAGGGTGAAAAAGCATTATTGGCTATTGTCCAAGATTTGATTCAGAAGGGTGTGGTGGAAGAAACGAGAGGAAATGTGTGTAACAGCCCTATTCTTCCAATTCTTAAGCGAACTGATCCTTCTCAACCACCCGTCTATAGATTTGTGATTGATCTTCGAGAGGTGAACAAAATTGTTTCACCAGAGTTTCCTGTTGTCCCAGACATTACAGCCTTACTGACGATGATACCAGCTTCAGCAGCTTGGTTCACCGTGATTGACTTAAAGAACGCTTTCTTCAGCATTCCGATTGCTAAAGAGAGCAGAGATATTTTTGGATTTTGTTTAGGAGGCCGAAGCTTCCGATTCAAAAGAGCACCACAAGGCTATTGTGAAAGTCCATCTATTTATAGTCAAGCTCTTAAGTCACAGCTTGATACGTTCCCTTTGCCTCCAGGAGCCACTCTTATTCAGTATGTGGATGATTTGTTGATCGCGACTGATTCAAAGGATGTGTGTAAAGATGTGACTGTGGCATTGTTGCGGCATTTGTCTGATCTCAATCATAAGGTATCACCTTCTAAATTACAGTACGTGTGCCAAGAAGTTACATACTTAGGTCATCTCTTATCAAAGGAGGGAAAGCGACTGACCCCCGAACGTATTGAAGCAATTACGCACATGTCTGTACCATCGACCGAGAGAGAAGTACGTGCTTTCTTGGGCATTACTTCCTACTGCAGACAATGGATACCTAATTTTTCTTTATTGGCCAAACCTTTATTAGCACTTACACAGAAAGACACGCCCCATCCACTCCCATGGACTGATGAATGTCAGAAGAGTTTTTCTGACTTAAGATCAGCCCTGTGTTCTGCTCCTGTGTTAGGTACCCCTGATTACAGTAAATGTTTCACGCTCTATGTCCATGAGAGAAAAGGTTGTGCATTGTCAGTTTTGACACAACAATTTGGAGACAAACAGAGGCCATGTGCCTACTTTTCTGCTACGTTAGACCCGGTAGCTAAGGCGTTACCTAGCTGTCTCAGAGCCACGGCGGCGACAGCAATCTCTATTCGTCAATCAGCTGGAATAGTGTTGGACCACACTCTCACTGTCATGGTACCACATGCTGTGGACACTTTATTGAATAGAACTAAAACACAACATCTCACGAGTGCCCGGTTGTCTGGTTACGAGTTGACTCTCTTAGCAAGCCACATACGTATAAAGCGATGCAACACCTTGAATCCAGCTACATTGTTACCACTCCCAGATGAAAGAGATCCTCAGGATCATCATGATTGCTTTCTTCGCACAGAAGAAGAAACAAAAGGAAGAATAGATTTAAAGGATACTGCGCTCGAGGATCCGGATGGAACCTTGTGGGTTGACGGTTCCTGTTTCAAATTACCCAATGGCGAGACTACCTCAGCTTATGCAGTCACCACATTACATACAGTAGTGGAGACAGCATGCATCCGATACAATTCAGCCCAGGCTGCAGAATTGATAGCCTTGACTAGAGCATGTGTGCTGTCGAAAGGGAAAAGAGTGAATGTTTACACAGACAGCCAATATGCCTTTGGCGTGGCACACAGTTTTGGTCGTTTATGGAAGGAAAGAGGATTCATTACGTCCCATGGAACGAAGATTCAGCATGGCCAGTTGGTCACTGATCTTCTTGACTCTCTCACATTGCCTACCCAAATTGCCATCATCAAGTGTAGTGCACATAAAAGAGTCACAGATGACATTGGTCGCGGGAATGCTTTCGCAGACGAGGTAGCGAAAAACACAGCTAGGGACATCACAAGTCACATGTATATTGCAGGCCCTGCAAATCAGATCCCGGAAAGAGGAATGTGTGAGGACACAATTGAGAGCATAAGAACGATTCAGGAAGAGGCTACAGAGAAAGAATTGAGTAAGTGGAAAGAAAGTACGGGAATGTTGGATTCGAATGGATGTTGGACAGAATTGTCAGAGCATCAACGATGGATGTTGCCAGATGCATATGTATTACCTGTAGTGACTATGGCTAATGGACCAGGTCACATTAGAGCTAAAGGCATATGCAAACTCCTGGCTCCAGTTTGGCAAAATGAAGGAATTCCGAAATGCGCAGACAATGTGGTAAAACATTGCATTATATGCTTAATGCATAACCCAGGAAAGGGTACTCCAACTCCTGCAGGCCATTTCTCTCCCCCTACGTACCCCTTTGAAGTATTACAGATTGATTATATACACATGGATCGATGCAACAATCTCAAGTATGTTCTGATGGTAGTATGTGCATTCTCTAGATGGATAGAGGCTTACCCCTTGAAAGATAACACAGCTGTATCAACTGCTAAAGTATTACTGAAAGAGTTTTTTCCTAGATTCGGTTTGCCGCGAATTGTCTGGAGTGACGATGGAAGCGAATTTGTTGGCCAAGTCATGCAAAAAGTTTGTGCAGGTCTTGGTATCAAGCAAAAATTCTATGCGGCAAACCATCCACAGTCAGCGGGTTTGGTAGAGTGCTACAATGGCACTCTCAAACTCAAATTGGCAAAGATTCAGGCCAGCACAGGTCTTGCCTGGCCTGACGCTTTACCATTGGCCTTACTATCCACCAGAACTACTGTACACTCTCGTATGGGACTTAGTCCATATGAAGTGATATTCTGACGCCCCACCAACATTTGGGGAGTTCCTCGTCCTAGGAAGTACTCAGACATACCGTACCCTATGCTTATTGATTACCTTCATGACTTGACTGCTAAATTAAGTGTTCTTCGTCAACAGGTTCAAAGTGCTCTGCCAGAGGCCTCAACAGACCCAGGTCACTCTATCAAACCGGGAGACTGGGTCTGCACCAAGAACTTTCAACGAAAGAAAAATCTTGATCCTCGCTGGTCACCTCCTCGTCAAGTTCTACTGGCTACGCGGACAGCAGTAAGGATAGAAGGCAAGAAAAACTGGGACCACGCTGTGCATTGCAAAAAAGTACCCTTGCCCTTGCCTTTGGACCAGTGGGTCCGCGGGGGCATAGGTGAGTCTGAAGGAGACGAGACTCCCCGGTTCGTACCATTTAGTAACGCACGGCTGGAAGACACCCAGACTGAGGAAGAAAGTGATGACCTTCTTCAAAGAACCATTCCATTACATCTGCAAGTGAACACTATTAATCCGGAAATAATCTTTCAGGACCAAACGATTCCAACAAAGAAACAATATAACCTGAGGACCAGGCCTGAAGCAAAGACTTGGACATTTGTTACTTTTGCCACCAATGATCTATTTTTCTTTTTAGATAGTAATTGTGCCATCTGTCCCTGTCGCAGGGTCTCGGTAGGAGTCTTGGACTGAACCTGGTTTATGGTCAAGATCCGCTAGGTTCAGGATTATCAAATAGCCAAGTGATTGAGGAAGATTGCCGCGAGCGAAAAATGTTTCTAGCCAGGATGGATGGTACATCACGTCAGGTAGATAGGAGACAGAATATGAAAACCAAATATTGTAAATCATTACGTAATCGTTTTGGCGTAACCTTGTGTGTGTTGCTGATTCTATGTGTTTTATTAGCATGTATAGGTTGGATTGTCCATGTGTTGCAACTAAAAACTGTTCCTTTATCTACTTCTGTACCTTCTCGTCCCACTAAATTTCAACACAAGATAAGTGCCCTTTCCTCACATGAACAAATAAGAAGGATGGAGTATCAAAATAATTCGTTTATCCAGCTGTTACACCAACACCAGTTAGTTGTCAACATATCTGACTGTTGGGTGTGTGGACTCATGCCTCACACTGCCCATAAAGGGATGCCCTATCTAGTATTGCCTTTGTCATATGAAGGTTCAGCATGGGCTTACCTGACCATGTTTTCGGCTGCCTACCACAACAGACTTCGATATCCGATAGGTACATTTGAGAATGGAATGGATTTTAGCCACGGTACTTTGATAAAGGGTATAGTGGCCATGGCTAAAATCCTAGGGAAGAGTAAGATTCCTTTGGATGAAAAGAAAGCCTACGAAGGTTGGAATGTAACTCATTACATTTCCAGTCTTAATAACAAGACCAAACAAGAGAAGTCTTCCCCAGCATGGACTGTACCCCACCAAGGCAACTTTTGCCTCCGAATCAATAGCAAGGAGAATGACACTCAACAAAACTGTTCCCAGATATATGTATTCACGTCTCAAAATAACCCTCCATTGATCCCATCACAAGGAACCTATTTTGTCTGCTATGACAAAGCATATACATGGCTCCCCTCTGACTTTTTGGGAACATGTTACATAGCATTCTTTCTTCCCCCAACGTATACTGCACCCTCAGACCATCACAGACGCAGATATGGTAGAGGCATATTTGATGCCAAAGACACAGCTGGCCAGGAGGGAGGAGATTTCTTCAAAAGATTCATTCCCTTCTGGGGACCAATGATTAACAGCAGAAACATTAGGCGATTAGTTCGCGTGGTTGAGACAACCATCGATGTTACTGCAGGTGCCTTAAGTAACATCACTGCAGAACTCCGAGCGGACCGCCTTATGACGTTACAAAACAGAATTGCGCTAGATGTGATCCTTGCAGACCGAGGAGGAGTCTGTAAATTAATTGGATCGAGCTGCTGTATATATTCCTGATGACGCCCTGACTGTATATCAGGCCATCTCAAAATTACATACCATCTCCACATCGATCCATCAGGACGAAGGAGATTGGTCCCTCATGGGATGGTTATGGGGATTATTATCTACCTGGGGATGGAAGATACTAACATTCCTTGGAGCAATTCTGGCCATCATATTCTCTTGTTGCTTGTGCATACACTGTGGTCCTGCTATCTGTGGTCTGTTCGCTACCTTATGTGTATCAAGGCCTGTAACCCAACAAACAGAGAATATTAAGATGATGGTCCAGCAACAGTTAAACGACCTTATGGCAATTGATATCAACTCCGACTCAGACTAACATGAGCCCAGTCATTGTGTTATTGCCTGAGTTATGGCAAAAGGAGGGTCTGAGGTTCTGAAATTTGTCGTTTCTCGATCGTACCCAGACTCCATCTTGTGTTCTCCGCCATTTTAGGTTGCCCTCACTCAGGCATCTGGTAAACGAGATGTTTTTGTCATTTCTGCCCTTGTGTGTCAGGTAGATTTTCGTCCCGTGTTTATTAACTAGTGTCAGGGTCTGGCCGAATACACTAATTCATGTCTGAGCTGGATAATCTCCGCCCGAACTGTCTGTTAGCTCACACCATTCTTTCCTCTCGCCTATCTTATCTACTGCCCTTCGCTACACATCTCATGCATTCTCTGGTTTCACGACTGTCCTTCTAGAGCATACAACCATGTTTTCTTTCCTTGTAAACTGTATCATGTGGATTCTCTTTGCAATTTGCTTAAAGTGGCCAGCAACAAACATCACCTGGAACTCGAGTCAGTTTTTACCTTAAACCATTGTTGGTAACATTTTTCGATGTCTCAAATACTATATGTGTTTGGGTTATCCATTGTATCCATTGTATTTCACTGTATAAAAGCCGGTGCGCCATGGAGTTAAGGGGCAGTCTCTTGTGAATCCATCCCTGTGTGACTTCACGGACAACTGTACTAGCTGCAGCTAATAAAACTCGATCTTTTACGCCAGACGGAGCGTCCAGTGTCTCTGTATTGCAAGGCAGGAGAACTAGAGGATTTCAGGCGTACTCTGCGCCGCTTGGCCCTTAAAGGTCAGGTTCCTCCAGAGGACTGGGATTGGATTATAATTGGGTGATTCACTTGATTAACTGGTTATTACTTGCAGCTAATTTACTAGATACATATTGCTATGTAGTAACACCATCAGTCTTTATGACTATTCAAGATCTGTGCATAAATCCCCACTCTTGTGGATAGTTCTCCGTTAGTATGGAATGCTCTTTTATTAGCATCATGGTATTAGTGAGTATACAGCTTTGGATTCCTATAACCCTTATTGTTTTATCATTCTAAGATTAGCAGGAAGTCCCACAAGACAGGATTAATTGAAAAATACTGGGGGAAACACTACCCATTGTGATGGGGGGTGTTTGTTCCTGCCTATCTATCCTCGGATTGAGGACTTAGGAGTCTTGCCCCAGTATTTATGGTTTTATTTTCAATAGATAAGGATTGCAGAGGAAACTAGTCCAAGATGGCCACTACTACAATGTGACCTACTGGGAAGTTGTACCATTCTACTTCCAGGTCAATTTATACTTAAATTGGTCCATCCCAGAGTGCTCTTTGTTTGAAGGAGAACGAGCACCTGGATCAAAACGGCAGGTGAGTCAGGAGCTTGGGCCATGGAGCATACATAGAGTAGATCTATTAGGCCGGATAGAGGAAAGTTTGTTCCACCACACTAGAGCAGGGGCTCTCTTAACTTGAACTATTCCCGCAATAATGACTTAGGACTCTGCCACATGCCATAGATAATTAAATGGAAGAGAGATGGTACACATACGATACTAGTCGGTGTGTAACCATATGCCAATGGTCATCGTGGCCTGTGTTCTACTTTAGACTAGATGGGGCATCCAAGTCATGGAGTTATAAATAAAGTATAGAGAACACGCACATGACTGCTGACTGCTATATAATCCTTACAGATAAAGTAACTATTCGGTCAGTTCAATCACTTGCACTTTTAATGCTGTCATATGCATATTGCCCATTTGTAAATACCTGGGGCTAAAGCAGCATGAACTCACTCAGGCTACATACACTGAGATATACGTTTTATACTTTTGTTTAAGAAAAGCGGACACTGGTTGTGGATAAACACCCAACTCGGTTACCCAGACTCTGAGTAGGTAGACCCGCTGCTGGTACCATAAGTCTAACCTTCACCATAAAGAACAAATGTACAGCAAATTCTCCCTGCCATTCAAACTTCAGGATTGAGGAAATTCGATTTCCGATCACGATCGTATTGAGCCTCCATTTTGTGCTCCGCCGCCATTTTGTGTTGCCCTCACTAAGGCAGCACGACGAACGAAGTCTTTTCTGCTTTTCCTGCAATGTCGTGACTCAAAATAGCCTTGTGCCTCTGTTTACAAAGCTGGTGTTAGAGACTGGCCGAGTACACTAATCCCTATCTGGTTTTACTAATCCCTGTCTCAACTATCTGTTAGTTCACACTATTCTCTTCTGACTTTATCTTATCTTCTGGCCTTCACTGTCCTCTGCTCGTATTCTCTCGTTTCACAACTGTCCTCCAAAACACACAAACGTATCTCGCCACCTGCAAGTCAGTTACAGACACGTTAATACCTTAACCTGTGGGGAGGGGTGGCAAACACAGTTGGAGGAGAGGCTTCTTCGGGTTACTTGATACTTTTGTTTTCCAATTCTTTCTATTGGCTCTGACTTACTTTCAGACTATTCTTATTGGTTTTTCATGTATGTTTTAGGTGTGTCCTTCGTTAATGTATATGTCACCTATGTACTATAAAAGATTGTGCGCCACGGAGTGAAGTGGCAGTCTCCTGAGAACATACCGTGTGTACTTCTAGGACAACTGTACTAGCTGCAGCTAATAAAATCTGATCTTTTACGCCGGCAGAATGTCCCCGTGTCTCTGTTAGCTGAAGCAGGAGAACCCATGAGATTAAGGCGTACCCTGCGCCGCCAGGCCCATAAGGTTTCTGGTTCTTCAGGATTGACAGCATTTTTTGCAAAATGATTGATTGGGGATGGCACACCCTACGTCTTCCTGTAGTGCTATGAGATATCTATCCCTCAGTTAAGACTATGTACACCTTAAAGGATTTGACAATGATTTATACTTATCAACCTTTCTATTGTGTGGTTTATTGGTCCCAAAGTTTAAGAGGACTATGCTCTTCTGTTTCTTTTCTTAGAACAGAGGATAGAATTTATCCATACCCGGTAAAGATAAGAAGCAGTATATTTTAAAACTTTTTACCACAAGGATCACTTGATGCCATTTAATAACACATCACAAATGTTTTGTGAGTGTAGTCTTACATTTTGATAAAATTGATTGAAAGTAGTGAAGTGGAATTGAATGATGATGTATGATAGTAGTATGTGTTTGATAGAATGAGGGTCTCACTGTGATCTACCATATCCAATTAATTAATTGACAGATGCCCTAGATGTGGTATTTATGTCTGCCCGGTTGGAGTTCGGCCACAGGTTTGTTTTAAATCTCTCTATGGAGGTTAGTGTATGAGATGGGCCACACAACTGGAAATGTATTTTTATACTTCTTCCCTATTCTTCTTTTTCTAGATTTAAACATTTTTAGTCCCACTGAAAGGGTGGTTCTTAACCCTTATAAATCTCTTTGTCCTGAGGAAGGTGGGGCTTATAGTGCCATGACCATTGAAATGCGTTGACGCTGTGTAAATCACTCAATCCAGCCACGAGAAAGAATGTTGCAAAAACAATGATGGACAGCAACAAAGATATGAATTCTACGCAATAAGTTGGATCAGGCCTTGTAACAGTAACTCTTTTTCTGTGCAATAGGGTCTCCCTACTATTGCTTTCAAAATTTGTTCCTATAGGATGTATATGTGTCATAACATAAGGAATAAGCCGGTTTCAAACGCACTTTGTATATACTGTGCCTAATATGAAATGTTTTGATAGTACATTAGAGTCATTGTTTTTTTAGAAATGCAAGACAACTTAGGTTTTTAATTGAATACTGTGGTACCTATATTAGGAATTGTTTTTTAAGATTTTATAAATAAAGACTCTGCCACAACATTCTTGGGCTTGGTGGTGTTTCAGTTGAGTGTTCTTAGTATATGTGCAGTCCTCGCCATTTGGAGCTTTTGAATGTGACTGAAGTCTAGCCTGTGTGAATCCGACTTTGTTTCTCTCCCCAAGGCACATACATTTCTTTCTCACTATTAAGTAGTGCACTGGTCCCTTGGGTTGGTGGGGCCTCCTCTCTTTTTTACTCAATATTCTTTATATTAGTGCAAGAGCATTGCCGCAGTAATTGGATGAGAGCCTATAAATTGGATAGGTGATAGGTTCACTGCAAAAGTACTTCCTGCATAAATGGATGAGTGTATGACTAGTGCATGAGTGTTTGGATGAGTGCATCGGTTGTGCCTCAGAATTTGGATAAGTGCATAGGTTATATTAAGTGGGTGTTTGGATGATGCATGGGTTGTGCCTGGGTGTTTAAATGACTGTATAGGTACAGATTTGGTGAATTTATATGTGAATGGTTAGGGCCAGTGTGATTGGATGAATGTCTGGGTTGTGCCTGCATAGTTAAATGAGTACATAATTAGTGCCTGCATGATTAGAAGATTGCATATGTAGTGCCTGGGTGAGGGAATTAGTGCGCAGATAGTGTGTGAATGATTTGAATACTGCCTGAGTAGTGGCTGAGTGATTTGATGAGTGCCTGACTAGTGCCTGGGTGACTGTAAAGTATCTCCATTGCTGTTAGATACATAACAGTTGTGATTATATCTGTAACTCATTGTTTAACTTCTTCTAGAGGTATCAAACTATCTGTTTTAGTGTATCTATCCTTTTCTAATTAGCTATGTGTCAGAAATGTCTAAATATCACAGTTCATATAAAATTGGATACATGCATCTCTATGTGCATACATTGCTCTGTTAGTCAGCATGCACATGCATCAGTAAGTTTCTAAAATTTAACACAACACTTCTCACTTTTTCAAAGCAAAATCCTTTTCTTAATGGCATATCTACATAATTTCTCTAAATTTTATTGTGTGTTTAAAACATATATTCAACATTTCTCAAAGAAAAGTTAAACGCCAAGTGAAGCTAGCACAACAACTCTCAACAGACGTTCTGCACTATCAACTCTCTTCTCCTCAATTTTAAACAGAGCATGTTTAAAGAAAATCACCACCCTCTCCATATACATGACATTTTCATTAGCCTTAAAGAACATAGATCCCCATGTAAATATAAAAGTGATTCCATAATAGATATACACCTTCAAGCCATCTCTCTAAAAATATATAGTTCTCTGCATCTTTAATAAACTGGAGTCCCACTGTACATATAACTATCTGCAACCACAAAACATATCTCACCATCTAACCATATGATAACCGGTCATATAAGTAAAAAAAACACATTGACAAACTCTTCCTAATACTTACCTAACAAATATTACTATTTTATAATGCATATACAGGTGCATAACATTTTCTTATCTTTTATTTGTGACTGCACTACTCCTGTTTAATAATTTGAGTAAAAGTACTACAACTCCCAGATTGCAAATAACACAGATGTATCTATTCTGCACATGATGCTTAGACATTTGAACCATTCTTAGTTTTAAATATGTTCCTCATTGCAACTTTAAACACTACTATACTGTTACGTTTCTATAAACTACACAATGGAATAAAGGGGCACTAATTCATTTTCCTCTTACTTCCCAAAACATTTGGTACTACCATCTTAAACACATACCCTCTGATAGATAGAGTTCATCTTATATATTTTTTCATATCACTGTGATACTCTTTTTTATCACACTCCCATATACATCTTCATTTTAAGCCTGGGTGTAGTTTGAGTAGCCGCTCTACATGGATATCTGCAAAGCGGTAAAAAATCTTTACTGTGCTACGTGGAGTTCCGCGAGTGGGCAGAGCTGCTTGTCCCACGCATTCGCTGCACGTCAACTTGGATTGTGTGTTGGGGTGCAATTATCACGTGAACTGCACTACATGGTGGCGTATGGGCACGGCCAGTTTGTTTCTGGTGCTGGAGGCCTATTTTTTAATACTTCCTATATCTTTTCAATCCTCCTTTCCCAAACCTTTTTATCAGATCTTTTTAAACTATTATCTTACTCTCTGTCTTCCTGTGTGTATTTTGCATTTTTTACAATGTTTTTGTTTGTTTTTGCCTTAGTTTTGTGCTTTTCTATTTTTTAGCTTTACTACCCTCCTTCCTTCTGTTTCCCATTTCTTTTTTTTTCTCTCTTTAATCCCAGCAACATGGCCGATAAGGGCACACCAAGGTGCACAGGTAAGCGCTGCCTTCCTTCCGGAAGCCGGCACCAGGCAGGGGAGCAGCCCCGTGCCCTGTTTTCTGAGGTGGAGTTGGCAGCAATCTTTTTTTACATCCAGCGCCTCCTCCCCTCCACCCTGGTAGCAGGCGGCAGGCCTGGATCCAGGTACGGGATGCTGGAGTGCCAGCAGTGCTGGGTGAGGGTGAGCAAGGCAGAGTACCGCTCCTCTGGGGTCCGGTGAACCCATCATCAGTTGATGCACCGCTGGTCTGGAATCCTGACCAAAAGGAGGACCTGCTGCACCTGCTAGGGGTTGAGGTCGCAGGGCTAAGTGAGTAGCTAATTATTGAAATCATTAATTTTTATTATTACTTCTGTGTTCTATGCTATTGCTAATATTTTTTCCCAGGCTGTTCACATGCAGGTAAGTTAAGTTTTCATTTATTATCTGATCGTTATTCAAGACAGGTGCTAAATTGGCACTACCTGACATAGTCATCGTACTTGTTGGCACTTGCTAGGGCTGATGATTATATAAGAAGTTCTGTAAATAGTTATTTGTAATTGTACCCGCATGGTGCATGACTCACAGACAGCCTTTTCCCCCATCCGCACAAGCTTCCATTGACAAATGGAGCTTTGCAACTGCCGTTTGGTCTATGGTCAATCGCATTGTAATAGTGCAGTCAAGACCACCGACCTAAGCACGGGTAGTTCCAGAACAGCAACCGCGTCCGCCCAACATCATCGTAATAAAACCCTTAGTGAATTGGCCCACCAAAGGGGGTTGAGAGACTGGGAATTATGTTTGAGAAGAAGCAAACATGTGTTGCAATTTATTTTTAGTAATTCCAAAATGTACATTAATGAATTTGTAATAGGGTTATAGGGTTATAGGGTTAGGTAGTTACGTTTTGGAAATTTGGAATAGGATAGGAGGGTCCGTAATATACTGCTACTAGTCGATCTGATTTAGAAATGTTCAATGTTATTGTAATTGCCTTTTCCTGACAAAACATATTTTGGGGAGATCATTTATTTACCACCAATCGTTTTTTGTCTTAACATCAGCATCCAGGGACAAAAAGAGCGCTGAGGTAGGTGAGTGAGCGGGAGATGCCTCCCAGAGTTCCTCCGCCAATGGCTCTGCTGGCCCTAGTATGTCCTCCTATTGTTAACATTAATATATTTATTCCCCTAACTTTTAGTGCTCATTTTTTAATTATGTCTATCCATTTTATATATGTTTTTAAATCCTCTTTGATCCTCTTTGATCCATCCGTTTCTAAGTTCTTGTTATCCCTGCATTATCCTATTTACTTATTTCCTATATTTCTAGTTTCTGTACTTTACTACAAACTGTCTCTAGTCTGTCTGTAGCTCCTTTCTTCTGCTTTGGAGTCAGCTATCCCTCTCCCCTTAAATGTTGAAGACTGCCTAGTGGTGGTACTCTTAGACTCAGAGAACCCATTGCTCACATACTACTACTACTACTACTCTGGGATGTAGATTGCATGCCCATTGCATGTTTGTTGAGATGAGAAGGCTTAATCACTAAATCAGAGAATGGCCATGGTCACATAGTACACCCAAAAGTTGTGTTTCTTAACTATGCCTAGTATTATTAGCGGCAGTTAGTGAACTGATGACCGTGCACCATGGCTGGGAGTAAGCATGAGGAGGACGATGCCATTGCATTTGCCAACCAAGACCATATGCTATTTTTTCTAAAAACATCAGATTCATCAATAGCTCCAGCCACTCCTTAACAGTTTGTCTTGAGGCTTTTTAAAAAAATTGCCACCAACAAAATGCCCAACCTGATATTTTTGATAGAAGATACTGTCTGTAATGCATCCAAATTGTAGTGACAGATGTGTGTGGTGTATTTTGCTATTAAAAAAAATTATAGGGGGTTAAGTTTCTGGCATTTAAGCAATGTGTAATCTAGGAGAATCCAAGATGGTGACTGCTTGAGACGGCCGCTCACAGCTCCCTGACCACTTGGCATGTTAACTAAAACACCCACCGTCTATCAGGAATTATGACATACGAAATGCTACCATACTGCAGACACGGAATCTACACAATTCAAGGCCCTGTATGAGCCGCTGTAAAGTCGTCGCAAGACAGTGAGAGCTGTTACTTAACTGTTGAAGATTCCTAGAGGCAGTGGATCACACTGACTGCTGTTTGTTCCTGTCTCCGGCGAAAGTGATGGGACCTAAGACTGCTGGTGGTAATCACAGATTGAAGACTGCTGCCGCTCCCCTACTTAGTGGGCCGAACCTCGCATCAACAGCTGCGGGTTCAGGAGCATCGACCACGCTGGCAACTGCATAATGTCAATCTGGGCCCCATCTGCAGGTGGGAACCCGGACGGAGACCTCTGGTGAAAAGAAGGGGTAAGGTGGGACTACACTCCAACAGCACCAACCCTGCTCAACTGTTCTGCAGCTATTGCGATGATCCACAGCAGGAGGAGATTCAAACCATGCCTGTGAGAAGATGAAAAACCTGGGCACCGGTGAGCTTTCCCTCCCAAATAAGTAGACTGCCCGTGTAACGGAGATGCCACAGTCCCCCAGAGGAGTACAAACACCCCTGCTCCGATCAATGCTGGTAAAGTAATTTCTGCTGTCAATTTTTTGCCTTCTGAGGGTTGCATGGGGAGTGGGTTGAAAGAGACAGCAAGAGATACTGCTGGAGCTCAAGAACAAATCCCCGAAGCTATTACAGAACAAGAAATGGGTATGTTCGACCAAACTAAAATCACCATCTAGTGGTGGACAATGAGAGGGATGGCCCTCCTCAACTATTACTTTCCCACATAAGATGTCTAGGAAAGTCTGCAGTCACTGTCACATTCCATGTGGTTGGAGAAGGAGGCGAACAAGCAGGATCTCAATGCAAAACATTGCTTCTTTTCTCTGTTGGATGAGACTTGGTCAGTGGATGGATCATGGTCAATTACTGAATCAAGTGATATTGAAAGCTTACCAGATACCAGCAGAGTAGACTCAGTTGTCACAGCACGGTAAATGGTGAGAAGGTCCAGAGGACAAAAAAGCAGGGGAGGAAAGGATCTCAAATGGGACAACAGAGCAGTTTATTGACACCATGATCGCTGTGCCTCTAGATGTTCACTCAAAAATACTTCCTACCCTGGATACTATTTTACAATGTATACTGTCGCATTGTGAGGAGACCCGGCAGGATAGTCACGATCACAGGCAGCTATTTGCAAAGTACAAGGGTCAGTCAGGAAAATCGCCAAAACATGCAATGCTATTAGTCAGAGGTTGACAGATCTTGAGTCTAGAGCAGCTGCTCTTGAGAGTGATAGAGCTGGCACCCGAGGATAGACAGAGGCTCACGAGTCTCGAATGATAGATATCAGTGGGAACTGGAGAATCAAGAGAATCACCAAAGGTGCAATAACTTATATTTGCTAAGGATTCCGGAAGGCAAGGAGGGATCATATACTAGTATGTATATGGTAGACTTGCTGAGTAAAGCCTTTCCTGACCTAGAAGGCTCGAACTGGTCCCAGGAGGTTCATCAGGCCCAACGGGTACCGTTTGCTTTGAAACAACTAGTCAGATCTGACATGAAGCCCAGTGCTGCGTTATTGTATTTTGGAAACTACCTGCTGAAGCAAAGTATTTTTGAGAAAGCTAGACCTAAAGCCAGATGATCTGTAGGTGATATTTCATTTTTTGTTAGACCGGACTGTTGTCATGTAACGGACGAGAGACAATGGAGGTTGCGCCAAATGATCATGCCATTTCAGGAGAAAGGGGATCAGGCTTTCTTAATGAATCCAGCTCGCTTGAAAGTGGTTTGTAGGCAGAGGACTTGATTCTTTTCCTCCAAAATAAAAGCTAAGGAGTTCCTTGCCAAGGTTGGTGCATCAGTATAAAGTCCAACCTTTATGTGGTTATTGCAGTAATGCTAAAGCTAGCAATATGTGGGGAGTGATGAGGGATAGGCCAGGACCCTTATGCCACAAAAAGGGCTATCGAGTTCCCTTTTTTTTGGGTGTTTTTTTTAGGTGGAAATATATGGTTGCTAGAATTGTTTTTTTACTGGTCAGGGGGTCTGCTTTCATCTGCCACAGACTGATGATTTGTCTGTTTGCTTTCATTGCTGGGGGGTCAGGTGCGGGGGGAAGAGTTGGGGGTTGACTTGAAGGGAGAGGGTTGGGCTGGGTGGGAGGTGCGGTGGGGAGAGTAGGTGGAGAGGGGAGAAAAAACCTGGAGAAGCAGCAAGGATTCCAATTTTGTAGGTTCAAACATCGATGATCTTTGGGAAGTCAGTGGAATGGTACAGTTTACCTCTTATTCATATGGGTAGAATAACCAGATGCTTAATAAATGTGGGGCCTCAATGATAAAACATGTGCTTGAGGGTGAGATAGTCATTAAGATCCATGGGCTCTGATATAATATGCCAAAAGGAAACTCATATTCTTAGGGGTAAGCGAGAATCCCTAATGATTAGTGTGCATACACTTATGGCATGATCAATTCAGACCTCTACTGTCAGGGGGGTGGCCATCCATGTTAGAAATAATATGAGACTAGCTAAACGAGTCTTGGAGAGTAAATGAGTAGATGGGCAGTGGTTGTATTACCCATTGGATTGGCTGTGTGCACCATTTATGGCTCGAACCAGGATGACCCCAGGGTATTGGAAGGTCTAGAGGTGGAAGTGACCTCTTGGCCAGACCCACTGATAATTGGTGGGGATTTGAACATTCACCTAGAGGTAGCTGATGCCCCAACTAATAAATACCTGGGGTGAAAACTGCATGTGCATAGCGCATTGGCTGCATTAAGTGCTAGTCATGGCTTAGTTGATGTTTGGGCTGCCAAGAAACCATTGGTTCTAGGATTTAGGTATTTCTCATTTCCACATAGAAAATATATCAGAATAAGTTATCTTTTAGTTTCTACCACCCTGCTTGACAAAATTGGAATAAAGAAGCTAACCACATTATTATCAGACAACAACCTCCTGATTCTTGATATCATGGTTCAAGGGCATACCAAGGGTCAGCCTAAATGGACAGTTGACAGGAAATTACTTAGTAATAATGTATTTATTGAACACATTAGGGGCTGGGTGTTACTATATTTTGATATAAGTATAGTGCTTTGAGGGAAGTGGTCTGGGATGCTTTTAAAGCAGATTTAAGGGGAGGGGTCATTAGCATTATCGGACAGAGGAAGAAGCAACAGAGAGATCAAATGAATCGTTCAATCGCACAGCTTTTAATTTTAGAGAAAAACATACTACTGCAATAAACCAGAAGCAGGAAGAGCTACAAGGACTACTACAGCCAGAAGTCACAATAATGAAAACCGAGATTAACAGCTATTCAAGCAAAAAGATGGGAGAAGGATATCAAGCTTATAAAAATGAACACTATGAATATGGAGAGGGAACAGAAAAGCAGTTGGCACTACGCACACAGCAGAAGATAGTTAGGAATAACATCAGCAGGATTAAAAGGAAAGATGGGTCATTCACGACGGACCCTATAGACATCCTCAATGTATTTGAGGAATTCTATAGAGAATTATATCAGGAGGGGTTGCTTGACCTGCTCCTGGGGGAGGGAGAGGAGGCGTCCAAGGGGGTAACAATAGAGATTGATCCAACCATAAGGCAAGAGCTTGAGGCTGACATCACACTTTAGGAAGTCATAGAGGCGCTGCATCTGATGGCTCCAGAAAAAGCCACAGGCCCTTTTAGAATACCTTTTGAATTCTATAAGCTAATTCAACTAGAGCTAACCCCCCACCCCCCAATTTTGAATCTGTTCTTAGGCATTCAGTTTAAAGGGCTTCCTCCTCAATCTTGGTTGGGTACGGATACAATAGTCTTTCAAAGAAAGGTAAAACCTTAGATAGCCCAGCCTCATATCGATCCATTTCTCTTTTAACTTGGACTCTAAGCTTTATTCTCAAATCTTTGCAGCTTACCTAGGGAGGATCATAGGCCATTTGGTAACTCCCTGGAGACATGGATTTCATTATTGATATAGCAGAGGTTACAGGGGACTGGATGGCTATGTTCCTCCTTGATGCTGAGAAAGCTTTTTTTTTCTTTATGATTCACAAGCATTGGCTGGTTTGCCAGTTTTTGTTGTTGTTTTTGTTTTATTTAAAGCTTTTAAAGGCATAACAGTAACCCAATACATTACATAATACCTTGGTCAGCAGCAGAACAAGTCAGCAGAGGTTTCATAGAATACATTTGTACATGTCAAACAGAGCAGATCATTGTGGCCAGAGGATGATGACAATAATAGATAAACATAATTCATATTACAGATATATACATTTATGACGAGCTTTTGTATCTAACCCCCATATTTCACAGTAGTGTCAGTATGAGCACAGTAAGGCCAGCTATCGTTCATTTCCTAATATTCCTAGCTACCTTCTGTCTCACCGGTTTCTTTCCCCACCAGATATTTTTGGTATAATCCCCTGAAACCTTTGAATCGACTCTGTGGGGGGAGGAGTTCGCTGTAGGCATCCAATTGCGTATTGCAATAAAGCATACCTTTCTCCCATTCATCTGTAGTCGGGACTAGGCCAGAGGCCCATCGCACGTCAATCCTACGCTTAGCAATAAGCAGGCCCATGTCAACCAGGCGCCTGCCCTTTTATCTATGTTCTTGCTATATCCCAAGAGGGCGAGTAATGGGTTTGATGTCAACAAGAGGCCTGTGACTTTATTTATCGCATGGAGGACTTTATCCCAAAAGGCAGTAATCCCAGGACAGAACCAGGCCATATGCAGAAACTCCGCCTCCTCCTCCCCACAGTGAAAGCATGCAGCAGAGTCACACAATCCATAGCGTCTCAGCCTCTCTCAAGAATAGTAAACTCTATTGAGATATTTGAAGTTGATTATATGGTGTCTGCCATTAAGTAACATCTGTTTAGTCAGTTCGCAGCAATATCGACAGGTATTGTCATCAATAATCCTTTCCAAATCACTCTGCCAATCCGGTCTGGACTTGGTCTGCATCAGCCTTCTGGCCTCTTGCGTCAGATTATAAACGACAGTAACCATCTTAGCGGGAGAAGTCAAGTGCAGAATGTAGGTGAGCGATGGGATCTCCATGGGTTAATGCATGTCTTCCCCCAGGAGATCGCACAGTGCATGCCTAACTGTGGAATTGATACTGCACTAACGGGGAGGGAACCCCCCTCTGGTAGCATGTCCTGCGTGCAATCCCATCCTGAAAAGATCTCCCATCTGCATGATGCCTAATTGTTTCAGAGCAGAGGGCACTTCTTTTTCACGTCCTGTCATAAACCAATGGCACCAGTCAATCGGTATCAGAGGCGAGTACTACCCACCTGTCTGTTTACAGGTTGTGCCCAGCATGGAATGTGGTGTTTATAGAGTCCAGCACACACGTCTTTCTGCTGGGAGAGCGGAACAACATCTGCGGGAGACTGGAGGGGTTGGCGGCAGATTTCTCAATATATATATGTTGCAAGTTCAGTGGCTCGTAGATTCAATAGAGAGCATGCATGCACTGTGCTACTCTATAGTACAAATCTACATCAGGGGCATTAAGACCACCTATTGAGTAAGGCAAAGTCAGGGTATCCCACTTAACCCTTGGAGTTTACCTGCCCATGCAAGTCTTATAAGTAAGGAGCGAAGGATTGCAAGTGTCCGACCAGGAAGGAGCATCGGGACATTCTGGAACAGAAACAATAATCCAGGAAGGACAACCATTTTCACCAGGCAGGCAAATCTATCGCGCCACATCCTTCGTCAGTTTAGTAATTGCCCTCCCATAGTTCTCGGAAAATATCATGCCAGGGTCAGTATGCACCTGTATACCCAAATATCACACAATGTCCATAGTCCATTGTAGTGGGAAGTCAAGCTCCACCGGAGTCATAGTACGGGTAAGCGGGATGATAATAGATTTAGACCAGTTGACCTTCCCGCCTGATATGTTCCCAAAGTTCATGACCTCCTTAAGCACCAGTGTAAGATTTTTCCCGTGTTCTCAGATATATAAGAGCATGTCATCCTTGTAGGTGAAGATAATGAGCTGATATCCAGGAAATCACAACCCCCTATGTCCTCATATTCCCTTAAGGTGCAGTCCAATGGTTCAGCGACAAGGGCATAAAATAGGGGTGATAATGGGCACCCCTGCCTAGTACCCCTAGAGTTGGCAGTGAGGGGGTGACCACATTGCCAATTCTAACCCTCGCTACAGGAGCATTATACAAGACCACCACTAGGTGCAGGAAAGTACCTCCCACCCAAAAACGTCTAAACACTGCTTTCATAAACGCCCACTCCGCAGAGTCAAATGCCTTTTTTGCGTCCAAAAAGACTGCAACAGCTTTGATCCCAGTGGTAATTTTCTGGATAGCTCCAAATACCGTTCTGAGGTTGTACGTGAAGCATCGCCCCAGAATGAAGCCAGCTTACTCTGGGCCGACCAGGAGCAGTACCAGTGGGGCAATGCGGTTAGCAAAAATGTTAGCGAACAATTTAGTTTCAACATTCAGAAGCGATAAGGGCGACTAGGAGGAGCATTCATTTGGTGGTCTCCCAGGTTTAAGTATAGTAATTATCAGGGCTTCTCTCATGGTCGGTGGCATCTTCTCAGCCTCCACCATCTCCTCGTAGAGGGTGACTAAATGTGGTATTAGTATGCCCGCGAATGCCACAGTCAGACCATCTGAGCCCGCAGCACTGCCATCGCACATAGACTGAAGTGCATGGCTAATCTCACAGTGGTCTCCAGGTAACATGAGGCATTCGTATATGCTCCAAGTAATCCTTTATGCTCTCACTCGGGGCTAACCTAGAGCTATATAATTCGTATAATACCTGCTAAACCTTTCCAAAATGCACACCGTCTCCTGAATCTGACAATCATCTTCCTCCAGAATCTCGACTATTGTACTAGATTCCCTTTTACATTACTGCATGGAGGCCCATAATGCACCAGGACGTTCTCCCTCGCCATACGATCTAGCTATGGCATATTTGCCCAAATGTTTCACCTCACTGTCTGCAACTTCCTTGTATTCTTCTAATGTAGTTTTAATATCCTCAAGTGTTTTTTGTTCTCCCCTTAGCTGATGGACTCTCTAGAGATTCCAGTTTCTTTTACAAGACAGTAAGTCTAGTTCTAAGCGAGCGAAGAACCCCTGCATGTATTGCTATGGCAACCCCTCTAATAAATACCTTATACATTTCCCAGACTGTAGAAAAGTTGGAGATAGAGCCTATATTATTCTAAAAAAACTCTTCGGTCGAGGAGGCTAAGTCCACCTTAAATACAGGGTCAAGCAGCACTACTTCTGGGGGGAAGGTTGATATCTAAGTGTATAGGCGAGTGGTCCTAATACATGGGCAGGATGAAATTGGTTCATGCACCATAAGGTTGTATAGATGTTGCATGCCAAAATACAGAAGGGTTGCAGTATGAGGTGCTGCAAAGGAAGACAACATACTGCAATCACAGACTAATTTAAAAGAGCCTTCACAGTGTTGGCATAAAAGTGTACATACCATCAAAATAAACACTAGCAATGCAGTGTCCCTCTAAGTGTCATGAAAAAAGTACCACTACACCGCACCACTGGTGAATAATAAGTGGTGCAATGATGATGCAAGGAGGTATAAGTCTTGATCCTCGGACTGCATCACAACATAGATTACTTGACCGTGAGACAGAGATTATCTTTGAAACTACACATGTGATGCTTTGGTTAAAACATTTCAAAGATGACACATGTAAGCACTAGTACCACATTTCCGTGACAAACATGATTTTCAAGATATGGACGGCAATCTGCCCACAATAGACCATGACACTCTTGATGACATACTGTATACCATATGGTCACCTTCTCCGCCTCCAGAGAGTGAAACCAATGTTGTTGCTGCTCCTGAAGAAACTCAAACAAATTCCAACATTGCATCAGTCACAGCACATCCACCACCTGACTTTGAGGATATGCAGTTACAGTTCCAAAGAACAGCTGTTGGACTACAATGTGACCTTCTCAGAGAGGTGCATGGGGCTGTGGACAGTGTGAGGTGTAAACTGCAGACCATCCTCAAGAGCCTGAACTCTGAACCTATCAACCTGGATTAGGAACAGTCCATAAACAATGTAACCCCTGGCCTCATACAATCATTACCTAACATATCTGGTGTAATGAGTCTGAGGCATGAACAAATGCCAATACAAAATGGCAGCAGAGAGATGGCAAAACATCTTTAATATATTTATGAAATCCTACGTGACATGTAGCAAAAGCAGGAAACTTACCTCCCAACAATGTCTGGCTATCACAGGAATGTATTGGCTTTCATCAAAAAACAGAAAATATTGATCAATGCACTAATCTCCAACATCTTGTCACAGGGAAATGCTGTACCTCAAACCTCTGCCACTGCTGTTGGACACACTCCTCACACACAGCCTGCAAATATTGATCACACTGAGCAACAAGCAGAATTTTCTGACGAAGATGACTTGCCTGCAACCCAATTTAGGTGTCACAGGTGTCGTTTACAAAGAGAACTGCATCTACAGTGTTGCCACTTATCACCAATAGGCAATCTCCTCTCCATACAGGTTACACCTGTGCCCCTCTGTCAAGTTTGAGCTCATGTCTGAAGTTCAAAACATTGTGGCAATAACAATGTCTACCTCACAAAAAAAACTTTTGATAACTTGTTTTTTCACTCCTCACACCCCTGTATACATGAGTGCAGCATACCAACTTGTGTGACAAGAGCAATGTCCCCTAGTGTTATGTTTGACCAATTTTCCCATGTCTTTATAATTGTGGTGTGTAAATATATCTGACAACCCATGAAAGAGTGGGTAAGGACTCGATCTGTGTCTGGCAAGTATACAATGTTAATATTACACTCCATGTCCAAATATTGCAATATAAAAACATAAATGATGCTGTATAAACTCATCAACATGTCCACAGCAAGTGAAAATAGTCATAGCAGTAACCATGATGTGTGTAAAGTTGTACCTCTGTACTCCATACACCATCAATGCCACTCAACGTGTCCAATGTACAGACATTGTGAGGGGCAGTGGTATTCATTTCCTACTTGTAACACAACAACTAGTTGTCCATCAATATGAAATAGCTCTAACAACACCCACACTGACAATGTGTGGTGTGTACTTCCTGTCCATCTGTGTAAGAAACAACACCTATGTACCCAAATATATAATCACTAATGATAGTTGACAGAGTCTTGTTACATAGACATGCAAGTGTTCTCTGCATAGCCATTTGAAAAAACATAGTCATATGTATGTCAAGCCACAAGAGTGCCTTCACAAAACTGTTGAGGCTCAAGTATTGAAATACCATGTCCAAAACACATTAACATGAAGGTTCTACATGCTACATGTTGCTATGGCTAATCATTCAAACAAACAAAAAACAGAATACATTAATGTACCTAATAACTCAAACATTAAAATAATGAAATGCTGACCATCAAGCCACAAGATCCAAATTTGAAAACTTTTAAAACTTATTAACAATAAAAAATTGAAGAAAAGTCTCTATGAATCTAGCAAAATAACTTATCCTAACTAATCTTAAAAGCCAAAGCTCTATCTAAAAACCTATCAATCCTAACTATGACTAACCTACCTTACTTAACTTAACTTATCCTAATCTTAACATGTATCATGTTAGACAACTAAAACATCAGCTCCCACCCACCGTTAACACATCAATGCACAATGGACGTACAAATACTTATTCTATACATAAACTAAGATATAGAGTAGTAAAACACACATAAGACATTTTTTGTGGGTTTTTTGTTAGTATGAAAAAATATGAAAACAGTTTATCACCCACCCACCCCGAACCATAGAAAAAGACAATCTTATTAAAATTCAAACCTATGTACATGTAAAAAAACGAACTACCCTACCTAACACTACCTAATATAATTACACTTCACCTACACTACGACCAAGCCTAAATATGATAATAACTAATAAACATATATACAAAATAGCCACTACAATTGTGCCATGATAGTGTCCACACACTGCTGCAAGTAGTCCATCTTCTGCAACATTGTAGCCATATGAAGTGCTAGGCCACTTATTATGACCTTAAAATAATCCACGTCTTGTGTGGACATCCTCTGGATGCATGACTGTCCAGCACTTAAGGGTGCAGCTCGTACCGGGCCTGGGGCTGGTGTCTGGATGGTACAGTCTGTGAAGCATAACCGCCTTCATTGCCCATGTCCTTGGAGGATGTCTTTCCATTTCCATTTGATTTTTTTTTGCCTGGTACATTTACAATCCATGTTTTGTCTGCCTTTTGCTTCTCATATAGGCAAGACATCCAGAAGCCCTTTGCCACCTCACAGATTTGTGAGTACCTTGTCTTCCTCAACCGGAAATTATGTTCCTCCTCAGCAGTCATGTTTTCTTTTGAAAAAAAAGTACACATGTGTTAGTCAATGTGTACACAACTGACAAATGTAGATAGACAATGCATGCATACATTTGAGATGCTGACTCTAACACTTGGGCCATTAATCTGATCACTGTGTTGGCCACACACAGCAACACCACACAGCAAAGGTAGTGCATCACATACTGTGCTATCAGCTAAACCTCATGATTCAATGAAAATCCTAGGTTGTAATGAAACAATAGATAACAACACTCAAGGCCATGACAAATCAGTAAACATACATCACGGTCTTGGTTCAGTTTTCACAAACTTTACGTTATATGGCTCACCAGGTGACATCCATGTAGTCATGTGATCCATTAACTGAAAATGCTTTTGTGATCAGACAGTGCCACAGCGTGTTGATTAGCAATTTGAATTTTGCAATACACTTGACATGCATTTCACAACTTTAAAGATGTGTGGACTGGCATTGCAACTGCCTTTGTAAGAAGCAGATATGTGCTCTGTAGTGCAACAATGTTGCCACATCTAATGATTGCCACTACTTATATTGACTGACATGCAGCATGCCATGTAGTACTAGCAGGGTGACCTACACATGGGCTGATGATGTAGGGATACATGCCCCTACTTGAAACCAATATCGGGGTATTGGGTACATTGGTAACTCAACAAAACATCATATTTTTACTCCAATCCAGACTTGTGCATAGAGTACACACTGATCCTGTGTGGAAATACTTTTTGTTGACAGCTACTTAGGCCTCATGTTCATGCCTGAATGAACATTTGTGAGGAACAAATGCAGTCTCACACAGTCAGGACTCATGAGGCATTTCTTGAGTAAAAGATGTGCAGCAATTGCATCATGACACTATCAAATATTGTCCTTAACACTGCACAATGATCACATCATGAAATGACACAAGGCAGACTGACAATCCTAGACCTTAGTTGCATACTAATTGTACCAGTCTCTTTACAGATATTGAAAGTGCCTGTTTGATTGATTAAATGTTTAATTACCAAACATCTTAAATATGATGGATTTACCACATCTTATGGCTTGATTTCTAAACTGCTCACATGTTATGTAGAAAAATTTAGTTTGAAATGATGTCAGTGATGCACACTAAGCCTGGGCATCTTTTGCTTAGTTGTACTGTGGGGAATGACATGTACGTTCAGCAAAACTGCATTAAAATCCATGGACTCCCCTGGTTCAGCTGACTCAGGTATTGCACCCACACTGCAACCCCTGCCCACCCTTATACAACTGGGCACACTCCACCACTCCCACATAGTGTAGACAGTTAGACTACCTTCATCTCCAAAAATCATTCCGCCAATGCGGCTGTCTCCACTTGGCTACTGCTACTCCAGTCAAATTGACAATAGTCACTGCATTGTGAATTGCAGCCTGCATGAAGGCATGTCTGACACTGTCATGGGATTTAATAGGTTCAGGTATGTAGGAGAGTAGGATCAACTTCTTATGGTTACCCCCACTTTTTGCTGCTGTAACTCTGTTTTTCGATTTTAGTCTGGCTGGGACCCTGCTATTCAGGACACCAGCCTAGCTGCTTCCTCTCTAAATTGATTCCTAGTACCTAAGGTACACAACAGATTGGATTCTGAGGTGCCCTTATAAGTCCCTAGTATATGGTATACTATGTACCCAGGGCATAGGTACCCCAGAGGCCTACCAGGGGCTGAAGCATGTATTATGACACCCCTGGGAAGCCCTCCAAAATGACACCACAGGTCTGCTACTGCAGCCTGAGTAAGGTGGTGCAGGCACCCCTTACACAGATATAGGTTCACTATATCTCACCTATCACTGCACATAGAAAACCTATCAGTCACCCTTATGGCAGGCCTTATCAATCCTGAAGACAGGGTGCTTGATTTTGTGTGAGAGGATGCCCATGCATGAGCAGAGCCCCTCTGCAGCCTTTGGAATCTCTTCTCCGGGGTTGTCTGTGATACAGCTTGACCATATACTCTTAAGTGCATTATAACCAAATGGTAATTGCTAACTTTGGACTGGCTGCACGGAAACATGTTGTGTTTGGTGTCAAACACCTTTGAATCATACCCCCACACCAGTAACTGGTATGGGAGTATGATCCTACCCTTCTAGAGGGAGAGACAAGACAGCACCGGTATACCCGGTACCAGCTTAAAAGAGCCCTGGCATCACAAAATGGATGCTGCAGCCACAGACACGAGTCTGGCCACCTGCTGCTGACCGAACCTCCGGCAGGGGAGGCCTGGACAATAGATTTCCTGTCACAGGGAGGTGTTACCACCTCCCAGACTGACATTAGTGGATGAGGGCTGGGTGGGAGCACTCCAGGAGTGCTTTGAAGTCCTACACTGGGGCACATTTGGTGTCCCTGTGCATTGTCCAGCTCAAACCAGTTGCAGGGGCTACCAGCCCCTGCTCTGGCATGAAACTGGACAAAGGAAATGGGTGTAGCCACCCCTTCTATCCAAACCCTCCCATAGGTGGTTCCCCTGAGTTAGTCCAACCCCTTCATTGGGTATAAAGAAGGAACCTCTGTAACCAGAACTTTAGATATCCCTGGACGAAACTCTGAAACTGAATCCTGGAACTTCTATGATCTGTTCAATGCCAGATGACTGAAGAATCATCCCTTAGAGTAAAGGAGTTATTCCCCAGCTTGGCAGGCACCAAAGAAGCATCTGTCCTGTCTGCATTTCTGGAGCTCCGGCCGGACGCTGAAGACTTTGCAACACCAGAGGTGGATTTCCAGACTTCCCAGAGGCTGATCTGAGTCCCCAGCAAAGCTGAGACCCGTATCCCTCGTGGGTACCGTGGAACTGGAACCCCTGGACACCGTGCACATGTGCAAGTGCATCAGCTCCTCGACATCCCTTGAGGCTGTGCATTGGGTTACTTGTAGCCCAGACCCCAAGCAGAGAATCTACCAAAGATTGTTGGCCTACCCTCTCCAAGTGACCCGTGGGCCACCATTTTGTGATTCCTCTCAAAGTCCCTTCGCGATCCCTGGTCCGTCAACTGGTGGGTCCCTGTGTAGGTAACTCTGCCTTTCTTGGGCTTCCCTGCTTGCTTCTGACATGCCCTCACTCCTCCTAGCTGGGGGAGTCTCTCGGACCTTGCTGGTCCGCACCGAAGCATCTTTCTTCTTTCTGCGTGGGTTGCTGTTGCCAAGGCTTGTTGTGTCCAATTTGGGCACCAACACTGCAGCACTCGACATCCTTTGTGGTCCAGCTCGAATCCAGCTCCTGGTCATCTTCAAAGCCTCCTGGTCCTCATGGCTGAAGAGTCTCCTCTTTCACCTGAAACACCTGCCCCAGGTCACTGGCAAGTAACCCAGACTCTGTCCCCTCTGCTTTCAGGTTCTTCACATCTCCGATCCAGGCTTGGATCTCTATGAACACTTCGCATCCTGCCGGCAGCAACACTTCTTCGCCAGCGGCCATTGAAAACAACTACGCGACCCAACACCATTTGACAACTATGCACCCGGCTTCCCTGGGTGAGATAACTCGAGTACTCCGGTGCACCCGTGGGTGTTGACCCTAGAACTGTCTAAGTCCAAGAGGGTTTGGTCCTAGTCCATTCCTAAGTGTCCTTTAACTCTAAAAATCCAACCGTGACTATCCCCATAGAAGCTAACGGGAGCTTGCGGCTGTGTTTTCACATTGCACACTGCCCCCGAAGGGTCCCCTGTGTCACTACCTTGGATGGTTCCTTGGGGTCCCAGTGATTCTACAGGCTCCTGGCCTTGTGGCTTGTTTAGTCGTGGTTCTTATGCCACTTTCTTAGTATATGGTTTGGTCCGCCCCTTGGGCCTAACGTGTATTGTGGTAATTTACTGTAATATTTTGAAGTGTAACTTATGTGCTTTTGCCTCTAGCCTCATAAAGAGACTAGAGGGGTTTGTTTAGTAATAAATATATATTATTTATATATACCTGGTGTGGTCTCATTTCATTTAGCCACCCAAGAGATTATAGACTGGTAAAACAAGCTGCTTTACATTCCTTCAAGACTTAGCTTGAAGGCTGCTCTCCATAGCTACCACTTGGATAGCTTTCAATAAAGGTTGTCTTTAACCTATCATTAATAAGGTGTTGTTTGGACTGGTGCAAGGTGCCTACTATAACTAGTGGACAGCATATACCAGGCCAAATTCTCACAAGGTATGTCCTCACGCAGTACACCATGCACAATGTGTTGCCTCATGCTAGTTGAACTTGAATGGTGTACTCAAAGTGGAGACAGTAGTTGTATCTTGTGAACTATTTATTGTCAGGCACAGACATAATCAATTTTTCCACCTCAGACATCATCAACATCACAATCATTGCGAAATGTTACTCACTGGTAGCATTGGGGTCCTCAAACGTTTCAACCTCCCCTTGCATATATGGCTCGGGTCCGCCTATGAAACGTGAACAGATGTACAATTAGTTGTGAATGCCGGACATATATACAGTGTATGCATTGTGCACACAACATTGTCATAACACATGCATATAATTCACAGACAATGTAACTCTTTTACAATAAAGCCAGCAACATGGCGCCACTGGCCCTTTGACTATGTCAATGCTGGGACACTTCCACAGCACCGTCTTCGGAGAGTTAAACAATGACGTGTTGCATCCCTGGGATCTAGCCTGTCCTTGGATGAATCATCATACATGCCCTGACGCAGTCACACTAGCACAATGATGCAAGGATGTCTGCTCCACAAAGATGATTGTGTAAATGCACAAATGGACACATTCTTGCACATAAGTCACCATAGTTGTTTAACTATATACATGTTTGCAGCATAATGCATCATGCATCTTAAGTCATTCTGACAAATGAGAAGACTAACCCTGCGCGTACTGCACTGTGAAAAATACTGTTCGCACTGATTGCACAGTGCCGGATGCATGTCCGCACTGTGCAATCACTGCAGTCACTTGCATCTTGCAAAGTGCAAGCGGTCGTTTTCTGTCTCTAGCGGAAGCTTTCTCAACGCGGACTGGTTGTTTCTCATCGCGAGCAGCTGCGAGCATACACGACCACTTGCAATGAGAAACCTGACCTCCCTACATTGAGAATCTCGCCGGGAGGTTTATTTTCCACGCTCGCGATCGGTAACTTGATGTTGCCGATTGCGAACGAGGAAAAAGTCTTGCCGGGATGTTATTTTGCTCGCTTGCGGTCGCCAGCTTGACGTTGAGGACCGCGAGCAAGCAAAAAATACCCGCTGCGCGTTTTTGCACCGTGCTACGTGCAATTCGTGTAGCGCGTAGTTGCGCAAACTGCGCTACCGTAGCGTAGTCCTACGCTCAGGGTTAGAGAAGACAGTAAATTTCTCACCATAGTGTCTAAATATGTCACCAAAGGGGAGTCATGCAGTGTAATGCCTTTACATTATAGTTGCATGTGCCCTATTTAAATGGCCCGTAAAGGCCACACATGATATCTTCACACATCACTGGTGAGATGTTGACACTAGGGGGATATGTACAAGGAAGTGGTGGAGCGTGGCGTTAGCCTCCTTGGCTTAACGAGGCTCTCTGCCACTTCTGAAACGCAAGGCTGCACCATATTAGCAAGAATGTGGTGCAGCCTTGCGTTTCCCCCCGCGATGGCGCTAAGTTGAGCAACTTAGTGCCAACTCAGGCACCCTTGCACCATAGTGCAAGGGTGTCTGAATGCAGGGGAGGATTGTTTATGTGTAGTAAGGTGTCCCTTCCTGCACATAAACAATCCTAAAATGCCATTCTGACACATTAATGTGTGCTGCTTCATCCAGCACACATGAAAGTGACAAAAAGGCATTTCTTTAAAGGTTTGTTCATGTGCGGGAAGGGGGGCCTTCCTGTACATAAACAAACCATGGCATTTTTCTTTTTCCATGTATGCTGTACATGGCAGCACACATGGAAAAAAGAAAATCGAGGAGAAATAATGCATTTCTCCTCATTTTGCCAACTTAAGACCAGGATTTACCTGGTCTTAATTTTGGTGCTCACTCCTATGTACGCCACCCTTGTACATAGGGGACAGTGTCAAAATGAATGGGTGTTGCAGTGGAACGCCCACCGCAACACCTACTGCCCCCCCTTTCACGCTAAGCATAACATGAAAGGGGGCCTTATGTACAACGCAGCATTAAGCCACATTAAGTGGCTTAACGCTGCCATGTACATAAGGCGCAGCCTCTATCGTCACCACAACTTTGGTAAAAGTGATGTTGTGGTGGTGATAGGGACTTGTACATATGCCCCTAAATGCTTTTATGTTGCTTCAAAGTGTTCCACCTTCTGCACTGTGTGATTGTGAATGCACAAAGATACCATTAAACTTTAAACTATCATTGTGTTTTAGACATATGGAACTATGACATCACTACATGCAAAAATGTTTTAATTTCCAGTTGTACTTTCTCAGAGACCATTGCGCCACCACTGTTTCTCATTTAATTATGGACGGAGCAATGTATGGCTGTAGACCTCTTAGTAAACAACATTTGTGTTCCTAGATATTGACTTACCAATTGGGCCACCGACTTCCAGTCCAAGATGGTCCAGCAGGACTCCCTCCCTGCTGACGAGATCATGCCATCGTTGTTTCAGTGTGTGCACTGTCCATTCTACGTCAAATATGCGGGCCATGTGGTGCTGAATCTTGGCCCACCTCTGCCACAGTTCAGATGGGGAGTAGCCCTTGCTCACCCTGTCCCCTGTGCTGATCATACAGGGTAGGAAATGAAAAATCAGCCACACAAGGCCCCGAACTTCTGTGAGACAGGTTTTTCGACCTACCAGACAAGTTAAATGAAACTCAAGAAAATTTTAATTAAACTTACAGTTGAATAAATGAAACATCTGGTGATGAAAAAAATCCCACCCTTATAACTAACCTACAACCATCTACCACAAATGGACACTCACACCCCAAAAAACAACATTTACACAACAGACATACTTTAAATTGACAATTCACTGACAAACAAATGTTAAAAGTATACAAAAAAACTGTTAAAAAACAGTTCAAAGTCAATAAACTGGCACAGCATTCAACAACATCTTCAACCACTCCTAGGAATAGTAAGTGAAAGAGAAAGTAACTGTGTACTTCCTGGTTTTCACCATGGCTAAGTCATTGCATCAATTCCTGCATGAATGCGACACGTTTTCACATTTTGCGTCATATTTCAGATGATGCTTCGTGATTTTGACTCAATTGCCATTTACAGTTAACATCTGCATGCGTGACATTTCTCTGTGTTGCGTGGGATGTGGTTTGTTGTGTTAGGCATCATGTGGTAACAGGCATCTGTACATGAAATGCATCAAGATAAAATTTTGCGGAAAAATTCACAAAGATGCGACCCACTTTTGTAACATTTTTCATGAAGATTAGGGGTGGGCGGAATTTGCGTAGTCGCGCAACGCAAAACTCCGTGAAACGGTAAAAAATCTCCGCGAGTACGCAGAAATTCCGCGAACATGCAGAATTGCTTGTTTGCAATGCTTTTTTCCTGTTTGCGAACACTGTTTGCGTGCTCGGGGGAAATATCTTGCGAAGACGCATTTTGAGAACGCGAACAAACAAAAAATTCCACAAAGCCGCGGAACACAGAATTTTGAGCAATTACACATTCTCCGCGGAACACGAAATTACCCAAATTCCACAAATTCCGCGAGTGGAACGGAATTTGCCACCCAGGCCTAGTGAAGATGCGACACATTTTGTGTGTTGGAGTAACTCAACCCTGATTTATGTATGTAGAGGTGGAGATGCGTGGTGTTGTGCAAGTGATGCGAGACATAATGCTGATGTGTGGTTCTTTATCAACAAAATGAATGTTTTTGGCTGTGTTGTGGTCATTTCTGTTTCAGACCTTCAGATACATCATGGGATATATGTCCACATTTATTGGGAAATGTAATTGTTGGGATGTTTGTTGTACTTTTATGGTCAACTTGCACAGCAGGTGTATAACGTTGCATCACGCATCATCAACACTACCTGCAGGACAATTCTTACCATGTCAAAGTCAGGCACCCTGTGTAGCTTCACATATGCCTGTGCCAAATCCCACCTCTCCCACAAAGCTTTGCATGTTGGGGGGGACATGGGTGTTGATGTGGCTTTTGCATACAACACACATGTCCACTATTGCATTTCAACGTTTATGTGCAATGATACATGCATCTCTGAATTCAACTGGTACACAACACCTGTGTTGATGTCACAAGCCACAATGAGGTGACATTTATTTTTTGGGACACATACATTTACACTCTTTCGATTTGTGCTGATTCACACATCACACATTCTAAGGGGTTATCTGCCTAAATGTGTTGTTTCCCAGAATGAAGGTGCCCCTTTCTGCAGCAATGCATGTCATCCACACCACCCAGCCATCCTTACACCATGGTACAGGTGTGCTTCTGCCAACGAATGCTAGCAGTTTGTGCGCATGCACCGAGTACAACACAGAGCAGAACATGTGTTTGTGAATATGTTGAATGTCTGTGCCTCATTCATGACCCAGCTTGACTCTGCAAATGTCCATGTAGACACATGCAGTGTTGTCTATCGTTCACAGGGGCAGTTGTACACAGTATTGACACTTCACATGGGATATGTTCATGTTTCTGATGTGACACATCACATTGTTGCATACTATGCACTGTTGCAGATGTAATGGCATTACCTATAGGCATGAAGTGTAACAAAATCTGAAATAATAATGTGAATGCCTCACCTGAAATATTTTGACACTCACTGATTCAGGCAGGTGGACATGCTAGCCAAGACTAATGTAGTTTGCCAATTGCATGTGGCGGTGAACATATGCCATTCTTCGTATCACATCTGTAGATGTTATTAACCTGATGAATGCACATGTCCTATCTGTAGCAATGGGGTACACACACATGGTGAAGCAACACCTTCATTTTCATGTTGTTCTATGTGTGAATGAAATCCATGTGTACACAAGTGTGACATACACAGATCATTTTGATGATTCATGACATGAGATGTTACATGCCATATGAAAAGTTTACATATTACGCATTTGTATTGTATGACCTCTACAAAAAATGTACATAAACATACATTTTTAATTTTATTATTTTTTTTATTGAGACATTAGTGCATTTTGGTACAAGTGTTGAATAGCAACATCATGTGAAAAGTTGGGTGACAATGTGAGTGTGACGTCTTATCCCTGCAGCAGTGTTGAGTATGGCACGTCCTTCTGCTTCTGATTCATCATCGTCATCATCCATTTGTTCAAGGGGCTGTTCCTCTTCATCCCAGGGCACATTTGTTTTGACACATATATTATGTAGTATTGCACATGAAATGATCATCTTGCACACCATTTCTGGTGCATACAGCAGTTTTCCACCTGATAAATCCAGGCACGAAATCTGGACTTGAGCATGCCAAAGCATCATTCTATGATGTTCTTGTTCGTCAATGTGCATGATTGTATGCCTTTTGCGGATCTGTCTGGGCATTGCCAAATGGTGTCATCAACCACTTCTGTAAGCCATATCCTTGATCAGCTGTAAGTGGAAAGGAAGATAAATGTGTTAACGTTACTGAGAATTCAGTATATATGGCATGTGTTGCACATCATGTTTGCAAACATTTTAAGTGGGATTTCTGTTTGTGATGATTAGATGTTGTGTTAAACATTGAGTTTCCCATTGTTTGTGACACATGTCACTTCACTTGAGTTCTTGCTATGTGTAAGTGATACCTGTGTACTTATTATGTTTGATGCACACTTTCCCAGCTTGTGCACGTCACATCGAGGTCCATTTCACTATGGAGTGTGACAAATTATTTGTCTAGGCAGAAGTGAGTCACTTTCAAGGCGCAGTGATGCAACATATCTCTATTGATTGTTTTGTTCAATGTGTTATTCCCTGCGTTGTCATACATTCAGATGGCATGACCCGGCACGTAATGTGCCAGATTGTCAGCTATTCTTACAGAGTATTGGTATCTGTTAATTGATTGATGCTTACTGTTAGACCTGGCACCTTGGCGTGAGTTTCCCTTCCACTTTTTGCTGATGTGCCTCATGTGTTTTGTTGGTGTTGGCTGCTCAAAGCACTGTGCCACTGCCAATCAGTGCCACAGTGCAAGTGCTCCCTTATGAAAAATGTATACATTGATTGGTGTCCATGTTTGGCTTATTTGGTTTACTATCAGCCCCTAGTAAAGTGCACCAGGAGTGCCAGGGCTTGTAAATACAAATGCTGCTGGTGGGCTTGCAGCACTGGTTGTGCCACCCACAGAAGCGGCCTAGTAAAATGTGTCTAAGTTCTGCCACTGCAGAACCTGCGTGCAGTCTGGTACTGTCGCACTGACTGCGCAAGTGCACCCACTTGCCAGTCCCTAAACCTTCCCTTAAATACATATTAGTCACCCCCCTCGTAGGCCCAAGGGCAGGGTGCATTGTAGGCATAAGGTAGGACATGCCCTGACGTGTGTGGCATGTCTTAATAGTGAATTACAGCCATTTTCGTTTTTCACTATTGAAGGCTACCTGCTCTCCATAGGCCAGAATGGGCTGCTGGAATTACTACACGCTGTAATCCCAGTGGACTCATAGAGCATGGTAGAAAGTCAAGTTTAGTATGCCTGAACTCAGAATAATAAAATTCTTCTTTTAGTAAAGTTTATTTTAATATCCTGTGTTTGTAAATACTACTTTTAGAAAGTTAGTATTTACTGACCTGGCCATTTCAGTCCGACTCTGCTGTGTGTGTGTGTGTGCTGCCCAGTTTCAGTGGGGATCAGGGCTGGGGAATTCCAGGAGACAGGCTGGCTGCCAGGTGGTGGGTAGAGAGATTACACCAGGATGGGTGGGAGGAGTACACCTTGACTCTGAATAGACCTGTGCTCTGCCACCACAATGCCGGCTCCGCCCCCTGTGGAACAGCTGATGTCTCTACCCTGCTGCTGAAAGGAAAGAGCAGAGTCACCACAACAAAGTGCTCCAAAACTGGACTAAGCCAGGCCCAGGCCCCCTGGCGACAAAGAACAAAAGAATTGCTGTATAAAAAAAGGAGCCCTGCTCCTAAGAAATCAGATCCTGTTTGCGCCAAGAAGAACCTCTGCCCGAAGAGAAGGACCTGGGAAAGCTGCATGGAGGAGTACTGTCTCTAAGCCTGAGAGACTGGCCTGTGGTGGGTGCCTTGCTGCTGAAGGAGAGGAGGAAAAGACTGAAAGACTTTGAATTCAACTTGTGCTTTACAAACAATCTCCAAGGGCTTGCTTGTGAACTTGCCCCCTGAACTGTGCCCCAGGAACAGTGGGCGTTACCTTTACCCTGGAAGAAGAGGAAGCTGCTGTGGGTGACCCTGCAACGCTGACCCCAGAGAACCTGTGTGCCCCCCTCTCACTGAGCACCGCGACTACTGGCTGCCCGGGCTGCTGTGAGCACCGTGAGAACCAGCCCGCCTGGTCTGACAAAAGCAAGCAACTGCCCCCTCGAGCCGTAGCTCGCAACGTGAGGAGAGACGACCGGTGTCCAAGCTCCGAGCATCTGCGACCCTGCGCCGCCGAGACCACTGTAAGGTTCCAAGGCACCCTGTTCGCCGTCTGGCCGAAGCCGACAGCGCTGCGCCGCTGAGGATTACCCCCGAGCTGCCCCTTCTGCTTCTGACCCCTTTGTTGTGTGCTGAGACATTCCCGAGCGCCCCACGAAGCATCGCCGTCCGCTGAAGAGCCGGGACTGCAACGCGACGCGGGACACCCTTTACGGGACTGCTGAGGCCGCCACGAACATTGCCCCCAAAGAACCAGGTACTGTATGCTGAAGCGCCCCTGTACGAAGCGTCCTTCGCTTTGTACGGGCTTTGTACGGTGCCAGCGTCGCACTACGTTACTCACGCGTGAAGCGTGAGCATTGGTACGGTTCGTACCAGCTGTGCGAAGCGTCCCCACGAAGGTACGGTCCGTACCGGTGAAAATATATAAGCGTTGCTCACGCGGGAATCGTGAGGTTCGGCAAGAGGCGTACCGGACTTGTACGACGTGTACCTATGAGGGTACGGTCCGTACGGCTTCAGTCCAGCATACGCGTGCTCACGCGAGAAGCGTGAAAAACGGCACGACGCACCTAAAACCCCGTACGAAGCGTACCGAAGGCACTACGAAGCGCAAGGACCCCAAAAGAAGCATATTTTAACCTGAAAAGTGCCCTTTTAAGAACTGTGGACTCTTTAAAAAGTATTGCAAGTAACTGGAACCCCATTTGGAGTAAAGAACTATATTTTTGAAAGCCTGCTTAAAGAAACCTTTTATATAATGAGTAGGCCTGGGCAGTAAATTCCGTTCCGTTCGCGGAATTTGCGGAATTTGCGTAATTTCGCGTTCCGCGGAGAATGCGAAATTACCCAAAAATCTGCGTTCCGCGACTTCGCGAAATGTTTTGCTTGTTCGCGTTCTCAATATGCATGTTCGCGAGATATTTCACCCCGAGCACGCAAACAGCGATCGCGAACAGGAAAAAAGTATCGCGAACAAGCAATTCCGCGTGTTCGCGGAATTTTTGCGTGTTCGCGGAGGTTTTTACCGTTTCGCGGAGATTTGCGTAACGCAATTACGCAAATTCCGCCCACCCCTAATAATGAGTATATTTTTACAAAAATACAGCCTTGTGTCTCTGTGTGGTGGGTTGGTGGTTATTGTTTGGGACATCTTGAATGCTTAACCTAATGCCCTCTGGAATCTAGCCTGACTGCTCGCGCCACGTTACCTAGAGGGTGAGCAGGGGTTATTTTCGCAGAGTAATCCTTCGCCCTGACTTAGAGGAAAGGGTCCCTGCTTGTCGCAAGTGCATACCTGCGCCAACCAGAGACCCCGGATTCTAACATTGGTGGCAGCGGTGAGGATTTAAGGATTTGCATTCTTGGTGTCTGCACAGTGATTACTAGCCATTGCATAGTGAGGACAGTCCAGTAGCTTGAGCCACAGATCTTTAAATTTAATTTCGCTTGCCAAGAAAGAAGAGCCCTTGTGTTTGGAGTCATGCCGGGCACAAACAGCATTGAAAAATCAATCTCTGAAACCTCTGAAAAAGTTGGACAACTACAAGAAAGATGAACTCAAGTACTTCTGCAGGAAACTCAAGGTTCCCCATGCAGGGTGCAAGAACAAAACAGATCTCTACAAGGCGCTGAAAGCCTGGATTGAATCAAGGAATGCAACTAACGAGATTATAGTAGTGGAACCAGCGGAGAGCGTCCTTAGTTTTAGCGGAGGCCTGTCGCCAGAGAGCAAGAGATCACTTTGGCAAAGCTGAAATTAAATGGCCAATTGGAGCTAGAAATCAAGAAGCTGGCTCTGGAAGAAAAGAAAATGGCTCTTGAAGAAAGAAAGATTCAGATGGAGCACGACGTGAGAATGAGGGAGTTGGCGATAAAAGAGAAAAGTTTGGAAAACCCTCCCTCTGGTGGCAGCGCAATGCCGGTGCAGGTAGAGTCAAGGGTGTACATGCCAAAAGATGTAGTTAAGGAATACTTTAATAATGACGACATAGGGCAATGGTTTAAGGCCTATGAGGTAGCCATGTCTTCCCACCGGGTCCCTGAGAGAGATGGGGGAGCGGGGTTGTGGGGGTGGTTCCTCAGTGAGATTTGCCCTCTGATGTCTACAATTCTTACCCCCACATGAAGGAAGCTTTAATGAATAGATATGGGCTCACGCCTGAATTATATAGACAGAGGTTCAGGGGGTGTACCAAGATTGCGGGGCGTACGTATGTGGAGTATGTAACCTTTTTCTGCAGAGCACTGGATGGCTGGGTGAAGGGTAGCAAAGTGGATGATTACCAAGGTCTCTTTGATTTAATTGCATGGGAGCACTTGTCGCTTAATTGTTTTCCTGAGCTATGCCAACCCCTGATAGATAGCAAGCTGACTAACCCTAGGAAGCTTGCTGAAGAGGCGGACCGCTGGGTCAGCACCAGGGTCCACAAGGGTCAAGTGGGAGACTCCGCCAAGGGTGGGCAGGGTCCCCAGCAGAAGAGTGGGGGGGACAGGGGAAAACAGAAAGGGTTTCCAAAAGGCCCCAAAAGTAATACCCAAGGGAACCAGCAGAAAGGTTCTCAGCCTCCCCCACCCCCGAAGCCGACAGGGGCCCCGACAGGTAAACCTGTTCCCAAGGGGCCCCCTCAATGTTATAAATGTGGTGAACTAGGTCACTTTGCCAGTGATCCCAAGTTTTGCCAGTATGTGAAACCAGCACCCACTGGTGCTCTACCGAAGCAAGTGGCTACAGTAGCCTTTGGGGAGGAGGTAGAAGTCCCAGGTGGGTGGGACCCCGTCCAGCTGACCTTAGTCTCACTAGGAGACAGTGAGATGGTCCCTAACGCCGACTTACCCTCTAACACTAAGAAATATGGGCAAGTGGTGACCGTCAATGGGAAGAAGGTAGAGGCTCTTTGAGACACAGGCACCAGTGTGACTGCAGTGCGGCAGCACCTGGTATCTCAAGAGCAGGTTGTACACCATGCCTATTGTCGGGTTGTCAATGCTGACAACACAGAGAGTCATTGTCCAATGGCTCAAGTTCCCTTTGAGTGGGGGGGGTCTCTGGTACTCTGCAAGTCGCTGTGAGAACTGCCATGCCTGTAGACTGTCTCCTAGGGAATGATTTGGAGAGCTCCCCTTGGGAAAAGGTGGAGAAGACAGCTCACCTGCGGATGGTGGGTTTACCTGATTGGGCGTGCGTGACCACCCGGTCGATGGCAGCCAGTAAGGGTGTTGAAGGGACCCTGGAGCCTGAGGGAGAGGCCCAGGAACCAGCCTTAGGGAGAGGGTGCAGGAGGCGCGGGAAACCGGCCCCTACAGTTCCCACGGCCCAGGAAGAAGCAGACCTTGAGGGGGATGCCCTGGAGCCTACCGGGGAACAGATAGCCGAACTGGGGGACCTGCCTGAGCTGACCCATTGGCAGCAAGAAGGCGCCCCACCAGGGAGGAATTCTGCAGGGAGCAGAAAAAGTGCCCCTCTCTCGTGGGTATGCGACAGCAGGCTGCAGCCCAGGCCAATGGTGATCAGTCCGGTACTCACTTGATCTACTGGGAGAACGACCTCCTGTACTCAGAGCCTAAGGTTGCTGAACCTGGGTCAGGCCGTGTGCTGGTGGTACCCCAGAAGTTCAGAGCCTTCCTACTGGGGCTGGCTCACGATGTGCCATTAGCAGGGCATTTGGGGCAGGACAAGACCTTTGAAAGGCTTGTCACCCACTTTTATTGGCCTCAAATGTGCAGGAGTTCAGACACTCACTGCAGGACCTGCCAGACTTGCCAGGCAAGTTGGAAGAGTGGAAGGAAGCTAAAGGCTCCACTCCAACCTTTCCCTGTGGTCAGTACCCCATTCCAGCGAGTGGGGATTGACATTGTGGGGCCACTGGACCCCAAGACAGCCATGGGCAACAGGTTTATCCTGGTCTTGGTGGACCATGCCACCCGGTACCCTGAAGCCATCCCTCTGAGGACAGTGACGGTCCCCGTGGTGGGACGGGCACTGATGGGAATTTTCTCACGAGTAGGATTCCCTCTAGAGGTGGTGTCTGACAGGGGGACCAATTTCATATCGAAATATATGAAATCCCTTTGGCAAGAGTGTGGTGTGACATACAAGTTCATCACCCCTTACCATCCCCAAGTAAACGGGTTGGTTGAGAGATTCAACCGAACTCTAAAGGGCATGATTATGGGTCTTGAGGAACCCATGAGGCGTAAGTGGGACGTCCTCTTACCATGCCTTCTCTTTGTGTACTGTGAGGTGCCACAGAAGTCTCTGGGGTTCAGTCCCTTTGAGCTTCTGTATGGCCACCCAGTACGAGGACCTCTTAGTCTGGTCAAGGAAGGCTGGGAGCAATCTCCCAGGAAACCTCCCCAGAATGTATATAGTTACATGCTGGCCTTTCGGAACCAGACTATGCGTTTCAGGCAACTTGCTGAGGCAAATCTGAAGCCAGCCAGGAGGAAATGAAGCGGTGGTACGACCAGAACGCCACTCTGGTTGAGCTTCAACCTGGTCAAAAGGTATGGGTCTTGGCCCCTGTGGAGCCTTGTGCACTCCAGGACGGTTTGAGATTGTGGAGCGCAAGAGTTCTGTCACCTACTTGGTGGACTTGCAGTCTCCTAGGAATCCCTTGAGGGTCCTCCATGTCAATCGACTGAAGCCCCACTTGGAGAGGTCCGAAGTGGGCATGCTCTTGGCCACAGATGCTGGGACGGAGGAGGAGTCTGAGCCTCTTCCTGACCTCCTGGTAGCCTCAGAGCGAGACGGGTCAGTGGATGGAGTTAACCTCTCACCCACCCTGACCCCCGAGCAACAGGATGAATGCCGCCAGCTGCTGGGGCAGTTTCCTGACCTGTTCTCCCTGGTTCCTGGTGTCACAGATTGGTGCGTCCATAATGTGGACACAGGAGACAGCTTGCCTGTGAAGCACAAAGCTTACAGAGTAACTGACAGGGCCTGCAGAGCCCTGCATCAAAGAGGAAGTCTCAAAGATGCTTGCTCTAGGGGTGGTTGAGTCCTCCAGCAGTCCTTGGGCCAGCCCAGTGGTCTTGGTCCCAAAGGCTGCAGCGCCGGGTGCCACACCCAAACTCCGGTTCTGTGTGGACTACAGAGGACTCAATTCGGTCACCAAGACTGACGCGCACCCCATCCCCAGAGCTGATGAGCTCATCGATCGGTTTGGGGCTGCACGGTACCTCAGCACATTTGATTTAACGTCTGGGTACTGGCAGATCTCCTTGACTGATGGGACAAAGGAGAGGTCCGCATTCTCCACACCAGATGGGCACTACCAGTTCCGGGTAATGCCCTTTGGGATGAAGAATGCCCCTGCCACCTTCCAGAGGATGGTCAACCAGGTGTTGGCTGGGCTGGCTGAGTTCAGCGCCGCCTACCTGGATGACATTGCAGTGTTCAGTGGCACATGGAAAGAACACCTGCAACATCTCTGGGAAGTGTTGATGGCACTGCGCAAGGCAGGCCTCACGATCAAGGCAAGCAAGTGTCAGATCAGGCAGGGTTCCGTGGTATACTTGGGACACCAAGTGGGGAGCGGCCAGGTGGCGCTCCTACAACCCAAGATTGAAACCATCCTGGCTTGGGAGCCCCAAAGACCCAGACAGAGGTGAGGGCCTTTTTAGGACTCACAGGGTACTACAGGAGGTTTGTCAAGGGGTATGGCAGCATCGTTGCCCCCTTGACAGAGCTGACTTCGAAGAAGCAGCCCAGAAAAGTGATATGGACTGACACCTGTCAGAAGGCTTTTGACACCCTGAAGACTGCCATGTGCACGGTGCCCCTGCTCTTGGCTCCTGACTTCTCCAAAGAATTCCTAGTGCAGACAGACGCATCAGAGCATGGTGTAGGGGCTGTTCTCTCACAGGAGACTGAGGAGGGCTGGGACCAACCTGTAGCCTTCATTAGTAGGAGGTTACTTCCACGGGAACAAAGGTGGAGTGCAATCGAGCGAGAAGCATTTGCTGTGGTCTGGGCGCTGAAGAGGCTAAGACCCTACTTGTTTGGGTCTCACTTCCGGGTTCAGACTGACCACAGGCCCCTCAGATGGTTGATGCAAATGAGGGGTGAGAACCCAAAACTGTTGAGGTGGTCCATCGCCCTGGCACAGATCACGTCAATGCTGACGGTCTGTCCAGGTTCTTCCGCCTTAGTGAAGAGGAACTCCCTGGGGTAGGGTAGTTCCCCCCACATTTCAGCTGGAGGGGACACGTGTTAGACCTGGCACCTTGGCGTGAGTTTCCCTTCCACTTTTTGCTGATGTGCCTCATGTGTTTTGTTGGTGTTGGCTGCTCAGAGCACTGTGCCATTGCCAATCAGTGCCACAGTGCAAGTGCTCCCTCATGAAAAATGTATACATTGATTGGTGTCCATGTTTGGCTTATTTGGTTTACTATTAGCCCCTAGTAAAGTGCACCAGGAGTGCCAGGGCTTGTAAATACAAATGCTGCTGGTGGGCTTGCAGCACTGGTTGTGCCACCCACAGAAGCGGCCTAGTAAAATGTGTCTAAGGTCTGCCACTGCAGAACCTGCGTGCAGTCTGGTACTGTCGCGCTGACTGCGCAAGTGCACCCACTTGCCAGTCCCTAAACCTTCCCTTAACTACATATTAGTCACCCCTCTGGTAGGCCCAGGGGCAGGGTGCATTGTAGGCATAAGGTAGGACATGCCCTGATGTGTGTGGCATGTCTTAATTGTGAATTACAGCCATTTTCGTTTTTCACTATTGAAGGCTACCTGCTCTCCATAGGCCAGAATGGGCTGCTGGAATTACTACACGCTGTAATCCCAGTGGACTCATAGAGCATGGTAGAAAGTCAAGTTTAGTATGCCTGAACTCAGAATAATAAAATTCTTCTTTTAGTAAAGTTTATTTTAATATCCTGTGTTTGTAAATACTACTTTTAGAAAGTTAGTATTTACTGACCTGGCCATTTCAGTCCGACTCTGCTGTTTGTGTGTGTGCTGCCTAGTTTCAGTGGGGAGCAGGGCTGGGGAATTCCAGGAGACAGGCTGGCTGCCAGGTGGTGGGTAGAGAGATTACACCAGGATGGGTGGGAGGAGTACACCTTGACTCTGAATAGACCTGTGCTCTGCCACCACAATGTCGGCTCCGCCCCCTGTGGAGCGGCTGATGTCTCTGCCCTGCTGCTGAAATGAAAGAACAGTCACCACAACAAAGTGCTCCAAAACCGGACTGAGCCAGGCCCATGCCCCCTGGCGACAAAGAACAAAAGAATTGCTGTATAAAAGAAGGAGCCCTGCTTCTAAGAAATCAGATCCTGTTTGCGCCAAGAAGAACCTCTGCCCGAAGAGAAGGACCTGGGAAAGCTGCATGGAGGAGTACTGTCTCTAAGCCTGAGAGACTGGCCTGTGGGTGCCTTGCTGCTGAAGGAGAGGAGGAAAAGACTGAAAGACTTTGAATTCAACTTGTGCTTTACAAACAATCTCCAAGGGCTTGCTTGTGAACTTGCCCCCTGAACTGCGCCCCAGGAACAGTGGGCGCTACCTTTCCCCTGGAAGAAGAGGAAGCTGCTGTGCGTAACCCTGCAACGCTGATCCCAGAGAACCTGTGTGCCCCCCTCTCACTGAGCACCGCGACTTCTGGCTGCCCGGGCTGCTGTGAGCACCGTGAGAACCAGCCCGCCTGGTCTGACCAAAGCAAGCAACTGCCCCCTCGAGCCATAGCTTGCAACGTGAGGAGAGATGACCGGTGTCCAAGCGCCGAGCCTCTGCGACCCTGCGCCGCCGAGACCACTGTAAGGACCCAAGGCACCCTGTTCGCCGTCTGGCCGAAGCCGATAGTGCTGCGCCGCTGAGGATTACCCCCGAGCTGCCCCTTCTGCTTCTGACCCCTTCGTTGTGTGCTGAGACATTCCCGAGCGCCCCACGAAGCATCGCCGTCCGCTGAAGAGCCGGGACTGCAATGCGACGCGGGACGCCCTTTACGGGACTGCTGAGGCCGCCACGAACATTGCCCTCAAAGAACCAGGTATTGTGTGCTGAAGCGCCCCTGTATGAAGCTTCCTTCGCTTTGTACGGGCTTTGTACGGTGCCAGCGTTGCGCTACATTACTCACGTGTAAAGCGTGAGCGTTGGTACAGTTCGTACCAGCTGTGCGAAGCATCCCCACGAAGGTACGGTCCGTACCGGTGAAAATATATAGGCGTTGCTCACGCGGGAAGCGTGAGGTTCAGCAAGAGGCGTACCGGACTTTTACGACGCGTACCTACGAGGGTACGGTCCGTACGGCTTCAGTCCAGCGTACGCATGCTCACACGAGAAGCGTGAGAAACGGCACGACGCACCTAAAACCCCGTACGAAGCGTACCGAAGATGCTACGAAGCGCACGGACCCCAAAAGAAGCATATTTTAACCTGAAAAGTGCCCTTTTAAGAACTGTGGACTCTTTGAAAAGTATTGCAAGTAACTGGAACCCCATTTGGAGTAAAGAACTGCATTTTTGAAAGCCTGCTTAAAGAAACGTTTTATATAAAGAGTATATTTTTACAAAAATACAGCCCTGTGTCTCTGTGTGGTGGGTTGGTGGTTATTGTGTGGGACATCTTGAATGCTTAACCTAATGCCCTCTGGAATCTAGCCTGACTGCTCGCGCCACGTTACCTAGAGGGTGAGCAGGGGTTATTTTCGCAGAGTAATCCTTTGCCCTGACTTAGAGGAAAGGGTCCCTGCTTGTCGCAAGTGCATACCTGCGCCAACCAGAGACCCCGGATTCTAACACTTACCTACAAGTAGCCCATTGCCACATTGTCCATTTTGGAAATGGTCATTGATGATGCTGTTCCTGTAGATATATGAATCATGCACACTCCCAGGATATTTTGCCAGTAGATTGATGAATAGTCGCCAATGTTCAATAATGGCCTGGACATTAATGGAGTGTGTGTGCTTCCTGTTGCGGGTATAGGTGTGAAGTTTCTGCAGGTGGTTCCAGTTGGACATGTGGGAAGCCAGCAATGGCATAGAAGCCTTGTTTAATGTCCATCTGCTGCTGTTGTGTGTTGGGGAAATTGATGTGCTGTGGTGTGAACTGAATGATGGCATCAAAGATAGAAGGGAGGACTGCTGAGAAAGATGCCTGTGAGACACCTGCCACTCGTGCTGCTGTTGCTTGGAAAGAGCCTGAGTCCAACATGTCTGCAGTGGAATGTTGTAGACACTGTCATTTGGTGGCAGTAGCCATGGTGAGATCTGATGCAGCAGGGTCTCCATGGACGCCTTTTTGAGGCGATACATTTTGATGACTTGTTCATCCCGGAGTCCACTGAGAGTGGTCCTTTGCCAGTATATGTGCTCCCTTCTCCTGCGCTGCCTTGGTGGTGAGGGTGGAGGGTGCGGTTATGGTATTTGGTCTGGTGGTGGTTGACGTCTTCTTGGTCCGACTCCCAGCTGCAGGATTAGATGGTCCATGCTCTGCCGGTCGTCAGTCTTCAATTTATATGGTACTTGCATCATTTCCTGCGCATGGGTTTATGAGGCGTTGGCTTGCGAGCACAATTTTAGAGTTGTGTGACGCATCCAAGAGATTCGTCACCGCAGGCAATTGTTGTAAATATGCCTGTGTAGGTAATGCATTGGATTTAACATTGGAACGCCTTCCTTGCATATTTCAATTCTTATGTGATGCTGCAGATTCTCGCGCAGTTCCATTCCGTTGCATCTCCGTCTTATGTGACGCATCTCCATAGATGTGCCACCTTATAAATTTTGCGTAAAAAACAACACAAATGAGTCACAAAAAGTGACCCACCGGTGGCACAAGGGGCTTGTAAATCTGCCCCTCAGTTAATGCTGGTATTATATGCAAGCTTGAAAAAAAAATGAGTCACCAGATACCAGACTACTAGTATAGACTCAGACCCAAGAAGAAAGACAATAGAAGTATAATAATGAAAAATTTTACTACTCAGAACAATCTTGAGCTAGTAAAAGTTACAAAATTAAGTCAATTCAAGCTACTACAAAGTGGATAAGCTTAACCTTAGATGCAAATTAATAGAGTGCCTGAATCGTGATGCTGGCAATGAGATGTTCCTCTGGAAAAAATGTCATACACCGTGCGGGGATGGCTAATATAATATATTGCCAGTGTGGGCTACATAAGCTGAAGAATAAGATCCTCCTAACCCTGCACTGAGCTGGTGTTGCTTTCACCAAATATGCCCACCAAGTTTGTGATCAATTAATGGTGTGAATTGTTAGGTCACACCTCAATAAATCACACAGCCCAGGGGAAGAGGGTTCGGGGTTTGAATGAATAGATGGGAAGGGGGAATTCAGGAAATGTTAGAGAAAGACAAACACTACACAAGGACAAAATTTATCTTGGCAATCAGCAGCTGACCATCATAAATCTATTATTGGAGGCAAAGAAAATGTAGGAACGAATGAGTACAGATAAACCAAACCAAATTGTATATCTGCCCCCAGAGATACCAAGTTACATTATTTTGTTCTGTCTTACTGAGCTTTCAAAAATATTGAATATATTATAAATCAAACTTTCTGTGGGACTCAACACAAACACATGCAGATCAAATGATTACTAAAAGAAATAAAACCATACTGTATTCCCAAATTGGGACTGGAAGTTGCATCTGCATTGATTCCTCTTGTATGGTCTGTCAATCTTTGGGTGCCTGGCAGATGTGGTCTGGTAAGGAAAGCATTTGTTTTCCAGATTGGCGCTGGATAAGATTGCCTGTAAATTGGAAAACAAAAATGATATTGAAGAATCAAGAACTAGGAGACAGAAAGAAGTTAAACTAAGGACTAGGAGTGCACCGTGAAAACTCAGAGGAAGTGCAAGAGGAGAAAAGAATAGTCCATTAGTTTGTTCACTAACTCATTTTATGCCTGGTGTATGAACAAATTGGTGAGGCCAATTTTACAACAACCAAAAATCCCACAGAAAAATGGCTGCATGTAATATAACTGTTGGTATTGGGCTGATCAAACTATCTTGATCATCATTTTGTCATCACATAATATTTAACGAAATATGTAGCATAACAGGAGCACATGCATAATGTGATTATTTATAATTCATGTCTGTCTATCTCCAGTTACCTTCAATAACAACCACCATCCATCCATCACTTTGCTTCAAATTCAAGCCAGACAGCACTGAACAGCACACACACCCTAAACAACTTAGCATTGTCCCAATCAAGTAAAAACAAATCAGCGCACAGCTGTCAGTCACACCACTCACCACCACCACTACACAAGCTTGAGTAGGTCTGGTGTGTTGTTTACCTCGAGGCTACTTCAAAGTCATCATCAATCATCCAAATCAGTTGGTTTCAGTGATTTTGAAAATTTGCATCTTCTTCTGGTGGCAATTCTTGAACTAGTCACGCTCTTGCTCACGCCCTGAGTCATTCCATCAACTCTGATCCTCCCGGGTGTGACTCCGAGTATGGTGTCCAACTCCGTACCAACAGTGTCCGAGTCATGACTCAAAAATGTAATAGATCAGACTGTAGTAGTACAATTTAGTTACTGAACAACAAGAAGGGAAAGATTACTCCACTTTTTGTGTAGACTAGATTTGTGTTTGCAAACATTGCATTATCTAAGGGGCTGGCTGTGTCTGAGTCTTTGAGGAGTATAAAGCATAAAAAAGTTCAAAAAACAAAGCAGAGTGGACTGTGTGGAGTAGACCCAGTGTAGGAATCTCATTATCCTATCTCTCAAAGAGGAAGGAAAAAAATAACCTTCAGGGGCAAATTGTTGATCCGCCATCAGTACTTGGGCTACCAACATTGTGAATCTCAAATCTCAATAATCATGTACACAATAAGTATAACAAACAAACACCCAGTTTCACACTGCCTGCTACCACATGAATCATCTCTGCTCAATCTCAACACACATAATGATGACATATTATCACAACAAGTTCACATCACAACAAACAACAATCACTCAGTGTGCAATGCATGCCAGCAATTACCTGTTCTTCCGATGTGTTCACTGTGATCGATTGATGGTACATTGCAGAATGCAGATTCTCCATTTGTTCACAAAGCAGAGAATTGCCAGGGTAAATCGAATTATAATAATGTCACATGTGGGGCAGTCCCTCTAGGGTAGGAAAGGATAGATGGTTACAGTTACAGCCCAGGGTTGAAGGCAGGCACAGATTTGTTTGTATTCTCTACCCAATGTCTTACTTGAGGGAAAGTGCTTTGGAGGGTGAGTCGGGACATCTTCACTGCACACAATTGTGAGTCCAACTCCAATATGGCAATAAAATGTGTCTAAGAGTAAGACGGTGGGGATGAATTGGTCAACCAGACACATACAAATAATAAAGTAAACAATGTTCCCTAGTTATATTTTTTCGGGGCGCATCAAAGAAAGAAAGCCTAGTAGTCAGAGATGTAGAGCTCGTCCTCAAACTCTGGTGGTTCACCCAGAAATATTACATCTAACACACTACTTACATGAATAGAATCTCCTTCATTTCCTCCTGTGATACTTCAGATATGGTGTAATCCGGTGGTATAAAGTACTGATTTACTTTGATCATAGTTAATCTCACCACATTTTGGAGTGAGGGACAGGTCCTTTTCACTGTGACAATGGCACCATCAGCACTGAAAACATGATCAACAGAGACACTGGTTATAGGGCAAGCTAGATTGTTTATTGCCAGACTGCTGAGCACTGGCCATTGGCACCTCTTCCAATACCAATATACCAATGGGTTTTGATGAAGGTAGACCTCAGTTGCGTTATCCAGATAGGCTTTGACCATTCACTCATTGTTTATTGCTGGTATTCCACTTTGCTCGACCTCTTTCGCCTTTACCCTTGCATTGGACTTAAGCCCTGCCAGTAGAAACCACTCAATTGCAGATTTGGGGGCTGTGTCTCCTGGTTTTGGTGTTGTTGATGGGGTTCTTGTCATTGGTTTTGGCAGCTGTGAGCCAACAGCACTGCCCTCAGGCTCTGAACTTGAAGGCTGCTTCACAGGACTTGTGCCCTGGACCAGTGTGACTCTAATTCCCTGTTGTTATTTTTCTAGCTTGCTGCCTTGCCCAGCTCTCCATGTTTTGTATTTTCTAACATCCTCGTCTGAAAAAGGAATGAATGTGGACAGTAAGGGTTTATACCGTGGATCAAGAGTTTAGGCACAGATGTAATGTTTGCAGGACACACTATCTCTTTGCACCCTTGTATTAGTAGACAATCAAAGAGTTAAGCTCTCCACCATGACATAAGCATTTTTTTTACCCCACACCTGCATACATGGCAGACACCTCCTTTAGCTGTTCCTGTAGCATATGTTAATAATTGGGATAGCTAGGCCATAGATACTGTCCTCTTTGCTGATGTTCCCTGTGAATACATCAAAAGGAAGCAGCATCTCTGTCAGGCATTTGACTAGGCCCCATTGGTCCATCTCAATGATCATGCCTTTTACAGTTGCATCTCCTCTATGCATGACGTAGTCATTGATAGGTCTGTACTGCTCAAACAGACGTTCAAGCACGTGATAAGTGGAGTTCCAGTGTGTTTGCACCTCCTGTATGAGGGCTTTAATAAGCAGTCTACTATACCACTGAATGACCCTCAGCTATTTATGGGCTTTAAATGAATGGCTGAAATGAGTGCAGGTTCTTCTGCAGGTGGACAATAAGTTGCTTACTTGGTCTTGTTTTTCGAGAAAGTCCCGTACAATGATGTTGATGCAGTGCACCAAACACAAGACCCTGAATTAACCACCAGAGGCCCTGGCCTTAACCTTATTTTTATAAATGCAAAAGAAGTAGGTAGCCACCAGTTAATGTATAAGCAGTGAAAGAGCGGTTTGTACTGGAGATCTAGAGATAGTGTGCTATGTGGAATCTAAACGGAGGTCTAGAAGGCCATCCTTAATGGAAGAGGATGTCTCACACACAATATTGTGTCATGCTTCATCATAGACATCCTCTCCCCACCCTGGTAAAATGGTACTACCAGGGCGGACTCAACCTCTTCGAAGGCGTCTGGGGGTAGGAAGGAGTACTTACATAAATCTTATAGGATAAAGCGAGATCCAGTTCAATTAAAAGTGCCTTCAGGTTCCTCAATTATCACCTTTATTCGTGAGGACCTGAGGTACGTTAAAATCAAAAGCAATTGATGGACCCTACAAAGAATGATGTCTCTGATCCATCTCTCAAAAGGCCAACATATTTCTGCCCACGCAAGGAGCCATTAAGGTCTCGGGCATTCATCAGGGCTGTCGGATTCCTATAGCAAACAAAAATATAAAGTAGTGTCCCCTACGTCCTTCACTACTAGGAAAAGCGGGAAATCACCAAAGGTGTATCCAAGTGAGTCCTAGCTGGGACAATATCATGTGTAGTTCATCATGTGCCTGTCAGGGTGAGAAATATTAAGACAACAGTATATTTGTGCCAGATGCAAACAGTACTGGCTGGGAGCTAACTCAGTAGACCACATGACTCCAATCATTGGTCTCCTCCAACATAACAATGGTCACCCAACACATGTATAAAACAACACAATTAATAAGTGTGAGTGGGTGGAAGAACCGCAGATATCATCAAAATCCCATTTAAGAAAGTCCTGGTGATATCTTTGGTGGTAAACAATTTATACTGTCTATAGATGGGGAAGTCATTAGTTCTTTACTACAAACTAATAATCACGTTCTAGGAGAACTGAATCCTGCATATTAATCAATTGGCACTATGTGCTAATAGTGGTACAAGATAAAAACCCCTTTCTCCTTACCCTTGATTAAAGGGGGTACCTCATGTTTAGTCATAGGGAGGGGTGGTGGCCTTCGCAGTCACACACTGGAATAAGGGTAGATCCAAAAAGAAAAATCATAAAAGGGGAAGGGTAATATAAAGTGGATATAGGTATTTACCCTAATTACCACAATACTCTATCCGAGAGCCATCTCTGACCCTACTATTCTCATTGTTGTTAATAAAATGGTTCGATTGATGTGGTTCAAATTGAATCAAAAATAGACTTCAGGCGGAGGGAAGTGGTTTTGTGGAATACCTTCCAGTCTACCTCAGCAAATCAGAGTATACCATTGCAATGTTAATTTTTGTAAAGTGACAGGAACGAGGTAAGTAATTACGCTAAAGACAAATAGTTGTGTTAGCTTGTTAGATTTCACATGATCATATATTACCTCACTATGTGATGGTGGTGTACATTCATCCTCTATGGAGCTGACCATAGTCCAGGAAAACTAATTTCCGCAAGAGGAGGAGTCGCCGGTATAAGTACGTAAACGGGTGTTCATGTAGTCATGTCTCATACTTAAGCGTTGGCATGCAGATTATTGCTGATACATTTGTAACTCACATCTTACAAAATGTACAAATGTAATAGTCATGCACTGCTGGCATGTGCAGTGCCCCCTTCACTTACTAATCAAGCCTACTCCATTGGGCTAAAGGTTTCTTCCCCCGGGACCTGCAATAACCCCCCACTCCTTACTTCAGCAGAAGGACCGCCACGTTGCTCCATTTAATGCATCCACTCCCCGCCGGTTAGTACAGTGTGAGTACTGGCGGGGAGCAGCATTAGTCTCTAATGTGGGGTTTTGTGCGGCGGCAGCTGAATTACGTTCTACGATTGCTGTCGGCACACGGGGCATGGCTACCCATCTGTGGGATATTGATCCTGCCATGTGTCCTGCTATTGTGGACCTGGGAATTGTAGTTCCTATCTCTTGTAGGTCTGGTTCGAGGCCCCTTTTAGGATCGGAGGCATGTGTTACTGGAATGTTGATGTATATTAAAGGCTAGTCTGGTCAGAGAGTTCAGCAATGACGAAATACACCTAGTGACTCCTAGGTCTAATGTGTCACCAAATAAACTCATGTCTTGATAGTAGGGTCAAGGTGCAGAATGGCAATAAAGAATAGATATTGAAAAAGCTTGGTGTACACTTATTGGGTTGTGAATAGTATAAGGGGGAGAAAGGCTATGCATCCATAATTGAACAAGCAAGTTTAGTACGGCAGTCCCTAACGGAAAAGGTAAGTGTAGATCTGAATTCCCTAATGGGAAAGCAGGTGGAGTTGTCCCGAAAACGGGGCAGTCCAATGGTAAAAAATGTAGGGAGCAAATCTTGACAATGAGGATAGCGGTCGTCTGTATCTCAGTGTTGCTCATTGTCGTAAGGGTAAGAATTTGAAAATTCCGCAATCCGGCGGTCTAGACATAGAATGAACAATGTATTCATTTAGAAGGGCAAGGAATATAAAAGATATGGTGGTACACATGAGAACAAAAAACAAGGATGAGGTGTCTAGACCAACTACCTTGTAAAATTTGCCACCTTCCACAGGACACTCACCTTGTGGTTCCTGTAGTGTCTTTGGTCTAACAAAACGAAGAAAAGAACTAGATCTGGTGATGCAAACACAATGGAGACAAGGGAGTCTCACTAACTGCAACTTCACTAATGTGATTTATGTGATTAAGTGCCCATGCGGCCTACTATACATTGGGATGACGACCCAGAAGGTCCGCACCCGCATCATAGAACATTGCAGCACAATTACATGCAGAAGGGATGTTACAAGATTGAAGTCACATTACATTGACAAAGGCCACACCGCTGACCAACTCGAGTGGTCTGTTATAGAGCGACTATCACAAGAGCATACAGACATGACGAAGGCACTCTTCTATTTTGAACAGAGATTGGTACATAGGCTCCATACAGATCAATTGGGACACAATGATGAGATTCTGTGGATAAGTCTTATGACAAGCTGAGTCCTCACTTAGTAGGATACTATTCCTTATGACTGGAGGACACACACCTTATGACAATGAGCAACACTGAGATACAGATTTGCTCCCTACATTTTTTACCATTGGACTGACCTTTTTTTGAGACCACTACACTTGCCTTCCCGTTAGGGATCTGCAGTAGTACACTTGCCTTTTCCGTTAGGGACTGCAGTACAAAATTAGCTTGTTCCAATATGGATGCCAAGCCTTTCTCCCCCTTATGTTAATTACAACCCAATAAGTGTCCATCAAGCTTTTTCAATATCTATTCGTTATTGACAAGCTGCACCTTGATCCTACTATCAAGACATGAGTTTATTTGGTGACACATTAAACCTAGGAGTCACTGGGTATATTTGGTCATTGCCGATCAATCTCACCAGACTAGCCATTAACACACATCAACATTCAAGTAATACATGCAAGTAACAGTTACACTACAGTCTGGAATACGGTTGCTATATAGTTATTTATCCTTGTACTCATGTGCTTTTCTCCAGGACCATTCTATAATTACAGTATCCATCCAACAGGTATATATATTTTAAATTCTTTCAAATACAATTATTTATAAGCCTAATCTCTTGTTTTCCCCACCTCCGATCGTAAAAGGGGTCTTGAACCGGACATCCAAAAGACAGGAACTACAATTCCCAGGTCCAAAAGATCGAGACACGAGGCAGGATCTATATCCCCTCAGATGGGTAGCCACACCCCGTGCACCAATGGCAATCGTAGAATGTAATTCAGCCACCCCCTCCCTCAACTGCCACACGAGAGACCACTTATACTGCTCCCAGCTATGCTCACGCCGTACCAACCGGCGGGGAGCGGATGCATTAGGTGGAGCAACGTGGCGGTCCTTCTGCTGAAGTAAGGAGTGGGGGCTTATTGCAGGACCCATGAAGAACAAACCTTTAGCCCAATGGAGTATGCTTGGTAAATAAGTGAAGGGGTCACTGCACACGCCAGTACTGCATGACTATTATATTTGTACTAAGATGTGAGTCACAAATGTATCAGCAATAATCTGCATGCCAGTGCTTCAGTATGAGACATGACTACATGATCACCAGTTTACTTACTTATACCCGTGACTCCTCCTCTTGTGGGAATTAGTTTTCCTGGACTATGGTCAGCTCCATAGAGGATGAATGTACACCACCATCACGTAGTGAGGTAATATATGATCGTGTGAAATCTAAAAGCTTCCACAGCTATTTGTCTTTAGCACAATTACTTACCTCGTCCCTGTCACTTTACAAAAATTAACATTGCAATGATATACTCTGATTTGCTGAGGCAGACTGGAAGGTATTGTACAAAAACACTTCCCGCCAACTGAAATCTATTTTTGATTCAATAAGAACCACATCAACGAACCATTTTATTAACAAGAATTAGAATAGGAGGGTCAGAAATGACTCTCGGTTGGCATATTGTGGTAATTAGGGTAATTACCTATATCCACTTTATGTTACCTTTTCTCTTTTATGATTTCTCCTTTTTGGATGTACCCTTCTTCCATAGTGTGACTATGAAGGCCACCATCCCTCCCTATGACGGAACATGAGGTACCCCCTTTGATCGAGGGTAAGGAAAAAGTGTTTTTATCTTCTACCACTATTAGCACATAGTGCCGGTTGATTAATATGCAGGATTTAGTACTCCTATAACCTGATTATTAGTTTGCAGTAGAGAACTAATGAATTCCCCATGCATAGACAGTATAAATTGCTTACCACCTAAGATATCACTAAGACTTTCTTAAATGGGATTTTGATGATCTCTGTGGTTCTTCCACACACTCACACGTGTTAATTATTTTTGTTTGTATATGTGTTGGGTGATAATTGTTATGTTGGAGGAGACCAATGATTTGAGTTGTGTGGTCCACTGGGTTGGCTCCCAGCCCAGTACTGTTTGCAACTGACACAAAAATACTGTTGTCTTATTATTTCTCACCCTGACAGGCATATGATGAACTATACATGATACTGTCCCAGGTTGGACTCGCTTGGGTACATCTTCGGTGATTTGCTCCTTTCCCTAGTAATGAAGGATGTAGGGGACACTCCTTTTGTTTGTTATAGAGATCTGGTAGTCCTGACGAATGCCCCAGACCTTAATGGCTCCTTACATGGGCAGAAACATGTTGGCCTTTTGAGAGATGGATCAGAGACATCATTCTCTGTAGGGTCCATGGATTACTTTTGATTTTACCGTACCTCAGGTCCTTACTAATAATGCTATTAACCGAGGAACCTGAAGGCACTTTTAATTGAACTGGATCTCGCTTTATCCTGTAAGATTTATGTAAGAACACCCTCCTACCGACAGGAAGTCTTCACAGAGGTCGAGTCTGTCCTGGTTGTACTATCTTACTAGGGTGGGGAGAGGATGTCCATGAGGAAGCATAATACAATATTGTGTGTGAGACATCCTCTTCCATTAAGGATGGCCTTCTAGACCTCCTTTTAGATTCCACATAGCCCACTATCTCTGGAGCTCCAGTATGAACCGCTCTTTCACTGCTGATACATTAACTGGTGGTTACCTACTTCTTTTGTGTTTATAGTAATAGAGTTGAGGCCATGGCCTCTGGTGATTATTTCAGGGTTCGGTGTTTGGTGCAATATATCAACATCATTGTGCAGGAATTTATCGAAAAAGAAGACCAAGTAAGCAACTTATTGTCCACCTGCCGAAGAACCTGCACTCATTTCAGCCATTCACTTAAAGCCCATAAACAGCTGAGGGTCATTCAGTGGTATAGTAGACTGCTTATTAAAGCCCTCATACAGGAGGTGCCAACACACTGGAACTCCACTTATCACATGCTTGAACGTCTGTTTGAGCAGTACAGACCTATCAATGACTACGTCATGCAAAGAGGAGATGCAACTGTAAAAGACATGATCATTGAGATGGACCAATGGGGCCTAGTCAAATGCCTGACAGAGATGCTGCTTCCTTTTGATGTATTCACAGGGAACATCAGCAAAGAGGACAGTGGCCTAGCTATCCCAATTATTAACATATGCTACAGGAACAGCTAAAGGAGGTGTCTGCCATGTATGCAGGTGTGGGGTAAAAAAATGCTTATGTCATGGTGGAGAGCTTAATTCTTTGATTATCTACTAATACAGGGGTGCAAAGAGATAGTGTGTCCTGCAAACATTACATCTGTGCCTAAACTCTTGATCCATGGTACAAACCATTACTGTCCACTTTAATTCCTTTTTCAGCAGAGAATACTGGAAAATACAAAACATGGAAAGCTGAGTAAGGTAGCGAGCTAGAAAAAGAACAACAGGGAATTAGAGTCACACTGGTCCAGGGCACAAGTCCTGTGGAGCAACCTTCAAGTTCAGAGTCTGAGGGCAGTGCCGTTTGCTCACAGCTGCCAAATCAAAGAACCGGAACCCCTTTAATAACTCCAAGACCAGGACACACAGACCCCACATCTGCAATTGAGTGGTTTCTACTGCTAGGGCTTAAGTCCAGTGCAGAGGCAAAGGCGAAAGAGCTCGAGCAAAGAGGAGTACCAGCAATGAACATTGAGCGAATGGTCAAAGCCATTACACGTTAACTTGTGGCTACCCACTTCTTTTGTGTTTACTGTCTTGAGAGGGGACAGTTGTTTGGCTTTTACTTCCCCTGACTCTCTCCTTTTTGTGGTTAACACCCCTTACTCTATTACTGCCATTGTCCTTGGCAACAAATCCAATCTTAAGCCCTCTTAGTCGCAGCCATTCAAAGACCGTGTAGTTACAGTCTTCTAAAATGTTTTCAGCTTTATGGGATTGCTCTATTGTGAACATCTCTACTGTCGCATGCTTCTGATCAGCATTACAAATCTCAGCAGTGTCAACACCTGCAGATCATTTTTCTCTAGCCACCACAAAGAGATCCAGTGTGCAGTGATGCACATGTAATCAGACACTAGGCAACTGACCCACATGTCTGTTGTCAGGTGGATACTGTGGACAGCATTCTTCTGCAAAGCTTGTTGTAGCAATTCAAGCACATTGTGATGTAGCGCTGGAACAGCAACTCTGGCAAAATAGGACCGGCTGGGACACTTCCATTTCGGGCAGACGGATACCACAAATTAAAATTCAACAAAAGAAAAAGGAAGGAGGTCCAGTGCTAACATTTTAGCCAGCTTCACATTGTACAAACATGCCATTGGGTGGTTGCATCCATACTGCCTCTCTAGCCTAAACATGGCAGGAATTTTTTTCATTCCTGATGTTACTGATGCAGGCGATTTCTTGAGAGCAGGTGGTGGTAGGCTTAGTGTGCTTTTCAGTGGGGCACTCACTGTCCTCTGTTGCCTTGGTGCCTAAAAACCAGTCCCAGCATGCGTGTTTCCAGTCCAGGGAGTACCTGGCTTGGCAGCTTGGGCTGGACTCTTCCCATGAGACACAGGGCCAAGACTGATTTGCATATGGCTGGGTCTAAACTAGGGTGGTGTGGTGCGAAAAATAACAATGGATTAAACCCAGATCTTTGTGACTGGTGGTCAATGTTTGCATTGCTCTGCATTGCGTCCATCATTTGTTCCTTTTGCGTGTTTCACCCTAAGTGGGAAGGGAATGCTCAGAGGTGGATCCCGTGCTCACTGCACCACTGGATTCAACCTAGCCTCGCTGATGAAGGGTGATGCCCGAAACCAGTCCCAGGATGCTTGTTTCTGGTTCAGGGACTGCCTGGCTTGGCAGTTTGGGCTGGACTGTCCCCATGAGGCACAGGGTCAAGACTGATTTGCATATAGCTGGGTCCAAACTAGTGTGGCATGGTTAGCAAAAGAACAATGGATTAAATCCAGATCTTTGTGACTGGGGGTGAATGTTTGATTTGTTCGGCACTCCATCCATCATTTGTTCTTAAAGCCCACTGGCTGTCTACACTAAATGGCCGTCAGCCACATGGTCACAACACTATGCTGTAGTCCTAGAACAAAGAAAGCATGTAGGCTTAGGGCAAAACACACTGGCTGCTTTCACAAAATGTCCGCTAGCCACATGGTCACAACAACAACATGCTGGAGGCCTGGAGCAAGAAACGCATGCAGGCCAATGGCAAAAAATCACACTGGCTTGCTACACCAAATGGCTGCCAGCCACATGGTCACAGCAAGAAACTGGAGGCCTTGGACAAAGAACACATGCAGGTCTATGGAAAAAAAGCACACTGGCTGCCTTCACAAAATGGCTGCCAGCCACATGGTCACTCACAAGTCACAACAACAAGAGGCAAGAGCCCTGTAAAACAAACAGTACATGCAGGCCTAGTGACAGTCCACTGACTATACAAAATGGCCCCTGACCAGTGGCTACATGACATCTGGAACAAAGGCAAGTGGTGGCCTATGGCAAACACACAAACACACACACTGGCCAGACAAAGAAGACATGGTATAACAGAGAAAACATCATTAATTCAGCAGTGCCAAAAATTAAAATTATTGGCCTAAAAATAAATGTTCACAACAACACACATCCTTCATACACATTACCCCACATTTATACACTGTTTTCATGAAAAAAACATGAAATACCCCCAAAAAAGCACATTTTGTATTTCAATCAATATCCAACAATGGCCTAAATGCCGTAAACAGCAGAGTAACCTTTGCTTGATGCACCCATGACTAGCAATGGGCCTGCTGGCTGGAAGGCCAATTGGCAGACTAGGCCACATAGTAAATTCAATCAATATTTCAAATGTATTAAAAAACATGGAGAAAATGTAGAACACTGTGAAACATGTTTCCTTCACAAAAGAAGAAAACTAAAGTGCAAAGAAATCAGTGATCACTAGGCCCCAACTGAAACAACAGCCCACCCATCACAATAAATTTAAAAAATCAATCAACAGTACAAATAAATCCAGGTGCATGGCTGCAAACAAACAAACAACACCTGTCTTTTAACTTACTCATGAAATCTCATGTAGAAAAGTCCTTTAATCCAATAGGATATGCAGTAGAGAGATCCTTCCAGCTCCAAAACTAAAAGAAAAGTGACCAGGAGATGGACAAAGCACTGGGAGGAGCTTGCTGGACAGGAACAGGATGTTGGAGACTTGGGGCCACTTCCTCCGAGTTGGGGAAAAAAGACTCCTCGCACAAAAAAACACTGCCAAATGTCAATTCGAGGAGGTTTTTAACTCCAAATCGTCAGTTCGGGAAGAATTTGATACTTCTTGCGGAGAGAATCTTCCCCAGATTGCAGCCACAGTAGATCCTGTGTGTTGGAGATCGCGTACAGCAGGAAACATCTGCCAGAAGTCATTGGTGCACCCAATTGAAATGTTGGTGACTGCAAATCTAGTGATTGCGAGTGCCCAGCATGTCGTCTTGCATGAGCGAATTGACGTTTCGAGCACATTGTGAGAAGTTGGCCTCATATATGCTGTCCACTAATTATAGTGGGCACCCTGTATCAGTCCAATCAACCCCTTATGGTGAATAGGTTAAAGACAACCTTTATTCAAAACTATCCTAGTGGTAGCTATGGAGAGCAGCCTTCAGGCTAAGTCTTGAAGGAATGTAAAGCAGCTTGTTTTACCAGTCTATAATCTCTTGAATGACCAAATGAAAGGACAACCGCACCAGGTATATATTTAAAATATACGTTTTTAAGATAAAACACACCCCTCTAGTCTCTTTATGAGACTGGAGTTCGAAGTACTTAATTTACAAGTTAGCAATCTACAGTAATAGCAAAAATACACGTTTGGGCCCTAGGGGCGTACCAAACCATATACCAATAAAGTTGCATAAGAACCATGACTGAACTAGACACAAGGCCTAGAGCCTGTAGAATTGCTGGGACCCCGGGGAACCACCCAAGGTAGTGACACAGGGGACCCACGGGGACAGTGTGCAGTGTGTAAACACAACCGCGGGTTCCCGTTAGCTTCTATGGGCAATGTAGCGGTTGGAAAATTAAAGATAAAGGACACTTAGAATTCAGTCAGGACCAAACCCTTTTAGACTTAGGAAGTTCTAGGGCTAGCACCCACGGGAGCACCAGAGTACTTGTTTTACCTCACCCAGGGAAGCCGGGTGCATAGGTGTCTTTTGGTGTCGGGGAACGTCGTCGATTTCAATGGGAGCTGGCGAAGAAGTGCTGCTGCCGTGAAGAGAAGAAGTGTCCAAAGCGATCCAAACCTGGATCTAGGATGGAAGGAACCTGAAAGTAGAGGTGACAGAGTCTGGGTCACTTACCAGTGACCAAGGGCAGGATGGACCAATGCCCAAAGATGTCGGGTGCTTCAGGTGAGTTTACGGGTGTCTTGACTCTTCAGCCACGAGGTACAGGAGGTGCCGATGACAACCAGGAGCTGGATTCGAACTGTCCCACAAAGTCTGTTGAGTACAGCGGTGTTGGCCACCAGATTGGACCCAACAAGCCATGGCAATGGCAAGTTACTGAAAATCAGAGAAAGGACTGCGGTGCAGACCAGCAAGGTCAGAGGGACTCACCCAGCAAGAGTAAGTTGGGGCACATCAGGACCAACCAGGAAAGCCCAATCAGAAGAGGAGTTGCCTTCGTGGGGACCTACTAGCCAACGGGCTAGCAATCGTGAAGGAGCCTCAATCGGTCGCACTTGAAACTGGCCCACGGGTCACTAATGGAGTGGAGGCCAGCAATCTTCAGTGCAGGAGATGCTCAAGGCTGGAGCTACGCAGAGCCCAAAGCACAACTTAAAGGAGGACCAGGAAGATAGTGTTGCTGCAAAAGTTGACGGTGTCCAGGGGTCACGGTTCCACATCACCCACGATAGTCACGGGACTCAGGGTAGCCTCAGGGAAGTCTGGAAATCCACCTCTGGTGATTCAAAGACTTCAGCATCCAGCGGGAGCTTCAGCGATGCAGACCAGTCAGTTGCTTCTTTGGTGCCTGCCAAGCAGGGGAGACACTCCTTGACCCCAAGGGAGATTTCTTCAGTCTTCTAGTCATAGTAGAACATTGAAGGTCCAGGATATATGTTGCAGAGTTTCGTCCAAGGTAATCTAAAGTCTCAAGGACTGGGTTCCCATACTTATACTAAGTTTGGGGGTTGGACATACTCTAGGGACCAACCTATGGGAGGGTTTAGAAAGAGGGGTGGTTACACCCATTTCCTTTGTCCAATTTCATGCCAGAGCAGGGGCAGGTAGCCCCTGCAACCGGTTTGAACTGGATAATGCACAGGGACACCAAGTGTGCCCCCAGTGCAGGACTTCAAAGCACCAGAGAGTGCTCCCGCCCAGCCCCAATACACATCTGCTAGTCTGGGGAGGTGGTTACACCTTCCTGGGACAGGAAACCTATTGTCCAGGCCTCCCCTGCCAGAGTTTCAGTCAGCAGCAGGAGGCCAGACCCGTGTCTGTGGCAGAGGTATCCATTGTGTGATACCAGGGCTGTAGAAAGTCCTACCGGGTTAGACCAGTGTGAACATGTCTCTCCCTCTAGAAGGGTGGAATGCTACCCCCGCCACCAGAACTGGTGGGGGGGAACATTCCAAAGCGTTTGACACCAAACACGACATGTTTCCGTGCAGCCATCCCAAAGTTAGCATTTACAGCGAGGTTATAATGCACTTAGGAGTATATGGTCAGGCTGCACCACAAACAGCATCAGAGAAGGTACTCCGAACGCTGCAGAGGGGCTCTGCTCATGCAGGGGCACCCTCCCACATAAAAACCAAGCACTCTACCTTCAGGATTGTTAAGGCCTGCCATAGGAGTGACTTATAGCTTTTACATGTGTGTGCAATGGTAGTGATATAGGTAGCCTATACCACTGTAAGGGGTGCAAGCACACCCTTACCCAGGGTGCAGTAGCAGACCTGTGGTGCTATTTTGGAGTGCTTCCCAGGGGTGGCATAATACATGCTTCAGCCACTGGTAGACCTCTGAGGTACCTATGCCCTAGGTACATAGTATACCATATACTAGGGGCTTATAAGGCACTCCAGAATCCAATTAGATATGTACCTAATGTACATGGAAACCATTTTTTTACAGAGAAAGCAGATAGACTGGGGACCTGAATAGCAGGATCCCAATCCAACTAAGTCATAAACCAGCAAACCACCAGGCAAAAAGTGGGGGCAACCATATAGATAGATTCCACCTTCCTACATAACCCCCCCAAACAAAAGGAGATAAGGCTAACCTTGGCCAGTTGAGCCTTTATTGACTAAGAGGCCATATAAGGAAGCACCTGCGCTAGCATGGTTGCCCCCTGTCTTATGGTCCGCTAAGCTGTTCCTCACCCTAAGGGCATCAGAGGATTACCACCATGGGGAATTACTACCTGTGGTAGGTTTTGGAAAAGTAGAAGGCTGGTGAGGTGTCTGAGTAGAGAAGTGAGGCCCTAATAAAGTTGGCCTCAGCTTCCTCAGATCACTTGTCACCATGGATGCCTTACTTTCCATGATTGAGTTGTACTTTGCTCTAAGGGTCAATCTCTGGCTGCCTACAGCTGGGGGTTGGGTCCCTTTGGTTGGAACACTGGAGGGGCTGGGCAGGTTTGGAACCTTTGGGTCCCAGGTTTGCCCTTGCCCAACAGAGTCCTGCTGGGGGAGGTCCCTACACAATGATAATGAGGATCCTCAGTGGGGTGAGGAATTTTCACTTGGCTAGGGCTACTAGCCTGGGAGCCCCTAACCTGCTGATGGGGGGGGTCCTCTGGACAGGGGCCCCCTTGGGGTCCACTGACCTCCCTGACCTCCACATCCCAGGGCTGACTGAGGCAGGGTAGAGTGGGGCAGGTTACCTGCTCCAGACTGGGTACCACCTTGGAAGATTCCACTGCCATCAGGGGTGTTGCCAGGCCAGGCCTGACTACCTCTGGGGCAGTTCCTTCACAAGGGGTAGGATCAGTTCCCTGAGGAGGCTGACCCTTACCTATTGTCTGGGGGAATAAGACTTTTTCTTCAACCCTTGTGCTCTCTTGTGGAGAAGAGTGGGCCATTATTTCAGGCTCCATCACTCCAAACATTTTCTGAGTTTGGGCTGTGGCCATCACAGCCCCACTAACTCTTTCAGTGATGCCCAGCATTCTTAGATGAGTTTGGTGTTCAACTTCAGCCCAGGCTGAAATTTCCAGATCATTGCCCATCAGGCAATCTACAGGCAAGTTTGGGACACTGCCACTTTTTGGAGCCTGTGACCCCTCCCCAGCTGAGATTGACTATGGCCATGGGGTGATCTGTTCTGACACCATCAATGTTGGTCCCCTGGTCTTTAAACTCAGGTAAAAGCTGCTGAGGAGGAACTAGTCTCCCTGTCACCATAGTGACACTAGCCCCTGTGTCCCTGAAGGCCACAGCTTTCTGACTATTAATTAGTGGCTCCAATCTGTACCTGCCCAATACATTGGGACCTATGGTAAAAGTGGCAAATCCCATGCCACCATCAGAGTCAGAGGAGTCAGGTAAGGAGGCCCTTCTTAAATTGGGGCCTACCTCCGTTCTACTTGCAAAAGCACCTAACTTTTTGGGTGCACTACTCCCAACTGGGGGATTACTACTGGCAGTACCAGGAGGGGTGGTGGTGTTAGTTGGTGGAACATTTTCTTTATTGCCAATCCTGGTCAACTGGGATCGGTTTCCAGTGCCCAGGCTTTTTACAGACATGGCAATATGGTTTCTTTTCAGGGGAGGAAGAAGTTTGGGACCCACCCCCAGAAGAGGACTTTTGGGACCTTGTAGTGGACTTACCCTTAGATTTATCCCCACCTTTCTCTTGGGGCTTGGTAGAATCTTTCTTCTGGTCGCCCCCCTGATTCTTAGGCCTTATCTGGGTTCTGACCCATTTTTCTGCCTTCTTTCCCAATTCTTGGCGAGAGGTCAGATCAGAGTCCACCAGGTACTGGTGTAAAAGCTGGTTTTGTCAATTACTAAGGATCTGCTCCCTCATGATCTGATTGTACAATCCTGTGAAGTCACACACTTTACTGCCCAATAACCAACCTTCCAGAGCCTTAGCAGCACAGTCAACAAAGTCAACCCAGTCTTGATTTTGTGCTTTTTAGGAGTCTCTGAACTTTAACCTGTATTGTTCAGTGGTTAGGCCAAACCCATCTATCAGTGCACTTTTCAAGAACTGGTAATCATCAGCATCCTCTTCTCTTACAGTGAGGAGCTTATCTCTACCTTTGTCTGCAAAGGAGAGCCATAAGATTGCTGCCCACTTATCTTGAGGGACCTTCTGTACTTTACAGGCCCTCTCCACGGCAGTTATCCATTTGTGGATGTCATCCCCACTCCGATAGAGAGGGACAATCTTACCTAGGTTTCTATGGTCATAAGACCTCTCCCTATCTCTAGGGAAATTGCTGCCACCAAGGGACTCTAGTCCCTCCTTTTAGCTAGCTCTGTAGAGCTCTAGGGCTTCCCTATCTAAGGCTATCTGCTGCTTTCTGAGGTTGAACTTGTCTTGCTCATACTTCAGCAGTCTCTCTCTCCTCTCCTCGGAGGTTTCCCTCCCTCTGTGAGAAGAGACAGAGGTCCATATAGAGGAGTTAGACTGGACAGATCCCCTGGAGAGAGATCTATCCCTTCTAGCCCTACTTTCAACTCATCCTGGAGGAATAAAGGAGGGAGCATTGTTGTCATCCTCCTCATCCTCATCCAGGAGAGCTGGGTTCACCAGATTCTGATCATGGTCATCAGTCTGGTCAGCATTAGAAGTAGGGTCAGGGGAGTTTCCACCCCTAGGCCCACCATCAGCTGCTGCCCCACCCACACTGCCTACCCCACCAGAACCACTAGGTCCTGGGAGATCATCCAGCTTGAGTATCTTTATGAGATGCTGGGTGGTTGGGCTTTTGCCTGTCTTCAGCATCCTAATGGAACATAAGGCCCTAAGCTGTGCAAAGGAGAGATCCTCATATGTATAGGGGAAACGCTCACTGGCTTCTGGCATGGACTCACTGGTTCCTGGCTGATTAGACATTACTAATGTGGTGTGGTGTATTGCACTACCTACACTAGTGTGGCCTACTAAACTCTCTTGAGTTGTAGAAAAGGTGTGCTATCCCTTAACACACAACTCTAAGTTAAGTAGAACTTACTGTATACTAAACGTGATATTATATGTACCTAAGGTACCTTTAGTGGTTTTCAGTTGATCAATTCAATTGAGATTATCTGGTAAAACAATAGCAAGCTGGAATCCCACACGCTGCACACCAATGTGAGAAGTTGGCCTGATATATGCTGTCCACTAGCTATAGTAAGCAACCAGTATCAGTCCAAACAACCCCCTATTGTGAATAGGTTAAAGACAACCTTTATTGAAAGCTATCCTAGTGGTAGCTATGGAGAGCATCCTTCAGGCTAAGTCTTGACGGAATGTAAAGCAGCTTGTTTTACCAGTCTATAATCTCTTGAATGACCAAATGAAAGGACAACCACACCAGGTATATATTTAAAATATATGTTTTTAAGATAAAACACACCCCTCTAGTCTCTTTATGAGACTGGGGTTCGAAGTACTTAATTTACAAGTTAGCAATCAACAGTAATAGCACAAATACACGTTTGGGCCCTAGGGGCGTACCAAACCATATACCAATAAAGTGGTATAAGAACCACGACTGAATTAGACACAAGGCCTAGAGCCTGTAGAATCGCTGGGACCCCAAGGAACCACCCAAGGTAGTGACACAGGGGACCCACAGGGACTGTGTGCAGTGTGTAAACACAACCGCAGGTTCCCGTTAGCTTCTATGGGCAATGTCGCGTTGGAAAATTAAAGCTAAAGGACACTTAGAATCGAGTCAGGACCAAACCCTTTTGGACTTAGGAAGTTCTAGGGCTAGCACCCGCGGGAGCACCAGAGTAATCGTGTTTCTTCGCCCAGGGAAGCCGGGTGCAAAGGTGTCTTTTGGTGTCAGGTCGCGTCGTCGATTTCAATGGGAGCTGGTGAAGAAGTGCTGCTGCCGTGAAAAGGAGAAGTGTCCGAAGTGATCCAAGCCTGGATCTAGGATGGAAGGAACCTGAAAGCAGAGGGGACAGAGTCTGGGTCACTTACCAGTGACCAAAGGCAGGATGGACCAATGCCCACAGATGTTGGGTGCTTCAGGTGAGTTGACGGGTGTCTTGACTCTTCAGCCACGAGGTCCAGAAGGTGCCGATTATGACCAGAAGCTGGATTCGAGCTGTCCAACCAAGTCTGTTGAGTGCTGCAGTGTTAGCGACCAGATTGCACCTAAAAAGCCTTGGTAACGGCAAGTTACTGGAAATCAGAGAAAGGACTACGGTGCAGACCAGCAAGGTCTAGGGGTCTCACCCAGCAAGGGTAAGTTGGGGCACATCTGGAGCAACCAGGAAAGCCAAATCAGAAGAGGAGTTGCCTTCATGGGGACCTACTAGACAACGGGCTAGTGATTGCGAAGGAGCCTCAAGCGGTCACACTTGAAACTGGCACACGGGTCACGCGTGGAGTGGAGGCCAGCAATCTTCGGTGCAGGAGATGCTCAAGGCTGGGGTTACTTGGAGCCCAAAGTACAACTTCAAGGAGGACCAGGAAGATAGTGTTGCTGCAAAAGTTCACTGTGTCCAGGGGTCAAGGTTCCATGTCACCCAAGATAGCCACAGACCTCAGCTTTGCTGTGGACTCAGGGTAGCCTCAGGGAAGTCTGAAAATCTACCTCTAGTGATACAAAGACTTCGGCATCCAGCGGGAGCTTCAGCTATGCAGACAATCCAGTTGCTTCTTTGGTGCCTGCCAAGCAGGGGAGTCACTCCTTGACCCCAAGGGAGATTTCTTCAGTCTTCTTTTCAGAGTAGAGCATCGAAGGTCCAGGATATATATGTTGCAGAGTTTTGTCCAGGGTAATCTAAAGTCTCAAGGACTGGGTTCCCATACTTATACTAAGTTTGGGGGTTGGACATACTCTAGGGACCCACCCATGGGAGGGTTTGGAAAGAGGGGTGGTTACACCCATTTCCTTTGTCCAGTTTCACACCAGAGCAGGGGCAGGTAGCCCCTGCAACCGGTTTGAACTGGACTATGCACTGGGACACCAAGTGTGCCCCCAGTGCAGGACTTCAAAGCACCAGAGAGTGCTCCCGCCCAGCCCCAATACACATCTGCCTGTCTGGGGAGGTGGACAGGAAACCTATTGTCCAGGCCTCCCCTGCCGGAGTTTCGGTCAGGAGCAGGAGGCCAGACCCGTTTCTGTGGCATCCATTTTGTGATGCCAGGGCCGTAGAAAGTCCTACCGGGTTAGACCAGTGTGAACATGTCTCTCCCTCTAGAAGGGTGGAATGCAACCCCCGCCGCGAGAACTGGCGGGGGGGGTTTAGTATTCCAAAGCGTTTGACACCAAACACAACTTGTTTCATGCAGCCATCCCAAAGTTAGCATTTACCGCTAGGTTGTAATGCACTTAAGAGTATATGGTCAGGCTGCACCACAAACAGCATCAGAGAAGGTACTCCGAACACTGCAGAGGGGCTCTGCTCATGCAGGGGCCCCCTCTCACATAAAAACCAAGCACTCTGCCTTCAGGATTTTTAAGGCCTGCTATAGGAGTGACTTATAGGTTTTATATGTGTGTGCAATGGTAGTGATATAGGTAGCCTATACCACTGTAAGGGGTGGAAGCACACCCTTACCCAGGCTGCAGTAGCAGACCTGTGGTGCCATTTTGGAGTGCTTCCCAGGGGTGGTATAATACATGCTTCAGCCCCTGGTAGGCCTCTGAGGTACCTATGCCCTAGGTACACAGTACACCATATACTAGGGGCTTATAAGGCACTCCAGAATCCAATTAGATATGTACCTAATGTACATTGAAACCATTTTACAGAGATAACAGATAGACTGGGGCCCTGAGTAGGCCTGGGCCAAAATTCTGTTCTGTTCGCGGAAATTGCGATAATTTGGCATTTTCGCGTTCCGCGGAAAGCGCGAAAATGTCAAAATTTCTGCATTCCGCAGATTAGCGATAATTTGTTTCTTGCTCGCGCTGTAAATAAATACATTCTCGCGTACGCGCGATCGACTTACCTGGATCCTCGCGTTCACTTACAAGTTTTCCCGACCCGGTCGCGTTCTCCACGAGCTGTTGGATGTTGATAGCCATTTTGCGCTGTCTCGCGACATTTCGCGCCCGCATTAACGTCATTTGTCGCGCGAACACGTCATTTGTCGCGCAATCACGTCTTTCTTCTCGCGATCATGCAACGTGAAAGAATGAGAAGATTGAGATCTCGAACACGTCATTCTCCACCGCAAGCCAGAGAGTGAGGACGCGGGCACGTCTAATCGAACGCGAAAAGGAGAAAGAGACCCCGAACACGTCATATCCAACGCGACAGGGAGCGAGAGCACGCGATCAAGTCATTTTCGACACGCAATCGACATCCGGCGGAAGTAATGTGAAGCTCGAGAACGCGAACATGTGAAATTTTCAATTTGGAGAAGAATATCAGCTCTAGCAGCATGAAGCCATCTGCAAAAGATGATTTTGGATGAAAACAACTCCTCAGATTGACATTTGGCTGTCCTTTTTTGTGCAAGGAGTCCTTTTTTAAAAAGGTGGGGAGAGGGAGGAAGTGACACAGAATCTCCAACTTCCTGTTCCTGTCCAGCAGGCTCCTCCCAGTGCTTTGTCCATCTCCTGCTCATTCTGCCTTTGGATTTTGAGCTGGAAAGATCACTCTTTTTGTCTGCTGCATCATTGCAATTGGATTTGAGGATTTTTTTATTTGGATATTTTACAAGTAAGTGGTTGTTGTGTCTGTTTGATTGGGGGCATTGCAGTTCTTGTAACTACAATTTATTTTTGGTATTCCTTTTTTTTAAAAATGTTGTGGGTAGTGCTAGTCAGTAGTAGGCCCGAGCAGCATGGGCATGGCCTATGGGTGTGTGTGTGCATGATGAAGCAACTGTTCCTTTAGTGTTTTTTGAAATTATTTTATTTTCAAGCATCATTTAAGGGCATGGATGGCATTGGATTGAGTTGGGGAAGTGTGTTTTTTGGGGGTGGCCTTTGTGATGTTGTTGGGCCTGGCCATGTGGCTGGTGGCCATTTTGAAGGCTAGGCCTGCAAGCTTGCCTGGCATTGTCTGCCAACAGGCCTGCTTTTTCACCCACTAGGATCAGAGCAGGTAGCCACAGCTTTATTAATCAAGTGTTTTCTGTGTGGTCTGTTGAATTTAGACACCATTTAGGGCATGGATGGCATTGGATTGAGTTGGGGAAGTGTTTTTTTTGGGTATGGCCTTTCTGATGGTGGTTGTCTTAAAGACATGCTTTTGTTATATGTGTCTGGTGTGTTGGTGTGCAATGCATGCACCCTGCAGACCTTTTTGGGGCCTGTGAATGTTCGTATTTTCATTTTGCATTAAAAAGGCAGAACAGTGTGCTTTAGCATGCAGCCTTTACCTGGCTTTGATAGGCCTTTTGTCAGCTCCTGTGTTTCCCAGGCCCCCTGCTTGTTTGTGTTTTGTGAGTGTCCATGTGGCTGGTGGCCTTATTTTGTGTTTGGACTGGTAGTTATTATTGTCCTGCTTTTGCCATAGGCCTGCATGGTTTTCCTATTGGCTATTTGGCTTACTGCTTCCATCCATCCACTCCCTTTGCCGGCAGCAGCTCCATGGATGCCGAGATGCTCAAAAAATGTAATGGCTAATAGGGTCCACCCCACTTCCATTACATTTTTATTTTGGTGGTTATTATTAACTTTCCTATCCTTCCTGAGAGTGTAGTGTGTGACTGTATAACATAGCCCTTGTTAAAAACAAAAATCATAAATGGCTAGACTATATGTTTTTGTTTGCACTAGTACAGTACTAAGTAACTGTATCACAACAACAAATGCAACATTTCACTGATGTTCTTCTCCTGGCTTATTTGGTTTCAGGTGCACAAAAGACAGAGGAGGTGGTGTCATTTGCATCACCCGGCTACCCGTTGTACTACCAGCCAGACAGAAGTCCTGCTGCGCATCACGTCCACGTGTGACCAGAGATTGTTGTGCATCTGCATCCTGCCTGACATCTGAAGAAGATGGCCCCAAAGAAAGTTACCAGGTCCAGTACCAAGAAAGTTGCCGGTGAGAAGAAGGAACAGAAAAAGGAAGTGCCATTAACCACGACTGGTGGTGTGCCGGCCAATGTTTTTTTTGGCACCAAAAAAGTTACGCCTGCAGCAGCGTTGTCCGGCAACCAAGCTGGGAGCAGCACAGTGGTCCAACCACACCAACCTAGGCCCAAGGGCTTTAGTGTCGCAGAGGTAGCCAGTCTACTAACGAGCAGCGATGTTGAAGAAATGTCATTACTGCAAAGTAGTACACAATCAAGTTCAACGCAGGCGCAAACTCAGCAGATAAGTGTGCAGCCACAACAAGAACAGCAGCAGCCGCAACAAGAACAGCAGCAGCCGCAACAAGAACAGCAGCGGCTGCAACAAGAACAGCAGCGGCCGCAACAAGAACAGCAGCGGTTGCAACAGCCCACCATAGTAGTTGTTGCTCCTGACGTAGGGGCATTTCAGGAAATCGAGCTTCCTGCAGACAAAGTGGAGCAAAGTCAAACCACTGTTTCAGAAGAGCTATTGTCTTCCAGACCACCAGCAAGGAAAAGGAGGCTTAGTCCTCCATCTTCTTCTTCAAGCCCCGCTTCTGATGATCGTGATGACACTTGGGTCCCACCAGCTCGGTCTGAGAGTGATATACACCACAAGACAATGCTTCTGAAAAGGAAGGTCCCAGAAAAACTTAGAGTTATGGAGGTAGATGTAGAAGAGGGGGGTGATGATGATGTTGATGAAGACGAGCCAGTTATCACGCACGTTACTCCTGCCCCAAAGGGATTGGAGACCAACATTCTCACCCTATCCAGAAAGGCTGCTACTGAGCGGGATGTAGCATGGATATCCCAACGCAGCTTACACCACCACTACCTCCAGCTTCCATATTTTCCAAGGCCCGGCAGGGACCTACATCCAGCTCAACCATCCCAGTAGGTAGTGGTAGTAAAAGTCACAGTCTAGGTGCACAGGGTCACATTTCAAGCACACCCTCCAGTTCATCTGGTATTGAAAGTGGCACATCCAGCAGTGCCAGAAAGTTCTCCTCCCCAGTTTGGGACTTTTTTTCTGTTAGCACCAAGGAAGAGAACGTTTCTATATGCTCAATTTGTCGGCAAGGTGTTCGGCGTGGTAAGCTTGGTACAAACTATGGTACCGGAGGACAAGCAAGTCATCTCAGAATACACCACACTACCGTGTAGGAGAATCACCTACTTCAGTTAAAAGAAAGTAGAAAAACTCAACCCATTGAAGTTGGTCAGGAAGAATCAGGGAGCGATATTATTGCGGTGGAAGGTGAAGAAGAGGGAGGCATTTCTAGCCCTGTCCCCAGTAGTGCAGTGACACCGCCCACATCCTCCTCAGTAACATCAGAGTGGCACCGCAGTAAGAGCCATACTCTGAGTCAAGCTGAGACACCAAGGTGACCGAGTACTGCAATGAGACAATCTGTGTCGTTGAGCCTAAGTGGGTTAGCACCACAAAGGAAAGTAATTCAGCCTACCATTGAGAGCATGTTTAGGTTGGAGGGGCAGTTCCAACGCAACCACCCAACGGCACGGTTGTACAATGCGAAGCTGGCTAAAATGTTAGCCCTGGACCTTCTTCCTTTTTCATTTGTGGAAGGGGTGTGTTTCCTTGAATTGGTGTCTGCCATCTCCCCTAAATGGAAGGTTCCCAGCCGGTCAAATGTTCGCAAGAATTGCTGTTCCGGCACTACATCATGATGTGCTGGAATTGGTTGGACAAGCTTTGCAGCAGAGTGCTGTTCACAATATCCACCTGACAACAGACATGTGGACCAGTTGCCAAGCCACAGATTACATGTGCATCACTTCACACTGGATCTCTTTTGTGGGGGGTTAGAGATATGCTATCTGCACGAGGTGCTGTTGACACAGCTGCAATTTTTGAAGGTACTCGGAAACATGCAACTGTAGCCATGTTCGCCATGGAGAAATCTCATATGGCTGAAAACATTTTACACGAGTTTCAAAGCAAGGTTTTGGAATGGCTACGGCCAAGAGAGCTTGGTATTGGTTTTGTTGCCACAGACAATGGCAGTAATGTACTCAAGGCCATGGAAATGGGTTGCTATTTCAGGGTTCCGTGTTTGGCGCACTGCATAAACATTATAGTTCAAGACTTTCTGAAAAAAGAACCCATAGTCAGCAATTTACTGGCCATCTGCCGAAGAATATGCACTCATTTCAGCCATTCTTTTAAAGCTCGGAAGCAGCTGCGGATCATCCAACGTGAACATAGGATGCCAGTCAAGGCACTCATCCAGGAGGTGGCAACACGCTGGAACTCAACGTATTACATGCTTAATCGTCTGTATGAGCAGTACAGGTCACTCCATGAATATGTCTGGAAAAGAAAAGGGGATGCTACTGTTAAAGGCATGAACCTTGACATTGAGCAATGGAGCCTAATTAAATGCCTGACTGAGATGCTTTGTCCTTTTGAGGTCTTCACATGTGAAGTCAGCAAGGAGGACTGTACGATGGGCCAAGCTATCCCATTATTGCAAATGCTAGAGCATCAGCTGAATAATGTGTCTGAATCATACAAAGGTGTAGAGGACAAAAGGGAAGCTCATGACTTGGTGGAGAGCTTATCCCGTCGCTTAGCTGAAAATGTAAGGATACAAAATAAAATTTTGTCACAAGAACATTACATTTGTGCTACAATTCTGGATCCACGTGCAAAATTTGGACTGAAGACATTCTTTGCTCTCTCCGAGATTGATGTTGCCCGCTACAAAACTTGCATAGCTGAAGCAGCCAGTAAGTTGGAAAACGAACGGCTGCTAATTAAAAGCCCGAAAGATCAACCCACAAGAAGTACTGCAGCAGGCCATGCAGGATCAAGTGCAACTTCGTTGGCTGAGGGCAGTGCGTTTGGATCACAACACTCACCATCACTATCGACCACAGCAACAATAACTGGATCAGTAGGCGAAGTACAATCATTAAACGATTGGTATGTAAAGTTAGGCATTAATAAGCACAGTGCTGATGCACAGAGAAAAGAGCCCAAAACCTTACCAGCAGCAACCCTGAACATTGAGCGGTAGGTCCAGACCAATCTGGACAACCCAACAGAGGTGTAAATTGATCAAAACCCATTGCAGTATTGGTATAGGAAAAGGTCTGAATGGCCACAGCTCAGCGGCTGGCGATAAGCTATCTGGCTTGCCCTGTCGCAAGTGTCTCTTCCAAACGTGTTTTCAGTGCTGCTGGTTCCATTGTAACATTGAGAAGGAGCAGTCTCTCGCCCAAAAACGTGGAGAGGTTAACAATGATCAAAATGAATCAGCACTTCATACCACCGAATTACACAATACGTGAAGCAATGGAGGAAGATGAGGACAGCGGCTCAGGTGATGGAAGTATTGTGTCACATGATTACTTACTACTGGCTGAACCCCCAGAGTTTGAGGACGCACTATACTTCCCTGACAATTAGGCTTGCACTTATTGTCTTCCTCCCTTTTTTCCCCCTTTGTTTGTGTGTCTGTCGTTCCGGTTACAAACTTGTGAATCACAACAAATCCATTACCACCGTCTTCTACTCTTCTAATTTAATATACAAGTTTCAGGTGTCTGCAATTTGACAGTACAGTCCTTCGAATCCAGCTCCTCCGCTCCATCATACTGAATCTCCCGCCCAAATACATTGCCCTCATGAATGATGATTGGATGATGGTAAAAATAGTAGCAGAACAAATTCAAACTTTCCTAGTCCTGCTAAAAGAAGTGGAGCATGAATCAGATGACTACTATAGCTATCCTCCTTTCAGAGCCGAGAGAGACTGCCCATTAACTGAAAATGAGATGGAACAGGTAATGATTGATGCCATGCATTGGACGCAGAGTCGCAGACTGAATGATTTTGTTGTGTTTGTTGTGCATGAAGTTATGTAATTGTGCACTGCCACTAATCATCTTTCTACAGAACACACTAAACTTAACTCAAGGTAAATTACATTTTCCCCTTCTTGCAAATATTAAATTTGTACTTCTCCTCCAGCTAGGTGATACATTGCTTTTAATTCAATACAGGAAGGGTACTCACTCAATCTGCGCAATGTTTATGATTGACACAACAGCACCGTCCATCATGATGATGGCGAAATAGACGGCCCGTTAACTTAAGATGAGAAGGAACAGGTAATGACAATTAATGGTATGCATTGGACACCTGACTCTAAGCGATTGGTCTTTGTGTTTTCGTTGTTTGTTTGTTATGCACAAAGTGAAGTCAAAGTGTACCAGCAATCTATCTTTCTGTACACACTAAAGAATGACTCAAGTCAGTAATATTTCTACTCTTGTTGTGTAATAAAAATGTTACTTATACTGCAGGCCGATCTTCACAGTCAGTCAGTAAAAGTATCGGAGATGATCATGAAGTCAGGAGGATGTTTCTTGAGTGGCATAAAACGTAAAAGAACCACAGCAGACCCAAATGTCTGTGTAGAAGTGGGATAGAGTGTAGCGGTGGGATGACTGCGGTGCATTGATTTTACTACATTAAACTGTAAAATGCTATGTTTGGAATGGATAATGTGCTTTGCCTTTGTCCAACTCTTTAAAAAAAAAAGAAAAGTACTCTAAAGTCTTAACGTAGGATGTGCTACTGCTAAGCACAGTGGGCCTGCTCTCTCCTGTTATTGTTGAATGTCAATGCTGGAAACAGACTAGAGTAGACTGAGATGATGCATACATGCCACCTCGGAAAGTGTTCTTGTTGCACTACACCATAAGGTGTGCATTTGTTTCAACTTTGTTTCTCAATATCCCCTTTGGTTTTCCATCTACAATTACAGGCCGGGCCTTGCCCTATACTTTGGAAAACATTACAATGCACACTTACCTTACCAATAAATCAACTTTATTTTCCAGCCGGGCAGTGGCGAGTGGCGACTCGAGTCGACACACCCAAGATTGATGGACGAGAGGAGCAAGAGGAATGCCGAGATGCAAATCCAGTCCACATTTTTTACCAGGATAACACAGTAACAGTATCCACTTAAATCTTCTTTTAAATAAGTTGATTAATATTTTGTATGCAATCTTTACAACAGTGTGTTCTTGGAGTTGTTGTTATCATCATTAGGTTTGCTCTGTGTTTACGATTCTTCCCTACCAATATTTAAAATTTCTATTTGCTATCTGTAAAAGTATTAAGGCCGGAACAACAGAACAAGAACTAGAAGTGTATGTAATCCGGGTCTCTCATCATCATGCATGCATTTCCTGTTTCTCCCTTAACATATGGATATGGTAGTCTTCAAGGATTGTCGTTTGTTTCTCCATGCATACTGTTTTTCTATGTCAAACCTTTCCCAAAAACCCCCTTCCCATCCATTCAACAAACCCTAACCCTCTTCCCCCGGGCTGTGTGACTTATTGTCGAGGTGTGACTAAATTAAATGTACACCAATGCTTAATCACACACTTGCTGGGGCGGATGTGGCGAAAGCAACAGTACTTCAATTTCAAGGCAGAGCGATGATCTTCTTCTGCTTGCCCACCCATGAGTAGGATATTTCAGAGGTTATTTTATTTAACAAACAAACATATACCTCAGCATGAATTGCCGGCATTGATTGGATTTGTTTGTTGTCAGTCCTCATATTCAGCACTAACTGTTAGGCTGTAGGCCTAGTCAAGTGACTCAACACAAGTATAGTTTGTAACTCTGTCTAGTAGGCTATCCCAACCACCATTATGTTTTGTTGTCAAATATTTGAGCATATTATTGTTTCTCAGTAAGTTCTGTACTGTACTTCATTCTACTACTCCTCTAACAGTCTCTCAAAGGCGATTGACTGTCTCCTTTTCTTTTTTTGCAAATGTTGCCGCCCTGTCAGTGTCTACTACTACTACTATGCTACCACCACCACCACCCCAATCATGGCATGTATGAAAAAGGAAACCATCTTCACCATGCAGCCAGTGCTGTGCCACAGTTGGACATAAACATCAAGCACCGGTAAGAGAGAAGTTTGGTGGAGGCAGAATTAATAATGAACATGTTGTCAATGATTTCATTTTCACACACCAGTCCAAAGACTGCGTAGACTAGATGACAGACTGAAAGTACTAGAAGGACAAGTCAATGAGTGAGGTGTGTCGCATCTATCTGTTTGTGTCTTATACAGTCATCCAATTATTTAAATCAAACACAGGCTATGGGCGGCCATGCACCAGCAAGGAAACAGTGTGATGTAAAACAGTTACCCTACCTACAAAACATTAACAACATTGCATGTAACATAGAAAAATATATTTAATTTACCCTAACAAAAAAAAACTAAACCCACAAAAGCTGACCCACCCCCCTCCCTAACCCCAACCAATGTCCATAGGAGAAAAAAGTCCGTAACGCCCAAACAAATAAACAATCCAACCAACCAAACAAGAATTAAAAAAGGGGCAGAACAAGATGACAGGGAATAAGTGGTGGGGCGGGACTCAAGGAGGACATGCATCTGGCCCTCTAAACGGGCGACGCGGCGTCTAAGGGCGCGGCAGTTGCAGCCACAGTGGGGGGGCACCGGAGATGGCACTACGGTGGCGGCGGGCAGCCGCCAGACGGTGGTGCCGTTCCGCTGGAGGGCGGTGGTTGGGGCCCGGGGCACTGGAGGAGGCTTGAACAATTGCTGCCGCAGTCTCCTCCTCCTCCTCGGCTAAGACCACCAGCCACCGGTATTCCCGCTGGATTGCCTCCAGCTTCCAGCGCCGTGCCTTGGCGGCCAACTCCTTACGATTTTGTTTCGGAGTAGCTGTGTACCCTTGCAGTGAGTGTACTGTCAAGTTCAACAATAGTTCAGGATTATGAATCTAACTTACCACCGCCCGCCACTGGTGCTGCCACTCCCCCTAGTGCTCCGTTGCTATCTGCAGCAACTGCCGCATCCCCGCCCTCCGCGTCGCCTTCGCTGGCCCCTGCAATGGTGGTCGGTAGTGCGCCTAGAAAACATTACACATTTATTAGGCGTCATATACACCTCCCCCCATTGATCAGTAGCAAGGTTGAAAAATGAGTTAATACTAACATACATCACTAGTACAAATCAGGTAGTAGTAGAGTAGACACTAATAGTTATATATGATCATTGTAGCCGTTGCTTAATTAGCCCTAGCCATGCTACCATTTTACCTTTGTGTCTTTTATTTTTGCACATGTGATGTTACCTTGCAGCTTCTTGTATAAGACACCTTTGAGCCCACATGACCTGCCTCACACTGCTACTGTCTAGTCTACGCGCTGCGTACAAGCGGTCAACAAAAACATTAACAAGCCACTTTTTTAGGAAGTACTGGTGTACTGTTAGTCCATATTGCTTATCCATAAATGCTACACTTTTTGGCACGGCTGAGAAATGCTTGCAAGTTGCAATATACTAACGCACACCATTTCATTTTTCGCATTACAGACGGAAGATTCCCTTCTACGAACCAGAGCTTCTGAATGATGCAACAACTACCAGTACTAGGTTCTTCTAAGGTGAGGGGTCCCTTCACTCACATCTTCATTTATAAATTTATATAAACTAAATTCCTAGGGGATGGTGGTGCTGCCTTCCACCACTGTTCAGTTATCATGATTTAATTCCCAACTGTATAAGTGTAACAATGTATATTATTTTAATGTTATTGATTTTCCGGTTGGTGCTGCATTTTATAATAAAACAATGTACAGAGCTTCTCAATTTGAAATAAACATTTTGAACTTACATAGACTTGGTGGTATTTGGTGTGGACTAACTTACACGAGTGAGCAAATTAAAGTAAGGGTGTGCATGTGCATTGCTTCCACGACTGAGAGGTTGGGTGTGTTATGTTCTGGGTTGTCTACTTGTTGGGTATCTTGGGGGGAGGGTTCGGAGACCTAATAGTTATGACAAGACAGTACTATAGTCAAGCAGTGGAATTGTGGTGGGTGCGGAATTTCTGATTGAGGTGTGTGAGGAAGGTCCAACCTACCATCACCAACATCCTATTTTCTGGTGCAAATGTCTGTGTACGTGCAAGATCCCTACAACAGTAGTAGTATGTCCTATAGGCTCTCATATCAAAATAGTAATAAATCTGGCTGTCCTGTTGTTGCTGTGAATTTTCAAAGCCACAAGATTAACAAAGACTCAAGATCAATAAGAGTAAAAGTAGTACAAGACGACGACCCAAAGGATTGGACTCAATGGCTCGAGCTACTGGTGAATATGAGTTTTATATTACAACCTTTGACATAAAGAGTGGCACTGGACAACTGGGCAAGACTAGCTACTACAGTACAGACAGACTGCTAGTATGTAGTAGTAGTAGTAGTACTGAGAGTCATCATAGCGGAGGCAGGGATAAGATTTTTGAAACCGTACAGATCGAAGGATAATTGGTGGTAAAAAAATAGCATTTGGAAACAAACAATAGTTTGTGAAAAATATGGGGCAGTAAAAGTTATGGAATAAGAAATATTATTAAAAACAAGAAGACTTACTGGGGCCAGCAGAGGAGCCCTCATTGGTGTCCTCCTGGTGGTGTTCTGACTGTCCCGCCGACTGCCCACTCCCTGTCTGTCTGCCCCTGGGTGCTGATGAACAGGAAAGATATAAGAAAGAGACAAACATTGATGGATGGAGTCAAACAAATACAATATTTTTCAACAACGGTCAAAAAACACTTATGTAAACAACAATTGCAATAACTAAATTGACCGATCTCATCTGCTCAACAAGTAATATCAGGGGATTCGCAGTTTGACTACTTAAGTTACTATTTATGAACAGAAATATAGTCTTCCATTCTGATTCCTGAATACTAAGTTACAACTAAGCCTAAGTACGACGTACCACCCAACCTAGCCCACCTATTCCAGGCATGCTGTTAGAAAACCACTCCCACACTAGAAGGGGTGGTGGTGGTCTTCCGGACACACTGTGGTAGCTTGGCTCGAGTGGTCAGGAATCAGGCTCCGTGCTAAGCATACAACCTACCCAAACAATAACCATGCGTGCATCCGTTCCAAAAACGACTCTACACCGTAAAAATTATGAAAATAACTTTCTTTATCTTCTTTTTCTCTTAGTTGCTGATTGGAGAAAATAAACAACAATCACAATATACAAACTTTAAATAGTGCAGGTCAAATAAATACTGGCTTAATGATTCAATAAATAGGGGTGATCATAAACAAGGAAGACATAAATATAAGTGCAATACATACAGGCAATTAAATATTCTGAGGCAATAAATACTGTAAACCAATCAATATTGTGCATCAATAAATACTGTGGACCAATAAATACAGTGAAGCAATAAATAGGTTAAATACAATAAATACAGTGCCCCTAATAAATACTTAAAAGCTGACAGTGACACTCATAGACTCAAATCACTTTTGAATTCCTAAGGGCTCATTTGGCCCAGGCACAGCTTGTGGGGATGTGGAAGGCTTGGGGGTGTCTACTCCCTGGCTTGGACAAGGCTGAGGCCTAAACTGAGGTAGATCAAGGGGGGAATACCAGAGACCTGGCTCTCTCCCTCCACACAACTTCTCTAGATTAGTCCCAGCTCACCCCTGGCACAGTCAGGTTGGTTCGAGCACCTCCCTAGCCCCTTAGAGCAGTCTCTCAGGTCTCCACAGGGCCTTAGGCGCCCTCTACTCCACTTACTGCCTTTTTTCTGATGCTCCGACGCCGCTGGAGTCGTGTCGACGCCGTGAGGCGGTTCCAGTTCGATGTCGGCGGCCTCGGCACAATGTCAGTTCTTTGACGACGCCGGTAGGCGGCTCCGGTCTCGATGTCAGCGGCCTCGGTTCGATCTCGACCTCCGATTCGATGGCGTCGGGCAGTCTTCACTCGATGTCGACTTCGGGCGGCTCCGGTCCGATGGCGACCTCGGATTCGATGACGTCGTCCGGCCTTGACTCGATGTCGACTTCCGGCGGCTCCGGAGTGCGATCCTCACTCCCGACCTCCGGTGCTCCTCTCCTTAGGTTTCCGGCGACTCCGGAGTGCGACCTCACTCCCGACCTCCGGCACGATTCTCACAGGTTCCGGCGACTCCGGAGTGCGATCCTCACTCCCGACCTCCGGTACACCTCACCTCGGTCTCCGACGACTCCGGAGGGCGGACTTCACTCCTCCGATGACGTCGCTCACTCGACCTCGGGTGACTTTCTCCTCGACCTCTGGTACTCCTCACGACCTCTGACGGCGCCCTCTCTCGACCTCCGGCGGCTCCGGGTACGACGTCTGCTTTTCCAGTCAGCGCCGCTTCTCCACCTCGGGCTCCAGGTCTCAGGCTACTCGACGTCGGACTCCAGGGAAACCAGTTTCCAGGTCAGGATCTTGCTGTTCTCTGTTTCTAAGGCCTGTTCCTGCTGTCCAGGTCCTTAGGTTGGTTTTTCTTGCTTCTTCCCACACAGGGCTCCAGGCTGGGCTCAGTCAGTAGGGACTAGTATCAAGGGTGGGTTTATGGACCCCACTCCAGGCACAAGTTTCCACCCCTGCTGCTTCACTCCTTCAAGTTTCTGCTGCTCACTCTTCACCAGTCAGGTGCCAACTGCCAGCTCCAACTGCCAACTCTCTGTCTTAGCTTCCCAACATTCTAAACCGCCTCCAACTGTCACAGGGTTCTGGAATGTTCTGGAAGGTGCTGGTAGGTTCCAGTGGATGCTGGTGATGTCACAGGTGGCCACCATTTTGTGCTCCAGGCCCTCAGACAGAAGTTTCAGGGGTAGATAAAATGGCTCCCTGAATCTGCAGCAACACGAAAAAGTCTGGTGGTTCCCAAAAAGGAAAAATTCAAACAGGGTTTGAGGCAAAAGTGGGACAAAATAAATAATGATGAGGAGGGACCACCCAAAGGGCTGACAGGTCTAACACGCGTCCCCCCCAGCTGAAAGTGGGGAGAGCTACCCAACCCCTTGGGAGTTCTCATCACTAAGGCGGAAATACCTTGAGAGACCGTCAGCATTGGCGTGGTCCACTCCAGGCCGATGTTCCACCTGAAAGTCCATTCCCTGTAGGGAAATAGACCACCTCAACAACTTGGGATTCTCCCCCTTCATTTGCATCAGCCAACGAAGGGGTCTGTGGTCGGTCTGAACTAGGAAGTGCGAGCCAAACAGGTATGGCCGCAACTTCTTCAGAGCCCATACCACTGCAAAGGCTTCACGCTCTATTGCACTCCACTTCTGTTCCCTGGGAAGTAGTCTCCGGGATAGGAAGACCACGGGTTGATCCAGACCCTCTTCGTTGAGTTGCGATAACACTGCCCCAATGCCATGTTCTGATGCATCTGTCTGGACAATGAACTCCTTGGAAAAGTCTGGGGCCCTTAAGACCGGGGCCTCGCACATGGCTTTCTTCAATCTCACAAAGGCTTGCTGACAAGCCTCCGTCCAGACTACCCGTCGAGGTTGTTTCTTGGACGTGAGCTCCGTGAGGGGGGCTACGATGGTACCGTACCCCTTCACGAAGCGGCGGTAGTATCCCGTGAGGCCCAAAAATGCTCGGACCTCAGTCTGTGTCTTGGGGGGTTCCCAGGCCATGATGGCCTCGATCTTCGCCTGGAGGGGTTGCACCGCTCCCCTACCCACCAAGTGTCCAAGGTACACTACCGACCCCTGCCCGATCTGGCACTTGCTGGCCTTGATCGTCAATCCAGCTTGTCTCAGGGCCTGGAGAACAGCTTGCAGGTGACGCAAGTGATCCTCCCAGCTGTTACTGAAGACGGCTATGTCATCCAGATAAGCAGCAGAGAAACTCTCCATTCCGGTGAGGATCTGGTTTACCAGGCGCTGAAACGTGGCAGGTGCGTTCTTGAGCCCAAAGGGCATCACACAGAACTGGTAGTGGCCATTGGGCGTGGAGAAGGCTGACCTTTCCCTTGCTCCATCAGTCAACGAGATCTGCCAGTACCCTGAAGTAAGGTCAAAGGTACTTAGATATTGGGCAGCTCCCAGCCGGTCAATCAATTCATCCGCCCTAGGGATCGGATGAGCATCAGTTTTGGTCACTGAATTCAGTCCCCGATAGTCCACACAGAACCTCAGTTCTGGTTGGGCACCCGGTGGTGCAGCTTTTGGTACTAACACCACCGGACTGGACCAGGGGCTGCTAGAAGGTTCGATCACTCCTAGCTCCAGCATCTTAGTGACTTCACTGTGAATGCTGGCCTTCACCTTGTCTGACATCCGGTAGATCTTGGACTTCACAGGTGGGCTGTCTCCTGTGTCCACGTCATGGACGCACAGGTGAGTCCTACCCGGGACAAGGGAGAACAACGAAGAGTACTGCCCCAGGACCTGGCGACAGTCCTCCTGCTGTTCAGGAGTTAGAGATGGGGAGAGAATCACTCCCTCCACCGACTCATCCTTCTCTTGAGACGCAAACAGATCAGGGAGAGGCTCGCTTTCCACGTCCTCTCCTCCGTCAGTCACCATCATCAAGATGACTTCGGGCCTCTCGTGGTGGGGTTTGAGGCGGTTGGCATGCAGCACCCGCAGGGGCTGACGAGGGGTCTTCAGGTCCACCAAGTAGGTAGCCTTACCCTTCTTCTCCAACACCTCAAAGGGTCCTGACCAGCGATCCTGGAGGGTGCTAAGCTCTCCCGGTTCGATCACCCACACCTTCTGGCCAGGCTCCAACTCCACCGGGTGAGCGTTGTGGTCATACCACGCCTTCATCACTGCTTGGCTGGCTTCCAAGTTGTCAGAAGCTTGCTTCCACAACTTAGCCATTTGGCTCCGGAAGGCCAGCATGTAGCTCACCACGTCCTGGGGAAGCTTTCTGGGAGTTCTTTCCCATCCGTCTCTCACCAGGTTGAGAGGTCCACGTACAGGGTGCCCATACAGAAGCTCGAAGGGGCTGAAGCCCACTCCCTTCTGTGGCACTTCCCTGTAGGAAAAAAGTAAACAGGGCAGGAGGACGTCCCATTTCCTCCGCAGGCTTTCAGGCAGACTTCTGATCATGCCCTTCAAGGTTTTGTTAAACCTCTCCACCAGACCATTTGTCTGGGGGTGGTAAGGAGTGGTGAACCGGTATGTCACTCCACACTCCTTCCACATTGCCCGCATATACGCTGACATGAAGTTGGTCCCCCTGTCGGACACAACTTCCTTGGGAAAACCCACTCGGGTAAAGATTCCCATCAGGGCCCTTGCCACAACAGGTGCTGTTATGGTCCTCAGAGGTATTGCCTCTGGGTACCGTGTGGCATGATCCACCAGAACCAGGATAAACCGGTGACCAGCTGTAGTTGGCGGATCTAATGGACCCACAATGTCGATGCCCACCCTTTCAAAGGGGGTGCTAACGACAGGAAGTGGTTCCAGGGGAGCTTTCAGCTTCACTCCTGTTTTCCCACTGGCTTGGCAAGACACACATGTCCGGCAGTAGGTATCGGACGACACTTTCATCTGAGGCCAATAAAAGTGTGGGACAAGACGGGCGAAGGTCTTGTCTTGCCCCAGGTGTCCTGCCAATGGTATCTCGTGAGCCAACTCCAGAAGGAAGGCTCGATAACGTTGAGGGACTACCAAGGCTCGGACGATCCATGTAGGGGTGCCTTGGGTTCACTGTAGAGGAGGCCATCCTCCCAGTAAACACTGTAGTTCCCTTCAACGTTCCCTGCTGCCTGGGCTTCGGCCTGTCGCCTCAGCCCCTCAAGGGTAGGGCACTCCCTCTGGCCCTGGCAGAATTCCTCCCTGGACGGGCCTCCCTCCACGTGCCACTCGGCCGGGATGGGTAGGTCCTCCAGGTTGGTAACGTCCCCCACCGCAGACTCCTGGTCCACCACCTCCGGTGGCCTATCCGTCCTACGGGGTGGGGACGCCGAGGCAGGCTCCTCCTGTCCTCGGTTCTTCCCTTGTCTGGCAGCTGGCTGGGCCGTTGTTCCAGGCTCCAGCCGAAATGAACTCCCTCTTCGGGTAGTCGCGGACCTTGTACTAATACAGGCCCAGTCAGGTGTACCCAGCATCTCGGTGTGAGTCCGGTATTCCACCTCCTTCCAAGCGTTGTGCTCCATGTCATTCCCCAGCAGACAATCGACTGGCACGGCAGGGCTTACGGCAACTCGAAGTGAACCTGCAACCCCCCCCCCACTCAAAGGGAACCTCGGCCACTGGATAGTGGCCTGTTCTGCCGTCAGCCATCGCGGCTGGGTGGAGTACATCGGGAATTACCTGCTCTGGAGACACCAGTTGACTACGTACCATAGTCATACTGGCTCCTGTGTCTCTCAGAGCCTCCCCTCTTTGGCCGTTGATGGTGACCCACTGCCCATACTTTGCGGTATTTGCGGGCACCTGGATCTTAGGAACCATCTCCCGTTCTCCCAGGGACACTAAAGTGACACCCGCCCACTCCCTTCCCTTAGTTAAGGGCATCTCCTCCCCGAGCACTACACTAGCTACTCCGGGGGTCTTTCCTCCAGTGGGAGGGGGTGGTCGTTTCAAGCACTTCGGATCTCCTTTATAGTGTCCAACGCCACCGCACTCATAGCAATGGACAACCCTTGGCTGCTGACTCTGGCCAGGATTAGGGTTTCTGGGCGGGTTAGCCTTAGGGGTGAATCCTGTTCCCTTCCCTTGGAAGTTATTTTGGGGGCCTTTGGAGAACTCCTTTTTCTTTTCCCCTCCCTCTTTCTTCTGGGGGGCAGCCTGTCCGGCCTTTTGAGTATCCCCTCCAGTCCCACTTGTGGACACCCGGGTACTAGCCCAAATGTCCGCCTCCTCAGCAAGCTTCCGGGGACTGGTCAGCTTGCTATCCACCAGGTGTTGCCGCAGTTCAGGGAAACATTTCTCGAGCAGGTGTTCCTTCAGTACTAGGTCAAACAACCCCTCGTAGTTCCTCACTTCACTGCCCTGAATCCAACCTTCCAGTGCCTTCTTTGCATAGTCCAGGAAGTCCACCCAATTCTGTGTGCCCAGTTTGTGACTACCCCTGAACTTCTGTCTGTACTTTTCGGGTGTTAGTCCAAACTTTCTGATGAGCGCCAGTTTCATGGTGGGGTAGTGGGTCTGCTCATCCTCCTCGAGGGCCAATAATGCATCCCTACCAGCTGGAGGCATGTACTTGTACAATCCCCCTCCCCAGTACTTCTCTGGAACCCCATGGGCCCTCAACGAGACCTCATAGGCCGCTAGCCACTTGGCGATATCGTCGCCCACTCCATAGCTAGCTACTATGTCCTTTGGCAGGTATGGTTTAGGTTCCCTGGTGATCTCTTGGGTTTGGCTGCCACCATTAGGAACAGGTTGTGCCCCGATTCTCAAGATCTGAAGATCTATTTCTTTCAGTCGTAATTCATGGGCCATCCTCTGCTCCTCCTTCTCCTTTTCCAGCCTTGCTAAGTCCCATGTGAGCTGTCTTTTCTCCCTCCGGTCTGTTAGCTCCACTTCAGACAAGCCACCGCTAGAGGCACTGCTGCCCTTCCTAGAAATGGTTCTGGGCCCTGCTGACAGGTTCCCCACCTCAGGTTGGTACATCTCAGTCCCCTCGGTGTCAGGCTCTCCCTCCCTGTCTTCCTCCTCAGCCTTGCTTTCTCGGCGTGCCTCCCCCCAAGCCCTTAAGCTGGTTTGGAGTGCACCCTTCTTTGCTCCTGGGGGACAGTACACCCCCTCCCGCTGGCAAAACTCCCTGAGTTGGGCCACAGTGTACGTTTCTAGATTTTCTAGTACAAACTCCATCTCGCCCACTCAGGTTAGAGGACAGGTTTTGTGCAGTAACTATGCAGGGGGGTACCTTTAATAATACCTCCTCCCACCACCAGAGTAAATTTGGAAAAAACAAAAACCCACAATTAGGAAGGCCGCTTTGAGAAAACTCCCGGTGTAGGCCTATGGACTACCCACAGTTATTGTTGAGTATACGTAGGCACAGCTCTATCCCACCACTGAACACCAATTATGTTAGAAAACCACTCCCACACTAGAAGGGGTGGTGGTGGTCTTCCGGACACACTGTGGTAGCTTGGCTCGAGTGGTCAGGAATCAGGCTCCGTGCTAAGCATACAACCTACCCAAACAATAACCATGCGTGCATCCGTTCCAAAAACGACTCTACACCGTAAAAATTATGAAAATAACTTTCTTTATCTTCTTTTTCTCTTAGTTGCTGATTGGAGAAAATAAATAACAATCACAATATACAAACTTTAAATAGTGCAGGTCAAATAAATACTGGCTTAATGATTCAATAAATAGGGGTGATCATAAACAAGGAAGACATAAATATAAGTGCAATACATACAGGCAATTAAATATTCTGAGGCAATAAATACTGTAAACCAATCAATATTGTGCATCAATAAATACTGTGGACCAATAAATACAGTGAAGCAATAAATAGGTTAAATACAATAAATACAGTGCCCCTAATAAATACTTAAAAGCTGACAGTGACACTCATAGACTCAAATCACTTTTGAATTCCTAAGGGCTCATTTGGCCCAGGCACAGCTTGTGGGGATGTGGAAGGCTTGGGGGTGTCTACTCCCTGGCTTGGACAAGGCTGAGGCCTAAACTGAGGTAGATCAAGGGGGGAATACCAGAGACCTGGCTCTCTCCCTCCACACAACTTCTCTAGATTAGTCCCAGCTCACCCCTGGCACAGTCAGGTTGGTTCGAGCACCTCCCTAGCCCCTTAGAGCAGTCTCTCAGGTCTCCACAGGGCCTTAGGCGCCCTCTACTCCACTTACTGCCTTTTTTCTGATGCTCCGACGCCGCTGGAGTCGTGTCGACGCCGTGAGGCGGTTCCAGTTCGATGTCGGCGGCCTCGGCACAATGTCAGTTCTTTGACGACGCCGGTAGGCGGCTCCGGTCTCGATGTCAGCGGCCTCGGTTCGATCTCGACCTCCGATTCGATGGCGTCGGGCAGTCTTCACTCGATGTCGACTTCGGGCGGCTCCGGTCCGATGGCGACCTCGGATTCGATGACGTCGTCCGGCCTTGACTCGATGTCGACTTCCGGCGGCTCCGGAGTGCGATCCTCACTCCCGACCTCCGGTGCTCCTCTCCTTAGGTTTCCGGCGACTCCGGAGTGCGACCTCACTCCCGACCTCCGGCACGATTCTCACAGGTTCCGGCGACTCCGGAGTGCGATCCTCACTCCCGACCTCCGGTACACCTCACCTCGGTCTCCGACGACTCCGGAGGGCGGACTTCACTCCTCCGATGACGTCGCTCACTCGACCTCGGGTGACTTTCTCCTCGACCTCTGGTACTCCTCACGACCTCTGACGGCGCCCTCTCTCGACCTCCGGCGGCTCCGGGTACGACGTCTGCTTTTCCAGTCAGCGCCGCTTCTCCACCTCGGGCTCCAGGTCTCAGGCTACTCGACGTCGGACTCCAGGGAAACCAGTTTCCAGGTCAGGATCTTGCTGTTCTCTGTTTCTAAGGCCTGTTCCTGCTGTCCAGGTCCTTAGGTTGGTTTTTCTTGCTTCTTCCCACACAGGGCTCCAGGCTGGGCTCAGTCAGTAGGGACTAGTATCAAGGGTGGGTTTATGGACCCCACTCCAGGCACAAGTTTCCACCCCTGCTGCTTCACTCCTTCCTCCTTCAAGTTTCTGCTGCTCACTCTTCACCAGTCAGGTGCCAACTGCCAGCTCCAACTGCCAACTCTCTGTCTTAGCTTCCCAACATTCTAAACCGCCTCCAACTGTCACAGGGTTCTGGAATGTTCTGGAAGGTGCTGGTAGGTTCCAGTGGATGCTGGTGATGTCACAGGTGGCCACCATTTTGTGCTCCAGGCCCTCAGACAGAAGTTTCAGGGGTAGATAAAATGGCTCCCTGAATCTGCAGCAACACGAAAAAGTCTGGTGGTTCCCAAAAAGGAAAAATTCAAACAGGGTTTGAGGCAAAAGTGGGACAAAATAAATAATGATGAGGAGGGACCACCCAAAGGGCTGACAGGTCTAACACATGCCAATTGTACATTAAGTATGCATTTCCACTGTATTCCTCAACAATGCATATGGTCAAGTCATGGAGGACACATGACTACATTTTTTGTATACACCAAATTTTGGTTTGATTGATTGATGCTGATCTGCTAGTGCTAAGCCTACCACCACTCATTAAACAAACTAGAAAAGGTTCTAATAAAGACTGCCGTACTAGCAGCACGTCACGTAACTGAGTGAGGGGGCATCACGCATACCACTAACAAATTAGAAGCTCATACAAAGTACCTAAACCTAAGTATCAATCCGCCCCTATCTATTAGTGACAGGACAAAGTAAGGAGTGGACTAGAGTCACTATAGCATTACGTAACTTAATTTCTCTAAAATAAACTCGTAAAGAATCACGCTAAGCAAGCGCAAACGCAAAGCTGCAAACAAGTAAGATTAGTAGTAGCGTAGAAGAGCACCTGTGTCATAATCACAGAAGACTTTTAAACGTAATTAACCTGGAATGTATTGTAAGCAGCAACATTCTAGCTGGTTGGAAGGAAAAAAAGATATTCGCAATGTATAACACAGAGCAGAAGAACAGACACAAAGTTGTAATAATTAAATAGGTACTCACCAAGCCCCGGGACCTCCACTCCTAACAGGTCCAGCAGGTCTTGCTTACGGTCCAAGATGTCGGACCACCGGTGCGTCAGCTGCGCCTGGGTGCGCTGGACCCCAGAGAAGTGTGACACTGCCCGGCGCACCTTCCCCCACCGCTGCCAACGCTCCCGGAGGCCGTACCTGGACCCAGGCCTGCCACCTGCTGCCAGGGTTGAGGGGAGGTGGCGCTGCACAAAGAAAATTAGTGCAGTCAACTCCACCTCCCCAAATAAGGCCCGTGCCTGCACCCCTTGCGGAAGGCGGTCGCGGCTCTGGCTGCGACGGCGAACAGCCCTACCCTTAGACATGGTTCTGGGGACGGGGCGGGAAAGAAAAGGTAAAAAAAATAAAGGAGTAAAGGAAATAAATAGCAGGCAATAGAAAGAGAGAAAATGTAGCTAAAAAACAAAAAAAAGTAGACAAAAAACAAAAATATAGAAGCAGGAAAATAGTTAGAGAAATAATAAGTAAGAAAGATAAAAAAAAAGTGGCTATAAACAAAGGATTGAAAAGATTTTGGGAGGATTCAAAATCAGGCCCCAGAACCATGCAATAGAGTGAAAAACAAGATGGCCGCGCCCATTGCGACAACATGCTCAAGTTCGCGTGATATTTTCTCCCCGAGCAAGCAAAAAGCAAAGCGATCACGTCAAAGCGGTCGCGAACTGGAAATAACTACCGCGAACGGGCGCGAACATGCATTGCGCGACCCGGAACAGGAAGTAAGCATCGCAAGAGGGCGGGACAAGGGAAAACAAGAAGGCCGCGCCCGTGAGCAACCGCATGGGTAGGTTGGCGGCCCGCGATCACGCAAAAAATACCGCGAACAGGCGGGAAAAAAACTTCCGCGTCTTCGCGATATTTCCGGCGTGTTTGCGGAGATTTTTAGCATTTTCGCGATAATTTGCGAAAGTTAATTTTGCAAATTCTGCCCACCCCTAGCCCTGAGTAGCAGGATCCCAGTCCAACTAAGTCATAAACCAGAATTACACAAGGCAAAAAGTGGGGGCAACCATATAGTCAGATTCCACCTTCCAACACACATGAAACAAAAACAAACTCCGCTTCAGTGCGGACTGCGTTCTCTGTGGAATTTTGCAAACTCCGCGAATGCAACAGAGTTTTACACCCAGGCTTACCTCATTTCTAATGTCAATTTTTTTAAATATCTAAAAAGTTATGTACATACCAGTGAATTGAGTTCATAGATTATATTGTTGCTTTAGTTCTTTTTAAATAGTTTTGACACAGTTAGGATTTGTAAAAACTACGCACAAGAATGGTACACCAATCTAATACGAAGCAAACAAAAAATGGCAACCTTTTCAACTTTCTAATCTGTAATCATGCAAAAGGCAGCAAATTAAATCTTGTCTTTCATTTATTTTAGGGTACTCTATCTTCACTTGTGAATGGTCAGTATCTGGTTACCCTTTCACTCTCTTTCTAAAAGAGATTCTTGTCTATGTATATTCGTGAAGTATTTGAGATAATCGTGATTAGTTTTTTTACATTTAAATACTACAGAACAGTTTACTACATAGTCCTGAATTTGTCATTAACATCTATAATTAGTTATATGTTGACATAACTCCTGTACTTTAAAAAAGAAATAGTCCTCATTAACACCCTCCTCCCAAATCACTGTTAGATGATTGTGTATAGCAACCTACTGGAATCAGTAGGTCACAATTTCAAAGCACATTCTAGAAGGACCATGCTACCTGCAAATGAGGTGCAGAAGGTGTGGTTTACTCCACAGAGTCAGAAGCATATCCATGTCTGTATTCCATTTCTTTTTTTAAACAACAGCCAATGTACTGCCTAATTTTATTCACTTGAAAGCATCCAATGAAATATATCTTTTAAAAAAAAGAAAGCAGCTCCATTTTCAATGCTTTTCATTTGGAAAACTACCTCATTCAGCTCCAGCCTTCTCCTAACTTCTATTGGTCCTTCACTTGAAAACGCTTGTGGATTGTTGGCCACAGATATGTCTATTGTAATTGTAATTGTAATTGTAAAAATCACTTGTATAGCGCATGGCTACCCGTAGGCATCCCAGCGCTTTTGGCACAAAAGTGAGCCCGGGGTTAGTTCACATCACATTATTTTACTACATTAAATTCTGGGGAATAAAAAGGTTTTAAGTTTCTTCCTAAACCGAAGGAAGGTATGTTCCAGCCTCAAATAACCCGGGAGGGAATTCCATTCTCTTGCTGCTTGCAGAGAGAAGAGTCGGCCGCCTGAACGGGCTCGTTTTATCCTAGGGATAATTGCCAGATTATGTTCGCTCGAGCGAAGATTGCGTTGGGGCCTGTAGGAACTTATCAGGTTTTCCAATATGGAAGGACCTTCTCCATGTAGGATCTTATGTGTGATGCAGAGCGATTTAAATCGCACCCGCTCCTTCACCGGGAGCCAGTGGAGCGATCTTAAGGCTGGCTTCGCCGACATATACCTACTAGTGCCCGTTAAGATCCTGGCAGCATAGTTCTGGGCCACTTGCAAGGTTTTAAAAGTGGAAGTTGGGGCCCCAAGATATATAGCATTCCCGTAATCGATTTGTGATAAAACCAACGCCTGGACTACGGTCTTCCTTGCTGTTTCTGGAAGTTGGGGCAGGATTTTGCGCAGGGATTTCAGTATCCCATGACAGACTGCAGACGTCTTTCTGGCTTGAGTCTCAAAAGATAAGACGTTATCAAGCCAAAAGCCTAGGCTCTTTATTTCCGCCTTAGGCGATGGTATGGCACCCATACTGGTAGGCCAGGCAAGATGGTCGAGAATATCCTGTCCGCCTAAGAGCATCAGTTCCGTTTTTTCTCTGTTGAGTCTCAATTGAGACAGATTCATCCAATTTACCACCGTCTCCAGACAATTAGCCAGGTTGTTCGGAGGGGACTCTATTTGTTGCAGAGAAAACACCAGCTGGGTGTCGTCTGCATAACTTATTAGCTGGATGCCAAACGGGGCAACCAGTTCTGCCAACGGGGCCATGTATACATTGAACAGTGTGGGGCTGAGGGATGAACCCTGTGGTACCCCACACTGTAATGCTAACAAGCGAGAACAACTATTGCCCTCAAACACCTGGAAGTATCTATCCTCCAGAAAGGATCTAAGCCACTTCAAGGCTTTTCCGGTTATCCCAAGGTTCCGGAGTCGAGTCAGCAGCAGGTGGTGATTAACTGTGTCGAAGGCGGCGCTGAGGTCCAGAAGGATAATGGCAGCGCTGCCACCTGCGTCCAAAATCCTTCTGGCCTCTTCCACCACCTTCAACAATGCTGTTTCAGTGCCTTGTCCCCTTCTGAATCCTGTCTGGGATGGATGGAGGAGATTATGCTTCTCCAGAAATGCAGCTAATTGGATGTTTGTCAGTTTCTCGATTAACTTCCCCATCCCAGGTAACAAAGATACCGGGCGATAATTAGCCAAGTCTTCAGGGTCGAGGTTCGGTTTTTTAATCAGAGATCTGACCATGGCCACTTTCCATGCCTTGGGAACCGTAGCCGAATCCAGAGAGGAGTTAAGCATCTTGATTACCGGTTCACTAATGGCAGGGAGTGCCTGATTGAGAATTTTCATAGGGGCTGGATCTCGTGGCGATCCACTTTTTATACTCCCCATCAGAGAGGGAAGAAGCTCTTCCGTAAGGGGGGCAAACTCTGAGAGTATTGGACATTCCCTTCTTTCCTCCCAAGGAGGCACCCTGTGGCATGCAGTAGAATCTACTACCGGGATCGTCTCCAGAATTTTATCTATTTTAGTCTGAAAATAGTTTGCCATATCCTCGCATCTTGTATTCAGCTCATCTGCTATTACAGGAGGGTCCGGGATTTTATTAAGGAGCTTCACGATCTTAAACATTTCCCTGGGGGCATTAGCGGCGGATTCAATCTTGTTCGCAAAAAAAGCCGTTTTAGTGGTGATAAGAGCATTTTTGTATTTCTTCAGTAAGATTTTATAACTGATCTTCCTATCAGTACTAAAGTCCTTCCTCCAGTGACGTTCTGCCCTTTTACATTCTTGTTTCAGCAGCCTTAATTCTGAAGTAAACCATGGGTGTTTCAGCTCTCCCTTCCTGATTGTTGAGGGTTTTTTAGGTATAAGTTTGTCCAGGGATTGGGTGATCCATTGATTAAAGTTGTTAGCAGCCACCTCCACATTGGAATTATCCAGAGGCTTACTGCTTTCTAATAGTCCCCTCCAGTTGTCCACATCAAGTTTAGACCAAGGTCTTATTAACACTCTATCTGAGGAAGTAGAGGTACTTATTCTGGGTATTTTCCAGTAAAAAGGAATCACCGAATGATCCGACCAAGGGACACGATAAGGCTCCGTGACTGTTATGGTCTCAACATTAGTAAAAATGGGATCAAGAGTGTTTCCTGACTTGTGCGTGGAACTCCGCACCTTCAGATTAAGGTTATAACTTTCTAGGTCATTTTCTAGATCTTTCGCTGTTCTATCCCCTGGCTTGTTAAAGTGGATATTAAGATCTCCCAATAGCAGGAAATTCGTGGCCGTACAGACCCCACCTATCACCGCCTCCAACAGGCTTTCCTGAAATGAACCAAGAGGGCCTGGTGGTCGGTAGATCAGTAGCCCTGTTATTGAGCTCTCATCTGAGGGGTGGAGAGTAAAATGAGTGCTCTCACATCCCTGAATATTCGTATTCTGTAGACGGCAACTTATGCTCTCCCTGTAGATAATTGCAATCCCTCCTCCTATTCTTCCTGGTCGGTCTTTATGCTGTACTCTGTATCCTGGGGGTAGTGCCTCGACCAGATCTGGGTCAGAGTGTTCCCCCAGCCAAGTCTCCACCAGAAACAAGACATCAAGATCTCTAAAAGTAATTAGGAGTCAGATTTCCTCCTTGTGTCCAGGCAGGGATCGGCAGTTAAGTAAAGCCATCCTCAGGTTTTTCGACAGTTTGTTTCCGTCGGGTACCTGTTCCGACATGAGAAAAGGACAACAATTGCATGCGTGGTGGCCTTTCGTCAAGTCTAGCGAATGTAAACATCGGGGAGAGGTCGTTCCCTTATACCCTAGCAGCTCGGTACGAGAGTATACTCTTACCTGCCCAGAGCATCCGGGCCCGAGGCCCGATCGTGCGCGAACGGGCGCAAACGGGCTTTCCTCTGGCGCTCCTCCGGCGCTCATCAGGCGCTCCCGCTGCGCGTGACCGCTGCACGTCCTCATGGCCCGTTTATGAAGGCTCTCCTTCCAAGCGTCTGAGCGCTAGAGCGCTACAACAAAGATGGCGCCGACAAACGGCGCTTCCTCAACAAATCCTCAGCAATTATGGCGTCCTAAATGACCCGGGGCCCGCTCTAAAAGCGGTGAGTGACTCGCCGATGCGATATTTTACAGTGCAAGTGGGGGGCAGCGTGTGCGCTCGCGGCGCAATTAAAATCCAGGGAAAAATTAACTATATTCAACCTAGATGTAAAAATAGGGATTATTATTTTAAAAAGGGTGTTTCGCTAGCGCAGCGCGCTTCTGTCCTGCAGTGATCGAAAATAGCGCAGTATTACAATGTAGCGCGGCAATGCCCCAGAGGGCTCCTTGTACCAGGCTGCACCCACCTGAGTCCTCAGCTTATGAAGGCTCTCCTTCCAAGCGTCTGAGCGCTAGAGCGCTACAACAAAGATGGCGTCGACAAACGGCGCTTCCTCAACAAATCCTCAGCAATTATGGCGTCTATTGGGTATCAGAGGTTGTAAAAAAGAGAGGTTTTGACCGGGAATTGGTTTTGCCAAATGTGGAGATTACTTGGTTGAGGATTCATGTTTTATCAGTTGCTGGCTTTGGTTAAAACCATTGTTAATTGTCAAGCTCCTCCCCTCATGATTGTGAACTGTGGTGGCAATGACCTAGGGACATTGACTGGGAGAGGGTTGGAAATCCTAATGAAAGATATCTTTGAACACCTGCTGTTGATTTTCCCTCACACTGTCTTGGTGTAGTCTAATATCTTTCAAAGACAGACATGGAAGTGGTCAAATCAATTCTGTCCACAGACTGACAAAGCCAGGATACATGTTAATAAAATGTTTTTTGCATTCCTTAGAAACCATCGCATGGGGTGTATCTATAATAACAATCTGCATCTTGATGTGCATGGAATTTATAGAACGATGGAGTGCACTTTACAGATGAAGGCAACAGGGTGTTTCTAAGTAACTAGAATCTCTGTTTCCGGTCTTATGTATAGCAACCATATACATACAACCAACACAACAGCTTTTGTCAGAGCTTCCCTGGTACCTAATATAATGGAAGTGTTTTTCTAGAGCTTTTTTTCTCTTTACTTTTTGAGGATCTTCACGACGACATCGCAAATCCAGCAGACACGTCGAGAAAACGGATAACGAAAGCAGACATTCAATGACCACCAACTCATTCAAAAATAATATCTATAAAAATCCCCACTGAACATTATCCTACTCACATTACTATGTACATTCTTCTCTTAAAGCATGTTTAAACTCACATTTTTGTATTCAGTTTCTTTAAAATTTTCATTTTTGTGTTTATTCGGGACATCGCGATGACATCATTAACCGCGACAATCGCGACTTTCCCATAAAGTTAAAATCCACATATGCACACACATTACATTATTCTACACACTAGAGGTTTATTACTGTACACTTCAAACTCATATTTTCTAGTGCATTTCTAGAACAACCATCTCTAAAACCTAATTTCTGTATTCATGGTGACTCGGATATCGCAATCCCCGCGGTTACGTCGCAAATGCGGACAGCAAAAGCAGGACTTAAATAACCACCACCATGTCAAAAAATGATAACTACATGATTAATTCTAACCTTCATATTAGAATAATCACTAGCTAAATAACTCAAGATACACATTTATCAGCACTTCAATATCTCTATAACAGTGTGTATTATAGATTCACTGATATATATTTGTTTACATTTTCCCCCAAATTTGTGGTTTTGCTGTGATAGTTGTGACATCCTCATGATGGTACACAGGGAGACTTCACTGGTAATAGCAGAGTCATTACAAATATCGGGCGCGATTAAAAAAATCAATCTTTGACACATAACTTGTGTCACTAACACTTGCATTTCTGAAAACATGGGGTCAAAGAGTACCTTCCAATTGACCCCTTATGTTTGCTTTCACAGAAACGTTTTGCCCCAGCAACCCTTCCCGATTGATAGAATGGCAGCTGCAACTTTCTATTCAAGATGCATCCAGCCAATCACAGCATTCCTGTTGGCGAGCGCAGTCGCGATTAATTTGCAAAATATCAGTGACGTGTGATTTCACTATAAATTTAACTTACATCACTCCAAAACTACTAAATGGATTTACACCAAAACAACCAAAAGGCACTTCCTTAAACCAACATCTAACTCCTTGCCAAATTTAGTGGAAGTCCATTAAGCATGCACCCCTATTTCTCAGCCTCCACTGCACATCTCACCCCCAAACTTTCAATGGCACACGGAGCCTACCTTGACACTTTCTTTGGAAAATTGCATGCAGCTTGGTCAAACAGCACCAAAGATATAGGCAAGTCAAAAAATGCTTTTCCTATGGAAAATAGGTCCTAACTATAACCCCTGACTGGCGACAGCCAGCAGGTAATATACATATATTATCTACTGGCAGTCGCCAGTAGATAGTTATAGTTAGGGCCGTGTTTCCATAGGAAATCTGAAAATTCTATTTTGAATAACTTTGGCGCCGGTTGACGAATCTTCGCGAAATTTTCAAAACTAATGGGGCGCTCCGCTCAGCTCCTACCCTGAAAGTCTCGGGGGGATTCGTCAAGCGGGGGCCGAGAAAAAAGGGGGGTCCCAAAACGCGTTTTCCCCATGCATTTTCCCTTAGGGCCTTTAGTCGAAGGTACAGCCCTAACGGCTGAACAGAATTACTTGAAATTTGGCAAAGAGGTAGTTCTTAGATCAGGGAAGTGCCTTTTGCATATATGGAGTCAATCTGTTCAGTAGTTCCTGAGAAAATTGCAGTTAAAAGCACATAAATATCTATAGCCGCGCACCGTGCGCGCACCCTGCGTGCACCCTAACGTGCGCGAGCATAATTCTGATTGGTGGTTACATGTCAGTCAACGTTCGAATCGGTCAATATCAGGAAGTGTAGGCCACCATTTTGTTTGTTTTGAGTGCGAGAGTGAAAAAGGAAGGTGGCGAACGTGAAAAGGGGGCAGGGTAGAGAGTTCCTGACCCCCTAGCCTTTGTCAGGGGGTCCCTGAAGGACCCCGAAGGCAGAAAAAAAAAAAAAAATGTTTACAAAATCGCGGGGTGCGCGCACCGTGCGCGCACCGTGAAAAACCATTAAAAAAACATAGTTTATTGTAAAATAAATAAATAAAAAATAAAATAATAAATACATGACTTAGCATTTAAAAAAACGTACAAATTCACTGAAAAAACCATAGGTTTCACACACGTTATAGTTAGGAATTAGCATTTAAAAAACCTTGCAAATTCACTTAAAAAACCATAGGTTTCACACATGTTATAGTTAGGTGGACATTTCACTCGTAAAAAACCAATGAAATTCCCCCGTTATAGTTAGTTGAGATAACTATAACTCACGCGACCGCCACTCTATCACAAGGATGATGTCATCAGTGATGTCATGAGTGATGCCACTGATCATGTCATGAGTGATGTAATATGTGACGTCATGAGCAGAGGATTGCGGGCGCGCGAGTAATAGTTATCTCAACTAACTATAACGGGGGAATGTCATTGTTTTTTTTTTTTACGAGTGAAATGTCCACCTAACTATAACATGTGTGAAACCTATGGTTTTTTAAATGAATTATAGATATATATATTACCTACTGGCGACCAAAGTTTCCATAGGAAAAGTGGATTTTGTTTTGCCAATAATTTTGTCTCCGCTTCATGAGTTTCCACAGACTTTTCAGTAAACTTCCCTTTTTTGTTCAGCTGCTGTGATGAAAGTTTTGGGGTGATTTGTCAAGCGGGGGCCAAGAAAAAAGGGTCCACAAAACTTTCCCCTTGTTATTTGTATGGGAACTTGTCTTTCTTTTTTAAATGACTACAGCATGAACTACTGAGCAAAATTACACCACATTTGGCATAAACCTAGATGTTGGTACAAAAAGTGTGCTTTTGGTGATTTGAAGTAAATCCATTCAGTAGTTTCAGAGAAATTTAAGTTTTAAAATATAGATATCTAGGGATGCAAGTCCTTGCAGTGGACATGCAGATTCTACTAAAATTGGATTGGCTGACAACACATCAACCAGGAAGCGTTGGCAGCCATCTTGGGACTCGGCTTGATGCTGAGTCCCTGAAAGAAAGTTTTAAAAAAAAGAACAGGGGAAAGGGTAAGAATACCCTGATCCCGCCTAGATATGGTGAGGGGGTACCACAGGGACACCGCCAGGGTTTAAATGATTTTGGTTTTAATTGTGTCACAGTCCCGCAAGTGGATTCACAAATCCATGGCAAAATAAAAAAAAGATGTGTGTGCTTTTGCAAATTTTTTTCTAAAACCTTTTGGTGAGCCAAATCCCGGGGTAAGGAAATAATCAATAGGGGGGGTTCATGGCCCCCCCCCAGGGTTTTCTTAAGCCCTGGGGACCGCCACCTCCACCTGACACTAAACAGTATAAATGTGGTTGATGCTCTGCCCCCCCCGCTGCCCCAGGGACTGCTACATCACTGGGACATTAAGCATAATTAATAAAAAACAATGTGGGGAAGGCCCTATGGCCCTGGGGACCGCCACCTCCAGAGGGTAGTAATAATATGCAGAGGAGCTGCGGCGCTCCTGCACTGCCCCAGTGACGCCACCTCCCATAGTCACTGGTGTATACAAATGTGGGGGGGGCTCGGTCCCCCACTGCCCCGTGGTCTGCCAACTATCCACAGAGCACTAAAACATTTTAAGACATATAATGCAGAGGAGGCCCTCTGGCCTCCCCACAGCCCCGGGTACCACCACCTCCCAGGGGCTCAAATAAAATTTGGACCCCGGGGTCCTTGGAGGCTAACTACCCTCCTGTTACTTCTAGTAAGTCCCACACAGTGGGATTGTTGGGAGGTTATCAGAGTCCACATGCCCTTTCTCTACCACTCTGGAAACTCACATCCTGGTGCACTGCTTGTTGGGGGACTACGTTCCCTTGGTTGCTTTGGGACCTAGGGTGCCAAGAAGCCCTCCTGGGATCTCCAGTGAGTCCCTTACAGTGGGATTCCTGAGAACTGGTCAAAGGTACCACCCACATTCTCCACCACACTGCAAATGTGACTACTAGTTAAAAAAACATAGAAATTCAATCAAAAAAACAATGGTTACATGCACGTTATAGTTAGCTAATAGAATTTGAAAAACCTTAGAAATTCCCTCAAAAAAACTATGGTTACAGGAAAGTTATACTTAGGAAATACAATTAAAAATGCCTTAAAGCTTCATTAAAAAAGCAAAGGTTACAGCGACATGATGTTAGGCTGAGATTTACTCATACAACACAAGTGAAAGTCAGCAGTTATAGTTACCTGAGCTAACTATAACTGACACCACTGAAATACCCTTCTAATGACCACACATTCTACATCAATCATTATATGGTCAGTGACATCACTGATGACATCTCAAATGACATCACTGTTGACATCATCCGGTGAGTGAAAGTGTTTTGTAAATGTTTGCGAGACTTAAAGATATATAGTAAGCTTCTGCATAAGTTAAATGAATATGCTTTTTAAACTAGTAATGAGTGATACTGTTTCTAACATATGTCATCTGAGTGGGTGAGTGACTGCATGTATCAATGTGGGTGTGAGTGTCTGAGTGGTGTATGTGTGTGAATGGGTATGCACATGGACATATATGTGAGTACGTGTGTGTGTGAGTAGCTGTATGGTTGTATGAGTGACTGTGTGAGTAGCTGTATTGGTGATTGAATGCGATTGTCTGAATGAGTAAGTGGCTGCATTAGCAGCTATATGGGTGGGGGAGTTTATGGGTGGCTGTTTTGGCAACTGAGTGGCTGTGTGATTGGCTCTATGGGATGGTGAGTGGGTGTGTTCTTGGCTGTAAGGATAAGTGAGTGGCTGTTTGAATGGATGTATGGTTAAGTGAATGTGTATGAGTGGCTGTTTTGCACAGTAAGTGTCTGTGTGACTGGCAACATAGGTGAATGAGTGGATGTGTGTCTGCTTGGATGGATGTGTGAATGGATATTTAAGTGGTTAACTGGATTAGTGAATTGATGTTTGAGTAGTTGTATGGATAAGTGAGTAGGTGTATGAGTGAGTGAATACTAGTATGAGTGATGGTGTGAGTGAATTAGAGGTTGTGTGACTGGCTGTATTAGTGAGTGAGTAGCTATGTGAGTGGCTCTATGGGTAAGTGAATGCTACTGTGAGTGGCTGTAAGGGTGAGTGGCTGAATGGGTGAGTGAATGGGTGTGTAAGTGTCTGTATGATTGTGTAAGTGACTGTATGGGTGCATGATTTGGCAGTGTTAGTTGCTGTATGAATGAGTGTGTGTGTTTGAGTCATTGAATGGGTTTGTGAATGGGTATGTGAGTGGTTTTGTTGATGTGTAAGTGGATGTATAAGAGGTTGTAAGGGATGTGAGTGAGCGTGTGAGTGGGTTTGTGAGTGGGTGTGTGAGTAGGTCTGTGGATGATATCATTTGAGATGTCATCAGTGATGTTACCGACCATTTCATGAGAGATGTAATATGTGAGGTCATAAGCAGTGCATTGCAGGGGCATAAGTTATAGTTAGCTCAGGTAACTATAATTGCTGGTTTCAATGGTATTCTACAAGTGAAGAATACGCTTAAATATAACTCCCCTGTAACCTAAGGTTTTAAAACAATTCTATTTCCTAATTATAATGTCCCTGTAACATTTGTTTTTTTCAGTGAATGTCCACTTTTTTAACTTTGTAATCCTAACTGTAACCTGTCACCTTTCAGAGTTGGTGTGTGAGTGGCTGTAAGAGTCTTTGAGTGGGTCTGTGAGTGCCTGTGTGAGAGGGTGTGTGAGTGTCTATGTGAGTCTGTAAGTGGGTATGTGAGTACCTGTATGAGTGGGTTTGTTAGTGTCTGTGTGTCTCTGACTAGGTCTGTGAGTACCTGTGTAGATCTGTGAGTAGGTCTCTGACTGACTGTGAGTGTCTCAGTGGATGTGTCAGTGCCTGTGTGGGTCTGTGAGTACCTTTGTGGGTCTGTGAGAACCAATGTGGGTTTATGAGTGGGCATGTGACTGCCTGTGTATGTCTGTGAGTGGGTGTGTGAGTAGTAAAAAACAAACAAATGGCAGACCTAGGTCAAGCACATTCAGTCCTTGTATACTCTGAAGGTAGAGGGTTGATGCAAACACTTCCTGCACCCGCCGTCCAAAGTTGCCACTATTAGCCGAGATTTTCAAAAGAAATGGAAGGTGCACTCGTGAAGTCAATAAAGTAAGTAGCAATCGGTTCCAAAATGTGCTTCTTTTATTCAATTTTTTTAAAAACTGGCACACAGCCAACGCGTTTTGTTCCCAATTTTGCCAGTGGGAACTTCGCCAGGGCTCAAGTAATAACCAGCTAGTGCATGGTTTTCAAAAGTCTTATTTGGATAAATAAAGGCCTCTGAGGAAACATATAGCCTCCCTATTATATCAAGTCACAGGATTCTCAAGTAATAACCAGCTAGTGCATGGTTTTCAAAAGTCTTTTTTGGATAAATAAAGGCCTCTGAGGTAACATATAGCCTCCCTATTATATGAAGTCACAGGATTCTAGCACCCAATTATATCAGGTATTCAGTGTACCTAAGGACCAGCATTGAAGAAGTAAACAAAGCCCAATTTTCTTACGTCCTTTAAAAGAGCGAGTTATCCATACATCCCTAATATGGAAACCATTAAAGCGAAGAGGTCGTAGAAGTTACGGCATGATAACTGGCAAGAACCAGTGTACATCTGTGGTAAATAATTCTTTTTACCTTGACTGAATTTCATGCGGAATCTAAAATAAAGTAAAATAGCTCAGAATAACAAGAGGCAGAATCCGTGGTATAAGAGATTTTCTGAATGGGCTTTATTCCAAAATGGCCGACTCGAGTGGCGGCCTTCAGGTTCCGTCACCACGAGGGTTCAGGAAGTGAAGTACAATACTTTATTGACAAGAAGTAACTTTTATAGGTCTTACATTACAATGAAATGAATGCAAAAGGCGTAACAATTGATAAGAGGAATGACATACTGGTACGTAATCGAAACTAGGCGTAATAAGGAGCAGAAAGAAACATGATTGGCTCTGATTATCATGCATAGGTGGATCTATACGATAATACTTAACATAGATGCGCGCGCAGCAGCATGACGTGTGATTGACGTGCAACTAGGGGGTGACGGGGACTTGACATTTAGCTCTACATGTGGAGACGAGAAGTCTGGGGGGTCAAGTCAACCTAATCCCAAATCATATCTAACATCCTATGTTTAGAGAACTATGTTATCCACAATAAAAGACTCTCGGACAGAATCTATTCTATACTGACTGTGTGCGTGTACAAGCGTCTAAGTGTCTATATGAGATGCGAGGGGCAGAAAACTTTCCATGGCAACAGGGCTATGAATTACTTGCAGGAGGACGGAAAGGCCGAGTCCTTTGCTTGTGAGCTAAAGGAAATGTTTACCTAAATCACTGGACAGGAATGCATCGGCTGAAGAGCAAAGTAGATAATTCGAAGGTGAAATACAGCTTCTTGGCAGGCAGACAAAACTGGCCGAGGCAGGCACCGTTAGCTGCACAGGGAGTAGGACAAAGTTCATGGATACAGATGCGAGCTCAAGCTGAAGCTGTCAGAGACAGAGAGCAGGGAAGGCTTTGAGGACAGAATTGGGCCTACTTTGCCTGAACTGTAAAAATGGAGTAACTTAGCCATATAAAGTCGGTGGCCTTTCATACTTAGGAATCGAATATCCAGCCCATTGATGGCGGATCTGACAGAGAACATGTTGACGGTGGACGCACATATGTTTGCGTTTTGGAAACTGGAACTGGAGGGAACATACATGTACTTGTGACATGCACATAGAACCGTTGGGGTCCAAGATAGGGGACATAACTGACCAGGAAAATCCACATTTCCACATTCCCTCCTTGTCCCCCTACTTGCCCTTCAAGAGATATCAATCTTCATCATTCCATCGATTTGCTCATGGAGCATCATTTCTTCTTCCTTCTTCTTCCGGCATTTTGAACGAGAACTTTGATATGGAATGCATGATGTGGCACACAGACCACAAATCGCTGGTCCACATTGCAGGCATAAACAACAACTGAAGAGCATAAGAAGGCCAATACCTAGGAAGGATAGAACTCTCCATCCCCAGGCTGATATCACACTCCAAAACCACCCGGACCACGTCCAAGTGCCTGGATTCTCGTGTATCTGGCTCACAATCTTATGAAGGCGCGTTATAGCTTTATATACAGATGGTGAATTTTCTGGTATGAATATGCAGCAGCTGGATCCGATGACCCTGCAAGCTCCGCCCCTATCGGCCAGGATGACGTCAAGGACAAGACGATTCTGGAGAACAACAATTCTCATCACTGATTGTTCCTCTGTCAGATTGCCTAGGGCGGCTATAGTCTCGTTTACTACAGCTTCAAGAGTCTTGGTTAGTCTGCGTATCAGCTTACTATTTGATATTGTACCTATATAGGGAAAGATACCTTTATTGAAATCTACATACTTGTCCCATGCCGTCTCAGTATAATCGACAACTGGGAGATCTCTTCGCTCTCTATTGTGTACTAAATGAACATTCCGATAATAATCAGGTGGAGCTAGGAAAACAGGTGGCAGAAGGAATGCTATGTAACGATGTACTGTCAATGGATGTCCTAACACTATGGCATCGCTTTGTCTGATTGCTAAAGCTGTTGCTGCCACTGATTTCAGGCACGCGGGCAAAGCCTGAGCTACGGGATCTAATGTACTGGAAAAATAAGCACATGGCTTGCGTGATCCTGCTTGATCCTGAGTGAGCACTGACAAAGCAGTACCTTCGCGTTCTGTGACAAAGAGTGTAAAATGTTTGCTATAACATGGTGTTGCTAAAACAGGTGCTTGACATAAAGCTTCCTTTAGGCTTTCAAAAGCTTGTGTATGTTCCTGAGTCCAAGGGAGAACAGTCGATGTGGCTGCCTCCTGTGTGGTTAACTGAATGAGTGGTTTTGCTAGAAATGCGTACTGAGGGATCCACTGCCTACAATATGAAGTGAGGCCTATGAAAGCCCGCACCTCCTTTTGTGTCTGGGGTATTGACATGTTAGCAATTAACTGGATGCGATCTGGTGTAAGCTGCCTTCCCTCCTTTGACAGCGAGTGACCAAGATAAATAACTCGCTGGACACAGAATTGCAGCTTAGAAGGAGACACTTTGTGCCCCTTGTCGGCTAGAAAATGTAAAACTGTCAGAGAAGCCTTTTCACATTCAGGTTCGCTTCTCGCGGTGATCAGCAGATCATCGACATATTGAAGCAGTGCAGTATTGACTGGCATGTGGATACTGTCAAGTTCTCGTTTCAGTGCTTGGCTGTAGATGCTGGGGCTTTCTGTGAATCCTTGGGGAGCGCGTGAGAATTTAAAGCTGCGCCCATTTAAACTGAATCCGAACAAATATTGGCTTTCCGGATCTATTGGGACGCTAAAAAAGGCATTCTTGAGATCAATTACAGTAAAGAATGTTGCTTCGGAATCAATTGCTGTCAATAATGATGATATATCGGGGACCACAGGAAATTGTGGCACAATGCACTTGTTTAGTTCACGCAAATCAATAACCAATCGGTATACTGGCGGAGCAGTAGGGTCAGTTCGTTTAAGAATCGGAATTATCGGCGAATTACATACATTGGAGTCTGTTTCTACAACTACTCCTTGGGCAATTAACTCATCAATGATTTTCAGCAAAGCCACTACAGCATCTTGCGGTAACTTGTATTGTCGCATTCGTGGTAATACCACTCCTGCCTTGAGTGTAACTCGGTATGGTGTAATGTTCATGCAACCAACATCAGTAGGGCCTTGTGCCCATAGATGCGCTGGTAAAGTCTGTAGTCGGGGATCCATGTCTCTAGACACATAGTGACCTTTAAAATCACGTAAAAACAACCTTATTCCTCCCGGAGAACAACATATTATGGCTCCTAGGGCTTTCAGAGTTTTAATTCTTAACAGATTTTCTGGGCTTGATTTAGTAAGCAATAAATCTGTAGTTCGTGTCAAAGGTCCTATCGTAAGTGGAAGAGGCTGTGATACTTCGTTAACAATAGGTTTTCCTGAAAAACCAAGGGAAACATTTTGAGAGCCTGAGAGGGGTGCCCCTGGTACTTCACTACGTTTTATAGTTGTCCGACTGGCCCCTGTATCGAGTAAGAATTTTCTATCTTGGCCTAATAATTCACTATGTACATAAGGTCCTTCTTGATCTACAGGAATCTCGATAAGCGGTAAGTCAACTTCCCTCTCTAGGCTGGTTCATGCGTAACGCTGATACTCAGGATATTCATACTGTGCAGTCTGATACATTTGTCGTGTTGTGGTTTGTGTGGCAGTAACAGGCAACGGTGGTGCAGCTGGCACAAACTGTATTGGCTGTTGTGCGGCTGGCATGGCCTGGGAATGTGGCATAGCTCCTTGTTCATTCTGATCTTGTCTGAGTGGCCGTGATCTTTCTTGTGTTTTTCCTATGGCGATATTATGTTTTAAAACTGGACAGTCGTGTACGTAATGACCTGGCTTTTTGCAATAATTGCATGTCCCTTTTACCGGTCCTGCTGAATCGGAATGTGTCATACCCTTTTTATGTCCTTCAGCCGGTACTGTCTGAGACACTAGCATTTTCATTTTTGTATCTTTCATACGTCTTTGTTCGTGTTCTTGTTCATCTCTAATTCTATTGTGATGATACTGTAACATTTGTAGCATTTGTGACGGAGTGTTACTTTGCCAGGTACTCTCGAATTTCAATATTCTATTCTTTACTGGAGGTAAAGCATTTTCTACTAATTTTGTCACAAATAAATGTGGATACGACTCACTACTTGTTTTTATACCACTATTTATTCCAAAACATTTTTCAAATCGGGCATAATAGTCACTTGTGTCTTCATCATGCTTTTGTTTACAGGCCGTGATTGCACCCCAATCTTCCTTTTTCGTAGTTAATAAACGTGGCAGTACTTGTACTAGTAAACCTGGTAATGCTTTGACTTTATCCCCGAGCCCTGAACCTGCAGCTCGGGCCTTTTCTTCCGTTTCTAATGCTGTCCAATCTATCTTTTGGTCTCCCACTTCCCACTCTTTTTCTTTCAGTTTTTCATAAATGCCAGCAGGTAAGAGCACCTTTAATATCGTCATGATATCAGGATAGGTATACTCTCCCATCAGCAACATGTCCTTAATTTCTCGGTGGAAACCCGCTGGGTCTTTGTCATGACTTGGCACTACTTTCTTCATTTCTAACAATTCAATTTTTGATATGGGTGTGTATACAAATACACGGTGAAACTCATTGTCTTCGCCTTTTATTGGGTGCACTTCTCGTAAGGGATTTTGTCTATCCATATAATACGGCGTTCTTTCTCTGCGGGGCAGCGGGAAAGAATCCGGACTTACAAAAAGGACATACTGTTTACGTGACACTAATATTTCTTTAATTAACTTGTTACTAGAACCTTTCCATCTGTTCGTGAGTAGTTCCGTTAATATATCAGGTAAAGGACCAGGGTCAGCATGTTGGCTCTTATATAGTATAAGGAGTTGCTGAATCATATAGATTCCAGCTAAACGTTGTTCATCTGCACTAAGGTTAAAAAACGTGTGTGCTACGGTCTCATCACCGTATTTTTCAGGACTGTCAATCCAGTGAACGGCTGATCTGGCCAATTCTTGCTCATCCATGGAATCGAGGAGGTGGTAACCCCTTCGTTCTCGTAGTAGTTTATCTGCGGCTTGGAACAGATGTTCAGGAGACTTTAAATTTATTACAGGCGTCGGATACGTTCTGCTATTATTTGGACATTCTGAGTGTATGGGATCAGAAAAACATCTAGTATTATTACAGGATCTTCCTCTGCCTACGTATGCTATGGTTTCTGACTGTCTTGTGGAATTCCCTGATTCGGATACTTCATCTTGCTCGAACTCGTCTGTTTCCAATCTTTCTTCGTGAATACGTTCTATTTCTCTACGGATTTTTCGGCACATGGCTATTATACAGTTTTTCTTATCGTGTCTCCCTTCTGATATATTCTGGCTCCATCTTGTAAGAATAAACATTGTATTCGGGTCTACCCCCGGACGGTCTTGATTTCTGATCACGCAGTTTATGAGGAAACGTAACAGTTCCCCCTGTATCTCTACTTTCTGGAATTCCATAGCTCTGTTAATACATTCTGGGTCTCGCCCTGTTTGGACAAAATGATATATTTTATCTAGATGCGTAGTCATTCCTGGTAACCTCGCTAAATACTCTGCGGCTCGTCTGATACGTAATGATGCCAGGACCATTTCGTCCTCTTTACCGACCACCGGGTCATATCTACAATCTATAAGGAGTTCCTTAAGCGTACGTTCACTTACGAATTTGGGTGTACGTGAATGCGCTGATTCTTGAAAAACAAGTTTATTTATTCTAGGTGGCGTAAAAGTATTGCTTGCACCTCCCGTGGCCCCTTCAGGGGCGTCGGGTGTGAATGGATTCGTTGAACGTGACACAGCAACTATAGGTGTCGATACCACTGTAGAATCGATTGCGGGGACAGATGCGGAAACAGATGTGCTTGCCGGAGCTCGTGTCGGGACTTGCTGTTGCACGGGGACAGATACCTGATCTTGACGTTGAACCCCTCCGCCAGACGGTCTATGTGGTGTGGGGTTAGCATACTCGGGAGCTGCGTCATCTAGATATGAGGAAAGAAAAACATCTTCTGCGGTTCTGGGATGCCCTTTTGGATGTACCTTAATTGGAAATAATGGGGGTGGCAAGTCTTTTGGCATCTCTGGAACAGCCTTAGGTAGTCCTTCGGCTAGGAGAGGATACATACCACTCATAAGAGCGTTTCTTTGTCTATCTACTTGTTCTGATTTTACTCGGATACCTTCCTCAATTAATATATTTTCTTGAACTTCCTTTGAACTCTCTTTACTCCTCTCTTCTTGTCTACGTGCTTTTTCTGTACGTCTATGAGATTCTTTACGCCATAACTCAACAGCGTCTTTCTGTGACTGTCTGACTTTTCTTTTCCATAACTCTTCCTCCACTTTCATGATGCACTCTGCATCCCAGGTTCCCGCTGCGGGCCACCTTTGACTTTCCGGCAATCCCTTGGTATAATCTACCCATAGATCAAGAAACAATATGGCATCTAAGCCATGCTTGTGATACATAAAATGCCCTGGGGTGTCCCTAGGAGGAATAGGAACTGCTTCTTCGAGCACCCCTTTTCTAGTAGTAATCTGTCTTAACTTCGAAAAGAGCGGCATCTTGACAACTGATCTGATACTTACTCTTGAATTCACTTAATACGAAAAACACAATAATGAACGGTGAACAATGAACAATCATTCATACCACAATATGCAAGACATTTGAACACTTTAAACATTTAAACATTAAACATTTTAACCTTTAAAAATGACCAACAATGATGACAGTCTGCATAACTAATCACCAAGCAGAATTCTTGACGATAACTAGATACTTCGGAATACTTGATATACTGCTAAACAGTACATATACACTGCTAAACAGTGCAGACCGGATTTGTGTACCCAAATCCGTCTTGACCGGCACAACCTATGTGCGCGTCAACACGCCTCCCCGGCGATGGTACTCACCGAGTAGCTCCTTGAAACGGAAGGCCTCAGAGAATGAACGGGACTCGATGACTGCGGACAGCGGACCCTCTGGACATCGGGATTTCGAAAACCTGGTGGGCCTCTGTATACCTCGGATCTTGCTCTCTCAGCTAGGCTCTGGTCGGGATACTTCGCACTTCTCACCGCCTCGTCTGGGTTGATCGCAGCCTCAGTCGCCCCCGCTTGACCGGAGGGAGCTTACAGGAAATCCTGCTGGTACGCGTTTATGGTCCGTCCAGCTGTGGCAGGAGACCGGGCCTGCAACGCACCGCCGGCGCGTGAGATGAGAAAGTGTCCCTGTTCGGGCGCCATTATGTGGTAAATAATTCTTTTTACCTTGACTGAATTTCATGCGGAATCTAAAATAAAGTAAAATAGCTCAGAATAACAAGAGGCAGAATCCGTGGTATAAGAGATTTTCTGAATGGGCTTTATTCCAAAATGGCCGACTCGAGTGGCGGCCTTCAGGTTCCGTCACCACGAGGGTTCAGGAAGTGAAGTACAATACTTTATTGACAAGAAGTAACTTTTATAGGTCTTACATTACAATGAAATGAATGCAAAAGGCGTAACAATTGATAAGAGGAATGACATACTGGTACGTAATCGAAACTAGGCGTAATAAGGAGCAGAAAGAAACATGATTGGCTCTGATTATCATGCATAGGTGGATCTATACGATAATACTTAACATAGATGCGCGCGCAGCAGCATGACGTGTGATTGACGTGCAACTAGGGGGTGACGGGGACTTGACATTTAGCTCTACATGTGGAGACGAGAAGTCTGGGGGGTCAAGTCAACCTAATCCCAAATCATATCTAACATCCTATGTTTAGAGAACTATGTTATCCACAATAAAAGACTCTCGGACAGAATCTATTCTATACTGACTGTGTGCGTGTACAAGCGTCTAAGTGTCTATATGAGATGCGAGGGGCAGAAAACTTTCCATGGCAACAGGGCTATGAATTACTTGCAGGAGGACGGAAAGGCCGAGTCCTTTGCTTGTGAGCTAAAGGAAATGTTTACCTAAATCACTGGACAGGAATGCATCGGCTGAAGAGCAAAGTAGATAATTCGAAGGTGAAATACAGCTTCTTGGCAGGCAGACAAAACTGGCCGAGGCAGGCACCGTTAGCTGCACAGGGAGTAGGACAAAGTTCATGGATACAGATGCGAGCTCAAGCTGAAGCTGTCAGAGACAGAGAGCAGGGAAGGCTTTGAGGACAGAATTGGGCCTACTTTGCCTGAACTGTAAAAATGGAGTAACTTAGCCATATAAAGTCGGTGGCCTTTCATACTTAGGAATCGAATATCCAGCCCATTGATGGCGGATCTGACAGAGAACATGTTGACGGTGGACGCACATATGTTTGCGTTTTGGAAACTGGAACTGGAGGGAACATACATGTACTTGTGACATGCACATAGAACCGTTGGGGTCCAAGATAGGGGACATAACTGACCAGGAAAATCCACATTTCCACACATCGCTGAGTAGGTCTGGGACTGACTATGTGAGTGTCTCAGTGGGTGTGTCAGTGCAGTGCCTGTGTGGGTCTGTGAGTACCTTTTAGGGTCTGTGAGAACCAATGTGGGTCTATGAGTGGGCATGTGACTGCCTGTGTATGTCTGTGAGTGGGTGTGTGAGTGGTGTTATGCATTTTGGGCATTTGCATACTCGGGGTATTTAAAAGAGAGAACCTTAGACTCTGATGTCACCAGAAGACAAAAAGAAAGAAATCACTCATCTTAGTTACTACTCTGTCAGATTGTGCTCCAATAGACCAACAATGAATTCACCTCCATTAAGAATTTCATATTGTTTTTCAACGAGGAATACAAGAGGAAACACACTTGCTTTGCCTTCACCAAGCCCAAGAAGTTGGGATTTTTTGTGCTTTACATAAGTGAGGCTTTTCCAGGGGCACCTGCTGTGTTTACATTTGTAAGTTGTTCCCATTGAGGTTTAATTTCTGTGAAATAAGTACCAGGGCTGGAACAGAACCTCTTTTTGTCCAAGAAGAGTCCCCAGTGTTGCCTACAAAATCTCCCCAATTAGAGGACTTTCATTTGGTTATTTAGTGAATGCTACTTCCTTGGGTAAATGTCTTGTGTATATTTTACACTACAGCTGCGTAAATGACCATAGGGTAATTTCTCTTGTGACCTTATGTGTATATACTTTTGGCACTGTGATTGTTCCTTAACTATCTTTATCCACAGATCTGTGATAACATTAATCCACATCAAGAGAAGATGACAAGACTACAAAAAGGGTAATCTCCTCCAAACAGGGGAGCCTCCTCTAAATAAATGATGTAAGTGCATCTTTATTTGGTGGAGATGATCTCATATCAATAATACGTGACCAACATCGGCAACAAACATGCTCAAAGGCATTTTGTTAAGCTGTCCATCATCGTGGGAAAGAACGGAAAGACGTTTGCATGCCACTAAGGAAAACAGGGCGGGACCAAACAGACAGAGCTTGTACTCACTGGATGGTTTTATCAGTGATGTCATTTGAAATTTAATCAGTGATGTCATCAGTGATGTCACTGAACATGTTATGAGTGATGTAATATGTGAGGTCATAAGCAGCGCATTGGGGCATAAGATATAGTTAGCTCAGGTAACTATAACGGCTGAATTTCACTGGTTTTGTATTAGTGAAATCTGACCCTAACTATGACGTCCCTGTAACCTTTGTTTATTTTCATTGAATTTTGAAGGTTCTTTTTAAATTGTATTTGCTAACTGTAACGTACCTGTAACCTTTGTTTTTTTTTCCATCAATTTCTAAGGTTTTTTAAAAATGAATTCCTATCTATATTGTCCTTGTAGCCTTGTTTTTTTTTCAATGAATTTCTACATTTTTAAAAACTATTAAACGTATTTGTGGAGCAGTGAAGAAAGGGGGCTGGGACTCCAATCGGCTCTCAAGAATCCTGCTGTGTAGGATTTACAGGAGGTAACAGGAGGGCTTCTTGGACCCCGAAGTCCCTCAGGAGTAAAGTGTACTTCATCCCCCAACCAGTGAGTAATGCACTATGAGTCGTGTTTACAAAGTGGTGGAGAAAAGGTGACATGGCCTCCGGGGACCTCTTAGCAAGCCCCATTCAAGGGGACTTCATTCCCCTACCACCTCTGCACCAGGAGGTGCATTTGGAGAGTTGTGGTGAAGGGGCGGGGCCTCTGGCGACTTGCCAGAGGTTACTTTTTTTAAATTAAATATCTTTTTATAGGGAAGGGGGCTACGTAGCCCCCTTTCCCTGGGCCGATTTTGGGCCCCAGTAACACCATACCCAGTGGCCATTATTTTAAAAAATGGAGTGGGGGCCACACGGCCTCTCTGCAAGGGCCGATTATGGCACCAGGGACCCCATTCCTTGGGGGGCTTGCATTTCTTTTTTTTAAATGTTCATTTTTTACAATTAAAGGAAGGTGGGGGCACATGGCACCATTCCCTAGGCCAATTTTGGCCCCAGGGACCCCATCCTATGGGGCCTGCCCTTTATGTTATTTAATTTTTTACAGGCCAATTTCAGCCCCAGATACTCCAACCCTGGGGCCTTGGTATTCATCATTTTTTTTTAACTGGGGAGGGGGCCCATGCAGCCCCCCTCTCTGGGCTGATATTGTCCTAGTCAGTTTGCTGTCTGAACTGATGCTAGCTTTTATACATTTAAGAAAGAAGCAAATTTGAAAAACTGACTACAACGTACTTTTTGAAGGAAAACACCTAATAGTCTTTGGAGACCAGCTACAACTAACTCCAGTAAAAGGGCAACCCGTATTTAAGAAACTACAATTTAATGAAACAAGGAAATCACTAGGATGTATTGCAAACATAAACATTTGGGAAACTTTCAATAAAAAGAGTTAATCAAATATATGTACCAAGTATCAGATATGCATTATTGAGATATACTAACGAACATAAGAGTGGGAGTCCTCACAAAAGAAGGAAAGAGAGTATTAGAAACCTGTGTCTTCAAAAAGTTTCCAAGTAATGTTTCCACTGCAGAAATAATGGATAATTTTGTTTAGGAAAAATGTATATTATTTGTTTGATGCCAACTCTTGAGGAGTGTAGTAAATTCAATGAACAAATATTGCAACTGGAAAAAGAAAAGATAATCGAAATTAGAGCAAATGATAAAATGAAACATCATGGAGTTACAGTGCAACTAACAGAAAAACTGCAATCAAAGTTGGATAGTTTAGAAAAGTCTGTGTCAAAAACCACAGGATTAGAAAAACAGTTACGTATCTGTAAAACTTGTTGTGGAATCTTACGTTATAATTTAAATGTTGAAGAAGGGCTAGTGAATAGCGCAATAGGTAAAGGAATGAAATTTATTCATTATCCAAACAGAAATGACGTGGAATACTTAGCCATGCAATCTGATGATCTAGGTGAAGTTAAGCAGATTGGTAGATATGTTGCATGCTTCCTCGTCGTGAAAGACTTGAAGGTCCAGTGAAAGCTGTTCCCAGTGTCTTTAGCATATTCAGTAACTATTCTCAAATCGCAGGGTGTAAGTGCAGATAAAGCTCTTGTTAAAATTGGTAGTAGTGTATTTAAAGAAGGAATTTCATATGTAGCTGTGTCGCAAATTAGAACATTGAATGATTTATTTCTGATTGACTTTGATGAGAAGAAAGTAAGTGCTGATGTGAACTGTGTAAGAGAGTATAATTGGTTAAGAGGTCAATATGCTCCTCATTTAGGCCAGTATTGTGTGTTTTAAAAACAATAATATGTCCAAAGTAGAAAATATCATAGCAGTCTAACAAAGCTGAACAGTAAGATGAACAAAAAGAAAAATGACAAGGGCCTAAGAATAGAAAACTACAGCACAATGAGGAAATGGAAGGCTATCACTTTAATAATAAATCTGGTGTGAACTGTTATGCAAATGTAGTGTTAAATGGACTGTACCATTTGTCTCATTTTACAAATTCCATTAAAGAATAAGAAGATAAAAGAATATCTTCCCAACTATGTAGTTTACTTGAAGAATTAAGAAGTGACAGAAGTATTATACATTCTGATACTGGAATAAGAACATTTACCGATAATTGTACTGGATCAATAGTGTTTTCTAAAAATCTTCAGCAAGATGCTCAAGAATTTTTAATAGTAATGCTAGCACTATTAGAGGAAGAAGATGTGAATATTATTGAATTACTTTATTTAACTTCAAAATGGAACCATAACTGTAAAGGTTGTGAATTCACGTCTAGCACTGAAATCAATTCAGAATGATTCCTCTACTTGACATTACCAGATTGTGAAGCTGCGCCCTATTAAATTTTAATTGAAAACGCACATCAAGATATGACCAGTCAAAACTGCAGATCAGAACTTAGGTGTACGTTGTTAGTACTAAGGTATGGAAAATATGTCATAGTCATGCTACAACATTGCAAAGTGGATGGTATTAAATTGGAAACTGAAATTACTGAATGAGTTACTGTAACCTGTGGGAACTATAAAATATATTTAAGATGTCATACAGTATGGACAGAGTTCAAAGACATACAAATGACATTGAAATCAGGATTCCCTAAAAGGTTGCCAAACTCATATCTGTTATTTCAAGAACCTAAGTTCTAAGAAGAATATAGGATCTGAAAATGTGGTATTGTGTTGACATATATATGGATTATGTGTTTCCAAGACATGATTCAGCCTATTGGGGGTATTTTCTACAGCAAGGTGTTAGAAAAGAAAGACACTTTTTAACTGCAGGAAATTAATTTATAAAACATTTAAGGACTACATTATGTGAACCACAAAAAATAAACTAAAGGGAGGTGCTATAATACCAGTAGCATTAAGTTGCATCTAAGAAGTCTCTACACCAGTAAAAAAATGCCCCCTTTTGGTTATTCTACAGCAAAGTCTATGTATTACTATGTGCTATGTGTGATGCACTTCGTACATGGACCAATAACATTTTAGACATCATTTGGCCTAACAGGGATGATGTTTAGAAACGGATATTGAAAAAGGAAGACTGCTTCATAATTGTTGGACATTTTGTACGAGATATAAAAATATAGGAAACAATTTTAATATATAGTTGTCTTCATTAAGGTAGTAAGCTGCCAGCAAGCCAGTATTAACAAACTTGTAGTAAGTAGAACGCACAGTATGACATATTTGTATTGAGCTAATGTGTACATTTCTTTTTTTTACACTCCATTGATTGTTTTTTCTCTACTGTTTGATGATGATTTTTCATACAGACCACTGTTGAAAGTGAAGAAGTATGAACGCTGAAAACAGTAAAAAAACAGTAAAACATTTGACTATGTATGAATTTAAGTTGTTCAGAAAAAAATAGTGTGTGTTGTTTTGGTTGCTTAATGTTCAAAATGAAATCCTAATACATTTTTATCTATTTGTACTTTTTTACAGTGGTTGCAGATCATGATATATTATGTAAATCAAATCACTGATGGATTCATTGAGTCACTACTCATATCGTTATCCCATCTAACAGGCACTACACTTCCACTCATCCAATCACCCAGACACTACCTAGGCACTCATCCTATCACTCAGACAGTTATGCATTAACCCAGGTACTATGCTTGTAGTTATCCAATGATCCAGGCACTACACTTGCACTCAGTCAAACACCCAGCCACATGCACTGATCCATTTACCCATGCACTTCTTATGCATCATTCAATCAGCCAGGCATTGTACATGCACTCATCCAATCATGCCTACACTATCCATATAGTAATGAAATCACCCAGGCACAACACTTGTACTCATTCATTCACCCAGTCATTGCAGTTGCAGTCATATAATCACCCAGGCGATACACCTGCACTCATCCATTCACCCAGATACTACGCGTGCAGTTATCCATTCACCCAGTCAGTGCATGTGCACTCATCCAATGATCTGTTCACCCAGGCACTGCACTTGCACTTATCCATTCATTCAGACACTGTACTTGCACTCATGCAATCATCCAGGCAGTGCACTTGTACTCATACAATCACTCAGGCATTTCCCATGCAGTCATGCTATCACCGAGGCACTGCACTCGCACTCATCCTTTCACCCATGCACTGTACTTGCACCTACCCATTTACCCAGACACTGCACTTGCACTCATCCAACCATCCATGCGCCACACTTGTACTCATACAATCACCTAAGCACTACATTAGCACCAATCCATTCACCCAGGCATCACACTTGCACTTATCCATTAACCCAAGGAACTGTACTTGCACTCATCTAATGATCCAGGCACTGCACTTGCAGTCATGCAATCACCCAGACACTGCACTTGCACTCATATAATCACTCACGCAGTACATATGCACTCATCCAATCACCCAGTTACTACTCATGTACTTATGCATACACCAAGGTGCTACCCGTGCACTTTTACAATCACTCAGGTACTACCCATGCACTCATGCAATCACCTAGGCACAACCTATGCAGTTATCCAATCACCCAAACATTATCCATAGACTCATTCAATCACCCTGGTACTACCCATACACTCATCCAATCACCTAGTCACTACCCATACATTCATTCAATCATTTAGGCACTATTCATGAACTCATTTAATCATTTAGGCAATAGTCATGTACCCATCCAATCATCCAGGCACCACCCATTCACTCATGCAACCACCCAGGCACTACAGATGCACTTATGAAATTACCCAGACACCACTCATACACTCAAACAATCACCCAGGCACTACCCATGTACTCCTACAATAAACCAAGCACAACCATCCTGTGATCCAATCATCCTGGCACTACCCATACACTAATCCAATCATCCTGGCATTACCTGTGCACTAATCCAGTAACCTAGGCACTACCCATGCACTCATCCTATCCCAAGGCACTACACATGCACTCATGGATTCACCCAGGTACTACCCAAGCACTCATGCAATCACCCAGTCACTATGGATGCACTGATTTAATCACCCAGGCACCACACATGCACTTAAACAATTTCCCCAACACTACCCATGCACATATATAATCACTGAGGTACAATTTATGCACTCATGCATGCACCTAGGCAATAGCCATATATTCACCCAATCACCCAGGAACTAGCCATGCAATCACTCAGATACTACCCATGCAGTCTTCCAATTGCCAAACACTACCTATGCACTCATCCAATCACCCTGGCACTAACCATACACTCATCCAATCACCTAAGCACTACCCATGAACTCATTGAATTACTTAGGTACTAGTACTAGTAGTGCATTAATACAATTACCTAGGCAGTGCTTGTATACTCATACAGTCTCTCAGGCACTACCCATGCCCTCCTTCAATCATTCAGCTACTACCTATACATTCATCCAAACACCTAAGCACTACTCATGCACTCATTGAATCATCCGTGCACTGTACATACACTCATCCATTCATGCATGCATGCACTACCCATCCAGTCATGTAATCACCCTGGCACTGCCCTCATTAATTCACCCAGGCATTGCAGTTGCAGTCGTCCAATCACCCAGGCACTTCTTATGCACTCATCCAATCACCCAGGCACTTCACATGCACTCACCTTATCACCCAGATACTAACCATGCACTTATCTAATTGCCCAGGCAGTTTCCATGCACTCATCCAATCATCCAGGTGCAACCAGTGCAGTCATACAATTACCCTGGCACAACCCATGCACTCATAGAATCATCCAGGCACCAGTATTGCACTCATTCTAAGATCTATGCACAAGTCATGCAGTCATTTAATTATCAATCCACTCCTTCCAACATACATGCATATTTCATCTTTATTTAACTGTAAAAGGCAGTTCAACAGGAACTTTTTTGTTTTTGATTTTGTTGTGGTTTTGTAAAGTTTTAGAATGTTTTTGATCTTTTTTATGGTAACAAAAATGGCAACAGGGACAGGAGGAACTGTGCACTGAGAAATGTGAAAAAAATATAAAATAGGGAAAAATTAGCATGTATAATTTTTCGCAGCATTGCGAATAGCTGCAGTATACTACTCACCAGCACTTATAACAGCACCACAGTCCATGCAATATGTGGCCATTCTTGAAAACTCTGGAGCCATATCTGTAGTAGTAGTCTGGACCTCAGAAGGGACTTTCTGGCCAGGAATTATTGCTGCTGCGACTGTTGTAGATGACCCTCTAGCTTCTTTTTTTTATTGCATTTTAAATCATAAAAAAACACAAATGACAATTCAAAAAGAAAATACAAATACAGATCACATAGACCAAAATCAGTTGTGAAACACAACAGTGTCTATACATGCAACAGTGGCGAGCAGGGGGAGGGAGAATGGAGCGTGGATGACATCACTGCAGAGGGAAGTAAATTACATGCTGGACATTATGTAATTATGAGCATTGCAGAGAGATGTACATAACATCACATAGCAGTACCAAATTGTCTGCAAGAATACTCTGAGGCATTAAATATAAAATAATGACAACAAAAATGCTTTAACCATCTGGCACGTCTTCAGAGGTTTACCGGGCAAGGCGATATTGGCGGTTACAAGGTGGGAGCATTTTGCTATAAACATCTGATTGGGTGTTACAATAAATCATGTCACGTTCCCACTCTGCCACGGTAGGCACAGGACCCCTCATCCAGGCCCTCCAGCTTCTCTCTGATTGATTGCCAGTTGCAACATTTTAAGATGATACAACATGGGCGTCATCCCACATGAATATTTTATGTTGTGCCTCTAGAGAGTGTCCTCTGACAGATTGTTAATTGCACTAGTTTTGCAAACGGTTTTGATTCCCAAGATGGGAAATCCCAAATCATACTTGCCCTCTTCTGGGGATGCTCCATATCTTCAACATCTTCTGTGTCAACCTTCTCCACATCCTGCTCCTGCTGTTGTTGGACCTGATCCACATCTCCTTGCTCTCTTGACATTTTTGGTACAAAGAAGTCCCCAAAATGACTCCAGGCAAAATCAACCACCTGCTCACAATAAAGATCGGGAAAAGAAGATTCAAGAATGAGGAGTGGGTGTGTACTTCCTATTAACTTTGCTGAGAAGTATATTATCTAATGCTATTCCTTGCTTTCTCAGTCATGTGATATTTGTGGTGACCGACATACTCGCAGTTATCCGCATATTCGCAGTTACCGCACAAAAGCGGAAATTCAGAAGTCAAGTTTAAAGTTGTTTTCTTTAAAAATGGAAACAAAAGCGGAACTTTCAATACTATAATAGTGAACAGATATTCTGAAACTTGTTCACAATATCTCTGTATATATATATGTTACAAAGTTATTAAAAAACACGCAATATCTGCAATTACTGATGTGATCCTGACTTCCGCTTTCTTCGAGAACATGGGACCTAAACAAAAATGATATTGTTAAAAAATTACTGTAGGAAGATACTTTAAAACAAGAGAGAAGTAAACAACTAGTCTCAAATGTTAATTCTAATAGATGTATATATGTGTTTCAGAGTTTCTGTAAATCACATGGTATCAGGGATGAACGACTTCGGGTGTCACCGCGATCACGGGAAACACAAAGTAAAAATGATTTTGTTAAAAAATGATTATAGACAGACAACTTTAAACAAGAGATCATTAAACAACTAGTATCAAACAGCAATTAAAATATCTGTATATGTGTGTTTTATAGTTTCTGAAAAATGCGCAATGTCCACAACTACCAACGTTGTCATGATGCCGAGCGTCGCCACAAAAAACTTAAAATAGTCTTTGAAGATGAGTATTCTGGAAACTCACACCAAAAATATGAGTTTGAAAAGTACACTAATAAAACTTCTCTGTTAAATACACTGTAGAATGTGTCTATATATATATATATTTTAAACTTTGTACTAACACGAGCTCCAGTTGACTACCGATGTCACCGCGATATCATGAGGGATGTCACTGACCATGTCATGAGTTATGTAATATGTGAGGTCATAAGCGGTGCATTGCGGAACTGCTGAATTTCTCCGATGTAGTACTAGAGAAATGTCAGCCTAACTGTAACATCCCTGTAACCATTGGATTTTCAGTGAATATATCTATATATCTATCTATATATGTGTCTATATATATATATTAGAGTTAGGACCGAGTTCCCATAGGAAATCTGAAAATTCTATTTTGAATAACTTTGGCGCCGGTTGACTTATCTTCGTGAAATTTTCAAAACTAATGGGGCACTCCGCTCAGCTCCTACCCTAAAAGGCTCGGGGTGATTCGTCAAGCGTGGGCTGAGAAAAAAGGGGGGTCCCAAAACGCGTTTTCCCAATGCATTTTCCCATAGGACCTTTAGTCGAAGGTACAGCCCGAACGGCTGAACAGAATTACATGAAATTTGGCAAAGAGGTAGTCCTCAGGTCAGGCATGTGCCTTTTGCATATATGGTGTCAATCTGTTCAGTAGTTCCTGAGAAAATCAAAATCCAAATCACATATATATCTGGGCGGAGCCTAACCTCACATCTCATCGTGAGATCTGATTGGCTGTCAGCACTTCATCCAAGAAGTGTTGGCAGCCATCTTGGGACCAATATACATGATAGCACCTCATTAAAAAGCATTGCAGTTAATAGAAGGTTTTAAGACTGTAGTTATCATTTGTTGATGGTACCATACTCATTTTAGGAATTGTGGTGTGTTCTACGGTGATTTTACCATGTGAAAAAGCCTTTTTCTGTGATATCATGAATCATGTTTGAGAGAAAACCATTTTCTCATGCTTTTCCCACAGAGGTTTGGAAAGTGATCTATAAGCTAAACTGAGAGCATATTTTCTGTAAATTCACATTATCTTTCTCAGTCATGTGAGAACGAAGTCTGACATTCTCAGTAAAACATGTACATCCAACAAGGGCAGAGACTGTCAGTTGATTCCTTTGTGTTCTACTGCAGCTTCCCAGAGTGTTCTAAAGAACAACTAGAGCGCTAAAAGTCCTACTTATGACAAACGTATTGCACACCTGAAGACATCTTGAATGGAATAAACTGGTAACACTTAAAACATTTAATTTAAAAAGGAACAAAATGAGGGGGTTCATTTTGCCATAGAAAGTATGATTAGTGCTGCAGAAAGAAAAATTAGGGCACATTTTGAGTGACTTCTCAAATCCTCTTCTATTTCATTAAAATATTCTGACATGCAGACTGAAACATGCACTTTCAATACCAGCAGCAGACTTCCCTGGTGAGCAGTAGCTTTACTATAGTGATCTAATAAGCAACTAGAGTGCTAACATTCTGAATTTATGGCAAATGTGTGACACATCTGAATGCCTTCTTGATGGAATCAAAGTAAAAAACTGAAAGTATTTCCTACTGAGGAGACTGTAGTAAACGAGGAAATTAGGAAACTTCATAACAAATAGGTCTCCCAAAATGGCCACCAGAGACAAAAGAGCCCAAATGTAGCCCAAATATCACCCAGATGTAGCCCAAGTGACAGAATGTCCCAGAGTGTTCTAACGAACAACTAGAGTGCTAACAGTCTTACTTATGACAAAAGTATGGCACATCTGAAGCCATCTTGATTGGAATAAAGTGGTAACACTTAAAACATTTAATTTACAAAGGAACAAAATGAGGGGGTTCATTTGGCCATAGAAATTATGATTAGTGCTGCAGAAAGAAAAAATAGGGCACATTTTGACTTCTCAAATCCTCTTCCATTTCATAAAAAAATTCTGACATGCAGACTGAAACATTCACTTTGAGTACCAGCAGCAGACTTCCCTGGTGAGCAGTAGCTTTACTACAGTGATCTAATGAGCAACTAGAGTGCTAACATTCTGAATTTATGGCAAATGTGTGACACATCTGAATGCCTTCTTGATGGAACCAAAATAAAAAACTGAAAGCATTTCCTACTGAGGAGACTGCAGTAAATGAGGAAATTAGGAAACTTCTTTACAGATAAATCTCCCAAAATGGCCACCAGAGACAAAAGAGCCCAAATGCAGCACAAATATCACCTAGATGTAGCCCACATGTAGCCCAATGACAGAAGTGTGCAAAACACATTTTTTGTGTATTTGCAGTTTTATATAGTGCAGACTTGTCAGGTATTGGAGTGCTTTACATGAGCATTGGTTACATCACACAAGATCAAATTCATTTTGGTTGTAGACATGGGGAGATTAAGTGATTTGACCAGAATCACAGAATGTTGAGCTGAAGCAGAAACTCCAACCTGGTTCCCCAGTTGCAAAGTCTGCAACTCTGAAAGTAACACTACATCCTCTCCCCTAGGTGCAACATTTAATCAAGTGGTCAACTGGATAAAAAAATAAAGATTACAAATAATTTAAAAGTTCTTTGTCGCTATTTGAAAACTCAGAAAATATGTCCTCATTTTAGTTTTTTAGAGCACTAACCATAATTTTGATGCAAATAAGACCCTCTCATATATGTAATTTCTAAAGGAAATGCTCTAGGTATTACAGTTTTGATTACATCAAGATGACGTCAGGCGTTCCACACTTTTGTAATAAATATAGAATGTTAGCAATCTAGTTGTTCATTGGGATACTGTTGAGAGGCCGAGGGCAAGGGCACGGACTCTGAAAATTGAAGGCAGGTAGGAGAGTGCAGAGGCAACAATTTGACCACACTGGGCAGGCAGGAAGGGCAGTGGCAGCACAACAGACTATGGAGGGCAGTGGAAAGGGGGGCAGGGGCAACAAACCAACAATACAGGACTGGCAAGAGAGGCTGTGGCATTATAATAGACCATTGTGGGCAGAAGACAAAGGCAGTGGTAGTACAACCATACATTCCAACAGACCCGTTTCAGACAGGAAACGTCCAATGTTTTTAAGCTCAAATCAGTCAGTCAATACTTTATTTCGGCTTTACAGCCATAAAAGTCAAAAGCAACAATAAATGAACATTTACATACAAAGCCATGATATACAATTATATACAATAGACATAAGGTGATTTTACCTCCATGAATTAGGCAATACCAAATATAAGATATAAATAAGATTATTAAATTAGTTAAAAACCAGACCACTATCTAAAAACTGAGGTAGACTAGATGTCATATTACCATAAAGTGGGGAGATCAATAAATTCCCCCCCCTGCAATTACAGTTTATGACCAGACCGTTCCTTAATAATATACACATTAAATAGAAATCTACTTATACCAAATACCACTAATTGTGAGGTGTCAGATTTTAATATGCGCTCCGCTGCTCTGTATGACCTAACCCCCACGTGTTTACAAAGGGGTTTGATCCAACAGAGCCTCGGTTTCTTGTAAGCCGGACAGAAGAAGAGTAGATGAACATCATCTTCCCTAGCCCCTAATGAACACAAGGTGCACAGATCCGAACCGTTTTCCCCGGCCCACCTACATGTGTAAGTGCTGATCAATAAAACCCCGTACCTGAATTGCAAATATAGTGATTTTGCTAGTGGAGGGGTAATCTCATCCATAAATTCTTCAAATTTGGGTGTGTCTTTTATATTTAGGAATTTCTGGGTCAATGTGCCAATCGTAGATTCAAGGATTAGCTCACCGTTAACATAAGACCAGAAAGTCTCCTTTAGAATTTTTTTGGAGAGCTGAGTCATATTCTGAGGCTCCTCCCAAAAATGTAAAAGCCCTAATCTCTTAAACCACATACATATATACTTCAGCCACGTATGTAAATACATTCCACGTGGATTCATTGTATGCATAGTCGCCTTTTAATGAATATCACGCAAATCGTCATGGTGATGGGTACATACGGTTTGTCCAGCTTGTCCTAGGTGTTTCTATAAATATATATTTTTTTAAAATAATAAAAAACAAAGGCCGGCCCCGGGGGATGGGGTCCCCGGGGCCATAAAAAAAAAAAAGGCCATGACCCGGGGGTTGGGGTCCCCGGGGCTGATTAAGGCCTTGGGAGGGCCAAATGTAGTTTTTTTCAACAAAAAAAATTAGGGTGCAGGCCCTGGGGGATGGGGTCCCCAGGGCCAATAAATTAGAAAAAGAAGGGGGGCCACACAGCCCTCCTTCTTAAAAGAATAAAATAAATAAAAGACCGGCATCGCGCCGGAGGCCACACCCCCTCCTTGCAGCACTCTGCAAATGGGCCCCCTGGCTAGTTGTAAGTTAGGGAATTAGTTCCCCTTCAATACTGAGGGTCCCTGAGGGCCAACTAGCCCAACAGGTATCTCCAGTATGCGCCAGGGAGCTGCGTTGCAGACAGGTGTTCTGAGGCCACGCCCCTTTTTACACCTCTATGCAACGCAGCTCTGTGGCGCTTACTGGAGTTACCTAGTGGGCTAGTTTGACCCTAGGGACCCGTAGGATTCAAGGGGACTTAATCTCTCAACTTAGAACGGCCACAGGGTGCATTTACACAGTGGTGAAGGGAGGGGACGGGGCCTGAGGTGACATGTGCAAACACGCCCTGTGGCGCGTTTTAAGTTGGGGAAATAATTCCCTTTCAATCCTGAGGGACCCTTGGGGCCAACTAGCCCACCAGGTGCTTCCAGTAAGCGCCACTGCTCTGCGTTGCAGAGAGGTGGTGCAGGCCGTGCCCCTTTTTACACCTCTCTGCAATGGCGCTTACTGGACGTACCTAGTGGGCGATTTTGCCCCTAGGGACCCTCAGGATTCAAGGGGACCTAATCTCCCAACTTAAAAAATGGCCACAGGGCGTATTTACACAGTGGGGAAGGGAGGGGACGGGGCCTGATGTGACATGAGCAAACACGCCCTACGGCGCATTTTAAGTTGGGGAAATACTTCCCCTTCAATCCTGAGGGCCCCTGGGGGCTAACTAGTCCACCAGGTGCTTCCAGTAAGCGCCACTAAGCTGCGTTGCAGAGAGGTGGTCCAGGCTGTGCCACTTTTTACACCTCTCTGCAACGCAGCTCTGTGGCGCTTACTGGAGGTACCTAGTGGGCTAGTTGGACCCTAGGGACCCTCAGGATTCAAATGAACCTAATCTCCAAACTAAAAACGGCCATAAGGCGTGTTTACACAGTGGTGAAGGGAGCAGACGGGGCCTGAATTAACGTGTGCAAACAAGCCCTGTGGTGCGTTTTAAGTTGGGGAAATAATTCCCCTTCAATCCTGAGGGACCCTGGGGGCCAACCAGCCCACCAGGTGCTTCCAGTAACCGCCACTGCGCTGCGTTGCAGAGAGGTGGTCTAGGCCGTGCCCCTTTTTACATCTCTCTGCAACGCAGCTCTGTGGTGCTTACTGGAGGTACCTAGTGGTCTAGTTGGACCCTAGGGACCCTCAGGATTCAAGGGGACTGAATCTCCCAACTTCAAATGGCCACAGGGGGTGTTTACACAGTGGAGAAGGGAGGGGACGGGGCCTGAGGTGACGTGTGCAAACACGCCCTGTGGTGCGTTTTAAGAGGTAGTTTTAATCCCCTGCCCTATTATATACTAGGGGCTTACAGAGGAGGTCATGCTAATCACAGGGGGACCCCAACGCATAGTGTTCCCTAGTGTATGTAGATGTTTTCACTGTATGTCTTTTAACATAGCATTGGCTCTAGGACTGGTTAGTCAGACTCAGTTACCACCAGTATCCGTCTGAAAAAGTTGAGGGTACAGGATGATTTTGCAACAAGGCTTCTTTCTGCTCTTCTGTTTGTTCTTTCAGCACGTTATCCTTCTTCCTGCACTTTTCTTCGTCTTTGAGGACTTCTGTTGCTTCTTTATGCATTTCTTTCTTTTCTTTCTGTGTGTTTTTTCTTCTTTCTTCACATGTCCTATCTCTGTAGGCATAGTTAGAAATTAGCATTTAAAAAACCTTTGAAATTCACTGAAAAAAACATAGGTTTCAATGGCGTTATAGTTAGCTGGACTTTTCACTCGTACAAAACCATTGAAATTCCCCCGTTATAGTTAGTTCAGCTAACTATAACTCGCGCGCCCGCAATGCACTGCTGATGACGTCACATATTACATCACTCATGACATGGTCAGTGACATCACTCATGACATCACTGATGACATCTCAAATGACATCACTCATGACATCATCCTTGTGATAGAGTGGCAGACCTCTCTCCCCCTAATATAACCTTTGATACACTCATTCAAAAATAGAAACTAAAATTTTCAAAACAATGGACATACCAATACCAGTTACAACAACCTATTCAGTAAATCTAAGATCCACATACACATCCACTCATTCACCAACCGTCCTATACAGTCACTCATACATGTACTCACTCGTCATATGTACTCATACACCTATACATCCTGTTACACAACGCCACTCATCCATAGAGTTACTCACACACATAGCCGCTCATGATAATAAAGAATCAAACATCCATTTACTTGCATATACAGTTATACACACACCCCCACACTTACTTCTACAGAAACTTACACATACTTAGTCTTTTAAACAATCACTTATAGAAACACATACTTATTCATATAGGAACTCTTTCAATCTCTCACTCTCACATATACTCACTTATGTACACCAATAGTCACATATACTAGTTTAAAACATATGTAGTTACTCATAAAGACACTATTGAGACAGTCATTCACTCACTAACACACCCATGCACACACTCATCCACCCATACAGTCCTGCACACATGCTGTCTTCAACACATACAAACAGTGAGTCACTCATTCATGCACCTATGCACTACGGAATACCCCCCACCGAACCATATAGACACTCATACTGATACTCAAAAAACCAATTAATCAATTTTTCAAAAACAAATCATCCATTTAGACACTTATATACCCATTTATTCTTCCATCGACCTTGAGATGTACATATATAAAACATATGTTATTTTCAGAAAAACACACATTCACTGGATGATGTTATCAGCGATGTCATCAGTGATGTCATCAGTGATGTCATGAGTGATGTCACTGACCATGTCATGAGTGATGTAATATGTGACGTCATCAGCAGTGCATTGGGGGCGCGCGAGTTATAGTTAGCTGAACTAACTATAACGGGGGAATTTCAATGGTTTTGTACGAGTGAAGAGTCCAGCTAACTATAACGCCCCTGAAACCTATGGTTTTTTCAGTGAATCTATATATATATATATATACATAGATATATATATACATTTATGTTTCCTGATTCGAACGACCCCCCGCATCTCAGTCGCAATGGGTGCTGCCACATGTGGAGGCGAATCCACGAAACATGTGAAAGAGTATCCAAAAGGAAAGATGTGGCGCACTCAGGAGGTATGATTTCAATACTATATTAAACAACCACCATCTCTGACAAACGGGTTTCGGCCCGTCTCTACAAAACAAAATCCTGGAATGTGGCCCAAAAGTTCACTAATGGCTTAGTCATTGAGATTCCTTTATGCATTGTTTCTCTTGTGTATTACAGTAGGTGTGCTGTATGTGAGACAGGATATGGCCAGATGCAGGTACTGTGTTTGCTTTGCCACAAGAGCTATATCTCACTGACACAGACTAAGTAGGGTGACGTTCATCTGAGCTTGCTTGCTTCCTTGTTGGTGAGAGTCTAGTAAGTCAGTTCAGGATTGACTGTACCTATTGGAGGATTACCATGTGTGATTTGTATAAAGCTAGCCTCTGCTTAGAGTTGCAGAGTGAGTGAAAAAAGATAGATTGGATTGCGTCCACAAGTGATCTCCAGTGCTTGAAATTAATTCAAGCATTCCTTACATCTTCATTGTTGCTCTTGCAGAAGAAATGCAGCAGGTTTGCCCAGATGTGGGTACTGTGTTTGCTGTGTCATTGGCAAAGCTAACAGGTCACTTTTGCATTTTAAATTACAAGCAAGACATTTTGGGTTTGTTATTATCACAGAGTGGGAGGCACACAATAGCTAAAGGGGCAAGGGCCAGGCAGGTGAACTGCAAGGAGACTGCAATGGTAGGAGAAGGATACACACAGCTGTAGGGATACAGGGGCACTAAAGGCTGATGCAGGGGAGGCAGGGAAAGCATGGAAGTGGTCCTGGGGAACTGAGATGCAAAGAGAGGATAGAAGGATAGGTCATGGAAGCAAACAGAAACTGCAGGGGGCGGTCATAGAAATGAGAGAAAGGGACAGAGAGAAGGATGATGGGGCACATAGGGACACAAGAGAAGGAAGGACACAGAATGGGCATGATGGTGGGTGGCAAACTGGGGTGCTGCAGGGGAGTGGGGAAATTATAGGGAATGGAGTGTCATACAGAGCAGCAGCACTCAGTGTGTGAGAACCTAGGGGTAACCTGGGGCAGAAGAAATGCAGAAGTCGAGGAAGGGATACACAAAGAGGTGCTGGAAGTCTGTGGGTCAAACAGAGGATCTGAAGAAAAGGGGGACTTGAGGGTGACAGAGAGCCAAGGCATGCAGGGATTATAAGAGGGATATGTACACACAAACATACACCCACATATATTTTCGATGTATAATTCTGAAAGTAGATAATCCAATGTACTGTACCATTTTCTATTTTAGAAGTTATTATCATTCTTTTTTGTAAAAAATTCCATATCACAATTATTTGAACTAAATGCAGGTACTAAATCTGTTTTTATTATTTGTAATTGGCACCCCATGTGCTGCAGATATTTTTTAATCTTCTCTCACTTAATTGCAAGTATCACAGATCAAAAATCATTGTATTCACTTTGGAATTAATTTGAGATGGAAGAAGCAGTGTTCAGTCCTGGTTCTTACAAACCCACTTCTCTACACATGTAATTAATTTCAAAAAAGCTCATTCCTACAAGACAGGATGTCGGAATTTATTCCAGTCCACCAACTTTTGTCATTCTTTCTCCACAATTCAGATCTCAATTTAGCCCTTACTTTCTGTGCGCTTTTAGCAACTACTTACTTCGATTCCTTTGACAACCTGAGAATGTCTCACAGCTGAACGAAATATTAATTACATTTCAAAGCAAACCTTTTATTCATTTGGGGACAATCTGTGAAACAGAAATCTGTGACTGAGGCTGCTGCCAAGCCAATTACTGCAAAATAACACAAATGTGCCTTGACAGATGCATTTTTTCATTGGAAGAGTGTTTGTTTCTGAAATCAACAAGCTAAATTCTCTTAATTAAGTGATTCAGAATTATTTACATGTCTATTCATCTCTTTCTCTCTAATAGTCTTCATAAAGATAAATCTATATCTGTTTGTTGTTATGTGCATTTATTTATCTCCTCTTTTAAGAATGTGCTCTATCCAACTAAACCTGATCTCTTCCTTTTCTCTCTCTCTCTCTCTCTCGCTCTCTCTGTCTATGTGCTCAATGTCCATGGCAATCTGTTTGTCTATCCCTGCCAGGGTTGGACTGGGACAGAAAATAGGCTCAGGCACCAGCACCAAAATAAAATTGCTACTGATTAATGAAATAGATAGCTAAAAAGTGGCCCATATTTGCAAATTGGTGCTGTTTTGAACTTGTAATGGCATACTGGATACTGGATAAGTATATGACAAAATATGAAAGAGTACATGCATTTGATATTTTTTTTTAATATCAGGGAGATAAGCTATACATTCGAACCCAGCAGACAACAAAACAAGCCCATAAATAGCTTAAAAAACGACCTACACAATGATCTGTCAGACCACCCCATCGGGCACTGACTGATTACCTGATTGGCCAACCGATCCTGCTCTCTACTTCTGCCTTTTTACACATTACAATCAGAGCTACGACACAGTCTGTCCTATTTTTGTCTGTTTATCTATAGATCCAGTGTTTTCTGTTTATATTCATCTCTCTTTGTCTTCATGAAGTAATATTTAGTCATGTGTATGTATTCTTCCCTTTAGCTATTTAAAATGTGGTCTGTCTGCCCAATCAACCGGCAGACAGAAGGACAATCTGTCTATCTACCTATCTATTTATCTATCTATCTATCTATCTATCTATCTATCTATCTATCTATCTATCTATCTATCTATCTATCTATCTATCTATCTATCTATCTATCTATCTATCTATCTATCTATCTATCTAACGGTACTTGTAAAGTGCAATTTATCATCCGTGAGGGTATCCAGGAGTTAAGATGCATGCCGATTTATATCACTAATCAGGCAACCGGGCCATTTGTTTTTTGTTGTCATGATATAATAAATTAGGATGTCTGCTAAAATTAGCATCACAAAAGTATATAATTTGCACCACGTATCAGGTTTGAATATAGGATGAAATTAAGCACTCCCAATGAAAAATGTTAACAGGAGTCAGCCTTTCAACCCTTTTTCAAGGGTAGATTACCTTTTTCACACATGTATGCACGTGCACTATCTTTTCCATGTCATCGGTTGAAGATTTGGGTCTGAAGGTGATTGTTCACATGAGTTTTGGGCTTTGATGAAGACAGACAGGTTAAAAACATGTGGCCATTGATTAAAATTCCTTGAAACAAGTCCCTGGAGTGTGAGCTTTCTTGTGTAACTAGGAATCAACACTTGTATAGTTAGGAGCTATTTTCTATTGGAAATCTGCAACATTCTATTCCCAATAAGTCTGGCGCCGGTTGATGAATCCTCGCGAAATTTTCCAAACTTTTGGCCAGCTCTACCCGGCTCCTACCCTGAAAGTTTTGTGGTGATTCGTAAAGCGGGGGCCGAGAAAAAAGGGGGGGTCCCAAAACACGTTTTCCCCATGCAATTTCCCATAGGATCTGTTGTCGCAGCTACAGCCCGAACCGCTGAACGTAATGACACCAAATTTGGCAAAGAGGTAGTCCTCAGTTCAGACTCGTGCCTTTTGCATAACTGGTGTGAATCTGTTCATTAGTTCCTGTGAAAATTAGGGTAAAAAGTTAGTGATATCTATGGCCGGGGAGGATCCGCAGACCCTACCCGCACTGTAAGCGCGCCCTCCCCGAATCGAGCGTGCACCCTCCCGATCACGCGCTGAATGCTAATTGGCTGTCGAGTGTCTGTCTACATTCGAAACCAGGAACTGTTGGCGGCCATTTTCTGCCTCGGTAGAAGCGAGGCTGAAGAAGCAAGGGGAATAAGTGTGTAAAACATATAAAGGGGGCAGAGTGGAAATACTCTGACCCTCTAGAGGTGCTTAGGGGGTCCCAGAAGGACCCCCTGGGGCCCGCTTTAAAAAAAAAGAAAAAAAATGCGAAATGCGCGCAGCGTGCGCGCATCCTATCGCGTTTGGTGCACGGATCCTCTCACGTTGGGTGTGCGGATTCAAGGGGAAAAAATTTTTAAAAAGACAAGAAATCATTGGTTGTATGACAACTTTCTACACTGAAAGGTAGGGTGTATAGTTCTGTTTTTTAAATGCATGATTCTTATTGGTTAACAAAAACTTATTGTAAGGAACATTATATATGATAAGCTGATATGTGCAGAAGGCAGATTGGGGGAAGGGTTGAAATGTATTTCATTTGGAAAGGGTTGAAATGTTTAACCAATAGAAATGTGTGTTTGCTTTTGAATTTATATGTGAAGGATTTTGATTTGATGTTTACATGTATATGTGTAGAAAATTAAAGGGAAACGTTGCCATTCTTTGTTTTTGCTGAGAGGTGCACAGTGCAGAGATTCTGCTGTGTGACTAATATACTTCTTAATCTACAAAACAACTTGAAAGGTGAGTTATTTAATTGTGAGGAGATGTATGTAGACTATTTTGATTTTAATCAGACTAATGTATTTCTCCTGCTAAAGTGTAGGGAGTACTTTTTTTCTCTACAATCTTATTGACAGTGTGTGTGCATGTAGAAACCATTCTGTGATAAGCATTTGTGTTTTTCATGTGTTTGCAGACAGATAACTGTGCTGTTTTTATATTTTGGTAGAATTAGAAACCAGTCATTGTTTATGAATTTGTGAAATGAGTTATATTTCTATACTAAAATGTAGTACTCCTTCTAGATGAAGAAATGTGTTTTGGTATAGTGCAAGGGATAGTGTTGTTTGTCTAGAATCACACAGTGAGTATGTGTGCGTTTGGGAACCACTGTGAGAGAAGCATTTGGTAACATTGTGTATTTGCTGACAGATAACTGTTTTAAAACCTGTCATGTTGTCAAGGTTTAGTAGCATTAGAAGCCAGTCTTTGCTTATGCATTGATAAAATAAGTCATGCTTTGACACTAATGTGATGTACTTTAATATGTAGATTGTGTGTAGTCTCCTTACCCCTTGCACAGTAGTGAATGAGGTTTTGTAAGCTGCTAGAGATAGTGTTGCTTCTCTAGAATCACACTGTGAGTCTGTGTGCATTTGGGAACCACTGTGAGAGAAGTATTTGGTAACATCGTGTATTTGCTGACAGATATCTGTTTTAAAACCTGTCTTGTTGTCAAGTTTTAGTAGCATAGATGGCAGTTTTTGCTTATGCTTTGATTAAATGAATTAGGCTTTGCCACAAAAGTGCAGTCCTGAAATATGTAGATTGTGTGCAGTTCCCTTACCACTTCCACAGTAGTGAATGATTTTTGGTAAACTCCTAGGTATAGTGGTTGTTGTCTAGAATCACACTGTGAGTCTGTGTGCATTTGGGAACCACTGTGAGAGAAGCATTTGGTAACATCATGTATTTTCTGGCAGATAACTCTTTTAAAACCTGTCATGTTGTCAAGTTTTAGTAGTATTAGAAGCCAGTCTTTGCTTATGCGTTGATTAAATGAGTCATGCTTTGACACCAATGTGCTGTACTTAAATATGTACATTGTGTGCGGTACCCTTACCTCTTCTAGACTAGTGAATGAGTTTTGGTAAACTCCTACGAAAGTGTTGCTTGTCTAAAATCACACTGTGAGTCTGTGTGCATTTGGGTAAGGATTGTGATAGAAGCATTTGGTAACATCGTGTATTTGCTGACAGATAACTGTTTTAAAACCGGTCATGTTGTCAAGTTTTAGTAGCTTTAGAAGCTATTCTTTGCTTATGCATTGATAAAATGAGCCAGGGTTTGACACTAAAGTGCAGTACCATGTACTATTCTCTTCACTGTGCCAGAACTGAAAATTTTAAAGTTTTACCCAGGCACTGTCCTAGCAGTAGTCTGATGATTTAGTCAGTTTCCAAGTACTCATGTTGTGAACCATACATTACCACATAGACTGCTTCAAATGTCTATGCAGTATGCATGCAGTCTTCTAACATACTATACACTTGTCTTTCACACCTTCAATTCCCTAGTCAGTATCCATACAGTCCAGCAAACATCCTGTCACTCCCTTTGCACTCCTCTAGTGACCCATTCAGTACCAAGTACTAATCCATTCACTGTGTCAAAAGCCAACCACTCACCCAGGCACTCTCTTTGCTGTACTCTAATCATTCCGTCAGTACCCAAGTACTCATGCAGTGAGCCAGGCCTTAGCACATAGACTGCTTCAAATGCCTATTCACTATGGATGCAGTCCTCTAATCACCTACACAGTTGTCTTTCACACCTTCAATTCCCCAATCAGTATTCACCCAGTGTGTCTCCTTATAGTATTGTAATCATTCGGTCAGTTAGCATGTAGTCTTTTAGTGAGGTAGGCTTTAGGGCATGAACTGCTTCAAAGTAGTATGCACTATGCATGTAGTGTTTTAACCAACGTCACACTTGTGTTCCAGGGCTATAGTTTCTTAGTCAGTTTTTATATAAAATGTGTTTGTACAGTAATGGAATAGTATAAATTTGAAAGTTATTAATATACATTTATTTGTGATTCTTTTTTACAGATACTGTTTTTCAACGTAAAAATTGAGAAATCATGCCAGAAAAAGAAATAAAAAGAAAAGAAACTCAGAAAGGCGCAGGAGTGTTTGTCATCCGTTTGTACTCTTCTCTTGCAAGATTGTTTGGATGAAGGGTCCTTAGGTGTTTCATCATACTTGCCGTACGAGTATTTCTTGTTAGGATCCCCTTGTGACAGAACTCTTTTGCAAATCTTGCACGTGACCAAGGTGGCATTGGTCTTTGTTTGCCCCTCGGGAAAAGTAAAACATTTCCACACCACTGAAGAAAAACATTGTGGGCGTGGCGCCTTCTCCAAAAATGTATCCTCAGATTCGGTGACTATTTTAAAGCAGCAACATTTACAGTTTTTGTAAGCTAAACTTATAAAATGTTGTTAGACGTAAGCATTGTATATATCTGTGATTTGTATCTTGTGGTATTTTGCTGAGAATAGCATGTTGTTTTTTTTGTAACAATCTTCCTGATTGTTTTTTTTTTTGCCCACTGTTAAGTGATGAGTACGACAGAAATCACAATTTTTAGTGAAATTCAATATATTCTGAGAACTGGCAAACAAATTACTTTGTGGAAATTATGCTGTGTTGTAAAAAATGTATTATTACATGTTACAATTTTTTTTTCCTTTTCTTTCACAGATCCAAATTTTAAAATAAGCAATTTATACGAATTTAGATTGCAATGAAAATCTGAAAAAAATGTATATCATATTTTATTCCTATTACTGTGAAGGTAAGTTTAACTAAGTCTCAGTATGCAGAATGAGGAGGTCTGCAAGAAGCTACAAAGTTGAAACACGTTTCGAAAAACACTCTGTTTATACCTATGTAGTTTTGAAATCTGACGATAATCAGATATCATGTGACCTGCAAAAAAAGAGATTTGAGGGGTTCATAATATTTCCCATTGTACCTATTGAAGCCAGGACCACAATCATTTCAATCATTCTTCTTTGAACATCTTTGCAGACAAAACTCTGTGCTTACCTTCTATCATTCGCAAGGAATTTTAAAACCGGAAATATGTCACTTTTTGTAACATAGTTATTGAGCAAGACACTCTTTCATATTTACAAAGAGAGGAAAAGGCACTCTGTGCACTTTTTATACTCCATGTAAATACAACCTCATTATGCACACCAGTTTGCGTTGAAAGGGTGTTCTATAAGTGTTGTTGTGCATGATTGCACTGAATACTCATAGAACAAGACACATGTCTAGATTTATCAGAAATCATTAATCTCGATATGTATGTGAATGCTGCACCATTCTAAAATTGGTGTAGGAAAGCACAACAAGGAGAATTGTTTTCATTTCTCCACATTTTTATATCTTCAATGCATGCTACAATGCTCAGCATACATTGAAAGCGAAACATGCCTTTACTGATTGTTTTTGTGCAGGAAGGTGTGCCTTCCTGCACAAAAACAAACAGCATATGACACAGATATCCTTGCACTATGGTGCAAGGGTGTCTGTGTCACCACATGGCTGCAGTTTAAGCAGCCGTGCACAGAGAGAAGCATAGATTTGCAACATATTTATGTACATATGTTGCATCCCTGTGCTTCGAAAGTACTACAGTACACTGCAGTTAAAGAAGTTACTGTGTGATGCTGCAGCACTTCCTCATAGTTCTGCACTTATACATTCACCATACGCTACTAATGCATTCATTGAGTCAATTACATACTACACATTCTTCTAAACTTTCATACACTAACAAAGAAATTTAGCTCTTTTTTTAAACCAAGAAAGTTAGTTCTTACAAGAACATTTTTTTTCTTCTTTTTTTTTGTTTATTTTTTTGGGGGGTTTCTGAACAATTTTTTATTTTTTTGGGTTTTTCTGCAAAAAAACAAACAAAAATAAAACAGGAGGAACCAAACAATGAACTTCAGGGAACGATACAAAAAAAAAACCTAGCAAATGTGACTTTCTTGCCGGCGGCAGATCAGATCGATCGACTGCTCAAAAAAATTGAAATTGAGGATGGATGTCCAAATTTTGGGCTGATGGATGCACTCTTGAAGTGCTCATCTGTGATGAGGTGGAAGGCGCAGGAGCAGAAGTGTTTCTCATCCGGTTGCACTCTTGCAAGATTGTTTGGATGAAGGGTCCTTACGTGCTTCATCATACTAGCCGTGCCGCACAAGTGTTTCTTGTTAGGATCCCCTCGCGACAGCACTCTTTTGCAAATCTTGCATGTGACCAAGGTGGCATTGGTCTTATTCTGCCCCTCAGGAAAAGTAAAAAATGTCCACACCACTGAAGAAAAACATTCTTTGCGTGGTGCCTCCTCCAAAAATTCATCCTCAGTTGTATGAGGAGATGCAGGTGATGCTTGCTGTCCTGAAGCCATTTTTAGTTGAAAAAAGTTAGAGCTAAGTGTAAACTTAGTCTATAAAAATCTTCTTCTCTGCAAAGAGATGCTCCTCCAAATAAGGTCAAAGAAGAATGATTGAATTGGGTGGGGTCTTTCAATAGTTAGAGTGGAAGTGTAATGAACCAATCAAATTGTTTTTTTTGCAGGTCACACGGGATCCGCGCACCCTGCGCATATGCAGCACGCACCCAGCGCGCATCCGCGAAATTGAATTAAAATAAATTATAGGATTAGATGTAAAAGTATATTAGTTTTAAGACCAGTTTAGAACGTTGCGTTACGTACATCGAACGTGTCACGTATAGGCTGGGAGTCGCGTTCCTGTCGCATTGCGATTGCGCACCAAACACATACCCAACGCATACCATGCGCGGATGTCATTTCAGATGTCATCAGTGATGTCACTGACCATGTCATGAGTGATGTAATATGTGACGTCATCAGCAGTGCATTGCGGGGGCGCGAGTTATAGTTAGCTGAACTAACTATAACAGGGGAATTTCTAGGGTTTTGTATGAGGGAAATGTCCAGCTAACTATAACGCCCCTGAAACCTATGGTTTTTCTTAGTGAATTTCTAAGGTTTTTTAAATGCCAATTCCTAACTATAACACCCTGAAACCTTTGGTTTTTTCAGTGAAAAAAAAAAATATATATATATATATATATAAATATAAATATATGTGTATATATATATATATATATATATATATATATATATGAACTCGAAAGATCTTCCCCAATATATCCGGAAGAAAAACGAATCCTTGTGCGGTTAAATAATTCTTTATTCCTCAGTCAGCCATTCGCCAAACGCGTTTCGAGTGCGCAGCACCCTTGTTCACTGACGCTGAGTAAAGTTTTTTGTGGCCATTTAACTTTGCTTTGCACGTGACCATACAACTACAAAATGAGTGTATAAGAAAACAGACTCATAGTTTTTGAAATAAAAAACAATCTTATGCTGTTGGCGGCATGAATCACAAACCAATTTCATTAATTTTAAACTAAAATAGTAAATCATGAACGGCAGTGATTTCACTATTGAAACAATGTTTGATTATCTATTCTAATCATAGAATATGAATAATGCCCAAGTGGGCTTTCTTTATCAAACCATATTATTATTAAACAATGCTTTCAAAATTCTTCCAGCCCTAGTGGGCTATGTTGCCAATGCAATGCATCAATTTTTAAACAATTTGAGTCAATTCATACGTTGAAAAGCTTTTCATAGAAGAAAAATTTGTTAGGAACAGATTATTCAGAGCTGATTATTAAAGGTGCGTGTACATATCCTCTTCAACATTCAAACCATCTGGCTGCTTAAAATGTAATTCAATTATGTAACGTGACTCCAGTCTTCTTAGTTGTTTCTCCCTGTTACCTCCCCTGGGATTTTTTTCAACTGCATCTATTACATAATATGTTAGGCCGTCGGGTCGCTTATTGTGGAATTTCTCAAAGTGACGAGCGACAGGATATGATCTGTCGTCGTTCTTTATTGCTCTTAAGTGTTGTAGCACTCTCTTATGTACTTCTAAAATTGTGCTGCCCACGTACCTCAAGCCACAAGGGCATTGAAGCACGTAGACAGCATAATCAGTTTTACATGAGAATTTTCCTCTTACTTTTCGCAATTGTTTGTTTAAACCTGGTACATATTTATCTGTGTTTACACCATATGTGCATACTTTGCACTTGGTGCATTTCACAAATCCTTGCTTTTTTGTTAGCCAAGTTGTTTTTCGTTTGGATTTTTTTAAATTGCTTCTGACCAAGGTTTGTTTAAACGATTTTGCATTGCGAAATGTAATCTGCGGCCTACGAGGGAAAACTTTTCCCAGAATAGGGTCATTCTTGATCACATGCCAGTGTTTGTTTAAAATGCCTCTTAATTTGATATGCTGTGTGCTGTAAGTTGTGATGAATCTACCTGGTTGGGTTAAAGATATTTTCTTATTCTTCCCTTGATTCTGTTCTTTTTTGTCAAATAGAATATTTTCTCTTTTCCTTCTCTGAACTTTATGGATTGCATTATCTATCCATTCATCCGGGTAGCCCCTTTCCTGGAATCTCTCTTTTAGTACTGTTAGTTCTTCCTCAATTACCTGGTCTTTGCTACAGTTGCGTTTTGTGCGTATGCATTCACCATATGGAATGCTCTTTTTCAAATTTATGGGGTGAAAACTTTTTGCGTGTAAGATAGTATTGCTGGAAGTAGGTTTTCGGTATAGCTTAGTTTCTATTTTGCCATCTTCAATATATACTGTTAGATCCAAAAAATTGATTTTGGTCTTGCTCATTTCACTTGTAAATTTCAAGTTGAGGTCATTGTTTTGTAAACTATTGATAAATGACTTGGCTTCTTCTTCTGTACCTTTCCATATGACAAACAGGTCGTCAATAAACCTACTCCAATGCAAAATGTTATTCTCCCATTGTTGTTGGTACTGCGTCCTGACCACCTGCTCCTCCCACCAGCCCATAAGCAAATTGGCATAGCTGGGGGCGAAGCAGGTGCCCATCGCAGTACCGCACACTTGATGGAACAGTTCATTATTGAACATAAAGTAATTATTTGTTAGGCATTTGTCAATCATTGACAGTAACATTTGAGTGTGAGCCCACATTGTAATGGGTCTTGAACCTAAAAAATATTTGACAGCCTTTATCCCATCAGTGTGTCGTATACTCGTGTACAGTGTTGACACATCAATCGTTATTAAGAGATAATCATTTTCCCATGGTAGGTCATAGATACCCCTCAAAAAATCCACTGTATCCTGGATATAGGAAGGTAGAGTTTGAACTAGGGGATTGATGAATGAATCTACGTATTTTGAGGTGTTCTCTAGGGCGCTACCTATTGCTGAAATAATTGGGCGCCCTGGCGGTTCTTGAATATCTTTGTGCACCTTGGGAATTAGATAAAAAACTGCCGTTATTGGATGGTCAATTTTTAGGAAATTATACTCATCTTGTTTGAGTAAACCCTGGTCAAACCAATGTTTCAATTGCACATTATATTCATCATTGCTGGTAAGCATAACTTTTTCACCCTCTCGTACATAACATTTTTTGTTATTGAGTTGTTTGTAAGCTTCAATCAGATATTTCTGTTTGTCCCATAGGACAATATTGCCCCCTTTGTCCGCGTTGCGTATAATGCAGTTTTCATTTTCAGGCAGTTTCTTTAATAGGGTTTGATACTCAGTTTGTTTAGTGTACTTATTTCTCACATTTGTTTGACAACTCAATTTTTTAAGTTCGTTTGTAACAAGTTCGCAAAAAATGTCAATTCCATCTCTTGCTGACATGGGGATGAATCGTGAAGTGGGTTTAAAACCAGTTGGTATCCCTTGCCTAATGGATAGACCCTCTTCTTGTGCAATTGTTTCCACATCCGTTGTATTTGTTTCAAATGCACTTGCCGTGTCCATTGATTTGAGTTCCATCATTAGATCAAAGTCGTCGACTTGTAATCCGCTTGCTGTAGTCGTGAGGCTTTCCAAGATTTGTGCTTTTCCGTTAGTAGGTGCACTTTTCTGCACAGGATTGATAAGAAAATGTTTCTTCAATTTGAGTGTTCTTATGAATTTGAAGCGATCTATTCTCGTTTGTACATAGTCCAGGTTAGATTCAGGGCAGAATGTTAAACCCAACTGTAAAATTTCTTTCTCTCGGTCAGTGAGGATTATTTCCGTCAAGTTGATTATTGCCTCATTGTTTCGCGCCATCATTTGTTCGTTCTCTTTTCCTGCTTTTGTTGTCCTCTTCCGACAGGCTGCCCCCTTCCTCCTCGAAGGAAATTCCCCCGTTATAGTTACTGCAGGCAACTATAACTCACGCAACCGCAATCCTCTGCTGATGACGTCAGATATTACATCACTGATGACATATGTGTCTTTATGAAAAATAAATATTTGTAATATATGTATAGCTAACGATTAATGGAAGAAGACATGGGTAAATAAGTGTCTAAATACAGTGATGTAATATCTGACGTCATCAGCAGAGGATTGCGGTCGCGTGAGTTATAGTTGCCTGCAGTAACTATAACGGGGGAATTTCATTGGTTTTTTACGAGTGAAATGTCCAGCTAACTATAACATGTGTGAAACCTATAGTTTGTTAAGTGAATATATATATATATATACACATATATATACACACATAAAGATATATATATATATATTTTCACTAAAAAAACATAGGTTTAAAGGACGTTATAGTTAGAAATTAGCCTTTAAAAAGCCTTTGAAATTCACTGAAAAAAACATTGGTTTCAGGGACGTTATAGTTAGTTGCACATTTCACTCATAGAAAACCAGAGAAATTTGGCCATTGTAGTTAGTTGAGCTAACTATAACTCGTGCCCCCATAATGCACAGATGAAGATGTCACATATTTCATCATTCATGACATGGTCAATGACATCACTGATGACATCACTGATGACATTTCAAATTACATTAAACCTCACTTTTCTCTTGAAGGTTCACTGTTCATCGACTTTTCCAAATGTAAAACAGCAGTCTTAATCATATCACTGTTGTAAGTCTGACCAAGTTTGTAAAGGTATGCATGCATATATCTCTGCTTTTACCTAGTGACATGTTAAATATAAACACAGAAATACTGGAATACCTGTGTTTCAAACAGTGTACTCTGTAAATTTGTGAACAAAAAGGTGTATGCATTTCTTTCTGCTCATAATATAGGGCACACAGGTATTCAATAGTATATTGAGGGGCTGTATTATACCTATATACATAAGACATGTCTGCCTATGCAACCGAATGAAAAAGCAGAACTAAGAAGATTTGACCACCTATAGGAGAAGCTACCCACTATTTAAGCTACCATCTTCAGATGCATAACACATGTGAGAATACATGTAGAAGTAGACATATACCTCAGTCACGAAAGCACCCAGCTTGTACTTCCCATTTGAATACAGAAAGAGGTGAAAGAAGTACAGAAAGAAGCAAGAGAATTGTAGAAAAACAAGAGAGGTGCAGAAAGAGTAGGAAATGTGCGGAGAGAGGCAAGAGAAGTGCAGAAAGAGGCAAGAGAAGAAGAGGCAAGAGAGTATTAGAAAGAGGGAATGGGGTACAGAAAGAGGCAAGAGGGATGCAAAAAGAAGTGAGAGAAGTACAGAAAGAAGCAACAGATGAGCAGAAAGAGGGAAGACGGGTGCAGAAAGAGGCAAGAGATGTGCAGAAAGAGGCAAGAGAGGTGGAGAAAGAGGAAGAGGGCTGCAGAAAGAGGCAAGTAGGGTACAGAACAAAGCAAGAAATGTGCAGAAAGAAGTGAGAAAAGTGCAGAAGGAAGGAACAGAGATGTAGAAAGAGGCAAGAGAAGAGCAGAAAGAGGGAAGAGGGGTGCAGTAACAGGCAAGAGGGGTGATCAAATAACGAAGAGAGGTACAGTTAGAAGCAAGAGAAGTGCCGAAAGAACAACAGTGGTGCAGAAAGAGGCAGGAGGGGTGCAGAAAGTGGCATGAGAAGTAAAGAAAGAATCAGCAGAGGTGCAGAAAGAAGCATGAGAGCTGTAGAAAGAGGTAAGAGAGGTACAATTAGAGTCAAGAGGCTATAGAAAGAGGGAAGATGGGTACAGAAAGTACCAAGAGAGGTACAGAAAGAGGCAAGAGGGATGCAGAAAGATGCAAGAGAAGTACAGAAAGAAGCAACAGAAATATAGAAAAAGGCAAGGAAGTGCAGAAAGAAACAATAGAAATGCAGAAAGAGTCGAGAGTAGTGCAGAAAGAAGCAACAGAGGTGCAGAAAGAGGCAAGAGAGGTACAGAAAGAGGCAGAAGATGTGCAGAAAGAGACCAAGTGAAGTGAATACAGGCAAGAGGGGTGCAGAAAGAGGCAAGAGTAGTACAGAAAGAAGCAACAGAGGTGCTGAAGGAGGTAGCAGAAAAGCAGAAAGAGGCAAGGGAGTTGCAGAAACAGGCAAGAGATGTGCATAAAGAGAGAACAGGGGTGCAGAAAGAGACAGAAGAGGTGCAGAAAATGGGAAGAGAAGTATAGAAATAAGCAAGATAGAGGCTGAAACAGAGAACAGGGGTGCAGAAAGAGGCAAGAATGGTGTAGAAAGATGGGTGAGGGGTGCAGAAAGAGGCAAGGAAGGTGTATTAAGAGGGATGAGGGGTGCAGGAAGAGGCAGGAGGGGAGCAGAAAGGCAAGAGTGGTGCAGAAAGAGGAGGAAGATGTGCAGAAAGAGACCAAGTGAAGTGAATACAGGCAAGAGGGGTCAGACAGAGGCAAGAGTAGTACAGAAAGAAGCAACAGAGGTGCTGAAGGAGGTAGCAGAAAAGCAGAAAGAGGCAAGGGAGTTGCAGAAACAGGCAAGAGATGTGCATTAAGAGAGAATAGGGGTGTAGAAAGAGACAGAAGAGGTGCAGAAAATGGGAAGAGAAGTATAGAAACAAGCAAGATAGAGGCTGAAACAGAGAACAGGGGTGCGGAAAGAGGCACGAAAGGTGTAGAAAGATGGGTGAGGGGTGCAGAAAGAGGCAAGGAAGGTGTATTAAGAGGGATGAGGGGTGCAGGAAGAGGCAGGAGGAATGAAGCAATAGAGGTACAGAAAAAGGTAAGAGAAGTGCATAAAGAGGCTAGAGAAGTGCTAAAAGAAGCAACAGAGCTACAGAAAGAAGCAAGGGAAGTGATGAAAGAGACAAGAGGGTTGCAGAAAGAAACAAGAGAGGTACAGAAAGAACAACAGAGGTACAGAAAGAGGCAAGAGGAGGGCAGAAAGCGACAATAGAAGTGCTGAAAGAAGCAACAAAGTTACAGAAAGAGGCAAGAGAAGTACAGCAAAAAAGAAATGGAGATGCAGAATGTGACTAGAGAAGTGTAGAAAGATAAAACAGGGATGCAGAAAGAGATAATAGGGGTGAAAAAAGAAGCAAGACCGGTGCAGAAAAAAGCAAGAGAAGTACAGAAAGAACCACCACAGGTGCAGAAAGAGGCAAAATGGGTGCACAAAGAGGCAAGAGAAGTGCAGAAAGAAGCAACAGAAATGCAGAAAGAAGCAAGAAAAGATGAAAGAAAGTGTAGAAAAAGTCGAGAGGTGCAGAAACAGGCAACAGAATTGCAGAAAGAGGGAAGGGGGTGCAGAAAGAAGCAAGAAGTATAGAGAAAATTCCCCGGGGATGGGGCCCTGGGGCCATAATTGGCCTAAGGAGGGGGCCACACAGCCCCCCTCCATATAAATAAATATATTTAAAAAAAGTCTGGCCGTGCCCCGGGGATGGGGTCCCTGGGGCAGAAATTGGCCTCGGGAGGGGGGCCATGCGTCCCCTTCCCGTTTTTTAAAAAGTATTTTTTTAAAAAGGGGACAAGCCCTGAAGATGGGGTCCCCAGGGCTCAAAAAATAGTAAAAGAAGGGGTGCACACAACCCCCTTCTAAAAATAGAGAAAAATAAATGGCATCTTACCGGAGGCCCCACCTCCTCACTGCACTCACAGCTGTGTTTGCAGTGTGGTATAAAAAGGGCTGTGGCCTGCAAACACCTCTCTGCAACGCAGCTCTGCGGTGCTTACTAGAGGTACCTGGTGGGCTACTTGGCCACCAGGGACCTTCAGGATTCAAGGGGACTTAATAGGGATGTTATAGTTAGAAATTAGTATTTAAAAAAACCTTACAAATTCCCAGAAAAAACAATAGGATTGAGGCACATTATAATTAGATTTTTTTTAAACCATTCAGATTCAATGAAAAAAACATAGGTTTCAAGAACGTTGTATTTAGAAATTAGCATTTAAAAAACCTATGAAATTCACTGAATAAACATACGTTTGAGGGACGTTATAGTTAGAAATTAGCATTTAAAAAACCTTAGAAGTTCACTGAAAAGACCACAGGTTTCAGGGACATTATAGTTAGTTGGACATTTCACTCATACAAAACCAGAGACATTCAGCCAATATAGTTTGTAAAGCTAACTATAACTCGAGCCCCAGCAAATCACAGCTGATGATGTTACATATTACATCACTCATGACATGGTCAGTGATATCACTCATGACATCACTGATGACATCTCAAATGACATCACTGATGACATCATCCATGTGATAATCTGATGCCTGTCCTCACAGCCTAATAAAACCTTTTATACACCCACTCTAAAATGCACACTACCAATATTGTAAGCAGAGGCAGACCAATAGCAGTTAGTACACACCCACTCAGTAATTCATAGGTCTATACACACACATTTACTCATTCACCCATTCAGTAACTCATACATGCAGTCATTCATCAATACAGCACTATCATATGCACTCATACACCTACACATATACTCACACACTGCCACTCAACCATAGACTTACTCACACACCTACTCAATCATGCAAATATTCAATCACACCCATTTACTCACCTATACAGTTATACACAGACCACCTCACTTATTTATACAAATACTAACACATACTTACTCTCTTATACAATCACTGATGCAAGCACACACTCATCCATAAAGCTACTCTCCCAATCACTCACTCTCATGTATAGTCATTCATACACTCCAACACCAACATATACTGCCATTCACTTATGTACTTACTCACATATATATCACTGAGATATCCATTCACTTATCAACACACCCATACACACACTCACCCACACATGCAGCCCTTCACAGATGCACTATTGATTCCATACACCCAGTGAATTACCCTCTCACACATCTATGCACAGAGACCCCCACCAACTCACAAAAATCCTTAGGCACCCATACAGATACTCAGACAACCAATAAATACCCCAAAGACAGTCATGTGGCTACTCATAAACACATGCCACCACTTATCCACCAACTGACAGACTGATACAGACATTTACATAGTTTACTCAATAACCCATGCATTCACTAAGATATGCTTAATCAGTCACTTATACAATCAGTCATGCACCTACAAAATCATCCATTCAGACACTTATAGACCCACTCATTCTTTAAAAACCTTGGCATATATATATATGTATATATATATATATATATATATATATATATATATATATATATATATATATATATATATATATATATATATATATTCACTGAAAAAACCATAGGTTTCACACATGTTATAGTTAGTGGAAATTTTACTGATAAAAAACCAATGAAATTGCCCCGTTATAGTTAGCGCAGGCAACTATAACTCACGCGACCGCAATCCTCTGCTGATGCTAATACTGTATTTAGACACTTATTTGCCCATGTCTTCTTCCATACATTTTTAGCTATACATATATTACAAATATTTTTTTTTCCTAAAGACACATATGTCATCAGCAGAGGATTGCGGTCGCGTGAGTTATAGTTGCCTGCGCTAACTATAACGGGGCAATTTCATTGGTTTTTTATCAGTAAAATTTCCACTAACTATAACATGTGTGAAACCTATGGTTTTTTCAGTGAATTTGCAAGGTTTTTTAAATGCTAATTCCTAACTATAACGTGTGTGAAACCTATGGTTTTTTCAGTGAATTAGTACGGTTTTTTAAATGCTAAGTTTTTTTCCCTTATAATAAGCCCTGTACATTTGGTGGCCTACGGCCACCAAAAGCACAGGGGGTGGGGTAAGTGTGGATAGTGTTTTTTTTATTTTTATTTTTTTACCGTACGCTTACCGTAAGCGTACGGTAAGCGTACCCCGCGAAATTGCCGAAAAAAAAATAAAACCGTTTTTGCACTTGGGGGATGTTTGGGGACTCCCTCCACATGACTATGTGGGAGGGAGTTGTCAAAACAGCCCCTTTACATGTTTTTGGGCTTCCGATTTTAAAAATCTCTCTCAGTGCGAGAGACAAAATGGCGGCCGCCGCTTCCTGGTTTCGGCCGATTCGAATGTTTACTAAGATCTAAGAGCCAATCAGAATCGCGCTCGCGCACGCCACCGTACGCTTACCGTAAGCGTACGGTAAGCGTACCGTAAGCTAGCTCAGATATATATATTGATTTAAAGGCTATTTTCTCAGAATCTACTGAACAGATTTACACCAAACCTACAAAAGGCACTTCCTTGACCTAGGGACTACCTCTCTGCCAAATTTTGAGTAATTCTGTTCAGCCATTCGGGCTGTAGCTCGTTCTAAAGGTCCTATGGAAAAATGCATGGGAAAAACGCGTTTTGGGACCCCCCTTTTATCTCAGCCCCCGCTTGACGAATCCCCCCGAGACTTTCAGGGTAGGAGCGGAGCGTAGCGCCCCACCTATTTTGAGAAATTCGCGAGGATTCGTCGACCGGCGCCAAAGTTATTCAAAATAGAATGTTGAGGTTTTCCTATGGAAACGTGGTCCTAACTATAACTACCTACTGGCTATCGCCAGTAGGTAATATATGTACATATATATATATTCACTTAAAAAACCATAGGTTTCACACATGTTATAGTTAGCTGTACATTTCACTCGTAAAAAACCAATGAAATTCCACGTTATAGTTAGATCAGGTAACTATAACTTGCGCGCCCACAATAAACTGCTGATGACGTCGCATATTACATCACTCATGACATGGTCAGTGACATCACTCATGACATCAATGATGACATCTGAAATTACACATTGTGGATTGCGGTCGCACAAGTTATAGTTACCTGATCTAACTATAACGTGGAATTTCATTGGTTTTTTATGAGTGAAATGTACAGCTAACTATAACATGTGTGAAACCTATGGTTTTTTAAGTGAATTTGCGAGGTTTTTTAAATGATAATTCCTAACTATAGCGTGTGTGAAACCTATGGTTTTTTCAGTGAATTTGTACGGTTTTTTAAATGCTAAGTTATATATTTTTTTTTTTTTTTTTTCTGGTTTTTCACTTTGCACACACCCTGCTTACCGTACGCGCACTCCGCGATTTTTTTTTTAAATTAATAAATGTATTTTTCGTACTTTTGGGTCCTTCTTGGACCCCCTGACAAACACTAGGGGGTCTGCAACTCTCTTCGTTGCCCCCTTATCACGTTCCCCACCTTTGTTTCTCAGTGCGAGAGACAGAAAATGGCGGCCGACACTTCCTGATTTCGACCGATTCGAATGTTTACAGTCATGTAACCACCAATCAGAATTGAGCTCGCGCACAGCAACGTACGCGTACGGTAAGCTTACGGTAAGCGCACGGAGCGCACTTACAGATATATATATTGATTTAAATGCTATTTTCTCAGGACCTACTGAACAGATTTACACCAGACCTACAAAAGGCACATCCTTGACCTGAGGACTACCTCTCTGCCAAATTTCAAGAAATTCTGTTCAGCCGTTCGGGCTGTAGCTCGGACTAAAGGTCCTATGGGAAAATGCATGGGGAAAACGCGTTTTGGGACCCCCCTTTTTTCTCAGCCCCCGCTTGACAAATCCCCCCGAGACTTTCAGGGTAGGAGCGGAGCGTAGCGCCCCATTAGTTTTGAAAATTTCGCGAGGGTTCGTCAATCGGCGCCAAAGTTATTCCAAATAGAATGTTGCGGATTTCCTATGGAAACACGGTCCTAACTATAACTATCTACTGGCGACCGCCAGTAGATAATATATATGTATATATATATATATATATATATATAAACGGCACTCCTCTCGTAACAAAAGGACACGACGCTGTGTCTTTGACAATTCCAGCCAGGGTTTATTCAGTGGCTCTGTCGGACGCGTTTCGCCTGAACCAGCAGGCTTGTTCACCAACAAAGTTTTGCCAAACAATTTCCACCATTTAAACTGTGCACGTGATACGGTCATGTGAGGACTACAAATTGAGTGTGCGAGAAAAAAGACTCGTAGTTTTTACCTATTACAATTGATAAAACGATAACAGGATGCAACTTTAAGTAAAGTATAACACATTCAGAATTGATCCACATTAATAGATCTCTATTTACACATATGTTATGACATTTTTATAAACCACGGTCCATTTTCTAAAAAGCGCCATACAAACAGTGGCAATTGCCAAGAAGAGACCATTCACCCATGTGGGTTTGCCACATTGTTTTGACACTTTCCTCTAATTCAGCCCCAGTGGGCATACCTGATTTTTCTGGCTTATCTAGTCACTAGATACCTCACATGAATCAAAATTAAAGTGATATAACCTAATTCATTAATTCCTACTTAACAAAACTAATAATCCATGCATTTATAAATACTACAATGTACTATTCACAAATAAATAAAAGCGGAAAATCCAGAAAGGGTATAGCAAGCTCTACAATGGCCCTATAAATGTGTATACAAATCTTCTTCAATGTTAAGGCCCATTGGTGCTTTACTATTTAGTTCCACAATATACCGTGATTCTAATTTTCTTAAAGCTTTCTGTCTGTCACCACCTCTCACATTGGGTGGGATCGCATCAATGACAAAGTACGATAAGCCTGTCACATTACTATCATGGCAAATCGCGAAGTGGCGTGCTACCGGGTATGTTTTATCCATGTTTTTGATGGCCCTTAGATGTTGCAATATTCTTTTGTGAACAGGGAGAATTGTACTGCCCACGTACTGAAGATTGCATGGGCAACTCAGCACGTAGACAGCAAAATCCGTTTTACAGTCAAACTGTCCTCTGATGTTTTTCTCAGATTTTGAGCAGCCTGTTGTAAACTTCTTGGTGTTCACACCATGCTGGCATGCCTTACACTTCACGCATCTCAGGAATCCATCTTGTCGTCTTAACCATGAAGTTTTGAGGGGTTGTTTGCAAGATTTCGGTGCCATATTGCTGACCAGCAATTGTTTAAATGATTTGGCTCTTCTGAATGTTATTAGGGGTTTGTTTGACACAATTTTGCCTAAAATAGGGTCATTGCGTATCAGATGCCAATGTTTCGACAGAATTTTACGTACTTGCCCATGTTGTTTGTTATATGAAGTCACCAATCTACATTCATTAGAATCTTGTGATTGTTTCTGTTTGCGTTTATTTGTTTCGGAGGGCTCAAATAAAATTTCTTCTCTTGTTTTGAGTTTTACCTTATGGATTGCACTCTGAATGCATTCAGCTCCATATCCTCTAGATTTAAAGCGGGAGCGTAAGGTCTGGAGTTCTTTTTCCCTAGTGTCAACTTCGCTACAATTACGCATTGTTCTTAGACACTCCCCATAGGGGATGCTCTTAATGAGATTACTGGGATGGAAACTTGTTGCATGTAGCAACGTGTTTCCTGCTGTTGGTTTCCGAAATATCTGTGTCTGTAAGTGGCCATTCTTCACATAGACTGTGAGGTCTAAAAAATTTACTTCATTTTTACTTATGGTACTGGTAAACTTTAGATTAAGATTGTTCGTCTGAAGTTTTTTAACAAAATCATTGGCTGATGTTTCTGTTCCCCTCCAAATAATAAACAAATCATCAATAAAACGACTCCAATGGAGGATATTATTGTCCCATTCATCATGACACTGCTGACGGACCACCTGCTCCTCCCACCAGCCCATGTGTAGATTGGCATAACTGGGGGCGAAGCAGGTGCCCATCGCAGTGCCACACAGTTGGTGGAACAATTCCCCATTGAAAAGAAAGAAATTATTCTTCAGGCAATATTCTACCATGGAGCATAACATTTGACTATGAGCCCACAGTGAAATAGATCTTGTTCCTAGATAGTATTTTATGGCATTTAGGCCATCTTGATGTTTTATACTCGTATAGAGTGTGGTGACATCAATCGTCATTAACAACATGTCATTTTCCCATGGTACATCATAAATGCTTTTTAGGAAATTGCCTGTGTCTTGAATAAATGACGGGAGTAGTTTTACCATGGGGCATAAAAATGAATCGACAAATCTAGACGTGTTCTCCAAACTACTGCCAATGGCCGAAATAATCGGTCTTCCTGGGGGATTATTAAGATCTTTGTGAACTTTTGGTATGAGATAAAAGACTGGGGTCACTGGATTTTTAATCTCCAAATATCGAAATTCGTCATGTGATAACAGACCTTGATCGTACCATTGCTGTAGTTTGGTATTAAACACTGAATTGCTATTGTGCATCATATTGGGTGAAATTCTTGCATAGTTGTTTCTATTATTTAGTTGTTTATACGCTTCATCAAGGTATTTCTGTCTACCCCACAAAACTACATTGCCACCCTTATCAGCATTCTGAACAATACAATCGTTATTTGAAGATAGTTTCTTAATAAGATCCATGCAATTTTTTTGTTGCTGTGACCATTTTTTATGCAGGGAACCTGTACATTTCTCCAAATTCTTTAAATCATTAGTCACCAATTCGTGAAAAATGTCCACTGAATCCTTTGCAGTAGTGGGAATAAATTTAGACCGAGGTCTAAAACCTGTCGACACACTTTCCCAAATCACCAAACCCTGTTCTGATGCAGTTGATTCCGCGTGTTGGAATGGTACTTCTGCAGTATCTGCCTGTTCAAGCTCCTCTTCATTGCCCATTTGTCCTAGTTCCAATATTAAGTTCATATCGTTGACCTGTAGATTCCGAAGGTCATTCTGGAGCCCAGTGCCCCTTTGAACTGCTGGTACTTTATATTTGTTAGGATACATTGCGAAATGTTTTTTTAATTTCAACATTCTGGTGTATTTGAATGTGTCAATTCTGGTGGAAACATAATTAAATTCCGCAGGAGGGCAAAATGAAAGACCAAGTTGGAGTATTTCTTCTTCTGATAATGGAGTTGTGGTTAGATTAATGACTGCAGTGGTATTTGTGGAAAGGATTGTATCATTTACTTCCTCTTGTTCTTCCCACTGGTTGTGCCGCTGTTTGGCCCCTTTGCGCCTTTGTTTCCTCTGCCTCTTCCCCTTCCGGGGAAACAAACAAGCAAACAACCCCTCAAAACTTCATGGTTAAGACGACAAGATGGATTCCTGAGATGCGTGAAGTGTAAGGCATGCCAGCATGGTGTAAACTCCAAGAAGTTTACAACAGGCTGCTCAAAATCTGAGAAAAACATCAGAGGACAGTTTGACTGTAAAACGGATTTTGCTGTCTACGTGCTGAGTTGCCCATGCAATCTTCAGTACGTGGGCAGTACAATTCTCCCTGTTCACAAAAGAATATTGCAACATCTAAGGGCCATCAAAAACGTGGATAAAACATACCCGGTAGCACGCCACTTCGCGATTTGCCATGATAGTAATGTGACAGGCTTATCGTACTTTGTCATTGATGCGATCCCACCCAATGTGAGAGGTGGTGACAGACAGAAAGCTTTAAGAAAATTAGAATCACGGTATATTGTGGAACTAAATAGTAAAGCACCAATGGGCCTTAACATTGAAGAAGATTTGTATACACATTTATAGGGCCATTGTAGAGCTTGCTATACCCTTTCTGGATTTTCCGCTTTTATTTATTTGTGAATAGTACATTGTAGTATTTATAAATGCATGGATTATTAGTTTTGTTAAGTAGGAATTAATGAATTAGGTTATATCACTTTAATTTTGATTCATGTGAGGTATCTAGTGACTAGATAAGCCAGAAAAATCAGGTATGCCCACTGGGGCTGAATTAGAGGAAAGTGTCAAAACAATGTGGCAAACCCACATGGGTGAATGGTCTCTTCTTGGCAATTGCCACTGTTTGTATGGCGCTTTTTAGAAAATGGACCGTGGTTTATAAAAATGTCATAACATATGTGTAAATAGAGATCTATTAATGTGGATCAATTCTGAATGTGTTATACTTTACTTAAAGTTGCATCCTGTTATCGTTTTATCAATTGTAATAGGTAAAAACTACGAGTCTTTTTTCTCGCACACTCAATTTGTAGTCCTCACATGACCGTATCACGTGCACAGTTTAAATGGTGGAAATTGTTTGGCAAAACTTTGTTGGTGAACAAGCCTGCTGGTTCAGGCGAAACGCGTCCGACAGAGCCACTGAATAAACCCTGGCTGGAATTGTCAAAGACACAGCGTCGTGTCCTTTTGTTACGAGAGGAGTGCCGTTTATATTTAGCGGACCGAGCTTGGAGGTCCGCCTGACGACGCACCCGCTGATCTGCAGTTTGCGGTGGCTGTTCTAAGCGACGTGGCAAAGGATATATATATATATATATACATATATATATATATATATATATATATATATATATATATATATATATATATATATATATATATATATATATATAATCTACTGGCGGTCGCCAGTAGATAGTTATAGTTAGGACCGTGTTTCCATAGGAAATCTGAAAATTCTATTTTGAATTACTTTGGCGCCGGTTGACGAATCCTCGCAAAAATTTCTAAACTAATGGGGCGCTCCGCTCAGCTCCTACCCTGAAAGTCTTGGGGGGATTCGTCAAGCGGGGGCCGAGAAAAAAGGGTGGTCCCAAAACGCGTTTTCCCCATGCATTTTCCCATAGGACCTTAAGTCGAAGGTACAGCCCGAACAGCTGAACAGAATTACTTGAAATTTGGCAGAGAGGTAGTCCTCAGGTCAGGCATGTGCCTTTTGCATATATGGAGTCAATCTGTTCAGTAGTTCCTGAGAAAATTGCAGTTAAAAGCACATAAATATCTATAGCCGTGCACCGTCCGCGCACCGTGCGCGCACGGTACGCTCACAGTGCCGTGCGCGAGCATAATTCTGATTGGTGGATTCATGACAGTCAACATTCAAATCGGTCGAAATCAGGAAGTGTCGGCCGCCATTTTGTGTGTTGTGTGTGTGACAGGGAAAAAGAAAGTTGTAGAACGTGAAAAGGGGGCAGGGTAGAGAGTTCCTGACCCCCTAGCCTTTGTCAGGGGGTCCCTGAAGGACCCCGAAGGGTGAAACAAACATTTTTTTTTCTCAAAAAATCGTGGGGTGCGCGCACGGTGCGCGCACCCCCCAGCCGCCATTTTGAGTTTTAGAGGCAGAAGAGAGCTAAAAATACAAGTGGAGAATGTGAAAAGGGGGCAGGGTAGAGAGTCCCTGACCCCCTAGGCCTTCTCAGGGGGACCATGAATGACCCCTTAGGTCACAAAAAGTATATATATATATATATATATATCGCGGGGTGCGCGCACAGTGCACGCACGGTGGGCGTACGGTGCGTGCACTGCGGCAAAAAAAACTTAAACAAATAGAATTAAAAATGAAGTTTAAGTGTTTAGATGTTGGTTGGCTCTAAAAAGAGCCGTTGTGTTCATGGAGTGTTTTTTTGTACCTACAAGTAAGTACCGATGCAGAGTCTAAAGTTCAAGAGGAAGACTCTGTTGCCTTCATCTGTGAAATGAACACCGTCTCCTCTATAAATTCCTTGCATGTTGTAACGCAAGTTGTTGGGGTATATAGAACCCATACCATAGTCTCTGAGGAAAGCAGAAACAGAATTATTGATGTGCTTTCTTGCTTTGTCAATCTGCGGACAATATTGGTTGGACCAGTTCCACTCTTGCCTTTGGGAAATAATAGAATATACAATGGGTAGTTTGTGGAAAAAGTGACATCAATTGCACAAAGGTGTCCTTAAGAAGCATTTCCAGACCTACCCCAGTTAAAGTGCCTAGGTCATTTCCACCACTGTGCACAATTATAAGGTTAGGCTGTGGGAGATGTAGAAAGGATTTCACCAAAGGCATTAATTGGTGCCACTTTAACCCTCTCTGACCAATCCATTTAATGTCTACATTTGGCAAAGCAAGGTCTTTCAAAATACCTCTTTTTTCTGCATACTTTTCACTCCAGAAGACATAGCTATGACCTACAATCCACACTGTGAACATCTTTCAAGGAGATCTGGATGCACTCAGAAGGTGTCTTTCAGTAGAATGGCAATATGAAAAGAAAGATAGTTGTAAAATGGAGGCTTACATACTTTTTTTTAAATAAAAAAAACTCATTGGCTGTTTCAGACCATTCAACACTAAAAACTAGGCTGTATGTTTAAATTTTTAAAAGCATGTTTTGTATTGGTTCAGAAAAATGTGTTCCCACAGAACATTACTTTGGATTTGCTGTTAGGTTTGAAAAGTCAAGCACTCTTGGTCTTTGGATTAGAAACATTGTGTGCTGAACTTCTGACCTCTCTGCTCACACCAGTGTTCCATGACCTGTTGCTATGGTAGGAGGCAGAAGTCATGTTGGGAGTAGGGATCATTTGGAAAGGGTTGAAATTTGCAACCAATAGAAATGTGTGTTTCCATTTGAAAAAATGTGGGAAGCACTGTGATTTGAAGTTAACATGTATATGTGTGAAAAAAGAGAGGGAAACATTGCCATTTACTGGTTCTGCTGAGAGGTGTACAGTTCAGAGATTCTGGCTCTGATAATCTGCTGTGTGAGTGCCACATTTCTTTCTCAACTAACTACTTTTAAAGGTGAGTCATGAATTTGAGAGGGGATGTATGTGGTGCATTTTGATATAAAAAATATAAATGAGATTCTTGTTTTAAAGTTGTGTTTTACATTTTATGTTTTGGAAGCTATTTAACTGCCTTGAACTTGTCAGACATTATGGAGTATGTCTTCACCATAAGTAAAGGTGTACTGGTATTACCCAGGAATATTGTTTTCTGTCTAGAATCACACCATGAGTCTGTGTGCACAAAGGAATTGTTGTCAGAGATTTAATTCATGTTGGTCTGGTTCTGTAAGACTTGCATTCATAGGAAAGGGGCAATTTGTTTTCTTGAAGTGTGATGGCTAGCATTCAGCACAAACCAATATTTCACAAATGAGAGGGAAATGCTAACACATTTGAAAACAACAGGGTAGATTTTCCTTCCACTCCTGCAATGGGTGAGGTAGTTCCTACGTGTTACAAACTCCAATTAAAACTTACCAAACATGTACTCTTGCATACTTCTCTGCAGTCTTCATGCAGTTGTGCAAGCGTCCATGCAGATCTCTCTTGCACCTGAGAATACACAGTCTCCAGAAGCACGCTCTTATCACACAGGCAGTAGCTTCTCCTGCACTCCCATGCTAAGTATTCAGCACTGTGTGGTATTTCAGATAGCAGTGTGTAACGCTACCACATTCAACATCACCAAGGCTCATTTCCTTTGCTCTAGTCTAATCACTCACCCAGGTTCCACATGCTCATGGTCTCAAGTAGCTGTTAGGACATGAGCTCTTTTCTGTCTCTCTAAACTATAAGGAAAATGTGTCAGGCTGTTACAGTAATTATTACTTGCAAAACCACAGAGGTAAATGTGCTTTGAAATTGCCAATCAAAAATCGTTTTCTGCCTAGAATCACACCATGAGTCTGTGTGCACACAGGAATTGTTGTCAGAGATTTATTTCGTGTTGGTCTGGTTCTGTAAGACTTGCATTCGTAGGAAAGGGGCAGCTTGTTTTCTTGAACTGTGATGGCTAGCATTTAGCACAAATCAATATCTCACAAATGAGAGGCAAATGCTAACACATTTGAAATCAACAGGGTAGATTTTCCTTCCACTCCTGCAATGGGTGACGTAGATCCTACATGTTCAAAACTCCAATTAACCCTTACCCCACATGTACTCTTACATACATCTGTGCAGTCTTCATGCAGTTCTGCAAGCGCCCATGCAGATCTCTCTTGCACCTGAAAATACACATTCTCCAGAAACATACTTTTAGCACACAGGCAGTAGCTTCTCCTGCACTCCCATGCTAAGTATACAGCACTGTGTGGTATTTCAGATAGTAGTGTGTAACGCTACCACATTCAACATCACCAAGGCTCATTTCTTTTGCTCTAGTCTAATCACTCAATCAGGTTCCACATGCTCATACTCTCAAGTAGTGGTTAGGACATGTGCTCTTTTCTGTCTCTCTAAACAATAAGGAAAATGTGTCAGGCTGTTACAGTAATTATCACTTGCAAACCCACAGTGGTAAATGTGCTTTGAAATTGCCAATGAAAAATCATTTTCTGCCTAGAATCACACCATGAGTCAGTGTGCACACAGAAATTGTTGTCAGAGATTTAATTTGTGTTGGTCTGGTTCTGTAAGATTTGCATTCGCAGGAAAGGGACAGCTTGTTTTCTTGAACTTTGATGGCTTGCATTCAGCACAAATCAATATTTCACAAATGAGAGGCAAATGCTAACACATTTGAAAACAACAGGGTAGATTTTCCTTCCACTCCTGCAATGGGTGAGGTAGTTCCTACGTGTTACAAACTCCAATTAAAACTTACCACACATATACTCTTACATACATCTCTGCAGTCTTCATGCAGTTGTGCAAGCATCCATGCAGAGCTCTCTTGCACCTGACAATACACAGTCTCCAGAAGCATGCTCTTATCACACAGGCAGTTGCTTCTCCTGCACTCCCATGCTAAGTATTCAGCACTGTGTGGTATTTCAGATAGCAGTGTGTAACGCTAACACATTCAACATCACCAAGGCTCATTTCCTTTGCTCTAGTCTAATCACTCACCCAGGTTCCACATGCTCATGCCCTCAAGTAGCTGTTAGGACATGTGCTCTTTTCTGCCTCTCTATACTATAAGGAAAATGTGTCAGGCTGTTACAGTAATTATCACTTGCAAAACCACAGTGGTAAATGTGCTTTGAAATTGCCAATGAAAAATCGTTTTCTGTCTAGAATCACACCATGAGTCTGTGTGCACACAGGAATTGTTGTCAGAGATTTAATTTGTGTTGGTCTGGTTCTGTAAGATTTGCATTCGCAGGAAAGGGGCAGCTTGTTTTCTTGAACTGCGATGGCTAGCATTCAGCACAAATCAATATCTCACAAAAGAGAGGCAAATGCTAACACATTTGAAAAAAACAGGGTAGATTTTCCATACACTCCTGCAATGGGTGAGGTAGATCCTACATGTTCAAAACTCCAATTAACCCTTACCCCACATGTACTCTTACATACATCTGTGTAGTCTTCATGCAGTTCTGCAAGCGTCCATGCAGATCACTCTTGCACCTGACAATACACAGTGTCCAGAAACATACTTTTATCACACAGGCAGTAGCTTCTCCTGCACTCCCATGCATTTACAAAACCACAGTTGTAAATGTGCTTTGATATTGCCAATCAAATATTGTTTTCTGCCAAGAATCACACCATGAGTCTATTTGCACACAGGAATTGTTGTCAGAGATTTAATTTGTGTAGCTTTTATTGTGTAAGCCTTGCAGTCATAGGAAAGGGACAGCTCATATGATAGATTTTGAAAAGCTCATAAAAATATAGTAATATATTTAAATTACATAAAGGTATTTTTTTTTTAGTTTCTTTCAGGTATTGCTGAACAAGACTGAAATAAATTAAAGATGCCTATAAAATCAAGAAAGAGAAAAGAACAGCAACAACATCTATATTTGAAGACAACTGGACAACAAAAATTAGTTGAAGAACCTCATGTTGGAAAAAAGAAAAAGCCTTCTGGTAAGCAGACTAAGAATTTTTTTTAAAATATCCTCAAGCAAAGAAAAAATGTAAAAAATATATCCACTGGAAATACTGTTTCAAGGAGAAAGCAACAAGACAATCGACAGAATATACTAAATGCTAATGTACAATCAGAAGTAAGAAAGAATGACTTAAAAAGAAAAATAGATTTTAAAAACATCCGTAGAAAAATGTTTCAGAGAAGATTGATGTTCAATTTGCTAAAGGAAGTAAAAAATATAGGAAGAAAATCAAATTTTATAAGAAAAAAAAACATATTGAATCAATTGTTGCAAAGGCTTTGGAATTAAAAAGAAAACTATTCATTTTAATTTTGAACAGGATCCGTACATTAGATAAATTAGTGAATGTAATGAAGTCAAAAAGCAAAAGAAAAAGAGAAGTGAAAAAAAAACCTTTTGTAAAGTGTTCTTAGGAGAATGGAAGCATAGTTCAAGTACTGAACCATTTTTTTATGAATAAAGTTATCTTCAAAGTAATAGTTTGCTGCATGCAGTTGACACCAGTGGTCGAGCATATGAAGTTAAGGATGGTTGTGTAATGGAAAAGGAGAAAATGGTTCCAAGAAATGAGGAAGAAGTGTTAGCTGATGAGGTTATGGGGAGACGTCCTAAAGCCCCAGTGTACACTTGGAATTGTAGTAGTATTTGTACTGTACGTCAGGAATCTATTGATACATTTTGTGACTTTCTAAGTGTTAAACAGAAGATTAAGGTGCTTCAAAGACTAGATCCATGCAGAGTGAGAGAGAATACTGGTTTGCAAGGACATTCTCTGGCTTGTCTTTCTAGGAAAGTTTGTCAAAGTGTTTTTCACCATTTTAGGATGCTGGCAGTTCATCATACTGAAATGAGAAAGTTTGTGAGAAGATTGTATTTTGCTAAAAGTCCAGCACTAAAGTTACATGAGTTGAATAGTGCTCTGTTCCGTGGATCTGTATCAGATGTGAAGAAGGTTTGTGAGGATATTGAGTTTTGTTACTTTGGTCCAGAGCAAGAAAGTGCATGAAATGACACAGTTATTGAAGAAAATGTGGAAGAGAATGTAGAACCCACTATTAGTAAAACATTTGAAGATCAAATAACAAAATTTACTATCATCTCTAATGAAAGAACAAATATTACTTGTATTTGTTGCCGGAGAAGCCATTATAAAATACAAACAAGGAATGTTGATCTCTATAAAAAAAAGTGAAAAAGAAAATAATTATGAGTGGAAGGATTTTGCTACATATTTGTTTCTGGAAAATTGTTTTGAATTGGGTGAAGATCAGCGTATTTGTAAATACTGTTATAACAAGTTAGAAGAAAAGAAAATTCCAGCTAGAGCTGTGCATAATAATTTAGAATTGGTTGATATTCCTGCAGAACTTAGTGATTTAAATACTTATGAGTCTATACTCATTCAATATGTCCATCCGTTTCAGACTATAGGTCGTATGGAGCCCAAAACAGGCAAATTACCTCCTTCAGATTTACAAAGAGATTTAAAAGAAAGAGTTGTCTATTTGCCATTAGATTTGAAAAAATATATTGAAACAATTGATGCAGATAGTTTGGAAACTGAACCATTAGTTATTCTGGTTAATGGTGTACCTACAAAGAATAAGAAAATTTGGCAGGAGCTGGTGGATGTAAGAAAAGTACAAAAAGCAAATTTATATTTGAAAAGAAATAATAAATGGTATGAATCAATTTATATGGATGAAGATGAAGAAGTTTTACTAGCAGATACAGGAATACCAACTGGGCAAATTGAAAAAGTGGATAAGTCAAAAGAAGAAGACATTTATGAACATTTCAGCATACATCCTCTTCATTCTAAAGAAGTTATGGGAAACACTATTGATCTGTTTCAGATGAAAAAAGCAAAAGGAACTCCAGTAAGTGTATGGGAGGAGAGCTTGGAAGCTCGTTGTTTTCCCCAGCTGTTTCCTACAGGCAAAGGTGGACGATATGATGAACGTCCAGTACAGATTCCTGCTTCTGAGTATCGGATTACAAGATTATATGCAGAAGATCCAAGATTTCGTCAAAGTATTCCTTATTTGTTCCATCTTTTATTTGAAAGTCACATATCAGCACTATCTTATGCAGTAAATCACATTTTGAAAAGTGGAGTACATCTACATAATGTGTCTGCAAAGGATTTTATGAACAAAGTGCAACAGTGAGATGATCATTTGGAATCTCAATTTATTAATCTAATGGCTTGTCAGCGTGGGACTAATGAATATTGGTACCGATGCCATGGAGAATTGAAATGTATGTTACGGAATTTAGGAACTCCTACATGGTTCCTTACCCTAAGCTGTGCAGAGTACGCTTGGGATGATTTACTGGATTTTCTTCGAGAGGCAAATTCAAATATTGAAAACATCCAATACAAGACAGCAGGAGAATTGTGCTCATTGGAGCTGGTTAATGTTTGCAGATATTTCAATCATAGATTTGAGGCTATGATGTCCTTCATCTGCAATAAAAAAAATCCACCTCTTGGAGAAGTTGTGGATTTCTTTTAGAGAAATGAGTACCAAGCAAGAGGTGCTCCTCATATTCATATGCTGTTGTGGATCAAGGATGCCCCAAAATTTGGAACAGATTCTGATGATGCAGTTTTATCTTTCATTGAAGGATATGCAACATGTGCTATTCCTAAAAGCACAGAAGAAAAAACTTAAAAGAGCAAGTTTTACGTTTCCAAAGTCATCGGTGTGGAAAATACTGTCGACGAAAGTACAAGAGTAAAGATAAATTCTACACAAAATGTCGATTTGGATTTCCACGACCTGTTCTTTCAAAAGGAAGAGTAAACAGTTTTATGTCAGCTGTGAGACATACTATTACAAGAAAATCACCTAAAAATACCTACAACCTAAGAAGAAAAGAAGAGTCAAAATATATAAATGACTACAACCCAGTCATTTTGTCCATGTGGAATGCTAACATGGATATTCAGTATGTAGCTGACAATTCTACTGCTGTTGCTCGGTATGTCACATCTTACATGACTAAATCTGAGAAAACGGAATTGAAAGAAATGTGGGAAGAGATTTCTCACGAGAAGACTGTCAGTAAAACGCTATACAGTTTCAGTTTAAAGATGTTATCGCATCGAGAAATTGGGTCATATGAATGCTCAGATAGGTTATCATCTGCAAGTCTGTACTCCAAATCCAGAAGAATAATTTGGGTAAGTTTAGGCCTTGCAGGAATGCGAAATTGGGTACTGAAATCTATTCGAGAAATTGAATATTTAGCAGAGTACAAACCTGAAAGTACAGACATTTTAAAACAACCATGTTGGACACATATTACCCAAAGAGAAGTCATCATCTTGAGAACATGTGTCTCTATGAAGTGCTGCAGAACTACATTTATAAACGGAATGCCACAGAAGACATCAACAATGGAAAATATAAAGTCATTGGTGAGGAAGGATGTTTGGTAAAACAAACAAAAGGAAGTTTGATTAATCAAAGAAAGCTGAGTTGCGACACTACTGACAAGAAGGAATTTTACCACTTAGCACTTTTACAGTTGTTTAAACCATGGCGCTCAGAGGATGAATTACTTGGACATTTTCAAAGCTATGAAGATTCCTTTAATGCATGCAAAGATACCATAGAATGCAGTACTTTCACAACTTATGTACAAATGTTAAATGAAGAAATTGAACAAGAAGCAACAATTGCAGCTGAAGTAGCTAGAGACAGTTCTTAAGACAGTCAAAGTTCTGGGACACTCAGTCAAGATCCCCTAGGACAACCAATCGTAGGAAATGAAGCTGCAATAGCCATGACTGAAGTGGAAACAGCTATGTATCAAGCCCAGGAAGATTTAATAAACTTACCAATTTTGGAACAGCAACTGAATGATAAACAACAACAAATTTATGAGGAAGTCACAAAACAAATTGATCATGGATTACTACATGAAAATAAAGAGTGCTCATGCACATCATTTGAACCAATCAGAATGTATGTGAGTGGACAAGCTGGAACTGGAAAACGTTTCTTGATTAAAGTAATTAGAAGCTACCTACAGAAAAAAACTGATTCAACTTTGTCTTGTGTTGCTACTGCTCCAACTGGGTTAGCAGCATATAACATAAAAGGAATTACCCTCCATCGTTTGCTAATGTTACCAGTAGAGCATGAGATTAAAATACAATACCACAAGCTAACAGGAGAAGCATGTTTTGAAGTTTCAAGAGTATTGAAAAAAATGAAAGTTCTCATTATTGATGAGGTAAGCATGGTATCAAATGTAATGCTTGCCTTTGTGCATTTTAAAATGCAGTAAATTCTAAAGACAAACTATGACGTGCTATTTGGAGGAAAACATGTTATAGTTTTTGGGGATCTACTGCAGCTCACACCAGTTAAAGGACAACCAGTATTTCAAACTCTTATACATGAAGACACGAAAAAGTCATTAGGAAGTATAGGTAATGTGAATATATGGACATACTTTGAGTACAAAGAACTCATTACCAATATGCGGCAAGCAAATGATGATGATTATGCAAGTATTCTCAAAGATATCAGAATTAGACTACTCACAGAACATGGAAGAAAAGCTTTACAGAGTCGATTGCTATGTAATTTGTTTCCAACAGAACAAATAGTTCCAGAGAAAATATACAAGAAAATTGCTGGAAAAAATACTGTAATCTGCTTAATGCCAACACTACACGAATGCTCTATAAATCAAGAACTTTTGAAATTGGAAATGGAAGAGATTGTAAAACTGGAAGCTGTGGATAAAATACAGCATGAAGGAATAACTATTATATTGACAAGCAAATTGACAACTAAATTGGATTCTCTAGAGAAAAACATATCGAAAACAGCTGGTTTAGAAAAGAATCTTTATGTATGTATGAACTGTCGAGTAATTTTAAGACGTAATTTGGAAGTAGAAAAAGGTTTAGTGAATGGAGCTATGGGTAAAGTTGTGGGTTTTGTTAATTACCAGAAAAAAGATGGAATTGAATTTTTAAAAATAAAATTTGATCAGATTGAAAAGGTTAAAGACATTAGTCGTTGTTCAGTTTGTTTCTTGCTTGTGAAAGACTTATACGTACGTAGGAAGCAGTTTCCGTTTTCTCTAGCATATGCTGTAACTATTCACAAATCTCAAGGATTAACTGTAGATAGTGCTTTTATAAACATTGGATCTAGTGTGATTAAAGAAGGTATGGCATATGTTGCTTTGTCAAGCGTGAAAAAAATATCTGGTTTATTCATGATAGACTTTGATGACTCAAAAGTTAGTGCTGATGCAAATTGTGTAAAGGAGTATAATAGATTAAGAAGAAGCTATGCTCCTCATTTAGGTCAGTATCCTGTGTTTGAAAATCGTGTTGTTTGTCGGAAAAGGAGAATTGAGAATATCTGTAATGAGGATGTACAGAAGAGAAAACAAAAGGAGAGTGATGTGATTGCAAACAAAACGAAAAAGGACATTGTTGAAGAGGTTGTTGGTTGTCATTTTGAAAATAGCTCTGGTGTCAACTGCTACGCTAATGTAGTGCTGAATGTTGTATTTTATCTTGAAAGTTTGCAAGAGCAGATAATACTAAATCATGAAAAAATATTTTGTTCTCTGCTGAGTTTCCTTTATGAGAAGCTGAGTAATGATAAAACTAAAATAGAAAGTGCTTCTGATGTTAGAAATCTTTTAGATGTATGTTCAGGATGTACACAGTTTACTCAAAATGTCCAGCAAGATGCACAGGAATTCTTAATGTATATGCTTATGGTACTGGAAGATGAAGGGGTAGAAATAGAAAATATGTTTGGTCTCTCTTATAAATGGGAACATAGTTGTAAAAACTGTTTGAACACATGCAGCTCTAATGTTGATTCTGAAAGGTTCATATATTTAACATTACCAGAGAGTAAATCAGTGACTTTTAGTAAATTAGTTAAAGATGCAAATCACGACATGGAATGTTCTCAATGTAAATCAGAAATGTCATCAACGTTATTTTTAAAGAAATATGGACAGTATGTAATTTTAATGATGCAACGTTGTAGAGCTGATGGAACAAAATTGGACACTTTAATAAAGAAGTTTACAGGAAATCAATTATCAATACCAGGAAAAACTTTTGTTGCAGTTGCAATAATTTTCCATGATGGACCTTCTAAAACTTCTGGTCATTACATAGTTTATCTAAAATGTGAAAAAGGCTGGACACTGTGTAATGATTCACAATTGATTTTCAAGCAACGTTTGCCTGCAGAATTACCAAATTCCTACTTAATTTTTCTACAACCAAAATTTTAGATACAAATTGCAGCATCTGAAGAAACCATTATTTCGATTTTATTGGATTACCATTGGATATTTCACCAAAAAAGAATTTAAAAATTACCATTTGGCCTCATGGAAAGGTAACTGTTTCTATTGTGGACTTCTTTGACAGATATTATTTTGGTGTATGAGCTGAAGCAACAAAATTTACAGACGTTATTTATTGCAAATAGTAATTGTTCTTAGATGATATTTTTAATATATATGTTACATTTCTATCAAGGTATGTTTTACTGAGTAGAGATTCAGGGCTTTTTTTAAACAATCTTTCAGATTGTTAATTTTTTTGCCCGCTGTTAAGTGATGAATGCAATTGATTTCACAATTTGCAGTGAAATTCAATATATTCTGAAAACAGCAAAAAAAGGGCAAAAAATTACTTTGTTAAATATGAAAATATGTGTACTGTATTCTAAAATGTATTGTTAAATATTACTACTTTTTTTCTTTTTTTTCAGATCGAGAAAGAAAATTTAGGAAATGTAATCCTTTTTTCTAGCAATTAAAAAAAACCATTTATTTATAATTAAGTTATTTTGTTGGTCAGGTAAGTTTGAAATATCTGTATTTCTCACCCTTTCACTTTCATGCTCCCTTTTCTTAAGTTCTCCTCACTCTGCTTTTCTCATTCCCCTTCCCTCTCTCTTCCTCCTTTTCTGCTCTTTCGTAACTCCCTCACTCCTTCTATACTACTCCCCTAGGTTTACTGCCTCCATCACTACTTTTTCAACCATGTATCTCTCCCTGTCTCCATATGTCTCAGTCATTCTAACTGCCTTACTCCTTCTCAGTTCCTTGCTCTCTGTCTCTGTTTCTGTCTCTCTCCCTTTGTCTGTCTTACCCTTAATTTGCTTAACATCTCTGGGGAAGATTAACAAGGCCCCTGCGACACCACTATGTCACTTTTCATAACGTACTGGGGGCGCAGGGAGCTCCTCCATATTTACAAGGAGAGGAAAAGCCACCCTGCGTGACTTTTCCTTTCCACATAAATACAGCCACTTCACACGCAGCACTGTGCGTTGAAGGGGCGTTCCATGGGTGTTGTTGTGGGTGTTCCCACGCAACACTCAAAGAACTAGACACATCTCCAGGTTTACGAGAAATCATAACTCTGGAGATGCGTGTGAATGTGGCGGGGAAAAAAACAAAAAACATAGAATTAAAAAAAACAACTTAAGTGTTTAGATGTTAGGTGGCTCTAAAAAGAGCCGTTGTGTTTATTGAGGGACAGAGGAAAAAAAAGACATGGCAAAAATTATAGGGTGTCACACGTGTGCTGCTATATCTTCCTCTCTATTAGCGGAATGCTGGTGTCCGCATAACAGATAAGAGCATGACACAAGTTGCACCGCATATGCACCCTCTCAAACAGAGGGTGTATATCCAGAGGATCTGAAGAAGGTGAAGCTGCCGCCGCAGATGAAGTGCTCTGCTGAGCTGCCGATGATGTGCTCGGCTGAGCTGCTGTGGAAGTGCTCGGCTGAGCTGCTGGAGGGTTTTCTCTAGCAACTCGAGCATAAGCCACAGGATGTACATCGCTAACGTGCCTGGTCATAGTGAAGATACTAAAAGAGTATTTCTTTTTAGGATCTCCTCTTGATAAGACACGATTACAAAGAGTGCAGGTGACTTTGGGAGCATTCACTTTCTTCTGCCCCAGTGGAAATGTAAAAAATTGCCAGATAAAAGATTCTTTCTGTTTCCTCTGTCTCACAAGGGTCTCCTGCTCACTCCCAGAAGATGACTGCTGCTCTGCCATTCTGAAGTACTGAAATACTAGAAAAGCTGCTCAGCTCCTTTTCCCAGGGAATCAGAAGTAATAATGAGGGGAGTGGGTGTGGTGTCGGAAGTTTCTGGAACTGAAACTACTATAAACCAATAAAAAGTGTTGTTTCTTGATCACATGACTTACCGTGCGTGCACCGCGCACTTACGGTGCGTGCACGGTACAATCACGCATGCGCGTACGTAGGAAGCGCGCAAGCGCGTACGGAGCACGCGCATACGATGAACGCGCGCATGCGCGTACGGAGCTCATTTGAGATGGTCATCAGTGATGTCATGAGTGATGTCACTGACCATGTCATGAGTGATGTAATATGTGACGTCATCAGCAGTGGATTGCGGGCGCGCGAGTTATAGTTAGCTGAAATAACTATAACTGAGGAATTTCAATGGTTTTGTACGAGTGAAATGTCCAGCTAACTATAACATGTGTGAAACCTATGTTTTTTTCAGTGAATTTGCAAGGTTTTTTAAATGCTAATTCCTAACTATAACGTGTGTGAAACCTATGTTTTTTTCAGTCAATATATATGTATATATATATATATATATATATATATATATATATATATATCCAAATAAAGTCCTGATCTCCCAAATACCCTGGGGAGTTCGAAAGCAGGTACGGACCTCAATCCATGCTCGATGCTGCCATCCAAAGAAATACACCAAGCAGTTTTACATTTCAGTTCCTGACTTTTATTTCATTTAGTCAGACAAGTGTCCGCCTCAGACGCGTTTCGATCGCCTCCGCGATCTTGATCACCTGATATATATATATCAAACCTATTTAAACTTTGCAGAAACACACATTCACTGGATGATGTCATCAGTGATGTCATTTGAGATGTCATCAGTGTTGCCATCAGTGATGTCACTGACCGTGTCAAGGGTGATGTAATATGTGACATCATCAGCAGTGCATTGCAAGGGCGTGAGTTATAGTTAGCTCTACTAACTATAACAGCCGAATTTCTTTGGTTTTGTACGAGTGAAATGTCCAACTAACTATAACGTCCCTGAAACCTGTGATTTTGTCAGTGAATATATATATATATTATCTACTGGCGGTCGCCAGTAGATAGTTATAATTAGGACCGTGTTTCCATAGGAAATCTGAAAATTCTATTTTGAATAACTTTGGTGCTGGTTGACGAATCCTCGCAAATTTTTCAAAATAGGTGGGGCGCTCCGCTCCGCTCCTACCCTGAAAGTCTCGGGGTGATTAGTCAAGCGGGGCCCGAGAAAAAAGGGGGGTCCCAAAATGTGTTTTCCCCATGCATTTTTCCATAGGGACCTTTAGTTCAAGGTACAGCCCGAACGGCTGAACAGAATTATTTGGAATTTGGCAAAGAGAAAGTCCTCAGGTCAGGGACGTGCCTTTTGAATATCTGGAGTCAATCTGTTCAGTAGTTCCTGAGAAAATTCCAGTTAAAAGTACATATATATCTATAAGTGCGCACCGTGCGCGTACGGTAAGCATACCGTACGCGCACGCTGATGTGCGCGAGCTTAATTCTGATTGGTGGTTACATGACAGTAAACATTCCAGTCGGTCGAAATCAGGAAGTGTCAGCCGTCATTTTGTCTCTCGCAGTCTGAGGCAGTGAAAAACAAAGGTGGAGAATGTGAAAAGGGGGCAGGGTGGACAGTTCCTGACCCCCTAGCCCTTGTCAGGGGGTCACTGAAGGACCCCAATGATGAAAAAAACCTTTTTTTTTTTTCAAAAAAGCTAGGGGTGCGCGCACTGTGCGAGCACGGCACGGACAACGCATTGTGGGTGCTTGGTGCGCGAAGCGCACCGAGCGCCCACAGTGCGCGCACGGTGCATGCACGGTGCGCGCATGTTAAAGAACCTGAAAAAAAAAATATTAATAAATACATAACTTAGCATTTAAAAAACCGTACAAATTCACTTAAAAAACCATAGGTTTCACACATGTTATAGTTAGCTGGACATTCCCCTCGTAAAAAACCAATGAAATTCCCCCGTTATAGGTAGTGCAGGCAACTACAACTCACGCGACCGCAATCCTCTGCTGATGACGTCAGATATTACATCACTGATTAAATATGTATCTTTCTGAAAAATAAATATTTGTAATATATGAATAGCTAATGATTAATGGAAGAAGACATGGGTAAATAGGTGTCTAAATACAGTGATGTAATATCTGACGTCATCAGCAGAGGATTGCGGTCACGTGAGTTATAGTTGCCTGCACTAACTATAACGGGGGAATTTCATTGGTTTTTTACGAGGGAAATGTTCAGCTAACTATAACATGTGTGAAACCTATGGTTTTTTAAGTGAATATATATATATATAGATCTTGTATCTATTCAACAGGTGTTTTTTCTTTTCCCAATGGGTAAATCCATTCAGTAGTTCCTGAGAAATTAAAAAAATAGAGGTCAAAAAATCTATTTCCCATTGGAAATTTTAGACACGGTTACAGCTGAAACTGCTGAACGGAATTAGACTAAATTTGGAAAAAAAGGTAGTGCTTGGTTCATAAAGCGACCTTTATTTTTATAATTGGTGTAAATCTGTTCAGGAGTTTTTGAGATATTAAAGGAAAAAAATCCTAACTACACAAGCATGAGCTTGGCTCTACTTGGCTGCAAACACTTAAATCCAGGAAGTGTTGGCAGCCATCTTGGTGCAATGCTTTTAAGTCTCGCTTAGCGACGCAGCAGATGCGCTGCACACTACACAAACACAACTGCATTGCCCTAAAACCTGAAACACTACCCCCAGCATGACCACCTTCACTGCCCGAACACCACTGCACTACCCTAAACCCTGAAACACCACCCCCAGTACGACCCCCTACACTGCCCGAACACCAGTGCACTGCCCTAAACCCTGAAACACCACCCCAGTAAGACCCCCTACACTGCCCGAACATTACTGCACTGCCCAAAACACTGAAACACTACCCCCAGCAAGACCCCCTACACTGCCCGAACACCACTGCCCTAAACCCTGAAACACCACCCCCAGCACGATCCCCTAAAATGCCCGAACACCACTGCTCTGCCCAAAACCCTGAAACACCAGCCACAGCACAACCCCCTACAATGCCCGAACACCAATGCACTGCCCTAAACCCTGAAACACCATCCCCAGCACGACCTCCTACACTGCCCGAACACCACTGTGCTGCCCTAAACCCTGAAACACCACCACCAGCATGACCCCCTACACTGCCCGAACACTACTGCACTGCCCTAAACCCTGAAACAGTACCCCCAGCAAGACCCCCTACACTGCCCAAACACTACTGCACTGCCCTAACTCCTGAAACATCACCTCCAGCAAGACCCCCTACACTGCCCGAACACTACTGCCCTAAACCCTGAAACACCAGCCCCAGCACAACCCCCTACACTGCCCGAACAGAACTGCACTGCCCTAAACCCTGAAACACCAGGCCCAGCATGACCCCCTACACTGCCTGAGCACAACTGCACTGCCCTAAACCCTGAAACACCACGCCGCACGACCCCCTACACTGCCTGAACACCACTGCACTGCCCTAAACCCTGAAACACCAGCCCCCGCACGAACCCCTACACTGCCCGAACACCACTGCACTGCCCTAAACCCTGAAAGACCACCCCCGCACGACCCCCTACTCTGCCCAAATACCACTGCACTGCCCTAAACCCTGAAAGACCACCGCCTCATGTCCCCCTACACTGCCCGAACACCACTGCACTGCCCTAAACCCTGAAACACCACCCGCGCACGACCCCCTACACTGCCCGAACACCACTGCACTGCCCTAAAACCTGAAACACCAACCCTGCATGACCCCCTACACTGCCCAAACACCACTGCTCTGCCTTAAACCCTGAAACACCAGCCTCCCGCATGACACCCTACACTGCCTGAACACCATGGCACTGCCCTAAACCCTGAAACTCCACCCCCGCACAACCCCTTACACTGCCCAAACACCACTGCTCTGTCCTAAACCCTGAAACACCAGCCCCCGCACGACCCCCTACACTGCCCGAAAACCACAGCACTGCCCTAAACCCTGAAACACCAGCCCCTGCATGACCCCCTACACTGCCCAAACACCACTGCTCTGAACCCTGAAACACCAGCACCCCGCATGACCCCCTACACTGCCTGAACACCGTGGCACTGCCCTAAACCCTGAAACATCACCCCTGCACGACCCCCAACACTGCCCGAACACCACTCCTCTGCCCTAAACCCTGAAACACCAGCCCCCGCACAACCCCCTACACTGCCCGAACACCACGGCACTGCCCTAAACCCTGAAACACCAGCCCCCGCATGACCCCTACACTGCCCGAACACCACGGCACTGCCCTAAACCCTGAAACACCAGCCCCTGCACGACCCCCTACACAGCCCGAACACCACAGCACTGCCCTAAACCCTGAAACACCAGCCCCCGCACAACTCCCTACACTGCCTGAACACCACTGCACTGCCCTAAACCCTGAAACTCCCCTCCCACACAACCCCCTACACTGCCCGTACACCACTGCACTGCCCTAAACCCTGAAACACCACCCCAAGCAAGACCCCCTACACTGCCCGAAAGCCACTGCACTGCCCTAATCCCTGAAACATCACCCCCAGCACGACCCCCATACACTGCCCGAACACCACTGCACTGCCCTAAACCCTGAAACACCACCCCTAGCATGACCCCCTACACTGCCCGAACACAACTGCACTGCCCTAAACCCTAAAACACCACCCCCATCACGACCCCCTACACTATCCGAACACTACTGCACCGCCCTAAACCCTAAAAATACCCCAAGCACAACCCCCTACACTACACAAACATCACTGCACTACCCTAAACCCTAAAACACTACCACCAGCATGACCCCCTACACTACAAAAACACCACTGCACTACCCTAAACCCTAAAACACTACCCCCAGCACGACCCCCTACACTACACAAACACAACTACACTACCCTAAACCCTAAAACACTACCCTCAGCACGACCCCCTACACTACTCTAACACCACTGCACTAACCTAAACCCTAGAAAAGTAACCACCACCGCATGCCCAATCCCCCTTACCTCTCGCTCCTCGTGGTTTGTCTATCCTCATGGTTCCTGCTTCATGTCATCTCTGATGGGCGGTACATGTCGTTGTGAGGAGACGAAACAGCCTCTGTTTCCTTACAACGATGTGGATCATTTACCATGCATACCTTTACAAAAAAATTAGTTGTAAAGGCATGCGTGGTAAATGACCATGAGTTACTAAAAAAATGCGTATAATGACTTTGTGATGTACAACGCATGCGTGGTAATGCATGCATTGTAATGGCATCGCGAAGTTAAAAATTTGTTGTAACGGCGGTTTACCGATCGAAGCTGGCCCCTGTTCTTCAGTGAGTCATTTTTTTGATAAATTTGGAGGAAGGAATGTGTTTTTTTTTACCAAAGAGTGCATTCCCGGCTGTTTTATTGTGAAAGTGTCCACGTGGCCTGGTTTCACTTCTGGTGAGAGAGTGGAAGAGACTGTTTGGATCTAAAGGGGTTCTGCTGTTGGACGGGCCAGCGCGACACGTCATCAGAAAACACAGCTAATGGAAAGCATTGTCCCCGAAGTGTAGACCAGTGCCATGAGAGGTCAACGAGTGTGCGTCGCACCGCATTATGACCGTACCGCGTGACCCATGTGCCGCCTCCAGTGTACGGAAGGCAGAAGCAGCATCCATCGCAGGTCCTCTTGAGGACCGTTGTAGCACTAATTCTACATTTTGGAACTAGGGCATTTTAACCATGATGTTACTGCCAGATACAAAGAGAAGATCCTGTGTTATTTCTGTGGGTAGTGGTGCTTGTCACTTCGCTGCCCTGCCGGTACACAGGACTGGGCTCCCCACCTCATGGGCCAACTGAAGGGCCTCTGCCCTCGGATCACTGGTTTCGGTTTCTGGAGTGGTAACATAAACAGTTGCTCCCAAAGGCCTAGTATGAACACTTAGGTGAATATCCCCTGTACCAGCATTCCGCGGAAATTCTTTCCTACCTCTCCCACGTCGACAACAATGTCATAATAGCACGGCTCCGCTCGCGACACCGTATGATGTCATAGGAGCCATAAGAGGACCTCGTCGGCGTGCTGACGTCAGTTCCACCCATTTTTTCCGTGCACCGAGGTAAACAGGTGGACCAACACATTTTCACATGTAGACATAGTATACTAAATATATATATATATATATATATATATATATATATACACAAATGCATAACCAATAAAGGCATAAAGAAATAGCAACAGATCAAGTATTTCTCACTATTAAAACATAAGCATGATTAAGACACATTAAAAACATTAATGTAGACATAGTAGACTATGTAGACATAGTATACTAAATATATATATATATATATATATATATATATATATATATATATATATATATATATATACAAATGCATAAACAATAAAGGCATAAAGAAATAGCAACAGATCAAGTATTTCTCACTATTAAAACATAAGCATGATTAAGACACATTAAAAACATTAATGCCAAACAGTAAAAGCATCTTTTTAGTAGTAACAGGAGGACAACAGGGAGGCGGGTGGGACAGTGTAGAATCCACAGGCAGATACTGTATCCACCAGAAAAAGCATTACCGAAGGTAAGTAACTTGGTCTTCTGAAGGATACTTCTGCCTGTTAATTCCTCACCTTTTGAATAGAATCCTCAAGCCGTACCTCACCCGGAGGAGGGTGTCCACCTGGCTAGACCAAAAAATCTTGCAAAACAGATCGAGCAAAATGCCCATCCCGTCGAAATTATATTGAAAATAATACTAATAATACATTTAGACAAACACTTAAAGTAAAACTTTTATTTATAATTATTTTAAAGATATTTCATACTTTACAAACTACGCCGAAGTCACGACCTCAGCGCAAATTTTCAAAATGGCTACCGGAATGCATGCAGCCATCATGTAGATTGCACGAAGGGTGCGCGACTTCTGTATAATATATTTTTTTACAAAGAGAATGAATATAGTTTTCCTTACTAAAAATTATTCCCGATTTTTTTAAATATATATATTGTGTATATATATATATATATATTTTCAAACCTCGTTCAGCTCCTCCTGGGATATCCGCCCATTGTCTGGTGGCGCACGGGGCCGGTAGAGCCACAGCCGGCACAAATTTTAAATCCAATTCCAAAGTAAGGCGCGCTCTCAGTTTAGGGTATATCAACGATCTTTATTCCGACGTTACGCGTTTCGAGAGTAAACTCTCTTGATCACACGTCGAACTCCAGTGACCCAGTGCATTACATACAGTTCGACAGCTCAACATAGAAAACGGACTCATAATGAGGTAGTATTTCATTGTACGCATAGCCGCCATATTGGAACATGTCATATGCAATACATACAACTGTTCAGTGCCGTAATACCAACAGATATCAGTGATACATTGTAAATTCAAATGGTGCATACATGAGTAACGCCAAGTGGCACGTCGGTTCTGCTAATTCTGTGCCTGTTCTCAGTAACAACATTAAATTTACTTGGGTGCTACCCATTGGTTTGTGATTCGCATGGTATGCAGACCTCGTAAGATATAGACCGCTGTCTACTTATGCGCGCCGTGGCAGGAAGTTGATACAGATGTTGCCGATGTCTCTGTAGGCAACATCTGTGAACAAGGGCGCCTAAGCCCGAAACGCGTCATCTGTTGACTGCTGCTAGGTTTTAAATAAACATCTTGCCTGGAAAAAAGAAGTGGTTCGTTTCTCTTTCTTCGCTGCCGAGGCTTTGGTAGAAGTGGAAGGAGTGTTGTTTGCGATATATATATATATATATATATATATATATATATATATATATATATATATTTTTTTTTTTTGTTGTTTTTTTTGCACAAAGTTCAGTCGCACACATCAATCCTTGATTTCTCTGATGTTTATTTATGAAAACAGAGCCAGTCTGTCAACCGACGCGTTTCGGCTTTGCAGCCTTTGTCACGGTAGGGAAACATTACTTTCGTCATCTGTTTTATAATCCCACTAATTAGGATAACAACCCCATTGGCTTCTGGGAGTTGTAGTTTTTCAATGTTCCAATGACAGTTACAACAATATCATTATTTTTAGCTGTCTACATTTTAAATTAATGGCATTTACTTATATGTTTACATTGATTAGTGTCTTTTGATCAGTTTGAGAGTTCAAGTCTATGTATAGTACCTATACATATTTATTGCGGTTAAGTAACTCCCTCTCACTCGTGATCCGTAGGTATTAGATTAGTATCTCGTCGCTTATTGCCATTCGTGGGGACAATTACTTGTACTGATTCATATTTTTATTCATAGTTGTCTCAGTTTCTGCTTCACAAATGAATGTACATCTCCTCATCGTTGTTCAATCCTTTAGGGATCTTTGTACGTAGTCGTATTATGTATTTTGACTCCAACTGGCGCAATTTCTTTTTTCTATCTCCTGCTCTCAAATTTGATGGTATTGTGTCCAGTCCAAAATATTCCATCTTCCTCCAATCACTGTTTTGACACTAGGTGAGATGTTTTGCTGTTGCATAATTAGTATCTTTGTTCTTTACCGCTCTGATGTGTTCTAGTATTCTTTTTTTGAGCATGCATGTGGTGCTCCCAATGTATTTTTTGCCGCATGCACATTGTATTACATATACAACATATTGTGTTGTGCAGGTGATTCTTTGTTTTATTGTTATTTTTCTGCCTTCAGGATCATAGATCTCTTTTTTGTTTGTGGCAATTTTGCATGCTTTGCAATTTGAACATTTTTTGAACCCCATCTGTTGTTGTGTTAGCCATGTTTCTTTTGCCGATGTTGTGAAATGGCTTCGCACAATTTGGTCTTTAATTGAACTTGCTTTTCTGTAAGTGACTTTGGGTTTTATCCCGATTGATTTTCCAATGTCGTTGTCTTGTATTAGCAGGTGCCAATATTTTTGAACAATTCTAGTAATTTTTGTACTTTCCTTACTGTATGTCAGGATGAGTCTTGGTGCCTTTTCATTTTGTTCATTTTTTGATTCGTTGTTTTCTCCTGTGTATGTCTCCTCTGCTGTCCTCATTTGTTGGCTTCTGTCTGTTCTGGACATTAGGATTTCATCATGTGTTTTTAATTCCACCTTTTCTTTAGCTTTGTTTAGAATTCTAGGTCTATATCCTCGCTTTTTTAGCCTCTCAGCACTGGCTTGTATTTCGGTGGTTGCATCAGATTCTTTTGAGCAATTTCTTTTGATCCTCACAAATTCCCCATAGGGGATGCTGTTGATGAGAGGTTGGGGATGGAAGCTTTTGGCATGTAATATACTGTTTGTAGCTGTTATTTTTCTGTGTAGGGTGGTTTGTATTTTTCCTTCGTCTATATACACAGTAGTATCTAGAAAGTTGATCCTGGTCTTGCTCATTGTGCTTGTGAAGGATAATCCAATTTGATTTTCATTCAGTGTATTGAAGTATTGTTTGAATTCTTCCTTCTTTCTATCCCAAATGATAAATAAATCATCTATAAATCGTACCCATAGTACTATTTTTTCCAATGATAGATGATTATCTGGGCCCCAGGCTATTTCCTTTTCCCACCATCCCATCGTAAGGTTGGCAAAATTTGGGGAAAAGGAAATGCCCATGGCAGTGCCGCAGAGTTGTTGATATAAATCATTGTCAAATAAAAAAATATTGTTACTGAGACATGTTCTGATCATTGTTAATAGCATGGCTGAATGTTGAAGTTCTGTAATTTTCCTTTGTTTTAAAAAATAGGCACATGCTTGTAATCCTATGTCGTGCTGGATAGAAGTGTACAATGATACAACATCAATGATGGCCATGATGAAATTTGGGTTCCAGGTAATGTTAGCAAGTGTTTTTAAAAAATCTCCCGTGTCCTTTATATATGAACTCAGATTTTTCACAATGGGTGCTAGGAAATGGTCAACGTAGGTTGACATATTTTCCTATAAAGAATCACAGGATGATACAATTGGCCTGCCTGGAGGGTTAGATAGAGTTTTATGAATTTTAGGCAAGAAGTAGATGGTTGGTATGGTTGGGAATTCTTTGAACAGATATTGTTGTTCTTCATCATTAATCAGATTCTGTGACCGCCATTCATTTAGATTTTTTCTCAGGTCCTCAATCATTTTGTTGATAGGGTTTGACGTTAGTTTTTTGTATTTCGTATTGTCATCCAATTGTTTATGAGCTTCTTTAATATAGTCCGATGTGTTTTGGATGACTATATTTCCCCCTTTATCAGCAGGTTTTATTATTATTAGGGGATTATTTTTTAGATTTGTTAGTGCTTGATTTTCTTTTCTCGTAAGATTTTCATTTTTGTTGTCATTTCTTGTTTTTTGAATTCCTTCTAATTCCTTCATAACCGCTTCAGAGAATAAATCGATCTTATTTCCTGGAGTTAGTTGAGGACAGTGTTTAGATTTATTCTTGAGTCCACTTCTTACATGCTGTGAGGTTTCTATTCCCAGTTCTTCCAGAATTTGGTTTTCTGTGTATTCCTCCTCATCCAGATTGTATTCTAGATCGAAGAGATTTTTTATGTCTTGTATTTGATCTATGATTATTTCGGGGCTTGATGTCATGCTCCTCTCAATGCTTGTTGCTGTGTTTCCATCTGCTGTTTCCTTGGTTTTTCCAGCATGTATTTTGGCTAATTTTAGTTTTCGTACATATTTGTATATGTCGATTTTTGTATCCGTATAGTTTAGATGTCTTTCAGGGCAGAATGAGAGTCCTTTGTTTAATACTGCATGTTCATCTTTTGATAAGGTATAATTCGAGAGGTTAACTATTAGATTTTTCTCCTCTTTTGCTGTATTTGCTTCCTCTATTTCTTGAAGGTTCTGTTCCTTAGAGGATATTTTCTCTTTTCGGTTAGATCTTCTTGTCTTTCTGGTGCTGGGGTAGATTTTGTATTGCCTCTGCCACGCCCTCTGCCTCTTCCTTGGCCCCGATTCCTTGACAAGCTTTGGTCCAGGTTTACCAAACGCATTTCCTCTAAAAAATTGATCTTTTTTGTGGTATCCAAATTAGTGGCTGTTTCGCTCTCACTGATGTCTGATTCACTAGTTGTATCCGTTGTCTTGCGTAAATTAGTTTGATAATTTAGCTTTAGGTTGTCAAAGCGTTTGGCAAATGTAAGAATTTTTCCTTGCTTGTAGTCATTTTCGTCTCTTATGAACTTCCTGTGTTTCCGTTCCTGCACCTCATCTTCATATTTTTCTAGTCGTATGTCCATATCTTTAAGCAATTTTGTTGCTTCATCTTTGTTTAATTAGCCAAAATACATGCTGGAAAAACCAAGGAAACAGCAGATGGAAACACAGCAACAAGCATTGAGAGGAGCATGACATCAAGCCCCGAAATAATCATAGATCAAATACAAGACATAAAAAATCTCTTCGATCTAGAATACAATCTGGATGAGGAGGAATACACAGAAAACCAAATTCTGGAAGAACTGGGAATAGAAACCTCACAGCATGTAAGAAGTGGACTCAAGAATAAATCTAAACACTGTCCTCAACTAACTCCAGGAAATAAGATCGATTTATTCTCTGAAGCGGTTATGAAGGAATTAGAAGGAATTCAAAAAACAAGAAATGACAACAAAAATGAAAATCTTACGAGAAAAGAAAATCAAGCACTAACAAATCTAAAAAATAATCCCCTAATAATAATAAAACCTGCTGATAAAGGGGGAAATATAGTCATCCAAAACACATCGGACTATATTAAAGAAGCTCATAAACAATTGGATGACAATACGAAATACAAAAAACTAACGTCAAACCCTATCAACAAAATGATTGTGGACCTGAGAAAAAATCTAAATGAATGGCGGTCACAGAATCTGATTAATGATGAAGAACAACAATATCTGTTCAAAGAATTCCCAACCATACCAACCATCTACTTCTTGCCTAAAATTCATAAAACTCTATCTAACCCTCCAGGCAGGCCAATTGTATCATCCTGTGATTCTTTATATGAAAATATGTCAACCTACGTTGACCATTTCCTAGCACCCATTGTGAAAAATCTGAGTTCATATATAAAGGACACGGGAGATTTTTTAAAAACACTTGCTAACATTACCTGGAACCCAAATTTCATCATGGCCACCATTGATGTTGTATCATTGTACACTTCTATCCAGCACGACATAGGATTACAAGCATGTGCCTATTTTTTAAAACAAAGGAAAATTACAGAACTTCAACATTCAGCCATGCTATTAACAATGATCAGAACATGTCTCAGTAACAATATTTTTTTATTTGACAATGATTTATATCAACAACTCTGCGGCACTGCCATGGGCATTTCCTTTTCCCCAAATTTTGCCAACCTTACGATGGGATGGTGGGAAAAGGAAATAGCCTGGGGCCCAGATAATCATCTATCATTGGAAAAAATAGTACTATGGGTACGATTTATAGATGATTTATTTATCATTTCGGATGGAAAGAAGGAAGAATTCAAACAATACTTCAATACACTGAATGAAAATCAAATTGGATTATCCTTCACATGCACAATGAGCAAGACCAGGATCAACTTTCTAGATACTACTGTGTATATAGACGAAGGAAAAATACAAACCACCCTACACAGAAAAATAACAGCTACAAACAGTATATTACATGCCAAAAGCTTCCATCCCCAACCTCTCATCAACAGCATCCCCTATGGGGAATTTGTGAGGATCAAAAGAAATTGCTCAAAAGAATCTGATGCAACCACCGAAATACAAGCCAGTGCTGAGAGGCTAAAAAAGCGAGGATATAGACCTAGAATTCTAAACAAAGCTAAAGAAAAGGTGGAATTAAAAACGCATGATGAAATCCTAATGTCCAGAACAGACAGAAGCCAACAAATGAGGACAGCAGAGGAGACATACATAGGAGAAAACAATGAATCAAAAAATGAACAAAATGAAAAGGCACCAAGACTCATCCTGACATACAGTAAGGAAAGTACAAAAATTACTAGAATTGTTCAAAAATATTGGCACCTGCTAATACAAGACAACGACATTGGAAAATCAATTGGGATTAAACCCAAAGTCACTTACAGAAAAGCAAGTTCAATTAAAGACCAAATTGTGCGAAGCCATTTCACAACATCGGCAAAAGAAACATGGCTAACACAACAACAGATGGGGTTCAAAAAATGTTCAAATTGCAAAGCATGCAAAATTGCCACAAACAAAAAAGAGATCTATGATCCTGAAGGCAGAAAAATAACAATAAAACAAAGAATCACCTGCACAACACAATATGTTGTACATGTAATACAATGTGCATGCGGCAAAAAATACATTGGGAGCACCACATGCATGCTCAAAAAAAGAATACTAGAACACATCAGAGCGGTAAAGAACAAAGATACTAATTATGCAACAGCAAAACATCTCACCAAGTGTCAAAACAGTGATTGGAGGAAGATGGAATATTTTGGACTGGACACAATACCATCAAATTTGAGAGCAGGAGATAGAAAAAAGAAATTGCGCCAGTTGGAGTCAAAATACATAATACGACTACGTACAAAGATCCCTAAAGGATTGAACAACGATGAGGAGATGTACATTCATTTGTGAAGCAGAAACTGAGACAACTATGAATAAAAATATGAATCAGTACAAGTAATTGTCCCCACGAATGGCAATAAGCGACGAGATACTAATCTAATACCTACGGATCACGAGTGAGAGGGAGTTACTTAACCGCAATAAATATGTATAGGTACTATACATAGACTTGAACTCTCAAACTGATCAAAAGACACTAATCAATGTGAACATATAAGTAAATGCCATTAATTTAAAATGTAGACAGCTAAAAATAATGATATTGTTGTAACTGTCATTGGAACATTGAAAAACTACAACTCCCAGAAGCCAATGGGGTTGTTATCCTAATTAGTGGGATTATAAAACAGATGACGAAAGTAATGTTTCCCTACCGTGACAAAGGCTGCAAAGCCGAAACGCGTCGGTTGACAGACTGGCTCTGTTTTCATAAATAAACATCAGAGAAATCAAGGATTGATGTGTGCGACTGAACTTTGTGCAAAATTGAATTTTGGCCCTGGGTCCGGCCCGTAGCCTGCACCCGCTGCTGTGTGATCTGGCGTCCTGACCCCATTGATGTGGATATATATATATATATAAAATAAAAAATAAAAAAAGGATTGAGGTACATTAGACTTCCAAATTTTCATTCAAAAAAACCTTTGAAATTCACTTGAAAAACCATAGGTTTCAGGCACGTTATAGTTAGAAATTAGTATTTAAAAAACCATAGAAATTCACTGAATAAACCATAGGTTTCAGGCACGTTATAGTAAGAAATTAGCATTTAAAAAAACAAAGAATTTAACTGAAAAAAACATAGGTTTCAGGAACGTTATAGTTAGTTGGACATTTCACTCGTACAAATCCATAGAAATTCCGGCGTTGTAGTTAGTTCAGCTAACTATAACTAGTGCCCCCGCAATGCACTGCTCATGACGTCACATATTACATCATTCATAACATGGTCATTTACATCACTGATGACATCACTGATGACATCTCAAATGACAGTGGCATCCATTTTGTGATGCCAGGGCTGTAGAAAGTCTTTACTGGGTAGACCAGTGTGAACATGTCTCTCCCTCCAGAAGGGTGGAATGCTACCCCCGCCGCCAGAACTGGCGGGGGGTAGTATTCCAAAGCGTTTGACACCAAACACGACATGTGTCCGTGCAGCCAGTCCAAAATTAGCATTTATCGCGAGGTTATAATGCACTTAAGAGTATATGGTCAGGCTGCACCACAAACAGCATCAGAGGAGGTACTCTGAACGCTGCAGAGGGGCTCTGCTCATGCAGGGGCACCCTCTCACATAAAAACCAAGCACTCTGCCTTCAGGATTGTTAAGGCCTGCCACAGGAGTGACTTATATGTTTTATATGTGTGTGCAATGGTAGTGGTATAGGTAGCCTATACCACTGTAAGGGGTGCAAGCACCACCTTACCCAGGCTGCAGTAGCAGACCGGTGGTGTCATTTTGGAGTGCTTCCCAGGGGTGACATAATACATGCTTCAGCCCCTGGTAGGCCTCTGTGGTACCTATGCCCTAGGTACATAGTATACCGTATACTAGGGGCTTATAAGGCCATTCAGAATCCAATTAGAAATGTACCTAATGTACATGGACACCATGTCAGAGAGCAAACAGCTAGGCTGGGGTCCTGATTAGCAGGGCCACAGCCAGACTAAGATCGAAAAACAGTGAAACACCAGCAAAAAGTGGGTTACCCATGTGAAGCAGATCCTACTCTCCTACATAACCCCCAAAAGCAGGGACATTAAACTAACCTTGACCACTTGAGTCTACATGTTCTAAGTGGAAAATATGCATTGGAATGGTTACTCCCAGGTCTATGTTCTACTGTAAAGTCCATCCCCTGTAGGGAAATGGACCACCTAAGCAGTTTGGGGTTTTCACCCTTCATTTGTTTTAGCCATAAGAGGGGCTTATGGTCTGTCTGAACAAGGAAGTGAGTACCAAACAAGTATGACCCCAACTTCTTCAAAGCCCAAACTACAGAAAAAGGCCTCCCTCTCAATGGCTGACCAACGTTTCTCTCTAGGGGTCGGCCTTCTGCTTATGAAAGCTATTGGCTGATCCTGACCTTCATCAATCAATTGTGACAGTACAGCCCCTACCCCCAATTCAGATGCATCTGTTTGGACAATGAACTTCTTGGAGTAATCAGGACTCTGTAGAATGGGAGCAGTGCACATGGCCTGCTTCAGGTCATCAAATGCCTTTTGACAGCTAGCTGTCCACTGAAACATTTTGGGGATTTTCTTAGAAGTTAAATCATTCAGTGGTGTAAATATTGATCCATACCCCTTGACAAATCTCCTATAGTACCCAGTCAGGCCTAAGAAGGTTCTCACCTGAGTCTGGGTGGTTGGAGCAACCCAGTCCATGATGGTCTGGGTTTTGCTCTGCAGTGGTTGAACCTGGCCTCCACCTACAAGGTGGCCCAGGTACACAACCTGACTCTGCCCTATCTGGCACTTGGTGTCCTTGATAGTGAGGCCTGCCTTTTGCAGGGCCTCCAAAACATTCCTTAGGTGGACCAGGTGATCCTCCCAGGTGGAGCTAAAGACAGCACTGTCATCTAGATAAGCTGCACTGTAGGCTTCCAGACCTCTGAGAACTGTATTCACCAACCTTTGGAAAGTGGAAGGTGCAGTCTTCAAACCAAAGGGCATCACCACAAATTGGTAGTGTCCACTGTGGATCGAAAATGAAGTTTTTGGCTTTACATCATCAGCTAGTCTGATCTGCTAGTAGCCAGCTGTCAAGTCAAATGTGCTAACGCACTTGGCTGAGGCCAAAGTATCTATAAGCTCATCTGCCCTTGGAATTGGATGGGCATCAGTCCTAGTGACTGCATTGAGACCCTGTAGTCCACACAAAACCTCATCTCTCTTTTCCCACCACTGGTGTGAGGTTTTGGCACAAGGACCACTGGACTAGCCCAAGGGCTATCTGAGGGTTCAATCACTCCCAAATTCAACATTTTCTGGACTTCTGTCCTGATACAGTCCCTGACATGGTCAGTTTGCCTATAAATCGTATTTTTAATAGGCAGACAGTCCCCAGTGTCCACTTCACGAGTGCACCAGGTAGTCTGACTTGGAGTCAGAGAAAACATGTTTCTGAACTGATTGAGCACCTGTCTGCAGTCTGTTTGCTACTGGGCAGTGAGGCTGCCTGCCAAGGCCACACCCTCAACTGACCCATCATCAGGGTTCTGTGAGAGGAGGTCAGGGAGTGGGTCAATCTCTTCCTCCTGTCCCTCATCAGTAGCCATGAGCAAGCCCATGTCAGCCCTGTCTACATATGGCTTTAGCCTGTTGACATGGAGAACCCTGTGGGGACTCCTGGGAGTTCCTAGGGTTACTAAGTAGGTAACCTCTCCCTTCTGTTCAATAATAGTGTGGGGTCCACTCCATTTGTCTTGGAGAGCTGCTGGGGCCACAAGCTCCAACACCCACACTTTCTGTCCTGGCTGGTAAACAGTTAGTACAGCCTTATGGTCATGCCAGGCTTTTTGCAGTTCCTGGCTAGCCTCAAGGTTTTTAGTTGCCTTTTTCATCCTGGAGCGGAGACCAAGTGCATAATCCACTATGTCTTGCTTTGGGGGCTTGATAGGTAACTCCCATCCTTCCTTCACCAAACACAATGGACCCCTGACAGGGTGACCAAACAAAGGTTCAAAGGGGCTGTAGCCAACCCTCTTTTGTGGCACCTCCCTGTATGCAAACAAAAGGCAGGGCAAGAGAATGTCCCATCTTCGCCTAAGCTTCTCTTGGAGTACTTTAATCATGCCCTTTAAGGTTTTGTAGAACCTTTCAACTAAACCATTGCATTGTGGGTGATATGGTGTGGTGAATTTGTAAGTCACTCCACACTCTTTCCACATTGCCCTTAAGTATTCAGACATGAAGTTGGTACCTCTGTCTGATACCACTTCCTTAGGAAAACCCACTCTTGAGAAAACACCCAACAGGTCTCTTGCCACCACAGGTGCTTTAGTGGTCCTAAGGGGTATAGCTTCTGGGTACCTGGTGGCATGATCCACTACCACCAGGATAAACCTGTGCCCTTATGCTGTTTGGGGATCCATGGGACCAACAATGTAAATCCCTACCCTTTGAAAGAGCACCCCCACCACAGGTAGTGGTATCAGGGGGGCCTTTGTAGTGCCACCTGCTTTGCCACTGGCTTGGTAGGTTACACAGTAGTAACAAAACTCATTTGTGTCTTTAGACATGTGGGGGCCAGTGAAAGTGAGGGACCAGTCTGTCCCAAGTCTTGTTCTGGCCCAGGTGACCTGCTAAAGCGATATCATGGGCTAGGGGCAATAGGACGCCCCTGAACGTCAGAGGTATAACCAACCTCCTGGTGGTACCAGGCTTGGGGTCTCTACACTCTGAGTACAGGAGTCCATCATCCCAATACACCTTATGGGTACCACTAGCACTTCCAGCAGCCACAGCAGCAGCTTGCTGTCAGAGGGGTTCAAGAGAGGGGCAGCTCTGCTGCTCCTGGCTCATATCTGCCCTGGAAGGTCCCCCTGTCCCCAAGAACTCAACCTGATCAGGCTCAAGCTCCTCTGGGACAGTTCCTTCTTCAGGACTGTGATCATCTCCCTCAAGAGACTGATCTTCCTTCTGAGTCAGGGGGGAAGGCTCTGCCTTAACCGTTCTGCTCATCCTCTTGGGTGGCACTTGGTCCATTCTTCCCCCGCACCAGAACTGGCGGTGGGGTAGTATTTCAAAGTGTTTAACACCAAACACGACATGTTTCCGTGCAGCCAGTCCAAAGTTAGCATTTACCGTGAGGTGATAATGCACTTAAGAGTATATGGTCAGGCTGCACAACAAACAGCATCAGAGGAGGTACTCTGAACGCTGCAGAGGGGCTCTGCTCATGCAGGAGCACCCTCTCACATAAAAATCAAGCACTCTGCCTTCAGGATTGTTAAGGCCTGGCATAGGAGTGACTTATAGGTTTTATATGTGTGTGCAATGGTAGTGGTATAGGTAGCCTATACCACAGTAAGGGGTGCAAGCACCACCTTACCCAGGCTGCAGTAGCAGACCTGTGGTGTCATTTTGGAGTGCTTCCCCACGGTGGCATAATACATGCTTCAGCCCCTGGTAGGCCTCTGTTGTACCTATTCCATAGGTACATAGTATGCCATATACTAGGGGCTTATAAGGCACTCCAGAATCCAACTAGAAATGTACCTAATGTACATGGAAACCATTTTAGAGAGGAAGCAGCTAGGCTGGGGTCCTGATTAGCTGGGCCACAGCCAGACTAAGGTCGAAAAACAGTGAAACACCAGCAAAAAGTGGGGGTACCCATGTGAAGCAGATCCTACTCTCCTACATAACCCCCAAAAGCAGGGACATTAAACTAACCTTTACCACTTGAGTCTTCATGTTCTAAGTGGAAATACCTAGAGAGTCCATCTGCATTGGAATGGTTACTCCCAGGTCTATGTTCTACTGTAAAGTCCATCCCCTGCAGCCGGCACAGAGGGAAACCTATCAAACCTATACATTTTTTTAAACTAGACACCCAGGGGAATCCAGGATGGGGTGACTTGGTTGGCTCTCACCTGGTTCTGTTACCCAGAATCCCTTGCAAACCTAAAAAAGTGTCCTCACATTTCTATGGTGGAAAGTTCTGGAATCTGCGTGGATCCACAAAATTCCACCCACCCCGCATTGCCCAAAGTCTTCCGATAAAAATGGTACATCACTTCTCTGGGAGGCCCAAGTACCCGCGACAGGAAACGGCCCAAAACGCAACGTGTACACACCACATTTTCACAGTGAAAACTGACCCTTTTTTAACAAAGTGCCTAGCTTTAGATTTTGAACCCTAGTTCTGTCGGCATCTAGGGAAACTTATCAAACCTATACATTTTTGAAAACTAGACACCCAGGGGAATCCAGCATGGGGTGACTTGGCTGGGTCTCACCAGGTTCTGTTACCCAGAATCCCTTTCAAACCTTAAAAATTGTCCAAAAAAACACATTTTCCTCACATTTCTGGGGTGGAAAGTTCTGGAATCTGCGTGGATCCACAAAATTCCACCCCCCACGTTCCCCAAAGTCTTCAGAGAAAAATGGCACCTCACTTGTGTGGGAGGCCCAAGTACCCACGACAGGAAACGGCCCAAAACACAACATGGACACATCACCTTTTCGCAGTGAAAGTGGACCCTTTTTGAAAAAAGTGCCTAGCTATAGATTTTGAACCTTAGCTCTGCCGGCACCTAGGGAAACCTATCAAACCTATACATTGTTGAAAACTAGACACCCATCCTGCATTCCCCAAAGTCTTCAGAGAGAAAAAGTGAGAGCCACGCAAGTCATTCACCCTTGTACTTCCACCTTTGTCTACTACTTCAAAATGTGAAGGTTTGCCTAGGTGACGACTGAGCTAGGGCAGAAAGTCCCCTTCTACCCATTTTGACAAAAAAAATCAGACAAAAGGCCACTAAACCGCCTCAAATATAAATTTAAAACTAATTTGATAAAGGTAATCCACCACTTACACTGGTTGGTTTTAGCACCTCCAGAGACGCTGGCTTCAAAGCACAAATACTTATCAAAGTATAAAAATATTGAAGCCAAGCCTTCTGATGGTGAGCCATAAAGCCACCAACCGCTTTATGGTCCATTCACACGCCATTCACACACCACACACAAGACTTCCATACCGCCAGCCACAGGCCCAAACAACCAAATCACTTCCACTCACGCAAACATACCGCCGCCATGCAAGGGCCCATCACATTCATATGCCACAAGATATAATGAGGTTGACTACATTTTTCCACCTGTCAAGTCTCCCCTCCTTCTTCCTGAACGTTACCGAATGCATGACGAGTGAGCTTTTACTACTGGCTTCCAAGACAGCCACACGAGGCTCAGGAAGACATGTCTTTCATGAGTCTTTGGCGCACTCACTATGCTAAATCCAACTCCTTCTGGTTTGTGGATGCAAGTTAGGGGGTTTCCGAGTATCCTTATATGCCATATCTCAAACAGAGCGAGCATATCTACCTTTGAAACTAAGGCAAACATGCTCGAACTTTTCAAAAGATAACATCATAAACTATGAAGAACGGATGAATTTGAAACACGGGCAGTCTGTGACAATGTAGCATATGTCCTATCTACCTTTATGTGTAGTGACTGTAATGCACTTATCATACTGCAAACTGACCATCTACTAAGTTCTAACAGGATGAACATGGCAAGCAGCATTGACCCATAAGTACTACAGTAAATTCAGTGTGAGGGTGGCAGCAATGGATTTGAATCTATGGGTGAAGATGAAGTCAGGACGTGTATCTATACTACCTTTACTATCTGCCTTCTACCTTTGCAATATTCCTCAGAAAGCGCACCCACCGTAAGCTGTTCTAACCCATTTGTGTGTCTGTCCTCAAGGTCCTGACTAATCCTGTCCAATTGTTAAGAGACCATATACTAATGCCTTTTGTCTCTAGCTACTTAAAGCTTGAGTGAACATTTCTGTCACGTGCTATCAATGCTCTCACAATGCTCTATCCAACTCCTTCCAGTTTGTGGAGGAAGGTTGGGGGGTGCCCGAGTATGCCGCAAACTCATTCCTCAAGCTGAGCAAGCATATCTACCTTTGAAACTAAGGCAAACATGCTGGAAATTTTCAAAAGCTTCCTAAAGAGAAAATCATAAACTACGAAGAACGGTTGAATGTGAAACACGGGTACTCCATGATAACGTGGCATATGTTCTGTCCACCAGTATGTGCAGCGTGGGGGCTATAATGCACTTGTCAATTGGTGAACAGAACAACTACCATGTTCTGAAAGCAGATAAAGGTGTTGAGAAGTCCATGATTTCCTGAAGTAGAGGAAGAAATATTCTGCAGCTGCTTGCATAGTGAAGGAGTGGCCCACAGACAGTAGGTATCCATTCAATTCAGGTTAACCTATTGGCAGCTCCACCTCAGTCAATTTCACAGTATTTTGCTTTAGTGTGATACAACATAAAGCAAGTAGGAAAACAGAAGGCAGGCTTACTTGGGCATTGGGGACAGTAAACACGAGTCTCCTGCCTCTTTCCCTGCATCAAGCACATTTTACAATGACATGGTCGCTCCTTTTTGGGCGTTGCAGGAATTTTATCAGCAAAGTGTCGCTCCTGCAGCCTTGCCACGGCCTCCAGAACACATGAAATGGAGGCTGCTGCTTCTGTAGCAGTGAGACTTTCAATCACAGACAACTGAAAGTCAAGGAAAGACATGAGTCTTCCTGTGGTGGTCTCACGATAAACAACATATGCATTGTATGTTGCCATCTGGATCAGGTGCGTAAACAGTTTCTTATACCAAGTGCGATTTTTATGACTCGCATTGTACTCGCATTGTATGCCTGAAGAACCTGGTCATTCTTGTCCACTCCGCCCATCTACTTGTTGTAATCAAGTATACAGGTGGGCTTGTGGACTTAGGCCATCTGACCCCAAACCGTGACAGGGCACGTACACGTCACGCTTATCTGAGAACTTGACTGCGAGCAGTTCGTTGGAACACAGCGCTGGTCTCTGGGATTTCTGGAGCTTCTTGCAAACAAGCTCCTGCGGGAATCCTTTGCGGCGATAACGAATTGTACCACAAGCCACGGTGCCAGCTTTGTAGAGCTCACTGAACAGCTCTACTCCTGAATAGAAATTGTCCACATAAAGGTTATAAACTTTGTGAAGAAGTGGCTGGACAAGCTCCCATACGTTCTTTCCTGTGACCCCTAGCGTGGAAGGACAGCCTACAGGGTTAAGAGTTGTGTCCTTCCCTGCATACACTCTCAAGCTGTACACATAGCCAGTCGAGCTCTCACACAGCATGTACAGCTTGATGCCATAGCGAGCGCGTTTGGTCGTAATGTACTGCCTAAACAGCAGCCGCCCTTTATACAAGATCAAGGACTCATCAATGGCTATATTCTTTCCAGGAGTATAAACCTCTGGAAACCTGGTAGACAAATGTTCCACTACAGGCCAAATTTTGAACTACCATGGTCTGGATGGTCCAGGGGCAATGCAGCAGAATTGTCATTGAAAAGCAGCATGCGCATGTATGGTGCGAAGATGGGGGTTAACCAAACCATGCGAGCAGACCAGTAGGATAGCAAGGTTGGTTTATGCACTACCCCCATTTTAAGCATGAAACCCAAAAAAATCTTCAACTCCCCTAAAGTAGTTGAGTCCACTTGCGTGCCCTAGAATGAGGCCCAAGAGTGCCTCCTTGCTCCCTCAGAAATTGTTCAGCACGCAAATTTGTTTGCTGCACAATTTCGTCAAGGAAGTCAACATCCAAAAAGAGATGGAAGTAGACAATTAGCAAAACATTCACCGTATCAACTGTACAACCAGCGTCACCAGTGAAAGGCAGAATTTGGGGCTGATCTAAATTGGGAGGCTACCAAGACAGCACTCCGTCTGTGCTTGCGGCCGCACGTGCTTGCACTCTGGGTTGCTCTAATCTGTTACTGTTGTCCTGCTGCACACACAGTGATGCAAAAAGAACAGTTGATGGACAGAATGCAGAAAAATGTCATACATTCACCCCAGTACAGAGATCTGGGCCTAAATCCATCGTTTTTTTGCTCACCATGCCATTCCAGTTTGAACCCAGCCATAAGCAAATCAATCTTGACCCTGTGCCTCATGGGAACAGTCCAGCCCGAACTGTCAAGCCAGGTCCTCCCTGGACTGGAATCAAGCATCCTAGGACCGGTTTCAGGGTTTCACCACTCTTCAGCCAGGATAGCTTGATTCCAGTGGCATGGAGAGCACGGGACTCACGTCTGAGCATACCCGATCCACTCGGGGTGACAAATTCAAAAAGAACAGTTGATGGCAGAATGCAGAACAATGTCATACATTCTCCCCAGTACAGAGATCTGGGCCTAAATCCATCGTTTTTTTGCTCACCATGTCATTCCAGTTTGAACCCAGCCATATGCAAATCATTCTTGACCCTGTGCCTCATGGGAACAGTCCAGCCCGAACTGCCAAGCCAGGTCCTCCCTGGACTAGAACCAAGCAGCCTAGGACCAGTTTCGGGGTTTCACCCCTCTTGAGCCAGGATAGCTTGATTCCAGTGGCATGGAGAGTACATGGGGTGATTGATTTTTGGCATGACTGAGTAGATGTGTGAGTAACTGTATGGATCAGTAGCACTGTGTGAATCTATGTATAGGTGTATGAGTGGATATTATACTGATGTAATGATGAGTGACAGCATGTATGAGTGTATGTCTAGCTTACAATATATACATAGGAATCAGTGGATGGGTATCTAGTATATGGTATTGGTGTGTCTATGGTTTCGAAAATGGTAGTCTGTACATGTATCAAAGGTAATATTAGAGTGTGAAGAGGTGTGTCACACTATCACGTGGATGATGTCGTCAGTGATGTCATCAGTGATGTCATCAATGATGTCATCAATGATGCCATGAGTGATGTCACTGACCATGTCATGAGTGATGTAATATGTGACGTCATCACTAGTGCATTGCGGGCGTGCGAGTTATGGTTAGCTCAACTAGCTATAAAAGGCGAATTTCTCTGGTTTTATATGAGCCAATTGTCCATCTAACTATAACGTCTCTGAAACCTATGTTTTTTTCAGTGAATATATATATATATACATATATACATATATATATACACACACACACACATATATATATATGGTGACAATTATCCCATTCCTGGTCCTCATAGGACAATTGCCATCCTCTGAATATTCCAGCCCCTATCAGTACAGAACAAGACCGGAGGACCAATATGTTGATCTGGTAAATAGAGGTTTAAAAGAAATCTTTTGAAATAATAAACACTAAGCTGATAAAAAAAACAAATGTATGGGCCCAGAGCAATGCTACAACAAGGATTGAATATGCCCACATTCAAATGGGAATTCAGATAATCATTCACTTATAGTCCATCCACTTTGAGTATGCTAGGACGTCAAGTCCTGGTGGGAAATCAGGGATCAAACATATAGGTGTGAAGGCTGGTGGGTAGGTGCTAAGACCCCTACGAATAGCACCTCTGAATGGTGGTGAATATAGGCCCTATCTGTCACAGAGGGAAGGCAGGGACTGGTGATGTCATAAGAAACACTTAGCAAGTTTACAGGGCTAGATAAATGCCAGGTTACTCAAATTATAAATGTGGCCACAAAACTACAGAGGATGTTCATTCATTGTTTTCCCTCAACCTGAAAAATTAGAGCATTTTGTTGATGTTGCTATGACCAGTACTCCTATACCAAGGAGCTTGAGAAAGAGAGCATGGCCTGGGACTTTGCTGGTAAATGGATGGTGTGAGCAGAGTTTTCAATGGGAAACTCTGGAGAAGAGTATCTGGTGAATGGAGGCCTGGGGTAGGAAGGCTGTGATGTCTCTGCCATTGGAAAGTATTTCACTTATTTTTTCATAGGCTGCACAATACTCTAGTGATGCAATCACAGACCTAATTTTAAAGTGCTGTTGACTTGCACCGAGGCACTTGTCTTTCTGTCTCAGCTTCAGAAAGCCTTGGAGTGTTCTCATAAATGTTTTCTGAGGCAACCATGAGTGTAGTAATTGTATAACTCCTCAATCCCTGAGGATAATATGCTGCATGGCTTTTAACGTCTCAAAGCCAAGATTTATTGGCTATGCTGATGCTTGTTTTTAGTCTCTCTTTCATGGCAGATGCTACAGGTATTAAGTGAACTCTCATGACCATATTAAGGGCTTCCCAGAGTTCTTCAACAGATATTTCCTCCATTAACATGTGCAATGCTCAGGTCTGTGCCGTAGTGCAAGGTGGGAGTGTGCACTCTATATCATTTGACACCAAAAACCTGTTACCCCTGAATACATGCAATGAATCATTCTTCAAGTTACTAAATGTAATGTGCAGGTTGACTCTTATTAATTTATGTATATCAAAGTAATCACGGTTAGAGAATTGATAGAAATGATTCCTTGGGACGCCGAAACCAAATCTTGGGGCAGCAGTGAGGGGCCTTAAAATTAGGATTGTTCTCAGTTTAGTAGTAGTGTAGTTAGGACTCCTAACTTTAGGACTCCTAAATGCCTTCTGTGAATACCGAAAGTCTTAAAATTAGGATTTTTCTCAATTTAGTAGTAGCAAAGTTAGGACTACTAAATTTAGAACTCCTAAATGCCTTCTGTGAATACCGAAAGCCGTAAAATTACGATTTTTCTCAGTTTAGTAGTTTAGTAGTAGTAAAGTTAGGAGTCCTAACTTTAGGACTCCTAAACTGAGAAAAAGCCTAATTTTAAGACTTTCGGTATTCACAGAAGGCATTTAGGAGTCTTAAAGCTAGGAGTCCTAACTTCTGTGAATACCGAAGTGAGTAAGTGTCTTCTGTGAATACCAAAATGTTTCCGGTTTCCGCGACTTCGTGAAATGTTTGCTTGTTCGCGTTCTCAAAATGCGTGTTCGCGAGATATTTCTCCCCGAGCACGCAAACAGCGATTGTGAACAGGAAAAAAGCATCGCGAACAAGCAATTCCGCGTGTTCGCGGAGATTTTATACTGTTTCGCGGAGATTTGCGTAACGCGATTGAGCAAATTCCGCCCACCCCTAGTCAACCCCCAATCCAACACCTCATCCACGGAAATCGAGACCTGCCGATCCCCCTAGCTGCCATAACCAATATCAACGGACCGCAAACAAAAAAAATGTATATGATTAATGTCCCAAGAATTAACGCTATCACCAAGTACACCTTTGATACTCAGGAATCCCTAATTAACAAAGTGACCCACTGGATTTGCCATGCTAGGGGTTGTCAAAAAGTGATCAGAGACGACATCCTAAGACCTCGGTGATGTCCCGCACCATTTACCCAACTGGATGACATCGAGATCACCGTAAAGGAATCTGAGATTGCGGGAAATCTCCTTGCTCTGGATTTTCGTACCTGCCCCCCGAATGGCTCATCTACCCAGTTTAGGCATTAGCCCTCGCATAAGCTGGGTAGAACACTACCTACACCGGCAATAATACACCTAGCGGGTACCTCCTCCTTTTAGTCCAATGATTGACTACAAGAACCACTTCTCCTGATCTCCCCTGATCGTCCAAATCACTCCATGCAAAGCTCTCAATGTCCAGCGGGCATCAGTGGGGTAACAATCCATCCGGATGAAGAACTAGCTACAGATCCACAGTTGCATATAGTTTCACCACCTTCAGTTCTTTTGCAGGAATTTATCTCCACCTCTACACAAAGTACAGCTCCCACACAAGCCAACAGTTAAAGATCGTATCATGGAATGTGGCAGGATTGAATAGCACTGCCCCACTGGAACAACTTTATAGGAGATTTTGACATTTGCATCTTTCAGGAGACATGGAGTCTGGTCCCCTTATATAAACCTGGTTATACTTGTCATTATATCCCTGCAATATCTGTTGGGAGGGGGCACCCTTCAGGGGGCTTGATTGTTTGGATGAGCATTGCTTTCAACTGCCGAATTATCTCCTAAGCAAGCCCTAGCCTAGATATTTTGTGGCTGAGCATCAGGGAACCGAGGGGTGGCTGCCAAATCGAGCTTTTTAATGTTTATGCACGTGGGACAAAGGGTAGTAGGCCCTCGAATATCATCTCAGCAGTAAAAAAATGTCTTGATAAATGCCCACCACATGCAAGACCAATAGTCGCAGGTGATCTCAACTGCACCTACGAACCCCTGACTATAGAGGAACTGATGGGAATTGAACCCCAAGATACTAGGTGGGCAGTACACCAACTTGATCTCCCTTAAAGATGGACCCAACAGATTCTTCAATTGAACACCATCACCATGGAGCATGGTCTAAAGGCAACTAATGGCAGGTCACCATCCGATAAGCAAGGAGCCAATACCTATAATAGAGCTAGCTGCCCATCCTGGATCAATTACATCCTCCTCAATATCAGATTATGGGGGCACCTGATCGACATGCTAGTGGGCTCAACCACAGAAAGTGACCACAATCCTTTGTGCCTAACCCTGAAACCTCTCTGGGAAGTCAATTGTCACCAGCAGAACACTCAACCCTAAGCAGCCACTAGAGATGTAGTTCCATCAAACTGCAAAAGGAGCTTTAAGTGGAAAAGGGTAGCTCTTAACGAGGGCAAGATTGCCGGCATTAGACAAGAACTGACAACTGGCACGGCTGAGCTCCAAGTTGCGGTATGCAGTGCATTAAGATCACTGAATGCATCTAGGGCCCACAAGCGCACAGTCACCCAAATTAATGCATACTTTTTGACTCCAACTCCAAAGGAAAAACCCTGCATTTCCACCAAGGACCCATACTCTTGGTTCAATAAAGACTGCAGGAAAAAAGGTCGGCCTTAATCAAAGCAATCAAGGGAAAAAACAAAATACAAGTATAGGTTGCCAGAAAATCCTATAAAGTGGCCCAGCGAGAGGCAAAGGCAACCTGGGACGATTCACGATGGTATCAATTAAAAGATGCATGCTCATCCAAGGACAACAATCTCTTCTGGAAATTGGTCACCTGGGGAAGTAGGTTGGGTGCATGCCCACCCCCGAACTACATCACTAGCCAAGCTTGGTTCAACCATTTCAAAGGACTTTACTCTGTTGAAGAGGACAGTTTGGAGGGAGAACCAGCAGGGCGGATTGGGCACTCGACAGAGGAGGAGCACTTTACAATCTTGGAGGTAGAAGCCGCAATAAATGAAATATTGCCCGCAAAAGCCGCAGGCCTGGACGGCCTGCCCAGCGTTTTGTTTTTGGTCGACTGTACTCAATGGGCATGTTACATTCTACTGTTAGCAAATGCCATAGCCGAAGGAGCGCCTGTCCCAATGTCATGGAAATCTGCTGAAATAGTCCCCATACAAAAAAAGGGAGCAAGAGACGAACCCGCCAACTACAGACCAATAAGTCGGATTGATGCTATGCAGAAGGTCTTTGGCCGGATGCTTCTGCATAGGATCCAGACATGGTCCGAGGAAGGGGGTATCCTCTCCCAGTTTCAGGCGGGCTTCAGAACAAAGACTGGGACAATGGACCAAGTATTCAGATTCGTTCTAATTTATTGGAATGTGGTGGTGCAAGGCAAAGGCAGTCTTTACTTAGCATTCATTGATTTGAAGACTGCCTTTGACCTGGTTCCTAGATCCAGGCTATGGGCCAGGCTTGGCGAAATGGGTATTCCTCACTTTGTCATTAACTTATTAGTCTGGCTCCATGAGGGGAACATGCCCAGGTTAGGTGGGGAGAGCAGGGATAACTTACAGAGCGCATCCCTGTCAAGAGAGGAGTAAGACAGGCCTGCGTTCTGGCACCAACCCTGTTCTCCCTATATGTGAACGGAGTAGTGGACTTCCTTCTGGAGGAGCCGGCAGATTCCATCTTTTTTGTGAGAACCGGGCCTGATCATAAATGCCACTAAAACCAAATTCATGACTTTTAATCGCCATAGGTCATGCAGGAATGGCCGTCTCCTAGGTGGGACTCCCCTTGGAAAGGTCGACACCTTCGATTACCTAGGTGTAAGATTTGCCGATAAAATGACATGGAGACCCCACCTAGGCAAGATGCTGATGGCTCACAAGCGTATGGATGGAGCAATAGCAAAAGAACATCGCCTTTCCCACACTAGGGCTTTAGCTCCAGCCCTTCAGATATACGACACCAAGGCGGTTAGCGCTGCCCTCTACGGAGCTGAAGTTTGGCAATTTGATAAACTAGATGAGCTCTGTAGATCAGAACACAAATTTTGTAGAGACCTAGTCACAGTACCAAAATACATCCCCCTCACACCGCTAATAATGGACATGGGTAGGCGATCAATAGGTGACATAGCTAGGCTGCACCCCCTACTCTTCTGTGCTCGCATTGGGAGGACCCCTGAGCTCTCTCCCTATGCAGAAGCCCTTACTGAAATTATCAGCCTTGACACTGGGGGGAAAATAGGCTGGATACATGACATCAAGAAAATGCTGTCAGCAATTCGGCTTTGTGGCTGATGGGCCAGTCAGGAACCTCCAAGGAAAGAGGAACATAAACGTCTATACTGGGAATGGGGGGACCACGAGAGATCAGCAGATCCAATGTGAGCAAATTGACAACTGAATTCTACTCCCACAAACAAATCAGTTATTACGAGTCCTACCTTGACCTAATCAAAATACCGAGAGATAGAACACTATACATGCACTTTAGGTATGGTTCCCTTCCTGTGGGTGAAGTGACAGTAAAATGGTTCGCAAATAATGGAAAAAATTGCCCTAGCTGCAAAGGCCCGACGGAAAGCATTGCCCACTTACTGTTTGCTTGCCCAGCGTACAAAACACCACGGAGAAAATGGCTGAGTCTGCTTTGACGGCAGCTTGGCACACGGGACCACCATGTCGCACTCCACATTCTCAAGTCAGACTCTAGACCTTTTTTATCCTGCTGCGTAGCAAAGTACCTGGGTCAAGCTTGGCTGATTCGGTGGAAAGCACTTTCGAGGTAGTGATGGAGCAGGGGAAAATACAACATTTTGTACCCCCTTCAAAGTTAATGACCTCATAACCTTAAAATTACTAATTGTTTGGATGAATGTACTAATCAATCAATGCACCTTTAATTAGACACTACTCGCGGGAAAACTAACTGGTATATGCAACATCTAATTTACTTACAGATGTGAAATTAAATTAACATAGGTTTGTGTTTTGTGTAGAAAATAGATTTAATATTGCATGTATTTCATTTGTAGTTAAATATTGTGGCAAAGAATACAGATGGTAAGTAAAATGGCTTTAAATGTTGCTTATGCTAGGTAACACTTAACACGGCTCATTAGAATGGTGAGTGGTAAACAGAAGGGCTTATTTTCTATGTCTAATTTCTGCTATGTTGTTTTCATATTAGTTCCGTTCAGGCCTGCTAGGCCTCGCTGAGAAAATAGCCGCTGCCGAGAGATATGATCACGTATAACCATGATAGCCCCTGCGCATGAGCAGAATGGAAGATATAGTCATGAGTGTGGCCTACGCCTGAAGTGAGAGATGTCAAGGCCACACTGGCCTAGGACAAGAGTGGATGCCAAGATTCTCTGTACAAAAGTATGGGAACGGATGAAGAATTTGGACTGCAGCATTTATTAATAATAACAGTTGTTACAAATAGTGGAACTTGACAAGTCATGAGGCTATGCATGAATATGTAATTTACGAAACCGGTTTAGGCAAGGAGGACAATGAGGTGACCATCATCACCCCTCCAACGGACCAATAGAAATGAATACAGCCTCTAAAAAGTTTCAATTCTGGGTATAGCAAGTTAGTGAAAGGGTAAAAAAATTGGTGCTTATGATGACGTTGTGGCACTTGCTTATTTTCTATTCAACACGACACGCTGTCTGTTGAGATGATTTCTCCCAGATGCTGAAAAGACTTTGACAGATTCTGAACTTCGAACTTTGAGGGAGAAAAGGAACGAGACCGTCGCGGGATTCTATCCTGGGAGGGAATACGTCCGAGAAGGTTAGAGGGACAGTCAGTCAGTTTGGGAACCTATCCTGTGATCTGCGGCTCATGCTCTGGTGAACCATTCTCGTCATCGCCCTAAGGCCAAGGGTAATAGGCATTTTCCATTTCTATTTGAATTTTACTTGAAACATTTATGAAAATAATGATTAAAATCTTGTCTAATAAATTTTACTTATTCAATGTATTCAATGGATCAAGATAAATTTTCATGTTAACTCAAACTGAGTCTGTGGTTATTAGAATTAAAGTTATGATCTATAAAAGTCAAAGGTCCAAATGTGATTGAGCTGGACTTAATTGCTTTCAACTGATTCTTACTTGTTTGTCTATCGACCCAAAATTTAACGGAGTACCTTGATGTTTAATTCAGAAAATTCTATAGTTAAATGTATATAATGTATATAGTTGATATTTAGGAAAAAATAATATTAAGGTACCCCGGTTGTCTTGCAGCTCGCCAGCTTGTCACTTATCCAGAAAACTGAGTGAATGTGTGTTTTCGGTGCTATATGCCCCACCGATGAATAAGTGGTGTGCGAGTTTTCCTGGGTAGGGTGATGTTTGTAAAGCGTTTGTTTTAGTCGCGCTGCATCAGTAGACATAGTTTTTATTGCACACATGATAGTCAGGATTGTAAATTTATAATAGTATTGCCGCTAGAATAATTTTGCACAAGCACTTTATTTTTTAAACTCTCGTAGTCAGCCTAAGCTAATTGAAAGTTTCTCCATGTATTGTACTGAGCTCACACAAAATGATGAATATTGTTTGTTTTTAATTAGATTTTAGGATGATTATGTGTATATCTATTATCGTACTCTCTTTTATCTATATTCATTTTATTGGCAATGTCACCTTTGTCTTTTATAGCATTTATGACTTTTATGTCGAAATAAAGCTTATGATGATGATGATTCCTACAGCTTGAGTGTACAAGGAAGTTGGTTTTTGGGATAAACAATTTTGATGATTATTGTTTTAAGGTCAGATTTCATATGTATTTTCATGCAACGTCAAGGAGATGGGAGAGTTAAAATTCAGTAACAAGAATGTAAATGAAGTTGTGGGCAATGGACGTTATGATCTGTTAGACATTCTTGTGAGTGTTTGAACACCACTACAGATACAAAGTTTGCATATTACATACAATTAGGCCTTCTTTACAAGCTCCTTGCATCACCGGGGTGTCCCTTTTTATGGCGTTTAGGCGGTGCAGAATGCAGACCCATACCTATGAGGATATGCAAAGCTAATTTGCGTATCTTTTAATGGACCCGTCGATATGGTGTAAGGCAACAGAGAGGAAATTGCTTTATTGCCTTACACTGCATTGGGGGGCATTGCAATGGGTTTTCCAAGCAACACCCATGGGTTTTAACACATTCCCAGATTTACAAGGATCTGCAAACCTGGGTATGAGTCAAAACTGTAGGCCTCCTGTAGGAAGGTGGAATGTTTTCCTGGTGTTTGGATGGTTTTTGACTAGTCTGGCTGGCATCCTGCTATCCAGGACCCCAGCCTACTGCTTACTCTCTTAAATGACATGGAGTGCATATTAGATGCACTAGTGATTGGATACTGTGGTACCTTATGAGCCCCTAGTATATGGTACCTTAGGTACCAAGGGTATAGGTACTTCACAGGCCTACCAGGGGCTGAAGCATGTATTATGCCACCCCTGGGAAGCCGACTAAATCTGACACCACAGGCCTGCTACTGCATCCTGGGTGAGGTAGTGTTAGCACTCTTCACTGAGGTATAGGTTCCCTATATCTCACCTTACACCTTAACACACATATCAACCTATCAGTCACCCCTAAGGCAGGCCCTAACAATCCTGAGGGCAGGGTGCTTGGTTTCCATGTGAGGAGGTGCCTCTGCCTGAGCAGGGCCCCTCTGCAGCTCTCAGAGTCTATTCTCTGTAGCTGTTTGTGGATGAGGTTAAACCATATACTCTTATGTGCATTATAACCTCGTGGTAAATGCTAACTCTGGGATGGCTGCATCAAAACATGTCATGTTTTTTGTCAAACGCTTTGGAATCATACTGGTGTGGGAGTATGACCCCACCCTTCTAGAAGGGTAGACATGTACCTACTGTGGAAACACGGTAGAATCCTGAAAGAACCCTGGCATCACAAAATGGATGCCACCAGCACAGACACTGGGCTGCCCTCCTGCTGCTAACCGATACTCACAGTGGAGGAGGCCCAACAATAGGCATCCTGTCACAGGGAGGTGTCACCACCTTCCAGACAGGATTTAGTGTATTGGGGCTGGGTGGGTGCACTACTAGAGTGCTTTGAAGTCCTGCACTGGGGGAGCAGTAGGCTCCTCTGTGCATATGCCAGCTCAAACCGGTTCAGAGGCTACCTGACCCTGCTCTGGCACGAAACTGGACAAAGGGAAGTGGGTGTAACCACCCACTCCCCTGACCCTCCCATAGGAGTGGTCATAGAGCTAGTCCCTCCCTTCCTTCTAGTATAAGTTAGGGAACCCTTGCCATTGCAAACTAGATATCCCTGGACAATGCTCTGAAGAAGAATCCTGGACTTTCGACATTCCACTACCTCTGGAAGACTGAAGAATCTCCCTTGGTCTTGGCAGGCACCAAAACTTTGAATCAACGGTCACAAAATTTCCTGCTCCTGCCAGAGTCCGAAGTCCCTGCAGCCCCAGAAGTAAATTTCCTGACTTCTCGACAGCCATCATGAGACCCCAACAAAGCTGAGGTGAGTGGACCCCACGAGTGACGAGGAACAGCAATACCCGGGTACCATGCACTATTTTCAAGTGCAATTCCTTCACGATGTTCTATGAACTTGTGCATTGGACCACGTCTGTTCCAAACCTCCAGCAGGATTTCCACCAAAGATCAGAGGCCTACCTTGTCCTGAGTGACCGTGGGCTCCTGTGAAGTGAATCCTCCCAAGGCATCATCACGATCCCTTGCCTGTTGGCTTGTGGGTCCTCTGAAGACTTTTCTATCAAAAAAAGGGCTCCCCTGGTTGCTCCAGGCCTGCCCTGACTTACCCTTGCTGGTTGAGTCCCTCAGACCTTGCTGGTCTGCACCGCTGGCTTTCTTCACATTCCACAAGACTTGCTGTTGCCAAGGCTTGTTGGCTCCAATCCGGTTGCCGACACCTCAGTAAGCTGCAGACTTTATGGGACACTCTGAATCCAGCTCCTGGTCATCGTCGACACCTTCTGGACCTCGTGGCTGAAGAGTCAAGACACCCATGATCACCTGAAATCACCCAACGACGGTGGGCATCCATCTTCCTGGGCCCGGGTCACTGGCAAGTGACTTTGAACACTGTCTCCTCTGCTTTCAGGTCTTCTTCCTTCTGAATCCATCCTTGGATTCCACCGGACACTTCTCCTGTCTTCACAAGCAGCAAGTCTTCTTTGGCTCCCATTGAAAACGACTCCGCAACCTGACACCATTGAAGTCTATTGGGATCCGCGGCTGTGTTCTCACACTGCATGCATCTCCCGTGGGTCCTTTACTTACCTGCCTTGGGTGGATTAGTGAGGCCCCAGTGCTTCTGAAGACTTTAGGCCTTCTCCCTTTACAAGTCGTTCTTCTTATACCTCTTTTTTAGTATATGGTCTGGTACGCCCCTAGGGCCCCAGCCATAAAAGTGCTTAATTTGTTGTGAAACATTGATTTGTGCATATGTTCCTGACTTCTAATCTCATAAAGAGATTAGTAGAGTGTGTCTAGAAATAAATACATATATATTTTATATATATACCTGTGTGGTGTCCTTTCAGTTGGCAATTCAAGAGATTATAAGGCTACCACTAGGATAGCTTTCTTTAAAAGGTTGTCTTAAACCTATCTACCATAAGAGTCGAATTGGACTGGTGCAAGGTGGCCACTTTAACTAGTGACCAGCATATGCAAGGCCAACTTCTCACACCTCCCCACATGGAATGCATAATAAGGAGAAATATTCGTATTTCTTCTCGTATATTCATATGTTTACATACTGCAGCACTCATAGAACAAAGAAAACACCCCCATGGATTGTATTTGTGCAGGGATGTGTCCCTTCCTCCTCAAAACAATCCTGTGAACAAAATAGACACTGTATACTAAATTACGATTTGGGACTTTGCCGTTCCATTCTTTTACTGTTGAATGGCATTGTCCCCCTACTAAAGTAGAAGTGAGTTGGCAATTGTGTCCTGACATTAAAGAATGTATTGATCATATTCCCTTATTTTGTCACATTACCAAGTTCAACGGAGAAGATTGATTGTGCCGCTGTGTCGTAATCCGGGGCAATGGATTATAGACTAGCCTACAGGATTCTTAGATCGAACTCAGGACAGCCAATTGTATTTGCTGTATCTCGCTTTCTTCTGCAAATGTGGAGACGTAGGAAGAAATGTCAACTCAGTTTGTCCATAGACTTGGCAAGGGACCCGTATACTACCCATGTCCCAGCATTTAATTGGTTGTTATCTTGTAAATTACATGTTCTTTTTAGAGAGATCTTTGATCTACTATTATCATGTATCGCTTTCCTGAACCTTTTAACCTACATATATACTGCTATTTGTCTGTGTCTTATTTGAGCTTTTATCAAGATGATTGCTAATGCTTTTATTGAATTAATTCTCTGTATTTTATGAATAAAGGATGACGATCTCAAAGACATGATTACAGCAGTTGCCAAAGAGACCGGAGAAGGATTAAAACATGTGTAGTTGTTGAAAGAGGCCCTGTAGATGTTGGGGAATATTGCTCAATGTTGCATTAGAAAAATGAGTCGCTTCAGTTTTCTCTGCAAGTTTCACATACAGATATTGCTTGTGTACTCTGATCTGAAAAGCTACTATAAGAGCCCAGTTATGAGTGGGCCAGAAAACTGCATGATATACTTAGTCCCCTGTCCCCTGGAGTTTCTTTACTGCAGGCATGTGAATTCCAGTTAAGAGGTTGGAAATACACCAGATTATGCATTTCATTGGTAATAATATGTGGGATTCAGTGTTTCCTCTACACTTTTGCAACGTTTGTCATTACATTCCAAGGTGTCACCCAGACATTTCTTCTGCTTTCAGTAGGCAGGGTGTCCCGGTAAAACCTCTGGCATCAGGATTTTCCTGCATAACTTGTAATCCAGATGTAGCTGTAACTCTGATACAGATCCCTCAGGATGACAGTGCCACTCCTAAATAGGGGGCCTTACTGTTTTTTATAGACATTCATGAAGCTTAGCATGGGGTTATCCCATAGAAGGTGCAGTATCTTGTAATAAAAGAACGCTGGAATTCTTTTGGCTCCCAGTGTAGATCGTAGGCTTGTGAAGTAAGCGTTGAAGGGATTAGTGGAAGGTAGGCTTAGAATGTTGAGTTCTGACTTACACGTAGTGGAATAAAGACGTGTAAAATTACTCTGTGTGTATGGCATACTTACTGGCGAGTGTCTAGGCTAGCAGGATGCTACAACTGGTGGTGAGATAAGGGATCCAAACCTTGCACACTGAAAGCACTCTTCCAGAGTGTTTGTTGTTCTCAGCAAACTGCTCATGCATGTCACGTGTGCTGTTGTGAAATTGTACAATCGATGCTGGCACAGGTTTAATCTCACTGCAACATCTTCCTGTATAAAAAGCTTGAAGATAAGGAAAGCAAAATTCTACTTGTCAGTGGCCAGGAACTTAATGAAACGGACCCAAATAAAAGGTACTGTGTCATAACGCTAATTAATGACATATGCTATACGGAGTAAAGAACACTAGAGGTAAATGTAACCAGGTTACTAAAGCAGCACACAGCAACACTTCAGTGCAATCATGTGCCATGAAGCAGAGATTCACTAGGTTGTTGTGAAGAAACATTTAAGCACAAAGCAGACCAAATATCATAGCGTTATCTGCTTCCATGTACTAATAGTATAAAATGTTTATCAACTTACCCAAACCATTAACAAATCATCCTGGTGCAACGTGTTGCAGAGTGGCCCCAGAAGGAGGGTCAGGTCGTACTTGTGGAGCTTCTATATAGAAGAAGCCATACCACCTCCAAAGCTGCGTCATAAGGGCCCAGAATAACTCCTTAGATTGCCTAAAGATAAAGAGCTCCAATGGAGAGGCAGGGTGAGACACCAACTCCAAAATTTGCTAAGGATTACCACAAAGCCAGCACGTCACAAGATGCTAGAGAAGCTCTGCCTGATCGAGTTCCACATGAGGCGCCTGAGATACCACTACTGTCCACCAATGTATATAAGGCTGCTGCATTCTCAAAAACATCAACTGCATTTGATACTGCTGAAAAACACAATATTGACAATAGATGGATGGAGTTAATAGAAACAATTGAAGATTTCACAGATGCAATAGATGACAAAGATGACATAAATATTATAATGCATCTGAGGAACAAGGCTACTGAAGGAGTGAAAAAAGCCATGAAAAAGATAACACAAGTAGGAGAAGTGACTTACGATCAAATCAAAACAGCCTTGAATGGCAAGTTTAATCCATTGCCAAATGTGGATTATGAAAGATAAATGTGCACTCTAGAGAACCAGAGACCAGGTCAATCAATCAATCAATCAATAATTTGTAAAGCGCATTACATACCCGTGAGGGTTTCAAGGCGCTGTGGGGGGCGTTGCTGCTTCTATTGGTCGAAGAGCCAGGTCTTGAGTTGTCTCCTGAAGGTCAGCAGGTCTTTGGTTTATCGCAGGTAGAGGGGGAGGGTGTTCCAGGTCCTGGCGGCTTGATGGGAGAAGGATCTGCCTCCGGAAGTAGTTCTCCGGATGCGTGGGACCGTGGCCAGGGCGTGGTCAGCGGAGTGGAGTTTCCTGTTGGGTACGTAGAAGGATAGCCGACTGTTGAGATAGGCTGGGCCGGTTTTGTGGAGTGCCTTGTGTGCGTGGATCAGGAGCTTGAAGGAGATTCTTTTGTCGACGGGGAGCCAGTGCAGGTTCCTCAGGTGGGGGGTGATGTGGTCACGGCGTGGGACGTCGGGAATCAGGCGTGCCAAGGCGTTCTGGATTCTCTGTAGTCTGTTGATGAGCTTGGACGAGGCTCCAGCGTAGAGCGTGTTTCCGTAGTCGAGTCTGCTGCTGACTAGGGCCTGGGTGACTTTTTTCCTCGTGTTTGTCAGGATCCATCTGTAGATCTTGCGGATCATGCAGAGGGTTTTGAAACAGGTGGAGGACACTGCATTGACTTGTTTGGTCATGGAGAGTTTCGAGTCAAGGATGACTCCCAGGTTGCGTGCGTGGTCGGTGGGGGAACCCCAGTGACGTGGGCCACCAGGAGTCGTCCCATGCGGAGGGGTTGGACCTGAGGATGAGGATTTCTATTTTGTCTGTATTCAATTTGGGATGGCTGTCCTCCATCCAGTCTGCGACGGCCTTCATTCCCTGGTGGAGGTTGGATTTGGCGGTGAGGGGGTCCTTGGTGAGGGAGAGGATCAGCTGAATGTCGTCGGCGTAGGAGATTATGTTGAGGTCGTGCTGTCGGGCGATGCGTGCTAGTGGCGCCATGTAGACGTTGAAGAGCGTCGGGCTGAGGGAAGATCCTTGAGGGACGCTGCAGATGATCTCAAAGGCCTCGGACCGGAATGGGGGAGGCGGACTCTCTGGGTTATGCCGGAGAGGAAGGAGGATCCCTGCCTCGTGGAGGCACGTGCGTAGTGCGCGGTGGCAGACAGTGTCGAAGGCAGCGGAGAGGTCCAGGAGGATGAGGGCCGCCGTTTCGCCATTGGCTAGTAGGATCCTGATGTCGTCTGTGGCGGCGATGAGGGCAGTCTCGGTGCTGTGGTTGCTGCGGAATCCTGATTGGGACGGGTCCAGGATGTTGTTGTTTTTGAGATGACGGGAGAGCTGGGTGTTTACTATCTTCTCGATGACCTTTGCTGGGAACGGAAGCAGGGAGATGGGTCGGAGGTTCTTGAGGTCGCTCGGGTCCACCTTGGGTTTCATCAGTAGGGCGTTGATCTCTGCGTGCTTCCAGTTCTCAGGGAAGGTGGTGGTCTCGAAGGAGAGGTTGATGATTTTGAGTAGGTGGGGTGCGATGGAATTGCCGGCTTTGTTGAAGATGTGGTGCGGGAGAGGGTCGGACGGGGATTCGGAGTCGTTTGTTCCCATGGTCTTGATTGTGTCCTTGATGCTCATGTTGGCCCAGGTTGTCAGGGTCTCAGGGTGTCGTGGGCGGAGGGGTGCGGTGGGTTCGGTGCGGTGCGGTCGGCATGGGTCGTTCGGGGTCTGAAGCTGTTGTGGATGTCGGTGGTTTTCCGGTGAAAGAAGGAGGCGAGGGAGTCGCACAGGGCTTGCGATGGTGGGATGTCGTTGACGTTGGAGCTGGGGTTGGAGAGTTCCTTCACTATGGTGAAGAGTTCCTTGCTGTTGTGGGCGTTCTTGTAAAGCCGTCTGTGAAGGAGGACCTCTTGGCGGTCCTGATGAGGTGGTGGTGGTTGCGGATGGCGTCTTTGTGGGCAGCGCGGCTGTCTGGTGTCTTGTCACTGTGCCATATGTTTTCCAGTTTCCGGCAGGTGCGTTTTGAGTTGAGGAGTTCCGGGGTGAACCAGCTGACTTTTCTGCTGGTGTCTCTACTGGCAGGGTTTTTCAGCGGGGCGACGGTGTTGGCGCAGTCGTTCATCCAGCGTTCGAGGGTGAGTGCACCTTCATCGGGGTTGGTGGGGTTCAACGGAGGGTTGAGTGCGAGGCTTGTCTGTAGTTGTTCTTCAGTGACTTTGCCCCAGCAGCGGCGAGGGTCTGTAGTGTGCGGTGGTGTGTGAGGGTTTTCGGAAGGAGAAGTGGATACAGTGGTGGTCTGTCCATGTGAGTTCGGAGGCGTTGCTGAAGGTGACGTGGGGGCTTGAGGAGAAGATGTCATCTAGCGTGTGGCCCGCGATGTGGGTCGGTGCCATGACGAGCTGTTTCAGTCCGAGGTTGGCGAGGTTGTTGATCAGGGTGGAGGAGTTGCTGTCGTTGTTGTTCTCCAGGTGATAGTTCAGGTCTCCGAGGAGGATGAAGCCGTTGGAGGTCAGCGCGTGCGAGCTGATGAGGTCGGCGATGGAGTCGCAGAATTGAGACCGGGGTCCTGGCGGTCTGTAGACGAGAGTGCCTCTTAGGGTGGTCTTGGGGTCCGTGTGGATCTGGAAGTGCATGTGTTCGGCGGTGCTGAGGGTGTCGTTGGTGTTTGTTGAGATCCTGATGGTGTTTTTGTGGATGATGGCGATTCCTCCTCCGGCCCTGTTGGTGCGGTCTCTGCGGGTGATCTTGTACCCATCGGGGATGGCTATGGCGATGTCTGGCGAGGAGGCTTCGTTGATGCAGGTCTCGGTCAGGAAGGCGACATCCGGTGAGACCATTGTTGAGTTTGTGGAGAGAGTATATGTTCTGGTGAATCACTGTAAGTTCAATGGATTTAATGATGAGAAAGCTAGCCACATGAGGGCTATCAACGGATGCCTGTCAGATTCCTTTAGACAAAGAAAGCTGAAGGAAAATCTCAGTTTAAAACAGGTCCTCATGGCTGTGCACACTGAAGATAGTGCTGTTTGCAAAATGACTGACATGGAGGCTGGAGGCTCGCAAATTGCGTCAGTCATGAGCATGAAAAGTAACACAAGGTACAAGGCTGACAGACACAAGGCAATGTCTCCACAGTAAAAGAGATTGTGTTGCAGATTTGGATTGTCATTTCCAAACAAAAGTAAATGTTCCACCAATTGAACAAGCATGCTTCGGCTGTTGTAAAGAGAACCAATTCATGATGAAATGCAGGGTGAAAGGAAAAGTAAGTGCGTCAAAGCATGAAGACAAAATGGCTGACCAAACCCTACCTCAGAGACATTTGACATGCATGTACAAGGCCATGCAGTCACACCAACTGATGCAAATCGACACCAAATGAAGTAGACCGTCGTCTAAGTCACTGACAAAAAGTACTTCAGTCTCAGTTTCCAGTGAAACTTACAATGATTATTGTGTGATGTTGATGCTTACCTCAGAGAAGCATGCACATGTGAGACTAATCAAATGGGGGAGAATACTCAAAGTGAAAAAAATTGACATGAAGAAGCATCAAACATTGTTTGAAGGTCACTCTAAAAATAAATGTGTGTTCAATACCATTCATAATTGACAGTGCTATGTCGATAAATATCATGCCTGAGAAGAACTACCCAGAACTGTCTCCATTACCACAACATACTAAGTCAAAGAGTAAAATATACATATGGGCTGCTTTGACGTGCTTAAAGAGTCAAGGATCCTTTTTGGCCATGATGAAATGCAAGCAGAATGTGATGCAAGCACCTATACATGTATTTCAAGACACAACTTCAATTGCCTGTTTGCTGAGTTTTAATACTGCGGCTGATATGGGACTGATATTAATTAACTACAATATGAATGCTCCTCATGAAATTGTAAGTCAATTTCCTCCATTATTTCATGATTTAGGAATACTCAAAGCAATGAAAGTAAAGCTACATATAAATGAGGATGTTCAAAGGCACAAGTGAATTGTGTTTCACTTGCAAGTTGCTGTTGAAAAGGAACTTAGGGGCATATGTACAAGCCCCTATTGCCACGGGAACATCACTTTTTGTGACGCTCCCGTGGCGATAGGGGCCTTTTTTTATGTACAAGGCAGCGTTAAGCCACTTAACATGGCATACCGCTGCCTTTTACATATGGCACCCTTTCACGCTATGTTTAGCATGAAAAGGGTGTGCAGTGGGTGTCGTGGTGGGCGTTCCAACGCAACACCCATTGTATTTGACGCTGCCCCCTAGGTAAAAGGGTGGCGTACATAGGAGGCAGTGCCAAAATTAAGACCAGGAAAACCCTGGTCTTAAGTTAGTGAAACAAGGAGAAATGCATTATTTCTCCTTGTTTTTGCTTTTTCCATGTGTGCTGCCTTGTGCATTACACATGGAAAAAGCAAAATGCCATGGTTTGTGTATGTACAGAAGGGTGTCCCTTCCTGTATATAAACAAACCTTTTTAAATAATGCCATTTTGTATCATTCATGTGTGCTGCATGAAGCAGCACACATGAAAGTTACAAAATGGCATTTTAAGATTGTTTATGTGCAGGAAGGGACACCTTACTACACATAACCAATCCTCCATTGAACACAGACACCCTTGCACTCTGGTGCAAGGGTGCCTGCATTGGCGCTAAGTTGTTACACTTATTACCATCGCAGGGTGAAACGCAAGGCTGCACCACATTCTTGTGAATATGGTGCAGCCTTGCATTTACGAAGTGGCGGAGTATGTCGTTAAGCCCAGGAAGCTAATGACACACTCCGCCACTTCTACTGCACATATCCCCCTTAATTTGTTACTCAAACATGACATCGTTGAATGCTCCACTGGTCCGACACCACGGGTCTGCCCCATTGTAGTAATGCCCAAAAGAGACAATGAGGGAGCCGTATGCATATGCATTGACATGCGTAAGGAAAACAAGGCCATTGAGAGAGAAAGAGACATCCAGGTCCGCACATTGCTAATATGATAACTGAATGGTGCAAAGTTCTTCTCTAGACCTAGGGCCAGTTGTATGACTGTTTTTTGCAGTCGGAAACGGGGAATCGGCTCATTTGCGACTGCAAAATAGGCCTAGCCCATGTAAAAACCCTATTTTGCGAGTCTGTAACCTATTACTGACTCGCAAAATAGAGTTTGCAACTCGCTATTAGGAAGGGGCGTGCCAAGGGCATTTCTTCCTAAAACGTCAATGTACGATTGGTTTGTAACCACAATTGCAGTCACAAAACACTCACAGTTTACCACCTACTTCAAGTAGGTGGTAAGCCACTTGCAAATGTGACTGCCATTGAAGATATTCCACTGCCTACTCTTAAAAAATGTTAGAATAATGTTTCATTTTTCTGTTTTTTAAATACATCCCATTTTCCTTTAAGAAAATATGGACCGCTTTTATTAAAAAAAACCTGCTTCATGGTGGTCTGCTGACCCCAGCAGGCTACCATCCCTGGGAGTGCTAGCCATTCCTAATGGGGTCGCAAATTGCACCTGCCTCATGAATATTAATGAGGAAGGCAATTTGCGACCCCAATAGAAATCGCAAACAGTGTCTGAGACACTGTTGTACATTCCTATTTGCGAGTCGCAAATTGCGACTCTCAAAACAAAACAATTTGCGACTCGCATATTGGCAGGGTCATACATCTGGACCTTAAGGAAAGGGTATCACCAATTGGAACTTGAAGAAATATCCAGGTACCTTACAACCTTTTCTATGCATATTGGTCTTTTTCAACATAAGTAATTGAGTTTTGGTGAATCCTCTGTTGCAGATGTCATTCGACGTATCATATAGCCTGTAGTAAATGCATTTATCTATAGTGATGACATATTCGTTTTGGAACCACACAAAAAGATCATGACACGACAAAGCTCTCATGCAAGTATGTTGTTTGTTGACAGATGCAAGCTCAACTCTGAATTCAGACAACTGTGAATTCCAACTTGACATTCTTTAGCCATGTCTTTTCTGGACTCCTAACTTTACTACTACTAAATGCCTTCTGTGAATACCAAAAGTAGTACGTTTAGGATTTTATCTCAGATTAGTTCTGTGAATCGGGCCCCAAAGAGTATTTGAAGTTAAAAAATGTTATTGCCGGGAAAGTCTACGACAATAAGTAATTGATGTCGCCTATGAGGGACATCAAGAAATAGTTGCAACTAAGAGAGCTTTCTGTGACTGAGTCTTGTTTCTGTATCTCGATGAAAGGGTTGAAAAAGAATTAAAGACTTACCATATATCCAACTGTCTTTCATCTCAAGTCATTCAGCACCCTTTGAACTTTTCAGACTTGCCACATCATGTTTAGGAGAGAAGTGCTATTGATTTCTATGGTCTTCTTGAGAATGGAATCATCTGCTAGTCATGTTGATAATTACTTCAGTTTTCCATTGGTTGAAGACCTTTCATCTATTAAACAAGAAAAGGTCATTCAAAAACTAGATGGCATCTTTGTGACATAGGGTGTACTAAAGTCTGACAACTGCTCACCTTTCAAAAGTCGAGAATTTAAAGACTTTCTAAATCACCTAAATATAAAGCATCACAAAAGCTCTCCTCTTTGGAGCCAGGCCAATGGCCTGAAAGAACGGTTTATGAGAACTCTAAAGAAGGCTGTTCAGCATGCTACTTTGGAGAAGCTCAACGCTTTTTTAAACACTACTCTTCAAGTTTACCGTTTAACCCCTCACTCAATGACAGGGGAAAGCTCTGAAAAAAAACTCTCCGTGTGTGGCACACTTCTTGGCGAGTGCCTAGGATGGCATAATGCGACGGAAGGCAACTTCTTAAACTAAATAAAATATATTATTGGATATCAATTGGGAAATTACCAGCAAAGGAAAGTATAGTCAAGGACAAAATGTCATTCAAATATGTGTTTTAGGAGTTCCTGTTGGTCTTCATGACAAACCAAGCTTCCTAACTGACTGCATGGTTTACCTAAAGGCAATCCATTTTATAAATGACCAGCAATCAATATTGGCTATAGCCAAGTATCTGCCAAAATATGTCCCAGACCCAGATCTCCAAGTGCTGCGGCATTGTTCTTGTTCCTGTCTTCTCCTTGCTTTTCCCTCATTGTCACTACTTTCTCCTTGTTTTTTCCCCTCTTTTTTGAGTGCCTTCTCCTTGCCTTACCCTGGTTTTTGAGTGCCTTCCCTTTGCTTTTCCCTCATTTTCACAGCTTTCTCCTTGTTTTTCTCCCTGTTTTTGACAGCCTTCTCCTTGATTTTCTCTTGTTTTCATTGCTTCCTCCTTGCTTTTTTCTCTATTTTTATTAGTGTTTTTCCTTGCTCCTTCCTCGTTTTTACTACTTTCTCTTTGCTTTCCCCCCTTTTTTGTGCCTGCTTCTTGCTTTTTCCTCATTTTCCCTGCGATGTCCAATTTTTCCCCTCATTGCAGCTCCGACCTAGTACCCGTTTTTCTCGCCTCTCGCCTATCCCCGCCCACCTTCTCCCAGCACCCCACCCTCTTCCCAGGACTTACTTAATTGTAGTCGCAGCATGATCCCATTGAGCAGGTCCAGGACCCAGCTCTTCCCCTGCTGCTGCATTGCTCTTGCTCCTGTCCTCTCCTTGCTTTTCTGTCATTTTCACTGCTTTGTCCTTATTTTTCCCCCATTTTTGTAATGCCTTTAGCTTGCTTTTCCCTCATTTTCTCTGCTTTCCCCCCATTTTTTGATGCTTTATTCTTGCTTTTCCCTCATTTTCACTGCTTTCTCTATGCTTTTTCCCCTCATTTTTTGAGTGCCTTCTTCTTGACTTTCTCTCATTTTCACTGCTTTCTTCATTATATTTCCCCCATTTTTTGAGTGCCTTCTCTTTCCAAAGGACACTTCACTCCTGGCTGTTCAAATGAGCCTCCAGGGCCTGCAAATGCTTGGATACCCTGTAGGGTGATCAACTTTGGTGTACAAATCCTGATTGATTGATTATTGATTGTGTCAGAATCTCCAGAGTGTGTAAAAGTTTGTCAACAATACCCACATTCACATCACATTTAGAAACATTAGAGAGGTCTGGAGTGCATTTGGACTGTCACTGGTGCCCAGGGAGTAAGTAGCATATTGTTGTGTAGTTCCTAAAAATCTATATAGGATCTGGACGTTTAGACAACATAGACTGTTGGATTGGTGTCCAGACTGATCCCAGATGCCCCCACCGGGTATGTTTGCCTGTATACCAGCAAGCTCACAGTGCCACTCTAAACTCTTCTTACCAAGGAGAGAATATTTCTTGGCAACTATCCAACATGAAAACTCTGTCCCATTAGGGATTGTGGAAACAGTATAGTACTTTTCGCTCAGTCACTCGTGCTCACTTTGTCTCAGAGAGATACGCAGAAAGAATAGTGGGGGCATTTTCAATAAGCATTTTATTGAATCAGCGTCATTCTAGTGTAAAGTAGGTGTACTGAAACAACCATAAATCAGAAACAAAATCACTCCAAAAGCTGTCTGAAAGGTGCTTCACAGTCCAGAACCTATGGTTTTAAATAGGTGTACTCTATCAGACATGTTGAAGATACATTGTACCATTTCTCTGAAATGGAACAGGCAATTTGTTCATAACTGTGCCTGTATCTCAGTTGAGGACCTTGCAACCTGGAGATCAAAAGTCTCTCGGGCTGAGGCTAAGGGTTCATCTCTCTGTAAAAACATGACTTTCATTCAGCTCAGAGTATCAAACTGTACAAATTAAACATTCAATGAAGGCCATAACAGCATGACTGCGTGGATCAGTGGAAACAATACTTGCATACAACAACTAACCCTGGAACTTACAGTGACAAGATATTAGATGCCTGGAAGCATCTCACAACAACATTGATCATTCAGCATTAAGTAACTCCCATTTGAGAGCAGCTTTAACACCAGTTTAATCACGGCTGCTAGGGAACCTTTCAAATGACAGGATAAGTAGGCTACTGAACCATTACAGGCCCTGTGAAGCATAATGTTCTGGTAAATGAGAGATCCACTCAAAGAATTCTCGCAGTCTGTACCACTGATAAACCCTTCAGTGTCCCCATTCCTGCATCTAAATCTAATGGTAATTCCCATAGATTCATGGATGAATTCCCTACCCATTGTTTCATACTTGCCTACCTAGGCAATATTGGAACTGTAAAGTTGTGACTGGCAATGTTACATGGCCATAAATTAACCATTCCGTGAAAGGTGATTGGTCTAATTTTTCAATGTACAGCATTGTATATTTTGCATCCTTTTCTATCATTGTTATCTGCATTTCAGTCAAATTATATGCAGAAAACAAAGACTTAGTGTTGATATATTGCCAGGGCACATAACCAGGATGCAATGATTGTAGCGTCCAGCTTAATGACACATTAGAACGCAACTGTGATTGTCTGTGTTGTAAGATGGGCAGATCCTGTTCCATTATATCTATAGCAGAAGATACATTGTTGCCCAGTGAATAAATCCTGGATATGAGAGTGTTCATGCCATTGTCAACCACAGCCAAAGCCTTCTCTAAGTTAATACTGTCAATTTCACAAATTCTCTCTGCAGCTTCCTGTTGAGAGAGTTTCCAAATTTCATTACCAACAGCGAATTAGAAGCATTCCTGATGTGGCATTCTTTGACCTAGCAAGAAAACCCTAAGATCCATGTAGTCTGAGAGAAGGGACAAGTTTTGTTTCACCTGTGACAGTGTTGAGGTTCTTAGCCAAATTAGGCATAACTTCCCAATACTGTCTGATTGTCATCACCCCCAGATGTTCTCGTTGTACACAGCATAAGTCAGCCTATGGATACTAAACCCTTCAGCGGTACCCCTGAATCTTAGCTGACAGCTATTCGTATCTACAGGCCAAATGAACCTTCCCTCCCAATTGGGGTCCGTTGAATTGTATGAAACGTTAATGTTAGCAACTCTGCCATCGCCATTTTCTGTATAGTTTTGCTACCCCTCTAACTGTGAAAGTGAGGGTATACAAGGTGTGTGCATGTCCTTAATTTTGGCTAACCCAAGACAGTCTGTTGCACAGTGTAGCTCAGGAAAATCATGTGCTGTGAAATGCTCTACATAGTGCCTCTGTTCCCTGAACCTGCCAGTCATTAGTACCCCCAACAGATGTTATGTCTTTAGTGTATTTCCATAAATCAAAACCCTGTTCAGATAGTTGGGCAGTAAAGGATGCAGAGTATAACTGTTTTGGGTTAGTAAGCAAACTTTTCTTTGCAAATGTACGTGCAAGCTAATAATAATATGAGTGTGGATGTGATGTATTAAACCCAGAAAAATTAGCAGACTTGTGTTGAAATGTTTATGAACTACCTTTCGGTGGTGTTGGATAATGTTCCCATTGGGGATATGTGAAAACACTACCTGGTGTACTTGTTTTATGCAAAAAATGATGACCATAGTGTTGATAACAGTACATTTTGTCAAAATCAGACAAGTCGTCAAACATTTCATTCTTCAAAAATGCTGCAGACAGTTCTAAATAAAAAAACATATTTATTAACAGTTTCAAAATGCCAACAGTCAGAGTATGTACAAGAGGTGATATCATTTAAAGAAATTTTTGAATATATATGGTATTTTCAAAAGTTCAGTGGGACCAAATACATCATATTCCCAAGCAATTCTCAAAAGTCAGGAACTGGAACTGCTGCAATGTCCACATAGGACAGGTCTCTCAGTTCACGATGAGATGACGTATGAGGTTTCAGCACCAAGTTCACTTTCAATAATGCAAAGCATACAGGAAGATAGTGTCCATTCATGATCAGGCAAAAGACAGTCACTAAACCTATCCAGAATAGTAAGAAAAGTGTTCCAGTTATTATCCAGAGCTGTAGCCATGGTGAGACTAGGTATGTGTTTTTCAGAAAAATTAAAAAATCATGAAGTTGTTTATTGTGGAAAACTGGAGCTGGGGGTGACTCAGGTTCACTTGGATCCAGAGAAAAAGTGTCTAAATCGATGAAGTAGCCAGATGCAGTTCGACCCATCTTTGCTAGCTCAGCAAGTTTTTTTGAACTGGCAGATGTCTCCTGTAGGTACAAAAGGGGGTGGTGATGGACGGAGCATCAGAACCAATCAAACACTCACACCCAGTCAACAGATCTGGGTTTGATCCATCACCGTTCTTTAGCCCACTCTACCACCCCAGTTCAGACATGGCCATATGCAAATCAGTCTGACCCTGTGCGTCATGGGAACAGTCTAGCCCGAACTGCCAAGCCATGCCTTCCCTGGACCGGAAACAAGCTTCCTAGGACCGGTTTCTGGCATTTCAACCATCTTCAGCCAGGCTTGCTTGAATCCAGTGGCAAAGTGAGCAAGGGACTCAATGTCTGAGCATACCCTGCCAACTTATGGCGAACAAAGCGGTACAAAAGGGGGTGGTGATGGACGGAGCATCAGAACCAATCAAACACTCACACCCAGTCAACAGATCTGGGTTCGATCCATCACCGTTCTTTAGCCCACTCTGCCACCCCAGTTCAGACATGGCCATATGCAAATCAGTCTGACCCTGTGCCTCATGGGAACAGTCCAGCCCGAACTGCCAAGCCATGCCTTCCCTGGACTGGAAACAAGCTTCCTAGGACCGGTTTCTGGCATTTCAGCCGTCTTCAGCCAGGCTTGCTTGAATCCAGTGGCAAAGTGAACAAGGGACGCAACGTCTGAGCATACCCTGCCAACTTATGGCGACCAAAGCGGTACAAAAGGGGGTGGTGATGGACGGAGCATCAGAACCAATCAAACACTCACACCCAGTCAACAGATCTGGGTTTGATCCATCACCGTTCTTTAGCCCATTCTGCCACCCCAGTTCAGACATGGCCATATGCAAATCAGTCTGACCCTGTGCCTCATGGGAACAGTCCAGCCCGAACTGCCAAGCCATGTCTTCCCTGGACCGGAAACAAGCTTCCTAGGACCGGTTTCTGGCATTTCAGCCGTCTGCAGCCAAGCTTGCTTGAATCCAGTGGCAAAGTGAGCAAGGGACTCAACGTCTGAGCATACCCTGACAACTTATGGCGAACAAAGCGGTACAAAAGGGGGTGGTGATGGACGGAGCATCAGAACCAATCAAACACTCACACCCAGTCAACAGATCTGGGTTTGATCCATCACCGTTCTTTAGCCCACTCTGCCACCCCAGTTCAGACATGGCCATATGCAAATCAGTCTGACCCTGTGCGTCATGGGAACAGTCCAGCCCGAACTGCCAAGCCATGCCTTCCCTGGACCGGAAACAAGCTTCCTAGGACCAGTTTCTGGCATTTCAGCCGTCTTCAGCCCGGCTTCCTTGAATCCAGTGGCAAAGTGAGCAAGGGACTCAATGTATGAGCATACCCTGCCAACTTATGGCGAACAAAGCGGTACAAAAGGGGGTGGTGATGGACGGAGCATCAGAACCAATCAAACACTCACACCCAGTCAACAGATCTGGGTTTGATCCATCACCGTTCTTTAGCCCACTCTGCCACCCCAGTTCAGACATGGCCATATGCAAATCAGTCTGACCCTGTGCCTCATGGGAACAGTCCAGCCCGAACTGCCAAGCCATGCCTTCCCTGGACCGGAAACAAGCTTCCTAGGACCGGTTTCTGGCATTTCAGCCATCTTCAGCCAGGCTTGCTTGAATCCAGTGGCAAAGTGAGCAAGGGACTCAACGTCAGAGCATAACCTGCCAACTTATGGCGAACAAAGCGGTACAAACGGGGGTGGTGATGGACGGAGCATCAGAACCAATCAAACACTCACACCCAGTCAACAGGTCTGGGTTTGATCCATCACCGTTCTTTAGCCCACTCTGCCACCCCAGTTCAGACATGGCCGTATGCAAATCAGTCTGACCCTGTGCCTCATGAGAACAGTCCAGCCCGAACTGCCAAGCCATGCCTTCCCTGGACTGGAAACAAGCTTCCTAGGACCGGGTTCTGGCATTTCAGCCGTCTTCAGCCAGGCTTGCTTGAATCCAGTGGCAAAGTGAACAAGGGACTCAACGTCTGAGCATACCCTGCCAACTTATGGCGAACAAAGCGGTACAAAAGGGTGGTGATGATGGACGGAGCATCAGAACCAATCAAACACTCACACCCAGTCAACAGATCTGGGTTTGATCCATCACCGTTCTTTAGCCCACTCTGCCACCCCATTTCAGACATGGCCATATGCAAATCAGTCTGACCCTGTGCCTCATGGGAACAGTCCAGCCGGAACTGCCAAGCCATGCCTTCCCTGGACTGGAAACAAGCTTCCTACGACCCGTTTCTGGCATTTCAGCCGTCTTCAGCCAGGCTTGCATGAATCCAGTGGCAAAGTGAGCAAGGGATTCAACGTCTGAGCATACCCTGCCAACTTATGGCAAACAAAGTGGTACAAAAGGGGGTGGTGATGGACGGAGCATCAGAACCAATCAAACACTCACACCCAGTCAACAGATCTGGGTTTGATCCATCACCGTTCTTTAGCCCACTCTGCCACCCCAGTTCAGACATGGCCATATGCAAATCAGTCTGACCCTGTGCCTCATGGGTAGGGGTGGGCGACAATTTCCGTTCAGCTCGCGAAAATTGTGACAATTCGACATTTTCGCGTTCCGCGCGGAACGCGAAAATGTCGAAATTTCCGCGATCCGCGAGGGAACGGAAGTTGTCGCCTTGACTAGTCCTTTCCTGTCACAAAAATTAAACCTCAACAGGAAGCACTTACAGATATAAATAAAGCAGGTGCCCGAGTTGAAGCTCAAATTCAGTAACGTATTAATCAGCACAATACATTCGGGTGCTAGGTTGAGGCTGGGTAGGTGTGCTGTTCTCCCCATATCTACCGTCAAAAATTAGCTGTGATCCTGGATAGAGCTCTGTGCATCCCTGACTTTCTCGAGCGCAATACCCGTGTAGTTCCTGACACCAGGAGGTTCTGTCTCCTCGTCTGCTGCTCTGATTGATCTCTGGCCCTTTAAACAAGCGGCATGTGAACTGCATGGAAGCCCCGCCACACACACCAGTGGTGGGCAACGTCTTCCCGCCCTTTCCCCCACTATGATGGACAGCTGACTCGAGGGACCCCAAGGCCGTCGGCGCCGTGGCAACGTTACAGACAGACATTGCCACTGTGACTGGAGACAACTCTTCTGGCCCTTTACCTTTACGCAGCTGTAGTGTAGGAAAAGCACTATACATTTACCCAACGAGGTAGCACTTGATTGATTGATTGATTGAACGGTAATTTGTAATGCGCTACTTTGCCCGAAGGCCCGAAGGTTACTGATTAGCCAGTAGAAAGTACTCGAGTTGAAAAGAGGTATTGCACAAAACGGTGGCATCTTCTTGGGTAAATATGCAGGGCAGGATTCATTCTGGCACGATGCTCCTGTCACAAAAATAATTAAACCCCAACCGGAAGCACTAATCTCCGCGATCACGTGAAATATCGCAAGATCGCGGAGATTTTGTGCCGTTTCGTGATATTTTGTGAAAGGCACTTTCGCTAATTCCGCCCACCCCTACTCATGGGAACAGTCCAGCCCGAACTGCCAAGCCATGCCTTCCCTGGACCGGAAACAAGCTTCCTAGAACCGGTTTCTGGCATTTCAGCCGTCTTCAGCCAGGCTTGCTTGAATCCAGTGGCAAAGTGAGCAAGGGACTTAACGTCTGATGTCTCCTGTAGGGGCATATTGATGTAGATGTCGAAGGAAGGCCAAATTGATATCTGTGTTTCATTTGAATTTTGATGTTCAATTTCAATAGTAACGAGTTCCATTTCGTTGTTGGTAACTACATTACTTTGAATTGTAGATTCTTTGAATGTTATATGTCTTTATGTCTGAACTTCCTGTGTGGTAGCGAGATGAGAGCAGTGACTATCCAGAAGCCCACATGGCCTGCTGTTCAGGATTGGCCACATAGTGTGGTTTTATCAGATCATTAGAGAAACATCTCTTTTCTTTCTTGCCGGCAAGAGGCAGAAGAAGTACTGTTATTGTTCCTTTGACAACCAGGACAGGTACAGGCTTTCTGTAAGATGGCCCAAATTCTTTCTTGTCTACAATCTTTTCTCTGACCAGATCTTCAACTTTAGGGACCCAGGCAGGTCTTGCAATTACTGACTTCACTTCCCCAGTGGCGGTGCTTTTTGCTTGCACTTTGCTTTGAAGTGACCAGAATGAATTAAGATCATGTAAAACAGCCGAAGGTTTATTGATGTCAAAAGGTTTTTCATCTGCCACTGTGCTTTCATAATTGAGGTCAGGTACCCACATTCTTGTCCCATATAGGACTTCATAAGGGGTGTCACCACCTAGGGAACTTCTTGGTATATTATTTAGTGCCCTCCGGTCCCCATATAGCTGATTGACCCGCCTACCACCCGAGCCTAATAACCTTGCTGTCAAAGATTGCTTTAAGTCACGGTTTTTCCTCTCCATGACTGAATTTCCCTCTGGACGGTATGGAGAGGAGTACTGCAATGCAAAACCCAAACTTCCCATGGCTCCCTTGTAAGCCCTAGAGCTAAATGATGGGCCAACTGAGTAGGTCCCTATGAAGACTCATAAATCTTTTATAACAGTGTGAGCATCAGCCGAGCGCTGAGGCCAAACCCACAGGAATCTAGAACATGAATCCACTGCAACCAAGATGCATGTGTAAACTCCATCAGATTGTAAGGGACCACAGTGGTCCAAATAGACACAGCCGAGAGGTCCGTCTGATATTAGTAATGGTGCATGTGTTGGACGTGCTACGGTGAAACCCTTCAACTGCTCACAGGTGTAGCACTTAAGAACAAATGCTTTTGTCTGATTTGTTAAACCTGACCACCAATAGCATTGTTTCAGTAAAGAAACAGTTGCGGTCATCCCTTTGTATGTAGAACCCAGACCCTCGTGTGCAGCTAGAATTAAACCTAATCTGTGGTGCATGTTTGGTATTACTCTATCCCCCACTCCTCGAATTTGAGCCTACAGAATATTTTTTGCATCAAACTTGTAGGAGTGCTTGAGCGGAAAAACTTTTGGCAAGGCTGTGCTGCTTTTGCATGAAGCAATGACATCTATCATTGTGCTTCTGTCTATTCTCATGCTAGAACGAGTGATTGCAGCTACGGCAGCAGTTTGCACTGTCGCCTTGGTGGCTTCATCAGCCAATGAATTCCCTTTAATGTGAATGCCATCACATTGATGACTCATTGTGTGTATCAGGTGAGATCTTGGCAAGTCTTTTTTCAACTCTTCCACTTGTTACCAAAGCATTTTGTGCTTTATTGTGCAAACTTTTGAATCTTTAAACCCATTCTGACCACAGTAGTAAAGATATTCATTGTAAGACTGGACACAGTAAAATTAATCGCACACTATAAGTGTGGGGAATTCCTGATCAGTTTGTATTAGTGCCAGTAGTAGGGCTTTGAATTCTGCCAGCTGCGCCTTGCAGTCTCCTAGAGACTGTGTCTTCGGACTGCTAGGATTGAACTTGCCGTCATTCATACGTTCTTTTTCAATCGCACAAGTTGCGATGTATTGTTGTTTGCTACATATGGCAGGCTGAGCAGAACTGTCAGTGTAACTAATACATTCATTCTGATCTAGAGGCATGATTTCATTTGGGAGAGGATATTCTTGTTTGTATTGCAGGAATGCTTCAGTTCTTAATGTTGAAACAAATTTGTTGTCTACATCCGTTGCAGTGAGAGAATTAGCCCATCATATCCATTGTGGATGTAGCGCTTTTGCGTTCGTAATGCTAGCTTGTGTAACAGTTTCTAAGGCCAGTACTGGAGTCACCACAATTATGCATTTCCCCTGAGCCAGTGCTCCTTCTCTCACTACAGCTGTCTGTACTGCTGTTGGAATTTTCTCTGTAGAAGCAAAGCTCATTTCAGCGTTTGTGTGCAAGTGTGATTTGTCTGCTGTGGGTACTGTTTCGCCTTCATTGAAGGTTAGGTAAGTGTACCCTGACTGACCCACAATTACAGGGATCACCAGATTTGTGGTATTTACACGTGTGTGTAGGTGTTTGGAAGCTATCATGTCAGCTTGTAAGGAACAAAGGATATCAGTGTGTTCCTGTGTCCAATGTCTAATTGGAAAATCATGTCTAATTAAGTTGCAGAAAGGTTTTACTTTTTCTGCTTAATCCAAATTGTATGTTCTGCCAAAATGTAGGAATCCCAATATGGATTGTAAATCTTTCTGAGTTTTAGAAGGTTGGAGCAGCGCACACTTTTCTAAAAGTTAGCTTTTTTCCTTCACTTGATAGCTCGTATCTCAAAAATAGGACATTGAGGTGGGCTATTTCTGATTTTTTAAAGTTTAATTTATAGCCCTCAGAGGCGAAACTCAGAATTATGCTGCTCACCCTTGTCAAATGATCCAGTAAATCATCATACGTCAGATAAATATCATCCACATAGGACAATGCCTCTTCATAAACATGTTGAAGTAACTTTGTTACCCTTGCTGAGAACAACCCGGAACTATTCTTATACCCTCTTGGGCAGTTGACAGAATTGTTGCTGGGAGCCTAATGCTAAGAATGCTGTCAAATACCTGCTCTTGGGTGATATATTTTGGCAGCAAAATCATTTGTGATATCTCGTGTTGTTTTGTATTTCTTCCACACAATGTGGCACTGTGTGCATTCTGTACTGCAAATGTCTTTGTGCATGTGCTCAGATGTCTGTATTCTAAAACTATACAGTATGAATTATTGGGTTTCATTACAGGAAACAAAGGATTATTCATTGAGGAGGTGCAAGTTTCTATTACACCTTGGTATTCAAGTTAATCTAATATTTCCCTGACCTGTTTCATTGCATCTTGTTTAATAGGTTACTGTTTCTGTGGAGTTGGAATAGTTTTTTTTACTGGGATTATATAGTGAGGTGACTCAACCTCCCACCCTACATGGTTGCGATATAATGATGGAGCAAGTGCTACCACCCACTCCTGCAAATATGAATGTTTTAAGTATACTGGAATGAGGTAAAAAAAAGCCAGTAAAATTACGGTTTCTCCCCTTGGACAATCCATAACAATCTCAGACGGCCAAACTTTTTCAGCCAAAAGGATGTCATAGCCATAAGTCAGGTTCTCCCAAATGAGACCTTTAATTTTTCTGGGTTTGTCTCCCTCCATCTGGAGTGTTATTTCATATAACAGGCTTGGGACACTTACCTTTGGATCAGGTGTCTCCACCGTGATATGTTCATTCAACACTGTTGTCACCAGAAATTCCATCAGGTTCGGGTGAGCTATTGTTACTTCTGCTGTGCTGTTTAGCATCGTTGGAGCCCATTCTCCATTCAGAAGTTGAGTCTTCAGTATCCTTGGCATGTCTAAATTTAAGACCTGTTACCTTCTTCTTTTTAAATTGAAGTTTTGATTTTGGTTCAACTTCCTTTTTGATATTATAGTCCGAACTACGATGTGTGTCTTCGGACTTTGTCCATTCTTCTTGTTTGTGGTCTGACCGTCCTTACCTATCAGAGTTTTTCGATAAACCGTGAAAGTAACGAGAGGAATGTGTATCAGTATCCTGATACCTGTCAGGTTTCTTAATGTTATCACAATTCCTAAGGTTGTACCTCCTTTCGGAGGGCTCCAGTTGAGGAGACTCACTCCTTGATTGTGATCTTCTCTCTCTATTCTTTTGATTTTTATTATGCCAATTCTTCTTGAAATATTCAGGTGTTTGCTTGGTGTTAGCCTTTTCAGGTCCACCCATGAGTTGAGGTTTTGTTGCTCTAGCTCCCAAAGTTTCTGTACCTAATTCGGCATATGTATCCTTGATAATTTTAGGTAATTTATGCTCCTGTTGTAAAGGAGTCAAATCCCACAGGCATTGGCTTATTGCAACTGCTGCTGCCTCCCCTTTTATGTTTGCTAATATAACAGTTGATACCTGGGCAAAATTTCCTAACAATTTCATCCATAAGTTAAGAGCAGGTCTTGCTCCATACTCATTCTGTATATGTCTTAATACATCTGGTATTACTGCTATTGAAGGGATACCATGATTTCAGATATATCTGGCAGAGAAATCTTTACCCCAAGAGGTAAAATCCTCCATCTGGGGAGCTCTCCCCATTGGCAAGCAGATTATTAGCATTCTGTGTTTTTCTTGCAGGCCTGTGTGTGGAAACACTGCCTCTAACTGTGTTGTTTTCTGAGCTATCCAGAATGGCATTTGCTTACATCTAGTGGGCATTTTAGCCATAACTGCGTTTAGCATTTGTGGAGTTATTTTAGTTGCAGACCCCTGAATTTGTCCTGCTGGTGTAGCCCTTGTTGACAGTTGCGTGAGTATTCTCATAACAAACTGTGTCAGGTTTATGTAAAGCTTTCTTATTTCTTTGTGTAGCGGACCTAAGTCTGCTACCGGCATTGTGTCAATGCCTGGATGTGGTATGTAAGCCACTAGGACCAGCCAAGTGGCTCCATTTCTGCTGAGTGGACTGAGTCATACTTTATCTTTTGTGTGTGGGAGGGCACCCTTAAACCAGTTTATGTGCTCCTTGTAGGTGAGCAGGACTTCAATGTCCTCATATGAACAATATTCCTCTGGTATTTCATCTTCCGTTTAGAAATAAAATGTATATGTGCGTGCATCTGCTAGTGGGAAATGGACCCAAGAATAGAATACCTCTGTTCTGAATGACTCATGTGCCTCAATCACGAATGTCACTGTCCCATCCCTATATGGGACTCCATAGTCTGCTAAATTTAAAGTAAGTGTAGTTCTGACATTTTCTGAAATGTTTATTGCACCTTCTTGCTTTTCCTCCCTCATTGCATTCGCACATAGTGCTGCAGAGTTGTCTTCTTCAGTCATTGTTGAAAAGATTCAAGGAAACTGAGATAAGGTTTTATGTACAACAGGGAACTATTTATCCTTCAAGCTTGAATAAACCTACAGCCATTACATAGGATATGCCTACTCAGCTGTAGCAGATTTTTTTCCCTTCCCACTCCAGACGTCTCTGGGTAAATGTGAGTTGGAGTCTCTGAGAAAAGCACGACTGCACTACTCAGATTTAACCATCAAATAAGAACCAAACCAACGTTGGCAGCATCATGCTGTGTAGTTCCTATAAATCTATATAGGATCTGCGTGTTTAGACAACATAGACTGTGGGATTGGTGTCCAGACTGATTCCAGACACCCCCACTGGGTATGTTCACCTGTATACGAGCTAGCTCACCGTGCTACTATAAACTCCTCTTACCAAGGAGAGATTAGTTCTTTGCAACTATCGAACATGACAACTCTGTTCCATCTGGGATTGTGAAAACTGTACAGTACTTTTCGCTCAGACACTTGTGCTCACTTTGTCTCAGAGAGATACACCAAATAAACAATGGGGACATTTTCAACAAGCATTTTATTGAACGAGGGTCATTCTAGTGTGAAGTTGGTGTGCTGAAACAACTATAAGACAGAAGCAGATATAAATGATTTCTAAGCATCAACAGAGTGATAGGGTGGTATATTACTACCATAGTACTAAAACAATGAATATATACCATTATATAAATACACTACAATAATAATGCATACTCCTATGATGCAATCCTAACTAGATGTACATAAGTGTACCTAGCATGTATGTAGGTGTAGAGCCAATAATCCCCCTAGGCTGAAGCCAACCTCATTACCTGAAGTGAGAGACTGTGGAACCCTGTCTTGGTCTCGAGATGGACACCCCGCGAGGGATATCAGACCACTGCAAGATGGAGTGTCTAAGTGCAGGAACCTCAGCGTCTCGTGTCAATGTGTTAGCATGGAAGTCTTTCTCCTCTGCCTGGCCCAGCAAAGTTATGGTGTATATATACCCAAAAGATACCCTCAGGGGTTCTACCTTGCTATGACATGTTGGCCGAGGAAGGGATGACCTTATACATAGTTATTATGCAGATGGTGGTAATCCTGCTGTGATTCTGAGAATCCTCATGCATAATAAGTGAGGCTAGTTTTCTTGGAAATCCACACAGCATTTATAAAGGCACCTTAACTAGGTAAAAGGTCAATAGCAAAAACCGTTATGTAGTACAATGGAAGTGTAATGTAGGTGATAGATTAGGTGACTACCCGGGCCTATATTGGGTACATCACAGAATATAACAATGTGATGTTTATTATATGTTGTACTGGGATGAAGGCCAATTTGGCCTCCAAAGATAGTTTCCATAGCTACTGTCCTGCTTGGAAAGAAATTGCTGCTGCAGCATTTTTCTTTGTACCTTTATGCTTTTTGATTCTGGCCACTCAGGCAATTAATTTTCATCATATGCTTGTGGGCCTTGGTTGAGCTGAAAAATAGAATTATCTCATGGCTAAGCCATCAGGCCAGTTTTGATGGTGGAAGTTATATTTCTTGGGATTTCTCTAAAGTGAGATCTTTGCATGTGGTACCCTTAAAGCATTAGATCATGGTTGTGACCTTGAAAGTTTGACTTACATCTGTTACTCACTTCATCTAGTTTCAGAAACTTTGTCTATCAACATGCTTTTAATTATTAACCCCTTCGCCGCGGCAGGAATTCCGCCGCGGCGCTGGGGGGGGTTTGGGGGCAGCGCGGTGGCGCTGTGTTCGTGACGGAACCGCTCCGTCACGAGCCACGGTTGAGCTGTGCTCATGACGGAGTGGTTCCGTCACGTCTCCGCCCACTGCGCTAATCGCCCGCACAGGCGGGGAATTAGCGCCGCGTGGGCGGAGCGGCGGCCAACGGCCGCAGCATGATGGAACCACTCCGTCATGAGCACAGCGCAACCGTGGCTCATGACGGAGTGGTTCCGTCATGAGCAGGGAAGGGGTTAAAAGCTTGGATATTTCTTGGAAGTATGCCAGATAAAGAGAGAGACTACTCTCTGTGCATTCTTACTCCTTCTCTTCTAAACAAATAGAAATAAATATTTTAATGCCACTTCTTATCAAAATATGTATGTCAATATCTCTAAAAGAGAGGTATGGCTCACAACTGCCACATTTCTAAGATCTTGTCCAACCTGAAGTTAGGAACGCTAGTTTGAGGAAATAGACAAATGAACATCATTTCTCTGTGAACAACCCCCTTCCCATGGTGCCATCATTCCATCCTAATTCGGGACTCATATGCCCCTGACACATTTTGATGTAGCAGGGGAACATGTTTGCCTAAAACTCAACACAGACAAAAGGCAAGTGCTGATCTTTGGGAACTATCCCTCCCCTTGAAACAATGCCTTGAGGCCTTCCAAAACTTGGACTTTCCCCGACAGACCATGTTTGCCACCTTGGCATCATCCTATACAGCAAGCTCTCCATGCAAAGCCAGATCAACTCAGTCTCCTTCAACTGCTTCCTCGTTCTTCACATTATCCATAAGATCTTCAAATGGCTCCTTGGCAGCACCAGACCAACCTTCACTCAATCCCTAGTAACCAGCAGGCCAGACGACGGCAATGCACTCTACATATGAATCACCTCGCACTACCGGAAGAGACTGCAGACCATATGGAATTCAGCGACCAATTTCATCCTCAACCTCCCAAAGCGAGCCCACATCACCCCCCATTCCGTGAAGCTTCACTGGCTTCCTTTTCAGAAGAGATATCAATTTAAGATGCTGATCCTCACCTCCAAAGCCTTTTACAACCAAGGGCCAGCATCTATCAACTTCCGCCTGAACTTACACCAACCCTCCAGATACCTGCACTACTCCCCCCTCTCCTCTCCATTGCTCACACTCCCCGCATCTGCAGAAGCAAGAGGAAGGACGCTCCTTCTCCAGCCTCGCTGCAAAGGCCTAGAATGTCCTCCCTTTTCACCTCTAGACCCTAGTAGCAGGTTTTTCTGTGCCTGGATACCCTCACAGGTGTTTAGCGGCGCTTTTCAAGTCCTATTCGATTGAATAGAAAAGATGAGACAGGGCTAGACAATATTTTCACGACTCTAAGATTCATAGATTAAAAAGTTTATTTTTAAGTTATGTTTGTTCAATTGACCACCTGTGTAATGCTCAGCTAAGTACGTCAAAAACATGTGAACCCTTATGGAGTGAACTTAGCACAAAATAAGAATCAATTTATACTTCTTTGACTAAGGGAGTAGGCCAATCTTGATAGAATGATTATCTCGGGAAACAGCATTACCAAACACAGTTTAAACCACGAGTGCAGTTACAATGCAAGCAAAATAACACTTGCTTTTGCCATGTATATGCCTTTCCCATGCATATGCCTTAACCATGCATATTCCTTTATAATGATTTCAGTTGTAAAGGTGGTAAAGGCATATGCATTGTAAAGGCAGTCAGTGTCAGTTTTAGGGCTGAGACTGGGGGGCAGAGGAGTTTTAAGGGCCAGGATTGAGGTAGTTTCAAGGACTGGAGTTGGGTTTTAGGCCTCAGTGCAGGGGTCTGGGATATAACCTTTACCACACATTTACCAATCATGGCTTTACAATGAAACTCAGTGCAAAGGCATAAGAGGAAGAGGCATGTGTGGTAAAGATGAGGTCCGGGTATGACTGTGTTGGTAAGGCATTTGAAGTAATCCAATGCATTTTTCTGCCATGCGACCGATTAGCTCAACTAGTTTGCAAGCCCAAATGTTAAAATCTTAATATTCGAGTAAATATTTACCTTGTGATTTATGGTATAACTTGGGTATAATTGCATTAATTTCACAGATTGTCGGTTAATACTTTCCAATCCAGAGTCTACCAAATTAGCCAGAGAAGAACGACGGCAGATCACTATACCCAATCTTGCTGTGGCAATGAACACTACTTACAACAACTCTATAACACTAAGTGGAATTCAAAGCTCCAGCATATTCTTCGGAGAAACCTTCCCAGCACTCAGCCAATAACAGGACAGGCCCACCAGCGAACACCACCCCAACTTGAGACCAATGATACAGCCATTTAGGGGAAGACTCTACTTCTAACTAAAAAAGCTGGCCATAGAGACTGTAAGCACTACACAGGGAAAAAGACCTCTAAAGATAAAACACAGCCAGTTCATGAGAGTCTGCACACCTACACAGAAAATAATAATGTAACTTGTCAGTGCCCGACTCACAAACATCACGCAAATAAAGTCAATGACATTTTAGCAACTAACCAGGGAAGACATAAAATGGGTCAAGAAGAAGGTTGTGACATTATTACTCACCCTACAGAAGATGTGCATGCATACTATCATGTAAACCAACTCCCATCAAGTAGAAAACCAATCTACAACAGCAGACTTACCACTCCCAACTGTAGTTGCTGGAGCTTCGTGTTGTCGGTCACCGCAGGCGGTCATGCTGCGGCATAAAGTGTAGATCTCACGCTCCCGGTCATCACTGGTGGTCACTGTAGCAAGAAGAGTCAGGTCCACCAGAACTTTATGTTGCCAGGCATCATGGGTGGTAAGATATTGACATGAATGGACCTGTTTGCAGTTCTGAAGAGCCTTAAACCTTCAGGATTTCTCCTTCTCTTCACAAGGGGAGTCCAACTGATGCTAGCCAAGGGTCCAGGACATTGAAAGGCACCTCTTGGGTATCAGGAACTCACTCCAATAGAGGCCAGCAGGGCTCAGACTAGCCTAGTTAGAGGTCCAGGCAGATTTAGTGCAGCAGGTCAGCTATGCAGTGCAGGAAAGCCTCTGGAGCTTATTGTGTCCCTGTAACACGGAACATGAGGTCAGCCACCGTACCCTGGGAGTCACTCTGCCTGGTATGAAGAGAGTAGATCCAGACTTCCTTCTCAGAGAGGAGGGGAGGCTTCAATCACCAGGGAAGTCCTCTGGCAGCAGGGCAGTCCTTCTTGAGTATCCATAAATCCAGGTGTGTACAGACGAGTGGGTCTAAGAATTATATTTTTATACCTGGTGCCAGCTTTGAAGTGAAAGAAACTTTTGGAGTTTTCCCCATATAGATGGTTCTAGAATTTCCTTCCTCCTTGCACTCCGACCAGGATGTCTGGGGGCAGATAAGGCTAGTGAAATGTCCTTCATGAGTGTGCTGAGGCAACTACTTTGAAATGTAGGTAGGGTTGGACATAGCTCTACTACTCCCATCCTGTCAACACATATTTCCCCTTTCAGTCACTGTCTGTCAGGAATACACAAAATCCAACTGCACCTAGTCATGTGACCCAGGTTAAAAGCTGCAGATACCAAATGGTTAGAACAAAACAATGGCAGCTTTCTAAAAGTGGCATTTTCAGATTTGTGACTTAATATTCAACTTTACCAGTGAAACTGGTTTTCAATCACAATCCTTTTAGTGTAAACATGCAGATTCTTCCTGTTCCCAAACCAAACTTTTCACTTTTTGAAGTAATAAGGTAACCCAATGTTATCCTGTTGGAGAGGTAGGCCTCACAGTAGTGTAAAATCACTACCATGAAATGTGAAACTTAAAAGTACATGTCCAATGTTTTAAAAATACTGCACCCTGCCCTGTGGGCTGTTGCCTAAAATTGGGATCACTTATATGTATTTAAAAGGAACATTTAGGCCTGGAAAAAGGTTTATTTAGCCAGATTGAAATGACAGTTTAAATCTTCACAAAGCCTACAATTGCAGCCATGAAAATTGTTTTAAAAGGGCCACCTAAGTGTGTGGCCCAATAAGTGTTGCAAGCCCAGACGTAGCATTTAATTTGTATGCCCTGGGTACATGTAGTACCACTTTACTAGGGCCTTATACATAATGTAAATGTGCCAATTGGGTATAAGCCGAATTTACCATGTTTAAAGGAGTGAGCGCAAGTGCTTCAGCACTGGTTGGCAGTGGTATCATGCACAGAGGTCTAAAGCCAGAAAAAATGTATTTCAGCACAGCAGGAGGAGAAGCAAAATGTTTGGGGTAAGACCCCCCTACGGGTGTGGGTTCTAACAGGTGTGCACAAACTTTCAGGGCTTTTGGCCCTTTAACACGCACTTCCAGCCTACTCCAAGTACATTAACCCAGACTGAAATTGTTGAGTGTGTAAATTTGTTGATAAGTGTAAAAATACATTCTGTGAACTCTAAAAGAGTTTTGATGCTTCTAAAATAAAAGTATTTGGGGCTATGAGCTAAACTTAGTCCCCCAAATATTTTGTGCATAGGGTCATTAGTTGAAACAATAATCTGAGCATATTGATGTCTCATCTTCCCTGGATCGGGGCTCTGTAAGAGGCTCGTGCAGGGGTTAATTGTGCTTCTGAGGCAATAGGAACCCTTCACACAGTTACTGAAGCTGGCAGATGCTATCATGTGTTTTATCCCAAATGCTGTTGTTAATCCCACCAACTACCTATTTTTCATATGGGATGTTGAACTTGGCCCTCTCCACAGAATCACTCCAAAACATTTTGTGTTGCTTTCACCCCTCCTATTTTTTCTGAATTTGTTTTTATTGGCCTCAGGACTTTCTGCACTTTGCCCCTGCTAAAGTGCTTGTGCTCACGCTCTAAAACATGGTAAAACTGGCTTATACCTGATTGCCATATTTGATTCACTTATAGGTCCTAGTAAAGTGGTATACCATTTAACCAGGGCTGGTAAACTAAATGCTACCAGTGGGCCTGCAGCACTTATTGTGCCAGCCACTTATATAGGTCTTAAAACAAGTTTTCTAGACTATCGTCCCATGATGCTTTGCAGGGCCTTTGGTTGGGATTCTATTTTTGCCCATAACTGTGCTTGGGGTGGTCCTAAGAGGATTAGACCACCTCAGAACCGTTCAGCATGATGTGCTCTTTGTGTTCAAGGCATCTGCTTGGTTCTCTCCCTAGATTAGGGAGGACCCTAAAATCATCACGTCTCTCACTGTGTGCTATATTTTTACTTTTGTGAGATGACTATATGCATGTTAGCATGTAAAGATAGAATTATTATTGTTTAACTAAATATACTGTGTGTTATGTTTTCATTTTCACTTTTCTGAGATGACTATATGTATTTTAGCAAGTAAAGATAGTTATTTGAAGTTTTACTAAAGGTATGTGAGATTTCTGTTATATTAATCCGCATTACATTGAAATATGCATAACGGAATTCATGCATAAACTCAGGAGTAAGCCATTGCACCCACAATCCTTTGATAAAAGAACTTTACCTTTACATGCTAAAAAGCATATAAAAAATTCACAAAAGTGAGCTTTGAAAAATTTCAGGCAATGAGAGAGGTTTTGATTTTGGGTTCCCCCATAACCTAGGGGGAGGACCAAGCAGATGCCTTGAACACAAAGAGCATATCATGCTCATTGATTGTGGTGGTCCCATCCTCCTAGGCCCACCCCAGGCAAAGTTATGGGCAAAAATACAATGCCAACCAAAGGCCCAGCAAAGCATTTTGGGGTGAGATTCTAGAGCGCATTGAATATTATAGTATTAGCTCTCAGCTGAGCCCGAGAGCCTGCCCCTTGATGAATGTTTTGATATTGGATACTATAATATTCACTGCCCTCTAGTATCTCGTCCCATAATGCTTCGCAGGACCTTTGGTTGGGATTGTATTTTTGCCCATAACTGTGCGTGGGGCGGTCCTAGGAGGATGGGACCACCACCAAATCGTTCAGCATGATGTGCTCTTTGTGTTCAAGGCACCTGCTTGGTTCTCTCCCTAGGTTAGGGAGGTCACCAAAATCATCACCTCCCTCACTGCTTGCTGTATTTTCATTTTCACTTTTGTGAGATGACTATATGCATTTTTCCATGTAAAGATAGAGTTACTTGTTGTTTTATCAAGGGTTTTATTGAAGGGGATGAGACTGAACGGAATTGCGGAGCAGAGTTCACAGAGTTTTTGTTCAATTCTGCAGAATTCCGTGTAGTGGTACTCCTCCAACTACACCCAGCCTTAATTTAAACACAGGTGTGCATGAAAGCACATGGAGCAGATTGTGAAGAGACATTGAACTAACATTCAACATAAAAAATCAAATGAAAAATTGAAATACCAGCTTGAAATAATACACAATAGTAGCTGGTGAAAAGGAAATCAACTGGAATGGTTTTTGCATTCCAACATATCAGATATCCAAAATATTTTGTATCTGTAGACCTCAACAATGCTGATCTATCATTATGGGTCTGATTCCTCACTAGGGTCTAATATGCAGGCCTGATATCAGAGAACACCCCTAAATCAAGGCGCATGGTGACAATTATCCCACTATATAAGAACAATAGAAGAACTGACCCTTCCAACTACTGCCCAATATCATCTATTTGGATGGTGTAGGCATGATTTAGGGAAGAGTTATTTCAAATTTTATGCAAGATTGGGTTTAAACTAAAAACAAATTAGAAGATAAGCAGGCCTACACTTGATTTGGCAAAAATGTGGACAGTAAAGGGAGCACCTCTATGTTTAGCAGTTGGCCTTTGATCTGGTAAATACAGATTTGTCATGGCTGGTGTTGGAGCATCTGGGATTGGACCCGTCCTTGTTCACAGCTCTGCAAAGTTCACACATGGATATGACAGCTTGGTAAATAATAGGCCTAAGGGGGAAAGCACCAACATTTTTTCGATCACTACAGGTGTGTCCCAAGGGTGCATATCAGCCCCTTTGCTATTCTCACTGTTTTTGAACAATGTGGCCTCATACCTGGATAACTTGAAATTAGATAACCCAGGACTTAATAATTGAAGTATATCTGTAATATCATTTGTGGATGATGCAGTTGTTTTATCACTTATTGATGTCTCCATCGCCAAGCCGAAGAAGGGCTTTGTTGAAAAATATTCGAAAACAAATTGATTGTTTAATTATCATACTCTAAATCCATGATGATGAAACAAAAGACTGAGTTAAAAAGCTCTTATTTGTGAACAACGATTCCCTGGAACCGGTGAACAAATTTGATTGTCTTGGCATATGATACAATACTAAATTGATTTGGAGTCAACACAGGTAAAAGGCTTCCAACTATATCAAATAAATTCAAAGCAGCCATTACTAGTTGCAATAAAAAAATGGGGGCCAGTCCTTGAGCACATTGCTGCATGTATGACCACATAGAAACTTGGGTTTTTAAGATCAATATTTGCCTTGGGGCCGGGAACACATTTAACCACCCTCCACTTGAAATTGGGTATTAAACATCATTGCCCTTGCCCTACATTATATTGGGCTTGTTGACATAGGAATTGACATGCAGGGATATTATCTAAATACGTGATGGAAATAGATTTCTTTCCTCTGTCATTTGGTTTGCCTTGGTGGAACCCTATACATCGCATTCTAAAGCTGCTTACTGTTGAAATTATCTATGAGGATCCCTCTGCTATTAAAGGTGATGCACTCATGAGAATTAAGGAGGCTTTTTGGCAGTACAAAATCCACACTATCCATAATTCTGGTAACAGTATGTTCCCTTGAGCAATTAATTTTGTTAAGTCTTATGCTGAGGACAATAAATGAATACCTTTCTATTTAGTGCTGCAGGACTATAGTATACAAGCAGCAGGAAGACATCAAGCAACCCCCTACATGTTAGCCTTTTATGAGTCCTTAAAGATGTTTCTTTTTGTGTCACATGGCCAAAGCACATACCCCAAAACTTGTTGATAATTTGAATATCCACTCTGAAATACAGATTGGCCAAAATATTGTGTCCAAAATGTCATAGGACAGAAGATCAAGATATGATATAGAATTGCTATGTGTGTTAATGTTTTCCTGCTTGCCACCAATTTTGCTGTATTCATTTTGTTGGCTTTAGGACTCTGAGCACATTCCCACTGCCAACCAGTCTCAAACTGCATGTGCTTCTCACCTAAACATGGTTTGATTGACTTATCTACAATTGACATATGTAATGTACCTATAAGGCCCTACTACAGTGCACTATATGTGTCCAGGGCCTTCAGGGCCTGTACATTAAATGCTGCTTGTGGGTCTGCAGCACTGATGGTGCCACCCACACAAGAAGAACTTTAAACATGTCTCAGGCCTGCTACTGCAGAGCGCATGTGTGCAGTTCACACTTACATGATGACTTGGCATTTAACCCTTTGTCAAGCCATAAATGCCCCTTTTATTGCATATAGGTCACCCCTAATGTAGGCCCTAGGAAGCCCATAGGGCAGGGTGCTGGGTAAATAAAAGTAGTACATGTACTGTTATGTTTTGCATGTCCTGTTAGTGAAAAAAAATAAAAAAAATAGTTTTTCACTAATGTGAGGCCTATTCCTCTCTTAGATTAGCATCGGGAATTCCTTATTACACTTATAAACTGTGATTGAGAAGGAGTCGATCTGTCATGTGTCATATCATTGGAATGGTAATGACAATTCCTCTTTGCTGGCAAAGTTGAATTTATCACCACTATTTTATAAATGCCTCTTTTAGAAAGTTGAAATCTCTCTATTCTTAGCTCTGTGTGCCTGCAGCCTGTCTCCAACACACATCTGGTGAGAGTGACAGCTGGACTTCGTGCATTACTTCTAGACCATGGGTCGCCTACCTTTTCTGTAGAGAGCGCTACTTCTTATCAGTGAAAATCATTGTGGGCAGCTGAAGGCTAAGTAACTTGTACATTGTTACCATACACCACCACACTGCGCCTAATTGACTGTGAGCCTAATGTCCATCGAGTCACATGCTATGGTTTGAACAAAATACTTAAAATATGGCCAATATGAGAGGACTACAATGTGTGTCAGTGAAAGTGTGGTCTTGAGAGATGTATAAACATGTGTGTATATGAACGGGATATATGTATACAATCCACAAGTTATTAAATTAGGGGCATCCCAATAGTTAAAGTATGTAAGTTTAACTTTCTGGGTATTTTGCTTGATGCCAATATGAAATGAGACAGGCTAATCACTCAGAGAGCTCAGAACTTTATGGTATCCAGTGTAGTTATTTTTGCAAAAACGTTAGGCCATAAGCCAATCAAAGAAATGATTAAGCTCGGGCGGTAAACTCCGCTCTCAGAGTTTACAGAATTTCTGAATTCCGCCATCCAGGCATGAAGTGGAGTTTTTTTCTGTCATTCGCATTCTTGAGTTTTCTTTTGCCTCTCAACCTCGAGTACCAGGATTCTCGGGCAAATTGCAAGCCTGTACAAGACTTCTCACACTGCTATCAACCTCCTTTGAGACCTCGTGCTCACTCCCATTGCTTCTGGCCGTGACGGCGCCAGTCTAGTATTCTTAGGGCCAATCGTGATCCTAAACGGAGTGGTCAAGAAGCTTTTCTGCTTGAGAATGTAGCTGGGAGGCATTTGGAGTGGACTCTCTTCTCAAACTGGCCATTGGAGTTGTTTTTTGTGTGAAAAACATTTTTTTTGTAATGTTTTTTCAAACCAGAAGGAAGTGCTGCAGAGACTCCAACTTCCTGTTCCTTTCCAGCAGGCTCCTCCCAGCGCTTTGTCACTCTCCTGGTCACTTTTCATTGGGATTAGGAGCTGGAAGGATCATTCTCCTTGTCTGCCAATGGGCCTTCCAGCCAGTAGCCTAGTACTGTTCATGGGTGCATGAAACAACTGTTTCAGTGATGTCTGTTGAATTGTAACATCATTTATGCCATGGATGATGTTGGATTAAAATACAAAATGTATTTTGTTAGTGGTATTTTTATGTTTTTCCCCCACAAATAGTGTAGACGTGGGATAATGGCTTTGGAGGAAGTGAATTTTAAAATTGTTTAGCTCTTTTCATTTTCAATATCGGTGTTGGTTTAATGCTGTGCTCTCTGTGTTACCATTAAGCCTGGGCGGTAAATTCCGTTCCGCTCGCGGAATTTGGGTAATTTTGCGTTCCACTGAGAGCGCGGAATTACAAAAAATTCCGCGATCATCGATTTAGCTGAATTTTTTGCTGGTTCGCACTTTTAAAATGCGTGTTCGTGAGATATTTCTCCCCGAGCACGTAAACAGCGTTCGCGAACAGGAAAAAAGCATTGCATGTTCACGGAACTTTTGCGTGCTCACGGAGATTTTTTATCATTTGGCAGAGGTTTGTGTAGCGCGACTTCTCAAATTCCAACCACCCCTATTTACCATGCCTCTTTTGTGTGGCCAGTGTTTGTGTGTGTGAGCATGTGTGAGCATGTGTGTGTTTGGCATAGGCCACCATTTGCCTTTGTTGTTTCCCATGCCATGTGACCAAGGTCCATTTTGTATCCTCAGTGCCCATCATATGCCTGCTTGTTTTACTTGTTTTTCAAGCCTTCTGCTTGTTGTTGTGGGGACATGCCTTCTTGCTGGTTGTTGTTGTTCGCACCATATGGCTGGCGTCCATTTTGTGTGGCCAGCCAGTGTGCTTTCCCCATAGGCCTGCATGTCTTCTCTTTTTGTGGCCATGCCTCTTTCCTGATTGCTGTTGTTCTGACCATGTGGCTAGTGGCCATTTTCTGTAGCCACCCAGTGTGCTTTTCCCATAGGCCTGCATGTCTTCTTTGTTTGTGGCTATGCCTTCTTACTAGTTGTTGTTCTGACCTTTTGACTGGTGGCAATTTTTGGAGCCAGCCAGTGTGCTTTGTCCATAGGCCTGCATGTCTTCTCTGTTTGTGACCATGCCTCCTTACTTGTTGTTGTGGTTCTCGCAATATGACTGGGGGCAATTTTCTGCAGCCAGCCAGTGTGCTTTTCCCATTGGTCGGCATGTCTTCTCTGTTTGCGGCCATGACTCCTTGCTTTGTGTTAGTTGTTGTTGATGACCAAGTAGCACTGGCTGGCATCCATTTTGTGCGTCCAGTCAGTATGGCCCTTTGCCATGGATGGTTGATAATGATAGTTGTTTAATAAATTATTATGCTTGCGGATATTTTCAATTATCTTAAAAAAAATATTTCAATTATTTTAACTTTATTTTCTTAATTTTACATTGGTTTAGTTTATTTATTTATTTTACTTTGTTTATCTTTGTATTTTGTTTTTTAAATTTTATATATGTATTTAAATTATTTAACGTTTTTTAATTTATATTTTCAATTTTTGCAATTTTTTTATACTGTTTAATGTTTTCCCAAAAATTATATTAATCTTTTCTTATTCAAATATTTTAAATGACTTTTTTTATTTAAAAAATGTTTTTCCATTTCATATGGCATCAACACCATGACCGAGATAGGTGCACTGCACAGCAGCAACACAATGAAAGTTTATGGATAGTTAGAACTGTATTATTACTAAGTCACCAAACTATATGATATTATTCTTTGTACTACTACTTGAACTGCAACAATCCCATGTTTCAATGATGTTCTTCTTGCTTGTTTGCTTTCAAGTGCACAGGAGAAGAGACATCACTCACAGTACTGCAGACAGAAGGCCTGTGCATGACGGCATGCATGACTAACTACGCAACACTTTCAAGTGCCACTGCCAAGTGACAGCTCCAAGACAGCCCCAAAGAAAGGTGCTACCAAGAAAGTGGCTAGTGTGGAGGACAAGAAGCAAATTTCTACCACTGCCGTGCCAACCACAACCTTTTTCAGGAAAGTTGTGCCTCTCGCACCGGCCTCCGGTGAGTAAGCTAAAAGAAGCATTCCTGCAACAACAGCACCACCCACCACATTCTAAGCCCAGGACCATGTCTGTGAGTGAGACAGCAAGTACAATCATGTCAACACCCACGAGTAGTGATGTTGAATTGGATTTCTCCCTTTTGCAAAGAAGTACACAATCATTTCAGGAAACACAGCAAAGTCGACAGAAGTCACAGAGCAATAGTACATGTGTCTGATGTTGGAGCAGAACAGGAGGTTGAGCTTCCTTCTGAGCGAAAAATGGAACCTCCTCTTTTAGAATCTTTCGATCCCAGATCTCCAGCAAGGAAAAGGAAAGGTACTACTGCACCATCTACTCCACGCACCACTTTTGATGATGATGATAGGGACATGGAGTGGACCCCGACAGAGATAAGGAGACAAAAGGAGAGGCAAGGGAAAAGAAAAGTTCCAGAAAGACTTAGGGGCAGATTTACAAGCCCCCTGCGCCACCAGTACATCACTTTTTGTGACGTACTGTCAGCACATGTTACTGCTCCTTATTTACAAGGACAGGAAAAGCCACCCTGCATGGCTTTTCCTGTCCTTGTAAATATGGCCCCTTTACACACAGCAGTTTGCGTGAAAGGAGCGTTCCATGGGTGTTGCTGTGGGTGTTCCCACGCAATATCCATGGAACCAGACACATTTCCAGATTTACGAGGAACCATAAATCTGGAACTGCGTCTGAATCCGTAGCGAGGTGCAACAAGGAAAATTATTTTCTTTTCTCCTAGTTTTTTCCTCTTTCAATGCATGCTGAATTCTACAGCACCCATTGAAAGAGGAAAATGCCAGTAGTGATTGTTTTTGTTCAGGAAAGTGTCCCTTCCTGCACAAAAACAATCTCCCCATTACGCAGGCATCCTTGCACCATGCTGCAAGGGTGCCTCACCCGGCACATGTAGCCGTTTGTGCGAATGGGAGAGCACACAAATGCTACATATTATTGTAAATATGTTGCATTCCTGTGCTTTGGAATTGAGGCAGCGTGGTGCAGCCAAAGGGCTTGCGTTGCAGCGCTGCGGCACTTCCTTATAAATCTGCCCCACAGACCTATGGAAGGGAATGAAGAGGAGGATGACGATGATGAGGTAGTCTTGTTGGAAGATATCACAGACGAGTCTGACATTGCTATTCAAATGAGGTGTGTGGCACAGGTAGCACTGCCAACAGCTACCATATTTGCAAAGCCAACACTGAGACATGTACCAACCCATGCCTCAAGATAAGAAAAGAGGCAATCAATGACATGTCCACCTACCTCTAGTTCTTCTTTAGGCATTGGCAGTGGCACAGTAAAAAAGTACTTCTCCCCAGTTTGGAACTTTTTTACAGTTATCATATAGAGGGGGAGCATATTAGAGTATGCACCATTTGCCACACAAATGTTCTTCAAGGTAAACCTGGCACACAATATGGTATTTGAGGCCAGACGACCAATAAGAAAAACCACCACACAATCATGAGGAGCACCTTAAAAAAAAGCTGAGCGTGGTCATAGTGGTGGGGAGAGCCGGGGAACGTCAGCTGCAGGTCCAACCATGGTGGAAGGTGATGATGAGGAAGAAGAGGCTGACATCTTCATGCAAAGCAGCCCTGTCCCCAGCAGTGTGCCAGCAGATTCATCCAACTCAGTGTCTTCACAATGGCACAAGAAGATTCACAGTGAGATGGAGACACCAAGGCATGCAGTGACTGTCCACCACCACAACACACATTGATTCTACCACTAGCATCTACTTCTCAAAAGATGCCTGTGTCAGTGCCCCAAGAAAAGAAGATAATCAAGGCTACTATTACGGGCACGTTTCAGCTGTAGGGCCCTGTGAGCAAAACCACATTACCCCACGTTTGTACAAGGGGAAGCTGGCAAAAATGTTAGCGCTGGACCTCCCTCCTTTTTCTTTTGTGGAAGGAGTAGTATTCTTAAATTTTGTAGTAGCCATCCACCCAAAATGTAAGATAGCAAGTAGCACCTATTTTGCCAGGGTGACTGTTCCAGCGCTGCATCACGATGTGCTGTAGTTAGTTGGACAAGCTTTGCAGTAAAGTATTGTTCACAATATCCCCCTGATGACAGACATGTGGACCAGTTGTCAGGGGACTGATTACATGTACATCGCTGCACACTAAATCTCTTTTGCAGGGGTAAAGCAAAAGATTTTTACAGGTTTTTGCCCTGAGGAATGTTCTAAGGGCGTTCAGCGGCATGCAACAGTGGCCATGTTCATTATGGAGAAATCATATACAGCTGTAAACATCTGGAGGAATTTAACAGTAAGGTTTCTGATTGACTGTGACCCAGAGTTCTTAGAATTGGATTTTTTTGCCACTGATAATGGCAGTAACATAGTCAAGGCCATGTCAGACAGAGGCTATTTCAGGGTTCTGTGTTTGGCTTACTGCACCAAACTGGTGGTGCAAGCTTTCTTCAAAAATGCAAACATAGGCCTCAACATAATGGCACCTGAAGAAGAATCTGCACTCATTTCAGCCATTCTTTCAAAGCACGGAAGCAGCTGTGGATTATTCATTGTAATAATAGAGCTCCAGTTAAATCCCTGATACAGGAGTTGCCAACACATTGTAACTCCCCTTTTACAGCACAAACAGATCAATGACTATGTCATTTAAAGAGAAGATGATGCAGCTGGGAAGTTATGACCATGGATGACGACAAATGGGGCTTAGTTGAATGCCTAACACAGATGTTACTCCCTTTTGAGGTTTTCACATGGGAAGTTAGCAAGGAGGACAGTACGATGGGCCATGTGAATAAAAACACAGAAGCTCTTGCCTTGGTTGAGACCTTAGTCCTCTGCTTGGCTTCTAATATAAGGCTGCAATATGACAACATCAAGTTTAAAGAGTACATCTGTGACAAACTTCTTGATTCACAGTAAAAATGAATCTGCCCACTTTCATTCCCTTTTTTGAAGGGAGTGTTTTAAAATACAAGAGGTTGATTGTAGAGCAAGCCGGAGACTTGGAAGAAGAACGTCTGGAGCTTTGAGCCCCACATGCAGTTCTGGGTTGCCACCTTCAACCTACTGAGGGCATTCTTAACTTACAGCAGTCAACAACACCATCAACCAGAACACTGGCAACAACAGCAACAGAAGGACGGGATCCAACTTCTGCATTGTATTGGTTTCAATTGGCAGGGCTCAAGTCCAGTGCAGAGGAGATGGCAAGAGGATGAGCAAGGGGCAGCACCAACGACCATTCACAGGATGTTCCAGGAGTGTCTGGGTGATCCAAAAGAGGTCTATGTGGATCACAATCAATAGATGTATTGGTATGGGAAGATGAGCCAATGGCCAGAGCTCAGCAGTCTTGAAATAAAATATCTGGCAATTCCTGTCACCAGTGTGTCTGCTGAACGTGTGTTCAGTTCATCTGGTGTAGTTGTCACAGTAAGAAGGACAAGTCTCTTGCTTCAACATGTGGAGAAATTGACAATGATAAAAATGTACCAGAATTTTATACCACAGAATTACACTGTTCCTGAAACGGCAGCACAGGAGGAGGAGGAGGAGGGTGATTGGTTCGAAATTGAATAGAATGTTTTAGCTGACCAACTTCTGGGTGAACCACCTGAGTTTGAGGATGAACTCTACTTTCCAGACTAAGTATGCCAGACCTGTCATAGAACATTTACTTTTTTACTCATTGAACTTAGTTCTTTTTTGCAAAAAAATAAAACACAATTAGCTACAGGAACATTATTCATTTATTGTATGCTGCTCCACCTCTTTTATTAGTCACATATATATTCCCGGAATTCAGTTGAATAAGTGTGCATTGAAGAAGCCTCCACAATTCCTTCATGACATTGGGGACAATGCCTATCCCCCTTGCATGCCTATTACCTAATGCCTATCCCTATCACTTAGCACTAGAAGGTCTGCCCCATAAAAACATTCAAAATCTGCATGCCAATACCAGATTCCAATGTGTTGCCTGCATCAAAGATGATAGAATACTAATACCTAAACTACTCGTGCTAAGCGTGGAAGAGGTAACTTCAACTATTGCAATGGTGAGTGACTGATTGCATGAGTGATGATTTAAGTTGATTGGTGATTTATGTGGTGGCAGATAGTGAGGGAGGGTGTTGAACTGTAATGTGGGAACTTGCCTGAGATGACTGATTTGCAATACTTGGGGCCTGAGGGGTAGATGATCATTTTTCCCCTGGAGGTGATTGGCCTTCACAAACTTAGCAAAAATTAATTAACTTTGAAGGACTGGGTTATTCTAAGACCCAGCGGTGCCAGGGGACAACACCTGAAACCTTTGTGGGTTACCTGTTCTGGCGTACAAAACACAGAGACACGGGACACTTCCAGCGACGTCAAAGATCAGCGTTTATTTACTGCAGGGATACAGAAATCGCAAGAAGTACACAACGTGTAGGTTCTCGGAGACTGCTTCAAATTGCAAAAGTGGATCGCTCCTTTTATACACGTTTTTGCCATTGCACAACATGGCAAACAAAGGTTACAACTCAGTTCCCACAATAAACTTCAAAAGAGTAGCGTTCATGTTTCAGGAGGCCGGAACATAATTACAGCAGCATTGCCGGTTCCCAACTGTAAAAACATATCATCCCCACAGTTAAACACATTCCATTCTGACTGTAAACACATTAAGAGAAGGGACAGAAACAGATGCAAAGAAAGAACAAGGATGCACGACAGATTGGAAAAGAGTGTTGGGAGTAATAACGGGAACTTGATTACAGGATCAAAGACCTCGTGCCCAATGCATGCACGACTGAAACAATAGACCAGCGCGGTAAGATGAGCCTCGAGCGGGGCCATCTGCCTTTGCCGTGTCATTTCCCCTATCATAAAAGAAACCCTCAAAGAAACACGTGTCCTTCGTGTAAGCTTGGGAGTCCCAGGGTCACAGAGCGGACAAAGTCCGTTCGCTGGCTACTTGAGGGCAAGAGACAAAATGGATGCCGCATCTAAAATGGAACCCGAGGGTTCGGATGGACAAACCCAAAAATGAGACGAACCATGCGTGGTTGCGTAGCGAAAACGCGTACACCCACTAAACTCGTCATTTGCGGTTCGTAGATACCAAACTCATCCATATTCGACAACACCCAAAAAGTGTCATTCCGTCTCGCACGGAACCTCAGACGCTCCTTTTGCCCTCATGTAGGCAAGCACTAGTCAATATCAGAATCGATTTCGATATTCATCAGATCGTTCAGCTGTTGCTGGAACATCATTCTGTCCATCAATGTCTCCTTGGTAACAGATGGCCGTCTTATACACGTTGTAGCACAAAGGCCACATAAGGCAGGACCACACTGTACACAAAGACAACACGTGAATAGAAACGTTACAACAACCCCTACGATCATCAGAATTTTCCAACCCCAAGTGGATATCAAACCCCAAAACCATCCTAGAAGTGTCCAATTACCTTCGTCCACGTGTATGGACTCGGAAATCTTGTGCAACTTCGAGATGGCTTGGTAGACAGTTGGAGCGTTGTCAGGAATGAAAATGCAACAGCTCGAATGGATAACTTTACACACACCACCTCTATCTGCGAGAACAACGTCTAGAACCATACGGTTCTGCAACGTCATGAGTCTATCCGCCTGAAGTTCAGCTGTTAAATTACCAAGGGCACTCGCAGTTATATTAGCAGTCGACTCGACTACACGGGTCAACTGTCTTATGTTCCTACTATTAACCATAGGTCCCCAAAACGGCAAGAAACCCTTAAAGAAGTCTCCTGCTTCTTGACCGGCAGTGTCCTCTTTGCTAATAACACCTCTCACAATTCTAGTCTTGTGATAGTCTGAGGCAACTGTAAAAGTCGGTGGTAAAAGATTCGCAATATAACAGGTACCCGAGAAATCACGGGGTAACCATGTATATGCACGTTCATAACATACGAAATAAGTGCCCTTAGCAGTCAGAAAAACAGGGGAAGAGAGCATCGGTAGGACATACGTGTCAGTACAAGCACTGTTCCCAAGTTGTGCTCTCGGATTTCGACCCAAACCCTTCAAGCAGAAATTACCGAGGTGGGGTACAATCCATATTGGGGACGAACTCTTGAGCTGTCTATCACCCACTGACGTACTATACTCAGCCTCATTCAGATCCTTATAGGCTTGCACCTCTTCATCTGGAATAAGCGATGCATCTAAAACATCTCTATCTAGATCAGCAATCGCTATCGCCAAAGGCTTGTGGTACGGACCAGGACCAAAGTTTGCAGAGCGTGGCTCTCGACTGGGGTAGGAATCTAGTGCACTACGAAACATAATTTGGAATGCTCGAGCTGAACCCTGGGAGCTGTAAGGAAGAACCAAATACGTAATACCCCTATCCATGGTATGTGGCATTAACCCACACACCCAACAGTTGGTAGTATTCATCACAACTGATGCTGATGTAGGAGCTGAACGAAGGAGTTATTCATGAATTCCGCACGTCTAACCTGTTCGTGTTGAGGCAGGGGATGAAAAGAATGTGGAGAAACAGTGGTAATGGAGCTTAGTTTAGGAGAAAGAGTAGGTGAAACAGAAGGTAATAACGACTGTATTCCAAAATACACTCCGCCCACCAATAACATAGACACAGTCAGAAACAGTAGGAACATCTGAAACAGAAAACATTTTGTCCGTACAATTTTATGCAATTTTGATCTTTGCGCCGACATCCTTTCTACTTCCAACAGGTTAGAGAATGCCATCCTCTACAAACCGTCCGTGACGTACTTGACCCACTTCGTTCTGAGTAGCGATTATCAATTCCCAGGAGTTCCCAGGAATCGACAAAAGTAACCGACCTAGTGTCAGAAACCTGCTAAACAGAAAGGAGTACCCGCACGGCCCTACGGTAACCCGGATGATAGGTTTTCTTAAACATTCAGCTTTAATACAAATCTCTTAGCAGTGAAAAGCACATAAAAACTAAAAAAGAAAGGATGTAATCGTTCATAATGTCCGTAACACCAGTAAAGGAAAAAAAATATATAAAACTAAACTTTATTAGTCCTTGCTACGTGAACGAAGAAAGTATCGATTTCTTCCAGGTCGAGTCTGCTCTACAAACAATTGTTCAGCTGGTGAAACAGTGTTCGGTGGAGTGGACGATGATTCAAACCTTGAGTTCTCTACAACTGATGACTCCACAGGTGTGTCTGGCAGCGACAAATTGTCTCCTACAGGTTGAGCATCACTAAACGGCACAAAGCTTAAAGGGGTCTCAGTTTCCGTTGCCGCAATCCCAGTTCTCACCCAACCATCCGTTGGTGAGGGGATCGGTACTTTTTTCGTGTGGCCGGCGTGAACCCAGTTCTTTCTGCCTTCCAACCGAACTGCAGTCCTCGTTGTCAATAAGACTTGAAAGGGTCCCACGAATCTTGGCTCCAAGTTACGTTTTCGACCAAAATTTCGGGTAACGACCCAATCGCCTGGGCGGAGCTGATGTCCAGGACCCTCTGTCTGCGCCGGTAGAGCTTCAAAGACCTGTTGGTGAATTAACCTCAATTTAGTGGTCAAATCATGAAGATAATCAATTAACATTGGATACTCAAGACTATCAAAGGCCTTAGGTCTCGGGACTCCCCAAATATTCGCAGGGCGGCCGAACACAATCTCATATGGGCTGAGCCCTACTCGAGAGTGTACAGTCGCTCTGGTTGATAGGCGAGCCAGAGGCAAGGCATCAGGCCATGATAGACCAGTCGTAGCTTGTATCTTTGCAAGTTTCAGCTTCAGGGTACCATTGTACCCTTCAACTAAACCCGCTGCCTGAGGATGATTAGCGCTATGGAATTTCTGACGAATTCCAAGGCCCTTACATACACTCTGCATCACACTTCCCACGAACTCACTTCCATTATCTGACCACACAATCCGTGGCATTCCATACCGAGGAAAGTATTCCTTCAGTAGGATTTTCGCTGTGGACAGGGCAGTGTTATCCTTAAGAGGATAGGCCTCGATCCATCTGGAGAACGCACAAACCACAACCAAAACATATTTTAGATTATTGCATCTCTCCATATGGATGAAGTCCAGTTGGATAACCTCAAAGGGACAAACAGGGGGAGCAAAATGACCAGGTGGAGTGGGGGTGCCCTTGCCAGGATTATGCATCAAACACACCATGCAATTCTTAACCACTCTCTCAGCACATTTAGCAATACCATCATTCTTCCATACAGGGGACAGGAACTTGCATATCCCTTTCGCACTAATATGTGACAACCCATGAGCCATCGTCACGACAGCTAATACATACGCATCTGGTAACATCCACCTCTGACGTTCCGACAAGTCAACCCAACATCCATGCATATCCAACTTTCCCGTACTTTCTTTCCACTTGGTCTTTTCAGCTTCAGTGGCCTCGTTCTGAATTGCTTTCACACTCTCAACAGTGTCTTCACACATACCAGTTTCCGTCGACCATCTCGCTGAACTTGTCACATACATTCGGGTAGCAAGATTCTTAGCCGTTTTCTTAGCAACCTCATCCGCAAATGCATTACCACGACCAACATCATCCGTCACTTTCCGATGTGCACTACATTTAACGATCGCCACCTGTTTAGGCAGTGTAAGTGCATCCAAAAGATCATTCATGAGCTGCCCGTGTTGGATCTTCGTGCCATGCGATGTCAGAAATCCTCTTTCTCTCCACAATCGTCCAAAACTGTGCGAAACGCCGAATGCATACTGGCTGTCGGTAAACACATTCACTCGCTTTCCCTTAGACAAAACACATGCTCTTGTCAATGCAATCAACTCTGCCGCTTGCACTGAATTCTGACTCAATCTCGCGGTCTCCACAACGGTGCTCAACGTCACTACAGCATACGCAGTCGTCACATCGCCATTCGGCAATCTAAAACAGGAACCATCAACATACAAAGTACCATCGGGATCTGTCAATGGAGTGTTTTTCAGGTCCACACAACCCTTTGTTTCTTCCTCAGTTCGTAAATAACAATCATGTGGTGGTACATCATCCAATTCCATATTAGTCGGCAACAATGTCGCCGGATTCAATACATTAGAATGCTTGATCTGTATATGACTTGCCAAAAGGGTCAGCTCATACCCAGACAACCTTGCACTCATCAGATGTTGAGTTTTTGTCCGATTCAAGAGAGTGTCAACTGCATGCGGAACCATCACAATGAGCATATTATCCATGACCAGACCTGCGGATTGTCGAATAGACGCCGCAGCTGCCGCCGTCGCCCTCAAGCAACTCGGCAACGCTCTAGCTACCGGGTCTAAGGTCGAGGAAAAATATGCACACGGACGCTGCTTGCCACCAAATTGTTGCGTTAAAACGCTCAACGCACAACCTTCCCTCTCGTGGACATATAGTGTAAATGGCTTACTGTAATCAGGAGTACCTAACACAGGAGCCGAACACAACGCATCACGCAGTTCAGAAAACTTTTCTGACATTCTTCCGTCCATGGCAAAGGAGTCGAAACATCCTTGCATGTGAGAGCTATCAATGGCTTCGCTAACAGTGAAAAATTTGGAATCCACTGTCTGCAGTATGACGTGATACCTAGAAAGGCACGCACATCCCTCTGAGTTGTTGGCACAGTCATTCGAGCAATTGCTGCAATTCTCTCGGGGGTCAACCTTCTACCCGCCTTTGACAATAAGTGACCTAGATAGGTTACTTCTTGACAACAATATTGCAGTTTAGAAGGTGACACTTTGTGATGTAAGTCACAAAGATGCTGTAACAGGGACACTGTAGCAGTCTTGCAAATCTGTTCAGTGTCTGCAGCTACCAACAGATCGTCAACGTACTGAATCAAGGCCGCACCAGTTGGCAGCACGAACGCATCAAGTTGACTCTTAAGAGCTTGGCTGTAGATCGATGGACTTTCACAGTAGCCCTGAGGTGCACGTTTGAACCTGAAGCTACGACCACCTAATGAGAAACCGAATAAATCTCTGCTTTCCTCAGCAATCGGAATGCTAAAGAACGCATTCTTCAGATCGATTACCGAGAACCATGATGCAGAGGCTGGAATCAGAGTCAGCAAATCTGTAATGTCAGGTACCACGGGAAACTGTGGAACAACAATTTTATTTACCTCCCTTAAATCAATAACTAGACGGTACACAGGAGGCTTGGAGGGATCAGTTCGCTTCAAAATAGGAAACAATGCTCGAGGTTGCACTGTACATCGAAAAGATAACAGACGCTCTAGAGCACATCGAACATTATCACCTACAATCACACCAGTCGTAAATTGATTCTGGAGCTCAGAGACCTCGGGCGGTACATTATCAATCGCATCATTATCCCACTCTTCTCTCAGAGATTTACACATTTCCTCGAACACGAATCGCTGTGTGGGCGCATTAAACTGGGAAAATGTCTCAAACACTATACGCGAAGTGTACTTCGCAGGATGGCGAATCCATCTACGCGCCATTTTTACCAACGACTCACATTCCCTACCATCAGGAATCTGACTGTGCCTCTGAGCAACATCAGAAAGAGTCGATCCGAGTATTGGCCCAAAAAGCGGAGAATAGAGAGTAGCAACAGCATTAAAGAGACGGCTACGAACAGAAGGAGAAGAAGAAGAAGGTACAGGAGCAACGACAGTAGGAGTAGAGACAGTAGTAGTGGACGGGGTAACAGGAGTAGTAGCGACAATAGACTGTTGAGGTACTGGCAAAGGAGCAGTAGGAAGAAGAGCTGGTAAAGGAGGATGAACAATCTGCGGTACAAGAGGATTCGGGAGAGCAGGAGGAACGACGGGCTGACCAGCAGCCGCCAGAACAGCAGGTTGAGGAATAGGAAGAATCATAGGACCCACGGTATCTGGAGGATAGGGAGGTGGTGATTTCAATAGATAAGATAATAACGAATCTTCTATCACTTCCTCTCCCGTCTTATCAGAATTAGACGGTAACGCCGGATAACACTTATCCACCGCCATGTGATGAAGTCGAGCACTGACTTCCTGCTCCTTCTCATCTTTGACTCGCTGATACTGTTCTGCATTTCGCATCACCGTAATAACACCTTCTCTCTTGTTTTTCTTAATCTGTTTGATTTCTTTCTGCTTGGCCTCTTTGCGCCATAACCGGAAGGAATCAAACATGGCCGGCCTAGCCTTCTTTTTAAACAATTTAGCTTCAAGATTATCTAAAACGGCAGTTTCGAAACTACCATGTGATGGCCAACTAAGAACACCATCTTTTTTTAGTGTAACGAACCCAATATTCATTATATACGATAGGACCTACGCCATGGCGACTATAGAGCTCATAAATTGGAGTTCCAACCGGAGGTATCGGACATGAATTCTCCAACCGGGAATCCGTGCTGCAACATTTAAGGAAACCAAACAAAGTACTACGGCCAGGCATCGTGCACACTAACCGAGTTTACAAACTTCGAGGGCTATCGAATTATGATGTCCTCGCACAAAAAATGCAAGACCCTCGGTTTTTGGCAATTGCAATCGTCAAATAAAACCCAACAACTAAGAACCAACGACTAAGAACCACAAATGCAATGGAACCATGCAAACAACAAAGTAACTCTGGGAGCGACCCACAAATACTTAACTGAAAGAGCAATGGCGTCACCAGGAAGGCCCGTCTATCGTCTCGCCGTACAAAGGACTACGCCAGGCGCCAAAACAGGTCGACAGTCAGGGCATCAGTCCGTCGCAGCCGTCTGGAAGCGGGAATCTTCGCGGGAAAAGACTTCGGGCCACTTATTTCGACAACTGGATCGATGAAGCGAGGTGCACCTTTCCTCGGAGATTTCACACGAAGTTCCTCACGATCGTCGGGCTTTGGACCGGTACCGCTGATGTCGCTCCATGTTGGGCGCCAACTGAAGGACTGGGTTATTCTAAGACCCAGCGGTGCCAGGGGACAACACCTGAAACCTTCGTGGGTTACCTGTTCTGGCGTACAAAACACAGAGACACGGGACACTTCCAGCGACGTCAAAGATCAGCGTTTATTTACTGCAGGGATACAGAAATCACAAGAAGTACACAACGTGTAGGTTCTCGGAGACTGCTTCAAATTGCAAAAGTGGATCGCTCCTTTTATACACGTTTTTGCCATTGCACAACATGGCAAACAAAGGTTACAACTCAGTTCCCACAATAAACTTCAAAAGAGTAGCGTTCATGTTTCAGGAGGCCGGAACATAATTACAGCAGCATTGCCGGTTCCCAACTGTAAAAACATATCATCCCCACAGTTAAACACATTCCATTCTGACTGTAAACACATTAAGAGAAGGGACAGAAACAGATGCAAAGAAAGAACAAGGATGCACGACAGATTGGAAAAGAGTGTTGGGAGTAATAACGGGAACTTGATTACAGGATCAAAGACCTCGTGCCCAATGCATGCACGACTGAAACAATAGACCAGCGCGGTAAGATGAGCCTCGAGCGGGGCCATCTGCCTTTGCCGTGTCATTTCCCCTATCATAATATTCACCCTCAAAGAAACACGTGTCCTTCGTGTAAGCTTGGGAGTCCCAGGGTCACAGAGCGGACAAAGTCCGTTCACTGGCTACTTGAGGGCAAGAGACAAAATGGATGCCGCATCTAAAATGGAACCCGAGGGTTCGGATGGACAAACCCAAAAATGAGACGAACCATGCGTGGTTGCGTAGCGAAAACGCGTACACCCACTAAACTCGTCATTTGCGGTTCGTAGATACCAAACTCATCCATATTCGACAACACCCAAAAAGTGTCGTTCCGTCTCGCACGGAACCTCAACTTGTATGGTCCGCTTCCATGATCTTTCTGATTTTTTCATCATCTAGAATGGCTGACCCAGACAATCCTTTTATTTACAAGACTACCAAGTTCCAATCTGTTGCTTGCCTTAAAGGGGAGAAAGTATACATACCACCGTGTTTGGAGTGGAACAGGTAAACATTGCACTAATAAGTGAACAGATTATCGAGTGACTGTGAGTGATGATTGATGTGGAGGCTGACAGTGAGGGAGGGTGTGTTGAACTGTAATATGGGAAATTTCTTGATATGAATATTGATTTGCATTGCTTGGGGCTTGAGTGATGGCTGCTCGTTTTTTTTTCTGTAGACGATTAGCCCTTTCACACTTAGCCAGATTTAATTGCAGGGTGTTCTCATTTTTTTCTGGTTCTTCAGAGACTTGAACAGTCACTTTGGTTAACAAACAAAAACCTATGCAAAATACTGCAATCTAGTTTCTCTACTTATTCTTCAACAGCAGTGCACTGCACGTCTATCTTGCTCATGTCATCATGATTCATAATGATGATGACTGGTCTGCGAAAGCATTACTTGGAGTCAGGAGGAAGATCATGGAAGGACTCAGTGCTGGAGCTGCAGGACTACCTCATAAGCAGATAGAGGCAATTAGTTATTGAGTATCGACTTCAGTTCAAAGGTAAACCAAGAGTCTGAGGCCTAGTACCCAGCTATGTGGAATAGAGAGAGGAACATTTGTGAAATGCTGATCTGTGTGAGTACGTGTGTATGTTGGACTTGTGGTAAAAGTAAAACTCTGAGTCCCCTTCTTGTTTTTTCAGCTCTGCATCTTCTTGATACAATCCTCATGAAGCTTACCTTCCTTTTGTCCTTCTCCTTGACTCTTAAATACAGTTTCTCTTTTACAATATGTAGGCCTTCTTCTAGTGTCCTTCACAAATTAAAGGCGAAAGCTAGCTGAGCTCAACAACACTCCTGCTTACTTACCAGAACAGTGCAGGCAGGCACCACCCAATTTCGCAATACACTATAAAAAAAAATTGAACAGTGATATTAACTAAGAAAATTGGGTGGGTGGGTTCACTCCCCATCCTAGAAGACAGAACATTTATATATCTGAGCACGTGAGTCTCAGGTGCAGAAGTGCTGTTTGCAATGCATTTATCAGTACTCATTCCTTTGTTTCCTTCTAACATCAGATTGATGTTGATTAATGTGCTGCTGCTTATTGCCCAGATAACTGTTGTCCTTGTGTTGCAGCGTTTGACTTTGTCATACCTTTTCCGAAATCTCCTTACCCATCCATTCATCAAACCCCTAACCCTCTTCCCCCAAACGTATGCGATTGTTTGAGACATGGCTTAAGTTACACCATTAATGGATAACACGCTTGGGGGGTGGATGTAGTGAAAGCACTACCAACTTACTGTAGAATCATCTAAACAGTAACCCACACCATACCATTACCAACCTGGCATTAAAAATTATCCATATTTTAGAATGTAGAACATCAGGCGTCAGCATCATCATTTAGGTCTTGTGTTGCCTATCCGTAAATGTTTAACCTAAGCTTGTCTACTCCAGACTGAGATGCCATTTTTTATAACCTGAGGATTTCACAAATCATACTGTTAGCTCCAAATTAGCCAAAACGTTCTAGTATTGCTATTTTTTTCTATTTAGCCCAATCAGGAATTCTCATTGTGTCATCAAGTAGTCCTCAGGTGGTGTCAATTCTTTGTAAATCTTTGATAAATATATAACCCACTAACTCTACTTCCATTTAGTTGCCTATGATGGATAATCAGTAAATCATTCAGCTCAATTCTACAGTTGAAGCTCACCTGGATGGAAGTGGATGTAGCACCTTGCTTGTGAAGTTGTGATGCCTCTTAGTAAGAAAGTAACTAACTGCTACTGTTGTTTATCAAGATAGTTGTAAACAATATAGGTCATCATGGCAGCATTCCCCATTATAGTCAAGATAGTTAGAGAAGTATAAGTCTCAACTCTGTAACTAAGTACTATGCTCTCTCTTAAATTAACACACTCCTTCTTAAGTTACAAGCACATAAACAGGTTGCGTAAAACTACTTGAAGGCAGCAGTGCAAAGTAAAAGTTAAAACACGACTTCCTCACACATGACTATAAAGCTGTCCACGACGCAGGACCAGAATATCTGAACCACCGCCTCACCTTCCACACACCCACCTGACATCTCCGCTCCACCCAACTTGCCCTGGCCTCCATCACTCAGATCCACAAGACCGGAACAAGAGGAAGATCCTTCTCCTACCTCACCACCAACATCAGGAACACCCTGCCCCTCCACCTTTGGCAAGCTGCGTCATTGACAAAGTTCAGGAAGGATCGAAAGACCTGGCTTTTTGACTGAACCCCCAGACCAAGAGGAATCAGCAGCTCCCCCAGCACCTTGAGATTCTCATGTGTGAGTAGCAGCACTTTACAAGCCCCTGATTGATTGATTGAGGCATACATTTAGATAGCATAAAATAGTTTTCCCCTTTATTTATTTACAAAGAAGCACACCTTCTCCTCTAAAACAACATACCCACCCCTCTCCCTAATCAAAACTGACCCACGTCCCAAAACTAAAAATGTCCAAGAAAAAGTCTCTCCAGTCCCAGCTCCCTTTGCACCATCTCCAACCCAGTTCCAATAAACACATCCCTCTCACCAAAACAATTTGTTTTAAAAAAGAGCTAGAAGAGGGCATTATGGATGTCAGTCCGGAGCTGGTCCATGCTGTACTCCATCATGGTGAACCAGTCCTAGAAGGTGTCAAGCCCAGCAGGATGCAGCACAGTAATGGCCTGGTGTCAGTGTGGTGTGGGGTGGCAGCAGCTGGCTGGTGGTGGTGGTGCTGGTGATGGGATGGCTGGACCGGCTGCACTAGGGCCCCTGCATTAATTTTCTACTCCTCCTCTTCTAAGACTACAGCCAGCAGTATTCCAGCTGGATTTACTCCAGCCTCTGTCGCCGCAAATGGGCCACTATCTCCTGCCTGGTGGGTGATCAGGCTGGTTCAGCAGGATCAGTTATAATGAGAAAAATAAAAAAAGACAAATTGTAAAAAATGCTCTGTGTAAACAATTGTATTAAATTACTGGGAGGCACAGTAGCAGTACATTGCTGGTCCCCTAGGGCCATTGGAATATATTTGATGTGATTGTCATTAGTAGAGTCACAAGGCCAATTTTACGTTTTACCCACACATGTTGCCAAAAAGAAAACATTGACTGTGTGGCAGAAAAGTATTACCAGGCAGAGAAAAACATCACAGGATTACTAAAAACAGTGCTTTGATTAGTTTTCTTTTCTTCTAAAGGCTTTTCAAGTAACTATAAGCAGTCAGACACTTTGAGTTGAAAAATGAATGACTTCTCATTAATGAGTACGGCATTATGCACTTTTTAGAGTACAAGTTGTGCATGGCGCTAAAATAATGAAGCCATGCTCATTGCTAGCCAGTACCTCGCTAGTTTGCTACTGTCTGCAGCTGTAGTTGACAATTATCTCTTTTTAATTCCAATGGCCCTACTCTTCATCAAATGCATTTCTCTTTCAACCCTGTCTCCAAAGAGGCAGATGATTAATAAACAAGATACTAGGTCACACACCTCATGCATAAAACGCGGATATTAATATATTATCTTGTCTGCCTTAGGCAGACGTTAAGGAACATGAATCCAATGGACCTCACTACAGGTCAAGGAAAGGGCTGTATAGATTTTATTTAGCACATTTGTTACTGTGTATCCCATCATGCACTTACTCTCACTTTAATCTGTGGCCTCGTTCGCCACCATGTATTTCCAACAAATTGATTTTCTGGGCAGTAACCAAGGAAAGGAAACTTGATTTTCTCTACTGCAGGGGGTAGGCAGGTAGGTTTTAGCTTTTTTATATATAATAGAGGGGCCACTACACTGATCATCAATTCATCATCTTTGGCTTATTCAGTCATGGTACAATTTGAAAGGAAAAACTCTCCACAAGTATAAATTGAATCTGTTATGGGAAACTATGAAATAAATTCTGGAATCACTTCACGTGGGTATCGAATTAAATGTGCCAAGAATGGATTTTCCTATTTGGTAGGCTGGGATGGAGGAACTTAGAAAAAAATAATGGAGTCAAGTACTTAGAGTTGACTGAGTGGGCGAAGGGACAACACACCTTGGGCCAGATGCGAGTCTCAATTTGCGAGTTGCAATTTCCAATGTACAAAAGTGTCTGAGACACTGTTTAATTCCCAATAGGGTTGCAAATTGCATGCCTCATGAATATTAATGAGGCTGTCGCAATTTGCGACCCCAATAGTGGACACTCCCAGGGATGGTGGCCTGCTGGGGTCAGTAGACCTCCATATCTGGGACTGCTTTAAATATAGCATTTTTTTTAATGCAGCCGGTTTTCTCTAAAGGAAAATGGGATGCATTTTAAAAAAATGACTTTTCATTTTTTAAAGGGCAGGCAGTGGTCTTTGGGACCATCGCCTGCCCTTAGAAAATGTTTGTGCATGCATTCCCAAAGGGTAAGGGGTCCCCTGGGAAACATTTCCCGTTTGCGAGTGCTTTACCACTCTTCTGAGCAGGGTAGTAAACTGGGAGTGTTTGTTTACCACAATTGCGGTTGCAAAACATTCTTACATAGCTGTTGGGGTCGCTATTAGGAAAGGAACGCCCCTTCCTAATAGCGAGTCGCTAAACACTATTTTGTGAGTTGCAAATTATTTGGGGCTTGCAAAATATGGGTTAGTACATGGTCCACAGGATTTTTGCATTCTCGAATGGGACTAAGACCCAATTGCACATGCAAAAATCAGTCATACATCTGGCCCCATGTGTGTTCGAGTTGCAATGCTTTGAAAACATTGTAAATGCTGCATTACTTGAAGCAGACGCACATTACACAGCCAACACTGCCGTCACAAATTGATTGACTGCACTTCAGTCAGAGTTGGCAAAAATGCCATGGGCGGGGAGGGGGTAAGATGAATGATAGGTAGGATAGATCTGGCTCGCTTAACAAATACAGCGAGTCAATGGAGTAAAATAAATAATAGAAATAAATAACCCCAACTTAGAACCATACCTTTAAATGATATTGATAACCCTACATAAACCAAGTAAACAAAGTAGGTGGGAAGCATGCTCCTCATGAGAATAAGAGCTGTCTTGCTTATTCATCCAAACAATCCATTCATCATTTCATTCTAACTTACCCACAGCCACCAGGATTAAGTTTTACTTTCTATGATCCATTCTTCCACCAAACTTCCAATCCATTATCCACCGATTTAATAGGAACGCTTTCTTCAAACCATCCTTTCCCCAATCATCCCTTTACCCACCTGCACACCTTTTCACCCACCCACGATTTCACTCATACACCATTTCCTTTCTTTTAATTTACCTTCTGTTCTTTCATGTTTCCCTCAAGCCAGAAACTCTCATTATGTGAGATTTTGCTGAGTTGTAGATCGAAGAGGCCATGATGACGAGTGATGCCATGGCAATAGCTAGTGGGCATACTAATTGCAAGAAATTAAGTTACTTACTAGTGCCCGTCCCTGCAGCCACTTCTCCCCCTCGTACTGACCCGTCTCCTCCTGCAGTGGCCCTGGAGCCAGCATCACTGATATTCTGTGTGGCTAGAATAAAACATTACATATAAATTACATCCAAGATATTAGTTCAGTTAGCACATCAGTACCTTCCAAATATCACTCTGGGTACTTGATTGGCTGCTTCACAAAGTTAGACAAGCCAGGCATGGAAAAATGGTCAATGAAAGACATATGTTGTTGGTTGGCAAATACAATGGTAGTGGGACCTCACACTTTTTTCCGGGCTTGGTGCACCATCATGTGAAACTGCTGGTATACTGTAACTATAAATGAATGAGTCTGCAGCATCGGGGGTATGGGGGTGGTCCATGATGACCATGGCCACTCTTTCATGAACTGAACTGTGTTAGAGATAGGCATAAGCAGGAAAAGGAAAGCCTTCTCAACACACATACATGGTGATTTTCATTTAAAATACTACCTTACTTGGGGCTGCTATCTGAATTTCCATGATAGAGAGCACCAACATTCCAATACCCAAAATTCTACCGTAAGAAGTCCACAACAATCATAAAATGACTTACTGGGATCAGCAGATTAGTGATTCAGTTACTAATTTCCACAAGATGCTTTATGAACAGCACACGCAGTCACATACTTCTTTAAAACAGATCACCTATAGCACTTCTAGTTTCCTTAAAATAAACTAGATTTGGAACTAATGTATTGCAGTGAATGATCTCTGATTATATTCCCATTTCTCAACACCCTTGATGGACCAACTCAGTCTTCCTTTTTTGCAATGCATAGATGCATACTTCACATCACTGTGAATTTAATTAAATATCCTGGAACTTTATGAACTACATAAAGAAGGTCACAGAAAGATCGCGCTACTCACTGATTCACTATAGTGACAGGAGAACAGTCTGCAATGGCTTCTTAATTAATCAGCCAAAGTGAGTGCTGATTAATGGGATTAGGTAGAACTGAGCACTTGCCTAGTAGAAACTAGAAACTGGATCAAACAATAATATGCCGGCATAAACTTAACATAACTTACCTCTGAGTGTGAGCAGCATGCTATTTGGAATAAAATGTTAGCTTTGTAGAACACAAACGCAACAAATAATTGATACTCACTATGCCCCAGAATCTCAACTCTTTGCAGGTCGAGCAGGTCCTGTTCCCTGCCCAGAAAGTCCACTTAGCAGTGCGTCAGCTATTGGGTGGTGTGCTGAACCTGGCAGGTGCGCTGTAGGCACCTGTGCACCATCCCCCAGACCATTGTTGCTGCGGCAGGAGTAGCCACTACTGGGCCAGCCGCCTGCCACAGCACAGAGGGAAGGTGGCACTGCTCAAAAAAACTGATGCTGCCACCTCCTCCTCTCCAAAGATTGCCCGGGGCTGCACACCGGGGGTCGTTGATGACCACAAAGAAGGTGTCCCTCTGCTTTGGCACTGGGTGGGGTAGAAATAAGAAGAGAAAGGAAGGGAAAGTAAAGAAAAAAGAAATAAGGAAAGAAGGGAATATAAAGTCAAAAAGTCACAAAAACATTAATAAAAGTACCCAAAAACGTAAAATACACAAACGCAAAGACACACACTGTTATAAAAAAATAATAATTAGGGGTAGAAAAGTAATAAAGAAGGAGGATTGGAAAGATTAAGGACACAGAAAATGTAGGCCCAGCACCATAACAGAGATTAGAGCAGAAAAACAAGATGGCCGAGCCCATGCAAACTGTGATGTGCTGTTCGCGTGCAATTTAGAATGTGTGAACACACTTGAGAACTCTGCAGTGCCATTCACATTAGATTTTGGACCACGCAGACACACTCCACGTTCCCAATGTAACGTGTACGTGCATGCTGGAAACCTCCAGCCGCAAGCAGAACTCCACATAGTGGGGCAGAGCTCTGAGGAATTACACGTAGCAGGGGTCCACCCCCCCTAGAAATGATCTTGTTATATAAGAACAGATGCCCCTCAGCAGGGACCTACTGGTTGGGTGTATGGGTCAATCTAGCCTGGGCACCCTGCAGTATTTGAACACATTTTTGTGTAGGCTCTTGGCTATCCCTAAAACAATGCCAAGTTTCATTTCACACTTTGAGCATTGTTTGGGTCCTTTAGAGGATCAAGTGAGATTGGCTCCCTAACATTTGTGGCTGAAACACTGGGCCACACCTAGGACCAGCTTTTCCTGCATGGATTTAGAGGACTATCTTAATTTAAGTAATATGGCTTCCATCCCTTGGCTTACAAATATCAAGAAAGCTTTTCAAGATCTTGGATTTAGCACTTTTTTTGATTCACCTGGTTTTATTGGCACCCTTACCGAGAAGGTGGTGAAGCAAAAGTTTTCAGTTGATAGGAAAAAGGCTAGGATAGATAGCTTTTTTAGAAATGGCTTTGTTCATTCGCTACATGCCAATTTCAACTTCACGAGGGATGGAACCGTACCTATTGTGAGTATCCAGGTTCTGAAGTACAGATTCTACCTCACACGGTTGAGTTTAAGTACAGTCCATATTTTAGCTCCATTCCCAATAACAGGTTCCTGGTTCACCTCACTTCCACGTTGCCCCAGTGATTCTGTTTCTCCTCCATCTGCAAAGCAATTTATGCTCTTTTTCACACTGTCCCATAATCTGAGATCACATGTTTTATGTCCATTGTTATGCCACATGAGTTATAGGGCAGTCAAAGAATGGCTGAATTATTTACAGTGTTTAGATTCCCAGTTGGTGTGTTTCTCATTTATTAATTACGTTTCCTCTGCTCTAAAAATTTGAAGGAAATATGTCTTATAAACAGGTTCATTTTACAACTTTTTTCTGATCTGCTTTATAATTTCCTTTTTAGCATTATGATCTGGCTTTTAATGAAATGTTAGTAAGTTTAGTCTTTTAAATGTATAGATTGCCTATTAGAGGTGAAGTAACCTTAATGTGTTTCCATTTAACATAGCGGGCCCATATTTGAGATTTTTCTAATGTTAGGGTAGCGTGCTATTATGTATTTAGGCATTTTTATTAACAAGCGTGTTTACCAATTAAGCAAGCCAGATTGTAAAAGCATACTTTTATTATTGTGTTATTGTGATGCCTTTTTCTTGTTCTTTTATGGTTTTGCACTGACCGAATAAATAACTTACTGACTGTGTATGGGTGACTGAGAGACTGCGTCATGTGCACTTGTGGTACAAGACATACCTTTCACCATATGTGGCACTGGTATATGTATAATGCAAAAATAACCAAATGAAGGAAACATTTTCTTTACTTTACATTTCTCCAATTTCAAATAATAGCTGCATTTTTCACTTATAAATATGGCACTGTATTGAGAAAATTAAACTGAGGAGTTAATTTTGTTTATATGGATTCCATAAAACGGATCATTTAAACTGTCTCCCATTTCCAAGTGTCACATTTACAAACACGAATCATCTTACTCCCAGTGGGCTGTAGATATGGTGCCATATTTATAACAGAAACGTACATTTGCCTAAATGGGAGGAATTTTGAGTGAATAAACATGCTTTGTAAAAAATTAAGACACATTTGGCTTAATTGAAATTAGAGAAAGACATTAATACTGAGGGGCCAATTATAATGCGGCTCAGATGACTCTGATTAACAGTCAGAGCCTTCTGTGTCTCATTGTAATGGGCTCCTCTGTTTACTTTCTGACCGCCTAATTAAGATATAGGCAGTCGGAAAGTAAATCAGCTGGTCATTCCGACTGGCTCAGAGAGCCTGTCGGCCAGTCAGAATCCAGCTAGTAATCTCAAGGACGGGCCTTTCAACCCTTGAGATTACAATGCACAGTTTCTGACATGGTTTCCATGCCAGCCTGTCCGAAATGAAAACCATGTCGGAAAGTGTGTTTGGGAAACCCAACTGGGTCCCCTTTGGTGCGCGGGCTCTGGTTGGAGTTCAAGGGCGCACCTATGGTGCCTCCCTATTGATCCCTGCACCTTGTGGCAGGTATCTTGAGGTGCCTGCCACGGGGTGCAGGAATGAACCACACCTCCCATTTCACTATGGAAGCATACATTACGGCCGGTTTACGACTGTAATGCATGCTCCCATAGTGAAATGTAGGAATGCAACCGAACAGTGTTGGGTCGCATCCTAATTAGGCAGTTGAGACTACCGACCAGGTGCCGGTCAGTCCCAGGACCAAGTCAGTATCCAGCTGAAGGTATTCCACCCAACATCGAAATCAGGCCCCTAATGTTTTATTGAAAAAGTTTACTTCATTTCAAATTTCTCCCATTTGAAAAAAAATTACCTTTTTTCAGTTATAATAATTACTTAATTCCTACTAGCCACTGGGAGCAAAAGGCCGGCTGCTTGTAAATGCCACACTTTGAAATGGGAGAAAAGAAAAGAAAAAGAGTTATTCATTTAGATAACGTTTCTTTTTAATTTTCAACCATTTAAAAGCATTCAACAACATAATTTTGTTCTCACCCACAAATATTGAGTCAACAAGGACTTTTATTTAAGAGTTAAATACTTCAGTGGTTCAGTTCTTCATCTCTGTGACCCAGCCTGGCCAATAATTTTGACTGAGCACTACTCATTATCAGGTTCTGCTTTCCTGGTGATAATAATATAATGGAAACACAGCCTTCCCTTAATATTAAATGTAAAATATGACACTGAGCTTATTTAAAAATTAACTTAAGGCTTTGAGCTACTTTGAAGGTGACTGAGAGCTACTACTAGCTCACTATTGACCAGTTGGAGACAACTGCTCCAGACGGCCACACCCATGGAATGTTAGGTATGACTGAGTGGCCAACCACATCCTGATGGGTTATCCTGGGCAGGATGGGAGGGGGAGATGATACTTACAACTGAATAGGCAGTGTCATGGTTGCACACAAAGGGCTGAATACCCCTCTGTAGTGAGCTTGGAGCCATAGTTGGAAGGGAGGAGCTCTTTGCACTTCAAAGCCTCTCTTTGAAGTCACCTCCACTTCAAAGGCACAACTGGGTATAAGTACTGAGTCGATGACCCCAACAAATCAGAAATTACTGGACCTGTGATGAAACTCTGCCAGGAGAAAGGACTACTGTGCTACTTCAAGGACAGCCACTGTGCTGGACTGCTGCTCGGGAAAAACTGTTTTTCTGTTGTGCTAACATGTTGGCCTAGAGGTAGAATAGTAAATCTCACTCTACAAACCCAGTTTTTTATTTTATATGTTCAGAAGTCTGTAAATAATATACATATTTTACATTTTTAGTTTGTTGTTTGGTTTTTGTCGCGTTTTGTTTAAATAATTAGAAACATATTTTACTATATATGTAAAGATTAGAAAATAGTGACATTTGATGCATTAACAATGTACAATAAATTAAAAACATTTATTAATATACATACTTTTTATAATATAAAATATTTTATTTGTAACCTATGTTATATTTTGGGTGATTTGTTAGTTTAATAGAGCTAAATATAGAAAAAAAATTAAATGCAAAACTATGCATTTTTATTAAACTATATGATTTAATTCATAAGTTAACATTAAATAAACCTTCGGTAAAAAATATATATATATTTTGTTGTTACATTAAATAAGTTTTCAAATTAAACTTCTATGAAAATACACATAGGCAAATTTGCATGTTACTTTTGACAAAACATAATATTAGATTTTTTTCAAATAATTACATTTTGTTTTAAGTCTACATTCTGTTATTCACAATTATTGAATACATCTGATTGTTAAAATATGAATATTTGGGACATTATCTTTCTGGAGTCAATATATTTGCACTTTACATCATATGCATGCAAAGTCGATGTTTTTGTTGACAATATTTTAGCAATGGTATTTTTGTTGACGATACTTTTGTGGTAAATTTTCTGCCATGCAACCAAAACCTTGTCTCTCCTCCAGCTGAGGTTAATTTAATCCAGAATCATCATCAGTAATTCCCTCTTATGGTCTGGTAGTTTGTTTTATGTGAAGCATTCTCGTCCCCCCGCAGTGGGGTCCTGATACAACATGGGTAGACAAAACAAATGTAATATCAAGAAACAAATATATAAACAAATACATAAATGAACTGCATCCAGTAGCATCAGTTTTTTGACGTTACGGCAGATTTTTTTTAATTGCCGTATTTACAATTTGCAGCTTACTGCAGTTAGCGGCACTTTTCGAACATAAATGGTAACTATCCCGCAACGTATAGACTGTGTAGACTCTTTGGGAGGCTTCCTGTGTTCAGGTACCTCGGTGGGCCAGTGCGCTATGCGGTGCTCTGTATTTCAAGCAATATAACGTTTTCTGTAGCGCGTTGGGGCCTGTCGACACAATGTGCGCAGCTGGATTGGCCGAGTCGGCCAACATATTTAAATACATGTGTATGGCAAAGCTGAAATCAATTATGTTATGCCTTTTTTCCGTACTGCCTTTTGTCATGTGGATGTCGCTAAAGATCTGTTCATGTGAATAATGATATATATTTCCAAGTAGTACGTTACTCCTGTTGTGGTTGTGTAGATTTATATGAGTTAATGTGAATAATAGTCTACACCTTGGACAGACCAGTTGAGTCTTCATGTTCTAAGTGGAAATATCTGGAGAGTCCATCTGCATTGGCATGGTTACTCCCAGGTCTATGTTCCACTGTATAGTCCATCCCCTGTAGGGAAATAGACCACCTGAGAAGATTGGGGTTTTCACCCTTCATCTGTTTTAGCCATAAGAGGGGCTTATGGTCTGTCTGAACAATGAAGTGAGTACCAAACAAGTATGACCTTAACTTCGTCAGAGCCCAAACCACAGCAAAGGCCTCCCTCTCAATGGCTGACCAACGTTTCTCTCTGGGGGGTCAACCTTCTGCTTATGAAAGCTACTGGTTGATCCTGACCTTCATCATTCAACTGTAACAGTACAGCCCCTACCCCCAACTCAGATTCATCTGTTTGGACAATGAACTTCTTGGAGTAGTCAGGACTTTGCAGAATGGGAGCAGTGCACTTGGCCTGCTTCAGGTCATCAAATGCCTTTTGACAGCTAACTGTCCACTGAACCTTTTTGGGCATATTCTTAGAGGGTAAGTAATTCAGAGGTGTCACTATTGATCCATACCCCTTTGCAAATCTTCTATAATACCCAGTCAGGCCTAAGAAGGCTCTCATCTGAGTCTGGGTAGTGGGAGCAACCCAGTCCATTCTGGTTTGGATTTTGCTCTGCAATGGTTGAACCTGGCCTCCACCTACAAGGTGGCCCAGGTACACAACCTGACTCTGCCCTATCTGGCACTTAGTAGCCTTGATAGTTAGGCCTGCTTTTTGCAGGGCCTCTAAAACATTCCTCAGGTGGACCAGGTGATCCTCCCAGGTGGAGCTAAAGACATCATTTATCATCTAGATATGCTGCACTATAGTCTTCCAGGCCTGTAAGGACTTAATTCACCAACCTTTGGAAAGTGGCAGGTGCATTCTTCAAACCAAAGGGCATTACCACAAATTGATAGTGCCCACTAGGGATAGAAAATGCTGTCTTTGGCTTTGCATCATCAGCTAGTCTGATCTGCCTGTAGCCAGCTGTCAAGTCAAATGTGCTTAGAAACTTGGCTGAGGCCAAAGTATCAATTAGCTTATCTGCCCTTGGGATGGGATGGGAATCAGTCCTAGTGACTGCATTGAGACCCCTGTAATCCACACAAAACCTCATCTCTTTCTTGCCATCTTTGGGGTGAGGTTTAGGTACCAGGACTCTTGGACTCTTGGACTAGTCCAAGGGCTGAGGGTTCAATGACTCCCAAATCCAACATCTTTTGGACTTCTGTCCTTATACAGTCCCTGACATGGTCAGGTTGCCTGTAGATCACCAGCACCGGGTGGTCTGACTTGGAGTCAGAGAAAACATATGTCTAAACTGGCTGAGAAGTTTTCTGCAGTCAGTTTGTTGCTGGGCAGTGAGGCTGCCTGCTAAGGCTACACCATCTATTGATCCATCATCAGGGTTCTGAGAGAGCAGGTCAGGGAGTGGGTCACTCTCTTCCTCCTGTCCCTCATATGTAGTCATGAGCAAGCCCACATCTGCCCTGTCAACATATGGTTTAAGTCTGTTAGCATGAAGTACCCTATGGGGACTCCTAGGGGTTCCAAGGTCTACCAAGTAGGTGACCTCTCCTTTCTGTTCAACAATTGTATGGGGGCCACTCCATTTGTCCTGGAGGGCTGCTGGGGCCACAGGCTCCAACACCACACTTTCTGTCCTGGCTGGTAAACAGTCAGTACAGCCTTTTGGTCATGCCAGGCCTTTTGTAGTTCCTGGCTAGTCTCAAGGTTTTTAGTTGTCTTTTTCATATACTCAGCCATCCTGGAGCAGAGACCAATTACATCGTCCACTATGTCCTGCTTAGGGGGTTTGAGAGGTAACTCCCATCCCTCTTTCAACAGACACAGAGGACCCCTAACAGGATGGCCAAACAAAAGATCAAAAGGGCTGTAACCAACCCCCTTTTTTGGCACCTCCCTGTAGGCAAACAAATGGCAGGGCAAAATGATGTCCCATCTGCGCCTAAGCTTTTCTGGGAGACCTTTGATCATGCCCTTTAAGGTTTTGCATTGTGGATGATAGGGTGTGGTGAATTTCAAATTCACTCCACACTCCTTCCACATAGCAGTTAAGTAACTTGACATAAAGTTTGTGACTGTCAGATACTACCTCCTTAGGAAAACCCACTCTTAAGAATACACCCAAGAGAGCTCTTGCCAACACAGGTGCTGTAGTGGTCCTAAGTGGGATTGCCTCTGGGTACCTAGTGGCATGGTCCACCACCACCAGGATAAATCTGTACCCAGATGCAGTTTGAGGATCCATGGGACCAACAATGTCAATCCCTACCCTCTCAAAGGGAACCCCCACCACAGGTAGTGTTATCAAGGGGGCATTTGTGGTTCTACCTACCTTGCCACTGGCTTGGCAGGTCACACAGGAGCGACAAAACTCCTAAGTGTCTTCAGACATGTGGGACCAGTGAAAGTGAGGGACAATTCTGTCCCAAGTCTTGTTCTGGCCCAGGTGTCCTGCTCAAGGAATATCATGGGCTAGTGTCAGCCCCTAAATCTCAGAGGTATAACCAACCTCCTGGGTGCACCAGGCTTGGTGTATCTACACTCCGAGTAAAGGAGTCCATCATCCCAACATATTTTATGGGTGCCACTAGCATTTCCAGCAGCCTCATCAGCAGCTTGCTTTCTGAGGGGTTCAAGAGAGGGGCAGGTTTTCTGCACCTGGCTCAGATATGCCCTGGAAGGGAACCCTGTCCCCAAGAACCCAACCTGGTCAGGTCCAAGCTCCTCTGGGACAGTTCCTTCTTCAGGCTCAAGAACATCTCCATCAGGAGGCTGACCTGTATTTTGAGTCAGGTGGGAAGGCTCTGCCTTAACCCTACTGCTCCTCCTCTTGGAAGGCACCTGGTCCATTCTTCCAGAATCCAGGGCCTGTCCAGTGTTAGACAATTTGGCCTGTGACATAGTCACAGCAAAGACATGAGCAGGGATCCCTAACATTTCTGCATGTGTCCTGAGCTCCACTTCAGCCCAAGCTGACGTTTCTAGATCATTGCCAAGCAAGCATTCAACTGGTAGGTCTGCACTTACCACAACCTTCTTAAGGCCAGTTACCCCTCCCCAGGAGAAGTTAACAACTGCCAGAGAATAGTCTGTTCTGACATTGCTAGCATTGGTCACTTGGTACATTTCACCAAGTATAATCTGCCAAGTATCCACAAGATCTTTTGTCACCATTGTGACACTTACTCCTGTGTCCCTGAATGCCAAAGCCTCTTTTCCATTTATTAAAGGCTGCTGTCTGTATTTTCCCAAATTACTAGCAAAGTGAGCAAGGGACCCACGTCTGAGCATACCCTGCCAACTTATGGCGAACAAAGCAGTACAAAAGGGGGTGGTGATGGACTGAGCATCAGAACCAATCAAACACTCACACCCAGTCAACAGATCTGGGTTTGATCCATCACCGTTCTTTAGCCCACTCTGTCACCCCAGTTCAGACAAGGCCATATGCAAATCAGTCTGTCCCTGTGCCTCATGGGAACAGTCCAGCCCAAACTGCCAAGCCATGCCTTCCCTGGACCGGAAACAAGCTTCCTAGGACCGGTTTCTGGCATTTCAGCCATCTTCAGCCAGGCTTGCTTGAATCCAGTGGTAATGTGAGCAAGGGACTCACGTCTGAGCATACCCTGCCAACTTATGGCGAACAAAGCGGTACAAAAGGGGGTGGTGATGGACGGAGCATCAGAACCAATCAAACACTCACACCCAGTCAACAGATCTGGGTTTGATCCATCACCGTTCTTTAGCCCACTCAGTCACCCCAGCTCAGACATGGCCATATGCAAATCAGTCTGACCCTGTGCCTCATGGGAACAGTCCAGCCCGAACTGCCAAGCCATGCCTTCCCTGGACAGGGTCAAGACTGATTTGCATATGGCCATGTCTGAACTGGGTGGTGTGGTGAGTAAAATAACGATGGATTAAACCCAGATCTGTGACTGGGGGTTAATGTTTTGCCAATGTGCAACATTCCGTCCCACATCTAATGTGTTTTGCTGTTCGTCCTATGTGGGAAGTGTATGCCCAGACATGGGTCCCGTGCTCACTACGCGACTGGAGTCAAGCTATCCTGGCTGATGACGGCTGATAGCCAGAAACCGGTCCAAGGATGCTTAATTCCGGCCCAGCGAAGACATGGCTTGGCAGTTCAGGCTGGACAGTTCCCATGAGGCACAAGGTCAACACTGATTTGCATATGGCCATGTCTGAACTGGGGTGGTGTGGTGAGCAAAATAACGATGGATTAAACCCAGATCTGTGACTGGGGGTGAATGTTTTGCCAATGTGCAACATTCCGTCCATCATCTAATGTGTTTTGTTGTTCGCCCTATGTCGGAAGGGTATGCCCAGACGTGGGTCCCATGCTCACTACGCCACTGGAGTCAAGCTATCCTGGCTGATGACGGCTGATAGCCAGAAACCGGTCCTAGGATGCTTGATTCCGGTCAAGGGAAGACATGGCTTGGCAGTTCGGGCTGGACTGTTCCCATGAGGCACAGGGTCAAGACTGATTTGCATATGGCCATGTCTGAACTGGGGTGGTGTGGTGAGCAAAATAACGATGGATTAAACCCAGATCTGTGACTGGGGTGAATGTTTTGCCAATGTGCAACATTCCGTCCATCATCTAATGTGTTTTGCTGTTCCTCCTATGTGGGAAGGGTATGCCCAGACGCGGGTCCTGTGCTCACTACGCGACTGGAGTCAAGCTATCCTGGCTGATGACGGCTGATAGCCAGAAACCGGTCCTAGGATGCTTGATTCCAGTCCAGGGAAGACATGGCTTGGCAGTTTGGGCTGGACTGTTCCCATGAGGCACAGGGTCAAGACTGATTTGAATATGGCCATGTCTGAACTGGGGTGGTGTGGTGAGCAAAATAACGATGGATTAAACCCTGATCTGTGACTGGGGGTGAATGTTTTGCCATTGTGCAACATTCCGTCCATTATCTAATGTGTTTTGCTGTTCGCCCTATGTGGGAAGGGTATGCCCAGACGTGGGTCCCGTGCTTACTACACCACTGGAGTCAAGCTATCCTGGCTGATGACGGCTGATAGCCAGAAATCGGTCCTAGGATGCTTGATTCCGGTCAAGGGAAGACATGGCTTGGCAGTTCGGGCTGGACTGTTCCCACGAGGCACAGGGTCAAGACTGATTTGCATATGGCCATGTCTGAACTGGGGTGGTGTGGTGAGCAAAATAACGATGGATTAAACCCAGATCTGTGACTGGGGTGAATGTTTTGCCAATGTGTAACATTCCGTCCATCATCTAATGTGTTTTGCTGTTCGTCCTATGTGGGAAGGGTATGCCCAGACGTGGGTCCCGTGCTCACTACGCCACTGGAGTCAAGCTATCCTGGCTGATGACGGCTGATAGCCAGAAACCGGTCCAAGGATGCTTAATTCCGGTCCAGGGAAGACATGGCTTGGCAGTTCAGGCTGGACAGTTCCCATGAGGCACAAGGTCAAGACTGATTTGCATATGGCCATGTCTGAACTGGGGTGGTGTGGTGAGCAAAATAACGATGGATTAAACCCAAATTTGTGACTGGGGGTGAATGTTTTGCCAATGTGCAACATTCCGTCCATCATCTAATGTGTATTGCTGTTCGCCCTATGTGGGAAGGGTATGCCCAGACGTGGGTCCAGTGCTCACTATGCCACTGGAGTCAAGCTATCCTGGCTGATGACGGCTGATAGCCAAAAACCGGTCCTAGGATGCTTGATTCCGGTCCAGGGAAGACATGGCTTGGCAGTTCGGGCTCGACTGTTCCCATGAGGCACAGGGTCAAGACTGATTTGCATATAGCCATGTCTGATCTGGGGTGGTGTGGTGAGCAAAATAACGATGGATTAAACCCAGATCTGTGACGGGGGGTGAATGTTTTGCCAATGTGCAACATTCCGTCCATCATCTAATGTGTTTTGCTGTTCGCCCTATGTGGGAAGGGTATGCTCAGACGTGGGTCCCGTGCTCACTACGCCACTGGAGTCAAGCTATCCTGGCTGATGACGGCTGATAGCCAGAAACCGGTCCTAGGATGCTTGATTCCGGTCCAGGGAAGACATGGCTTGGCAGTTCGGGTTGGACTGTTCCCATGAGACACAGGGTCAAGACTGATTTGCATATGGCCATGTCTGAACTGGGGTGGTGTGGTGAGCAAAATAACGATGGATTAAACCCTGATCTGTGACTGGGGGTGAATGTTTTGCCATTGTGCAACATTCCGTCCATTATCTAATGTGTTTTGCTGTTCGCCCTATGTGGGAAGGGTATGCCCAGACGTGGGTCCCTTGCTTACTACGCCACTGGAGTCAAGCTATCCTGGCTGATGACGGCTGATAGCCAGAAACCGGTCCTAGGATGCTTGATTCCGGTCAAGGGAAGACATGGCTTGGCAGTTCGGGCTGGACTGTTCCCATGAGGCACAAGGTCAACCCTGATTTGCATATGGCCATGTCTGAACTGGGATGGTGTGGTGAGCAAAATAACGATGGATTAAACCCAGATCTGTGACTGGGGGTGAATGTTTTGCCAATGTGCAACATTCCGTCGATAATCTAATGTGTTTTGTTGTTCGCCCTATGTGGGAAGGGTATGCCCAGACGTGGGTCCCGTGCTCACTACGCCACTGGAGTCAAGCTATCCTGGCTGATGACGGCTGATAGCCAGAAACCGGTCCTAGGATGCTTGATTCCGGTCAAGGGAAGACATGGCTTGGCAGTTCGGGCTGGACTGTTTCCATGAGGCACAGGGTCAAGACTGATTTGCATATGGCCATGTCTGAACTGGGGTGGTGTGGTGAGCAAAATAACGATGGATTAAACCCAGATCTGTGACTGGGGGTGAATGTTTTGCCAATGTGCAACATTCCGTCCATCATCTAATGTGTTTTGCTGTTCGTCCTATGTGGGAAGGGTATGCCCAGACGTGGGTCCCGTGCTCACTACGCGACTGGAGTCAAGCTATCCTGGCTGATGACGGCTGATAGCCAGAAACCGGTCCAAGGATGCTTCATTCTGGTCCAGCAAAGACATGGCTTGGCAGTTCAGGCTGGACAGTTCCCATGAGGCACAAGGTCAAGACTGATTTGCATATGGCCATGTCTGAACTGGGGTGGTGTGGTGAGCAAAATAACGATGGATTAAACCCAGATCTGTGACTGGGGGTGAATGTTTTGCCAATGTGCAACATTCCGTCCATCATCTAATGTGTTTTGCTGTTCGCCCTATGTGGGAAGGGTATGCCCAGACGTGGGTCCCGTGCTCACTACGCGACTGGAGTCAAGCTATCCTGGCTGATGACGGCTGATAGCCAGAAACCGGTCCTAGGATGCTTGATTCCGGCCCAGGGAAGACATGGCTTGGCAGTTCGGGCTGGACTGTTCCCATGAGGCACAGGGTCAAGACTGATTTGAATATGGCCATGTCTGAACTCGGGTGGTGTGGTGAGCAAAATAACGATGGATTAAACCCTGATCTGTGACTGGGGGTGAATGTTTTGCCATTGTGCAACATTCCGTCCATTATCTAATGTGTTTTGCTGTTCGCCCTATGTGGGAAGGGTATGCCCAGACGTGGGTCCCGTGCTTACTACACCACTGGAGTCAAGCTATCCTGGCTGATGACGGCTGATAGCCAGAAACCGGTCCTAGGATGCTTGATTCCGGTCAAGAGAAGACATGGCTTGGCAGTTCGGGCTGGACTGTTCCCACGAGGCACAGGGTCAAGACTGATTTGCATATGGCCATGTCTGAACTGGGGTGGTGTGGTGAGCAAAATAACGATGGATTAAACCCAGATTTGTGACTGGGGGTGAATGTTTTGCCAATGTGCAACATTCCGTCCATCATCTAATGTGTATTGTTGTTCGCCCTATGTGGGAAGGATATGCCCAGACGTGGGTCCAGTGCTCACTATGCCACTGGAGTCAAGCTATCCTGGCTGATGACGGCTGATAGCCAGAAACCGGTCCTAGGATGCTTGATTCCGGTCCAGGGAAGACATGGCTTGGCAGTTCGGGCTCGACTGTTCCCATGAGGCACAGGGTCAAGACTGATTTGCATATAGCCATGTCTGAACTGGGGTGGTGTGGTGAGCAAAATAACGATGGATTAAACCCAGATCTGTGACTGGGGGTGAATGTTTTGCCAATGTGCAACATTCCGTCCATCATCTAATGTGTTTTGCTGTTCGCCCTATGTGGGAAGGATATGCTCAGACGTGGGTGCCGTGCTCACTACGCGACTGGAGTCAAGCTATCCTGGCTGATGACGACTGATAGCCAGAAATCGGTCCTAGGATGCTTGATTCTGGTCCAGGGAAGACATGGCTTGGCAGTTCGGGCTTGACTGTTCCCATGAGGCACAGGGTCAAGACTGATTTGCATATGGCCATGTCTGAACTGGGGTGGTGTGGTGAGCAAAATAACGATGGATTAAACCCAGATCTGTGACTGGGGGTGAATGTTTTGCCAATGTGCAACATTCCGTCCATCATCTAATGTGTTTTGCTGTTCGCCCTATGTGGGAAGGGTATGCTCAGACGTGGGTCCCGTGCTCACTACGCCACTGGAGTCAAGCTATCCTGGCTGATGACGGCTGATAGCCAGAAACCGGTCCTAGGATGCTTGATTCCGGTCCAGGGAAGACATGGCTTGGCAGTTCGGGTTGGACTGTTCCCATGAGACACAGGGTCAAGACTGATTTGCATATGGCCATGTCTGAACTGGGGTGGTGTGGTGAGCAAAATAACGATGGATTAAACCCTGATCTGTGACTGGGGGTGAATGTTTTGCCATTGTGCAACATTCCGTCCATTATCTAATGTGTTTTGCTGTTCGCCCTATGTGGGAAGGGTATGCCCAGACGTGGGTCCCTTGCTTACTACGCCACTGGAGTCAAGCTATCATGGCTGATGACGGCTGATAGCCAGAAACCGGTCCTAGGATGCTTGATTCCGGTCAAGGGAAGACATGGCTTGGCAGTTCGGGCTGGACTGTTCCCATGAGGCACAGGGTCAAGACTGATTTGCATATGGCCATGTCTGAACTGGGGTGGTGTGGTGAGCAAAATAACGATGGATTAAACCCAGATCTGTGACTGGTGGTTAATGTTTTGCCAATGTGCAACATTCCGTCCATCATCTAATGTGTTTTGCTGTTCGTCCTATGTGGGAAGGGTATGCCCAGACGTGGGTCCCGTGCTCACTACGCGACTGGAGTCAAGCTATCCTGGCTGATGACGGCTGATAGCCAGCAACCGGTCCAAGGATGCTTAATTCCGGTCCAGCGAAGACATGGCTTGGCAGTTCAGGCTGGACAGTTCCCATGAGGCACAAGGTCAACACTGATTTGCATATGGCCATGTCTGAACTGGGATGGTGTGGTGAGCAAAATAACGATGGATTAAACCCAGATCTGTGACTGGGGGTGAATGTTTTGCCAATGTGCAACATTCCGTCGATAATCTAATGTGTTTTGTTGTTCGCCCTATGTGGGAAGGGTATGCCCAGACGTGGGTCCCGTGCTCACTACGCCACTGGAGTCAAGCTATCCTGGCTGATGACGGCTGATAGCCAGAAACCGGTCCTAGGATGCTTGATTCCGGTCAAGGGAAGACATGGCTTGGCAGTTCGGGCTGGACTGTTTCCATGAGGCACAGGGTCAAGACTGATTTGCATATGGCCATGTCTGAACTGGGGTGGTGTGGTGAGCAAAATAACGATAGATTAAACCCAGATCTGTGACTGGGGGTGAATGTTTTGCCAATGTGCAACATTCTGTCCATCATCTAATGTGTTTTGCTGTTCGTCCTATGTGGGAAGGGTATGCCCAGACGTGGGTCCCGTGCTCACTACGCGACTGGAGTCAAGCTATCCTGGCTGATGACGGCTGATAGCCAGAAACCGGTCCAAGGATGCTTCATTCTGGTCCAGCAAAGACATGGCTTGGCAGTTCAGGCTGGACAGTTCCCATGAGGCACAGGGTCAAGACTGATTTGAATATGGCCATGTCTGAACTCGGGTGGTGTGGTGAGCAAAATAACGATGGATTAAACCCTGATCTGTGACTGGGGGTGAATGTTTTGCCATTGTGCAACATTCCGTCCATTATCTAATGTGTTTTGCTGTTCGCCCTATGTGGGAAGGGTATGCCCAGACGTGGGTCCCGTGCTTACTACACCACTGGAGTCAAGCTATCCTGGCTGATGATGGCTGATAGCCAGAAACCGGTCCTAGGATGCTTGATTCCGGTCAAGAGAAGACATGGCTTGGCAGTTCGGGCTGGACTGTTCCCACGAGGCACAGGGTCAAGACTGATTTGCATATGGCCATGTCTGAACTGGGGTGGTGTGGTGAGCAAAATAACGATGGATTAAACCCAGATTTGTGACTGGGGGTGAATGTTTTGCCAATGTGCAACATTCCGTCCATCATCTAATGTGTATTGCTGTTCGCCCTTTGTGGGAAGGATATGCCCAGACGTGGGTCCAGTGCTCACTATGCCACTGGAGTCAAGCTATCCTGGCTGATGACGGCTGATAGCCAGAAACCGGTCCTAGGATGCTTGATTCCGGTCCAGGGAAGACATGGCTTGGCAGTTCGGGCTCGACTGTTCCCATGAGGCACAGGGTCAAGACTGATTTGCATATAGCCATGTCTGAACTGGGGTGGTGTGGTGAGCAAAATAACGATGGATTAAACCCAGATCTGTGACTGGGGGTGAATGTTTTGCCAATGTGCAACATTCCGTCCATCATCTAATGTGTTTTGCTGTTCGCCCTATGTGGGAAGGATATGCTCAGACGTGGGTGCCGTGCTCACTACGCGACTGGAGTCAAGCTATCCTGGCTGATGACGACTGATAGCCAGAAATCGGTCCTAGGATGCTTGATTCCGGTCCAGGGAAGACATGGCTTGGCAGTTCGGGCTTGACTGTTCCCATGAGGCACAGGGTCAAGACTGATTTGCATATGGCCATGTCTGAACTGGGGTGGTGTGGTGAGCAAAATAACGATGGATTAAACCCAGATCTGTGACTGGGGGTGAATGTTTTGCCAATGTGCAACATTCCGACCATCATCTAATGTGTTTTGCTGTTTGCCCTATATGGGAAGGGTATGCTCAGACGTGGGTCCCGTGCTCACTACGCGACTGGAGTCAAGCTATCCTGGCTGATGACGGCTGATAGCCACAAACCGGTCCTAGGATACTTGATTCCGGTCCAGGGAAGACATGGCTTGGCAGTTCGGGCTTGACTGTTCCCATGAGGCACAGGGTCAAGACTGATTTGCATATGGCCATGTCTGAACTGGGGTGGTGTGGTGAGCAAAATAACGATGGATTAAACCCAGATCTGTGACTGGGGGTGAATGTTTTGCCAATGTGCAACATTCCGACCATCATCTAATGTGTTTTGCTGTTTGCCCTATAAGGGAAGGGTATGCCCAGACGTGGGTCCCGTGCTTACTACGCCACTGGAGTCAAGCTATCCTGGCTGATGACGGCTGATAGCCAGAAACCGGTCCTAGGATGCTTGATTCCGGTCCAGGGAAGACATGGCTTGGCAGTTCGGGCTCGACTGTTCCCATGAGGCACAGGGTCAAGACTGATTTGCATATGGTCATGTCTGAACTGGGGTGGTGTGGTGAGCAAAATAACGATGGATTAAACCCAGATCTGTGACTGGGGGTGAATGTTTTGCCAATGTGCAACATTCTGTCCATCATCTAATGTGTTTCACTAATTATAGTGGGCACCCTGCACCAGTACAAACAACCCCTTATTGGTAATAGGTTAAAGAAACCCTTTATTGAAAGCTATGTAGTGGTAGCTATGGAGAGCAGACTTCAGGCTAAGTTTTGAAGGAATATAAAGCAGCTTGTTTTACCAGTCTATAATCTCTTAAATGGCTAAATAAAAGACAACCACACCAGGTATATATATAAAATATATGTATTTATTTCTAAATACACCCTCCTAGTCTCTTTATGATGCTAGAGGTCAAAACACATAAGTTAGTCTTCAAATATGACAGTAAAATATCCCAAATACACGTCAGGCCCTAAGGGCGAGCCAAACCATATACTAAAATTGTGGTATAAGAACCACGACTTAAGCCTAGAGCCTGTAGAATCTCTGGGACCCCAAGGAACCACCCAAGGTAGTGACACAGGGGACCCATGGGGGCCGTGTGCAGTGTGAAAACATAGCCACAATTTCCTGTTAGCTTCTATGGGGAAAGTCGCGGTTTGATTTTTAAAGATTAGGGACACTTAGAAATGAGTCAAGACCAAACCCTTTGGGACTTAGGAAGTTCTAGGGCCAACACCCATGGGAACACCAGAGTACTTGTGTTACCTCACTCAGGGAAGCCGGGTGCATAGGTGTCAAATGGTGTCGGGTCGCGTCGTCGATTTCAATAGGAGCTGGCAAAGAAGTGCTGCTGCCGGGAAGGTGTGAAGTGTCCGAAGAGATCTAAGCCTGGATCGAAGTCGAGAAGAACCTGAAAGCAGACGGGACAGAGTTTGGGTCACTTGCCAGTGACCAGGAGGACGATAGGCAGATGCCCACCGATGTCTGGTGATTTCAGGTGAAGGAGGTGAAGCTTGACTCTTCAACTACGAGGACCAGGAGGCGTCGAGGACAACCAGGAGCTGGATTCGAGCTGTCCACAAAGGATGTCAAGTGCTGCAGCGTCGGTGCCCGGATTGGACACAACAAGCCTTGGCAACAGCAACCCACGCAGAAAGGAGAAAGATGCTTTGGTGCAAACCAGCAAGGTCTGTGGGACTCGCCACTTGGTAGGGAGTCAGGGCACATCTGGAGGAACCAGGGAAGCCCAAGGAAAATCAACGTTACCCCCTCAGGGACCCACCAGTTCACGGACCAGGGATCGCAAAGGGACCTCGAAAGGAAACACAAAATGACAGCCCACGGGTCACTCGGGGTACCTCTGCTGACAATCTTCAGTGGATCTTCTGCTCGAGGTGGGGGCTATAAGTAACCCCAAGCATGACTTCAAGAGATGCCGAGAAGTCAATGCCCTTCTCTTTCTGGGCTGCAAATACTTCAGAGTCTGGCAGCAGCTTCGGAAATGCAGATCGGTAAAATGCTTTGTTGGTGCCTGCCAAGCAGGGGAGTCACTCCTTGACCCCAATGGAGATTTCTTCAGTCCTCAAGTCTTTAGTAGAGCGTTGAAGTTCCAGGATTCAGATTCAGAGTTTCATCCAGGTATATCTAAAGTTCTGGTTACAAAGGTTCCTTACTTATACCTAAGGAAGGGGTTGGACTAAGTCTGGGGACCCATCTATGGGAGTTTTGGGAAAGAGGGGTGGCTACACCCATTTCCTTTGTCCAGTTTCAAGCCAGAACAGGGGGTGGAAGCCCCTGAACCTGTTTGAGCTGGACTATGCACAGGGACACCAAATGTGCCCCCAGTGCAGGACTTCAAAGCACTCAGAGAGTGCTCCCACCCAGCCCCAATACACATAAGCCTGTCTGGGAGGTGGTTACACCTCCCTGTGACAGGAAACCTATTGTCCAGTGCTCCCCTGCCAGAGTTTTGGTCAGCAGCAGGAATACAGACCTGTGTCTGTGGCCGCAGCATCCATTTTGTGTAAGCCTGGGCAAAGCACTACACTACGCTCGCGTAGTTTGCGAAGTTCGCGCTACTTCGCACTACACAAATTGCACGTAGCACAGTGCGAACACGCATAGCGTAGTGTTGCATAGTGCTGCGGTCATTTTTTGCTTGCTCGCGGTCCTCAACGTCAAGTTGGCGACTGTGAGCAAGCAAAATGACATCCCGGCGAGACTTTTTCCTTGTTCGCGATCAGCAACATCAAGTTGGCGATCGCGAGCATGGAAAATAAACCTCCCGGCGAGATTCCCAACGCGAGGAGGTCAGGTTTCTCATTGCGAGTGTTCGCGTATGCTCGCGACCGCTCGCGATGAGAAACTACTAGTTCGCGTTGAGAAAGCTGCTGCTCGAGTAAAAATCTACTACAGCCCGCACTGTGCAAGATGCCATTTTCAATGATTGCACAGTGCCGGTTGCTTGTCCGCACTGTGCAATCATTGAAAACGACATCTGGCACAGTGCGAACACGGTACTACGCAGTTCGCGAAGTACTACGCGTAGCTCGCGTAGTGCAAACTGCACTTTGCGTAGCTTCGAGAAGTGCTACTTCGCGAACTACGCCCAGGGTTAATTTTGTGTTGCCAGGGCTCTATTAGATTTCTACCGGGTATACCAGTAATGCCATGTCTCTCCCTCGTGAAGGGTGGAATCATATCCTCGGATCAAGAACTGATGTGGGGGTTTGATTCCAAGGTGTTTGACATCAAACACAACATGTTTCCGTGCAGCCAGGCCAAAGTTAGCATTTACCGTTTTAGATATAATGCACTTACGAGTATATGGTCAGGCTGTACCACTGACAACCCTGTAGAAGAGATTCCGAAGGCTGCAGAGGGGCTCAGCTCATGCCTGGGCACCCTCTCACATATAACCAAGCACCCTGCCTTCAGGCTTGATAAGGCCTGCCATAGGGGTGACTGATAGTTTTCTATGTGCAGTTATAGGTGAGGTATAGTGAACCTTTACCTCAGCAAGGGGTGCAGTAGCAGACCTGTGGTGTCATTTTGAAGGGCTTTCCAGGGGTGGCACAATACATGCTTCAGTCCCTGGTAGGCCTCTGATGTACCTATGCCCTGGGAACATAGATTACTAGGGACTCTCAAGGGTACCCCAGAATCCAATCTGGAGTGTACCTAAAGTGCATGCAATCAATTTAGAGAGGAAGCAGATAGGCTGGGGCCCTGAATAGCAGGGTCCCAGCCAGACTAAAGTTGAAAAAGAGTGAAACACCAGCAAAAAGTGGGGGTAAACATGTGAAGCAGATCCTATTGTCCTACAATTGCCACTTCTGTTAGCAGGATTTAACGAAAATGAGATGCAAGGTAGGCGTTCCAATGATAAAACTGACACTAACCACACTTCGCGATATTTACAATGAAATTCCCCTAAGTTGATAATACCCCAAAACTGCCACTAAGTCCAGTTAGAGGCAATTTTTTAAGACCAAATAATTGCTGGTCTTAAATTTGGTGCAAACACTTGGGTCCACATATAAGATGTTTGGATGCTGGACAGTGCTGCAAGGAATATTGCTGTGCTGCCCTGCATCAAAACAAAAGGTCTGGAATGTGCCCTATCAATAATATAGGGTGCATTCCTGTGCCTCATTCATGAAAATGGTTTCATTACTGCGACAAAACAGCGTTGTAACACTTTTCACTGCGCTCTCCTTGTGACACCATTGATGCTCCATGTTCAATGTACGGTGCTCCATGTTGCAATCAATGACAGATACATCTGGAATCCTGATGTATCTGTCAGCACTAATGTCACACCTTGCTGCAGTTGTGTTGCAGTCAGGATGCAAGTCCAGCAATGCATGTGGCAGGCTTCAGGTTTTTACACAGTAGCGTCCTAGAATTGTTGCAGTGAAATCTGAGAGACTTCACTGTGCCACTCCTACGAGGCTTTGTTGCGGGCAAACGTCCACCCTGCACACATCATTCCTAAAGTAGGTATAATGTGGCACAGGGCTTCACAAGTTCACACATATGCCTAGATGCATCATTTTTTAAATAGGGCACAACGTGGTGCAAGATTCACGCTGCAAGTATGTAAAACATTATGCACTGTTTGCGTTAAACTGTCGAGAGGGGTCTCATGAATAGGCCCCCCTGTCTTTTTCCCCTATGATGACGCACAATGGCTCCCATGTGTCAACACAGGCATCCTTGCACCATGGTGCAAGGGTGACTGTTTTGCGGAGTTCATTGACGTTGTGGCTCCATCTCTTCTCTAGGTGTCCGCACCGTCTGGACTAGTGAAGAGTGGCAGTGAACCAGTTGGCCTACTTGGAGTGTTGTATGCCTGTTTTTTACTTGAGGGGTGGCAGGTTGTCTGCGCAGTTAGAGATCCATCGGTGGAGGTTGTGCGTTGCGATGTTGGTGTCTGAAAGCGTTGGCGGAGTGGTGGTGCTGAAAGAGTTGGTGAGAAGTTCTTCTGTGGACTTGATCTACCTGTGACATGGAGGGGGCTGGGATTGTGGTGGAGTACATGGGCATGGTAAAGGCGTGATGTATACAATGATGTTTGGTTCAGGAGAGTTTGGTGGCTGTAATTGAAAGTTCCCGATGGCAGAGAAGACAGGGGCGAGCATGTGTCTGGCTATGTGGGTTGGTGCGGTGACTAGCTGCTTGAGTCCAAATTTGGCGAGGTTCTCCAGGAGGATGGTGGTGTTCTGTTCACTGGGGTTGTCCAGGTGGAAGTTGAGGTCACCGAATAGAATGTAGTTGCTGGAAGGGAGAGCCTGGTGTGTTATGCGGTCTACAATAGCCTCACTGAATGGGGGGCTCATAGGCCGGGGGTCCTGTTGAAGAAATAAAAACCTTCTCAAGGGTTTCACTGATACACCTGGTCCTTTTAAACCAACAGCAAAGAAGAGATTGGCACAGAAGCTGTAATATAAAAGACATCTTTTTATTAACCTCAGATGAGAGAGATTGCGTCACACAGTAATCTCAAGTCACTCTAGGAGGCATTCTAAGGAGTACAGAGAACAGGGACCTTATATACACACACAGGGGCTCACAAGAAGGCGGTACAAGTACGCATGAGAAGAGTTACACACATAGCTGGTCATACAGTAAATGCACAGTCAACAAGTAGGAGGAGTAATAAGTTGCTGACATCAGTTAGAACAGCCTGACAGTTCTATACTAGGAGCAGGTGCATTCTACTAGCTAGGCCCTTCTGAGCATGTGCAAGGCTCTGGAAGAGGCATAAAGCAAATGGCCAGCACATAGATAACTAAAATGGCTGCCAAGTACAAAATGGCTTTCAGCTCATGCTAACAGATCCCTCTAATCTTTAACACACTGTAGACGATGGTGCCTGCTGAGGGTGGTGTTGGGGTTGGTCCAGATCCGGAAATGGAGGTGTTTCATGGTCGCCATTGGGTCATTAGAGTGTGTGGTCATTCGAAGTGTGCTTTTGTAGATGATGGCATTGCCTCCTCCTGTGCCATTGCGGTGGTCCTTGCAGGTGATGTTGTAGCCATCGGGAATGGTGATGGCGATGCCCCGTCCGGAACAGAGGATGGTCCTGGTTTACACGAAGAAGGCGATGTCTGCAGAGTTGGCATAGAGGAGGTCCCAGATTTCTGTGGCATGTTTGAGGAGGGACCAGGAATTGAGGAGGATGCAGTTGCATAGGTCGGGTGCGCTGTTGGTCGGTTGGGCGGCGAGAGGCACTGGTTTGTTGATGTGCAGAAGGTGTTTTTCTATTTCAGCAGACGAAGGGTGCAAGGGTATTCTTAGGTGATGCTAGGTGGCAGGCAGTGGCTCCAGGGTTTGAGGGCAAGGAGGGTGCTGGCATCATAGTGGTGGAGTGTCCGGGAGGCAGGTCCCTGACACTGGACACGGTCCATGTACGGACAGCGCTGACGGACTTGCCTTTGGTGCACATTCTGTGTACCTGTGGCACACCCGCTGTGCATGATAGCACAGTGGCTGCCATTAAGTAGTGCTGCGGGGGGATGGACAGCTTGGAGGTGTGAAACACAGGAAAGGACACAGGAGGGGTTATGGCTGTGGCGGATTGCAGCGTCAACGAGGGAGAGAGAAGGGAAAAGGAACTGCACAAAAGCACAGGAAAGACAAAGCCAAACAAAGCAAAGAAAATAATACAAAGACAAAGGTAGAAAGCAACAGAGAAGAGCAGAAAGAGGGAGAGGAGGGCCTCGAACACCTGACCTCCGGGTCAGAGGAACCAGCAGCAGTAGATGGGGACAGCAGCAGCAGCTACCAGATGGCACTGAGCTGTGGGAAGAGCAAGTCCACTAAGGCTGGCATAGTCCTCTGTACACCCAAGAGCTAACTACCAGGGGGCATGGAAAGGCAGCATCACCCTGTTGCCTCTTCTGATCTAACAGTGGGGACCAGATCCCTAGTGAGTAACAGTGGATCAAGCTGCATTCCCAAGGACCTGGGCCCGAACTGGCCCTTGTGCCCCTGGCACCCGCTGCCAACAATGGCCGATCTCAGCATCTTGAGCCAGTTAGTGGAGTCAGTGGAGTTGTTTCCCTGTACTGAACTTGGCCCCGGCTGCTCCATTCTGAATTCTATTGTAATTTTCTTTTTATCATTGATGGTAGACTTATTGCCTATTTTTGCCTCTACAGGCAGAAAAGTGATATTGGGCTGACTAACGTGAGTTTTTTTGCCTTTAATTGGCCTTTTGTCACTTTTCTCTTGCTAGCGGCAACATTTTTATCGCATTGACGTGGCAACATTCACTGCTGTGGGCAGGTCCTATCGCCATATAGCGACATATTGTAAATGTGTTGGTAGCATGGTGATAGTTTTTGGCGATTCGTGGAGCTAAGAAATTTGCTGCCAACTAACACTACCGCTGGTTAGCTGCAATTCTTGTAAATATACCCCAAAGTGCTTTAAAATGTATCCTATTCCTGACTGGTAGCCAATGAAGGCATTGCAAGGATTAAGAAATTGTGAAAAACTTTGGAATTTTCAAAAGCAGTCTGACAGCTGCATTTTGAAGAGATCAAATCCTTGTAATACCAAGAGTCACAATAACTGTCTTTTGCAATTTCAAAGGACTAAATGGAAAAATCTAAGCAGGAAAAAAACAGAGGAGGTGATTTGGTTTATTGTCTCAGAAAAACACAATTTTATGTCAAATATGACTCCAAGATTTCTAGCTTTTTGAACTGGGGAAGAAAGAGGACCTAGATTGGACAGCCACCATTATGAATTCCAGAAGGTTGAGTTGTTCCCAAAAAGCAAGACCTCAGTTTTATCTAAGTTCATCTTCAAACAATTCTTTTTGCATTCAGTTCACAATATGAGTCATGGAGCTGCAGAAATGTTTAACCACCTCTACCACATCAAATGATATTGACACCACAATTTGTGTGTTATCAGTGTAGAAAAATACTGCAAAGCCATAGCTGTGGATAAGATTGGCCTGTGAATATGAAACTATCAAATTTTGTTTTTCTCCTCTGCTTAAGTAAACACATTTTCCCAGAGAAATAATTTCACAGTGCAAACCATGTACTGTCTACAAATGATTCGGGAATACACGATAAATGGTCTTCCAAAGTGCTTCTGTTTCCTTTCAAAGTGGTGCTGGAAGAGGCAGAACATCTGAATACCACTTCTGTCAAGTTTGAAAATTTCCTGAAAGGTTGTTAAATCTCCCTGGCTTTCGATGCAGTGAGGAAAATGTTTAAGAGAACCTGTTCTGCACCTAAGGACATCTTCACTTGATTTCTCCGTGATCTCAGACAGCAAATGATTTTCCATGGTGTCCGAACAGTTCCCTAATTTGGCTTTGATTTTTTCAGTATTTACTCGAATTCATTCATTAAGACTGTCTTCATAATAAATGTGAAATTGCCTCCCCGGGGTTGTTCTATTTATGTTTGTCCCTCTAATTTTGAGGACATTTTAGAAAACTTGTTTAACGTTTCTTTGTTATAGCTATTATAAGAGTGTTACTGTTACATTGTCTGTAGTACACTGAGGCATCATGGTTATTTTTTTTGCAATGTTTTTAAACTCACAAATAAACTAAATTGAGAAAAATGTCTGCTGCTGCCTATGCTTTACCATTTCATTTTCCCTTTTCAATGTCTCCTTCCAAAATGCTCAAACACCCCAATTTTTAGGTCAAGCCCAGTATGGGAGAGCAGCTGTGCCCACTCACCTCCCATATTTTTCATTGGTTTGTGTCATTGTCTTTCATAAATTCTGCCTTCAAAATCATTAATAGGCTTGTTAATCTCTCCTTAGTACTGCTTTGTCTTCATTTTTACCCTCCCTGGTTACTGGCCCCTTTACTTCAGTTGTTACACAGGACCTGTTATTTTGTCTGTAAGCACTATTAACTTTATTGAGTTTCTCTTACTGTAAGCCGGACAAGTGCTGCTTCTGCTAAAACCGCTAGTGTTTTTTTAAGCAGCATGGCCACCCCGTAACACGGGCACCCGCTTTCAATCACATTAACCCATCATTATCTTGTGTCTGTTACAAACCCCCCCAAGTAAAATGGATTTAGAAATCAGCAGCAAATTAAGTCATGTGAATTCCAGGTAGCACCTAATCGTGTGCTAATGTGCTGAAGCTGACAACAGCACATCTGTGTTACATGTCATCTGCACTAAGCCACGTGATGGGTTGTTTTCAAAAGCATGCTTTATTAACAGCAACAACACCACCACCACCAATATTATCACCACCACCCCTACCACCACCAATACCACCACAACAAATAACATCACCACCAATACCACCACCACTACAACCAACATCAATACTACCACTACCACCAATACCGCCACCACCAATGCCACTACCAATACCATCACCAACACCAATACCACCAATATCACCCCCACCACCAATACCACCATCAATACCATCACCACCACCAATACCCCCACCAATTTTACCATCACCATCAATTCCACCACCAATATCACCACCAATACCACCACTAATACCACCACTACCACCAATACCACCACCACCTCCACCAAAACCAATGCCACCACCAATACTACAAATACCACCACCAATACCACCATTAATGCCCCCACCAACAATACCAACCACCAATACCACCACCAATACCACACCAACAATATCACCACCAATACCACCACCATCAATACCACCACCACCACCAATACCACCACCACCAATACAACCACCAGTACCAATACCACCATCAACAATACCAGCACTAATACTACCACCACCACCACCAATACCACCAATACCACCACTACCACCACTACCACCAATATCGCCAGCACCAATACCACACCACCACCACCAATACAACCACAACCACCACTACCACCAGCACCAATAAAGCCACCACCACCTATACTGCCACCACTACCACCAATACTACCACCACCATCACCAATACCACTACCACCACCTCCACCACCAACAATACCACCACTAATACCACCACTACCACCAATACTACCACCAATACCAACACCAATATCACCACCACCAATACCACCACCTCCACCACCACCAATACCAAAAATACAACGACTAATTCCACCAACAATACCACCACTACCAACACCACCAATACCACTACCACCAATACCCCACCACCAATAACACCACCACCAATACCACCACCAATCCCACCACCACCAATACCACTACCACCAATACCAACACCAATACCACTGCCAATACCGCCGCCACCACCACCAATACAACTACCATCAATGCCACCACCCATACCACCACCACCACTACCACCACCACCAATACCACACTACCACTACCACCACCAATACCACTACCACCACCAATACCACCACCATCAGTACCACCACCTCCACCAATACCACTGCCATTACCACCACCACCAATACTACCCCAATACCACCACTAATACCACCACCAATACCGCCACCACTAATACCACCACCACTACCACCAACACCAACACCACCAATATCAGCAGCCCAATACCACCACCACCACTATTACCACCACCAATCCCACCACCAATGCCACCACCACCAATACCACCCCCACCAATAACACCACCACCAATACAACCAATACCACCATCAATACCACCACCATCAATACCATCACCAACACCACCACCACCACCACCAATACCCCCACCACCAATACTACCACCAAGGGCAATACCACCAATACCACCACCAATACCACCCCCACCAATACCATCACCACCACTATCAATACCACCACCAATACCACCACCACCAATACCACCAACAATACCACCATCACCACCAATACCACCACCAATACAATTACCACCCATACCACCACCAATAGTGCCACCAATCCCACCACCAATATCACCAGCACCAATACCACCACCAAAACCACCATCACTACCACCAGCACCAATACCACAACCACCAATACCACCACCACCAATACCAGCACCAATACCAACACCACATTACCACCACCACCAATATGACCAATACCCCTACCAATACCACCACCAATACCACTACCACCACCAATACCACCACCAATACCATTACCATTACTAACACCAATACCACCATCAGTTATACCACCACCAATACCACCACCACCAATACCAATACCACCCCCACTAATACCACCACCAATCCCAGTACCACCACCACAACCAATACCAATACCACCACCAATACTAATACCACCACCACTACCAATACCACCACCACCAATACCACCACCAATACCACCAATACCAATACCACCACCGATACCAGTACCATTACCATCAGTACCAACACCAATACCAATATCACCACCACCAATACCACCACCAATACCACCAGCACAATGCCACCAATGCTACAACCACCAATACCACCAAAACCACCAATTCCACCACCACCAATACCACCTCCACCAATACCAACAACACTACCACCATTACCACCACCACCAATACCACCACCTCAGTGCCTCTTGCTCACTAGTAATAGCAGGGGCACTGTACAAGGTGGGAGCTGCAGTTGAGACTATCCCTCCCTCCCTGTCTTTCATAAAGAATATCCCAGCCTGCACCAGGAGGTGAAGCCAGGGCCCTACTACAGCTGGAGTGTTTTTATTATGCCAAGGATAGCAATGGCATTATGCAATGCCACACTGCACACTCAAATCACGGAGTGGGCAGGAAATAGCCCCCCTCCCGCTTTTCCTCCTGAGCCGCGACAGTGTAATCACATCGCGAAAGGTGTTGGAGCGCTTTGTTATTCATACTTTGTGTCTGTGTAATTTACAACACTTACACATCTTCTTCACTGCTCCATTTATCACTACATTGAAGATGTCGCAGGCCGGTCTCTTCCTTTGATATTTACAATCTAACAAGTGGTCGAGAAGGCCCTTTATGGCAATTCAATAGGTTTTGTATTTGCAAGAGTTTAAGCTATTAGTATTGTAAATGACAATGCCTTTTATTTTTGTTTTAAAACCCAAAACATAAAAAAGCATTGTCATTTACAATGCCAATAGCTCAAACTCGAGTGAATGTGAGACCTATTGAATTGCAAATGCTTGTTTTACCTTGAAGGCTGTGGCTCAATTGGTTTTGGTTTCTGTATCAGGGGCAGTGATTGGTGACCCATTGTGCCTGTATGATAAGTATTACATCTAGCATTGTTGCAGGTGCCTATAATATTTGGAGTTTTTAATTGAGAGATGCCACACTGTAGTGCACATCAGCTCAAGCAATCATACCTAGGATGGATGGCATCTGCTGCAAGACTATCACCCCTGATTGCTCAGTGGTAGAGCAGGCGATTGCACAACAGCAACCATATAGTTTGTGTATAAAATTCTGCCATGAACTATAGTGCTGCTGTGGGAGCAAGGTGTCTGCATAGAAACAAATGCAAGGGGTCATATTATGCAGAGTGTGAAATGGGCGCAATGGGCGGGTGCATCTACTTTATTCCCCACTGCGACACTATGATATTCCTGAAGGGTCATACATGGGCCACAGATGCTTGTGCGGTCCATTATGCAATAATGGCAGTGCCAGCTCTACCTTCAAAGGGGATTACCTCATTTGCATGGAGGCATGGCTGAAATGCGTGAATCCATCTCAGCCACTGGTAATTACTCAGGGCTCCATCCTAGCCCATCCGTTTGTTGCCTACCAAGCCACCTCAGATTAGACCGATCGATATGCAAATCAGTCTCAGAGCCTGATTTAGATCTTGGCGGGGCTACCGTTATCCTGTTGCGACCCCAAGTACTCCGTCAAGCTGACGGAGGTCCACCCACCATATTTAGATGTTGCTGCAGCGGTCTTCTCTGCTAGCTGACAGTACTCCATTGCCATCATGCCAGCAGGTTTGTGCTGAGCAGATTTAGATTTTCCCGTTTCCTGCAGTATCCTGATGGAGTAAGGCCATGGTGGTGTGGAAGCAGGTAACTGCTACTCATCATTATCTTACTACACATATATGTTGTGAATGTGTCACAATCTATATATAGGAAATGTGTTATGCTCCTTTTTGGTGCTTATTGCATGCCACACAAACAACATACACACAACTTTGAATTCACACCCACATGCACCACAAGCACAACACTCACAACAGAACAGAACAATATTTTGTTATAGTTTCAATACAGGTGTGTTCATTTCACCTTGATGAGGAAGAAAATGAACATTACTGCATGACACCTAAGACAAATATTGCATGTAAGAGCAATGCTGAAGTACATGAGGCTACAGCAATAGTCAATACACAATACATAGGATAATTGAACAAGTAGCTTACCACAGATCTCAGCAACAACGGAGTCATTTGGTGTCATGGTGGAGTTAGTGCAGCAAAGGAGGGACCTGCACGATGGGGTACAAGACTTCCTTCTATTCCTCCAACTCAAAGTGGGAACGACTCCCACCATAGTTTCCTCTTCGGAAAGGCACATCATAATCAGGAAGGCAGGAATGTGGGCTTGAGGGCCTCTGACAGCTGATTCTGCCTATACCGCTGTCAACACATTTGAGAATTCCTGGCCTGGTTGGCAGAACTCTAGTGGTTGTTTGTCTATGGACCAGCCAATATCTAAATATGGCAGGTGGACCACTAAGTCGGGTGTCGGGAAGTCCATCGAAAAAACAACAGCAGGACCTGATATGCCAACATCTAAATCAGTTCCTTAGTCCTGCTCTGGTACGAACAGTCCAGCCTGCACTTCCAAGGCACATCCTCTCTGATCGAGAACACATACAATCCAAGACTGGTTTTGCCTAGTTGGGACTCTTCAGTCAACTGCAGCTTGGCTCCACGGGCACACTGAACACATTAGCGCAAAGGACGTCTTACTGAAGTGATGGGAGGAATACTTGAAATCAGCCTAATCAGTGGCAATCAGTTGGAGTAACATTCTAGCCCATCATTCTTTTGCCCACCATGCAACCTCAGATTAAACCCAACTATATCCAAATCAGTCTTGGTCCAATTGGAGCTGGTGCCTAGGCCCAGCCACCCACCCACTTACCTGGGACTGGTCGTTCGACCATTCTAGGCCCTTTTGGACCTAGCCTTGTGTCTCAAGGCTTCCGCCTTGCCTTCTCTGCAGCCACCTCTCTCCTCTCTCTCACACTCACTCTCTCTGCCATTCTCACTCTTGTGCCTGTTTTCTGCTCTCTCTCCACTTTTGTGAACTTCTGTCTTTAAAGTTTCTCTCTCTATTCTGCCTCTTTTGTGTTTCAACTATCTTTTACTGCTTTTCTCCAATGTTGTGCCCTTCTTTCTTTGGAGCTCCTCTCTTTTGTGTTTTTTTACTGTCTTTTACCACTTTCCTCCACTTTTGACCCTTTCTCTCTTTAGTGTCTTTTGGCCTCTCTCCATTTCTGTGCAGTTTCTGTATGTGCCTTTTTCCCTCTTGTGTGCCATTCTTTTTTGTGCAATTTTCAGCCTCATTTCTGCTTTTGTGCCGTTTTCCTCTTCCAGCTCTTTCCCCGTCCCCCATTGCATCTCAATCTTTTTCCCCTTCCCCTCCACTCACTGATTGCTTGCTTCCCACCTATTCTTTCCACTCCTAGATGTACCACCCACCACCCCAGCTTTCCTCCCCTGTTAGAAATTGGGCACATTCGGGTGTTATTTTCACTTTGAAAGATACCCTTGCATATTGACCACCTGGACCACAAACCAATTTCAGCAATCTCATTCCAGACTTCATCGCTCTCTTCACCATCAACTACAAGGGCTTTATATGACTTGATGACCTCAATTTCCACACCAAGGACCCTTTGGGCCCCTGTTCCACAGCCCTCCTGGAAAGCCTGAACAACATCGGACTCACCCAGCTCTTCCTAGACCTCAGAAACATCTTAGGACATACTCTGGACATTATGTTCACCACCAGCAACAGGATCACTTACAACTCCGCCTCACCACTCAAATAGACTGACAACTCCATCCATCCATCCTACTCTTCCAAATCACCACACCACAAGTCAACTCACCCACCAACATCAACCTACCCAGCCAGAACTGGAACGTACGAACAGAAACTGACCAGATCAAGGACTTCTAGTAGGACCAACCCAACTCCACCAACAACCTTAGAAAGGACAGCACCAACTTCAACAAATGGATCTAGAACTGTGCAGACTCCTTTGCACCCATGAAAAGCATCAAACAAAGAAGAACCAACCAACAAGCTACGCTATATACAGATGACCTCCTGGAATCTAAATACCACTGCAACATCTACAGCAACTTCAATCAGACCCAATGATCTTATTGATAACCTAACCACCACCCCCAAGTAAACATCTAACTGAATTGAAAAAACAATTTGAAGAGGACACCACAGCAATCATGAAATGGTACACTCAGGGGCCCTAAAATACCCATGCCACTTCCACATCCATGTGGTAAAACATTTTAAGGAACAAGGCCACTCCACAGATGACATCTATTGGCAGGTGGAGGAAGTGATCAAGGTACCGGAAAAAGGAGGAGATATTGAAAACATACTTGACATCAAGGAGTGCAAATGGATGGACTTACTGGCAAGTACCAGTACTGGACTGAATGATGTGAATAAGAAGACTGTATATAACACATTTAAAAAACAATTCAGTACAGATGAATTTGCTTATTTTCTAATAAGCCTTCACTGTCACCACACATCACCTTGTATATATTACACAAAATAATATGTTGACCCATTAACAATATTTGTGGCATGCTATAACATGATGGATTGTATATGATAGAATGTCCCGCAATGAACAATTTTTATTATGTGTTTGAGATGACCTAATATGTAGACACATTAACTGTATTTCTGGTATTCTGTAACATTATTGAAGGTAGATGATTTAATATCCCTTATTATGCAACAGTCATTTTAGGTTTGATATGTATTAGCTGGGGAATTTGTTAATAGGCTATTGTTTCCTAGATACATCTGCAAAGGCAGACTATAGGGGTTACTATATTGACCTATTCTCTGGACGTATGGCATATTGCATCCATATATGTAGATAACTTAACATGTTGATGTGTCACATAGAGACTGCTGTCTAATAACCCTTGATAAGGGCTATCTGGGCCTTGTGACTATTTGACTGAACTGAGGGTAAAATGTGACCAGCCCTACCCCTTTCCCGCAAGATGCGACTGATGCGACTGACTGGCCATGTGAACCTGGCATGATAGACAACGTTCCCTGTGGATAATGCAGCTTGATGATAGTCAGACTACTGTTATTTCTCATGTGCATTGTTGTTCTATGGACTCTGATATTGATTTATGAAGCTATTGCTCTCTGCAATGAACCTCTAAGAAACGTGGTATGACTACCAAGATGGCAAGCGCCTTGTTGTGGTCTAGTGTTTGGAGGATAGCCATGATAACTAATAGGAGCACGTCCTCTGCATGACGTGTGGAACGATTGAAAATGTGGTGGATGTTTTCCCCCGAAACTTAGCCTTCGTTGGTGTTCCTCTGTGTCTGGACTGAAGGGCTGACAAGTGGCCACATTGGATTGATGCAGGTCGTATTTACCTACATTATGTTGGAGACATGAGCCAACATGAGTTATATACTTTACTAATGATTTATCATTCTTCACATATTGTGCATTCAAGGTGAAGTCTATGCCTTGGATTGTTTTTGCCCTGTCAGCAAGACATGTAAGTTGTGCACAATAACTGGTGGTGGGACTGGATGTTCACAATGTCACATATTAATATTTTAATAATACGGTATGCTGTGTTGTTTATTTCAGCTACTTTATTCTCTGGGATATCCACTATTGACTAGTGAGGCCATTTTCCATAATTACTCAACTTGATAATATGTAAGTGAAAATTTCGATGGACACTTTGGATCTGTGGGATACGTAGGGCCACACTGATGTCTCCTTGCACATATATGATGACCACCGAATATACTTTGGACACCCGCATTGAGTGATATGGGTATCTTTTAATGCATGTTTATGGTGACTAATGAGCCAACATGAGACACTTCTATCTGGTGATATTTGCCTTCCTGGAGACACGCATGTGGTCACTGTATGCATTGGATGCATGTAGTGTATGGGGTTGGTCCCATGGTGGCTAGTAGGCTGCACATTTGTCCAGAAGACCGGTTTGACTACTGTAATGGTAATTAGTTTAGACTGGACTAGGATTTAATCCCTTTTCATTTGATTTATAGGTGTGTGAGGTGGACAATAGGAGATTCCTTAAAATACTTTCCCATATGGTTAAGAATGACATATGAGTTAAGGAAATGTTCTTGACATACAGGTTGCCCAACATACTTATGATCTGAGCAATACCATTGGGATATGTGTTATATGCCATTGTGATGCTTTGTTTAGATGTGTTTGTGTATATTCATGTGAGCACTGCATCATCTGCACTATTGATTCACTTTTCCACACACTGTTACTTTGTGATATATAACCAATTATTAGATCTAATATATTCCTTTTTTGATAAAATCAAATGAAAAGTCCAGCTTCTTTCTGTGAATTGTGTTATCATTATAGATAGATGGAAATTGATGTATGATTTAATCCGCTAGATTAAATAATGGAATACATTTACTGCGCTTTTTCACCATTTGGGATAGGAGCCCTGACCAAAATAAGACCCACATGACTATTGTTAATCCCACCGCATCTATTAAATGGGAGGGCAACCAATCAGCAACATCCTCATCCACATCATAAATACCTCCATCAAATCCTCCACCTTCAGAGAAAACTGGAAACATGCAGTAGTCAACACCCTCCTCAAAAACCATCATCTGACCCCGGCGAACTGAGTAACTTTTGACACATCTTTCTGCTCTACCTAGCAAAAGTGATGGAGAAGGCCATCAACAAACAACTCACCAACCATCTCAAATGAAATGAACTACTGGACAACACTTGATTAGGTTTCAGGAACAACCACAGCAAAGCAATAGCTCTCACCAGGGCCATAGACAACATCTGCACAATACTGGACCGTGAAGAAACCACATCCCTCATCCTTCTCGACCTCTCTACTGCCTTCAATACAGTCTCCCACCACACACTTGTCAGAAGACAGGTTGACAGAGGCATACAAGTATCAGCCCTTAACTGGATAAGCTCCTTCAACTTATGAAGAACACAATGACTCAGACTACCACCCTGTACATCGGAACCCAAGAATCTGATCTGCAGAGTCTCCAGAGGTTCATCGCTGAGCTCAACCATGTTCAACATATAAATGGCACTGCTTGCTAGCATCATCTGGTCACAAGATATCTCTATCATATATTTTGCTGGTGACACCCAGCTCATCCTTCTCTGACAGACAAGTCTACCACCACTTGAACCAACATCTCATACTGCATGATCAGGGTAGCAGACTGGATGAGATCTAACTGCATGAAACTCTCCTCCAATAAGCCGGAGGTGCTGCTTTTCAGGACCAAGAACTTTCCTTGGGATTCCACCTGGTGGCCATCAGAGCTCGGATCCATACCCACACTAGTCAACCATGCCACAAACCTGGAAATCGTTCTGGATGACAAGCCCAACATGACAGCACAGGTCAACACAGTCAGCTCCTCCTGCTTCCACATTCTCTGCATGCTCCACAAGATCTACAAATGGCTACCCTGGAACACCAGACGCACCATGACACAAGCTCTTATCACAATCTGATTAGACTACGACACTGCAAAATATGTCAGGATCTCCAACCATCTCCTTAATTGACTCCAGACCCTCATGAATGCTGAAGTGAGACTCATTCTTGACCTCCCATGATGCACCCACATCAGACCACACCTCATACACAAACGCTGACAATTCAATCTCCTCACACATGCATGCAAAGAATCAACCATGGAGCTCTTTAACATTGTCAAACATCAAACCACGTCTTCACCCCCATGATATAATTGCCACTAATGAAGGTTGTGAAGAAATTGCTAGCTTTTTCTCTGACAAAGTAGCCAAAATTGAGCAATCCTCACTACAAGCTCCACTCTTTCCTCCTTCCTCACCACCCGCATCAACCCATTTCTGCTCACGGCAGCTCCACCTCCATATCCCACTAATGACCCAACAACTCCTAAAGGTACTAACGGTTACCCTAGCCACTCCGATCTGAAATACTAATGCGAACTGGGGTGACTTCAAACCCTTGACTGAAATGGAAGTCTCCAATATTATCAAGAATTTAAAGCCTTTGGACCCCCGCCCAATCCACGATGTTCAACAATCTCAACCACATCATTGCCCCGTTCTGGACTGTAATCATCAACTCTTCTCTCTCCATGGGCTGCGTACCAAACTCTCTCCAACTAGTACAAATCACACCCATTTCCAAAAATCCCAGGGCTGACCCAAATGATTTCAACAACCTTAGACCAATCTCCAACCTCCCATTAGTAGCCAAAATATTGGAAAAATGTGTCTTTCAACAACTTAATCATTATATACATAAATTCACCCACCTTGAAACCTTCCAATCTGGTTTCAGGAAAGGCTGTAGTACTGAAACTGCCATTTGTCATCAGATATATTGTGCATGAAACTGCCATGCTCAATATATCTGATGACATCCACAGATCCTTAGACAAGGGAGATGCTTGCCTTCTTATACTATTTGACCTATCTGCTGCTTTCGATACCGTTAATTACCCAGCCCTACTTGAATCACTGAAGGTATGCTTTGATATCAATGACACCATCTTAAAATGGTTCATATCCTTCCTACAACACCGTTTGCAACAAATCAAAATTAATTCATGTCTATCAAAACCCACACGGCTCACTCTTGGTGTGCCGCAGGGCTTAATTCTTTACCCCTCCATTTGTAATCACTTCATGGATCCCCTTACGGTCATCTTTAAGCAGGCAGGGATCAAATATCACCTTTATGCTGATGGCACTCAACTTTACTACAAAATCAAATCACCCAGAGACATTCAACATCTCAACACCACACTGAACAAGATACAATCTTGGTTTTACTCTAATCACTTAAAGCTAAACCCCAACAAAACAGAAATAATTATATTCTCCCCAAATGCAACCACCTACCTATTCCTGAATGGATCAGCTACCTGAACGCTTTAAATTGCTCTCTCATGCTATCCAACTCCGCTAAGTCCCTTGGCTTCTTCATGGACAACAACATGTCAATGAAAGAGCACATCAAAAACTCAGCCAAAGGAGCACTTTACACATTAAAACACCTCAAGAAAATTAAACCATTCATGCCCTCCGATGATTTCAAGATTGTGGTGCAATCTCTGGTCCTCTCTAAAATGGACTATGGACATGCCATTCTCATTGGGACACCAAAATCTCACCTCCCCCCCCCCCTAGATCAGTTCTAAACATGACAGCCCAACTTATTACTGATGTAAAACGGTTTTGAACACATCACTCCTGCTCTCAAGAACCTCAACTGGCTTCCTATCAAAGGAAGATATACTTACAAGACTGCCTGTATCATCCACAAAGCCCTTCACTCACATGCACCCAACTACTTATAAAACCAGCTTACGAAAGCAGGGATTTCTAGATCTTTGAGAAGCTCCAACACACTTTTGCTCCTACCTCTTAATCTAAAAAAGTTATCTACAAAGTCTCGCTCTTGTTCTGGAAATGCTCCGAGCATATGGAACTCTCTACCTAGTGATCTGCAATGCAACCCCACCTTTAATTCTTAGACTACTGACCTTTGTTATTATCTTGTGCACAGGACTAGACCCTCTGTCATAGTCAACTGTTTATTTGTTTGCTTATGCTGTCTATTGATCTTCTCTTGTTTTGATTTTGTTATTGTGCTTTGATGTGTACTATTATCTATTGAGTCTAGCTTCATGTTATTGAGTTCCTGATTTACTGGATTCGCTCACGATCATGTAAAATGCTCTGCCACATTCAGGTGTAGCTAGCACTATATAAAACTTATAAATAAATAGTACAAGACACTGCACAACATCAATCCAACATACCTGAACCGCTGCCTTCACTTACACCAACCCACCAAACACCTGCTCTCACTCGCACACACACCCTGCATCTGCAAAAGCAGCCCCAAATGTCTGGAATTTTTCTACATCACACACAAGACCTGCAACGACCTCCCTCAACAAATCAGGGGCTCCTCCTCACTTCTTGAATTCCTCAAAAAGCTGAAGACCTAGGGTTCCATTTGGATGGCGGGTGGACTTCAGTTCACCCGCCACCCTAGCGTTGCTTGGACCGGCCGCCAGTGGTGCGGCGGTCTCACACCGGCAATTAGGATGCGACCGCCACCATGGCAGTCGCATCCCGCATACTCAACATTTTGGTGGGCGGTGCTGTAAGCAGCACCCGCCACAATGTTGAATATGTATGTTGTGAATTGGCATGCACAACGTGACAGGCACCGCGCAGTGCCTGCCAACTTGTGCATGCCAATGAGTGCAGCTCCCTACTCCCCCGGCGGCAACAACAGGCCCCCAAAGTAAAGACCACATGCCTTTCCATGGCGGACTCTCCGCCATGAAAAGGCATTTTACCGCACACATCATAATATAGATGGCGGTGCCTGCAAGGCACCGCCACCATATTATGGGCCTTTTTTCGTCCTCCGCGGTACCCCGGCCATGCTAATGTGGGGGGGGGGTAAAAGATCGTCCGGCGGGCTATATTGGCGGTCGGATCGCCACCGCCGGTTGGGCGGTGGCGATCCGCCTGCCATGCTAATATGCCCCCTAGTTCTTCAACTAACTTATTGGGACTAAAAACCTACATCTTCAGTCATATGCCTACATGCCTGCTCTAGTGCCTGGCCCTGGATGCCCTCATGGATTACTAGTCACACTAAACAAAACCATATATTAAAACATAACATAAAAAAATGAACAGTCCAGCCTGAACTATCAATCCAAGTCATCTCTGAACTGAAAAACAAGCCACCCAAGTGGGGTTTCACTCTAGTTAGGGCTCTTCAGTATGATGCAGCTAATGTTCCAGTGGCACAGTGAGCATGGGACCCATGCCTGGGCATACTAGTAGTTCATAGCACTTTGCACTGAAGCAAACCAAAAAAGTGATGGGTGGAACGCATGAATTTTTCTCAGCCCTTGGTAATTATTCAAGGCCATATCCTGGTCCATTGTTTCAAACTGAGGTGCCATGATATGCACAGTAACAATGGGCTGGTATACTGGCCTAAGTAATTACCAATGGTAGAGAAAAATTCAAGAATTTGATCCATCACTATTTTTGTAAACTTCAGTGTTACTCCATAAGGATGACGGGTATGCCCATACATGGGTCTGGTGCTTACTGTGCCACTGGAACCAGGTTACACATGATGAGCCCATCAGATCAAAACTAGTCTTGGGTTACTTGTGTTTTGGTTCAGGGAGAACTTGGTCTGGCAGTTCGGCCTGTCTGGTCCTATTAGAGTTAGATTAAAGAAGGATTTGCATATGGCTGGTTCCAGAAGGAGATGGCAGGGTGTGCAAAATAATGATGAACTGGGGTGTGGCCCTGAGTAATTAACTGCGGATAAGAAGAATTCTACTCATCACTTTTTTGTATACTTCTATTACAGGAGCAGGTGCAGGGAGAATCAGGCCCTTATAAGGTGTGGTAACAGTTCATCACGAAGAGGTGACTCACTGTCAGTGGATCCACTGAGGTAAGGCATCTGGGGGGTTGAAATGGCGTTACTTGGACCTCCCCCAGACAACCCCTACAGGCAGGTGCAGTCACTCATTGCACCAGCCTGCAGGGCGATTTCTGTCTCCCATTTAAAGTACAGTGGCTGCCACCTGCACTGTGAAAATCAGCAGACGTGCTGTCTTTCACTGAGTGCCCTGCCCCCAGGGCAGCAGCGAGTTTGCAGCTGCCCTGGTGGCAGAGCATTTGTGTTAAGAGGGCCCACTGTCCCGGTCTAAACCAGGTGCACCATTGAAAAGAGCATGTGGCGCTGACCTGGACAGTACTCCTGTTCTGTAATCCTTGCCCTGATGTTCATAATGACTCTCAGACATATTCCCTCCAAGTAATAGATTCATGGATTCATTAGCACATCCTGGGCCCTCTCTTGTGCTCACTGTTTGTAGTGGCCTTTGGAAAACTTCTGCACCAAATCCCCTTGCCTTAGAATACCCAGGTTTTTATTCTGTGTGATTGTGTTTCTTCTTGTTGGCTCTTCTTGCTCTTAATTCAGCTACAGAGGAGGCATAAACCCCTAGGACATTTTTAGAGTAACCAATTTCCAGGCTAGCCAAGCCCTAGCGGGTACAGCCAGTTCCCTGATCTCAAGCATGAAAGGAATTTGTTCATGAGCAGAGCCTGCGAGCCCCCAAGTGATCCAATTCTGGGCATTACTGGTCTGCCCAGTGACATACTTTTTACAGCTTGTCCTTGATGCAGATCAATTTGATTGGAAAGGAGTTGTCATGTATGTAGAGGGTGTCTTTCCAAGGGCTGCTTGTGCACTATTGTATTGCATATCAGTGGCAGGCAGGGGTTCAAAAGTGACCGATCTTTGGGGGTGTGAAAAATGGTGGCACCCAGACTTGCAGAAGAAAGAGCAAGGATATTGACCTTTTGGTCTGCTACACTACTTCTGAAAAGCATGACAGAAAGAGTGCAAAACAATATGCAAGGTTGAGAGTCTTCCATTTTGCCTTATTCTTGCATGTACAGTGCATGTTTGTGAGGCAAGGGTGAGGGTGGCAGACACTTGCATTTGTATGGGTTCTCCCTGGTGCAGGAAAGCATTTGGCTCACCCAAATCCATAACATGTGCTAAGCACAGTCTTCCAGATACCACCTCCTCTTTAAACTGGTTGATCATTTAGATTATAAGCAATTTAGGGAAGGAGGCGTCTGCAAGCATTTCTAATTTTAATCCAGATACCCTTAGTTTGTCAGTCTCCTGAGCTATTATCTGGACTCCTGAACGTGTGCAGCCTTTCCCTTGGCCCTCTGACTATGGGACATGCTGTGTCAGGGCTAAAGCTGGACATTATAGGATTTTAAACAGCTAAGAGCTCAGGTGACTAAGCCTTGCTGAGGCCTAGCACCATTTGACTTTCCTTCACAAGCCAGCAGCTCCGTCCATCCGAAACTGTCATGTGCCCCTGATGTGGGTGAAGAACAGAATAGAAAGTGGATAGGGAAATCCAGAGCTTCACAATTTCATGACGTTTGCTGGGGTTGAAACCAAGAGCTTCATGTTTCCATCTTCCCACATTTGATTGTGTTTGTATGTGTGAATGATTTTGTGTATATGTGTGTGTATTTGTGTTTCGTGGCTGTGGGACAGTGATCTTAACATGAATAGTAGGCTTCTACCCATAACATACTATGGACATTTAGGATCAGTTTCAGAATATCGACTGACAGAATATCGAGCAACAGGAATATCGAGTCTACAATATCGATGGACAGAATATCGACAGCCTATCTCTAAAATGTCGTTGTTTAAAATAGCGTTTTTTTAAATGTCTTAAAAATAATATGAAAAAACTTAAATAATAAATATATTTAATAAAAACATAGTTAGAAATATTTTAAAATGTTAAAAACTGATAAATGATAAATGTAATATTAAAAAAATTAAACAGATTTTTTATTAAATATATATTAACTTAATAATATTAATTAAATATTTATTTTATTTAATTATAAAATGTTAGAAACATAAGAAAAGTTTTATATATATATATATATATATATATATATATATATATATATTATCTACTGGCGGTCGCCAGTAGATAGTTATAGTTAGGACCGTGTTTCCATAGGAAATCCGCAACATTCTATTTGGAATAACTTTGGCGCCGATTGACGAATCCTCGCGAATTTCTCAAAATAGGTGGGGCGCTCCGTTCCGCTCCTTCCCTGAAAGTCTCGGGGGGATTCGTCAAGCGGGGGCTGAGAAAAAGTGGGGTCCCAAAACGCGTTTTCCCCATGCATTTTTCCATAGGACCTTTAGTCCGAGCTACAGCCCGAACGGCTGAACAGAATTACTTGAAATTTGGCAGAGAGGTAGCCCTCAGGTCAGGGATGTGCCTTTTGAAGGTCTCGTGTAAATCTGTTCAGTATTTCCGGAGAAAATAGCATTTAAATCAATATATATATCTATAGGCGCGCTCCGATTGCGTACCGTAAGCTTACCGTACGCGCACGCCGCCGTGCACGAGCGCGATTCTGTTTGGTTGTTAGATCTCAGTAAACATTCGAATCGGTCGAAACCAGGAAGTGTCGGCCGCCATTTTGTCTCTCGCAGTCTGAGGGGGTGAAAAACAAAGGTGGAGAACGTGAAAAGGGGGCAGGGTGGACAGTTCCTGACCCTCTAGCCTTTGTCAGGGGGTCCCAGAAGGACTCCCAAGGGCAAAAATTAATTTTAATTTTTTTTCGAAAAATCGCCGAATGCGCGTAGCGTGCGCGCACGGTAGAAACGGAAAAATTCTGTGAGAAAAATTCCGCGAACTTCGCGTAACTATTCCGCGATTACGCGTACCGTGCGCGCACGGCAAAAAAAAATTTCAAAAAGGAAAGCTTAAAAAAAAATAAAAAAAATTGTGAGGTAAGGTTGGCTCTTAAAAGAGCCATTGGGTTAATACAGGGATAGAGGAAAGAAAGAATGGGAATATTATGAGCGTCTACAAACGTGCTGGTCTATCTTATTGTTAATAAGGGAAACACTGGTCTCCCCAAAAACAATAAGACCACAACACGTTGTACACCTCATTGAAACCCTCCGAAATCGAGGGTTAATGTCCAGAGGAGCAGAAGAAGGTGATGCTCCCACCTCAGAGGAAGGGCTCAGCTGAGCTGCCGATGATGTACTCGGCTGAGCTTCTGAGGTTGGGCTCCGGTGACTTACTGAAGAGTTTTCTTCAGTATGTCGAGCAAAGGTCCTGGGATGTTTATCCCTAAGGTGTCTCATCATAGAGTGATTTCCAAAGGAATACTTCTTCCTTGGATCTCCTCTAGATAAAACACAGTCACAAAGTGTGCAAGTGACCAATGGAGCATTGACCTTTTTCTGCCTCTCTGGAAAAGTAAAATACTCCCACACAAAAGAATCCTTTTGTTTCCTCCTTCTCTGTCTGATGATGGTGCTGCTAGGCTCACTCTCAGAAGAGGTCTGCTGCTCTGCCATTGTATCTCAATGTCAATTCAGCTCCTTCTCCTAGGGGATCTCAAGCAGTAATGAGGGGAATGGGTGTGGTGTGGGAAGTTCTGGAACTGAAAGTAGTTTCAACCAATGAAAAGTGTTCTTTGTGGATCACATGACCTACCGTGCGCGCTCCGTAAGCTTACGGTACGCGCTCGTAAACAAGTACGCATGCGCAAACGTGACGCTTACGGAGCGCGTACGTAAGACGCACTCGCGCATGCGCATTACACGCCCCTGCGTAACCGCGACGTTGCTTCCGCGCAACGCGCATGCGTGTACGCGTAGGTCACGTACGTATCACGTAAGCGCACTGTACTTATGACGTACGGAGCGCGTAGCGTCAGCGTACCGTACGCGCATCGTATCACGTAAGCGCACCGTACTTATGACATACGGAGCGCGTAGCGTCAGCTTACCGTACGCGCACGGCAAAAAATGCATTAAAAAAAAATACAAGTTTCAAGAGTTGTAGAAGATAATAACTGTGATGTACAAGTGTATGTAAACATTAGTTTTTAAAAAATTAACCATTCCATAATGCAGGATATAGTACATATATTATTTTATACATAGGTTGGATATTATTTTTTACCAAAAATCTCCCAAAAAAATTTGCATTTAAAAAACCATACAAATTCACTGAAAAACCATAGGTTTCACACACGTTATAGTTAGGAATTAGCATTTAAAAAAACTTGCAAATTCACTGAAAAAACCATAGGTTTCACACATATTATAGTTAGCAGGACATTTCACTCGTGAAAAACCAATGAAATTCCCCCGTTATAGTTAGTGCAGGCAACTATAACTCACGCGACCGCAATCCTCTGCTGATGATGTCAAATATTACTGATGACATATGTGTCTTTCTGAAAAAAAAATATTTGTAATATATGTATAGCTGAAAATTAATGGAAGAAGACATGGGTAAATGAGTGTCTAAATACAGTGATGTAATATTTGACATCATCAGCAGAGGATTGCGGTCGCGTGAGTTATAGTTGCCTGCACTAACTATAACGGGGGAATTTTATTGGTTTTTCACGAGTGAAATGTCCTGCTAACTATAACATGTGTGAAACCTATGGTTTTTTCAGTGAATATATATATATATATACACACATATACATACATATACATAAACCTGTAATATAAATATAAAAAAAATATAATAAATAAAAATATTAAAATTAATATTTTATTTTATTTTATAAATTACACTACATTAAGTAGAAAAGTTAATGTAGTTGGATAGCGTAGGGGATACAATTACTATTCCCACTACAGAAAGTGCAAGAGTAGGGAAAGTGTTGGAAAGCGGAGGGGAATAATTTACTATTCCCACTACAACAAATGCAACAGTAGGGAAAGTGTTGGATAGCGGAGGGGAATAATTTACTATTCCCACTCCAGTGAGTGCAACAGTAGGGAAAGTGTTGGATAGCAGGTGGGTAAAAATTACTATTCCCACTCCCACGAGTGTAACAGTAGGGAAAGTGTTGGATAGCGGGGGGTTAAATTTACTATTCCCACTCCAGTGAGTGCATCAGTAGGGAAAGTATTGGATAGCGGGTGGGTAAAAATTACTATTCCCACTCAAACGAGTGTAACAGTAGAGAAAGTTTTAGATAGCAGGTGGTTAAAAATTACTATACCAACTCTGGCGAGTGCAACAATAGGGAAAGTGTTGGATAGCGGGTAGATGAAAATTACTATTCCCACTCCGAGTGCAACAGTAGAGAAAGTTTTAGATAGCAGGTGGTTAAAAGTTACTATACCAACTCCAGTGAGTGCAACAGTTGGGAAAGTATTGGATAGCAGGTGGGCAAAAATTACTATTCCCACTCCAACAAGTGTGACAGTAGAGAAAGTTTTAGATAGCAGGTGGTTAAAAATTACTATACCAACACCGGCAAGTGCAACAGTAGGGAAAGTGTTGGATAGCGGGTAGATGAAAATTACTATTCCCACTCCAACAAGTGCAACAGTAGGGAAAGTGTTGGATAGCGGGTATGTAAAAATTACTATTCCAACTCCAGTGAGTGCAACAGCAGGGAAAGTGTTGGATAGCGGGTGGGTAAAAATTACTATTCCCACTCCAGTGAGTGCAACAGTAGGGAAAGTGTTGAAAAGCAGGTGTGTAAAAATTACTATACCCACTCCAGCGGGTGCAACAGTAGGGAAAGTGTTGGATAGAGGGTATGTAAAAATTAGTATTCCCACTCCAGTGTGTGCAACAGTAGGGAAAGTGTTGGATAGCGGGTGGGTAAAAATTACTATTCCCACTCCAGCGAGTGCAACAGTAGGGAAAGTGTTGGATAGCAGGTGAGAATAATTTACTATTCCCACTCCACCAAGTGTAACAGTAGGGAAAGTGTTGGATAGCAGGTGGGAATAATTTACTATTCCCACTCCCACTGCAAAATAATTAACATTAATTACCAAATAATTAATTTTTGAAAAATAATTTACCTCCCACTATATTACCCTATAAACGTCACCACAAATATTGTAAAATATTACACAATTAACATAATTATTTAACAATTAATTAATTAACTAATAACAATTAACAAGCAAATTAAAAACAATCAAAAATAAATTAGTTCACACAATGCACACATAAAATAACTTTAAATAAAACAATAATAACTATTTTATTAAAATTAAATTACTTCCCACCCTACTCCCCTATCAACCCACAACCAACTCATAAAAAAATTACACAATGAACATATTTCTAATTATTTATTAATAATTAATATCCTGTTAATAACTAATTAATAACATGGTTTAGCACAATTAACAATATAAAAATATTAATTGTATAAATATTAATTAATAAAATAATGAATAAATTAATTATCAGTTAATTCCTTCCCACCCTACTCCCCTATAAAACCACAACCCACTCTTCAAAAAATTACACAATTAACATATTTACCAATTAATTATTAAACCAATTAACAATTAATTAATAACAAATTAATTAACACAATTAACAATATACATTATTAAATACAAAAATATTAATTAATAAAATTATGTATTAATTCATTTAAATTAAATTACTTCCCATCCTATTTCCCTATTAACCCACAACCCGCTATGTAACTAAAACACAATATTTAAGTGTTTTTTGTAAATTATTATTAAATATATTATAATTAAATTACTTCCCACCCTATTCCCCTATAAACCCACAACCCGCTACTGAACTAAAATACGCAAAAATTAATTAACATAAAATTAATTACTTGTAAAAAATTCAAACATACACTACAAAAATAAGCTTTACTTTTAACACATATACTAACATACAAAACACACAAAAAATTGAAATTATTAACAACGATATTTTTACTAATGATATTACTAACATCAATATTAATTAAAATGATATTTCTTACCTGCATGTCAATATTCTGGTCGACGATATTCTTGATGGTCGATATTCTGTCATATCGATATTTAAATATCGATATAATGGTATATCGATATTTAGACATCGATATTATGTCTGCATACCGAACATTTATTTCAACATATTGGCTGTCATAGTCAGATTAGAGATTCATTCGTGACTTACTGCCTACAAATGTCTGACATCTCTTTCGTGCCTCTTCTTAATTGTTTTGTCGTAATGATGACCCGCATGGACAGCACAGATTATGAAATGAGGAAAATAGATTTTGCTTTTTTAAACAAAACATTGTTGTAGTACATCTATTATGTTATTCCTGTGGCCATATGATTTTTAACTACATATGTTCTTTGTATAATATATCCCGTCGAGAAACACCTTTTTGAGCACCCTCCATACACATTTCCTTTCACATATGCACCGTTTCTTCTGCCTTTAGTGTTATTAATTCGTAAAAAAAATTATGAATTGCTTCTGCTTGAACGGTTAAGATCGCCTATAACTTCGTGCCTATTCCATTTATTAACACTCTTCATAATTTCTTGATCTTAAAATTACCAAGCTATAGAAATCTGTTATAACAAGTGAATCCCTTATTTTCTCTCAATTCTTGAGACACATTTCAATGATTTGTGGAAGTTAGAGAGACAGGCCATGAGATATACTGAGGGCCTGATTACGAGCCTGGTGGTCTGAGGATCATCAGACTCATGGTGTCATGATGGTGGCAGTCCAGCCACCGCCGCACCGGCGATCAGAACGCTCCATTACGAGTAGGTCGGTCGGACCGCCCTGGGACCGTCGCCAGGGAACAGCCATTCCCTGGAGGTAGCCTGACGGTCAGAAGTCGCAATATGCTTGGCGGGACCGCTGTGGTCCCGCCAAGCATATTACGAGTTTCCTCTCCTCCAGGGTTTATATGGTGGTTCCTCCTCCATGTAAACATTGAATTAGAGGAAACAAAGGGGGCCTCCACCCTTTGTGCTTGTAACCAGGGGGGCATAACACGTGACCCACTGTGTGCATGCACAAAAGTTCCTTCATGGCATGGACTTTTGAGTCCATGCTGTGCAGGAACCTTGTGAGGCGTTTCCATTGTGGTGCCTTTTCAAAGGAACCGCAGCCTTTGAAAAGAGACATCGGCATGGGACCGACACTCCTCCCGCCTGCCAGACTACAAATAACTTGCAATCTGGCCCGGGCGGTGGCGAGTCTCAGCAGGGCAGGGGGGTGGAGTACCACCCATCCCCGCACCATCGAAACTCGTAATCGGCCCCTTAGTGTTGTGATATTTTCCCAGTGGGGCAACCAAGGTTATCTGAATAAAATTTCAGTCGAAGACAAGCACATAGCCAGAGATGATGAAAAGCAAACCACTTTACTGATACTGCTTTGCAAAACATTTATGCAAGGGAAGGGGAGCTTAAATATTTGGCATTTTACCAGTAATTTTGAGTCTTCTGCCGGTCACATGGTGTACTTTGAAGCCATCAGCGGGAATCTGGCATTTTTCTTTGTAGCACTCCTGCATTATGGAAACAAACCGTTCCACAGCTTCTTTAGCATTTCAAAGGTGTTACCACGTGTGGAATGTGACGAGGGTTTTTAATGAACATAGCAACAGAAGCTGATGATGAAGAGATGAAGAGCCTCTTTTCAAATACTGGAGTGTAGAAATATGAAAATATGTGACGAGATGCCTTTTGCATCATCTGCAATCAAAGCATTAACAAAATACTCTCACTCAGCGTTGCACCTTCATAATTTATTTGCGTTTTTTCTCGTTGCGATCGGCTTACCTTCAAAGCAATCATTATTGTATTGTGAGCCGATTTGTCATTTATCTTAGTTTACTTTGTTCATGTGATGATCCAACTAATATCAAAAGTGTGCAGCTTTATCAGCTGCCAATGTTTCGGATCGGAAAAATGGGAACAAATATTTTAAGCAGGCTTTTCAAATAATATTTTTTCAAATGCCAATTATCGTATTACTTACTGATAATCTGTGCTACTCTTAATAATACCCATACAAGTCATACTAATGAGTTGAAAACCACCCCGAGACAGAGGAATCCATAGGCATGCTGAAAATGCAAGCCCCCCTCAACCTGATGAAAACTGTAAACGAAGAGGCATTTCCAGTAACCTTGTGCCACCAGCCTTGCTGCTTGCCAACAGGATTGTGCGGGTTTTGAATGAAAAAACAGCAAGTGGGTCTGATGAAATATTTTAATCGAATCAATGTTGATTTGTTTTTTTTGTTTTTTTCTATCAAGAATTTGTTTCACCAGAATGACAAATCCAACATGGTAAAAGCCTTTCTTGACGACATTTCCATTCACAAGGCTGGTGCTTATTAGCTCCTCCATGTTCCTTGTGCTAAACTCCCCTCCCGCTTTACTCCTTTTTTTTGTTTTACAAATCCATTGCCTCCTCTCCCATTTTGCTCCTTTTTGTTTTTACAAACCCTCACTCCCCTCTTGGTTCACTCCATTTTCACAAATCCCTTCACACCCCACCCCACTTTACTCCTGGTTTTCCCACATCTTGATTACCCAGCCCTTTCCCATCTTACCTTTTTGTCATCTTATTCCTTAAAATGAACTGTTAGTTTTCCCATGAAAATGTTATAATATTGTCGCGTTGGCATTTCATATTTAAATTTCTCTCAATAGTGAAAATTCGTAAACCTGCTTTCATTAGTCTGATTTTCATAATTTTAGAAACTTGTCAAATTGACGAATTACATGTTAATATGCTCCTTGTTTGCTCATTGAATAGATTTGAGTGTATAAAATATGTTTTAGACATAAGAGCCAGGTTTTCATTAATGTGGGCTTTTCTTCTTCATTTCGGCTAACAGCAAGTAAATTACTAAATTGTCATGCATTTTTGTGGCTGTTCTATGTAATAGCCAGATAAGTATTTTACTATGTCATGCAGCATTTTTCCATAGCTTGAAATCTGCTTGCAGGTCGACCTTGTGTGAAGTGTGTGCAGGTGGAATTAAAATAATACAAAGCAATACGTTCTGCATGCCCGTAGTCCAGTAACAGCAGCATTGTTTTCTGACTGTGTAAGAACTGCAGGATCCAAGTGTTAGGGCTCCACAGCCCCAATACATGAAAACGCATTAAACACTCTAGCAAATGGGACAAGGTACACAGAGTGACAAGCTGCTTTCGAGAGATGCTATAAAATGCTCTTTTAGTTTTTGGTCTACTGGCATACTCATGTGCAAGTAAGCTTTGCATGACTCAACAAAGATTATGATGTATTTCAGATTAATGGATCAAGCAGTAACTCAGCTAAATATAATGTTGTTTGTCACCTTGCAGCCCTGTATTAATAAGCAAAGGATTAAGCTCTCAGCCAATTCATGCACGTCTGTTTTTTGTCCACACCAGCGTACATTTCAGACATCTCCTTTAGCTGTTCTTGTAGCATATGCAACAATGGGATAGCTTGCCCAATAGTATTGTCCTCCTTGCTGACTTCCTGTGTGAAAACCTCAAAATGAAGCAGCGTCTCTGTCAGGCATTTGATTTGGCTAGGCCCCATTGGTTCATCTCAACGATCATGCCTTTCACATTTGCATCCCCTCTTTGCATGACTATTCATTGATAGGTCTGTACTGCTAAAATAGATGTTGCAACACGTAATAAGTCGAGTTCCAATGTGATGTCACCTCCTATATGAGTGCTTTAACTGGCATTCCATTATCATGCTTAATGACCATCAACTTCTTCTGGACTTTAAAAGAATGGATGAAATAAGTGCAGACTCTTCTGCTATTGGACAGTTATTTTCTGACTTAGTCATCTTTTTTTGAGAAGTCCTGTACAATTATGTTGATGCACTGCATCAACCACAGGACCCTAAAACAGCCACCATCTGACATGGGCTTAACTATAATACTGCCATTGTCCGTGGCAACAAATCCAATGAAAAAGTCCTCTGAGTCACAGTCATTCAAAGACCTTTTTGTTAAAGTCATCCAAAATGTTTGCAGCTGTATGAGATTTTTTCATGGTGAACATGGGTACTGTTGCATGCTTCTGAGCACCATTAAAAATGTGAGCATTGTCAACACCTGCCGATATCATTTATCTAACCCTCTCAAAAGAGACTCATTATGAGTGATGCACATGTAATCGGTGACTTGACAACTGGTTCACATGTCTGTCGTCAGGTAGATAGTGTGAACAGCACTCTGCTGCAAAGGTTGTCCTACCAATTCCAGCACATCGTGATGTAGCTTCAGAACAGTAACTCTGGCAAAATTGGTCCAGCTGGGAAGGTTCCGTTTCAGGCAGATGGGCACCACAAATTCTAGAAAACCCACTCCTTTGACAAAAGAAAATGAGAGGAGGTCCAGCACTAACATTTTAACCATCTTCCCATTATACAAATGTGCTTTTGGGTGGTTGCATTCATACTGCCCCTGCAGCCTAAACATGCCAGGAATAGTAGCCTGGATTTTTTTCTCTTCTGGTGCAAGTGATGCATGTGAATTCTTGAAAGCAGAAGGTGGTAGAATCAATGTGTGCCTCAGATGAGCAGTCATGGTAGGCTCTTGTCTTGGTATCTAGACCTGAGTCTTGTGCCATTGCGATGCTGCTGATGTGGGCACCTTACATACACTGATTGGCTAAGACATGTAGCCCATTTCTGGATGTGTGAGATTTTTTTTCTCTTTCACGTTGACCATTCATTTTATTCCTACTTCAGTAACTCACTATTGAATTTATATTGATTAGAAAGGGTATCCTGGAGGCAGCTTTTGAAAATCCCGCTCACTAAATTTACTTTGTCACTAAGAAAAATCCCGCTCCACTGTAATCAGGAGTCGCAGCACACCTAGGAGGCACTTGGATCCCTAGGTGGGAACTGGATGATGAAGCATGCCAACAACTAGGTTGGTAGGTAAGGATCGTTCAAAAAAACCTATTGGTTTTTTTAATGAGAGACTACTGAATGTACACTGAGTTCTAGTTGAATGATACAGCATTTAGCTCGTTCTTGTTGGTTGCACAAATGGCTTCATGGTAAAAAAAATAGCAATGAGGCATGGCTACACAAAATATCCACCAGCCACATGGTCAAACAAAAACAACAACCAGCAAGGAGGCATGACCTCAGCAAAGAACACATGCAGGTCTATGGCAAAAGCTCACTAGCTGGCTATACAAAATGGCCACCAGCCACATGGTCAAACAACAAGCAGGAGGCATGGCCATAACAAAGAACACATGCAAGCCAATGGAAAAAGCGCACTGGCTGCATACACAAAATGGCCACCAGCCACATGGTCAAACAACAAGCAGGAGGCATGACCACAACAAAGAACACCAACAGGCTTATGGCAAAAGCAAACTGTCTGGCTTCACAAAGTGGCCGCCGGCCACATGACCAAACACCATCAACCAGCAAGGAGGCATGGCACAGCAAAGAACACATGCAGGCCTATGGCAAAAGCACACTGGCTGGCTACACAAAATGGCCACCAGCCTCATGTTCAAACAACAAGCAGGAGGCATGGCCACATCAAAGAACACATGCAGGCCAATGGAAAAAGCATACTTGCTGCATACACTAAATGACCACCAGCCACATGGTCAAACAACAAGCAATAAGTATGGCCACAACAAAGAACACATGCAGGTATATGGCAAGAAAAGGACACGCGGTTCCTTCACAAAATGGCCGCCAGCTACATGGTCAAACAACAAGCAGGAGGCATGGAAAACAAAGTGCGCATGCAGGCCTATGGATACTGTCTATACAAAATGACTCGTAGCCACATGGCATGGGGAACAAAGACAAATGGTGGCCTATGGCAAACACACTCGCACACTGGCCAGACAAAGAAGGCACAGTAACACAGCCGAGAACAGCATTAATTTAGCAATGTAAAAAAATTAAGTAAATGGGCTATAAAAGTTTACAACACACATCCTCCAAAGGCGTCCATTATAATTACCCCACCTATACACTCTTTGTAGAAAAAAACATGAAATACCCCCAAAAAACACATTGTGTTATTTAGTTCAATGCCATCCATGGCCTAAATTAACTTTCTGTTCAACAGACACCACATAAACAGTTGTATCATTCACCCATGACTAATACTGGGCCTACAGGCAGGAAGGCCCATTGGCAGACTAGGCTACATAGTAAATTAAATTAATATTGCAAACTTATTAAAAAACAAGGAGAAAATGTACCAAACTATGCAACATTTTTCCTTTACAAAAGAAGAAAAAAATACATGCAAAAAATAACGAGGCCCCTACTAAAACTTCAGGCAACCCACCACAATACATTTTAAAAATCGAATAAAAGTAAATGTAAAGTACAAGTCAATCCTGGTACATGCCCCAATCAAATATACAACACCCTTATACACCAGTTTTCCAACTTACTTGTGAAATCTCAAATGGAAATTCCTTAAATTCAAAAGTATATATGCAGTAGACAAGGAGAGTGATCCTTGCCAATGATCCCAATTAAAAGTGACCAGGAGAAGGACAAAGCTCTGGGAGGAACCTGCTGGACAGGAACAGGAAGTTGAAGTCTCTGGAGCACTTCCTTCCTGTTGGAAATAAAAGTTTAAAAAAAGCTTTCTTGCGCAAATAAAACAACTCCAACAGCCAGTTGGAGTTGAAAATCCACTCCAAAAACCTCTCAGCTGCATCTCAAACATAAAAGCTGCTTGAGTGCTCCGTTTGCGATCTAATGAGTGTGAAGTCTCGTGTGAGCTCACTATAGGTCTGAGAAGTCTTGTGCTTGCAAGTGGCCCAAGAGTAACTTGGTGCTTTTAAGTGAGGGCCAAACAAACTTGAGGGCAAAAATGTAAAAATAAAAACTGAGATTCACTCCTAAAAGGTGTAATTCAGGAATTCGCCGTTCCTCTGCAGAGTGCCCAAATCCTGCATACTCCACGAGTGGAGCAAAGTTTCATTCCCGTTCCTAGATCCGGACTTGGTTGGGGCACTGGAGGAGACGATCAAAGAGGGCGAAGTGACTGCAGCTATCATCTGGAAAATGGGAAAACTCCCAGCCCAATGGCTTCCCTGTAGAATTCTATAAAGGCGTCACATCGAAAATTGTGAAGCTGATGCTTTCCATGTTCAAACCTGCCATAGAAGTGAGCATTCTACCGCCTCACCTCCAGGAAGCCACAATTGTTTTGATCCATATGGAGGGAAAGGCATTTGAAGATTGTGCCTCCTATAGGTCAATCTCCGTGATCAACACCAAATCGAAAATCCTGTCCTAGATTCTAGCAAGCCGCCTAATACAGGTGATTGACTCCCTTGTTGACCCACAACTGTATGGCTTCATGCAGGGTCACGAGGCATAATCTGAGGAGATTGATGGGATGCTTGGCGCACAGCAGAAGCCTGCAGGAGCCAGGGGCCCTCTTGGCCTTGGATGTTGAGAGGGCCTTTGACTCCTTAGAGTGGCCCTCCATGATGGCCATCCTTTAGAAGGTGGGCTTCAGCCCATGTTTTCTATCCTGGATTAACCTACTATATAAAGACCTTGTGCTGAGGGTCCACGTTAATGAGGTTCTTTCAGATCAATTTAGACTATCCAGGGGCTCTAAGCAGGGATGCCTGCTCTCACCGCTACTATTTGGGGTCACTATTGAACCTCTGGTTACATGGATCTGGATATCAGGGGCCACCGCTGGGACCCTGGCTGGGAGGATGTTTTCTCATGATATGCTGATGACATACTTCTTTACCTTGCGGACCCCCCCTGTTCAGTGTCAATATTCCTGGACACCGGGACACATTTTCGGTCCTATGCAGGGTTTCGCATTAATTGACAGAAGTCAGTGCCCTTCCCTGTGGGAGTGGATGCCCCAGCAGTGGTAAGAGATTGCCCCTTCCAATGGCCAACCCAGGGGTTATGCTATCTTTGCATTATTGTCAAACCAGAACAAGAATTATACTTACAGGAAAACCTGGAGAGAGTTCTAGAGGCCTATCGCATGGATGTGGAAAATGGACTAAACTACTGGTTTCACTCCTTGGTCCAGCTGCCCCCAATATGATGATTTACTTACCAAATTCGTGTAGATACTACAGAATTAAATAACCCATATCCTGTTCCAGGTACCTTCTTTTGCAGGGTGGACAGTGTAACAAGAGTGTTGCTTTGGGATGGTGGAATACCAAAGAAAAGTATCGCTTAAAAGAGTCTCACTAGAAAAAAATATTTGGGACCCTCAACAGTTACTTTTGGTCAGTGCCATTTAATCCCCACTGGCATACTGGTAACCAAAAGTTTCATCATTGGGTCTACTCTCCACCAGGAGTGAATGTCTCAAAATACAGAGACAGTGTAGGAACTGTGACAAAGAAACTGTGATCTAAAATTACCTCCTGTCCCAAAGTAGATAAATTAACCAAATAGGGGGGGGGAAAGGTCAAAAAAGAGAAAGATGTGCATAAGGAAGAGCTAGATATCCCTCAGATCTAAATGAACATGTTGTCAACAAGTTCCAGTCTACCTGCACCCATGCAGGTCGATGGCTTTTGTCAGAACCGGGAAATAGTTTGGATGCCTGTTCTGAGGTAGGGACACTTTCCCCTAGCCAGGTACGTCACAAGTATATTTGCTCTGTATAGGTTAGGAGAATTCTCTGTCCTCCCCTGAACATAGAAAAGAACTTACTATGAATTGTCAGGGAGTCAGTTTTTAAAGTATCAACAGATGTGGGTCCCACTAACTAAATGTGGTGTACTGCAGGCCATCATATAGGAGGAATTCCTGTTGCAATATAGTGTGTTCGGTTCCCCCTTGACAAACCATTCAGTTTATCAGATTTATTCAACACTCTTGAACAATAGTCTTCCCTCAATAGACCCCTGAGGGGAAGGTGGGATAGGGAGCTGGGTAGACTGCAGCATGATGATTGGGGTCAGGCGTTTTGGTATCCCAGAGAAGTTGCAATCCTGGGCGGGTTTCCGACTGATTCAAATGAAAATCCTGCACAAGGCATACTACACCCATACCCATATGTTCTGAATGGGTCAGGCATTTGATGATTGATGCATAAGGTGCTTTCAGACGAGTGGCACCCAATTTCGCATGCTCTGAGAATGTCTGAAAGATAAGGGCATATTTTAAGCGGGTGGGTGAAACAATATCAGAGACCCTGGACTATGAGGAACGGCTCACACCCCAACTGGTCTCAATGGGAATCTGGGTCGAACAAACCCTGGACGGCTATGCCCTACTATTCTGCAACTTGGCTGTGATGATGACCCACAGGGATATTTTGAAGCACTTGGGGGGCTCCCACTCTGCCCACTATGAGGGAATGGGAGGAAGGTTTGGACTGGTGTATGGGGGCAGAAAAACTAGTATAGCAAGCAAGTGATTCCCCACACAAATTGGAAACAATCTTAGGCCCCTGGAAAGAGGGAAGAGGTTGGCTAGGGCAGGATGAGGGATGCTTGCCCTGATGATAAGCAGACTGGGCCCCAAGCCTGCTGTGAACACTAACTGAAGACACATACTATCGGCCATGCTGCTGTCCCATTCAAGCCCAGTCCTTGGTGGGCTAACTGTAATACTAATGTGTATTTGACTGTATGTCCGCTCATGTTGGGGGTTGTATTATGCTGTTTGTTTCTTCATACAAAAACTATATATGAGATATTAAAAAAAGAATATTTAGTCTGAACTATCTGTGGCCTTATCTGGTATCCTTTTGAGAAGAAATAAGTTAGGCATTCTGACGAGTTTGCAAAGCTGCATGATTGACTTAGCTTATGAAAGTCACAGAGGTGTGTCAGCAACAAATAATCTTTGGTGAGAAAAAATGTGGTTTCCCCGATTAGATAATCATGTAGAAGAAATGATTTGAACATGTCATTTATATTAATGTACTGTCAAAGAGAAAGATATGGAAGAATTTGCACATGTCCAAACTACCAGATGCGGTATGGTCTAATCTTGCAGCAGGCTTTTAAGGGCTGTTGGACTCTAGACATTATCCGCTGCTAATAATTGATGTATATTCTCGAATTACAATTGTAAAGATAATATTATCAACTTCAACTTCAGCTATGCTTCATGTTCTGAATGATGTTTTCTCCTCTACTTGAGGAATACCAAATGTGTTGAAAAGAGATCATGGACCACCACCCAGCACAAATAGATTTAAAAAGTTTATGGATTATTTAGGAGTAACTCATGGGAAAATCACCTCAATGTTGCCTCAAGCAAATGGAATAGTGGAAAGATTATTGGCCACTATTAAAAAAGCTACACAAAGAACAAATCTTTCCCAGAACTCTATAAATCAGGCTCAAAACAAAACTTTCTCAGATCTCTATAAATTAGGCTCTATAACAGGTCTTGTATGATTATCGAAATACTCCTCATGGTTCTACAGGGAAATGCTCTTCTGAATTAATGTTTAGTAATTCTTTGTAAACTCATTTACCACATCTTCAGACAAGTCCAGCAAAGAACCATGCTGAAATCGTGAAAAAAAAATAAAGAGATTAAGGAAAAGATTAAGTATTATGTAGATTACAAGAAAAGTATTAAAGAACAAGATTGCCATGTGGGAGGTTTGGTGTTGGTAAAACAATGGCAAATAAAGAAATTGCAAAGTAGATTTCGCCCTTCTCCTTTGAACTTAACAAAAATTAATGGAACAACAGTTACAGCAAAAGATAACAACAGAATAATAACAAGGAAAAACACTTGTTTCAAAAGGTTTGAAGAACTAATGAACAAGAAAACATGCAGACTGATAATCATTTAGAATATGACATTTTAATTAGAAAATCGACGAAAACCCCAATGAATCCACATTGATTATTTGAACAATGTTACGTATTTTACTAAGCACTGTAATGCTATTTAAAATAATATGTTCTTGCTTTCTTTCTTTCTTTCTTTGTTTGTTTGTTTGTTTGTTTCTTTGTTTCTTTCTCTCTTTCTTTCTCTTCTTCTTTTCCTTTATTTAAAAATAGAAAAGAGGAGGCTTGTCATATAATGATATGATATAATTTGATTATAGAGTAACATTACTGTGGTGCTCATTGGTGGAATGTCAAGAGCTAAAATGCAAATTTTAGAAATGGGCAGTTTCTGATATATAAGAAGAGATAGGAATCAGGGACCTGTATATGATAAAGAAAGAAAGGAATACTTTGTTGTATGCACTCTGGAGTCTGTTTGTATTTGAGACGACGTTCTTTACACACACACAGAACTTGTCATCAATGTATTCTTCATGCTGCCAGCTGAAGCAGGGCAGGGCAGTCTGTAAACTTGAAGCATTTCAAAGAGAGTTTTTTAGAAACTTGTCCTAATTCAAAGAAGGCACCGGGTACAAAAATAGGACCCTCAGACCCACTCATCAGTTCACTTTCTGGATCTGAGAAAGGACTATGAGAGGACTGCCTGCTGCTGTGGTCTGCTGAGTATTTCACAAGACTGCATTCATATACCTGGAAGGGCTGAATTGGTGCCGGGAGTCTGCCATGAACCCTCAGAGGCCTTTCTTGCTGCCTGATCCCTGTTCCATCACTTGAACCCAGGACTACCAAAGTGACTCCAAGGGCTAGTTAGCTGGCCCCCTAATCAGAGCCTCAGGAACAGGAAAGGCTCAAACCATCTTTAACCCATACCTGGACCCAGACTGAATGAGTCCTAACCCTCCAATTGTTGCCCCTCCAGTCCTGAACCCGTGGTGGAGCTAAAGGTGCATATATACCCATAAACCAAAACTTGGCATCAAGAACATTTTTGGCTAAAAGCTGCTCTGATAACTGGGTGAAGACTGGGACCAACCTGTTTGTCTATTTGCCCACAGTTGATTGCCAGTCACCCCGACTATGTGGTATATCTCTCTAAGTTCCTCTGTGCAGCAGCAAATCCTGTTGAGGGGTCCTTCAAACATGGGGTATCCAGCCTCAAAGAACTCCTGTCACTAAAGTCCCATCCCACTGAAGATTTTCAACTTCTAAAAAACAGACTAAGTCCGAATGTAGAAGTCTTCACCACAACTTCATTCACCAGCTCAGTTCACTTCTGGACCTGAAGAAGGACTCCCAGAGGACTGCCCTGCTGCCTGTAGCCTTCTGTGCACTTCAGAGGATTGCTCTGTTGCACCAAGAGGACTGGCCATATGGCTGAAGCCTGCCCTTTACCCTCAGAGGACTGCTGTGCTGTTGAGACCTGCTTTCCTGCTTGAACCCAAGACTTTCAGAGTGACTCAAAGGGCTAGTCGGCTGGCCTCCTTATCAGAGACTCAGGAACAGAAAAGGCTACAACCACCTTGAACCCCTGAAACGATCATAAAGGTACCCAGAAGCCCAAATTGCAAACTTGGGACTTCAGAAATGTTCAGCCAAAAGTGTTCTGAGAATGGAGACAGGGACATACCCAATCACCAATCTACTGAAAGTGGATTTTCGGTTGACGTGACTTTGCAGCAGGTCCTGCCACGTTCTTCTCAGCAGTAGCAAATCCAGTTCAGCGGTCCATCGCCAAAGGGTTTTTCATCCTTGTGGAACTGGAGTTGGCTTCATTCTCCAACCTCAACCCGCTGGAGATTTTGACTTCAAAAAAAGAGACTAAGGGGCTGGATCAAACATCGGCAGTCTGACCGCCAGACCACCAATGCCGCAGACAGTAGAACGCTGCATAGCCTGCAGCTTCTCAAGCGCCATATTATGACAACATCTCCGTGAAGGCAATGTTGTTTCTGCAGTCCCACTGAGGCTTCATACTTTGGCTAGAGAGAGCAGCCAGCAATCATGCCACAGCAGTAGGACTGGTTACACGTCAGGTGCACTGTATAGCATGCAGCATGTCGTGCATATTACACAGTGCACGCACAATGGTGCACTTCTAGGGGGGCATAACATGTAGGCCCCCAAACGCACCACCATGGGCAGATTAACCCAGGGGCCCTGTTTAGGCCCCTTTCCCTGCCTTTTAGCCACATTTTTTATGGCAGGGTCAGAACCGGGCAGTCCAACTGCCGAGGGCACGGTGGTGAGACCTCAACCATGGGTTTGTCAGTTCAACTGCCAAACTCTGAATCAGGCCCTAAGTCTGAACGTAGAAATCTTGACTTTGTCCAGCAGCTCCCTGATGAACACGCCTCCTCCTCAGACACCACCTACACCCTTGCCTCACTGAAATTTACCTTCTCAGGACATTTGCTTCAAAAGTTCTTCTAAGGATGAAAGTAAGCGCCAACACAGCCTTTTTGTAGCCGACTTGCACTCGAAGGTCGACTATATTTTCTGACTTTCACCTGGTCTCGCTTGGCTAGATGTCTGCGGTTGGAGCTTTGATCTTTTGGGTGCAAATTCTTACCGTAATCTTTAGAAATTCATAACTCCATTTCTACTGATTGGATGTTTAGTGTTTTGGTGTTAAAGAATGTATTAAACTGTACTCTTTTTTCTAAATTGATTTGGGATTTTTCTTGTGTTGTGCTTTCACTTGATTACTGTTTGTGTGCTATATAAATACTTTACACATTGCCACTTGCTTTTGTGCCAAGCTACCAGAGAGTTATGCACAGGTTAATTTAGTGACATTTGTTGTTCACCCTGACAGGGATTGTGGCTGTTGCTTTAACACAGTTCACCCCCATTCAGCCAACACAGTTTTTCTCTCAACGTTTTCATCAATGGAAAATTCCTTTGAATACCTTTCCAAATTATTATTAGCACATTGTCTTACACATGAATTGATCTTCATCACATTTGTCAAATTTCAACTCCAAATGTGTTTTAATAGAAAGATTTTCCTAAACCCTTTCAAATGTTCGTAATTGCACCTTCTTCTTGCGTATTGGGGTATATTTTGAAAATACATAAATGCATGCATATTCTTAGTCCTTTTCAATGTTTTGTGGTTGTCATGATAAGTTTTATTCTGGACCTGTTGCATATCTTCAGACTTTGGCAACATCCAGTAGTTTTACCTCTGTACTTGTTTCAGCTTGCTCAACAAGCTCAGACTTGTGCTCTCATTAAATTGTCAGCCATTGGAAATGCAAAAGTTAAACAAATATCAATCTGGTAAGACAGCTGTCAGTGTGTAGGATCTCTGAACAGTTGCACAGAGTAAAACTATGGGTGTAGTAGTGAATGAAATATTTTCCCACCTGTTTCTAAAGCAGCGCATTCAATTTGAGACACCCTTTTTTCCCTGCGAGCCATTGTTGCAGGGCACATTACTGCCACATAAAAGTTTATGGCAAGGCCCGGAGGCCAATATTATGCATAACACCTTTATTGCTCCACAAACACAGCAGCAACAAACACTAGAATTAGAATACTCATAAGCTCTAGAACGCAGAACATGCATATAATCATAGAACATGCAGCCATCTTTCTCTTTTGTTGCTGCTCAAGCACAGATAAGTCCATTCATATCTTACTTGTTTATGAAAATGGTATGTTTTGCTAAACCAATATATTAATATTTATAATTGTATGTTTGCCTTCTTGTATGATTTTTGAATAAGAAGAAGATGGAATGTTTATTTGTTTTAAGATGATGTTAATTAAATTTAGATGTAGCGATGTTTGATTTTAAATGGGAGGTGTTATGAATAATACTAGCCTCAGTGCCTTTAATAAAATCATGATTTTCTACCCATCAAAACTGTTGAAAATCTGCATTTATTAATACTATAAACTTGCTTAATTCAGCCTTATTTGATAGCAAATTTCTGTCAAAATGAAATGTTGCAGATATATATCATTTAGGCAGAAGCGACAAGTGACAAAGTTTAATTATTATCGCCTATAACTGTCATACAAGATTTGGGAATTGCATATATTTTATCTGATCTAGGCTGAAATGCGTTATAAAAAACATACACATTCATGTCTGTGATCATATCTCTTTTCCGTCTTCTGCTGATCTTTGCCTAGCAATTGCTAGTAAAAAGAATAGGCCAGGCAATGCACCAGGAGGAGAGAGGAATTCCTGTGGCTCTATCAAGTCAGACACTGTGTTTGAATAGACTAATGGGGCAACTTTTTCATTCATAGATGGCATCCTTTCACACTTATTTGAACTTGGCATCACAAAAGAAGTGCACAAAGTAGTCCACGAGGTGAGGAAACCTTCTCTGAAGTTGAAAAGGCTGGAATGTTACTAGAAGAAGTGGATATAAGATGCTGGAGAGAGCTTCTAAACAGATCACGTATGCAAACACAATTTTAGTTCTACAGTTCCTTGGAGTGTTTTGTTGCCAGAAAGCATGCACTGGGAAAAAAAGGTGCATTCGTTTTCTGCAAAACCTGAAGTGGGAAAGGATATTAATAGGATAACTTAGGCCAAGTCACTAATGACCGACTGCAATATCTTGCATGATGCAGTACAAAGAGAAAGCTTGGCAAGATTTGAAGAGCAGGCAACACCTTGATTTCTACATTGAAGAATTCCTGACTTTCTATTTCTGAAAGCTGTTTCGAGCTCTGTCTTGAATTTGAGTTTCCAGAATTGTGTCTTGGAGAGGTGGTGCAAGTCTCTATCTTTCTCGTTCTGCAACAGGAGTGAAGGCCTAGGATTTGAAACCAGTTTGCTCCAGATGAACTTCTACCTACATGAAAGAGTTGCAATGCTAAAGTTAAACAACTTAGGGCCTGATTCTTCTGTAGGTCAGAGTTGCCTCTGACTGACATCGGCATGAATGCAAAACTGACTGACCTCCGCAAATAGGATGCGACCGCACATAGTACGGTCGCACACTTCCATTTCACATTGGGAGCTCGTGCGGAGGTTTTTGCACATCATTGCACCATGTGGCAAGCTTCTCATGGTGCTTGCCACATGGTGCAGGGATGTGAAGGGGCACCATAGGTTCCACCCAGGGCAACAACCAGAGGGCCAAGAGAAGGGGGCCATGCTAGGGGCCCTCAAAGTTGCTTTCCGACAGCCTTTCCAATTGAAACGAAGAGAAAATCTTTATTAGAAGAGTTTTCCCTGGAATTAGAATATATTTTTAACAGATGTATACACAAAGAAGCACACAATAGATACAGAGTCAGATGTACGACCCTCAAATTTTGCAACTTGCAAATTCTGTGGCTTTGTGACTCGCAAAATGCAATTTACAACAGTGTCTCAGACACTATTAGCGATTCCTAATGGGGTCACAAATTGCCTCCCTCATTAATATTCACAAGACAGGTGCAATTTGCAACCCCATTGGGAATGGCTAGCTCTCCCAGGGATGGGGCCACCATGTCTGGGACTGCTTTTTAAATGAAGCAGTTTTTTTTTTCTTTTTTAAATGCAGCCCGTTTTTTCTTACAGGAAAACGGGATGCATTTAAAAAAGAAAAATGAAACTTTTCAGTTTCATTTTTTAAGGGCAGGCAGTGATCCCTGAGACCAGTGCCTGGGACCAGTGCCTGCTCCTAAAAATTATTTTCTATCACTTGAAGTAGGTAGTACACTGCAAGTGTTTTCGGGCCCGCAAATGCAGTCGGAAAACAATAGTACATGGCAGTGAGTCTTGCTACTAGGAAGGGATGCCCAGTCGCAAACGCTATTTTGCGAGTCAGTGACTCGCAAATTCGCGTTGATACATGCCATGACCCTTTTTTGCGGTTGCAAACGGGCCGACAACAATGGGTCGTACATCTGGCAAACAGATGTATAATGCCTTGACAAATGAATAATATTAATTCACTCGACAACTATTTAATAAGGCAGTATGGATTTTGGGTTATCACTTCACCCATTAACAGCCAAGGTGCTGCTTGTGCCTTGTGTTTGTACACCAATTAGGCAATACATTGAAATATTGACCTTTGATACCCACTTCCAAATGTATATGTACATATCCCCAATGAACGACCTCGCTTTCTTTTACTTCGCAGTACAGGAGTGTTTTAATTGCTTCCTTTAGGGAGTTACCAGATAATGATCGTTTCGAATCACGGATCAGCAAATGCTTTGTTCAAGAAAGCGTGCATGCTAATGATTCGTAAACACATGCTTCCTCACAGTTGATTGTGCACGGTGTACTGCATAATTTAGGCTGTCGCTTCTATTTCTTGAGAATTCAAATTCAGTTATTTGCGTTAGGCTGCTGGATAAGTGTATACTTACATTTTTATGTTCCCCATTATTTATGTCTTCCACGCTGCAGCTGGTTTTAATACCTCATCAGACAATTGTGTTTTTTACAGTTTTATGTTGAAGTCTATTTATTAGTAGCTAGCTTAAAACGGCTTGAGCGCTCCGTGTGGTAACCAACACTGTTTTCCTGGACCTGGAATGTCCCATTTTGAAGACTTCTTGGTCTTTGAGTACCTTTCCGTTGGGGGGTAGTAGTTAAAATAGTGACTTGCAGTGTTACAAATCTGCAGAGGCAAGCACTATGTAAAATATAAATGATTATTACTAAAGCACTGTGGTTGTAAGCAAAACTGGGTCTGCTTTACATACATACTACAGCTGACTTCAATTATACGGGCTCAATGCCAATTCTACATTGTCCCAACTCTATATTTGAAAAAACTAACCCAACAAGGGGGCATGTCAACAAGGCCCCTATCTCCGCTTTTTTCACTTTAAAATTTAAAAGCCAAAAAAGCGGAGATAAAACTATCGCCCTATTTACAAGTGGGTTCTAACATGCATTAGCGCATGTTAGCACCCGTTTTCCCGACACCTCGCGTTGCAAATCTAATGAGATGCAAAGTGGGCGTCACTGGGCAGTACTGCTTATAAATTATCGCTGATGTGCACATTGTGATATTTATAAGGAGGCCCATGCATTTTAGCAGATGTTAGTTTTTGGCGAAAACCGCGGTTTTTGCAAAAAACTAACATCTGTTAAAATGCTGACTTACCTATACTTTACATTGGGGTAGATTATGCTGATACGACCACAGGGTTGTATCAGCAAGGTTATCACCATTTTCCATGGAACATCGCTGGAAAACCAGCGATGTTCAATGGAAAACACCGCTATCGTTGGAATAATTATCGCCATTGCGCTATGCCTAGTTAATACAGCGCTAGCACGGTGATAATTTCCAACGATAAAAAATCTCATGCTAAGCGCAGCCAGCGATAATTATCACTGCCGCTTGATAATATGCCCCCAAGTTGGTTAACTTCTTTATACCCTAAACCCATCTCTGCAAAATCAATTCCGTGTCCAATGGTCCTGAAGTGAGAAAAAACAATTTTGCGTTAATATGGCAGAGAGACAAATATCTTAATGCTATCTATCAATATGTTAGACCATTGGGTCCATTCTGGATACACTCCGGGACACGTCATCTAGTCCTGCCCAGTACCTTTAGTTATAGCACACTGGATTTAGTAAGTGCTTTGTAGAAACAAAACACACAATGGCCGGACTCTTGACCTACGTTCCCTGTAAGATGAGAACCTGTACAAGTGAAGTTTTTTCTCATACCAAGAGAGATAAATAACGTATGCATTTAAAAGCACCAGCTGCAGAGTTTCTTGTGTGTCTAGCAGTTTTTGGGCAACAATAAAAATGTCAAGATAACTGCAGTGATTAATGTTCCAGCTGGAGTGAGATCAGAATTTTGTTCAGTGGCATTTTTGACTCGTCATAACATAGCGTAGAGGGTTATTATGCCTAACAAAAAGAACATGGTAAGTGCACATCACTGAACTGTATTTTATGTGGTTAGCTCAGTGGGTTACTGCTTTTGTCACACAAATCATTTTGTTACTTTCAGTTCATAAGTTACAATCCTAATATAGCACAGTAGCCTACTAACTGTCACCACGAGCTGCATGCAAACTGCATAATATAGGTTAAACATTGTGATTTTGCCCCTATTCTTTTCACAATCATTATTGCCGAAAAATCATTTGGGTTCAAATACATTCTTGTGAATAAAGCCAACTCAAACCAATGTGGTATATTTTAAATCCTGAGTTTTTGCTTCTCCGGATTAAAGACTCTTAAAATATACTACCTTATAATCCTCATTGTTTAATGTAACATTTCCAATAGACTGATTTGCACATGTATGATTCTTTGTCTTTATGTGTGTGTGACGCTAAGCACTCTGATAACATACCCTGGTATGAGTAGTGAAATAAACCAAATGAAATGTTTGTGAGAGAGGGGCTAAAGAGAAATGAGGGGCAAAATGGGAGGGTGGAAGGAGCTCAAGGGAGGGGGCGCCCCAAAAATTGCTCCACTGGTTACACGTACATGTACTGCCCATCAAAAACCCAGCTTCCTTGCCTATCACTCGTTGAGTGTGTTCTTGTCTTTGACCATGTAAGGCGATCGTCTGCCTTTTGGCTAAATATGTGATTTAGAAATACCATATACGTACATACATGCATACGTAACCATTTATCTTGGCCTTTTGCAATTATTTACCTGCTGCTTATCTTTAATTAGTACCATGTACAGACTCGTCACCATGCTCTGAAACTGTGCTTAGAGTAAAATTGTGCACACATATGTGAAGTTTGTTTAAGAGACATAGAAATTGTTAATTCGGAGAAACAATAAATGAACTGTACATGAGTGTCATATTGAACTGACTCATTGGTGACTAAAGAAAACCTTACAGTTTGCAAACTTCTGCTTTCTGACATTCAGCAAAAGGGTTCATTCATGTCTTCTCTATATCTTCTTCATGTTAAGCTTGGCCACAGCAGTACTCTTGGGGAAATAAAGTGTTTTTGATCTCAATTATCCTATTTTGACCATTACTAGAAGGATAGGTTTGATACTGGAATAATTACTACTGATGCTTTTTCTCAGTTAAGGAATCTATAATTTTGTTATTAATCATCTTTGACTTTTTCAGCAAGAGTTGTCTTTTTAGCCAACTGAGGTTGCCTTCTGGGATCTCGGTGTCAAAATGTAAATGCTGCTGTTTAAAATGGCAGGACTAGCTGTGTCCCACATTATAGGTGGATACGAGGCAGGTTTATACCTTCCTAGAATCGTTCTAAAGTCACCAGGCTACTTTATTCTGAAGATGTAGAACCTCAGAGGCACCAGTCACCCATTTGCTGGTTTCACGTGATAATTTGTCACTATTTTGGATTAAGTTAACAGTGCCATTAAGTTTTCTTGTTCACTAAAAGGTAGAGATAAGCCTCCGCTACTTATTTTTGGCTGGAGGAAAAAATTATACGTGATCTTCATTCACATATTTAACATTTTTACTCTTGATATACGTTCACTTAAATAAAGTCGAGATGTGCCTGACAATTGTATAGTTGAATTTTGGCATTTCTTGATATCAAAGAGATTTTAAAAACATAGTATAGGCCAGTTTCTTCTGTTTACTCCTATATCTTATTTTACTTACAGCTTACGCCCCGTTTTAGAGTATGGTGGATAGGGTACTCCACCACAAATGTGGCAGAGCACAAGGGGGCATATTATCAAGGACGGCGTTAAAATTATTGCCGCTTTAGCGGCAGAAAACTGCCGCTAAAACGGCGATAATGGGCTTGATAATATGCCGCAGAGAATTCCAATAGAAGTCCATGTTGTCACCAGAACATGGGCTTCTATGGGAATTCTCAAGTTCATATTATCAAGCCCATTATCGCCGCTTTAGCTGCAGTTTTCTGCCGCTAAAGCTGCGATACTTTTCACGCCGTTTCTTGATAATATACCCCTCTATTCACCAAACTGATAGTTCCTTCTCTCTTCCAGCTGTATGTCTAGATGGGAACCATATTCAGGTCTATGGTACTTTTGACATAAGAATATGCATGGGAAGGTCTGTGATGCAATTTATCCTTCGTCACATTTGTGACTGTGTACTACGTGGGTCATATATTTTGAGCCGAAGTGCAAAAATCATTTTAGTCAAATCTTGTTCCTCAGCCCGTTTTGCCAGAGTACTGTTTTTTTAAGAATGGTTCATCATTAAGGTGGGGAGACTACAAGTATTCAGATTTTTTATGGGAAAATTCTGAATTACACTAAATGTGGGGCCTAATAACAAGGGCTTTATCTCCGCTTTTTTGGCTTTAAAAGCCAAAGAAGTGGAGATAAAAATATCGCCCTATCAACAACAGGGTGCTAACATGCAAAAAATTGCATGTTCGCACCCTTTTTCACTCAGTTTCCCTTTGCATCTCTAATGAGATGCAAAGTGGGCGTTCCAGAGCAAAATAATAGGAGAGATGTCGCTAAGCGACATTTCTCCTATTATCATGCTTCACGCTAACCCTGTTAGAGACAAAAAAGCAGCGCTAACCACGGTTAACGCTGCTTTTTTACGTCTGCTAATTTTCAGACATAGCCATGTAATCCAATGGGAGGTGGATTACATGGCTAAGTCCACCATGGGCTATCAACAAGGATATCCCTATCCTTGTAGTTTTATCGCTGCATTACCAGCGATAACCTCCCAAAATGCCACTATCGCTGGATTATTTTATCGCCTAGGCAGTTAGCGTTGTCAATAACGTGATAACCAGGCGATATTATCCAGCGATAGCGGGCGTTAAAAAAATTAACGCTAAGCACCCTTTGCGTTAATTTTCCCTGTTCCTTGTTAATATGCCCCTGTGTTTTTATAGCAGGTCTTGGATTGTGTTCTTGTATGAACAATGGAATCTTGGATATTTCAGGGGCATATTATCAAGACAGGTTTTACAATTATCGCCGCTTTAGCGGTAGAAAACTGCCTCTAAAACCGCGATAATGGGCTTGATAATATGCTCTATGGAATTCCAATTGAAGCTCAGGTTAGATGTCCTTCACATCTAATATGGGCTTCTATTGGAATTCCATAGAGCATACTATCAAGCCCATTATCGCCGATTAAGCGGCAGTATTCTGCTGCTAAAGCGGCGATAATTTTATCGCCTGTCTTGATAATATGCTCCCAAGTTCTTTACTGCTATTAAAATCCTCTTACCAATACTTTTCAATGTTGGTAGATGCTGCTTGGTGATGAGCCCTGCTGGGCCTGTTTGTGTGACTTCTGATTAATAGCGGTGTGCCTTACTTAAATGCCAGGGTACTTTGAAGTGGCACCTCATAATTTCAGTGTTGTTGATTTCTGCGGTGTGCCGCAGAACCAATCCAATCCCTATTGTGATTCTGATGACTTCTGACTCCCTGCAATCATCACATCTGACAATGCCTTTTCCAATCTTTATAGCTGAGGACTTCCGCCACCCTTCTATTTTGCCAACTGTGCAAACACCTCTCCAACCCGGGTGCACATCATTTTCAGGTCCTGACATCAGCATCAAGCAATGTAGAGCCTTGTGGCGGCATTCCATATTGGTGCCATTTACTAGTTAGACACATGGTAAAAAGTTTGCACACCCACACCTACCACTTCTTTGCTACCGATATTGGAGCATTGAAAACCCCAAAAATCTATTTTGGGCAAGTGTTTGAAACTTTGTGTATGTGGCTTGTTCTTGTTCTCTGTACTGTAGATTAAATTGGAATGGGAACAGTAAATCAAGCCACTCAAAAGTTCATCACTTTCAGTGGATTGTGTCTGTTGAAGTCATTTAAGGTGTATACATTATTTATTTGATTTTGTTTAATTTAAATCATTTTTATTTTTTCAATATTGTTTTTCCAACATTTATACATTATGTTTTTCAATATTCTTACCTTTTTTGCGATATTCACTTCCACTATATTTTTGACACAATATTTTTGCACTTTACATGGTAAGTATATAAAAGTAAAACAACATTGTTGTTCTTGAAGGGCCAGATGTACAAAGGTTTTTTGCGGACGCAAATGGGTTTTAGACCTGCTTTTGCCCACAAAAAACTTGTGGCCCATGTAGTAATCATATTTTGCGAGTCGCAAATCAATTTGTGACTCTCAAAATAGGATTAGCAACTCGTTATTAGGAAGGGGCGTCCCTTCCTAACAGCGACTCCTTACGCTATTTAAGAATGTTTTGCGACCGCAATTGTGGTTGAAAAACACTCGCAGTTTGCCAACCTACTCAGAAGGTGGTAAAGCACTCGCAAACAGGAAGGGGTCCTCTGGGGACCCCTTCCCATTTGTGAATGCATGCGCAAATATTTTTAAAGGGCTGGCATTGGTCCCGGGGACCACTACCTGCCCTTAAAAAATGAAACTGAAAAGTTTCATTTTTGTTTTTTAAATGCATCCAGTTTTCCTTTAAGGAAAACAGGCTGAATTTTTTTTTTTTAAACTGCTTTATTTAAAAGCAGTTCCAGACATGATGGTCTGCTGATCCCAGCAGGCCACCATCCCTGCAAATTCAAGCCATTCCCAATGGGGTTCGCAATTTGCGACAGCCTCTATAATATGCATGAGGCATTCAAATTGTGACCCAATTGGGAATCACAAACAGTGTCTCAGACACTGTTGTGCATCCCAATTAGTGAGTCACAAATTGCGAGTCACAAATGCGATGCAATTTGCGACTCGCTAATTGGCAGGTCCTACATCTGGCCCAATATTCTGTAATACAACCCCAAGGTCTGTGATCCAAGGTTTGAAGGGCCACATGCATCAACCTGTGCATTTGCAATTCCTAAATTGCGATTTTTAATAAATCGCAATTTAGGAATTGCAAATGCTTATGAAAGTAGGAATCGCAAAAAAAAATTGCGATTCCTACACATTCCTTATTTGCGACTTCCAAATTGCGATTTGCAAATAAGGAATTGCTTCCTTTTCATTTCTATGGGCCTAGAGGCCCATAGGAATCAATGGGAATTGCATGCGCAATTTGTGAGTGCAATTTTAAGGGTGCCAAAAGGACACCGTGATGCACCCCTGAAATCGTAATTTCAACACATGTTGCACACACACATGCCCCAAGGACATTTATGCAACTTTTGTGCATTTTTCAAAGTTATCGCAAATTACCATCAACTTTGAATTGATGGTATTTTGCATTTTTTAATTGCTAATTCAGAATTTTGGGGGGGTGTTTGCATTGCATTTAGGGAATCGTAATTTGATATCCTGAATGCAATCGCAATTTAAGTAATCGCAATTTTAGCGATTATTTTAATAGTGATATTTGGGATGATGCAGCCCAAATTCAAAAATGCAGTCGCAGAGGGGAAGATTCTGCGAATCTGCCCTTTTGGGACTCCAATTTACAATGATGCATGTGACCCATAATGTGTGTTATTCTTTATGCACTGGGAATATTTACTATTTCTCAGTGAATATTCTCATTTTGACCAGAAAGTGGGATGTACCCAAGGTGGTCCCTAGATGAAGATTGTAGCTTTGTGAGCCTCATCACTTTTTTGGCGGTTGGATACACTTTTTTCATAATATTAAAGTTGAGACTTAGAACTATATCCTTCTTAACTTCATACCTTTCCATCATTTTGTTATATTAACTGTGATGATGAGTCATTTATTGAATTGGGCAAGTGAAAGCATGTATGGATAAACAGTAAGTAAAGAGTGAAGTGATACGTATAAGGTGAGTGCGTTAATAGATGCATGAAAGGCTCAATAAGTGAGTGCAATAATGGATGGTTAGTTGAGTACTTTGGTGAGTGAACAATTTGATTAAAGAGTGAGTAAATGGATGGGTGAACACAGGTTAAATCATCTTATAGGCTAAAGCCTCAGAAAGTAGTGGCAATAGTCTTAGTAAAATGCCACGACGAACCAATACTATGTTAGTGTCAACATCACACAAGGACTCCATACCATCATGCCAAGAATGATCACAATATGTTTGGAGGATTACCAGCATTATTACAGTGCAAGCATTACATCAAGGATGGGCACCATTGTTTCAAGAATATTTACAATATGTCAAAAAGTACTATATATTACTTGATACTCTTGAAAAACAAATGTATGAATCTACTCATGAACGTTTTCGGTTTTATTTCATCTGTTATTCTGCTAGACTTCTTAGCACTGCAATACTAAATTAAACCTTTATGATTCCCAAATCCGCACTCCAAAAGAGATGAAAATCTGTACTGAAGATACATGATGGCAGTTTGTTAATGCAGGTGTCATCAACAGCCATGGTAGCTAGCAACCATGAGTTTGTAACATATGGAATAGATTTTTGGAATTATGTGGTTAACTGTTTTATATCGCTACTGTCCCTGCCTTTTGTGTTGCATTTGTGGTTTGCCATTGTCAGTTTTAAAATTCTTATTAATTCCTCACATGTACATATACTATAATTGCCTCCATAATAATCCATTTGACATTGTTTCAATGTCTTGCTCTGACATTCAGACACTTTTTACAAGGCCTTCTTTACAAAAAGATTTCACTATTATACCATTTCAAGTTTTACAGAGAAGCTAGCACCATCATGACAAAAATGCCCATTTTATGTTTTCTAGCTTGGATATTCGAAACCGGCGGCACTCAGCGCTCCTTTATGCACATTCGAATTTGCATCATCACTCATTGATCCAAACTTAGGGCCTTGTTTATTAGAAACTATGCATCTTTGCGGTAACACTTCGATGCATCAAAATTTCCTGTGCCTGAGGAAAAATCCTTATGATGCCATGAATGCGCCATATTTACAATACAGGGTACCATGGTGCAGCACCCACCAATGCATCAGAAATACTGACGGATCTGTGGAAAGGATGCCGCAGGACATCAGACACAAAAGTGGCACATTGCTGTAGTTGGACAAAAGAATGATGCAACTATGGCAATGCATAAAAAAACAAACTTGACAGTATTGACTGACACAAGTAGCCTATGGCAAAGGGAACAAGATAATAGAGGATGAAAAAGGGGAAAACTCATCTTGGACTCTATTACATTGGTCCTGTACGTCTTCCATGCAAGTTGGCATAGTGTACTTCTATGTACCTCTATGCCTACTTATGTGTGACATTTTGAGTGGGAATACAATGTATGTAAATTCCCAGCAGTTATTGAAGGCCCCTTAGCATGCTTACTCTGTGGCTTCCAAAGTACTCCCCCTTCCCTTATTACTGACCCTACAACATTACACCATCCAGATAAAACAAGGGAAATAAGAACTAGTTGGAACTGTTTCCTAGCCAACGTACGCTCACTGCCCAAACACGCGATCAACATCTGGGACCTACTCTCCTCCACTCTCCCTGACATTGGCTTCCTTCCTGAAACATGGTTAAAACCCTCCTCCACCCCTGCCATCGCCATCGCAATACCTGATGGATATCGTCTGCTCAAAGTTGACAGACCACGTAAGGCAGGTGGTGGTATAGCCATCATATACAAAGACCCAATAAAAGCAACAATACTTGACCAACATACTAGTGATAAAATCGAAATCCTAACCTTCAGAATTGACATCCATTCTCAGCAGAGTTGGAAAGGAGCACTTGTATATCGTCCTCCTGGACCTATCTCTGACTCCATATACCACCTCCTAAATATGATTGCCTCACACGTGATATCCTCCAACAAATTCCTTCTTCTAGGGGATTTCAACGTCCATAGTGAGATCCCTAACGATCCAGAGGCGGCTACCCTCTTGACCGAGCTCTCAACGCTAGGACTTACAAAAATTAACAATGCTTCCACACATATTGGAGGCCATACCCTGGACCTAGTCTTCTCCAACTCACCGCACACAGAATATATATCAACTAACCCGCTGACCTGGTCTGATCACTCTACTATAGAATTTAATCTAATAGGCCCCTCCGATCATACAACCACGAAAAAATCATTATCTCGAGAATACAGACAATGGCATAAATTAACTCCTACACTATTTCGCGACACATTCATTCCTCCCCAACAATCTGCCTTTGACTCTATGGGCACATGCATAACTACCTTCCAGAACTCAATCAAATCCACCATAGTCGCCCTGATTCCTTTGAAACAGACATCTGCAACCCCCAAACGTACACAGGCACCCTGGTATTCCGGAGACCTCCGTGCAGAAAAAAGCCACTGCAAAATAATTGAACGTCAATGGCGTAGAACACAGGACACCCTGGACAAGGGAAAATACAAATCAGCCCTGGATTCTTACCATAAAAACATAAAATGTGCCCGGAAAAATCACATAGCCAACCAATTAGAGGCACCAAACAACACCCCCAAAGTCCTTTTTCAAGTACTCAACACCCTCATTAATCCCAAAGCCTGTAACCCAGAAGATGAACCCACCCAGACAATATGTGACCACATAGCCAACCATTTTTCACAAAAAATAAACGATATATACAATAAAATAACCACCACAACAACGCACCATAACCCGCATACTACAAAAGCCCCCCCTCCATCTAACTTACTTATCCTCCAAGAATTCCCTCTGCTCACGATTCAAGAAACAGAATCTCTCTTGAGATCCGCCAAATCAGGTTCCCCAAGGACCTTATACCAGCAAAAGTATCAAAAAGCCTAGCAGCGGAACTTGCAGCACCCCTCTGTCACATTCTCAACAAATCCATCAAGGAAGGCAAGCTTCCCGATGAATGGAAAGCAGCACAGATCATGCCCATAAGAAAAAACACCAAACTGCCCCCTGATGTAATATCCAATTATCGACCAATCTCTTTACTCCCTTTACATAGCAAATTGTTGGAAAAACATATCAACACTCACCTTTCTGCATTCATTGAATCATCCGGCTGTCTCGACCACTCACAGTCAGGATTCCGCCCCCGACATAGTACCGAATCCACTCTAGTCAATGTCATAGACAACATACGAATGCAGACGGACGCGGGCCGAGCAGTAATTCTAAGACCTGTCCGCTGCATTCGACACCATCTCACACCAGATTTTGCTGGAAAGACTGCAAACCATAGGAATACAAGACGCTGCTCTAGACTGGCTACGAGATTTCCTCAACGGAAGAACCCAAACAGTAAACCTAGGACCGTTCAAATCCATGACCACGTCGGTAACAAAGGGAGTACCGCAAGGCTCCTGTCTCAGCCCCTCTCTATTCAACATATACGTCGCCCCTCTTGCTACTCTCCTGAGAAACATTGGGTTCACCCCAATCTCCTATGCAGATGATACCCAACTGCTTCTCTCCTTTGATAAAGACTCTCCCAACACTAAAAACATCTTCTCGGAAGGCATGAAAACAATCACATCATGGATGAGCAATAACTTCCTACAGCTCAATGCAGGAAAAACAGAAATAATGCTATTCAAGGATGCAGTCACTAGCTGGGCACCGAGCTGGTGGCCAGAAGAATTAGGCCTGCCCCCTTCCCCAAAACTAGTGATCAAAAACCTAGGGGTCCTAATAGACAGCAAACTCAATCTGGACGAACACATAACTTCCGCCAAACGAGCATGCTTCCATGCCCTTGGCCTACTCTGTAGAGTATTCCATTTCCTCCCCCCTTCCACTCGGAAAACTCTGGTACACGCTTTAGTACTCAGCCGTCTGGACTTCAGCAATGCTCTGCTTATCGCCTCAAAGGAGTCCTCCTTGAACAGCTTACAGGTGGTCCAGAACACAGCAGCTCGCCTGATAGTCACTGCACCCTACCGAACCCCCTCTCTCCCCCTTCTCCACAGGCTACACTGGTTACCAATACGTAAAAGGATCCCTTCCAAAACCGGCTGTCTGGTGTTCAAAAGCCTTAAACAAATGGGACCGACATATCTGGCAGATAAACTAGTCAGATACACCCCCTCACGTACCCTCCGTTCCCAAGGAAAAGGTCTCCTCACCATTCCAAGGATAAAACAAACCAGACTAGGAGGCAAAGCATTCTCCTATCTTGCCCCTCAATTGTGGAACCAGCTACCTCTAGATATTCGTCTCTGCAATAACTAGCTGTCTTTTAGGAAAAAACGTAAAACATCACTCTTCTAAACACTCAGTCATCACCTCTATCCATCCTCAGCACGGAGATTCCCCATCTGGGGTGATTCATGTGCTCTACAAATGACATAAAATAAATAAATAAATAAATGTGGCTACAAGTCATTAATGTTGTGTAATGTAACATTTACTATGTAACCTAGCTTTTGTGTGCACTTGGCTATAATTTGCTAACCTGCCACTGACTTCCATTGCTCACGGCGCAAGGCTTCAAACATATTTTGCACAGGTTGACAGTCCAAGTATGTCTTTTTATTTTTGTAAGCATTTACTTTATTTTTTTTACATTTCTTTATTATGTTTTATACCAATCTAACATGAGATACAGTGTATCAATGTGACAGTAGCAACAACACACAGAGTTCAAATATGCTACTACAAAGAGACAAGCGGTCAGTTAACAGGTTTTTCAAGGACATCAGATTACCATTCCTCATTCCCCGTTCTTACCTACGTTCAATCCCACCCAGAATGGTTCCGATGTATTGCAAGGATGTAGTGTATAGCCGATATGTATCATTCTCTGCGCATCCGACTGGGGCGGGCTCTGGTCCGCTATAGGTCAGTAGTGTGTTCCGTATTTACCTGCGTGTCCCCTGCGGCAGTGTCTGTGCTGTCCTCCTTGGTTGCAAGGTAAGTTTTATACATTTTCCAAAAGTTTTTAGGTCTGCTCCGTGGCGAGAGGAAATCGCTGAAGTTTTCTGTTTAAGTACTACAATAGAGCCTTTCTCGTGTCCATTTGGTCATTGTGGGTAGAGGACCTCATGACCAGCTGATTGCTGTCCTATGTTTGGCTAATAACAGACCCATATCGACCAACCGTCTCACTCCTTTAGGTATCCGTTTAGATTAGCCCAGTAATGCAGGGGCAGGCTCTGGGGTGAGTGTCAGTTCTGTCACATGTCCTAGTTCCCCAAAGACTAACTCCCAGAAATTAGATATCCCCGGGCAAGACCAGGCAGGGTGGAGGAAGTCTGTTGATCGCTCTTTACATCGGTCACACGGTTCCTCTTGTAATCCATATCTATGTAGTCGTTCTGGGGTGTAGTAAACCCTGTTGAGAAACTTAAAGTGGCTCAGTCTGTGTCTCCTATCCAGGGAGATGCATTTCGTGCTAGTGCAGCAGTAAGTCCACATAGCGTCGTCTATGTCCCGAGTCAGGTCACGCTGCCATCTAATTGTGCTTTAGTATAGTGGTTTTCCCTATCGGACATGGATAGCTGGTAGATTTTAGACACTATTCTAGAAGGCGACTTTGCCTTTATGACGTAGGACAAAGCTGATAGCTCTGGTGGTTCCAGCAAATCATCCCCTAATATGTTCTGCAGCGTATGTCGTGTTCTGTGGAATTGGAATCGCGTAAGGATGGTAGGCGTTCTCAAATAAGTCTCCTATGGTCTGCATCACTAGTGAGTTGAGAGCACACGTGACCCCTGTGTCTCATCACGGGGGCAACCAGCTACACCAGTCCAGCAGCGCAAATGGCGAGTAAAGAATAACACCCGCTTGCTGCTGCAATAGGTAGTGCAAAGTGTGCACTGCCACATTGATGGAGTCTAAAATCCCTGTTCTTCGGTCAGCCGAGGTGAATATCAGTACCGTCAGTGAGAGTGGAGCTGCCAGCACTGTTTCTATATGCAGATGAGGGATTTCCAGTGAACCATGCATCAAATAGAAGGCATGAGCACGTTGTGCAGCTCTGTAATATAAGTCAAAATCTGGTGCGCCCAGCCCACCCACATAATATGGTAGCGTAAGTACCTGCCATTTAACGCGGGCCTGTTTACCAGCCCAAGCCAACTTCACCATCAGCGATGTAAGGTGCCTGAAGAAGGCTCAAGGCAGAAATATGGGGACGTTTGAGAATAGGTACAGAAATCAAGGCAGTATCACCATTTTCATAATGGAGATTCTGCCCAGTAGAGATAAGGGTAATTGAATCCAATTGTCCACGTCGTCTTCTTATTTAGTTATTGCTACTCCAGAGTTTTCTCTAAACACAATTTCTGAGTCTGTGTGACCCCTAACCCCTAAATATCTTACCGCCTCAGTGGACCACTGCACGGGTAGTCCGGTTCAAATGCAGCCATGGCAGATGTAAGTGGGAATATGATAGATTTCAGCCAGTTAACTTGCAGACTGGATACTGCACCAAACTGCACCACTTCACGTAGAACCGAAGAGCAAGTACTTTCAGGATTTCTAACATATAGCAGGGAATCGTCTGCATATGCAGAGACTTTTAACTCCTAGTTCTGGAACCTAATGCCTTTATGTCTATGATATTCTCTAAGGGCGCGCGCTAGGAGTTCAGCCGCCGGTGCATATAAAATGGGAGACAGGGGGCAGCCCTGTCTCGTACCTCTGGTAATAGGTGTTGGGTCTGTCACCAAATTACCTTGCTTGACTCTGGCTGTGGGATCTTTATATAGAATTCCCAGTAGTTGAAGTATGACCGGCCCTAGGCCCATCCTAGTTAGGACAAGTCTCAGGAAGGGTTATTCGACGGAGTCGAAAGCCTTCTCCATATCGAGAAAAACAGCTACTGCCTGTGTTTCCGGTCTGGTGTGCTGCAGAGCGCCAAACACAATGCGTAGAATGTAGGTCAGGTTTCTGCCTGGCACAAATCCCGCCTGTTCCGGTGCCACCAGGAATGGTACTAGGGGGATCAAACGGTTTGCCAGAATTTTGGCAAATATTTTTGTATCGACATTTAGCAGGGAGATTAAGTGGTATGACACGCAGTCCTCCGGAGGCTTACCCGGTTTGAGGATAGCAACTATAATTGCTTCTCTCATTGAGGGCGGCATGTTTCCCAAAACACACATATCGCCGAAAAGCGTAGCTAGCTGTGGAACTAGTATGTCGAGAAATACCTTGTAGAAGGCGACAGTAAGGCCGTCTGCACCAGGCGCGCTCACTGATTTCATATTTGAGAGGGCTAAAAGTATTTTCTCTTTCTCAATAGGCCTCATAAGGAACTCGCAATGGGTATTAGTGAGCCAAGGCATTTGTATATATGTGAAATAGTCTAGTATTTCCTCCTCCGAACTTCCATTGCGGGAGGCATATAGATCCAAGTAATACTGCCGAAACCTACTCGCTACTTCCTCCTCATCCTTCAGGGTATCGTCCTCCGCTGTTCTAATCTCTGTCACAACGGTTTTGTCCCCGCGCTTTTTGAGTAGTTGGGCTAGGATCGCTCCCGGGTGCTCACTTTCTCCATATATTCGAGCCGTGGCATATTTACCGAGGTGTTTTACTTCAGTATCTGCCACCTCATGGTATTCTTCTAGCATAACTTTGATCTCCTGTGCAACTGCCTCATCTGGTCGGACCCACAGGCGCTTCTCTAGGGCTGCGAGTTTCTGCTCCAATTCAGAAAGGCGCTTGCGGATGGACCTAAGCACACCAGAATGCTTAGTCATCGTGACTCCACTGACATAAACCTTAAACATTTCCCAGACTACCTGGAAGATATCCACTGACCCAACATTAGTCCTGAAAAACATTTCTATTGCTTCAGTCAACTCTTCCTTAAAGACTGCATCAAGCAAGGAATATGGTGGAAACCTCCAGGTGAAAAGTGGGATAGTTTTCCTAGGGGTATCAATCACCAGCAGTACCGGGGAGTGGTAGGAAAGCGTACGGGGAAGTATTTTGCAGACACGTACACTCTCACTTAACTGTCTAGGAGCCAGCAAGTAATCTATTCGGGTGTGCAAGTCATGATAGGCTGAGTAGTGCGTAAATCCACCACAATTCGGGTATTTCTGGCACCACACATCACATAGGTCAAACCCTACTAGAGCGCCTTCCACCGCTTTTGCTGCTGCTGTAATTCGCCTATCTGGTCTCCCCGATCTGTCCAGCTGCCGGTCTCTGACTAAGTTAAGATCCCCGCCCCAAAGTAGCTGTCCTCCAGTTCGCAAGCTCACCTTGTCTGATAGCGCTTTATAAAAGTCAGGATTGTCATAATTTGGGCAATAAATGTTGACCAGAAAGAGGTCCATACCCTTACCTTTACATCTGGTAATAGCAAATCTACCATCTGCATCCATCTCTAAAGGTTCCAGTGTTAGGGCCGATCTAGGATTCACCCAGGTCAATACCCCACGTGCATGTATGGTAAATCCTGTGGCATGTATGTTACCGAGTAGACCTTTGTTACATAGCATAGGGCTGTTAGGAGGGAGATCTGTCTCCTGCAGCAGAGCGACATCAATATCATGTCTTGTTATGTAATTTAGGACTTTACGGATTTTACAGTGGTCGTTAAGTCCTCTAATGTTCCAGGTGAGTGCATTAATTGTGTCTGTACTTAGATCCCTGTGGGACTTACTTGTTTCTGTCATGGGGTGTGTTCTTTCTGTCCGGCCAGTCCAACTTGGGGAGCGCATAAGGTGTGTTTTTGCTGTGTGTTGGCACAATTCACAGAAGAAGGAAAAACAAACTGTGCGAGCCCCATGTCCCGCCCACCCCCCACCCACTTCTGGCCATTCCTAACTGTGCCTCGACGAGAAACCCTCTCACCCTCCCCCCAATCTTCAAAACATGCAAGAATACCAAACTGCATAACAGTAACTCAGGATCCCCTTCCTCCCCCCAAACACTACCCAAACAGTGTATTTCACTCGTGGGTGGACATTGCTCGCATGCATGGTTATGCGTTCTAACTAGTCTCTCCTTGTACTCCTCCCACTCACCTTCTATAGTAGTATGTCTGCTATGTGATACAAATCCTTTAGCGATCTTGGAACCCGATTAACCATTGTAAGAATGCTCAGTACTTCCGTCACATAGCATTCCTATTACCATATAGACTGCAGCCCAGCCCTTTCATACAATATTAAACCTTCCCGCAAACAGTTTGTCCCATAGAGCCAAGCCCCCAGGAGCACTTGCGTGACAGGACCAGCACCACTGGGGTCCTCGGCATCAGAGTTTGTGCAGTTCTGTGGTCAATCCTGTTAGTCCTGCTGGCCTCAGACTGCTCCCTCCAAGGTATCACGCTATGGGCTCGTGGTTGCTCCTTGGCCCACTCCCTCATGGCCTTCTGCAAAGAATTAGGGTCTGTGAAAATGCGCAAATTACCATTCCGGTTCACGCGTAGCCTGGTAGGGTAAAGCATGGCATAGTCTATGTGTTGTTACGTTAGCTGGCGTTTTAGCGGGGCGAACTGCGTGCATGCCTCTTGGACACGTGTTGTGAAATCAGGGTACAGGGATATATTGGCTCTTCATATTGTAAGGCTTGTTTGGCTCTAGCAACTGACAAGGCAGAGTCTCTATCCCTGTAGTTCAGTAGTCTCAAAATGATTGGCCGCGGAGCGGCACCAGGAACAGTACGAGGCCCCAGAGACGGATGCGCCCTTTCCACCACAAACATAGGGGAAAACGTTTCGCTACCAAGGAGGGTAACTAGTGGTTTCTCAACAAACTTTTCCATATTGCCGGTTTGAGTCGATTCCGGAAGGCCAGTAATTCTCAAGTTGTTGCGTCGAGAACGCGCTTCCAAATACTCAGCTTTATCTTGCAGCACCTGCAGCACTCTCCCCATCTGCTTGTGATCTGTATCCATCTGTGTTTCCTCCACCTCCGTAACTCTGCGTTCCGCCATGTCCAGCCTTTCCACATGTTTATCCAGTCTTTCAGACATCCTGTCCATTCGATACGATAGCGAGTCAATTTTGGAACCTTACACTGAAAGGCTGCCCTGCAATCCTGTTTGCCATAGCTACAAGCATAGAGCGGATGTCACTTTCCGTCTCTTCCTGTGCCGGGTCTGGCCCGCTGTCCCCATCTTCAGCTGCGGTGTCCCGTACCTTCGTCTTCCTGTGGTCAAATGTAATTTTGGGCTGGGTTTTGTCAACTCTGCGCAACTTGCTTAGGCCACTTCTACTACCAGCTGGCGAAGATATCGAGCATCGAGGCAGGTAGGTCCTGCAATTTCCATTCTTAGCGGCCGTCTCGCTCTTTCGCCGCTACTTCGTCCAATTCTCAGGGTCAAACCGCGCTTCCTCAGCTCCGTTATGCCTCGCCTCTTGGGACTATTTGTTGGCTCCCTCGCTCAAACTGTTTGGTGTCACTTTAAGTCAACATCAGCATCCATTATTATCCCACAGTTTGCATGCATTAATAGCAGGGCAACAACAGTATTTCCAGATCGGTCGTTTCTTAGGTGCCTCTAGATAAGGGACTATCCCGTTAACAGTAGATCAAGGCGTGGTCGCTAGCAGATTCCCAAACGTATTCCCTAACTGAATAATGGCTGTAGTCAATAGGAGGCAGAATCACAAGTTACCGTCTGGCATCAGTTTTATTCACAGTACTGGAGGACATTCTTCACACTGAAAAGCAGGCAACGACCGCAGAGTAGCGTTGTACTGCCGCCCCGCCAGACGTCACGGCCTGTCCCTGGCAGGCCTCAATTGCTGTGGCCTACAAGATGGCTGATTCCCCAGTCGCATTCACAGCGCGGCCTCCAACACTGCAATGTCCACACAGTCCTCATGGCAGCTTGTTGTCTGGGGGTAGCAGCCTGCCCCCTGAACCCCTCAGCGCCGTCCAGTGGCAGAGCTCCAGCCCGGCAGGTCCCAGCGTTCACGCTCTCCTGGGGCTCCCCGGAAGTGCGTCAGAGCAACCAGCGCAACTTCAGCACTGCCAGCAAATCGGCATCAGAGGCAGATTAGCACAGTCCCCACTGGCCAAAGTCCTACTACTGAGGACCCCAGCTCCTCTCCCGGCCTTGGCAGGGGTCGTCAGCAGTGACCTGGCTGCCGGGCAACAGCTCGGCTCTTCTCTGTCACCACAGAGCGGGCCCAGGGTCTTTCACTAGGCCCCAGCAGGTCGTCTCCACTTCCCTCACTCAGCGGGGGCATGGGGAAGTCCGGGGCAGCTCTGTCTGCTCTTGTGCCCCTCCGGCACCAGCAGAAGGGAAAATCAGGCTCGTAGGGCAATGCAGATGAAGGATAAATGTAGGATAATTCGGTGGTAGCACGGAGCAAGGCGCTCAAGCGGCCAACTTCGCAGCTCGTAAGCTCCGCCCCCCTTTTATAAGCATTTTTAAGGGATTTGTGGACCATTTGGTTGTATTCAAAATGGACAAAGCAGTTGAACTATTACTTGTTTTAAGGAGGGGTAGCTTTTATTTTTAAATTTAGAAATACAGAAGTCTGCCAACCTGGATTGTAGGACTAGATGCAGATTTGCAGTTCAGATAACTATACCTTTTAATCCTTTCAAGTTCACTCACCCATCATTGTAAAACATGTTTTTTTTACCTACCAGATTTACACCAAAACAAGCAACAAACCTTCCTAGAGTACAGTTTTAGTTTCATGTCAAGTTTGCTACAATTGTTTTCAGGAAGGATTCCTATAGGACGTAAAATGCTGTTTTTTTTGACTGCCCTTAAAAGTGTTTTCCCCATGATGGGTTTACAGTAAGCTCAAAATATTGCAAGTAAGTGAAGCTTGGTAAGTGCCTGCCATGTGTTGTGCAGAACGGTAAACTGTGCCAATGTAATTAGGAAATAAATGATTTTGACACCCCCTCCCCCCCCCATTTTAATGCATGTCTTAGAATTTGCCCAAATTCTAAGGCATGCATTAAATCTGAGATTCCTGCACTAGATTTAACATGCTAAGAGCGTGCCTAGCTCCATGCAGATATATTACAGAGCACCAAAATATTACCACATACAATTTGTTACCCCTTCAATGTTGTCCTCTTGATAAATCTGCACGAACCTTTAATATCTACAGAAGATTTAACATGCACATTTCCTGCCAAATGTAATGTGGTTTTGTCAAATTCTACAATATGTATTATCAAACGTATTTTATCCAATTCTGAATGTGCCCACCTTGATAAACTAGTGCAAACATTTTAAACATCTGCAGAATTTGCTTCACATGTGTCAATGAGTACTAGTTGTATACAAATTGAAAAAGCAGCTTTACAAATGTCAAGATACTGTTAAAATGTAACCTCTTTATGCTCAATCCATTGCAATTGAAACTCTGTTTTTTCCAAAACTGCTGGACTGATTTGCTCCAACAAAAGCACCATCCTTGGGTAGGGCTCTAACTTTGTGGCAAGATTGGTGTAATTCTGTTCAACCATGTGTTCTGTATTAAAGAGCAAAGAACCTTATGGCAATACACATTGTAAGTCACACTTATGGGACCTCCTCCTTTACTTGGCTCCCACTTGACACATCTGAACAAAACTTGCTACAAAGGATTCAATGTGAATAAACTATTTTTGATGAAAGTGTCAAGCAGATTCTTCAAATTGTCCCGATGTTATTGAGAAAACTAAAAATATCTCTCCTATGGAAACTTTAAATCAATCATAACTATACTGGTACTATCCCTGTTAGTGTAATAAATATATACAAAAGGTATCACATATGATTGCGGACCCCTTCAATGACATAACATGAACATTTCACCAGAGCAAAGAGCTAGTGTGGGCTCAATTTCATTGGGTGTGGTAATATGCATACAAGAGCACCCTTTTACCATGCACCTGTGCCATATTACACTTAGATGTACAAAGTCAAAGAGATACTAGTATGGGCACACAAATGTATTCTACATTGGAGGGGGTACACACTTAGGGCCTGATAACAAGTTCATAGGATCACTGAACCTGTGGGGGCACTCCGACCAAACCCGCACTGCGGGACCGCCTGCAGTATTACAACTGTTGAGGTCAGAACAACACAGGATTGATGTGACCACCAGTGATCCAGGATCCCACATCATTTGCATAGTGGTCAGAGGCAGAAATATGCTGCAGAGCATATTTTGAGTTGCCTCACCAACACCCTTTTTATGGGAGGGAGCCCGCCATGAAAAGGGTGGTGGTGAGGCAACTAAGTGGGCCCTTATAGAGCATCCCTCGATTTAGCCCCCAGTTCCTGCACGGTGTGGCATGTTTGCCACCCCGTGATGGACGGTGCAAACGGCACTCTGAGAGTGGTGGTCTGCATGGTAGGCTTTTCTATGAGCCTACCAGACTTCTGCAGTCAGACCGCCACAGGACTATCTGCCACACTAGGAAAAAACTCCTAATCTGGCGGGCGGTCACACCAGGGATTTGACAGTCTTGCACTATCTGCTGAAGGACCACCAAACTCATAATCAGACTCTTAGTGTTCCTTGAAAATGCAATGTAGCCAGGATCATAGATAATTCAATTGATTAATGAAACTCATCCATGTGAGGTTACTGCCTCTTAACCGACCTTTCACTCTTTTTTTCTGGTAAGTACTCTCAATATTTCAAATATCAGTAGATCAGTAATTCCCCATAAATACAATGTCTACACACAATTGTTTCTTTTTTTTCATCTTTGATTTTTTATTATTTATCAAAAAGAGAGTTTTTTTTATATATCAAAAATATGTTAATATTCCATTTTTGTATTTTCTTTTGTGATTTACAAATATTCTTAAAACAATTGTGTACAAACAATCAGTGAAGTGAACATCAAATACATTGGTTTCAAATCACAATATTCGAGCAAATAGAAAATCCCCCTCGACAGACAACATAAATATCTACATTCTGTTCTCGCATACTATTCTTACATCCCAACAAACATACCACATAAGGGAAAAATGAAAAGAAAGAAACTTTAAAAGACACACAACTGGATGGATCAACTACAATGTGATTTTAAATAGTTTGTCAGAGTTTGCTGTAGTGATTATAATAACAAATTTTGCTTCTTCTTTTGTTTAGTTTAAGTTGATCCGTATAGAATTTGTTGTCCAGTTGTGAAGTAGCTGGTCTACGTACGTGTCGGTGAAAGTGTTATTAGAGTCACCTTCCTCAGGACCAATGAAGAAGGAAATTTTCTGTACAAAAAGGGGGGGGGTTATTCTGCATAAAAGGTGATACAGCAGGAGTTTTCAGTTTGTCACAGCCCTACCGGTTCCTGGAGGGCAGATATGGTATAGGACATGGTCTATTGTTTACAGGATCCTAGATGTATAAGGGTATTCATGTCAAAAGTTTCTTGTATATATAAGGGTCTTTTCTGGCTGAGATATTTCGTAATTCTTGAATCTCAAGCTAATTTGATTGTTGGACTTGGCCCTTCTGGCAGGTTCACCCCTGAAACTTTTTGCTTTTGATTGGTGACCTGGTGTAGTGATTTTTGGTTTCTGCGCACTTTCCCTGTGTCCCAGAGTAAAGTGCGTGCACATTCTGAGTGCATGTGGTGAGATAGGCCTGCCCTCCCATAGGAATGCATGGGGAATGTATGTGTCCCTGGTAGTTCCTGATGCGTGGGGTGTGCAGGCTCGAGTTTGGTATGTGCGGACTCGTGTGATTGAATGCTGCACGATGATGTGTGCGGCGTGCATGTACCTAGTGTGGAAGTGCCACTTCTAGAAGTGGGCACTTCTGTGTGCAGTGTGAAATGTGTGGCTTGTCTGGCGATTGGCTGGCTGAGGTCAGGTGACGGGCTAGGGAACCCCCAGAGTCAGGATGAGTCACCCAGTGGTGAATGGGGAGATCAGCAGCTAGATGGGTGGGAGGAGTACACCTGGGTCCTGAATAGGGCTGGGTTTTCCCCACACAATGCTGGCTCTGCCCCCTGTGGTGCGACTGATGACCCTGGCCTGTTCCCTGAATAGGGAGAGGGGTTGAGCAAAACAAAGTGCTCAGGGACCAGTTGTAACTGGTTCGCCTCTTCCCTGCACCTTGAGACAAAGGGTTTCACTGTAAAAAAAGGGGCTGTGTCCCCTTACAATTTGTTCTTTTACTGATCCTACTTTGAGGGGGGGCCTGCTGCTGCTGGGCGCCAGAAGAGACCGCCACTGGGGACTGCCTCCCTGCTGGAGGGCCCAGTGAGATGGCCCCTGGGCCCAGTCTTTGCCCCCTACCCCTACAGACTTTCCCTGGACTTTGCATTGCTGGAGGAGAGCTTTTCCTCTGCCTCCTGGATGCCTTTATTCCCAGGGACCTGGCCTTGTTCGACGAAGCGCTGTTGCTGAAGAGCGCCTTCATTTGTGGCCACAGCGCTGGGCTGAGATCCTCACGAGGGAATCCCAACATAGGGATTCCCCCGCTCTTGCCGATTTGAAGCGGGTGCCCACCCCGCATTGCCGTGGTCGTTGGCTGGTGCCCACCCCGCTTATTTGTTTATTTCGTTGGTGGGTGCCCACCCCGCTTATTGGTTTTACTTACGAGGGAGCCTACCCCTCTCACCGCCGACGAAAGTCACCGCCGCGGCCCCGGCGAAACTGGAAGTCAGGTGGCCCATGTTGGGACGTGGGCGGGTCATCAAGCCAGAAGCGACGGGAGCCTACCCCGCGCTTCGGCAGAGGAAGAAGGAAGCGAGGCAGCGAGAAGCTGCTGCCCCGCCGGAGCGCCGCCGAGAGTGAGAGAGACCCCGAGGAGCGGGAGCCCTCCTATGTCCGGTGAGGCACTCTGTTGAGCCCGTAGGCTCCGCATCCAAGCCCCGTGGAGCAACGAGACGACCGGAGGAGGTCTGACGAGGTCTTCAAGAGCCCCGGTGAGTGAGGGGGCGGAGTGCTCGAGTTACGAGCCGACGAAGGCTCCAACAAGCGGGGGTATGGTGTGCGTGTTCGGAGCGCACTGCGCGCTCCAACCTACAGGGACATAGTGGTGGCAAGCAGAGCGGCCCCGGAAGGCATTGGGCCACTCCAACGAACGGCAGCATTTCACTGCGCTGAGTCCCGGAGCAGGACTCCAACGTCGGGGGGTGATTTTTAGTTGCCCAGGACCCAGAGAGGGGGCCCCCACCTACTTGTACCGGCGCATTGATTGCTGAGCGCAGAGGTCGCTCCAACGACAGGGCAGATTCTTGCTTCAGAGCCCAGAGAGGCTCCAAGTGCAACAGATTGGGATCAAAAGGCACAGTGGTGCCCAGGCTCATTTCTCCAGCTGCCCAGCACTTAGTGGGCAGCTGCAACGTTTAGGTTGTGGCCTTTACGCTTTTGGCTTGCGCAGCTGGCGCAGCCTCACTGGACATAGGGCGTCCTAGCCCTGACAAGGCCAGTTGGCCTAGGGACTGCCACCGGTGGTGGCTCATGTGAGTTTCTCGCTATGGTTTCTAACCTGCACCTCTGAATGTATTTTTATGCGTCATGTGCGATGTTTTTACATCGCTGAATGTATTTTATGCATCATGTGTTTTCCTTCCCTACACCTCTGAATGTGATGCATCATGTGTAACGTTCTATTACCCCTACAGGTATTGTGATTAGGGGTGGGCGGAATTTGCGGAATTAACCTTCGCAAATTATCGCGAAAATGTTTAAAATTATCGCAAACAAGCAGAAATATCGCGAAGATGCGGAAGTTTTTTTCCGGCAGGGTTCGCGAGATTTTCTGCATGGTTGCGGGTCGCCAACTTACCCATGTGGTTGCTTGCGGGCGCGGCCATCTTGTTTTGAGTTGTTCTCGCGGTGCATGATCGCGAGAAGAAAGACGTGATCGCGCGACGCATGACGTCACTGCGGGCGCGAACTGTCGCGAGACAGCGCAAATGGCTAAAAACAATACAACATCTCATGGAGAACGCGACCGGATCAAGAAAACTTGTCGGCGAACGCAGGGATTCAGGTAAGGCGATCGCGCGCGCGCGAGAATGTATTATTTTACAGCGCGAGCAAGAAACAAATTATCGCCAAGCTGCGGAAACCGGAATTTTTGACATTTTCGCGCTCTCCGCGGAACGCGAAAATGTCAAATTATCGCAATTTCCGCGAACGGAACGAAATTTTCGCCCAGGCCTAATTGTGATACTTAGGTGGTTGTTTGTTTTCTCCTAGTGCAGGTGGTGCTAGTGAGGTCCTAGTTCCCTGCGTGACATTCTCCTAAGGTGGTTAGGGTTGCGTAGGTGGTACTTACCTGATACCAGTAGTTACTGGTTGTGTGCTATATGTGTTATTTTGTGCTACAGTAATTCTATCTCTTATGTTCTAAGTGCTAATGTTCTAAAAGTGCTAATTCCTGACAGTGGTCCATGTGGCCCTGTCCCCTGTGTATATAATCCCTTGTAAATTCTGCCCGTGCCTGTTGGCACATTGTAAAGTGTGTGTTTTTATCTAATGTGTTTTGGTATAATACAAAGGCTATTTTTATATAATACCTTGTGTGGAGTTTCCTTTGTGGTGGGCCTTGGGTGTTGTTGCTGGGTGCGCGCGCAAACGCTTTACACATTGCCTCAGAGATAAGCCTGACTGCTCGTGCCAAGCTACCAAGGGGGTGAGCAGGGGTTATCTTTGGCGTGTAACTTCCTTGCCCTGACTAGAGTGGTGGTTTCTGCCTGACTTTGGCGCAAGCCTTAGCCAACCAGAAATCGCCATTTCTAACATTGGTGGTAGCGGTGGGATTTGGACTTGCGTTTGCGCTGTACCGCAGCAGCAACTGGCTGCACCACAAAACTCTGCATTTAGATAAATCAAATTTTTGGGGATTATTGTTGTTGAGTTCCATTATTTCTTCTCCTAAAGGTGTCCTTTGTGAATCATATACCTGTGTTAGCTCAGACACCCAGGTTCCTTGTGTTAAACTCTTCTCGAGAACGTCCGCCAAAATGGAGCCTGCTTTTAATTTCTGTGGTCTGTTTAGATACAGTAGGTTGGAGTTGGTAAGGTTCTGTGAAGAGAGAGACATAGAGGTGGGTGAGTTAGATACCCAGTCCAGACTGAGGGACAACCTGATCCTATGGCAAAAGGATGAATGGGAACGTGAGCTCAGGGAGGAGGATAGGGCCCGGGCCGCACGCCAAGAGTGTGGTGGGTCTGTGGGGAGCCCTGAAGATTCAGAAGAGGAGGAAGATTACCTGACAGGGACGCCAGTGGAAAGTGAAGACCCCATAGATAGGGAGTCCCTTGCTGGGTCCAGTGTCAGGAGCAGCACCCCATCCCTTTCCCTGTCCCCAGAGGAGTGGATAGATAGGAGGGAAGAGATGGAGCATCAGCTGGCCATAGAGAAGCTCAGGTTAGAGCATGCCAAGGCGATGGCGCAGCTGGGGGTGGAGGAGAAAAAGTTTGAGACCGAGAGGGTCTTAGCCCAGAAACAGATGGCGGAGGCGGAGAGGGCCTTCGCCAGGGAGAAATTAGCTCTAGAGGGTAAGTTGTCCCCTGAGCGCAATGGTTTTCTGGATTCCCCAGGGAGGGTGGAGTCCAGTGGTGGCAGCGATAGAGAGTCTAGTGCAGGATGTCTCATTCCCAGTTCCCCAAGTGTGGTACCTTGTTCCCAAGAGGAGGAATGTAGGTTGAAATTCAGGGGCAGTAAGAAACTGTCTCACCAGTCTTGGGAGGAGTTTGTGGAGGAATGTGATAATGCACTGTGCGATTGGGTGAGGGTTAACCCGGGATGTGATTTTAGGGAACTGTTTAATCTGGTTCTCAAAGAGCAGATGCTCAGGAGTTGTTATCCCGAGTTGCGCCAACACCTGTGGGGATGTGACACCTTGGATCCTTGGGACCTTGCAAGAAAAGCAGACCGTTGGGAAAGTGCCCAAGGTTCTAATGAGGTATGGGAGAGTACTTCCAACAGTAGTTGCTCAGGTATCTTCCCGTCCTGGATGGGGGTAGAGGTTCAGAGTAGGCCAGCTAGGTCCCAGAGTAGTGAGAGGGGTGTAGGGGCTCACGGCCTAGCTCAGTGGAGTAGGAGTGAGTGGGTGACTTTGAGTCCCCAGAGGCCCGAAACCCAGTCTCAGAGCCTGGATGGTTTCTTCAGGGAACACCAGGTTGGGGGCCTAGGCTGTCCTGTTAGGCCACTTGAGGAGGATCGCCCAGTGTATGGAGAACCTGGAGTCTCTGTAAGTAGAGCTCCAGTGGTTCTGGTGTCAGGCAGTACCGCTCCAGTAGGGAGGGTACAGAAGTCCAGCGAGAGGAGTGGCATGGGGCTGTGTTTCCCAGTGGAGGAGCCAGTGGGTCAGGGACCAGCCGGGAGGGCTGGGTCTCCTAGAGGTGACCATGGTGACTACACGTCTGTCCTGGGGGATCTTCGCGCACTGTCAGGTGGACAGGGGGCGGGAGATCTGCGCCAGGCAGACTGTCACGCAACATATGAGGCATATGTTACCCTCGTTGGGATACTGTGTGAGTCCCCAGAAGTCCTGGAATGCCAGGCAACTATTCCACCAAAGGTTCTAGACCAGAGGTTGGGAGGCCAGGTTCAGGGTCAGCCTGACCTGAAGGGTTGGACGACTGTAACCAGTGTCCTGACCGGTTCTTCTTCCAGGGGTACCACCCCAGTTGGTGGGGAGCAGGACTCTGGAAGGGGGTGCAGAGGGTGGGAGAGCCCACCTCTGACCCTGGTGCAACCTGAGGGGTTAAACCCTAGGTTGGGAGAACAGTTCTCAGGGAGAGGTCCTGAGCTGGTGGGAAAGTTGATTTCTTAGGGTGCCTCTCAGAGGAAGAGAGGACGGAACCCTAGAAGGAGAGGTAGGGGGAGGAGAGCCTCACCCGTGACTGTTGGTCAGCCTGAGGGTTCAGACCCTGGGCTGGAGGATCAGTGTATGTTTAGAACCGCCCTGATGAGGGGAAGAGTGGAAAATGGTCACTATGTGCCAGGGGTTACTACCCCCCACTCTGTGGTTAGGCAAGGACCAGTGGCGCCTAGATGGCCTAGGGCCTGGTCCTGGCCACGGACAGCTGAGGAGTACCAGTGGGGTAGCCCAGTTGTTCCGCCGAGTTCTTTCAGAGGGAACCATGTGGGTTCAGAGTGGCGTAAAACCGGAGAGTGTCCCTGCTGTTGCGGGCCTGCGTCCGTGTTTTATCGCCCAAAGCAGGGAAGACCATCACGGTGGTGATTGGTCTACCCTGCGTTTTGGCTGGAAGGGGGTTGTGTTGGACTTGGCCCTTCTGGCAGGTTCACCCCCGAAACTTTTTGCTTTTTATTGGTGACCTGGTGTAGTGATTTTTGGTTTCTGCGCACTTTCCCTGTGTCCCAGAATAAAGTGCGTGAGCATTCTGAGTGCATGTGGTGAGATAGGCCTGCCCTCCCACAGGAATGCATGGGGAATGTATGTGTCCCTGGTAGTTCCTGATGCGTGGGGTGTGCAGGCTCGAGTTTAGTATGTGCGGACTCGTATGATTGAATGCTGCGCGATGATGTGTGTGGCGTGCATGTACCTAGTGTGGAAGTGCCACTTCTAGAAGTGGGCACTTCTGTGTGCAGTGTGAAATGTGTGGCTTGTCTGGCAATTGGCTGGCTGAGGTCAGGTGACGGGCTAGGGAACCCCCAGAGTCAGGATGAGTCACCCAGTGGTGAATGGGGAGATCAGTAGCTAGATGGGTGGGAGGAATACACCTGGGTCCTGAATAGGGCTGGGTTTTCCCCACACAATGCTGGCTCCGCCCCCTGTGGTGCGACTGATGACCCTGGCCTGTTCCCTGAATAGGGAGAGGGGTTGAGCAAAACAAAGTGCTCAGGGACCAGTTGTAACTGGTTCGCCCCTTCCCTGCACCTTGAGACAAAGGGTTTCACTGTATAAAAAGGGGCTGTGTCCCCTTACAATTTGTTCTTTTGCTGATCCTACTTTGAGGGGGGGCCTGCTGCTGCTGGGCACCAGGAGAGACCGCCACTGGGGACTGCCTCCCTGCTGAAGGGCCCTGTGAGCTGGCCCCTGGGCCCAGTCTTTGCCCCCTACCCCTACAGACTTTCCCTGGAATTTGCATTGCTGGAGGAGAGCTTTTCCTCTGCCTTCTGGACGCCTTTATTCCCAGGGACCTGGCCTTGTTCGGCGAAGCGCTGTTGCTGAAGAGCGCCTTCATTTGTGGCCACAGCGCTGGGCTGCGATCCTCACGAGGGAACCCCGACGTAGGGATTTCCCTGCTCTTGCCGATTTGAAGAGGGTGCCCACCCCGCTTATTGGTTTTACTTACGAGGGAGCCTACCCCTCTCACCGCCGAAGAAAGTCACCGCCGCGGCCCCGGCGAAACCAGAAGTCAGGCGGCCCATGTTGGGACGTGGGCGGGTCATCAATCCGGAAGCGACGGGAGCCTACCCCGCGCTTCGGCAGAGGAAGAAGGAAGCGAGGCAGCGAGAAGCTGCTGCCCCGCCGGAGCGCTGCCGAGAGTGAGAGAGCCCCTGAGGAGCGGGAGCCCTCCTATGTCCGGTGAGGCACTCTGTTGAGCCCGTAGGCTCCGCATCCAAGCCCCGTGGAGCAACGAGACGACCGGAGGAGGTCTGACGAGGTCTTCAAGAGCCCCGGTGAGTGAGGGGGCGGAGTGCTCGAGTTACGAGCCGACGAAGGCTCCAACAAGCGGGGGTATGGTGTGCGTGTTCGGAGCGCACTGCGCGCTCTAACCTACAGGGACATAGTGGTGGCAAGCAGAGCGGCCCCGGAAGGCAGTGGGCCGCTCCAACGAACGGCAGCATTTCACTGCGCTGAGTCCCAGAGCAGGACTCCAACGTCGGGGGGTGATTTTTAGTTGCCCATGCCCAAGAGAGTGGCCCCCACCTACTTGTACCGGCGTATTGATTGCTGAGCGCAGAGGTCGCTCCAACGACGGGGCAGATTCTTGCTTCAGAGCCCAGAGAGGCTCCAAGTGCGACAGATTGGGATCAAAAGGCACAGTGGTGCCCAGGCTCATTTCTCCAGCTGCCCAGCACTTAGTGGGCAGCTGCAACGTTTAGGTTGTGGCCTGTACGCTTTTGGCTTGCGCAGCTGGCGCAGCCTCGCTGGACATAGGGCGTCCTAGCCCTGACAAGGCCAGTTGGCCTAGGGACTGCCACCGGTGGTGGCTCATGTGAGTTTCTCGCTATGGTTTCTAACCTGGCCCTCTGAATGTATTTTTATGCGTCATGTGCCATGTTTTTACATCGCTGAATGTATTTTATGCATCATGTGTTTTCCTTCCCTACACCTCTGAATGTGATGGATCATGTGTAACATTCTATTACCCCTACAGGTATTGTGATACTTAGGTGGTTGTTTGTTTTCTCCTAGTGCAGGTGGTGCTAGTGAGGTCCTAGTTCCCTGCGTGACATTCTCCTAAGGTGGTTAGGGTTGCGTAGGTGGTACTTACCTGATACCAGTAGTTACTGGTTGTGTGCTATATGTGTTATTTTGTGCTACAGTAATTCTATCTCTTATGTTCTAAGTGCTAATGTTCTAAAAGTGCTAATTCCTGACAGTGGTCCATGTGGCCCTGTCCCCTGTGTATATAATCCCTTGTAAATTCTGCCCGTGCCTGTTGGCACATTGTAAAGTGTGTGTTTTTACCTAATGTGTTTTGGTATAATACAAAGGCTATTTTTATATAATACCTTGTGTGGAGTTTCCTTTGTGGTGGGCCTTGGGTGTTGTTGCTGGGTGCGCGCGCAAACGCTTTACACATTGCCTCAGAGATAAGCCTGACTGCTCGTGCCAAGCTACCAAGGGGGAGAGCAGGGGTTATCTTTGGCGTGTAACTTCCTTGCCCTGACTAGAGTGGTGGTTTCTGCCTGACTTTGGCGCAAGCCTTAGCCAACCAGAAATCGCCATTTCTAACATTGATTGAGCCTATATCGTGCTGAAACTGTATTACTACGTGTATCATATTTATACTGTATCACTTGCACCCCGTTTTTCACATGTTGTGTGAGAAAAACATAAATTTATTAAAAAGATTCAAACATAAAAAGGAATGCACAGACATGTTGTCCTGTCAGGAAATACAAACGCTTTTCTTTTCAAGTGCCAGTTTGATAGGGGCATTGCTTTATATGTATTTCAAAATTCATGCGTGAGTCAGTCTTTTTCATAGGAATTTTAGAGGCATTACAAGCAATAATTTGAGTGTTGATGAGGATCGGTGAGTATTTATTAAACTTAAGACATGTCTTAATGTTCTCCCTCTGGGGAATGTTTATTCCCCTAAATATCTTCAGCATACTTTAGTTACATGTTTAAGCCTCATAGTAAAAATTTTTATACTGAAAGAAGATGTCAGTTGTGTATTGGTGATGCTCTGAGATAGCCCAAATGGTTCAACATGACAAGTTGGGAATAAGTATTTGATAAATTCAAGGTGTTGTTCCTTTATAACACTCTTCACCTTCCACCATTACCAAGGATGGTCTTTACTTTACGTGACATGATGTAGGGTGGATAAGATTAAAGTAAAGAATCAAGCATCAGCATCTGAGGCTTGATTCCTAGGAGAGGGGAATTTGGAGGCTAATCCTCTCCTTCTTCCCCCTCTTCCTCCTCACTCTCTCTCCTTCACCCTCCTTTCCCTGCCCCTCTTCCTTAACCTCTGGAGGAAGAATCTCAAGTTCTGTGAGTGACATAATCCCAAATATTTAAAATATGTATTTTTACTATATTTGCCAAAAACGAAAGATGTTTTCTGAAGGAAACTTTTAATCAGGTGACAAAAGACAGTAAGACATGGCTTGGTCTAACGTGTATGTTACAGACGACCTGTTGAGGGCCCTACGGGCCTTTTTGGCAGAGATGTAGCAATTTGGGGAAGCTGCAGGCTTTCAGCTCAACCTCCAGAAGTCACAAGCCCTCAATTTCACTTTGTCACCGCGTACGCCAATATCACTAGCAGTCTAATATCCAATACAGTGGTCGTCTATCTGGATCCCTTACCTGGGGGGTCCAAATAGCCATGAAGGTGAAAGCGACAGCGCTTTCAATTACCAGATTGTGATCCAGCAGGTGCGGAATGTTCTGACCTGATGGAAGCATTATTCTCTTTCCTGCCTGGATGAGTGGCGGCATTGAAGATGACCGCTCTCCCGAGGGTCCTATTCTTGCTTCAGGCTCTCCCGCTAGAGCCCCACATGGGTATGCTTCAGTCCTTGCAAGGAGAGCTTAATCGTTTTGTCTAGGCAGTGCGAAGACCGCGAATGAGCTAGGAACTAAATTATGGTAAAGACAAGAATAACGTTCTAGATATGTTTCTATATCAGTTTGGAAGCTTCTTGCATACTCTAGCATAAAATATTTAATTGAGTTCATTGGGTTCTTTTGGAGTTCCTGTGGAGCTTGGATAAATAATCCAAAAATTTAGTTGGATGGCTCGGAGATTTTTAGGACATTAAGACAATTATTAATACATTTGTATGACACACTTTCTAAGACGTTTAGTCCCAGAGGAAGAATGTTTTGCTTGACCTATTTGTTCATTGCAGCCTCCCTACCGGTTTTTGTCACTGGGTGGTTATTCTCAAAATGTATGTGTCTATAAGCTAAACCACTATCCGATAGGATGAGAAATCCATGCACTCACATCTGAAAGGAACAGTTCTCTGTGTGGAAGTGTGTATGTGCCAATCACTTGTAGATAGGTTTATTATTCACTAACTGGACTTGCATTCAGCCTGGGGTTTGAAAGGCCATCCATCACAAGTGTTTAAACACAGGAGCCCGGTTATTCAGGAATACCAAAAGAGCTGGAATGCACTCACTAAGTATTCATTTAGACACTAGACATTAAAGTTTACCTCATTAGGTGAGTAGATTATCCAATTGAGGTATTTTCTTTGTAATTTGGTACTTGAGTTATTCTGTCACGAGCCTCATGGAAAGATTCAAAATGATCACCCAACACTAACTAAAACCTGCCCCCACCCCACCCGTCTGTATCTTGTATTGTCTTTCATGGGAAGAGTTTTAAAGGTTCCAACTAGAGAAATGAGAAAGATAACATTTCTACTTCTAGACTAGGGACACATGTTAAGTCTTGCACACCAGTAGTCATAAATTGTATGGGAGCTGGTGTATGGGAGCCCTAAATGGAGACAGGGGAAAATGTGTCCCCTCTCCGCATTACTCATAACCCTATGGAAAGCAGCACCATTTCAAGGCTGGCACAATGAACTGAAGAAATGAAAGAGAGTAGAGTCTGGCACATCCCTGGGTGTATAATGCATGTGTCTAGCTGTGTGCCTGAAGCATTCCCAGCTTGGAGTATGCAAACGCCTTGGAAAGTGTCCTTATGTTCAAAATACAGTCTACAGCAGCTGGTGACTTTTGAAACTGGTTAGGCATAAAAGTTAATGATGAATTTCATGGAGCGAGTGAGCTCGGCTGACATAAGAAGGTTTCTTTAGTAATTTCAGACTGATTACAAATGGAACAAAGTGGAGTTGGAATACTCATTTCTTTTGGTATCCGAAATCTCACTCAGTTTAGACTATCCTTAAGTGTTTCATTAGACTTCCTCAAAACATTTGATTTTTAATGCTATTTCTTGTTTAACAAAATGCAATGCTTTGGCATCAAAGGACTTTGGCAAAAATTATAGAGTTGTAGCTAACTCTATCAGATAGCTAAGATCGAGGCGTAATGGTTGTAACAGGTTCCAAATCTAAGACTGTTGCTAGTAATGATGGGAGTTGTTGGGCGTAAACAGTGGCATGCTACACAGCTGCAACTGAGGTGGGGGGTTCACAATTTCTTTTTAAACCTTGCTATTCTAAACTTGCTTTCTATTTTCTCATTGATGGTGCTATGACTTGCTGCCATTTTATTTGCGGTTGTGTTCTTACTGTTGCGTTACTTGTTGTCATTGTGTTATTTGCGTTACACTCTTTTCAAATTGTAAGGAGCTTCCATAGTTTGATTTGTTCATATTTATTAATTCCATTATGAATATTTGATGGAGCACTCAGTACCTCCTGTTGATACATAGGAATACTTGCTCTTTGTGAGTAACTTACAATTACATTAATGTTACATATTATGGTGAAATGGTACAGAATGGTGAAATGGCACAGACATATGGGAGCCCCCATTGAGAAATATATTTGCCATGGGGTCGCAGGTTGCCTCCTAATGGCAATTCTCTTTATGGCGAAATGTAAGGAAAGCTGGGTGTATAACAACCCATTTGGAGGCGGGATTGTTATGAGGAAATACCATATTGATGATATTTGACTAATCTGGGATGAAACAGAGGCAGCGGGACAGGCATTTCACAGCTGGCTCAACAATCAATCACCCGATATCAAATTAACCTTCAACTCTTGGAGGATCTGATAATGCCCTTGTACCATAGGACGATCATTGCTTCCCTATCCAATAAGGAATGTAATAGAAACGAGTTCCTACATTATAGTAAATTTCATCTATGGAACTTGAAAGATAATCTACCCTGCGGCCAATGTGTAAGGATAAGGATTATGAGTGTAGGTCACGTTTCCCCCTCGGTAGAAACTGCAGTGATCTTATATGTCAGGCTGCAGGCAGCAGAGGAAGCAGGGACCGCCCCAGGCAGGGTCTTCACATGCGCCCAGCAGGCGGGGGACAATCGAGATAAAAGTGGGTCGGTATCACCTCCACACTCTCATGCACAGAGGAGTCAGTGGCCCTGTGCGTGGAGGGAAGGTGCATGCTGCAAAAGTGAGGCCTTCCTTCGAAATAGAGCCTCATAGTGTCTGGTCATGCTGGGATAATCCCTCTTGCCCCTGCGCTCTTGTCATTATTCAGCAGGGTTTGCATCCCCCTAGATCCCAAAGGGTCCTGATGCTTCTGTTTTTCTTCATTAACATAAACAGCAAAGGAGCATTGTTGGGTTTGACTGGGCAGACGCACACAGTGCTCCATTGGAGACCGAGCAGCTTTGATCCCCCGAGTTCCCTAAAACAGTACGGTTTGTGGACGATTGATATAAGCAGGTCGGGCTTGTTACGTAAGACATCAATCAGAGCACTTTTCTTCACTGTGACCAAAGGGCAGACAGCCTCCTCCTCATGGTGAGTTACCCCACCACCACTAACTTTGGTGACGCGAAGTCATCGCACCACAGGCTTACTCCATGGTAAATGGGAATTGTTAGTACTGTGAGGAGTGCGACTTACATTTTAAAATAAACTTAATGAAACAAGTACATTTCCATTGTGTGTGGCGACTCGCAGTGTTGGGACAACACCCTAATACTCCACTGATGAGCCACCATGGCAGTCTAGAAAAGGCAGCTAACATATAAATGAAAATTTGAAACTTAGCTCAATGGATTTAATGAATACAGTACAGCGAAATTACACAACAATGTGATAGGAGTTTAGGAAAGTATCAAACCTTTGGCTGATCCATTATTTTCTTTTCCAATTAATGTTTACGCTAGTAAATTCAAAATCTCTTCAAGTTTCATTGAATTCGCAATATACAAGTTCTACTCTGCTCACACTTAACCTGGCTCTTGCTGAAACTGAGAGGCTGCTTGTGGTATTAGTTGTAATACTTGAGCGGTTCCTCATTTAGACCCAGCAGCCCAGATAAGGCGGCCACCTCTGAGTCGACAAAAGAAGAAAATACTTTCCAACTGCCTATTTGAAAAGAGGCAGGATTTAAGCCGCTTTCTAATTAATTCATAAAACAATGCCGAGGTAGCAGTTCATTTCATTGGAAATTACAAAGCATCTCTGCTTATACCTCAAAACATCATTTGCGCCCATCATAGTGTTTAATTACTTATTTCACAGAAGAGAAACTGCAAATTTTGAATTCATTTGATTTTTAATCTCATACATTTTTTAATTTGGTAATACTGCGTTGTTCTGTGGGTCTTCAGGCTTAACATTTAGTAAACTGATGTCACTTTACAAACATAATATTGTATATTATTGTGGTCAACGTATACAGTATTTGACAGAAATGTGCACCTATTTCACTAATGCACTTCATTCTTATCGTCAAGTATAATCATTGCATGCTTGCACCTAGAACAATGTTCTAAATAGAATCGTAAATATATTGTCCACTTTGTACTTTTAAATTATGGATCTGAACGTGTGAATGTTTCCATAAAACGTATTTTGTAGAAAGATGTAAACACGTGCTAGATCTCAACTTGGAAGAAAACATGCCCTGTGTTATGTTATGTTATGTTAATTTATGCTATGTTGAAATGTATACTACACTACACCCGAGATGGTATCCAGGCACTTCCAGATCTAAATAGATTTCACAATCTCAATATCCTAGTCTCTAAGCAACAAACACCAATCAACTAATGTATCACCGATCTAGCACTGGATGACATATGGCATTCAAGCTCTCACAGCCTCCAGGATCCCCGTTGTACAGTGCTAATTAAAATAAACAGACCAAAGCCCAACACAATAACATCTCCTGCACAACTAATGGAAAATAATTGCAAATTCAGAAATTGATCCCATGAAATTATTCAATAGCAAATCATTACATTAAACAATCTACAATATAAAAATATTTATGAACCTATTCCTGACAAAAAAGTCATTAATAAGTTATTCACATCCATCCTTCCCAAGCACATGCACTTAGTTGTGGAATGCTACAGACATCTACGCTTTCTAATATTTTCTTAAATTGTGATCACTAAGTGATTGGGCCTGGGCCAGTAGTTTATCATATTCTACTGAACTGACAACACTCAGCTATACCAATACATGAATCGTTGAACCTTTTAGACAAATATCTCAAAACCATCTAGAAGTGAATGCCTGCAAAGAGTTTTAGTTTAATTAACACCTAATTTATCCTATGCCAGTTGCCATATCAAAAGTCACCAGCTCCATGATCTGGGCAAAACCTAAATATACCCTCCAGATGGTCCACATACAGCCAAAATCAATATATACATTATAGATTTTTAGTTCTGTGAATAGAAGCTGCTTGATGCAATGGACGAACAACCACAGAACCAAGCTTTCTCTTTTAAAACACTCCATCTCTCAAGTGTTATCAACAGCTGAATGTCAGCAAACTACTCTAAATACAACCATTTGCACAAGCCTTTAATGAACCCATTGCCCCACAAATTTGTAAAAATAAACTTTCACAACAATTCAAATATTATTTATGCACTTAAGTAATTTTGTCAGGGGTTATAGACTAGGATTGAACAGTTTGGTTATATGTCTCTTTTAAAAAAACAAAAGATTGTTTATCAACCAATCTACTTTCTCTTGTCTCTCTCTACAGGGCCACTCCCAAACTTTTTCCTTCACCCCAGCTGTTTTTTTAACCCACTTTTATAGGCTTTTAGTGCTTCGTGCATTTTACCAGGGCTAACCAGTGCTAAGGTACTTGTGCTCACTCCATAAAACATGGTATAAATGACCTATATCTGATTAGCATATTTATTTTACTTATACATCCTAGTAAAGTGGTATACCATATTTCCCAGAGCCACTATATCAATTGCTACTAGTGCACATGCAGCACTTATTCTGCCTCCATTTAAGTAGACCCTTAAATTATGTCTCAGGCTTGCCAATGGGGCCTCTGTGCGGTTTTAAACTGTTGATTCGACCTGTGAAATAAACCCTCCAAAAGGCCTAAAACTCCCTTTTTAATACATGTAAGTCACCACTAAGGTAGGCCCTAAACAGCCCATATTGCAGGGTGCAGTATATTAAAAAAGCCAAACATTTACGTTGTACATGTCCAGGTAGTGAAAAACTCACAAATTAATTTTTCACTGGTGTGAGGCCTACCGCTCACATAGAGTAATATTGGGTGACCGAATTACATTTAATACAAAGCTTTTTCTTGGTAGCAGGTAGAAATGAAATATTTGGTGTCTAATGAATTATAATTTAAGATCATTTTTAATGATAAAGTTGTATTTTAAGACACAATTGTGAAAGCACCACTTTTAGAAAGTTGACACTTTCGTGACCTAATCAATTGGTGCCTGCATTCTGTTCCTCCTCCCAGACTGCCGCACAACAAAGGGACGGGGTCCTGGCAGGATGGGCTATCCTAGCAGGATGAGGGTGCAGAGCTGCACACAGCTCCACTTGCCCTACAAAAACACTGCCTCTGCTCACACACAAAGAGCATCACATTAGACCAGTGTAACTGCATACAACCTGGGACCAGGGGAGGGAGACAGGACATTCCAGACACATCTATGTGTGGAAAACTCAAGAAGTTTCTTTCACTTCAAAGGTGGCTCCAGGTTTAAAAATAGAACCCTCAGATCCACTCTTCAGTTCACTTCTGGAACTGTGGAAGGACTCTGAGGACTGCCCTGCTGCCTATGGTCTGCTGTATGCTCCAGAGGGCTGCCCTGCTGCACCACGAAGACTGCCCTGTGCCCTCAGAGGACAACCCTGCTGCTTGAGAGAATCCTGCTTCCCTGCTCGATCCCAAGACTTCCAGAGTGACCGCAAGGGCTATTCAGCTGGTCTCCTGATCAAAGCCTCCGGAACAGAAAAGGCTCCAACCATCATGAACTCACACCTGGACCAAACCTGAGTGAGTTCTTGCCCTCTAGGTGGTGCCCCTCCAGGCATTGACCATTGAAAGTGGTCCTAAAGCTGCCCAGATAGCCCAAATCTTTCAAAAAGTGCTCTGAGAACTGAGAGGAGACAGGGACCTACTTGATCACCAATCTGCTTGAGGTGCTTCATCATTTGGCCGTACTTACAGTAGCTCCCACTACGATTTTCTCCACAGCAGCAAATCCTGTTTATTGGCTCCTGTCAGAAGAGATATCTGGCCTTGTGGAGCACTGGTTAGCTTCAGCCTACAGTTCCGTCACACTGGAGAGTTTCTACTTCCATTAAAGTGTCTAAGGGCCTGATTACAAATATACCAGGATGGGGATGCCATGGCTTTTTGGCAGTCCTCCCGCCCACTTCCTTGGTGGTCTGGTCGCCTGATCATGAAGTGAGTGGGAGCGCTGCCTCAGGACCACCGCCAGCATGTCTGCTACGGTGGCAGCACAGGCAGAGCCGGCCCATGGAGGCGGGCTTGTGTAGCTCGCTGCCAGCCCAATCACGACCTGCCTTTCCGCTGACCTGTTCCTGGTAGGGACAGCGCCATACGAGAGTCAGCAGAAAGGCAGGTAATCGGTCAAAGTAATGGCTTGAGGGTGAATGTACCCATGTGTAATGTAGCTGGAGGTTATGTAGTGCCATCCAAAGCCTTCAGGTTGGGCGCGCGCAATGTTTCAATTGCACAACAGAATGCAAAGCAACAGTGTGCCTGACTGGCTGAAGGCATCACAGTATGGCCTGTCACAGCTGAAGCGGGCCACTGTTGTGACTCCACCGCCCACACACATCAAGCCCTATGGGAGCCTCTTAATATGGTGATCGCAATGCCACCGACTTGGCGGCAGTTTCCGAACTGCCACCGTGGTGGGCAGGAGGTAAGACTGCCATAATTAGGCCCCTAGTCTGCCATAATCAAGCCCTTAGTCTGAACGTAGAAATCTTCACCTTAACTTTGTCCAGCAGCTCCCCGACAATGAAACCTTCTCCTTGGCCACCACAATCTGCTTTGCACCACTAAACTTTACCTTCTCAAACATTATCCTTCAAAAATTCTTCTATGACCGAAGGTAAGTGGAAACCAGACCCAATCCACTTTATCTATCTAACCCACACTCCATCTCAGTCGGCCATAACTTTCCAATTTGCCCCGGTCTCATATCACTAAATGTCCGAGGTTGACACAAATGTTTTGCCATTATTTTTCATTTAAACTTTAAAAATTGATAACTTCGGTTCTACTGATTGAATTTTAAATATTTTGGTGTTGAATTATTTATTAAAATTGACTCTATTGTTTCTCAGCTGGTTTGTGATTTTTCTTGTGTTGCGTTTTCACTTTATGACTGTTTAAATGCTCCACAAATTCTTTATACATTGCCTCCAAGCTCAACCTGGCTCCTTTTGTGCCAACATTCCACTGAGTTAAGCACAATGTAATTCAGTGGGTTTTTTTCTGGTTCACCCTGACAAGGATTGTGGCCGTTGCTTGAGAAGGGCTCATGCCCCCTTCAACCCACAGCCCAATTTCTCACAGGGTAAATATGCAAAAGTGGATGACTTGCAAATGTGGCTATTTTTTAACTTAGCCAGCTTAGAAAAGTGGAATGTTTGAGAAGTTTAAATCAACGTTGCAGCTTTAGCAGCTCTTCACTGCAGCAAGCCACTCAGGTCACAGGATGGACTGCTGCCATTTGACGGCAGACTAGATTTCCCCCAGCAGAGCCATGAGTTCCACCCCATCATTTTCCTCTCCCTGATCTTTGAAGCTCGCCACCATCACTGTCCTTGCTATCGCTTACCACCCCTGTTCAAAGCTGACAACTCTTGCCCTGGTACCTGTGTAGAATGAGTGTAGGGCAGGTTAGAAACCGTCATTTCCTACTAGCAATAGATCATTTTCTCACAAAATAGTCACCTTAACCTGATCAGACAACCTAAACATCACTGCGATCGAAGTTGGAAATCTAAGCCCACCTTCGCCAAGGGTGTAGCTGCCAACCCTTTGGACAAAGTATTAAACGTTGTCCCTTTCTAGAACAAACTTTCTAACTGATCCCCGTGCTCTTTAGTCGATTAAAAGTTCACTCATTTTCTTTAAAAAAACAGCTGTTGGCATTGATCTGAAGTGCATCACGAGTGAAGCAGAACAAATGCACTCTAAGGGTTTAGTCTGGTGGATGGTGACACCATCACACATGTGACGGTTGTCCCGTCCACCTCACAAAAGTATATAATACACATGTAGTAACGTGAACTGGCTATCTCCCATGTTTAACCTGCTCTAAATTCTATGCCTATGTCCTCTTCCAATTCAAAATTTTTAAATGTTTATCCTCTTTAATGTTGATTAAAATACATTATGTAAAACTTTTACTGTACTTCAAAAACATTTAAAAATATACCTGAATGAAACTTTTGTCAGGGGAAGTGTTCTCACGAGGAGCTCGTTGACATGCATAAATGACCATTTAGCACCTCTACACGTGGTTCAACACATCAAATCAATCCTCATATTTTACTTTGTGAAATGGGGACAGCGGTTACTTCTTGTCCTTGGAACAACTGTGCTTACTATTTTTCTTCCTCTATAATCATCTTTTAAGGTGTTTCACAAATCTCCTATTGTTCGGTCTTCCTCTGTGCAATCCATGGATGATGGAGAACAACCATTATGTAGCTTCCTACTTGTGAGCAAAATTATTTTACATACTCTTGTTGATAACGAGTACATCATTCATAGTGCCCCTGTGAATCAGTGTGAAGCACACAGACAATGATCACTAAGGGGTCTATTATGATGGCGGGAGGGCAAAGTCTGCCCGCCACCATAACTGAATGCAGGACCGTCCGCCAGGGGTGCGGTGGTCCCGCACCTGCAATTAGGATACCACCTCCATCGTGGCGGTGGCATCCCCTATTCCCAGCATTGTGGTGGGCAGTGCTCACTGCACCGCTTGCCACAGTGCTGGGAATGCAAGTTGTGCATTGGCATGCACAATGTGACAGGCACCCCCACCCCCAACCACCTGGGGGCCCACTACGGGCCCCCAATAGCAAAGACCGCATGCCTTTCCATGGCGGCAATACCGCCATGGAAAGGCTGATCTCCGCCTGCATGATAATATGGATGGCGGTGTCCTGCATCCTAATATGGCGGGGGGACATTCAGGTGTGGATGGCAGGCGGATCGCCCCCGCCATCCTAATATGCCCCTTAGTGTATAGTTTTATATGCAATGGAAAATAACAATTGAACGTAAAGCACTGTAGGACCTAAATGTGTGCCGTTTATAATAGAAATATAACTGTGGAGTTGTGTTTCAAATGTAGGCAACATTAAGAAAGCATAATGTGCTAGAAATTCTCTTGAAAGTATTATGTTTTCAGAATACACAACAACGCTGCCACTAAAGTGGGCCATTTGGACAAGGACATGCTGAAAACAAGGTACATTCAGCGAATGGAAGGTTTCGTTCTGGACGACGGCATTTATGGAGAGTTAAGACGTCTCTATTGTCTTGGATAAGGGATCTGGGATACAAGAATCAAAAGTTACCATGGATCACTCTTAGGTATGTGGCCATTTGAATCTACAATGTGCCGGCTATGGGAGAATCTGTTCTAAGTTTAAGAACATGGAAATTCAGACAGTTTTTAATGACATTTGTGTTTATGAAAGGTTCTAATGATAGCCCGTGAATGAAATTATTATTAAATGCGTCAACAGTTCATGGATATTAACTTCTCATGATATGTTTTGAAAAGTTATAGCACTTATACCAGAATGAAGAGGTGTTTGGTAACCTGAGGCAGTTTGAGTAGTGACATTCCCATCGGCCTATTGTTAGTTTATTTTATTATAACGTTGCATTTTATTATTTCCGTTGTCATGTATGTCATCTGATGTTGTTCCACAATGGAACAATATCGATGTTATTATAATGACAATTGTGGCAGTTCAATACGCATTCATAATAAGTACACGTTCACCTGGAGTTTATTATACAATATGAATAAACTCATTTTAATGCAATACCTAAAATGGCCTCTAACCAGGCGCAGTTGATTATACCTAAGGTGCAATACATGCCAGCTACTATGCAATTATCTAATTGCCCTCTCAGTCACTAAGATTCAGCACAAGAGGGCTGATGTGGGCTGATGTGACACATGAAAATTTGGTGAGATCAGTGAAATATAAGTTTGTTCCAAATGGATGCGTCTGAGCAATGAGCACTGTTATGCTGGCATCATATAACAAACTCCCTTCCCAATTTAAAAGCAGCTCAGAATTCACGCTCATAATCTCTTTGTACAGCAATCTCAACCAACCAGGTATTTTGTGCCTATTTCATTAACCGTCCATGATATAGGAAGGGCAGGGCTAATATTCTTTTAACATAGTTATCAGCAGCTGTGAGTGCAAAGACCTTATATTACACCTCACACTAAATCATGTATTGTAATATATTGCACCCAATATGTAGCACCTGTTCCCAGGTAAAAGAGTTCCCTGGAAACATAGAGTACTCTATGTGAAAGCTCTTGGCCCTTATGTTGCACTAGCAGTAAGGTTGGATGTGATTTTTTAGGGATGGTTGCTGCATGTAGCAGTTCAGATTTTCCACAGCTAGGGTAGGTAAAAAAAATCATGATTTTATAAAAGGCATGACGATATGTTATGCACATCTCTTTATTGGCACCGACACACAGCAGCAACCAAAATTAGAACTTTAACAATAGAACATTCTGATCAAACAAGCATCCATCGTACTTCTTTTTTGATGAAAATAAAACAAGACCTCTTCAATGAACAGCTACCATGGCATGACCTTATCCAGTGAACTTTCTCCAGCACACTTTTCCGCAATAAAAAATACAATTTAAGGGTGGGATACACCTTGAGAGGGATAATATTAGACTGTGGCTTTAATAGAATCATGATTTTCTACCCACCCCAGCTGTGGAAAATCTGAATTTCATGTAGAGATGGAGGTCAACATTATGCATGTTCAAAGCCTTGCCATGACATACACTGCAGCACACTCCACTAGTTTAAAATAAAAAGTTTTAAACACAGAATCTACCTCTAAATCTGCTGAAGACAAAAAGATTTCTAGACTTCCTCCCACAGACAAGGCTTTGAAGCTATAGCGCCTCTTGCAAAATGTGCCCCAAATCTAAAAAAATTAATTCCTGCTTTTTTCATGATCTCTTTTACTCATCTCACTAAAGGGGGACATGAAACAGGCAAATGCAGATATCTGAAAGAAAGCAACAACTAAGAATCTTCCTGTCCTCTCAAACTCCTAGTTCTTCTCTCATATCCTTCAAACACCTAGCTACACACAACCTGTCATTTATCCCAATATTGGGTACAAAAATTGTACTAGACATGTTCTTAGCTCGCCTCCTAATTCAAAAACTTACAACTCGTGGAAGATAACTTCTAGAAGACACCTCCAAATTCCTTATGTCTGAAACTCTTTTGAAAGAAACTAAGCAACGTAACAGCTAGTTTAAATAACAACTCCCTCGAAGACAAGAACTCATTCTCTTCTCAACCAGACTTTCTACAGAAGCCAAAAGGACATCCAGATCCCTCTCAGACAACCAACATACCCATCTCTTCCATGCTAATCTGTAAGCCTATGATGTACCGGGATGAGCACCGTATCCTCTGATGACAAGTCTGAAAATGCCATACTCTCCTAAAATAATTCAGCCTATCAACTGCAGTTGACCCTGTAACACCAGCTTGTCACATTGCCATACTGGATTCACCAACAACCTCACACATCCTGGTAGAAACACTGTATCATAGACAAACAAACTTATTACATCCGTAAAACACACCTGAGACGGCCAAAATGGAACCACCAATATCTCTTCCACTTGTTCTCTCCTCACCTGCACTACCAGCCTCTGTATCATGGAAAATGGGGGAAATGTATAATAGCGTGCTGACTTTGAATGTTGCAGAATATTGTAAACTGAGTATTTATTCTGCTCACAAACAGATTCATTTGAAAAGAACCCCATCTTTTCTCCAAATCCCTGAACACCTCCCTATTCAAAATCCAATCACTGGAGTTTTTCAGATTCCTCAAGTTTCCATCTGCCTCTAAATTGCTCAAACCTAATTGTGCTGAGCTTGCACCATAACTTTCTGGCATAGACAAAAATGCCAAAAATCTTTTGCCTAATTTGCCAATGCCTTCAAAGGAGCCCCCCCTCTCCGGTTCACATACATCACCGCTGACACATTATCCATTCTTCCCAAAACACAAGACTTTGCACGGTCTTTAACAAAATGCCTCACAGCAAAATACCCTGCCAACAACTATAGGTAGTTGATATGCATCTATTTCTCCTGTAAAGACCACTTTCCTCCTGTTGTCAAAGAACCACATCTCATTCCCATCTTTGAAGATTGGAACCAGATTCCAAGCCTCTAAATTTACCATCCAACTCCTGCTTTGTATCCATATTCACTCAACATTCTGAGTATCTCCTCATTCCCATCCAAAGATGATGAGCCTTCAATCTGTGTCAAACTCTGTAATCCAATGGGGCTGGAATGATTGCCTGAATTGATACCGAAAGCAAACTCAAAAGCCTTGCTAGCTACCATAGTGAAATCAATTTGTTCTCTATTTCTCTGCAAATCTTCTTCACCTTTTCTACTTGTAATTTCAACACACACTCCAACGTCTGTACCACAAAACCTAAAAATACTGTCTGACTCAGCACCAAACATGATTTTGTCTTGTTTACAAAGGAACCCACATCCTCCAATATATGTACTGCTAAATCCTTCTGTTCTAGCGCCAGTTCCTTTGTCTCTGCTATGATCAGAATATAATCCAAATATACTATCAAATGAATATCCCTCGACTGCAACCATGCCATTACAGGTCTCACCATCTTTGTGAAATACCATGGATCCGTATGGCCAGGTTCTACCTACACCCCCTCCTCCCTTAACCCGACCCAGAAAGTGACATGAGAGGAGTTTGGATGTGGGGAGCGGAAACCCACCGGCCGTATTAATTAAACAAAATTAATAACATTATCAAAATTTACAATATTTACAAAAAAGTTTAAGTAGAAAATTATGTATTACATTGATTACAATTGATAAGTACAGATGGCAGATGGCTAACCTTAACATAACTCTGATACAAAGGTTTCCTATCCAAATCTAACATATCTTTAATAATCATTACAGCATTTATTTTTCTGCGTATCCTAATTGGGCCTACGGCAAGTCCACTAACTGGTGTCAGATCCTTATCAACTTAACCACGCCCTCCAGCCGGAGTGCGCATGCACAGAGGGCCCGTTCACCGTGAGGGTACTTCCCCCCCCAGTTACCCCCGTACGCTCTGTATATTATCTCCATCAAAGGGGCCCTTGTAGTTCTGCGCCATTTACTGGCACCGTTGTGCACGTGTGGGGTGGCCAACCAGCCTAGAGAAAGTGTGACTCCCTCCTCCCCCGCACCCAACTGCCCCTGGAGTTCTAGGAGAGACCACTTGTCCCTCCCACTTGGGCGACCCCATTCAAGAATGGCGCCGCCCTCTAAGGACCTTAAATTTACTGCTCACCAATCATGACCTTACCACCTGACCAAAGAATAGCATTAAATAAGACGACTGATGACCTGTGAACTTAACAAGTTAATATGAACACAATCATGATATACATCATATGACCCATACATATACAAAACAGTAATACTCACACATAAGCATTAAAACAAAACTTGCTTCTAGGGGATAGTGGGTGGGAAAATCAAATTACAGCCTCCTAGCGAGGCTGGTGTGGCAGACTAGCGAGCAAGGAGCGAAGAGACTGACTCCTGTGCTCCCCAGCCTTTTATTCAGTTTACATGCCAGACCGGTTCTAACCGGCCTGGTGTTGGCCCGTCGCGTGACCCGGAAGTGATTCCAATCACTTCCGGGTCACGCCCCCCGGGCCGGGACCAATTGCTGAGGAGGCGCACCTGTCGCGTCACTAAAGTGCACAACAGGCTTGCCTCCCGGTCTGGAGGGGCCCGGCACGACCGCCATACTTTTGGCATGGCCGATGCCAGCCCCGCCGTTCTCATGTCAACCCAAATAGGAGACAAGTGACCCTTCACATCGCCTCCCACCATTGAAACCTCAGATAGTCTCTGTGTTCCTGACATAATGGTACTATTGAATATGTGTACTTTATATCCAGACATGTTAACCAATCTCTCTTCATTAGAAGGTCCCTCAGTAAATGGATACCTTCCATCTTGAAGTGATTGTAATGCACCAAATAGTTCGACTACTTCAAATTTATCACTGGTCTCATGCCGTTGTCCTTCTTTTCCAGTAAAAATGTGTTGCTTACAAACCCTTTTGTACCATCTTTGTAATGATCAGGAATGAGAAGATGTTTCATTCATATCCCCATGGACAAAGCTAATAAACATGGATTTACAGGACTATGAGTACCATGATCCTTTCCTTGACCTTTCTGCCCGTCTCCTGTTTTAAAGGTAGCCACATCAAGTTCCTAACATGTACTATTTGAATTACGCCTAGCTGGACAGAGAGGAGGAATGCTTTCTCTCTAACTTCCAGTTGTCATATTCATAGAACTTTGGAAGTTCACAGCATTAGGAATCCTCGTGGAGCCTAGTCACTCATAAGTCTGCCGAGTTAATGTGGCCTCTGTTATACCTCTGTGATATGAGGTGAACAGTGCTGTGGAAGAGATTTCTATTCAGGAAAAATCAAAGTATCATCTTAGTAATATCTGTTTCAGTTTTCTGTTTTAGTGCGGCAGGAATACATTTGTCTCTTTTCGTAGTGAAGGCCGGTAACTGCTTTCAATTTAAAAAATAAAAACCCTTTTGCAAACAATTGACATCTCCAAGCAAAATAAGACTCACCTTCTTAGCCAAAAGACTTTTTCTTTCATGTTCACTCTTCCAAGTAAAACTCTAAGGTTCAACGTGTTTATCAAGAAGCTCATAGAATGTGGATTTGTTGTGCTTGACAGTAAAACCATGTTATTAGTTTTCAGCTTCAAATGTTTAAAAGAATTTGCAACAATAATGAACTCTTTTGAGAAAAATAAGACTTGGTTGTTCAGATACTCCAGGAAAGTGTAGGATGAATTATTTAACTAAGGTGATCTTTGGGAGCAATTCAGTTTCATTGGCAAATACAAACTCAGGTCAAAGAACAATTGACATTACTTAACAAGTGCTAAGGAAAGCGTTATTTTGAGTTTCAAAGACACAATGAATTCAAGCGCTGATCAAAGCACAGTCGCGAGAACAGCTTAAGGAAAGTTGACTCAATTGTGAGAAGATAATCACAAGACTTTATCATAGCTGGAAGGTGCAATCTATGTGTAATTTTCTTCATGAGAAAATGTGGAAAAAGTACAATTGTATCAAGGCTTTTCACTCTCTCTACGTTTCCTGAAAGATAAATAAGGATCTTATTTTGGAAAAACCCATCTCCTTTTGGAAGTAAAGATTTTCAAGGCATTTATAGAAGGTGCCAGTTACATTACAAGTATATACATTTTACATGATTATTTAATTTAAGACATGCACACACTGTACAAATCGTTCTTACATTTGTCATTTCAGATCTCCTTCCCAGCAGTCCCTTTCCCTCCTCCTTCACCTTACCTGGCATCTCATTGGCCCTGTGTTATATTCATTCAGGAACCCAGTTGTGTCTGGAGGTGGTTCCATTCTTAGCATCATGCTATTCCTGAGAAGCATCAGACTCTTTCCTGCCAGACCTGACAGAATGGGAAACCCACAACCATTTTCTTTTGCCAGGTAGAAAAAAATTCAGAATGGCTTCTTTAGATGATGTACGTAATGCTTAGCCACACTACAACAAAAAATGGTTGCAACTAGAGTTGAGACAACAACTTTAGCTAATTTAGTAGCTAGGACTCAATCCTCTACCACCCCTCATCCTACCAGTGTAGACACAAGTTCTCTAGGACCCTCAATGCCCAAAACTATTTCTGTGATGACATCTCTGTCGATTCCCCTCAACATACCTGAGAAGATGGGGGGTGATCCAAATAAAATTTGTGTTGACCATTTTCTTTTCCTGATCTTGGGTCACCTTCCTTATTTCTTATCTGGAAGATGATGATGCTCAGTGGGCAGTTCCTTTAGTGAACCAAGAGGACCTGATCTTCTATAATTGGTCTAATATTGAGGATGAATTTGTCAAGGTATTTAGTCAAAGTGTTGCTACCCTATCTGCTGATAAGGAACTTCTAAAGTTCAAACAAGGGAGTCAAGACCATCATGCATATCTAGCCCATTTTAGTCAGCTGGTTGGAGAGACAGTCTGGCCTGAAGGAAAAAGGGGAGCAATATTTTATCAGGGCTTAAAATGCATTAGCACAGGTGGAACCCCAACTCAAGGATTGCATTGACCTTATTAATCTTTCCCTCAGGCTTGATCATCGAATGAATGAGCAAAAAGGTGATGGGCATAGGCATTTTGTTAAATCTGATTAGGTGTTTACGTCCTCAATTGAATGAAGAAATAACCAATGCTTAGGAGAACCTATGGACATTGGATCCATGTATTCTCCTGTCTGTCAGTCAGGTAATAACTTTATTTGATTTCCGCATGAACAACTTCACAGGGGATACCCTGTGGGACACCCAAGAGGCTAAATGAATAATTGCAGCAGCCCATGTTCTTTCTCTGCTTCTGAGTCTTGGTGCACTCCTCATGACGCTTACCTTCTGTCCATCTCCTTGACTCTACAATATTGTTTCTGTTTACAATCTGCAGGCCTTCTCTTCTCCTGCACAAAAGGAGAACGCTCTTTACCACTCCTGCTTACCTTTCTAGACCAGTTCAGCCAAATGCAGATGTACCATCCAATTTGGCATTGAGATAGTTTATATTTTTCTTTTAAAAAAACACAATTTCTAGAACTGTCTTCACTACCCCATAAATTGTATTTTTTAAACCTAGCTGAAAGAACATTTAGATACGACTTGGTCTCTAGAGCTTGAAGACTGTTTGCAATGCATTTAACTGAACTGTGTAATTCCTACATTTACTTTCACAACAGATTTGATGATGATAATGTGCTGCTCATCGCCCTGGTTAATTTCCCCAACTCCCTTTTCCCATTTATTCATCACACCCCTAACTCTCCTCCCACAGGCTGTGTGATTTATTGAGGTGTGAATTAATTTATACCATAAATGTATCACACTCTTGGTGGGGCGGATGTGGTGAAAGTGACACCAGCTCACTGCAGGATCTTCAATTACCTGAGCAATAGCCCATACCAGCCCCACTTACCTATTTACGCATACAAGTGATCCATAATTTAGATATATAACATAATTTGTCAACATCATCAATCAGGCCTTGTGTTGTGTGAATGCTTAACATTGTCCACTCCTGACTCATAGTCAACTTTTCCAGACTTAGGAGTTTCGTAGGTTTGTTTGAATTAAATACTAGCTCCCCATTGCTTAGAAGAAGTTACTAATGCTAGTTTTTGTTATAATATCAAGTCATCTTGGTTGTTTCAAAGTGGTAGTCTGCTCTCATTCTTTGTAATGTTATGATATAGTATAACCCACTAACTCTGTGTGTTCTTTCAAAGTAGTTGCCTTTGATGGATAATATTTTTGGTACGGGCCGTACCCATGCTCTGAGGGCGTGGGTACGGCCCGTACCACCATTGTAGTGGTGATGTAGGGGTACGCGTGGTACGGGCCATACACACGCTCTGAGGGCGTGGGAACGGCCCGTACCACCAGTGTAGTGGTGATGTAGGTGTACGCACCGTACCCACGCCCTCAGAGCGTGTGTACGGCCCGTAAAATGCGTACCCCTACATCACCACTACAATGGTGGTACGGGCCGTACCCACGCCCTCAGAGCGGCGGTATGGACCGCATCACCCGTACCTCTAGGGCACCAGTACATTAGTGATACAAGGCGTACACACGCCACAAATGTTGGCTTAGGGCCTGGTGCAGCATATAACCAGTATATTGGGGTGTGTTCATGGCCTGGACAGCAGTGTACAGCACCAAGGGTGCGGGTGGGCGGGTGGGTGTCTGCCTAGGAGTCCCAGAAGTGGACAGAGACATGTGAGGGGTGGGTGCCTATCACTCCCAGCAGTGGACAGAGACATGTGAGGGTTGGGTGCCTATCACTCCCAGCAGTGGCCAGAGACATGTGAGGGGTGGGTGCCTATCACTCCCAGCAGTGGCCAGAGACATGTGAGGGGTGGGTGCATATCACTCCCAGCAGTGGACAGAGACATGTGAGTGGTGGGTGCATATCACTCCCAGCAGTGGACAGAGACATGTGAGGTGTGGGTGCCTATCACTTCCAGCAGTGGACAGAGACATGTGATGGGTGGGTGCCTATCACTCCCAGCAGTGGACAGAGACATGTGAGGGGTGGGTGCCTATCACCCCCAGCAGTGGACAGAGACATGTGAGGGGTGGGTGCAGAGGAATACCAGCAGTGGACAGAGACATGTGAGGGGTGGGTGCAGAGGAATACTAGCAGTGGACAGAGACATGTGAGGGGTGGGTGCATATCACTCCCAGCAGTGGACAGAGACATGTGAGGGGTGGGTGCATATCATTCCCAGCAGTGGACTGAGACATGTGAGGGGTGGGTACCTATCACTCCCAGCAGTGGACAGAGACATGTGAGGGGTGGGTGCCTATCACTCCCAGCAGTGGACAGAGACATGTGAGGGGTGGGTGCCTATCACTCTCAGCAGTGGACAGAGACATGTGAGGGGTGGGTGCCTATCACTCCCAGCAGTGGACAGAGACATGTGAGGGGTGGGTGCCTATCACTCCCAGCAGTGGACAGAAACATGTGAGGGTGGGTGCAGAGGAATACCAGCAGTGGACAGAGACATGGGGGTGTGTACATCATGATCAGATGACCACAACTCCATGGGTGTACGTACGCATCCCTAATGTTCGACGATGTTGATAGTGCCATAACAACACATCACTGACAGCAGTGTCCCACTCCCATGAGGATGGATGCATTTCCCCCACTGCATGACACAACACATGTGGGTGTGAGGACAAATGACACATGCATACCCACCCCTGGCGGATGCAGCACAATACACACACAGAGATCATGCCACAAGACTGTATACTCATGTCAATGCCCACTAAACTAAGAGAGCCAAAGGGAACACACACTGTCATGCACATCCCAGGACTGATAGGAATGTACAGGTGCTGGGACAGCCACCAAGATGTTGCCTCTCATGGATGGAATAGGGTGGAGTTCCCACAGATACAACGCCCACAATTGTCAGTCAGGTGCCCAAATACCCTGCAGAACAAGTACCAATTGTGTGTTAGGCTGGGATAACACACATGCATAGTGCGGAAAATGGTGAATGTCGCCATTAAGGCATTACAACATACTCAATACACAAGTACAGTGACTAGCAAGGATGGCACAGACGATGCAGCCGGAGACATTGCTGAGCAGGCATGGCCATAGTTGAAGGGATCCGTCACCAACAAAGGAAATGTAGACACAGGTCAGCACAACAAATGTGCAACTCCCTGCAGGGAAAATGTCAGGTGCCACAGAGGAAGGAACTCTCCTTGGGACAATGTCTCCAACACAAATAGCACACACGACCAAAGATACTTTGCAGAGACCTTGTGATGGCACGCAGATACCATGGTCCACCCCATGAGCATCAGACTACAAATTTTTCCTGAAACATAACACATTACCACAACCCCAACTCCTGGACCATCAGCACCCACATCAATACCTGAAATACAATAGTGTTCAAAGTGAAAAGAAAAAGCTTTATTCAGCATTAAATGAAAATGTATAAATGGACACTATTTACAAAGGCACATGGCCAGTCCAGATCAGAAGTCCTTGGGGGGGGGACACATGGCCCCGCGTCTCCCCTAGCTTGCCTGCACATTAGAACCCTCAGGTTCGTCGACTGGGGGGGGGCGCATCATGTGGGGAATGTCCAGGCACCGCAGGGACAGGAGGTGTAAGGGTAGGTGTGGTGGGTGCAGGGACGGACGCCTCCACCACAGGGGGTGGGGCAGCACCAAAGGTGGAGGTCAGCTCGGCACTGCACACTTCTGCCAGGTCGTCAAGCATATCCCCTGCACCCGAAGAAAACACAGGCTCAAAGGAGGGGGGGGGTCAGAGTGATGGGGTGCAGAGCTACTGGGGGAGGGGGTGGACAGGGGGGACTCAACTCCCCTACCCGTGGAGTGCCGTTCCCGTTTGCGGGCTGGAGAGCCAGAGGGGCTGAGGCCCAGCACAGCCAAGTAGGCCTCCTTGTCAGGTTGTGTGGTAGGGGTGCCGAGGGGAGTGCCATCGGAGGGACTGGGTAGTGCGGCATGTGGACTCGGACTGTGGCTGCGTGTATGCCTGTGTGCCCCAGACCCAGTGGGTGTGCCTTCATCCCCCTGAGTGTGAGTGCCAGGAGGAGTGCACTTGCCCTTACGTGTTGGTGTGATGCCTGTGTCTGGTGGGGTGCGTGCTTGGGAATGTCTGTGTGTGCTTGGGGCAGGCATGGGAAGTGTGGATGGTGCAGGGGGTAGGGGGGAAATGAAGCGCTGCAGGAGACTCACTGCTGCCGTCAGTGAAGAGTCCATGGACCTCAGCAACATCCGTTGGTCAGACATCACTGATGACATGCCCTCCATGTACGACACCATCTGTGTCAGCAGTCTGGTGTGGCCATGGAGGACAGTTAGGATCGATGTCTGGCCAACCTGCAACTGCCGCAGAATGTCCACAGACTCTGCAGTGAGGGCAGCAGGGGGGACAGGGGCAGGGGTTGCGGTGCCTGGCACGAAGGAGACACGGTGTTGCCTAGCATGGACAGAAGGGACCGGAGCACCTGGGAGGGCGGTGATGGGAATGGAGGGGACGGTGACAGATGTAGTGCTGCTCCCAGGTGTTGTAGCAGCCTCCGCCCCCTCGAGGAGTTCAGCCTCGGACCCGTCAGCGTCGTAGTCAGTGTTGTCACTAGACAGGTCCTCTGCCTGACTCCCCTCGCCCTCCGTGCCACTAGCTCCTGCAGACTCGCCAGCAGTGGTGGCAGCGGTGCTGGATACCTCCTCCACGTCCGTGCAGGTGTCTCACTCGGTGTCCTCCGATGATGCTTTGGGCAAGGTGAAGATAATCAGTCACCTGTATACATCTGACACATGAGTCCAAAAAAAATGTCACAGTGCATATCAGGAAATGCATCATGAGTAACATCTAGAATAGTCCGCACATATGTAACCCTGCACTCCCCAGTTGGTTGACCCACCATGCCACTTGGAAACAATGGAGATTATGACACAACAGCAAATAACTTGATATCGAATTATACTGAGAAGCTAGTGTCTGGGAACAGTTGAGCACAGCAAGACTATGAAGGCATGCCACCTCTTGTTCACTGTGAACAAAATAGTATTGGTGCACCCCAGGCCTAATAACAGACCTCAATGCTGAAGGTGTCCCCACACTCTGAGACCTGTGAGTACTTTGGAAACCCAAACGAAAAACATTGCGATCCCTTGGGATTCACAACACTTTACACAATGTACATGTTTAGAATGTGTGAATGTGCCACTTTGTGAACAGAACACACATCTGCCTGTATAACAGAAGTCACACAATGAGGTGCACACAAAACTATATTTACACAGTCATTGTATGAGCTGCCAGCCGAATTCAAATAAGCCACTGTAAAGAAGAAATGGGGTATCAGTAAGTACATATACATGGCACCACGGTGGTCTGGATGACTTGACACTCGTAAGTTGGTATCAGCAACAACCAAGGACTTACCCAAATGCAAACAAACTGTGTGAACATGGAGCTTTATAATCAGAAAACAAGTGGTAATCGAACTGTGCCTTTCTTTAAAATGTGCCAGCGTGTTCACGGAAAGTGTAAATGTACTTTCTTTTGCACTTCCCTGGGAGACATCTGTCATGCAGGCACATTATTGTCCTTCACAACAAACTAGAAAAGTGAAGCATATGAAAAATTGAGACATGTTGCCAATTATAGTGAGTGCCAAGGTGCAATACTTCTTGACTAACAACTTGAATCATGCCACCTGTCACATGGCCATCTGTACCATGATTAGGGGTGGGCGGAATTTGCGTAATTGCGTTACGCAAATCTCCGCGAAACGGTAAAAAATCTCCGCGAACACGCAGAAATTCCGCGAACACGCGGAATTGCTTGTTCGCGATGCTTTTTTCCTGTTCACAATTGCTGTTTGCGTGCTCGGGGAGAAATATCTCGCGAACACGCATTTTGAGAACGCGAACAAGCAAAAATTTCGCGAAATCGCGGAAAGCAGACTTTTGAGCAATTTCGCGTTCTCCGCGGAACGCGAAATTACGCAAATTCCGCAAATTTCGCGAGCGGAACGGAATTTACCGCCCAGGCCTAACCATGATGACACAGTTGGCAACACATCTGACCCACTGCCTGTCATGTGGAGTGGCACACATGTCCAAACACAGGACAATGCATTAGCTAATGGGCCTGCAATGTGTCGGGATAAGGAGCACCTGCACTGAGGAGACACCCTCATGGCAAGCAAGAATGTCCACACAGATGTCAGCACACACAGACCAAACTACGTAGCATCTCGAACACACACTGGTGGCAAAAATGGATGAGCATGAGCCATGTATTTTAAATTTTGACACATGCTGCAAAGCACAAACATTCAACCGTGCACAACATGACTGGGTCACTGCATGTTGAGTGTCTGTCCAGACAATTATCACACACAGGTCAGACCTGGCAAGGAGACATAAGGTTTGGACACGTAGGCCTTGCCCGCACAAACCCCCCATACCTGAGACAATGTTATTGAGACCGATCAAGAAGTTACACCTCTTAATCTGGGTTTACTAAAATGTGCATCAAGAATTCCTAAATGTACTCCACATCACCTTGTGAGGCTGCCAACACATATTTGGGACAAACAACCATCAACAGATAGTTGTACATAGACACACAGGCACTGCCCAGTGTGAGGATGCACAAGCAAAATGGGGTCAGCCTGTATAATGGGCACATGTAGCACACTTTAGATAAATACAAATGAGGCCAGGGAACAATGCCACAGAGGGCAACCTATGCTGAACACACAGAGAATGGGCACAGTGTTGGATGACACACATGATTCCGAGGCAAGAGTGTCTTAGGGGACTGTAGTGGGCACACTGCTCCATTGTCCTGGAATTATCTGACTGTAACATGAGCTACCGTCCCAGCACTATGCATATCTCCCCCTCATGCACATCATGTCTGAGGCCACAACATCGGTCATGCATGCTGCAAGTCTGTTCATTTGAAAATCACACTCCTATGTTGAGACTCAGCATCAGTGCCAACTAATATGGACCCCCAAATGACTGAACAGAACAGGGCACAGGCAAGGTAACAACACATGTCTCAGACCCCCCCACATGATGCAGAAAGCAATGTGCACTTGGATTAACTGGCAGCCTGGATGACCATGTGCAATAGTGATTACACACAGACCAGGGAACACATGTCAAGGAGGGGAAGGGAGGAAGAACAGCACCGTTTGACTTTGGAGAATAGGATTTACACTGCACAAATTAACACTCGCAGTGTATCCAGGTGACTGAGCACTTCCAAAAGCTGGTGACACACAACAAACACACATGTACCTACCCCCTTCCTGCTGCTGCAACTCCTGTAACCGCCTATCCAAGTCTGGGAAGACCACCGCCAGGACACGCTTCATCTGGTGGGTCAGGCATCGGTGCCCGCCGTGCTTGCGTGGAGGTGAGTCCTTCAGCTGGCAGCGGGCGATCCTCCGGGTCCAGCACCGGATGTCCTGCCAGCGTTTCCTCACTTGGGCTAGGCGACGACTGCGACCCTCCACCGATCTCACGGCCCTGACGGCCCGCTTCCAGATCTCACTACACCTGCTCCATGTCACAGAGACACACATTTGAACATCTTTGATATGTTGAACAGGGTATAGTATGCTGGCAACAAATAGCACCATTGTCATAGGGACATTAGCCTCTGTGGAAGCCCCAATGCACTACATGGCATTGAATGTACACAGGTGGCATGAGGGGTGCAACACACTCCCTGATCATGGCACACACTGTGCATCACATGCAACACCAGGCTGATGGACAGCACCTCCAAGCAGTCACATGCCCCAGGCCACTGACGCAACCTCAGCAGAGTACACAGACACACACAGGCACAGATCAATCACCTGCCATTGGCAACAGCGGATACAAACCTCACTCTGCACATGTGCCACTTGCCTGTGGGGTGCCACAGGTGTGGTGATAGCTCAGCAAGTCAGACACTCCGCACGGCTTACTTCTCACATCAGATGGGTGGAGCTGTTGCCTCCTCCATGCAGCTGGGGTGCAACACTCCACATAGACACTGACCCACATGACAAGGAACATTCACACACATCAATGTCCAGGGGGCGTACACATCATTTGGACACTCTCACCACTCCTCCACTCAATTCACATACATCTGTGGGTACAGTCACCTGTCACACCGGGGGGGCCACTGAATCACCTCTGGACTATAGAACAAAAATGGCCCAAAGGATTGGGCAGGCTGAATGTGCCATGCACTATGCAGTGAATGTCACAGTAAGCACAATGCAAGTGAGGAGTGCACACAGGAACTACATGCTCTGCATGGGAGACATAAGCCATTCCCCCCCCCGGGACCCACTCTAAACAACATTGCATGTCTGTCACACCTGGACACAATGCCAGAAGTGACAGTCACAAAAAAGTTGCACAGTCAAAGGTAGTGGAGTCAGCACTCACCTGCTCCCCTGGTCTCCCATACAGGCTGGTGTACTGTGGGAGGATGACATCCAGCAATGCCTCATTCTCCTCCTGGCTGAATGGCTGGGCCCTCTCCACAGACCTTGCCAGAGGAAGCACAGGCAACAGCAGTGGTGTTGAGTGAAAGGTAGTGCAGGCAAGTGCCCTCTCATGGGTTCTGGCTGACTTATATCTGCCTTGTTGGACTGTTTCATTTACAGGAGTACAGAGTGATTGGTCAGTTTCATTTGCATCCTACGTTTCCTCCAATCCCTTTAAACATACACCAGTGAGTGCCTTTGCATGGTTCAAAATTTGAGCATAATGTGAAGTCAACAACCACTTTGCAACATTGTATTTAGTTGCCAACTGCCTATTCCAGGCCACATGATAGAAAATTTGAACTTGAAAATCGGTATCCATGACAACCAGCATGCATTTAGGCCCTAATACTTGTCCCTCATGTGTCCCTATGTAATTTAGCAATCCACACACAGGTACGGTGCATTTCACACGTACCCCTACAGCACCAGTTGCACAGTGCGTTTGACACGTATGTGCATGACCAGTGTGTACACATACGTGTACGACTAGTGTGCACACGGACGTGTACGACCAGTGTGCGTGTACGACCGTAGTACACGTACGTGTACGACCAGTGAGTACACGTACGTGTACTACAGTCGTACACGTATGTGTACAACCAGTGTGTACACGGTACAAGTACGTGTACTACGGCAGTGTACACACTGGTCGTACACATACGTGTACACACTGGTCGTACACGTACGTGTGTACGGTCCGTACACACACCCGTACTCCGGCGGGAACACCAATGTAATGATACGGACCGTTCACACTCCCTCAGAACGTGTGTATGGGGAGTTTCACAGCTTACACTGGTGATAGGAGGCGCACACGAAAGGAATGGAGGTGTCAGACTCGTGCACGGCTGTACATCAAGTCATTGTCATTGCAGTCCTTCATGTGCAGGGCCTAGGTGTGTCAGGCAGTGATATGGCACATGTCTCCTCATGTTTTAGCACAATAGATGTGTGATGACCTGTGTACACATGTCATGTGTGATGGGGCAGTATGTGGCACACTTCCCCTTCCCACTTTGCACATGTGTGCATGTAGTACAAACGTGTCAAGCACTGCATCACTGGAATGGCACAGTCACCAACACCCGCAACTGTCCCCTGATGCCAGGGACAGGGACACTAACACCTGACATCTAAGTACCAGCGTGCCCCGATGTGACTATGTCCTGTGTGTGTCATGTGTTCCCATGAGCTTGCTGTTGGTGTTCCGTCAACTGCATCTGCTGTTGCTGCATCCAACATGTGTCTGTGTGTAGATGGGCATGGCACACATATTCGCACACCATGCAACATGTGGATTCACATGTTACGTGTGTCTGGATGCTTCGAAGATGATATTTTGACATGAGAACATATCTGCCCCGTATCCATGTCTGTGTTTTCGTTTTTCACATGTACCCCTTCATCGCTATGTGTGTGATCTGTACATTTTCAATGACATGTGACCTGTGCGTCTAGCTTGCCGCCAGCAGTCTGTATGAGATGACATCCTTCAAATGCAGATATGTGGATGTATGTCACTCCTGTGATGTCTCTTGCTGTTCACTTACACTGGCCCACAGCTAGTTTCGGGGCATGTCATGTAGAACTTCACTATCAACGGGTGTAGCTGGCTTGTCGTAGGAGTATCACCTGGCTGGCATACGTGTCCTGGATGTATTGCACAGACCAGACTCTGTATTTAGCAGATGTGTAGTAGCAGTTGAGCATGTGCTCAGTTCATTGACATTGATGTTGTTATGTACTCACTCTTCTTTATTCCTTCCAATTTTCTGCAGGGCACCGCCTCTCCCCCGACCAATGCCAGACTTGGGTGCCATGAGGGAACGTGACTGCATAAGACGTTACCGCTTCTCGCAACAGTTGATTGAGAACTTGACCGCAAAGCTTGAACAACACCTCCAACCGCGACACAGGTATCCTACTGCGCTGACCCCCAAGTTGAAGGTGATGGCAGCCTTACATTTTTTTGCCACTGGTACGTTTCAATTCACCATAGCTGATGTGGGTGGCATGTCACAGACCATGTTCAGCTGTGTCCTGCATGATGTTTTAGAAGCCATGTTGGAGCACCTGGATGAATTCATCCATTTTCCAACTCGTGAGCAGTTGACAGGTGTCAAGGGTAAGTTCTATGCCCTGGGATGGATGCCCCATGTAATTGGGTCTATTGATGGGACACGTGTGGTTTGGTACCACCACAGGCACAGGAGGTCGCCTATCGCAACCGTAAACATTACCACTCTATAAATGCCCTTGTGGTGTGTCTTGCTAACATGCTGATTTCCCATGTCTGTGCACGTTTTCCAGGGTCAGCACACGATGCCTACATCATGAGGCGTAGCAGGGTGCCAGAAATTATGCTGCGGCTGCACAACGAACGAGCATGTCTTGTTGGTGGGTATACTCTGTTTGTCCTTTGTTTAGCGCTATTTTTGTATCTTACGGCATCTCCTGACCCACTTCTTTACATGATGTTTCCATGTAGGGGACTCTGGCTATCCCAACATGCCATGGCTGATGACGCCTCTCCGCAACCCCAGAAAAGCTGCAGATCACCGTTACAACAACGCACATGGGCAGACCAGGCGAGTGATCGAGAGGACGTTTGGCCTCCTGAAGAGCAGATTCCGGTGCCTTCACAAGACAGGCGGGTCCCTCCCATATTCCCCTGTGAAGGCCTGCAAGATCTTCCTCGTGTGCTAAATGCTGCACAAGATGGCAGTGGAGAAGGCTGTGCCACTCATCCTGGATCCGGATGAGCAGGAACATCCTCCCGTGGAGGATGAAGGGCTTGGTCACGAGGCAAGTGAGGATGAGGAGGACGACGACATCCGGAGTCAGCTCATAAGCAACTTCTTCTCATAATGGTGAGTCCATGGGTCTGAGTGTGCACGCCTGGAGCCTTGTGTGGCATGTGTTGCAATGTGTGTGTCCAGCTGACTGTATGCTAAGTGACTTAGAGGTGTGTTCAGATGTGTCACTCAGGTGATGATGTCCTTCCACACATTTTAGCTTAGACGCTCAATTTTAATATAGCATACACACTTATTCCTGTAGAGTAAATGACCATGCATGCAGATGACAATCTTTTCCCTGACTTCTTGTGTGTCTGTCATCCCCAGGTAGTTTTGCATGCTGTCTGCTCGGGTCATCGTTGGCCTCCCGCTATTCCTCATGAGTATTGCAACGTGTGCTGAATCAGCGTCCCATGCACGGACATGGTGAAAAGTATTTTTGGTTAAGGATTGCTGCACGGCATTTTGGTGTTGGTAGGTGTTTGGAATGTGTGGGCACTGCTCCTGTGCATGTTGTGTTACTATACATACATGTCGACTCACCATGGGGCACATGACATGTTGCATGACTCCCATGTATTGATAGTCACCCTTCGTAACAGTCATCTGTAATGGGACTGTGGATTCTGATGAAGGCGTCAATTTGTGTACAACTTCCCTCTGAAACATACGGCATGCTACGGGTGGACATAGTGTGGGACATCCCCATGAGAGGATCAATGGGGAATTGCAGCACCTCCATGTGCAGCAGGGGGTGTTTGGCTCACCCCCTTCACTTGTGTGCCAATTCAATGGATTTACAGCATCTGTGTTGTGAAGGGGGTGTCCAGTGTAGGTCCCACATGTTCAGCCAAATTACCTGTGAGTCTATTCATATTGATGCATTTCCCTAGGTGTGAACCTGAGTAATAAAGGTGTTCCTCACCCTCCAAGGTGCCTCATCTCTGTCAATGCAGGTCTCTTGCCACTTTGCATGCGGAATCTCTGGCATAGTTGTCAAAGATTGTGAATATGAGTCTCTGTGTAGTTTAGCAACATGCATGCAGTTCTTCAGGGATTAGAATCTCTATTGTGCATGATGACCATGGTTGTGTATGTATTTGGGCATGTTGGTGACCACAACGGGCCGTCAACACCTGCTGAGGGTGTGTATCCTATGCACAGCTCGTCCTTCAGTTTCATGATCCGGTGTCAGTCATCTTTGGTGATTGTGCATCCATTGTCTTTGGGTGTGCCATGGGAAACCGGACACTCCTTTCTTTACATACGCCTGTTGCAGTAGTCCTTTCTGACATCCTTGTCTTTGTGTGCAACTTGTGGCATAGTTTCCAGGACATACCGCCTGCTGCTGCGGCCCCTGCAGCAAGGGCCCACAAAGTTTACAGATTCGGCAACACACACACCTCAAAGATGCTCCTCCCTTCCTCCCTCCACCCATTCATTTGGCTGGCATCAGCTTGTCTGTGCCACTGTTGCGCCCACGCGGTGCCAAAGGCTGGACCGTCAGCACATGCAACGTGCACATTGCACGACCCTCATGTCCTTACATGACCCACATCACACTACAGTCTGATGTTGCAGCCACCCTCCAAGCATTGTCCATCCGAAAATCTACCGCCTGCTCTCAGGCATACCCTAGGCGCACACACAACACCTTTGCATGATGAGTGTGCAACTCCAAGTGCCTACACAGCGCTGCCCCACCTTCCAGGCCCTGTCACACCAACCAGGTCATGTCCCTCCTACTCTCCACCAGCTCCGTACACCAGCAAGGCCATGGGAGTGGGACTCAAGCCTTCAGCATGTAGTATAGTGGCATCATCTGGCATATGGCCCAGGTATCATCTCTCAGCGTGTCAATCTTCAATGTGTCCAGGTCCCCCTCTCCGGCATCACATGCGCACAGCACCTCATCATCAGCTCATATGTCATTGACAGCCAGGTGCTCCTCACCCTCACCAAAGACTCAGCCATTGCCAGTTCCAACATTCAAGAAGGCATGAGATCCATTGATGAATGTCTGAACATCAGCCACCTGAGGCTGGACTTGTACAGGACTGAGGTAATCATCTAAGGATTGTCCCCTTACAGGTGGGTCAACTGCTTGTGTCCCACCCGCAAGAGCCCTGCACATGCACCCAGTGCCCACAAGATGGTGTGCATCATGGATTCGTCACTCACATTTGCCATGCTAATCACCAGCATCTGTACCTCAGGGTGCAACAACCTCTGCATGATGCACATGATCCACAGATAGATCCACTCCAGGGAAAGACAGACCATCCCCCAGGCCCACGACACCAGCCGTGTCAACTACTGCCCCGCCCTCTACGGAGCAAGTACATCCTAACTCCCGGGAAACTTGTCCACATCTAGGCTGGATGTGCACACCTCAGCTTCAACATCCCGTGCCCCAGCCACATCACCGTCCACCAGAGATAGCTGCAATGGATCACTGTGTGCTGCAGGATGACCTTCAGACTCCTCACCCACACTCAGGAGGCAGACCACAACCCCAGACCCCAAACCAACCATGGCCGTCTGTCATCCGAGACCCCGTTGTGCCAACTCTGTGCATCCAACCTTGCCCTGGCCACCATTCTTCACATCCACCGTACTCCAGCATGCAGGACATAGTTCTCCCACTTGGCAAGACATACCTGCTACTCCCTCCCCGGCAACATCCACATGAGCCATGACCTCTACGCCTTCAGGATACTCTTCCCAATTGGTCTGTCCGCACAGTAATGCATGCCCCCCTCAGCAGCTTAAGGCCATCACGGGTGAGTATTGTGCTCCATGTCTGTATAGTATGATACATTGTGACCCATGTGTGGCCTGTCCCAGACTCAGATTCCAGGGTATGGATGGCTGGAGTTAGTTCAACACTCATGCATAGTTTGACATTTCCCCACACGTAGGTTGTGTACTCGTGCAAAATGAATGCAACATGTAATTGTAGAAATTAAGATTTATTCTCGGTGGGGGGCCTGTTTAGTGTGGACAAATAGGTGCTATACAGTGTGCATGGAATCCAAAGTTCACAGGGGGAGATGGGATCCTTGTCATTTGGAGTCATCAGAGTCCAGACCACAGTGTTGGTCATCATTGGTCAGACTGTGACCAGCAAGTCCATGTGGCAGAGAATGTCATTGGATGAGGTGCTGCTGTTGCGCATGAGGGCCAGGTGCCAGGCCAGGTGACCTGGGAGATGTGGATGGTCCGCTGCCTCTCACGGTCTTTTCCGGGGACGACCCACCTTCCTTGCGGGACCCTCAGATGCAGGCCTTGACGATGCTTGGGACGCTCCGTCAGACGAATCCTCCTCCTCCTCCTCCCTCCCTGTGGCTGGTGCTGGTCTTTGCCTAGTGGCAAGGGAGGGTTGCCCATGTTGTCGGCGATCTGACGGAGTGAGCGGCTTATGGCTGTTTGCACCGCCAGGAGCTCAGCCAGTCTTGCCTCCATCCGTCCTTGGTGTTGTTGTTGACTGGCGTGTTGCTTGGCCTGCTGGTTCTTAATCTCGTTGAGGGTCCCCACTACCTGGCTGATGCCCCTGGTGTCATGCCGGTATGTCTCCAAGATGTGGCGTATGTGTGACATACTGGTTCCCTCAGCTGGCTGGTCAGGTTTGCGCCTCCGCCTGCCTCCACTCCCACCACCCCTGCCCACACGAGCCTGGCCTGCCGTTGTGGGCACATCGGGTCTACGAGACCCCTGAGGGATGGCATTTGCAGGGTTGTCTGCCTCGTCCTGGGTGGCCGGAGAACCATGTCCCTCCAGGTCAGACTGGCTCAATTGTTCTGTGCGGGCAGGGCTCCTGGGTGTCTCCTGGGATGTGGCAAGAATGGGGGTGGTGGTTGGCACAGATGTACCTGATGCAGGTGCTGCAGGGGCTTGGGCACCAGAGGGTCCAGGTTGGTTGGGAACATCCACAGAGTGCTGAGAGTCGTCGCTGCGGGTGGGATCATCTTCCTGTCGAGCCTGGGCCTGTGATTGTTCCCCCCCAGTGTTGGGGGGAGATCCGTGACGTTGCCCTGTGTGTGAGAGAGAGACAATGTTAATGCTGTTTCATGCGACATCCATGTTTCATACATGTTCTGGTTGCCACAGTTCCTTCAGGTAGTTGTATGTGCCTAGCATTCACATCAATGTTCACTTGTGGATGAGTATGTTGCAGGGGACTGATTGAAATGTTATCCAGGGTCTTTGACATGTCGCATTTGGCCTTGGATGCTTTTTTGGCTGTGGCTTGATCTTGTTGTGTCACATGTCCATTGTGAGAGTGTGTGACTCCATTGGCTGCCCCGGGGGTGTGTGCTTGTGTAAGGGGTGAGTGATCATTCCTCAGCCCGATGCTGTTTAACATCTACTTGGCCCCCCTCACACAAGTGGCCCACCACCACAACCTCAAAAACATCTCCTACGCCGATGACACCCAGCTCATCCTCTCCCTCACCAATGACCCTCACAGCACCAAGACAAACATCCACGAGGGTCTGAGGGCCATCGCCGACTGGATGCGGAGCGGCCATCTGAAACTGAACTCGGACAAGACGGAGGTCCTCATCCTGGGACCCACACCCTCAGCCTGGGACGACTCCTGGTGGCCGATCGCTCTGGGGGCATCACCGACACCCACCAAACACGCACGCAACCTAGGATTGATCCTCGCATCCTCCCTCTCCATGTCCAAGCAGGTCAACGGCATCTCCTCCTCCTGCTACGACACCATACGCACGCTCCGCCAGGTCTACTGGTGGATCTCGACTTAAACAAGTAGAACAGTGACACAGGCCCTCGTCAGCAGCTGACTGTACTACGCCACTGCACTCTACGCAGGACTCCCATCCACACACCAACGGCAGCTACAACGCTTCGGAAACACCTCGGCACAACTGATCGTCAACGCCCCCACCACAGCCACATCACCCCCCTCCTGAGAGACCTGCACTGGCTCCACATCGACAAGAGGATCACCTGTAAGCTCCTCAGCCACGCACACAAGGCACTCCACACCGCCGGACAAGCTTACCTGCACATCAGACTCAGCTTCTACACCCCCCACCCACCAGCTCCGCTCCGGCATCCTCACACTCGCAGCTGTCCCCCGCATCCAACGTATGCCCGCCTGCAGCAGATCCTTCTCCTACCTCACTGCCAAGACCTGGAAGACCCTCCCAACCCACCTACGACTGACCCAAGACCTACTTGCCTTTAGGAGACTCCTCAAGACCTGGCTCTTTGAGCAGTCGTGGAACCCCCCCTCTGCGCCTTGAGACCCTGACAGGTAAGTAGCGTGCCTTATAAATACCCTGATCGATTGTTGATTGATTGACGGTGCCTGCTGGTGGGTGTGGTGTGATTTGGCAGTGGGTCTCCCAGGTGATGTATCTGTCCCACCATGGCGCATGCTGCCATGTCAGTGAGTGTGAGTTCCTGTCCTAGATTTCTGAGCTTGTTGTATTTGTGTTCGAGTTTGCAGTTGTCACAGGAGGGCCTTGTGCTGCCTACAGCAGGGCCAAGTGTCAGCTACCTTGTCAGTACTTTGCCAGTCCCTGTGCATTGCGCATGGTGCATGGGTGTGTACCTGGGCCATATGGGCTGAGGGCAATGGTGTCTGTTTCTGAGTTGTACAATATGTTTAGTGATCCCCACCCTCCCAGCATCCCGGACATCCTGTCTTGGGTTTGTGGTTTGTGTAGGCTGGGACATGGCATGGAATTGCTTTGTGAATGGGGCATACTCATGTTAGTGGCATGAGCGTTGTTTAGAGTGTGGTTGTGTCAGGTGAGGGCTTGGGGGTAGGTGAGTGCATTTGTTGTAGTTGGGGTGTGGATGCCATTCCCCCATGTTACATGAGTTGTTTGTGTACTCACCAGGCTCTCGAACTCCTTCGACTCCGTGTACTCCCACCGGCGGAAGCAGGGCCATCACCTTTTCCTCCCAGGGATGGTAATGTACCGGTCTGCGGGGAAGCCCACCTCCTGTGATGTTACTCTGGGCGTATTCCTCGTTCATTTTGCGCTTGACTGCCCTGCGCAGATCGTACCACCTGGCTTGACATTCATTCCTGGTCCTTCTGATGGGCACAACAGCATTCACCCGATCGACGATCCTCTGCCACAGGCTAGTTTTTTGGGATATGCTGGTCTGTCTGACCAATGTTCCAAAGAGCTGTGGCTCGACTCTGATGATTTCGTTGACAAGGATGTCCAGCTCCTCCCTTGTGAACTTTGGATTCTTGTCTGTGGGCATGGTGTGGGTTGTGGGTGTGGATGGTTGTGGGTGTGTGGGTGTGAATGTGTAGGTGTTTGTGTATGTGTGGAGGGGGTCTGTGTGAAGGAGGTTGTGTGAAGGTGTGTAAGTTAAGGTGTAAGGGTGCAGTTGTTTGTGTGTGATGTCTGTAAGCAGTGGGTCTGTTGCAAAGGCTCATGGTTTGTGATTGTGGGCCCTTTTTATTGGTCCATTTGTGGGTGTGGCTGGGTTTGAACTTTTGGTGGGTGTGTTATAAGAGGTGGTTGTGAGTTTGGGCCTCTGTTTGACTGTTTGGATGTGCCAGGTCAGTCTTTTAGTTGTTTTTTGTCCTGTAGACGTGTTTTGAGGTGTTTTGCGAGTCAAATTGACCCTCCTTGTGCTGTTTTACAGTGTCCTGGTTCAGTACGAGTAGTTTTCGCATATGTAAGGTGCGTCCATAGCTATGTTGTTGTACAGTGATCACATATGCAATGGTGTTGTACGATTTGTACATACGCGACGCTGGGGTACGGTGTTGGGGTATGGTGCGTCCAAGTACGGGGCTGGGGTGGGGGGTACGGGGCGTACATACGCGGGTGCTGGGGTGGGGGGTATGGCACTTACATACGCGTGTGCTGGGGTACGGCGCGTACATGCGCGGGTGCTGGGGTGGGGGTACGGCGCGTACAGACGCGTGTGCTGGGGTATGGCGCGTACATACGCTGGTGCTGGGGTGGGGGGTTACCAGAAAAACAATCTCGGGTTTTAGCTAAATGGCAGCAAGGCTGAGCCACTAACATCAATAAACAAAAAGGTGCCAATGCTGCATTTAATTCAACAAAAACTTGATCAAAGTGAATTGAATGAAACAATACCACTGTCAACTACTTTTTCAGTTGGATTTAATCGAAGGAATTTTTATCAAATTACATCGATTCTTTATCAAAAATATTTACACAAACCTGAAAGCCACTGACATTTTCAAATAAACATACTGTTTTCAATCACACAAACCTACATCCGAAATCTTTCTTTTTAAACATTCTCCATTCTACATTCACTTACACCACAACCTCATTCAAAACCGACAATCATCCACAAAAAGACCACATACTCACTGGTCAAACACGCGAGCTACACGACATGAAAACCAACATGACATTTAGGAAAAACCTTAATTGAATTCAACGAGTAAACACAAAAAAAGCCATCAACAAACATCAATTGATCATAATTCTGAAAATTACACTCTGTTTTCAATTTTGCAAAATGGATTGGCCAAAGACAAAAAGGTCTACGCGTCTCGAATCCCTCCTCTTGTGGGGATTCTCATCAGGACAAATAATAGCTGCAGCTAAATGCTTTCAAAGGCTCCCATGATGTTGCAAACATACACTCAACTTGGAACCACTATAGGTGGTGAAGATTGACTTCTTACGTTACACGAATAAATCTTTTATAAAGTTTGTGTTCTTTGAAAAGGCTCAATTGTTGGCCTCAGGATGGACTTGCCTCGAAAGTCTAGAGAGGGACTAAATCGCTCGCGGAACCACGGGCTTGCAATCAAACGTCTTGCTTGTTTGGTATGGGGTGGGGGAGTACGGCGCGGACATACGCGGGTGCTGGGGTACGGCACGTACATACGCGGGTGCTGGGGTGGGGGGTACGGGGCATAGATACGCAGGTGCTGGGGTACGGCACGTACATGCGTGGGTGCTGGGGTGGGGGGTACAACACGTACATACGCGGGTGCTGGGGTACGGCACGTACATGTGCAGGTGCTGGGGTGGGAGGGTACAACGCGTACATACGCGGGTGCTGAGGTACGGCGCATACAGGCGCGGGTGCTGGGGTGGGGGGGGTACGGCGCGTACATACGCGGGTGCTGGGGTATGGCGCGTACATGTGCGGGTGGGGTGGGGGGCCGTACGACTTGTACCCCGGGCCCAAGTGTACCCGGGGTAGGGGTCGTACAAAGTTCGCTCCGTACGGGACGTTTTCCATACGCTTGTGTATTCGGGACGCCGGTACGGATCGGACTTGTGCGCTCGGACTTCAGTTTTATGACTCGTACGTAAATCTCTCCGGGGGACGTCTCGTAGACTTTTCCCGAAGCAATTTGCATGTATTCGAATTGTACTTCGCCGTTTGTACGGGACTTGTACGACTCGTAGGTAAAAAAAAACGGATACGAGTCGTACGGGAAATAATTTTACCCGATCGGAATCGGCACCTTTATGTTTAAAAATACAAATAAATTACCTCTCATTAATGAATAAGGCATTATGCACTATGCAGTACAAGTATTTTTGTGATAAATTAATGGAGGCATGATAGCGCAACAGGTACTTTGCTACTCTGTGCAGTTGAGGCAGCCAAATTAGACCATTATCTTACTTTAATTTTAATGGCTTTGCTCTTCTCCAAATTTCTTTAAATTCTTCCATGACTCCAAAGAGGTAGATAAATAATAATAATGATGCTACGTCACACACGTCACAAATAAAGTGCGGATAATCCTGTCTGTCGTAATTAGACAGTGGGGAAATTGATCCACTGAAGACAGGGAATATAGAAAAAGGATATGTATTTTATTTGTTACATTTGTCACAGACTATTTCATCCACAAATTCAGGGACTTAATCCCACTTTACTCCCTGGCCTCACCATCCACCACAAATAATTTTCAGCAAATGCATTTCCTAGGCAGTAAGGAAATGAAAAATATAACTTACTCTACTGTAGGTTAAGTTAGAGAGACTAGGTCAGGTAGGTAGAGGTTTTGCTTTAGAATAGTGGAGAGTCACTGATCTTCATGTGCTAAGCTTTGGCTTAGTAAATCACTGTGGTTGATGAATGTTGAAAGGGAAAAATTTGAGCAGGCGTAAATCCGTTATGGAATCCATGAAATAATTGTATATAAATCACTTGGCCAGAAAAAAGTGGTACATGGTAGACTAGGACAGGACTAGGACAGACCAAAAGAAAGATTAAAGGAGTGAAGTATTAGAAGGTGACCAAGTGGGCACTGGGAATCAAGCCTTGACTTCAGTTTGCAACGCATTGAAAACTACATAAATGCTACTTTAACTGAAGGAGGCGCACATTGCACAGCCAACCTTGCAGTGCCGAATTGAACCATGCTGCAGTTTCTGCCTTGCTTAACAAATACAGCGTGTAAACTAAAAATTTGTCAATAGGCAAGCAATGGATTCACCACCACCGCTCCATTTCACCACTTGGACGCCCCCTAAAAGCCACCTCCTCTGCTGCAAGTGGCGCACTGGCCCTGGCACTGGTGGTCTTTGCAGCTAAATAAACATTACACATTTTAGATGCCTAATACGCCTCACCTTATTATTATTTTTTTAACAGAATACAACCGCAATACCTCACTTCAGTTCGGTTAGCAGCATCTTTTATCAAAAAATATCCCTTCAGGTATTTTGTTGGTTGACAATTTTAGAAAAGCCAGGTAGTTCAGCCAACCAAAAACATTCTGTAATGAAGGAGCAGAGCCATGATTACTCATTGAAGCGTTATGAAGGGGTGGAATAAATTAGTCAATGAATTAGTCAATGAAGGACATACGGTCTTGGTTGGCAAATTCAATGGGGCCTCATACTACTTTCCTGACATGCTGCAGTGTCATGGAAACTGATGGTATACTGTATAAATAAATGATAACACAACACAAGATTGGAGGAGGTCCACCATGACCATGGCCACTTTCTAGTGTTACTGTTTGAGCATGAGCAAGAAAAAGAAATCCTTCTCAATAAAAGGCATAGAGAAAAAAGGCTCACCTGGGCCTGCAACATTTACAGTGGAGTACCTAAAACCAGTTCTCTCAGAAAGCTTAATAACAAAGCAAGAGAAAGCTACATACTATTACAGACAGGGTAAAGTCAGCTACAGAAATATAAGATATAGAATAAAAGTATAAGGAAGGGATAGTAAGAATTTAACAACCATTAGATAGAAGTGGAGTTGAAAAAAATTAGACAGTATTAAAACAATACACAAGGCCAAATTATTCTAATAATGGGGATAGGGAAAAGTTAGGGAAATAATAATAATAGCAGGACTTGCCAGCGGAACCAACAGCTGCGGCCGTGGTGCTGGTGGTGGTGGCGGTTGTACTTCCACCTGTCATTGCACAGGTGGTTGCAGCCCGTTCACCTTCACCCTAACCCACCTTTGATGATGCCCTCTTCTTGCTCTTGGGTGCTGATATAAGATATAAAAATGATTAAAAAATAGATTAGTGGTACAGTTAATCTCCCAAAAATATTTTGACAGGCAAAGCCAAGCGCAGTAACATTCTTCTTTTCTAAATCAGATCGCCTGTAGTACTAGTTTTGAGATGACCTATTCAGAATTTCCTAGACCTCAGCCATATTCCTAATTTCCTAAACTACGTTTGGAACTACTAATGCATTGGAACTGATGATCTTTGCGTCGGAACCCTCTTTGATGGGTTAACTTAGACTTCCTTTTCAGTGCATAGATGCATACTACTCATCACTGGGAGATTGAGACTGTATGAGCTACATAAATAAAGGCACAGAGAACACAAATTCACTGATATTACTACTACCACTATCCTAGTTACAGGACAGAGGAGTCTCCATGACTTCTTATATATTCAGTCCAAGCGAGAGCCGATGATTATGTTTACGTAGCGCCGACCATCTGGCTAGCTAAAACTAGATCACATAATATTCGCAACGTAAAATCAACTTAGCTCTTAATGTGAGCAGCATGTTATTTAAAAAACTAAATATTATCATTGTAGAACACAAAAAATAAATAATTACTCACCAAGCCCTGCAACCTCAAGGCCCAGCAGGTCGCGCAGTTACTGTCCTCAATTAAGTACGTAGGCTCAGTGGTGTATCAGCTGCTGCGGTGTGCAATGGACCTTAGTGCTCCAGCACACACATTAGAGCACCCCTCCCACAGCAGCCGATGCTCCCACAGGGTGCACCCCTTCCCAGGCATGCCACCTAATTCCAGCATGGAGGTGAGGTGGCAATAAAGATAACAAATAATATGATGGGACCGCCACCACTGCGGCTGGATTCCACACCTTTACATTGCGGCGGTGGCTGCTGACAGCAGCCACCGCCGCGATGTTGAAAGGAGCATGTTGTGCATTTCACTGCACTACGTGGCAGGCACTACACTGTGCCTGCCACTTGGTGCAGTGAAATGTAGGGGGTACCATGGGTACCCCCACAGTGCACCTGCACCTCCCCCCAACACAAGGGGACCCGCAACGGGCCCCAGAAGACATTGTCTGCCAGCCTTTAAATGGCAGTTCAACCGCCACTGTAATCATAATTATGCCGGCGGAGCCTGCCAGTCACTGCCGCCATTGTGAGCATGCTGACCTCTCCCCCGGGCAATCGTAATGATTTCTATCGGCGGAAAAGCGGCGGACGGACTTTCCCTCCACCGCGGTACCCACCGCCATCATAATGTGGCAGGGGTAAATCTCTTTACGATGGTGGGCGGATCGCCACCACCGGGCCAGCGGTGGTGATCCACCTGCCATTGTAGTGACCCCTTAAGTGAGGACACCTCTTAAATAAGTGAGGTGGGGCTGCACCACTTGGTGGCACTGGCAACCGCAAGGTATGCAGCTAGCAGCCACACTGGTGCCGCTGCTTCCATTCTGGAGCTCCTCCACTAACAGGACGCTGGGTAGGAAAGGAAAGGAATGGGAATAGTCGGATGGGAGAGAAGAAGAAAGGTAGAATTAAGGAAGAAGAAGGGGAAAACAAAAAAAATAGCAAAAGTCAAGGCAATAGAAAAAATAGACAAATACATAAAATACACAAACACAAAGACACAGACTGATAAAATAATGGTAAATGAGGGGTGGATGAGTGGGATGGGGAGGAATAATAAGCTATTAGAGGAATATAAAAAATCAGGTTCAGCACCATGAAAGAACAGAAAGCAGGTAAAAGAAAATGCCACACCCCATGCAGACCTCGTGGTGTGCAGCAGAACGCGCTACTGACCTGAAAAAGCAGTGTGAATGGGCAGTCAAGCATTCTTTTGCAAGTTCTCAGAGTTCCTTGAAATCTCACTGAGGTTTTTTGGAACTCTGAGGAATTCAGCAAAACTCTGAGGTCCACCCAGGCTAAGAAAACCTCTAGAAGCTTTACCCTCACTTCACGGGCACAACTGGATATAAACACTGGACCTCAGTCACTGCCACTTCAGTACACTTCTGGGCCTGTGGATGCTCTGCCAGGAAGAAGAACTGCTTAGCTGCTGAAGGAGTGCCGCTTTGCCAGACTGGACTACTGCCTGGCTGTTTTGCTGCCATGCTGTGTTGACCTGCTTCCTGCTGCCCTCCTGCCTGGGGCAGAGACTGGGCCTTCACCTCTTGAACCCAGAAGTCCAGAGTCACTCAAAGGGCTAGTTAGCTAGCCACCTGACTTGAGCCTTGGGGACAGAAGGCTCCAACATCAAGGTAAAACAAAACATCTTGGGAAGAACTGAACAGTCAAGAAATCAGAGAGACTGAATAAATAGATACACAAGAAATATCGCCCATCCTCCCCCATTATAAAAACATATTAAAATATAGAAACAATGTTATCTAAAACATCAAAAGAAACTAGCCAGTTGACAAGGAAAAACTCAAACGCAATAAATGAAAAACCGATCGAGTCAAAGACACATGAAAACACAGCAGACATGGGTGTAAAGCACACAACCATACATCCCAAATCAGGGCAAGTTTTTATTTTTTTTACTATGTAACCACGGATGACATGCACCCCCAGAATTCTATCCCTAATGCAATGGGAACAAGGGAAAAATGTAGACACTGAAGAACTGCACAGCATCCTGAGATACCTCTTGTGAGGAATAGACATATAAACTGAGAAAATGGGACTAGAACCATTTGGACACACCTTATGTGAGGCTCATAAAATTGCAGCAATGGGACTATAAACCATAAAGACATCCCTTGTGTAAGGGGTTTTTAACTTATACTGTGTAAATGGTATTGACACCCATTTAGCCACCACTCATGTAAGGGCCAGAAAATTGTAGGGATGGGACTGTAACCCATCTTGACACCCCTCATGTAAGGGTTTTTAAATGTACAATGTAAACATGGGGGACCCAACAACTTAGCCATTGCTCACGTAAGGGCAATAGCTAAACAAAAGAAATGGGCAATTCACACCCATGGAAGAATCCCCAGTGTGAGGGATGTAAAGTTCAATGTAAAAATGCGGTATAAGATGTAGAGTAGAATGACAACAAAACATTTGAAATGGAGCAATTTCAATGTGGAAAAACTACCCACAAAAGAAGTGTAACACAAAAAAGTAGCCTTTTCACATATCAATAGGTGCCACACTCTAGACTACGCGCAACAAACTTAAAGAAATAACCATAACAAGAGACAAAAAACGCAGAAGAACACCGTATGTGACTAGCCAAACATCCAGCTAAACACCAGTCAGTACAGAAAGATAGCAAACTTTGCCCCAACAGGCACCAGTGCAAAAATTCAACTTCAATGCATGTGACGTAACTGATAAACACAAATGTACTTACAGACATTTAGCCAGCCAGAAGTTGAAATAAAATAGAGCAGCGAAAAAGCAATGGCGACAACAATTAAGTAGATGCCACTCAAAAGCATAGCAAAATGTAGTTAGATTCACATTACATGTAAAGCTGCACACCAAGCCTATTAGAGGGCTCACATGTCACTGCTTCAAAGAAGAATATACAAAACTGCTTCAGTCAGGAAGCCATAAACACAGTGCAGGAGATGAAAGAGGAATGCAGTGGAATCACTAAACGTCCCAAAACCTTGTTGTCGTAATGTCTGTCTCGGTGCAAAGCAGGAGCACCACAAAACATAAATCCTCTGCGCAGCACCCGGAAAGGACAAGAAAGGCTGGACACAGATGGTAGAGGAAGATGGCGGCACGTATTGACATACCTTGCTAGCTGGCTTCAGTCTTGTGTGTGCACCAAATGTTGCACACACAGCATGTGTTCCTGAACAGCTGGTGAAGAGACACCACTGTTTGCCCCACTGCCTCTTCTTGTGCCCACATAGAAATGGTAAGGAGACGAGTGCCAAGGCTCCACCATACTGGGGGTGTCCTTGCAGAACATCAAATGCCACGTAGACCTCGTGCTGCAACAGCACACCATGATGATACAAGTTGCGCTGAGAAAAAAAGAAATGATTCTCATGGCATGCTTGTCACACAAAATCATTGCAGGACCTATTGTGTGTAGATTAAAGGGACCTCACACAGCATATGCAGTACGATTACAATATCCATCTCAAGTGCAGTTTCATTTCCTTAAGCGTCATAGCGAACTAAACGTCAGGTAGTGTATTTTATGTTAAAAAAACTGTGAATTACTTCCAAGTATACTCCATTAGTATTTTCTTTTTCAGTGCTAAAAGCTTGTTAAACATCAGATTGTTGGAAGAGCTCATGAGATGAAGTTCAAATGAAGTGAGCAAATAAAGCATGCCCTGGCTGGGCCCGTCCGATGAGAAGGACACTGCTTTCAGCCATAGTGCTTCAGTTTCACAGCTTGCTTCTTTGACCCTAAAAGTTTCGGTTAGTTCCTTTAGTTTTTCAATTTTCTTTTCAATGACATATTCAGAAGAACCAGTTGTACTCATGGGTCTATCTCCAGATCATCGCCAAAATTATGTTGTGTTGAAGGACAAGTAGCCGAGGAGTATCTTTGAAGATTCTTTATTTGTCTTAGTTGCAGGATGGTGTTCAAGTACAACAGCCCCACCAGGAGCAGCCTCTCAGCTGCTCAGCCCTCACATCAACTGTCACGCCTCACCACACAGGCACCCAAACATTCCAATCATCTCCATATCCTATCCAACATTCCACTCAGAACAGTCACACTGGGTGAGCAGCTAGGAGCCCAGGTAACATAGAAGATGCATAATACGTAAGCAGGATATGACACAGTGCCGTACAGCAACGTTACTGCACAATTACGTAGAGCTTATGTGATCAGAAAGAAGACAGGTTGCATAAATCTTACACGCTCAGGTCACAGACAGCAGCAGTTACAGCTTAGCAGGTTAAGAAATTGGGGGAGGCATTTATGGACTCAGGGTGGTTGTTCGGGTTTAGAAACACAGCATTGGGGTAAAACAGGAGAAGGACTAAGTGGCGCAGCACTGAGGGTAGTGAAGTCACAGGAGAGGGTGAAATAGTAGAAGGAAATCCACTTCTTAAAAAAAGAATAAGTGGAACTAAAGGGTGTGGAACCTCCCCGTAAAAGTCACAAAATACTAACCTGAAGAAGCAAATATTGCTTTAGGAATTGCTTTCACCAGGCAAGTTTCATCAACCTGGTGTAAAGATTCTTAAAGACAAATCATCAAGGAAATATTGCCGAAAACATTTAATTAGAAACATTTTCCTAAGGTTAATTTTTCATCAGGAACACATATAACCATGATACATTTAAGACCAACTTCTTGAAAAGATAGCGGAACAATATCATGCTTCCAAACCACCATGGTGCAAGGGTGCCTGTGTTGTGGGATGATTGTTTTTGTGCAGGAAGGGACACTCTGCACCCCGCAATGCATTGATTATTACCTCACATATTGCATCACTCATGACATGGTCAGTGACATCACTGATGACATCTCAAATGACATTATTGATGACATCAGTGATGACATGATCCAGTGAATGTGCGTGTTTTTTTTAAGTAATGAGTGCTGCAAGGGGAAACCTAACAAACATACATTTCTGAAAACTACAAAACCAGGAGAGTACAGAGTGGTTTCAAATGTTTATCCCATGATGTTTCCTAACCATTATGCCTTGTACACCTCAAACTCTGGCTACAAAATGCATATTTTAAGCAGATACACACATTTCCTACCCCCCTAAAATCTAAGAAGCCTGCAAACCTCAACTGTTTCCTAAAAACACACATTTTCTTCATATTTCAGTCACAAAAACTCTGGAATCTGCTGCTATCCACAAAATCCCTACTACCCAGTGTTTTCACACTTGTCCCTATAGAAACCCACCCCTTTTGTATGACTCGCCCTACTGCCCGCAACAAGAATAGATGAATCTTGGGAAAATGGAGTACTTGCGAATGAACATCACAACTTCCATGGCCATATTCTTCTGAAACACTGGAAGGTGAATCATCATTGGAAGGAAGCGTGACTGAAAAATCCCTTTCAGATCATGCTACCTGACCCTCTCCCTCAGATGCCTTCTCAGTATCAGACCCTGTCTCAAAGCTCTTCTCTATTATGTGAGTTAGAGCCTCATCCAATGAGACATCACCTCTGTGTTCAATCTAAAACGTCATGGCCTAGGTAGAATGCAGAGGTACTTGTAAAAATGTATGTTGTATGTCTTTCAAGAACTGAGACAATGAAACACAATGATATAAGAGTGAGAGTGTAGTAAAGTGTGATCACAACATCCGCGCTCTTAAAATAAAAAAAGCATTTATCTGAATCAATGCTGCAAAGAACTTCAACAAAAGAACGCAGGTGACTCAAAATGCATTTAGCCATGTGAACCATGTGCCCAAAATACTTTTTCCTCCATCCACCATTGGGCCATGTGTCTGCCATTGATCAATTATTGTGCTATTCACATTGTATGTCTACCTGGTGTGGTATGCATCAAGGAGCAATGGCTGAACCCACTTCTGCCATTCATCAGTTATTGTGCCATTCACATGGTACTTCTGCCCGTTGTGGCATGCACCAAGGAGCAATGGCTGAACCCACTTCTGCCATTGATTAGTTATTGTGCCATTCACATTTACTACATATATCTTGAGTGCAATGGCTCCCCCCTTTTGTTTTTACTTTCCTGCTTGGGGGCAGATGGGTGTCAGAAAGGCCCCTGGCCCTGGTTCCCAGAAGTTCAAAAAACAAAAACAAATGGCTGCCAAATTTTCCCTTTCCTGAGGTACAGTTTGCTCACCCTGTGGAGGGCCAATACTCCCCTACATTGAAGAGTAATTCAATAATTTGTATTTAAGGCACCAATGAATTGGATCAACCCATACTGAGAGGGGGGGACTCATCACACAATAGGAAAGTCCTAGGTGGCTAGTGAGCTCCATGCTTATGAATCATGGTACAACCACTATCCACAAGCAGAAATCTGTTTGAAAACACCATCACTGAAAGGAGAGATTCTACACTTCTCTTTGCAACAATGCCTTTTCAAGCACTGTTCTGCCCGGGTGGGCCAGAAAGGTAGTGGGTGGCCCAATATCATTGAGAACATCAAAATAGCCACCAAATATATCCCTGGGAGAGCCAATCACACACCCCTTTGGGGTCAATGGGCCTACCCAGGGAAGGGAAAATCAATACAATTTACTTATGGCCCCAAACGAGGGAGTTGAGCCGTGCCAGGTAATCCAACCCCCCTCACAAAGCCAAGATTCGTAGTGGCTCAGGGAATTCCTTTTGAGTAAGGATATATTATCAGAGGTTAAAGAGCTTTATTGAAGCAAATAAAGACCAAGGTACAATTTTATATCAATGGTCATAAAAGAACTACAAAAGATATCATAACATGTAGATGTAAATGGAAAGGTGAAAACTTAATATAGCTAACTTTATCAAAGAATAAAGCCAAAGTTTAGAGCAATTAAAGACTTATGTACCATAACAAATTAGCATTTTAGGTTTTATATAAAAGAAAGAAAAGATAGAGAGAGAGAAAAAAATGAAAGACAAAGGACAAGATAACAACAGAAAATCAACATCTTTACCAAATATATTAAATAGGAATATCCAATAATGAACACTATACAATCTCAGATAGCTAAGTGGTAACAAACATATATGAACAGCGTGGGAAAGGTTTAATACAATAGTCATGGCGACTGAAATACAAAGGTACTGTCCTTGTTACGTAATGCAGAAGAGGATAAATAGTTAGTGAGTGGAGACCAGAAGGCTTCTTTTTGAAGGAGTTGCTGAGGGGTAGTTGCAGAGGCTCTATCTAGCCTATGATGGTAACAGAGAAGATTCCACCAAGCAGAAAAAGTGACTTTAGGGGCATCCTTCCAGTTAGAAGTGATAACTTGAAAGGCATTAGCAAGTAACAAATCCACAAAGGAGCCCAACTTGAGAGCACCAAACCAGTGTATGGAATTACTGCCCAAAAATATGGAGTAGATATCAAAAGGAAAATTGATGGAGCAAATGGAGGTCATTAATTTACATACCTTTGTCCAAAAAAAACAATTGGGGGATAGGTCGGAACTGAATTTAGAGATAAATAATAGGGTTAAAAACAACCTCTGATAAAAATAATAAAGAGTTTGAGTGGGGCTGGTATTACAGGAAGTGTGGTGTATTTGTATCAAAATAGTGTTCCATGTGTGTGTTTATAGGGAGAGTACATTGCCAATCTGATTCCCATAAAATTTCAGTTTTACTCTTGGGGTGAGTGGGAAGAGAGAAACGGAGATATTTATATATATGGGAGTCCCGAACAGAAAGGGAAGTGGATAGTGGTTCCAATGGGGGGTCAGACGGAGAGAGGGGTGTTCAAGAGATAAGAGAAAGCTGTTGAGTTAAGAACAATCTTAAAAAATCGTACTGAAGAAGGGAGGTGGTAGGCAGATGAAAAGTTTGCACTTCCTGAGAAGATAGAAAATGCATATCCTGTACTAAGTGCTTAACCTGGATGATATCCTTGGCCGCCCAATCTTTCCAAAAAATGGTACGATTGGAAAATGTAATGGACTTGTTATGCCATATAGGGGGTATGCAGGAATATTTGCAAAGATGGAAGTGATTTTTATGAGGACTGGGTTAAAGGTCAATATAAATTGTGAGATGGTTGGGGAATTAAATGAGCGAGGAGAATGAGTAAAATTGGCTAACGAGGAAAAGGGAAATGGGTGAACCACAGATTCCTCCAATCTATACCATACTGATATGGGAGGGGGGGTTCATCCGAAGAAGACAGATAAGAATAAACCTGATGGATTAAAAGGAGGAGTGGTATTGACGAAAGTTGGGAAAATTGACACCTCCCCTATCCTTAGGAGCAGACAAGGAAGATATAGATATACAAGCTTTCCAGCTATTCCAGAGAAATGTACTTAATACACCAATAAGAGTTTTAAAAGAAGCCTCACCCGTAGCATGGTCAAGTACAAGTTAATAACAGGGAGCATCATCATTTTGGAAGTGTCGAACCTGCCCCACCATGACAAAAATAAGGGAGACCATTTCTCTGCCATGCCAGATATCTTTAATAGAACATCCTCCAAATTAAGCTGAACCATTCTAATAATTGAAGAGCAGTATTTTATTTCCAAACATGTAATGTAATTAGTGTTCCATTTGAAATCCGTCCCTTCGAACATACTTCTTAAACCATACTTATTTAATGGAAGCACTTCAGATTTAGAACATTTTTATTTTTATCCGGACAGAGCGGCATAGGAAGATAAAAGATTAGTGAAAGCGGGTAAAGTGATAGAAGGATCGGAGCGATATAGCAGAATATCATCTATGTAAGCAGTAAACTTGATTTCAATTGACTTATGTGTAAAGCCCTGAAATGAGGGAGAATATCATAGATAATGAAGAAAGGATTCAAGAGATAAAATAAAGAGCAAAGCTGAAAGAGGGCAGCCTTGACAAGTGCTTCCCTGGAGGTAAAATACTGAGATTGAAATCCATTAACAAAAACCAAAGTTGTAGGAGAGAAATATAGCAAACTTATAAGAGATAAAAAATAACAGGACCAAAACCATGCCACTTGAGTGCGCGCATCGTAAAAAGCCAGTGAATGCGATCAAAAGATGTCTTCGCATCCAGGGTGATAGCTGCAACAGGAGAAAAACTCTTAGATGCAAGATGAATGATATTTTAAAAAGTTCTTGAATTATCTACCAGCATTCTGTGTTTGACAAACCCTGTCTGCTTGTAGCCAATCAAATCAGGAATAACCTGATTAATACGAGGGGCCAGCACCTTAGCAAAAATTTGCAATCTAAGTTGATTAAAGAGATAGGGTGGTAATTGGCACAGGATGTGGGATCTTTATCCTTCTTTGAAATTAAACAGATCATGGCTTCAGGAAAGTCCCATGAGCCTCATTAGGAGAAATAAAGTGCTGAAAGAGAGATAGAAGATAAGGGAGAAGGGTCTGTGAGAAACAGGAATAGAATTCAGAGATAAAACCATCTGGGCCGGGAGTCTTATCTTTAGGTAACTGAGCTAAGGCGGACTTAAGTTCAGAAAGGGACAGATCCTTCTCTAATAAAGAGCAATCAAGAGAGTAGAAGGAGCGAGGAGGCAACTATTAAAAAAATGTCTCCAAAACAGTGTCAGAAGGAGACGATTCAGAAGTGTATAAAGACTTATAGAAATCAGTAAAATATTTTATTATCTTCTCATTCTTGAAGTGATTAGCACCTTTATCTTCAGTGATATTAACTATTTTGGATCTTTGAGATTTTACCTTACAATAGTTTGTGAGCAATTTACTGGCTCGATTACGGCCACCGTAAAATTTAGAATTAATTTTAAGTAACACCCCAGAAGCTTCCTCTGTCAATTTCCTGTTAAAATTCAATTTTGCATGGACTAATTTCTTAAAAGTATCATCATTATTAGAAGAAAAGTAGGTATGCTCAAATTGCTTAATGGAGGATAATAAGGAAGCTGACTCCTTGAGAAGTAGTTTCTTTTTTACAGTCACATAATCGATGATAAATCCTCTGGCTGTCGCTTTAAAAGAGTCCCAGAGGGTGTGAAAGGAAATGTCAGGACTTGCATTAATGAGAAAAAATTCTGACAAAAAATCATTGAAGCGCCCAATAAAAGTGGAATCTTTGAGGTAGTAATTATTGAAGCGCCATCTACGGGTTTTGGAGGGCTCAGAATGAACATCTAACTTAATAAAAACAGGAGCATGATCTGAAATAGGTATGTACCCAATTTCAGCAAGAATTAAATTGGGGAGGAGGTGAGGACTCAAAAAGATGTAGTCAATTCTAGATGTAGAATTATGAGTGGGAGGATACAAAGTGAATTCCAAGCTGTCCGGATTATTAGAATCAGGGCAGGAGTGAAGAGTATGTGACATGGACTGCCAAAACTGTGAATCAACACCAGTGGGACCATATATGTTAAGAAGAGAGATAGGGTAACCTTTTATAATGAGATGTAAAAGAAGCCATCTGCCATCAGCATCTTTCTCTTCCTTTTCTATAATAAGAGAAAGAGACTTATTAAATGTCACCACTCCATTTTTTCTGTCTTTATCTGGGGAACAATACACATGGCCTACCCACTGCTTTTAAGAGAACTAATATCTTTTTCATTAAGATGAGTCTCTTGAAGCATCGCAATTTTACAATGTAATCTAGATAAATGGGTAAGCACCCTTTGTTTTTTAACGGGATTTCGCAAACCCCTCACATTCCAGGATACTATGTGAACATTATCAGGTGTAGTGAAAAGGGCAAAACATGATGCAACACCATGAGCATTCTAAAATTCGTAAAACTGAGATTTGAACATGGGGAAATTTTAGAAACAACAGGCAGGAAAATGAGCATTAAAAATAAATAAAGAAAAGGAATGGTAAAAGAGTAAAGAACCAGAAAAGAGAAGGAGATGAAAGTGATCAGGGATGATATAGTGGAAAAATTCAAAGAATATAGAGGAAAACAAAAGAAAGAAAAGGAAAGAAGGAGAGAGAGAGGAAGAAATTAGAAGAAGAAAGAAATGATATAGAGAGAGAAGTTGATAAGAAGTTTGTCAAAATAACCAGAGCATATTGCCAGAATGAAGAGATCAACATAGGGAGGCGGGGAACCGCAAAGGGAAGACAGACGAGAGTCGACGAAGTCAAAGAGAAACGACAAAGACCTTCCTTAGGGTCAACTAGCTTAGGAATATGGAGTTTAAGAAAGGCGATCATCCCTCCTCTCCCTCAGGAATACCATAAAGTCTAATATTGTTGCACCTATTGCGATTTTCCAAGTCCTCCATTTGCTGGTGGAGAAGAGCTATTTCTCTGGACATAGCTTCCACTTTAGGGATCACATCTTGAGTATCACTAATCTTCTGCTGCACCACCATAACCCTTGACTCTAAATTGGACTATTTCTCTTCTAGTCTCTGAAGGGTGACATTGGTATAATTTACAAATGGTTTTAAATGGTTTATCTCCTCCATGAGATCTTCCAGTGTTATAGGTAATGGAGATTTTGTCGGAGAGACTGGCTATTTCTTTTGGCATTTTGACACAGCCGTGGTCGAGTCTTTGCATATGGAAGACATAGTGGCAGAGGCACCCTTTTGACTGAAGGAGGGAGGAGGTTCCATATACATATGAAGGAAGAGATGTTGGTAAATTAGCAGAGCTTACAATGTGAAGCAAAGAGCCTAGCTTGGAAGAAAACATGTACAATTCTGTACTTATTCTCCTTTTCCCCCTCCTTTGTTGACAGCTAGTATAAAACAGAGAAGAATGGAGAAAGTATGCAGAGAAAAGCCACTGTTAACCCTCTAAGCGGAAAAAGCTTCAATGACAGCAATATGAGGGACAAATTGGCCAGTGCACCACTTCCAAAAAACTCCATTCTATTATCCAATACAGAAACAGTACCAGGATACTTAAAATAGCAGCCAGTCACCGCTGCGGCCCAGGGGCAGACAAAATGGTGGCCGCAACTGTTTCCTTTGAGGGAAACGCGATGTGGGAGAAACAGGGGTGAAAAACAGCACATAGGAAAAAAAAAAGTGGCAGCTACCTGCTCTCCCGCATCAATACTATTAAATGAGCCAATCCATGGAGTCAGAGAAGAGATGCTGCTGCTCCACAATGAAAAAGTTCCCGGCTGATGTGCGGAGCCTCGTGAAGTCGCGGTCATCTAGCGGTGGCTCAAGCCACGCCCCCTAGCTCTCCCCCTTATCGATGTCTTCCTGTAACCTTGAGTCGGCAGCTGCCAGACGCTATCCTACCAAATGCACAGGGAGCTTCACTCACCTGCACCTGCTGATGCCATCAAGTGGGATCTTTGAAGTCAGCGCTGTGTGTGGCAAACTGATGGACAACGGAGGGCTGAAGCTGAAGAGATCCCATGTCTGCCCAACACGTACTTAAATGGGATAGCCTCTGGTAAGAGCACCAGATCTTTCCGTGTACTCTCTGATCTACTTTACTGATTGTCTCATACATCTTACTTCCTGTTTTTTTACACTGTCTATCCAAAAGGGCTTTTAGATGTTCGAATAGCAATCGTCTCCAATCTCCATAGTACAGATTTAAATTTAGGGTTGGAAAATACCTTACTTTTCTGGGATCAAAAGCATGGAATCTGCTCCCCTCTTCAATGAGACTTGGTTCCAATGAAGCACACGTCAGAAACATCTGAAAGCCTGGCTTTTCTGGCTGTCAGACGATGAGTGCAATAAGCTCATTTAGCTTGGCTGTTTTATTCTCTCAGTCAACATACTTTTCACCTTTCTGCTTCTGTGCTGTGTTTATTTTATGTCTCAATCAGCGCCAGGATGCTTTGTTTGAGTGACCATGTGCCTATACAAATACTCCCTCATTCATTCATTCATTCATTCTTTCATTCATTCACTCTCCTAGGAGGATGACCCATTGACATCCACTGCACTGGGAAGATAGCTCGGAGGACGTCAATAGGTCATCCTCCATATGCATGGGGATAAGAATTAAGGCATCATGAGGTTCAGTATTGAAAGCTGCTGAAAGGTCACCTCGGTTGTTTAGGTCATCCCAAATTGTGATTAGGACAGATTTTGTCCCTCTTTGTGGCCAGTCTGAGAGAAGTTGGTTTGGAATTCTGAAATTTGGTGTACTGCTGCTTTCTCAATACGTTTGCCAATAAAAGTTCCATTGGAGATAGTTTTGTAGCTTTTAGGGTATTATGGCTATAAGTTGTTCTTCCTAAGTAATAGGCTCTGTCTGCCTTCTTCAATATCTATGTGAACATTCCTGTGTTCAAGGAATCATTCATAATATGCCTGACTAGGATAGCTACAGGTGTTGATAGAGGAATGTTTTTGAAAATCTGTATTGGGCTTGGCTCTGATGGGCAGCCATCTTTGCTGTTGGCTTTCGCCAGGTCCTCAAATAATGAGATGGTAGTTCTTGAAAGAAAAATATTGTTTTTATGCTGTGATTGTTATTAGCTGTATATTTTTGGAACAGGTTTTTCTCTTGATTGTTAGGTAAAAATGCATTGTGTGTGACTCAGTAAAAAAATGTGTTGCTATTTAATACAGAAGTCTTGTGAAGATTGGTTGGAGATTTCACTCCTTTCTGGATTGTAAAATTCTAACTGGGCATTTGGCATTGTCAATCCTGTCTGAGTGGTAGATTATTTTGTCAGATGTATGATTTGCAAATTGTGTTATGTCTATATAGATGCATATTGTTTCGAGGGTTCTTAATTTGAGTCATCTGTATTTAAGTGTTGATATTTGCCCATTATCCGTTTCAACTCTTTATGTAGCCAAGCAGCTTTCATCTTCTTTTTGACTTGTTTCGAAGTTCTTTTGGGGATTAATAAGTCAAGGGAAGATATTATCCAATCAGAAGTCTTTTAATGAGTTTATTGTCCCCAATCGAGTATTTGTGGGTAAGTAAGATTCCAACTCTTGCATGTTTCATTTGCTCCATTGTCTGTATGCTGTTATTGTGGCATGGTGGGATCTAGTTTTATTTGGAATCTAGATGAAGAAGGTAATGATAAGATAATCATTCTACGAGACTGGCAAAATATGTTGATAAGAGATTGTTTTTATGTTGGAGAAGATGACATCCAATGTATGATCTGTTATGTAGCAAGGTCCAGAGAACAGTCTGTTGTAATGTAGGTATGTGTGGGGGTTTGTGTGTGTGCAAGTGTGTGTGGTCCTGATATGATTGAGATTGGTTGAGGTATATTTGGAATACTGAACCAGGGGCCAGATGTACAACCCTTTCATTTAGCGCATCGCAATTTGCGATACATTGCGAGGCGCAAATTGTGAGGCGCTAAATGAAATGTACAACAGTGTCTTTACACTGTTTTGTAATTCCCAATGTGGTTGCAAATTGGGAGGCTCATTAATATTAATGAGCCTCTTGCAAATTGCGAGGCCATTGTGAATGTCAGCCCTCCCAGGGATAGTGGCCTGCTGAGCTCAGCAGACCACCATGTCTGGGACTGCTTTTTAATAAAGCAGCTTTTGTTTTTTAAATGCAGCCCGTTTTCCATAAAGGAAAATGGGATGCATTTAAAAAAAATAAAATGAAACGTTTTCGTTTCATTTTTTAAGGGAGGTAGTGGTCTCTGGGACCACTGCCTGCCCTTGAAAAATATATTCTCCTGCATTAGCAAAGGGGAAGTAGTCCCCTGGGGACCCCTACCCTTTTGCGAGTGCATTAATTTGTGAAAGTTTTGTGACTGCAATTGCGCTCGCTAAACATTCATACATGGGCTTGTGCTTGCTATTAGGAAGGGAACGCCCCTTCCAAATACCGAGTCGCAAAATCTATTTAGCGAGTCGCAAATAAATTGTGACTCGCTAAATGGGCTTTGTACATGGCCCATGCTATTTTGTGCAAAAGGGTTCACAAACCTGTTTGCGCATGCAAAAAAGGTCGGACATCTGGCCCCAGATGTTTACATCTAGACAGTTTTGCTGATAGATTGTACATGTAAAGGCTCCATTGTTGGTTGGGAGTTTGTTGAGCAAGAAGATGTTGCGTGTGAAAGTGGTACTGGGTTTGCATCTAATAAGCAGGGCTTTACAATCTTGTATACTTACCTCTCCCATCTTAGTGATGGTTATGATCTACTTAAAGACAATAGCAAGCGCTTCTCCTACCTTTCCTTCACATTTGTGTGTAAGGGCTTGATATCCAGATGGAATAGCTATCACGTCACAGAACACAAAATGGCATAAGGGAACACAAACTTAAAATGGGATGGCATACAGGGCAATGAAAAGCGCACTATTTGATGTATAAAACTAAATTTCCCTCATTTGCAGCTCCAGCCACTTGAGAACCAGCACACGCTGATACACTTCCATTTCAACAGAGGCAGCTAAGCTACTTAGGCCTGATTCACACTGAGTTAAACAAATGGTTGGTGGTATGCTGTTAGGGATAATGGTGCTACAAGAGTGATGTCACTGGCTATCAAAAAAGCAACAGTGTTACTCAACGGTACTGAAAGGTGGAGAGAACCACCGGCCTCCCCAAAACGTTGTGGCCTAAAATAGAAATCCCCAGCACACGTAACTCAAATTAAGAAAATGACAGCAGTAGCAAATGTAATGCAATTAAATTTCACAGCAAACATAGTAACAAGGTTTCTTCGTTTCTGTTTTTTTCTGTTTTTTTCTTTTTTATTTCTTTTTTCTTTTTCTTTTAAATTTTTTCCATACAAGTTCTTAGCCAGCCGGCTAAGAACTTGTATGGAAAAAAATAAAAAAGGAACAGAGGAAAAGATTTAAAGAAACGAAGAAACCTTGGTATTATGTTTGCTGTGAAATTTAATTGACTTACATTTGGTACTGCTGTCATTTTCTTAATTTGAATTACGTGTGCTGAATTACAATGAGATCACTTGCCTGTTAACAGTGGGTGTTGTAACTCCTCTTTACTAGGATCAGTTTGCACCCAGCTTGACTCATTGCTCCCTCTTTTTAGTTCCTTGGTTTCCTTGCTCCTTCTTCTGTTATTACTTATGAACCGTTTGCTTATCTTTTTGACACATTTGTGTTTTGCATCCAGTCTACTTCCCTATTAGTGCTGCAGTGGTCTTCACATTCATCTCCTATGTTGGTTTCATGTTACAGTGAGGTCTAGTGAGGTCTAGTTACAGCTTGCAATCTGTGTGCACTGGGTGAGTCCCAGTCTGTGGTATTGTGTCTTGTACTTACCTTCTGCGTTTAAACCTGGGCATAGCCATTCAGTCCAGGTCCTTCAACTACAAACCTTCCGAAGTGTCTTTCTCTCTCCTCATTTCTTCACCCCCTTTTATCCCTAATTTGGATCTTTGTTATCATCCTTGACCTCAGACAAGAGAATGGGTCAACCTCTAGAGGAAGAGAGATCGATTGGCTTCAACACCATCACTCTCACAATAACAAGTCTGTGATAATAGCTTCATGAAGTACTGCAGCCATATTTTTACCCAGTCAGGTTTCTGTGATGATTAGTATGTCTGGTTGTGTATATTTAATTAGATAAAATATGTTGTATTTGTGTTTGCTAATTGAACATACAAAACAGCAAACAATGTATGTGTAGTACCTTTTGTTTGTGGAAAAAATTATTATTATTGTTGATGATTTGTGTTTGTCTTGTGTATGAGAACGCAGAAAACTGTGGCTATATAGATAGTGAAGGGATTTTGTTTTCCCTCCCAATCACCATGTTGTAAATTGAAACGACGATGTGATTAAGCATTTACTAAAGACATGAATTCTCCTTCCTTAGAACATGTCTCTTTCGTTATGTTGACTAAAGTCTGGACTCCATTTTGTATTGTCATGTCTCCACGTGCTCAACACGAGAAGAGTCCTATCTTCGTGTTAGTTGCTCTTGCAATCTGCCTAGTAACAGTCTATAAATAGCTCCTTTGTCCGTTTGGCGCATGCCCAGACTTGACCACATCTGTTATCAGTTAGTCCTTGCTTGACCATGTTTTCGCGGGCCCAGGAAATTGTTGACTCCGCCCACATATTGATCTTGTATCGAAAATGTCCTTAAAAGGTAATGAATTTCGCTCTATGTTGTATCCACCCACTTATGAGCCCCTCTGTTGTGTATAAAAGGGGACCGTGTACGCAAGTTCTTTGTGCTACTCTATGCAATACTGAAGGGTGTTGTATGGATTGTGGGACCACCCTTAAGGGTTAATAAACTTTGTCTTTGTACTTTGCAGTTTCCGTGCCAACTTCCTTATAGATTCCATTTGCAGGAGAGCGAACCCTTGTGTCCTGCGGGCCTAGCTGGGGCCTGTATTCATCAACCATCCTATTCAAATAGGTTAAAAAGAAATGTATGGTGATGTTTTTGGGAGGGTGATCATGGCTCAGAGTTTGTTTGTGGAATTGGTGTTGGTCTAGAATTGTGCTTTGGTGATGTGTGGAAACTGGGCGCGTTGTGATGTAATATAGAGGATGCAGATTTTGTGTCATTGGGGATGTTTGCCTTTTTCTTTTACCTTTGTTAAAAGTGGATGGGATATAATTAGGTGCCCTTGAATTTTGCAATTTTGTGGCTGCAATGTTTTCCGCATTATTCTGAATATGCCATATGTGCAACATAAACCATCATCTGCTGAAAATTCTTCACATTTTAGCGAAAATATTTTAATTCTAGTGCAATTGGATCAAAGGCTACTAAAAATACAGCAACATGTGTTCCCCTGCAGTTGGAGTCCCTTACAAACGTTAACTAGTGAACTTTCTTTGGTTTATTTCTGTACTTGGGTATAAAAGTGGTACACATGAGGTGAAACCTTTGCTCAGTTATTGCTAACATGTATAAAACAGCTAAAGGTATAATGATATACAAACAAAAAATATGCTGCTTTATGCCAAATAATTTGCATTTTCTTGCTGCATATTTTAGACGACCATGCCACAAAATGTGGTCTTCACCTTCTGAATAATTCCAGTGGCTCTGGGTATAAATAAGAGTTAGTGAGAGCAGAAGAGTCCAATTTTAGTGCTTTAAATTCAGCAATTGATGAGAGTTGTGGATGGGTGGGTTTGTAATGTGTTATGCTGTGTTATTAGAGTGTTATATGAGGAACGGGCTTGTGAGAGGTGTGGACGGGGAGGTATGTGATCTGTTCTAGAGGTCAACTTGGTTAAGTTATCAGATGAAAATTGAGATTGAGAGTGACTGGTAATGTGTGGAGAGTTAGTGGGAGAGTGAGAGGTTGTGTTTTTGTGGGATGAAGGCTTATGAAGAGGTGAGGTAACAGTGGACAAATATCTTTCACATAACCAATTTTACTTAAATTGAGAAATATTAAAATCTTAAACTGCTGTGATGGGGGAAAGACCACATAATTGTAACACCTACCTGTCCCTGCACTAATGACCCATGTGGACCTGTGTTTGTGTTAGGTAGCTCTGCAGTGGTAAATAAATAGTAAATAGTTTGGCAATAGTGTGCCAGTCTTTCTATTGAAGATATGCCAATTTCCTATGATGAGATATCACATCTGAACCTTTTCATTGTCAAACATCAATACACAAATATTATTGGCATTGGTTAAATTCCCAAGATTCTCAAATTTTTTCTTAAAAGTGGTCACATGCTACTTTGCTTAAACACATAGTCGGCCACATACTTGGACTCTCTCTACACTAATCTTACTGATGTAACAATTGAATCCCTTTTCCTGATTACATGGACTGATCATTTTGCTGTACTATTCAGATTTCAATTAACTCAACCCTGTTTTCTGTACCCAACCAAATATGGTCTGAAATTAATAGTGATATCTTCTGTACAGCTCTTGAGGGCACTGCTCCCATTGCGTCTTCCGATTTTGAGGAAGCGCCAAAAATGTTTTTGTCTGTATGAGTTTAGCAATGGATGCAATTGCCCCAAAGACTTTCTCCCTCACCTTCCTGGTTTTCTAAAGAACTCTGAGTAGCTAAGTGAAAATCCTTAACCCTGGAATTGCACTGGTGCAAAACATAAAAGCCCACTTCTGAAGAAATCTACAGAAAAGCAATAAGAAAAGATTGTAAACACCAAATACTTGATTCCCAGTCTACGTACTATGCCACTAAAATTTAATAATGCCAACACCTATTCCAGAAAATGATTCTCAATTATTAAACATCTCTCAACCATGGATGCTTGCAAAAACAACATTACACATTTGCAGGATTTGTGTGACAGCCTTGACCTATTCTTTAAAGGACAAATTAGCCAAACTTTATTCCAGCTTTTCCTACACCCCCTCCTGTACCATCTGTTATCTGTAAACTTAAACCAGTCCCTACTACTGGTTCCTACTTATCAGATTTTAATCCCTTAACTACTATCAAATCGCTTTGCACCTCCATTAAAGCAGGTTCTCCTTGAGACCCATGCCCACCTCAGATATTATTTCTGCCATCTTGACATTTTGATTTTACACATCACCAATATATGCAATTTTTATCTAACTTCAGTGTTGTGCCTCAGAGCTGGAAACATACAATGATCCTACCTCTTTTTTTAAAAAGAAAAACAACTGCACACTTCACTGACCTAGCCAAATAGTGGCCCATTTCACTTCTATCTTTCTAATCCAAAATACTAGTGAAAGATATTAATGCCCAGCTCTCGACCTATTTATAAAGTAACAACTTACTCGACATCACTCAATAATGTCATCTGCACTGCTGTCATGTGCTGATGATCTTAGAGCCATTTTGGACCAAGAGCTTTGTGCTTTCCTCCCCCTGGAACTATTAGCAGTTTTCAATATGATTTCTTGTTTCATCCTCATTTAGCATCACTGAACTAATGTAGCTGTGGATCTTATCTTTGCTGGCTCAGCTCTTACTTGTCAGATTTACAATATGCTTTCTCCATTCTTTTCAGTCTTGCACCGAGAAAATCACTTGCGGTGTCCCTTAGGGTTCCTCGCTTAGACCCTACGTTATTCAAAATCTAGGTTGTTCCCATCTCAGAATGAATCATATCCTTTGGCTTTAATATTATTATTCTTTTCAACAATATTAGGACACCCAGTAACGGGTCTCTGCTATCAAGTCAGCAGTGTCCAGACAAATGAGCAAGAACTAATTAAAACTGAACGGTAATAAAACTGAAAATTTGTCTCTGATTCAGAATGCCTCCAACAAAATGCTCACTCAGATGCTGGTGATCTTGGTAGAATATGGTAACTCCCTTTCCTTGGACCTATCCAAATATGATCCTCAATGACTGCAAATCATGCAAAATGCAGACACTCATTTAGATGTAGCTAGTTCAGAAAATGTGTACTCCCTCATTAAACATCATCACTGGCTCCCCATCTTCAAACCCTTTGCCTGGTGCATACAGCCATTTACAACATAGGACCATACTAGCTCAAAAACCAAGCTTCTGCCTCATCATCCAGTTCATACGCTCTTCAACTGCTAACTTACTGCAGCTCCTTCATGTCACTTGCAGTTGCATGTGTAGTGTCTTGTAAATAAAAGAATGCTGAAACAGTTTTGATTCCTACAGTACAGCGTAGGCCTGTGACATAAGCGTTAGAGAGAGGAGTTGAAGGCATGCTTAGAAAGTTGAGTTCTGACTTACACACAGTAGAATAAAGATGTGTATAAACTATTCTCTGTGTGTGGTGTGCTTATAGGCAAGTACCTAAGCTGGCAGGACGCTACAACTGGTGACAAGATAGAGGTTCTACACTGAAAGTGCTCTTCTAGAGAGTTTGCCGTGGTCAACAAACTACTGGTGCATGCCACATGTTCCGCAGATGAGGTGCAGAATCAATGCTGGCACCGGTGGGGTCTCAGCGAAATGCCAACCTGCATATAACGGTTAAAGATAAAGAAAGCAAAATTGAAAGTCTACAAGTTGTTGGAGAGGAACTAAATGGAATGGCCACAAACAAAAGGTACTGCCCCAATATGCAAATAAATGCCATACGGAGTAAGAACACAAACGGAGGATGCTAACAAGTTATGAAAGCAGCACATTGCAATATTTAAGTAGAAATCAAAGTGAAATTCATGTGCTATGGAGCAGATATTAACCCGGTGTTTGTGAGGAAACATTTAAGCACAAAGCTGACCAAATATCATAAGGTTATCTGCATTCATGGACTAGTAGTGTAGAAGGTTTGTCTACTTACTGAAACCATTAACGAATCATCGTTTCACGATGTGCTATGGAGCGCCCCAGGAGGAGAGTTGGGTAGTGTACTTGTGGAGCTGTTTTCCCTAAGAAGTCACCATGCCACCAAAGCTGCTGCATAAGGGCCTAGAACAACTCCTTAGACTGCAATCAAGTAAAGAGCTCCGATATAGAGCCAGAGCAATATCCAATAGTAATTAAGGCTGACCATGAAGCCAGCATGTTGCAAAGTGCTAGAGAAAATCTGCTTGATCAAGTTTGACACGAAGCAACTGAGAGACCACTACTATCCACAAATGCATATACAGCTGCTTCTCTAAATTGCCACCTGTATTTAATACAGACAGCAAAAGCACAATATTGGCAATAGATGAAAAACATGGATAGAGACGTTTGCAGTTTTTATAGATGCAATAGAAGGAAAAAATTATAAAAGGATTTTAAAGTATCTGAAGAACATGGCTGATGAAGGAGAGAAAGAAGCCATGAAAAAATACCACAAGATGGTGAAGTGACATACGATCAAATCAAAACAGCCTTGAATGTCAAATTAAATTGAATTCCAAATGTCAATTATGAAAGATATAAATTCAGTCAAGAGCACCAGAGACCAGGTGTAACCATCGATGAGTTTGTTGAGAGACTGGGTGTTCAGTAAATTTAATGATGAGTGAGAGTATCAATGGATGTCTGCTGGATTCCTTTCGATGATGAATGCTTAAGGAAACTCTGAGCTTAAAACAAGTCCTCAAGGCTGCCCACACTGAAGAACGTGCTGGTCCCCAAGCGACTGACATGGAGGCCGGAGGCGCCCAAAGTGCATCAGTTCTGAGTTTAAAAAGTAAGCCAAAATACAAGGCCGAGGGAGACAAGGTGACTTTTCCATAGAAAAAGAACATGTGTTACAGATGCACACTATCATTTCTACGTAAAGGTAGATGTCCCACCATCGGACAGATATGTATCGGCTGTGGTAAAGCAAACCATTTTTTATGATGGCTTGTAAGGCGAAGAGGAAAGTACGTGTGTCAGATTGTGAAGACAAAATAGCCGACAGAACGCTACCTCAGTGATGATCGACGTGCTCCCACAAGGTAAAGTGGTCACACCAACTGAGGCAAAGCGACACCAAATGAGGTTGATTATCATCTAAATTATTGGCAAATAATTCCTCAGTATCAGTTTCCAGTGAAAGTGACAATGGCAATTTTGCAGTGTCAATGTTTGCTTTGAAGAGGCATGCACATGTGGGACTTGTCTAATGTGAGGAAAAATCCAAGATGAAGAAAAATCGATATGACAAGCAGAACAAACATTCAAGCATTGTCTGAATATCACTCTAAAGATAAACAGGTATTTGATACCATTCATAATTGATAGCTGTGCATCGATAAATATCATGCCTGAGGAGAAGTACGAAGAATTATCTCCGTTACCACAACTTACAAAGTCAAAGACTAAAGTATGCACATGGGTTACCCCAATGCCCTTAAAGAGTCAAGGTTTGTTTGTAGCCACAATAAAATATAAGAAAACTGTGGCAAAAGCGCCTATTTCTGTACTTCAAGGAACAGCTTCAAGTGCCTGTTTACTGAGTTACAACACTGCTGCTGATATGGGACTGATATCAGTGAATGACAATATGATTGCTCATCATGAAATTGAATTACATTTTCCCTCATTATTTCATAGGTTAGGAAAGCTCAAAACAATGAAGTAAAGTTGTACATGAATGAGAATGTTAGTCCCGTTGACCAAAGGCACAGGCGAGTTGTGTTTCACCGGAAAGAAGCTGTTGAAAAGGAACTTAATGTATTGCTTAAACATAACATCATTGAGCACTCCACTGGTCCGACACCAGGGGTTTCTCCCATTGTAATAGTGACTAAAAGAGACAGTGATGCAGCTGTACGCACATGTGTTGACATGCGCCAGGCCAACAAGGCTATTGAGCGAGAGAGACATCCTTGTCCGCGCATTGCTGATACAATACCTCAATTGATTGGCGAAAAGTTCTTCTCTCAGCTTGACTTCAACAAAGGATATCACCATTTTTCTATGCATATTGGTTTGTCTTGCTGCAAGGGATTTATTTTGGTATTTCCTCTGCTGTATCATACAGCCTGTAGTAAATGTATTTACATATTAGTTTTCAGAGCTACACAGAAAGAGCATGGCAAAGCTCTAATGCAAGTATTTTGTTTGCTGAACAATGCAAGTTTAACTCTGAATGCTGACAAATGTGAATTTAAAAAGAAAAGTTTGAAATTCTTCACCTATGTCTTTTCTGATGGGGTATGAAACCTGATCCAACTAAAGTACAAGCTTTTTCTACTGCAAATCCTCAAAAAGACATTTCAGTGTTCAAACATGTCTTGGAAAGGCCAGTTACTGTTCCAGATATATAAAAGACGTTGCTACAGTGAATGCACTGTTAAGAGAACTAATGAAAAAAATGTGTTTTTTCATTGATCACAAGAATGTCAGAAGAGCTTTCAAAAGTCCAAGCAAGCTATTGAAAGTGGCACTGATATGGCCTACTTTGACCTCAGACTTCACACGGAGGTTGTAGTTGATGCAAGCCCTGTCGGGTTAGGCACAATCCTTGCACAGCACAACAGACAGCCAAACGCACAGAGACATTTTGTAGTGAGCATCAGTAAAAGCCTGTCATGAACTGAACGTGCTTACTCGCATCCTGAAAAACAAAGTTTGGCAGTGAGCTGGGCTTGCAAATATTTCCATGTGTTTTTGTATGGAAAGCCCTTCACAGTAGTGAATGATCATCAAGCACTGTTGATGATATTCTGCAATAACAACTACAAATGCTTCCTAGAATTGAACGTTGGGGTTTGAAGCTACAAGAATACAACTATACAATTCTTCATCATCCAGGGAAAGATCAGAATCCTGCTGATTATTTTTCAAGAGTGCCAGTAAAATGCCCTCTTACCCCATCTAAGACAGTGGAGGCTTACATAAAGTTTCTTGTGAAATAGAGCACACCTGTCACTAATGCTCTTGAGTATGTAAAGTTCATAAATGTAAGAGATGACTCTTCAGCGACTCAATAAGGCCTCTTTCTGTGAGGTACACAAATTGTTATTCCCAAGATTCTCTGACAACAAGTATCGATGTCACCCACGAGGGACATTGAGGAATAGTTGCCTCTAAGAGAGCTCTCCGTGATCGAGTCTGGTTTCCGTATCTCAACGAAAGGGCCAAAAAAGATAGGAAGACTTGTCTCATAGCAAACTGTCTTTCATCTCAAGTTATTCACGACCCTTTGAACATGTCAAAATTACCACATCATACATGGGAGAAAAACGCTATTGATTTATTTGGTCCTCTTAAGAATGGATATCATCTTCTAGTTATTGTTGATGATACATTTTCCAGGGGTAGAACACCTTTCATTTACAACACATGACAGGGTTATTCAAAAATTAGATGGCATCTTTGCAACATGGGGTGCACTTGCAATCTTACAATCTGACAGCAATCCACCTTTCAATAGTTGAGAATTCAAAGATTTTCGAAATCACCTCAATATGATTGAATGGTAGAATGGTTCATGAGTACTCTAAAGAAAGCTGTTCAGAGTGCTGCATTAGAGAAGTTTGATCTCAAAGTTGGTTTGAACACTACACTTCGAGCTTGCTATTTGACCCCTCATTCAATGACAGGGGAAAGCCCTGCTGCTCTTATGTTTGAAAGAGCCACGATGACCAAGCTGCCCCAACACACCAACTTCAGATCCAAGATTGATGAAGACATTCATGCTACTGACTTTGGTTACAAATGATAAACATCGTTTACAACAATGTTTTCACATCACATGCATCACAACGCGGTGATTACAACGATTGCGTTGTTACATCGCATGCCATTACAACGCAAGCTGTTACAAAGACTTGCTGTAGGGGGCAAAAGGTGTTGGATTAGAAATCCAACACCTTCCCTACTGTTGCACAGACTGGAGTTGGAATAGTAAATTATACTATTCCAACATCCAGCGCCCCCCTACACCAAGTCGTTGTAATGACTTGCATTGTTATGGTCTGCAATGTAACAACGCGGTCATTTTAATGACCGCGTTGTAATGGAATGCGTTCTAAACGCATGCAGTGTAACGTGGCCTATTCATTACAAACAGAAGATGAAGATATATGCTGAAAACTACATCAAGTAAAAGATGTCAACTTTACAGGAGGGGATTGAGTGCTCTTCAGACAACACAGGAATAGAAAGTCTGATGCTCCTTTTAAGACTGAACTCTTTACCATCACCAACACTAAAGGACACATGGTGATGGCCCAGGGTCCTGAGAAATCCCTTACAAGTGATTCCTCTCGCTTTCGACATGTGGCCCATCACTCACCAAACATCAATGTCAATGGAGAGACTGGGTTCTGACAGACCTTTGATGACTCTGTGTCTGCTGGTAATTCAACTTCACCTGTGCAGATCACGGACACTGGCCGTTTTCCAGTGACTCATGTAATTCAGGCATGTAAAACAGGGGCCACAGCACTTAACTGAAGAATTGTAATTGTCTTTATATCTTTGATTATCACTGTATTTTTTCATGTATTTATTTTTTGTATTTATTTACCTATTCATCTGTTTTGAAAAAGCTATAACTTTTAGTTTAACAAAGCGTGAGATGTTGTGTCTTGTACACGAAAGAACAATGGAACTCTTTTGGTTTCCACTGTACACCGTAGCCATTTGATGAAAATGTTACAGAGATGAGTTGAAGGCAGTCTTAAAATGTTGAGTTCTGACTTACATGCACCAAATATAGACATGTCCAAACTATTCTCCGTGTGTGGCATGGCTATTGCGGAGTACCTGGGCTGGCAGAATACTACAGCGCGAAAGGCTTTTTTTTCTACTATTCATGTGCAAAAATGTGGAACTCTCCTCCCGTACAGCTGAGAAACATTTCCATGCACTCTGACTTTAGGACATAGCAGAAAACCTGGCTCTTATTTAGTGGCTCAATGCATGCCCTCAGCTCTCTTTTCGATGCTAGAACTCCCTTTATGGATATTAAAACACTTGAGAATTTTCGTTCATTCACTCATACATCAAATATGGATATACATACAAGTTATTTCTGCAGAGACATATAAACTGACTTTAAGGAAGAATTTTGTTTAAACGTCTGGCATGTGCACTGGAAAAAAAGCAGTTCCTTAAAAAAAGTTCCAATGCCATTTTCTCTACATCACCAAAACTACAAATATCTGAGGTTGACTTCATCAGTCCCGTAGCATTTTAAATATAAAAATCCGAATTGTAAAATGTGGCCATTCAAAAAGTCTTAATGATTCCTCTGGAGCTTCACATATGTAAATATCTATATAGATTGACAACTCTTTTACTTTAATATAATTTAATAATGCTTAAAATTAATGGACAGAAACGTTGGACCCAATACAAGCTCCCGTCATCGCCAAAAAATTCCTCCTTGCGAAATGGATAACTTTTTTCTGTCAAAGCTATTTCCGCACTTTTCACAATGAATTTTATTAACATTGAGAAAGAGGACTGATACTATTTGTCTAGTCATTCCAGAAGGACATCGATCAGTCCTCCTTGGGAACATTGCTGTTAATTTCTTGAATAATGACGATAACAAGAACGTGCCTGACCACAGCAAAAAAAACAATGTGGCATGTGTACCATACAATTTAAATTATTTCATCAAAGGTTTGAGCAAATATTAACTTCAGAATGTTTACACATAGACCAGTAATGCCTGCAATCCTTGCAGCCGGCATCTGATTTTTCAGGAAAAGAGACATCCTACAACTCCAGCACCCTCTAACAAATTCATGAGTATTTAGAATGTTTTTCTCCAAGTTGTTTAATATTGTAATTGAACTTGGGTGCATCATACACAGGACCCCTTCCCCCACCCCCGCCACGCACACACACACGCGCGCTCGCGCACACACACATACACATCTGATTCTGTTATGAAGGCAGTATCCCTAACTAATTATTAACCAGAGTCGAACGTAAGACTATATTAAATATAGTGACTTCTATTTTGCTTGACCTCAATGACTTCTAATTACGTTTGGCAAAAGCCTCATCCCTGGGTGCCACATTTTGAAGGCAGAAGGTAAATTTGTCTAAATAATAGTTTCATATCTATACATAAATTATAGAAAAATAATATGACCTTTTGAACAAGTGATACGCCATAATTAAACGAAGACATGGCTAACTGAGGCAGCCATAAGCTGGATCGGTTCTCGATGAATCAAGCATCGCTGTGTCCTTATTAAGAAATAATCACTAACTGTTGAATAATTAAGTACATTCAGGTAGGGAAGCAATTGTTAGTAAAGAACATTATTTTTAATGAAACCAAGATTTGTCGGTGAATATTCCTTGCCCATTGCTAATTTCTATGTTAAGAATAGTAATTCATGTGTATAGTAAGTAAAAAATGAGCCATGTGATTTTGTATGGACCATACAATTTAGAGTGTTTGTCCCAATCTTGCAACTTTCCTACTTAAGTAATTTTTAAGCGGGTAAAATAGGGCGACCCCTTGATAGGTTTTTTCATTTAATTACCAGAAATGATAACTGGGGTTTGGACTGAAATTCTAAATCCTCTAGGACCATAAAATATTGTCGTGTGGAGCATGTATAAGAAATGGATGTACAGAATTTAGCAGTGCATCGAGGCAGGCATAATAATGTACAATGTTTTTATTTTTCCAACTTTGCATGTGTGCTGCATTGTACAGTACACATACAAAATGGGAAAACCCTTAAAACATAGTCATTGTACACAAAGGGACTGCTTCCAAAACTGATGCTTCAGAGAACGCACACACCCTTGCACTATGGTGCAAGGGTGTTTGGTTTGGGGCTGGGCTGTCAAAAGTGTGCCTGCGCTGAGGAAGAGACAAATGCACAGTATCTTATAGTATGTATGGATATATGGCACATGTTTGCTATCTTCCTGTGACACAGGGCAGCACAGCAACTTTGGTGCAGTATTGCTTTGCATCCAAAAATTGTTTGACACCAGATTTGCTAACATTTTGCATCATGGTTGCATTACTTTTTTGGCACAGCCATTATGCAAAATGTTAGTCGGGATTTGCAAAGCCACGCAAATCTTTTTTTTTTTTTTTTTTAATTTTTCAAAAACCTTTATTCAGTCGGAAATAAGCAGTACACAGCCCCTATGCCTACAACCAGTAACTGGCCGGCAGCGTAATACACGAACTGGATGATGGTGAAGTACACAGCTGTCCGCCTACAACCCCTTCAGGGGCCGGCAGCGTTGCAGTAAACATTAATGCCACATTATGATGTTTAATAGGGCTGCAACATACTTTACGTCATGTGATTTGTATTTGTTATTAAACCTGATAAACCATTACAATTTGTGCATAGGTTGAATCTATATAATGTAGTGACCTCTTATGCTACACCTGAGGAACATAGTAGAACTTGGTCACAGTGGCACCTGTTTCATGGTCTATGGAGACATTCGGGATGGCTACAACCCCGTCGCCTTTCCGAACCCACGAAGAGGGGCATGCCAGCTCTCGGAGGGACCATCAATTAGCAATGGAAGCTCCGGTCTGCCGATCAAGAGTGAGACCTAGGACCTCCCCTTCCCAACAGAGTCTCTACCTCCCACCTCCCGGGTGGTGTGACCCAGTGGAATCAAGAGCGTAGAATTCGGGCAATCGGGTAAGTGGAGGTGCGCTATGTCAGCGGGTGTGATAATAGATATGTCGTAAGGGGACTCCAAATATCTACCGGTCTGGATGCTGTGGGCAGCAGCTCAGCATAGCAGAGCAGCGTATCTTGGCAGTGCACCATGTTTTCGATCCAGTCTTTGTATTTAGGAGCCCTGCCCCTTCCCCACCTGCAGGCGATGAGCCTCTTCGCAATGAGGAAAGCAATGGTGGCAAACCGCCGAACCGGTTTCCTTATGGTTTTCGTGTAACCCAGAAGTGCCTGCATCGGAGATGGCGTAAGTGAGACTCCTATCATTTCCGAAATACCGGAATATATTTGTTGCCAATAGTCGGCTATTTCCCCGCAGCCCCAAGCCATGTGCAAAAAATCTGCCGCTGGTGTGTGGCAGCGCCAACAGAGATCGTCCCCTGGGAGGCCCACCCTACACATGTGAGATGGAGTACAATAAAGACGATGCAGGAACTTATAGTGGATGACCCTAAATCGACTACTGGAGGAGATCTGTGCGGTCTGGAGACAACAATAACTCCAAAGTTCGTCGTCTATGGATATGCCTAAGTCAGCCTTCCACTTAGTACGGGCCCTGCAGATTCCCGGGTCGGACACCGTGCGTATAGAATGATATAGATTGGAGACCGCGTTTGCTGGAGTGGCAGCTTTAAGCAGCTGATGTAGAGGTTCTAAAGTGGGTGGTTCTTCCGGCAATCCCTCGGTCAGCGATCGCATCCCCCCACACAGGCGAGTGTAAAGAAATGTATCCATGGGAGTGGGTGTGAGGTCTGCTAACATGTGCGTCTGAGACTGAAATAGTCCATTATGGTATAGGTCTCCCCACGTCTTAATGTTGAGTTTGGCCATAAATTTCTTAAATAGTTGCTCCTGCAGAATGGGGAGCCGGGGATGATATGCCAAAGGCAACAGAGGAGAATACAGAAGTGTCACTCTGGCTTCTTTTGCTATCTTTCGCCACACGAGGGCCGAGCTGGAGACTGTGGTGTGGTGTGCAGCTCTAGCCGCCGGCGCACTAAAGATGGCCCCCTCCAGCGGGATGGGATCCACTAACCAGTGTTCCACCGCTATGTGTGGCATAAAGGGAGTGGGGTGGATCCAATGGTGCACATAGTGGGCTTGAGCGCTGTAGTAGTACAGTTCGAGCTCCGGTAAATCGAAGCCCCCCTGGGCGAATGGATGAGTCAAGATGTCCCAGCTCAGGCGCGGACGCTTCCCCCCCCACACCAGTCGGATGAGCTCGGAGCGCAGAAGGCGGAAGAAGGACCTGCCCGGGTAATATGGGATATTTAAGAAGAGGTAAAGTAGCTTGGGAAGGATCACCATCTTAATGAGAGACGCCCGCCCTGCAAAAGAGAGGGGCAGCGTGATCCATCTGGTCACACAAGTTTGGATATGGTCAAACGTGCGACCATAATTCATCCGCATCAGTTCGGCCCTATCACGAGAGAGTAGAATGCCCAGGTAACGGACCTCATCCTCACACCATCTCAGTGGGTAATCTAGAGGAAACGGCTGGGCGGACGCGGTGAGCGGGAATATAGTGGATTTGCCCCAATTAATGTGTATACCTGACAGGCCGGCAAACCGAATGAATTCTCTCAAGATAGGGTTAAGATTGGCAGCAGGGTCGCGGACGTACAGCGTGATGTCGTCCGCATACAATGATATAAGCACTTCCCTCTGAAGACATCGCAGAGCCCTTTCCTGGTGATGCTGTCGAAGGCGAGCAGCAAGCGGTTCCATCGCTATGGCGAACAATAATGGAGAGAGGGGGCACCCCTGACGAGTCCCCCTGGATACAGCAAAAGCCTCAGAGATCCGACCGTTCACCCCCACCCGAGCCACAGGTCCGCGGTAAACGACCCTGATCCATTGCGTGAATCCTATCGGCATCCCCATGTTCCGCAGGATACATTGGAGATAGTCCCACTCTAGGGAGTCGAACGCCTTGGTGGCGTCCAGTAGGACAGCCGCCAGAGGCAAGTTCGGGTCCACATTGTCCACTATAGAAAAAAGGGTCCGGAGGTTGTGGGAAGTGGCTCTGCCGGGGACAAATCCAGCTTGGTCTGCCAGTACCAGGCCCCCCAGTATTAGCTGCAGGCGATTGGCCAGCACTTTGGCCAAAATTTTTGCATCACAATTGATTAGTGAAAGGGGGCGGTAGGAGTCGCAGTATTGAGGCGATTTCCCGGGTTTAAGAAGCGAGGTGATTAGAGCTTCCTGCATAGAGGGGGGAAGTGCGCCGGATTCATGAGCTTCCATATAAACCTCCCGAAGCACTGGCGCAAGTAGATCCACGTATGCCTTGTAGAAGTCCATAGGCAAGCCGTCCAGGCCAGGGGCCTTCCCGGGTGTCATCTGCCTGATAGCGTCCCTAATTTCGTCCAGGCCAATGGGTTCAGCCAAGAACTCCCGGTGACGATCTGAAAGCCAGCCCAGCGTCAGCTCCCTCAAGTAGTCGTCCATATCCAGTGCACCCACCCTAGTAGTTGAGTAAAGGGCCGAATAATGGGCAGTGAAGGCAGCCAGGAGCGAGTCCAAGTCTCGCAGAGGCACTCCGTCATCTCTATCCAGCTCCAGAACGAAATTTGAGCCTGGTGGGGGCCGAACCATTCCCGCCAGAAATTTCCCGGGCCGCTCTCGCTCCCCATAGGCCCTCGCCCTGAAATATTTGCCCCAGAATTTGACCTCTCTCTCGGCGGTGGAGGTGTAGTCCGATAGGGCCTTCCTGTATTGTACCTGTGTATCCGAGTCGGTGGCATAGTCCGGTCAGGTTTCTAGCGTGTGTAGTGTAGTTTCCAATGTGCGCAATGAAGCACGCAAAGTTCTCAGTACTCCTGAGCTCTTTGAGATGCAGATTCCCCGCACTGTGACCTTCAGCGCTTCCCAGAGAGTAGCAACTCGCTCCACCGAACCCTTGTTATGAGTAAGGAAGTCGGCAATCTCCTGACCTAGTTCAGAGCGGAATAGTTCATCAAGTAAAATGTTGGGTTGGAGTCGCCAGGAAGGTGGCCTTCCCATTATATCCGGTAAGCGGAGCTTCACCAACACCGGGGAGTGGTCCGAAAACGTGCGAGCCACATGTTGGACCGTGACCAGTGAGGGTGCCAAACCTCTGGACACTAAAATGTAATCCAGTCTGGCCCACGTGGCATGAGCGGTATTCCAGTGTGTGCCCTCCTTCTGAGTCGGATGTAAGTGGCGCCAGGTATCTACGATGTCCTGTGCGTCGCAAATGTCACGCAGGTATTTGTGTGTGGTGGTGTAGTGTTGGGCAGAGGGGTTGGACCTATCCAGAGCGGGATTAAGCACAGCATTAAAATCTCCCCCCCAAATGAGATGCGTTGAGCCCACCTCCCTGATCTTGTTCCAGAGAGCAATGAAGCTGCTCGAGTCATCACAGTTAGGGCCATATGAGCAGGCAAAGGTGACAGTTTCAACTCCCATCCTACCCCAAGTCATGCAATACCGTCCCTCCCGGTCTACAGCGTTACCCATGGGAACGTAAGGGACATTTCTTTTTATCAGAATTGCAGTGCCTCTCGCATAGGACGAATAGGAGGCAAAGGCAGAGTGCGCCGCCCACCTGGAGGCAAAGGAACCCCCGCGTCGGGGATCCATATGAGTCTCCTGTAAGAAGGCGACCTGGGCCCCCAGCCTGTCAAGGGCTCCCAGAATTTGTCTCCTCTTTCTAGGGTCTCCCAGCCCTCTTACATTCCAGGTGATAACGGAGAGCAGTCCCCCCCCATTGATGTCAAGGTTCACGATGCGACTCATAGTTTCCGATAGGTGAAGAACAAGTCATGGGACGCACTGTGCCATCCCCTCTTTGGTGCCACTGTGCCGTTAAGGTGTCGGATGTTGCATCAACTCTATGCCAAGTAACCATATCAGTATTTACTGCAAACCAAACAAGAACAACCCCTTGAAATCCTCCCCGCCCTCCCACACCGACAACCCCAACCCGTCGGGCATCTCCCCCACCCCACTTAATCCCACAACTTCGAATCATATCCTACTGGGGAATACCCAATTGGGGGACACAAGGGCTCCGGACCTGCCTCCCACTCCCCCGATATTGCACCCGCTGTCCGCTAGCGATAATAGCCTGCGGAAAAACGCGGGAGGGGGAGGCAGGTGCCAGGGCAAAGAACAGATGTAGTGCACATCTAGGAAACCATGAGTTAATGAAGGCTCAACTGTTTGTAGCCTACCAAGTCCAGGCTAGAGCCGAGAGCAACCAAAAAATAGCGAGCGCCCGGGCCTAAACCCCAGGCGGGAGCAAAGCACAATGTCAGCAATAAGAGGAACCAATGCAGGAGATGTAAAGACATGATCAGTCCAGAGCAGAAGTGGGCGAGCGGGAGCCAGCCCCCCCCGACGGGGACCCAGCAGCTCCGCGGGCCCGCCTGTGGTCTTTCAGGAAGAGTTCCACCTGAGCAGGGTCCTGAAAAATGTGGGGCTTACCCTGATGAAACACCCTAAGCCGGGCCGGGTACAGCATGGAGTATTGGATTTCGCTTTGCATAAGTCGTTTTTTGACCGGTCCAAATTTACGGCGCGCCTCCTGCACCGATTGCGTGAAATCAGGAAAAAAGGAGAGGGTGGCGTTTTCGAACTGGACAGGCTGCTTCTCCCGGGCGAGGCGAAGTAGGGTATCGCGGTCTCTATAGTTCAGGAATCTGATAAGTACAGGCCGTGGGGGGGCTCCCGGCACCGGGCGGGGGCCCAAGGTGCGATGCGCCCGCTCCACCACCAACTGTGGCGAGAAGGCATCCGCGCCAAACAGGTCAGCAAGCAGTTTTTCGATGAAGAGTTCCATTTTTCCTACCGCGGTGGACTCCGCCAGCCCAAGAAGGCGCACGTTATTGCGGCGCGATCTCGCTTCTAAGTCCTCATTCTTGTCGGCGATCACTTTAAGCAGTCTCTCCATCTGCGATACTTTGACTTCAGTGGCCGTTGCCCCATCCTCCAGGCCTGAGATCCGCTGTTCAGACTCCTTGACTCGCTCCTCTTGTTGATCAAGTCTATGCACCACTGAGTCGAGGCGGCGAGACATACCGTCAATTTTGGAGTCTATGGAGGATAGGCTGGTTTGCATATTAAGTAAAAGCGCCTTCCAGTCCACTTCGTCAGTATCCCTACCATCGGAATCGCCGTCTCCTGGCGGCGGGGCACGGGATTTTTTCTTTGGGGTGTCAAAGGGGAGCCGAGACTGCTTAGTGTCCGTCTTCCCCATTGTAGGAAGCTGGCAGGTTTGAAGTGCCCTGTAGGTGCGTCGGTGTGGGAGACCTTCTTCGGAGTTGCTGCTACCACGCCGTGAAGGTCGATAAGGTGCAGCGGTCGCACCCGACGCCACTCGGTGTCAGCGGATGTAAGGGCAATAGATTGGCATGAGGGGGGGACGGGTCACCCCATCCAAGGCATCGATTGTAGTGCTCTGTCTCGAGGCGGGGGCCAAGCGCTCCGCCGCGGGTCCGCTAGTCCAACTCCACAGAGGCCTCAAAAGATCAAGGGGGACGGCACAATCCGGTACAGCAAGTAGGAGCAGCCCGGGTCAGGGTCACAGTCCACCGGGTATGTCGATCACTTGGTGCGGCAATGAAACGGGCCAGTAGCGGCGCCTTCCGTGGGCCCCACCGATCCCCAGGGGCTCAGCCGGTGTCGGAGGGACTGCACCCTCAGTTGGGTCTCCACCGGGTCAGGCACGGCTCCACCCAGGCAGCGATCAACCCTCTGTCGGGAATCGGGAGGAGGGGGGGGGGAATAAGGGGGGGGGTCCCCCGGCAGCCAGGAGCCCAACCTTCTCGGAGCTACAGGGCAAAATTCGGGCCGGTGATGCAGCACCCCCCCCGTCCCCAAAGGTCAAGTGCCGGTACGCCGGGGCCGCAGGCAGCTCCACCCCAACGACTTCTCAGCTCCCCCTCACCTTACCGGCACTCCGGGAGGGCAGCCGACCCGAGCCACGATCACCCAGCGTCTCCTCCTCCAGACACAGCGTCCCGCGGCCTTCCGCCCACGTGTGAGCCGCGGCCTCGCGTGCACACCTCCGCCGGCCGCCTCGCGTCGCAGGTTCCACAGCCGCTCCCGCTGGAAGTTGCGGCGGCTATTGCTCCGGGTGCACCTGTCAGAACAGCCCAGGACTCGCTACAGGTGCGTCGCAGTCCCAGCCCAACACTCGGCGCTGGTCAGATTTCGATTCCCAGGGTGCAGGATGGGCTGATGAAGTGAAATCTCGCCCGGCTGGCGGGAGCCTCACGTATGTGCGGCCATTACAGTCCGGCGCCCTCTAGCGCCCCCAAAGCCACGCAAATCTTGATTTACATGGCTGTGGGCCACATTTCCTCCTGTAAGTAACGCAAGGCAGTGGGTTAATCTGCCCCGCATTACCTTGCACCGGGCAGGTTTTTCACGGGGGAAGTATGGGTGTTCCCATGAATCTACAAACGTATTAAGATCAAAATCCAGATTTACTGAGGTAAGTAAACCTGTGTTTGCACCAAAGTGGTGCACCTACCTGAGGCCGGAGTAATGAGGAAAAATATATTTATTTCTCATTGTTACTTCCTCTTTGAATATGTGCTGCATGTTGTAGCAGACATACAAAAAGAAATAAGCCCCAAAGGATTGTTTTTGTGTAGGAAGACAAAAACAATCCTGATCACAATGCGGCTAGCCTTGCACCATGGCACAAGGGTGTTGGTGCTAGGCTGTCAAAAAATGCACCAGTGCAAAGAGAGAGCAGTTGTGCACTATGCCTTATTAAATATGGCGCATTTCTGCTCCGTTTCTTTCACGCAATGCAGAGCAGCATGTTCCCTTGCTGTGTTGTACAGCATGAAAGATTAGTAAATCTGGGCTTCAGTATCTAGTTTGGGATGCAACAGTGTTGCTTATATCTGGGTTGATTACGAATTATGTTCTAGTGAAACAAAGGGCTCATTGGATACATTTACCCAGAATCCATGATGTTTATTTAGAGAGCCAGTATAATAAAAGAAGTTTGGATGACGTCGCTCTTGTGAAAGTGAGGGATAAAAAGCTTTTCACCACAAAAAAATAAAATATGTGACTACTAAGCAGCCCAGTGCTAAGTAGAACATATCCTATAATTTTTGTTTGCATGACATAGCACTCAGTAAGAAAGATTGTATTTTTGGAACTACCTGACAAGAGATGGTAGTACCGGTTTCATTTTATTGTACTGGGCTGCAAATGGGGTGCTGTACTAGAAATTAAGGGGAATATCAACAACAACCGGCGATAATTATCGCTGAGCGCACTTAGCGCCAGGATAATTATCGCCGGCTAGCGCCGATTTTTATCGCTGGGATAGCGTGCTATTGGCAACGCTTATCTCATCAGCGATAAAAATCCTGGCGCTACCTGGCTAAAGTGAGATTATCGCTGGAAACCCAGAGATAATCTCACGTTAGCTTGTTGACAGGGACTCACAAACTTAGCCATGATATCCACCTTCCATAGGATATTATGGCTAAGTCAGTCCTGAAGCAGGCGTAAGGAAAGTAGCGATAACAGGGGTTATCGCTACTTTTCCTGACGCTATGCTTCATAGCGTTAGGCTTGCTGATAGGAGAAATGTCGCTTAGCGACATTTCTCCTGTCATGCCAGGTCAGGAACGCCCACTTTTCATCTCATTAGAGATGCAAAGTTGGGCGTTAGAAATCCTGACGCTAAAGCAAGGTTTCACGCGTTAGCGTGACCTTGCTGATTAGGTGATAAAATTATCGCCTCTTTTCGGCCGAAAACGGCCGCAAAAGCGGCGATAATTTTTTATCGCCTGCTTGTTGATATGCCCCTAAATTCTCAATGCAAGGCACTATCTCCCTTATCTCTCTCTGCTTCCCATTACTTTCCCTGTTTCTACTTAGGACTGCTTTCTGTTCTTCTCTTTCACACGTTTGTGGTATACGACTACGTTAATACCATTCTGCGTTTAATATAAATGGCAAGATCTTGACCTGCTTTTGTAGTCGCAGCATCTTTGATTGCTTCCGTGGTTTAACTTTTGACAAAAAAGCGAAAGAAGAAGTATATTTGGTGACATTATGTGGTGAATTTCTCATAAGACATGGAAGGTCGTGTCCTGCGTCTCACGTTATTGCTATAATTATCCTCTGAATCAGAAGCTGAGATTCACCTATGATTACTTCATTAATGAAATAAACGTGCACAATGTCTTATCCATATGAATCACTTCTAAGCACTGATTACTTTATTACCGCTTGATAAGATGGCTAATGATACGTAATTTTCATTGAGATTAAAATGTAGTAATGGGCAATAATAATCATGACAATAATAATAGAGTTAAGAATGATAAATTAAAATAGCTTGGCAATAAGGTTATTACAATGCAGCTTGACTACAATATTAATGCTCTGTCTAATGTTCAGTTGTATTTTTTTTTTTGGCAGAGATGAACCTGCATAATTCAAGGCAGAACTGCAAAATATGCGCGATCGTTTCTCTTTTACAAAAGATGGGTTCAGGTCAGTTGTAATTGATGGAATGGGGGACCTTTTCTTCCCAGGGAGCCCATGCTCAGTGGAAGACCATTGAACATCTGTCGAGGCTCCCTCACCAGATCTTGATTGCTGGGACACCAATGTATGTTACTCCACAGGTTTCAGTCGCCCTGGGTGTTGTAGTTATATGTTTTTTCTGTGCTGCCATCTAATTATGAGACTTGAGTAGATGATGTATTGTTCTCCACCTTATTTCAGAACAATGGCTCTGATTTGGAGTTTCGCAGAGTGGGAGGCCACAATAGATGTGCAGCAATCCTACCCCGTTTAAAGGAACGTTTTCCTGCTCAAAGTTGAGTTAGGGAAGTGCCAGGTTTACGCTGCTGGAGTCTTCATTAGCCGTGGCAGTGATAACCTCTGACCAGGAGAATTGTCTGGCAAAGGGACTTTAGGTCAATGTAACAGCTATTGCATTTGCCTGAGGGCGGGATGGCCATCACTCATTCTCACCCTTTGCCCCCCATCGAAAGCATGTGAGATAGAGGCATAGATAATATTGAATGGCCAGTCCCTGTGCATAGGGCCATTATGTTTTTGTGTTGATAAATCTAACTCTCATTCTGGTGATTATTTTATCAATGCAAAAAAGGTCACCAAGCTTTAAACATGACACCAACTCAGCAAATCTTCAATGCTATGAAGCATGCATTTTAATGCGGTATGAAACTAGTGGGTTAAAAATGTGAATGGAGGTATGGGGTTTTTGTAATGTGAGGCATGATGTATTTTTCAAGGGGATAAAAATTGTTTAAAGACGAAGACATCTGCATAAGGACAGCATCCCCTTTCTTCATTTATTTATTCATCCTACCTATCTTCTCAATCAGTTAATAGTGCAGTAATTTTCCAAGTACATACATTTTGCATGCAGTGGCTATTGCAAACTCTCATATGAAGAATCATTGAGGACTGAGTGTAGGCTCAGTGGGCAACTTGCCCTGCACATGTGCAGATACTGCGCACATCGCAGGTTTGTTGACCTTAAAGCCAGGCCCTTCTCACAACCTCACTGTGCACGGTGGGTTTGAGCACCTACAGAGTGTTGGGTGCTGGGACAATTTAAAATATGATTTTAAAAAACTGAAAAGTGACGTTACAATGAGGTGTTGAAACAGACAATAACTAACTTTTAAAAAAACAAAAACCACTGAAATACACCAGTCACATTTAGTCCATTAACTAAAACTTGTGTCCGCATCATGCACTGCTTATCACCACACACACAAACACATATAGAACCAGACAAACACTATCTTTGCGAGGACCAATGCGTTAGGAGGACCAGTTTGGATAATGTGTTTAGGCACTTTGAGTGGGTGTATCAAAATACTACCAGTGCAGTGATATTTGCCTCATCCGCTTTATAACCTATCCTACTAGCAAAGCACGCATGGAGTTAGAATAGTAAATGCATAATTTATTATGGTCAAAGTTCAGTTCTCAGAAATAATAGATATGTTAGTGTGTGTGTGTGTGCGTGTGTGCATGCGTGTGATGAACCCAGACTCAATAACTATATGCTTCATATGACTATGGAGTAATCAGTGATTAAATTAGAGATGTCATCAATTATATCATTTGAGATGTCATCAGTAATGTCATCAATTATGTAATTAACACGTCATGAGTCATGCAATATGTGGGGTCATAAATGCAGCACATGGTGGGAGCCTGGGCCTAGACATAGGACTTTAATGCAAGTCTTGTGGTTCACGGACCTCTATGACTCACAGGGGCACAGTGGATCGGTTATCCCTGGTGGTGGGGAGGCAATATTGTGGTGACAATATGTTTAACTGGGTCGCTGTGACCCCCACCAAGCATATTATGAGTTTCCTCGCTTCCACACTTTACATGGCAGTGCGACTGCCATGAAAAGTGTGGCAGTGACAAGACAAATGGGGACCTACAGGGCCCACTTGTGCCTCACGCCATGTGGATACACAACATGTCCCCCACTATGTGCATGCAGACCAGTACCTGCACGCATGGACTGCAGCAGTCCATGCCGTGCAGGTACTGCCTTCGACGTTCCCATTGCGCTGCCCTGGGAACGCCAAAGACCCGCCCGCCAGACAGGAGAAAACTCCTGATCTGGCCGAGGACTTTGTACATGAGTTTGGTAGTCGGGGAGCCGGGCAGTTCCTCTCCCGCACTGCCAAAATCATAATGAGGCACATAGTTAGCGCACCTAATTATAACTGTTTTTGTTTATTAAAGGCCAGTTTTTACCTTATTTCAACACCTTGCTATAACGTCACTTCAAACTTTCAGTTTTTTATGAATTTCCAGGGTTTCTTTAACACAAGCTTAGATCTTATTACCATATCTAACTATAATGTCACTTTCATTTTTATCAATACATTTCCGTTTCTTTTATCATATTCAGTCAACTCCCCCATTTGGAATTGTCTTTGTCAATTCACAGTGGGGGATTGGCTGCAGACTGCCAACACCGCCGCTGGTGACCATGTCACTCAATATAGCATGCCAGAATAGGATTGTGAAGAGTTACACCTCTCATTGCCTTCCAAGGGTCTCAGATTTACATTGCCACATGTCTTCCATTTGGTATGTTTGTATACCTCTGTGACTCATTTCCAAATAAATTATCTGGCCATGTCATACAATGTATTGAGCTAAAATTCGATGGTGAAATGCTACACCAAGTTTTTGTCTTCTCAAGTTCACATGTTGATATTTGAACATTTGTTTTCCTTTTGTATAAATAATCATAAACTGATTTCAACTAGAATGTGGTATTACAATTATGTAACACATCAGATTTTCCTCTCATTCTATTACAATGCGAAGATTCCTGTATTGTCACACTTAGATCCCCTTGAATACGAGTTTATCATAATTGCCCATATGTCGGCGCTCTCTAGCGTTAGAGCGGTTTCCGCTTGGTCGGTTGTCGGTGCAGCTTACACGCTAACACCTTCGACTCATGCTAGCATCCAGCAGCTGTCCAGCCTACGTGCGGCATCAGCGCTTGCAGGTTGACATCACCGCGCCTATTTAACTCATACGTGGTAAGGACCCCACTGGCGAGTCAGATGGCTGCTCTCCGAACGACTGCGGAGGTATGTTTTCCTTTCCCACTCCTTGATTTAACTGATCATCAGTCTACATTTCGGGGGACGCAATGAGGCTCACTCTCCTTTCCTCTCTTTCCCCATTAGATTGTGCATTAAATCTTTTGATTACATTTGCTATTGAAGTACCGAGTAACTTGCTAATCAATGTCTAAGTAAGTCATTTAATGATTCTGGGGACAAAAATTAGTCAACATATTTTCCATGTCCCAGACCACATTAGTGCTGATAAACCTCAATATGTATTATAAGTGACATAATCAGAGGTCCTGATCCACCTCTACAACACAGGAGCCTTTGGGACCATCATTTTAACATCTCCACCAGATTTTTCTGGGTGGATTGAAGGGTAATCATTAGTGCCTATCTTTGATTAATGTTCTTTGATTACTTTTATTATCACCTGAATTAACAAGGCCCATTTTATCTTAAAAATCACAAGAAAGAGACAAGAGAATGAGCCTTCTCTGACTCTCCTTCAAATATCTAAACTCACAAAAAAGAGAGAGGGCTAGTAGAACAGGGCCATAGATGTTAACCCAATTTAGATTTAAAAAATATTTAGTTCCTGCCCCCTCCACTGTGTGGGAATAGTTAACTAGTGAGAGACAGAAAAAGAGGGAAAATCAAAAGATTTTATAATACTGCCCTCACCCACCATGCAGTGGCATGCTTCATCATAGGGCTGCTGCAGACGTCCAGGCACAGACCAACGCACTGGATGGAGCGCTGTGTTTCTAGGGTGAGGGAGAAAACGAAAAGAAAAGAAAGTTTGTGAAAGGGAAGAGTGTTGCCTAAAGAAGTGATCTCTGGTGCAGAAAAGCAGGAGAGTAAAACTGTCTAAGGAGATACCATTGTAATACCTTTATACTTGGTTCCCCTTGACAGTGTTAAAAATACTGCAATCTGGGGATATAAAGGAGGGGTAACGGTCCCTAAATCCCCACTGCAAGTACCAACATGTTGCGGCCTTCCACTCTTGCCCTCATGAGTCAAAAAGGCCTTCTTCAGGGTGTAGATCCCTTGGATAATATGGTCCTGACCAAAATTTGATCTAGTAAAAAAGCAAATTTTTTTTATATAAGATAAGATGCGCCTTCTACTTTATCCGTAAAACATTCATTTTCTGCAAAGGAGACAAAACATAAACGGTCATGTTCACTCCCTTCCAAGAAATACCATCATATGATTTATTTTTCCCCATCTCAAAAGCACCTCCGTGTTGTGCCCCGTATCTCACTCATAATAACAAAAGAGTAGTTACGCTATTGCATGTGCTAGGACACCAGTGAAATTTAGTGGCCACTGTAATACCGAGCCTCTTTTAAAATGGTTTTTAGCGTCTTGATCCCATTATTTTTATTGGAAAAAAACAAAATTAGAGCATTATGACACCAAACTTCTTACCCCAGTTTATGAGTAATTCTCTGAACCCGGCACCGTCGTTGGAAAGCCGTCTTATTGTCACACTCTATGTAAAGAAGCACAAGTCAAACTCTTATATCAGATCCAGATACGATTTAGCAACCATTCCCAATTCGGATCTTATTTCTCACTAGAGTGACCCCATTCATCTCCATGAATAACATTTGGAGTTATTTTCTAGTCAGCTGAGTAGTTCTAATTGTACATGCTCGCTTTACGATAAGTTTTGAATTGCGAATGCCCTGCCCCGACCCCTCTGTCATTTAGAGCATGAAGGTATAGTAATGTTATTAGCACCAAAGGGAGACTACTTTTTCAATCATTTGCCCTGTATAACCCCCACTGCTGAGAGATGCAACATGGCACCCCTCTCTTTCCCAGCTTACTTCATCAAAGACCGACGTTCGTCTTATCTCCCCTCTCAGGTCCTCCAACGATGTCTCATTCCTGCTGGAACTTCCTTTTAGCCTGTTTCCCCTCGGTCTCGTGCCTGCATCGAATCCGGGTATTCCACAGATAAATGACATTTTCTGAATTACACATAATATACTTCCTCAGTTCCCATGGCTCACGTAGGCCAATGTCTACACTTTTCCCATTTAGTGTGAGTGAACAATCTGTACAGTAGCCGCATGTATAGTGCCCAGTCACAGGGGGTAAACTCCAAGGGTTCTCCCTCCTTATTTCTAATGGTCTTGGGATCCTCGGTCTAGTGTGGACCAACATATCTTTAATGCTTACACTTTTTTAAAAAGAGAATAAAGGAGGTTGAGTCCATTTGAATGTAGTATACGCTAGGTCTTTGTTATAACCTTCTTTATATGGTTAGATGTCGTGTTATATGTTGTGACACATATACTCCTGTCCTCCTGATCTCTTTGATATGTCTCAAGTAGAGTCTCCCTGTTGGTATTCTTGGCACATTTATGTGCTCTCTTAATTACTTGTTCGGGATAGTCTCGTTCGCGGAGCTTCATGCTTAATAGTTCCGCCTCTCTGTTGTATACTCTGTCAGATCTGAACAGTTTCTGCATCAACGCAGAAACTGTCCATATGGGAGGTTCTCCCTTAAGGAGCGTAGGTGGAAGCTTTTGAATGAAAGTAGGTTGTTCCTATCAGTTGGTTTATGAAACAACTACTCACTAGGCCACCATTCTCTGCCTTGATGTTCAGATACAAGAATGAGAGAGAGTCAGTTGTAATTGTTCCTGTAAAGAACAGATAGGGGTTTCTATCATTTAGCCATATAAAAAAATCCTCCGCTGTGGACTTGTTCCCCTTCGGGGTTATCATCACATCATCTATATATCTTCTCCATACTCTTATTTGGTCGAAGAAAGGGTTGTACCGTGAAAAGATATTTTCACCCTCAAAAGTGCGAGACATAAAGACAGGCTAGGCTTTGGGCAAAATAACTCCCCTGGATGTCCCATGGACATGAAATAAAATGTGTCTCCATATTGAAAAAAGTTCTTAGTGAGTGCTAGTTCCATCAGGCATAGAATGAAAGCTCTGGGTGTCTGGAAATCCCACTCCTCTGTGAACAGTATGTTCTCAATCACTCTCAGGGTCTTTCTCTGGGGGATGTTGGTATACAATGACTCGATTCCATTCAGCATTTCGCCACTAGGGTCGAATTGTAGGTCCTTGATGAGGTTAAGTATCTCCCGAGTATCCTTCAAATACTCCTGCATTTTCTGCACTATGGGGCGGAGATAGAAATCACAGAATTTGGATGGAGGTTCGAGTACCGATTTGATCCCTGAAACTATGGGGCACCCTGTAGGGGATGAGTTGGTTTATGTACTTTTGGCAAAGTATAAAAGTACAGTACCGTGGGATGTTCATTGCATAGAAACATTTTATCTTAAACCTTGTCCCGGTGTCAACTCACTTATTGTAACCATACTTACATATAACTAGCTGAGTGGACAAGACAAAGCATTCCTCTACAAATAAGTACACAGCAAGCTTTTCTCAGTTGTCATTATTTTCGTTTTCAGTTTATGAAATACAAGTCAACAGTCCATATTTGAATCTTGTAGTGAGTGTATCAACAACATATACAAACATACTCTGGTTTTTCAGAACTCCCTGTGTTACATTTTCTGATCTCCTCTTCAAAACTATAATACCTGTGTCCTGTTCTGAAACTCCTCCTGTTCTCAACTCTTCATTGTCTGTAGAGTCCTGTTCTGGACAAAAGAAATGAAACTGCACATCATCACATGCCTTTTCTACCTCTGCCACAATACCTTAGAAAGTGCTCTATTCATTTACTCAAAAGATAAATCAGGAATTTTCACATAGTACAACCTCCTAACTAAACTTCGCATTGTTGAGGGGTGTACAGGTTACATCCTGAAATGATGAAAGGTGCTTTGCCACACTATCTTTGATAAACTGGGTACTGAGGGGCATATTTTTGTGCCCTTGCGCCTGTTTAGCGCCGCCGTTGCATCACTTTTCGTGACCCTGCGGCAGCGTAAAACATGCGCCACGTTGCAACATATTTACAAGGTGACGCCTCTAGGCAGACGCGTCACTTTGTAAAGCCCTGCACTACATTATACCTGTGTCAGGTATAATGTATGCAGGGTGGGCGTTCCATCGTAACAAAGCCCTGTAGAAGTGTTGCAGTGAAATGTATGAGATTTCACTACGATACTTCTATGCCACCAATGCGTCAAAACCTTATGCCTGCCTCATGGTAGGCATAAGGGTGACACAGACCCTTTCACATGGGGCTTGCCCCATGTGAAACGCACATTGCAGGGGTTGCGTCTGGCTTCCGACACAACTCCAGCAATGCCCCACTTTTTGCATCAACAGATACATCAGTAATACTGACGTACCTGTCATTCCTTGCGACATGATGCGTCATACCGTAAATATGACGCTTCATGGTGTTTATCTCTCCTATAGTACATTTTAAAATGAACATCAACCAAAGTATAGAAGTACATACAGGGGCCGATTCCAATCCTGGAAAAAGGCTGTACGAATCGTTGTATGGAGCGTTTTCTCCGTACGACTTGTACCCGGTAAACTTTCCGTACAACCTAGGAAGTACGATTCGTACAGAAAGCCTATTTCCTTACGTTTCGTACAAAACACCGTACGGGTAAAAAAAAACAACGATTCTGATCCAGAACAGCTTGTACGCGACGTCCGGACGCATTCAAGCAGCGGTTTATGGCCCAGCAAGTACGATTCGTCCCTACGTCACTCCGTACGGCTCTTTTTTTACGGGAGCCAAACAAAGCCGGAAAAGCAGAGTCTGACGCGAACCTCTACGCAACGGAGCCCCGGTACGCGATGTACACGCCATGAACCCCATCGTACGTGTCATCCCGGTCCTTCTAGCCCACGACCTGGTGCACCAGACCCGACGCACACGCCGCAGAAGGTGAGAACACCACCCAGGGGCCAGGGGGGTGAGGGGCAGGAAACATACCCCATACCCAAAGCCAAACCTATAATATGTAGCCCATACATTACCACCAGGGTCTGGTCACTTGGGGGGGTCGTGTCAAGCAACTCCTGCGTACCGCAACAACGGAAGTGGATATGTACGGTGCGTTGCACACGTACCCCTACAGCACCAGTAGAACAGTGATACGGACTGTACACACGCAATGAATGCGTGGGTACGGTGGGTTGCACACGTACTCCTCTGGCAACAGTAGAACAGTGATACGGACCGTACACACGAAATGAATGATTGGGTACGGTGCATTGCACACGTACCCCTACGGCACAAGTACAATAGTGATACGGACCGTACACACACAATGAATGCGTTGCACACGTACTCCTACGGCACCAGTAGAACAGTAATACGGACCATACACACGCAATGAATGCATGGGTACGGTGCGTTGCACGCGTACCTCTACGGCACCAGTAGAACAGTGATACGGACCGTACACACTCAATGAATGTGTGGGTACGGTGCGTTGCACACATACTCCTAAGGCACCAGTAAAACCGTGATACGGACCGTACACGTGCAATGAATGCGTGGGTATGGTGCATTGCACACGTACCCCTACGGCACCAGTAGAACAGTGATACGGACCGTACACACGCAATGAATGCGTGGGTAAGGTGCATTGCACACGTACTCCTACGGCACCAGTAGAACAGTGATACGGACCGCACACACGCAATGAATGCGTGGGTACGGTGCGTTGCACACGTACTCCTACGGCACCAGTACATTTGGGATACGAGGAGTACACATGCCAGGAATGTGGGCCCTGCATGTTACCTTCATATTGGTGTGTGTGTGTGTAGGTCTAGGCCAGCAGTGTACTGCTCCAAGGGGGTGGGTGGGTGGGTGCAGAGGATTCCCAGCAGTGGCCAGCCATATGGGGGTGGCTGCAGATCAATACCAGAAGTGTCCAGACATATGGGGGTGGGTGCAGAGAACTCCCAGCAGTGGCATGCAATATGAGGTGTATGTGCAGATGAATACCAGCAGTGTCCAGACATATGGGGGTGGGTGCACAGGACTCCCAGCAGTGGACAGAGACATGGGGGTGGGTGCAGAGGACCCACAACAGTGGACAGATATATGGGGGTGGGTGCAGGGGACTCCCAGCAGTGGACAGAGACATGGGGGTGGGTGCAGAGGACTCCCAGCAGTGGACAGAGATATGGGGGTGGGTGCAGAGGACTCCCAGCAGTGGACAGAGACATGGGGGTGGGTGCAGAGGACTCCCAGCAGTGGACAGAGACATGGGGGTGGGCGCAGAGGACTCCCAGCAGTGGACAGAGATATGGGGGTGGGTGCAGAGGACTCCCAGCAGTGGCCTGCAATATGAGGGGTGGGTGCAGATGAATACCAGCAGTGTACAGACATATGGGGGTGGGTGCAGAGGGCTCCCAGCAGTGGACATAGACATGGGGGTGGGTGCAGAGGACTCCCAGCAGTGGACAGAGACATGGGGGTGCGTGCAGAGGACTCCCAGCAGTGGAGAGAGTTATGGGGGTGGGTACAGAGGACTCCCAGCAGTGGACAGAGACATGGGGTGGGTGCAGAAGACTCCCAGCAGTGGACAGAGATATGGGGTGGGTGCAGAGGACTCCCAGCAGTGGCCTGCAATAAGAGGTGTGCAGATGAATACCAGCAGTGTCCAGACATATGGGGGTGGGTGCACAGGACTCCCAGCAGTGGACAGAGACATGGGGGTGGGTGCAGAGGACTCCCAGCAGTGGACAGAGATATGGGGGGTGTACATCATTATCAGATGACCACACCTACATGGTGGTATGGACGCATCCCTAACTTTGGACTATGATGATAGTGCTATGACAACACATCACTGACAGCAGTGTCCCACTCCCAGGAGGATGGATGTCTTTCACACACTGCATGACACACCACATGTGGGTGTGAGGACATATAACACATGCATACCCACCCATGGCAGATCCAGCACAATACACACCCTGATATCATGCCACAAGACTGTATAGTCATGTAACTGCCTACAAAACTAAGATAGCCAAAGGGAACACACACTGTCACGCACATCCCAGGACTGATAGGAATGTCCAGGTGCTAGTCCAGCCACCAAGATGTTGTCTCTGATGAAAGGAATAGGGTGGAAGTCCCCTAGATACAATGCCCACAATTGTCAGTCAGGTGCCCAAATACCCTGCATAACAAGTACCATTTGTGTGGTAGGCCATGATTACACACATGCATAGTGCTGAAAAGGTGGAATTTGTCCCTGAAGGCATTCCGACATACACAAAACACAAGTACAGTGACTAGCAAGGATGGCACAGACGATTCAGCAGGAGACATCGGTGAGCAGGCATGGCCATTGTTGAAGGGATCCGTCACCAACAAAGGAAATGTTGACACAAGTCAGCACAACAATTGTGCAACTGTTTGCAGGGAAGATGTCAGGTGCTACAGAGGAAGGAACACTCCTTGGGACAATGTGCCTAAACAAAATGAACACACACTGCCAATGATTCTTTGCAGAGACATTGTGATGGCACACAGATACCATGGTCCACCTCATGACCATCATACAAAAACATTTCTCAGAACCCTACTACATTACCAGAACACCAACTCCAGGAGCCTCATCACCAACATCAAGTACCTGAAATGCAATAGTGTTGAAAGTAAAAATAAAGGCTTTATTCAGCACCAAAAAAAACCAACGAAAAATAGACTATGTACAGAGGCCAATGGCCAGTCCATATTTCAAGTCCAAGGGGGGACGTAGGGGACCGCGTCTACCCCTAGCTTGCCTGCACAAAGGAACCTCAAGGTTTGTTGACCGGGGGGCATCATCTAGGGCAGGACCAGGCACCGCAGGGACAGGAGGGGGAAGGGTAGGTGTGGCGGGTGCAGGGGGGACGTCTCCACCATAGGGGCTGGGGCAGTGCCGAAGGTGGAGGTGAGCGTGGTGCTGCACACTGCTGCTAGGACGTCCAGCCTAACCCTTGCACCAGAGGATTCCCCAGGGCCAACGGAGGGTGTGGTGGGCTAGGGATGGGGTGCAGCGCTCTTGGGGGAGGGGGTCGACATGGTGGGGGACTCTACTCCCGTGCCCGGGGACTTCCTCACCTGCTTGTGGGGAGGTCGCTCAGTGGGGGCGAGGTCCAGCTCACCCACAAAGATCTTCTTGGGTGAGCGTTTGGCAGGGGAGCCAAGGGGAGTGGTTTTGGAGGAACAGGGTTGTGAGGACTGCGGACTGCGACGGTGGCTGCATGTATGTCATCTGTCCCCAGACCCTGTGGGTGTGCCTACATCCCCCTGAGTGTGCGTGCCAGGAGGTGTGCTTTGCCTTACTTGGGGGTGTGCTGCCTGTGTCTGGTGGGGTGCGTGCCCGTGACTGTCTGGGTGTGCATTGGACAGGCATGGGAGAGGGAAGTGTGGATGGATCTGGGGTGGGGGGGACGGAGCGCTGCAGGAGAGTAACTGCTGCCGTCAGGGAAGAGTCCATGGACCGCAGAATCCTGCGTTGGTCAGACAGCGTTGCTGACATGCCCCCCATGAACGACACCATCTGTGTGAGCAGTTTAGTGTGTCCATGGAGGACATTCAGCACCGATGCCTGCCCAACCTGCAACTGCCGCAGTATGTCCACAGACTCTTCACTGAGGGAAGCAGGGGTGACAGGGGCAGGGGGTGCGGTGCCTGGGCCAAAGGAGACATGTTGGGCCTCTGCACGGGCAGAAGGGACAGGAGCAACTGGGAGGGCGGAGATGGCAATGGAGGAGGTGGGGACAGATGTGGGGATGCTGCCAGGTGGTGTTGCAGCCTCTGCCTCCTCGAGGAGGTCAGCGTCGGACCCGTCGGCGTCATAGCTGGTATCGTGTCCAGACAGGTCCTCTGACTGACTCCCCTCGCCCTCCGTGCCACTGGCTCCTCCTGACTCTACAGCACTGGTGGCACTGTCGCTGCGTACCTCCTCCAGGTCCGTGCAGGTGTCTCCCTCCGTTGCGGATGATGATTCTGTGGGCAAGGAGAAGAAACCGAAATGCATCAGTCACCTGTATACATCTGACACATGAGCACAAAAACAATTGGTCACAGTGCATATCAGGCAATGCATCATGAGTAACAGCTAGGTTACTCCGCACATATGTAAGCCCTGTACTGCCCAGTTGGTAGACCCACTATGCCACTTGGACACAAGGAAAAAAAGAACACACCAGGCCACAACTTGAATGAGAAATACACTGAGAAGCTAGTGTCTGTGAACCGGTGAGCACAGCAATACAATGAAGTCATGCCACCTCTTGTTTACCCTGAAAGAAACAGTAGTGGTGCACCCAACGTAAACTGACACACCTCAATACTCAAGGTGTCACCACACTCAGATATCAGGGTGTGTGTTGTGCCCTCCTTGCGACACCAAAACAGCACTTTCACCCCACTAGGGGTGAATACTTTGCTTCACACTCCCTCTATAGCACACCCCAACCACCCCACAGAGCTCACAGCGATATAGTCTAAAACCATACTAACACCACTTACACAGCTATGCTACAGTGGCCAGTATGCTAAAGCACCCAGAGCACATCAATTTACAGGAATCAGCTCACAGTTTCATCTCCAAGTGTACTGGCACCTCACCTCAGCACCATCTCACTCTGGGCAAAACAGCACTTTCACACCCCTAGGGGTGAATGCTTCGCTTCACACTCCCTGTGTAGCACACCCTAACCACCCCACAGAGCTCACAGCGCTATAGTCTAAACCCATACTAACACCACTTGCACAGCTATGCTACAGCGGCCAGTATGCTACAGCGTCAGGAGCACATCAGTTTACAGGAATCAGCTCACAGTTTCATCTCCAAGTGTACTGGCACCTCACCTCAGCACCATCTCACTCTGGGCAAAACAGCACTTTCACACCGCTAGGGGTGAATACATCACTTCACACTCCCTGTGTAGCACACCCTAACCACCCCACACACCTCACAGCACTCCTACCCTCCTCTTTCCTACTCTTTTTGCCCTTTTTTACCCTTACTTGCTTCAACAGAATCACAAAATGGCTGCCAACACTTCCTAATTGCAACGGCTCGCACTGCCCGCAGCCAATAAGCAGCAAGCTCGTGCTCGTAACCCCTCAGCCAATCAGAAGGCAGAATTCCCAAATATCGATATCTGTAAATTTTGATATTTCTCCAAAACTACTTAACGGATTTACACCAAATAAACAAAAGCGTGCTTTCTAGACCAAGACCCTTTTCCCTGTCAAATTTTGAGTAATTCCATTCGACCTGTAGCCTTGTCTAAAGTTTCCTATGGAAATTAACATGGAGAAAACACGTTTTGGGACCCCCCTTTTTTCTCAGCCCTCTCTTGATGAATCGCCCCCACACTTTCCACATAGGAGCTGATATGAACAAAGAATTAGTTTGGAAAATTTCATGAAGATTCATCAAACGACGCCAAAGTTATAAGCAAAACAAAAAATATTCTTCCTATGAAAACTTGGTCCTAACTATAACTACCTACTGGCGACCCTGTAAACAACCCTGTTTTGCAAAGTACTGTGATCCAAAGCGTAACAAAAGGACGGCACACAGGAATCCTTGAAGAAGCAGTTTATTTCAAACTTCAAATGCTTTCATTGTTTTTTCTGCAGTCAAACACAAAGTGCAAGGTGCATGTAAACCCCAAAGCAGACCTATGCATTTCGGACATAGCCTTCTACTGGGTCATCAAGTTTTAGTGCATAGTGTGCCATTTTTAAAGGGACAGCTGCTCCCTTTTCCATCACTGATTAAAACAACTTTATGTGCATCTTAAAGGGGAAAACACACATATGATTTCTTCAGATTGAAGTATATCCTCACAACAGAAATTAGTAAATTAAGTCACTGTTAAGTACACAAATATACCTCGTAATTTGAAATATTCTGGCCATCCAACAAACCTATTTTCACAACATATGGATTTAAACTTTCAGAATGGACTGGTGGATAGGTATACAATTCCAGATGATATGATATCGTTTTACGACAGTGGGGATCACTTAAAATTCATCAATAAAGACATTAAAGGAGATAAGGGAGAAAAAGTGCAAGATGCATTCCCGGTATTCAGTAAAGCACAAATAGATGGAGATGGCATATGCTACCACTATATTGCAGGTGTATAGATATAAGTATATAAATGTAAATAAAGTGCAAGGTGCCTTCTTTTGTGTTTGTATGTTCAAGTAATAAGGCTCATATGTGCCAAAATTCATGTCCATCTACTACTTATTATGAACACACTAAAACAATATACAAAATGTACTATAAAAGTTCAGAGATAGGATATACATGGAATAAAAGGCACAAAGATTATAAAATAAGCCTGGGCAAAGCACTACGTTACGCTCGCGTAGTTTGCGAAGTTCGCGCTACTTCGCACTATGCGAACTGCACGTGGAACAGTGCGAACACGCGTAGCGTAGTGTTGCGTAGTGCTGCAGTCATTTTTTGCTTGCTCGCGGTCCTCAACGTCAAGTTGGCGACCGCGAGCAAGCAAAATGACATCCCGGCGAGACTTTTTCCTTGTTCGCGATCAGCAACATCAAGTTGGCGATCGCGAGCATGGAAAATAAACCTCCCGGCGAGATTCCCAACGCGAGGAGGTCAGGTTTCTCATTGCGAATGGTCACGTATGCTCGCGACCGCTCGCGATGAGAAACTACCAGTTCGCGTTGAGAAAGCTGCCGCTCGAGTAAAAATCTACTGGAGCAGCAGAAAACTACAGCTCGCACTGTGCAAGATGCCATTTTCAATGATTGCACAGTGCCGGTTGCTTGTCCGCACTGTGCAATCATTGAAAACGACATCTGGCACAGTGCGAACAAGGTACTACGCAGTTCGCGAAGTGCTACGCGTAGCTCGCGTAGTGCAAACTGCACTTTGCGTAGCTTCGCGAAGTGCTACTTCGTGAACTACACCCAGGGTTATTATAAAATGCTTTTAATCAATTCAACACAGGTACAAAAGCTCTGATAGCTTTCTAAATTACTTATATAAATGTAGATATAAAATACAATGCACAATAACTATAGAATACAGAATTAGTGAAAGCTACATAAAATTCCTGTAGCAGCATACCAAAATGTCAAAATTCCTTTATCATACTAAATCTTGAGAGTGCTCAGTGCTATTCCAATAAAAAAAAACAAAGGGGCTAAGATGCTTTGTACCTCTTCTCTATACTCTTCTCCCCTATGTTAATGTAACAGAATGCTAAGATATCAAACTGCAATATTGCACTTACTGTTTTAAAGTGCATAGTGCTATTCTTGTAAAATATAAGAGGAACCAAAAAGTGCCACTTAATTCTCTTCTGAGACAGCAATAATCCAATACAGAGAAGGAAACGCTCAGATTCGTGCTGATGCATAAAGTTTACTTCCAGACATGATGGATTTCGGCCACAGCCGTGTCCTTGATAACATGTATATGAATGACAAATCATGGTGCTTAAATCCATAGTGAAAGAAATACATAGAAAACAAACTACCAGGGAAAATACAATTGATGCTTGTTCCGTGCTTTGGCCTGATATTGTAAGTAAGTAACAATGAAATATAAAGAAATGTACAAAAGGCAAAACAATTTGCAACTTGGCAATTTTAAACAAAGTTGCACCGAAAGCTGCTTTATGGCAAATCGATATTGTTCATTTCCCTGAGATTTGACTTACAGTGGTTTGCAGTCTAGTGCTATAGTTGTCATGTTCTTTAGGCTAGTCCTGTCATGTATGCCCCCTTTTTACATACAATGTCCCATCCACATGACGAAAACGGTTCTGAATAGGTGACATTTTACCTTGTAGTTTGCTCTTGCCTCTTCAACACCATGCTCTTAGTATTTTATCATAATCCCAGTGTCTGATGTACATGAACATGCCTCTCTCTCCACTTGTTATTTCTATTTTTGCCTTCTCTCCACTGTTCATTCTCCCGGCGCCTGTTGACCCCACCCACTTTTCCGCTTGACGCTTCCCACCTTTTCCACCTTGCAGCTGCGCTTTCCCTTCCCCCTCCCCCATTTAATGGAGGCCGCTGCGAGGAGGATCAAGCATGTGCCCTGACCTTCTGGCCTGGGTCTCGCTGTCCCTCCCCGCAGCACTGCTTGGCTGTCGCCGCCACTGACTGGGAATAGCAGGGTTCGAGACCGCTCTCGACCCACTCTCTGTGTTTGTCTCTGTGCTTGCTCTGTTTTGCCTGCCTTGGTGTCTGGTTTAAATTGTTGTGGTTTTCTTGCCATTCTCCATTTATTTTGCCTCTCTCTCCACTTGTTATTTCTATTTTTGCCTTCTCTCCACTGTTCATTCTCTCAGCACCTGTTGACCCCACCCACTTTCCCGCTTGCCACTTCCTGCCATTCATGCCTCCCAGCTGCGCTTTCCCTCCCCTATTTAATTGAAGCCGCTAGGGGGGCACGCAGCAGACATGTGCAGCGAGTGCACCACTGGCCAAAGGCAAGCCCGTCTGTGCCCGTCCACGACCCGACCACAAGCCACGACCAGCGCCAAGAATCCTGGATCTCCAATCACCCACCGTTACGACACAACTACCCTTCTCGACCTCAACCCCGGAAGGACCAACAAATGCCAGCTGTCCACACCGAGCACCACCCACAGACAATTCTCTTGCCGCCACTGCCGCCAGACCTTCACCACCATCACCACCCCCACACCAAACGCCAACACCCCGAAACCCTGTGGTGCATCCTTCTCAATGTGCGCTCCCTGCACAGACACGCAATTAAAATCTGGGACCTCCTCGACACCCTCTCACCAGATGTCACCTTCTTTACAGAGACCTGGACCAACGCCTCCTTCGCACCTGAAATTGTCACCACCATCCTCGACGGATACAATATCCAGAGGAAAGACCACCCCAACCACCCAGGAGGAGGACTCGTCATCACACACTAGAGCTCCCTCCGACTCTGTACCTCCACCACAAATGACCCCTTCTCCACCACCGAGCACCTTCACTTCCAGATACAGACAAGCCAGAGAACCACTCTTCGTGGCACCCTCACCTACAGAACACCCAGACCTCGCTCCTCATTTGCCACAACCATAACAAACCTCATCACACCCAATGCCATCGCCTCCATGGACTACATACTCATCTGAGGCCTGAACTTCCACCTCAACAACCCCATCAACCCCAACTTAAACACCCACCAGTACTACCTCGCCTAGACCAGCCTGAAACAGCTTGTCACCATGCCCACCGACAAGGCAGGACACACCCTCGACCCCCATCTTCGCATGAGGTAAGAACATTCACTTCAGCCACACCACGCAACGCCCCTGGATGAACCACCACAGCGTACACTTCGTCATCGACAAACACACTGCCCCCAAACGGCAACTTGCTCTCCACGAAGCAACTAGAGCAAAATCACTGAGGAGCAGCTCAACCACACCCTCAACTGCGACGCCCCAAGATCTTGACCAACACCAACATTGCAGCCAAAGAACTCCACAAATGGATTTCCAACTGCGCAGACGACATTGCACCCCTAAGCAGCTCCAACAGACAGCGCCCCAGAAAGGCCACCTGGTTCACCACCGACCTCCAAGAATCCAGACGCACCTGCAGACATCTCAAGAAGAAACAGCAAAACCCCAGAAGATCACATCACCTACAAGACCGCCATGACAGAATACCACCAACGCATTAGATCCACCAAAAGGACTTTTATCAGAAACAAGATCATCACCAACTCCAGCAACTCAAAGGAACTCTTTAGCATCATCCAGGAATTCACCAAGCCCCCAGCGAAACCGCAGACATCACCCCCTCCCAGGACCTCTGCGACAAGCTCGGATCCTACTTCCATCTGAAAATCAAGGGCCTCTACGACCACTTTAACGACCAAACACCTGACACTGAAACCACTGCCCTCTCCAGCAACGCCAACGGTCCTACCATCTCCTCCTGGACCCCAGCTACCACCGAGGACACCTCCTCAACCATGAGAGACATCCCCTCAGGAGCCCCCATGGACCTCGGCTCACTACACATCTACCATAGAGCCGCCATCACTCCCGAACTACGACGCACCTTCACCACCACTTTCAAGACCAACACTTTCCCTAAAGACTGGAAACGTGCATAAGTCAGACCCCCACTCAAGAAACCATCAGCAGATGCCTAGGACCTCAAGAACTAAAAACCCATCTCCCTCCTTCCTTTCACGGACAAAGTCACAGAGAAGAGCGTCAGTGACCAGCTAACAACATTCATCGAAGAAAAATCCATCCTCAACCCCTCCCAATCTGGATACCGAAGCAACCACAGCACTGAGGCCATTCTACTCGCAGCCACAAACAACATCCGCATCCTCCTTGACCAAGGACACACCACGGCCCTGTTCCTACTCGACCTCTCTGCAGCGTTCGACACTGTTCACACTCACCACCAAACTCCATGACACTGGCATACAGGGAACCACCCTCAAATGGATCAGCTCCTTCCTCACCGGCAGAACCCAAAGAATTAGACTGCCACCCTCCCTCTCCGAACCCACGGAAATCAACTGCGGAGTACCCTAAGGATCGCCACTCAGCTCACACTCTTCAACATCTACATCGTCCCTTCGCCATCATCATCAGACACCATGGACTCAGCATAGTATCCTACGCCGATGACACCCAGCTAATCCTCTCCCTCACCAAGGACTCCATCACCACCAGACTCAACTTCCAGGAAGCAATGAAAGACTTCGCAATCTGCATGAGCAACAGCTGCCTGAAGCTCAACTCTGAGAAGACACACCCGAACCTCAGCATCATACTCGACTCCTCCCTCTCCATGACCTGACAGGTCAACACCGTTGCCTCCTGCTGCTTCCACACCCTTTGCATCCTCTGAAAGACCTTCAAATGGATCCCCCCTGAATCAAGGAAGACCATCATGCACGTAATCATAGCCAGCAGACTGGACTACGGAAACACCCTCTCATCCACAAACTACAGACCATGCAGAACACCTCAGTCAGACTTGTCCTCAGCATCCCACTACAGGACCACATCACCCAACACCTGCGCTACCTTCACTGGCTCCCCATAGAGAGAAGAGTCACGTTCAAGATACTCACTCACACCTACAAATGCCTTCCACATACCCAAGAGAAACCTCCGATCCACTGAACTTACCCTCGCCAAAACCCCACGCATCCGCAAAGCCAGGACAGGTGGCAGAGCCATCTACCCCATTGCTGCCAAGACCTGGAGCTCCCGATCAACATCAGATGTGCCCCCTCCCTGAACATCTTCAGGAAGACACTCAAGACCTGGCTCTTTGACTGAATGGAGCTGATAAACACCTCCCCCAGCGCCTTGAGACCTTCATGGGTGAGTAGCGTGCTTCATAATCCCTGATTGATTGATCAGGCACTGCATAATTATTCTGTATAGGAGTCACCACTTTTTTCATCCTTGGCCAACAGGCCCACTGTGCATGATTGCATTGTTTGGAAAAACATTTATGATTGTTTTCAAAACATATCGATTTTAGGCGAAGCCCTGGAGTGATCACTCTAGTATATAAGACCCTTACTTTCCCCTGCAAATTAGAGCAGTATTCCTTCCACGTTATTAGGGGGTCCTGCATGCTGAATCTTTGCTCAGCAAATAAGTCACTTCTGTCCATCCCCTCGTTTAAATTAAAGCGTACTGGTGGTACCAGGTTTTCCATTCTGACCCCATGCTCTGGAACTCACTTCCTTCCGAAATACGCCTCTGCACCTATCTCCTCAGTTTCAGAGGCCTTCTTAAAACCTGGCTCTTCTAATCTGTGCATCTGAACCTGGGTATTAAGCAAAGTAGCGCCATGAAACCTTCCAGGCGTATGCGCGCTTTACAAATTTATTTTAACATAACATACAAATCTGTGTCACGCAGTGGTCTTACATCCCTCGTGGGGTGCCATCCTTGAAGCAGAGACTGGGTCCTTCATTCTCTACCATCAGGTGAGGGGGTTGGTTCTTCCCTAGGGGAATCTTGTTAAAAAAAGGGGGACAGGGCCCGGAGGATGTGAATGGGTGCATTTATCTCTCAGCGGGTGTGTGAGTGGAAGCATACGTCTCTCAGTGGGTCTGTGAGGCGAGCAATAGTGTCTGAGTGGTATGTTGAGTGGGTGATGAGTCTCTCAGTGGGTCTGTGACTGGGTGCATAAGTTATCTGAGTATGTATATGAGTGATGGCATGAGTCTCCGAGTGCTTCTGTGAGTGGGTACATGAGCCTCCGATTGCTAATGTGAGTACAAGCATGTGCCTATCAGTGAGCCTGTGAGTGGATGCATGTGTGTGAGTGGGTGTATGAGTGTCTGAGTGGATATGTGAGTAGGTAGATGAGTATGTGACTGTGACCAGCGAGCCTTTGTATATAGATATAGAAACATTTTTGTAAGCCTGGGCAGAGTTTGTGGAGTTTTACTCTGTGGAACTCTGCAAAGTGCCAGAAAAACTCTGCCGCACTCCGTGGAGTTCTGCCAGCAGTAGAGTCTATTAAGTCATGCTGCTCACAATGATTTTTACTGCCAGGAGTTTGTCACTCGCTGTAAAATCAGCACCAATGGCACTATGTGTCTCTCCAGGGGGAGCTGTTGCTTTCTGCCGCTCCAGTAGACATTCTACTCAAGCGGCAGCTTCCTCAACACAAATGGCAGATTTCTCAACGCCAGCGGTTGTGAGCTGTCACGACTACCTGTAATGAGAAATCTCACCAGGAGGAGGTCTATTGTGTTATTTTTTCTTGCAAGCGCTCGCCAACTTACCGACGGAGAGCCGCTCGAGAAGAAAAACTCTGCTCAGCATCACTTCACATAGTTTTTTGGAACTGCGCATGGAGCGTGGAGTGGGCAAAACTCAGCGAACTCCCCGGCAGATCAGAATTCTTTGCCCACCCCTACTTATTGGTTTTATATATTTTCACCAATATTCGCAATGAAACTGCAATAGTCGTCACGTCCCTGCGACAGTACATGGGGACCATGCTGGCACTTATGGCGTTATTGCGAATATCGCATGTGATTGAAAAGCAATATTTTGGACACATAACCTGTGTCACTACCACCCCCGGGGTCAGAGTACCTCCACCCGACCCCTTATATTAGCTTTCCCAGAAATGTTCAGCCCCGGGAACCATTCCTGATCAATAAAATGGCAGGCGCAACTTTCTGTTCAGGTTGTGGCCAGCCAATTGCAGCATTCTAGTTGGTGCGAGCATTCGTGATCAATTACAAAATGAGCGTGAAATATCCTTGGCCCCAGATATCACTATCATTTTCAACTTAAATTTCTCAAGATCTACTGAACAGATTTGCACCAAACAACAAAAAGCATAATCTGTGTAACAACACCTACCTTTCTGCTAAATTTGGTGTAAATTCCATTCAGTGGTTCGGGCTGTAGTCATGTTGACAGGTTCCTATGGGAATCAACATTGCAAACAGACCCTTTTTTCAACACCATTTTTCTCAGCCTCCGCTTCACAAATCCCCCCAAAACTTCCATGTGCAACAAGAATCACTAGAGCACTTTTTTGAAAAATTTCATTAAGATTTGTTGAGGGGTGACAAAGTTATAGGCAAGTAAAAAATGACTTTTCCTATGGAAACCTGGTCCTAACTATACCTCCCTACTGGCGACAGCCAGTGGTTAATATATACACACATACATGTATATACATATATATGCATAAATAGTCCATTCTTGATACGCCAGAGACTTGCATCTGAACGACTCAGAAAACAGAACACTGCACATCCAATTCGGTCCTTCAAGACAGGTTTATTCACATTTTTTAGACATAACACCAAGTGTACCAGCAGCGTGAGATGGCCTATGCATTTCGGCCGTAGCCTTCCACAGGGTCATAGAGATATGTGTGCAGAGTGCCCATTTAAAGGAGCATACGCTCCAACCTACACCTCTTTCAACAAAACTTTATCTACAAGAGAGAAAAAAACATTTTATCCAATAATATTCCATGTTTTACCCACAGGGGCTTGGAGGTTGAATTGAAATAAAATAAAACAAATCAAAGTAAAATAAAACAAAACATGACAAGACAAAATACGACCACGGTAGCAGTAAAGTACTAAATTAATTTTTCAATGCATAGCCCATCAGTGTCATTTCTGAAGTAGTTTCAGACCATTGTTACTTTTGTAAACACTTCACAATTATAATATTCCAGAATGTTAACAAATCAATACCATATAGTCCCCTCAGAATATCATTTTGTACATTTTATTGCTAGTAATTTAAAACTGTCTAGTTATGCACTCAAATGTGACCTTATAGGGTATTTAGTAATTACACTTCACCTATCAAATGATCCTTATCGCACAAAAGTAACACATTTTGAATTTCTAAATTTTAGATTTGGAATATGCATTGGGCTGATTTCCAAAGCATTGCTCTAAAAAGTCTAGTTTGATATTCGTTTTCTGCCCTCAAATCTGACTTTGTTCACTACTTTTTTGTAATTGTGTACCCTTACATCTGCCATTGTAGGATACCAGATAATTGCACTGCAAATGTTAACCAGTAATTATTGTGCAATATTACAGTTTTTAACGTGCACCATGCTAGCTTCATGATGCTGTATTAAGAAGGTATCTATAAGGTGCTTACAATCTTTTAATATAGATGTTATGTATCATCTCAACACAACCATTTTAAAGTGCACTGTGCCTACCCATAAGATGCAGTTCCATGTATTCTTTCAAGCTGTAGCCTCAATTTGGTTCCCATGAGATACTAACTTTATACAGTACCTGGTAATTTCATACACTTAAGTCTGACCTTGTAGGATGATATCTGATTGCACTGCAAACGATAACCATGCATTGCGGCACAAAGAAAAAGTGCATTGTGCTGAATTTAAGATGCTGATACAATAAGGTATCTATAAGGTGCTTCAATTTTAAAAAAATATTAAAATACATATATTATGTATAATCTCAATATAACAGTTTTAAAGTGCACCTTGCCCACCTATATAATAAAGTGCCATATGTTCACTCAAGATGTCATATCCTTTAAGTCCCCATGAAATATTTACCATGTGCAATATTTGGTAATTTTCTATATTTTAGTCTGACCTTGCGCTTCACACATTAATCATTCATTACTGCACAAGATAGCGTATTTGTAAGTGCATTGTGCTGACTTTATGACGTTGTCTCATTAAAGTACTTATTAGGTGCTTATAGTTTTCTAATATATGTTATGTATAGTCTCAACATACCCATCTTAAAGTGCACTTTTTCTACCTGTATGATAAAGTGCCATATGCTGTCTCAAGATGTTCCTTCCATTGGGTCCCCATGAAGTACTAACAGATTTTCTTAGACCATGAAATATAGTACTAGACAAAACAGCAGACCTAAAGTGCATCACCCAAAAAAGACTATTTGTAAAGTGCTTAGCACAAGATATACAATTCACACTATATATTGTCGCTCATGATCTACCTATCTGCTACATTAAAAAGAGAAACTGTTTCTTTCGCCTCTCAACAAGGTTAAGGCATTAACATTCAAAATATGACATTTTGGTCCATTCTTCAGGATCTCTAGCATTCTGAAGATGACCTATTTAAAGTGCATCATGTCGTACTGATTGATATTTATGTAGACTCTGAAACATCTCTTGTCAAGCATCAGAGTACTATGAATGAAAGATTTAGCCATTGCTTCAAAAAGTCAGCTGGTTTCTATAATCAATTTGTGTGCAATAAATAAAACCAATAGCAAAACATAAATCAGTACACAATGAATCCATCAACAGAGTCCATTGATGCTTGCACATGATCACTTCGATAGCTCCTTGTGAAACTAGGACATCCGCCCCCTAGGTTTCAATTTTATCTCCTATGTACAGTTCCTGTTTCGAAACTGGGTCATAGCATTGCAGGACCACTGATTATTAAATTCCTGGCATACATGATTCCTCAAAGGTGTACATACAATTCAGCGTCTATACTTAGACCCCATGGATTTTCAGTTCCCATCGACAAAATCCACCTTGATTCTGCTCTTCGCAAGCTTAATTCCCTGTTGCCTTCTCTGGCCTTTAATGTAACTTGTTGGATTCCATAGTAAATACATTTGTTAATGTCTCCATTATGTTTTTCCCAAATGTGATTTGCTGCTGGTACACTTGGTGTTATGACTAAACCCTTTGAATAAATCGGTCTTCAAGGACCGAACTGGATGTGCAGTGTTCTGTTTTCTGAGCCGTTCAGATGCAAGTCTCTGGCCTATCAAGAATGGACTGTTTATGCATATATATATATATATATTCCCCCGTTATAGTTAGTGCAGGCAACTATAACTCACGCGACTGCAATCCTCTGCTGATGCTAATACTGTATTTAGACACTTATTTGCCCATGTCTTCTTCCATACATTTTTAGCTATACATATATTACAAATATTTTTTTTTCATAAAGACACATATGTCATCAGCAGAAGATTGCGGTCGCGTGAGTTATAGTTGCCTGCACTAACTATAACGGGGGAATTTCATTGGTTTTTTATCAGTAAAATTTCCGCTAACTATAACATGTGTGAAACCTATGGTTTTTTCAGTGAATTTGCAAGGTTTTTTAAATGCTAATTCCTAACTATAACGTGTGTGAAACCTATGTTTTTTTCAGTGAATTTGTAAGATTTTTAAATGCTAAGTTACTTTACGCCATTCGTGGCGTGCGCGCCCACTTAACGCAGTTTGTTCCGTGCGCGCACGGTGCGCTTTGCGCACCGCGCGCACAGTAAGCACGCGGTGCGCTTCGCGCACCGCGCGCCCACTTTACGCAGTTAGTGCCGTGCACGCACGGTGGGCAGGCGGTGCCCACGTTACGCTAGATGGGCCATGTACGCACGATGCGCTTCGCGCACCGTGCCCACATGGAGGACATATGATGCACTTCGTTTTGAAAGGTAATATTTTAATTTTTCGTAATTTTTATAAGCCATGCACAAATGGTGCCCTTCGGGCACCATTTGCCCACGGGGTGGACAGAGTGTGGATAATTTTTTTTTTATTTATTTTTTTTAAATATTATAGTTTATCTCATCTGTTATAAGCAATTGCCCAATTGGTGGCCTTCGGCCACCAATTGCACACGGGGTGGGGAGAGTGTGGATAATTTTTTTTTTATATCATTTTTTACCGTACGCGTACGGTAAGCGTAATCGGCGAAATTAACGAAAAAAAAAAATTCCGTTTTTGGCCTTGGGGGATCTTTGGGGACTCCCTCAACATGGCTATGTGTGTGGGAGCTGTCTAAACAGCCCCTTTACATGTTTTTGTGCTTTGTATTTTCATCATCACTCTCAGTGCGAGAGAGAAAATGGCGGCCGCCGCTTCCTGGTTTCGGCCGATTCGAATGTTTACTAAGATCTAAGAGCCAATCAGAATCGCGCTCGCGCACGCCACCGTACGCGTACGGTAAGCGTACCGTAAGCGCACCGTAAGCTGGCTCAGATATATATATTGATTTAAAGGCTATTTTCTCAGAATCTACTGAACAGATTTACACCAAACCTACAAAAGGCACTTCCTTGACCTGAGGACTACCTCTCTGCCAAATTTCAAGTAATTCTGTTCAGCCGTTCGGGCTGTAGCCCTGTCTAAAGGTCCTATGGAAAAATGCATGGGAAAAATGCGTTTTGGGACCCCCCTTTTATCTCAGCCCCCGCTTGACGAATCCCCCCGAGACTTTCAGGGTAGGAGCGGAGCGTAGAGCCCCACCTATTTTGAAAAATTCGCGAGGATTCGTCGACCGGCGCCAAAGTTATTCAAAATAGAATGTTGCGGATTTCCTATGGAAACGTGGTCCTAACTATAACTACCTACTGGCGACCGCCAGTAGGTAATATATATATATATATATATATATATATATATATATATATATATATATATATATATATATATATATATGTATATATATGTATATATATGTATGTGTGTATACATTACCCACTGACTGAAAAAGGAAAAACAAAATGATAATACCTATATGTTACTATCATTTTATTTTTCCTTTTGAGCAGTGAGGCGAGGTTCCTTTACATTAGCAGAGGAGCCGCCACTTGGATGTGGCCCTCAATAGTGTTCATACTCACTTAACCAAGTGTTTTTAGCCCAATGTTTGCACAGGAAGCAGTGAATATCCTTTGTCAGCTATATTGTACTCATTGACACTCATTGGCAAGGAGCGATCCATTAGTTTGGGATTGTTTATCAAGCATTTTCCTTTATGCCAGATTCATTGCCACTCAGATGCCTCCCCAGGGCTCATCATTGCACAGTCCTTTAAGAATTGTAAAAAACTGGGAAGTGGAGCTCCCAGCTTGATTGTGTGCACGTTTCCTAGCAATGCATTCTGATATAGACAATTATCAATAATGTTTTGCTCACTCATAATTTTTTCTTAATTTTCCGAAACAAAGCCTGACATGCAGGAGGGTTTCTCTTTCCATGTGGTGCTCACCTATTGTGTTATCTACCCAGGTCTGCCATGCCTCGAATGGGGGAGGGAGGACGGTTTGAAGCTCAGTCAGGAAAAGTGTGATCGTCACCCCAACCAATGTAGTGTGGGTTGACGATCTGTGTGTCCTTGTAGCCAGTAGTGGACAGGCCATCATGTCAAGGGTTTTCATGGACAGAGCCAGCTGAGGCACCACCAGTGAAAATTCAGTGGTTATGCAACCCCTAAATAGAGCTGGGCAACCATGTGTTTCTTGGTAAACGCTTACCTATGCAAACTTCTAAAGGAGACCCTCAGCCTACTTATGCAAACGTCTAAGGGAGACCCTGAGACTACTTATGCAAACGTCTAAAGGAGACCCTAAGCCTACTTATGCAAACGTCTAAAGGAGACCCTGAGCCTCCTTATGCAAATGTCTAAAGGAGATCCTGAGCCTACTTATGCAAATGTCTAAGGAGACCTTAGGCCTACTTATGCAAACGTCTAAAGGACACCCGGAATCTTTTTTATCATTTCTCAATTATCTATGCTCAGGGATGTTATCATTTTGTGGGAAAGCAATATTGGCTGTTTTTCAGTGCACCAGCGACAAACAGTAACTTAGCTTTTTACTGCTATCGAAATTTGTTTGGAAGAATTATTACTGCATTAACTGCTGATTTCAGTGGCACTACTTTGGGTTAAAATATATTGATTAGCACCTCATTGTCAAAGGAGTGGTGCACTCTTCAAATCCAGTTGTCGTTTTATACCTGTAGCTTGAGTGTATCTTCAAACGTTCCTGCTGTTACTGATATACTATGAAATTCAACATAAGAGTTAAAATAACATTTCCCGCCTGTACCATAGAACCTTTCTCATCAATCTATCACATACACACGAGAGGTGCATTGATTCAGCTACCCCTCAGTACAAACTCCCACTTGGCTCTCAGCAGCATGACCCAAATATTTTTAACAAATGTGTATTTCACTTTTAGCCTATTTCCAAATATATACATCACCAACTGCATTTGAGCGGAGTCTTCTCTGGCTCGCATAAATAAATATACATATATCATGTTAAACTAATAGACCTCTTAAAGTAGCTCACTCCGCAGCTAATAAATATGTGTTTCCCGCTGTGCCTCTTCTCAGAAATTATTCATATTATTTCTAGAATTCTTACCAGAGAGGTTACATATCACTGTAAATTATGTAAATAAAAAGGCAGTTCTAAATACATACTTTTTCATTATGTTGTCACTCAGACTGGAACCAGAACGCAAATGTGCTTAAAATGTATTTTTAAGTAGTCTGCTAGTTTACCAAATCTAAAATAGTTGCTTAATTTTACATTTGCAGTTTTTAACTTGTCATGCACATGAAAAACTTTCATATTTGTTTTCTTTCTACTTAAAGTGAAAAATCACATGAATTGTGCTTCTTAGTGAGAAGCATGAGAAGTTTCATTTTAGATTAAAAAAGAGGAACACGAGCAGCAGGTTCGATTAAAATCGATTCAGAAAGGCAGCTGGTACTTTTGGGGAAATAGTGAACTGTGTTTTGACTTTATAGAACATTTTGTGTTCATGTAATTATAAGAGGGGGCACTTGTCAGAGATTACATGCTTTTTGGGGAATAACATTCAGGGATCACAATCAGGAATCCATGCAGATGCCCACATGGTTTTCTTCAATTTTTTACCCCAAATCCCCCTGTTAAGTCATAACAAAAACTCATATAGCAAGGTTATCGATAGCGCAAACTGTGAGTGTCCCTAGTAGTCTTGAAACTGTCTTTAGGTGCTCCAAGGAGAAGAAGTAGCCACTGTCACTTCTAAATATCAGAGACAAACTGCCCCCAAAGTGAACAATTAAAGAGTCTTTCGAGAAACCCCTTATATACAGAAATACAATTTGCAAAAAGTCAATTCAAGGTTAGTTTTTCTTCTTTTCTTTTTATTCCATTATCGTCACATGTTTTCAAATGCCTTTGGCAAAAACTCGTAGACAACACGTGTTTCCTCATTTGGTACATCAATCTTTAACTTCATCAGGGCTACATAAGTAAATTGCAAACGCATAATCCATTTTATGCAATTACACTATTAACACAAATTCTGGTGCTATAAATAGGATCCAAGTGTGTGTTCATTCTAAAGAATTCCTATTTACACACCTGAGGAGTTACCCAAACCCTAACAGAGTTAGTCAATTCAAGTGCACTTGTCCATGTAAATAAAACATGTTTGAACCAACAATATTCGAAGTATTGTATAATTAAACTTCTTGCAATTGAGAACATATCATGCTAGTAGTTTTTGTAACACACTCATGCTACCTTAAACCCTTTGTGTCTCTTTACACAGAGTAATCTCCATCCGGCTCACTTCTTCATTTTTTTTTTAAACAGATTTTATTACATTTTCAATTTTCAACCCATCAATCACCACATATCCGGCTCACTTCTTCATATATGTCACTGTTCTATGAGGTCCATTAAGATGTAGGGCGGATCGCTTCCGCCCGTATGGCAGAGGCGATCCGCCCTACATCCTTCCCCGTCCGCCACCCATTTACCCCCGTCATACTAATACCGCGGCAGACGGGAAGACCGCCTGACGCTTTTCTGCCCGGTTGACAAGTCGACCGGGCGGAAAAGGGTTTTATATGGTGGCGGTGTCTGCTAGACACCGCCATCCATATTAGCATGGGTGCGGAAACATGCCTTTCCGTGGCGGCAATTGGGGGAAGGGGGGGTGCACAGGGGGGTACCTATGGTACCCCCCGCATTGTCAGGGACATGATGGCAGGCACCTCGCGGTGTCTGTCACCTTGTGCATGACAATGCAAGCAGTACATTCCCAGCATAGTGTTGTGGGCGGTGCTCACAGCACCGCCCGCCACAATGCTGGGAATGAAGGATGCCACCGCCGCGGTGGCATCCTAATCTCCAGTGCGAGACCGCCGCACCACTGGCGGCCGGTCCCAGCACCGCTAGGGTGCCATCCTAATGGGCCTCAATGTCTTACAGTTCTGAACCAGTATGAAATACAAATATCATCAAAGGGACCATAATAAAACATGTAAAACATATTCATCTTTGCCATCCCACATAGAGTCCTGCATTTATAAGTCAGAATAATAATTGCTTATCTTTCACCAGTTTTCGATGAGGCCTGGACAAAATATAGATAGGTAATCCACAATTCAAGCTGGGTTTCCTAGTTTGCTAACAAGTGGGCTTTGTCCATGACAATTGTGCAGCTGATCAAGGGACACAACTTAGTTTGATCTAAGATGCTCATTAGGAGTGGCCGGTCACTTTTCATTGGCCTGGTAGCTGGAGTTACTGGGCCATCGTATTTACAGGTTTTGCCGGTATATCACAGACCCAAGGAGCTTAAACAGGAGATGAAAGTATCTCCCAAGCAACCCCTTATATACAGAATGTAATTTTTAAAAAGTAAAGGTTAATTTTTCTTCTATTCTTTTGCATGACAACAAAAACCCTCAGAAAAGAATACTTATCTTTAGCACACCCCGTCACCTTGTAAAACTGGAGACAAGTGATATTTGGATGATGGCTGGGATGTTTAAATCCGCACCCCATCCATTCACCCAAATATACACTATTCACAGTTTCATTAATAACACTGTAATTTCCTTAGTGTACAGTTTACTCTCTGATAAGCAAACCTCAACTTACACTGAAAATCCAAATTCAAGGATGCTTTTTTCACTTTTTACAGGCGTGTTGGCGAAAAATTCAAATAACATCCTTGAGGATTACATATCAGACAGTAAACTGCAATTTGAGGTAAAAAAAATTACCTGCTTTGTGCTTTGTTCCTCCTGACTGTGTGGATCAATACTACACATAAATGACTGAATCTGACTATTTTACTGCAAATAAAGACAAATTGGGCACTCTACTAAATTACTTTAAGGAGACATGGATTAGCCATGTAAGCAGGTTGGGTTACAGGAGGAATCTAAGGTTTCCTGGGAAGTGATGGAATTGTTATATGACCTGCATAGAGGGAGGAGCAAAGACCAATAATGCCATAGAGAGATGGCACAACTCCTTCAATACATCAATCGGAAAACATTACTCAAGCTTTTATAATTTTTGGGAAATTTTGAAGAGGGAGCAAAGTTTCAAAGAAATGAGAATAGCACAATCATTGATTGGTAGTTTGAATCCAAGAATTTCCAAAATAAATGTCCAAGACACTATTGGGACAAATTCAACAGTTTTCGTTGATGTTGGCTTCAGAATACCTAGACAACATTGCACACATACTACATTTCTGACTATCACTAACACTTATTCTATCTTACTGCCAGTTTTGCAACTTTCCCAAAAAATTAATGGGCATTTTTCCATTTTTTTTCCAAAACCATAAAAAAAAGTCGGGGTTCCTATCTTCAATTGTCTTCCTTCTACGACTCTTGTCCTTTTGTTGAATTCCAAAGTTCACCAAGAGTCTGCAGCTCACCAAATATCCAAAGTATCAAATCCATAATCCACTATCCAATCCAAAACCCATGCAAAACTACCAATCGAGACACAGATTGGCATAGCCATATTTTGCGCCAAACACTCTGCTGCAAAATATACTGTGTAAACTAAAAAAACTCATCCCCCAAAAAATGAAAATAGTGTGCCAAAAAATACAACAAGAAATCCTTTGCTGCAATCCTCTCCTCATCGACTTTCTGTCCAAAGTGTCAAAACCCCAAACTCCAACATCCACAAATTTTCCAAATTGTTTAAATCATCCATTCAGCCATCCATGCAATCTGTGTTCTCTAAAATCCCACATGCTTGAACATCCATGAAAACGCTATTCTTCTTTTAAAAACGCAACACACCAAAAAGATTAAAAGAAAATATTGCTTAATTTACACATTGGTTTGATAGAAATATTAATTATGCTATCCACAAACCAAAAGTGTAATTACAGCAATCAACCCAACGTGGGCCTACAACTGCTACCTGTACAGGAATGAAAATGTGGTTAAAAAATTCAAAACATACTGCCAAATACTAAACTCTATCTAACTACCTCCCTCCTCTCTCCTTACAATAAACTATGCCACCCACAATCTCTATTAAATAAATACAATTTGTCTTACCTGACTGTAGCTCTTCCTTGCTTCTGATGTTGACCGTGACACTCCACTGACTGTAAAAACAAACGCACAACCACCTACGTCATTTGTAAATGTAAAAAGAAAAAAAGGACAATTTCACCCATTCCCTTTAATGGAAAAATGTGGGAAATATCTGAAAAAGTGTTAATGTACTCCTTTGAAACTGTTAATAGTTTAAATACATATATATAATATAATCTGTTTACATGTATGTAATGCAAATTTCTAATTCACAGTTATATATTTTTTAAATATTTTTTTTTTTATTTAAAACATTTGTCCCATTTATTTTTTTATTTAAAAATTATAAATAAATGTTTTTTTATTAATATCTTCTTTACAGTTTTCTAAAAATATTTGGAGTGTCCAAATAACCATGTTTACCTTTGTTTAAATGTTTTATTAACCCCTTCGGCGCTCATGACGGAACGGTTCCGTCATGAGCGTCGGTTGAGCTGTGCTCATGACGGAACCGTTCCGTCATGACCACGCCCGCGCAAGAAACGGTCAGCGCTCAGCGGGAATCGGCGCCGCGTCGAAGGGGTTAATTTACTGTATATCACCTATTCTTCCATAAATAATATTTTTAAAATACTACTCACCCCTACCCAAAAAATCTATTTTTGTATCATGTGATGCCAGATTGTAAATGTTTAATCCTCATACTTTTTAATTTAATTATAAAAAATATCTTTAAATCAATGATATAATAAAATGTAATTGCTAAACAAGTAATATTAATAATACTAGGGTCATAATAGACTCCTCCAACCAAAACCCCTATTTCCCTAGCATCCCATGCCAGAGAAAGGGTGTCACACACTCATAAGTATTATTTCCTAATTATTATTAAATTACTTCCAAATAATATTAAATGTATTGTTTAATACTACCCATGTATTAAAATGTATACTCTAATATTAATATACTACCCCACCCAATACTCCGAATTCTCTGCACCCCCAGCTAGAGAAAGGGTGTCAGACCCTCATAAGTATGATTTCTAATTAATATTAAATTACTTAAAAATAATATGACATTTATTATGTATTAATTCTCAGGTATCAAAATATAAACCAGAGTATTAATGCACTCTCCCACCCAAAAACCCTTTTTGCCTTGAATTGCATGCCAGAGAAAGGGTGTCACACCCTTAAGAATATTATTTTCAATTATATATATTTACTTACAAATAATATTTAATTTAATATGTATTAATACCCAGGCATTAAAATGTATACCTGAGCATTATTATACTACCCCACCCAAACCCCCTAAATCCCTTGCATCCCGTCCCAGAGAAAGGGTGTCACACCCTCATAAGTACTATTTTTAAGTAATATTACATTTCTTAAAAATAAAATTAAATGTAATATTTATTAATATTAAAGTATTAAAATGTATTCCTGAGTATTAATACACTCACCCACCCAAAACCCCTAATTCCCCTGCATCCCCTGTTAAAGAATAATTATTAAACCCTCTAATTAAAAACAATACCAATATTACTATTAAATACAATACTACTATAAATAATTTTATAGTACTTACATTACTTAAATTCTCGATGCAATAGCATGCGTTGTAATGGCATATGTGTGGCAATGGCATGCATTGTAATAGCATGCTTTGTAATAGCACTCTTTGTAATAGCACATTCGTTGTAGTTGCTGCATTGTAAAGGCATTACGATGTAATGCCTGCTTTGTAATAGATGTTTCCCATTTTGTGGTACTCTATGACTAAGAACATATTTTTTGTACTCTACTGTCTACTGTGAAGATTGTAGGCCCAAGTAAGCTTGTTTTTTATAAATATTATTCAGCATGTATTTTGTTGAGAAGGCTTTCTTTTTCTTGCTCATGCTCTAACAGTTAACAAGAGAGTGGCCGTGGTCAGGGACCACCCTCCTAACCCCCAATATTGTGCTGTGTTATTCATTTATACAGTAGACCAGCTGCTCCCATGACAGTGCAGCATGGTTAGAAATGATGAGGTCCCATTGCATTTGGCAACCAACACTATATATCTTTCATTGACCATTATTATTCCATCTCTTCATTGTGCTTCAATGACGAAGAGTCATCATCATCATAGGCTATAGCTCTGCCCCTCCATTACGAAAAGTTTTTGGTTGACTTGACTACCTGTCTTTCATACCATTGTGAACCAACAACACGCCCAGAGTGATATTTTTGCTAGAAGATACTGCAGTGCTAACTGAACTTTAGTTATGTATAGCAGTAGTATTTTTTTCAGTTAAAAAATTAAGAGGTGGCATATCTGCCAGCTAAAATATGTATAATGTTTTATTCTAGCCACAGAGTACTGCCTGCTCAAGTGCCGCGGCAGGAGGAGAAGGATATTTGGTTGGAGGTGGAGAAGCAGGAGCAGGTGGTGGCAAGTCACATTGCTTGCTTATTGACAATTTATATTATACTCATTAGCTACAAGGGCGTTGTCATGAATCATGATCGTGAACCCACACTTTACCAGCGATAGCAATGGTTGAGTTATGGGTACTTCTATCTGCAACTCCGCTAAAGCTCACATAATGAATGCTAAAAATTATGGCTTGATGGAAACGGGAAAGAACATAAGGTTAAAGGAAAGGATGGGTTAAATGGTCACTGAAATAAAGGAAAGGATGCATGGGTGGGTAGGTAGGTGAAAACATGCATGGTGGGTATTGGGTAAATGGATGGATGGGTGAAAGGATGATTAAAATAATGGGTGGATACTGTATGGATGGATAATGGATTGGACATTTTGGTGATGAGACAAAAGCAAAGGTTAAATCATGGTGGCTATGGGTGAATATAATAGGAAGAATGAAAGGATGAATAAACAAGGGAGCTCTTTTGGAGAGGGCCATGCTGCTCACCTACTTTGCTTACTTTGTTTTATGGTCATCAAAGCTATGGTTCAAGTTGGGGTGTACATTTTTGTTCTAAACCTTTGACTCACTGCATTTGTTAAGTGAGGCAGATATGTATCCCACCCATTATCATTCATCACCCCCTCTCTGCCGATGACATTTCTCCACCATTGACAGAAGTGCAGTATGGATCAATTTGTGACTGCAGTTTTGGCTGTGCAATGTGTCTGCTTCAGTTAATGTGGCATTCAAGGTGTGTTTCCCATTGCCCACTCAGTCACCTCCTAGTACTTCACTTCTTTATTCTTTCCTAAGTTCTTCCATCCCAACTCACCCAAAAAAGTGAAAAATCAATTTTTGGCATGTGATACTTATTTATGACCATGTGAAGTGATTCCACAATATATTTTATGGTTTCCCATAACAGATTTATTTTACGCCTTTTGACTATTACAGTGACTAAATCGGCTAAAGCTTAGGCACATGACGAATCGATGATCAGTGACACCCCTCTGTTCCATGGCAAAACCTCTACCTACCCGCCTAATCCCTCAACCTTACACTGCAGTAGAGCAAGTCAAAATTCCTATCCTTACTATCCAGCGAATACATTTGTTGGAAATAATTTGTGGTGGTGTACAAGGCCAGTGAGTAAAGTGGGACTAAGTGCCTGATTTTATTTCAAGTTTGATGCAAGAGAAACCCTAAAACAAACATGACAAAAATAAGCTATCTAGCCCATTCCTTTCCCATTAGTGCAGTGCATAATTTTCCTTACCGTCTACTTATGGCAGACAGGACAATAATATTCGTATTTTGTATGTGATGTGTGTGACGTAGAACCTTTTTTTATTTTTCATGTGCCTCTTTGAAGTCAGGGTAGAAAGTGAAAGGCATTTGTAGAAGAGTAGGGCCAGTGGAATTAAAGATAGAACATTGTCAAATACAGCTGCCAATAGTAGCAAAGTACCTGAGGGGCTGGCTAGAATGCCTCCATTAATCTAGCACACCAACTTGCAATCCATAGTGCATAATGCCTTACTCATTAATGAGAGGTAATTTATTTGAATTTTTCCACTTAAAGTGTCTGTTCAGTTAACAGCACCACCACAATAACTTTGAAAAATCGAATAAAAGTGCAAATATACTGGTGCATGCCCTCTAGCAAACAAACAAAACCCTTATGCAACAGTTTTTGAACTTCCTTGTGAGATCTCAAATGCAAAGGGGCTGATTAGGATGTCCTGAAACAGGACCGCCCGACATGCTGTCTGCGGTCCTGTAAGAGGCATTACAATTCAACCACTACCACAGCGGTCGCAATGCCTATATTTTGCATTGCTGCAGGTGTTGCTGGCTGCAGCACCTGCCGCAATGCAAAAAAGGGACACTGTAAATATCCCTGCACTACGCGGCAGGCACCATGTGGTGTCTACCATATGGTGCAGGGATATATAGGGGGGCCATGCTGCCCCCCAGTGATTGCAGCTTAGGGCCAGGAAGGAAGGGGGGCTGCTATGGGCCTCCAAAGTCCTCTTCTGCCTGCCTGTTTATGGTGGGTTAATGCCATGTGCAGGCAGGCGGAAAGGGACATTGTAATCCCTAAAGCGGTGCCTGCTAGGCACTGCCACCATTGTAGGGACTACAAGACCCTCCACCACACTAGCCGGCTAAAGGAGCCTGTCGGATGAGTGGCGGTCGGGCTTTCCGACCGCCATCATTTCGCCCACCATTATAATATGGTGGGCGGAAAACATGCGAACGATGGTGAAAAGACTGTCACCAACAGGCTGTCGGTGGCGGTCTTACCATCATCATAATTAGGCCCAAAGATCTTACATCCAATGGTTTATATGCAGCAGACAAGTAGAGTGATCTTCCTGCTCTAAATCCAAATGAAAAGTGACCAGGAGATTAGGGGTGGGCGGAATTTGCGAAATTAACTTTTGCAAATTATCGCGAAAATGCTGAAAATCTCCGCAAACACGCCGGAAATATTGCGAAGACGCGGAAGTTTTTTCCCGCCTGTTCGCGGTATTTTTTGCGTGATCGCGGGTCGCCCACTTACCCATGCGGTTGCTCACGGGCGCGGCCATCTTGTTTTCACTTGTCCCGCCCTCTCGCGATGCTCACTTCCTGTTCCGGGTCGCACAATACATGTTCGCGCCCGTTCGCGGTGGATATTTCCTGTTCGCGAACGCTTTTACTTGATCGCGTTGCTTTTTGCTTGCTCGGGGAGAAAATATCGCGCGAACTTGCGCACGTGGTCGCAATGGGCACGGCCATCTTGTTTTTCACTCTATTGCATGGTTCTGGGGCCTGATTTTGAATCCTCCCAAAATCTTTTCAATCCTTTGTTTATAGCCACTTTTTTTGGATCTTTATTACTTATTATTTCTCTAACTATTTTCCTGCTTCTATATTTTTGTTTTTTGTCTACTTTTTTTTTGTTTTTTAGCTACTTTTTCTCTTTCTATTGCCTGCTATTTATTTCCTTTACTCCTTATTTTACCTTTTCTTTCTCGCCCCGTCCCCAAAACCATGTCCAAGGGTAGGGCTGTTCACCGGCGCAACCAGAGCCGCGACCGCCTTCCTTGCGGAAGGCGGCGCCCACAAGGGGTGCAGGCACGGGCCTTATTTGGGGAGGTGGAGTTGGCTGCACTAATTTTCTTTGTGCAGCGCCACCTCCCCTCAACCCTGGCAGCAGGTGGCAGGCCTGGGTCCGGGTACGGCCTCCGGGAGCGTCGGCAGCGGTGGGGGAAGGTGCGCCAGGCAGTGTCACGCTTCTCTGGTGTCCGGCGCACCCAGGCGCAGCTGACGCACCGGTGGTCCGACATCTTGGACCGTGAGCAGGACCTGCTGGACCTGCTGGGAGTGGAGGTCCCGGGGCTTGGTGAGTACCTCTTTAATTATTACTACTTTGTGTCTGTTCTTCTGCTCTGTGTTATATATTGCGAATATCTTTTTTTTCTTCCAACCAGCTAGAATGTTGCTGCTTACATTCCAGGTTAATTACGTTTAAAAGTCTGATTTTTTTTGACACAGGTGCTCTTCTGCGCTACTACTAATCTTACTTGTTTGCAGCTTTGCATTTGCGCTTGCTTAGCGTGATTCTTTACGAGTATATTTTAGAGAAATTAAGTTACGTAATGCTACAGTGACTCTAGTCCACTCCTTACTTTGTCCTGTCACTAATAGATAGGGGCGGATTGATACTTAGGTTTAGGTACTTTGTATGAGCTTCTAATTTGTTAGTGGTATGCGTGATGCCCCCTCACTCAGTTACGTGACGTGCTGCTAGTACGGCAGTCTTTATTAGAACCTTTTCTAGTTTGTTCAATGGGTGGTGGTAGGCTTAGCAGTTACTTAGCACTAGCAGATCAGCATCAATCAATCAAACCCAAATTTGGTGTATACAAAAAATGTAGTCATGTTCATGTGTCCTCCATGATTTGACCATAATCATTGTTGAGGAATACAGTGGAAATGCATACTTAATTGGCATGCCTGGAATAGGTGGGCTAGGTTGGGTGGTACGTTGTACTTAGGCTTAGTTGTAACTTAGTATTCTGGAATCAGAATGGAAGACTGGATTACTGTTGATAAATAGTAACTTAAGTAGTCGAACTGCGAATCCCCTGATATTACTTGTTGACCAGATGAGATCAGTCAATTTAGGTATTGCAATTGTTGTTTACATAAGTGTTTTTTGACCGTTGTTGAAAAATATTGTATTTGTTTGACACCATCCATCAATGTTTGTCTCTTTCTTATATCTTTCCTGTTCATCAGCACCCAGGGGCAGACCGACAGGGACTGGGCAGTCGGCGGGACACTCAGAAGAACACCACCAGGAGCACCCCGCTGAGGGCTCCTCTGCTGGCCCCAGTAAGTCTTCTTGTTTTTAATAATATTTCTTATTCCATAACTTTTACTGCCCCATATTTTTCCCGAACTATTGTTTGTTTCCATTTTTTTTTTTCTCTTTTTTTTTATCGGTTCAGCGAGGCCAAACAGAATAATTGACAGACCATTTGTAACTAACAAAAATATGTAAGAGATGAGATACATAGAAGTTTCAGACTCTGCAAATCAACAGTTTCTCAGCAACAACAAAAGCACAGAAAGCAGAAAAGCAGCAGTAAACAAAAAAAAAACAAGATAGATGTCATTGCTGTGCCCAGATTCTGAGCGGATCCCATATTGAGGCCCCCATTTTTTTTTTTGCCAAGCCTTTCAATTTGTATAATGCAAATTCCGTATTGTATATGGAGATAAGTTTAGCCCTCCAGCTAGTAAAGGTCGGGGGCTCAGGGTCCAACCACTGAGATGTTATACATAGCCTCAGCACAGACATACAGATAAACTTAAAACCTCTATAAGAAGTTGCTTTTCTGCTTGACACTGCACCGAATTCTATTCCAAACATAACCAGAGATGCTGTAACAGGTATAGGTATTCCCAAAATTTGGAGCAAAAACCGTTCTATATCCATAAAAAGAAGATGAAGGGCAGGACACAGAAAAAACATATGAAGCGAATCTGCTGCATAGTATCCACATCTGGCACAGTTAGTCCCCCTCCCCGCCTTCCATTTTGCTATCTTCGCCGGCGTATAATACAGGTTAAATGTGGCCATATATGATTGGCTTCTAAGACTACCAGAGAGCAGAATGGAGCTGGCAGTTCGCATTACCAGATATAAATCCAAATTGTTTAGCAACATTTTCTCCTTCCATATTGCTTCCTGTCTATCCATATCATCAGGTTGTATTAGCATAAATTCTATATATATTAGCCCTATTTTACACTTGGCTTTTATTAGCTCCAAAATATGGATCTGTCTGTGCTGGAGTTTCCCATCCCGCCATTGCGGCCTGTAGGAAACTTCTAACTTGCAGGTACTTGAAGAAATCAGCCTTCCCAACATCGAATCTTTCTTGCAGTGTTGAGAAAGATAACATCTCGCCCTGCTCCAACAAGTCCGCTACTAATCTAATGTCACATTGTGCCCACCTACGCATTGTCGCATCCTGAAATACAACGGGCGGTAATACGGTCGAGTCTAAAGGTGTATATTTAATAATACTTGGAATACATAGCTGTTTGCGCAACCTCTTCCAAACTAGATAGGCCGCCTGAATAATCTTAAACCTAGTCTTTTTGTAATAGCTTGGCTCCAACACTTTTAGAAGCAACCCTTGTGCCGATTCTCCCAAGCACCACTCGTATATAGACGGAGAGAAAGCAGGATCAAGGACTGCCGTCTTACCCCAAACCAGGATACCCATTAATTGGAGTAGCGAAGATAGGTGATATAAATAGAAATTTAGGAGAGCAAAACCACCTCGTTCGACCAGCAGATAAAACCATTTTATAGCCCTTCTCGACCGACGGTAACCCCAGAGGAATCGTGAACACATTTGTTCTATTCTACAGAATAAAAACTTCGGGAAAAGGATTGGAATAGCCCGAAACAAATACAAAAACTTTGGTGCCAGCGTTGATGTTCGCTGACGACACCTTGTTGTTGTCACGAACGTCAACTGGCATTCAGCGCATCTTGAATGGCTTTGTGGATTTCTGTGCTGAAAGAGGCCTGGAGATTAATTTAGCTAAAACTAAATTCATGATCCTTAACCCCCCAAGCACACACGGCCAAACCCAGTCCTGAATGGTGTTCACCTTGAGCGGGTAACAACGTTCGGATATCTGGGGATCATACTACAAGAAAACTTTGGATAGGGGGGACAAATTGCTAACTCTGTGCTAAAACTTGCCCAAACCACTGGGGGAATTTCCCAACTCTTTAGAGGCTCGGTTTCCAAACCAGTGGCACCAGCAATAGAAATCTTCAGGACCCAAGTAAGAGCAGCCTCCACCTATGGAGCAGAATTGTGGGGTCATTCTAGAATACATAGCCTGATCGGGACCGAAAATTTCTTTGTGAGGAGTCTGCTGGGTTTGCCCCCTAGCTCCCCGTTGGTCCCTATCAGGTTCGATTGTGGGTTGATACCCATGGAAGAGGCGGTTACACTGCGCCCACTGATATATTGGAAGAGACTCTGGTCTAACGCAGAGTTGGGTTTTTATCGGGAGGAATTTAAGGGGGTTTGGCCCCTAATTAAAAGCAAGAATATTCCCTGGTTGAGAATTGTTAGGGATACCTGTACCAAGATTGGCCTACCTGAATTATGGGCCTCTCCAGAGGCTTCATGCCCGGCCTTATCAAAAGCAAAACTGGCCGAACAGTTCAGAAATTATCACCTCATGCGTCTCCACGAGTGTTCTGACATTGGTAGGCTGACGGTCGAGTTCCTACAAATCAAAGATAATTATAGGAGAGAGGAATTTCTAGATTTGATTTGCCCCCCGGCTGCTAGGAAGCTTTAGTGCCAACTGAGAATGGGCAGTCTTCCGCTCAAGTCTTTCACCTCCAGGTGGGATGTAAATAATACTACTGCCTGCCCGGCTTGTGGCTATAGACTGGAGGACGAAAAACACGTTTTCTTTTTTTGCCCTATATACCATCTACAAAGAAAACGTTGGGTCAAGCCTATATGTAACAACCTGGGATTTAGAGAGTGCGAAAAAGCTCTGAGAGTTCTGAAGTATGACGCCCAACCCCCAATAGTCTTTGCAGTTTCCCAGTTTCTCAATGCTATGTGGACAAAACGTAGGAAATGTTTGTAATTAACTTGAAAGCCTAAATATTTTCCTTTGTATTGTATGGATGTTTTTATGTAATATCTTACAACTGTGAACTGATTTGGTTATTTTTAACTGTGATCTGTAATAACTTATGTTGCTTTTATGGCCTTTGGGGCCGAAATAAAGTTTAACAATGGCAATGACAAAAACTTTGGGAAAAGGGACATTTTCAGGACATTAACCCTTCCATATAAGGAGAAATGCAGCCGATCTATTCGCTCCAGAGTTCTATTTGAGGAGGCGAGTATCGGCTCTACATTGATCCTCGGAATATTTTGAATTTGGGGTGAGATAATTATACCCAAATACATTGCCTCCATAACCACTCCCACCTGACCCTCTAATAGCAGTCCGACCTCTGTATGCAGCACTTGAGTCTTCCCTAGATTTAATTTGTAGCCGGACACTGCGCCAAAATTCTCCGTTATGACTTCAATTCTCCGCATAGCTCTATTCATATCTGATGACAAGACCGCCAGATCATCGGCATATGCTAAAACTTTGGCTGAATATATCTGCGAGGTTACCGGTACGATTTCCATGTCGGACTCTAAGCTTTCGATAAGGGGGTCTATAAACAGAGCAAACAGGAGTGGGGAACAGGGACACCCCTGTCGAGTGCCCCTGTTAACCAAGAAGCTTTGAGATTCCTCTCCCCCAGCCGAACTGTCGCCCTCGGGGAGAGATACATCGACTGTATTGCCCGTATATACCCGTTAGGGAATGATTTCCACCTCATTACTGCCCATAAAAATTCCCAGGAGACCCTGTCGAATGCCTTCTCGGCATCCAACAGGGCCACCCCCACAGGGACACCCCTCGCCTGTGCCCAATCAAACACGGAAATGAGTCGTCTGACATGATCGGTAGTTCCCCTCCCAGCGATAAACCCATGTTGTTTTAATGAAACTAGGGGGCTAATAACTTCCCCCAGTCTCCTTGCCAGACATTTCGAGTATATTTTATTGTCAGCATTTATTAGGGAGATCGGTCGGTATGAAGAAAGCTCATAAGGATCCTTTCCCTTCTTTTTAAAAACTACTATCACTGTTTGGGACCATGAGGCCGGGGGAACCCCGGCGAATGCCGCTTGAAATACTGCAGTCATTATCCCCTCTAGAGTCTTCCTAAATTTTATATAAAACTCTAAGGGGATCGAATCTGATCCCATCTCTTTCCCTAAGGCTAGCGATGACATAGCAGCTTCGATCTCTTCCCAAGAGAGCCTCTCCGACAGTACGTCTTTATCCTGTTCCTTTAAGCCCAAATCTGCCTTTCCCGCTAGGTAGCTCTCTGCATTTACGACTGGTTCTAACGCATACAGCTTTTCGTAATATTTTTTAAATGCATCCTGAATCAAAAGGGGAGTCTCCACCATTTTCCCATCAACATCTTTGATCTTGGCTATCCTAGACTGGACCTCTTTTTGACGCAACCTATTAGCGAGGACTCTCCCGACCCTTTCTCCGTACTCATAAAGCTCACTCCTATGTGTTTGATAATTGGCAGCGGCTACATCTGCGTAACCTTGGTATATTTTCACTCGGCAAGCAGCCAATTCGGCCTGAACCTCCTTAACCCTACCTGCACAGTTTATTTCTTGAGTTAGATTCTGCTCCAACCGGGATAGAGCCGCTAGGTCATCTGTAGCCCTCAAAAGTTCTATTTTGCGTTTCCTCGCAGAAAATCTTAGTGTCTCCCCTCTTATCCCCGCTTTTAGTGCGTCCCAGACAATATCTATCCTGGCTGATCCTCTATTGACTTGGACAAATTCAGGAATCCATTTATCCATCCAGATACAGTAGTCCTCATTAAGCAGGAGCTTTCTATCAAATGTCCATTTTATATTCCTGGTCTTTAATCCCACACAGTCAAACTCCAAGACTACCGGATTGTGATCCGATATAATTTTGGGTAGAATCTTGATTGATGCCCTTGATAAAACAGCATCCGAGACCAAAAAATAATCTATCGTGCCATCCTACCGTGTGGGGCAGAGTAATATGTATAGCCGTCTTGACCCGGTTTAAGTTCTGCCCATACGTCATATAGTCCTTGATCCTGCACCAACGCCTGCAAACTCTTAAAACCTCGCGGCTTCCTACCAAGATAGGATTCCTCTGTCCTAAGATTTACCTGCGAATGGAGATGAATGTTTAAATCACCACAGAGGATCATAGGATGTGAATATAGTGCTAATTCTATGTTAATCACTTGGAAAATACCTGGGTCGTCCAGATTTGGACCGTATATTGAGCATAAAGTAATAGTTTGCTGAGAAACTACTACCTCTATCATTATCCAACGTCCCAGTTTATCAGCTTTAAACTTCTTGACTTTCAATAGTCCCCTTTTAGCTAATATCGCTACTCTCTTAGCATTAACTGTCTGTGATGTGCAGGCCAAAAGTTCGAGGCCTAAGCACCCAAGCCAATCCCTGTTAGACCACGCGATGTGCGTCTCCTGCAGGAAGAGAAGATCCTACGAGCTTGAATGGACAATTCTGGCCAGCACCCGTCTTTTCCTAAAGTCATTCAGGCCACAAATATTAAGCGTACAACATATTAATTTCCTCATCCTGCTTCCATATCACTTTCCGAATTAATCATAACGGCATAACATTGTGAAATTTCTCCTACCAAAGAGGTCTTCACCCAACAGCTTACTGGGCCCATATACAATTGATATATTTGAAATTTTTCATACACTGATACATTTTTTATTCCAACAAATATGAATCTGCTATTTTTAACAAAAACAGTCTGTAACAGAATATAGAATACGTAATCCGTGCTCCTCGATGAATCGATTGCGCCCTGCTCCCACCCTCCCCGACACCCACACCCACCCTCCCCAAGCCCTAGGCTACCACCCCTACCCCCCCTTACCCCCTATACCACCCTCAGAGAGCATGGGAATCGCTTCCCTTGTGATGATACAGCGCAGTGCCCCCTGCCACCTTCCACCTCCACAGGCCACTTTCCGCCTTCCACCTTCCACATTAAAAAAAAGAAAGAAAAGACAACCACTGCCCCCCTAGCTGCAGTCCAAGGACTTACTCAGAAAACATAGATCCCTACCCTTTCCCTAAATACTGAATCTGTTAATCGCACAGACAAAAAGGGAAGGGAGGGAGGAGACCTCAAGGCAGAATCTAAAGAAGCCTACAATAGCCTACCGTAGTCCCTTCTAAAAAACCTGACCATGCTAACCTGCTAAGCATACTCACTGAATACATCCAAATCTATAGCCAAAAACATAGAGCCCCATAAAATAATCAGATTGACAGAAGATATTCTTTTGCCTTGATCTCAGATATGAAAACCTGACTATGGTCGTCCTTGACCACCTTCAATTTAGCTGGATTCTGGAGGAACACCTGAGCACCCTTAGCTTGGAACCCTGGGATTAACTGTCTTAGCTTTCATCGTTGCTGTACAGTGTCCTGACAAAAGTCCGGTCGGACAAAGAACTCACAACCCTTAGCACTTCTCCTTCTATTAGGCCGTGCTAAATCATACAGCTCCTCTCTTGCCCTAAAGTTGCATAGTGAAATCAAAATAGCTCTAGGAAAAGCTGGCACTTGACCTTGACCTTTGTTCTGTACAAATGGGAATCTATGCGCCCTTTGGACTTCTCTTTGCCAGTCCCAGTGCCCCAGCTCTGGGAACGCCTCAGATAATAACTCCACCATAAACCTTAGTGGATCAGACCCCTCTTTACCCTCCGGCACCCCCAGCACTCTCAGGTTGTTACGTCTAGACCTGTTTTCAAGGTCCGTTACTTTCCAATGAAGGTCATCCCTATGTGCCTTGAGAGACCCCACTGTTTCCTTCTGAGCACATAGTTCATCCTCCAGCGTCGAGATCCTTGTCTCTGCCTCATTCATCCTTGTGGCTACCTCCGAGCAAGTCTTAGCTACTCGTCTAACTGCGTTCTGCAGCCTTTTACAAGCATTCTGGGTGCGTACTAACCCGACCTGCGTCTCCGCTCTGTGAGTCATAATTAGATCATAGATAGTAGCTAAGGTAATCTCTGCTGGCGCCAATATAATTTTATCACCATTTAGGTGGTCCTGCGGGGGTGGGGCGACTCCGCCTGATCTGACAGAAGCAGCATAGTTAGGCGAGTTTTGTTCATCCCATGCAGAAGAGGCCTCTGAGCCCCTCCCCACCCCTCTTCTGGCCTCTTGATCGCCTCGCGCTGATAAACCTGCAGAGTCCTCCAGAATATCCTCTCTCCCCCCGTGCTAGTCCCCTCCAGCCAGTCCTGAACCGCACTGTCTACCGAGGATTTATCGGATAGGGGGAAGAAATCCTCCACCGTAGAAACTTTATCTGTTAAATCCAATAGCTCCCTCAGTGGCTCTGTACTTCCTGATTTTGTATTAAATTCGGTTAATAGAGCATCAGCCCTATCCCGGTCTGTAGCGCTTGACCTAGCCTTATCGTTCTGCCACTGCAGCTGCTGCACTGCCAGGTCCACCTCCTTATTTAATTGTTCGGGTCCTGACCGGACTCCATCTCCCAAAATCCCATTACCAGGACTTACTGGAACCTGAGCCAGGATATCCAATTGTTGCAATTGTTGTACTTCCTGAGTGCTAAGCTTCTGCTGTGCCATCTCCTCAGCCATACTAGACATACTGAGTGGGGCTGCACCCCCCCGCATTTTGCCCTTCAATTTAAACATCGCTGGAATATTATGCGCTGCAGCCGGCGTGCCCGGTAAATCCCCCTCTGACTCCGCTACCACAGGGGTTGGGATTACTAACTGTGGGAGACTGTTTACCTCCTGCCGGTGAGTTGAAGGTTTGTCGACCCTGTCAGCCACCTCCTCTACCGGCTTCTCCCTTGCTGCCCCTTGTTGTGTTTTAGCCAGTATTCCAGCAGACTGCCCGGCCCCTCTGTTGCGCCCGGAGCGAGAGGGCACATTTCTCCCCGTCATGGCAGCACAGCAGCCAGCAACAGAGCCCAGGAAGCTCCGCCGCCGACTCCACGAACTCGATGAGCTCCGCAGCACGCCCCAAGCTGCCGCAGCCGAGAGCAGTCTCCACACCATCAACGGCAAAAAACGCTACCTGCAAACCCAAAGCTCCGTCAACCAAAACGAGAACAGGAGAAGGTCCGGGCTTCAGACCTCAGCTACGTCGAGACCAGCATAAACGCCGAGCTGTAAGCCATAAGGTAGGTGGGTAGACAACGCCGTCAGAGACTCTATGGAGGTGGAGGTGGTTGCGCCCTCGCTAGTGGGTCACCGAAGCGGCCGCCATCTTGTTCATTACCATTGCCTATTGTTTGTTTCCAAATGCTATTTTTTTACCACAAATTATTCTTCGATCTGTACGGTTTCAAAAATCTTATCCCTGCCTCCGCTATGATGACTCTGAGTACTACTACTACTACTACATACTATAAGTCTGTCTGTACTGTAGTAGCTAGTCTTGCCCAGTTGGCCAGTCCCACTCTGTGTGAAAGGTTGTAATATAAAACTCATATTCACCAGTAGCTCGAGCCATTGAGTCCAATCCGTTGGGTCGTCGTCTTCTACTACTTTTACTCTTATTGATCTTGAGGCTTTGAAAATTCAAAGCAACAACAGCCCTACCAGATTTATTACTATTTTGATATGATACCCTATAGGACATACTACTGTTGTTGGGATCTTGCACATACACAGACATTTGCACCAGAAAATAGGATGTTGGTGATGGTAGGTTGGACCTTCCTTGCACACCTCAATCAGAAATTCCGCACCCACCACAATGCCACTGCTTGACTATAGTACTGTCTTGTCATAACTATTAGGTCTCGGAACCCTCCCCCCAAGATACCCAACAAGTAGACAACCCAGAACATAACACACCCAACCTCTCAGTCGTGGAAGCAATTCACATGCACACCCTTACTTTAATTTGTTCACTCGTGTAAGTTAGTCCACACCAAATACCACCAAGTCTATGTAAGTTCAAAATGTTTATTTCAATTTGAGAAGGTCTGTACACTGTTCTCTTATCAATGCAGCACCAACCGGAAAATCAATAACATTAAAACAATATACATTGTTACACTTATACAGTTGGGAATTAAATCATGATAACTGAACAGTGGTGGAAGGCAGCACCACCATCCCCTAGGAATTTAGTTTATATACATTTATAAATGAAGATGTGAGTGAAGGGACCCCTCACCTTAGAAGAACCTAGTACTGGTAGTTGTTGCATCATTCAGAAGCTCTGGTTCATAGAAGGGAATCTTGCGTCTAATGCCAAAAATGAAATGGTGTGCGTTAGTATATTGCAACTTGCAAGCATTTCTCAGCCGTGCCAAAAAGTGTAGCATTTATGGATAAGCAATATGGACTAACAGTAACAGTAGTACACCAGTACTTCCTAAAAAAGTGGCTTGTTAATGTTTGTTGACCGCTTGTACGCAGCGCGTAGACTAGACAGTAGCAGTGTGAGGCAGGTCATGTGGGCTCAAAGGTGTCTTAAGAAGCTGCAAGGTAACGCCACATGTGCAAAAATAAAAGACACAAAGGTAAAATGGTAGCATGGCTAGGGCTAATTAAGCAAAGGCTACAATGATCATATATAACTATTAGTGTCTACTCTACTACTACCTGATTTGTACTAGTGATGTATGTTAGTATTAACTCATTTTTCAACCTTGCTACTGATCAATAGGGAGAGGTGTATATGACGCCTAATAAATGTGTAATGTTTTCTAGGTGCACTACCGACCACCATTGCCGGGGCCAGTGAACAAGGCGACGCGGAGGGCGAGGATGCGGCAGTTGCTGCCGATACCGACGATGGAGCGGTAGGGGGAGTGGCAGCACCACTGGCAGGCGGTGGTAAATTAGATTCATAATCCTTAACTATTGTTGAACTTGACAGTACACTCACTGCAAGGGTGTACTGTATGTATATGTATACTGTACAGTTGTGACTTAGGGCCCCAGTAGGATGGTGGGCGTATTGCCCCAGCCGGGCCGGCTGGAATTCACTGCCGACACCGCAGGGGCAAACCTCCCGCCATCCCTGTAGAAAATATTCAGACCCCCCACATGTCGACCAGGCGGAAAAGGGTTCAATATGCCGGTGGTGTTTCTCTGAACACACCGCCAGCCATATAATCTGCATTTTGGAATGCCTTTGTGTGGCGGCATTGCCGTCTGCCATGGAAAGGCATGCAGACATTGCAGAGTATGCTTGGGTGCCCCCATGGAGGGTACCTACCTATGCTATGGTACCCCCCCGCCTTTCAAACCAAAACGTGACAGGCTCTGTGCGGAGCCCGTCATGTTGTCCTTGGAAAAGCAGCACAACATTTTAGCATTGCTTTCAGCAAAGCCAACCAGAATGTGAAAAAAACCAGGATGCGCCCGCCACTGTGCCGGGCGCATCATCCTAATTAATTGTCCCCACGGAACCCCCACCCTTTTTAGCGTGAGGATGGCGGGCGGACAAAGTCCGCCCGCTATCCGATGTCGTAAGTAAGTATGAGTTGTTGGGGACGTTTGAAGAGTGAACTAGAAGACTAGAATTCCCTTTAATTGGCATAGGAGCGGGAGTATTGAGTAACCAATGGCCTCATCTATCTGATTTCAACTCCGCTTTGTAAGTTTTATGGAGAAGAGCACCTGGTGCACTGTTCAACTAAAAAGTGAAAGACGGGGTGGAAGGAAGAAGGACGGGCGACATTTAAAATGTTATGTACTACTGTGCTTTATTTAATAGTGCTACTCTACCATGCCACTATGTGTATAAATAATTACCTTGTCCTACTGTTTTTCTAAGAGTATATTTTACAATTGTCTTGTTTTTTCCTTTTTGATACACAGCTACTCCGAAACAAAATCGGAAGGAGTTGGCCGCCAAGGCACGGCGCCGGAAGCTGGAGGCAATCCAGCGAGAATACCGGCGGCTGGTGGTCTTAGCCGAGGAGGAGGAGGAGACTGCGGCTGCAATTGTTGAAGCCTCCTCCAGTGGCCCGGGCCCCAGCCACCGCCCTCCAGCAGTACGGCGCCACCGTCTGGCGGCTGCCCGTCGCCACCGTGCCATCTCTGATGCCCCCCCCCCCACTGTGGCTGCAACTGCCACACCCTTAGACGCCGCGTCGCCCGTTTAGAGGGGGAGATGCGCCAGATGTGTGTCCTCCTTGAGTCACGCCCCACCAGTTAGTCCCTGTCATCCTGTTCTGCCCCTTTTTTAATTCTTGTTTGGGTGGGTGGATGGCAACTTGTTTGGGCGTTACGGACTTCTAAGGACATTGGTTGGGGTTAGGGAGGGGGGTGGGTCAGCTTTTGTGGGTTTAGTTTATTTTTGTTAGGGTAAATTAAATATCTTTTTCTATGTTACATGCAATGTTGTTAATGTTTTGTAGGTGGGGTAACTGTTTTACATCACACTGTTTCCTTGCTGGTGCATGGCTGCCCATAGCCTGTGTTTGATTTCAATAATTGGCTGACTGTATAAGACACAAACAGATAGATGCGACACACCTTACTCATTGACTGGTCCTTCTAGTACTTTCAGTCTGTCCTCTAGTCTATGCATTCTTTGTACTGGTGTGTGAAAATGAAATCATTGACAACATGTCCATTATTAATTCTGCCTCCCCCAAACTTCTCTCTTACCGGTGCTTGATGTTTATGCCCAACTGTGGCACAGCACTGGCTGCATGGTGAAGATGGTTTTCTTTTTCATACATGCCATGATTGGGGTGGTGGTGGTGGTAGCATAGTAGTAGTAGTAGACACTGGCAGGGTGGCAGCATTTGCAAAAAAAGAAAAGGAGACAGTCAATCGCCTTTGAGAGACTGTTAGAGGAGTAGTTGAATGAAGTACAGTACAGAGCTTACCGAGCAACAATAATATGCTCAAGTATTTGACAAAAAAACAGAATGGTGGTTAGGATTAAGGGTGGGCGTAGTGGGCGTAGTGGGGCTACGTGAAGCAGCACGTAGTGTGCCCAAATCTACGCACACTACGTGCTTCGTGTAGCCCCACTACGCGCCACCCGCCTCCCGCCCGCCCTCCTTTTAAATCAAACCCCCGCATTTACAATAAATACTAAATTAAAGAAACTTACCTGAAACGCGGCGTCTCCGGGGCTCCCTCTTCCATTTCAAACTTCTTCTGACAAATGCGCATGCGCGGAAGACCGCGCATGCGCATTTCTTGCGAGAAATGCGCATGCGCGGGCGTCCGCGCATGCGCATTAGTCAGAAGAAGTTTGAAATGGAAGAGGGAGCCCCGGAGCCGCCGCGTTTCAGGTAAGTTTCTTTAATTTAGTATTTATTGTAAATCCGGGGGTTTGATTTAAAAGGAGGGCGGGCGGGAGGCGGGTGGCAGCGGCAGGCAGCTACGCTTCGCCCTGGGTGTGCATAGCGCTAGCCTGCTTCGCCTACTTCGAAAACTGCGAAGCAGGCAGCGCTACGTACACTACGTGGGCGAAGCATAGTGTCTCGCCCAGGGTTAGTTAGGATAGCCTACTAGACAGAGTTACAAACTATAGTTGTGTCAAGTCACTTGACTAGGCTTACAGCCTAACAGTTAGTGCTGTATATGAGGAATGACAACAAACAAATCCAATCAATGCCGGCAATTCATGCTGAGGTATATGTTCCTTTGTTAAAAAAAATAACCTCTGAAATATCCTACTCATGGGTGGCCAAGCAGAAGAAGATCATCGCTCTGCCTTGAAATTGAAGTAGTGTTGCTTTCACCACATCCGCCCCAGCAAGTGTGTGATTAAGTATTGGTGTATATTTAATTTAGTTACACCTCGACAATAAGTCACACAGCCCGGGGGAAGAGGGTTAGGGTTTGTTGAATGGATGGGAAGGGGTTTTTTGGGAAAGGTTTGTCATAGAAAAACAGTACGCATACATAGACAAACTAACGACAATCATTGAAGACTACCATATCCATATGTTAAGGGAGAAAAAGGCAATGCATGCATGATGAAGAGACCCGGATTACATACACTTCTAGTTCTTGTTCTGTTGTTCCGGCCTTAATACTTTTACAGATAGAAAATAGAAATTTTAAATATTGGTAGGAAAGAAACGTAAACACAGAGCAAACCTAATAATGATAATAACAACTCCAAGAACACACTGTTGTAAAGATTGTATACAAAATATTAATCAAATTATTTAAAAGAAGATTAAAGTGGATACTCTTACTGTGTTATCCTGGTAAAAAATGTGGACTGGATTTGCATCTCGGCATTCCTCTTGCTCCTCTCGTCCATCAATCTTGGGTGTGTCGTCTCGCCACTCACCACTGCCCGGCTGGAAAAAAAATGTTGATTTATTGGTAAGGTAAGAATGCATTGTAATGTTTTCCAAAGTATAGGGCAAGGCCCGGCCTGTAATTCTAGATGGGAAAACCAAAGGGGATATTGAGAAACAAAGTTGAAACAAATGCACAAGTTATGGTGTAGTGCAACAAGAACACTTTCCGAGGTGGCATGTATGCATCATCTCTACTCTAGTCTGTTTCCAGCATTGACCTTCAACAGTAACAGGAGAGAGCAGGCCCACAGTGCTTAGCAGTAGCACATCCTACATTAACACTTTAGAGTCCTTTTTTTTTCTCTCAAAGAGCTGGACAAACGCAAAGCACATTATCCATTCCAAACATAGCATTTTACAGTTTAAGTTAGTAAAATCAATGCACTGCAGTCATCCCACCGCTACACTCTATTCAACTTCTACACAGACATTTGGGTCTGCTGTGGTTGTTGTTGACGTGTTTACCTTTTGGCTTTTCCGTTTTATGCCACTCATGAAACGTCCTCCTGACTTCATCATCATCTCTGATACTTTTACTGACTGACTGTGAAGATCGGCCTGCAGTATAAGTAACATTTTTATGACACAACACAACAAGAGTAGAAATATAAATATTACTGACTTGAGTCATTCTTTATTGTGTACAGAAAGATAGATTACTAGTACACTTTGACATCACTTTGTGCACAACAAACAAACAACGGAAACACAAAGACCAATCGCTCAGAGTCAGGTGTCCAATGCATGCCATTAATTGTCATCATTACCTGTTCCTTCTCATCTTAAGTTAACGGGCCGTCTATTTCGCCATCATCATGATGGACGGTGCTGTTGTGTCAATCATACTCATTGCGCAGATTGAGTGAGTCCCCCTCCTGTATTGAATTAAAAGCAATGTATCACCAAGCTGCAGGAGAAGTACAAATTTCTTATTTGCAAGAAGGGGAAAATTAAATTCACCATGAGTTAAGTTTAGTGTGTTCTGTAGAAAGTTGATTAGTGGCAGTGCATAATTACATAAATTCATGCACAACAAACACAACAAAATCTAAATCATTCAGTCTGCGACTCTGCGTCCAATGCATGGCATCAATCATTACCTGTTCCTTCTCATCTTAAGTTAACGGGCCGTCTATTTCGCCATCATCACGATGGACGGTGCTGTTGTGTCAATCATACTCATTGCGCTGATTGAGTGAGTCCCCTTCCTGTATTGAATTAAAAGCAATGTATCACCAAGCTGCAAGAGAAGTACACATTTCTTATTTGCAAGAAGGGGAAAATTGAATTCACCTTGAGTTAAGTTTAGTGTGTTCTGTAGAAAGTTGATTAGTGGCAGTACACAATTACATAAATTCATGCACAACAACCACAACAAAATCTAAATCATTCAGTCTGCGACTCTGCGTCCAATGCATGGCATCAATCATTACCTGTTCCATCTTATTTTCAGTTAATGGCCAGTCTCTCTCGGCTCTGAAAGGAGGATAGCTATAGTAGTCATCTGATTCATGCTCCACTTCTTTTGGAAGGACTAGGAAAGTTTGAATTTGTTGTTACCATCATCCAATCATCATTCATGAGGGAAATGGAATTGAGCAGGAGTTTCAGTATGATGGAGTGGAGGAGCTCAATTCGGAGGACTGTACTGTCAAATAGCAGACACCTGAAACTTGTATATTAAATTAGAAGAGTAGAAGACGGTGGTAATGGATTTGTTGTGATTCACAAGTTTATAACCGGAACGACAGACACATAAACAAAGGGGGAAAAAAAGGGAGGAAGACAGTAAGTGCGAGCCTAATTGTCAGGGAAGTATAGCTCGTTCTCAAACTCTGGGGGTTCAGCCAGTAGTAGGTAATCATCTGACACAATACTTCCGTCACCTGAGCCGCTGTCGTCATCTTCCTCCGTTGATTCATGTATTGTGTAATTCGGTGGTATGAAGTGCTGATTCATTTTGATCATTGTTAACCTTTCCACGTTTTTTGGAGATAGACTTGTCCTTCTCAATGTTACAATGGAACCAGCAGCACTGAAAACACATTCGGAAGAGACACTTGCGACAGGGCAAGCCAGATAGCTTATCGCCAGCCTGCTGAGCTGTGGCCATTCAGACCTTTTCCTATACCAATACTGCAATGGGTTTTGATCAACATACACCTCTGTTGGGTCGTCCAGATAGGCCTGGACCATCCGCTCAATGTTCAGGGTTGCTGCTGGTAAGCTTTTGTGCTGTTTTTTCTGTGCATCAGCACTGTGCTTACAAAGGCCCATCTTTACATACCAATCCTGTAATGATAATGATTGTACTCGGCCTAATGATCCAGTTATTGTTTCTGTAGTCGATAGTGATGGTGAGTGTTGTGATTGTGAGCCAAACGCACTGCCCTCAGCCGACGAAGTTGCATTTGATTCTGCATGGCCTGCTTCAGTACTTGTTGTGGGTTGATCTTGCGGGCTTTTAATAAGCAGCCCTTCGTTTTCCAACTTACTGGCTGCTTCAGCTATACAACTTTTGTAGCGGGCAACATCAATGTTGGAAAAAGCAAGGAATGTCTTCAGTAGTCCTAATTTTGCACGTGGATCCAGAATTGTGGCACAAATGTAATGTTCTTGTGACAAAATTTTATTTTGTATCCTTACATTTTCAGCTAAGCGCCGGGATAAGCTCTCCACCAAGTCATGGGCTTGCCTTCTGTCCTCTACACCTTTGTATGATTCAGACACATTATTCAGCTCATGCTCTAGAATTTGCAATAATGGGAAAGCTTGGCCCATTGTAGAGTCCTCCTTGCTGACTTCACGTGTGAAGACCTCAAAAGGAGACAGCATCTCAGTCAGGCATTTAATTAGGCTCCATTGCTCCATGTCAAGGTGCATGCCAGTAGCATCCCCTCTTCTGTTCCAGACATATTCATGGAGTGACCTGTACTGCTCATACAGACGATCAAGCATGTAATACGTTGAGTTCCAACGTGTTGCCATCTCCTGGATGAGTGCCTTGACTGGCATCCTATGTTCACGTTGGATGATCCTCAGCTGCTTCCGAGCTTTAAAAGAATGGCTGAAATGAGTGCATATTCTTCGGCAGATGGCCAGTAAATTGCTGACTATGGGTTCTTTTTTCAGAAAGTCTTGAACTATAATGTTTATGCAGTGCGCCAAACACGGAACCCTGAAATAGGAACCAAGTTCCATGGCTTAAGTACATTACTGCCATTGTCTGTGGCAACAAAACCAATAGCAAGCCCTCTGGGCCGCAGCCATTCCAAAACCTTGCTGCGAAACTCATGTAAAATGTTTTCAGCCGTATGAGATTTCTCCATGGCGAACATGGCTACAGTTGCATGTTTCCGAGTACCTTAAAAAATCGCAGCTGTGTCAACAACACCTCGTGCAGATAGTTTATCTCTAACCCCCACAAAAGAGATCCAGTGTGCAGTGATGCACATGTAATCTGTGGCTTGGCAACTGCTCCACATGTCTGTTGTCAGGTGGATATTGTGCACAGCACTCTGCTGCAAAGCTTGTCCAACCAATTCCAGCACATCATGATGTAGTGCCGGAACTGCAATTCTTGCGAAATAGGACTGGCTGGGAACTTTCCATTTCGGGCAGATGGCAGACACAAATTCAAGGAAACCCATCCCTTCCACAAATGAAAAAGGAAGAAGGTCCAGCCTTAACATTTTAGCCAGCTTCGCATTGTACAATCGTGCTGTTGGGTGGTTGCGTTGGAACTGCCCCTCCAACCTAAACATGCTCTCAATGGTAGGCTGGCTTACTTTCCTTAGTGGTGCTGTTTTCATTAACCCACTAAGGCTCAATGACACAGATTGTCTCATTGAGGTACTCGCCGGTTGCCTTGGTGTCTCACCCAGACTCTGAGTATGGCTCTTACTGCGGTGCCACTCTGATGTTACTGAGAGGGATGTGGGCATTACCACTGCACTACTGGGGACAGGGCTAGAAATGCCTCCCTCTTCTTCACCTGCCACCGCAATAATATCGCTCTCGGATTCATCCTGACCAACTTCAATGGGTTGAGTTTTCCTACTTTCTTTTAACTTAAGTAGGTGATCATCCCACACGATAGTGTGGTGTATTCTTAGATGACTTGCTTGTCCTCCGGTACCATAGTTTGTACCAAGCTTACCACGCCGAACACCTTGCCGACAAATTGAGCATATAGCAATGTTCTCCTCCTTGGCGCTAACAGAAAAGAAGTCCCAAACTGGGGAGGAGAACTTTCTGGCACTGCTGGATGTGCCACTTCCAACACCAGATGAACTGGAGGGGGTGCTTGAAATGTGACCCTGTGCACCTAGACTGTGACTTTTACTACCACTACTTACTGAGATGGTTGAGCTGGATGTAGGTCCCTGCCGGGCCTTGGAAAATATGGCAGCTGGAGGTAGTGTGGTGTAACCTCTGTTGGTGATATCCGTGCTACATCCCGCTCAGTAGCAGCCTTTCTAGATAGGGTGAGAATGTTGGTCTCCAATCCCTTTGGGGCGGGAGTAATGTGCGTGATGACTGGCTCGTCTTCATCAACATCATCACCCCCCTCTTCTACATCTACCTCTATAACTCTAAGTTTTTCTGGGACCTTCCTTTTCAGAAGCATTGTCTTGTGGTGTATATCACTCTCAGACTGAGCTGGTGGGAGCCAAGTGGCATCACGATCATCAGAAGCGGGGCTTGAAGAAGAAGATGATGGACTAAGCCTCCTTTTCCTTGCTGGTGGTCTGGAAGACAATAGATCTTCTGAAACAGTGGTTTCACTTTGCTCCACTTTGTCTGCAGGAAGCTCGATTTCCTGAAATGCCCCTACGTCAGGAGCAACAACTACTATGGTGGGCTGCGGCAGCCGCTGCTGTTCTTGTTGCGGCGGCCGCTGCTGTTCTTGTTGCGGCGGCCGCTGTTCTTGTTGCGGCGGCTGCTGCTGTTCTTGTTGCGGCGGCCGCTGCTGTTCTTGTTGCGGCGGCCGCTGCTGTTCTTGTTGCGGCGGCTGCTGCTGTTCTTGTTGCGGCGGCTGCTGCTGTTCTTGTTGCGGCGGCTGCTGCTGTTCTTGTTGCGGCGGCCGCTGCTGTTCTTGTTGCGGCGGCTGCTGCTGTTCTTGTTGCGGCGGCTGCTGCTGTTCTTGTTGCAGTGGCTGCTGCTGTTCTTGTTGCGGCGGCTGCTGCTGTTCTTGTTGCGGCTGCACACTGATCTGCTGAGTTTGCGCCTGCGTTGAACTTGATTGTGTACTACTTTGCGGTAATGACATTTCTTCAACATCGCTGCTCGTTAGTAGACTGGCTACCTCTGCGACACTAAAGCCCTTGTGCCTAGGTTGGTGTGGTTGGAATGCTGTGCTGCTCCCAGCTTGGTTCCCGGACAACGCTGCTGCAGGCGTAACTTTTTGGGTGCCAAAAAAAACATTGGCCGGCACACCACCAGTCGTGGTTAATGGCACTTCCTTTTTCTGTTCCTTTTTCTCATCGGCAACTTTCTTGGTACTGGACCTGGTACCTTTCTTTGGGGGCCATCTTCTTCAGATGTCAGGCAGGATGCAGATGCACAACAAGTTCTGGTCACACGTGGACGTGATGCGCAGCAGGACCTCTGTCTGGCTGGCAGTACAAGGGGTAGCCGGGTGATGCTGATGACACCTCCTACTCTGTCTTTTGTGCTCCTAAAAGCCAATAAGCCAGGAGAACAACATCAGTGAAATGTTGCATTTGTTGTTGTGGTTCAGTTACTTAGTACTGTACTAGTGCAAACAAAAGATAGTCTAGCCATTTATGACTTTTTTTTTTGAACTAGGGCTATGTTATACTACTGTGTACAGCCACACACTACACTCTCAGTAAGGATAGGAAAGTTAATAATAACCACCAAAATACAAATGTAATGGAAGTGGGGTGGACCCTATTTGCCATTAAATTATTTGAGCATCTCAGCATCCATGGAGCTGCTGCTGGCAAAGGGGGTGGATGGATGGAAGCAGTAAGCCAAATAGCCAATAGGATAACCATGCAGGCCTATGGCAAAAGCAGGACACGAATAACTCCCAGTCCGAACACCAAAAAAGGCCACCACCCATATGGACACTCACAAATCACAAGCAAGCCGGGGGGCTGGAGAACAGAACACCAGGAGCTGACAAAAGGCCTATAAAAGCCAGGTAAAGGATGCATGCTAAAGCACACTGCTTTGCCTTTTTAATGCAACAAAATGTAAATACGAACATTCACAGGCCCCAAAAAGGTCTGCAGGGTGCATGCATTGCACACCAACAACACACCAGTGACTAGACACATACAACAAAAGCATGTCTTTAAGACAACCCACATCAGAAAGGCCACCCCAAAAAAAACACTTCCCCACCTCAATCCAATGCCATCCATGCCCTAAATGATGTCTAAATTCAACAGACCACACAGAAAACACTTGATTAATAAAGCTGTGGCTACCTGCTCTGTTCCTAGTGGATGAAAAAGCAGGCCTGTTGGCAGACAAGGCCAGGCAAGCTTGCAGGCCTAGGCTTCAAAATGGCCACCAGCCACATGGCCAGGCCCAACAACAACAGAAAGGCCACCCCCAAAAAGCACACTTCCCCAACTCAATCCAATGCCATCCATGCCCTAAATGAAGTCTAAATTCAACAGACCACACAGAAAACACTAGTTTAATAAAGCTGTGGCTACATGCTCTGATCCTAGTGGATGAAAGCAGGCCTGTTGGCAGACAAGGCCAGGCAAGCTTGCAGGCCTAGGCTTCAAAATGGCCACCAGCCACATGGCCAGGCCCAACAACATCAGAAAGGCCACCCCAAAAAACACACTTCCCCAACTCAATCCAATGCCATCCATGCCCTAAATGATGTCTAAATTCAACAGACCACACAGAAAACACTAGATTAATAAAGCTGTGGCTACCTGCTCTGATCTTAGTGGATGAAAAAGCAGGCCTGTTGGCAGACAAGGCCAGGCAAGCTTGCAGGCCTAGGCTTCAAAATGGCCACCAGCCACATGGCCAGGCCCAACAACATCAGAAAGGCCACCCCCAAAAAGCACACTTCCCCAACTCCATCCAAACGCCATCCATGCCCTAAATGTGCTTGAAAATGAAATACATTCAAAAAACACCAAAAGGAACAGTTGCTTCATCATGCACACACCCATGAGGCCATGCCCATGGCTAGCGCAGGCCTACTACTACTACCCACAAAAATTTTTTTAAAAAAGGAATGATGATAATTATCAAAAAAATAATAATTTCTAGTTACAAGTACAACTGCAATGCCCACAATCAAAAAGACACAACAACCACTTACTTGTAAAATATCCTATTCCAAAAATCCTCAAATCCAATTGCAATGATGCAGCAGACAAAAAGAGTGATCTTTCCAGCTCCAAATCCAAAGGCAGAATGAGCAGGAGATGGACAAAGTACTGGGAGGAGCCTGCTGGACAGGAACAGGAAGTTGGAGATTCTGTGTCACTTCCTCCCTCTCTCCACCTTTTTAAAAAAGGACTCCTTGCACAAAAAAGGACAGCCAAATGTCAATGTAAGGAGTTGTTTTCATCCAAAATCAGCATTTGCAGAAGGTTTCATGCTGCTAGAGCTGATATTCCTCTCCAAATTGAAAATTTTACATGTTCGAGTTCTCAAGCTTCACATTTCTTCCGCCGGCGTGTCGAAAATGACATGATCACGTTCTCTTCGTCCCTGTCGCATTGGATATGACGTGTTCGGAGTCTCTTTCTCCTGTTCGCGTTCGATTAGACGTGCCCGCGTCCTCACCCTCTCGCTCGCGATGTAGAATGACGTGTTCGAGATCTCAATCTTCTCATACTCGCGTGGTGCATGATCGCGAGAAGAATGACATGTTCGCGCAACAAATGACGTCATCGCGCGACAATGCGAGCTCAAACTGTTGCGATACAGCGCAAAATGGCTACCAACAATCCAATATCTCGTGGAGAACGCGACCGGGTCGGGAAAACTTGTCAGCGAACATAGGGATTCAGGTAAGGTGATTGCGCGAACGCTAGAATGTATTTTTTTACAGCGCGAGCAAGAAACAAATTATCGCTAAGCTGCGGAATGTGGAAATTTTGACATTTTCGCGCTTTCCGCGGAACGCAAAAATGCCAAATTATCGCAATTTCCGCGAACGGAATGGAATTTTGGCCCAGGCCTACAGGAGATGGACAACGCACTGGGAGGAGCCTGCTGGACAGGAACAAGTTGGAGTCTCTGAGGCACTTTCTTCCTGTTAGAAAACAAAATCAAAAAAAAAAGAAAAAGCCTGTGGCATAAAAAAACAACTCCAACAGACCCTTGGAGAAGAAAATCTACTCTAAACCTCTATAGATGCTTCTCAAGCACAAAAGCTACTTGAGTGGTGTGTTCATAACTGCAAATGGCACTACAATGGTGCTGTTACAGCCAGAAGCCATGCGAGTGGATGCGAAGTCTCACTTGTACTCGCTATCGACCTGAGAATATTGTGGTGCTGCTCTCGAGCTCCAAAACAAATCTCAAGCGTGCAAATGGAAAGAAAACTCTGCTTCATGCCTGGAAGGCAAAATTTAGAACTCCACGCTCCTCCATGGAACACGGAGTGCCCGAATTCTGAAAACTCCGCAAGCAGAGCAGAATTTACTGCCCGGGAAAATTTGTTTTCAGTCTTTTCAAATGTATCAATGAAATCTTCAAACGTCTATCCACACAATCAATCTATCGCCAATATTTTTCTTTTTTTAGAGGTATTAAACAGTGGTGGTAGTTTCAGGAATGCAGCATTGTACACCAGTGTGGAACTTAACATCAGTGCTTGTGAATTAATGTGACATGATTTATGCAACTTATCTGTGAAGCCTTGCAACGTGCTGGCCTCTGGATGACCTTGTATGACAGTTGGAAACGTGACTTTCTTCTCTGCCATCTGAAAAATTTCACTATTCCGAGAGTTCCTCTCAACTATTTATTCAGTGAAGGGGGCGCTAGAGGGCGCCAAACCAAGATGGCCGCACAAGAGTGAGGCTCCCGCCAGACCGGGCGCTTTCACGATCCTTTCACCCATCCTGACCAGGCTATCCTTCACCTCACCTCCACGGCTGCATCCGCTGTGACCTGCGCGACGCCCCGATACCCGCCACGTCTCTGGAGCCCGCCGAGGTGCTGAGTTATTCGCTGGAGTTCCCCCGGCCGTGAGCGAGGGCTCGTCTGCGGCCGGCGCGCTGTGGGGGACGCGCTCCACGGGAGCCCGGTGCTCCGAGGCCTTCGCGACGCTGGACAGGTGGAGCTACGATTGACGCCGGAGAATCGGCGATCATTCCTGCCCGGGACGGGAGCTCTGCGGAGGGTAGGCGAAAACATCTCCGAGGCTGGATTGCACTGGTGGGCCATCCGCTCGCTCGCCCTCCTCTGTTTGAGGCCTGCACCCGGGACCTACACTCGCAAGCTGCCGCTGACCTCGCTTAGGTATCCGGGCTCGAGCTTGGGGGCCATCCTATCCCTCCCCTCCCCCCTCACGCATCCTCGGGAGGAGAGACCCTTCCCCGGGGCTTTGCTGCTGGATCGCACCAGGGGAGATTGAGGAGTGCTGCCTAGATGGTGCCCGCTGACCCACATTGACCGGCGGTGCGTTCTGGGAGGCCGCGACGCCTACTGCCCCCCCCGCCTTGGTGGCTGGAGCTGCGGGTGGGGAGGATCTGCGGCTCCCGGGACGGTGACTGCCTGGAGCCCTTTGCCTGCCCTATACTGCGGGGGCCGCGCCCGGACCGGCGGACCACCGACCACGCCGACCATGCTGACCACGCCTAGCTGCTACTGCTGGCCTCCCTGGGGGGTTGCCTGTGCCGGGCGGGCTGGGGCCGGACGCCCCCCCCCACACTCCCGACTGTCCTGTGAGGGCAGCCTCGTCTGGATCGCCTCCCCCCCCTCCATCTGGGCCGCAGGGGGCATTGCCGTGCTTACTTACTTACGGCGGAGTCGCCCCCGCCCTGCCCTCCCTGGTCGTGGGGGCTGCCCCCGGACCGGCCGTCTCCACCGCTTCCACGATCCTTGTGGCTTGATTTGAGGAGCCGCACCACCCCTATCCACTCGCGGGGCTGTGGCTTGGCCTGTACGGGTCCCACCCGCCTCACCTGGACTGCCGGCGAGGTGGACTTGGCGAGTTCTACTGGCGGGCACCATGGGGCGCAACGATGCGCGACAGTCCAAGTTACCGTTTGACGCCAAGAAGACCCCCGCGCCGGCGTCCGAGCCTGGCCCTTCCGCCGCTGGCCCTCCTGACGAGGACTGGAAATCTCTCCTGTTGGGATTGAAACAAAGCCTAACGACCATAGATTCTAAAATTGACACCATCACTACCAGGCTGGATGGTGTAGTGGCCAAACTGGAGCGGCACGATACCCGCATCAAAGAGACGGAGGACAGGATCTCCACATTGGAGGACGGCGCCACCTCTACAGACCGACATGTTACCCAAATGGACCGTCTCCTCAAGATAATTGCGGACAAGAATGAGGACCTAGAAGCGAGGTCCCGTCGCAACAACGTCCGCATCCTGAGCCTTGCGGAGACCACCAACACCGGAAAAATGGAGGTCTTCGTCGAGAACCTGCTGGCCGACCTGTTCGGGCGGGAATCCTTCTCCCCACACTTCATCGTGGAGAGAGCCCACAGGTCCCTCGCTGCCCGCCCTCCCCCTGGCGGCCAGCCACGGCCCATAATTGCACGCTTCCTTAACTATCGAGACCGGGATGTGGTGCTCAGACGTGCGCGTGAGATGGGAACAGTGCTCTACTGCAACACTACGCTGTCCTTCTTCCCCGATTTCACTGCATCTGTACAGGAGGCCCGTCGGAAATTTGCTGGGGTAAAAAAGAAACTGCAGGCCCGGGAGATTCCGTGTGCAATGCTGTACCCCGCTAAACTGAAGGTCTCACACCAAGGCAAACAATTGTTTTTTCAGCAGCCACAGCAGGTGGAGGACTTCCTCGGGCGACATCGTGGGGACTCGAGCGGGGGGACTGCTGGGCCGCGGCCCTCTCGGTCGCCCTCGCCGATGGAGCAACAGGACTGAACACACCGGGGGGCTGCCCCCCCCCCTGACTCACGCTCCTGTTGGGACTGCACTTGCCCGAATGGATCAACGTCACTCCTGGTGAGGTACCTCTCTTTGTTTCATGTCAATGACACTAGGCTTGGTCTTTGTTCCATTTTGTGCCCGGTCGCCCACCTCCGTCCCACATTGAGGGCCTAGTGTAACTCTGGGTTCCCGTGGGTGCAAGTAGGGAGGTGGATGGCAGGTCTGGCGCCCCTAGTGTACGATCCCCCAATGGGCGCACCCCAATGCACCCCTTTCCTCATCAAGGCAGGGGTAGTTACTGTATTTTTTCTGTTTGTTAGGTTGGGTTTGTTGGGGGGGGTGGGGATGGGTGGGTAATGTATACCCGGCCAGTTGGGGACGCCGGTGTGGGGGGTCGAATACTCCGATCTGCATCTGGGTTATCTGTCTTCTCAGTACAGGATGTGGGAGGACGGGTGGGGGGGTAGTTCACTGGGGTTTTGTTATGGAATTTGTTACTGAGAGCTACGAGCAATTGCAAGCTGCGAGAACATGCCACTTATGCCTTTACGCGGGGGAATGGGGGACTTAGCTGACAAGCGCCCTGCGCAGAACTTTCAGTTGCTCTCATGGAACGTGCGCGGGTTAAACAACCCTAGGAAGAAGAGGCAAGTCCTGAGCTACCTCACTCGGCAGGGAGTGACCGTGGCCATGCTCCAGGAGACGCACCTACAACCGGGGATGGCCCCCCCATTTGTGTCACGATGGGCTGTGAATAGGGTGTTCTCGTCTTACTCGAATTACGCGAGAGGAGTGACCATTCTAGTGAGACGTGGGATGGGGTTTACACTGGCGAGAACTGAAGTAGACTCTGGAGGGCGGTACTGCATGGTTTGGGGGACATTACACTCACATACGATACTGTTTGCATGTTACTATGGCCCCAACACGGATGACCCTTCCGCGCTCCTCGCACTGTGGGGTAAGATTCAGTCCCTAGGTATCTCCCACATTATACTGGGTGGAGATTTCAACACTGCACTCAAGCCTGGGATGGACAGATCGCACCCGCATGCGTCGCACTACACGCACACACAGCGCGCGTTGTTGAACATAGTGGACGAGCACCGCTTAATTGACGCTTGGAGGCACTTCCATCCCACGCTCCGGCAGGGCACCCACCACTCCGCAGTACACTCCACCTGGGCGCGTATTGATTACATATTCCTTTCATCCGGCCTCTCCCCGTGGCTGGGTGGAGCTCTCCATCTGGCTCGCACATTCTCTGACCACTCCCCGATCCTGCTGTCCCTGCGTGTTCCCCTCACGATCTCCCCATACCTGAGTTGGCGACTGAATCCTGCACACCTCACAGATTCAGTGTTTCAAGCGGAACTTGAGCAAGACATAAAGGACTTTTTCGAGCGCAATATAGATTCCGTATCCAGCCTTACTACTGTCTGGGAGGCGTTCAAAGTTACCGTGAGAGGTTGGTGCATAGCTAAGGGAGGTGGTGTCCTTAAGTTTCTGCGCGGAGATTTACGCAGGCTCGAGGCTGAACTTCGTAAGTTGGAGGGTGAGATGGAGCATAATGGGCGAGAGCCTGGCACTGCGGCACAGTTGCGAGAGAAGCTAAATGAATACACGGAAGCCGCAGCCAAAGAGAGTAAGTTTCTGGGGCGACCCTATATCTCTCGAGTGTATGGCGAGGGCGACAGACCTGGCAGGGCATTGGCCACCGCAACTCGCTCCCCTAGATATAGTAACTACGTTGCTACCTTGCTGGATGAGCATGGCATCCCGCAGCGGGATCTTGCTGACCAACTCAAAGTCCTCACGGATCACTACACTAGGCTATACACCTCCCACAGGACCGCACCGATTGTATTACATGAATACCTCGATGACACTGCGCTTGCATGGCTGGGCCCCACACAGCAGCAGTTCCTCCATCATACACTAGAACTAGATGAAATAACGGATGCAATTATGTCCATGAAGTCGGGAAAGGCGCCGGGGCCGGACGGGTTACCGATTGACTTCTACAAAGCCTTCAAGCATGTGCTGGCCCCCGTTCTACAGCAGGTGTACTACTCTTCATTGGAGGAGGGTTCCCTGCCAGCCACGATGCGCGAGGCCCTCATAACGTCTTTGTTAAAACCTGGTAAAGCGCCGGAATATTGCGACTCCTACAGGCCCCTTTCGCTATTAAATACGGACGTTAAAATATTAGCGAAGGTCCTAGCTACGCGCCTTAACCTCTTGATGGAGCGCCTCGTGCTCCCAGACCAGGCCGGGTTTGTTCCCAACCGTGCAACTTCTCATAACTTACGCACTCTTCAGGCGGTATTACAGGATATTGACCCGACGAGCGAGGCTGCCGCGGTCTTTCTCGACGCCACAAAGGCGTTCAATTCCCTTGAATGGGATTACCTCCTGGCCTTGCTGGAACGGATGGGCATGCCTTTCAATTTCCTGGATTGGATCCGACTGCTGTACTGTCGGCCCCGAGCTATGGTGCTGCTTAATGGTGCCCGCTCCCCCCCCTTCGCGATTCACAGGGGTACCCGACAAGGATGTCCCCTCTCCCCGGTGCTGTTCGCACTTGCCATAGAGCCCTTAGCGGCCAAACTTCGGCAGCATCACAATCACCGATCTCTCATCTACCCTGAGCACCAACTGCTCATTGCATTATATGCGGATGACATGACTCTTTATGTGCATAAGCCGCGTGAAAACTTGCATCCTTTGCTGCGGGAAGTCACTAAATTCGGTGCCATCTCGGGGATTCAGATAAACTGGACGAAGTCTGCCTTGTTCCCCTTGACTGACAAAACTACGCAGTTCCCCCTTGATTACCCCCTGGTGTGGGAGCAAGAGGAGATCAAGTACCTGGGCATCCAGGTGACCAGAAATCGGGAAGCCCTGATTAGAGCCAATTACGGGACTGTTGTGGATAAAATCACGGACAAAGTTACCCAATGGATTCGCCTCCCATTGTCAATGGCGGGTCGGATCTCATTGATCAAAATGGTGGTCCTCCCCAAGCTGCTGTATCTCTTTACAAACATACCATACAGCCCTGGCGCATACTTCTTCCGTGCCCTCAACTCCCAGTTGTCGCGACTCATCTGGGGAGGCAAGCAGGCCCGACTCGGGCTGCGGACCCTTATGCTACCTTACCACCAAGGGGGGTTTGATGTCCCCAATTTCCAGCGATACTATGATTGTGCACAGGGCCACTTTGCCGCCTATTGGCTTCACCCCCCCCCTTTATGGCGCACCTGGCAGTCGAAGATGGATATATGAGGCCGGAACAACCCTCAGGATACTTGTACACGTCAGCCCGCATAGACCATAGAGATCCCACCACGGTCGACTGCACTGTCAGTGCCTGGAAACGACTGGCGGAACACATGGAAGTTAAATTCCTATACTCCCCTCGCATGGCGCTGGCACATGATCCAAGGGTGAGCGTGGCCCGTGAGGAAATTGGCCGTAAAATGCTCGCAAAGCTTGCGATCCACACCTGGGGAGATCTATACCACCAGGGGACCTTCCGCACGGCGACGCACTTCTTCGGGGATACCACTCCTTCCGTTATGGATACCTTTCTTTACATTCGGCTCCGGCAAAATATCAAGGCGGTCACGCCCGACTTTCCGAGCGAGCCTGATACCGTGGCGCCCCTCCATGCCCTGTTGCAGAAAGGAACGCCGACACATGTGGTCTCCATGTTGTATACCCACGCGCAGGCGGCCCCGTCCCCCCCCTCTCCGAGCGCGTAAAGACTGGGACTGCGATTTGGGGGAACCACTGTCGGACGCTCAGTGGGAGGAGAGTTGCTCCCATACCAGCGCGGTGACAGGAAATGCCCGCCTTCGACTGGTTCATTTTAAATTTCTGCATCGCCTCTACTTTACACCCGCTAAACTACACCGTTTCGGACTCCGGGACAACGATTTCTGCCTACGCTGCAGAAGACCAGGGGCGGACTTCATGCATCTGGCGTGGTCTTGCCAGGCCGTCGCCGCCTATTGGGTGGTGGTGTTTGCAGCTCTCACTGAAATGATTGGGGTAAGCATTGCTCCTGTAGTGAGTTCTCTCTGAATACGTACAGGCATTGTTAAGTTAGCATAACCACGTTAGATGTTAGAAAGCCATCTTTTTGCTTTTGCACACGACACTGCGTTTACATGTTATTTCTTAAAACAAACTGCTGACTCGCGACTTGCTTCACACAAGAGCAATCTGTTGTTACCATCCCAAGCTCTGCGCAGCGACCTTGGTCTGTACATGGTGTGACAAACAGTCTGGATTATTACACAATGCATGTTTTCCACTCTAGGTTGATCGACCCACTATTTAGCCATAACACACGCGCAGCTGCACATACCTGAAAGTTGGTGCTTTTAATATCACAGACATCATGTTTATTATTCAGACCGAAGACGAGCCTTCCTGCGAGAAGACTCCGGATGCTCCTGTGATGTGATTTCACTAAGCTGATCTTTGAGGTATGGGGTCCCCTATTCAAGCCTAAGAGACCTTCTATTAGCATAATAATAATATTAGCTTCTTAGTAAAGGGAAGGTGGTAGTATCCACTGTCATTATAATATGATCACCCCTTTTATATTCTATGGTATTGTAACTATGTTGCTGGTTTTGATATTAATCATTTGTCTGCTTGTATTAGCCAAAGTACTGCATCTTAGGACACGTGGTCTATAAAAATAAACCCCTTTTATTTACAACGTGTCTCTGTTGATTATTGTTGTGGACTGATGTGAGAATAATATACGAACAGGTATTTCCGATTCCCACCATTCCTGAGAGTATGTACTGAGTCGCTTGTTCTGGGTTGTCTATTCATTGGGACCGCCGAGCTAAATCTCGGATAACGAATGGGACACTTATGCTAGCCGGATACTGGGTTCTGGGTTCTGAGGTGAGTTTCTGGTACACCACAATTCACTGAGGTCCTGGGGTTCTTCGCATAGTTCTGTGTATCAGCAGAATCCCTGCAACATGGCGCACCTAACGTTTGGTCTATGAGTTGAAACGCCTTAGTAGTGCTTACATTTTAGTCCACAACACCCTCATTCTTGTTTCCGGATAACAAGTCTGACGGATTTAAACCTACCTAGTTCTATTGATATAGGTTCCTTCAAGCTTGATCATTAAAAAGGTTATTGAACCCTTGTGCTACTAAATACTTGAAGTGTAGCTTGTCCTTATGGCAGTAGACATTGCGGCGCACAGCCGTGCAGCTCTGAAACGTCATTTGACGCAGTATGGGGTGCCGGACACGGGCATGGACGTCATCTTTGTAGTGGGAGCCGATGCGGCTCACCCGTTTGAGTTGTTCTATTCCTGGGTGACGATTCCGGCAGTCAGTGGGGATGACGATACCTTTCATTCTTACACTGCTACTGCCGTGCCTGCTAACTATGCGCCGTATAGGACACAGGAGATACCAATATCTGCTTGGCAACATCAGATTTGGTTTAATGGCGCCCTCCCCCATGTGGTTATACCGCCGAGAATGGGCCTTTTATCAATTGCAGGGGCCACTTGGCCGGTACTAGCCGGATTTACGCCTCATCCCCGTTACCTCACGGTGACGGTGGCTGAATTGCGTGTACTACACACTGCCCTTATATCAGTATATAGGGCGTTGGTGCAGTATGTGTCGCGCACTGTACAGGCGGGGGCGCCTGTTAGTGCGGGACAACCTAGTGATCGTCACGCGGTGGTCATTAGTCCTGTTATGGTCAATTCTGTTATGGGCAAGCGCCCCCTCACAAGGGATGATTATCCTTTTTGGCTTGCTGAAAAATTTGACCAAATAGAGGCGGTTTATCCGCATACAACTCCTGTGGAAAAACACAGGATCCTCACCATTAGTTTGCCTAAAGACTTAGTTCCCCATATAGATGATTGTGTATCCTGGGGTAAGATTTTTGCTGCGACGTACGCGCAGTGCTTTGGCACTCCGTCTATGTTACAGCTGCCCTCCATAATTAAACAGGTTCAAGAGGACCATGGAGCGGAGTCTGCGATAGAATTGGGGATGCGGCTCCTCGGAGATTTTGGCCTGGTGGCTACCATGATAATGGGAAACCTTAAGGGTGATGCGTTGCACTTTCAGGTTCGTAATGAACTGAAGAAAGTTGCTGAAGAGGACAAGCCGCAGGAATTTGCTAAAATAATTTCAGAAGCATATCGTGATTTGGGGCGTAGCTCTTTAGGAGTTAAGCCTGTGATCAAAAATCCCGATTCTAAGCAGCAGGGTAAGGCAGAAACTTCTGGTAAGGATGGTCGGCCAATTTTTCCAAAACAACCTTGGCGGACTAAGCAACAGGGAAAGCAGCAGCAGAAACAGGGCTCTCGGCCTGCCTCTCCCGTACAGTCAAGTAGTGAACGCACTTATGATCTGCGAGATCGTGCTACTATTAAGTCTCCTGATAGATTTCAGGTTTCTGAACCGCGCTCTCCTCGTTCTTCACAGGAAACATCGGCTACACAGTCTGGTGGCGGAGGCGGTGGCAAAGGTCGGGGTGCTCCACAACAGCGTGACCAACCCCGACAGACTGAGGGTAAAGGCAAGCAGGACGAGTTTGCTCGACAAAGACCCCCGTTTCAGAAGAAGAAAGTGGCGGCTCTGACGGCAAAATATGCCTCAGATAGTGCGGACACAGCTTCAGAACCGGACATGGGCGCTGACGCTATTGGACAGCGCGGCAGAAATTACCATAGTCCGTCAAGCTCTGCGTCCATTTCTGGCGGCGACAGCAACTGATGTATTGGTTACTGTTGAAACAGCTGACACCAGAGTGGCTCCCCCTGATAGACTTTATGAAATAGTCTTATTAATAGAGGGTGACATACAACGTACTATAAAAGGGATTTTTTGGGATAATCTGACCACCACCTATGATATCCTCCTAGCGGAGGCAGATTGGCCCCCAGCCTTCATTTTGGAAGCTCCTAGAGGGGAGGAGAAAATCCTCCCGTCCTTTGCGCACACTGTGCCTAAGGACCAAGCTGAAATGTACGCTGGTGAATGGGCGCTGGCGCTTGCGCCAGCGGTATATCGTACTCAAGTGGGTTGGGACCGGTTGTCCCCCTGCCATGAGATTCCACTGCGGTCTATGCTCCAGCCTCAGCCCCAATATCCCATGCGTCGTGAAGCTAGACCTCACGTCGCGGCGATCCTTGAACAATTGGAATATCAGGGTGTAATTGAAACTTGTGTGTCCCCTATGAATAACCCTTTATTCACTGTAACGAAGCCTGACGGCTCGTACCGTTTAGTTTTGGATTACCGGCACCTAAACTCCCATTGCCGGACCTGCGCGGTACAAAATACACATAGCTCGGCTCTAGTCGACAGTCTCGTGCGTAAACGATTTAAAACGACACTTGACATTTCCAATGGCTTTTTTAGCCATAACCTGTCCACACTGAGTAGCCAGTGGACAGCGTTTACTTCGGGCGGAAAACAAAAACAGTTTACCAGATTAGCCATGGGCTACAAAAATAGCCCTGGCGTCTTTTCCGCTCGCGTGGTTTCTCTCTTAGAAAGAATAGACCCCGAGGCATACTCCTATGTTGACGATATCTACCTCACGGATGACGAGCTGTTGCCGCATCTGTCTCGAGTCGACAATATTGTAGTGAGTTTTGCTGACTATGGCTACAAATTCAATTTTGCGAAGTCTCACATCGCGGAATATACGGTGTTGTTTTTGGGCTACGAGCTCAATAATGAAGGAAAGGGGTTAGCTCCCCACTTTCTGGAAAAGTGCGCATGCTTGAGTGCGCCTACGACACTAAAGAAATTACAATCTTTGCTGGGCTTTCTGAATTTCGGCCGTACGTACATTCCTGATTATGCCCAGCGTATCAAGCCGCTTTACGCCTTGGTACAACCCACATTTTCGAAGTCTAGCTGGCAGCTGGAACATTCTAAAATTTTACAGTCTTTACAGGCTGATCTTCTTGCTTCACAATATTTGCTGACACGTGATAACCGCACTAACCTGGTGATAAGAATAGTGCCAGGCGCCGTGGGTTTCACGTATTTGACGTTTAATGAGGGCGATACAGTCCCCATTGCGTACAAATCCCACTTGTACACCTCTGCTGAATTACGTTTTTCCGCGGTCGAAAAAGTTCTGACTGCTGTACAGATGGCGATCCTTAAAGAACGCGCACTGTCACATGGGAAACAGATTCTGGTTGTAACACCCTATCCTGCCTTAGAAGCAGTGACAAAGGCAAGTGTACCAAATTCTAAAGCTTTGCATCCTCGGTGGATACAATGGGCCACAACACTGACGTCGCCAGACGTCACTTACATCTTTGATGCCTCATTACAGACTCAAGAGTTCTTGCAGTATGAATTCGTTCATCCGGCACCTCTGTCTTTGCGCCCGCTCGAAGAATACCATTGTGTCATATACACTGACGGGTCTGCGCAGCCCGCGATTGGATCGAAGCACGCTTATTCAGCGGCTTGCGCAATTGTCGTAGGTACATTCGTAAATGGTGAATTCCAATCTGATGCAGTGCATACGCAGTCATTGGGTGATTGTACCGCGCAATTGGCGGAGCTTCGGGCTCTGGTGCTTGCACTGGAGTTTGCTGATCCCCGGGTCACTACTCTTATAGTGAGTGATTCCTTCTACTGTGTCCAGTCCTACAATGACAATTTACACTTCTGGTCTCAGAATGACTATCGAGACACAAAAGGTGGCACAATTAAGCATAAAACGCTTTGGGTTCGAGTGGCAGACTTTAAAGAACGTCTCCCTCTCGTGAATGTAATTCACACTCTTGGTCACCAGCGACTTGGTGTCCATGCTGTCGGCAACAGCTTGGCTGACGAGGCAGCAAAAACAGCAGTGGCTACATACTTAGTGGCAGCAGTTACCAGATCAAAGAGTAAGATTGATGATGACATCTTGGCAGCTATTGCTGCTACAGAGAAGGGAGGAGATTACCCGAAGGGTTTTCCTTCTCGTTACATTTACCATTTAAGTCCTGATAATGTCCCATTAGTGAGGATTAACGACGTTGGAGACAGAATTATTCCCAACGCGGACTGCAGACCCGCACTGATTCTGGCTGCTCATGAGGGGTTGGCGTCTGCCCACGCCGGAGTGTCAGCCACAATCTCCCTGCTACAACAACGTTACTGGTGGTTTGGTTTATATAAACAAGCGCGCGCTTATGTTCTTGATTGTGACATTTGCCAACAGATCAAACCTTCTACTGTTGCGCGCCCATCACAAACACAGTTGTACATATCCAATAAACCATTTGGTTGTGTTTATTTGGATCACTGCGGTCCTTTTTCTTCTGATACTGCGTACAAGTACATCTTGGTTGCAGTGGATTCGTGCACACGTTTTCTGTGGGTATGGCCACAAAGGAGTGCTGACTCGCGGACTGTCATCAGAGATTTGCGTGTCTTTGTGGGAACTTTTGCGTGTGGTACCTTCCATTCTGATCAGGGCCCTGCGTTCGCCTCTAAGGCTTACAAGGAGGCTATGAGAAATTTGGGGGTCCTTGTCAAATTTTCGTACCCCTACCGACCTGAGGGTAATAGTGTGGTGGAGCGAATGAACCGTGACTTAAAGCAATCATTGACAGCCCGTGTTTTAGGCACAGGCCGGAACTGGCTAGCCCATTTGAATAACGTCCAACGTGCACTTAATAATCTCCCTAGAAGGTCTCTGGGTGGGCGGACCCCGTACATGATGCTCTTCGGAATCAGAATGTTTGTACCAGACCTTGATGGTCTAGACATGGCGGCGTCGACCGCACCCTTTGACGTAGATGATCACTGTGCTGTTTTACAGACTCTACAAGAAGCCAGAGACACTCTATCGAAGGAACACTTGCCCTCCACATCTGAAGTTGAAGTTCAGGTTCCAGTAGTCGGCTGGCTACCCCGAGTTGGAGATCTGGTCCGTGAGAAGGTGGAGAACAAGAAGGAGTTCGGCCCCTCTTATCGTGCACCAGTTCCAGTGCTTGGAGTGCAGGGTACAAGAACAGTCATTTTACCTCCACTTCCTGGTCGCAAAGAAAACAGGTACATCTCTATTGACAATGTCAAACATCAGCGAGTGGCCGATACTTCTTAGCATGACTCCAGCAGTTTCATGCCAGACGATGCAGAGAAATTCAATGTTGACTCTTGCTTCTAACACCTTGCCTGATGTTGCCATCGAGATGCAATCGGTTACTGATCCCTTGTTGATACCATCGGCTGGTGGTTTGCCCGAAGAGACTGAGTATGCTTATCCTACACGTGGTCCCTCGCCTGTTTTACAATCTACGGCGCTTGGACAGTCCCGTTTCTCCTTTGACACTAACTCGTTGCCCTTAAGCCCCCCATCGAACATTGCTGTTTTTTTCAGCTGGTTTAAGAGACATTTTTTGATTGCCCCTTGGACATACATTTGGCTGTTGCTTTTCAGTATTTTTTTGTTTATGTCCATTGGATTCGTGATAGTTTTTTTCCGTCTTGTGGATGGCCACTATCTGAGTGAGAGATCGACAATTAGACTTATCAATGGAACTTTGGCCCCCCCACTCCTCGTCCCACGTCATGAAGAGGGACCAGACTTTTGTGAATATTACTGCCTGGCCCGTCTTGGATGGAATCGCATGGGATGCTGTTAAATTCCAAATTCATGGGCCTACAGAGGTCATTAATGTACCTAATGTATTTCGTGTTTCTATGGGTGATGTGGTTAGGCAGAACATACGTTCTGATGATTGGGATGTACACGCCATTGAATCACTGTTTTCTGATTTGAAATATTATGCCGCTTTTGATGCTGAAGATTTATATGAAAATGCGGCTAATTATGCGGAACAGTATTGTTTTCAACATTATGGCAATCATTTCCTGCATAAAGCAAATACATTTAGGAATTTTGTAAATTTTACCCAATGGGAACACTGTCCTACTCCCGAGTTCGGAAGTTCACAAACACTAGTTAACAAGTATTCTTATTTTACTGATTTCAGTGTTTCCGACCCGGCAGCGTTTTACTTTAAGGTGCTGCCTGAGTCTGCCGCAAAGGTTAGACTGACACACACAAAACTACTTTATTCCAAGTCCTTTATGGACGAGTTGTCAATCAAAGGTTATGATGTATGGAAGGCTACTATTGATCTAAAGTCGGTTTGGGGTTCCAAGCCGTGGCAGGTACAGGGTACAGAGGCTTTACATCGTGCCTGTCTTATACCAAATCATATTTTATTTTTAAATTCATCCATCTTCCAAACCACCTGTTTTGGATTGGCTACTTCTAAACAATTAAAGTCACCTTCTGTGCCGGATCTGGGCGCTTATCCCAATTGGGATAACCACACAGATCTGTCCCTTGCTGCTTTGCGCTCCTTAGTTTCAAATACATCTTTCAATATTTCGAAAGTTAATAGTGAGGGTTGGTTAATTTGGCAAAGCAGTTCAGATATCTGTCAACGACGTTTTCTGGGACTGAAACCGGGGTATACTCAGGAACGCGTAGACCCTCGGTTTGAGTCTTCACATACTGTAACTACATACTCTGTGGGCAAGTTGTGTCAATCTTGGCTGCGACATTCCACTTTGGCGTCTGTCAAAGTTCATTTATCACAATTACATGACAAAATAGATTTGAATGATTTTGTTAAGGGTCCTGTGGGTGGCAGAACCAAGAGGTGGGCGTATGCTATTTACAACGAAGTCTGGAAGTTGTCACAGATTGAGGCGGCTTCCAGATTGAGGGCTATTGACCAAGCCAACATGGAAAAGGTTTTAGCCGTTATAGATAATAGCATTAGCACTCTCTCTTCTAGGATTTATACATTAGATAATATTGTTTCATCGGTTGTTGATATTGTGCATGATGATATGTCTGTGTTATATCATGGTCAAAACCAGTTGCGTTCTGTTATGCAGTTTGCATGGACATTGCAGACGTTAAAGGCAGGGAGAGTCCCTTGGGACTATCTTAACACTACATCGTTATTCCTTCCCTTTAACCTTACTGACAAGCAGCGATTTATGTCCATGAAGGATGCTACATATTCATTGTTACATATTGAAAAATTAGAACCATTGCCTTTTTCTGTAGCGGAGATCAATTCAGCTACGTGGTTAGTCCACGGATTGATAACTCTCCCTTTTGCGCTTTTTAAGTTTACGTCTTGTATGAAACATTATGCTTTGGGTAGATATGAACCGCTGGGCACCGCTTTCATACATGAGGTTTGGTCCCTCCCCTTTACGTATCGATGTACTAGGGACGGGACTGAGGTTTATTTGAAAGGCGAGGAATGTACCACGTCACCAGACCATTCCTTGGTATGTAGGCACATTCAATTACATGGCGCATGCAATGTACAAGCACCGAACTTAGCCTGCATCCTACGAGGTGTCCCAGTGCCTGTGATTACGCCTTCTTTCACACTGCTTGCTAACGGTAGTTATTTGATTTTGAATAGTGAAGCTTGCTGTGGGATGTTAGTGGGAATCCCGTATATAGTAACTGTCTCGCAGAAAGTGGTCTGCTGCAATAATGTTCTCTTTCCACCCCCGCATGGGCGGCTGGATGCTTCCATCTGGCCTTCGATTCCAACCTTGAAAGCAGAGTTCAACGAGTTGAGCAGAATAAGAGCCCTATTGTCCCAAAAAGAGGTGTCTTTGACTTCATCTCGTGAAACATTCGACCTTCACGTGGCTAATACGCGCACTGAGGTACAGGCGCTTCTGAATACTGACCTCCCCCTACATTTCGGCTCTTTGATCCAAGCTATTTTCAATGCCTCGTCCACGACCGGCCTGGCTCATTTTTTTAAACTTGTGGGCTCGGGTCTTGTGACCTCTTTCCAAACTATTTTTGGTGTGGTTCCGGGATTTTTTCATTCACTTTTCTCGAGCATCTTTGGAGGTGTTCCGCTGCTTCTGGCACTAGTGGCGGGTGTGCTGCTTTTCCTTTTCATACTACGGAATGGCTGCTCCTTCTGTGCCACACGTGCACCTGTCCCGCCTGCATCTTCTTCGGGATAGGATGCTTGACTTTTATGGAACTCTGCCATTGGCGACATTAAGCCTGGCATATGGATTATCCTTCCGGTATTGCTACTTCACCTGCGTGCAGCCTGTGCTTCACTGCCTGGATTGCCCCTTTGAATGGCCTTTGGATTTGTGCTTGACCAGCCTGGTGTCTCCGGTGCCGGATTTCGATCGACTAATGAGGCCCTTAGTGTCTCACGAGTTGACCTGTTCTGGTGTCCGGATAATGGCTTGTGGAGCAGCACATGGGATCCTGGGTAATTGGGACATCTCTACAGCTGCCTACAACTTCTTGGCTATGAGCTATTTGGAGGAACATTCCGGGTGCCCTCTGATCGTGCTGGAAGCTCCGCTGATTGAAGAACACGTGTGCTCCTTTTCGTTGATGGATTGGATGGCTGAGACTTTCGCTGGCCCTGCAAATGATTTTTTGTTGGAGGCGGTTGCCACATATGCTGCCTATACATTCATGGATTGACTGCACTGTCGTCCTTGGCGCCTGACGCTCCTGGACAGCACCCTGCCGTGGCATTTACCTTTTTCTTTTTTGCTTTCTTCCTGATGGTTGTTTTGAGTTTTTTTTAATTAATTATATTTTTTTTTCAGACACCACTGTTTTCCCCTTTTGCTTTTCAATTTTTTCGTTTCAGACTTTAACTCATTCTGAACCTTTGGATTGGTTACGCCTTGTTCTGCTATGTCGAAATTGAACTCTGCGTTCTCTCTTTTCTTGCCTACTAAATAGTGCTTCGATCAAGGGGGCGTGTAGTGAGTTCTCTCTGAATACGTACAGGCATTGTTAAGTTAGCATAACCACGTTAGATGTTAGAAAGCCATCTTTTTGCTTTTGCACACGACACTGCGTTTACATGTTATTTCTTAAAACAAACTGCTGACTCGCGACTTGCTTCACACAAGAGCAATCTGTTGTTACCATCCCAAGCTCTGCGCAGCGACCTTGGTCTGTACATGGTGTGACAAACAGTCTGGATTATTACACAATGCATGTTTTCCACTCTAGGTTGATCGACCCACTATTTAGCCATAACACACGCGCAGCTGCACATACCTGAAAGTTGGTGCTTTTAATATCACAGACATCATGTTTATTATTCAGACCGAAGACGAGCCTTCCTGCGAGAAGACTCCGGATGCTCCTGTGATGTGATTTCACTAAGCTGATCTTTGAGGTATGGGGTCCCCTATTCAAGCCTAAGAGACCTTCTATTAGCATAATAATAATATTAGCTTCTTAGTAAAGGGAAGGTGGTAGTATCCACTGTCATTATAATATGATCACCCCTTTTATATTCTATGGTATTGTAACTATGTTGCTGGTTTTGATATTAATCATTTGTCTGCTTGTATTAGCCAAAGTACTGCATCTTAGGACACGTGGTCTATAAAAATAAACCCCTTTTATTTACAACGTGTCTCTGTTGATTATTGTTGTGGACTGATGTGAGAATAATATACGAACAGGTATTTCCGATTCCCACCATTCCTGAGAGTATGTACTGAGTCGCTTGTTCTGGGTTGTCTATTCATTGGGACCGCCGAGCTAAATCTCGGATAACGAATGGGACACTTATGCTAGCCGGATACTGGGTTCTGGGTTCTGAGGTGAGTTTCTGGTACACCACAATTCACTGAGGTCCTGGGGTTCTTCGCATAGTTCTGTGTATCAGCAGAATCCCTGCAACACTCCTTGTCCTAAGATTGCCCTGCTGGGCCTCTCTAACCCCGCTGTTAAGGCGCACCGGAAATTCTTCGCGATGGGCCTTCTGTTGGCAAAACGCCACGTCGCATGCAGGTGGGGGCGAGGGCGGGCGCCTAAATTCAAAACTTGGCTGGATACGATGACAACTTGGCAGGAACAACTGCACAACTATTCGGACCTTTTACCTCACAAATCGCGCCCCAGGGACCTTTGGGGTCCTCTCACTGCGTATCTTCTAAAGACGCAGTTCACAGACGCTCCCACGACAGGCGCGAGTGGGGAAGAGACAGTGGTGGGCCTGTCCACCTCGTCGGCACCAGCACCTAATCCACTGCCAACCGACACTGATTTAGCCCCCTCCCCTCCCGCACTCCTTTAGTTCCCCATACATGCTGGGCCTGCTGCGCTCTCGTCACACTCGGCTGGGCTTCACACGTCCCGCGGGATCACCTAACATCCACAGGATCCATGGGCGGGAGGGAGCTGCGAGCTTACTGTCCCCCCCCCCCCCCACCCCACTACGGCATAACATGCACGACACTACAGGAAGTAGCATCCTGTCATGTTCTCTACTAGGGCCATTGCCACACCCTCCCAGATCACTTGACGGTGCCATGGGGCGTGGGACGTCAACGCCCGGGTTACTGCCTGCACCCCATAGCGTGATACTCGTCCCGCACAGCCAGGTGCCACACTGCCATAAATGCCTCGTACTGGGTGTGGTGGATCTCTGCTGGAAGGGCACAGTTTGTGTAGAACTTGTTTGGTTCCGTTATTAAAGTTGAATGAAACCTCATGTTCCTCATGCTCGATCACCTCATGTTGCTCTGATTGCTCACTACTACATGCTTAAAACAGTTCTAATTCCTATGCTACGCGGCCGGCCCGTCAGGGTTGTAGGCGACATGCTGTGTAAACCAGTGGCTGCTTTTCAAACTATGCTTATCGATGCCTCCACTGCATGTTGTCGCTGCCGGCCTGATCATTCAGGATGTAGGCGTATAGCTGTGTACTATTCCTTCATGCTCAATAAAGGTTTTTGAAAAAAAAAAAAGAAAAAAAAAAAACTATTTATTCAGTGAAGTTATTCTGAGCCCCACTTAGCAGAGTTTGAGGCTGACCACTTCGGGTATGGATGGCTCGGTGAGCACAACCTTTGGCATGTCTTCTGGAGTCACTTCACTGAGTGCAGCGGTATGAAGATTCTCTTTGATGTTTTTGGTAAGTTAATTATTTCTTCTTTTCTAAATGTCAATATGCACTTTCTGACAATTGGTTTATCTTCGCCTTGCAGCAATCCTGCTTGAATTGTTATTTTGTAATTATTTGATCATCAATGATTGCTCTTTGAAAACCTGGTTTTATCCCCCTTCAACATTAACACTCTGTATAAGATATATATTTATCTTGTGTGGCAGCACAGTAGCTTTATGTATGGCCTTACCAGCAGGTTCTCGGGGAACAACATGTATGTATGTAAAATTCCTTTGTATTCTTCAACTGCTTCATAGCAGCTGAAGACTCCACGCTCATTAATTGCTGATTTCGTACTTCAATGAAGGCACACGCAGCATGCAGGAGCAGTTTGCTTGGACCATGGAAGACTCTCTAGGAAAGCACTGTTGATCTTCCAATTACTTATCCCCTATCTCATCGCCACTTGTAGCATCTGCCCTAGCCTGGGACGCCTGGGTACCCGCCTGGGAACCCAACAAAGACTACACCACACACAGAGCTTAGTATCACATGTCTTTATTCGTATGCTTGTAACTGCAAACTCAACATTTCAAGTCAGCTTGGGGGCGTGGCCTAGCAGGAAGTGGTGGTGGATGTGCTCAGTTGATCTCCTGCCATCTGAGAGGCCCCAGAGCCCATTATCCTATGCCAAACCTCAAATAACCAGCTATTCCGGGGGTCATACATCAACACAGCAACAGGGACTGTGATGAGGCTAAAGGGCATCCTGTAGGCATGTAATGCCCAAAAAAGATGCCAGGCCACTGCAGTGTGAGACCCACCCAAGATGGCATCTGGAATGCTGTACTAGGTAAGATATCGCTACAAGTGAGGGGGTGAGCACCTGGAGAGGCTGCTGACCCCTCTGGACTGCATCGCTCATCGGTGGAGTTAAGTGGAGAAGACCCGATGAAGCAGAGATGGGCAGAGCTCAGTGCTCGGCGGGAGCTCTGTGGTGAGAACAGTCTGCAAAGCAAATTGGGGCTCCAGGAAATCACTGCGCCAGCAGAGCAGGGACATACCCCGTGGCCTCTCCCCCAAATCCAAGGAGCAGCACTGAGTGCCTGGAAGCCATGAACTTTATGAGGGCAAAAAACAAACAAAGATAAAAATAAAGGACATTAACAGCTGATCGCTGTGTCACTCGGCCCTTCTGGGGCTATGAACCGAGGTTGCGGCTGAGGAGATATACAGAGACTGTGCTTCCATCCTAGTTGTGCTTCTGGTGTATCATTGACAGAGCAAACACAAGGAGATGAAGGACGGAGCATTGAAACTTTTCAGACACTCACCCTCAGTCACAGATGCGGGTTGAATCCATCATCGTTCTTTAGCTCACTTTGCCACCTCAGTTCAGACACAGCTATATGTAAATCAGTATTGACTCTGTGCCTCATGGGAACAGTCCAGCCCGAACTGCCAAGCCATGTCTTCCCTGGACCGGAAAAAATCATCCTAGGACCAATTTTGGGCTAACAGCCCTCATCAGTCAGGCTAGCTTGAATCCAGTGGCAAAGTGATCAAGGGACCCACGGTGGGGCATACCCTGCCACTTAGGGCAAACAAAGCAAACACAAGGAGATGATGGATGGAGCACTGAAACTTTTAAGACACACACCCCCAATCACAGATCTGGTGTGGTGTGGTGAGCAAAAGAATGATGGATTTAACCCAGATCCTTGTGACTGGGGGTGAATGTTTGCATTGTCCAGCATTCGGGTCCAGCAATTATGTATTTTGCATATGTCGCTCTACGTGGGAAGGGTGTACCCAGATGTGGGTCCAGTGCTCACTACACCACTGGATTCAAGCTTGCCTGGCTAATGAAGGGTGATTCCCTGAAACCGGTCCCAGGATGCTTGTTTCCGGTCCAGGGAGGGCCTGGCTTGGCAGTTCGGGCTGATCTGTTCCCACAAGGAACAGGGTCAAGATTGATTTGCATATGGCTGGGTCCAAACTGCGGTGGTGTGGTGAGCAAAAGAATGATGGATTTAACCCAGATCCTTGTGACTGGGGGTGAATGTTTGCATTGTCCAGCATTTCATCCATTAATTATTTCTTTTGCATGTATCATTGACAGAGACAAGAAGGAAGCAAGGTGGGAGACGGGCGGATCCCTGGGGCTCCAGGCGGGTGACATCTAGAACACAACCTTTTTGCCCCATAAAAAAGGACATACACCATCAATGAAACCTGCTGAATTGATAGAGAGACCTAGAGGATAGCGGGATCATGGGCTGGAGAGTGGTGAGGAATACATCCCTTAAGCCGCGCATAGCCATATTGACTTGTCAAACATGGGGAAACCCAAAATAATGAAAAACAAGACCCTAGATGTGCCTCTAGAGGAGGAGGGGGGCAGAGCTTGTCTCAGGAGGATCCACTCACAACGCATACCACAATCATACTTGTGGCTATGAAGCACACTATGCTGACACTAGAGGCGCAATTAGCGGCTGTAGTGAATGAAAGTAGACATTATGCGTGCAGACTATAGGAAAAATTTCGGAGAGGGTCCCAGAAGCAGAAATAAAGCTGAACGCAACACACCCAGTGGTGAAGGACTTCACGGAGCACTGTGTGACACTAGAAAAAGGGATGGCTGTCCTCACAGATTGATTTGAGGATACAGAAAGGGGGTCTAGGAGACATAATGTAAGACTCATAGGGGTCCCTGAAAAAGTAGAGGGGCAGAACATTGAGCTCTTTGTTGAAGAACGGCTAGAAATGAAGATGCTACAGAGAAAGCCCTCATGCTTTGATTCGGTGGAGAGAGCACACAGGATACCAGTGAGGTAACTCTGGGACAACCCCTTGCCCAATAATCGCAAGGCTAATGAACTGCAGACACTAGCACAACATTCTCCAGCTCTCTAGTCAGCATGGCCCATGGATACTAGAGGGCCTAGAAGTTAACATCCACCCAGATTATACATCCTTGGTACAAGGACAATGGGAGGCATTCACGCCTATTAAGAAAGTACTGCACCAGCAGGACATCAAATATGCCCTTATCCTTCCAGTGAATTTGCTAGTGGTGTACCAAGAAAAGGCACATTTCCTACTTTCCATGCAAAAAGCATGGTAATGGCTGGAGTTCATGGGGCTGTGGCCCGGCCAGGACTCATCACCAGAGCAGAGTGGCAGAAGTGGAAGTCCAGGAAAAGAGGAGATACAAGCAACAGAACTTCCACTACGAAGGCATAGATGAAGGCAGAACAAGCACAGGTGGTTAAAGCCATTAGGAATTGTAGTGATATCCTCAATAACAGTAAATGGAGCACCATTGCTATGATGGGGGAGTTGACAGATTCCACAGGCACTGGCACAGAGACTGAGAGAGAACAACTGCAGGTTATTACCTAATGTCATTGGAACACATTGTCTGAAACTATGCCCCGCTTGCACATGTGAACTGTAAGTACAAAGCGGGCGACATGGGCACGAGGGTTGGGCGGCACTAATGAAGCGCTCTAATTTGGGGCCTGAATCCAGTATTCAAATGCTCCGGGACTGCATTCGACCGAGGCGGCTGCGGATTATGAATGGTATGTTACATTGTATCAGACACTGTACCTGTAGTGGTCCCCCTGCATATGAGCAGTGCATAGACTTCTTTGTTTATTATGTTTCGTAGGTTACAGGGTCACACATGCCATGAATTGGGGGGGGGGGGTCAAGTTCTAGATCACAGCACAGTAAGGTAAGGAGGGGGGAGTTTTTTGGGTCATTACAGTTGGCGTATACATATGGGAGCCACACCAACATACACAGAAGCAGAGGTACCCCCCAATCAGGACACGCATAGATCTCATGGACAGTCATGACTGTTATGGCTCTGTTACATAACTTAACCCTAGTCTTGTGGAATGTTAAGAACCTATGCAATAAGTTGAAGAGAAGCCTGGTGACCAAATCCTTTACAAGATATAAGCCTGACTTGATACTCCTTCAAGAGACTCACTTGATGGATGCTCAACACAACAGCCTTGGAAGGGGTAGATATGGGGTAGGGTCATATGCACATCATACATCAAGCTCAAGGAGGGTGGTCATTTTTATTAAAAAGTCTCTGACCTTCCATGTCCTCTGAACCTGGTCAATTGTGGCAGGATGTTACACAGCTACAAAGGGGGAACGGCAGGTGGAAATGGTGATTCATCTCAACATTTAGGTGCCGCCAAGACTCCAGTCATTGATGCTACAAAAAGTGGGGCAGCTGCTAGTGGGTTTCCCACAGGCCTTATTCTATTATGACTTCAATTTAGTGCATGACACACATGTAGATAGAATGAGTACTAAGCTAGAAGGGGAGAGTATGAGTGGGACATTGGAGGGATTTGTGCAGGCTGTTGGACTGATGGATGGATGAAGGGCAATTCATGGTCAGGAGTAGGGCTTCTCTTTTTACTGACACTCACATGACATGTCCTCCAGATTTGACTATGTCCTGATGCCCAAGGATACTATGCAGAGGTTCTCAGGAGCCAAATACAGGTGGTGAAAACACTGGGCAAGGCTACTGAGTAATATTTCTGTGAAAACGATGGCACAATAGATAGTGCCAGTGTAGTCTGGAAGGTACGCGGCCAGATTTAGCGGAATACAGATAGCCAGAGAGGTAAGAAATAAAAAGGAAAATACAGGACAATGCCTTTGTTTGACATTGGAGCGCAAGTGCACAGAATATAAGAGGTGGCGCAACATAATTTTAAAACGTCCTTTCTGGCTAAACAGAAGCACATTTATGAAGCTGGAGACAAGGCTGCTAAATTGCTGGCCTGGATCCATAGCAGACAAAGGGAATCCATGCATGTTTGGGAGCTGCAACTGGAAACAGGTGGGGTGGTAAGGGAGAGCAAGCAGATTGTGGATGCGTTTGAAACATATATTGATGCCTTCTATACAAACAGGGAAGGAGTTTCAGATAATTAAATCAAGCGTTTTGTGAGAGATTGCCTGAGTAGAGCCCTGAGATTAGAGCAGCGGGAAAGGCTGGAGTTGAGCCTTACAGAGGCAGAAATCACAGAGGCCTTGGCACAAATGCAAGTGGGGAAAGTTCCAGACCCAAAAGGGCTGCCTGTAAATTTCTTCAGCAAAATGGCAGATAAGGTGACTAGGGTGATGCTCCTAATGTACCGGGTGCTCTTTTTAGGGGATCCTTGCCAGACGATTTGCGCACAGCCACAGTTGTGCTTATACCCAAGGCAGGGATACCTGCACAGAGGTGTGACTCATATAGACCAGTTTTACTACTCAGTGTCAATACCAAAATCCTGGCAAAAGTGCTGGCTAATAGGCTTCATGATGTGGTGGCTGACATGGTGAATTCGGACCAGATAGGCTTCATGTCTTGTTGTTTGACCAGACTAAGTTTGAGAAGACTCCATAATATAGCACAACCAAACATAGGGGGAAAGCCCTGGCCAGTGGTATCCTTGGATGCCACTAAGGCATTTGATTCAGTAGAATTTCCCTTCTTGTTCCTGCTTCTAGAAATAATGGGATTTGGGCCCTGCTACAGCAACTGGATCTGAATGTTGCATCATAGGCCCTGAGACCCAATAAAATCAATGGCTGTTTATCAGGGTAATTCCCTATAGGGAGCGTCACAAGACAGGGATTCACCCTCTCACAAATGCTCTTCACTCTGGCGATAGAGCAATTGGTGACCCTCATGAGGGTGGATGCCCGATTTGGGGCTGGACAGGTGGCTGAGGTTGGAAATAGCCAATAGCCTTATATGCGGATAACATTCTGATTTATTTGACCCGTCTTGACCAATTGCTGACTCACATTTGTGTAATTTTCCAAATATTTGGGGAATTTTCTGTGTTTTTGAGTAATTGTGAGAAGTCACTCCTGTTCCCAGTGGGAGACCGGAAGCAGACAGACCCGATGCCACTACCTCTATGGTTGGAACCCCACAGTTTTACATATTTGGGCATATGAATAACTGCTTCCCATGCCTAGGACAATATTGACCCATTACTTCAGAGATACGAGAGAGAGACATTAAACATTGAAGTACATTGCTGCTGTACTGTTAGGCAAGGTGTCTATGTTCAAAATGATAGCTCTTCCTCGACTGCTGTATGTACTGCAAATTTGCCCATATAGGCTACCAAAACTGTTCTTCTCACGAGTAGACCCCTTAGTGAGGACGTTGCTCGGGGTGGGTAGACATCCCTGTATATTAATACGGACCCTGCAGCAATCTAAATATGTCAGGAAGTATTATGAGACAGCGCATGTGGGGTGGTGAATGTCTGGGTATATGCAGATACCAATGACCCAGCAGTACAAATGGACAGATGGGGAGTGTGAGACCACAGTTATATGCATGTTCTGTGTGGAGGATGATTACATGGGTGGGCATGTCCGATCATGGCCACAGTATTGGAGGTATGGAATAATCTATTGAGAGAGATGAAGTGGGACAAAAGACTCACACCCAGTACAACCCTTTGGGAGGGCATATGATTGCTGCAGGTGGCCCATATGGGGGGCTTCCTGGGTTGGAATTGAATAGGTGTAAATACATTTGGTTGAGGTCTGGGATGCTAATGGGGTCATCCCCTTTGATCACCTACAGGGGGAGTACAAGATGCCATACACCTTTTAGTTAAAGTATAGGCAGCTGAGACATGCACTAACCCATAACATTGATAAAGATGAGGAGACACAGGAGGAATCCCCATTGAAGAAATGGTTATTTTATGAGTGGGTGCAACATACAATAATAATGATAAATTGATGATGAAAACTGGTAAGAAGCAATGGGCGTCCAAGCAGAGGAGGCCTTTGAGGCCAGCTTACGATTAATCCAATTCAAAGTATTACGCAGGACATATTGTACCACAACCTTAATTCATAAAATTCGGAGGTCCTAGAACCCTTTGTGTCTCTGAAAGTGTAGTGCTATATAGACCTTTATTTATACATGGTGGTACTCCCCCAGGATGACCCCAAGTGACTAAAGCCTTGGAGGAGGTGGTTGGGGCCACTGTTGACCTGATATCCCACAGGGCCTTGTTGGGCATCTGGGAACCCTCAGATCTCACAAGGTACCAGAACATTCTGGTGAACATGGGTTATATGCTGGCGAAAAGAGAGGTCACCCACAAGTTGGATGTGACACGTCACCATCGTTCAGGAAATGGGAAGAAGGCAGTACACATTGTAAAGTTATTGAAAAAGAAGTCTATAAGGGCAAAGGCTGTGAAAAATAATATGAGAAGATTTGGGGGACCTGTAATATGGGAGAAACAGAGCAATTGGATTGTGACTACTGGAAAGCATGCTAGAAGAGGCAAGGGGGGGAGGGTGGAAGGACGGATGATGGATAGGTACACATAGGGTCTAGCGTATGATCAGACTTTACAATAAGATTGCATACAGACGGGTGGCTTTATCATGCACAGGGAAGAGAGGGGATAGTGAGGGTGTAATGTCCCAGAAATGTACTGCTTGGATTATCATCTGCTGATGTGGTAATGTGGTGCCAATGCAATTATTATTTGTTGTAAATCAACAACTATAAAGATTTATTAAAGAAAAGTGTCTGTATGCCACGGGAATTGTGGTGAATCTGTGCCCATGTGTCAGATGGGGAAGCACGGAGTTGGTTTGTTTGTGCTGTGTGGGTGTTGACAGCCATTTTGCCAGATTTGGGGTGCTGGGTCGTGTTTTTTTTTTTTTTTTTGTAAATCTTTTTACTAACATACATCAGCTTATTAGTTGCAGTACAGAGGAAGCAATAAAATCTGGCATCGTGGAGACAATGGGTGAAATCAAACATAACAATATATCACATGGAAAGTCTATGGGGAGGGGGGGATCATCATAATTGACAGTGCAAGGCGATTGGCATATATCACCACAATAGGAATTCCACAAACCCCACATGCGGGTCCACTTTCTAGGACAGCCTCGAGCCACATACATTGTCTTTTCTCTGTGCATGGACAAGTCAAGGTCATTCTTCCAGGCCTCTACTGTGGGAGGATGAGATGCTTCCCATAGATGTGCAATGTTCCTCTTAGAGAGCATGAGTCCCAGGGTGACCCATTGTGTCAAGGAAACATTCAAATCTGTCAGCTCCCATACATTCAAGAGCCATCTACGGGCTTCAGGATAGAGATGTGTGGAGAGTACTGTATTGATAGTGTCATGTACCTTCTGCCAGTAGGGTCGAATAAGGTCACATTCCCAAATGATGTGCATAAAAGTACCCACTTGGCCGCATCCTCATCTACATACCCCCCCGTCAGCTCTTCCCATCTGCACTAGCCGGGGTCCTGTCATGTACACCTTATGAAGGATTTTGAATTGTACCAGTCTAAGTCGCGCCGGGATAGCCACAACTCTTGGTGAAGATACTGCCTCCTGCCATTCTTCATCATCCATCTCAATACCATCCCCCGTCCATTTTTCCTGCAATGAGTGAAGAGGGTTTGAAATATTATTTATCAGTTTTTTATATATCAGGGAGATAATTTTGTCGGGGAGGTGTCCTTCCAGTACCCTATCCTCCAGTGGGGAAGATTTGGGAAGGGTGGTACCTCGCAGCAGAAGGGATCACAAGGCGTGTCGGATCTGCGTGTAGCAGAAGTATTCTCTGTCAGCAAGGTCAAATTGCTGTTGCATGGTGGTAAATGATCTAACATCCGACTTCTCCCAGAGGTCCCTGATGTGTGAAATTTCAATAAAGTCCCATTTGTGAAACCCTTTTGATTTCCATAGGCTACCCAGTTGTTCTGAATCCCACAGTGGAGTCGCTAGTGTCAGTGGGCGATCCCAGACGAGGCATTTAGTGGCGGTATGCCAAACATGTACCGAATTTTGGGTGGGCCCAGTTAATTTAGAGTGTCGAGGTTTGGAATGAACAACTCTATTGTAGTTCCCCGCAGGGAGTAGCCACCTGTCAATGGCATAGCCTGGGTCGCCCGGTCGGGTATAGGTGCCATGACTGATGGCAGCTAGATGGGCCGCCCAATAATATTTTTTGATGTCTAGGATGCTGATGCCTCCATCATACCAGTTCAAGGTGAGCTTGGTTAGGGCAATACGCGGCTTCCCATCCCACAGCAGGTCACGTTGAAGGCCCTCTACCTCTTTGAAATAAGACAGCGGAATGAGATGCAAGGAGTTCTGCAGGGCACACAAAAACCGGGGTAAAGACATCATTTTAAAAAGAGCCGCCTTACCCGGAAGGGAAAGAGGGAGAGACTTCCAGTTATTTATATTCTTCCGCAGCCTATCTAGGGGCGGGAGTAGGTTCCGAGCATACCGAAGCGATGGGTCTAAGGAGAGAAAAGCCCCAAGATAATTGAAGCCCTCTGTGTTAATCTTCGGTGGAATAGGCGGCTCTCCCGCTAGAATGAACAGCAGGGATTTACTCCAATTAACAGAGTATCCGGAAAATCTGCCGAAAATTGCCAAGATGTCTAAGACCGCTATCAGGGACGTTCTCGGGGAGGCCAAATAAAGTAGGTTGACATCCGCATAGAGTGAAATGCGGTCGTCCCACTCCGGTGACCAGCGCAGTCCCCGTATAACTGGGTCCCTACGTACCCATGCCACCAGTGGCTCCAACGCTAAAGCGAACAAGAGGGGGGACAGCGGACACCCCTGACGTGTCCCACGGCTAAGTTCAAAGGTGGTAGATTTTTTACTGTTGGCCAAAACTTGCGCCAAAGGTTTAGCGTATAGGAGCTGTACCCATTGAATATATTTCAGGAAAAACCCCATTTTCTCCAGTATCGCCCAGAAATAGGGCCATTCTATGGTGTCGAAGGCCATGGTAGCATCCAGGGAAACTATTATGGCTGGTTCTTGGATGGTGGATACTCTGCCCAGTACCCCATGGACTCTACACAAATTAAGAGCTGTATTACGATGTGGGATAAAACCAGATTGGTCCGGGTGGACTAGATCCCCAATCACTGCAGTGACCAGACGATTGGCCAGAGGCTTAGCCAGAATTTTGGGGTCAGCATTCAAGAGAGAGATCGGCCTGTATGATGCACAGTCAGTTTCGGGTTTCCCTTCCTTGTGAATAGTGACTATGGTGGCAGTCCTCTGATCTCTAGGGAGTGTCCCTTTGTCTCTAGTTTCTTCAAACATGGACCGCAGATGTGGGGCCAGTTTGTCCGGCTGAAGTTTATATAATTTGATAGGAAGGCCATTGGGACCAGAGGCCTTCCCAGCATTTAAGGATCAAATCGCTTTCGCTATCTCGTCAGGCGGTATTGCGCTCTCTAGAAAGTCGCTGCCCTCTTCCGAGAGCTTGGGAAGTGCAATGTCTGCTAACAGTTCACGGGAATCATCTACCGAATAGGGAGCGATGGCAGAGTAGACAGTACTGAAGTGGTCAGCAAACATGTCAACAATGCCTTGCGGATCTGTAAGAGGGTTGCCTCTCTCGTTACTGAGTTCAGGCACCGGCCTGTTCGCCCATTCTTTTTTGTCGAGCAAGGCTAATAATTTACCTGCCTTGTCTCCTAGGTCGTATATCCTTCATTGTGTATTTTTCTGAAGGTTTTGGCCTGTTTGGTCGCTAATGCTCTATATTCCTGCTGTCGAAGCTTCAGATAATGGAGTTTTTCTGGTGTGACTTCCAATTCTAGGTCAGTCTCTAGGCGACTAATCTCAGTCTCTATGCTAGCGATCTCTTTCTGGTTTTCTTTCTTCGCACCAGAGATCAGAGACAAGGCTTGACCCCGGATCACCATCTTAAAGTCCTCCCATAACGTCGGAGAGGAGGTCACCGATCGTCATTATCCATAAAATAGTTGCCTATGGCTTTGATAAGTTCCTTTCGAATTTTAGGATCTCGTAGATACCATGGGTTAATAGGGACCACTCTTCCCACCTGCTCATAGTTAAGAACTAAGTGAAGCCAAACCGGGGAGTGATCTGAAATACCTCTGGCCAGGTGTTTAATCTCATGTATGTGTGTAGCCTGATATGCAGGGACTAAGAAGTAATCTATGCGAGAGAGGCTCACATGCGCCCCTGAATGAAAGGTGTGCTGCACTGTGTTTGGGTGATAAGTCCGCCACCCATCCACCAACCCCATGGTCTCAAGGAACTCAGGAAGCCAGCACGCTGTTGTTCCCACCTTCCGGGGGGATGTCAGTCTAGTTCGCCCGAGACCACCGAGTTAAAGTCACCCCCACGTATTTACAGACCCTCTGGAATAGTGAGCAGGATATTTCCAAGGTCTCTGAAGGTGGTGGCTTGCAAGCCAGGCAGTACATAGATCGACATGAGTGTGATGGGGTGTCCCTCCCACGTATCTGAGACCCCAATGTATCTACCCCTATCATCCGTCCAAGTGGCATGTACTGCAAGCGGGAAGGATTTCTTCATCATGATACCCACCCCTCACGAGGTGGAAGTGGACCCTGCATGTGCCAACATGGTGTATCCCCATCTGTGCATGGCCTTACACATGTTACCGATCAGGTGGGTTTCTTGCATCAATACTATATCAGGGGCCTGACGCTTAATGTATTGGAGGACCACACTGCGTTTGATTTTATCCCCCAGCCCGTTAACATTCCAGCTCAGCATCTTAACTCCCTTGTCCCACTGTGTAGCCATGATGGGTTAGGAAAGATCGCCACGTCCTCTGTGAGCTTTTTCGTACATGTTGCTGATGTAAGAACTACAACAAAAAACAGACTAAATTCCCCCTCCCAACAACCCCCCACCCCGCTGCCCTGGTTTCTGGGCGTAGAACTGCCCATCGGAAAACTTGCAGAGGGCCTGTCGCCCTCGTGAAAAACTAAAAGCAGAAGAAAAAGGGGGGCGGAGCACTCCGCTTCCCTGTCCCCGGCTGATTTAAGTGTACTTCCCCAATTAAGATACACGTGCCAAGTTCGTAGGAGTCAACAGCTGTAAAAATTCCAAGAACAAGATAGCCCACCACCTGATCCAATCCCACCCTAGGCCCGAAGTACCCAGTGCTGGTTCAACTGAGGGCTCGGCCTCATCCTCTGTGAGGCTGTAGAGTTCCTCCCTCCCTGTTGCTGCGGTCACGCAGGCTCCTGACTTCCCTTTGCTCAATCCAGTCTGCCGCTGCTCCCGGATGGTTGAAGAACCAAGTCCTCCCCTCCGCCTCGACTCGAAGATGCGCTGGGAACAGAATTGAATATTTCAAGCCCCTCTCCCTGAGATCCCTCTTCACTGCAAGGAAAGTGTATCTCTGCTTTTGCACCCACTGTGTGAAGTCCTGGAAAAACATAATATCAGCGTTTTCGTAGTGGAGGGGGGCCCCCCATCCTGGCATTCTGGAGGGTAAAATCTCTATCACGAAAGTTCAGGACTCTAGCCAGCATCGGGCACGGGGGAGCACCCGGTTTGGGACGACCGCCTGGGACCCTATGGGCCCTTTCAATAACGAAGAATTTGCTGAGGCCTTTAGGTTGCAGGTGTTTCAGGATAAGGTCTTCAACAAAGAGGTCAGGGGACTGTCCCTCCGCCTTTTCCGGAACTCCCAAAATGCGCAGGTTGTTACGAAGGAGGCGCCCTTCGTAGTCGTCCAGCATTAATTCCGTAAATTTGCTGAAATTCTGAAGGTCTTGGACCTCTCCTTGGAGCTGTGTGACATCCCCGATCAAGCTAGTTGTGGTAATTTCCACTTGTTTGACCTTCTCGTTTAGTTTAGCCAAATCAGCCCTAATGAGGTTCACATCTATTGCCATAGTGTCCATTTTGTGCTCAAGGGAGGTTTTAACACTCGTGATAGCGTCCATAACATCCTTCAGTTATAATTCCTGATCATCTTCACCCTGTTCACCCAGGAAGGTGCCTCTAGACTGTCAATTCTGCAGCATGTCCTTAGGTATGGTGTAGCGGTCCAATTTGTTGGATTGCGCTGTCTTAGGCCCTCGTGTCCCCATGGCCTTGCTTTTGTCCATTGTGCCAATATGCGTCGGTACAGGCCCTTGCTAGAGTCAAACCAGGCAAATGGAGATTGCAATTGTATGGGCCTGGCCTATATGCATCCTGCTCGGCTACTGGACACCCGCCACGCCGCGTAGATGATTCCGGGTTACGGCACACGGCTAAAAACATTGTAGACTAGAGCGTGCTGTATCTTCCCCACCTTGGCCGGTGGTCTGCGCCTTTTCCGCTGGCTCCCGGGCCCTGGCGTTCATTGTGTGCCAGGCCCTGCCCCAGTTTGGGTGGAAGGGGGTCACCAATATCCTGCTCACGTGTACTGATCGGAGTGGGGATGCCTCAGCCAGTGAAGGGGGTGATCTCCCCTGTGCCCCAGTTCAATAGTGATGTTCCCGAGCCCCCTGCCCCTCACCGCACCTCCAACTGGGCGACAACAGGTCCAGATCCAGGGTGTCCCAGTGCAATCTCTGTCCCATCTCTGGGCGCTTGCTGGTGCTGAGCCTCCGCTTCCGCCGATCGAGGGAAAATGGCGCCCAGGTCCGGGACTCCCCAGCCCGATCACAGCCTTCTCTTCAGACCTCTGTGGGCACTTGGCTCCGACAGGTACCACTCCCCGTGAGGAGGTCAAGCACGCCTTTCTCGGCGGCGGCTGATCTCGGAGTTGTCCCCACGGTCCAGCTTCACAGCGGGAAACAGATGGCACTGCTGCGGTACGATCGCAGCATCTGGCGGCACTGTGGGCCAAGGCTTCAGCATGCAAGTAGGCCCCGATCTACGGGCCACCGTAACTTTGGCCACAGACGCCTGTCGAGAGCGGGGGTGCCAGGATTCAGTGCTGCCGAACCTCCGGTTCACGTTTCAAGCTTCGGGAAGAGTGGATCAGGGTAACAGATAGTCGTTGGGAAATTCAGGGTGACGGAGCTTCACTCTAAACGGCCATCTTGGTTCTGGGTCTTGTTGAGACCAGTGTAGTTGAGGTGCACCTGAGGGGAGGCTTGCGAGAGCCTAGGTGGCTGCTCTGTGCAGTTCACGGTGAGGTGTTGAGTTGGTAATGGTTGGCACTTTGCCTTGGTGGCTTCCCTTGAAATTCGGGGACAGATTTGGGGTCTGCGGTGCTTAGAGTGTTCTGCAGGGGGGAATGGTTGCTTTGGGGTGCACAGAGTGGGAGGCATGGGGAGGGAATGAGTGTAGGAGTTGAAGGTAGGAGCTGGTGGTGTGGGGCTGCACTCATTGAAGGGTTGAGGAGCTTTTGCTTGCCTCTGGGGGGGATACATGCACAGATGTGCCAAAGTGAGTGATTGGTGACTTTGGGTGTATCAGATGGCCCAGGGTTTGTTGCTGCAGTTGGGAATGTAGTGTGGTTTTCTTCGAAAACTAGCCTAATTTATTTTGCATGAGGATTCTTAGTACCACAGCAGGATTACCATCTTCTTCACAATAACTCAGTACAAAAGTCACAGCTATCGTCATCTTTAGCCGACAAGCCCAGAGTACCATGACACATCTAGGTAGAACCCCTGAGGATACCGTTCAGGTATATAAGTACCACATCTTCGCGGGGGAAGCCAGAGGAGAAACTTCCCTGCTGACACGAGATGCTGAAGTCCCTGCAGGCAGACACTCAAGCACGCAGTGGGCTGGCATCCCTTGCAGGGTGTCTAATTCGAGACCAAGATGGGGTCCTTCATTCATAGGGGGATTATTGGCTTTCCACCTACATACATGCTAGGTACACTTAGGTACACTTAGCTAGGGTTAGCATCTTAGGAGTACGCATGATAACTGCCATGTATCTATATGCCCGCAGATATTCACTGTTTTAGCACCATGCTAGAATTCTACCTTTTATTTACTCTGTTGGTGTTTGTAATCATATATATCTGTTTCTGTCTTATGGTTGTTGCAGCACACCTATTTTATACTAGAATGACGCTGGTTCAATAAATACTTATTTAAAACGTCCCCACCGTTTATTTTGTGTATCTCTCTGAGGCCAAGTGAGCATGAGTAACTGAGCGAAAGGTACTGTTCCCACGATCCCTGAGGGGTCAGGGTTGTCATGTTCGATGGTTTGCCAGAAACTATTCACTCCTTGGTAAGGTTGTGGGTCTTATAGTGGCACTGTGAGCTAGATGGTCTACAGATTAACATATCCTTTGGGGATGTCTGGAACCAGTCTGAACATCAATCCCTCAGTTTATGTTGTCTAAACGAGCAGATCCTTTATAGATTTGTAGGAACTACACAACAACATGTGTCGGGTAAACTCATGTACCGGATTTGCATCCAGGTCAATGGTGCACATCATCATTACTGTTACTCCGAATTCAATGCTCCGTTTGGAAATTTCTGAAATTTCCAATTTGTACACCGTGGGACACCAGAAAAACTCCAAAACAATGTATTTCGGCAAAGCTGCCTTATTCATGTCAATTACATGGAAACTGTCAATTAGGAACCCTTTAAAAATGAGTTAATTCACTCCCATTCAATGATGGATCATAGATAGCAAGAGAGGACTAACAGTTCTCAACTTGAATGACTTGTTTATCCTTCTCAATTGCAGTGTGAGTATTCAGACATTTAATTAGTCACAGTGCTAATGCCCAAACGTTCATTTGTACCTTCAATGGATATTCCTTCTCTTCTTGATAGCGTGCAGAGCCAGATGAAAACCCTGCTCCATGCAAGTGGAAGCGGTTTGACAGCTCCCGTTTGCTGGGAGTCGAGTTAGTGTTTCCTCTGACTTGGTGGGAGCTGCCAAAGCTTTCAGATGCTCCAGCGTTGTAGGAGAGGCAATTCACTCGTTCCCAGTTCAAGAATCTTACCATCCTACCCGGATCTCGAAGGAATCCATGCCCAATAGGAGCCAATTCATGAGCTCATTTAGTATGCATCTTTGGTAGATTATTTCCCAGGCACCTCAGGCCAGAATCACTTGGGTCCTGTCTGTACTTCGAGACCACAATCATTGTCGGATATAGATGCCGACAATAGAGGCTACTTCTCACCATTACCACAGACTGTTTTCTTGGCCCAGTCCTGATGAAGACCAGGGGTGATGTTTGTGAAATACATACATAATGGGTCGAAACGTCAACGATAATTACTGGTATTCCCTTAACATGCCAGGCTTTTTACATTTCTAAAGCAAAAATGACAACTGCTTGTTCAGTCATCTTTTTTTGGGAAAACCCTTCAAAAGAATCATTTATGTAACCTCTGTATCTGCGGATATGTCAATGTTTAAGTCTACATTTTTATGTACCCTTGCTTTAGCATGTTTTTCTTTTTAATTATGTCTCTAAACAGTCTTGTGTGATTCTATGACCTTTTATTCTGTACATCACGTTACGATATATGATTGATAATATACCGTATTTACAAACTCCATCATGTTGGTGTCCTATATAATTTTGTCCGCACCAACTAGCGATTGATTTGCTATGTTAAAAAGAGTGCTTGCGAGTAATTAATGCTCATGTTAAAGAAATATAACCTCCCCCACAGATCCAACTGTTGCCGCATACTACTAGATTTCCTAGCTTCTGAAGGATACTGGGTCACCCCATTACTCTTTAAGCTCCTGCCAAGTCAGAGCAAACAGCTATGTCCCAGGGGTGGGCACCTGTCAGAATCTGGTAATAATGCAGCACTTACCTTATTGCCTGCACTGTTTATTTTGCAATGATGTTATAAACCTACCATCGTATTCCCTACCTAACTGCCTATGCTCCTTGTTAACACGAGGAAGTTAGATAGAGTCTTGGAGGAGGGCCTGGATGGGACATCGTAGTTTTTGTGGAATGGAGACAGTTGTCCACCTGTTGACATAACCAAAATCTACTCGAATTTGCTTTGACTAAGTATACTCCTCTGAGTTTTCTTTGATTTTGTAACTGTTACTTCCTGTCTCCTCCCATAACTGCTTTCAACTGAAATAGGTAGGACGTCCATAGGATTAGTGGTGTTTAGTAGTGTAATGGTCTATCTTGCATATTCTGAAGGGGAAGGTATCACTGGCAGGAGACCTCTAAAATAGAAACACAACAATCTCACATTTATACATGGAAACATAACACATTGTAAATAGCTGTAAAAGATAAGCCACCTATGCTACCTAGATCGCATAGACCCATTTCACTACTAAACTATGATGGGAAGATATATACGTAAATATTGGCGACACGCCTTTCCAGAGTAATCACCCCCATAGTATCTGCCCGCCAGCATAGCTTTCATAGCTTTAATCCACGAAGAGGCACAGTCAACCACATTAGCAGGGTAGTTACCCTGTTGGATTTTGCCAATGTCCAACGAGCTCCTTGTGGAGTAGTCTTGCTTGATGCGGAGAAAAGGCGTTTGACCGTGCGGAATTCTTATTGGCAACTATACGGTGGCAAGGCTTTGGGCCTGGCTTTATTAACGTATTATAGCAATGTATAGATCTCCTGCAGCGCAAATCTTTGCATTGGGGCTCAAATCTTTCTTAATATCAAGGGGCCCGAGGCAAGGCTGTCCGTGCTTGCCATTACTCTTTGCCCTTTATATTAACCCATTTTCAAACCTTTTGTAGAACAGCTTAGTGGTACAACCATCTAGGTCCGGACGGGAACAGGTCAATGTTCTAGCATCTGCAGATGACGTTGCTGTTGTCTCGCCGGCACTAGCCAAGATTCTGGTTGAGACTGAACTGCTAGCAACGGTATTTGGGCAGAAATCTGGTTACAAACTAAACATAGCCAAAACACAAATAATATGCACAAACCAAGCATTATTTACTGACCCCAGGGTTTCGGAGGAGGCAACATATTTGGGGGTCCATATTAATGCAATGCTTGGACAGGATGCTACACTTGAATTGGGACCCCATGGTGCGGAAATTAAAAGGGAACCAGATCGAATTGAAGGTTTACATCTGTCTATGGACGGAAGATGTAATGTATTAAAGATGAATATCTTACCAAAGGTTTTGTATTATTTTAGGCCTGTGCCCTTGGGACTCATGGGAAAACAACTCCAGAAACTGCAATCTATATGTAGCAGTTTTATCTGGGCTCAAGGAAACCCTAGACGAGCTGGGAAATATATGTATTTACCACAATCACGAGGGGGCTGGGCAGTGCCTAACTTTCTGTTCTACTATTGGGAATGCCTACTTCAGCTCATGGGAATCTTTTTGGTTGGGAAGGGAAAGGTTAAGGAATCCGAGTCCCCACATATCTTTCAAATGCTGTTAGGACCAGAAGCTAAGAGGGGCATTTTTTAGAATCTGGAGCCCAGTTACTACAAGAAAACCCATTTTAAAGTGGTTCAAGCTGTTCAAATCAAATCAATCAAGCTTTATTCGGTGAATGATATACAACAATAAAAGCATTCTAATCATTGAAATCACATCGCTATTAATCACTAAACATTCTAAGACAGTTCATTACATATTGACGCTCCATCTTTAGTTTCCTGTACATATTTCTACTCCAATATCAATCACAGTTAATATATAAACAATAATAAATACACCTATGGAAACAAAGCATGTTACTACTCCAATATCAATCACGGTTGATATATAGACATTAATAAAACACACTCATAAAAACAATTCAAACCATACTAATGCTTAGATTAAAAAAGAAAAACACAACATTTCCCTTAAAAAGTTGCATTTATATAGACTTGAACTCACAATCACAGAACAAAGAAAGGTGCATAATAATTCACTTGTCAGGATTCAAGTTCACAATGCTTTTGTAAACAGATTACTAAAGTGATAAGGTTCATAGGTACGAAGCAGTAGCTGATTTACTTCGGGAGTATCTACTAACTTTTCGTATGTCAAGGCTTCTAGATGGTAATTATCCTTTCTTCTCCTGATTGCCATTTTTATAAAAGCAATAACTGTATTGCAGATTTTATTATTTTCCAGGCTGCAAATATATAGTTAAAATCATATTTATAAGAATACAGTCTATTTTCTAAAAATAAAGGTCTTAAAATAGATTTCCTAATGTCCTGATTAAAAATACAAAAAAGGATAAAGTGTAACGTAGTCTGTAAAGAATTTCCATCACAGGGACAGTTTGGGAGAATGTGGCTCCACTTTCCCATTCTGGGGAATGCTATTTGATAGTATAAGGTGCCCATCCTTAACCTTGTCAAATAAAATCTATACTGTAAATTTCTTACCAAGATGAGGTACGGTTAGATGCCCATCAAGAGCGGGCCTTCACAGAAAGATCTAACACTCTGTTTTGAACCTACTTCCGCATTTCTTGCAGATTTCCTAAAATTTGCTAGCCTTTTCTTTAAATCCCTTTTACTGTAATCCTGGATGGACATTGGATCATGAGGATCAAAGTCCACCTTATATTCTTTTAGGAGGTTAATAATATACTGTAACCAGGGATTTTTTTTACTGTGATCGAGGGCGAAGCAGTCCATTAATATATTGATTAAGATTAATGGTGAGTTAACTGAAATTAAGGCCGTTAAGCCTCCTTTTGCTCTCCCCGCCTTTGAATGAATCGCTTGTGTAGAGATCGTTTTGAACCCATTAATAAAAATGGGTTCTGTATGCCAAGTTTCTTGTAGCAAGATCAGGGCACAGTCCTGTATTGTTTTAAGCCATTCCCAATCATTATCTTGTTTTTTACCCCTGCAACATTCCATGACGTAATAGTTGAAAACCCATGTAATGGGAGACTATTAGAAATATTTTTTATGGTGCTAGTCAGAATATGGTCATGAATATCGTCTAGCGGTCGCACTACATTCTTCCTCTGTCAATCAGTTTCGCTACAACCTCTTAGGGGAGCAAATCTATAACACATGGGGGTATCAGGAATGGGTCAATATGATAAGGTGTGTTGTCTTTGTATTGTGTAGGCTCGCTTCTTGGTTTGTAAAAATATCTGAGTGGGACAGCAGTTATAATTTCATCCAGGTAGTTGAGAAGCCCAATGTATCTGTTTGAAAGTTCTGTAATCAGCGACCCCACAATCTCCCTATTACTGAAATTCACGACTACACAATCTCCCTGATATAATGTCCTAGTGCTGCCCACCCAGATAACTCCTCTTAACATTATTATGTTCTGATAAAATACATTTGTGCCAAAATTAGTATTTGAAGCAAACCAGTGAACAACCTGATTTTTTAAAGTCCCCCATGTCTCTGTGGTATTATCTACTATTTTCGGGAACTTTTTCAGGACAATGACGTAGGGAGTTGCCTGCGATGGTAGATGGACTAGAGCAGGGGTACTCACAAACTTTCTCTTGGGGGCCAAATTTACAGTGTGGTTTGTGGCCGAGGGCCGCACCTTGGGGGCGGGGTCATTGGGGAGGGGGCGGGGCTAGAGCAACAAAAAAAAACTGTGACCATGAGGTGGAACACAGGTCCCTGCAGCAGACGCCTTCGTCCACTGAGCCACTGGACCCGGCAAACACATATCACTCTATCTCCCTCCCTCCTCCGTCTCCCTCCCTCCTCCGTCTCCCTCCCTCCTACGTCTCCCTCCCTCCTACATCTCCCTCCCTCCCTCCTCCGTCTCCCTCACTCTCTCTTTCTATCCGTTTCTCTCCCTCTCCGTCTCTCTCTGTCTCCCCTTCTCTGTCTCCCCCCTGTCTCCCTCCCTCCCTCTCTCCCTCCATCTCTCCCTCCCTCTCTCTCTCTCCCTCTCCGTCTCCCTACCTCCCTCTCTCCCCCTCTTCCCCTCTCTCCCTCCCTCTCCCCGTTTCCCTCCCTCTCAGTCATGGTTACCTTTTTCCTTTTACACTCATTATTCTGAAATTAGTGAGTGCTTTTGCATGAAAAGGTAAGGCCATGACTACAGGGCCCGGAAGGGACCCGTTTCAGTGCCCATTGCTTATATTCTTTCAAAACATAGGCAGTATGGTATAAAAAGACCATTCGTAAACACACAGTCGCTGTACACATTTTGTTTTCCAATTCACCCATCAAGCAGGTATTTCAGTGCCTCCAGGCAAGGTGCACTTTCCCACACAGGGAAAACTATGTTGTTCAAAGAGAGAGGAGTAAACAAAAGTATCACATCATTGGCAAAAACTGTAAAGTGGCACTAATGTGTTTAGGTGTAAAGAAATCAATCTGGACATCTTGCAACCACTCTGTCTTGCTTTAATTAGTTATTTATTTTTCACATTTGGAATGTTTTATTTCTCTCCACCCGGAGGCTGCACTTGTGTCAGAGAAAGACAACGTTTCCAGCAAAAATGTTATTCTTTTTTGGATCCATTTCACAGGGGAGCAAATAAACGAAAGGAGGAAAGAGAGGGTAATACCCGTTTCTTGAAGTCTCAGCTTTCACTAACTGATGAGCGAGACAGAATGAGAGGGAAGACTCGGAGGCTTAGATGCCGTCACCGTGGTGTGCGCGCACAGTTTAATTTATGGGGACTTGGGGAGGCTGAAGAGGACTGCTTCCAGGTGCAGCCGTCTCCCTTGCTTAGAGTGAGGGGGCCCCTGGAGCGTGGGGGCCCCAGCACCGCGGGGGCTGCGTTATGCCCCTGGCAGCTGAGGCAGCTTCCCTTCCAAGGCACACACACAGCCCCACCCGAGTACTTCACAGGTCTTTAAGAGACCATTTGCATGATAATGAGGCTTTGTTGTATTTCACCTCTTAGCACCCCAGCAGCTCCACGTGTTTGCTGACACTGTTAAACAAACAGCGGTACGATGTCTGCAAGGTCCGCGGACCGCCAAGAAAGGCTTGCCGGGCCGCTGGCGGCCCGCGGGCTGTACTATGAGTACCCCTGGACTAGAGCCTCACCGGACTTCATAGGCCATATCTCCCATTCATTTTATTCTCCTGATTTACACCTGGAGTCCTTATGTGATTAGTATTACTTGTCTTGTAGTCCCTGGGTTTTACCACAGATTGTACGTTAAGAAGTTCGGGGCATATCATCAAGGGCAATATTGGCACTTTAACAGCACTTTTTGCCGCTAAAGCGGCGATATTTTTATCGCCCTATCAGCAAGCTGTCGCTAACAGCTGTTAGCGACAGTTTACTGGCAATAGCGCCCCTTGTCAGCGCGCCTCCCATCGCATCGCTAATGAGATGCAAAGCAGGCGTGCCTGACAAGACTCCCTTGGGAAAATATTGCTAACCTAGCTTCGTCATATTGACAACGAGGATTAGCGATATTTAAAATCACGTTAAGTATGCCTTAACGCAGGAATTTAATGTCTGTTAAATTCCTGACTAAGGCATAACTAACATGGAGGGTGGATTGTGTGGCTAAGACCACAGGCCCTATCATCTAGGATATCGCCGTTTTCCACCATGGAAAACGGCGATATCCCCACTATCTATGGAATTTTTATCTCCTCGGCGATGCGTGTTGATAACGCGCTAACCGGGCGATAAATTCCAGAGATAGCCAGTGATAAAAATGCAAGCGCTAAGCGCGCTTTGCGATATTTATCGCCGGGCCTTGATAATATGCCCCTTCCTTTGTTGGTAATGTCGACTTCGGATAGATGTTTTCAGTTATGACTGGGGTACTTTCCCCTACTTTTAGCCTCTCCTTCGGTTCTTTTGCAGATGTTACCTTGTGCAAGAGTTTTGAAGGTAGTATTTCTGTAACCAGGTCAGTAAAATAAGTAACATCTTTTTGCACTGATTTGATCTCCGACATCAAACGTCTTTCAATGTTATCAATTTTCCTATGCAGTTTTTTAAAAATGGTTTCACAATTTTGCACATGATTCATTACTTTACAAGCCACTGTTCCATTAGCCTCTCCTAGGGATTCTTTTCCTTGGCTTTCACGTTTACTGGCTGTTTTAAACGTGAAGCAATAATGTTCAGTGAATGTTGTTTGATCTTTTTGGCTGGTTGGGAAACCAAGTCAGAGTTATTGGATAAAACAGATATCTCCAGTGGGGATGTTGATATGCAAGGGTTAACTATTTTCAAAACATTGTCCTCCTTGTCCTCCTTATTTATACCATTTCCCTGTGCATCTGAAGCAATTTCCGTTTCAAAATCAGATTCCACAAATCTGGCCCAGATTCTTTTAGAGCAGCGTCTAGTGACGTCTTAGTAGCTGCCAGTCGCCCCTCTACTTGGATAATTTAATTGTTAATAAGCCCCATTGCACTTCTCAGGTAATTGGTCATGGGGACGCTTTTCACAATCTGCTTCCCGGTAGTAGGTGGTAATTTCCTTTTACCCATTATCCCAAGTTAGTATTTGCTTATAAAAGGGTAATAAAAGAAGATGATTTTCTTACCGGTTCTTTACCGCTTCCGTAGGGCCAAGAGAGGAAGCCCAGCTAAGCCTTGTCCTGCTGCGGATGGGCGCAGACGGACCCACCCTTGGCACACACGCGTCCCGTGCTGCGGGAGTCCTCGCTGGGTTTTAAGGCGCCTCCTTGCGCTAAGGAACCTGGATCTCGTGGTCCCAGAATCAGGCTATGGCGGCAGTGCGGCTGGAAAGAAACAATTACGGGCGTCCAGCGCTGCGGGAGTCCTCGCTGGGTTTTAAAGCGCCTCCTTGCGCTAGGGAACCTGGATCTCGTGGGCCCAGAATCAGGCAATGGCGGCAGTGCAGCTGGGAAGAAACAATTACGGGCGTCACGCGCTGCGGGAGTCCTCGCTGGGTTTTAAAGTGCCTCCTGGCGCTAGGGAACCTCGATCTCATGGTCCCAGAATCAGGCAATGGCGGCAGTGCAGCTGGAAGAAAGAATTATGGGCGTCCCTGTTCAAGCTGTTCATAAGGTACGGCTCCAGGTCCGGAGGCATCTACAGATAAGCCAGGTTAAATGTTATACGCCTACCTCTTCTTCAGCTTTGCTTTCATCTATCTTTCAGGACAGCACAATGGTCAGGTGGAGGCTAAAGGGTACCCTGACCTTGGGAGACTTAGGTGCCGATTACGATCCGTTAAAAACCGCGTACGAACCGTCGGTCGGAGCGAATTCCCCGTCCGACTCGTACCCGGTTGTAAAACTTTACAAACATGGAATTACGATTCGCACGGAAACACCATTTCCGTACGAATCGTAAAAAACACCGACCGACGAAAATATACATACGAATGTGATCCGGGAATGCTGCGACGTGACGTCGGGACGCTTTCAGGCAGCGTTTCACGAACCAGGAATTACGATTCGAACCGACAGCAGTCCGGACGGCAATATTTTCACGGCACCCAAAAAGTGCCGCAAAAGCGAAGTACGGCGCGAATCGACCAGAGTAGGTGGCCCGGTACGCGCCGACCCCCCCCCAGCCCCCGTAGGTACGCGCCGACCCCCCCCCAGCCCCCGTAGGTATGCGCCGACCCCCCCCCAGCCCCCGTAGGTACGCGCTGACCCCCCCTGTGTGTACACCCGTGTACGGTGCGTACCCACCCGTGTATGTACGGTGCGTACCCCCCGTGTACGCTCGAGTCGAACCCCCCCGTGTACGCTCTAGTCGTTCCCCCACCCGTGTATGTACGGTGCGTACCCCCCCGTACACGGGGGGGTTCGACTCGAGCGTACACGGGGGGTTCGACTCGAGCGTACACGGGGGATACGCACCGTACATACACGGGGGGGTTCGACTCGAGCGTACACGGGGGGGTACGCACCGTACATACACGGGTGGGGGTACGACTCGAGCGTACACGGGGGGTTCGACTCGAGCGTACACGGGGGGGTACGCACCGTACATACACGGGTGGGGGTACGACTCGCGCGTACACGGGGGGGTTCGACTCGAGCGTACACGGGGGGTACGCACCGTACATACACGGGGGGGTTCGACTCGAGCGTACACGGGGGGGTACGCACCGTACATACACGGGTGGGGGTACGACTCGAGCGTACACGGGGGGGTTCGACTCGAGCGTACACGGGGGGTACGCACCGTACATACACGGGTGGGGGTACGACTCGCGCGTACACGGGGGGGTTCGACTCGAGCGTACACGGGGGGGTACGCACCGTACATACACGGGTGGGTACGCACCGTACACGGGTGTACACACAGGGGGGGTCGGCGCGTACCTACGGGGGCTGGGGGGGGGTCGGCGCGTACCTACGGGGGCTGGGGGGGGGTCGGCGCATACCTACGGGGGCTGGGGGGGGTCGGCGCATACCTACGGGGGCTGGGGGGGGGTCGGCGCGTACCTACGGGGGCTGGGGGGGGGGTCGGCGCATACCTACGGGGGCTGGGGGGGGGGTCGGCGCATACCTACGGGGGCTGGGGGGGGTCGGCGCGTACCTACGGGGGCTGGGGGGGGTCGGCGCGTACCTACGGGGGCTGGGGGGGGTCGGCGCGTACCTACGGGGGCTGGGGGGGGGGTCGGCGCGTACCTACGGGGGCTGGGGGGGGGTCGGCGCGTACCTACGGGGGCTGGGCGGGGGTCGGCCCGTACCTACGGGGGCTGCGGGGGGTACGGCACGTACCGGGCACCTGTTTGGACGTCTCCATGGTTGTTATGGGAGTTCGGTGCGGACGGTCTTTTCACCATACGGTTGTACATTCGGACGCCCGGGATGGATCGTGATTCCCCGGTCGGAGTTCACCTTTCACGTTTGTACGGTGAATCGTACGAGGACGTGTCGGACACATTTTCCGACCCGAGGACGTGTGGGGGAATATTCCCAGTGCGGTTCGTATGGACTTTTTACCATGCGAATCGTGATTGCCAGTTCGTACGGCACTTGTACGATTCGTACGGTGAAAAGACCCGATACGAGTCGTACGGGGACATTTTTTTACCGGATCGTGATCGGCACCTTAGTGGATAACAGAGGTATTAGGTCTTCGTAATTGGTTTCCAAATTTGACCTTCCCAAAAAGAATTTCTTTAAATACCTGCAGATTCTGGATTACTTTCTAAAAAGGGCGGATGTGGAATGTCTGGCTCATAAAAAAAACCTTTTAGAGTCAGTTAGGGGACATGGAAAGATAGGCGTTCTATATCAAAGTATTATTGAAGTGCAATCTGATGATGTGGAGGCACAGAACCTAAAATGGAACACCAGATTATCCCCGGGAGGGAATATTTCGCAAGAGTCTATTGTACTGGCCGAAAAGCTCTTGGTATCTTCCAGTCTTAAAACACAGCACTGTAAAACAATGTTTAATTTATACTAAACACCTGCTAAAATTGCGCGATGGGACAGGCTAAATGATGGCAAATGCACGTAGTGCGGGAAGGATCAGGTTGATAGTCTACATATGTTTTTTACTTGTTCAGAGCTGAGACAACTGATTAGCAGGATGGAGGCTTTCCTGACAGAGGTTATAGGGGCACAAACCGTGATAACATCTACTGTAATGCTGCTGGGAGTTTTGGAAGGAGCAATGGCCAATCGTGTGATGTATACATTTAGATACTCAATATTTATAGCAGTAGTTGTGGCCTGATTATGAATAGCATCATTGTGGCGGCAGAAAGAGCCACCCTCCTTCGAGATGTGGAGAGGAAGGCTATATGCCATTTGCAATTTGTAACATAGCCTATATGCCCTTAAGGGCCCACAGAAACTGAGCCTGGGAATAGAGATATGGGGTGCTTTAATCGACCACCTGGCGCCTACTATAGTTTAACGGCCACAGATGTATGTTCTGTGTTGCCATGTCCTCGTGCTCTTTTTTTCTGTCTCTATGCCCTGTTAATTTTGGGGTATATAAGAACTGATATACATGTATCTATGGTGGCTATAATGGGAGGAAAGCCTGGACTATTATGACCATAGACAAATTATAATAAATGTATATGCTCTTCTTGTTTTGTCTTTTTAGGTCTCGCTGGCGTTGCAGCGCGAAGAGCTGCCGCCAACGAGAACTATTGTTGCCGTGATGCCTCTCAAGGGAGACAGACCGGGGCACGCGCAGCGATCGGGGTCTGTGGACGCGCTTCTGAGACGCGCTTGTTTTGCCGTGATGCCTCTCAAGGGAGACAGACCGAGGCACGCGCAGCGATCGGGGCCTGTGGACGCGCTTGTTTTATACAGAGATTGCAAAATCCCATGTATGAGAAAACCAATAAAAACTCCTGCAGCATCAGTGTGTCTAATCAGTTGCAGCAGAGGCCATATGGATCCGCAAACCCCACTGTTTACACATTAACATAAAAAAAGCGTTGGGGGTCTTGACTTCTATTAAAAGAATTGTAATTGGTATTTGTGCAGTGTATGCCTCCCATTGCACTGTGAGCAGCGTATAATCAAGGGACCTCGTGAAGCAAACTGAAACGTCCCCCTTTTTGTCCACTTACCCACGGTCCGATACCTAAAAACGACGAAGGCCCGAAAGAAAACGCGGAGACCTCTATTTGCCAACCAGTCACAGGTCTCCTCTGTAGACTGCGTCGGCCTCGTAATCTTATTATCCAAACCATAGAGCAGAGGTTCTTGGCGACGGAAATTATCTAGATTTACAGCACGGGAGTGAGTATTTAAACACGCCCCTGCCTAGAGCGACAGCCCACGCAAGGCCGAACAATCACTTCCGGGAGAGGGGGCAGTCTCTTTCAGCACGGGTGGGATTTCTTTTCCTGGACGGGCATTTATTGTAACCAATCGCAGGATTCGCGGGGAAGCACAAACACTAAGAAACTTCTAGTTTGGTCCCCAAGTCTGTCAATCTCTATAAAATTTGCGTTTATTTTCCGTTTTCTTTGTCTTCGCTTGTTGAAATTGGTTGAAGTTCAAAGAAAAGCAGAGGAATTCAGGTTTTACGACCTCCGGGCAGGAGGTAAGGCACTTGTTTGTGAACCTCTAACTGAATAGGGAGGATATATCGTGCATTTGGCTACAAAAAAAAAAATATATATATATATATATATATATATATATATAATATATATTTTTATGGACGCCTACTGTTAATTCTTTGTGTCCCTATGAAGGAGCCTGCTGGGCCTTTCCTAATTTTGCAAGAAAATGGAACTGTTTAATGTTTTTGTCTTGTTACGATATTTAGTACTTCCAGTTAATGCTAAACTGAGTTCTAGTGGTGTTCGCTTTATTGAATTTAAGGGGAGGTGTGTGTAGTTATTTGTGTGTTATTTTCTAGGGAGAATTATTGCCTCAATTTAGGATTTCTTGTTTTAATTATTATTATTTTTTTAATATAGATCAAGTGTTTGTAATTTAATTTTACTTAATATCTGACAGTCTCAAAATCTGATACTCTCAAACGTAGGGAAACATTTTAAAAGCAGATTAAATGCATACTACGCTTGTGAACCAGTTTTCGAAGTGTAAACTTCTTTTGAAGAACGAAAGGCTGAGCAGTGATTCAACCTCTCTTAACCGGTGGTTATTACCGTTTCATCAGCTGATTAGTATTTCGGCGTCCGTTTCGTGAGCAAGTCAAACTTTTCAAAGGGGTTGTTGGTGAATTGCTTAATAAACAGTAAGCATGCCATTTTGAGGGCATACTAAACGCAGCACATGCGGATTAATCTTTCCAACTAAGAGACTAGAGAAAGCCGGCTGCTAGTGACGAGTGGTGTTTATTTACAGTCAAGAAAATTGTACGTTTGCGAGGCCTTGAACTGTTTCCCGCGTGAGGGGACAATAAACTGTCCAGCAGCTTGAGCGTTAACCTGAGAATTTCATAGGTGCCGAGAGACCGATAGGTAATTTGGGGACATATTTAAAGTGTCTCCAAATTCGCAATATGATAGAAACCTTAAGTGTTTCCAGGAATCCGCATTGGTTGCTTTTAAACGGAGCGGAAGGGTATAGGTCTTTAGTGTGCCTGTTTTGAACAACATTTTCAAAATAGATACTGCTTTAACTAGAATGTGAAGTGAAAGACTCCTTGTCTTGTGACTGCAGACTCTTCAGTTTAGAGCGAGGCCAGCTCATGAGGGGGAAGCCCCTAAAACCTAAAGAACAGGAATCCAAGAAGGCCCCGGAGACTGATAAAGCCAAGTATAGGCTGTGGAGACAAGGTATGCGGTTTCCCAAGTTAAATAGCTCAAAGAAAAATCTTTAGCTGCGAGAAAGGTGTGATAGAGCGATTTAACAGCGGCCCCACATGGGGTTTCTATTTGAAGTGGCAACAAGGCAAGTTGGCTCTTCTGAGTCCCAATATGGAGACAAGCTCGTGTTGAGATTGCCTGGCCTAAGACTACACTTCTTGTGAGTGAGTATTTAAGATGAGTCCCAAGAGTGGGCAGGAATCTCAAGTATGTGTTATGATGACAGAAAACACGGACAGAGGATATTCTAGAGGTAGAGGGGCAACATATTTAGGGGCATATTATCAAGACAGGCGATACAATTATCGCCGCTTTAGCGGCAGAAAACTGCTGCTAAAACGGCGATAATGGGCTTGATAATATGCTCTATGGAATTCCAATTGAAGCTCAGGTTAGATGTGAAGGACATCTAACCTGAAGCGGCGATAATTTTATCGCCTATCTTGATAATATCCCCCTGAGTTCCTCAAATATGACAGACTAACAATCTGAGCCAACCCCAGTAGGTGGGATGGAAGTGTTGTGATGGGATAAACACGTAGTTTGTCGTAAAATCTCCTGCTTCACATTGCCTAGCTCAACAGCTAGAGTGCAATTTCAAAATGAGCACGCAGACCTCCGTTCACACTAGGTTCTGTTTAACCTCATTCACTGGATAGTGTAGCAAAAAAGGGGTCCCTACAATGTGGGGTAAATTAAGTCTGTTTAGGGTAGACCGCTTGACGCTCACCCGGCTAGCTCCCAACAGCTGATAACTGTCCCTGCCGAGAAGCCTCACGTAACCCCCAAACCGCTGCCATCCACCAACATTCCTTTAGGAACACTACACGCCTTCCCCTGTAGAAACAAAAAGATTCTGAATATGACTATTTACAAATACAATCTAAAGAAATTAATATGCATATAAAGGATTCCTTAATACTGCACACAATCCTTCAATTTCTTGGGATTGTTCTTTACTTGGGTACTTTTCCACACCTCCACATCTTGTTTTTCCTTGATTGTATAGTGATCAACTGGTTTCCTCGACACTAGTACTTTGAATCGTACCATGTTTCTAGGCATCTCGCACTCCTTCAAGTTCAACACTACTTGTAGTCCTAAACCATCACTCACACCACTGGGGTCTGCAACTAGCTCACCAGCATCCCTAGACTCACCCCACCTATATTCCCTACCTGGTACTACTGTCATCCACCACTTTGCCATAATCGTCATACGCACGTGATGCCATTCACCACGTCTGTCAATCAATTTCCTTTCACCGAAACACCTTACACACAGAAATTGGACTGAAGTTCCATATTCTACCTCGGTCTACTCTTACCGCTCTACTTAAAATTTCAACCAACTTCTCTGGATCATACCATTTAGTCAACCACCACTGCATAAGTTTAGCCCCTGGCTTCCTACCCCGTAACATCTTAAACGGGGACAATCTTGTGACCAAATTAGGTGACGCTCTGGATGTCAATAAGGTGGCCCTCAACTGTAAATCACTATTTATGGGCAACTAAATAGATTCTTTGACTACCCTATAAACAAGCATTTGCAATGCAATAGGTCTAGCATTTACGTGAGTTTGAGCTATTGACATTGCAAATACCAATGCCTTTTATTTTTGTTTTCGTTTTAAAAACATAAATAAAAGGCATTGTCATTTACAATGCCAATAGCTTTAACTCGTGTAACTGCGAGACCTATTGCATTGCAAATGCTTGTTTTTACCTCTTGCCTTTTTTTTCTCTTTCTTCTTCCTCCCCTTCTCCTGCCTTCAGTGAAATATATGCTGGTTGTTATATCATGTTTGGTAAATGTATATTATCGGTAATTGGCTTACCAATAAATAAATAGATTTTTTTTTAAATGGCTATAATCATTAAGGAATTATACATACTGTGAATACCACTGTTGCTGAGTATGTTTATACAAATTCTTAACCCTACGTTATATTCACGGGTGTTCTCTGTGACCCGTGTTGCATCGAGCATCACTGTGTTCTTCTCATTGTTCCTATTCATTGATACGATACGAGTTTTCCAATGTTGATAAACATTCAATGTAGAAAATGTTCATGATAACCATAAACAAAAGATTACAGAATGATGCGTCTTTACCTCACATAATTGAATAGTGTGAACATGAGTCTTTGAAAGAAATATTGAGCTTACTTGCTTGTGTGTGTTGGGTACCACCAATGAATTGTGTGGCTTCTTTCTTTTTTCTACAGTATATGGATATGTGGAAGCCAAGAAGACTCACCAGAACCTAATCGGGATGCTCTCCGATGTCAGAATATCTTCAGGTAAGTGGAGCATCTAGAATGAATGGCGATGAGTGTCCAAGCCGAAAAACAACAACCGGAATGAAGATCAACGCTACACTGATATTCTTCAGGCAACAGTCTTGAGGCAAAGCACCTTCTGTACCTTTGGGTGTGGTTTATATGGGGAAACCATACCCAAGAGCTCCTTTCCCTATTCTTTTTACATAGCTGGACAGTGCGGTGCATTGGAAAGCAAGGTTATGAGTTTCTACTGATTGAATTGTATCATGCAATATCTCAGATATCCTATATTCAATCAATAGTCTAATCACGATGAGAGAGACCCTTACTTGCAATACAGTTTACACTCAATTGTACACAATCATGATACAAGATTACAAGACTACGGGCCAGATGTACGACCATTACACATTGCGACTCGCAATTTGCGCTCAATTGCGAGTTGCAAATTGCGAGTCGCAATTTGGAATGTACAACAGTGTCAGAGACACTCATTGCGATTCCCAATGGGGTTGCAAAATGCAAGGCTCATGAATATTAATGAGCCACTCGCAATTTGCAACCCCATTGGGAATGGCTGGCCCTCCCAGGGATGGTGGCCTGCTGGGCTCAGACCTCAATGTCTGTGACTGCTTGTCAATAAAGTAGTTTTTTTCACAAATGCAGCCCGTTTTCCTTAAAGTAAAGCAGGGTGCATTTAAAAAAAAAATGAAACTGTTTTGTTTAATTTTTTAAGGGCAGCTACTGGTCCCTGGGACCACTGTCTGCCCTTAAAAAATATTTTTAGAACTAGTCACTAAGGGAAAGGGGTCCTCTGGAGACCCCTTCCCATTTGCGACTCCATTACCACTCTTTTGAAGAGGAGGGTAAATTGCGAGTGTTTTCCAACCGGAATTGCAGTCGCAAAACATTCATACTTGGCTAGAGAGTCGCTATTAGGAAGGGAACGCTCCTTCTTAATAGCGAGTCGCAAAAGACTATTTTGCGTGTCATAATTTTATGCGACTCGCAAAATTGTGTTTGTACATGGCCTTGTAGGTTTTCGTGTGCGCAAATGGTTCGCCAACCCGTTTACGCATGCAAAAAGTGGTCGTACATCTGGCCCTACATAACCATATTATATTATAAATGGATTATGGAGTGCTGGTGGACGGGTTGGTGGGTGTGATTTTTAGACATGACAATAGTTTCTGGGCAACATGCACTCTGTGTCAGGACAGCACCCAGGGACAATGCAGGAGCCAGCCCTGGGGTGGGAATCCCCTGGGATATTAATGGCTCCAGGAGGCGGAATCCGTGGCTCTCTCCTTTACTGTGCATTGGGCTAGTCCCAGGAAGGTTGTTGTCCTTGGGGTCCTATATGTCCCAGGAGGGGGACCACACTTCATTTTTATAAATAAAGCCCGAGATAGGTGGTGGTCCCTGGGGTTCCATGATCCTCAGGAGGGGGGCCCCGTGCACACCTCTTCTTTTGTTTTAAAGTCCCTAGGACCTGGCCTACCCGGGGCCTCTTTTCAAAATGAGTGCAGGAGCACACACTTTTTTTTTTTACTTTTCACGAGAATCACTGATAAATGCTTTTTTGCCCTGGCAGGACCAGGGCTACGGGTCAGGGTATGTACCCTGACCTCTTTCCCTTTTTAAAATGTTTTTGGCAGGCAAAACTTCCTGGATGACATGTTGGCAGCCAATCAGATATCACCACAGGGACTGTCGGATCCTCGGACGATCCATGTCCCATCTGCCATTTTTTTAATAAATATTTGGCCCTGGGGAGGTTGTGTCCGCGGGGGCCTAGGTGGTGTCAGAGGGCCACCCATTATGTGTTCTCTAGCCCAGGGGAAGTGATGGTCCCCGTGGCTGACAATACTTCCTGGTTAAAGTGTTGCCAGCCAATCAGATATCAGCATGGGGACCGTCGGATCCTCTGAGGAAACGTGTCCCTGCATGTACAAATTGGGATTTCCTTCAATAACTTCTGAATGTTTTTTCACCAAATAACAAAAAGAGTGATCTGTGGAGCAAAATCTACCTATCTGCCAAATTTTATGTAATTCCTTGCAGCAGTTGGGGCTGTAGTCGTGTTCAAAAATCCTTTGGGAAATGCACTTTTTTTTAACCCGCCTTTTACTTACCCTCTCTGCTTGAAGGATCACTCTAAAACTTTTCATGCTCAAAAAGACTCAACTTGACATTTTTTGGGGAAAATTTAATAAAGATTCACAAACAGCGCCAAAGATATAGGCAAGTCAAAATATTCTTTTTTGGTTGTCTACAAATACCTTTGGGATCGTTTGATGGATCTTCAAGAAACTTTCCAGAAAAAAATCTCATCAACCTCAACACCTTAATGGAACATTTTGGGATGAGTCATAAAGCAGGGATAGAGAAAAAGAGGAGTCTGTTCTCCCCAGTTATTTTCCAAAGGAAAATTATACACAACTACATCCAAAATGGCTGAACGGAATTACACCAAAAATCTGTGATTGGATGTAATTCTGTGCAGTTATCTTTTAAAAAGTAAAGTTAAAAATCTTTGTACATTACATGCCACAGAGGATCTGCAGAGCAGACAGATCAATAGATACAATCTGATTGGCTACCTCCACATCAACAAAGATGTAATGGCAACCATTTTAGCACTCAGGGATTAGTTCCATGTCCTGAAGAAAAGTATAATTAATACGAGTGGGAAGGGTAAAGACACTCTGTCCCCCCAGGCCCAAAAAATGTTTTTTTAAATGTGTCAGCAAACAATCTGAGTCTCCTGCAGGCCTCAAGGACCCCATCCCTCTGGGGCCGATATGTCAAATAAAGAGGAGGGGCTGTGAGGCCCTCCTCTCTAGCCTGCCTGGGGCATGGGGACACTTTTCCCCAAGGCTGATATATTAAATAAAAGAGGAGAAGCATGTGACATCCCTTCCCAAGCCCCCTTCAGGCCTTGGGGACCCCATCCCCTGGGGACAATCTCTAAATTGTGCAGGGGTTGTACAGCCACCCTTACAGAGCTTCCTACAGGCCCTAGGTATACCATTCCCCAGGGTTCAGTCAAGTGTACTGGGGAAACCAAGTCCCAGAACACTGTGGTTTCCCTGCCCAAAAGAGCGTGGGCAGAGAAGTCTTATGTGCTTCTACCTTAAGTTTATCCCTACCTGCGCTCTTGCAGGTAGGGAAACACAGAATTGCTCCTGCCCAAATGGAGCAATGCCAACTCCTACTACAACTGGGATTGCAATGGGATATCTGTGTGGTGTCCTTGGTGGATACCGGGCACCTCAGTTGAAATAAAAATGTATCTGGCTCCAGCATGGCCCAATAGAATTGGGCCGATTGCAGGGAGATAGAGGACCGCTCAGGCCCCGTGGCTTTGCCTGTGGCACCTGATGTAAAACAATGCGGTGGAGTGGCCTGGTTGGGCACCGGTGTACCCCAAAAATAAAACAATTAAAAATAACAAAGGAACAATAAATGAGTGGCAGGAGCTGCTCATTTATTATTTACTGTTTGGTATGGAGCACCCCATAATGCCATGTAAGGGCCTCTTATTTACATTTTGTAGATATCTAAAAGAGTTAGATGCACCATCAAGCATTTTTGAAAAAAAGATTTTTATTTAAACAAGAAAACACACAGCAAGCGATCAGCGAGTCAATATACGTTCAGTAGTGTGTTACATGTCATGGAGGCAACACCAAGCCGAGGAAATCTCGTCAGCCGAAATATACATTTCCAGCATATAGCTGATCACAATCCCCCTCCCTCCACACCCCAGTTCATAATCATCTGATTTCTTTGCCTTGATGGTGGTACGGGTGTACACATCATGCCTCTCTATTCATTCAATTACCCCAAACTTTAGTCCATTTAAATGGACAGCCCCTACTTTCATATACAGTTTTTTCGGCTATCATTCACCAGTCCATATCTTTTTTCCATCCAGTCAATTCCGGAGTCGCTTGGGCACCCCATAACCTTGCGATATTCTGCTTTGCCACCATACATCCCAAAGCGACCCAAATGCGTTCCTTGCTGGTAAGGTCTGTTTAGCTCCAAATATTTAGGGGACACCACTGTGCGGATTTTTGCCATACTGCCATATGTACCCCTTGCAGTCAAGATATCACCTTTTCCTAATATATCTGTATAGCTGGGCAGTCCCATATGATGTGAAAGAAGGAACCTCCCTGTCCACACCCCCTAATACAACTTGGGAGATTGAGTTTACCCATTTTTACCAAGATTGTGCGGGCCACGTATGATCTGTGGAGTACTTTTAATTGTATCAACCTAAACCATGATCTAATGGCTACTTCCTTGGGCAAGGCTACAGCTTCCTTCCAGTCCTCGTCTTTCATCTGCCCAGGTCCTGTTCCCAGGGAGCCCGAAGGGTCAGCAAGGGATCCATGGAAGGCATTCGTCTAGTACCCTATCTTCCAGCGGAGAGGAATCTGGAAGTTCCTCTCCCCTTGGGAGTTTAGCCCATACTACCTGTCTCACTTGTAGGTATCAAAATGTTTCTGATGGTGCTAAGTGGTATGCTTGCTGCAGTGTTGTGAATGGTCTGATGTCCCCCTTTGCCCATAGATCACCCAGCATGGAGAGGCCAATTAAGTCCCACTTCTGAAATCCTCCGTGTTTTCCCAAGAGTCCCATACATGCTGAGTCCCAAAATGGCATCATCCTAGTGAGCCTACCCTTCCACCCAAGAGCTGTAAGTGCCTGTTTCCAATTCCTCAATGTAGTGGCGGTGGGCTCAACAAAGGATTCTGCTTTATCGCCTCCGTAAATAGCTCTCAAGTACCCCCCTGGTTGCATATAATGGCGGTCCATTTTATATGTTGGGTCCTCTTGAGGGTAGTGTACCCAGAGATTAACCACCATGAGTTGGGGTGCCCAGTAGTACTTACGCAAAGCTGGGACCGCCACTCTCCCATCGTACCATCCTCTCGTCAGTTTTTGTAGAGAAATTCTTGGGGAGCCACCGTCCCATAAAAGCAATCACATGGACGCTGTAATTGTCTGAAAGTCTGTGTGGGAGATCCAAAAGGATGTGTTATGTGGCAGGGAAAGAAACTGTGGCAGTGCTATCATCTTGAACAGTGCGGCTCTACCCAAAATCGATAGTGGGAGTGATCTCCAGTGTTGTACATCACATTGTAGTCTACAGAGCGGGTGTTCCAGCCTGCGTTTATAAAAGACTTTTAGATCTCTAGTGACGTAAATTCCCAAGTATTTAAATGCCTCAATTGCTCTGGGTATCTCACTTCCTCTAGGTGGGGGTCCCAAAAAAACATATAGTACTGATTTTACCCAATTAATCATATATCCAGAGTTCAAATATATGCAGTATCCTGTAAAGGGTTGTCTTTGGGATTGCTATTTATCACAGGATGTCGTCTGCATATAACAATATTCTATCTTCCCAGTCTGGTGTCCATTTTAGCCCCTGATAATGGTGTCCTCCCTAATCCAGACAGCTAAAAGTTTCGGCAACAGAGCAAATATCAATGAGGACAATGGGCATCCCTGTATAGTTCTCCATGTAACTCAAAAAGCCTTGATATGTTATTATTGACGCAGACCTGGGCAAGCGGGTAGAAGAATAGTAGCTGCAGCCATGATAGGAATTACGGTCCAAAGCCTTGTTTCTCTAGCACCGCATACATAAAGGGCCATTCAATGATATCAAAGGCCATTCGGGCATCTAATGAGAGCACTACTGTGTCTTCTTCTATTTTGGCTGCTCTATCCAGGACTCCATGCAGTCTTCTCAGATTCAATGCCGTGTTTCTCCCCGGCATGAAAACAGAATGGTCCGGTTAAATGAGAGTATGTAGAAACTTAGTCAAATGGGTTGCTAATAACTTGGCCAGTATTTTCACTTCTGCATTCAGAAATGATATCGGTCTATTGGAGGAACACTCTTCCTTGGGTTTACCTGCTTTGTATATAACCACTATGTTAGCTATTCTCTGATCTCTGGGTAGTGTGCCCAGATCATGACTTTCCTGAATTATTCGGAGGAGTAATAGGGCAACCTTTGACGTTGTCTGTTTATATAGTTCGATCGGTATACCATTAGGGCCTCCCGCTTTTCCTGATATCAGCACCCCAATTGCTTGAGTGACCTCACATTCCATTATTTCTACCTCTAGGACTGCTCTATCTGCCTCTACCAGCCTTTGTATGGGTAAATGGTCTAGTAGCTCTCGAATTTCCTCTGTTGTGACCCAACATGAGGCCCTATAGACCTGACTAGACTGTACGATGCAATTTCTTCTACGATTTCCTCTCCTTGCCTTGCCATGGTACCATCTTCTTGTTTAATCTCATATACCCATCTTGTTACACCCTCTCTTCTATCTAACCAGACCAGCAATTTTCCCGCTTTAACTCCCACATTTCATAAATTATGTTGCGCTCCACGGTATCTAGCCTTAGCTGCTTCTTCGACTGTACCTCTAAATTCCTTCTGCTTAAGCCGAAGGCAATGTTGTAGTGAATCATTATTAACCCTGGGCGAGACACTACGCTTCGCCCACGTAGTGTACGTAGCGCTGCCTGCTTCGCAGTTTTCGAAGTAGGCGAAGCAGGCTAGCGCTACGCACACCCAGGGCGAAGCGTAGCTGCCTGCCGCGTCCACCCGCCTCCCGCCCGCCCTCCTTTTAAATCAAACCCCCGGATTTACAATAAATAGTAAATTAAAGAAACTTACCTGAAACGCGGCGTTTCCGGGGCTCCCTCTTCCATTTCAAACTTCTTCTGACTAATAAGCATGCGCGGACGCCCGCGCATGCGCATTTCTCGCAAGAAATGCGCATGCGCGGGCGTCCGCGCATGCACATTAGTCAGAAGAAGTTTGAAATGGAAGAGCGAGCCCCGGAGACGCCGCGTTTCAGGTAAGTTTCTTTAATTTACTATTTATTGTAAATCCGGGGGTTTAATTTAAAAGGAGGGTGGGCGGGAGGCGGGTGGCGCGTAGTGGGGCTACGCGAAGCACGTTGTGTGCGTAGATTTGGGCACACTACGTGCTGCTTCACGTAGCCCCACTACGCCCACTACGCCCACCCTTAATCATTATTATCCTGTAACAATTTTGATTAACTCATGTTCTAAATTTACTAACTTAGCCCTTTTTTCCTTCTTGTGACCTGCTATTAGACCGATCCCTTGTCCTCTAATTACCATCGAATAGGCTTCCCACGGGATATTAGTTTGACAAAAATGGGGTGACCCTGTGTCCCTCAGAACCTGGGTATATATTAGTAAACAAAGAGTGGTTCTGTCGGGTTTTATCGGTATCTTATCAGCGCACTTAGTGTCACATGTGTATCCTATTTTTAATTTTTAACATCCGTATCTCAACCGCCTAAACAAAGAAAAACTTTTTCAAACAATAAAACACATGACTCAAATTGCTGTCTACTGTTTATGTTTTATCTGAATTAAATCATTCATATATATTCACATATGTAGTAGATCAAGGCTGTCAACATATGGTAAAATATTTACACATAAATGGTGATCATGTGAAATATGTGCTCAGTGCTCAACAAGTGCGCAATATATACAGAGTGGTCAAAAATGATGTACATGTGGGTATAGGCCAGATAATTGTGGAAACACAATGGCTCTGCTAGCTAATAATGTTTCTTTTGATATGTAGAGCCTTGGTCAATCTGGGCCATGCGTGGTCATCGACGTTTCAACCCATAGTGTGCTCCAATGGGTAGTCACAGTGGGTCTTCATTAGGACAGGACGGGGGAAGGACAATGACAGCCCAGAGTGAACCAGAAGTTAAAAATTAAAAATAGGATACACATGTGACACTAAGTGCGCTGATAAGTAACCAATAAAACCCAACAGAACCACTCTTTGTTTACTCCCAGGGGATATTGGCAACGTCCACCGTACCACCATTTTCTGATATGTAATTATCCATGGCTTTACTGATGTCACTCACTCATGTATAGAGTCTCTTGAATGCCCATTCACTGTTCTATACACCACTTACACACCCACTCACTCACCCATACAAGCACTCCCACAACCAGTTGCCTTAGTGTATCTATATAACACTCAGTAACTTTTATAAAACACTCACAATCACTGGATGATGTCATCAATGATGTCATTTGAGATGTCATCAGTGGTGTCATTTGAGATATCATCCATGATGTCATGACTGATGTCACTGACCATGTCATGAGTGATGTCATCAGTGATGTCACTGACCATGTCATGAGTGATATAATATGTGAGGTCATAAGCAGTGCATTGCAGGGGCGCAAGTTATAGTTAGCTTAGCTAACTATAACTGCTGAATTTCACTGATTTTGAATGAGTGAAACTTGAGCCTAAATATAACGTCCCTGTAACCTTTGTTTTTTTCAAATAATTTCTATATTTTTTTTTAGTAGCTGTCATGTTTGCAGAATGGTGGAGAAAGGGGATGGACTGCTGACCAGCTCTCAGGAATCCCGCTGTGTAGAACTTACAGAAGGGACCAGGAGGGCTTCTTGGCCCCCAAGGTCCCACATGAGTAAAGTGAACTTCATCCCCCAACCAGTAGTGTACCAGGAGGCACGTATGCAGAGTGGTGGAGAAAGGATGTGTGGCCTCCATAAACCTCTTCCCCATCTCACTGTGTGGGACTTACTGGAGGTAACAGGATGGGTAGTTGGCTCCCAAAGACGTCGTCGGAGGCCATGTACCCCATCCTGTTACCTCAAGTAAGTTCCACACAGCAAAATTGCTGAGAGGTTGTCCATGTCCCTTTCTCCACCACTCTAAAAACATGCCTGCTGGATCACTTCTGGTAGGGGAATGAATTTGCTTTGGCTATTGAGGGTCCTTTGGGCCAATTACCCCTCCTGTTTCTTCCAGTAAGTTCCACACAGTGGGTTTCCTGAGAGGATGTTCTGTGGCCTGCTGCACTACTAGTTGGAGGATGAAGTCCCCTTCTTCTCAGGGCCATCTATCCCTCCTATTACCTCCAGTAAGAAGCACACACAGTTTGGTTGCTGAAAAGTAATTAGACATGCCTTCTGGTGCACTACTGGTTGGGGAAAGAAGTCCACTTTAGTCCTGAGGCTCCCAGGAGTAAAGTGGAATTCATTGCCCAACCATCAGCATGCTAAGAGGCACGTTTGCAGAGTGGTGGAAAAAAGGCGTGGCCTCCAAGTCTTCTCAGCAATCTCGCTGTCTGGGACTTACTGGAGGTAACAGCAGGGGTTCTTGGACCCCAAGGACCCTCAGCATCCAAAGGGACTTCATCCCCCAACTATCACTGCACCAGTGACATGTTTCTTGCCTTTGTTGTCATAAGGAAAAAAATACTATATACACACAGTGGGAAGGGAAACCTACCTCCCACTTTGTAGTACAGTGGGTAATGTCCCACAGTCGTCAAGGAACCTGGATTGAGATGAAGTAACAAGGGTTATATACATTATATACGTCATCATCGTATATCTCATTGATCTATTGAGAGTAGGGCGTAGACACCTAGACACATAGCTCCTAGATATCCGCCGCTCCATATATATTTTTAATCAGGCAGTTTACCTTTCAGAATAAAGTCAGTTCTAGGACTAACTGACCTGTTTTAACCAACTTTTTCCTTCACTTACACTACATCTACACTACAAGTCCCCTCACCTCCACTGCACCAAACGGCAGGAACAAAAGATCGCTGATAAAGAGTCCCATATTGGGTGCCCGTCGGGCATTGCAACGCCGGCCCAACGAGGAGCAGGCCCAAATGATGAAGAATGACACCAAGCTGGCAGGGTGTGTGAGGGCCCTAGTTCCGAAGTGGGGCTTCCCCCTTTCCCCTCCTATTGCAGGGTATACATCTTGACCATGCACACAGAACCTAGTATATCTCTGTATATCTCCATGCCCTTAAGAACTGCACACCCTCTTTTTTGTACATTGTGTTGGGCACGTATGCTGGACCTGGAATAAAAGCCCTATTGTCCCTCCTCTTGTTAATAAAGAATTCAATTAGTGTCATAGTAATCAGTCATGCAACAGGTCAAAAAGTAGTGATGTACCTTAACCTGGATAAATACCCTGGAACCTAAAATGGAACAAACATATCACATATATTGTATTAAAATTAGCAAACCGATGGCATGCGAAAAGGCAAAGGACTGTGTGCCCCCAGTGATGCACAAATCATAAAATTGCACCAACATACATATCGTGGTGCAACAAGCTTACTCTTGGAACAACGTGGCATTTGACAGACTTAAACAATAGACTCAAACGTACCCAATTAGGGTATCGGACCAAACCCCATGCGGTAATGGCAGAGGAAATGCTTAATTTTGCTTCCTATAAGGGTGAAAGAACAAGGCTTTAAAATGTTGAAAGTGTCTTACTGTGGCACCAAAATGAAACAAAGATGCTGCTTTGTACTTATTTGAACGCTTAGTAGTGAGACCTACCCCTGCTTTGCTTTCTTGGAGGGAAGCAATGTGCACGAATCAGGATGCGACTAAAGGAGACACACTGAAACCTCACCTGCCATCTTAGAAAGACAAAGTTATTTTTAGGATGAAATTGGTATTGAGAAGTAAAGTAAACTAAGGTTTGAGGAAAGGCCTGGGATCAGATGTAGCTGTTGATGGACTGGATGGGCTGGATAGAACAGATACTAATTATCTTCCTGTCTCTCCCTCTAACCCAGGTGCAACAGCCATTGGGGCAATTTACATGCGGGAGCTATATCGGCAGAGGAAATATTACTGATTTTGAAGGACTCAGCCATAAACCGGCAGGGATTGGGCCATCTTTCAGCCCAAAGGACAGCCACTTCTCCACCAGTTCAATCTCATTGGACACCACAATGACAGCCTGCACCAGGAACGAGTCCAAGGTAGTGCCAGTTTTAGGGTTGGATAGAGCAATGTCCCTCCCATTTGGCAGCTTGCATTTAGCCATGTCTGGTGTGAGTGAAGGTTAAAAGACAGGAAGTCACTCTGATAATATCATCCCAAAAAGGAGTCACACAATAATCAAAATAAGATGAAAATAGGCTTGCAGGGATGAAAATGATTGGCAAAACACTTACCTCCACCCTTCGTCGCAAGAACTTGCTGCTGTCTCCACCACACACACCACCCGATTTGGATATCTGAAAGTGATACAACTGCAGACAATCTATGTGTCCTGGGCTGGGTCTTTGGAACTTTAGCAGGTAATTTTCACCTCCGGTTCAATCTCATGAGAACTCCCTGGCATCCAATGCAGCCCAGGTCACAGAGGTCACACAACTACCCAAATTGCCACGATGGGATGAAGGCAGTTGCCACCTGGATGAAGGGCAGCTGTCTCAAGCTTAGCACAGACAAGACCAATGTCCTCATCCTGGGCTTCTCCCCCTCTGCCTGGAATGACTCTAGGTAGCCCATGGCACTATGAATCCCCTCCACTCCCACAGACAATGGACAAAACCTTGGCATCATCCTGGACTCCTCGCTCCCAATGAACCAACTGCCAAATCAACGCCGTCTCATCCTGCTTCAACACACTCTGCCTCCTTCATAAGATCTTCAAGTTGATCCCCACCAAGTCCAGGAAAACAGTCACCCATGCACTTGTCAACAGCAGACTCAACTACAGCAATGCACTCTACACTGGCACCACCCAGAAACTCAAAACAATTGAAGACTATCCAGAACACCTCTGCCATACTCATCCTGAACATCCCACACTGCAACCACATCACTGGCCACCTGAGATACCTTCACTGGCTGCCTGTCAACAAGAGAATCACCTTCAATCTTCTCACACAGGCCTACAAAGCCCTCCACAAAGCCATACCTGCGTACCTCAACTACCACCTCTTCTTCTATATGCCCACCAGACATCTCCGATCCACCCAACTGGCTCTGGCCACTCTTCCACAGATCCGCTAGACCATGGCTGGAGGAAAATCCTTCTCCTACCTTTCTGCAAAGACCTGGAACTTCCTGCCTCTGCACCTCAGCGAATCACAATTGCTGACGCAATTTAAAAAGGACCTCAAGAACTGGTTCCTCGACTGAACCACAAACCCGGTCCCCCTCTCAGCACCTCACTTTATAAGATCCTGATTGATTGGTTGGTTGGTTGGTTGACTGACTGATTGATTGAAAGACATATGCCACATGTGCAGCAACTATGAAAGTAACTGCCCCTCCAATCAGGGACATCACAGATTTGAGATGCCGAGTGGCTGCTCCCTGTAATTGGCTTCTATCAATATTGGTGCTGCCATGGTTAGTGGATTCAATCGAAAATAGAAACAAAGAATTATAAATCGTAAAGAATGGGGAATTACCCTTTTGACAGTCAAGCTTGACAAACGTACTGAAATAGCTGCTGCTTCCTTATTACCAGTAGTAAACAACAATGATTGCTATAGATGTCTCCGTAAGGACGTAATAATGGTTTTAGTGTGTTTGAACAGTGAAAGAGCTACTCAATGCATAACTGTATGATGTGTGCCCCACATTGGGTACCTACTGCTGCATACACTACAACTATGGTGTGGTTCTACCCGATTTGCTTTCCCACCTACGGGTAACCCAGATAAACCTAGTTCAGTGCACGAGCACTGAATGTGAAAGACAGATTCTTGTAGTCCCACAGAACTCCACTTAATATATAGTTGAAGTAAAGTAATTGCCTTTGGATTACTAAATATCTTCAAAAAAGGCTGAGGTGCAACATGTTAATAGTAAACCTATTTTGCTCTTCACAGTACCTCACACACACACACCACTAAGATGAACAGACACGTTTAACTAAAGGTATTTAATACACTAGGGTGAACCTGTTTCGTAGTACATCAAAAATATTCACACAGGATATCATAAAAACAGCAAGAAGGGGGGCATGGCCAACTAACATAGCCGATCGGACGTGATCCCGAGTGGACCCGTCCCAGTCCCCGTAAACATTAATAAATAAGGCATAATTTTCACATTCCGGAAGAATCACGGAGCACCCCCGAATGGGGGGAATGATAACGAATGACAAAGGAGCCTTGTGATGCCCCCTGCGAGAAGACGAAGTCGCTTTGGTGAGCTGAAGGCTCTCAGAGTTCTGAGAGAAAAAATGGTGCCTCGCATCACGGAGGACCCCGAACAGCATAGCGCCTAAGCCCCCGAGACTCCTGTCACCAAGCCGACGGTCTGCACTTGCTCACAGACACAGGTGAGGGCGCTCCCTTTGCAGCTCGGACGCCTCACTGCGCCACCGAGTAGGGGCGGAGATGGCAGGAGAAGAACTTGATGCGGGAGCCCCGAGCCTGCAAGATGGTGGAACCCCCCGCCAGGATGGTGGGTTCCCTGTGGTGAAGAGGAACACTCGGCGATGGCACTGATCCCTACTTTGAAGGTGCGCTGGGTCACTAATTGCAGGCCTCACAGCCCGCTCAGCAGCGAGACACCATAGAGAAAGCTGAGCGGCAGGGGGGACGAGCCTGCGGTCCCGGTGCCCGTCAGGGAGCTAGACTCTGACCGGCCCGATCCAGCGAGCCCCCTGAGAGCGTGGGGAAGGGCTGGGGAACCCTTCCTTGTCGGAGGAGATTACTAATCGCAGAAGGCAGCAGGGGCCTGAGACATCTGTACACTGCAGCTGACGGGGCGCGAACCCTACGTGCACTGATCAACAAGCCCCCAAACGGCAAATGCAGTAAAGGGGGGTGCAGATGTGTGCTGGCAGGAGAGGTCCCATGACCACGAAGCAACCATTGGGAGAAACGCCCTGAGGCCCTTATAACTGTGGTAAATATTTCATTACCGGTACTATTTTTATGCGGTAAAGTCTATTTAAGAATAACTCAGTAAATATAAGAGGCAGAAACCGTGGTATTAGAGGTTTTAAAAGGCTTTATTCCTATACAAAGGAATACAATTCGAATTGCAGGCTTTCTATTCCATCACCACGAAAGTTCAGGAAGGAAGGGCATACATTATTGACAGATAGGCAGTTTTATAGAAAATACATTACAGTGAAACAGATGCAAGAGGCGTAACAGCTGATAGTACAGATAAAAGGTGCATACGTAACTAATAGAGGCGGATGTATGGGCGTAATTTAATAAACGTCATCATACATGATGTCACAAGTGGGTGGATCCATAAGAGAATCTTGCAATGTCAGCAGAAATATTTGACAGAGATGCGCGCGCAGCCGCATGACGTGTGATTGACGTGCAACTAGAGGGTGAAGGGGACTTGACATTTAGCTCTACATGTGGAGACAGAAGTCTGGGGGTCATGTCAACCTAATCCCAAATCATATCTAATATCCTATGTTTAAAGAACTGTGTTATCCAAAAGGAGAGGTCTCTAGGATAGAATCTATTCTATACTGACTGTTAGTGCGTGTACAAGCGTCTAAGTGTCTACACTAGATGCGAGGGGGTAGGAATATTCCATGGTAACGGGGCTATGAATTACTTGCATGAGGACAGCGAGGCCTGGCCCTTTGCACGGTAGCTGGAGGAATGTTTACCTAAACTACTAGACAGGAATGCATCGGATGAGGAGCGGAGTAGATAATCTTGAAGGTGAAATACAGTTTTTGGCAGGCGACAGGCTGGATCAGGCACCGTTAGCCGCGCAGGGAGTAGGACAAAGTTCATGGATACAGATGCAGGCTCAGACTGGAGCTTTCAGAGGCAGAAGGCAGGAAAAGGCTTGATGACAGAATTCTGGGCCTACTCGCCTGAATCTGTAAAATGTGGAAAGTGAACCACATAATGTCGGTGGCCTTTCATACTTAGGAATGGAATATCTGACCCATTCATGGCGGATCTGAAAGAGGACATGTTGACGGTGGACGCACATATATTTGCGTCTTCAAAACTGGAGCAGGAGGGAACATACATGTACTTATAGCATGCACATGGAGCCGTTGGGGTCTACGATAGGGGACATAACTGATCACAAAATTCATATTTCCTCATAACGATTAAACTCAGGATGCCTGGTGCCTGACCCTAACATGGCCGCCGAGCTGTGGAAAGGAAAATACTAAAGAACACCGGCAGCACTTGATGGGATACTAGGGGAGCCCCTCTGCTTATCTAACACTGAAAGGGCGACCTCAGAGATATACCAGGTCAGTGTGTACAGCGAGGAGACCCACTGGGCAGACCGCATGACTGCAGTGTCTGGGGTTGGAGGAGACCCCTACGAGGGAAGAGAGGTAGCCTGGTGCTCTCTTATAATCACAGACGCTCCGCACTGGTTCTGCGAGATGGGACGGGCGGCCAGGAGTTGACCAGAAAGAGGATCCCCTTATGACACCCAAAAAGACCCCCAACAACAAGGTCTCCAACTACTTTGCCACCACAGTGCAGGAATGGCAGGCGGCGAGGCAACATCACCGTCAGCAACCATGGTGCTAACTAGAGAGGACCTTATGTCTTCCCTGCGGGAATTCAAAAAGGAACTCCAAGCAGACATCAAGGCTGATATGGATGCCTCCTTTGAGTCATTCCGTGCTGAGATGAGGGAGAAAATGGTATCCATGCAGGCAGATGTGGACTCGGTGGGCATCCAAACGCTGGACCTTGAGGCAAAATACCAAGAGCTAGCAAATCGGCTCACGCCATTGGAAGAAGGCTCGGCGGACCTGAGTGGCCAATTGCGAGCCACCTTGCTTAATTGCAAGGACTTAGAAAATCACTCTAGACGCAACAACATTCGTGTAAGAGGGCTGGAGGAAGATTGCGAGGGCCTAGACCTGGAGGTGTTCATGGTGGGTTTGTTCTCTTTGGTCTTGGGGGAGGATGGCACTGAGGTCCGCTAGAGAGCGTCCACAGAGTGGGGCAGTGCCTCCCGGGTGAGAATCGAAGTCCCAGCGAAGTGCTGGTGAAGTTCAGTTCGTTCAAGATCAAGGAAAAGGTCCTCCAAAAAACATAATCCACTGACAAGATCACCTTCCAAAATGCAAATTGTGCACTCTACCAAGACGTGGCACAAGCCACGCTCCTACGGCGCCAGCAGTTCCACCTGGTTAACGATTTTCTGATGGGAGAAGAGAACCAGGTACCGATGGACATCTCCCTTTGGAATAGCCTTCCAATGGGACAACAAATATCTACTCTGCACGGAGCTGAAAGAAGCGGCGGACCTACTGGGAATTGAGATCTCCTCCTCACACGATAAGACCTCTTCACAAGATAACGAGGATGAGAGGGGGCGTAGGCAACAAGGTAGAGGCCCATGGCGGACAATGGGATCAGGGAGTAAGAAAACCACAGATTGAAGCCAACGATTGGTGAATCCTGTGCTACATAGCACGCGTTTCTTGGGGGGTTGAGAAACCCCGAAGCGCTAGGTCGACACTGAGAGGCTGGATGGAGCGAAGGACTTGCATCTACCTTGACTTAGATAGGTTAGCGGACGAAAGGCCTCACGACCGAACTATTCATCAATTGACATGGTACTCTACCCCACCCTCATGGGGCAGCTAAGGGAGACATTGGATGAGCTGGATGGAGTGGAGGACTTGCATTGCGTCAATCAAGGAGGACCTTGTGGCCAGAGCCTAGTTTGAGGGCTTAGAAACTGATGTGTGTGGCCAATAGACTACATGGACAAGCGTTGCAGGTTGTTTGAGAAGTCCTTGGCTGTTTCTAATTAATGTGGTAAGGAGAATCCAGTGGGTGGGGGCTTGGAGGGGAGTGCCGACCAAGTGGGGACACTAGCAGAACCGGTGGAACTAACAGACTTGAGTAGGTAATATGAAGGTGCTCAGAAAAGTGACAACCACCGGGGGAAAATAGTACAATCTCTTTAGGCAAATGCCTTAATGATGACAAAATAGGGCTGGGTGAATGGGAACGGTTACGTTCCTCGAGTCAGTTAAGGAATGGAAGCTCCCCTTTACGATGAGGACTTTCTATACTTGGTTTTACTGTTAATGTTGTTTTGTTACTTTAGTTAGATGTCATGGTGCTTTTTTCCATTCTTCATTTACAAGGTGGGGGAGGAGAGGGTGGGGTGGATACGTCAGCTCATGGGGGGGCAGGACTGTATCCAGATAACTATGGCAGTCCGGATCACATCGTGGAATGTCCGTGGACTAAACTCCCCTAACGCGACAGCGCCTTTGGAAATATCTACTTGATCATAATATCCAAGTGGCGGCTCTCCAAGTAACCCACCTCAAAAAATCCGAAGAACACCGTCTGAAACATAAAAGCTACCCTCTCATATTCAGATCCCCCCATGCCTCCAAACAGAATGGGGTGGTGCTACTTTTCCACACAGGGGTTCCGTTTCAATCCCAAGACACCAAAGAGGACAAAGCAGGGAGATATATTATGGCCGGGGGGAGTTATGGGGCGGGCAGTGCACATTCACAGTTCTATATGCACCAAAGACGGGTCAGCAGGACTTCATACTCTCTTTCCTCATGGCCTACGGAAACTTTGCGCAAGGGGACATACTTTTTATGGGTGATTTTAACCTCAATTGGGACAACGGGCTGGACACGACCCATCCACACAGAGCGGCGGGAGTGTCGTTTGGTGAGGCTCTAAGATTGCAACTCCAACTACTGGGCTTGATGGATGTGTTGCAGGACCATCATCCCACCGATCGCAGCTACTCTTTCTTCTCGCACTCCCACAGGACATACTCCTACATCGACTACATATTTGCGAGTCAATCTCTGCTCCCCTTGGTCACACACATGTCCACCCAATATGCCTGTCTGACCACGCCCCTCTAGAGGTGAACCTCACATGGCCAAACCCACGCTCAAGACACATGTGCTGGTACTTCCCCAACTTCCTCTGCAGGGGTCGCCTATTGCGAGATGAGATCAGGCAATCCATTAAAGATTTTCTCGAGCAGAATGACCCTGAGCTCACCTCACATGCCAACACCTGGGACGCACTCAAGGCAGTAGTCCGGGGCAAGAGCATTGAGCTAGCCACATCCCTGAAAACGCAGCAACGGGAGGAGCGCCTCCTGCTAGAAAAGAACTACAGATCGCAGAACAGGACCACAAGGCTAATCCCTCAGCCCCAGCGTTGAGGAAAGTCACTGCCCTTAAAGGGAAGCTGCAAGCCATATATACGCACAAGGCAGAATAAAACATCTTACGTCTTCAGGCCAGGGGATATGAGGGAGGGTACAAGGTGGGGTCTTTACTCGCTCGGCAGCTCAGGGTCAAACAGGAAAGGGAATATATAAAACTCATAATAGATGGTGCAAGCATCCCACACAAGACGGAGGAGGCGAAGGCATGAACCTTTGAAGAGCTCTACCGAACTCTTTATACATCAGAACACCCACGGGCGCAGGACCAACAAGGGTATCTGGAATCCTTAGATCTCCCACAGGTTCCCACCGGGGCCAGAATTATTCACAGCCCACTTTTACTGCACCTTCTCTCTGGAATTAGTCCCCTTTTTGACCACCCTCTTCAACGTCATTGCCTCTACACAGCAGGTCACCTCCTCCATGGGAGTGGCGCTTGTTGCAGTAATCCCCAAGCCGGGGAAAGACCCTACAGTATGTTCCTCATACCGCCCAATAGCCCTGCTGAACCTGGATGCCAAGATTTATTCCAAAATCCTGGCTATGCACCTCGGATCTGTGCTCCCAAGCCTTATTGACCCGGACCAGTCGGGTTTCATCAAGGGACAGCAAACCCATGATAATTTGTGGTGCATCATCCATTTAATAGAGAAGTCCCAGAGGAAAAATATCCCAGCAGCTCTTCTCTCGCTTGACGCGTGGAATGGTCCTTTTTGTTCCAGGTGCTTCGGCGCTTAGGCTTCAATGAGGCCTTTATCGGGATGATTTGCACCCACTTTCACTCTCCTAGCTCCCGAGTCCTGCTTAATGGTGCGGCTTCTTCCCCTTTTGGCATGGCGCAAGGAACAAGGCAGGGTTGCCCACTGTCCCCCCTCCTCTTCGCCTTAAGCATAGAGCCTTTGGTGCACAAAATTAGAGGGAATCCGGACATTAGGGGAATGCGTTTTAGCACAGATGATCCTAAAATATCTCTCTTTGCTGGCGATGTTCTTCTTCCGGTCACAGAACACTTGATTACCCTCTCAGCTATTCAAGAGGAGCTGGCGCTGTTTGAGCGAGCATCGGGGTTTAAGATCAACCTGATCAACCTGACCAAGTCCTTCTTACTTAATCTAACCCTTTCTCGGGAGGAGTAGAGCCAGGTGAAGAGCGAGTCGCCATTTTGCTGCACTATTAAGGAGATTACCTAACTAGGTATTCAGCACACCCCCATATCTTAGACCTCTACAAAGCTAACTTCCCTCCCCTTCTACGCCAACTGAAACACAACCTGGGCAAATGGAGTGCTGCATATATTTCGTGGTTAGGAAGGATCAATGCCATCTAAATGAATGCGCTCCGGTGGAAAAAGGCCTCTTTAAGGAGATGCGCGAAATGATAATGAAGTTTGTCTGGATGGGGAAGAGAGCCCGCTTACCCTATTGCCTGCTCGTGTGGCCACGGGGAGAGGGAGGGGCTGTCGCTGCCAGACTTTCAGGGATACTATAGGGCGGCCCAGTTGAGAGTTATTGCACAGTGGTCGTTATGGGCTTCTGAGAAGCACTGGCTTCATATAGACAGGCAGATTACCAGCCGCACCATATGGGACTTACTGTGGAAGCCAAAACACAAGAGACCGCCTAACGCTTATATCAGTATGCCAACATCCACTACATTAAAAGTATGGGACGACCTCACTAAGAGGTTGTGGATGACCACCTTTCCCTCTCCTTACACGCCTATACATTTTAATGCGGCCTTTCCCCTGGCACTACAGGAGGGACCCTTCGATGAATGGATGTCTCACGATCTCCCACCTCTTTCAGAAAGGTGAGATCCTCACATTTCAAGAATGCATGAAACAATTCTCACTCACCTCCAAGGAGGAATTCCACTACCTGTAGCTTAAACACTGGGTACAGAAACCTCTGGTGTGGCTGGCCGCTACCAGATACCTGCCTACCAGATACCTGCTCCCCATAGAAAAGTTTGCTCAGTCTGGGTCCTCCTTTAAGGGATGCATCTCCTTTCTATATGCTCTCATACAGGCCCTGGGCCCCAAGGCGACCCCACGATTTAAACGCTTCTGGGATGCATTTGTAGATACTCCTTTGGTGGACAAACAGTGGGAACACTTAAGCAAAGACATAGTGAAATTTAATCGCTCAATGTACCTAAGGGAGGCACACTACAAAATCATGTTGACTGGTACTTGTATCTCCAGAAATTGCACCAGCTATTCCCCAACACCTCGGAAAGATGCTGGTGGGGGTGTGGTCTATTGGGCGACTTTTGTCATATCTGGTGGGATTGCTCCTCCATAGAGCCCTTTTGGAAAGAAATCCTGTCCCAAATTTAACTCATGCTAGGATACCCCATTCCCCAATCCTTGGAACACATTTTATTAGGGGTGCGAGACACAACCTTGAAACGTCAAACGCAGAGTCATAAGTCCGTGGGGCATCTATTTCAACTACACCACCTTGAAGAATTATCTAGGGATGTTTCTTAATAGGCTTGACATATTTATAAGGGAACACTTGTTTCAATCTCATTAGGTGTTAAATGTAGGTTAGTATCGGAAAGTCTTGAAACTTTCTGCCTCTTTCTCAGTTCAACGAATGATAAGGGTGTATGATATTCATGGCAATATTGTTTATTATAGATATGTCAGAATATAAAAGGTGTGTGGTCTGAGACAGGTTTGATGGTCTGACTGGAATTAAGTCAGAGCTTAGGAACTTTACATAATTAGCTGACCTTAGGGTTGGTGATACTGGGAACAATGTTGTGCAAATAGATCAAGTCACGCAACCGCAATAGTTAAAGACTTATATTTCTAGTGACTATTGCACTAAGCATTGTAAGCAGAGAGCTTGTAGGTAGGGCAGCAGGATGCGCTTCAGGAAGAGGTTGATACAAGATGCTACTGTATTATCTGGAGCAACCAAGAGGCTACAAGGACAAGGGTGCTGTTTGGGCTTGAAATACTGACATAGCTGGATTCAGTAAGAAGGCATATGATCATCGAAACTAACCATGCGCGGAGTATGCATGCTGGTGCTCCGCATAGTTCCACGGAGCAAAGAAAAACCTCCGTCCAACTCCGCGGAGCTCTGCTCTGCCCCGGGACCACAGTCACCACACAAAGCAGTATAATTTTCTTTTTAAAACACCACTTAGCTTGTCTTCTGCCTGCCCTGCTCCTCGCTGAGGTGTCTGCCTTCTTACCGCGTCCTCCTCCTCATGTCCTTGTAGGTATTATGTTTTCCCTGAACTGCTGAGAGTTTCAACTGTTATCATTGTAAATGACAATAGCTTAAACTCTCGCAATTGCAAGACCTTTTGCATTGCAAATACGCTTTTTGCAAAAGCGCCCCATGCTGCGGCTTCACTTTGATAAAGGCCACCCCCTTTCTTTAGATGAGCTGCATCAAAATAAAGGTCTGCAGCTACCATTGAGGTGAAAGAGCGGAATGGGGCGATTTTACAAAAAAAAGCATTTGTTTGTCAAGTTGACAAACTAATGTTTTTTTTGTAAAGCGCCCCATGCCGCGGTTTCACTTTAAGAGCTGCCGCGGATCTTTCTTTAGTGTATCTAAAACAAGGGTTACCCTACTCACAAGAAACCAGGGTATCAATATCGTAACAAGGAACAGTGGTTTATGTGGCCTATGTATTTGGGTACTTGATAGCGGAACGCACAATGGCAAATATTTGTGTGGACAGCGAATGTCAGAGGGAGAATCAGAGTTATATACTTGATGAGGTTATTAAAATGAACACTTTTACTGAGTAATTATTTTTAGCACAAAAAACAACAAGTGCATGGTGTCCCAATTGAAATAAATCCTTACAACAGGGGAGGGTTGTGGGTAAGTGGTAAAAAGGTTATTATATACAAACAATGATCACAATACATTTTATTCAAATAGATTGACAGTCGTCTATTACAATGCTAAAAGCCTGTGAAGGTGGTTCGTTTGTAAAGTGTGTTGAGGACGTTTGACAATGGGCAATGGGGCGGTCTCATCAGGAGCTTATAGTAAGGGACACCTGGAATAAAATAATAAAGGAAAAATGTCCGAACTGCCAAAGCAGGAAAAATAGAGAAAATGAGGCCTTGTCAATGGCTCACTAACATTTTTATTGAAAAGTACCTGAATAGTCCCATTAGAATGCCAGTGTGATCAGTAGAAAACACCAGGGGACTGAGGTGGCTCAAGACTGAGGTGGGAGAGGAATGGAATTAAAAAAGGGGGTACTCACAGTGGGGCCCGGCTGGGCACTGTTGTTAAGAGAAGAGAGAACAGCAGTTTAGAGAAAGAATTAATATTAACGGTGTATCTGGATACATGTTATTGAAAGTACTCACCCACGGTGAGGGGACACGTGGGTTGACAGTCCTATTCGGTGGTTGGTCCAGTTGAGATACAAAGTTGATTGATCTCCATACAGGGAAATTCCACCTTGGTCATAAATATGGAAAAGTAACAAGGGCACGGGCAGTCGTCAACTGATTCAGATCTATGCAGAGAGCAGAGAGGCCTTCAGTTAAAAAGCATTTGCTTGTCAAGTTGACAAACAAATGTTTTTTTTTTGTAAATGCGCCCCATGCTGTGGTTCACTTTAATAGTTGCTGCGGACCTTTCTTTAGACGCGGCTTATCAAAAGAAAGGGGTGTGGCCTCTATTAACATGAAAGTGTGGCATGGGGCATGTGTAAACAAAAGAAAAGTGAATAAATATGGAGAAAAAATCAAGTGGCTGCATTCGGCGGCGCAAATAACACAAAGGTACGGCCGCCACTGTGGCGTTCCGTGCTATTAAAAAATATATATACAAAGCATTAGTAGAGAGCATGTCTTGCATGCAACAGCAGGCAGGTGAAAACCATTTAAAGAAAAGGTGCTCGGAGGCAGTAATTAAAGCTTGCCCAATAACAAGACAAGTAAGAGGGCCAGTCTCCTTATAGGAGGTTGCAAGATGAGACAAGGCAGTAGTAAGGAGGAACTTCGAAGCCTATAGTCCAATGAAAAGCCACGGTTTACAAAGGACAATGACACAAGCCAATGAAAATTATGGGCGGAGAATAGGCGGAGCTTCAAGTGCATACCTGAATACAGCATGCCTTGCAGAGCAGCGCATGCGCTGCCCAAGCAGGACCTAAAAATGATTGATATATCATGAATGCTACTGTGAACTGTATAATGGAAATGATGACAATCTGTTCAGAACAAGTAATAATGTATATCAGACTAATTCATTTTGCGGGTGTAAATTATTTATATCTTTGTATGCTGCTTCTATACTCCCCATGATCTATTCTTCATGCCTATGAGTGCCGTGGTTGCATCCTTCTTGATTGGTAGTGGTCTGATTCAAGGTAATCAATGGGTGTGAGGTTGAGTAGGGAAGTGGGGAAGTGCCGTTGACCTCAATATGTTCCCTTTAGTTTTGTTTCTATTCTCAGCAGTGCATGCATCTCCAAATTCATAAGCTCTAAGTACAGTATTGTTGGACTTGGCCCTTCTGGCAGGTTCACCCCTGAACTTTTTTGCTTTTTACTGGTGACTTGGTGTGGTAATTTTTTGGTTTCTGCGCACTTTCCCTGTGTCCCAGGGTAAAGTGCGTGCGTGCTCTGAGTGCATGTGGTGAGATAGGCCTGCCCTCCCATAGGAATGCATGGGGTGTGTATGTGTCCCTAGTAGTTCCTGATGCGTGGGGTGTGCAGGCCCGAGTTTGGTATGTGCGGACTCGTGGGAGTGAATGCTGCGCGATGATGTGTGCGGCGTGCATGTACCTAGTGTGGAAGTGCCACTTCTAGAGGTGGGCACTTCTGTGTGCAGTGTGTCTGTCGCGTGATTGGCTGGTCATGTCATGTGACGGGCTAGGGATTCCCCAGAGTCAGGATGAGTCACCCAGTGGTGAATGGGGAGATCAGCAGCTAGATGGGTGGGAGGAGTACACCTGGGTCCTGAATAGGACAGGGTTTTCCACACACAATGCTGGCTCCACCCCCTGTGGTGCGACTGATGACCCTAGCCCTGCCAGTGAATAGGGTGAGGGGCTGAGCACATCAAGGGTGCTCCCCAACCAGCTGCGACTGGTTTTCCCCCTCACCCTGAGTCAAGAACAAAGGGTTTCACTATATAAAAATGGGGCTGTGTCCCCACAGAAACTGTTCTGCTTTGGATCCTGCCTGAGGGGGCTGCTGCTGCTGCTTCTGGGCCAGAGGACCGCCACTTGGACTACCTCCCTGCCTGGAGGCCCAGTGAGCTGGCTCTGGGCCCAGCCTTGCCCCCTGCCTATTCTCCTGAACTTTGCAGGACTTTCCTTCTCCCCAAAGCGCCTGGGAGCGCTTTTATTTGATTTATAGCGCTAGGAGCGCTTTGATTGGGGCACCGGCATTGGGAAGCGCTTCCCCTGAAGAACGCCTTCATTGTAGCACGGCGCTACGATAATTGAGGGAACCCCGACGTAGGGATTCCCCCGCTTTTGCCGGATTGGAAGCGGGTGCCCAGCCCGCATTGCCGTGGTCGTTGGCGGGTGCCTACCCCGCTTATTTCATTATTTCTCTAGCGGGAGCCCACCCCGCATACTGATGCCGCCGCGGGTGCCCACCCCGCCAGGAACCTGTTGGTGGAAGGAGAGCGGGTGCCCACCCCGCATTTTTGCCGATCCTAAGGCGGGTGCCCACCCCGCAGTGCGGTGTCCGTTTGCGGGTGCCCCTCACTCTCCTTTACTTATGTTAAATGTAGGCGGGAGCCTACCCCGCATATCCACTGATCTATATCCCTAGCGGGTGCCCACCCCGCCAGGGACGGTGTAGTTAACCCACGGGAGCCTACCCCGTATTGCCTCCAACCTTGCCAAAGCACCGCGCCGGCTCCCCGGTGACGTGAGAGGGGAGCCGCGCTACGATTGGTTCTCGCACCGGGAGTTGCCCGGCAACTGGAAAGCGTCCTCGAGGACGTCAGGCCTGTGCACGATCGAGCGAGGCCCCTGCGCATGCCCCAGGACTGTCCCGGAGGGAAGCCCCGGAGACTCCATCGTGCCGACCGTCGCCCGGAAGCTCTAAAGCCCGCGGGAGGAAGCTGGGGGAGCCAGCAGGCCGGTACCGAGGAGCGGAGTCCCCAGAGAACAGCCCGGTAAGTAAGCAAGGGCTGTGGGGACTCCGTCTGTGTGGTGGTGGTTAGGGGGTGTCGGGGCACAGTTTCGGTGCCCGTCTCGAGCACGCAGTGCACATTTCCGCTGCCCCACCTGACAGTGGGCAGCGGCGTGGAGGACCTAGGCGATCTCCAGAGTCTACGTGGCTCCAGCCTAGAGGGGCATTTGTGTCACGGAGTAGAGCGGCCCCGGAAGGCAGCGGGCCGCTCCAACGTTGCCCCCCAATTATTTCTCGAGCCCACGAGGCTCCAAGGGGCATATTCGTTTTCAGAGCCCACGAGGCTCCAAAGAGGCGCATGGTTCTCGAGCCCCAGAGGCTCCAACGAAGGGGCATATTATTATTTAGAGCCTGCGAGGCTCTAGGGGGCATTTCAGTTGTTCAGAGCCCTGGGAGGCTCCAACGTTGGCCCCAGCATTTCTCCAGTTGCCCAGCACTTAGTGGGCAACTGCCACGTGTAGGTTGTGCTTTGTGCTCCTGGCGTGCGCTGCATGGCCCTGACTCTGCTGGACACAGGGCGTCCCCGCCCCTTCAAGGCCAGTTGGCCTAGGGACTGCCACAGTGGTGGCTTATGTGAGTTCTTGCGCATTGTACCTTTCCTGCACCTCTGAATGTGTTTATGCGTCATGTGCTTTGCTTTACACCTCTGAATGTTATGCATCATGTGTTTATGTGCTTAGACCCCTACAGGTATTGTGATACTTAGGTGGTTGTTTTCTCCTAGTACAGGTGGTGCTAGTGAGGTCCTGATTCCCTGCGCGATATTTTCCTAAGGTGGTTAGGGTTGCGTAGGTGGTACTTACCTGATACCAGTAGTTACTGGTTGTGTGCTACATATGTTATTTTGTACTACAGTATTATTCCTATGTTCTAAAAAGTGCTAATTCCTGACAGTGGTCCATGTGGCCCTGTCCCCTGTATATATAATCCCTTGTAAATTCTGCCCGTGCCTGTTGGCACATTGTAGAGTGTGTGTTTTTATCTAATGTGTTGTGTATAATACAAAGGCTATTTTTATAGAATACCTTGTGTGGAGTTTCCTTTGTGGTGGGCCTTGGGTGTTGTTGCTGGGTGCGCGCGCAAACGCTTTACACATCGCCTCAGGGATAAGCCTGTCTGCTCGTGCCAAGCTACCAAGGGGGTGAGCAGGGGTTATCTTTGGCGTGTACCTTCCTTGCCCTGACTAGAGTGGTGGTCTCCGCCTGGCTTTGGCGCAAGCCTCAGCCAACCAGAAATCGCCATTTCTAACATTGGTGGCAGCGGTGGGATTTGGACTTGCGTTTGTGCTGTACCGCAGCAGCAACTGGCCGCACTACAAAACTCTGCATTTAGATAAATCACATGGTATAGGGATTATTGTTCTAAGTTTGTTGTTAAATGTCATTTCTTTGGAAATGTGGTTTTGTGCACTGTGAGTTAGGTGTCCCTAGCTCGGGAGGGTAGATCATCCCCCTTAGTGCATGGTGTTTCTGGATTCACCAGAGGGTGGGATCCAGTGGTGGCAGCGTAATAGTGTCCTGTACATTTGTCCCCCGCCCTGCGCCCAGAGTTGGTACCTGTGTCACGTGGTGGTCAGGTTGAGGAATCAGGGGTGGTAGAAACTGCCTTACCAGTCCGAGGGGAGGGTTGTGTGTGGATGAGTGGTGTGTGGCACTAGGCAAGTGAGTGTGAGTTCTCTGGGATAGAGAGCTTGCTGAATCCTTTTAGTGAATTGTGTACTCCTGTTAAGCTCAGACCCCTAGGTTCCCTGTGTAATCTTTTCACCAGAACGTCCGCCAGAATGGAACCTGCTTTTGATCTCAGTGATCTAATTTATTACAGTATGCAGGAGTTGGAAAGGTTCTGTAGAGAGAGAGGCATAGGGGTGAGAGAGTCAGACACTATGTGTGAACTTAGGGGCCACATGATCCAGTGGGTTAAGAGGCAAAGGGATCTTGAGCGCAGTACGGAAAGGGCCCAGGCCTCACACCTGGAGGGTGGTGGGTCTGTGGGGAGCCCTGAAGATTCAGAAGAGGAGGTAGAGGATGACAATACCTGGACGCCAGTAGAGAGTGAAGACCCCATAGGTAGGGCATCCCTTGCTGGGTCCAGAGTAGGAGGCAGCGCCTCATCCCTTTCCCTGTCCCCAGAGGAGTGGGAAGATAGGAGGAAAGAAAGGGAGCACCAGCTGATGTTAGAAAAGCTCAGGTTGCAGCGTGCCCAGGCTATGGCGCAGCTGGAGGTCAAAAGACAGATGGCGGAGGCTGAGAGGGCCTTTGCCAGAGAGAAATCAGCTCTGGAGGGTAGGTTATCCACTGAGCGCAGTTGTGGTTTTCTGGACTCCCCAGGGAGGGTTGAGTCCAGTGGTAGCAGCCAGATAGATTCCAGTGTAGGAAATCCCAGTCCCAGTTCCCCCAGTCTGGTACCTGTTCCCCAGGAGGAGGAGTTAAGGTTGAAGTTCAGGGGCAGTAGGAAACTGTCTCACCAGTCTTGGGAGGAGTTTGTGGATGAATGTGAGGATGCCCTGTTTGATTGGATAAGAGTTCCCGCAGAAGCTGATTATGATAAACTGTGTGATCTGATTCTCAGAGAACACCTGCTCAATTGTTGTGCGCCGGGGTTGCGCCAACACCTGTTAGGGTGTGGAGTGTCTGCACCATTTGAGCTTGGAGATGAAGCAGAGCGCTGGGAAAGGGCTAGAGGTTCTCTAGAGTCATTAGGGAGTGACTCCAAAAGTAGTGGGTCAGGTATCTTCCAGCCCAGCGTGGTGGAAGAGGCTCAGTGTGGCCCAGCTAGGTCCCAGGATAGCGAGGAGGGTGTAGGGGCTCACTGCCTGGCTCAGTGGAGCAGGAGTGAGAGGGTGACCGAGGGTCCCCGGACGTACGAAACCCTGCCTCAGGACTTGGATGGTTTCATGAGGGAACACCAAGTTGGGGACCTAGGCTGTCCTGTTAGCCCATTTGAGGAAGATCTCCTGGTGAGTAGAGGACCTAGAGCACCTGTAACCAGGGCTCCTATGGTTCTAGAGGCTGGCAGTACAGCTCCGGTAGGGAGGGTACAGGAGTCCAGCGTGAGTGATTGGGGGATGAGTTCCCCAGTGGAAGAGCCTGTGGGTCAGGGACTACCCAGTTGGGCTAGGATCCCGTGTAGTGGCCAGGTTGGCACCACTTCTGTTCTGGGGGATCTCCGCGCACTGTCAGGTGGACAGGGGACGGGAGATCAGCGTCAGACAGACAGTCGCTCGGCATATGTGTCCTTTGATAGCCTCAGGGGGATGGAGTGGAAATCCCCAGAAGTCCTGGAGTGCCAGGCAATTATTCCACCAAAGGTTCTAGGCCGGAGGTTGGAAGGCCAGGTTCGGGATCAGCCTGACCTGAAGGGTGGGACGTCTGTAACCAGCGTCCCGACCGGTTCTTCTTCCAGAGGTACCGCCCCAGTTGGTAGGGAGCAGGGCTCTGGAAGGGGGTGCAGAGGGTGGGAGAGCCCACCTCTGCCCCCGGTACAACCTGAGGGGTTAAACCCTGGGTTGGAATGGCGTTCTAGGTGTACCCCTCGCCAGAGGAGGAGGAACCCTAGGAGAAGAGGTAGGGGGAGGAGAGCCTTCCCTGAGACTCCTGGTCCGCCTGAGGGTGTAGACCCCAGGCTGGAGAACCAGTGGCAGTCTAGTCCTGTCTTGCAGAGAGGAAGAGTGGAGAATGGCCGCTATGTGCCAGGGGTTACTACCCCCCACTCTGTGATTAGGCAAAGACCGGTGGCACCTGGGTGGCCTAGGGCCTGGTCTTGGCCGCGGACAGCTTGGGAGTACCAGTGGGGTAGCCCAGTTGGTCCAGACAGTGGTGTTAAAAAGAATTCCATGGGTTCACCGTGGCGTAGAACCGGAGGGTGTCCCTGCAGTTGCGGGCCCGCGTCCGTGTTCTATCGCCCCAAGCAGGGAAGTCCATCACGGTGGTGATTGGGCTGCCCTGCGTTTTGGCTGGGAGGGGGTTGTGTTGGACTTGGCCCTTCTGGCAGGTTCACCCCTGAACTTTTTTGCTTTTTACTGGTGACTTGGTGTGGTAATTTTTTGGTTTCTGCGCACTTTCCCTGTGTCCCAGGGTAAAGTGCGTGCGTGCTCTGAGTGCATGTGGTGAGATAGGCCTGCCCTCCCATAGGAATGCATGGGGAGTGTATGTGTCCCTAGTAGTTCCTGATGCGTGGGGTGTGCAGGCCCGAGTTTGGTATGTGCGGCCAGTTGTTGCTGGGTGCGCGCGCAAACGCTTTACACATCGCCTCAGGGATAAGCCTGTCTGCTCGTGCCAAGCTACCAAGGGGGTGAGCAGGGGTTATCTTTGGCGTGTACCTTCCTTGCCCTGACTAGAGTGGTGGTTTCCTCCTGGCTTTGGCGCAAGCCTCAGCCAACCAGAAATCGCCATTTCTAACATTGGTGGCAGCGTCGCCATTTCTAACAAGTATGATTTGCTGTTTACTGTACCTGCAGCCAGCGTGCAAGGCAGGGTCGGCCTAAAACACAAAATAGCCCAAGGGACCAAAGTAAAATGGACCTCATTAACAAACAAGATAGCTAAATAAAAGTGGCCCAAATTTTCAAATCGGACTGGTTTTGTACTTGTAAACATGCTGTATGGGTATTTTGCAAGGTATGGGAGAATGCATACATTTGTGTTTGCTGAAGGTAATGCTGGTGATAATATCAGGGAAATCAACAGTAAACACAGGCTTACCTGACCATATGTGGCCCACACACTACTAAAACAAGCATTTGCAATGCAAGAGATCACGCATTACTGAAATTTTGAACTATTGGCATTGCTCATAATAATGTTTCTTTGATTTTTATTTTTTTGTCAACAAATATCCCAGCAGTAACATAAGTAATAAAAGAAAGTTCACAAAAAGGCAAGGGTGTAGTACTATGGACTATAACTAAGTGTCCCTGTGGAGTTATAAAATGACCTCCATTAGCCATATAAGGTACTGCACCCTTAATGCAATAATAAAGATAAAGATTGCAGTTGAGCATACGTTTCCATGCATTTTTAAAACTCTTGCTAACAAAAATCTCACTTCCAATAAAAAATAAATGGAAACATATGCTCAGCTGCAATCTTTAACTTTCTAATTGAACTAAGATGCAGTAAATTATGTGGCTAATAGTGGTCCCTTTACAACTCCGCAGGGACACCTAGTAACAGCCTCTGCAAAACATTATTATTTGCAATGCAAATAGCTGAAACTTTCAGTAATGTGAGACCTATTGCATTGCAAATGCAAGTTTTGTAGTACTGAAGCTCTGTTGGTTCAAAGTACTGCAAAGCACAGGATTACAATTGCAATTGTAACTGCTTTTATATATCGCTTACTACCACTGACGAGGCGTCGCAGCACTTCTTAGCGAGTAGAATGCTACTCTGGGACCTAAAAAGGATTAGTGGTGAGTTAGTATAGGGAAATATGAAATTTATTTGAACTGTGGACATGTGAGTCTGTTATTTGACTTCAAAAGGATAGTGCAGAGATAGAAGAGGGCTTGGTTTGCATTTTTATAGCGCCTGGTACCCCTGATGAAGAATTAAAGCACTTTTCGAGGAGTAGCACGCTACTCGGGAACCCAAACAGGATTAGTGGTGAATTAGTATAGGGAAATATGAAATTAATTTGGACATGTGAGTTTGTTAGTTGGATTGAAAACGATAGTGGAGGGATAGAAGAGGATGGGTCTAGAAAGTGTTTATTTGGAGATCATAGCAGCAGGAGCATGTTTGGGATGAGTAGAGGGGGAGGGCAAGAGTCAGAGGGAATAGTAGCGCATGTCGCTGTGTCATTGATGGTCCTGCTAATGGAATTCAGTTTTCGGTTTGTATGACAGCCAAAGTTTCACCCAGAGGAATCTGTCCCACCTTCAGATCTCTCTCATACCACTAACTTCTATGAAACCATTCCAACCAGTGAATCACCTCTTCTCAAGGGGACAAAATGGTGACAAGAGCTGGCTGTCTGTTTGGCATGGCAGTAGTGACAGCCCCTTAGAGGCGGCCAGGCTGGCGACTATGCCCTTCAAGCCAAAGCTGGATCATGCAGCCCTTCCTGTACAGGTTCTTCCATGGAATGTGAGGTAATCTACATGAGGAAGCTGGTGTTGCAGTGGAAAAGGGTCTGTCTCATGCCACTTTGGAGAAACATCTGTTTATTTTATGCAGAGTACACCTGGTGAGAGAAAGCCCTCTCCAAAGTCATTTATGATATTTCTTTTGTTACTATATTTTTTAATATGGCACCTGGCACAAAGAAGGCCAACCACCACGAAGAGAAGCAAAGTTTCCCTGGGCAGGAAGCCTGGTGGCGCTATGTGAAAATTGGGCAAATGTTGCTTCTCCCAGAGAAAAGAGAGTGGCCATCCAATACACTTCACAAGGGAGCCACCACCTTGACTTGCGGAAGCCTCTAGTAAAAAATAGTGTGGCTTGGCATGGGCAACAGATTACATTAAAAAGCATTTCCTCAATCTTTAACACAGTGAACCACAACCTGCTGATTGAAGGCACCCAGAGGAAGTGCGAGCCAGTGCTTCTGAAAACGTGGCAGCATGGCAGCCAACAGAAAAGTGTTAATCAGAGGAAGAGGCAACGACAACTGCAATGCCCATCACTTTGCAGCAGCCAGACTTGCAACCAACCCAATGTGCAGTTTGACAGACAAATGAGCACGCAGTGAGTCTGTTAGAAATGGGGGTCTCTAGTTGGCAATGGCTGACCACTGTCCAAGTAGCGACCCTTCTTCCTAAGTCAGAGTAAGCGGACTACACCCTTTGATAACCCCTGCTCAACCCTATGGTAACGTAGCACAAGCAGTTAGGCTTATTTCAGAGGCAATGTGAAGCATTTATGACTATACACAGTAACACAGTGAAGAACACTACAAAGGGACACCACACAAGTAGTTATAAAAAATACGTATCTTTATATATAGGCTTAACACAAGACCAATAACAGTAAAAATCCACAATACTAGGAAAATAAGTTTACTCTTAAAAAGCTGCAAAAATAGTTCAAAGTGTGCAAAGAGGAGTTCAGTTCAAGGCAGTGGTCTCTGCGCCCCTTTTACTCACAAACTACCTGGATTCTGTAGCAAAGCAACCAAAATGTCGCTAAGTAGTTGGAGCAATGATTTTCCTCACGCGAGACCAGCGATGCGTTGAATCATTGCCGCAAGGGAGGATGATGCGCTGATCTGTGTGCAGGACAAAGTGACAAACTTCTACACGCTAAACCGGCGATGCGTTGAAATCCTTGCCGCGTAGTGAGGATGATGCGCCGAGCCTGTTCCGTGTGCGATCTTGTTGCGATGAAAAGAAATGGCGCCCCGCAAGCGAGCGATGATCCTGATCCGATGAAAATGGCGAATGCTCGGCGTCCGCACTGTGAAAGTCGTGAAGCGATGAACTCGATGCAATGATCTTTGGTTAGCGAGAGCTTGGAGGCCCGCAAACATGCGATAATCTTCAGGTTAGCGAGCGTTTGGCAGCCCACAAACGTGTGATGCGATGATCTCCGGTAGCGAGCACTCAGCGGCAGCAGCGCGATGATTTTCCTAACGCTCTTCAGCTGCTGCGGCTTGCTAACGGGCGTTAGTGACGATTTTCAGCACTCTCTTCTCCACAGTAGAACTAGAGGCCCTGGAACTCACAGGAGCCTCACCTGCAGATAGAAATCCTTGCTGGGACGAAACAGGAGGCTGGTGGTGGAGTCTGATGTGCCTGAGATTCCAGCAGGAGGCTAGCTCTCTTCTAGCCCTTGGGTGATTGCTGTAGCAAAAATAAAAGTTCCTTCAAAGTCCTTTTCCTCTTCTTCCAAGTCCAGTAGTAACCACTGCAGGCCAGTCCAAGAAACAGCACACAGGCACAAGGACAGCCCTCTCCTGCAGATTCCTTCAGTTACACGGACAGAGGTTCTTCTTGTTGTCCAGGAGCAATACAAATGGTAGGGGTTTCAGCACAGATATTTATTCCCCAAAAGTCTTTGTTCTCAGAAGCTACAAGTCACTGAACCCAGCGAGAACCAGTTCTGCCCATCCCTGGAGCACTTTGTTTACCAGGCTGCATCCTTCCTTTCAGAAAGAGGGGGTCTGCCATCAAACGCACAGTGGGAGGTGGAGCCAGCATTCACCTTGCCAGGCACAGCCCTATTCAGGTCCAGGAGCTACCCCTCCCCATACTCCAATGCAGATCTCTCTATTCAACCCAGGTCTGACTCAGCCTGACCTGTCCCTCCAGAACCAGACAGCCAATACACATAACAGCAGAGCACACTGGAAGGCTTAGGCAAGAATATACCTACTTTCTAAAAGTGGTATTTTCAAACACAGAATATAAAAATAAACTTCACTAAAATATGTATTTTAATATTCTGAGCTTAGGCATACTAAATTCGTTTTTCTACCATGTTCTGTGGGTCATTTAGGACTATAGAATGTAATAACCAAACCTCCCATTCTGGCCTATGGAGAACAGGTAGTCTTGCAGTAGTGAAAAACGAAATTTGGTGTAATTCACTACCAGGACATGCTACACACATCAGATCATGTCCTACCTTACACATACAATGCACCCTACCATAGGGGTGGCTTACATGATGCCAAGGGAAGGTTCAGGGGCTGGGAAGTGAGTGTAGTTTACAGCCAAGATGGCAGTTCTAGGCTGCACACAGACACTGCAGCGGCAGGTCTGAGACACACTTTACAAGCTGCTTCTGTGGGTGGTGCAAACCAGCGCTGCAGGCCCACCAGCAGCATTTGGTTTACCAGCCCTGGGCACACACAGGCCACGCTACTAGGGACTAACAGGCAAACCGAATAAGCCAATCATGGATATACCAATTCACATGTCATCTTTACACAGGGAGCATTCGCGTTGTGGCACTGAATGGCAGTGGCACAGCGCCCAGAGCATCTATTACCAGCAAAAACAGAGGAGACAACAGCGAAAAATGGAAGGGAAACCCACGCCAATGGTGCCAGGTCTAACAGTGTCATACTGTGGTACAAAGTCTATCGGACTTGGAATTGGTCTTACCAAAATGCAAAAGAGCATTAGTGGTGACTACCAGACAAAAGGGTTCCAGGACCTTGAAAATGCGTGTTTGTCGAGAGAGAAGCTCAGGACACTATTATGAAAACATGACAGATTTTAACAATAAAAATGAGTGTTCAAAAGGGACGGCTATCTGCTCTGTTGCATGCAATGCACACCCCCTCCCTTCACTTCACTCGCTCCCTTAACAGGGCATGGGTTCTGCATCTCATCATTGCTATGTACAGCACTCATAATAGAAAAAGGCTTTTGTGATACAGGTCTGGACATCATTTCCCCAGTGAGGTGTGTATCGGGGATGTCTACAATCACAAACACAGCATATCCATTAGTTCCATATTTTTATGACTTTCAGGAAAAACATCCTTACTGTCACTTAAAGAGGAAAGTTTCCCTGAAGTTTTAGACCTGCAGGAAAATTTGATGGTAATGAATTTATTGGAGGCACAGCGTGTGATGGGTCCCCTCCCATCCAGAGTCTCTCAGAATGACAGTGAGGCCACTGGGAGTGGCTTGGCTCTTTTTGAGCATCACAGCCAGCTCTAATGTTACCGGAGGTCGATTGAAAGGGGGCTGTGCAGGGTGAAAGATTAGGTGTGATGGGCATCTAAAAGGTTCTACTTTCGCTTTCAGCAGCAGCCCTCTGCCACCTTGTTTTCTGGGTGGACTCCGGCTTGCCACTGAACGAAAATAAAAAGTAATGCAAGCAACCAAAATGAGCAAAAAGATCAATGTTTTTGACAACACAAAATAATGTGTGAACAAAGTTCATTTGGGGCCAAAATGACAAAAGGAAGGGAGAATAGCCATGGCAGGACAGTAACAAAATGGACTGAGCGAGGAGAGCAATGTGGAGAGAGACAAAAAGAAAAGTGAAACAGCAAAGTGGAGAAGAATGATAAAAATATGGGAAGGGGAAAAGGAAATCAAGTGAGGAAGAAAGGTAGAGGAGAGAGGATAAGAGTACTAGATATGCAGACAGATGGAGGGAGTGGGGGAAGAGATTAGGCAGTTGAAGTGATGAACGACAGCGGAGAGATGGGCAGAAAGTGTTAATGACAGACAGCTGGAATGTGAAAGTGGTGAATTGGGAGGAAAGTCGTATAGGATATGGTGTAATGGCCAGAGCTGCCGACTTTGGAGTTTGAGAACCAGGTTTTAATCTCGCCTCGGCTCAACATTCTGTGATTCAGGGCATATCACTAATTATCCCAGTGCCTAAAATAAATAATTGTGTCTATGTAAAACACTTCAATACCTTTGGGTAGAGTTTATGCTATATAAAACTACAAAAAAAGTGAAAGGCAAAGGAAATGATGGAGAGGAGAGGAAAGCAGGCGAGGATGTCAAACATTTCCTGCTCTGCATGCAAAAGGAAGGATGTTTACTACCTCGCATGCAGTATCCCGATTCTCTACCTCAGTCTAGGGCTTAGTTTAGAGGTTGTTGGCATTCCAAGGGGTAGTGCTAAATGTAGATTACAATCCACCAGTGGGATGTCCTTAATCAAAGTAATGGAATGGTAAAGGAAATTCCACCTGTGGATTCTCCTTTGGTTTAGGAGCTGTCTCCAGGCACAGAAGGACTTTCCATAACTGTCTGAAGCAAAGTAATAAAGGGGACAGAAAAGAATATAACAATAAGTATAGTACAAAGAAATTCATGGGCCAGAGGGATGTGAAAGAGGCTGACAGGAAAATCAAGCAAGATGGGAGAAAAAAAGAAAGGTTTGCAAGACAGAGCAATGAAATAAAACTTAAAGGAGAGATACAAAATTAAAGGAGGAATAAGGGCCTGAGAGATATACAAATAACTGAAAAAAGAGCTGAATCCCATCCTCGTCGCCAATTGAAGTGACCTGGTTCCATAGGATGATGTGACACAGCAGACGTAGCCAGTATATATCTTTAGGTGTATTTATTAAGATATTAAGTCCATGGTATAGCCCCACCAGGAGCAGCCTGCTAGCTGCTCAGCCCATCCTCTCCTAACTGTCTCTCACCACACCAACATTCCAGTCACGTCATCATTCCACATGGAACACTCACACTGGCTGAGCAGCTAACTACAAAATACAGGAGTACAATTTATCTTATATGAAGATACTACAAGAGCCCACAGAGAGGACAGGAGTGGGGGGGGATGTGTAGACAGAGAGAAAGAAAATAAAAGCGAGAGGAAATGTGAGAGACTGAGTGAAGCACATAGGTAGAATGAGAGACACCAAGGAGAGGAAAAGAACTAGAGTATGAGAGAAAAAGAAAGAACGAGTAGAGGATCAAAAATTGATTGGAGAACGAGAGGGGTGCACACAGTAAGTAAGAAAGGGGTATAGAGAGAATGAAAGTCATATGAGTGAATTCCTGCAGCTTTTCCAGATTCAGATCAAGTCTCTACCCACAAAACAAAAGACATCAAGTATGAAGTAGTATGCAATCCCCAAAGACATCGCTTGCAAAGAGGCTCCTGAGTGACAACCAAAAGACGAAGACCCCTGGTTCCTTGAAGTTGCACAGAAGACTCCAGACACTATGGATGCGGATCGTTCGGCGACTCATGGCCTGATATAATACAGGATATTCAGGGATCTTTGGGGGAAGCACAGACTAATGGACAAATAGGCAGCTAACACGTTCAGGCACCCAAAGTAGAGAAATGTATTGGGCTGAAGATGAGGTGATGAGTCCTGTGTGTGAATTGCAGTGGAATAATGTTATGTTTAGTGGTGGTCTTGGCCAATGCTACCAAATCAATGAGTTTAGAATGCTTAATTTATCAGAGATTTCTCCCAAAATTGCTCCCAATACTAAGCAATGTTTCATGAAAGGTCATTATCAGCAAATTTGGGCCACTTAGTCATTTGGTGCCCGGGCCTAATTGTGTTCCCAATCCGACCCTGTGTACCTCCTTTAACCACTCAGCATGCATTAGGAGCTGGGGCTCTGCAGATTCCTCAGAGTGATTAATACACTGAAATACAATTATGTTTCTACATACCAAAGGGCTGCCAGTGCCTGGCAGTGATGGCATGAGAATGCATGGTGGGGGGTTCATTCATCCAGTCAACTGTGCAGGCAGGGTGTCAGAGCGAGGGGATGGGGCACATGAAATTCACAAACTGCGCGCGGATGCAGCCCGAAATTACCACTTTACATTTTGAAAATTAATATCTTCTGCTCTTTTTTTTCTCCTTAATCCGACTCTAATTCTTGCAGTTGTGTCTCTAACCTCTATCAGTGAAGGCTGCTGCGCAGCTTGATGCAAACATGCTCCGACAGCAAATTAAAGCACCACAGAGGTTTCTAGGCAGGCAGGAGTGGATTCCTTGTGACAAGCACAAACTTTTGCTGTTCCTGTTCGCAGCTGTTTGCCCTAATCGATGCGCCAGAATGAGGGGCCACAAGTGGTCAAACGGTTTTCCTAAAAAACGAAAAAACAGGAAAACACTAAATAGCTAGAGCTTGCTTTCTGTAAAAAATGTTAATAGCCAGCTCGCCGTATTGTGCTCCATGCCCGCTTTTATTTTAACATCGGCCACGCACCTTTCTTTACACACAACTCATCTAAAGAAAGGGGTGTGGCTGCCATTAAAGTGAAGGCGCGGCATGAAGTGCTTTAAAAATAAAATTTAAAAAAAGCATTTGCCTGTGAACTTTCCAAACAAATGCTTTTCTTTGAAAAAGCGCCGCATGCCGCTCTTTCACTTTAATCGTGGCCACATCCTTTTCTTTACATGTAGCTCATCTAACAAAAGAGGAGTGGCTGCTGTTAAAGTAAAAGCGGGGCATGGAGCGCAATCCGGCGAGCTGGCATATAGATAGATAGGGGACAGCACCCTCAAGGTGGGCTGAGGACACCATTGTTGACCTTTTGCCTGTGTTAATGTAAAAGCGGGTGCCATGCTAAAACCTACAGCGTGGTGGCCGGGGGCAGGAGGGGGCTGCAGGTGCCATTGTTGACTGTGCGCCCCTGCTGTTAATTTAAAAGAGCGAAAATACGGAGGTTTGCATAAATAAATAAGTTATAGCGCGACGACCATTAAGCGGATGCCGTGCTGAGTTGCTAAAACACATCGAAGTGGCAAAGAGTTTGCAAGCTGAGCATTCCCGTTCGGCATCTATTGTTACTTAGTTAAATAAAAGTAAATACATTTTAAAAAAGAAAAGTCGTGCAGTGAGCTACAAAACAAGAAATGCAAATGCAATGACAGTTAGGAAGCAGCCACCATTACTGAAGCTGGCCCGCCCTGAGTGCTGTGGAGATTAATTAGGTAAATATTTCTCCAACCTGCTAATGAAATCTCCTGAGTTAGGACACATGTAAATGGCCAGTCCGCATAGGAGGTAACAGCAGGAGACAGGTAGGTACAAAGGAGGGACTAATAAGCCAATTAACAAATCAGAAGCCAACATTTACAAAGGACAGTGACACAATCCAATTAAAAATATGAGCTGAGAGTGGGCGGAGCTTCAATTCCATACATGAATACAGCATGTCTCGAAGAGACAGAGCAAGCGCTGCCTAGGCGAGACCTGAAAATACTAATGTCAGCGTCATTCTAAGGATACAGTAGAGCAGAATATCATTGAAAAGGTGCATTTCCCCTCTGATGTCTCAACAGATTTGCCAGAAGATAATACAAGCATAGACATTAACACTGATAGTGTGCATTCAAAAGAATCTGATACAACCTTGCATTGCGGTAGGACAGTGACTAGGTTAGCGGGCAGTTCAAAAGTCAATCTCTAATGTGAGTGACAAATTAGAACTTAATAGTATCCTGAAATGGGACATTTCATCATCACAGGCCTCAATGAGTCATATACCTACTAGCTCACTGCTTTTCACATGCAGGGCTTGAAAGTGGAGACCTCCAGACTCTATAGGCTATATATCAGGGCATTGTGGATCATACTGGTGAGACCAAAAGAGATAGCATGAAAGCTCATATGGTGACAAAGAAATTGGAAAGTGCTATGGTACATGGTATAGATATCTTGTAACGTCTAGCAGCAATTGAAGAGCGGGGAGCAGCAATTGAATCTGACATTGGTTATGTTAAGACTCAAACCAGTGGCCATGATTCTTAATAGTCAGAATACAGTGGAACCTTGAAGATCTTGAGAATCATCATTGTCATATTCATTTACTTTTACTTGATAACTAAGAGGGCTCAGAGGGAACTGATGCAAGAGGTTTTCTGATTCAACTCTTTAAACATGTTTTCCATGAGGTTAGAGACTGGAACTGTGAGACTCAAAACAACATAGCACATAAATATTGATTTAGAGCAAAACCGTTATCAACTGAGGGATCTGGCCCAAAGGCCGACCCAAAACCAATAGTTATTCTAGTTTTAATTTTGGGAACTTTCTTCTAAAGCAGAAAATATTTGAGAAGGCACATCCTGATATGAAGAATGAATCTAATGGCCATATTTTTTTATGAGGCCTAGCTTTTGCCATATAATAGTGGAAAGAAGATTGAAGCTGCATGAAATGATTGAACCTTTCCAAGATAAGGTTTGCCAAGCATTTTTATTGAGTACTGCTAGGCTTAAAATAACCAAAAATGAAAGAGTTTGTGTGTTTCCCTATGGAATAAAGGAAATACAGTATCTAGAGACATTGCATTGACAGTTTGGAACTTACTTTAGACTTGTTATGATTGGTTATCTGTTCTCTGAGGATATTTTGGGATGTTTGAGTACATGGGGTTGTTTTGCCTCTTAGCACAAAGGGTGAAAGGGTGGTGGATGGTTGATATGGTGGTTTAAGTGAAGCTTGCTGGGTGGTGGAGCAGAGTGTAATATACAACCAAGGAATTCTTTGTTGCACAGGGTTCCCTATATAAGTGGGAAGGGGGAGTGGTTATGAGAGTACAGGTCTTATATGGGTAGGATTGGACACTGGTTCAGAAGGTAGAAGCATCAAGGGTATGTAGAGGAGCAGAGGAGAGGGTCAGGATGTGGAGGGAGGAGGTAGAGGGTTTTACATTTTTAGGAAGAGATGTGAAGTTTACATTGAATTTAGATTTTAAGGTAACACATGTATACTATATAGTTAGAAGGAACAGTAGAAGGATGGTACTGAGACAAGTGCTTGGTGGAATTTGTCGGGAGCAGGTGTCATACTCTTTATTTATCTTCGTGTAATGGGTAATATGGATAATATGTGGATTGCAACTGTATTAGGGCACCTTAACATTTGGAAAGAAAAGATATTGTGGCAGAGGAACTTAGATTGTTTAAACCCGGGTATGATCTGTAGTCAAGAAACCCATATTTAGTATAGGAAGAAATACTTATTTAATAGTATGGGATACGAATAGCTGGTTTTCATTATACAGGCGACTTCAATAAAGAGTGTGGCTATTGTGGCTAAAAGAAAATGCAGTGTTAAAAGAAGGCCTGGGATAAGTTTGGATGTTGAGCAATTGTAGCAGGCCAATTATTGAACACTAAGTGCATGAACTTTTCAATATATGGCCTTACAAGGGCCCTAGTACTGACACAATAGACGCTCCCAGTGATAATCTGTGGCAACTTCAGTGGTATCTTGAATATATATCACACTGCTTATTACGCAGGATGAAAATCTAAAAGTAAAAAGCACTATCAGCACAAATTAAATTGCATGGCTGACTGATGCCTGGCAGAACACAACACTCCTGATCCAGGGTATACTTTCAACTCATATGCCCACAAAAATGATAAAAGAGTAAATTATTTCTCACTTGCCCAAAGTTTAGTAAGTAATGCTCGGTTGGAAAAGCAGCCTAGGATATCTTCAGACCATAAACCTCCATTGCTGAATTTAAATCCAACAAGCAACTAAAGAAAGATTGCGATGAGTGTTTCAGACAGCTCTGTTAGTAGCCCTTGAATATGCTGATCATAAGAATCAATGGATCCTAGATTTTTGGGGTGGAATTGGGATAGCGCACTGCTCCAACTTGTTTGGGACACATTTAGAGCAGGCATCAGAGGGGAGGTTATGAGTTATTCATTGAAGCAGGAAAGGCAGTAATTATGCTCACTCCGGATATTACGGGAGCTGTTCGGTAGGTTAGAAGAAAAACAACGTATTAGATGATGTAGGCCTGGAAATGATGTTACTATAATAAAATACCAGACTGCAATGGTTAAGGCCTAGATTTATAGTTTTCATGGGACAATTGTAGCTCAAAATATCAGATACAAAACTGAACAATAATGAATACTGTGACAGCATTCGAAAAGTATTGGTCCTGAAGACTCATCAAAGAGAGGCAAAGAGTATGATCACAGCTATACTAAACAAACAGGGGCATTTGATAAATGGGCATGAAGAAATTACTAAGGTTTTCAAGGATTACTATCAGTTTCTCAATTCATAGGATGATAACCCCACAATATACTTGATCAATTCGTTTTTTGGTGCGATTTTGTCAGGAACGCTCCCGTTTATGCTAGGCATCATGATGACAAGGAAAGACATGTCTCCATAAAGATCCCGGCAGCCAAGTATCCGCGTTGGAGGAGAATTAGTCCTGGTTGGAGGTCCTTCTTGTGCGCAGTTATTGGCAATTTGAAGCACCCCTTAGCAGGGGATCGAGACTCGACTGTGTCCACTTTCAGTGGTGTGCGCGGTCTAGTAGTACGCCCTCGAGACGCTTCGGAAGAACTGATGCGCATGCGCGAAGATCGCGCGGCGCACTTCAACGATTTGAAAACCGTTGACAGGAGCGTTCTCCCTCAGCGCTTCCCGTCAACCAAGTGAAGTACCTCAGAGAACTTATAAGATGACTCAAAGTTATTAGTAGGGAAGTAGCGAATGCTATCTTGTAATTCTTGCATGTATATTAGTTTTCTCAAGCCTTTTCTGAAATTCTTTACCAGAGAAACAAGGTGAAAACCAGAGCAGCTTCTGACCTCCATCGAGGAAAAAAGGCAAGAGTCGAAGTTTGGTAAGGGGAGTTGCTTCTGTGAAGAGAAGAGCCCCCCGTTTCACAAGTAAGAGTGTTCAAGTGATTTTCAAAGTCCACGTTTGCAGACTAAGAGACTGTTGGTGATTGAGAGTAGCAGTAACAAGGAATCATTCAACCTAGAGCTCTAGAGGTTATCAAGAACTGAACCAAAAAGAACTAAGTTATGGTTGGACTTCCAAATTGATTGAGAACTACTCCTGAGGAACTCAGTATATTCTTCTATTTAACCTTGAGGGATATACATGTTATCTATGTGAGAAACTTCCTAAAAGCAAGGTGACATTCAAGCTCTTGGGAGTTTCCTTCCAGTCGGTCAGATAATTACACAATCCAGACAAGGCATATAGAGAGGAGCTAGCCTCAGCTGGGACTCAGGTAAATAGGTATAAAATAGAAAGAGAGAGAGCAAGAGAGGTAATTGAGAACTTTGGGCAAGTTTATGTTGTGTTCTCTTTTGCAGGTGACTTTCTTTCTGAACATAGAAGTGAGGAGAGCGACCTGAGTCAAGAGGCAGTCTCTCTTGTTTTGTCTTCCACTTCCCCTTTCCCCCGGGCTGAAGTCAGTGACAGTTGTCTTCACCTGTCGCTGGCTTTGGCAGGAAGGAATTGGGACTAGTCATCTGCCTCCGAGGGAATCGACCCCCTGCCGTTTAAGCAGTTCTGACAGATTGAAGTGCCCGCCTCTTAATTGAGGATTGCAGATTCCCTCCTGGGCAGTATGGCTGAGGGTATAGATTTAAAATCCTTGACTAGTATTTTGACCAATATGCAGGAACAATTAAATAGTGCCCTAGATGATAACAAATCCCTGAGGGAGGAAGTTAAGAGGTCTAGTCATGAATCCATGCAAACAAGGCAGAAATTAGATGAGTTGGTGGCTTCAGGGTCAGTTCTTAAGGGTTCCCTACCTACGTCAAGTTACCCCTCCTCTGCAGACATTTCCACTCAAGTCATTCACGCAATCTCGCCAATCATTCCTTTGGCGCCCCCAGAAAGATTTGGTGGAGATCCTCTTAAGGCGCAAATATTTTTGACCCAGTGCTCGTTGCACTTTTTATGTCGCCCAGTGATCTTTGCTGAAGATCAATCTAAAGTGGCCTTTATCCTGTCGTATCTGAATGGCGATGCAGCTGCCTGGTCTATGTCTCTGGTCACCCGGAATGATCCAGTTTTGTATGATTTTGAAGGTTTCAAAAAAGAATTTTCAAGGATTTTCGATCGACGCTCTGCATCCCAAGCTACGGATAATGAGTTGTTAGAACTCAAGCAAGGATCTCGAGACCTTGTAGGATATCTGGCGCAGTTTAATAAATTGATTGTAGAGACCAATTGGCCAGAAGAAAAAAGAGCAGCCATATTTTATAGAGGATTGAAGGATGACCTAAAAGATGCGCTCGCCCAAATTCCTCGAAGACCCACAGAAATTTCAGAACTAATAGATTTGGTGCTACAGCTCGATCACAGACTGAGTGAGCGACGCAGTGAAAAGAAAAAAGACTTTCGACCTTTTCCTCCTCGCTTTGACCGAGTTAAGACGGAAACTCACAAGACTTCAGACGGGGCTTCCACCGAAGAACCAATGCAAATTGGATCCGTCAGAGGGCCCCTGACTAAAGAAGAAAAAGAGCGTCGACGAAGTGCACAACTCTGTTTATATTGTGGATCAGCAGGGCATTTTGTAAAAGAGTGTCCAAAAAGACCAAAGGTTTCTCAGCAGGGAAAAGACAAGCTTCACCCGTAGAAGGAGCTGCGCGGGTGGAAGCAACTACTAAGTCAGCTCAAGAACCTCAGCAAGTTGTGAACACTTTACAGTCTGCCGCTCCCCATTTGGTAGTCTCCTTTACCATAAGTTTTCGAGGATTGGAAATAAAGAAGGTCTCAGTGATGTTAGATTCAGGGGCTACCGGAAATTTTTGTGACATCAATTATGCCCGCCAGCAAGGAATCAAGTTTGTCAAAAAAGAAATTCTGGAGGCAGTGAGGGCTGTGGATGGTACAAATCTATCTTCAGGACCTATCACCCACGAAACTGAATTAGTTCAATTAAAAGGACTAAATGGTCATTCGGAGTACATGACGTTCAATCTAATTGATGCTCCTCAGTTTCAATTAATTTTAGGACTTCCTTGGCTGACAGAGCACAATCCAAGCATAAATTGGAGTAAGAGAACAGTTGTCATGGACTCCCCCTTCTGTAAGGAAAATAGTTTCAATGATCAGATCCAATCTAAAAAAGAATCGCCAGTTCAAGGTCTGGTCCACCATCCAGTTCAAATTTGTTCAGTGGAAACCAAAGAAATTCCATTTGAGTACAAGGATCTATCATCAGTATTTGACAAAAAAGAGGCCGAAAAACTCCCCCCTCATCGCCCATATGACTGCAAGATTGAACTAGAGCCTGGGGCAGTGCTCCCGTGCAGTCGTATATATGCCCTTACCGAAACTGAGAAACAATTTTTGAAATCTTATCTAGATCAATATCTAGCAAATGGATTCATACGCCCCTCCCAGTCCCCAGTTTCCTCTCCCCTATTTTTTATCCCCAAGAAAGATGGAGATCTTCGAGCATGTGTGGATTACAGAGCCTTGAATCAAGTGACTGTAAAAAACCGTTACCCTCTTCCTTTTATCTCAGTGTTACTGGATCAAGTAAAAGATGCCAAGGTGTACACTAAATTGGATTTAAGAGGGGCATATCATCTGATTAGAGTGGCAGCTGGCGATGAGTGGAAGACAGCGTTTCGCACCCGTTATGGATTGTTCGAATATCAAGTAATGCCATATGGGTTGTGCAACGCTCCCGCAGCCTTTCAGCATTTTGTAAATGATATCCTCGGAGAATTTTTGGACCGAGTGGCGGTGGTGTACATCGATGACATTTTGATTTTTTCACAAAACAAGGATGAGCATGTGCAACATGTGCGAGCAATTCTCACCAGGCTGTTTGAAAATCACCTTTACGTAAAATTGGAGAAGTGTGCGTTCCATGTTGAAAGGGTTGAGTTTTTGGGTTTTGTGCTCACCCCTCAAGGCGTCAGTATGGATACCACCAAGGTGAAGGCAGTGCAAGAGTGGCCATCTCCAACGAATGTCAAAGAGATTCAAAGTTTTTTGGGATTCTCCAATTTCTATCGAAGATTCATCCCAAATTTTTCCCGCGTGGTAACCCCCATTACTTGTCTCTTGAAGAAAGGAGTGAAGTTTGTCTGGGGAAAAGAAGCTGAAGAGGCTTTTCAATTTTTAAAGAAATCTTTTACTCAGTCTCCAGTTTTACTGCATCCCAAGACGGAAGATCCATTCTATGTTGAAGCAGATGCTTCGGATGTCGCCATTGGGGGAATTCTCTCTCAACGCCATGCAGACACCGGACAACTTCACCCAGTAGCCTATTTCTCCAGAAAGTTGACTCCACCAGAGTGTAATTATTCAATTGCCGACAAGGAGTTGTTGGCAGTGAAATGTGCTTTTATCGAGTGGCGACATTACTTGATGGGAGCTAAGCACAAAGTCACAGTGTTCACTGACCATCGCAACTTGCAATTTTTAAAGTCTGCTCGCACTCTAACTTCCAGGCAATTGCGATGGTCCTTGTTTTTTGCGGACTTCAATTTTGTGATCACTTTCCGGCCAGGGGCCAGTAATGCTAAAGCAGATGCACTCTCCAGAATCGACTCCAATTCCCAAGAAAAGATCCAAGAGTCTCAATTTATTATCCCGGAGGATAAAATTATATCAGCCACAAACCTTTCAGATTTTTCAACTGAGATTAAGAGATCGATGACTAAAACAGAAATGGATCAATGGGCCTTGGAGGAAGAAGGTAGAGAACTAAAGAATGAATTACCTTACTATGAAAATCGTCTTTTCCTTCCAACAAAGGCTCTCCAGGAAAAGGCCCTGAAGTCCTGCCATGACAATCTGTTAGCGGGTCATAAAGGAATTTGCAAGACAGTTGAATTGGTGGAAAGAAATTTTTGGTGGCCAGGGATGAGACCGCAGATACGACAGTTTGTGTCCACTTGTGAAAGATGTTTAAAAGGGAAATCAGACCGTAAGGCCCCGCAAGGGTTGTTAATGCCATTGTCCACTCCACCACATCCTTGGCATACGGTTTCTATGGATCTAATTGTAGATCTCCCTCCAAGTCAAGGATTTAATACCATCCTTGTAATGGTAGATACCTTTTCTAAGATGGCTCATTTTGTCCCACTTAAGAAAATTCCCAATGCTCCAAGTTTAGCTCAGTTGTTTTCCCAACACGTTGTGAGGTTACATGGGATTCCAAAAGTTTTGATTTCAGATCGAGGCTCGCAATTTGTTTCCCATTTTTGGAAGGCCTTCACTAAGAGGTTAGGAATAGATGCCCGCTATTCCACTAGTTTTCACCCGGAAACAGATGGGCAGACAGAAAGGGTGAATCAAGACCTAGAACAGTACCTTCGGCTTTATCTCTTAGATCAAGGGGCAGAGTGGTCAGAGTTGGTGTGGGCAGCAGAGTTCGCCTATAACAATGCCAAGCATTCTTCCACGGGAAATTCACCATTCTATCTAAACTATGGTAGACATCCTAGTTTAATATTAGACAAGGAAGAAAGTCCAGTCCCTGCAGTAGAGGTTTATGTAAAAGAAGTTCAAAATTCTTTAGCTCAAGTAAAAGAAAATCTAACCAAGGCTAAGACTTCTTATAAAACTCAGGCAGATAAGAAAAGGAGAATCAGTCCAGTTTTTAGCCCAGGAGATAAAGTGTGGCTATCCACTAGGAACCTCAGGTTAAAAGAAAATCGAAAGTTTCAGCCTCGCTTTATTGGTCCTTTCCAAGAAGACAAGATGCTAAATCCAGTGACAGTCAGAATCCATTTGCCTTCCTATCTCAAGGTCCATCCAACGTTTCATGTATCCCTGCTAAAAAAGAGTCCACCTAATTTGAGATGTCAGGCACCTACTAAACCAGTTTTGATTGATGGAGAAGAGGAGTTTGAGGTACATAAAATTTTAGACTCTATGTTTAGGAAGGGCAAATTGTGTTATCTGATTGACTGGAAGAACTTTGGTCCAGAGGAAAGATCATGGGAGCCTCACACCAGCATTCATGCTCCAAGATTGATCCGTGAATTTCATAAAGCCAATCCAGCAAAGCCTAGATTGAGGGAGCGCTTTTTGGTGGGAAGTACTGTCAGGAACGCTCCCGTTTATGCTAGGCATCATGATGACAAGGAAAGACATGTCTCCATAAAGATCCCGGCAGCAAAGTATCCGCGTTGGAGGAGAATTAGTCCTGGTTGGAGGTCCTTCTTGTGCGCAGTTATTGGCAATTTGAAGCACCCCTTAGCAGGGGATCGAGACTCGACTGTGTCCACTTTCAGTGGTGTGCGCGGTCTAGTAGTACGCCCTCGAGACGCTTCGGAAGAACTGATGCGCATGCGCGAAGATCGCGCGGCGCACTTCAACGATTTGAAAACCGTTGACAGGAGCGTTCTCCCTCAGCGCTTCCCGTCAACCAAGTGAAGTACCTCAGAGAACTTATAAGACGACTCAAAGTTATTAGTAGGGAAGTAGCGAATGCTATCTTGTAATTCTTGCATGTATATTAGTTTTCTCAAGCCTTTTCTGAAATTCTTTACCAGAGAAACAAGGTGAAAACCAGAGCAGCTTCTGACCTCCATCGAGGAAAAAAGGCAAGAGTCGAAGTTTGGTAAGGGGAGTTGCTTCTGTGAAGAGAAGAGCCCCCCGTTTCACAAGTAAGAGTGTTCAAGTGATTTTCAAAGTCCACGTTTGCAGACTAAGAGACTGTTGGTGATTGAGAGTAGCAGTAACAAGGAATCATTCAACCTAGAGCTCTAGAGGTTATCAAGAACTGAACTGAACCAAAAAGAACTAAGTTATGGTTGGACTTCCAAATTGATTGAGAACTACTCCTGAGGAACTCAGTATATTCTTCTATTTAACCTTGAGGGATATACATGTTATCTATGTGAGAAACTTCCTAAAAGCAAGGTGACATTCAAGCTCTTGGGAGTTTCCTTCCAGTCGGTCAGATAATTACACAATCCAGACAAGGCATATAGAGAGGAGCTAGCCTCAGCTGGGACTCAGGTAAATAGGTATAAAATAGAAAGAGAGAGAGCAAGAGAGGTAATTGAGAACTTTGGGCAAGTTTATGTTGTGTTCTCTTTTGCAGGTGACTTTCTTTCTGAACATAGAAGTGAGGAGAGCGACCTGAGTCAAGAGGCAGTCTCTCTTGTTTTGTCTTCCACTTCCCCTTTCCCCCGGGCTGAAGTCAGTGACAGTTGTCTTCACCTGTCGCTGGCTTTGGCAGGAAGGAATTGGGACTAGTCATCTGCCTCCGAGGGAATCGACCCCCTGCCGTTTAAGCAGTTCTGACAGATTTATCTAAAATCATTCTCTGAAGAAGAAAGAGCAGTAAAGGAGAGCTCAATAACTCTATCGGGAATTGATTCGGCTATTTACCAACTGGGAAAGCAGTGGGCTCCGTCAGGATACTGTTAGTGTTTTGCTTTTGCTTCAGTTAATTAATACTTCTCAAAATGCATATATTATAGAGTGCAGTGCAGCTAAATCATATTGCACCAGAATTCTGTCATATATCTGATTTAGTGATTTTAATTGAAAATGGCAAATCTCCAACATGTAAGGGGTCATATAGACCCATCTCTTTTCTAAAATCATGACAACCCATTTGAATAGACTCATTGGCAGACTGGTGTTGCTCTGGCAACATGTATTTGTTACTGGGGAGGAAAAGTAAAGCACATTAGCCATTCAACTGCTCTTTTTGATGTAGCAGAAGCTCAAAGTAATTCTGTTTGACTCTAAAAAAAAGCATTCAACAGAGTTCATTGTGTCTCTTTGTGGAGAATCTTGGTCCGGAATGAGATTCAGTTCAATATTTATTAAATCCATACAGGTTCTCTATTAATATCCCAGAGTTAGACTACACCTTATGGGGCAGGAGTTTATTAATATTACTATATCAAGGCAACATGCCAGGGATGTCTCTGCTCTGCTCTGGTATTTGCTCTTTAGATCGAGCCTTTTTTGTAGAAGATATTGTTAAATAATAAAATAGAATCCCCTTTATATGCAATATATATAACTAAGGTACTCGCATATATGCATATGATGTTGCGGTGACCATCAACCCAGATGTAGCTATTAATGAGCTAGAGCGGGAAGCTGTGCAGTTTGGGGTAGTGTCTGGTTATTAGTTAAACTGTGCTAAAATGCAGATAATCTGTAACAGTTGCACGCAGTTGATTGATGATAGATTGGTGATAAATTACATTCTCCACTTGACTAGTGGTTGGAATTTCAGTTTCCGCGGGAAAAATTATTCTGCTAAATTCATATTGGTTACTAAATAACACAGCAACAGACTTGAATGATAGAATATGCTCAAGTTTAAGATCATCAGTTGCTGCTATATTATCAAGATGATTATGATGTTTTTGAAAATGAAAACCTGCGGGCATTTAACTGTTCTTTGACGCATTTCTTATCACAATGCACTTATGACAAAAGTGTCACTGTCGCCAGTCACTGGAAGAAATTTGCCAAAATAATAAGAGGTCCATTAGAATGTAGGGCGAAAAAACACCCCAACCGCCATGGAAGTGGAAAACAATAGCCCACCAGCCCCGTGGGAAAACCGACGGACAAATTAGCACTAACCGCCCAAAAAAACGACCGCCCAGAATAACCGCCCGTAGCGGGCGGAGATGGCCAAAATCCATCCGTGGCGGTCGGAATTGAGGCGGAAAAACAACAACCCACCGCAAGTATACCGGAGACACCGCCCCTGAAATTAGTATATCCCAGATGGTCCCGCGGTACGTACCGCCGTCTCCGACCGCCGCGGTCGCACAATGGAATGAATGGGGGAGCCCACTGAAGAGCTGAAGCACAGCCACCGCGGCGGACGAACCATCAAAAATATAGTGGACGAAGCCAAAACCCCACAAGAAGGCCAAAAAGTGCACACAGAAAACTAGACATGCCTCCCAAATACACAAAACACACCCCAATGACACAACCACATGGCAAAACGAATGAAACAAATCCCAGTACAACACACCTGTCATCAACACCCCAATTGGACACACTCACATAGCTGTGTATAAAACCAGCCCATTCACTGACCACAATCCCTTGCAAAACTCCAGGAGAGAAGGGACACATATCCCAGTTGACAGGAGAGGCAAAGGACACAACATCACCAGCCACACCACACACAGCACCACCACCTCCAAACCAGCACAAATAACCCTCCTGCACAACACACACCATACACAGCACAACCACAACCACCACTCACACCCCCGCACCCACACTCACTTTGCACACCACACACCATGGCCACACAGGAAATGCCCAAATTCACTGAGAGTGAGTTGAAGGTCATGGTAGATGAGATAGTAAGAGTGGAAACACAGCTTTTTGGTACCCTGGTCCAACAGACACCATAAGCCACAAGGACACAAATGTGGGCTAGGATAGTCCAAAGGGTCAATGCAGTAGGGACCACCCAAGATTGAAAAAGGAGATCATGAAGCGGAGGAGAGGAGGAGCAAGAACCGTGAGCTGGCTCAGAGAACTGGCGGTGGCCCTTCCATTCCACGAAAAACATTCACACAATGGGAGGAGAAGGTGCTTGCCATACTGCATCCAGAGAGTCTCACAGGAGTAGCGGGGGAGTGGAGGCTGGTAAGTACAAACAAATAACTACCACCACTCTGCTATGTACTGCCTTTCACAACTACAAAGCTACACCACCTAGGATACACACCATCCATCTGCACCCCACACTCACAAAAACATGGCTCACAGATCCAACATTCACCCACTCCCATTCACCACAAACATAGCTAACAACATACCCATGGGGGCATGTGTACAGGCAGACAGCACTACAACAACCACCAGGTCCCCTGGCCCACAGCTGAGCAGGATGGATCCCTCCCCCACCCTACCCAGGAGCAGTTGGAAGCTATTGCAGTACAACAAACAATCTTACAAGTAGGTAGCCATCTTCACAATGAGGGTGTCTGGGGGTGGGGGGCCTGCACCACTACTCCCACCATGCCCCCTGTCCCACACCTGCGCAGGATGGATTCCTCCCCCCACCCCACCCAGGAGCAGTTGGAAGCCATTGCAGTACAACAAACAAACTTACAGGTAGGTAGCCATCTTCACAATGAGGGTGTCTGGGGGTGGGGGGCCTGCACTACTTCTCCTACCGTGCCCGCTGTCCAACACCTGAGAAGGATGGATCCCTCCCCCACCCCACCCAGGAGCAGTTGGAAGCCATTGCAGTACAAGAAACAAACTTACAGGTAGGTAGCCATCTTCACAATGAGGGTGTCGGGGGGGGCTGCACTACTACTCCCAACATTCCCTGTGTCCCACACCACAGCAGGATGGATCCCTCCCCCACCCCACCCAGGAGCAGTTGGACGCCATTGCAGTACAACAAACAAACTCACGGGTAGGTAGCCAGTACATGCACCCACACATTCTCCCCAAATTAAATGGTGCCATATGACAACACCAGCCCTCACATTGCACAAAGAGCCATACTTACCCCATTGCCAAGCACAGTGTGCACACAGGTAAGCCAAGGAAACTGTCACAACCACCAAAGTGGGACACCCCAATGCTCAAGTAGAAGAAAGCCAGGGTACATTCATGCACAGCAACTAGTTACATGTGCCTCACCGTGGTGCAAGTCCAACAAGGACCATTCTCAAAATATGAAAGCATGTGTGGTGACACAAATCAAGATATGCACATAACAGGACAAAGGGATGCAGGAGATGACAATGGCCAGTCCATGGCCACATGTGACGTCTGCTATGTCAGACAACTAAACCATGAGTCCAAAATTAAACACATGTTGTGCCAGGCTCTAGATGGCAACACGTCCCAGTAAACCTCAATTGGACACAGTTCGCATGGTATGCCCTGACACCTCGCACCATGGACAAGTAATGCTTGTACCACTGTATCGTGTCAGGGAGCACAGTACTGCACACAGTCAACAATGTGATGATATGTCAATTGTGCAGTGTACAAAATGTGAATGACACACAGCTAACCCATAGCTTGCCAGGTGCACTGCAATGACCATTTCCCATCTGACCCACAGGTGACCAAGAACTCACTGCAGAGGACAACACCAGCAACCTGCAGAGCCAGTCTCCACCCTCAGGACAAGGACTCCCGGATGTTGACTCCCAGGATTCCATGGATGATGAGCTTGAGGCCGGCCCATCTGGTGTGCCAGGGAGCAACAGGTCCCAGAACCCCAGCGTCCCCCAATCACATCTGCAGCAACAACAACTCAACAGCAGACCCCTGCTGTCACGGCCTGTGCAGCCACAACCACCACCACCACCACCAGTGCTGCCGGCAACACCCTCCCTGTCCCAGAGGATGCCCCGCACACACCACCCATGGAGGAGGGCAGGAAGAGGATGCGGGTGCCACAGTGGTGAGGCAACAGGTCCGTGGCAGCAGGGCAGGTGGGAGGGACAGGGTCATCCAGGGACACCAGGAGGCTGGGACCCACTCCCTGGAACACATCACCAGAGTCCTGGGCGCATGCGAACAGGCCCAGGGACGAACGGGCCAGTCAGATGATCTGTTACACGAGCTCATCCTGCTGATGAGGTATATCGACAGACGCATGGGACAAATCGTGGACCTCTTGGGCCAGCAAGTGGCGGTACTGAGGGACAGGCATGCGCATCAGACAACACCTACGCCTCCCTCTGGTGGGCTGCACACTGACAGTTCACATCCTCCCCTGTGCCCACAGAGAGGGGTAAGTCCTCAGACCCCCTCTGCAAAACGACAAAGGGGCCATCCCAAGAAGACACTGGGAGTATCTGGAGGCAAAGCACCTGCCAGACGCAAGTCACAGAGCCAGCCATGATGGCAACTCTCTCAACCACTGCATTGACTCTTTGGACTGTCCTACCCCACACTGCCTTGTGAATGGCATCTGCCTGTTGGACTGGGTCACCACAGCAATGTGGTGACTACTCGACCATCTCATCTACCACGACCGTCAACTAACTCTCCCCCAATGGAAATGTAAACCCCCCTTGCATCTCACCATGGTAAATAAAATATCCTCACACACATGTCGTTGTGTCTGCTTCATCTTTATTGCAGGGTGTACAGTCTTCAACATGATCACAATGTACCCGGACCATGGGCTGTATGTAGGCAAGGAGAAGTCAAAGGCACCTAGGGAAACACAACAGAACAACTGTCACTGGTCTGGGTGTGGCATCACAGACATCACACAAGCCCTAACACCAGAATAACCCAACATGCACATGTCACAATGGCCCCCAAGTGTCAACATACACTTCCTGTTGATGTCCCCAAATGACATGTCCTAGAAACCTTTCCAACCACCACTGAGTCTACAACTGTCTGATGCTACAATTCTCACGTGCCCCTTCACGACAACAGCAACCTCATCAGACAATGGGTATGTTGCATATTGCCACCCACTGTCAAGTGAAGTAGCAGGTGATGAGCTGTTCACGCACGTCAACACCTTCCTCCTCTCCACTGTCCTCATCACTGGACACGGCTTGGTTTGCAGGCTGGGTCCTTGGGTCCTCACCATCATCCAGGAGCAGGGGAATCTCCCTGCGAATGGCTAGGTTGTGGAGCATGCAGCATGCAACAACAATCTGACACACCTTCCCGGGCGAGTATGCCAGTGCACCTCCGGTCTTGTCCAGGCACCGGAAACGTGACTTGAACAGGCCAAAAGTGAGCTCCACCACACGAAGTGTCCTCCCATGGGCCTCATTGTAGTGGAATTCAGCCGGGGACCTGGGATTCCGCAGTGTGCTCAGCAACCAGGGACGGTTGGGATATGCACAGTCACCTATGTATGACAAACACAAATAGACATTGCAATGTCGCAGAATCTCAGGGGAGCAGGTCACACACACAGCATGCCACACGACTAGGCATACTCACCCACAATCCATGCATGCTCTGGAAGAAGAATAGCTATCAGCTGGGGCACTATGCTGTTCCTCAGGATGTAGGAGTCGTGGGCCGAGCCTGGGAATTTGGCACACACCTGTGAGATGGTCATATCTGCCAGGCACACCACCTGCACATTGATGGAGTGGTAATGCTTGCGATTGTGGCAAATGTGCTCACTTGCCTGTGGTGGCACAAGAGCGACATGGGTGCAATCAATAGCCCCAACAACATTGGGGAGGTGTCCAAGGGGATAGAAGTCTCCCTTTACAGCTGGCAATTCAGCGCCCCTGGGGAAATGGATGTATCTGCCCTTGTATAGCATCATGGCAGACTGTACATCAAGCAGCACCATGTTGAGCATCGGTTGTGACATCCCACCAGCACTGGCCACAGTCTCCTGGAATGATCCTGTTGCAAAAAAATGCAGGGCTGACATCACCTTATAAGTAGGGGTGAAAGCTGTTGGATATATCCTGCGTGGCTGCAGGTGGGGCTCCAACAGATCACAAAGGGTTTTCAGGGTGGCTCTGTCCAGGCGGCATTTGCGTATGTTCGCAACATTCTTCATGTCCTCCAGCACCGTCAAGTGACGAATCAAATTTGGCCTCCTCCTAATGGAGTTGATAGTGGACACATGTCAATACAATACACCAAGAGATGTGCACAGCATATCACGTTCAGGATGACACAACGACAACAATGACTGACATTGGAGTGAATCACAGACCAGCTTACATGGAGGGACACCTTCAGCTACACAAGGGGCACACGTGTCAACTTACACAAGACAAGTACCTCAAACACCACCTTTGGCTATGTGAATGCACATAGGGATATGACCACGGTACACATGTGCTTGCCTGGGAGTCTAGAATCCAGCATATGTGTAACTAATCAAAACCACTGTCTCCTACCTAGCTGCTGTACTGGTCACACCTTCATGCGTCATTACAACCTGGCACACATCCACCACACAATGACCACAGTGGGCGCTGGAATTATGAATGTATTCATGAGCAGATATGAGAGGCAATGCTAATTAGACCAACATTCATAGAAGCGAGCATTGCTGTGATTGACATGTGTACACATTGTACAGTCCAGGACTACACTGTCCTGCCTACACCAACATCAAATCCTCAAGTGACATGTGAGTGGGTACAGACAAATGTACGTTACACACACACAAACATGGCATGTGTAGCCATCAGTGGAGTAAATTGAACATTGGCATCGTGTGCACAATGATGTGCCATTGAACATGTTGGCACTATGCACTGTTGATGTGTGACAGATGGACATTGCCATTGCATGGCACCCATGTGGCATTAGCTACGGGGAACAGCCATTACAACGCGGTTTTTACCACGCAGTGTAGTTACATCGCATGCGTTACAACGCATGCGATGTTACAACGCTATGCCATTACAACGCAAGTCTTTACATCGACTTGCGCTAGATGGCGTGCTAACATTACAAATAGTGTAGTTTACTATCCCAACACCTTCCCTACTGTTAAGTGGACTGGAGTTGGAATAGTAAATTACACTTTTTTAATGTTAGCACGCCATCTAGCGCAAGTCGATGTAAAGACTTGCGTTGTAATGGCATAGCGTTGTAACATCGCATGCGGTGTAACACATGCGATGTAACTGCACGCGTTGTAAAAACCCGCGTTGTAATGTCATACATCCATTAGCTACTGCCTGGCACCGGCGGTGTGTCACCAGCACCCCCATACACACCAGTGCAGTACTCATAGGCATGGAGACATGTGGAAATGGCGGTTGGCATGCTCCGCCGCCAGAATGGCGGTGCCTCGTGTCAATGCATGGCACCCATATCACGGTAGCTACCGCCTGGCGGTGTGTCACCAGCACCCCCATTCACACCAGTGCAGTACTCATAGGCATGGAGACATGTGGAAATGGCGGTTGGCATGCTTTGCCACTAAAATCGCGGTAGCGCACTCCGGGCCCCAGCGGTGTTACACCGCCATGGAGCCCGCCCTAGAGCCAATAGTAAGCTCGATAGCGTTAGCATGAGGCAATTTTGAAGATTGCGGTAGGCGTGCTCCGCCACCGCGGAGGCGATCATTGGCTGCATTTGAAAGATGCACAATCGCGGTAGCGCACCCCGGGCCCCAGCGGTGTTACACCACCATGGAGCTCGCCCTAGAGCCAATGGGAAGCTGGATAGCGGTGGCATGATGCAATTTTGAAGATCGCGGTAGGCGTGCTCCGCCATCGCGGAGGCGGTCATTGGCTGCATTTGAAAAATGCACCATCGCGGTAGCGCACCCTGGGCCCCAGCGGTGTTACACCGCCATCGAGCTCACCCTAGAGCCAATGGGAAGCTCGATAGCGGTGGCATGATGCAATTTTGAAGATCGCGGTAGGCGTGCTCCGCCACCGACCGCGGAGGCGGTCATTGGATGCATTTGAAAGAGGCAGACATGGACCACCAATTGCTGCAGCTTGGCATCTTTGAAACAACCCCAGGGGGCTATATATGTGGGAGTGAGCCTCACATTGCCACTGCTCACAGAGCCTGCTGCCTGAGACCCATCACCTGCTGCCGCCTCCAGGGACTGCTGCCTGAGATCCATCACCTGCTGCTGCCTCCAGGGACTGCTGCCTGAGAGCCATCATTTGCTGCTGACTCCAGGGACTGCTGCCTGACACCCCTCACCTGCTGCTGCCTCCAGGGACTGCTGCCTGACACCCCTCACCTGCTGCTGCCTCCAGGGACTGCTGCCTGAGGACCCTCACCTGCTGCTGCCTCCAGGGACTGCTGCCTGAGGACCCTCACCTGCTGCTGACTCCAGGGACTGCTGCCTGACACCCCTCACCTGCTGCTGCCTCCAGCGACTGCTGCCTGACACCCCTCACCTGCTGCTGCCTCCAGGGACTGCTGCCTGACACCCCTCACCTGCTGCTGCCTCCAGGGACTGCTGCCTGAGGACCCTCGCAACCAAAATCCCCTGCTGTTGTCTCACGTCCACAGTGATGGCAAGGACAGAGAAGATCCGTGCCAGTCCCTTCACGAGCGAGGAGCTGGAGGTCCTGGTGGACGAGGTGCTCACACAGTACCCAAGGCTCTATGGTGCCCCAAATGTTGTGGTGAGTCTTAAACAGTGTTGTGGTAGGGCAGGGGGGCCACACATGTAGTGGACTGATGCAGTATGTGCCTGGGAGTGTGGGGTAGTGTAATGCACTGCCTGACATGCTGTCTCCAGTGGGAGGGTGTGTACCCAATTCCACAGCTTTCCCTCCCTGCACATGTAAGTATGAGTGACCTGTGTTGTGTTATCAGCCATAAAGTGACACAGAAGGTTGTTCATGCTGTAGTCAGGACAGTGACTGCTCGGCTGGATGGCTGTGTGTGCCCCTGTAGTCCATCTCAGTGTGAGCCCAGCTGGCCTGCACAGTCCCCGTCTACTAAGACAAGGACACATCACTTCATTTACAGACTATGACATCAGTCTTTTCACATTGCACTCCAGCTGTGGCCCATCTCAGCACTGTGGATTGCACACAACTGCCCTGGTGAAGGGCATTTTGTATTTGTGAGATCATGTCCCTCAATGTGACATCCATGACACAGTTATCTATTCACAGTGCAGGGACATTGAGCGCTGCGCAGTCTTGGACACAGTGGGTCACCCCCCAACACAGGTTGATATGTGATGTATGTGTTGCTCAACCCAACAATCGACTGGAGATGTGGGCAGGCAGGTTTCAGTGCTGGCATCTTGCATGTGTGTGGGATGTGCAGGGACTGTGTTCCCCCTCACACCTGCATGCTTTAACATCAGCTTTTCCCAAGCAGGGGTCACATGTGGGCTGTACTATAGTCTCTGATTAATCTATCGTTGGATATGTGATTTGGTTGTATCTTGCCGCTCTACTGATAGATGTCGTTACATGGCACTGTATACCTGATTATTTCTCCCTCTTTTCTCCCATGCCTGCAGCTCAAGGTACACCAGTGTAAGGCCGCGAGGAGGGCCATTGCAGCGAAGGTGCTAGCCCTGGGGGTCTCAAACCGACGGCGCACGCTCTGCCACAAGAGATGGGATGACATCAGCCGGCTGGCAAAGAATGTGGCAGAGATGACCCTGGGGCTGCTTCCTCGCACTGGGCGTCTAGCACAGCGCAGCATGACACCACTAATGGGGCACATCTTGATGGTGACACAGCCTGAGCTGGATGTACGTTTGAAGGAGCATCAGCAGCAAGCCAGCGGTGAGCATTTGGGGAGTCTGACTGTGGATGGGAGTGGCTGCATGTGTACAGAGCCTGTGCCAGCGCTGGCCTCTGTGATGTTGGTAGTGTGATGCTGTGGCATGTAAGTGGCTGCTGGCCTGGGTGCCTGTGGCATGCATTCACCCTACCTGTACTTACAAAGTTGATTTAGAAGCTGTGCCTTCATATTACATTCAGGTTTTTTCTGCATTGGTGTAGTCTTGGGAATCCCATGGGAGGGAACGGCAGTGTGCCCAATCTGACTGTGCGTACATCAATGCGTCCATTGCATGTACCCATATTGGGGAGGGCTAGATATCTTACAGCAATGTGCAGCATTCTATTGTCCCCGAGGTACGACATGGTGGGTGGCATGGGCTAATGTCCATTGTGGACTGTCATGTTGCAGTTTGTGTCTGTGTTGTCCCCTCCTGTTACATCCAGTTCTGTCATTGGCAACAAGTTGTGTGCCCCCATCATGTCCCTAGGTGTGCTCAGAACTAGTTCTGTGTCTGTTTGAAGAGAGCCACAAGCAGGTTTGTTGTGCTGTGTGGTCATCACATGGCTCACTGATGCCTGAGTTTCCAGTTTCCATGCACTGCTTGAGTCTATGTAGTGAGTTGGCACGATGTGATTACACAGGGTGGTGTGCAACATGTAGATTTGCTCTATTTTTGTCATGCATTGCTTGCATATGTTTGTTCTGTTTTGCCACTGACCTGACCCTACATCTCTCTCTCCCATGCAGCATCACCTGTGGTTACGGAGGGACAGGAGACGGACACAAGTGGGGGTGAAACTAGCACCACAGCTACCCAGGAGCCCAGTGACACAGATGTCACCAGCGCATCAGAGGGGGACAGGAGTCTGCTGGAGTCCCAGCCTGAGACGCAAAGCACCACATCATCCGATGCCAGCGGGGATGAATCCATGTTGGAGGGCACAGGGAACGGGGTCTCTGCATCGACTTCCACCACACAGCGGCCATTGCCCACCCTCCCAGCCACTTCCACTGGTGCTGCCCGTGTCCGCCTCAGTAAGAGGGGAAGAGTGTCCTTCACCCCTGGCACTGCTGCCACAGCCCCTGTCCCCCTGCTGCCATCAGTGCTGAGTCTGTGGACCTTTTGCGCCAGCTGTGTGTAGGCCAGACAGCTCTCCTAAATGCCTTCATTGACCACGACAAGAAATTGGCCCAGGTGGTTGCCTTCATGGAGGGCATACTTTCGGACGTGGGTGGGCTTCACCGGACAGTCCAGGTTTTGTCATTAACAGTGACATCTGCCCTGCAACAGGCACATTCTCACAGTCCAGCTCCGGTCCCTTTGTCCACCCCCCTGGCAGTGGCCATGTCTGACGATAGTGACCGTGGTCCACATACATCATAGTCACGATACAGCACACGGAGCACACAGCAGCAACAACCCAAGCGGTCCCGTGCGCAGATACCATCCCCACAGAAGACCAAAGGCACCCCACAGCGCAGGGAGAAAAGCCCATCAGGCGACACCAGGGGGCAATTAGCAAAGCAGCAGACCTCAGGCACACATGCCTCAGTGGCATCCCCATCCAAGGACTCTCCTGCCCCTAAGGCATCACGCAAAGATAATTGTACAGTGTCTGTGCCCACCAATGAGGTGGTGCAAGCCAAGGGTACACCTGGGGAGGGCTCAAAGGCAGTATCACCAACCACCTCGACTCCCATTCTAAGCGCAGTGAAGCAGGGGCCAGAGGGGACTGTAGGGGTGACACCTAGTAAACAGGGGAAGGGGGGGGGCAGAGGCGAAGCAAGGCAAAGCGTTCCGCTGGATCCAGCAGTTCACCAGAAGGGCTGCCAACGCCTGCACCTGCTGCAGCAGTGGTGGTGAGTGTGCCTGTTGTGCCCACACCACTTCCCATTGATCCACAGTCAGTCAAGCCATTTAGGATCCCCAAGAAGTGGAAGGGCACCCCTCCACAATCTCCCAGCCACACCGTGACTCTCGTCTGCATGGCTCCACCTCTACGTGCCACTACACCACCTGGTCCAAGCAGCCCTCCAGCCTGCCAACACACTGATCGCTCTATCTCAGCTGTTCCGCTCTCTCCCCCTTTAAGTGCCCCTACAGTCCCGAGGCACAGACAGCTCCCAATCTGCCTGACAGCCAAGTCTGAGTGGAAGTCACCCTCACACACCAGTGTCTCACACAGGAGGGCCTGTACTGCACATTGTTGCCCCCTGACTGTGTTGCCGGCCATGGAAAGGTACAGTCGCACACATTCCCTATGCAGCTTCTCATGGATATACTCTGCACCCTGCCCTGGCCACAGGCCTTGTTGTTCACTGCTGTGTTGTACCCTTGCCTGTGCAGCTTCTCATGGACATACTCTGCACCCTGCCCTGGCCACTGGCCTTGTTGTTCACTGCTATTTTGCCCTTGCCTGTGCATCTTCTCATGGACATGCTCTGCACTCTGCCCTGGCCACTGGCCTTGTTGTTCACTGCTGTTTTGCCCTTGTCTGTGCAGCTTCTCATGGACATGCTCTGCACTCTGCCCTGGCCACTGGCCTTGTTATTCACTGCTGTTTTGCCCTTGCCTGTGCAGCTTCTCATGGACATGCTCTGCACTTTGCCCTGGCCACTGGCCTTGTTGTTCACTGCTTTTTTGCCCTTGCCTGTGCAGCTTCTCATGGACATGCTCTGCATTTTGTGCCTTACTTTTCTCTTCTCATGGTGCCTATCTGTGCAAATTGTGAATAAAAACAGTTGCTCCAGTTGTCTATTTTGTCAGTGTCTTTACTGAATAAAGTTATTTTGCTGTGTGTCACTGGTTTACTGTGCCACATGGTCTGGGTGGCACTTCAGCATGGTCAATGTTTGTGCTTGCGTGCTCTCTTTTTTTCAGGGGTGACAGGGGCTTCAGTTCTTCTTGGCCCAGATACTTGTGGTGGCAATGGTGGCAATTTCGAATGTTTAGCAGTAGTCATTTACTTGATTAGTTCATGTTGGCTCTATTGTACACATGTCAGGTTGGGGGGCACTGCCAGCACAGGGTGGGTTTCTGCACACAGTATTTCAGGCAGGCTGTCCAGGGTCATCATGTGTGTGTTCTTCCTATATATGTGCCCAGTGGAGTATGTGTGTGGTCAGCTTGTGATTGCCAGTCATCCTAGTCCCATGGCTTAATTTCCATGTGTGCTCTTGGATGGCCAGGTATTGTGCAGTGTGAAGGGGTGAGTTTGTGGGGAGTGTTGATGTGTGCATGCCTCTGCAATATCAACTACACACACATGTCACCCAGGAGTTGTGTGCCTGTTGTTTTGATTGTTCATCCCTGTGGATGTGGTTGTATGCCCATGTGTGAGTTGTATGTTGCGCACTGTGCAGTGTGTTGGTGTGTCCTTGCAATTCTGTCTGACTCCTACTAGTTGTTTTTGTCACTTGTGAGTATGCAGAGGGTGTTACTGGCAATTCAGTGTTGTGTTTTGTTGCACATCCCTTTGTCTGGTGGCTGTTTGCAGGGTCTGTGCAGACCTGCTGCTCCCCACTGCCATTGTGGTTGTGTTTTCTCATGCCTTGCTGTCCCATGGTACCTTCTTGCCTCCAGTGTGGTATGTTGTGTGTGTTGTCATGCCATTCCCTATCTGTGCTTCAGCTGCCTACCCATTGTGGGTCTGCACTAGGCCTGGGCGTAGTTCGTGAAGTAGCACTTCGCGAAGCTACGCAAAGTGAAGTTCGCACTACGCGAGCTACGCGTATAACTTCGCGAACTGCGTAGTACCTTGTTCGCACTGTGCCAGATGTCGTTTTCAATGATTGCACAGTGCGGACAAGCAACCGGCACTGTGCAATCATTGAAAATGGCATCTTGCACAGTGCGAGCTGTAGTTTTCTGCTGCTCGAGTCGATTTTTACTCGAGCTTCAGCTTTCTCAACGCGAACTGGTAGATTCTCATCGCCAGCGGTCGCGAGCATACGCGACCACTCGCAATGAGAAACCTGACCTCCTCGCGTTGGGAATCTCGCCGGGAGGTTTATTTTCCATGCTCGCGATCGCCAACTTGCAGTTGCTGATCGCGAACAAGGAGAAAGTCTCGCCGGGATGTCATTTTGCTTGCTCGCGGTCGCCAACTTGACGTTGAGGACCGCGAGCAAGCAAAAAATGACCGCAGCACTACGCAACACTACGCTACGTGTGTTCGCACTGTGCTACGTGCAGTTCGCGTAGTGCAAAGTAGCGCGAACTTTGCAAACTACGCGAGCGTAGCGTAGTGCTTTGCCCAGGCTTAGTCTGCACTCCTTCTCTTTGTGTATGGTACACTCCTGCCATGTCCCTTACTGACATGCAGTACACTTCACTTTGGTGTGAGCTGTCCCCTTGGTTTGCATGGGTGTGCCTCCCCATGACTTCATTTGTGCCACTGTGCTTTGTGGTGCAGTTCTTTGTCCAGGGTCAATGTGTCACTCAATGCATTTCCCCAATGGGTCATGTGTGATTTACTGGTGCTGTTTGTCAGTAGGGGTGGGCGGAATTTGCGAAATTAACTTTCGCAAATTATCGCGAAAATGTTTAAAATTATCGCAAACAAGCGGAAATATCGCGAAGATGCGGAAGTTTTTTTCCGGCATGTTCGCGAGATTTTCTGCATGGTTGCGGGTCGCCAACTTACCCATGTGGTTGCTTGCGGGCGCGGCCATCTTGTTTTGAGTTGTCTCGCGGTGCATGATCGCGAGAAGAAAGACGTGATCGCGCGACGCATGACCTCACTGCGGGCGCGAACTGTCGCGAGACAGCGCAAATGGCTAAAAATAATACAACATCTCATGGAGAACGCGACCGGATCAAGAAAACCTGTCGGCGAACGCAGGGATTCAGGTAAGGCGATCGTGCGCGCGCGAGAATGTATTATTTTACAGCGCGAGCAAGAAACAAATTATCGCCAAGCTGCGGAAACCGGAATTTTTGACATTTTCGCGCTCTCCGCGGAACGCGAAAATGTCAAATAATCGCAATTTCCGCGAACGGAACGAAATTTTCGCCCAGGTCTATTTGTCAGTCATGGTTGCTGCTATGCAATTCAACTGTGTGTGCTGCCCAGTCCTGTGGTCAAGTTGTTTCCACCTTTGTGTCCCAGACTTGTGCATCTATTAGGTGTTGTGTTGGATGCATGAGTGTTGTTTGTGTTATTGCTTCACTTCCTGGGTGTGCTGTTGTCTTTGTGCTGTTCTGTATGGTGTTGTGTGGGTTGCTGGTCTGTCACTGATGCCTGTGTGTGTCTGGTATGCTTGGGGTGCACACACAGCTTGTTGTGCTTGCTGTGCTGTGCATATGTTGGCTTGTGATTGCCTGTTGTGCATCCCCTGATGTCATGCTATGTTTGCTATGTGATTGTTCTGCCTGTGCATCTGTTGTTTGTTTGCTGTGGCTATGTTGTTCTGTGATGGTGCACTTCTTGTGTGTGTTGTGGAATGTTGTCTGTGCATTGTTCCTGAGTGATGAGATTGTGCACTCCAGTTGTGTCTGTGCTCCCATTGCCTTTCCCCAGTTTAGCTGCACAGGGCATGTCTGTTGTTGTTGTTGTTGTGGCTCTGTGTGTGTTTCATTTGGGTGATGTGTTTGTCTGTTGTATGTGTTTCCACATTTGTGGGGGCATTCCTGTGTGTGTGTGTGTAATGTTTGTGGCTGATCCCAGGGTGTGTGGTTGTTTTTGTGTGTATTTTGCCTGTCAACTATTGGCAGCCTTCAGTGTGTTTGGCACTGGTGTTGTGTGCTGCTGGTGTGAGGGGGGTATGCGTGTAGATTCTTACTGGTGTTTATCAGTCCTGAGGTGTGTAGATGGTCCCTGTGTGTAGTGCTGCTTGTGTACTCCTGTAAAGTAGTTGTATGTATGTGTGGCTGTTCCCAGTTTGAGTTCAGGGCCTTCCTTTCATCCTTTCATCCTTGTGCCTATACATCGTTTGCCTTGCTGTCTCCCTGTGTGGCTGCACTGAGCTGTCTGTGGTTTGATTTCACTGACTGTGCCAGCCATGTGTGCTTTGATGGTGTGAGGGTGTTGTGCTTTGTTCCTTGTGTTGATGTGATGTACACATGCCTGTTGTGTGTCTCCATGGCCTTCCATTTGTGTGCAGCCCACTTTGGTTTCCCTATTTGTTGTGCTCCATTGCTGTTGGCATGTGGGGTGTGTATGTGTGTGTGTGTCAGTCTGTGATATGTATATGTGACTGTGCAGGCTGTGAGTCCATTTGGATGTTGCTTCCTTGCGTGTGTTCATTTGTTGCTTGTCCTCATTGCTTTTTCCCTGAGTGTGGTGTAGTATGTGTTTCCCTGGCCCTGTGCTACTGTGCTGTGTGTTGAGTGTTCCTGTGCAGCCGCTCCTGCATTGTGTGTCTCCATGATTGTTGGTTGTGTGGTGCAGGGTATGTATTGCCCTGGCTTGTTGTTGTGCATGGGGTGCACAGGGGGGGCACATGGCATGTGCCGTCATGGGGTGTGCTAGTAGGTGGGTGTGCCCCTGTGGTCTTTTTGCCCTGCCCATGCCTGGCCCTGGCCCTGCCTTCTGCATTGCGCATGTATTTGCTGGTGTTCGCCGCTGCTGTGACGTGACCGGGAAATTGCTGCATGGTGGCGGTAGCTGTGTGTCCAGGATGCAGCGGAGTGAATTTGTGGCAGGTGGGTGATGTGTGGGTGCCCTTGGGGATGTGTCCCTATCCCCCCTAGGGTGTCTGATGTGGATTTGGACCCTGTGTCAGGCCATGGGTTGTGTGTTGTGTGTTGTGTTATTGCGTACCTGCGGCAGCATCCGCGGCGGTCCCTGAGTTCCTGGTGATGTAGCAGGTACCGCACTGGAAAGATGTGTAGAGCTGGGTCCATTGCGGTCGTGTCCGGGTGGTGTGGACCGAGACTCTGTTTTCGCATTCCTCTGTCGAGTTTCCGCCGTCTATGGTTGAGCGGTGTGTCTGCTGCGGTGCTTCTGCTTGCTTCAGCCATCCTAATTTGTGGACCGGGGCGAACGTCATTCCGCACGGCGGAGGGTCTCCATTGGCTCCCACTGCCGCGGTGGCGGGCGACTTTGATGGCGGTGCGCGTTGCACTGCGGCGGTCAGTGATTGGCCTATGTTTGACCATACTAATATGGCGGACGTGATGTCCGCCACCAGCGGGCGGAAAAAGGCATTTTCCCGCACCGCCAGCACAGAGGTGGTCCCACATCCCTACATCCTAATGGACACCTCAGTGTCTGATCTGGCTTTTGATGAAAATATATTTGAAAAGGAAAGAATGACACATCATAATACTTATCCAGTCCACCCACCAACAAAAAGTCAGCGCCCCACCTACTGAGAAACACCCTTGTCACGGTGAAGTGGTAAAGTTACCAAATTAACCTGAGCTTAATTCGCTAGTGTCTATGACACAGAGCAGACAGGTTTGACTTTGAGGTAGTGTTTTAAGGACGTATGCTGTACCAAAACATACATAAGATCAAAGATACAACACAGGAAAATCCCAGACCAATTCAAAAACAAATTCGAATATTTTAATGAATGTAATGACAACAAAATGACAAAAATCCAATAAGAGAAATCAGAATTATCATTTTTTAAATGTAAAATATGAAAATAGCACCAAAAAGTATTAAAGACCAACCACAGTTCTCTGGTTCATTTGATTGGTACCTAGGTGCAAGTTAAAGTCAAACATGATGGATCATAGGTCAGGAACAGAAGCCACGTTTGACCTAGTGGGATTTTTCACCTTCAGCTTTTGGGACTTATTACTGGATTGGTGCTCCGAAAACTGCCTTACCCATAGTCTGACTGCCCCAGGTTCCACGGTCTGTCCACCGTATTATGGGTTGAGCGGTTTGCTATTGCAACGACCGCGGCAGAACCACCGACACCGCCAGCACATCGCAGAACGCTGGGGTCACAGTCGGGGAAAAGTAGCTGTCATAGGGCGTGTAGAGAAGTTTCACCGCCGTCCATATTACGAGTTGGCTTTCCTATGAGCCAACTGTGGCAGTGGGACTGCCAGCTTCAAGTCAGCGGAAATGAAGGATTTGGGGTGCGTTCTCACCCCTTTCCTGTCCTTCACATCAAAGTTCGTCATGGTTCCCTTTCTTCAGGTTCCCCCTTCACAGCAGCATCTTCACCCAAGGATTATGACCCTGCTTGCAGTAATATTCAGGTGAGTCCTTTTTGCACCACATACCCATTGCCTAGACTGTCCACATATGGGCCAGACTCCAGCAATGGGTGGATAATATTTTTCCACATTTATCATGCATATGTATGCACTCAACATATATGCAGTAGAAATGTTCACACTGGTATCAAAACATATGGAAAAATAGTCATCACCGGCACAAGATCTCTGCAGCCACAACGAAGGCACCACTGTAAACTCAAGACTGCCAGCACTACTGGTGGCTGTGGACACGGCATTCCGGCTGTTGGACCACCAAATCCATAGTGGCAAGGCAGCAGGCTGTGGCCAAAGAGGACTCCACATCATCAATAGCTGCTGGATGAGATCTCAGTGAGGATGTTGATTTTTAGAAGGAAAGCGCAAAGCAGAAGACATTTGAATTTCATGCCCAAAGAAGGTACTTCACTGATAAAATACCTTTCACACCTTTGCGTGGTAAACATTTCTATCAGATATAATCACTTTTTTAGACATTTTATTCTTTCAGCAAGACAAGTGCAGGCAGTAGCCAAAGATGGTTCTATGACCTGGGATACCTTTTCCATGAGGTCCCACTGAAATGGATTTGGTACTGTGGAAAAGCTCAGAGTGGGAGAAACCTGGTTCTTAAGCCCCTCTGTAACTCATCTTCATCAGATCAGCTGGGCAGATTGGTCCCAATGCTCTGGTGGACTTTGGTGCCAAAAAGCTTCTAAGAACCAGGAGTACACTTTCATATCAGCCATTGGTCTTTGACCTTTTGGGCAACACTTGGGGGGTAAAGACTGACTCCAGTAGAGGCCACGTAGACCTAAAAAGCTGGAAAGTTGCAGGAAAGTCCTCTTGTAGCTTGCTGTATCCATGTAACAGGAGGTCAGCGTTATGAACCATGGAGTTTACTTGCTTGTCCAGGGCAAAATAGGGGGACAGTAGGTCCATATTAGACTTTTCTTGGGTCACAGACAGTAGCTCTTCTGTTTATTCACAGGTCCAGAAATTGTTCTGAGGAAGTTACTGTAAGTGCCACATTTATACCTGACACCAATCTATGGGTGAGTGTGGGTAAGTGTGACTCCTCACTCCTCCCTAACCAGCTATCCAGTGGGCAGGGCACTAGGCAGGGGGGTCCCTTATCACACTTCCTGGTTGCTCTGGCTATGGAACCTCTGGCCTGTTGGGCCAGATCTGGAATCCCCTACCGTGGACTGGAGGTACTAAGCAAACAGCAAAATATCACATTACACACAATAACCTTTTACTCTTCCTCTGCACCGTGAGGGAGGATATGGGAGGGCAAGAGAGCTCCTTTCACACCTCGGAAGGGTCTTGGGCGTATTAGTTAACTGGAGAAAATTGTGCTTGGCTCCTATTGAATCAGGTAGAGATAGGCCGGCAGTGGTGGATGACGTGTTATGGGAATCCAGGTGCCTCCAGTATCTAGGGGTTAAAATCTATCATGACCCGCTGACCTCCTTGTGGGCAATATTGGAAAAGCCATCCGAGGAGTGAAGGCGAGTATGAAGTTCTGGTTTACTCTTCCTCTCTCTGTGATTGACAGAGTCGCCCTACTGAAAATGGTGGCTCTACCATGGTTGCTATACTTTTTGTAGCCCTCCTCTTATGAATCCCAGCAGGCGTATTCCAAAACTTCCAATAATTTCTAACGGGGTTTGTGTGGGGGTCTGGCACTGACCACTTTGCAGAGACCTACTGCATAATGTCTGGGGGCATTTTAATGGCATCAGATTGAATTTCAGATTTATCCAGTCAAGGCCCCAAGCACCTTCAAAGTCCTATTCTGAGTTCTGAGTTGGGACTTAGGAAAGTTTTAGCAAAAAATATCCAAAGCCCCAGAAGGACCAATCAATTTTAATTACCTGGCCTTTAAACGGTTCCATGGCGGCGGCTACAATTTTATCAATGACCCACTCAGGTAAGATTTTTTTAACTTTCAGACTTTTTACCAGGACAAATCCATTTGTTGTGTCTCACCAGGCTCCATTGAGGTCATCCTGAAATCACCTCTAGGTTACGGTCTACCCCTCCCAAATACCATACATTTGAGCTTTGTGTTTTTTCATGCTGATTTTACTAAGCTCCTTAAAAATTAATATATCTGGTTCCCTTTGTTGTCATTTTGTTTATTCATTTTTTCCATATTTTTCTAATTAATTCAGTTTGGGATTTTTATTGTTCACAGTTTTCACTTTATTACTGTTTGTACCACATAAACTACAAACATTTTCCTAAGTTAAGCCTTCTATCTCTGTGCCAAAGCTAACAAGGGGTTGAGCTCAAGTTAATTTAGTGGCTTTGAGTAATCCACATTCTTGCATCTTGTGATTTCATTGGGGTCAAAGGGCATGTAACGTCCCTTCCACTACATATCAAAAAAGAGGGGGGGGGGGGACTAGGAGCTTGTTGTGGTCCAGTACCCGTGCTCCATGTAATAATTTCAGACCAAACGGGGGTAACTGTTCCAAATGTGGGCACAATAGTTATCCACATAGAAAGAGAGAAGAGAGGAGGGAACTGGAAAAAAACTAGGTCTAAACCCCACATACTAGAGGCAAGTGCAAGTCTTGTCTCATGATGCCCTCACACATCCCGAGGGATGTCATGCTTCATCATCGGGCTTTGCTCCTTGTTGGGCCGGTGCTGCAATGCCCTATGGGTCCCCCAAAGGGTCGCTTTAGCTTAGATCTTTTATAGCTAATGCCGTATGATTAGTGAGGGTGTGAGATAAAGGGTTCGAAAAGATTAGTGAGTGAATGTTAAAACTAGCTAAGGGATACCAAAAAGAAGCTAAGTTTAATGTGTGGCTTCCCCTGCCAGGCTAAAAAACCCGTAGGTTGTGTGTTACTGATAGAGCAATAATGTGCCTTAGTAACTCTCGGTCAACATGTTTTGTGCCCTACAAATTGTCAGAAAGATCCCTGGCGCTTCTTTAGGACCAATGAAGTGAGTGAAAGGACAGTGAATGGGTATAGAACCCTACTAAAAAAGGAGAGAGGAGGAGTTCCACCCTTGTGTAAAACTACAAGGTGGCTTCAGCTCAACTAATGACCGCTCCTGTAGCAACCTACGAGTAAACAGGGAAAAAAAGGTAAAAGAACAAAACACAACATAGGAATTAATATAATTCTCTGTGTGGTGAGATGATAGATTGCATCTCATCCCAGTAGTGTCATCACATGATCAGCACATGAAAGGACAGATGAGACAGACAACATACACTTCAAATCAGCAAGTGGTTGATTTATTGCACTTCCCCACACAGAGCACATGATTCAGTGGGCAAAATACAGAGCGTACCAGTTATGCTTGTGTAGAGTCTAGGCACAAATTGGCATACGGACACCAATAAACTATACGCACCATATACACCGAAGTCCTGATCTCATAAGAGATATCGCATTCATCAAGGGAGTCGAGGTATAGTGCCAAAAAGGAAGTAGCGGCATTGTATGTACCATAGTGGGTACGAGGTCTAATTGTGTCAGACAATTACAAATCCCTTATCATACCAGTTTGCGGTAATTCTTTTTAAAAAGTCAAGTGCAGGTAGCCGTTAGAAATAAACACTGCATGTGGTCTTACCTAGTATGAAGTAATATGTTGCTCCATAGGCTAGCACGTGTTCACCTGCACCGTAACGGGTTGAAAGTAAAAAATGCATGGGAAAGAGGGAAGAGAACAATGCAATGGCCGTTCGAGACTGTAAATGGGTAGTGTGCAAGCCCCGGTTGTGGTCACATGTATGCCCATCCAAGTAGTACTCACAGTTGCCGTTGGGTGCATAGCCTGTCAGCACCTACCCCTTACACGCCTGCCTGCATATTTTCAGGCTGCTCGTCGGGGCTCCGTGATATAGGGAGGTTCCATCATCGTTGAGATGCCTGACTTCCGGGGAGGTGTGGTCAACCGCATCCGTGCCCGTACACGGTTGCCATCTTTGAGTGATGCATCTGGGGCTTTTGGTGGAAATGGTGCCTATGGGGGTAATCCAATCTAATGATGATGTGGCTGTGAAAGGAACAGGGGTCCTTTAAAGAGAAGGTTGAAGGGCTACTCTAAAAAGGGGGCCAGTCAGATAATGATTCTGACATGGTGAGAAATGAAAAAATTAAGGGATCTGAATAAACACCATATTCTTGGTGCAGTAGTACTCTGCTGGTGAAGGGGTGTCAAACTAGTAAAAATACCGTACTCTACATGTTGGAAATACCTTACATAGATGTGTAGACATAGACAATGACGGCCTAGATTGTGTGTAAAGGCCTAGATTGTGGTGGGACTCACAGTTAGCAGAGACACTATACTAGGATGTAAGAGGATGTACTGACTTGGGGTCAGTGTGGACAGTAATAAGTTGGTGTACAGAAAATTACAAAATAACGCACTGTTTGAGCGCGCAGTCCATGAAGGTCTGTTCATGGAGTATCAGTCAGTTAAGGGGTGTGGGCCAAGAACTAGCCAGTCCCAGAAGTTAGTAGTGGCAGTCTACGGTAGGGATGGATAAGCCCTTGCACCTGATAAAGGCGTAGCTACTGGAGTTCAGAGTTCTGCACATGGAATCTCATCATTCAGACCCCTGCTGTGTGTCTGAAGGTGGTGTACCCCCCGCTGTTCACATTTCAAAAGAGCGGTGTTGTTCCATGTCAGATTTGATTCCAGGATTATCCATTAAATATCATCAACTGAGTGTTTCTTCTCGATGAAGTGATTGCACATTCTGGTGCGTTGAGTCCCCACCGTATCGTGCTTTTGTGCTCACTGATCCTAGTCTTGATAGGTCTTGTAGTCATTCCCATGTAGAGAAGTTCACAAGGGCATGAGATGAGGTATACACAGTTCCTTGTGTTTCAATCCGTGTGTTGGTGTTGTTCCCACATGAAATCCCCAAGTTGATAACTATTGTGCCCACATTTGGAACAGTTATCCCCCGTTTGGTCTGAGTCCCTTCCACTACTCTTGTGCTGTTGGCAAATTGACATCCTTGAGGCCATGGAGGAAAATAGTTTTAAATGACAATACCTTGCTCGCACTTGATAACCTGGCCTAAGTGATAAGCCAATTCTCAAACAATATGTATGTAGGTGTATTGCTAAACAAATTATCATTACAACAATACACTGAGAAATAATTACAGTTCTTAAGTCACTATGCCAAGTGTAATTTAATGGCAATCATTAAAAAAATATATAATCTAATAAAAGAAACATCACACTAAATTAATGCTTGAATTAATCTTAGCCACTGACTATCTATCAGCCAGGCCGCATTCCAGTTCATAATTTTTCATCCACTTTGCTGCTCTAGACAGAAAAATACAATATGGATATGTCCTGCTCCAATACAACAGTTGACCCTGAACTTGTAGACTTGGTTCTCTCCTAATGGAAACACAAGCACACCTAGACCTGTTCCAGCCAAAGATAGGCCTTATCATCTGAACACTGATTATGTGCTCAGTAACTAGCAAATACATAATGTTCTGTGAGATGCATCTCATGGAAGGGTAACCAGCTTCCTATTACACAATTTACCAAATAAAGCAATTGTAACCAGCTAACTCTACCATCTTTCATTCAGATCTGTAGTGTACACTTTGCTAAATAAACGTACATATAAAGAGACTAAGGAGCTCATTGGGAGTTCTGCAAGTGGCTACCAGCCTACTGCTGTGGCCAGTGCCCCCTTGCATCTGATGAAGGACTGCCTGCTATGTACATAGATCACTGCAGGCCGAGGCGGGTTCAACAGTGTGAGATCATTTTGTCAAACATCTATTGACAGTCAGCTGCCATTTCATGTTAGATAGTCATCATTGTATTTTTGGATTTCAAAAACAAGCCCTCCAAAATGGGTGTGTATTTGTGAAACATGGGACAATTGATGGCCTGGGTGTACAGATAGTTGTCTGCAAGTGTGTGGAGGCCATTGTCGATTTTCCCTGTGAGGTATGGCTGTCCTGGGCAGGAAAAATAAGCATCAGAATGTCCGCACTAAATAGGGAAGGCCATTTGATATACTGACCACAGTTGCATTTAGAGAGACAGGCCACCCTCAAATTCCCAATATCAAAGCCAAGTGAACCTGGTGGCTCCTTCATCTTTTAATGAATTTGGCACAGGGACGCTGGCTCTCTGCTGACACAGCGGTGCCAAAATCACGCAAGGGCTGCCCGCCTTTTTATGAGTTGAACTCATTTATGTCAGACAGTCCTTCGCTTTTCCCATGGTGGCGGCTGGAAAACAGGCACCGCAATGGGAACCGCAAAAAAGTTTCAGCATGGTGATGTCCATGCCTTGCTGGAACTTTGGGGGAATACAACATATGCCCCCACCCCCGAATGTATCCCCATGGCAGGGCATGGGGGACCTGTAGGGCCCCCTTTGTTACTCCACCACCAGCCTGTTCATGGTGGAGCTCCCGCCACTAAATGGCTGGCGGCGTAACTCATAATATGCGGAGCGGGACTACACCATTCCTGCTCAGCATGTTTCATTGTGGTGTAACTCCGCCACCACCAGGGAACAACTTTTCCCTGGTGCAGCTGTGGTCCTCCACCACAATGAATTTGGAAGTCATAATGCAGTGGACCCACCACCGCCACCGCAATTCTGATGGTCTTACGACCGTCAGACTCAAAATCAGGCCCCATGAGTTTGATGGCTGCTGATTTACACCAAACTTTAAATGACCTCATAAGTACGGTACCAATGCCTGGAGAGTTAATAGACAGCCAAAAGTCATACAGCAAACTCAAACATATCACCATAATAACAGCTTAGGTAACATATTTGATAGAATTGTACCTTTTCTGGTTAACTAAGGCAGGTTACAATTGCTGTGAGAAATTGGGTTGTTGCTTGAGGGGAATGCAAGCCCTTCTCGAGCACTAGCCACAATCCTTGTCAGGATGAACCAAAAAAGTAACTCAATTCACCTGTGCTTAATCCTCTGGTAGCTTGCCACAAAAGCAGCCAGGCTTAACTGAGAGGCTATGTTTAAAGTATTTTGCAGCACTTAAGCAGTAAAAAAGAGTGAAAACACGACACAAGAAAAATACCACACAAATGTAGAAACATAGAATACAATGTAATATATTATTTGACATCAAAATGAGAAAATCAAATCCGTAAAACCAGAGTTATGATTATTTTAAATAAAATATTATTGAGAATAAAGCATACATCGTATACAGATTTTAATAGTATACATTGTATCGTGTAAAAGAAAAAAGATGCAGTATATTATGAAACTTTACGCTCAGAGTTACATTCACGTGGTTCCCCCCCATATGCATTCCAGGTCCCCCACTTTTTATCCCATTTCTGAGGACATCCTCTACCTTTATATACTTCTTTGTCCATTTCCGAAACCCACCCAATCACCAACGGCATTTCAGCAGCCCCCCATTTCATAGCAATGGCTCTCTTAACCAGGGTGTATCCCAAGGTGGTGAATTGTTGTTCTATGTCTGTAAGATCATTTGCTACCCAAACATTCAGGATTCCCAGTGGGGGTGTCAGCACTAGTGATTTTCCCAGCACTTCCTGCATCTTATTCGTAGCTCGTACCCTGATGTGCCGTATATAGGGGCAGTCCCATAATATGTGATAGAATGTAGTGGTTTGGTTGCAGCCACACAAGCAAAGCGCATCTTGTCGTGCCCCTATCTTGGTTAGCGTTGCCCCAGTAAGATATGTCCTATGCAGGACCTTCAGTTAAATCAGTCTGAAGCGTTGGTTAATTGCAGCTTCCCTAGGGGACATCAGGGCCGTTTGCTAGTCCTCATCGTCAAGCTGTCCTAAATCTGCTTGTCATCTGTCTCTAGGAGTAAGGAAGGGATCTGGGAGATTGTTACACAGCTTACGGTATGTAAGGGTAATGGCCTTAGTGGGGAGAGGCTCAGAGAGAAGTCGGTCTTCCAGAGGGGACGAGTCCGGAACAGTCGTCAGGTCTGGTAATGCTGTGGTGAGCGCGTAACAAATTTGTAGGTACCTGAAAATCTCTGTGGGTGCCAGTTCGTGTTTCAATTGCAGTTCCTTAAATGTGAGTATTTTTCCTCTGTGGAGAAGGTCCCCAACCATGGAGATCCCTATCGTGTCCCATCTGTCGAACCCTACTTGATGGCACAATAGTCCCAGTTGTTGAGAGGACCATAGGGGTGTGGACTTCGTCAGCCTACCCTGCCAACCCAACCGTATGTTAGCCGACCGCCAGATGGAGACCGTATGAGCCATTGGACCAAGATATCTCTCCCTGCGGGGTTTAGTATATAAGAATTTTAAAAGTTTTTAGTGCATTCTAGCACCTAAAAGATCAATGTGAAACCCGTAGACATCTAGTCGCAATAGACCCAGGGCAAAGTTCAAAGTTATGGCTGACCTCGATGGAGCACAGTTCAGATACACGAGGTGAATCAGGCCTTTGGACGTAGAAGAAACTTTGAAGAAAAATGCCTGAGAAGGTAAAGTTCAGCTACATAATGCAGCTGCCTGTATCCAATGGAGTGGCGTTGTTGGCAGGGAGCTGCTGGATGGAGCTGCAGGGAAGATTTCTATGTTCGGACTTAGTCTATTTTTTGGAACTCAAAAATCTTCAGTGGGATGAAGCAGGCTATAACCTTCATGGGCTTTAGAAGCCTGGATACCCATCCAGAGAGGAGCTGCTGATCAGCATTTGTTGCTACAGAGTAGCAGATCTAACATAAAGTCAAGCCAACAGGCAAAGCACCTTGGGTAGATCGATGAGCAGGTAGATCTCAGTCTTCTCTCAGAACACTTTTTGGCAGAAAATATTTAAAGTTCCAAGTTGTGGATTTTGGATGGATGGGCACCTTTAGCACCACTTCCAATGGCCTAGGATTTGGGGACACCACCTGAGACATCAGGACTCTTCTCCGACTAGATCAAGGTGCACTTTAAAATTTGTTGGAGCTTTATTGTGTCCCTATGAAGAATACTGGCCCCAGCTAGGCCCGCAGAATACAAGGGTTCGCTCTCCTGTAACGAAAACTAGAAGGAAGTTGGCACGGAAACTGCAAATACAAAGACAAAGTTTATTAACTCTTAAGGGTGGTCCTACAACCTATACAACACTCATCAGTATTGCATAGAGTAGCACAAAGAACTTGCGTATACAGTTCCCTTTTATACACAACAGAGGGGCTATAAGTGGGTGGATACAACATGAGGCAAAGAGTATTACCTTTTATGGACATTTTCGATACAGAACCAATATGTGAACAGAGTTAATAATATCCTGAACCCGCGAAAACATGGTCAAGCAAGGACTAACTGATAACAGATGTGGTCAAGTCTGGGCATGCGCCAGACGGACAAAGGAGCTATTTATAGACTGTTACTAGGCAGATTACAAGAGCAACTAACACGAAGATAGGACTCTTCTCGTGCAGAGCACGTGGAAGCATGACAATACAAAATGGAGTCCGGACATTAGGCAACATAAGAAGAGAAATTTGTTCTAAGAAAGGGGAATTCATGTCTTTAGTGAATGCTTAATCAGATCGCTGTTTTAGTTTTCAACAGACGACCCTTTCAGCATTTACTGAAGACATTCGGCTTATTAGGATAATCATCATATATATCGATTTTCATCATCTCTTCCACTTCTTTGGTTAAATGTTTCTGATAGGTGACATTGGCAATAGCTTTCTTATCAGGAATACAGAATGACACACATAGAGAACAGAGTAAAGGACCACACTGGACACAGATGCAACAGGAGAACAGAACTGCCACAATAATGCAGAGACCAGTTAAAACCTTCCATCCCCATGTAGTGATCAATGCCCAAAACCATCCAGAAAAGGTCCAAGTGCCATTTTCTGTGTGAATCTCAGCTGCGATTTTATGCAATTTATTAATAGCGTTATAAACTGATGGTGTATGGTCAGGAATAAACACACAACAACTACTCCCGATAATTTTACATGCTCCACCTCTATCAGCTAACATGACATCTAATACCATACGATTCTGTAATGCAACAATTCTAGTAATTTGTAATTCTTCCGTAAGATTCCCAAGAGCAGCAGCGGTTTGATTCGTCACAGCCTCCACAACTCTCGTTAATCTTCGAACCTTCCTACTATTTAGGGCAGCTCCAACAAAGAAAAACAATCCTAGATTAAAATCAACATACTGCTGTAAGCTAGTATCAGTTTGATCAACATCATCAATGGATAGAGTATGTTTATACCTATTTACAGTCACATTATTCAACAACTTCAAATCTTTATGATAAGATGCAGGTGCTAAAAATACAGGAGGTAATAAGAATGCTACATAACATACTCCGGACCAGCCGGCTGGCAAACGATAGTAGCCCTTATTCCCACATACGAAGTATGTGTTATGGGAGGCTAAGAAAGTACTATTATTTAATCCATCTATGTTCAGGACAATAATACAATCACTAACACCAACAGGAATATAACCCACACTCTGAACACACAGGTCCGCTTGAGCTTGTGCCACTTGAATCACAAATTTCTCATTCCCAACAGTGTCTCTGATGTTCGTGAAAATGTAGGGGATCGATTCATTGTCTGGTCGATATTCTTCCCATTCCCATATTGTCCCATTCGCTTGTGGATAGCCATCTTTATCTTGATGACATTCCCTATTAAGTCTGAAAAGTAATCGTCCCACGGTAGGTTTCCGTGTGGCAAAAAGCAGAGTATACCATACTCTACAAGAGCCATTATGAGAGAAAGGAAGAGGTATGAATGGCGTTCCTCCTTTCTTCTGATGAGCTGGCATCATACCACATATCCAGCAGTTCGTAGCATTTGTAGCAACGTGGGTATGATGCAACATCTGGATGAAAGTGTTATTCAAATAAGACTGACGATGCTTCAAATCTTGATACGGAAGGGTATAAAAGTAGTGCTCCTCAGGCACTGGAGTGGTCAAAACAAGCAACTCACGGGCAGGAGTCACGTCCTCAACAAACCATGTGGTTATACCCACAATAGCCACAATGATGATAAAGCTTGTCGCACAAAGAATCTCCTTCTTCTCCATCCTGTAATAAGAAGTCAATATCTTCCTGAAACTAAAAGGTTGTCAGAACTCTTCCCCTTAGGCAGCCGTTGATTTCTTCACCAGCGGGCCAAGACGGGTGTCACTACACTAATGCAGGGCTGATCCCCCCCCTTGCCTCATTGGCTCTCCGTTTCACTAACCTAAGGGCCGTTCTGACAACTTCAGATACAACAATCACTTCCTTGGTCTGAGGTGATATCTTCTTCCTCCAGGAATCGCTTGGTCCGGGAAGAGCTCCTCAGTGTCGTTCGGTTCCACAGCACGGCCTTTCTCCGCAGTCAGGATCTCTCGATGGTCGGTCAACACAGCAGGCTCCACCAATCCAGGCGGCACTTTACGACAGTGCAAAGAGTGGATCCAGTTCTTCAGATTGGAAACTCGCACAGCTGTCCTCGTTGCGAGCAAGACTTGCTCAGGACCAACCCATCTCGGCTCCAGACTGTTTGTCCTTTCGAACACCTTGATCATAACCTGATCGCCAGGTCGGAGATTATGGCCTTCACCGATGGACCGATCAGGGAGCGCCTCTCGAACCTGTTGATGAATAGAAACCAAATTATCCGTTAACTGTGCCAGATAATCATTCATCATTACACAAGGTACATCATACAGTGATTTCGGTTTTGGTGGACCCCAAATATTCATTGGGCGTCCAAACACGATCTCGTAGGGTGTGAGACCGGTCCGAGAATGCGGTATCGATCTAATTGACAATAATGCCAGCGGTAAAGCGTCTGGCCAAGTCAAAGAAGTCGAAGCTTGGATCTTAGCGATCTTAAGCTTCAAAGTACCGTTATATTTCTCAACCAATCCCGCAGACTGAGGGTGAAACACTGCATGAAATATTTGGGTAATTCCCAGGCCTTTCAGGACATACTTGATAACGTCTGCTATAAAATGAGGTCCGTTATCACTCCACAACAATCTACAAACACCATATCGAGGGAAGAACTCCTTCAATAGCATCTTGGCTGTAGTCATTGCAGTATTGTCTTTCGTAGGGTATGCCTCAACCCATTTACTGAAGGCACAAACCACTACTAGAACATACTTCAGATTGTTACAGCGCTCAAGCTGAATGTAATCCATCTGCAAAACCTCAAAGGGTGCAGTAGGTGTTGCAAATCCTCCTGCTGGAGTTTGTGTACCCTTTCCTGGGTTGTACCTCAGGCAAATCATGCAGGTCTGCACTACTCTCTTTGCCGTACTAGCGATCTCCGGATGCTCCCACACTCGTGTGAGTAATTTGACAATTGCGGAAGCTCCGACATGCGCTAGTCCATGTGCCATCTGAACCATAGGTTGTACGAAGGCTGTGGGTAACTTCCATTTATCCATCTGCTTACTTCTCCAACACCCTTCATCATCTAATTCTCCATCATTGGACCATTGCTCCCGTTCCTTATCAGAAGCGGTCCTCTGTATTTCCAGCACTTCTCTCCTAGTATCGTGCCATCTTTCTGCCTGTGACTTCACAACATACATTGCAGTAGAGTCAGGCTGCATCGCAGTCTCTCGTGCCACCCGGTCTGCCAAAGCATTTCCTTCTCCAACTTTATCAACCACTTTCTTGTGGGCACTACATTTAACTATAGCAATCTTCTTTGGATATGTTAACGCAGTCAAAAGATTGTGAACTAACTCCCCGTACATTATCTGTGCTCCATGTGACGTTAGAAACCCTCTCTCCTTCCAGAGTAGGCCGAAGTCGTGCGCTACTCCGAAGGCATAGCGGCTATCTGTATAAACATTCACACACAATCCTGTACTGAGCTCACATGCTCGCGTTAATGCTATCAGTTCCGCTGCTTGAGCTGATTTCTGCGGTATGCGTGCTGTCTCCACTATTGTTTGTAATGTGGTAATTGCATACGCTGCTGAAGTCGTACCATCTGGTAGCTTCAGGCATGATCCGTCCACCCACAGTTCTCCATCTACATCTGTAAAGGGCGTATCCTGGAGATCAATACGACCCTTTGTCTGTTCCTCAGTCACAAGAATACAATCATGTGCTTTCCGTGCTTCAGACTGAGTTTCCGGGAACGGCAACAATGTGGCCGGATTTAACGTTGCACATCTCTTTAACGTAATATGAGGAGCCAAAAGCGTCAACTCATATCCCGTTAAACGAGCACTGGTCAAATGCTGCGTCTTTGTCTGATTAAGCAGGGCATCAACAGCATGGGGGACTAACACCAACAATTTGTGAGATAACACAATTCCCTCACTTTGGCGTATTGACACAGCTGTCGCCGCAACCGAGCGAAAACAACCAGGCAATGCTCGGGCAACAGGATCAAGTACAGCCGAAAAATATGCACAAGGGCGCTGCTTGTCGCCGTGCATCTGCACTAAAACTGATAATGCACATCCATCTTTCTCATGCTCATACAGTGAAAAGGGCTTCGTATAATCAGGGGTACCTAACACTGGTGCTGAACAAAGAGCTTGTCGTAATTGCTGGAAAGCAATTTCACACTCATTTGACCAGGGAAGAGGAATCGGTGTGTCTTTTGTCAAAAGGGCTAACAATGGTTTAGCTATGTGTGAAAACCCCAATATCCATTGCCTACAGAAAGAAGCAAGACCCAAAAATGCACGCATATCCTTCTGTGTGGAAGGCAAAGGCGTGTCCAAAATTGCTTGAATACGATCTGATGTAAGTGCACGCCCCTCCTTAGACAAAAGGTGACCCAAATAAGTCACCTTTGGTCTACAAAATTGCAATTTCTTCCTTGACACTTTGTTATTATGAGATGCCAAAAAGGAAAGCAAAGATAACGTACACTGCTCACACAACTCAGGAGTGTCAGCCGCCAACAAGATGTCATCGACATATTGTATAAGGGCGACACCCTCAGGCAGAACAAAGGAATCCAATTGCCTTTTCAATGCTTGACTGTAAATACTAGGTCTTTCCGTATAACCCTGAGGGACTCTACAAAATCGATAAGACCTATTATTCAAAGTAAAACCGAAAAAGTATCGGCTATCAGGGTGAATAGGAATAGAAAAGAAGGCATTTTTCAAATCAATAACTGAAAACGTGGTCGCCGTTGGCGGGACCAAAGTGAGTAATGTCGTGATATCAGAAACCACTGGGTACTGAGGTATCACTATCTTATTCACTTCCCTTAGGTCAATGATAAAACGATAAACCCTAGTATCGGTATCTTTCTTCAAAATGGGTAAAATAGGACTGTTGCAGACATTATAGGGAACTTCCTCCACTACTCCCACCTGAATCAAATCCTGCACGATCTGTATGAGTGCCTCCTCCCCCTCCTGGGAAATACGATATTGAGGGAGGCGCGGTAACACCGCACCCTCCTGGACACTAATGTGGACAGGCGGAATCACCATCTGTCCCACATCAGTATCCGAAGTGGCCCACAAAGAATGAGGGAGGGACGCTAATGCAACCTCCTCCGCAACCACACACATCCGTTCTGTCATAGGGTGATTATCGTTTAAGATCACACGCACTCCAGTAGGGGAACAACGGATCGTGGCTCTGAAGTGCTTAAGCATATCAAGACCCATAATGTTGTCAGGCGTGTTCGGGGCAAGCAAAAACGGACAGGGTGCAGAAAAGTGGTCAACATGGAATGCAAGGGGTCGGGAAAGAGGGCTTCGAGAGAGTGTACCATCAAACCCTACCGATGTAACCATTAAGCCAGATGGGGGAGCCCTCGGAACCAATTGTTTGGACAGTGCACTGCGAGTAGCTCCTGTATCAACTAGGAACCGATCAGTAGAACCCAAAACATTTGCTGAAACATAAGGACCCTTCTGATCAACCGGCACTTCAACTGATTCCAACCCCCATCCATCGCAAACCTACGCATGCTGTGAGTCATGGTACCCAGAACGGTCACTCCCAGACATCTGATACTGATTTTGCCGATCAAATACATTAGGTCTATCCCGTTGCTGTATGTTAGGCTCAAATCGAGCACGATCATTAGAGTTCCCTCTAAAATTCGAAAAACCCCCTCTACCTCTCGGTGGTCCCTGACCACGTCCCTGCCGAGATGCATATAACACTCTCTAGCCCAATGACCCGACTGTTTACAATACGCACACTGATTTCTGTTAACATCCGACCGACCCGAAGGGGGACCATGGAATCCTCCTCTACCTCTTTCTACACCCCGACGAGGCGGACCATATACTTGTGCTAACATCACCTTAGTTTTCAAATCTTTCGATTTCTTCTCCTCATTCCCCTTCGCTTCTTGTTCCTGACGCTCATAATACTGAGCCATAGTCAGGAGGGATGCCGGAGACGAGGTGGACCAAGAACTTTCACTCACTTTTAAACGAGCTGCTATTCCCGGTAATAAATTCGCCACATATTTATCAACAAAAAGATGTCGACCCGTATCATCCGTAAGTGACTGACCACTGAAATCATGGAATGTCTCCTCAAAGCGTGTAAAAAAATCTTAAACTGATTCATCGACCTTCTGTTTACATGAGGCTAACATGCTCCAGTCAATTTTTTTAGGGGGAATGATTGTTTTCAATTTAGTCAAGATAGCAGCAGGAAGGTCTAAAATATTCTGCGGTGGTTTTTGCGCAGGTTTTCTCTCCCTATCCTCATCCTCAATCTCGGGCCACCTAGCCTTAAAAGCGGGAACATCATCCACCTTCCGCACAGATCTCCACATATCCAGTGGTAAAATGAGCCCAAAGAACAAATCTATATCCGCTAAAGTCATAGTACAAGAATTCAAGGCCCCTTCGACCTCTTCATAAAAGGCCGCTGGATTCTTGCGGGGGTCAGGCAAGGCATTCTTTAATGCCATAACATCAGCCCTATGCCAGGGAGTATAAACCCAATTATACACAAAATATCCCTTAGCATCGGGGGAAGAAATATCTGAATTATTTCCCGCTCCTTTAGGAGGAACATACAAAGGTGCCGCCTCTCGCATCGGTTTAGCATGCACTAGTTCACTCTTATCTGAATGGGAGGTAGATGATTGGTCGCCGCCGATATGTGAATCCAATTGCTCCTTCTCCCCTGCCTGCAGGCGCGCTCTCTCTTTAAGTTCAACCGCCGCGTCCCGCAATGCAAACAGCCGTCGGACCGCATCGGGTACCTTAGAGGGAGAAAAAACACCGTTACATAATGCTTTAGCATCCGATACTACAGCATCAGGCTCGAAAACATCTGAATATTTCCGAAAGGCAGTAATCACATCATGAGAAAAAGTTTCAAGAAAATACAGCCGCTCTTTATCCCGCCAATGTTCCAAGGATTCCAATAATTCAGAAAGAGGTAGCTTATCCTTAAGCGCACGAAGAGAAATTTTCCGAAGCTCACCCATACGCTCAGTTGATAACATGGACCGCGTGTCTATCTTATCCGAAACCGATCCAGAGTCCTGTGATCTCGGTGCGGACGCGCCAACATAAGGGGGCGGAGAATGATCTAATAAATAAAAATCATCTTCAAGATTAGTAAGGACAGGATAAAGTGGCTGGCGGACAGCATATTGACCCGAGACTTGCAACCTACGCTCTTTCTCTTGTCTCTCCGCCAGTTCTCTTTCTTCCCGACGCTTCGCTTCCTGCGCTTTCACATGATAATTTTTCCGTTGCTCTTTATCAAACAGCGCTTTCTCACGTTTCTCTTGCTCACGCACTTCCTTCACCCATAACCGTACACATTCAAACATGTCTTGCCGAGCACGCCGTTTACACATACACTGTTCCACATACTCAATCTTTCGCATATCAAACGATCCATACAAAGGCCATCGTAACTCAGGATCCTTTTTAGTGTATTTCCTCCACACTGTGCTGTACATTATAGAGGAAAGACCATGCTTCACATACATGTCCCTATTAGGAGTCCCCTCTGGGGGGGCTGGAGCAGATTCCTCGAGATTTAACCGGTTTCCAAAGCAGCAGCACCACTTACGGAGTGCGCTAAAAGCAGGCATGCTCAAAAATAATGCAAAATATGCAGTATTATCAAAAATGGCACTTAAACTTTGCGCCGTTCAGATTTACACAACTCCGGAGAAATATCTCCACATTACCTGCCTATATGTGTTGCAACGCATATATTCTCACAGTAATCAATACAAAATATGACCGGTCATCACAAATCAAACTCAAATAGCCAACCCAGGCTTCAAAACTCGGAGCAAGTACCGTACAACGGTTCTTACCAATCAAGAGTGTCCAGATTCCAACTGCCAAGTTCCAAAATTCGCCCAAACGGCTGTCGCGGCAAACCGACAGAAGAGGTCTCAGTCGAGGACCGGCGCCACCCAGATGGTCAGCTCGGAAGGGAAGGAAGAACACCTCGGGATGCCAGGGCTAAAACCGCCGCTGGCAGTGATCACATCCCCGGCCAAATTCCTCACCTTCGTCACGACCAATCCTTCGAGCATCCGAGTCGCCGATGAGCCCCACGTGACGGGCGCCAATTGAAGAATACTGGCCCCAGCTAGGCCCGCAGAATACAAGGGTTCGCTCTCCTGTAACGAAAACTAGAAGGAAGTTGGCACGGAAACTGCAAATACAAAGACAAAGTTTATTAACCCTTAAGGGTGGTCCTACAACCTATACAACACTCATCAGTATTGCATAGAGTAGCACAAAGAACTTGCGTACACAGTCCCCTTTTATACACAACAGAGGGGCTCATAAGTGGGTGGATACAACATGAGGCAAAGAGTATTACCTTTTATGGACATTTTCGATACAGAACCAATATGTGAACAGAGTTAATAATATCCTGAACCCGCGAAAACATGGTCAAGCAAGGACTAACTGATAACAGATGTGGTCAAGTCTGGGCATGCGCCAGACGGACAAAGGAGCTATTTATAGACTGTTACTAGGCAGATTACAAGAGCAACTAACACGAAGATAGGACTCTTCTCGTGCAGAGCACGTGGAAGCATGACAATACAAAATGGAGTCCGGACATTAGGCAACATAAGAAGAGAAATTTGTTCTAAGAAAGGGGAATTCATGTCTTTAGTGAATGCTTAATCAGATCGCTGTTTTAGTTTTCAACACCTATAGCTCTGAACAGGCCAGCTGAACAGGAGGGGAACAAACTAGCCATGTGAGTCACTCTGGCGGTCCTGGGTGCAAGTGGAAAAGCAAGTCTCCAGCAGCAGGGCAGTCCTCTTGGTGTAACAGATCAGTCCCCCAAAGAACTGAGCAGGCCAAAGGCAGCAGGAAAGTCCTCTGAGAGTCCTCCGCCAGTCCAGAAGTAAAGTAAAGAAATGGTGTAAGGGTCCTAATTTTATACCTGCTGCCAGCTTTGAATTGGTAGAAGCTTCTAGAGTTTCCCCTCCCCCCATAGATGATGTTTACATTTCTCTCCTCCCTGCCCTGTAAACAGGATGTCTAGGAGCACAAAAGGCTAGTGTGAAGTTCTTTGTTTCTGTACTGAAGTAGCTTTTTTGAAGTGTAAGGGGTCCATTAGGATGTAGGGCGGTAGGACCACCGCCGCGCTGGCGGTGCGGAAAAATGCCTTTTTCTGCCCACTACCAGCGGACATCACATCCGCCATAATAGTATGGTCAAACGTAGGCCAATTCTCGACCGCTGCGGTGCGAAGCGTACCGCCATCAAAGTGCGCCCGCCACTGCGGTGGTGGGAGCCAGTGGAGACCCTCCACCGTGCGGAATGACGTCCTCCCCGGTCCACAAATTAGGATGGCGCAAGCAAGAAGACGTACCGCAGCAGAGACACCGCCCAACCAGAGACGGCGGAAACTCAACAGCGAGGCGCGAAACCAGAGTCACGGTCCACACCACCCGGAAACGACCGCAATGGACCCAGCTCTACATTTCTTTCCGGTGCGGTACCTGCTACATCACCAGGAACTCATGGACCTCGCAGACACAGCCGCAGGTACGCAATAACACAACACACAACCCACGGCCTGACACAGGGTCCAAATTCACATCATACACTCTAGGGGGGATAGGGACACATCCCCAAGGGCACCCACACATCACCCACCTGCCACAAATTCACCCAGCTGCAGCCTGGACACACATCTACTGCCACCATGCAGCAATCTCCCGGTCACGTCACCGCAGCGGCGAACACAAGCAAATACATGCTCAATGCAGAAGGCAGGGCCGGAGGCAGGCATGGGCAGGGCACAAAGACCACAGGGCCACACCCACACACTAGCACACCCCATGAAGGCACGTGCCATGTGCTCCCCCTGTGCACCCCGTGCACAACAACAAGCCAGGGCAATACATACCCTGCACCACACACCAACAATCATGGAGACACACAATGCAGGAGTGGCTGCACAGGAACACACAGCACACAGCACAGTAGCACAGGGCCAGGGAAACTCACTACACCACACTCAGGGAAAAAGCAATGAGGACAAGCAACAAATGAACACATGCAAGGAAGCAACATCCAAATGGACACACAACCAGCCCAGTCACACATATATATCACAGACTGACACACACACACATACACACCCACATGCCAACAGCAATGGAGCACAGCAAATAGGGAAACCAAAGTGGGCTGCACACAAATGGAAGGCCATGGAGACACACAACAAGCATGTGTACATCACATCAACACAAGGAAGAGAGCACAACACCCTCACACCATCAAAGCACACATGGCTGGCACAGTCAGTGAATTCAAACCAGAGACAGCTCAGTGCAACCACACAGGGAGACAGCAAGGCACACCATGTATAGGCACAAGGATGAAAGGCTGAAAGGAAGGCCCTGAACTCAAACTGGGACCAGCCACACATACATACAACTACTTCACATGAGTACACAAGCAGCACTACACACAGGGACCATCTACACACCTCAGGACTGACAAACACCAGTAAGAATCTACACACATACCCCCCTCACACCAGCAGCACACAACACCAGTGCCGAACACACCGAAGGCTGCCAATACTTGACAGCCAATACACACACAAACAGCCACACACCCAGGGCTCAGCCACAAACATCACACACACACACACACACACACACATACACGTGTTACCATCCTTGTGGGGACTATGTGTGAATACCTGCCTTGTGGGGACTAACCTTTCCCAATGTTTTTACAACATACTAATAACATCAAAATGTTAAGAAAAAATTCATAATACAGGATCCTGCTTCAAATTTGCAAATATACTGTTATTTAATCATGCGCACAGCACCATCCTTGTGGGGACTTGAACACGTGCTACCATCCTTGTGGGGACCTAATCTGTAACACTATTTGTGAATGAATACAGTCGAAGGCACATGGCTAAATGTTTATTTCATCAACAATATGCACAAACAACATTATAATCTATTCATATATGAATTGCTGCATATATACTAGGGGTATACAGTAAAGACAGATTATGTTAATGTCCCAGAAAATATCATATCATGCTTAAATAAAGAGTCTTAAAGCTATATTTAACCTAGTTATTAGTGCTTAAAATCTTAGGAGATAAGGGAACTAACACATAAAGAAATTAACATATGTAAGCAAGGAATAAGGTCAAGTGGAACCCAGAGCTTGATGAGCTGCTTACATTTTTGCCAAAATAGGTGTTCAAGTCCCCACAGAGATAGTGGGTGAAGATCACTGTGTTTAAGTCTCCATAGAAATAGTGTGTACATTCAAAGCTTAAATCCTGTTACAAAGAATGTGAAGCTAATGATGTTCAAGTCCACACGGAGGTTGTGTGTAATTATAGGAATGCTCAAGTCCCCACAGAGATGGCATGTTATTATAGCGATGTTTAAGTCCCCACAGAGATAGTGTGTTATCATAGAGATGTTCAAGTCCCCACATTGATGGTGTGTTATTATAGCGATTAATATGCTAAGTGTGTTTAAGGCTGCAGTACCACCTCCAGTCTACAGGGGCAGAGCGAGCAAAAAAATAAACACACTTGGTGAAACACAGGTCCCCACAAGGCAGTTTTTTAAAAAGTTGTAAAAATTGGCACAGATGCTTCTGAAGTCATTTCCAATCATTTAGAAGACTTTACCTTGTGGGGACTTGGGTTCAGGTCCCCACAGTGCAATCAAGTCCCCACAGCGTGAGTGTGTTATCATACTCGAGTCCCCACAAGGATAGTAACACAAACCCACACACACACACACACACACACACACACACACACACACACAAAGGGATGCTACCACAAATGTGGAAACAAATACAACAGACACACACATAACCCAACTGAAACACACACAGAGCCACAACAACAGACATGCCCTGTGCAGATAAACTGGGGAAAGGCAATGGGAGCACAGACACAACAGGAGTGCACAACCTCATCACTCAGGAACAATGCACAGACAACATTCCACAACATGCACAAGAAGTGCACCATCAAAGAACAACACAGCAAACAATCAAAAGAATCACAGGCAGAACAATCACATAGCAAACATAGCATGATATCAGGGGCTGCACAACAGACAATCACAAGGCAACATATACACAGCACCGCAAGCACAACAAGCTGTGTGTGCATACCAAGCATACCAGACACACACAGACATCAGTGACAGAACAGCAACCCACACAACACCATACAGCAAAGCACAAAGACAACAGCACACCCAGGAAGTGAAGCAATAACACAAACAACACACATACATCCAACACAATATCCAATAGATGCACAAGTCTGGGACACAAAGGTGGAAACAACTTGACCACAGGACTGGGCAGCACACACAGTTGAACTGCATTGCAGCAACCATGACTGAAAAACAGCACCAGTACATCACACATGACCCATTGGGGAAATGCATTGAGTGACACATTGACCCTGGACAAAGAACTGCACCAAAAAGCACAGTGGCACAAATGAAGTCTGGGGAGGCACACACCCATACAAACCAAGGGGACAGCTCACACCAAAGTGAAGTGTACTGCATGCCAGTAGGGAACATGGCAGGAGTGTACCATACACAAAGAGAGGGAGTGCAGACCCACAATGGGTAGGCAGCTGAAGCACAGATAGGGGATGGCATGACAACACACACAAGATGCCACACTGGAGGCAAGAAGTCACCATGGGACAGAAAGGCATGAGAAAACACAACCACAATGGCAGTGTGGAGCAGCAGGTCTGCACAGACCCCACAAACAGCCACCAGACACAGGGATGTGCAACAAACCACAACACTGAATTGCCAGTAACACCCTCTGCATACTCACAAGTGACAAAAACAACAAGTAGGAGTCAGACAGAAGTGCAAGGACACACCAACACACTGCACAGTGCACAACATACAACTCACACATGGGCATACAACCACATCCACAGGGATGAACAATCAAACTAACAGGCACACAACTCCTGGGTGACACATGTGTGTAGTTGACATTGCAGAGGCATGCACACATCAACATTCCCCACAAACTCACCCCTTCACACTGCACAATATTTGGCCATCCAAGAGCACACATGGAAAGTAAGCCATGGAACTAGGATGGCTGGCCATCACAGGATGACCACACACATTCACCACTGGGCACACATATAGGAAGAACACACACATGATGACCCTGGACAGCCTGCCTGAAATACTGTTTGCAGAAACCCACCCTGTGCTGGCAGTGCCCCCCAACCTGACATGTGTACAATAGAGCCAACATGAACTAATCAAGTAAATGACTACTGCTAAACATTCGAAATTGACACCATTTCCACCAGAAGTATCAGGGCCAAGAAGAACTGAGGCCCCTGTCACCCCTGAAAAGAAGAGAGCAAGTGAGCCTAAACATTGACCATGTTGAAGTGCCACGCAGACCATGTGGCACAGTAAACCATTTACACACAGCAAAATAACTTTATTCAGTAAGGACACTGACAAAATAGACAACTGGAGCAACTGTTTTTATTCACAAATGCACAGATAGGCACCATGAGAAGAGAAGAGTAAGGCAAAAAATGCAGAGCATGTCCATGAGAAGCTGCACAGGCAAGGGCAAAACAGCAGTGAACAACAAGGCCAGTGGCCAGGGCAGAGTGCAGAGCATGTCCATGAGAAGCTGCACAGGCAACGGCAAAACAGCAGTGAACAACAAGGCCAGTGGCCAGGGCAGAGGCAGAGTACATAGAATGTCAGTGGGCAGGGCAGAGTGCAGAGCATGTCCATGAGAAGCTGCACAGGGAATGTGTGCGACTGTACCTTTCCATGGCCAGCAAAACAGTCAGGGGGCAACAATGTGCAGTACACAGGTGTGTGAGGGTGACTACCACTCAGACTTGGCTGTCAGGCAGACTGGGAGCTGGCTGTGCCTCTGGGACTGTCGGGGCACTTAAAGGGGGAGAGAGCGGAACAGCTGAGGTAGAGCGATCAGTGTCTTGCCAGGCTGGAAGGCTGCTTGGGCCAGGTGGTGTAGTGGCAACTGGAGGTGGTGTCATGGTGTGGCTGGGAGATTGTGGAGGGGTGCCCTTCCACTTCTTGGGGATCCTAAATGGCTTGACTGACTGTGGATCAATGGGAAGTGGTGTGGGCACAACAGGCACACTCACCACCACTGCTGCAGCAGGTGCAGGTGCTGGCAGCCCCTCTGGTGATGTGCTGGACCCAGCAGAACGCTTTGCCTTGCTCGCCCCTGCCCCCCCTTGACCTGTTTACTAGGTGTCACCCCTACAGTCCCCTCCGGCCCCTGCTTCACTGGGCTTGGAATGGGACTCGAGATGGTTAGTGATACTGCCTTTGAGCCCTTCCCAGGTGTACCCTCAGCATGCACCACCTCCTTGGGGGGCACAGACACTGTACGATTATCTTTGGGCGATGCCTTAGGGGCAGGAGAGTCCTTGGATGGGGATGCCACTGAAGCATGTGCGCCTGAGGTCTGCTGCTTTGCTAATTGTCCCCTGGTGTCGCCTGACGGGCTTTTCTCCCTGTGCTCTGGGGTGCCTTTGGTCTTCTGTGGGGATTATGTCCGCACACAGGACCGCTTGGGTTGTTGCTGCTGTGTGCTCCGTGTGTTGTATCGTGACTTTGATGTATGTGGACCGTGGTCACTATCATCAGACGTGGCCACTGCCAGGGGGGTGGACAAAGGGACCGGAGCTGGACTGTGAGAATGTGCCTGTTGCAGGGCAGACGTCACTGTTGATGACAAAGCCTGGACTGTTCGGTGCAGCCCACCCACGTCAGAATGTATGCCCTCCATGAAGGCAACCACCTGGGCCAATTTCTTGTCGTGGTTAATGAAGGCTTTTAGGAGAGCTGTCTGGCCTACAGACAGCTGGTGCAAAAGGTCCACAGACTCAGCACTGATGGCAGCAGGGGGGACAGGGGCAGCAGTGCCAGGGGTGAAGGACACTCTTCCCCTCTTACTGAGGCGGACACAGGCAGCACCAGAGGAAGTGCCTGGGAGGGTGGGCAATGGCCGCTGTGTGGTAGAAGTCGATGCAGAGTCCCCGTTCCCTGTGCCCTCCAACATGGATGCATCCCCGCTGGCATCGGATGATGTGGTGCTTTGCGTCTCAGGGTGGGACTCCTCCAGCAGACTCCTGTCCCCCTCTGATGCGCTGGTGACATCTGTGTCACTGGGCTCCTGGGCAGCTGTGGTGCTAGTTTCACCCCCACTGGTGTCCGTCTCCTGTCCCTCTGTAACCACAGGTGATGCTGCATGGGAGAGAGAGATGTAGGGTCAGGTCATATGCAAGCAATGCATGACAAAAGTAGAGCAAATCTACATGTTGCACACCACCCTGCGCAATCACATCGTGCCAACTCACTACATAGACTCAAGCAGTGCATGGAAACTGGAAACTCAGGTATGAGTGAGCCATGTGATGACTACACAGCACAACACCCTGCTTGTGGCTCTGTTCAAACAGACACACAACTAGTTCTGAGCACACCTAGGAACATGATGGGGGCACACAACTTGTTGCCAATGACAGAACTGGATCTAACAGGAGGTGACAACAGAGACCCAGACTACAACATGACAGTCCACAATGGACATTAGCCCATGCCACCCACCATGTCGTACCTTGGGGACAATCGAATGCTGCCCATTGCTGTAAGATATCTAGCCCTCCCCAATATGGGTGCATGCAATGGACGCATCGATGTACGCACAGTCAGATTGAGCACACTGCCGTTCCCTTCCATGGGATTCCCAAGACTACACCAATGCAGAAGAAACCTGAAGAGCACAACTCAAAATGTAATGTGAAAGCACAGCTTCCAAATCAACTTTGTAAGTACAGGTAGGGCAATTGCATACCACAGGCACCCAGGCCAGCAGCCACTTACATGCCACAGCATCACACTACCAACATCACAAAGGCCAGCGCTGGTACAGGCTCTGTACACATGCGGCCACTCCCAACCAAAGTCAGACTCCCCAAATGCTCACCTCTGGCTTGCTGCTGATGCTCCTTCAAACGTGCATTGAGCTCAGGCTGTGTCACCACCAAGATGCGCCCCATTAGTGGTGTCATGCTGCGCCGTGCCAGACGCCCAGTGCGAGGAAGCAGCCCCAGGGTAATCTCTGCCACATTCTTTGCCAGCCGGCTGATGTCATCCCATCTCTTGTGGCAGTGGGTGCACCGTCGGTTTGAGACCCCCAGGGCTCGCACCTTTGCTGCAATGGCCCTCCACACGGCCTTACGCTGGTTTACCTTGAGCTGAAGGCATGGGAGACAAGAGGGAGAAATTATCAGGTATACAGTGCCATGTATTGACATCTATCAGTATAGCAGTAAGATATAACCAAATCACATATCCAACGATAGATTAATCAGAGACTATAGTACAGCCTACATGTGACCCCTGCATGGGAAAAGCTGATGTTAAAGCATGCAGGTGTGAGGGGGAACAAAGTCCCTGCACTTCTCACACACATGCAGGACGCCAGCACTGAAACCTACCTGCCCACATCTCCAGTCAATTGTTGGGTTGAGCAACACATACATCACATATCAACCTGTGTTTTGGGGGGGTGACCCACTGTGTCCAAGTCTGCACAGCCCTCAATGTCCCTGCCCTGTGAATAGATAACTGTGTCATGGATGTCACATTGAGGGACATGATCTCACAAATACAAAATGCCCTTCACAAGTGCAATGTGAAAAGACTGACGTCATACTCTGTAAGTGAAGTGATGTGTCCTTGTCTTAGTAGACGGGGACTGTGCAGTCCATCTGGGCTCACACTGAGATGGACTACAGGGACACACACAGCCATCCAGCCAAGCAATCACTGTCCTGTCCACAGCATTAACAACCTTCTGTGTCACTGTATGACTGACAACACAACACAGGTCACTCATACTTAAATGTGCAGGGAGGGAAAGCTGTGGCATTGGGTACACACACCCTCCCACTGGAGACAGCATGTCAGGCAGTGCATTACACTACCCCACACTCCCAGGCACATACTGCATCTGTCGACTACATGTGTGGCCCCCCTGCCCTACCACAACACTGTTTAAGACTCACCATGACATTTGGGGCACCATATAGCCTTGGGTACTGTGTGAGCACCTCGTCCACCAGGACCTCCAGCTCCTCACTCGTAAAGGGACTGGCACAGATCTTCTCTGTCCTTCCATCACTGTGGACGTGAGACAACAGCAGGGGATTTTGGTGGCGAGAATCCCAAGGCAGCAGTCCCTGGAGGCAGCAGCAGGTGAGGGGTCTCAAGCAGCAGTCTGTGTAGGCAGCAGCAGGTGAGGGGTCTCAGGCAGCAGTCCCTGTAGGCAGCAGCAGGTGAGGGGTGTCAGGCAGCAGTCCCTGGAGGCAGCAGCAGGTGATGGGTCTCAGGCAGCAGTCACTGGAGACAGCAGCAGGTGATGGGTCTCAGGCAGCAGCCTCTGTGAGCAGTGGCAAATATAGCCACCTGGGGTCGTTTCAAAGGTGCCAAGTTGCAGCAATTGGTGGTCCATGTCTGCCTCTTTCAAATGCATCGAATGCCTACCGCGATCTTCAAAATTGCATCATGCCACCGCTATTGAGCTTCCCATTGTCTCTAGGGCGAGCTCCATAGCGGTGTAACACCGCTGGGGCCCGGGGTGCGCTACCGCGATGGTGCATCTTTCAAATGCAGCCAATGACCGCCTCCACGGTGGCGGAGCATGCCTACCACGATCTTCAAAATTGCATAATGCCACTGCTATCGAGCTTCCCATTTTCTCTACGGCAAGCTCCATGGCGGTGTAACACCGCTGGGGTGCGCTACCGCGATGGTGCATCTTTCAAATGCATCCAATGACCACCTCTGCGGTGGCGGAGCACGCCTACCGTGATCTACAAAATTGCATCATGCCACCACTATTGAGCTTCCCATTGGCTCTAGGGTGAGCTCCATGGAGGTGTAAGACCGCTGGGGCCTGGGGTGCGCTGCCGTGATTTTAGTGGCGGAGCATACTAACCGCCATTTCAACATGTCTCCATGCCTATGAGTACTGCACTGGTGTGAATAGGGGTGCAGGTGACACACCGCCAGTGCCAGGCGGTAGCTACCGCGATATGGGTGCCATTCATTGACACGAGGCACTGCCATTCTGGCGGCGGAGCATGCCAACCACCATTTCCTCATGTCTCCATGCCTATGAGTACTGCACTGGTGTGAATGGGGGTGCTGATGACACACCGCCGGTGCCAGGCAGTAGCTACCGTGACATGGGTGCCATGCAATGGCGATGTCCATCTGTCACACATTAACAGTGTATAGTGCCAACATGTTCAATGGCACATCATTGTGCACATGATGCCAATGTTCAATATACTCATCTGTTGGCTACACATGCCATGTTTGTGTGTGTGTAACACACATTTGTCTGTACTCACTCACATGTCACTTGAGGATTTGATATTGGTGTAGGCAGGACAGTTTTGGCAGGACTGTAGAATGTGTACACATGTCAGTGTGTTGAGGTCCAGTGACAATCACAGCAATGCTCGTTTCGATGAATTTTGATCTAATTAGCATTGCCTCTCATGTCTGCTCATTAACACATTCATCATTCCAGCACCAACTGTGGTCATTGTGTATTGGATATGTGCCAGGTGGTTAATGACGCATCAAGGTGTGACCGGTACAGCAGCTAGGTAGGAGACAGTGGTTTTGATTAGGTACACATATGCTGAATGCTTGAGTCCCAGGCGTGCACATGTGTACGGTGGCCATATCCTTATGTGCATTCACATAGCCAAAGGTGGTGTTTGAGGTACTTGTCTTGTGTAAGTTGACACATGTGCCCTTTGTGTAGCTGAAGGTGCCCCTCCATGTAAGCTGGTCTGTTAGTCACTCTAGATGTCAGTCATAGTTGTCGTTGTGTCATCCTAAACGTGATATGCTGTGCACATCTCTTGATGTATTGTATTGACATGTGTCCACTATCAACTCCAATAGGAGAAGGCCAAATTTGATTTGTCACTTGACGGTGCTGGAGGACATGGAGGATGTTGCGATCATACTCAAATGCTGCCTGGACATAGCCACCCTGAAAACCCTTTATAATCTGTTGGAGCCCTACCTGCAGCCACGCAGGACATATCCAACAGCTTTCACCCCTACTTATAAGGTGATGGCAGCCCTGAATTTTTTTGCAACAGGATCATTCCAGGAGACTGTGACCAGCGCTGGTGGGATGTCACAACCGATGTTCAGCATGGTGCTGAGTGATGTACTGTCTGCCATGATGCTATACAAGGACTGATACATCCATTTCCCCAGGGGTGCTAAATTGCCAGCTGTGAAGGAAGACTTCTATCCCCTTGGACACATCCCCAATGTTGTTGGGGCCATTGATTGCACCCATGTTGCTCTTGTGCCACCACAGGCAAGTGAGCACATTTACCTCAATCGCAAGCATTACCACGCCATCAATGTGCAGGTGGTGTGCCTGGCAGATATGACCATCTTGCAGATGTGTGCCAAATTCCCAGGTTCAGCTCACGACTCCTACATCCTGAGGAACAGAATTGTGCCCCAGCTGATGGCTAATCTTCTTCCAGAACGTGCATGGATTGTGGGTGAGTATACCTAGTCATGTGGCGTGCTGTGTGTGTGACCTGCTCCCCTGAGACTCTGCGACATTGCAATGTCTATTTGTGTTTGTCATACCTAGGTGACTCTGCATATCCCAACCGTTCCTGGTTGCTGAGCCCACTGCGGAATCCCAGGTCCCCGGCTGAAGTCCGCTACAATGAGGCCCATGGGAGGACACGTCGTGTGGTGGAGCGCACTTTTGGCCTGCTCAAGTCACGTTTCCGGTGCCTGGACAAGACCGGAGGTGAACTGGCATACTCGCCCGGGAAGGTGTGCCAGATTGTTGTTGCATGCTGCATGCTCCACAACCTAGCCATTCGCAGGGAGAATCCCCTGCTCCTGGATGATGGTGAGGACTCAAGGCCCCAGCCTGCAAATCAAGCCATGTCCAGTAATGAGGACAGTGTAGAGGAGGAAGGTGTTGACCTGCGTGAACAGCTCATCACCCGCTACGTCACTTGACGGTGGGTGGCATTATGCAACATACCCATTGTCTGATGTGATTGCTGTTGTTGTGAAGGGGCATGTGAGAATTGTAGCATCAGCCAGTTGTAGACTCAGTGGTGGTTGGAAATGTTTCTAGGACATGTCATTTGGGAACATCAACGGGACGTGTATGTTGACACTTGGGGGCCATTGTGACATGTGTATGTTGGGTTATCCTGGTGTTAGGGCTTGTGTGATGTCTGTGATGCCACACCCAGACCAGTGACAGTTGTTCTGTTGTGTTTCCCTATGTGCCTTTGACTTCTCCTTGCCTACATACAGCCCATGGTCCGGGTACATTGTGATCATGTTGAAGACTGTTCACCCTGCAATAAAGACGGAGCAGACACAACAACATGTGTGTGAGGATATTTTATTTACTATGGTGAGATGCAAGGGAGGTGTACGTTTCCATGGGGGGGGATTGAGTTGACAGTCGTGGTAGATGAGATGGTCGAGTAGTCACCACAACAGGCAGATGCCATTCACAAGGCAGTGTGGGGTAGGACAGTCCAAAGAGTCAATGCAGTGGTGGAGAGGGTTGCCATCATGGCTGGCTCCATGACTTGCGTCTGGCAGGTGCTTTGCCTCCAGATACTCCCAGGGCCTTCTTGGGACGGCCCCTTTCTCGTTTGGCAGGGGGGGACCTGCTGCAGGGCAAGTGGGGTCTCTGGACTCACCCCTCTCTGTGGGCGCAGGGGAGGATGGTGAACTGTCAGTGTGCAGCCCACCAGAGGGAGGCGGAGGTGTTGTCTGGGGCACATGCCTGTCCCTCAGTACCACCACTTGCTGGCCCAAGAGGTCCACGATTTGTCCCATGCGTCTGTCGATGGACCTCATCAGCAGGATGAGCTCGTGCAACTGATCGTCCAACTGTCCTGTTCGTCCCTGGGTCTGTTTGTATGCGCCCAGGACTCCGGTGATGTGTTCCAGGGAGTGGGTCCCAGCCTCCTGGTGTCCCTGGGTGACCCTGCCCCTCCCACATGCACTGCTGCCACGGACCTGTTGCCTCACCACTGTGGGCACCCGCATCCTCTCCCTGCCCTCCTCCATGGGTGGTGTGTGCGGGGCATCCTCTTGGACAGGGAGGGTGTTGCCGGCAGCACTGGTGTTGGTGGTGGTGCCTGTGGCTGCACAGGCCGTGACAGCAGACCTGTGGAGTTGTTGTTGCCGCAGATGTGATGGGGGGATGCTGGGGTCCTGGGACCTGTTGCTCCCTGGCACACCAGATGGGTCGGCCTCGAGCTCAGCGTCCACGGAATTCTCTGAGTCAACATCCGAGAGTCCTTGTACCGGGGGTGGAGACTGGCTCTGAAGGTTGCTGGTGTTGTCCTCTGCAGTGAGTTCTTGGTCACCTTTTGTTCAGATGGGAAATGGTCATTGCAGTGCACCCGCCAAGCTTTGGGTTAGCTGTGTGTCATTCACATTTTGTACACTGCACAATTGACATATCATCACATTGTTGACTGTGTGCGGTACTGTACTCCCTGACATGATACAGTGGTACAAGCATTACTTGTCCATGGTGTGAGGTGTCAGGGCATATCATGTGAACCGTGTCCAATTGAGGTTTACTGGGACTTGTTGCCACCTAGGGCCTGGCACAACATGTGTTTAATTGTGGACTCATGGTTTAGTTGGCTGACCTAGCAGACGTCACATCTAGCCATGGACTGGCCATTGTCATCTCCTGCATCCCATTGTCCTGTCTTGTGCATATTTTGATTTGTGCCACCACACATGCTTTCATATTTTTAGAATGGTCCTTGTTGCACTTTTCCCATGGTGACGCACATGTAACTAGTTGCTGTGCATGAATATGCCCAGGCTTTCATCTACTTGTGCATTGGTGTGTCACACTTTGCTGGTTGTGACAGTTTCCTTGGCTTACCTGTGTGCACACTGTGCTTGGCAATGGGGTAGGTATGGCTCTTTGTGCAATGTGAGCGATGGTGTTGTCATATGGCACAATTTAATTTGGGGAGAATGTGTGGGTGCATTTACTGGCTACATACCTGTGAGTTTGTTTGTTGTACTGCAATGGCTTCCAACTGCTCCTGGGTGGGGTAGGGGAGTGCTCCATCCTGCTGAGGTGTGGGATAGGGGAGATGGTGGGAGTAGTAGTGCTGCCCTCCCTGACACAAACACCCTCATTGTGAAGATGGCTACCCACCTGTAAGTTTGATGAGGGTTGTGTAGTGGCTGACACATGCTTCTGGGTGGGGTGGGGGAGGGATCCAACCGCTCATGTATGGGACAGGGGGCAAGGTGGGAGTAGTGGTGCAGGCCCCTCACCCCAGACAACCTCATTGTGAATATGGCTACCTACCTTTAAGTTTGTTTGTTGTACTGCATTGGCTTCCAACTGCTCCTGGGTGGGGTAGGGGAGTGCTCCATCATGCTGAGGTGTGGGACAGGGGGCATGGTGGGAGTAGTGGTAAAGGCCCCCCACCTCCAGACAACCTCATTGTGAAGATAGCTACCTACCTGTAAGTTTGATTGTTGTACTACAATGGCTTCCAACTGCACCTGGGTGGGGTGGGGGAGGGATACATCCTGCTGAGATGTGGGACAGGGGGCATGGTGGGAGTAGTGGTACAGGCCCCCCACCCCCAGACATCCTCATTGTGAAGATAGCTACCTACCTGTGTGTTTGTTTGTTGTACTGCAATGGCTTCCAACTGCTCCTGGGTGGGGTGGGGGAAGGATCCATCCTGCTCAGGTGTGGGACAGGTGCATGGTGGCAGTAGTAGTGCAGGCCCCCACCCCCAGACACCCTCATTGTGAAGATGGCTACCTACCTGTAAGTTTGTTTGTTGTACTGCAATGGCTTCCAACTGCTCCTGGGTGGGGGAAGGATACAGCCTGCTCAGGTGTGGGATGGGGGCATGGTGGGAGTAGTAGTGCAGGCCCCCCACCCCCAGACACTCTCATTGTTAAGATGGCTACGTACCTTTAAGTTTGTTTGTTGTACTGCAATGGCTTCTAACTGCTCCTGGGTGGGGTGGGGGAGGGAGACATCCTGCTCAGGTGTGGGCCAGGTGGCCTGGTTTTTGTTGTAGTGCTGTCTGCCTGTACACATGCCCCCATGGTTATGTTGTTAGCTATGTTTGTGGTGAATGGGAGTGGGTGAATGTTGGATCTGTGAGCCATGTTTTTGTGAGTGTGGGGTGCAGATGGATGGTGTGTGTCCTAGATGGTGTAGCTTTGTAGTTGTGCAAGGCAGTACATAGCAGAGTGGCGGTAGTCATTTGTTTGTACTTACCAGCCTCCACTCCCCCGGCTACTCCTGTGAGTCTCTCTGGATGCAGTATGGCAAGCACCTTCTCCTCCCATTGTCTGAATGTTTTTAGTGGAATGGGAGGGCCACAGCCAGTCCTCTGAGCCAGCTCACGGTTCTTGCTCCTCCACTCCTTGACCACCCTCTTCAGGTCATGCCACCGCTTCGTGATCTCCTTTTTTGATCTTGGGGTGGTCTCTACTGCATTGACCCTTTGGACTGTCCTAGCCCACATTTGTGACCTTGTGGCTAATGGTGTCTGTTGGACCAGGGTACCAAAAAGCTGTGGTTCCAATCTGACTATCTCATCTACCATGACCTTCAACTCACTCTCAGTGAATTTGGGCATTTTCTGTGTGGCCATGGTGTGTGGTGTGCAAAGTGATTGTGGGTGCAGGGGTGTGAGTGGTGGTTGTGCTGTGTATGGTGTGTGTTGTGCAGGGGGTTTGTTGTGCAGGTTTGGAGGGGGTGGTGGTGTTGAGTGTGGTGTGGCTGGTGATGTTGTGTCCTTTGCCTCTCCTGTCAGCTGGGGTATGTGTCCCTTCTCTCCTGGAGTTTTGCAAGGGATTGTGGTCAGTGAAGGGGCTCGTTTTATACACAGCTATGTGGGTGTGTCCAATTAGGGTGTTGCTGACAGGTGTGTTGTCCTTGGATTTGTATTATTCGTTTTGCCATGTGGTTGTGTCATTGGGGTGTGTTTTGTGTATTTGGGAGGCATGTCTAGTTTTCTGTGTGCACTTTTTGGCCTTCTTGAGGGGTTTTGGCTTCGTCCACCGCGGTGGCTATGCTTCAGCTCTTCCGCTGGCTCTCCCATTCATTCCATTGTGCGACCGCGGCGGTCGGAGACAGCGGTACATAGTGCGGGACCGTCGGGGATATACTAATTTCCAGGGCGGTGTCACCGCTATGCTTGCGGCGGGTTGTTGTTTTTCTGCCGCGATTACGACCACCACTGACGGATTTTGGGCATCTCCGCCCGCTACGGGCAGTTATTCTGCGACAAGTACCGCCGCGCTCGTTTTTTTTGGCGGTTAATGCTAATTTATCCGCCGGTTTTCCCACGGGGCCGGTGGGCGGTTGTTTTCCGCTTCCATGGCGGTCGGGTGGCTTCCATGCGGCACAGCCACACATAGAGGTCCTAATGGACCTCTATGTGTGGCTGTGCACAGCTCCATCCCTCCTATCAGTTAAGGATGGCCGATCCTGCCAAACCCCAGTTGCCATTTTGTGCGACTGCCTGGGAGAAATAAACAAAGGCCAACTTCCAACTATGCCTAGTCATGTGACTCAGAAAACAGGCTGCAGGCACCAAATGGTTAGGACAAGAAAATGCCAACATTCCAAAAGTTACTTTTTTAGAATAGCAACTTAAAATTAGACTTTATCATTAAAGAGGATTTTAATTTGCAATTCCTTAGACACAGAACATAAGATTTCTAACTGCTACCAGACTAAAATTATCATATATACTTAGGTAACCCAATCTTATCCTATGAAAGAGGTAGGCCTCACAGTAGCAAACAATGAATGTGACATTTTCACTACCAGGACAGTTAAATACAATTCACCTGGCCTGAGGGCTGTTTATAGTCTAACCAAGCGGTGACATATGCATTAAAAAAAGGAGTTTACGGAATGACTAAGGATATATTTTGCCAATTCGAATTAGCATTTTTAAACCTGCACACTGGCTTCAATGGCAGGCCTGAGACATTTTTAAGGGGATACTTAAGTGGGAGGCGCAATCAGTGATGCAGGCCCACTAGTGGCTTTTAGTTCACTGGCCCTGAGTATATGGTATACCACTTTATTAGGCAGTTTTGAGTAGATTAAATATGCCAATCAGGTGTAAGCCAATGTTACCATGTTTTAGAGAGCGAGCACAAGCTTCTTTAGCACTGGTTAGCAGTGGTGAAGTTCACTAAGTTCCAAGGCCATCCAAAATGAATTCAGCAAAACAGGAGGAAAAATACTTTGGGGAAGACACCCCAAAGGCTGATAGGTCAATGCCCGCCACCAGCTCATCCGAAAAACTAGGAAAAAAGCTATCAAAGACAGAATCTCCACACACGCACACAACAGCAAAGAACTCTTCAACATCATCAAGGAGTTTGCCCAACCCACCAGCGAGTCTACCGACATCCTTCCCTCTCAAGACCTCTGCAACAGACTCAGCACCTTTTTCCACCACAAAATCAAGAGCATCTACGACAACTTCGACGAAGGCAACCAACATGCTGAACACTCACCAACCACCCCCGACACCCGGAAGCCAGCGATTGACAACTGGACAGCCCTCACCACCGAAGACACACTGAAGACAATGAAGTCAATCCACTCTGGGGCCCCCACGGACCCCTACCCCAACACATCTTCAAAAGAGCTGCCGGCACCATCGCACCCATGCTCCGCCACACCATCAACCGCTCCCTGGCGACCGCCTCGTACCCCGATGACCGGAAACAGTCTGAGGTCAACCCCCTCCTGAATAAACCCTCTTCGGACACAACCAACCTCAAGAACTACAGACCCATCTCCCTACTCCCGTTTCCAGTGAAAGGCATCAAAAAAGCCATCAACAGCCAACTCGCCACCTTCATCGAAGAACACAACATCCTCGGCTCCTTCCAATCCGGTATCAGAAAAAAACCACAATACAGAAACCACCCTCCTTGCCGCAACAGATGACATCCGCACCCTACTAGACAGAGGAGAAACAGTAGCCCTCATCCAACCTCGACCTCTCAGCGACGTTCGACACAGTCTCTCTCTGCACCCTAATACGTAGACTCCATGATGCAGGAATCCGGGACAAGGCCCTTGACTGGATACAATCCTTCCTCTCTGACAAAACGCAGCGGGTCAGATTCCCCCCTTTCCTCTCGGACCATACTCCAACCACCTAGGGGTCCTCCCTCAGCCCGACGCTCTTCAATGTCTACATGGCTCTGCTCGGCCCCATCATCAGAACCTACAGACTCAACATTGTGTCATACGCTGATGACACCCAACTCATCCTCTCCCTATCCACCGAACCCAACGCCGCCAGACACAACTTCCGTGAAGGCATGGAAGCTGTTGCCAAATGGTGAAAAACAGCTGCCTACAACTAAACACCAACAAAACAGAAGTACTCATCGTGGGCCCGAACCCCGACGCCTGGAACAACACCTGGCGGCCCCCCGCCCTCAGAAGCCCGCCCACCCCCACGGACCACACTTGCAACCTGGGAATCATCCTGGAATCCGAGCTCAATATGGAACACCAGATCAACTCCGTCTCATCCTCCTGCTTCCACACCCTCCGCTTCCTACGCAAGACCTTCAAATGGATCCCACTCGAACACAGAAAGACCGTCACTGACGCATCACCAGCAGACTCGACTACGGCAACGCACTCTATGCTGGAATAAACAAAAACCTCACTCGCAAGCTACAGAACATTTAAAACGCTGCCGCAAGACTGGTCCTCAACCTGCCAAGACAGTGCCATATCTCCCAGCACCTGCACACACTCCACTGGCTCCCCATCGAGGCTAGAGTCACCTTCAAGATGCTCACCCAAGCACACAAGGCCCTCCACAACACCGGACCAGCATACCTGAACAGCTGACTCAAATTCCACGCACCCCAAAGGACCCTACGATCAGCTCAGCTCTCCTATGTCACTGTCCCCAGCTCCAGAAAGACCAGATCGGGAGGCCGCTCCTTTTCCTTCCTCGCGGCCAGAGCCTGGAATACCCTAACACACAACCTCACACAGACAACATCGCTCCCCATCTTCGCAAGAAACCTCAAAACCTGGCTCTTCGGCAGACCCCCTCCTTGAAGGACTGGAACCTGCATCCCCTTTCCCCCCTAGCGCCTTGAGACCCCTACGGGTGAGTAGTCGTGCTTAAAAAATACTGCTTGATTGATTGATTGATTGATTGATTGATTGATTGATTGATTGATTGATTGATTGATTGATTGATAGGTCTGACCAATGTATTTACAATGAATGAAATAATGCACATCTCCCTTAGTGAGATCAACTTTATTGGTCATGGGGAGTACAACAAGCTACATAATAAAATGGAGAAAAAAAATTCTCTTTCTGGAATACATACTTAGGCTAAAGTACAGAAGCATAGTTATTTAGTGTAGAAGGTCAGATTCCTGTTAATATGGATCTATCCTTGAACTTTAGGAGGCAATTAAAAGTCATTTTGATTCATGCTTAAAACAGTAATATAAGAAACTGCTAATTAAAGCTATTTCGTATAATAAAGAATGATTCAGCAGGTCAAAGTGTTCCTATAACTGCTCACTTTTAAAAGACCTTGAGCAATTAAAATAAAATAGGATTGTATTCATTGTTTTCTCTATCACTTCCTTTTCCTGGGGATATCAATTCAATAATACATCACAGGTGAGCTGCTTTTTTTTTCTTTTGACATTTACAGCAAGAATATCAAGGTCTCTTAGTCTGCTGCTGTAACACACTTTTAGACCCAGATTAACAAAATATTCACACACCACAGTGCAACTCCCAAAGTTGTGTGAGAGGGAGAGAGAAGGAAAGCGCCGCATCTACAAAGATATGAGACTATCATGTTCTCTCCTGTTGTGTGGTTCCTATGAAACTATATAGGATCTGCGTATTTAAACAACATAGACTGCGGGATTGGTGTCCAGACTGATTCTCGACACCCCCACTGTGTATGTTGGTCCTATTTACAAGCTAGCTCACAGTGCCACTAGAAACCCCTCTTACCAAGGAAAGAATAGTTCTTGACAACTATCGAACATGACAACTCTATCCCATCAGAGATCGTGGAAACAGTGCTATACTTTTCGCTCCGTTACTCGTGCTCATTTTGTCTCAGAGAGATACACAGAATAAACGGTAGGGACTTTTTCAATAAGCATTTATTGAACCAGCGTCATTCTAGTGTAAAATAGGTGTGCTGAAACAACCATATGACAGAAACAGATATAAATGATTATAAGTACACACAAAGTAAAAGGATGGTAGATTTCTACAATAGTGCTAAAACAATTAATACAGGCAGGGATAAAAATACATGACAGTGATAATGCGTCCTCCTACAATGCAACCCTAACTAGATGGACCTAGCATGTATGTAGGTGGAGAGCCAAGAATCCCTCTAGGATAAAGTCAACCGCATTACCTGAAGTGAGAGACTGTGGGACCCCATCTTGCTCTCGAAATAGACACCCCGCAAGCGATGTCAGACCACTGTGAGCTGGAGCGTCTGCGTGCAGGAACCTCAGTGTCTCGCGTCAGTGTGATAGCATGGAAGTCCTTTTTCTCCTCTGCCTGCCTCAGCAAAGATATAGTGTTTATATACCCAAACTGGTAGCCTCAGGGGATCTACCTTGCTGTGTCTTTTCGACCTAGAATGACGGAAGGAATGACCCATATACATAGTTATTATGCAGGAGATTGTGTCCTGCTGAGTATCCAAGAATCCTCATACATAATGAATGAGGATAGTTTTCAGGGAAAGCCCCACACCCTGTAAGCAGTACCATAACTAGGTAAACGGTCAGTACCAAGAACCATTATGTAGTGAAATGGCAGGGGAAATATAGGTGAAAGGTTTAGTACTACCTAAGCCTATATTGGGGTACCTATATGAAGCATAACACTCTCTAGCGCACAATTAGGCTGGCAAGTGACACACACACACACACTGTTGTGCCATAGTGCAAAGGTGTCTGTATGAGTCTAATCTTGGTTTTGTACTGAAAGGGTGTCCCTCCTTACAAAAAATATGCCTAGACAAACGTTAAACTGTTCTCACTGTACAGTGCAGCACACATGCAAAGTGAGAAAGGTTGGGAGAAATAAAAGCATTTCCCCTTTTTAATATTGGCTTCAAAGTGGCACTATTATATTGAGTTTTGCATCTCAAGCCCATGGGTGTTTGGAATGTCCATTTCCCACCCATGGGATGCCTTCTTGATGCAGCGCAACACAAAGAAGCGCCTTGCAGTGCTTCGTGTTTTCTTAGGTAACTTTCCAGCGCAAAACGTGTTATGTAAATCCCCAAATTTGTTTTTAATTGCACAGGTTTGCGCCACTTTTGTAATGTAAACCCAGTGAAAAATGTTTGTTAATCTTGGCCATGGTGTTTCATTCCAACTGACTCTCAGTACCTATATAGGATCTTCAAAGTTCAGAGACATGCATAGGAAGTGTGACATACACAAAGTATGTGTCAAGGGGAGTCCATTCAGCAACATTTCAGATCATATTGTGTGTGTCTTAATTGCGGTTTTAATTAGAAGCAATGAGCGTCCATGTGCCATATTATTTGGACAATTTTCTGTAATTATATTTTTTTGTGTTGGCATTAATTTTAAATTGCTGCCAAATTTCAATTTTTCCAATTTACCACACTTTTGAAGGGAAATAGCCAAAATGTTGTGGAGAATCAAGCAGCTTTGTGGTAAATACAGCTTTGCAATGCCATTTAAATGCTGTAGTATGACACAATAATTGCAAGAATAGTAGTTACTATTGTATTGTAAATCGAAAAGTAAAGACTTACCCCAATCGCCCCCCCCTACCCCCAGAGATGTTCAAAACACACTTCTGTGTACGCAGGTCAGATAGTTTGCAGCTGAGCTTCGACAGACCAAGTCACTTAGACACAGAAAAAGATACAAAAAAGACAAGACCATAGAAAGACAGAGAGAGACAGAAACAGAAAGAAGGAGGTAGTAAAAGCCAGGGTGAGATAAACAAATGCACAAAAAGACAGAGAGGGACATAGAAAGATATGGAGGGGCAATGAGAGAGAACAAGAAAGAGGGGCACGGAGACAGTGAAAGACATGAGAGAGAAAGAGAAAGATAGGGAGAGACAAAACTGGGGTAGAGAAAGATAGGGAACGAGAAAGACACTAAGAAAGAGAAAAAGAGAAAGCCAAATAGATGCAGAGATGAAAGGAAAGACACACAAGGCAAACAGGTAAAAAGACCGGGAGAGTCCGAGAAAGTCAAGGAGAGACAAAGAAGCAGAGAAAGACAGGGAGAGGGAGAAGGACAATATGAGAGGTGGAATGACAAGGAGAGAGCTGCAGGAGAATGACAAAGAGTGAAAACATGAACGATAGATGTAGCAAAAGAAAGGAAGAGACTGAGAAAGCCATTGAAAAAATAAACAGGGTATGACAGGGATAGAGGGTTAGAAGAAAGTCAAAGAGAAGCAGGAAAAGAGAGATGGGAAATAAAGGCACAGATGGGAAATAAAGGGACAGATGGAAGAGGGTGTGAAACAGGGAGAGACTGTGTGGGAGTGAGAGAGAAGGGCAAAAAATGGAGAGAAGGATATGGCAATAGAAAGGGAGCTGGACAGAGAGAGAGACAGTGAAAGATGAAGACAATGAAAGACCTAAAACTTCGGGATGTGAAGCGAGCGACAGGTAGAGAGCAAGAAAGTGAGAGAAAAAGAGAAAGACAAGTAGAAATGAGGAACGAACGACGCACATAGAGAGACAGAGACACTGAGAAAGAATGTAAAAGAAAGAGCGATAGGTTACGGGGCTAGGCAGGGGCAGAAAGAGACCAAGACAGAGAAGGAAAACAAGACATTTAAAAGCTGTACAGCAAAAGACCATAGACACGAAGATACATCAAAATGGTGGGGAAAGACAGGAAATGGCATGGAAAGACAGAAAAAGACAGAGACAGGGGAGAGACAGGGAAAGAAAGTGAGAAAGGAAGTGTGACAGAGAAAGGAAAGAACAGGGAAAGGCAGACGATAGAGAGTCTGAGAGACAGGGAGAATCAAAGACCGCAAAGGAGAGACAGAGAAATATTAGATAAGACAGGGAAAGTCAGAGAAAGATAGGAAGAGACAGAGCGATGGATAAGGAAAAACTAGAAAGTAAGGAGATGGTGATGGAGTAGTCAGCAGGGATATGATGCATGGCTACAGAAGCAGCACAGCTCTGTCATGTGAAACTGTGTGGCCTGGGAGCACCACTGCTTTTCCATCCATTCCATTGGGACTTCTCCTAATATAGTTGCATTTATCTTTATTTAAAGCTGTCTCATTAAATTGCTTTTCCATTAATCTACCACTGCATCATCTTTTCATGTTGTTCTCTATTTTCCCTTGTGGTCCCAATGGATATCCTGATCTTAATATTGTCGCCTCTGACCCCCTCAAGGTTGATAATCTTTACTTACTGCTTTCACATTTTCTCTTCATGTTGGCACATAGCCTGCGATGATGCCACATGAGCCTCATAACACTCCTGAAATTGTCTCTCATTGAGTTGCCACATTCAACTCCTCCCTCCTTTTTGACTGAGCACAATCAGAAGGCACCGACTGCTGCATATCTCCACTGTGATCGGTAGCTTTTTTCAGTCTTTCAGAACTGCTCGAGGAGAGTAAAATTAACAAACTCATAAGAATCCTGAGTGTGCACATTCATCCTAAGCACAGAGTGTAGCCGCTGTAAGCCACAGCTTACTGTCGCTGGGAGCCACAGTGGTTCTACCCAGGGTCAGCATTTAGGTGCATCTGGGGATCAGATTACACACACTGCCTTCTTTAGCAATGTTCTAAAGGAGGTGATAGACAAGAATGTATATCCATACTGAAGAGTCTGGAAGGAGAGTGGACATTTCCTGCAAGACTAAAGCACACAGAAACACAGTGGCAGGGTATATGCTGCGGCACTACTACCGGTGTTATCCAAAAAAATAATAATGATAAGTAAACCCTAATACGGTTTTCCTATACAATCTCTCACATATTGCCCACCTCTAAAGACCAGCCCCCGTCATTGGTCTTAAATATAGCATATATAAACGAAAATAAGAGCGGCACATGTGAAGAGACAAATGCACAACAATCCTTGGAAACAGTCCACGACACACGGATAAGTGACGATGAGAGGAACAGGTTAAGCTTGATGTAATAGATCTTTTATTCGTAATTTATATACAACACAGCCAACGCGTTTCACCCATGCGGGCTTCTTCAGGGCTACAAATGTAACACAAAGAATACTATCACAAACTATATATATATTCAGAAACTAACACAGACATCATATCTTGACAATGACAAATATAAACAACACATCAAACAACATGAACAATAAGCACAGTAAGAGATAAATATCCCAAATCAAACAACACAAATAATTTTTGCAGAAATGTAGTAAAAGTCCAATTGTACAGTGTATCCATACTTTTCATTTACATAACATTGATGGCACACCAACTTTGATCAAAAAATGACAAAGAAAAAGGACTAGCCATAAGCAATAACCATTAATCATAGGAAAAAAACAAATACAACACGGAAGAGGATAAATACAAAGGTATGGATACAGAGAAAATGTTAAAAGACAACAGACCAAGGAAAAATGTAGAATGGAAAAAGTGTGTGGGGGGGGGGATCAGGGAAAAACCAAATAAAAGCAGCGTGTCCACAAAAAACTCCCCAGTACATCATCACATAATTTACAAAAAAAAGTGATAATTATATACAAGACATGCTGGCATATAAAAAAGACAGGAGCTCTTGTTATAAGGCACTGCCTCTACATGTACCGTTATCATACTTATATTGGCACACTCAGCATAATTATACATCAATGTTCAAAAACATTCTGTGCTCCAGCCAAGAATGGAAGTAGACAGTATGCCCTGGTATGTCACCACTGCCCACACAATGAGTACATCGAACAAGGCAAGTTAGAAAGAGGGCAGAAATTCAATAAAATCGTGCTTAATACCCACCAAAAAAAGTAGTCCGACAAGCGAAATTGGACGGGGTTGGTCGAGGAAGCTATTGCAGAGTCGTAGCAGCCAGGCTACAGAGGTAAAGCAACGAAAAAATAAATCAGCAATTAGCTATTGACATCATACCATGTATGAATTAATATCACATATCCCATAGGATTAAATGCCAAGCCCCACTCAAGGCCAAGAAGCACGAAAATAAAGACCACACCAAATGTAATAAGAAAGAAAAAAAAACAAAGCAAACTGCAAATACCTTCAATGTACATACAATGTAGACCACGCCAGCAAACACATGTAAAAAGATTGTCGCAAATAGTAATGGTTCACGAATGGTAGCCACGCGAACCCAAGCGCATCAAGTGTTGCGCTATACCGTCAAACTAAAAATTCAAGCTCATATGTAAAATAGTATTAAAACATTGGTGTATGCAGTAGATAGAGCGCAAGCACCTGCAAACTCACTTGTATACGGCTGAGAGACGTACTTCTTCCGCATATAGTTTCAAAAGACCAGCCATTCCATAAAAATCGGAATTAAGTAGCCAACCAAACGTGACGCTGACAAACATTCGAACGTACCGTCAGGTGCAAGGTATCAAGCACGCCTGACTTAAAACTAGAGCGCAAACCGAGACCTCCATTTTTGTAATGGAATCTCGTGCTTCGTGAACAAGGAAACAGTAGCGCATAACCTGCGAGTACAGAGAAACGACTTAACGATAAACAAACTTGACATGAAATGGAATTAGGACAAACCAAATAATAATATAATATTTAAAAGTGCAAGATTGACCAATTCGAAAAAAGCAAAAATAATATGAATGAATTCTCGAACCCCATGGGTTTCTACAGACTGTGCCAGCCCTGAGTACCTGGACTGGGTCAGTGTTTGTCAATACCAAAGAGCCACGCTAGTGAAGACACACTAGTCCTAACTACCGACTCGTTAAAAACATTAACATTTATAGTTAAGCGGTTCACTGCATAAGGACTGAACTAGCACGAACAAGAATCACCCTGGTGATCATGGTAACACAGGTATTTTAGGTTACAAGAAGATTGAAGCAAGTGAATTCCAAAGTAATCGTGGTCCATCGGTCAAATATACCCTATAAAAACACAAATGTTCAAAGCTGAGAAAGAAGCTAAATTATTAACTCCTAACTATACATAGTCCACCCCAGAGGGACGTGCGGAGTATTTAGAAATATCCTATAAACCATCTCTATGGATGTAGTGCTCCGTAAATAAAAGCGGTGCCTATACTACAAGTGCACCAAATATGGAGTATTTGGGAAAATCTCATAAACCAACTCCATGGACGTTGTACTCCATGAATAAGATGGTGCATACACTTCAAGTGCACCACCAAACAGATAAAAAGGGAAGACGCTTGGTAAGATCATACACTCAATCAAAGACAAATAACGCCAACTACGCTACTTAAGACACACGTTACTCAATTTTCTGAGAAGTACAGAGGCAGTGTACATTGTATCTTTAATTTACTAATTTAGCAAAGCGAGAAAAGAAGGGCCAACTAAAATAGCCAGATTTGACAGCGGAGGTAAGTAAATTATACAAAAGAGATAGATGTACAAGAAAGCAGAACTAAAAGGACGCCTTTTGGTTCTCGTCATTTTTTGATGTTACACAGAACATTAGTGCACATGATACTATTTATATTAATCATTGTTGAACCATAACAGAAGAAAATCATTTATCACAGCACATTATCTTCCATAGTTTGATATTCGGGAACAACTCAGCAAGAATATCAGTTCTACCAAGGATGTAAACAGTTATAGAAAGTAATGCAGTTCCGCATCCAAGTTAAGTCCCTGAATCGTGGATCTCAACCTGCAAATCCATTTTGCTTCTAGTTGGCGTAAAAGCAATTCCCTGTCACCTCCCCCCTGCATATTTGGTAAGAGATCAATAGCGTGAAACCTAAAATTGCACCTACTCTTGTTTGAGGTACACGCATGGGACACCAGTGCATACGAGGAGTCTCCATTTAGACACGCTCTTCTATGTCCTTGAATGCGTGTCTTAAGGGGACATACCGTACTGCCTACGTAGACTTTACCACATACACAAATAATCACATAGATTGCAAATCGTGTCGGACAGTAAATATAATGTCTGATAGTGTAAGTCCTGTTTGCATTGAATTTGAAAGTCTTAGTGGCCTGCCCTAAGTGGCAGATATTGCAGCCGCCGCAGGGATAAAAACCGACAGGTCGGGTCAGACAGGTGTCCTGTCCTTTTTTGCTAGGTCATGTGTAACTGGGACAAATTTCCTCTCGAATGGTCCTGCATCTTCTATACAGTATACTCGGATTATGCTGCAAAAGATGACCTACTCCGGGTACTCCCTTCAGTAAATGCCAGTGTTTTTTGAGTATTTTGAACAGATCAAGGGTCAACACTGAGTTGGTCGTAATAAACGACAAACGTTCCTTGTTAGGCCTTTCTCTAGTTTGTAATGTATCAGGGCGCTCCAGTTTGTTTGCTCTCTCAACAGCTTGTGAAAGTAAAGAGTCCCTGTATCCACGTCGCCTCAATCTTTTTAATAGTTTCTGACTATGAATTCTGTATTGCGTTTCTTCACTGCAGTTTCTCTCTATCCGTACCAGCTCCCCATAGGGGATTGCTTTTTTGGTACTGGGGGGATGCAAGCTCTGATAGTGTAACAGACTCTTGACCGCTGTCTCTTTCCTGAATAGGTTACTCTGCAAAATATTGTTCTGCCAAAAATTGGATCTTAGATTGGGACATCATCATAGTAAAATTTACATTAAATAAATTACTATTCAGATATGCAAAGTATGATTTAAAGGAAGTTTCTTTCCCAGACCATATGATCAGGATATCGTCAATGTAGCGCTCCCAGAAATTAATGGACTTAGTCCAAGCTGCAGCTGCCAGGGGCGTAGGCGTACATCAATTCCACCCACCCCATGAATAAATTTGCATACAATGGGGCAAATTTCGACCCCGTTGCAGTCCCCTGTAGTTGTTTGAACCAGGTATCATCATAGAGGAAATAGTTATTATTCAAGATCAGGAAAATCATGTCAAGTAACATTCTATTGTGGTCATAATGACAAGCTCTTTGTGATGACAAAAAGTGTTCGGTAGCTCTACAACCCAAGTTTTCTCTTATATATCCAAAGTGCAGAGCCACAGTGAGTCGTCCCATACAAGACCATCTAGTTTGATGAGTAAATTGGTGGTATCTTTAATGTAGGATGGGAGATTGCATACCATTGGTTGTAGAAAGGAATCTACGAACTGGGCCACTGGTTCCAGAAGGGAGCCTATGCCGGAGATAATTGGTCTACCCGGTTGGAATTTCTCCTTTCTATGTATCTTCAGTAAAAGATACAAACACGGATGTCTAGGGTGATCCACCCGTAGGAATTTGTACTGCTGTTCGGACAAAAGGCAAATCTCTCTCCAATGATTTAGTTTATCATTGATCTCAACAGACGCGCAGGCAAATGCATTTTCTTGTAGCACACCGTATTTGATAGCTGCCTATATACCTCAGATTCATAGTCTCTTCTGTTCATCAGGACAATGTTGGCCCCTTTGCCCGCTTTTCGTATTATAAGATAATTGTTGTTCCTGATCTTAGACAGAAATATTCTCTCTACCTTGCTGAGATTATCTTTGACATAGGTTCTGTGTGATGACCATTTTTTGTTCTCTGGTTCATGGAGGGCAAGAGTGACCTAGTAGTTAAAAGCATCAACACTGTAAAGGTGGGCTCCCTGTGGAGTAAACCTTCTACGTATATGTAAGCCACTTTCTGTCATGCAGTCTTGTTCTATATACAAGTCCTCTATCACTTCTTCAACAGACCGTGCCTTTTCATCATTCAATGAGAGCAATAGAGAAACATCTTGAATATGAGACACAGACACTTCAGGAAAAACAGAATTGCTAGTGCTTGGTGGTTTATTTATAGTGTTAAAAAAAAATTACATTTTAATTTCGCCTGTCTTGTGAACTTAAATAGGTTGACATGTATATCGGAGAAATTTCCTTAGTTAAAAGGACAAAAATCCAAACCCTTCTTAAGGGCAGATAATTAATGTTCATTCAATGTATAGTCAGAAAGAATAACAACAAAGTTGTCAGTCATGGGTGGAACATTTATTCTAGATGGTCCTATTGTTGTTCCTGCAGGAGTCTATTTCTACCAGTGTGTGTAAAAAGATCAGACTCTCACGGGCGATTATTCTTCACTGAACATGAACTCAGTTTTACAAATACATCCCCATTCAGACAATAAGCGTAGGTCTGGGTCCAGGCCTGCTTGTGCCGTCTGCTGCACTGACTCAGCACTGTACCCCTCTGCCTGGGAGCCTAATATGTTCTCTGTCGCTATATGAAGAACTCCCCACTCACCCCTACCACTTACCTGCAGAACTCACCTAGAACCGATCCTCCGTCATCCGGAATTACTGACAAACCTGGAAAGAGAAAGGAAAAACAGACTGCAAGGAAAGGTGAGGACCACATGCAAAAAAGGAAACACTGACTATGCACAGGAGGGTGGAGCTATGGTTCCAAAAACCTGAAGCAGGAACAAAAGCGAGCGCAGCAGGAAGGCGCCGATGAGAGTCTAACGAGTGAGGAGGAGGTGAGGGGAGTATCCAGAGGAAGTGTCAGACAATGAGAAGACTCGGAGAGCAGAGAAGGAGAGTAGGGAGTCCGGATAAGCTACATCTACACCCTGGAGGAGCCTCCAGAGATGTGGCCCGAGGAGTAGTGGCCGCCGCCAGAAGACACAAATTCACCAGCCACAACTCAGGAGACTTGTGGCACCATGGTGAGTGACTCGAGTAGGGGGAGTTTAAAGCGTTGGGAGTTGAAAGCACTGCAAGGTGGAAGCACTGGGTGTTGGTAGCACTGTTATGGGCTGAGGGGAGTGTGATAATACAGAAGTATGGCAAGCACATTTTCTATTGAATGTGATGCTTTTTGACAGTGTGTTCCACCTTCCTACTTAATTTAAATCACAAGTTGTGCAATGTCGTTTCTACTTTTCATTCTTCATTGATATTTTTTCTTTAAGAAGCATAGCAAGCCATACATACTTCTGGATGAACCACATATAGGGGTGCGAGAGGTAAAATGCTTACGATGTCTTCCTATTATTTAGAAGATTCACGTGTAACAAGTGGGTGAAATTTGATAACACTTTTTAGGTCGAGCATTTGATATACTTATATATCTTTGTACTTTGTGGGCTCTGGAGATCAGCCGAAGGACTTGTCTGCTTCTGCTGAGGGAATTTTTTTTCTGTTCAACTGCCTCTATTTAGCTGTCTTGGTAGAAAACGACCAGTAGAGGTCAGTAAAATACCAGAATTGCTTTCTGCTTGTTCAACTGCCTCTAATTAACTGTCCTGATAGAAAACGACCAGTAGAGGTCATTAAAATACCAGAATTGTTTTCTGCAGAGGGACTTTCTTTTTAAAAAATTTCTGGCAACTGCCTTTATTTAACTTTCTTGATAGAAAACGACCACCAGAGGTCAGTAAAATACCAGAATCACTTTATTGTTCATCCAGTCCATAGAAATTGTCTTCCACGAGCACCCGTAGACGGTAATATTTTTTTCAAACCTTGTATTTTCAGTGCTATGACCACTGAAGGCCCTGATTTTAAATTAAAAACAGGGCTTTGGACTATACCATTTCCCGCTGAAAGGCAATATTTCTCTCTATGTGTTCCCATACAAGGCGTGTCACGTAGTTTGGTGCTTACTTTCCCTCCATGTTAAAGAATAGTAGATGTATCAGCACTCAGGCTAATTTGCTGCATTGCATAGCTAAATACAAATAAGGTCCCAAAGGCGAGACCGATTGCATTGCAAATGCTTCACTAGATACTGGAAAATCCCTAAAACTGACCCTTAGGAAACCAGGAAGACTTGATATTCACTGGTGTTGGTCAAAGATTGATACAATATACAATATACTGAAGGACGTTAAAAAAGCACTGTGCTAAAAATAGAACACAAAAAGTAGTAAATCAACACATATATCTGCCCATCCCACCTTCATGTGGTGCCAGAAGTAGGATCTGGGATTATGGAGGCTGTCATAAATCGTATGATGGAAAGCCAACAGAAATTGGAAAAATAATGGCAAAGTTCCTCACTGCAGCTGCAGAGGACGGAGAAAACTTTCACAGCGTATTAACCACACAGGCAAAAACCCAAGATATGGCCATAAGGAAAATGGCTGATGTATTGGGTCAACAGAGGGGTCATGCTGCCCCGTCATCAAAGGTACTTTAAAAGTACATAAGGGGGAAGATCCTGATTTTTTTTAAAACAATTTTGAATGCACGGACCAGGCCCAAAACCTGGGAACTTTACTATACTCTGGTATACAAGGCCACTAATCCCTAGGGACCAGCCCTTTTTGCTGACATAAAGATAAGTGTTCTTGAAAGATGAGACCTATTGAGTAAGCTTATGACAGGTCAAGGAGGGGGTACAGGAAAAACCCTAGATCTTCTACTAAAAGGCAAAGGATATGATGGATAGGTGTCTCAAACTGATAACAGTCACCAAGGAGGAAATCCGTGGGAAGAACTATGTGGAACAATACATAGCATCCTTACATCCACCCCTCCAGAAATGGGTATAGCAACACAGCCAGGTGACCCTAGAAAGCGCTGTTGAGATTGCCAGTCCCTATAACTGGGTGCAAGACTTACAGAAGGGACTAGAGTAAGGGGGCTGACGAGCCTTCATTCTGGGTCCAGTGAGACCGCACAAACCCCGTATGAGAAGACAGGTTTCCCGACCCCTACTTCCCGGACCCCAGTTTTTTCATTGTGGGGATATGGGTCATATTTCTCCTCATTGTCTCCAGATGTGGGCATGGAATGCTCCCCGTACTATGCCTCTTCTGGAAACAGCCTTACATATCACTGTCTAATCAATGTGAATAAAGAACCTATCCCAGCCTTATTGGATACAGGGTTTCACCAAGGTGTCATATGACCCTAACTGATTTCAGGGGAAGCGGCCAACCCTACCCAAATGGTGAACATCCAGTGTGTTGATGGAGAAAAGGAGTTATACCCCATGACTGAAATCCACCAGGTGGGAGAATGCCTCATTTTCCCAAGCCGAAGATTGTTTCTGGCCCACACCAAAATAACGGAAAAATTGAAAGCAAAAGAGATCAGAGAGATGGGCAATGAATACCGCCATGCCAGTATATATGGAAAACTATGTTTGGCGTTCCGACCACAGTTTCCGTGCTGCCCAAAGAGAGAAGCCCCTGTTCAGGGAGGCCTGGAACATGGATACTGAGAATGAGGATCCTCAGACAGTAAGTTCCCAATTTTTTACCATAGGGCGTTGTCATGTAGGATGGGGGGAAAACCCAACCTCGACTTTACCCACATCTTTTAGAGATAATGTATCGTTTCTAGCCCACAGCCATTTACTAGGAAGGCATTTCAGCTCCAAAACAATGAAAGAGACCATATTGGACAGATTCTATTGGCCAGGAATCTGAAGCCCGGAGAAGAAATATTGTAGAGAATGCCGGGTTTTTCAAAAACAGTCACCAATGCCCTGTGAGGGCTCTTTTCATTTCCCATCCCATAATTGAAGAACCATTCTCTAGGCTAGGAATAGACACCATTGGACCCCAACTTCCCTCATACAGAGAGTGCCGCTATGTCCCTGCAATGGTGGACTGTGCAACCCAGCACCTTGAAGCAGTTGCCTTCCGACAGCTCAATATGGCCCTGATAGCAAAGGCTATGATAGTGTTAATAACCAGGGCAGAAGTGCTGACTGATTAAGGAGCCCCATTCTTCTCCAGATTAATTAAACAAATATTGAATCAGCTGGGCATTAAACAAATACGTACAGCTGCATACCATCCACAGACCAATGTCCTTGCAGAAAGGTATAACGCTACCCTAAAGACCACCCTAAAAGAAATGTTGGATCTGGAGGCCCGAAAGTGAAAGGAGATGCTACATCTAGCCCTTTTTGCTATCAGGTGTAAAATCCAGAAAAGCACTGGGTTCTCTCCCTTTGAGTTGCTCTTTCGCTGACAGCCCCACACCTTACTCGACATGGCCCTTGGGGTGTGGGAGCAGGAAAAGGATGACAATAATCTCTCCTATAATATGTTGCTAAACTTAAAAGCTTTTAAACCAGATAAGGGAAATTGTGGGAACCAATCTAGAACAAGCATGACAAGTACAGAAAACCCAATATGAGAAAAGGACAAAAATGTGATGCCTTTTTTTGTTTTTCTTGAACCTAACAAATATAAATCACATGATGTGCAGTATCATTTCTATGTTATATGCTTCATTGGTATTTTTGTCTTTGAGAAGAATAGCGAACCATGCATACGTCTGGTTGAACCACATACAGGTGTTAGTGAAAGGTTGATAAAATATACAGAAGATCATTTTATTTACAGTCCTTTTCTTTCCCTGAGGTTACTGGCAGCAACAGCCTTCTGAAAAGACCTACAGAGAAGAAGGTCTACCTAGAAGACCTATGTGTAATCTCATCCATGCCTGTTACTTCAATACTGTGCTAAAAATAAAACAACTAAATTGGTAAACCAACTCAGCCTCCTTGTCCATATATCTGCCCATCCCTTCTACACTCTACTATTACCATTGCCGGCATTTTTATCTTCCAAAGGCCTGATTGGACAGATTGGTGCCATGTTTAAGACTTTAATGGATGAGGGCTCTAAGCACTAAATTACAAGAACACCCAGAGAAGGCACACACGAAAATGCATACAGAAGGCCACATGGGACAAGGTTCAAGTGCAAGCCATGATGGTTTATCTAAAATGTAAATCATTACAAAAGACAAAAGATTTAATGGTTAGTTAATTCTGTTTAAAATACAAACAAATGTGAATTAGCATAGGCAATAAAAGTTGAGCTCTATTCTAATTAATAGCCAGTACCAGAAATGATCTAGCACAAGACAGATAATGTCATAGTGGTTGCTTAGTTTTAAAGGCAAGTGAGCCTCATGAAAATTCTTTAAGCATTGCATTGGTACACAGACTAACGTAAAGTCTGCTCTGTATTGAAAGGGTAATGGTACCTCATAAGCATTCATGTTAAATAGGTTTTCAAACAGAGAAATCATACTGTCACCTTGGTCTGATACATCATAACATTCAACAGCAAAACAGAATACACATCACATGAAAAATGACTTTTGCTCTATTACTAATGAATAATCATGTATTATGTCCCACCTAACAAAACAATGGCATATTTAACACTATTTTCATAACCTCCCCTAGCAGAAAAATTGACCTTGTATAAATAAAGTCTATCTCTGCTCCTTCCTTTTGGAACATCACAAACACACAAAAAAAGACGTGTTAAAGCTGAAAAGAACCTTAAAAATAATTGATCAATGAAATTTTTTTAAATAACGAAGATTACATTTTAACACGCGCTGCAGAGACAGATAAACCGCTGTTTAAACGGGCACAGTACAACACATACAAATGGATTTGAGACAAGCTAGTTCCCTGCTAGCCCCCTGCCCCCCTGTGCTGTTTTTAAAAGCTAAAAGTTTGCCTTGTGAATTTGCCTTGCTTTGCCTTGTTGCCTTTGCAAGTTTTTTGCGTCTGCGTCTGCGGTCTGTCCACGCTCCCCTGCTGTTTCCAACAACTTGCCTAGCGGCTTAGCAGCGGGCGTTCGGGGGCGAGGGGACCCTATTCAGTTCTGGGGCTGCTCCTCCCGCTCTCCTCCCTCCTCCCCTGTGCGCCAACGCGTCCAACGCTCTCACAACCTATTGGGCCATTGGCTGGTGAGTTCTACTGTCAGCCTCACTACCAACGTGACCCCTCTTGAGGTGAATAACACAGAGGTGAGGTCTGGCCTAGTCTCCCGGTCTCACCCGAGCGGTGTGGTGAGCGGGTGGCCGTAGGTTAGCTGATAGGGGCTGGGGTTACATAAATGAGCGGGGGGGTACCACAAGTAAGGCTCCAATACAAGCCTGCGCAGTTTCACCAAAAGTGTTAAAAAGCGCCAAAAAGTAAAAAAACACACCACCTTCAACCGACCTGGAAGTCTCTGTAAAACAAAATAAATTTGCAAGACAGCACAAACACAGGACAATAACCTTAATATCCATCTGCCAGACAGCATTGCCGGACTCTTTGGAAAACCAGACCTTCAGTTCTCTAACAGCTTGGCAGAGCAATTCTGGTGGTCCTCCGGAGGTCCTTTGGCAGGGGCTCTGTATTAGCAGATTTCTAATAAGTATTCCAACTTACATAAGCCATGAGATCTGGGAAAGTCAGGAAAACTGCAGCGACTCCTAAAAGGAGGAGACCCAAACACCAGTCATCTGACGAGGAGCCTGACCAAGTAAGCTATGGCGCCCTAAGGCCTTGCAAGGACACAGTGAACGTAAAACTAAAGGCTAACGGCAAGAGTAAGGACTCGACAAAGACTTTGAAAACTTCGAAGCTGTTGGACTATTTTAAAAAAATTCCACCTATGGCGAAGACTCCCTTACACTCGCAATCACTGGAGGTAATCAATCTCGGAGTATCAGACCAAAAGGCCGAAGTAAGCATGCTGCTTCCACAACCGCCTCCCCTACAACAGCCAGTGAAGAATATGACTAGCAACAACTTAGTCCAATTCCCTTAAGTCTTTATTTTCGGATCCGCACAAAACGCGGTAACCCCAGCTCAGCTAGAGGGGGCACCTTTAAAACAAAATCTTCAACACGACCGTTCATCACAATCACAATCAGGACAATCTTCCTCACCAACGGTTATGTGCAAGCAAGAAGCAGGTTTGTTGCACACTCTCTTGCTGAGCCCCCTGCAAAATGCAGGCCCCTTTATAGACCATGTGCAGAACATAGACCCATCAGCTCCATTGTCAAGTCAAGACCTTGTTGAATTAAAGGAACCAATAATGGCTCCACACAGACACTTAATCCTCCCTCAAATCCATGCGCAAAATATCCATCTTTGCCAAAAAAAATTACGATTAGCAGAATTGCCTCAATCTATCAGCACCCCAAAGGATTACTCGGATGCCACAAGTCCTAAACACACTGTATTCACACCAATAACAACAGTAACAATTCCAATATTACATTCACCTAAAAAATCAGTTCAAGATGACCAGTTTTTAGCGGACTTGTCATTTTTTCTAAAAAATACTCAAAACTCTCCTGAACATATGCCAAATGTAAAGTCCAACTTAGAGGACTCCACAGCAACTGGTGTCTGGCCTCAACTTCTACAAACTTTCCAACAAACAGTAAATGCCTTAAATTATCACTCGGATAAATTGGATGTGCAGATAGATCTTTTGAACACTCTAGCACTATTCACAGCAGGAATAGACAATAAATTAGACAAATTGAATAACCTAATAATAGGAGCCCAATCCTCTGCAAAGCTCGTTCAGGCGGTTTGTTGCTGTTCCCCAATCATAGATTCACTTTCATCGCTCCCAGCATTCCTATCTAAAGTCATAGATGAAGTTAAGCAGTTGAAGGGAGGCAACCCATTAACAATCTCTAGCCCACAACCGCATATAATGCAAAATATGCCCCATAAACAAGTTAATTCTTGGATTACAACAAAACAAGATACCAAGCAGAGGGAGGAAATTGTCTCTCCCCTAAAACAGATAAATGAACAGTCTCCCTCGGACCGACTCCAAAGTGGAACAATGGGTCCCGACCCGACTGAAGCAATGATCAAAAATGCTCGGTCTTCAAGTGGGCGCCCATTTTGCGCAGCCAAGACTGAGCAAGAGACAGCATCCAGTTCAGCAGAGCAGTTATCCTTGATCTCGACAGTGCAGACAGCTCCCCCACAACTTTGCAGTAAGAGAGAGCGCAAACGCCAGTGCAAAAATAGAAACAAAGCAAGGTCTAAAACAACTGCTGCCCAGTCAAATTTTTTTCCTGTCTTTGCAATCGCTTCTAACAAAAAAGCTTCCAGCGGAACTGACGCAACACCACCGCCAGTATATCCGAGTGCAACGGATAAGAAAGGGGACCTATCTGTAACCGTTATTCAATGCCCTCCGGGCAGCAATCAAGACTCAACTAAGTCAGCCACAGGAACAGCGACTGAGGACCTAAGCCCTACTAAAGAAAAACTAAAGGCGAAAATTAATGAACCAAGCTTATCAGAGTCCTTACCCATGGGAATAACAACAGAAGACCCTAGTATAGCTAAAGCAAAATCAAGGGCGAAAAGTAAAGAACCAAGCTTGTCAGAAGCTACAGCGATTGCAACTAATTCCAATTCAGTGATGCAAAGCTGGGCGTTAGGAATCCTGACGCTAAAGCAAGGTTTCACGTGTTAGTGTGACCTTGCTGATTAGGCGATAAAATTATCGCCGCTTTTCAGCCGAAAACGGCCTCAAAAACTGCGATAATTTTTAATCGCCTGCTTGTTGATATGCCACTATGCTTCATAGCGTGGGGCTTGCTGATAGGAGAAATGTCGCTTAGCGACATTTCTCCTGTCATGCCAGGTCAGGAACGCCCACTTTGCATCTCATTAGAGATGCAAAGCTGGGCGTTAGGAATCCTGACGCTAAAGCAAGGTTTCACGTGTTAGCGTGACCTTGCTGATTTGGCGATAAAATTATCGCCGCTTTTCGGCCGAAAACGGCTGCAAAAGCGGCGATAATTTTTAATCGCCTGCTTGTTGATTTGCCCCCAAGATAGAGTAGAAGGTGTAAAAGCTGAAAGTGGCCGAATGCATGGAGACAGCAGGCTACGTTTGTTTTCTGTATAGCTCCTAGAAAACTTAAGGAGGCGTCAGGGAGGCTTAACAAGAGAGCAGTCATGGTCGATACTTGCTTAGAAAACACATGCGCTGACTGACAACAGTCAGCGTCCCTCTGGGCGCGCCGTAAGTGCTTCGCTGGGAGCGAATAAGGAAGTTGTTCGGAAAGAGTAAAGCCAAAAGGTTTATCTTCAATTCCAAATTTTAATTCATGGATGTTCAGATCAGTTCATGTGATCGAGTGATGAAAACATTGCATTCATGAAATAACATCACTGTGTTAAATCTTCACTCAGGTGTTAAACTCTATCCCAATGCATTTCGGGCCCCTCTGGCCCTTCATCAGGGGAATCTATATTACAAAGAAAACATGTTCATATCAGTCATTTGCGGAAAAAATGAGGAATTAACCAAAAATCACAAAAGAAGAAAGGACTACGCCTATCAACAGGTAAGTTTACGCTCAACGAAACAAATATATCAATGTTGGCTAAATGAAACAATGTCAATATACCCCTAAGGACCAAAAAGACTAAAGTAGTTACGGATAGACCCACTCACTAATGAAAAGTGAGAAAAAACAAATCACCCTCGTGCGTTTGCTATGGTGTACAAAAAGTGGTGAAAACAAAGACAGCGCTAAAAGTGCCTAAACTCAGTTAAAAGACCCGTGAGGCGTGTGAAAACGCTTAATGCAAAATTCAGGGAGATGCGCTAAACTGATGGGAAGAAAGTTGGTCAGCGAGTTGAAACATGGGGTTCTAATTAGTCAAGGTCAATACGATACGCTAAGGCGAACGTGCAGCTTACTGTGAAAGCAAACGCTCTCTACCTGATTTGTTCTGATGTTGCCGGTCAGTCTTGCATCGGGGTTTACAAAAGTGTGGTTGGGCGTGCTCTTAAAAAGCGAAACACCGGAAGTGACGTGAGCGGTAATGGGACGGCAAGTGTGTGTTGAAAGACATTGGTTAAACATGGGCGCCATCTTAAAAGGGAGGGAAAGATGACTAACAAATACGTGTATCAACTTTAAAAAAAGGTGAAACATAGAAAAAACAAAAACAATAAAAGCAGGTATTCACACGACAATGAGCAAACATTGATAACAGCAAAATAGTTCATAGTTTAAAGGTAGCAAGCGAATTCCAAGCGGTCATTAAGACCCTTCGGCTTCATGGATTCCAGTTTGTAAATCCAGTGTATCTCGCGTTGCAACAAGAAGGAATTATTGTCTCTACCTTCTTTTTTCAATACAGTTTCTAGGACCAAAAATTGAAGTTGAGCAATGCTGTGTTGATTTTCAAGAAAATGCATCGCTATGGTGGATTTGGGGTTGCTGGTGCGAATGTTACTCTTGTGTTCATGGATGCGGGTTTTTATCTTTCTTTCGGTTTTTCCCACATAAACAAGCCCGCACGGGCATTTCAGTAAGTATATTAAATTAGTGGTGTCACAGGTAGCATTGACTCGAAGCTTGATCGGCGTACCTCTCATGGGGTGCGAAATTTTCTGGCCCTTAATAATGTTGTTACAATTACTGCAATTCATGCAGGGAACTGTACCTCGAAATGTTGTAATAGGAATTTCAGTTTTGGGTCGGATCAGTTCCTGTATGTTTTTATTCCTGGTATGTGCAAACATCGGTGGATTGCTGAAGATGCCATTGAAATCGGTTTCTAGGGCCAATACTGGCCAGTGTCTCTTAATGGTTTGCTTGAATTTATGACTCATGGTTGAGAAGCGGGAAACCACTACCATGCGGTGATGCTCACTACGTGTGGTGGGTTGCAGCAAAGTTTCGCGGGATGCACTAGCCACTTTGGTAACAGCATTTTGTAAAATGGCTTGAGGATAACCACGGGTGGCAAAACGTTGTATCATTGACTGTGTTTGTGTGTGAGACTCAAAAGGATCAGAAACAATTCTCTTCACTCTGAGCAGTTGTGAAAATGGTAGATGAACTTTTAAAGATGGTTGGTGAAAGCTTGTGTAGTGTAAAAGGTTATTGCGGTCGGTTGATTTCCTGAAAACAGATGTGGTGATCTTTTCGTTCTGGATTCTCAACAGAACGTCCAGGTACGTGATGGAAGTTTTATCGACATTGAAGGTGAATTGAATACGATCATTGATCAGGTTCAAATTATCCAAAGCAGCCCCGAGAGATTCTCGGGGACCAAGCCATAAAACAAAAATGTCATCTATGTAACGCAAGAAAATGTGTGCATGTTTCTTCCATGTGTCTAAGCTCAAAATGAATTTGTTTTCAAATGCGTGCATAAAAAGGTTGGCATAGGTCGGCGCGGCGCAATTGCCCATCGATGTGCCAGATAGCTGCAAATAATAGGTGTCGTTCCATCTAAAATAACTCTGATACAAGGTGAAAGAAAGGAGTTCCATCAAAAAAAGTTGAAAATCATGATCTAAATCAGATTGCACTAATGTTCCTTCAATGGCTTCAAGGCCCAAATTGTGGGGGATCGAGGTGTAGAGGGACTTCACATCGATTGTGCACAACCAGACTTCCTCTTCCTTGGGTAGTACAATTTGATTGATTTTGATCAAGAAGTCAGTTGTATCTTTAACATATGACTCCATCTGTTGAACAAAAGGTTGTAGATGAATGTCCAAGAATTTGCCCACCGATTCATGTATACTGCCTCTTGTGGATACTATTGGTCGCATAGGTGGATGTCTAAGATCCTTATGAATTTTTGGTAGCATGTATAGCGTGGGCGTTCTGGGATGTGAAGAGATCAGGAACTTTTTAGTTTTTTCATCAATGATGCCGTTCGTCACAGCTTTGTTTATTAACTCTTGTAGGAACGTTTGAAAAGTGGCAGTGGGATCCTGTTGCAAAACCATGTAAGTATCTTTGTCATTTACGTGTGAGTTGACTTGAGCTTGATAGAAAGACATATCCATTATGACCAGGGCTCCGCCCTTGTCTGCTTTTTGACAAATGATGTCACGGTTGCCAGCCAGTTTGTCTAGTGTCGCTCTCTCCTTGTTGGTTAAATTTTGGAGTTTGGATCGTTTCTTAAAATTGAAAGATTGTATGTTTTTTCTCACTTTTCATTAGTGAGTGGGTCTATCCGTAACTACTTTAGTCTTTTTGGTCCTTAGGGGTATATTGACATTGTTTCATTTAGCCAACATTGATATATTTGTTTCGTTGAGCGTAAACTTACCTGTTGATAGGCGTAGTCCTTTCTTCTTTTGTGATTTTTGGTTAATTCCTCATTTTTTCCGCAAATGACTGATATGAACATGTTTTCTTTGTAATATAGATTCCCCTGATGAAGGGCCAGAGGGGCCCGAAATGCATTGGGATAGAGTTTAACACCTGAGTGAAGATTTAACACAGTGATGTTATTTCATGAATGCAATGTTTTCATCACTCGATCACATGAACTGATCTGAACATCCATGAATTAAAATTTGGAATTGAAGATAAACCTTTTGCCAACCTTTTTATGCACGCATTTGAAAACAAATTCATTTTGAGCTTAGACACATGGAAGAAACATGCACGCATTTTCTTGCGTTACATAGATGACATTTTTGTTTTATGGCTTGGTCCCCGAGAATCTCTCGGGGCTGCTTTGGATAATTTGAACCTGATCAATGATCGTATTCAATTCACCTTCAATGTCGATAAAACTTCCATCACGTACCTGGACGTTCTGTTGAGAATCCAGAACGAAAAGATCACCACATCTGTTTTCAGGAAATCAACCGACCGCAATAACCTTTTACACTACACAAGCTTTCACCAACCATCTTTAAAAGTTCATCTACCATTTTCACAACTGCTCAGAGTGAAGAGAATTGTTTCTGATCCTTTTGAGTCTCACACACAAACACAGTCAATGATACAACGTTTTGCCACCCGTGGTTATCCTCAAGCCATTTTACAAAATGCTGTTACCAAAGTGGCTAGTGCATCCCGCGAAACTTTGCTGCAACCCACCACACGTAGTGAGCATCACCGCATGGTAGTGGTTTCCCGCTTCTCAACCATGAGTCATAAATTCAAGCAAACCATTAAGAGACACTGGCCAGTATTGGCCCTAGAAACCGATTTCAATGGCATCTTCAGCAATCCACCGATGTTTGCACATACCAGGAATAAAAACATACAGGAACTGATCCGACCCAAAACTGAAATTCCTATTACAACATTTCGAGGTACAGTTCCCTGCATGAATTGCAGTAATTGTAACAACATTATTAAGGGCCAGAAAATTTCGCACCCCATGAGAGGTACGCCGATCAAGCTTCGAGTCAATGCTACCTGTGACACCACTAATTTAATATACTTACTGAAATGCCCGTGCGGGCTTGTTTATGTGGGAAAAACCGAAAGAAAGATAAAAACCCGCATCCATGAACACAAGAGTAACATTCGCACCAGCAACCCCAAATCCACCATAGCGATGCATTTTCTTGAAAATCAACACAGCATTGCTCAACTTCAATTTTTGGTCCTAGAAACTGTATTGAAAAAAGAAGGTAGAGACAATAATTCCTTCTTGTTGCAACGCGAGATACACTGGATTTACAAACTGGAATCCATGAAGCCGAAGGGTCTTAATGACCGCTTGGAATTCGCTTGCTACCTTTAAACTATGAACTATTTTGCTGTTATCAATGTTTGCTCATTGTCGTGTGAATACCTGCTTTTATTGTTTTTGTTTTTTCTATGTTTCACCTTTTTTTAAAGTTGATACACGTATTTGTTAGTCATCTTTCCCTCCCTTTTAAGATGGCGCCCATGTTTAACCAATGTCTTTCAACACACACTTGCCGTCCCATTACCGCTCACGTCACTTCCGGTGTTTCGCTTTTTAAGAGCACGCCCAACCACACTTTTGTAAACCCCGATGCAAGACTGACCGGCAACATCAGAACAAATCAGGTAGAGAGCGTTTGCTTTCACAGTAAGCTGCACGTTCGCCTTAGCGTATCGTATTGACCTTGACTAATTAGAACCCCATGTTTCAACTCGCTGACCAACTTTCTTCCCATCAGTTTAGCGCATCTCCCTGAATTTTGCATTAAGCGTTTTCACACGCCTCACGGGTCTTTTAACTGAGTTTAGGCACTTTTAGCGCTGTCTTTGTTTTCACCACTTTTTGTACACCATAGCAAACGCACGAGGGTGATTTGTTTTTTCTCACTTTTCATTAGTGAGTGGGTCTATCCGTAACTACTTTAGTCTTTTTGGTCCTTAGGGGTATATTGACATTGTTTCATTTAGCCAACATTGATATATTTGTTTCGTTGAGCGTAAACTTACCTGTTGATAGGCGTAGTCCTTTCTTCTTTTGTGATTTTTGGTTAATTCCTCATTTTTTCCGCAAATGACTGATATGAACATGTTTTCTTTGTAATATAGATTCCCCTGATGAAGGGCCAGAGGGGCCCGAAATGCATTGGGATAGAGTTTAACACCTGAGTGAAGATTTAACACAGTGATGTTATTTCATGAATGCAATGTTTTCATCACTCGATCACATGAACTGATCTGAACATCCATGAATTAAAATTTGGAATTGAAGATACACCTTTTGGCTTTACTCTTTCCGAACAACTTCCTTATTCGCTCCCAGCGAAGCACTTACGGCGCGCCCAGAGGGACGCTGACTGTTGTCAGTCAGCGCATGTGTTTTCTGATTTCTTACACTCCTTGGGTTTTGAGAGTGATACCTCTGTGGCACCTGACAACATTTGCAAACTGCTCAACCTTCGGTCTGTGCACGATCCCAAAAAAACTGTACGATACTTGCTTAGTACATGGTCATAATAATCCTTGCTAATACAAGCAATATTTTTACATATTTTATGCATTTGTTTTTTATTCCTTATTAATTTGCAATAGTTTTTGCATAACAAGAAAGCGTGGTCACAAATGCTATTGTCAAGGATACTCAATTACCTGATTTTTTCCGCTAATACACTGCCACTGCCATTGCTCTACCAGTTGTGGTTACTATGCTTGCTTAGTGAGATTGTTTATTTTTAGTGCGACAATTCAATATCCCGCTCAGTGAGAGTGGCAAAATTATTGTTTCATATACGTGCAATATTGAGTACATTCCAATATGTGATATATATATATATATATTTGTATGGTATAGCTAAATTACTCCTTGCTAAATAAACCACAGTTGTAATACGAATTACTGAATATGCTACTGTCACTCCGTGTCTTGTTTAGTATTATGGATGCAATATTTACTATTCAGTATGGCATGCCAAAGCTACATTTCTTAACATGAACCAGTCCCATTCTGCACCCTTAGTATCCCCGCTGTACCAATCTCTTGAATATATTGCAACAATTCTTGCTCGACTTTCCTACTGTGATTTTATTTTGCTAAACTCATATTTCACGGTTGAAGTGAATGATATCAAGGCCACCGCATTCCTTCATGCATGGACACGCCTTGAGAAGTCCTACAAATGCTACAGACTAGAATGCCCCAACTTGAACGATAAGCTGGACCAAGAATTAATCATCCAAAATGTAGAAATTGTTTTCATTTTGACAGATACCGGGGTTTGCTTTGAAGGCCATTACAAAAGTCAAATTATCTCAATTCAGTGTCTGTAGATTACATTTGGTAGCTCACTGCTTAAGCCTTCAACCTGCACTATCTTTTTTTTCATTTTTATAATCTTTGAGACACCTTATGAGTAGACGGAGTGAACTGATCTCAGATATGCCAGCAAATTTGGAGTGGCCAGCCCTGAACGCAAAGCATTATGGGAAGGCTTGGTTGATATTTGCATTTGTTAACGGTTTCAAATACGATTCACTTGCGACCTCATAAGGAACTTGGAAAGTCTGTCTTCTCTGGGAGCAGGCTAACTTATTCTCGATTAAGCAACTAATGAAGGCATTCAATTCATAAAGCAATCGAATGTTTCGTTTACAGCCACGACTTTGAAGTCCAACTATGTAGATCAGCAGACACTACAAAACATGGACTTTCTTTGTTTACACCTCCTATCTGGCGTCTTAACACCTTCGGTGCTCATGACGGAACGGTTCCGTCATGAGCCACGGTTGAGCTGTGCTCATGACGGAACCGTTCCGTCATGACCACGCCCGCGCAAGATTCCGTCAGCACAGCGGCGGAATCTGCGCAGCATGGAAGGGGTTAAAAGTTAAAAGCGCATGTGGACAAAGGTGAGACCGCAGAACGGAAAATCACCTCTGGGAGGACCGATCAAAGGTCTGTGCGGAAAAGATCAAAAGAGAAAAAAAGCCTGGGTCGCGTTGGAAAAATGTAATCCAAACCATGATGGGCAAAGCTCATGACGACGCCCATCAACCAGGTAATTTACGAATGTTAACTGCTATGAAAGTTTGTTACATTCGGACTTTTGCATCTCGGAAGAAAATATCGAAAATATCCCCATAGAACGAGTGCTGAGAGAAATAAATAAAGAAAGTAATCATTTATGATTCCACTCACTTGTACGAAAAACAAAATTGCCCCTGCAGGCCAATGAAATCAATAAATGTTGAAATAAAAGCTTCCAAAAAGGTATTCTTTCTATCAAGGTAGGATACTCAGCTACTTGTAATGGTACGGGTGAGCTTTCTTCTGAAAGACGTACCTGCTTCATTGACTAGCCTCCCTTGAGTCATACGATTATGTTAGTAAGGGATTAACAAGCATTGGCCGCGCGGCACTAAAAGTAACACAGCGCGGCCATAAAAGCGAAAGTCATCGTGATCGCTCTGAAAGCGAAAGTGATCGCGATGACGCACTTAAGCACGAGTTTTCAAAGTGCTGCTGGCGCGTCAACACAAGCGCTAGGCCAGCAAGCAGCACTTTGAAAGCTCATCTACAAAATGTCTCTCTGAGCCAGCGCATGCGCTGTGCTCAGCGAGACCTAAAAATGATATGCACGTTTGTTCCGGGTTGCTCTCAGTCGTAGGGGTTACTACACTTTTGTTATGTTAAAAGGCAGGTTGACCATCACCAACGATACTCTGAGATGGATGACTGCCTCTAGGCAGAAATAGTGGTCACCTGCTGTTGTCAGGGAAAATATCAGGGAAGCACAACTGGAGTACAAAATGTACTATGACAACAAGAATGGAATATGTGTTCCTGGAAGTTGGTTAATCGGTACGAGTGACGATGCCCGACAGGGTGAAGAAGTGTGTAATTTCACAAAATCTTTGCAAGTGGTTGAAACATTGCCCAGTTCTGCTGAATAGAGTGATGGCAAGGTATACATTTTTTCCCACTTAATATACTGTGAGAAAGGCTCAAACCAGGTGTGGGAAGTGTACCAGGAGAAATCTGATCCTTGGTAGTTATTGTATGAAAATACAGGTTGACTATGGAAACCAGTCAAAAGGAGACACAGAGCGCACTACATACACAAAGGTAAACCTGATGAAATGGTGAAGGAAGGAATTAATTCCTCCGCTAGAGCCAGAGGAGGAAGCATGGCTGGTGTGTCAGAGATTTTTGTGTCAAATATGAGTTGCTCCGGTCATTCAGTCTTGGTGTCAGGGAACCATAAAGACATTGAGGTTTATTTACAAGGGAATGGCCAAGCATGGCATTAAGCAAACATTGCTAATGCCCCACTCCGCCAGTCTAAAAATGCAGGGATGAATCTTATTCACAAGAATGGGGCACACCCCTGCATTTCCCCTAATGCTGGCTGTAAATCTAGCTGTCTAGTGCCCACGCTGGCACGTGTCTGTGTTGGGGGAATGTTTGTTCATGTGCATGAAGGGAAACTTCCTGCACATGAACAATCATTCATGACGATTTGCTGCTTCTATGTGTGCCGCTAGGGCCTCAGTACCAAAAACTTGCATCCTAATTCAAAGCAAAAAAACAGAGGTAGATTAGCTAGTCGTGTCTGACATTGAAAAATGTAATATTCTTTTAAGCATTGTTCAGCAACACAAATACATTGTGCATCTTAAAAAACTATGGGGCATATTCTTAAGAACGTGTGATAATCATCGCAAAAGTAACTTAACACAACCTACAACATCGCAGTCCATCGCGGGAAATTTACGCCGTGTTAACCAAATATTCACAACACGGCGGAACCATGCGATAGTCACCAGATAATGTATCAAATTGCTGCGTTAAAATCAACGACACGCCACAAAAATGCGGAACACAAATGCAAAAAAAGCTGCGATGAGGACATGCGCGGTACAAAAAGCTGCGAAAACCAGCCACAGGCCTGCAAATCCCACAAGTCTGGCGGGAACGTGCACTATAAAAGCAGAACAAGAAAAACACACCAGAAACAATCAAAAGTGCGCAGCACCATGGATGCACACTGACCAAGCGCAGAGGCCAATGCGAACCCCACAAGCCCCACAGACCACCAGCAAGGTACAATGGGGTCGGGGAACGCCAGGGAGAAGAGGGATAGGAAGACGGGGTGCAGTCCGCAGCAACACAAGACCAGCGTCACGGAGGTGACAGAACACTACCAGCAACTGTCCCACAATCAGACTACCTGGAATGCAGCCCGAGTGTCGAGGAGGCCAATGGAGGAGGCCAAGAGGCACTGGCATGACCTGAAAACATACACCAGGCACAAAGACGCCGCCAAAAGGAAGGCAGCAACGGCGACAGGAGGTGGGAGTCCTGCGCCACAGGAGGAGCAGGAGGAAAGGGAGGCCAGTCATAAGTGTGGAGACGGTGCAAGGAGGTGGGAGTACGGACACAGCTCAATAGGACCTGACACAACAAAAACAGGGTGAGTAACGACCAGGGACTGGGGGAGATGGGCACAATGGTACACATGCACAATCAAGTATAGCACACTGCACACCCACAATGACCCAGGATCATGTCCCTCATCCCTGTGGCACACTGCAGCACACACCCATAGCAATCACAGCACATCCCAGGACAAGGTGGCACCAAGTGCAACACTGACACTGCAGAACAGGGGACACAACTGGGTCCGCTCATGCACAGAAACAGGCCAATCACATTGGACAGAGCAAGGAACTGTGAGATGCATATGCACGCATACAACCTCACATCCGTCATGTAGTCCCAATGTCCACTCTCCCCCCCAAATTGCCAGCACCGCCCAAACAGTCACAATGTACATTGTCAGACAGTCTGTCTGTCAACATGCATCTCCCCTTCACAATGCAGAGGGACATAAAACACCTCCAGCAGGTCAGACCAGACAACCCATCAGTGATGCCGTAGACGACCACCACACCTCTGACACCAATGCCCTACAACAGCTCATGGACTTCTCAGGAAACCCACTCCCAGGAGCAGGGCAGCCAAGCTACATAGAGAAGACCCCAACCCCTGCACAGACCACCCAGCAGGAAGCACCCGCCACCATGTCTGGCTCCCAACACTTCACGATGCAGACATCTCATTCCAATGCCAGGTGTCAGAATGCCAAAAGGAGGTGGCCAAACAGGTGCGGGTGGGCCCAGAGCTCATGGAAGCTGAACTACATCACATACGTGGGTGTTCAAGTCCCATCAGGGACACATGCATGCAATGAACCACTCCCAGAGCCACAGAATCATCATTTACACCCCGACGCAGGACCTCCGTATGATGGCCCAGTCCACTCCTCATTTGCATTGAGTGGCTGATGACAAAGCTACATGTCCAAGTTCTCACCCACTGCCTGCGGTGACATGTGTGTGTCCGCTATACACAGCACAATGTGATGTCGTAGGGCCGAGGGCCCTCATGCATACAAGAAGACCACACGGACACATGCAGATAGTTTGTGGAACTGGCTATGGGCACATGACATGTACAGTGACACCTGTGCTGGATGTGTGTGTGGTGAGTATAAGCCAGCTCGCACATAGTGCTTGGTGCTGGCAACAACTTGGACAGTGGACACCGGTGCAATGGAAACTGAAAACACCTGCATAACAGTCAACTGCTGAGCAACATGAAGGGAGCCGGAGCAAGTTCAGAGGTCACCCAACATACAAACAGAAGTGTCCATGAGTTGCAGTGCACTGAGGTTGGGGCACTAGAGATGAGTGCGCTCATGTGAAGAAAATGTCTTGGATTGTGTCCCTATGGGTTATTCCTGATGCAGATGCAGGTGGGGGAGGGTCACACATGCATTATCTTCCTCATTGTCATCCCCGGTCTCCACCACTGCCTGAGGTGACATTGGTGCGTGAGCTCTCCTCAGCACATAACCAAAACAGTAATGGACAATGATTCATGGTGCACTGAGTTAGTGGCACCTGGAGTGCTGAGCAGGGGATCAGGCAGATGATGGCCTCCATGACAGGCCTGAGCAACTTCGTTATCTCTTCCAGTACCTCTGTTTCGACTCTGGCAGATGGTGGATGGAGTTGGCCCTTGCGATGGTGGCGTGTGCCTCCTGCAGTGATGCGACGTCCGAGCTGGTCAGGACTTGATTTGATGTGTGAGCCCTGGTGTTCCGCAGTTGAGGCCGGAGGCAGCGGACAGCGCAAGGCCACATGCACATGGCATCGATAACCCCAAGACCACCGTCACAGAGGTCATCCAATATTCATTCAGACAGGGTCCCTGAAGTGAGCTGCACAGAGTTAGTGACCCCGGATGCACAGCGGTCGGCACAGGCACACCACCACGGGACAGTGACTTATGGTGCACTGAGGTACGGCCACGTGGACTGGGCAGGTCCTCATCAATGTCCGAGGCAAATGTGGTGGAGGGTAGCAGGGGACAGTGGAAGGTGTCCTCCAGGGCATGATGCAAAGGTCTGATGTCATCCGGAAGCAGCAAATGGAGGAGTGAAAAGCGACAGCCTTGTTGCCACCACTAATTCGGTGACAGTCACATGAAGATGAGAACTACCCCTTATTCCATAGACTAAAACTGCCCCAATGTACAACCAGAGAGTGTCCATGAATGTCGGGGAACAGACTTAGTGGCACCGGGGCTGGTAGGGGGTGCAGACTACGATGATGTCGGTACACTGATATGAACTCTGCAATCGCTAAATCAGGACTCTGTGACCTACTAGACATTTATTAAGAAAGGACCAAGAGACCCAGTCAGGCAGTAGGTGCTACTCAAACACAGGCAGTGAGTCTATTTGTAAAATCAGGACTGGTGTTTGAAGAGAAGGTAAAGGTGAGCTACCATGTTTAAAAAAATATTTCTTAGACTTAGTGTGTCGGTAATGAATTTCTTGAATGAAGCAGGGCAACACCTGTGTCAAATGCACCCCTCGGCAGTGTTTCTTGTTTAACTACAGTTAGGTTTCCCGATGTGTTCAGCCTGCTTGATCACATTTTTAAGTGCCCCTTGCACCAAGTTAAAGCCTCTGTGATGTTACCGGGCCCCCCAAATTGACTTGCACCCTAGCTCTCCTTACCACACCACAGCCTCTGGCTGGGCCTGGCCAGAGCATATAAATATAGGGGCAAAAGACCATTCAGTATCTTTGCCCTCACTCAGCACACTGCATCTGTGTGTGTTGTGTGGTTCTATGCTATGCCACATCTCTGTGCGTGCTTCCTTACAGGCAACCCCACACTGGTGACAAGGACTCACCCAGCAATGCAGCTGCCTCGCTCCTGCATCGTTGTCGCCACCACTCTCTGTAGCTCCACCCTCGTGGCCCTACCTGCACAGAAGCCTCAAGCAGCGTGCCTGTGTCTGTGCTATTGTTTTCTCACCCAGGGCAGTCCCTGTCACCATAGAGGTTCACACACGGACAGACTACACTCTCTGTTGGCCTCAATGGTTGCATATGGTGATTTTGCCACTGAGTTCCAGGGCACATGGCCAAGGGTGCAGTGTAGGCCACGTGCATGAAAGAGGGAGACGCTCCCAGCTCAAACCCATCAGATTTGGGGACCATCTCCTAATAAGCGGGTCCGCAATTCAGCAGGGGCTGCACAGCATCCCCGGGTGTGACCCAGCCTTTCTGAGGCCATCACAAGAGGTATGGTGTCAGTTTACACTGTGAATGTGCTCATCAAGCAATCCACACACCATGAATGCATCATGCACCCCAGTGGCACCTATTCCTGCAGCCCCTATGCAGCACAACTTGGTGGTAGTTCTTCAACCTTTCAGTGAGCTAGTGGATCCTTGCACCGCTGACCCTATGGGTGTGTCAGCTGAACAATTACTTTTGAGCCACCCACAAAACTGATAGTACAGTCAAGTACTTCTTTCTACTTCATTATGTGGTGGTTGAGAACTTTTTGAACACGACCCTAACATGAGTAGAGAGGATGACTATGACGCCGCTGTAAGCTCCCTCAATGCTCATTTCAACCCTCAACTGACCCCGGACTTTGAGCGCTTTAAGCAATGCCAAGCAAGCCAACATGAAGAGGAGTTGATTAACCACGTTTACGCCCACCTCCATGAACTAACAAGCACGTGAATGGCAGATAACAAGCCAAAGGATATTCAAGCACAGATCATCCAAGGATGCCAGTTCAAGATCCTCCAGGGTCTGATCTTGAGACAACCTAACATCAGTCACGATCATATCCTCATCTTAGTGAGTTCACATAATCTATCAGAGGTGAGGGCCAAAGAGATGGACATAGCTCTAACACATGGCCCCAGCAGTGGCAACTCACCTGTGGAAATTGTGGATGCAGTACAAACGAGATTGAAAGGCACCCGCCCGAAGCTGGCTGAATCCACACTGGCAACATAATATCATCAAGCAATTTCATCAGCTGTGCCTGGTGTGACATGCGGCAGCTGCACTACTAGCTTGGGAACCATCAGAGTCTGTGCCCTCAAGAGTCTTGTCCGTCTCTGGGCCAGCTTCCAATGACTGCTTACTGTCCCGGAGTAGCTCCAAAACCGCCCTCAGCGCCTCAGCCCTCTCCTTCACTGTCTGGGATGAACTGGGTGTCTGCAGAGTGGCACGGCGCTGCCGTGATTTGCAAAGGCATTGCGGCAGCCTCCTCGGGGGAACACGTGCCCCAGGCTCCCCAGCCGGCCTATGACCTGTTTTGTAAGTTTCAAGCCAGTTCAAAGCCTCCGTCGGGTCATCGCAAAAGTGCGTCGTACTATCGAGGATAATCCGAAGCCGAGCCGGGAACATCAAGGAATATTGGAGACCCTCGACCCTCAGAGCTCTCTTGACGGCCAGGAAAGAAGCATGGCGCCGTTGTACTTCCAGCGTATAGTCCGGGAAGAGAGAAACCTTGCTGTTGTCCACCTTGTAGGGTCCACCCCCTGCACTCAGCACCGCGGTACCTCGTTCCAGTCACTGTGGCACAGCCATGCAGAGGGTCGCCTGCACACTGTCGAGCTCGCGGTGCTCAAACCTCCACAGCTCCCAGAGTAATCACCCCTCCTAAGCACCGGCAGCGATCTCAGCTCCCAAGGTGTCCCCAGCAAGTCAGAATGCAGTCCCACTCCTCTTCCATGTGGTCAAGTTCTGGCACCCTAGAGTTCCATCTCATACGAAACAAGGCCCACACGTACTCCTCAGACAGCCGGCACCATCAGGTAGGCCAAAGAAGGGGTGAGGGGGGCACCTCCCACAGTTCCAGTGTTCAGCACCCCCAGCCCACACAGAAATCACTCACCCGCAGGCACGAGCAGCAAGCAGGGTCCGAGCTCAGGATCCTCACATGTGGCGGCAAGTCTGACACGGGCTGGGCCAAAATTCACCAACGTGTGTGTCCAGCAAGCGGACTGTGTCACACAGCTCTGTTCCTCTAGCGCTCTGCTAGTGTTCTACCCAGGACCCTCAGTGCCGTCAGTTTTGCCGGGTTCACAGCAGCTCAATGGGGCTCCGTCGCCGCCGAGTCCCCCGGGCCAGCCGTCAAAGAATTCTCAGCGGCCTCTGGCGAGTTGTGCGAGATAGGCAGGCTGGGCTCAGGGCTCCGCCGTTATGCCACAGTCCTTATGATCACGCTCTGAAGCTTAGCTTCCTCCGAACGATGCCAGCGCCAATCTCCTGCTTTCCGCCAGTTGGGCATCAGGATGTCTCACTGGGGGTCAACTAGGAGCTCGGCCAGCCCCCGGCGCTCCGACTCTCCGCTCAGCGCCATCTTGGTCGCCCCAGCCGAAAACTTCCAGCAGCCGCCGCTTCAGTTTAGCGCCCCGATACAGCCAAACAATAACCCCAAGTGACTCCCCGGGGCTACGCTCCGCAGCAGGAGGGTCTGTGGTGCAACCCCAGGGACAGGGCTGTAATTAAAGAAGATAAATCAATGGGCTGGCGGGGAGTTCCGAGCTCACGCGTCCGCCGCCATCAGCCTGCAAGCCATGCCCCATGGGTAGTGACAGGGTGATTGCTGGACTGCATGGGTACTACCTGGGTAATTGAAGGAGTGAATGAGCAGTGTCTAGGTGGTTCGAGCATGTGTAGTGCACAGGTGTTTCCAGCAGTGCATGTGTTACTGTCTGGATCATTGCATGAGTACATGGGTAGTGATTGAATAATTAGAGTACTGCAAGGAGAGTGCATGGTGAATGTATAAGTGCTTTGGGTTTGGCAGAGTGATTGGATAAGTACATGGTGCTGCCTGGGTGACTGGAGGAGTGCATGGGTAGTGAGAGGGTAATTGCTGGACTGCAGAGGTACTACATGGGTAATGAAAGGTGTGAATGAATAGTGTCTAGGTGGTTAGGGAACTGCATGGGTAGTAGACAGGGGATTTTAGCAGAGCATGAGTTAGTGCCTGGGTCATTGCATGAATACATGGGTACTGACTGGATGATGAGAGTACTGCAAGAAGAGTGCATGGTGAATTTCTAAGTGCTTAGGTATTGGCGTAGTTCTTGGATTAGTACATAGTACTTGCTGGGTGATTGGAGAAGTGCATGGGTAGTGACAGGGTGATTGCTGTACTGGATGGGCACTGCCTGGATAATTGAAGGAGTGAATGAGCAGTGTCTAGGTGGTTAGAGGACTGCATGGGTAGTGCACAGGTGTTTGTAGGAGTGCATGTGTAACTGCCTGGATCATTACATGAGTACATGGGTAGTGATTGGATGATTAGAGTACTGCAAGGAGAGTGCATGGTGAATTTATAAGTGTTTGGGTATTGGCGGAGTGATTGGATTAGTACATGGTACTGGCTAGGTGATTGGAGGAGTGCATGGGTAGTGACAGGGTGATTTCTGAACTGCATGGGTACTACATGGGCAATTAAAGGTGTGAATGAATAGTGTCTAGGTGGATAGAGGACTGCATGGGTAGTGCACAGGGGATTGTAGCACTGCATGTGATAGTGCCTGGGTGATTGCATGAGTACATAGGTAGTGACGGGATGATTGGAGTACTGCAAGGAGAGTACATGGTGAATTTATAAGTGCTTAAGTATTGGCGGAGTGATTGCATAAGTACATGGTGCTGGATGGGTGATTGGAGGAGTGCATGAGTAGTGAGAGGGTAATTGCTGGACTTCAGGCGTACTACCTGGGTAATTGAAGGAGCAAATGAGTAGTGTGTAGGTGGTTAGAGGACTGCATGGGTAGTGCACTGGGGTTTGTAGCAGAGCATGTGTTAGTGCCTGGGTCATTGCATCAGTACATGGGTACTGACTGCATGATTAGAGTACTGCAAGGAGAGTGCATGGTGAATTTATAAGTGCTTGGGTTTTGGCAGAGCGATTGGATCAGTACATGGTGCTGGCTGGGTGATTGGAGGAGTGCATGGGTAGTGACAAGGTGATTGCTGAACTGCATAGGTACTACATGGGTAATGAAAGGTGTGAATGAATAGTGTCTAGGTGGTTAGAGGATAGCATGGGTAGTGGACATGGGATTTTAGCAGAGCATGAGTTTGTGCCTGGGTCATCGCATGAGTACATAGGTACTGACTGATTATTAATGAGAGTACTGCAAGCAGAGTGCATGGTGAATTTATAAGTGCTTGAGTATTGACAGAGTTATTGGATTAGTACATAGTACTTGCTGGGTGATTGGAGAAGTGCATGGGTAGTGACAGGGTGATTGCTGGACTGCATGGGTACTACCTGGGTAATTGAAGGAGTGAATGCACAGTGTCTAGGTGGCTATAGGACTGCATGTGTAGTGCATAGGTGTTTGTAGCAGTGCATGTGTTACTGTCTGGATCATTGAATGAGTACATGGGTAGTGATTGGATTATTAGAGTACTGCAAGGAGAGTGCATGGTGAATTTATAAGTGCTTGGGTTTTGGCAGAGTGATTGGATAAGTACATGGGGCTGGCTAGGTGATTGGAGGAGTACATAGAGAGTGACAAGGTGATTGCTGGACTGCATGGGTACTAGGCCTGGGCGAAAATTTCGTTCCATTCGCGGAAATTGCGCGGAGAGCGCGAAAATGTCAAAATTTCCGCTTTCCGCAGCTTGGCGATAATTTGTTTCTTGCTCGCACTGTAAAATAATACATTATTGCGCGCGCGCGATTGCCTTACCTGAATCCCTGAGTTCGCCGACAAGTTTTCTTGTTCCGGTCGCGTTCTCCATGAGATGTTGGATTGTTTTTAGCCATTTACGCTGTCTCGCGACAGTTCGCGCCCGCAGTGACATCATGCGTCGCGCGATCACGTCTTTCTTCTCGTGATCATGCACCGCGAGACAACTCAAAACAAGATGGCCGCGCCCGCGAGCAACCACATGGGTAAGTTTGCGACCCGCAACCATGCAGAAAATCTCGCGAACATGCAGGAAAAAAAAATTCCGCATCTTCGCAATATTTCCGCTTGTTTGCGATAATTTTAAACATTTTCGCGATAATTTGCGAAAGTGGATTTCGCAAATTCCGCCCACCCCTAATGGGTACTACCGGGGTAATTGAATGTGTGAATGAGTAGTGTGTATGTGGTAAGAGGACTACATGGGTAGTGCACAGGTGATTGTAGCAGTGCATGGTTACTGCCTGGGTCATTGCATGAGTACATGGGTACAGACAGGATGTTTAGAGTACTGCAAGGAGTGTGCATAGTGAATTTATAAGTGCTTGTGCATTGGCCGAGTGATTGGATAAGCACATGGTACTGGCTGGGTGATTGGAGGAGTGCATGGGTAGTGACAGGGTGATTGCTGAACTGCATGGGTACTACATGGGTAATTAAAGGTGTACATGAGTAGTGTGTATGTGGATAGAGAACTGCATGGGTAGTGCACAGATGATTGTAGCACTGCATGTGTTAGTGCCTGGGTCATTGCATGAGTACATAGGTAGTGGCTGGATAATTAGAGTACTGCAAGGAGAGTGCATGGTGAATTTATAAGTGCTTGGGTTTTGGCAGAGCGATTGGATAAGTACATGGTGCTGGCTGGGTGATTGGAGGAGTACATGGGTAGTGACAGGGTGATTGCTGGACTACGTGGCTGCTACCTGGGTAATTGAAGGAGCGAATGAGTAGTGTGTAGGTAGTTAGACAACTGCATGGGTAGTGCACAGGGGATTGTAACACTGCATGAGTTAGTGCCTGGGTCATTACATGAGTACATAGGTCATGACTGGTTGATTAGAGTACTGCAAGGAGAGTGCACGGCGAATTTATAAGTGCTTCAGTTTTGGCGGAGTGATTGGTTTAGTACATGGTACTGGCTGGATGATAAGAGATGTGCATGGGTAGTGACAAGGTGATTGCTGAACTGCATGGGTACTACATGGTTAATTAAAGGTGTGAATGAATAGTGGCTAGGTGGTTATAGGACTGCATGGGTAGTGGACAGGGGATTGTAGCAGAGCATGAGTTAGTGCCTGGGTCATTGCATGAGTAGATGGGTACTGACTGGATGATGAGAGTACTGCAAGCAGAGTGCATTGTGAATTCATAAGTGCATGGGTATTGGCGGAGTTATTGGATTAGTATATAGTACTGACTGTGTGATTGGAGAAGTGAATGGGTAGTGACAAGGCGATTGCTGAACTGAATGGGTAGTACCTGCTTAATTGAACGAGAGAATGAACAGTGTCTAGGTGGTTAGAGGACTGCATGGGTAGTGCACAGGTGTTTGTAGCAGTTTATGTGTTACTGACTGGATCATTGCATGAGTACATGGGTAGTGATTTGATGATTAGAGTACTGCTTGCAGAGTGCATGGTGATTTTATAAGTGTTTGGGTTTTGGTAGAGTTATTGGATAAGTACATGGTGCTGGCTGCATGATTGGAGGAGTGCATAGTGAGTGGCAGAGTGATTGCTGGACTGCATGGGTACTATCTGGGTAATTGAATGTGTGAATGAGTAGTGTCTATCTAGTTAGAGGACTACATGGGTAGTGCACAGGTGATTGTAGCAGTGCATAGTTACTGCCTGTGTCATTGTATGAGTACATGGGTACTGCCTGGATGATTAGAGTACTGTAAGGAGAGTGCATGGTGAATTTATAAGTGCTTGGGTTTTGGTAGGGTGATTGGATTAGTACATATTACTGGCTGGGTGATTGGAGGAGTGCATGGGAAGTGACAGGGTGATTGCTGGACTGCATGGGTACTACCCGGGTAATTAAAGGAGTGAATGAGTAGTCTCCAGGTGGTTAGAAGACTGCATGGGTAGTACCCAGGGGATTGTAACAGTGCATGTGTTTAGTGCCTGGGTCATTGCATGAGTACATGGGTACTGACTGGATGATTAGAGTACTGCAAGTAGAGTGCATGGTGAATTTATAAGTGTTTGGGTATTGGAGGGGTGATTGGATAAGTACATTGTACTGGCTGGGTGATTGGAGGAGTACATTAGTAGGTACAGGGTGATTACTGGACTGCATGGGTACTACCTGGGGAATTGAAGGAGCAAATGAGCAGTGTCTAAGTGGTTAGAGGACTGCATGGGTAGCGCACCGTTTTTTTTAGCAGTGCATGTGTTAGTGCTTGGTTTATTGCATGACTACATGGGTAGTGCTTAGCTAAATGGGAGAGTGCACGGGTAGTGCCTAGCTGATTTTATAAGTGTTTGGGTAGTGGCGGAGTGATTTCATGAGCGCTTGGATACTAACTGGGTGATTGCAGAATATGGAATCAGTCAATCATTACTTACGTAGTTTTAAAATCACCTAGTCACTACCTTTGCAAATCTCTAATCGTTCACGCAGCCTCTCAATAGTTCACTAAGCATACATATAACTGTATAAATACAATCTGAACACATAGATGAGTCATTACATATTATCTAGTTATGTAGATAAGTACAACATGACTGCAGGGGTAATATGTGGTGGTTATCTTTTGAGCTACATCTTCACCATTCTATCTACAAATATGCGACATCGTTAAACTATACCTCTCAATAGACTTAAGAAAGAAGGCTAATTAACAACACCTTTTATGTGCGTTTTTAAAATCACTCTTTTATTCTACATCTTCACCTGTGTATCTAAAATTATGTGGCATCATTCAACTATAGCTTTTTTCAGACTACAAAAAGAAGCCTAATTAACAACACCTTATTTCAACATTGTATCTTGATATATGTGGCATCATTTAACTTTATCTTTGTACAAACTAATAAAAGAAACCTAATTAATAACACCTTATATGAACATCTTTCAAACAGCACAGTTGTGCTGCATCTTTACCAAACTATCTATAATTATGCAGTATCATTCAACTATACCTTTGCAGAGACAACAAAAAATGAAGCCTAATAAATTACACCTTATATGAATTTCTTTCAAATGACACATTTCTACTGCATCTTTAACCAACTATCTAAAATAATGCGGCATCATTCAACTTTACCTTTCTACAACCTTAACAAGCATTGGCATAGCCAATAGGTCTCGCTTTTGGGACCTTCTAAGTATTTAGTTATGCAGCACAATATCCTTGGTGCAATAACATCAACTGTTGCATTTAATTATATGTAGATCGCTGAGTTTCCTTCAATTACGCCCTGGTCTAGTTTGTCCCAGTAAACGGACAATAGTTCCTTGGAGTGCTAGTTATTGTTAGAAATGGTTGTGACTTTTTCTCGCGAATTAACTTTAGAACTGTTTCTTTACTTTGCAACTGCATGGATGTTGACAGTCTGTTTTTTTCAAACAAATTTAAAGGAGCTTGGAAAGTCTAATTTTGCAGTGAGAGCTCATGGGGGAACATTTTGCTGTAGCAATCATTATTTATAGAACTCTGAACAATTACAGCAAGCTCACACTCTAAAACTTCGTCTTACACCCCTAATTTCAAGAGGTAATCTATTTGTGGGGAGATTTCGTTCTTGGCTTTACCTCCACCAAGCTATCTAAAATGGTAGTACACTTCCAAACGTAAATGCACACCACAGATCGAAAATAGAGTAGGTTACTTGATGGTGAATAGGTCACATCGAAGTACAAAGATTAACAGCCTCATTTAGAGTTCTGTGTTAATGTAGGGTGCAAAAACTCCTTTATAAAATACCAATTGTGCAAGTTGTCAGGTCAAATGTTTCCTTTCTTTGCTACTTTTGTGATTTTTATGGGGGGTTGCAGTCTTTGTGGCACTGCCTGTTGGCCCTTTGTTCTGCCGGGACCTTATTCTGTCACGCTTGCTCTAATAGCGAATGACACTCATTTATAGATGGAGTCCATTTCATAGGTAGGATATTATCTCAAAATGAGCGCCTAAGTGCTGGTGGTATGATGAATTCTCCGATATTGCTTTATGAAAGAAAGGACAGGAAAGGTAGGATCGTGTGGTAATATGATCAGTTCACATTTCTGTCATTTTCGCACCATCAGAACGAGTGCAAACGTTATGTCGCAGAAGATTGTGCAAAGCAACGCTCTACTGAAGACAAATTTTGCTTTACAAGGAGCAAAATCATGAAATGGAAACTCCTTAAACAGACAAATCTGGGCTACATTTGGTTTCTTAGAATATTTATTTCTTTATTTTGGCAACCGCGTTTTAAGATTATATAAACACGATTTGCAACTTCCTTTAGCTAACTAATTAATATGTGTGGGCAATAAATGCGGCTGCAATGCAAGTTATGGTATATTGTAAATGTCTGTCAGAGATAACTGAGGGTATTTAAATACGGAGCCTGTCCAAATGGCGATACTGACATGCGCGCAACAAGTTTTTGAACTTGAACCAAATATGCTGTAACTAGGAGGCGTAGAAATTGTTCCCGCCTCAAAATTAAACCGTACGGCCAGATGCATCTATAACATTTTAACTTGCAAACGCAACAATGGCACAGGCAGATTCTGAAAACACCTGCAAAATCAATGCGAGTAAAGCACAGTTCTGAAAATCAGACTCCTGGATGTTTTAATCATCGACGGCGAAGAAAAGCTACATAAGTGCAAGAGCCTTTGGCATGGAACAAGCAGAGCATAGCGCCGTGCACTTCTGCATTCGGAGAAGGTTGGCAGGTTTCACCGTAGGGAAACTAGTGGTCTTTGTGGGGGGTTCGGTTGTACAGATGCCAGAGATGCATGAAGCTAATAAAAATGAAGGGGATCATATATAAAAGAGGCAAGAAATATATATCTCTGCAAAACGGATAACCAGATGTTAGGAGCAGTGGTGATGTACTGGAATGCCTGGGTGCACGATTGGGTTGAACAATGGTTATACAGAGGACTTTTCTGATATAATTACAAACTAGTGGTCCCGGTGTATCCATTAAAATACAATTGCATTTGAGAGACACCGAGATAAAAGGGGAGTGTTTCAAAGGGGCCTCAATATATTTACAGACTCCTTATCAGAAGGGAACGCTAGGGAAACAGGTTCTGGAGATAGTTCTTCCAAATACAGAGCGAAGAGCACATGTGAGAGCATAGAGAAACAAGTACAGGCTATGCCAAGCGGAAGTGATCGCGTTTGCGATCAAACATCAAAGCGGCGAAAGTGAAAGTAATCGAGCAGAGCATCAAAGGGCTGGGTGAGAAGGGAGGGGGGAATGCAAGGGTCAAAGCGGCTAAAGTGAAAGTAATCGAGCAGAGCATCTAAGGGCTGGGTGAAAAGGGAGGGGGGAATGCAAGGAGCAGCTGTGCACGTGCACGCCATCGTGCACTAAAGCCCTAGGCCAGCAAAACCATGCAAAACCATGCAAAACCATGTGCTTTCAAGCACTTTTGAAAGCCCACTTACAAAATGTCTCAAAGAGACAGCTTTCGCTGTCTCAACGAGACCTAAAAACCAGCCTAATTAATAACATCTGATAAGAACATCAGTAATCATCTTAAACAATACACATATTACTGTATAACAACATTTAAGCACAATGAAACAAAGTTCAACATACATCTCGACATTTAATAATATATTTTAAACAGCACAGTTTTTGAATAATGTTAACAAATTTAAAATAAAGCTCACAAATTTATAACTCACCTTGCAAATTTGTTCAATTTAAAATCTCTCAAACTCTGAAATGATTTTCTTTTACACACAATCAATATAATGCACCAGACTCGGCAAGGTGAAACCAGTAATGGCAAAGTTTCCCTCTCTTTCTCAACACAAATACACATAAGTAACAAATCACATTGCTTCCCAGATTTTTCAAAATTGGAAAACACATTTCTATTGGTTACACATAATAACCCTTAGCAACTCACTTCTAAAGGTGCCCAAACTGTTCCTCCATTTTTTTAGAAGTCGCGACCCCATCGTGCACCACCGCGATGGAATTGCAAATTATACGGAAGTTAAAAAAGATATAAGAAATAAATTCAACACTATTTTTTCATTAACACCACTTCTAAAGATAGTACTGACTTGGGAAAATTAATTGAAAGAAAACTATTACTCATATATAAATTACAATTTCACATTTTAAAAGCACAGTTATTTTTAACCCTTCCCCCATTCTGCTTCATGCCAGTTTCCATAGTAACAGTTCAAGGAACATTCAACTGAACTCACAGGTCACAAGTTCACCATATTTTCAAGTTAACCACACAATGTTGCAAATACAAACAGCAGGTGTGGTTGACTTGGCAAAATATGATCTTATCCTTTCTATTGTACCTTTTAAACATTTTTTACTAACCAATATGAAAAATGTTTTTAAAAAAAAGTAAAATGCACCCTATGTTTGAATGTAGAATGTTCTTAAACAGCCAATTAATTCTCTAATTAAAAAAAAAATTGCATCTTGTCCACCATTTTACATACCTCTCATTCTACCAACTGACTACCTCAGCTACATACATCTCTTTATTACTTAAAGACATCCCTTCAAGATGCTTACAGTGTGGTCTGTTAGGCACAGCTATATTTTCTGGTGCAAAAGGTATGCTGAACGCAGAAGTATTGACAGTAGGTAAGCCCTAGCTTTGCAAAATGTAGACATTAAATGGATTGGACAGAGAGGATTAAAGCAGCATCAATTAATGTCTTTGGTTAAAACCTTTTTGCATCTCCAATCCCCTGACCTCATGATTGTGCACTGTGGTGGCAATGACCTAGGCACATTGACTGGGGTAGGTCTGGAAATGCTATTGAAGGACACCTTTGCAGAATTGATGTTGCTTTTCCCTCAAACTGTCTTCGTATACTCTAACATGAGCCAAAGACAGAAATGGAAGTGATCCAATCAATTTTGTGCTCAGATTGAGAAAGCTAGAAAAAAAGTCAATAAAGCTGTTTCTGCTTACCTCAGAGACCATATTATGGGCTCCATCTATAACAACAATCTACGTTTCCATATGGATGGCATCTACAGAAGAGATGGAGTACACTACACTGATCAAGGTAGCAGAGTGCTTCTCAACAACCTGAAGCTCTACATCTGCACTTACATGTAGCTAAGCAATCTCCCAATGAAAACAAGGGCTCTTTTTAGAGCCACCCAATAACCCAACATATAACCTAGGTTTATATAAAAAATCTTAATTATTTTTGGTTGGAGTCGCGCCCCAAGCATGACTGATGGAGCCGCGCACCCATCGCGTTCACACCAGTGGTCCGCACTGAGAGCCGTGCACCCATCGTGTTCACACTAGGGGCTGCGCTGAGCACCGCACACCCATTGCTTTCACACTAGGGGGCCGCGCTGAGCACCACGCACCGATCATGTTCACACTGAGCGCTGCACTAGGGTCGCAACTTCAAACTTTGACAAAAAAAAGTCCACTTCCATTAATTTATATTTGCCCCGGGGACCCCATCCCCTAGGACATGGCCCACTCCATTATGTTTGTTTTTTAAAAAGGAAGGGACTGCGCGGCCCCCCTCCTTTGACATTTTTGGCCCCGGGAACACCGTCCCCTGGGGCATGGCCTCACAGTTGGAGACCGTGGGGGGAGCTCCAATGCCCCCACAGTCCAACGAGCTCCCCGCCTTCTGCGGGAGCTGGCATTGCTGGCACTGCTGGCATTGCTTTTCCACAAGGGAAATTTGAGATGTCATTAGTGATGTCATGAGTGATGTCACTGACCATGTCATGAGTGATGTAATATGTGACGTCATCAGCAGTGCATTGCGGGCGCGCGAGTTATATTTAGCTGAACTAACTATAACGGGGGAATTTCAATGGTTTTGTACAAGTGAAAAGTCCAGCTAACTATAACACCCCTGAAACCTATGGTTTTTTCAGTGAATTTCTGAGGTTTTTTAAATGCTAATTCCTAACTATAACGTGCCTGAAACCTATGGTTTTTTCTGTGAATTTCAAAGGTTTTTTAAATGCTAATTTCTAACTATGCCTACAGAGATAGGACATGTGAAGAAAGAAGAACAAATGCACAGAAAGAAAAAAAAGAAGTGCAGAAAGAAGCAACAGAAGTCCTCAAAGACGAAGAAAAGTGCAGGAAGAAGGATAACGTGCAGAAAGAACAAAAAGAAGAGCAGAAAGAAGCCTTGTTGCAAAATCATCCTGTACCCTCCACTTTTTCAGACGGACACTAGTGGTAACTGAGTCTGACTAACCAGTCCTAGAGCCAGTGCTATGTTAAAAGACACTTAGAATACAGTGAAAACACTTACATACACTAGGGAACACTATGCGTTGGGGTCCCCCTGTGATTAGCATGACCTCCTCTGTAAGCCCCTAGTATATAATAGGGCAGGGGGATTAAAACTACCTCTTAAAACAGGCCACAGGGCGTTTTTGCACACCTTAACTCAGGCCCCGTCCCCTCCCTTCACCACTGTGTAAACACGCCCTGTGTCCGTTTTTAGTTGGGAGATTAAGTTCATTTGAATCCTGAGGGTCCCTAGGGTCCAACTAGCCCACTAGGTACCTCCAGTAAGTGCCACAGAGCTGCGTTGCAGAGAGGTGTAAAAAGTGGCTCGGCCTGGACCACCTCTCTGCAATGCAGCTCAGTGGCGCTTACTGGAAGCACTTGGTGGGCTAGTTAGCCCCTAGGGGCCCTCAGTATTGAAGGGAAATTATATCCCCAATTTAAAACGCGCCATAGTGCGTGTTTGCACACGTCACCTCAGGCCCCGTCCCCTCCCTTCACCACTGTGTAAACGTGCCCTGTGGCTGTTCTAAGTTGAGAGATTAAGTCCGCTTGAATCCTAAGGGTCCCTAGGGTCAAACTAGACCACTAGGTACCTCCAGTAAGCACCACAGAGCTGCGTTGCAGAGAGGTTTAAAAAGGGGCTTGGCCTCAGAACACCTGTCTGCAGCGCAGCTCCCTGGCGCATACTGGAGATGCTTGTTGGGCTAGTTGGCCCTCAGGGACCCTCAGTATTGAAGAGGAATTAATTCCCCAACTTACAACTCGCCAGGGGGGCGTTTGCAGAGTGCTGCAAGGAGCGGGCGTGGCCTCCGGCACGATGCCAGTCTTTTATTTATTTTAATTTTTTAAGAAGGGGGCTGTGTGGTTCCAATTTATTGGCCCTGATGACCCCATCCCCCAGGGCCTGTCTCCTAATTATATTTTTTTGACCCCAATCCCCAGGGCCGGCCACTGTTTTTTATTATTTTAAAAAAATATATATTTATAGACACACCTAGGACATGCTGGAAAAACCGTACGTACCTATCACTATGACGATTTGCCTGATATTCATTAAAAGGCGACTATGTATACAATGAATCCACGTGGAATGTATTTACACCACTAGTGAAGCTCTGACATGTCTGATGCCCTACCGTGCCTAGTCCCCGTAGACACCCTTGTCATTTATTTATACAAACATGGGTAGCTATTGATGGGCACATTTAATATACATGCACACCAAGCCATTTAAAGGGGATTCGACAAAACTTCGACCAAAACTATGCAAGAAACCCCCCTCACGGTTAATAAAACACACATCCACTGTCGGATGTGTAATACTTTCTATTTTACTCTCTGGAAAGGGGACGAACATCACTTGAGAGTCACAGCGCGCTCCTGGCAGAGCCCAATGATGTGTTACACCCACCATTGCCTGCTGAGTGCCACACACCTCTGTGTTGTATTCCACTAGCTAGTGCATATGCTATGACACTCTCTAGCCCATGTGCACTGTAACACCACCCCGTGAATATGTCATGCCACACTTGTCTTCACACGGGTTATATTGCCCCATCTAACGTGCCTTCCTCGATGCCTATGTTATAACGCACAGTGCTATGCCATACATATTACAATCTGGGATCCATATCTTTGTCACAGTGCATATGCAACGTTACACTCCCCAGCACATATTTTATATTACAACTTTAGAGACTAGCTAGGTTACACAACACTGCCCTGTGCATATTACACTCCAAGGCGCATATCGCATAGCACGCGCTAGTGCCTGTGCTATCTCGCGCTCTCCAATGAATTTGTCATTGCGCACAATGTATTGCATATTATATTTCACGCCCGGTTAATCTTATATCACACTTTTTGGTGCATAGTTTATACCATACACTATATCTAGTTTTCATTTTCAATCATGCTCTCAGGACTATGTTCTATATAACACTGTGTTCACCTACCCTTTTCACGGGCATTACATTTTGCAATAGGGGGTGGAGGGTCAGAGGGTGTTTCTGCCAAGTGAGCCCGGAGTCACAGTCAAAAACGTCCTCTTCTTCCTGAATGCAAGTGAGATTATTCTGCATACTTGTTCATATTTTAAGTAGTTTGCACAGACACACGTATTAAAAACAATAAAGTTCCTAATTCCCCGCCTTCTCTGAACAGTTATCTTGCTGCCCCATCCCCCTCCTCCCTATCCTCTGTTGTGTGAATCCATGGACTAGCCTCCTCCCTCCTGCCATGCATGGTCTGATGTGCTGCCACTGCCCTCAATTTAGTATGATGTACCAGTCCACTCCTCCTGCCCTCCATTGCCCAATTCTCTGCCCCATCATTGACCTCCTGCTTAAACTCTGTGCTTAGCTTTTTGTGCATGCCCCTGCTCCATCATTTTTGCCCACCATGTTCCATGGACCTGTCACTCCTATCTACTCTGAGTGTTCTGTTGAGCTGCCACTCCCCTCCTACCTGCCTAGCATTGTCAGATGACTGTAACCTGTCCCTGCCACCTCCACCCGGCCTGTCCACATGCCATGCCCCTATCCTCTTCCTCCTGTCCTACATGATCCATTGTACTGCCACACCCTTCTGCCCTCCCTGGTCTGTTGTGCTGCAACTGCTCCTCCTGCCTGCCCCGTACGGTCTGTTGTGAGGCCCCTTCCCCTGAACTTTCTTGTCTGTGCACAGGTCCTGACCCTCCCTTCTATCCTCCATCGTCCTTTGTGCATGCCCCTGCACGCTTCTTCTTGCCCATCATAGCCATTGTGCTGCCACTAACCCTCCCACTTGCCATGCATGGTCTTCTGTGCTGCCATGGCCCCTCCCACCTTCCCTGTGTGGTCAGTTAGCTGCCCCTGACCCCCTCCCACCTTCCCTCCATGGTCTGTGTGTATGCCATCACAGTCTCACTGTTGCTCTTCATGGTGTGTCTTGCTTCCAGTGCTCATCCTGCCTGACCTCCATGGCTATCTTGCTGCTCCTGCCCTGCTCCCTTGCCCCCAGCCCTCTGTTTACATATGCAGACCCCTACTCCCTCCCTCCTGGCTTGTCTGTTCCATTGTAATGCCCCTGATCTGTCCCTCCTGCCCTTTATGGTCTGTTATGCTGCAGCTTTCTCTCCTTTCTGTCCATTATGGTCAGCTAGCTACCATTGCCTCTTGCCCCTCTGTTCTCTGTTGTCCATGTGCATGGTCCTGTCCCCTCCCTCTTGCTTTCTATGGATTGTTGTGCTGCACTCCCATCCTGCATGCCCTGTGTGGTGTATTGTGCTGCTGCAAACCCTGATGCCTGCCCTGCAGGGTCAGTTTGGTGCACCTCTCCATGTCCCTCCTGTCCTCTGTTATCCAAGTCCATGTCCCTACCCCATTTCCTTCCATGATCCAATGTACCATACTTGCGAACATTTTGAACTTGGTAAGAGGGAGATTTTGAAAAAAAACTGGGGTATTGATTTTCCCCTTTGAGTTACATTGAAAAAGAGGAGATTTTAGACAGGAGACAGATCAAATAAAGCCCATTTGAGCTTAAAAACATTGGACGTTTCCTGGATGAATCGGGTCTGTTGGCATGTATGGTTGTACTACCATTTCTTCTTCCTTCTGCCCACAATGGTCTATTACATTGCCACAGCCTCTCTTGCAAGTCCTGTATTGTTGGTTTGATGCCCCTGCCCCCCTTTCCACTGCCCTCCATAGTCTGTTGTGCTGCCACGGCCCTTCCTGCCTGCCCAGTGTGGTTAAATTGTTGCCTTTGCACCCTCCTACCTGCCTTCAATTTTCAGAGTCTGTGCCCCTGGCCTCTGCCTCTCAACAGTATCCTAATGAACAACTAGATTGCTAACATTCTACATTTATTACAAAAGTGTGGAACACCTGACGTCATCTTGATGTAATCAAAACTGTAATACCTAGAGCATTTCCTTTAGAAATTACATACATGAGAGGGTCTTATTGGCATCAAAATTATGGTTAGTGCTCTAAAAGACTAAAATAAGGACATATTTTCTGAGTTTTCAAATAGCGACAAAGCACTTTTAAATTATTTGTTATCTTTATGTTTATTTTATCCAGTTGACCACTTGATTAAATGTTGCACTTAGGGGAGAGGATGTGGTGTTACTTCCTGAACTGCAGACTTTGCAACTGGGGAACCAGGTTGGAGTTTCTGCTTCAGCTCGACATTCTGTGATTCTGGTCAAATCACTTAGTCTCCCCATGTCTACAACCAAAATGAATTTGTTCTTGTGTGATGTAACCAATGCTCATGTAAAGCACTCCAATACCTGACAAGTCTGCACTATATAACACTGCAAAAACACAAAATAATAAGTGTTTTGCACACTTCTGTCATTGGGCTATATTTGGGCTACATCTGGGTGATTTTGGGCTACATTTGGGCTCTTTTGTCTCTGGTGGCCATCTTGGGAGATTTATTTGTTATGAAGTTTCCTAATTTCCTCATGTACTGCAGTCTCCTCAGTAGGAAATTCTTTCAGTTTTTTACTTTGATTCCATCATGAAGGTATTCAGATATGTCACACATTTGCCATAAATTCTGAATGTTAGCACTCTAGTTGCTCATTAGATCACTGTAGTAAAACTACTGTTCACCATGGAAGTCTGCTCCTGGTATTAAAAGTGCATGTTTCAGTCTGCATGTCAGAATTTTTTAAAGAAATAGTAGATGATTTGAGAAGTCACTCAAAATGTGCCCTCATTTTCGTTCTTCAGCATTAATCATAATTTCTATGGCAAAATGAACCCCCTCATTGTGTTCCTTTTTAAATTAAATGTTTTAAGTGTTACCAGTTTATTCCAATCAAGATGGCTTCAGGTGTGCCATACTTTTGTCATAATGAAGACAGTAAGCGCTCTAGTTGTTTTTAAGAACACTCTGGGACATTCTGTCATTGGGCTATACTTGGGCTACATCTGGGTGGTATTTGGGCTACATTTGGGCTCTTTTGTCTCTGGTGGCCACCTTGGGAGACTTATTTGTTATGAAGTTTCCTAATTTCCTCATTTACTGCAGTCTCCTCAGTAGGAAATACTTTCAGTTTTTTACTTTGTTTCCATCAAGAAGGCATTCAGATGTGTCACACATTTGCCATAAATTCAGAATGTTAGCACTCTTTTTGCTCACTGTAGTAAAGCTACTGCTCACCAGGGAAAACTGCTGCTGGTATTGAAAGTGCATGTTTCAGTCTGCATGTCAGAATTTTTTAATGAAATAGAAGAGGATTTGAGAAGTTACTCAAAATGTGCCCTAATTTTTCTTTCTGCAGCACTAATCATACTTTTTATGGAAAAATGAACCCCCTCATTTTGTTCCTTTTTAAATTAAATGTTTTAAGAGTTACCACTTTAATCCAAGCAAGATGGCTTCAGGTGTGCCATACGTTTATCATAAGTAGGACTGTTAGCGCTCTAGTTGTTCTTTGGAACACTCTGGGAAGCTGCAGTAGAACACAAAGGAATCAACTGACAGTCTCTGCCCTTGTTGGATGTACATGTTTTACTGAGAATGTCAGACTTCATTCTCACATGACTGAGAAAGATAATATGAATTTACAGAAAATAAGCTCTCAGTTTAGCTTATAGATCACCTTCCAAACCTCTGTGGGAAAAGCACGAGAAAATATTTTTCTCTCAATCATGATATCCCAGCAGAAGGCTTTTTCACATGGTGAAATCACCTTAGATCATACCACAATTCCTAAAATGAGTATGGAACCATCAACAAATGATTTATAATGTAACTAAAGTCTTAAAACCTTCTATTAACTGCAATGCTTTTTAATGAGGTGCTTTCATGTATATTGGTCCCAAGATGGCTGCCAACACTTCTTGGATGAAGTGCTGACAGCCAATCAGATCTCAGGATGAGATGTGTGGTTAGGCTCCGCCCACATATATATATGATTTTACTTTTGATTTTCTCAGGAACTACTGAACAGATTGACACCAGACCTCCCAAAGGCACATCCCTGAGCTGAGGACTACCTCTCTGCCAAATTTCAAGTAATTCTGTTCAGCCGTTCGGGCTGTACCTTGGACTAAAGGTCCCTATGGAAAATTGCAGCCCCCGCTTGACGAATCCCCCCGAGACTTTCAGGGTAGGAGCGGAGCGGAGCGCCCCACCTATTTTGAAAATTTCGCTAGGATTCGTCAGCCGGCGCCAAAGTTATTCCAAATAGAATGTTGCGGATTTCCTATGGAAACACGGTCCTAACTATAACTATCTACTGGCGACCGCCAGTAGATAATATATATATATATATATATATATATATATATATAGACGTTTTCAGTGAGGCAGTGATCCTTGATTTAAAAACACTGGCTAACTGCAAGGACTTTAAAAAACGCCAATACAACATCCCTAGGAAACACTGGGAGGCCCTAAAATCCTTGGAAAAAGATCAAACTATCGAGATCAAACCCTCAGATAAAAGGGGTAATATGGTAATTTTTAACAAAGACCAATACCATAAAGAAGCTATGTGGCAATTGAATGATAACGATTGCTACATGCCAATACCAAAAAGGATCTACCTGGAAAGCATTGATGCGTATCACAACTTGTTACAACTTTGGAGAAATGATGGCTTATTAAGCCAAGATGAATTTTTGTTTTTACGTTGTGAAACACCTACTATACCAATGTTTTATCATCTTCCCAAGGTACACAAGAGTGTGACTAATCCTCCACGCAGGCCAATTGTGGCATCTATTGACAGCCTCTTAGAAAATATGTCAACCTATATAGACTCTTTCCTAGCTCCCTTGGTGAAGGACTTGGCTTCCTACATCAAGGATACTCAGGACTTTTTAAGACTTATTGAAGGGGTAATTTGGGAAGAGGATATGTTACTCATTACCCTGGATATTACCAGTCTTTATACCTGTATTGACCATCAAGATGGTATCACAGCTATTGAATGGTTTTTTAACAAAAGACCAATCAAATATTTGAAACACAATGGAATGCTTTCACAAATGATTACTTTCTGCCTTACTAATAATATTTTCACATTTGCAGGAAAATTGTACCGCCAGTTGCGTGGGACCGCCATGGGCACGTGCTTCGCCCCCAGCTACGTGAATCTTTTCGTGGGCTGGTGGGAGAAGCACATGGTCTGGGGGATCCCAATGATCACTGGATTGAAAAAACTATTTTGTGGGCAAGATACATAGATAACCTTTTGATAGTCTGGCGCGGCAGTCGCTCCTCGGCTGAGGAGTTTGTAGCCTCTCTAAACAGGAATGAACTAAACCTTAGGTTCGCAGGTGAAATTAGTAACATTTCAGTCACCTATTTAGACCTTGAGGTTTATGTGGAAAATGATGTTCTTTCTACCAGACTGTTTAGAAAGCCCACAGCAGGTAATACTGTTTTACATGCGGGTAGCCATCACCCACGAAGTGTCATCAAAAATATAACATTTGGTGAACTGTTGCGCCTTAAGCGAAATTGTTCAAAAGATCTTGACTATGAACAGGTTAAACTCAAAGCCATTAAGAGGTTTAAGGAGAGAGGATACACCAAGTCAGACATGACCTTAGCAGAAACCAAAATCAAAAAGATAAATAGAAAAGATTTATTAATAACTAAAAAAATCTGCCAAATCAGAGGAAAATGGCCCGGTCAGGATGATTATCAGTTTTAATGAAAAATCTAGTCAGCTTGTGCAGATCTTCAAAAAGAACTGGCACATCTTACAAACTGATAACATCCTGAAAAAGAAATTACCATCTCGCCCACAAATTACATACAAACACAGCATGTCGGTAGGGGACTATCTAATTCATAGTCACTATGATTCGGTCCCCAGAGTTAAAAACCGAATAGGCATCTCAGGTTTCTTTCCCTGTAAACACTGCAAGGCCTGTAAATTCAGTGAAAAAGTAACAACTTATCAAGGAAGACCAGGCGATCCAAGACCGATCCGTAAGATCAAGTTGCTTCTCAATTGCAACTCTGACTTTACTGTTTACTGCCTTACCTGTCCATGCCCTAAACGCTACATTGGAAGTACGATACACCCTACTAAAAAACGCATTCTTGAACACATGTGGGCTATTACAAACAAGGACCCCGCATATCCGGTTGCTCGTCATTTCGAGAAATTCCATCAGAGCAATCGTGATCTATTGAAATTCCACTGTATAGATCAAGTGGCTAAATCTGAAAGAGGAGGGGACATGATATGCCAGCTTCGTATTTTGGAATCTACTTATATAATTGATCTCCAAACAAAGGCTCCAGTAGGGCTGAACAGTGATGAGGAGTTATGGGTTCACCTATGATAACATTAGGGAATTCTGGGCACCAAAAAGAATGTTATTAAGTTATGCTCAGAACATCTTTGTGCCCCTTTTTCTCAATCACATGTAAAATTTCTCTCACTTGCTGTTCTAATGCCCATTCAGAGCGTAATTAACCAAATTAGGGGGTGACACACCGATGATACGAATCTTAATGAATTGGATACTTATCCACATTATTTTTTGAATTTTTCGTATCAGCTTAGTATTTATGCAGAGATAGAGGTGTTCTCTATATATAGGATGTATATATTGTATATATATTCATATATGAAATCTGTTAACATCTGTTTTTCTCCCCCCCTGAGGATTGTACCTAATGAGTTTATGGTACCATTGTATGTTATTTTAATTTTACACTGTTGCACTTTATTTTATTTAGTAACACACGAACAGCACTTGTAAACTAGTCACTCAAAGATGGCCGCCATGTATTTTTTAACAATGTTGCTTTAGTCCATTTATCATTTCTATTACAAACCTTGTGACACACGTAAAGTTTAAATGTTTCTATGGAGCATAAGAAAAGCTGACATTGAGAAAGCCAGTCGGTGAAACGCGTCTGTCAGCATTTGGGTTTAGGGGCGGCTCGCAAAATAAAAGCACCGATGCTTTGAACCTCTTTTGAGTGTTTTCCGTTCTTACACGCCATGGTGTGTTTGGTTGTTTCGATATATATATATAAAACACAGGTTGCCTTTTTCTTGAGGTGCACTCGCTGGTCGGATTTGTTGCCACACACAAGTCATGCAGATTCGAGGCATTCAGCTCCCCAAACTTTGGCCTGACGCGTTTCGGGCTAACCACGCCCTTCCTCATAGGCACTGAAACAAAAAATGGCTCGTTTAAAACCAGCCCATCATCCTTTTTATTCATTCAATTATAGGACAGTTCCTCTCAGGTGAGTAAAAAACACATTGCATCATGGGGCTGGTAGTTTTCATGAGAATACCCATGTGGGTTACTAGCCATTATGTCCATGTTTAAAAAAGATTTTCCCGGGAAACCAAGAATGTCTCACACTGCTGCTTGTATGCTCCGTCCTGCTCAAAGCATATCGCTGCTCCAATACGCAGCGGCCGAACCGCAAGGATATTGCGGCGGTGCTCACTCGTGGCCCGGGCAGGACCACATTACATAAAACACAGGTTGCCTTTTTCTTGAGGTGCACTCGCTGGTCGGATTTGTTGCCACACACAAGTCATGCAGATTCGAGGCATTCAGCTCCCCAAACTTTGGCCTGACGCGTTTCAGGCTAACCACGCCCTTCCTCATAGGCACTGAAACAAAAAATGGCTCGTTTAAAACCAGCACGTCATCCTTTTTATTCATTCAATTATAGGACAGTTCCTCTCAGGTGAGTAAAAAACACATTGCATCATGGGGCTGGTAGTTTTCATGATAATATATATATATATCTATGTATATATTACCTACTGGCGCTCGCCAATAGGTAGTTATAGTTAGGACCAAGTTTCCTTAGGAAGAGCATTTTTTGTTTTGCTTATAACTATGGTGTCGTTTGATGAATCTTCATGAAATTTTCCAAACTAATTATTTGTTTATATCAGCCCCTATGTGGGAGGTTTGGGGGTGATTCATCAAGGGGGGCCGAGAATAAAAAAGGGGGACCCAAAACATGTTTTCTCCAATTTAATTTCCATAGGAAAATTTAGACAAGGCTACAGGTCGAACGGGTGAACAGAATTACCGCTAATTTGGCAGGGAGAAGGGTCTTGGTCTAGAAAGCATGCTTTTGTTTATTTTGTGTAAATCCGTTAAGTAGTTTTTGAGAAATATCGAAATTTACAGATATCTTTATTTGGGAATTCTGCCATCTGATTGGCTGAGGAGTTACGAGCATGAGCTTGCTGCTTATTGGGTGTGAGCGCTGCGAGCGGTTGCAACTAGGAAGTGTTGGCCGCCATTTTGTGATTCCGTTGAAGCGAGTAAGGGGAAAAAGGGCAAAAAGAGTAGGAAAGAGGAGGGTAGGAGCGCTGTGAGGTCTGTGGGGTGGTTAGGGTGTGCTATACAGGGAGTGTGAAGCGATGTATTCACCCCTACCAGTGTGAAAATGCTGTTTTGCCCAGAGTGAGATGGTGCTGAGATGAGGTGCCGGTACACTCGGGGATGAAACTGTGAGGTGATTGCTGTAATCTGATGTGCTCTGGGCGCTGTAGGATACTGGCCGCTGTAGCATAGCTGTGCAAATGGTGTTAGTATGGGTTTAGAGTAGGGGTGGGCGGAATTTGCGTAAACGCGTTAGGCAAATCTCCTCGAAACGGTAAAAAAATCTCCGCGAACACGCAGAAATTCCGCGAACACGCGGAATTGCTTGTTCGCGATGCTTTTTTCCTGTTCACAATCGCTGTTTGCGTGCTCGGGGAGAAATATCTCGCGAACACGCATTTGGAGAACGCGAACAAGCAAAATATTTCGCGAAGTTGCGGAAAGCAGAATTTTGGGCAATTTCGCGTTCTCCGCGGAACGCGAAAGTACCCAAATTCCGCAAATTCCACGAGGGGAACGGAATTTACCGCCCAGGCCTAGTTTAGAGTATAGCGATGGGAGCTCTGTGGGGTGGTTAGGGTGTCCTATACAGGGAGTGTGAAGTGAAGTATTCACCCCTAGCGGTGTGAAAGTTAACACTGGGCGTAGTTCGCGTAGTCGCGCTTCGCGAAGCTTCGCGAAGATGTCATTGCACTACGCGACCTTCGCGAAGCTTCGCAAGCTTGCGTAGTTGCTTGTGGCAACCTGTTCGCGATGGCTTTTTCTTGTTCGCGAGCGCGGTAAGCATGTTCGGGGAACTGTTTGCATGCTCGGGGGATATATCTCGCGATCTTACCCATGCGGTCGCCAATGGGCGCGGCCATCTTGTTTTTCTATAGTCCCGCCCGCTCGCGATGCCTTATTTCCTGTTCCGGGTCGCGGATAGCGTGTTCGCGATGTGCATTGACGTGTTCGGGAGCGCATTTTACTTGTTCGTGATAAATAGTACATGTTCGCGAGAAATATCGCGCGAACTTACCCACGCGGTCGCGAATGGGCGCGGCCATCTTGTTTTTCACTCTATGCCATGTTTCTGGGCCTACTTTTGTATCCTCCCTTTATCATAGCAATCCTTTGTCTTTAAAGCCTTTTTCCTGACTTTTTTTAGTTATTATCTATCTCTCTGTTTGCCTCAGTTTATATTTTGCATTTTATTTCTACTTTTACTGTGTTTTTGTTACTTTTATAAAGTTCTTTCTATCTTCTTCCCCCTAACTTTTTTTCCCCTTCGGACTTTTCTTTTCCGCCTCCCACCCACCCCAGAACCATGGCCAAGGGCACACCAAGTCCCAAGGGCAAGGGACCTGCAGGCGCAGAGAAGCGCCGCCTGCCTTGCGGCAGAATGCGTCCTGCAGGGGTGCAGGCCCGGCAACTGTTTGGGGAGGAGGAGGTGGCGGCTCTTGTTTTCTTCATCCAGCGCCTCCTCCCCTTGACCTTGGCAGCAGGCTGCAGGCCCGGCTCCGGGTACGCTACCCAGGAGCGGCACCGTCGGTGGGCGAAGGTGCGCCGGGCCGTGTTCCGGTGCACTGGGATCCGGCGCACCCACAACCAGCTAGCTCACCGGTGGTCCGACATCCTGGACCGGGAGCAGGACCTGTTGGACCTGCTAGGTGTCGAGGTCATCGGGCTTGGTGAGTAACTGATTGTGTATATTAAATTAGATGAACAACAAGATTACTGCTGCGTGCCAAGCGTTGCTGGTAAATTACGTTCCAAAAAGCAAAATGTTCTTTGATTTAAGGACCCAGGTGCACGGTGGTACTCTTACTTGTTTGCGCTAGCTTGTGCTGATGCTGATTATGTAAGAGTTTACTTTACAGAACTGAAGTTAGGTAATGCGATTTGCTAGAGAGACTCTAGACCTTCCATTGTCCTACTGTGAAATAGTGGTGGATGGATATTGGATACTAGGTTTAGTTTGTTAGTAGTAGTTACTAATTGTTTTATGCGGTCTGCGTGACGCATCCTCTGTCACTGAGTGCTGCTTACCCCAGTCCTCCGTCGAACCTTTTGTACTTTGTTTAGTGAGTGGTAGGCTTAGCATGGTCAGTCAGTAGCAGAACTAGATCAGCATTATGCAACCAACCCACAATTTGTTGTATGTATGCACTAATGTATGCAACTATGCATGTGTCCTCCATCTCATCTATGCATTTGATGGCTGAAAAAAAGTGCAGACTTAGTGAACAATTGGCCCGTCTGGAATAGGTGGTGTAGGTCAGGTGGTACTTACTAGGCTTTGTTAGTATTTGGAATCAGAATGATCAAGGAACACTGGAGTGTTCATAAATAAGTAGACGATCCGTAAATGCACTAGGAAGCAGCCAGTAGTCGATCCATCTGATTAGATAGGTCAATTGTATTGCACTTGTTGTTTCCTAAAATGTTCTTTGACTTATTGTTTTTCCAAATGATTTATTATTTTTCTCATAGCACTCCTTAATGTTGGTCTCTTTCTTTATTATATTTTACATGATCATCAGCACCACCCAGGGGCAAGAAGACGGGGTCGGAGTCGGCGGGGGAACCCCAGGACCTCTCCTCTACTGAGGCTCCTGCAGCTGGCCCCAGTAAGTCCTCCATTGGTTAGATTGACATTTATATTTCCCTAAATATTATGTTACTGCATCTTTTTTTTCCCAAACTCTAAATTATGGTTCCACTTTCTGAATCTCTTTTTTACAAAAGCTTACTTCTTTGACCTTGACTATCTGTTTACTAATTCTGTTTATCCCTGCCTCGAAGTTGCTTCTAACTCCCTCTGCTATGACTCTCTGTGCTACTAATACTACTACTACTATTACTATTATTACTCTGTGTGTAGCAAAGCTTGCACAGTTGCCCACTCTTTAATAGAAGGTTTTCTTTTCAACAATAAAACTCTGATTGACCAATAGCTCTAGCCACTGGGTCCTGTCCTTTGGGTTGTCCTCTTCAAGTCTTCTCAATGTTGAGGCTTTGACAATTACCACAAACAAAATGCCCAACCAGATATTTGACTAGTATTTTTGATCAGATAGTACATGAGACTACTATTGTCTAGGATTCTGCAGAGCCACATACAGAACTATGCACAACAAAATAGGATGGTGCTGATGGGAGGTTGGATCTTACTGATCACACCTCAGTCCGAAGAACCCAGGATCCCCTAACAGACTAGCTATAGTGTCTCACATTAGGGTCCCACTCCCGACCCCCCCACGAAGACGATATACAATGTTGATGATGACTGAGACAGAGACAACCCAGAACATAATAACAAACACCATTTTGCTCACACACTTGTGTAAGTCCACTCCACCACACCAAATACCACAGAGTCTATGTGTAAGTTCAAAAGGTTTATTTGAAACAAGTATCAAACTCTGTACATCGTTAATATGAAATTTAATTTACGACAGCCATAGTCAATAAGCCAGCAAAAAGCCTAACATTAAAACAGTAAACATTTACAAGTGCATGATTGACAACAAGAACAAGAGCCAAGATCTTTATAATTCTGGAAGATCCCTCACCGTAGAACGTAGAAATACTGGTTACATCATCTTGCATCCAATATGCTCTGTAAATCTCTGGTTTGTAGAAGGGAATCTTCCGCCTATGATATATGAGAAAAACGCTGCGAGTTAGCCGTTAGATAGTATACTGGTGAATGCTAGCATTTTGCAGTCATGCCAAAAAGTGTAACATGTATGTGTGATGGCTAAGCAATATAAACTAAACAAAGTCAATATGTTGGTTTTTTTTCGACCTCTTCACTTGTACGCAACAGTCAAGCGGCCTTAAAGGCATCTACTGCACATGTCAATAAGCTGGCAGGTATAATATGCACCAAAAGAGTAGTAGTCGACATGATGAATCTAAAAGGGTTACTCATGGCTCAGGCTAACTTTCAAAAGAGTAGAGTAGGACTAGATGACCCTAGGAAGTGGAACCATATCCTACTAGTGTCTGTCTACTGACTGTACTTACTGTCTAGTGCTGATGTATGTTGCATCGCATTAACTTTTTTTTCAATGTTCCAAGTGAACACTTAAAATAGGGGGAGGTTTACAGGCATCTAAAAAATTTGTGATGCTTTTTTCTAGGCACACTACGATCCACCAGTGCCGTCGGGGCCAGCGATGCGGCCATTCCGGAGGGGGCAGGCGAACTGGCGGCACCTGCAGGAGACACAGGGCCCAGGGGGGATCCAGCAGCAGTGGCCGGCGGCGGTAAGTTATATTCATTTCTTCTTGACATTACAGCTAGATGGAACTGTGTTCACTATTTCACTGTACTGTGCGACTTTATACAACTGTTGAAGAAGACACCCTTTACGTAGCATTACCAGCGTGAGTAGAGTAACCAATGGCCTCTTCTATTTGACTCCAAAATCAGCTGTGAATGTTTTATGGAGAAGACAAACTCAGATCAGATGACCTTCATGGATGTGTTGAACATAGAGGGAAAGCACTAAGGGTGGAAGGACGGGCGAGATAAACAATATGACTGACCGGCAGAGAAGGATATGTTGTTGGAAGCATGTATAGGAGTCTGATAGTAATAAGATCAGATGCATGGGATGTTGAAGGATGGGTGGAAGGTGAAAGAATGCCTGCCTGGGTGGGCGACACAGTATGGGTGGATAGTACTAGATAGCAAGAATCAGCGGTGTTTTTGGTTCAAACTCAAAGCCAAGGCAAGGAAGGAAGGAGCAGAAGCATGGGTGTTTGTTGGTGAAACCAACTAAGGTTTGTTAAGAGATATATACAAAAAGATAGACGTTTACTTTAATGGATGTATGCCTGGATGTACTATCACCAAGAGACAGTATAGGTGGAAAGTGTCACTGGAGATTCTTACTTTGAAGAAAATGTAACAGAAACTGCGCGACAGTAGCAAAGCCTAGAGGAATCAAGGTAGTATTATGAGCATACAGTACACTTGCAGTAGTTTGCAAGCACGTCATATATTATCAAGCGGAAACCCCTTCCTCCCACTCTGGGGACCACTCCCTACCTATTATTATTAATGTATTTTCGATTGGGGCAGCCAGCCTGCAAAGGGTGGCCTATCTGTTGTTTAATGTTTATGTATATTGGTTACACAATCAATGAAAGCAAAGTACCCTCTGCAGTAGCGGTTGGTGGTGGGATTGTTGGCGGGCGGTGACATGGGGAGGGGACGGGTGGGTGGCACTGGCGAGTAAACTGTGTATTACTGTTACGGCCAAATACAGGTAATCAACATAAAAATAAATACAACTATTTTCAAGGTGCGCACTGCACAGCCGAATGCGATGCAGTGTGTGCTACTGTGTGCAGCAATGTTTTTTTTTTATGTATTCTTTAATTACCTGTGAATGTCCTTAATCCATCGTTTACTATCCCCACCCTGCACCTTCCCACGTCACCGACCGGCAGCACTCCCACCACCGACCGCTACCGACCTGATGTCGTATATCGTATTAGCACTAGCAGCATCTATAATATGAATATAAGCAATGATCGTTGGATCCGATAAATAATCAGCCTTTTTGTAGTACCCATGGCAGGGTGTAAGTGAAATTGTGCATGCCATTTGCCCTCATGTAACAGAGTATGACCAGTGCCAACGGCCGTAAGGCGTCAGACAAAAAGATGAGCTTCCCCACCTGCAGACAGTAGTAGTAAATAAAACTAACGTGAGTCTGCATCATGTGGCTCATATCTGTTTCTCTTGGGTGCAAGCTTAGCTGATGGACCTGGCATGCCGCCTACAACAAGGTTATGTAATTGGGCTAAACTACAGATAAGAACAGCACGACTGGTGTACCGGAGTACATACATAGTACGATTATATTTATAAATAATGTCTGAAACGGTCACAAATGTTAGAGTCCAAGGAAGTAGGATTAGAGATACTTACCCCAGCACCAAATCCCAAATGTTATGAACTGTGCTTGCTAGTGATACTGTGACACTATGTGTTGAATGATTTTAGTGTTCCTGTTTTGCTAAGAGTATTGGCTCCAACATGTTCTTTTTCTTTCTTGATATAGATGATACTCCTTCCACTAAACCATCAAGGAAGGAGTTGGCCGCTAGGGCCCGGCGCCGGAAACTGGAGGCCATCTGCGAGCATTATCGCCGGCTGGTGGCTCAGGAGGAGGAGGAGGAGGAGGCGGCTGCAGCTGCAGCCTCCTCCAATGCCCCGGGCCCCAGTCAGGCCCGGCCTCCACTTTCGCGGTGCCGTGAACCGGCATTCGCCCGCCGCCGCGCCTCTATTTCCAGCACTGCTGCCCCCCACCCTGGATGCAACTGTAGGGCATTTCGCCGCCAGCTGCTCCGCCGGATGGCCCGCTTGGAGGAGAATATGGAGGAGCGGGTAAAGATCCTGGTGGACAAACATCTTAAGGCCCGCCGACAATAGAGGACCTCGTCGTTTGCCCCTTTTTTAATTCCTTTTGTTGGTGGGTGGGTTTGCGGGCGTTGGGGATTTCTACAGACATTGGGACTTTGGACTTTCGTTTCGTTTCGTTGGGGTTAGGGAGGGGGGTGGGTTGGGTCAGAGCGGGATAGTTTATTTTTGTTAGGGGACATTAAAAATATACTTACTATTTATTTATACGATGTTAATGTTTTTTGTGGTGGGTTACAGTTTTCCGAATTCAATGTAAGTTACATGGTTGTTTACTTTGTTTCCGTGCTGCTGCATGCCCACAGCCAGTGTTTGATTTAAAAGATCTGCCGATTTTGTAACACACAAACCGATAGATGCAGTACCCCTCACTGAGTTATTTTTAATTGTCATAATAGTACTGTCAGTCTCTCCTCCTAGTCCATACCTCCCACCAAACTTATCTTACCTGTGATTGATGATGAAGTTCGGCACACTGATGGCTGCATGGTTGGTTTCCCAAATTAACGGAGTAGATGCCATTATAGTGGTGGTAGTAGTAGACACTGGCAATAGCGTTTGAAAAAAGAAAGAGAAAGTCACTTGACTGAGACTCTGGGAGGAGGAGTGGAACAGAACACAAAGTAAACTACAGCATGGGTGGTCAAGCAGAAGAAGATCCTTGCCCTGCCTTAGTTGAAATTCAATTAGTGTTGCTTTCACCACATCTGCCCCAGCAAGCGTGTGATCAATTGGTGTACATAGTCATCACATCACACCTCAATATAAATCACACAGCCCGGGGGAAGAGGGTTAGGGATTGATGATTGGATGGGAAGTGGGGTTTTGGGAAAGGTTTGAGAAAGAAAAACAGACAATATGCATGGACACAACAAAAGTAAAACACAATCTTGTAAGACGACCATGATCCATTATCAAAGAAATCAAAGTATGAAGTGAGAGAAAGCAAATGCATGCATGCTGAGGAGGATAACTTGATGGTTAATGATAATGAGTTGTACTATAACTACTATGACCCAATGAGACAGTACAGTCAGGGACGAAATTGAAATTTGCCTTGCCTGTCTGACGCCCTCAGAGCTCAGACCGAACCCAATTACATGCTGTACCGGGCTTACTTTTATTTTTCAAGTTAGCTAAGGAAACTAAAAAAAAGTTGGATCAATTAACAAACAAACCACAACACACAGTCGTAATGATTAAAGAGAAAAAAGCAAGCAAATAAATGTAAAGACGAATGATGATACTAAAGTTACTGTATTATCCTGGTCCAAATGTGGAGTTGCATCATTCTCGTCATTCTTCTTGGTCCTCCCTTCCATGGACACTCCGCACATCAATCTTGGGTATCAGTGCCTGCCTGATGCGGATTGGTAAGGTACGTGTGAGTCGTTTCTCCCACTGTAGCACAGGGTAAAGGCCGGCCTGTAAGTGTAGATGGAAAAACAAACGGGGTATTGAAAAATTACAGCCTTTACAACAATAAACTCAATTACAGTGGAGTGCAAGACAACACTCTGGAGAGAACACTTTCAGACTGAGGCAGCTTGGATAGGCTACATAGTGTGTCTACTCTACAGCATTAAGGTACAACAACAACGGGACAGGATTCAGGAGCCAGCACAGCCACAGAACAGGAGAACCGCGGCACAGGCCAGGCACCCTACCCCTTACTTACATTTTGACCGAGCCAGAGAAATGTCAAATGCACTGCAGCAACCTAGAATTTTCCCAATGAAGTGACTAAATCAATGCGCCACTGTCCGTCATACCACTACACTCTACTCCAGTCCACACCACTACACGGACATCCAGCCTAGGTCTGCTGTGGTTCTTGTTCAAACTTTTTACCTTTTATGTCAGCCCATGAAACGCCTGATGCGGATTGGTAAGGTACGTGTGAGTCGTTTCTCCCACTGTAGCACAGGGTAAAGGCCGGCCTGTAAGTGTAGATGGAAAAACAAACGGGGTATTGAAAAATTACAGCCTTTACAACAATAAACTCAATTACAGTGGAGTGCAAGACAACACTCTGGAGAGAACACTTTCAGACTGAGGCAGCTTGGATAGGCTACATAGTGTGTCTACTCTACAGCATTAAGGTACAACAACAACGGGACAGGATTCAGGAGCCAGCACAGCCACAGAACAGGAGAACCGCGGCACAGGCCAGGCACCCTACCCCTTACTTACATTTTGACCGAGCCAGAGAAATGTCAAATGCACTGCAGCAACCGAGAATTTTCCCAATGAAGTGACTAAATCAATGCGCCACTGTCCGTCATACCACTACACTCTACTCCAGTCCACACCACTACACGGACATCTAGCCTAGGTCTGCTGTGGTTCTTGTTCAAACTTTTTACCTTTTATGTCAGCCCATGAAACGCCTGATGCGGATTGGTAAGGTACGTGTGAGTCGTTTCTCCCACTGTAGCACAGGGTAAAGGCCGGCCTGTAAGTGTAGATGGAAAAACAAACGGGGTATTGAAAAATGATAGCCTTTACAACAATAAACTCAATTACAGTGGAGTGCAAGACAACACTCTGGAGAGAACACTTTCAGACTGAGGCAGCTTGGATAGGCTACATAGTGTGTCTACTCTACAGCATTAAGGTACAACAACAACGGGACAGGATTCAGGAGCCAGCACAGCCACAGAACAGGAGAACCGCGGCACAGGCCAGGCACCCTACCCCTTACTTACATTTTGACCGAGCCAGAGAAATGTCATATGCACTGCAGCAACCTAGAATTTTCCCAATGAAGTGACTAAATCAATGCGCCACTGTCCGTCATACCACTACACTCTACTCCAGTCCACACCACTACACGGATATCTAGCCTAGGTCTGCTGTGGTTCTTGTTCAAACTTTTTACCTTTTAAGTCAGCCCATGAAACGCAGTTATTCCATCAATTTTCTCCAATCCAACTGACTGTGTGCAAAGATAGTATGCTCAGCATCCTCAATGATGGTGACCGTGTGGTACGTATTCTCCAACACCAACTCAGTCTGTAGTGACTGATTACGTTTATAATATATTCCATATTACCAAATTGCAACGGATATTGGCCGGCACCTGCAGTGGTAGGAGTACAATGTGGTCATTATTAAACAACAAGGAAACATTAACTGTCACCACACCTGAGTCACTTTTACTTTGTCGATAAACTAGTGTAGTTCTACTTCATGGCATGCACAATTCTTCGTAGTCAGCCAGCATCCAATGCAATGCATGCCACCATCATTCACAATAATCACTCATTACCTGTCTTGGTGTTCTCTTTGGCTGTCTGATCTGATGCCTGCCTAGCCTTCTGCCAGTCAGTGATGAGTTTCTTTCGGATTGGAAACAAAATGGAATATAGGTGGAGTCACGTTTCACTTCTTATGGAGGGACTGTTAGAGGCAACCTGTATTGTACTATTCTCCATCTCCATCCAATGTCTGACTTGCTTGAAATGTACTTAGGGAGAGTAAGGAACATGGAGCAGGACCCTGAGGAGTGGAGTGGACAGTTATGCACAGACGTGCAACTCCAATAGGGAAATAAAAAGAGGAGACTGTTGATGGCTTTGTTGTGAATGTAGATTTTGAACCAGAAAAACAGATACACACAGTCACACACAAATAAAGGTAGGGAGAACAATTTGAAAGCCTAGTTGTCAGGGAAGAGGAGCTCGTCCTCAAACTCTGGTGGTTCGGACAGCAGTACGTCTAACAATCCACTACTTATGTCATCAAAGTCACTCTCCTCTTCCTCCTGTGATTCACGTATTTTGTACTCCGGTGGTATAAAGTGTTGATTCATTTTGATCATGGTTAACCTCTCAACACTTTTGGGCGAGAGACTGGTCCTTTTGACAGTAACAATGGCACCAGCAGCACTGAAAACACGCTCTGAAGAGACACTTGCAACAGGGCAAGCCACATACTTTATCGCCAGCCTGCTGAGCACTGGCCATTGGCTTCTTTTCCCATACCAATACACCAATGGGCTTTGCTCCATGTAGACCTCTGTTGTGTCATCTAGATAGGCCTGAACCATCCGCTCAATGTTCAGGGGTGCTCCGATTTCCTGGGCCTCTTTTGCCTTTGCATCAGTCATTGATGTGCAATACCCTTTCCGTAGAAACCAATCACCTGCCGTTTTTGTAAATGTGCCTGATGATCCTGTTGGTGCTGTTGATGTTATTGCTGCTGGCAGTGTTGACTGCTGGGAGGCAAACGCACTGCTCTTGGCTTCTGAAGTAGAACTTCGTTCTGGGTGCCCTGCAGTACTTTTTCTGCCATGGAGGGGCGGGCCTTTAATGAAGATCCTTTCGTTTTCAAACTCAGTGGCTTCCTCAGCTATCAAAGTTTTGTACTGGGCAACATTCACTTCTGAAAAAGGAATTACTTCATTACTGCGCAGCAATAATTTGTAACGTGGATCCAAAATTGAGGCAGTAATGTAATGTGGATCTGACAGAATGTTATTTTGAATCCTTGTATTGTGAGATAAGCGAGCGGATAAGGTGTCTGCCAAAGAATGTGCGTCTACTTTGTCATCCACACCTGCGTACATTTCTGCCACCTCCTTCAGCTCTTGCTCTAGCATGTACAACAATGGGATAGCTTGGCCCATAGTACAGTCCTCCCGGCTCACTTCACGGGTGAAGACCTCAAAAGGAAGTAGCATCTCTGTCAGGCTTTTGACAAGGTCCCATTGGGCCATCTCAACTCTCATGCCTTTCACTGTAGGATCCCCTGACCTTTTCATGACATAAGCATTAAGTGGTATGTACTGCTCAAACAGACGCTCAAGCATGTAATACGTTGAGTTCCAACGTGTTGGCACCTCTTGGATGAGTGCTTTGACTGGCATTTTATGCTCACGTTGAATCACCCTCAGCTCCTTCCGGGCTTTAAAAGAATGGTTGAAATGTGTGCATATTCTTCTGCAGGTGGTCAGTAAGCTGCTGACTTTGCTTTCATTTTTCAGAAAGTCTTGCACAACAATGTTAATGCAGTGTGCCAAACATGGCACCCTGAAATAGCCACCATCTTTCATGGCCCGAACTACATTACTGCCATTGTCCGTGGCAACAAAACCAATGGTAAGACCTCTTGGTCGCAGCCACTCAAACACCTTGCTGTTAAACTCATCCAAAATGTTAGCAGCAGTATTAGATTTCTCCATTGCAAACATGGCTACAGTTGCATGTTTGCGAGTGTCTTTAAAAATCTCAGCGGTGTCAACAACGCCGTCAGATATCTTATCTTTAACACCCGAAAAAGAGACCCAGTGTGCAGTGATGCACATGTAATCAGTGGCTTGGCAACTGGTCCACATGTCTGTTGTCAGGTGTATACTCTGAACAGCACTCTTTTTTAAGGCTTTTCCAAGCAATTCCAGCACGTCGTGATGTAGTGCTTGAACAGCAACTCTTGCAAAATAGTAGCGGCTGGGAACTTTCCATTTTGGGCAGATGGTGGTCACAAACTCAAGAAAACCCACCCCTTCAACAAAAGAAAAAGGGAGAAGGTCCAGTGCTAACATTTTTGCCAGCTTAGCATTTTACAAACGTGCTATTGGGTGATTGCGTTCGTACTGCCCCTCCGGCCTACTAAACATGCTAAGAATGGTAGGCTGCATGGTATTCCTTCCTGTGGTCGACGTCGCACTTTTTGGGCCAGCAGTATTCCTTGGTGTCTCAGGCTGGCTCTTACTCTTGTGCCAATGAGATGTGACTGAGGATGTGGGCGTTGCCACTGCAGTACTGGGGACAGGGCTACTTTGTGTACCACTAGCACAGAGAATGTCTCCCTCTTCTTCCTGTTCCACCGTGAGCGGACTTTCTACTCGTTTAAGCCCAACAGCAATGGTTCCAGTTTTGATGAGCCTAAGGTGCTCCTCCCACTGGATTGCGTGGTGTTTTTTTCAGATGGGTCATTTGGCCTCCGGTACCATAGTTTGTACCAAGCTTTCCACGGCTAACACAGGAATGACAAACGGAGCATACAGCAATGTTCTCCTCCTTTCGGCTAACCGTAAAGAAGTCCCACACTGGGGAGCTTAACTTTTGTCTCCTGCTGGAGGTGCCACTCCCACTTCCAATGCCGGATGAACTGGAGGGTGTGTGTTGAATTTGACTCTGTGCAGGACCACTACCTACTTCTGCTGAGGTGGTGCTTGTTGTGCTGGATGTAGGACGCTGCCGGCCCTTTGCTAATGTAAATATGGAAGCTGGAGGTCGTGTTGGTGTTACCTGTGTTGGAGGTATGCGTGCTACATCCCTCGCATCCATTTTGGATAATGTAAAAATGTTGCTCTCCATCTCCTCAGGCCCGGGAGTGATGTTTGTGATGACTGGCTCATCATCATCATCATCATCAACCTGCTCTTCTACATCAACATCCATAAGTGTAAGGCTTTCTGGAACCTTCCTTTTCCCATGCCTGCTCTTGTGATGTGTTTCCCTCTCAGACTCAGTTTGTGGCTTTCAAGTGACATCTAGATCATCAGAAGGGGGGCTTGGTGAAGAACTTGATGTACTAACCCTCCTTTTCCTTGCTGGGGATTTAAAAGCCAATGCAACTTCTAAAGGAGTGGCTTCCTCTTCTTCCTCTGCATGAGGCTCAATTTCCTGAACTGCCCCTACTTCGGGAGGAACAACAGCTACTATTGCAGGCGGTGGCTGCGGCTGTTGACCACTTATCTGCTGTGTTGATGATGTTCCCTCCTGCGTTGATTGTGTACTACTTTGAGATAGCGATAAGTTTAGTTCAGGCTCAGCATCACTGCTTTCTACCATAAGGCTAGCTACCTCTTCCACACTCATCTGCTTGGGCATGGGTTGGTGGGTTGGGCCCACTGATGTGGAGGTGCTGCCCCCAGCTTGCCCCCCCGACACCGCTGCTGCAGGCCTCATTTTTGGTGAACCAAAAAAGGTTTTGGGAGGCACACCAGACTTAAGTGACACTTCCTTCTTCTTCTGTTCCTTCTTCTCCATGGCAACTTTCTTGGTACCGGAGGACCTGCTACCTGCTTTCTTTGGGGGCATCTTCAACAGATGTCAAAACAGCACTCAGTTGCACAAGTTGCAGAGATGCCTGGTCAGGTCACTGACACGTCACGTTGTGTACACTACAGCAGCAGGGCGTCGGTCTGGCACCACAACAGTGGATGATGATGACACACCTCTGTCTTTTGTGCACCTAAAAGCAAAAAAGCCAGAAGAACATCAGTCAAAAGATCCATAATATAATATATAACTTATTAGTGTCTCGTGGGTGGTCATCACAATTATAAAATTTCATGAAGTCAGTGAACAACATCAACAGTATAGCCAGCCATTAAGAGACTGACAAGGCCAGGGATCCTGTTGTATTTGTACTGTGTACACTTAGGAAGAAGAATAGCAAGGAACAAAAACCCGCCGTGATGATTGCTGAGTTGTACCCCTGGGCCTACTGTACGACTAGGCCACAAGTTTGGATGCCTATGGCAAAGGCACAATGCATGCCTTCCTAAAATGGCCGCCACACACATGCTCAGCCCACCCACCACAATAACAAACAAAAAGTGATTGCAAAGGACAGGAAGAGGAAGTTGTAGTGTCTGTGGAACTTAATCCCTCTCATAAAAATGTTTTCCAGACAAATAACAGCTTCTCCCTGATCCAAACCTACAGCTCAATGACAGCCTGAGGAGTTTTTTGTGCAGAAATGCACAAAAAAGCATTTTCGAGAAGGGTCTATGTTGCTCGCGAGATATTGTTTGCCAGATTGCAAAAGCTGCGTGTTCGGGATCGCGAACTGTACAAAAAGGCTTTCTCGCGTGCGCGAACACGCATATTGCGAGCGCAAAAATTACGAAAACTGTAAGTCCGTGTTGTCGCGCTGTGCAGAGATACCGAAAGTTCGCGAGCTGAATCCCTTGCCTTACATGCTGGCCAAAATAGCCCAATTTGTTTAGCACACACCCAAAAAATACTATTGCACCCCAAACACACCTTTTGCAATAAAATCCAAAGCCATCCATGGAGTAAAGGAAAATCACCAGACAACACCAACTGTACATTTAAATCACGCACCACAGGTTGGAGGCTGACTACTTCTGGGCCTAGTGGAAGACTACTAGGCCACAAGCTTGGAACCGGATGGCAAAAGCAAGCACACTGCTTGGATGGCTTCACAAAATGGCCGCCACACACCCACAACAACCACAAGAAATGGGAGACAGTCAATTGACGCCTATGGCAAAGGCACAATGCATGCCTTCCTAAAATGGCCGCCACACACATGCTCAGCCCACCCACCACAATAACAAACAAAAAGTGATTGCAAAGGACAGGAAGAGGAAGTTGTAGTGTCTGTGGAACTTAATCCCTCTCATAAAAATGTTTTCCAGACAAATAACAGCTTCTCCCTGCTCCAAACCTACAGCTCAATGACAGCCTGAGGAGTTTTTTGTGCAGAAATGCACAAAAAAGCGTTTTCGAGAAGGTTCTATGTTGCTCGCGAGATATTGTTTGCCAGATTGCAAAAGCTGCGTGTTCGGGATCGCGAACTGTACAAAAAGGCTTTCTCGCGTGCGCGAACACGCATATTGCGAGCGCAAAAATGACGAAAACTGTAAGTCCGCGTTGTCGCGCTGTGCAGAGTTACCGAAAGTTCGCGAGCTGAATCCCTTGCCTTACATGCTGGCCAAAATAGCCCAATTTGTTTAGCACACACCCAAAAAATGATATTGCACCCCAAACACACCTTTTGCAATAAAATCCAAAGCCATCCATGGAGTAAAGCAAAATCACCAGACAACACCAACTGTACATTTAAATCACGCACCACAGATTGGAGGCTGACTACCTCTGGGCCTAGTGGAAGACTACTAGGCCACAAGCACACACATCCAACAAAGGTAAATCACACACACACACCAACAGTGAAATACACCACAGCCACGTTTAGCATTTCAATCCTATGCCATCCATGCCCTACATGATGTAGAAATTCTACAGACACCACAAAACATGGACCCATGGGTACCCTACTGGCTGAAATTGCAGAGAAAAACAACTAGGCCCCTATTGAAAGTAGTACAGGCCACCCACCACAACAATAATTTTTAAAAACAATAAAAATCCCAGAAAAATGTAGGTACAAACAAGCCCCAATGAAACAAACACACCAATTCTCCAACTTACTTGTAGTAAATTAAATCTCAAATCAAAAATTCCTCAAATAAATCCAATCCAATGGTATGATGCAGCAGACAGACACAAAAAGTGATCCTTCCAGCTCCAAATCCAAATGAAAGTGAACAACACATGCACAAAGCACGTGGGAGGAGCCTGCTGGACAGGAACAGGAAGTTGTAGACTCAGGGGCACTTTCTTCCTCTTGAAAAAAAAGAGTTAAAAAAATTAAAGGACTCTTTCTTACACAAAAGACTACAGCAAGATCACAATCTGAGGAGTTTTCTGAGCAAAATGATCATTTTAGAGAAGGTTTTATGAAGCTCGCGAGATATTCTTTGCCAGATTGCAGTTTTTCCATGTTCGGGATCGCGATCTTACCAAAACAGCCGCCGGAAGTCAGCTCGCGCGCACCAATGACGTGTTCGGGGTCGCACACTCTCGCGGGCTTGGGCAGCCATAGTACAAATCTCGTGGCACTCGCGAACAGACAGAAAAGCAAGTTGGCGATCGCAGAATCAAGGTAAGACGTTACCGCGCGCGCGAGAATGAATATTGAGCGCGCGAGGAAGCAAATTTACTACGCTACGCGCTAGATTGCGTAGCAATCTGCAACTTCGCGCTCTACGCGAATCGCGAAGTTACCTAAACTTCGCAAGCTCCGCGAACGGAGCGTAGTTCAACGCCCAGGCTTAGTGAAAGTGCTGTTTTGACCAGAGTGAGATGGTGCTGAGATGAGGTGCCAGTACACTCTGGGATGAAACCGTGAGCTGATTGCTGTAAACTGATGTGCTCCTGGCGCTGTAGCATACTGGCTGCTGTAGCATAGCTGTGCAAGTGGTGTTAGTATGGGTTTAGACTATAGCGGGAGTGGGAAGCAAACTACTCAACCCTACTGGTCTGAAGACTCGAATGGAGTGTTTTAGCCAGCAGGAATACAGAAATAATCGTGAAGAATATAATGCAGAAGGTTGCAATGCCACAGAAGACAAATGGTGAAATCAGGTGTGTTTAAGAAAGTGGCTGTGTGGGATAAAGCGATGGAGTCTACAAGTTATATAAAAAGTGTCTTTATGTAAGGAACCAATGGTGCAAGAGCTTAGGCATCCGGCTGAGGCAAACTTCAACTGCTTCTGTTGTATTCAAACGTAAGCTCCTGCATCAGTCAATTTCACATTACATATTACAGTTCCATGTGACATAAACAATACCTATTAGACATGAATGACTGTAAATTGTAGAATGAAAATAAAGGTAGGATATGATTACCACACTGTGCCAACCAGTTCCTAAACAATGCTGTGTTTTTTTATCTTGATCGCCAGTTCATCAGCAGAGGCTGAGGATGAGCTAATTTGTGTGAAAGGGCTTTGTGGATAAGAGGCAGGCAGAGAGACGTGTGTACAAAGAATAGATATGGTTTCAAAATGGATGTCGGGTTTAGCCTAATTTAGCAAGTAAATAGCGTATTTGCACAGGCCATACATCATCCATCCCTGGTTAGTGTGGAGAGGTAAGGGCCAATAATGAAAACAGAGTTCAAATGCCTAAGCATACTTGGAAAGTTATTATATGAATATAGTTCAATTGAAAGGTATTAAAAAATGTTATAGGAAAAAGTCAAAAAAGTTGGAAAAAATCAATCCAAGAATAAAGTGAATTTCTTACCAGTCTTGGAGATTGCAGTCCGGAAGTTCTTCAGCGGCTTCAGAGGCGTAATGTTCCAAGAGGCGATTGTTGCCATTGTGTGAGAAAAGCGAAGCTATCAAATTCATATCCTCGAAGGGACAGTAATGTTCCTCGACTGTTGGAGCGGCAATTTGAATTGGCAGGCAATCTGAGATGTTGTCAAAGGTCGCATGTTGCAGGAGATCTATCGCGGCTGCGCAGAAATCCCATTCCGCCAGGATACCTTTTTGCGTTGCATCCGCCATTGCTCTGCTGCCCGAACAATCAAGTTCATGGCTTTCAAGATACTCCATTACCTGCTGGATATCGGGAGCGTTTGCTGGGATGTTGGCAAGGCATAGATCCATTTGCCAGTTGATTGGGCAAGTTTTGCAATAAAAAGATGGTTGCACGCAGATTGTATATGTGTAAATAAATGTCATGTTATAGCTGACTCCGATAATAGATAGAGGCAGGCAGCCGAAAAGTTGTTTCATTTTTTCACGGTATTGATGTAGCTTCGCGTAGAGGAGAAACCACTGCTCATAAATAAATGCACTACCTTATATAATCACATACATGACAAACAACATGTACACCTAGCAGAGACAACGATTCTACGTACTGTGTGAACCGTGGCTAGCCATGTACACAAACCAAACATGGCATGGCACCTCTGCCACACAATGCAGAATGATGGGAGCAAAGTATGTGTGAAGGTGGCAAGTGATTCTCGATTATAAAAGTATACAATGCAAAGTGTTGAGGGGATGTGCCAGAGAGACTTGAGTATGCAGAGCACAGATATTTACATGTCAACATACACTGATGGTCTATTGAGTGAAGTCGACAGTGGACGCAACCATGATAGTACAGTCAGTAGGGAAGATTACAAAAACATAGCGCGTAATTGCCCCCTCCCCCCAAATCTTTAGCGTAGTGGGCTGGCTCGGCGTACGCAAGGCTAGCTTAGGGGTATGAATAAAATGCATGTTTCACTGGGTGTGGTTCTCTTCCGTAATGGCGAACAAGTCTGTCAGGTCTGCGCAGCTCACACCGCCACGAGGCTGACGCCGTGAGCGAGGGTGGCTGCGCGAATAATGCTCTCAGTCTGCTGCTACCCAGAAACCGTCATGGCCGCTGCGACACACATATGCCCCACAGTTCACCTTTCGACACTGTTTTATGTGAAAGAGGGATCACCACGTGCCGGCAGAAGCTTTTGGGCCGAGGTCCTCAAACTGGGAAGGCTCCTGAGATCAATGCTGGCTACCACGACACAGGCAGACAGCGACCAGCCTGAGGCCCAGCACTGTGAAGTGCTCTGTATACTACTAACACAGTAGTCGAAGAGGTACCAACAGTCGAACGGTGTCTTGATCTCACAATGGACGATGTTAGAACTGCATCTGAGAGTGCAGATGAAGGTACTCCTTTCGACCAGCTGTAACCAACTCTAGGTCCCAAAGTGGAATGGTGTCTTGATCCCACAATGGACGATGTTAGAACTACATCTGAGAGTGGAGATGAAGGTACTCGCTTCGACCAGGTGCAAGCAACTCTAGGTCCCAACAGTGGAATGGTGCCTTGATCCCACAATGGACAATGTCCGATATTAGCTGCTGCTTGTGAATTTTCACAGAAGTCCCAGCGTTGACGTGCATCAGACTCTGTGCTTCCGTAGCTAAGTGCTGCACATGATTATTGTGCTTGGTTGACACCAGTCGGTGGAGTACACTGCGGTACAGCAGGTCTGAACAGTGGAACGGGGTCTTCTTGATCCAAAAATAGATGATGTTAGAACTGCATCTGAGAGTGGAGATGAAGGTACTCGCTTCGACAGGGTGTACCAAACTCTAGGTCCCAACAGTGGAACGGTGTCTTGATCCCAGAATGGACGATGTCCGATACTACGTGCTGCTTGGTTTTCACAGAACTCCCTCCATTGAGGTGCATCAGACTCTGTGCTTCCATAGCTAATTGCTGCACATGATTATTGGGGTTGGGTGACTGTAGTCGGTGGAGTACACCGTGGTACAGCAGGTCCGAACAGTGGAACGGAGTCTTGATCCCACAATGGATGATGTTAGAACTGTATCTGAGAGTGGAGATGAAGGTACTCCATTCGACCAGGTGCAAGTAACTCTAGGTCCCAACAGTGGAACGGTGTCTTGATCCCAAAATGGACGATGTCCGATATTAATTGCTGCTTGGTTTTGACAGAACTCTCTCCGTTGAGGTGCATCAGACTCTGTGCTTCCCTAGCTCACTGCTGCACATGATTATTGGGCTTGGTTTACTGCAGTCGGTGGAGTACACCGTGGTACAGCAGGTGGGAACAGTGAAACGGGGTGTTGATTCTGTGATTGAGGATGTCAGAAGTTAAAGTTTGTGATGTTTCCTAGTACCGACTTCAATCAGGTGCAACCAACTGTGTGCTTCCGAATCCAACGGCACGTGGCTGTGAGGCCTTAATGACAACTGCCTCTGGCCTACAGTGCGGTCAGTAGGGCTCACAATTCAGATGGAGTGGTGATTGTTTAATTACAGAATCAAGTAGGCAACTAACTACAACGTCAATTAAAATATACACAATAGCCTTTTAGTATACTTGCTTGAAGAAGTTTTTTAAGATGACTTATAGGTCTAGTACAATGACCAAATTCTTCTTGGTAGTGGTAATGAACACTGAATAACAGTGAACACAGTGAGAAAAAGTATTCATGGAAGACTGTGCTCACTACTGCCTTCAATTCACACTGCAGACAGCAGTGTTCACAATTCAGATCGAGTCGCTTTTGTATATGATGCAGTCGTGTAGGCAAAAGACATTGCTCCAGTGCGCTCTGTCTGCACCACGCATACGCATCATCACAGGGTCCGCACACGGTTTTTGTTGCTTCGCGTATGGCAAACTGGGCAGCTCAAGTCAACGCCACGTGGCTGTGGGCCCTTGCTGACCGCTCTCTGGCCTACACGGCAGAAAGCAGTGTTTACAATTCAGATTGAGTCGCTATTGCAGATGATGTAGTGCTGTAGGCCACAGACATTGCTCCTAGTACGGCCCGCCCGCTGCACGCATCATCGCTGGCTGTGCACATGCTGAATGCTTTTGATGTGGCTATCTAAGTGCACTAGACCTGATGGACCCTTTATGATACAATCTTTTTGTATATTATTTCAGATCTACTGCCTGTATCTTTGTATACCACAAGTTATGGGTGTTTTACGATAGAATCTTTTCTGTATTATTTCATATCTAGTGTCCCTACCTTACTGCAGCACAAACTATTGACCCTTTTATTATTGAATCTCTGTGTGTGATCCATTGATTACTGTTGTAGTTGATGCTAGCGGCAACCATTCCCTGAGGGTTGCTTTACACTCACCCCACACGCATCCAGCACAGACGTCACTGAATATGTAACCCTGGTAATAAAAAGGAGTCGAGCGCACGTGCCCATACCCACTTCCACTATCTAACTGTGTCTGTGTGTTCATTATGTATGCATGATACTGCCCCTGGGCCGTACCACATTACATTGTGCTGTGGACAGCGTATGCTCAACTAACTATAACAGGCGAATTTCTCTGGTTTTATATGAGTCAAATGTCCAACTAACTATAACGTCCCTGAAACCTATGGTTTTTTCAGTGAATTCCTATGGTTTTTTAAATGCTAATTCCTAACTATAACATCTGTAAAACCTATGTTTTTTTCAGTGAATATATATATATATATATATATATATTCACTGAAAAAACCATAGGTTTCACACATGTTATAGTTAGCTGTACATTTCACTCGTAAAAAACCAATGAAATTCCCCCGTTATAGTTAGTGCAGGCAACTATAACTCACGCGACCGCAATCCTCTGCTGATGCTAATACTGTATTTAGACACTTATTTGCCCATGTCTTCTTCCATTAAATTTTAGCTATACATATATTACAAATATTTTTTTTTCATAAAGACACATATGTCATCAGCAGAAGATTGCGGTCGCGTGAGTTATAGTTGCCTGCACTAACTATAACGGGGGAATTTCATTGTTTTTTTACGAGTGAAATGTACAGCTAACTATAACATGTGTGAAACCTATGGTTTTTTCAGTGAATTTGCAAGGTTTTTTAAATGCTAATTCCTAACTATAACGTGTGTGAAACCTATGGTTTTTTCAGTGAATTTGTACGGTTTTTTAAATGCTAAGTTACTTTACGCCATTCGTGGCGTGCGCGCCCAGTTAACGCAGTTCGTTCCGTGCGCGCACGGTGGTCACGCGGTGCGCTGCGCGCACCGCGTGCCCACGTTATGCGGGATGGGCCATGTACGCACGATGCGCTTCGCGCACCGTGCGCACATGGGGGACATATTATGCGCATCTTTGTGAAATTTATTCTTTGTTTCTTTCTTACCTCTAATAAGCCATGCGCAAATGGTGCCCTTCGGGCACCATTTGCACACGGGGTGGGGAGGGTGTGGATAATTTTTTTTTAAAAAACAAAATTTTACCGTACGCGTACGGTAAGCGTAATCGGCGATTTTCCGAAACAATTTTTTTTTTTTATTTGGGCTTGGGGGTTGTTTGGGGACCCCTATATCAATGCTGGGTGGTTAGGATCTCAAGAAACTGCCTCTTTAGACATTTTTAGGCATCGTTTTTGCTGCCCAACTCAGAGAGCGAGAGAGAAAATGGCGGCCGCCACTTCCTGGTTTCGACCGATTCGAATGTTTACTAAGATCTAACAGCCAATCAAAATCGCGCTCGCGCATGCCACCGTACGCGTACGGTAAGCGCACCGTAAGCGCACCGTAAGCTGGCTCAGATATATATATTGATTTAAAAGCTATTTTCTCTGAATCTACTGAACAGATTTACACCAAACCTACAAAAGGCACTTCCTTGACCTGAGGACTACCTCTCTGCCAAATTTCAAGTAATTCTGTTCAGCCGTTCGGGCTGTAGCTGTGTCTAAAGGTCCTATGGAAAAATGCATGGGAAAAACGCGTTTTGGGACCCCGCTTTTATCTCAGCCCCCGCTTGACGAATCCCCCCGAGACTTTCAGGGTAGGAGCGGAGCGTAGCGCCCCACCTATTTTGAAAAATTCGCGAGGATTCGTCGACCGGCGCCAAAGTTATTCAAAATAGAATGTTGCGGATTTCCTATGGAAGCGTGGTCCTAACTATAACTACCTACTGGTGACCGCCAGTAGGTAATATATATATATATATATATATATATATATATATATATCACAATATCCATTTCTCCCGTTACCGGAGCCCTCGACCCTTCAGGGCAGCCTCAAAGACAACGGGCACGGAGCAGCCCGTCCTTGAACAGCAAAAAACAACTTGAGGCTCATTACTGGAAATGTCGGTTTATTCAGCATCCAGGCAAACACAGCATGCTTCCCTTTCTAACGTTTCGGCCCAGGACGGCCTTGCTCACAGGTGGGAATCATTATGCAAAGTGCGCTCATGCGTGCTTTCAAGAGTACTACATCACGTGACTGATGTTGTGAAATACAAGTCCCATAGTGCTTTAAAATCCTCACAATAATAGCTGGCAGTCCACATGTAACATCACCATAGTGGAACTTATTTTTCGGCACAAGCACTAATGTTCTTACGGAATCTTAGAAGCAGTCAGGTGAGTTTAGATGCAAAGTGCGAGTATTTCATCTGGTCTGAAAAAACTCTGCATGCCAGTACGATCGAAGTAGGATGTTCTCCCTCTCGAATCCCTTCCATACGCACATATTTTCACTTCATTAGTTGTTCCTTTAGTAGGTTAAGTGCGTGTGTGGGTCATGCTCCTCCATAAATCTCACAAAATCCATTTCTCCCGTTACCGGAGCCCTCGACCCTTCAGGGCAGCCTCAAAGACAACGGGCACGGAGCAGCCCGTCCTTGAACAGCAAAAAACAATTTGAGGCTCATTACTGGAAATGTCGGTTTATTCAGTATCCAGGCAAACACAGCATGCTTCCCTTTCTAAAGTTTCGGCCCAGGACGGCCTTGCTCACAGGTGGGAATCATTATGCAAAGTGCGCTCATGCGTGCCTTAAAGAGTACTACATCACGTGACTGATGTTGTGAAATACTTAAAATTAGTTCGGGGCTGAATATTCGTTGTTACATCCATCTCCTGTAATATTTGTGTGTCTGATAACTCTGTCTCCTCTATCTCATTAGCTAGCTTGACACTAATTATCATCCTCGGCACTTTGCCGCTTATAAGTGTATTTGATTATATGCACTAATAACTGAAACGATCAGTCATGTACCACGGACCTCCGTGGCAATCAATAACAACAGACCTTAAATGTAAAAATGTAAAAATGTAAATAAGGTTTTTGGGAAACAAGCATGAAACAAATGTATTGTTGTGTCTTGAAACCACAACTCCCAGAATGCTTCATTGCGAGCAGGACGGATCAGTGGGTATAAATGTAAAAACAAATGATGGACTCTTGTCAATACCGTGATCAGGAACCAGTGGAGTTCGAAACGCGTTGGTAACAGAGATGGTCATTAAAAGTTACTAAACGAAGATCCAGAAAGAGTGCGGCTTTTCTTTGCTTTTGAGAATATATATATATATATATATACATATATATATATATATATGTATTTCAAAGTGCCCAAAGCATTAGAAGCGCACTCGCATTCAAAAGAAACCTTACGGTTTATTTGGCATGGAAGACAGGCTACAGCATTCATGTAAAGTTCTTTTCCAACGCGTTTCGAGGCTCCTGCCTCTTAATCATGGATCATTTGCATGCGCTACGTAGATGGCTCTGACAGCCTGCCTCATTTAAATACCCCCAGTGGGCCTCATTGGTTACGTGAGTCTTGCTATGCAGGCTGGAACTTGAAGTCAAGATCAGAATATATTGTTTCACCCTTTAGTAGGTTCTACTTCGTGCATTTTATTTCAATATATTGTTACCCTCCGGTGGGCCATTATGCTGAGCTTGTCCGTATTTTCCTCTTTCGAAGCGCTGTAAATGAGTTAAGGCACAGTTCCAACTCACAGCCTCTCATTCTGGTGCAGAGATGGTGTGGCTTCTCACGGCAGGGCTGCCTGTCTTCCATGCCAAATAAACCGTAAGGTTTCTTTTGAATGCGAGTGCGCTTCTAATGCTTTGGGCACTTTGAAATACAAATATATATATATATATATAGCATCAAATGTAAAGAGAGGGTAGTCGGTGGGATACACCGAGGGGCAAGGTATAATGGTAAGGTAGAAAGCAAAGTGAGCTATGGAGAGTTTGAAGCAGAGAGGGAGAGGTAGAGAGATGAAGTACAACGAGAAGAACATAGAACTTCAAAGTAGTGAGAGGGGTGAAATAAGAAGAGGCATAGAAAGATAGGTAAGCTAAGAGTAGGGAGGCAAAGATAAAATAGTAAGGAGAGTAGATATATTATAGGGAGAAAAGAGGTGAAGTATAAAGAGAGTGAAGGTAGAGAATGGGGTGAGGTTGAAATAGAGATGACAAGTGGTCGTTTCATAGAGAATGGTGGGTGGAGAGAGAAGAGGAGGCAGAAAGGTGAGGTAGAGAGATGTATGAAAAGAGGGAGATGAAGTAGTGAAGGTGGGCTGACAGAGAAGGTGTTGGAAATTAAAAGAGGAGACAATGAGGTAAGAGGCAGAGGTAAAGATAACACAGTAGAGAGAAATGGGTAAGGTAGTGAGGTAGAGATGAGGGAGATGAAACAGAAGTACAAGGAGATAGAGTGGCAGTACAGGGGTATGCTAGTGAAAAAATAAAGGGGTAAACCCAGAGAGAGAACTATTGTGATGGTTAGAGGTGAGTATCAGAGAGAAATGAAGTAGGTAGAGCCATGAGGTAGAGAGACCGCTGAGAGAGCTGAAGTAAATGGAGAGAAGAAGTTGAGAATGAGGTGAAGTAGTTGGATCAGAGAAAGAGGGAAGTGAGATGAAAACAGCAGCAAGGTGAAGAGATGCGTGAGGTAGAGAAAAAGTTGAGGTAGACAAGGGACTAGAGATATATAGATGGTGAGTAGGAACTGAAGGTGATAGAGTGGTGAGGTCATGAGAGAGATAAGTGTGTTGTGTAGTTGAAATCGAGGATTTAGGTACACAGATATTTAGTGGTAGATAGAGAGTGTTGTATACAGATAGGGGTGAGGTTAAATAGGTGAGGTAAAGTAAGGAAAGAGACAGTTTGGGGGACTTCTGACTTCCCAGACCACTTTATCAGAACTCCCCCTAGATGGTGAGAGCCCTGGACAACTGCCAACGCCTTAAAACATTTCTGGGAGAGTGAGGAAAGCGAAGAGAGTGATCACAACATGGGTATAACAAGTACCACTGATGTCTTGGCTGTGTGTGGAGGAGAATCTCGATGTTCACTAGCCCTAATGGTAAAACAGAAACGTACTCAGCTACTAGGCTGAGCCCTCAGAGACAGGGTTGTATCCGCCCCTTTGCTGCTGGATATTATCTCTGGGGAAGCCATATGGGGCCTATGCGGAGAGGCCCAATAATGTGGTGCCCCTCCAGAACCAGGCTAAGTAGCCAACCTGTGTTTAGATTGCAGTTCAAGTATCTCCATCAACAGCAGAGTTTGTATGTCAGGACAGTATTGCTGACATTTCCGTTTGCAATTCAGAAACAAATCCCCAGAGTGGGGTATTGGTGCTGAAATGCAAAATAAAAATGGTCCTGGGAGTTTCTTCCTATGTACGATGTATACTCGCACATGACAGATGACACAGTGGGAGTATGGTGGCTCCCTAATTTTACATTGTAGGGATGTTGGTACCGTTTCTTTAAGCCTTTGGTTTGGTGCACCTGAGAAAGGTATGCAGGCGATGTAATACTGTGCGGGGCAAATTAATGTTTGATGATCACTTGGAATATACAAGGCAGATACATTTTTATTGTATCTTTATATTTTCATTGGGCATGGTAATCCCTGACCAGCTTGAACATGATCGGTGACGTAAGCCCAAATGATAACAGCGCCCTGCAGAATGTGATGAGAGTCCATTTAGTCTCTAATATCTCAAAGATTCACTGGCCTGGAGCTCAGTAAGGGGGCATCCCCTGGAGGTATTGGCCACGCCTTGCACCGCCGGGGCTGGAGAAGCCTGCGTTAGGCAACTGAACATGACTCCTAATCAAGATCGGTTTAAGAGCATGTAAATTCCAGGCATTTGGTATGAGACATGAAAACGCATTCCCCAAAGATTCCAGTATATTCATGGAGAGAAGGAAAATAACTCCATAAAGGCTAGACAGAAGAACACCCCACCCCTCCTCTGCATGATGGTGATATTGGAGGCAGAAAACAAAAGCAACAGAAAGATTAAAAAATTGGGATCAAAAATATGTGTCCCCATAAGAGAAAATCAGAAAGAAACCCACAAACTAATCATTTTTATTCTATCTGATCGTGGGAAATCATATGATCCATGAATGAATAATACATACTTGTACGGGAAATGTTAAGGAATGCATTTCATCCCAGAACCATGACTCTAGTTCCTTATGTCACTTTCAGAAAGTGGAATGTTAATCAAAATATTAAAAAATATTTTTTTTTCAGTGTCCTCTGGCCTCAGTAGGCCACTTTGACTATCAGTGCCAATGCAGAAATAAGTGTCAGACACGTAAGGAAGAGGGAAAATTGTTACATGGTGCACCCCAACGTGCAACTCACTGCCCCCCACTGACACAACTCCCAACAAGACAGACAAATGGTATTAATGCGATTTAATCAAGGGCGTAGCCTTTTATTCACATATTCACATTGCATCAATGAGAAATAATAACTATAATTGAGCATACATTATTGTTATGAGAACAAAGGACATAAGATTGGCCAAAGACAATATTGATATAAGATCAGCAAAACAGCTCAAAGATTGTGCAAGCAATAAAACAGTGGGCAACACTTCGAAATGTGAAAGTGCCAGCAGGCCCGTTTTCCATATCCATCACCCACGCCCTCAACCAAGGGTATCCGGCATAACTTAGTGGCAACATCCCCTCCATCACTCAGAGGGATGGGCAGTACCCACAGTTCCACATTCACCATGGCACTGCATAGCGCTCCATCCCTGTCACCAGGCAAACCACTCAAGGATTTCAATTCCAGGCATCCCCGGGTGGGGCAGTAAGGTCCAGGACCACCAGCAGGTCAGTCCCCCTTCCTGCCTGCCCAGTGCCGCACAAAATAACACCCCTCCAAGGTGTAAATTCAGTAAATGAGTCCAAATTTTGGGTAGCCCCTTTTTCAGCTGCTAGAAATCCTGCCAATTCCTCCTTCCTCCAGGAGTGGGTGTGTGGTTGAGGCAGTATGTTGCCGGTGCATGGTGGAGAGAAAGAAGAGGCTGATCCTTCGCCTCCTGATTCTTTATAGGTTGCCGCTCTAGGCACCCCCAGATGACGTCACTGGCACCCTCTTTATGTTAAAACAGACGAGGGACTTCCTGCTTTGGTTCCTGGTCCTGGGGGACTAAAGGCGCCCTAACGCTATTTGCAGGGGGTGCCTGGTCAGTTTTTTCAGTGCTTAACTATAACGAATCATTTTTGTTAATTTACACAAATTTCCATGGAATACTTGCCAATAGTGTACACCACTAGGTGTTTACCCTTGTGATTTGTGGCTGCTTAAACCTGTTGCATAACATATGGCAAACATTGCATTTTCCGAGTTAGTGCGCCATAACAACTAAGGAAAAGACATGCAGTTGGAGAGTTAATCTGCATGAAGGGACCCGGAATTTGGAAGGGTGTGGTAATTACCTATGTTGCAAGTCATACAGTCAGCAGTATTGGAACGTGGCAGGAATGCAGTTATGAACTGGCATTTAACGGGAAGGGCTATGACCTTCTATGATATTTAGTGGGAATCACATTTTCAATGTATGTCCTTGCTAACATATCTGCTCCTGGCAACATTCATGTATGTAATGCACAAAGGGCACTTATGAACGAGTTGTGCTTTTCTTTGGTGTACTGGTCTTGGTGAGTCATGCGTATATTAAACACGATTACAAATCACTTTATAGAAGCCTATGCGTCTTGCTGTCCTCTCAAGGCTCTGTGCACAGGGAACACAACCCTGGTTACAGACAGCGCCGGTTTAAACTCTGTAGAAGCCCCTAGGCAGTCCAGAGTTTGCCCCCATCCTCCTCCGAATGCACCGGATTTTTTTGACAAACTGACAGCTGCCAGAAGATGAGCTTTTAAGAGAGAAACAGTTTTTTGAATCCGATCTCTCTAGTTTATGTACTTTAAGTTGTTAATGGGTACATGACATAAACACAGTATTTTCTCTATAGAGCCGTCAATGTAAAGCTTTCCTTTCTTTTGATTCATTTTCTCTATCTTTTGGAAACAATATTTAAGAAAGCTTGATCGTAATTTTCTTTCAAGATCAAATCAATCTTATTTTGATCCATTGTCGCAGGGCCCCTAAAGGGAGTGGGGCCCATAGGCGGGTCCCTGCTTTGCTTTGGTGATCTGTAACTGGTTGCAGATAAGACTCACATGGGTGTATCACAAATTACATTCAAGCTATCAACTCAATGCAGAGAACAGTTTGTGATGCATACCCTTGAACTCAACACCCAGATCATTAAGGGTTTAGCTTGGGAAAGCACAGCAAGGCAAACTCCTTAATGTCTATTCGTACAGTATGTCTATCGATGCACGCAGAATGCTCTGCTCATGGCCCAGAAGAAACAGCCTATGTGCTTCGGTTCATTATCAGCTTCGTGTTTGCGCCCTCTAAGATAACAAATGCAAGAGAAATCTATTGCTTGATGGTTGGCTAGCAGTGTGAAGTGGGAGAAACAAACATGTGTTCTCTTTTTTTCCCTCTCTTTTTTGCGATTCCTAATGATGTTTTAAGTAACACAGTGTGGGAACTCGCGATAAGGGGTATTATCTGAAATAAACAGAGTTCTGTCAATCGATTTATGTCTCCCCATTACCTCTGAGGAGGAGGCTTTTTGCGCGTTGATTCTAGTGATTTCTTGGGTATAAGAGGACACACGGTAATTGCAATATGCGCTGCTAATTTAAGAGTGTCCAGGATCCCGCAGAAATACTCTGTGGCTTTTTATTCTTACATTTCTAGCTGTGTATGGATGCCAATTCCTTCATCATTTTTGTTGCTTTGTTTGCAGTCATGGCGATTATAATAATGCATTGCTTGCAAATATATGGCAAACGAGTAACTGCATTTATGTTAACTATGTAAATTATATGAAAAAGTTAATAAGCAAAATAGTCAAGGTTGTTCAACTTCGCAACCAACATAAATCAACTTCACTAGCGCTTTACATGGAATAGGCAAAGTAACTATCCAGGGAAAAAGTTACATTTGGAGACTTTAATAAAATACTAAGGTAAGAGGAGGCTGGCAAAGTGATAGATGAAATAATGCCGTGGTCCCACTCGGCCATAAAATTATGTATTTTGATTTATATGTTTCGTTTTTGTAACCGAAGTTTGCAAAAAATGAACAAACTGTAAAAAAAAAGTACGCAAATGCAAGAGTAACTAATATTGGATGTCATTGTACTTCAAAACTGTAATGAGTTCATTCATTTGTAGAAAAATATTGATGCGAAAACGGTTGAGACCTGAAGAACGGCGTCAAATATTCGAAAACACATGGGCGAGGGAGGGGATGATGATGTTTAATATAAGGGGGCAGATTTATGTTTCCTGGCGCATCCCTGCAAATCAGCAGGGATGCGCCAGGAAAGATGCGTCACGCAAGTTTACCCTTGCGCCACCACAGATGTGCCGCATTTACAATGCAGCGCATCGTGGCGCAAGAATAAACAAATGCGTGACGCATCTGATGGCGTAAGGGCGGCGCATTGCTGGAGTCATGTCGCAAGCACGACACAACTCCAGCAATGTTTAGGGGCTGCCCATACCTAACATGCTGCGTCATGCCTTACGCCTGCTTCAAGCAGGCGCAAGGTTTCGACGCAGCAGCGTCGGAAAAGTGACTGAGTGAAATCTTGTAGATTTCACTGCGTCACTTTTCCGAGGCTTTTTCCGATGGAACTCCCACCCTGCATACATTAAACCTGACGCAGGTTTAATGTAGCGCAGGGCTTTACAACGTGACGCATCTCACTAGATGCGTCACATTGTAAATAAGGCGCAACATGGCGCATGGTTTACGCCGCCGCTGCGTCACAAAAGTGGCGCAACGGCGGCGTAAAAGTGGCGCAAGTCTGACATAAATCTGCCCCAAGGAGCATATGTGGAATCTACGAGTCTCATTCCAAGTGCCCCGGGAAATCCTAGAGGACTCACAAGATGTGGCGTTTCACTGGGAGATCTCAATTAAGAAATTACCCCAAATTTCTTGGTGAAATACCAGATAAAAATCCTGCGTTAATCAGTTGAAAAAACACACCGATTTCTGCATGTTGTGTAACTGGGAGCATGTATGCCCTCTCAATGCATACATACAATAGGAATTTGTGAGGCACATTAATACATGCCTGAGACCTTCGGAGCCAGCGAGTTCGATAGAAAAATATGGGGCTAGCTAGAATCATTAGCCATTATAAATGTGGGTCCCGCAGAGTTTACACTAAAAGTAAATGCCTTCAATTAGGCGGTGTTCAGATCCAACCGAAACAGCAGACCAACCGTAACTCTTACGATTTAATGTACATACTTGTGTGACCCATGTGGGCTGGTGTACATGGGTACAACTTCCACTGTATTAGTGGACACTGCTAAGGGAGCCACAACGCAACATTTTTTTGATTTTCCAATATTGTGATGGCACCCATTTAGCTGATAAACTTTAATAACAGTTCTGAAACCTGTGTTCTTGAACAGTCACTCAAATAGTGATCAAATTTCGGCCGTTAAAAAAAACAATTTTAGCTGAAAAAATCGTCAGTGTGACTTGAATAAATTAATTGAATGACGAGATCTGGTTCATTAATAAATTAACAGTTTAGGAGTTTTATGATTAAATTAAATGAATTTAGCAATGTCTTCCATCTTTGACATTACTAACTGTAGGTAATCTACATTTTCTGAGTATTTACCCCAGATTTTTCTCCTTTTGCTGTACCTTATTTTTGCTCGATTTAGATCTTTACACCTGCTAACTAGGAGTAAAGTGGCTGTTTTCCCCTGAACATGGTTAAATTGGCTTATTCCTGGTTGCCACATTAAAATTGCCTGCAAGCCCCTAGTATACTGTGCAGAAAGTGCGACCAGGATTTAGACGTTATGGGGCACCGTTGGACTGCAGCACCCATTGTGCTACCACTACAGTAGCAGTACAAACCTGGCAGCAAACCTACCATGTGTTAGCGTGAGTGCGGCAATACAAAACCTGCAGTCCGATCTGCTAAAATAACCCTTTTTGCCAGGTATAGAACTCCTCCTTTTACACATTAGTAGGTCACCCCTATGTAGGCCTTTTACCCTACAAGGCAGGCAACATGGTGTTTGTGAGACATTGGATTGTTAGTTGAGGGCTGTGAAACCCTACTCAAGCAACAGCTGCAAGCCTTTTCAGGCTGAACCCTAAAAAATCACTAAATTAATCTGTGCTTAACCCTCTGGTAGCTTAACACAAAAGAAGTTACGGTTAACCTAGAGGCAATTTGTAAAGTGTTTATGCAGCATTTAAGCAGTAATAACATGGGAACACAGCACCAGAAAGATCCCACTTCAATTTAGAAAAATACAGTACATTTGAATACATTACTTGACACCAAATTGATCATTAGAACCAGAGGTATCAATTTTTAACATATAAAGTAAAAGAAAATGCCTAAAAAAACTCAAAGGTCCAAGAACTAGCGCACTGCTGTTTTGCTGCAGCGGTGAGGCAAAAAAAAAAAGCTGCCTCGTTATGACAGATTCTAATGCAATGTTAGCATTGTATTTACAATATGGCGCACCATGGCGTCAGGAAGAGGCCGGCGTCGTAAAAACTGATGCTGTCAATGTCGTTAACAAATCCGATGCTAATACTGCAAAAGTGACGTTCGGCCAATTAGCGTTTAGAAAATTAACGCTAGCCTTACTAGCCTCACTTTTGTGAAACTAGCAGGAATAAAAATACAAAACACTGCTACGTGGAAAAAAAAAGTGAAACTTACCCGAAAGCAGCTACGGATCAGCCAGGAGTGAGCACAGCCCATGACAACGACCCCAGCAACTCCATTACCATCCAGGATGACCAGCCAGGGTCCCAGGGGAAGAGGAAAAGGAAGTGCAAGTTCAGTGGGGAGGAAAAAGGCCATATGGCAGAGCATAGTGGACAATGTGAACAGCATTGCTGAAGTCAAGATGACAGTGAGTTACTGTAAAAATCAGTAGCACGATTGCAAGCGAAGGACAAAGGAGATAATAGAAACCAATTACAAGCCAGCATTGCAGACCGGAGGTGATAGTCCAGCGTCCCAAGAGGAGTTGGATCCCTTGGCGGTGCAGGTATCTGCTGTCATCTCTGAAGAGTCAGTGTATGGAGTTACAGGACAGATCGTGCTGGCAATGATGAACTACAGCAGCAACAGGGTAAGTTGTAACAAGGGGACATCAGGGTAACTGTAATGTTGTGCAGTGCAGGCAGCTAAGTCTGGGTGCTCTGCTGCACTGTCTGCAGGCCTAAAGGTAGGATGCTGGCTTTTCTTTAGTAAAAGATGACATCAATGGAAGGCTCTTTGTCATTTTGATGATATATTGGCATAGGGCAATACCACAAGCCTTCTAGCTGTGCTACCCTAAGTCGGACGAAAAGGGCAGAAATGCACGATATCTACAAAATATGATGCATTCCTGTCCTTCCTGCTGGTGCCCAAAAAGCAGAAGTCTGCAGAAGCAGGCACCCTTGCACCATGGTGTTAAGGGTATCTGCGTTGGTGCTAGCCACCTGTTTGTGCAACAGCATATGAGGAAAGCACAGAGATATGTTGCATTGTTATAACCACAGCGCATTCCCTTCACTTTCCTTATCACACAACTTGGCACAGCAAGATGGTTTGTGGCACTGCGCTGCACCACGTCTAGGAAATATGCCCATCTGTCTCCCTTGGGCCCATGCACATTAACATAGCCTGCAAATTCATAACATAGAATTGGTTTCTCAGAGGGGAATTAACACACCTGAGGGATGGGGATATGTGGGCCATGGGTAGTATGCACACATAGGGACATTTCAAGAGCCACGTCCATACGTCCATAGTAGCCTAGATAAAACTACATTGTATGCAGCTGTCCTGACATGCAGGCTCAGAACACACAGGTGTCAGCTGCCATGGAAGGGAACACCGGAAATCATCTCATCTACTAAATGTGACTGGGTGTGGGGGTGAATTCAAGTGATGTACACCAGAGGACCATGGGGCATATTTACAGTGAAATGGCGCAGCTCTTCGATGCAAACCAATCTACTGTGCTGAGCGGTGTCATTGCAAAAATGCAGGGATGGGCTGTATTTACAGGAATACGTGCCCCCCTGTCCTCTCACCTGTACTGATGCAAAAAAACAGCCATGCGCCAATGCAGAAACCCTTGCAACGTGGGTGTCTACATTGATGCGAGGCTGTTCTTTTTTGCACTGGTGCAGGATTGAGCTCATGGGTGGCACGTAGTCCTGTAAATACATCCCATCCCTGCATGCAAATAAACAATAAACAATCAACAATGGTGTTTTGCTCCTTCTATGTGTGCTGCAGAATGCATAACACATAGAAAACAGCTGTGGCCTGTGCAGGTTAGAGCGGTGGGGCTGGGTTGGGGGGGAATCGACAGAATACCACAAGGGAAAATTAAATAAATACATAATTTTCCCTCCCTCATCGTCTGTTGAAATCCCCCTCCCCCACCTGGCCCCACCACTGCACGGGCCACAGCTGATAGAAAGAGCAAAATACGAGGAGAAATAAAAGGATTTATCTTTTTTGGCCCATTCTAAAGCCTCATTTTGAAAGGCATTAGAGTTTGGCGCTGCATCAGATATATGTTTGCTTGCAAATCTGTGTCAGTGCCAAACAACAAGGGGTGTTGTATGGGAACGCCTACACCAACACACATTGCACACCCCCTTGGAACAGATATCTGTGTCTAAGGGGACAATATTTACAAGGTGGCATGAAGCCATGCAAGTGGCTTAGTGCGCCTTGTAAACATGCAGCAGGGCGTTGCACGAAAAGAGCGTTGTATTAAGTGATGCTCTGGTGGCGCAATGCCCTTCTAAATATGCCCCAATGTTTGCAAAACAAATTATGGTGTGTGGCCCTGGTGGGCTCCTGATAGAGCAGTGCATGATAGCAACTTGCTGTGCATGTCAAATGCTACTCTGTCTGACTGGGGAGACTTTGCTTTGCAAGGAGGTGAGAAGGGACATGTGTACTGCAAGGTACTGTTACAAATACACATGCACTGCTGTGTCTGACTTAGTCACACTTGTGTAGCAGCTGACTAGGGATGACAGACAACAGCCCATTGTGGCACATTCAACATGTCATATGGAGCTGGATCAAGATGCAATATGTGCCAGGAGGGGATATGGCCCAAAATTCTATTCTCTCACTGTGCCACATGTATAAGTCAGAGAATGTCATACAGGGAACTGTCAAGGTTCAGGGAAAACTACTTAGTCACCACAAAGGACAAGAGGTCGGGAAGGTCAGAGCCTGAGGTGGATGGGCCCAGTTGTCTTAGAAAACTGGGGGGCATAATTGCTAGGGCATTACGCCGAACGAGCGTCACATTTCAGGATGTCTCAGTGGCACAATGCCCTGCTCCAGACTTGAAAGTGGCGTAAATCCACATTGCGTGGCTTAACGACACTTTGTAAATATCATATCCTTTCACTAAGGTATCTGCATGAAAGGGGCGTGCAATGGGTGTTGCTGTGGGCATTCCACAGCAACAGCCATTGCTTTTTGACACTGCTCCAAATGTACATGGATCTGTTAATCTGAGGCGACGGCAAAAACTAACCCCACTGAAAAGCCTGTGTTAGATTGGTGCAACGAGGAGAAATAATTTGATTTCTCCTCGGTTTTTGCTCTGTCTATTTCTGCAGCACACATAGAAGGAGCTAAATGCCTTTAATGATAGTTTATATGCAAGAAGGTGCCCCTTTCTGCACATAAACAATCATCCCTGCAGCACAGACACCCTTGTACCATGACCTAAGGGTGTCTGTGTTGGTGCTTGACAGCTTTTTTTTCAGTGCCTGTGCAAGGGAAGACACAGGGGTGTGCCATATTCTTGTGAATACAGGGCATCCCTGTGTTTTTGAACTGATGCTGCTCAGCAATGCTGAATTGCTTGCAGTGCTGTGTTTTGCCATTTCATGTGAATATGCCCCTCAATAGTTTCATGTCACCATTCCCAGCACTACTACCATATGGGGTGCTGCCTGACCCCTATCTCTCTACAACAGCCTGCCATGTCAGTCTACTGGATATGGTCACACAAAGTGTTGGTGTCGTAGGTGCATGAGGGTCAATGTATGATCAGGGTGCCATCACTGTGTGGCAGTAAGTCGGCTTCCAGGACCAATTTGTGAACAGCCAGAGGAGACATGTACACATGCAAGTGCATGGGTCTGATTAAAACGATGTGTGACACCCTGCAGATAACCAGCTCTGGTCCTGATGATACGAGTTGAATCGAGTGATCGTAATCTGACTAGTATGACAGGGCCCATCCACTCAGAGTAGGCACACAGTGGTAGTGAGAACAATGCTGAGATCCAGTCATCTGAAAGGGAAATACAGTGATATTTGCAATCCATACCATTGCGTAACTGGTGTCCTACACATCAATGAGTAACTGAAAGTGAAATATATTGCACCTTGATTGATTACTCAAGTCAACATCTAAAAGGGATCGGCAATAGTATTTCTCCCTCTCATTGGAGAGGATCAACCCTCACCTCCTGGCCAGCATGTCATCCCGGGCTTCAGCAATGATGGGAATGATGACAATCTGCAAACCATCGACCAGGACACTGTCCAAGAAAGAACCTGGACTTCATTGGGACACCACCTCCGGACACAAGGAGGGTCAACATAGCCATGGAGTCTCCACATCCCGCATCTACCAACCAAGAGGTACCACCTGCCACCCCATCCAGACCTCTGGACTCCGAGGACCCGCAGATTTCTTTCCAATGTAGATCAGGTGTGGGCGGGGATGGAGACCATTGCCGCCACCCTAGAGGGAGTCCATGGCTGCTTACAGCCCAATAGGGACAACACTGCTGCTATCAGAGGCACATCCTCTCCACTCCTGGCCTCCAGCAGTCCCTGGCTGACATTGCTGGTGTCATGAGGCAGAGACATGGAGAAATGCCTTGCCAAGGTGGCACCATTGAGCTGGCCAACCTTCTGCAGGCAATTAGAACCATTTTGGAGTCAATGAAGTGGAGCAGGACTCCACTTTGTTGCCATGGCTGCCTACCACCGATATGTTGATGCTGAGTTGCAAAATCAGCAGATCCTCCTCGCTGCTGTGCTGCATCATGTGTAGGCACATATAAATGTTGCTGCAGGCATGGGATCTACAGCTTCCACTCCTGATGTGCGTGTGCCTTCCTCAGCTTCTGCGCCTACAACACCCCCCTCATAGTAGACACCACACACATCAGAGGAAGAAGATGTGAATGGCACCTCTTTTCTGCAAAAAATTGACTGGTAGCATTCATCTGTGCCGCATACCCAGTTTCTTCGGTGCCAAGTGCTTGTGAACATGCCAGGAAATATCAGCTGTCACTGTCCTCATTTTGATTTCACCCTGTATACCTTGACCATTTGTGGACTGTCAATGCGGCCTAACCTGCCTAATGGCATTGTGGTCATCCTCCTCACTGAAGCTCCCTCTCCTCCACATGTCCCATGACATGTTCTCCCTGTGGACTCTGTCTGGATATTCACTGGTTCAAAACATCTTTTGACGTTGTTGTCTAATGAAATTTACCTGAGAGCCGCATCATCATTTGCATATGTATATAGATGCACTTAGTACTACTTGTGTTTTGTCTGTCTGTTGGAGTCAGGACCAAGTTGACCTCTGGGCATTCTGTGAGGCAAATACGCCAACTACTATCCAAAAAGACATGTGTTTGTTGGAGTCAGAGACAATGCTAGGCAGTGAGGATGTAACATATTTGGTATACTCTATGTGTGTGTTGATGAGCAAATGGTTACTCAAGGTTACAAGCATGAAGATCAACTGGTGTCATGCAGTCAATGTTTATGGTAAGTCACCCCACAAGTGCCAGGTCTGCCCATGTATACTAGCAAGCAAACAACATTGGGCTTCAAATTAAAACCCGCAAGTGTGAATGGGTATGGGGCAGCCAGCAGTGTTTGAGCCCAAAAACCTGCAATCCTGGCAAATGTTTTGACCAAAACATCTCTCCAAAGCATGTTGCATGACATCCCCACACAGAGATATCATATGTGAACACGAGCTGCACTGCTTACTATTTCCATCATGATCTCCACATGCACTGCTGAACAATATCTGTAGATAACGTAAAGCCATGGCCAACCTGACAGATCCCTGTCCATAGGTAAGACATCTACTCACACATGTTTCCAATCACTGTTAGCAAAGACAAAAGCAAACATGCTAACTTCATCACAGTTAATCATGATATAGGCCTGTATGTGTCAAGTAATAACATTGAATGTCAACATACAACTTAAATGAAATACAACGACCTACCCTACCCTACCCTAACTAACTAATCTAACCTCACCTACACTATCTTACACTACAGACTATCTAAAACTACCTTACTCTACACATTTAGCTCGACATGATAAACATCCCGCCCACTTCCCCCTTCAGACACATATTCACACAAGGACAACAGAAACTACAACTAAACATCAATCAAATTTCACATATATTCCAAAAAAATCATATATTTTTTGTAATTTTTTACAATTTGTTATTTTTTTATTTTTTTTACCCATATAAATCACATCAAGTCCCCACCCCAGCAAAGTTGTAACCCATCCCTCCAAAATCCTGAAAACCACTACCCCTACACTATCACTACACTAACTAACTTAAATTAAGCTATAAAAACATTATAACCACCATTAAAACTATGTACAGAGGGAAGAGCTAAAAGGCTCCGAGGGGCTACTGTGGCTTGGGTCTTCCCAATGCCTGCTTCAGTTCATGGAGGAGTGTCAGAGCCTGGTCCATTTTATTTTCAAGCACAGCCACCTGCAACTTTAATTCAGAAAGGTCTTTCTTTATGTTAAGCTCAAAAGAGCTAAGCCCTTCTGTGTGGGGCCAGGTGGTTGGAATGGTCTGATTGTAGAGGTGCTGGGTACTGGTACCTTGGAGGCACCATGGCCTGAATGTTCATTTCTACCTAAGATCCTCTTGTCCACTGTTGATGGTCCTAGAGGAAAGCTTGTCTACTTGCCCTGAGCTCTATCCTCCTCATAACGCTTCCTCATGCACCCTGTGTGCCTTAGCAACTTTTCTAAGGTGAAAGTAGTTCTCCTTTCTGAGATTATGCTTCCTTAGCTGCTCTGTTTCTCTGGGGTATTGTTGTCTGCTTAAGCAATAAGGATAGCTGCCATGGTCTCTTCTGGAAACCAAAACCCCTACGTCAGACGTACGTCGGGTGCAGTCCTACCATGATGTACATTTGAAGTAGGGAATTCTGTAGGAGAGACCACGGCGGGAAGGAGGAGGGCAACCCGGAGATGCCGTGATAAAGGTAAGTTTGTTTTTTGCCTTCAATTTTTTTTCTTGATAACATATTTATTCAGGGAGGGTGGAGGTGGGGAGGGCCCGGGTCTGAACTCCGCTCCACTGCAGAGTCGGAGTTTTGCATAAAGTTTGCATTCTCAGCGGAACGCGGAGAATGCAGAAATCCGCAAGCTCCGCCAGCAGAGCGGAGCGGAGTTCTCTGCCCATGGTTAGTATTGTCTCACAACATAGGGTAACTGATATGGCAAGAATCCATTTCAGGACACATTGCATACTATACTGAACACTTGGCAGGTATTACATGTAACAATGTATGCTGGATAAGGACCTCACGTCACACAGAGGCATATGAAACGTCTCCTATCTGAACTGTTGTAAGTAACAACTAGTTACAACAGTAGTTGTAAGTGTTAGGAGTCCTAACTTTACTACTCCTAAACTGAGAAAAATCCTAACTTTAAGACTTTCGGTATTCACAGAAGGCATTTAGGAGTCCTAAAGTTAGGACTCCTAACTTCTGTGAATACCGAAATGAGTAAGTGCCTTCTGTGAATACCAAAATGAGTAAGTGCCTTCTGTGAATACCAAAATGGTAGGAAGTTTAGGATTTTGTCTTAAGTTAGTTCTGTGAATCGGGTCCATCGTTATTTTAGAGAGGTTTCAGGAATGGGTTTTTTCCTAGGCAGGTACCTCATCCTACTTTTGGATTTAATTTCACAATGATAGCTCACTAACCACAAAATGTAGTGTGCCCTATTTTTATGGATTAACACACTCCTCTTTGGGATTGCACTTTTTAGATGAGGCGTATGGATATAAAAATAGGCTTTCCTACATGGTTAAAACCTTTTTCCATGCAATGTATTTAACTACAATGAAGCCAGAACACAGTGATGCTCCTGGATGACATATTTTTCAGATATGAGGATGGTGTAGATGCTCACTTCAGCTCACATGACAGTGATCTTCCCCACCATAGGTGGATCTTTTTGCACCATCTATAGAGTCCTTACATGACAGTTAAATAGACCAATAGGTCAAAACCATTTGATCCCTAACATATTACAGGCAGGGCACATGTGTAAAGGGTGTATATGAACATATAATTTATAGAAATGAAGAATAATTATGGTAAATATGTAAATAACATTTTTTTTATATTATATATTGGTGTGAGTTGCAGGAGTAAATGGTGGGAACTTAATTAAATATTATTAATTTATTGTTAATAATAAATGTTTCATTGAGTTTAATTATGAAAATTTTGAAAATAATAATTTCCTAATATATATGTTTGGTGTGAGTTGTTTTATTTGTAAGACTAAATGGTGGAGCTTTAATTAACTATAATTATTTTAGGAATACATTTTTATCATCAATATTTTAACTAATATTTTATTATGTAACGTGTAAATAATAATATTTTGAATAGCATTTTCAGATATGTGTTATCTAATTTTTTGAAGTATAGGGTACAATGTAACAAGCTATAACACATTTAAATTTAGGTAATTATTTTATAGAAATTATGTTATTTATTATTGTATGTGTTAACTGTGCTGTGTTTTTTAAATGTAAGTAATATTTTACTTATTAGTTGTCATTATGTTGAGAATATAAAATCCAATATTTTTGTATTTCTTATATATATATATATATATATATATATATATATATATATATATATATATATATATTCACTTAAAAAACCATAGGTTTCACACATGTTATAGTTAGGTGGATATTTCACTTGTAAAAAAACAATGAAATTCCCCCATTAAAGTTAGTTCAGATAACTATAACTCGCGCGACCGCAATCCAATGCTGATGACGTCATATATTACATCACTCATGACATGGTCAGTGGCATCACTCATGACATCACTGATGACATCATCCTTGTGATAGAGTTGCGGCCGCGCGAATTATAGTTATTTGAACTAACTATAACGGGGGAATTTCATTGTTTTTTTACGAGTGAAATATCCACCTAACTATAACATGTGTGAAACCTATGGTTTTTTAAGTGAATTTGCAAGGTTTTTTTAAATGCTAATTCCTAACTATAACATGTGTGAAACCTATGGTTTTTTCAGTGAATTTGTACGTTTTTTTAAATGCTAAGTTATGTATGTATTATTATTTTTTTATATATTTATTTTACAATAAACTACGTATTAAAAAAAAAAATTCAATTTTTTATTTTTTTGGGGGGGGGGTTTCACCGTGCGCGCATGGTGCGCGCACTCCCACGATTTAAAAAAAAAAAAATGTAACTGTTTTTTCTGCCTTCGGGGTCCTTCAGGGACCCCCTGACAAAGGCTAGAGGGTCAGGAACTCTCTACCCTGCCCCCTTTTCACGTTCGCCATCTTCCTTTTTCACTCTCGCACTGAAAACAAACAAAATGGCGGCCGACGCTTCCTGACTTCGACCGATTCGAACGTTGACTAACATGTAACCACCAATCAGAATTACGCTTGCGCACGTTAGGGTGCTCGCACGGTGCGCGGCTATAGATATGTATGTGCTTTTAACTGCAATTTTCTCAGGAACTATTGAAGAGATTGACTCCATATATGCAAAAGGCACATCCCTGAGCTGAGGACTACCTCTCTGCCAAATTTCAAGTAATTCTGTTCAGCCGTTCGGGCTGTACCTTGGACTAAAGGTCCCTATGGAAAATTGCATGGGGAAAACGCGTTTTTGGACCCCCCTTTTTTCTCAGCCCCCGCTTGACGAATCCGCCCGAGACTTTCAGGGTAGGAGCGGAGCGCCCCACCTATTTTGAAAATTTCGCGAGGATTCGTCAACCGGCGCCAAAGTTATTCCAAATAGAATGTTTCGGATTTCCTATGGAAACACGGTCCTAACTATAACTATCTACTGGCGACCGCCAGTAGATAATATATATATATATGACGTTATTGCAAATAGAATGTTGCGGATTTAGATTTCCTATGGAAAATAGGTCCTAACTATAACTACCTACTGGCGACTGCCCGTAGGTAATATATACTGGTAATATAAGCCCCAGGTCTGGACTGCGTCCCAATAGACGTCTTTAAGTCACAACCTGACTTATGGACCCCACTGCTTATCAATGTACTGAACTCTTTGAATACTACCGGTTTTATTTCCACCTGGCCAGAGGCAATTGTCGTCCCGATTTTTAAAAAAGGCGCAAGGGATAATCCCGCCAATTACCGCCCAATTTCACTCTTAGACTCCCTTATGAAGGTAGCTGGGCGAATTATTTTAAATAGAATACATGATTGGCTAAGCACTCAAGATATTATCTCTGACCTGCAATATGGCTTCAGACAAGGCAAGGGTACTATAGAATAGGGCTTAAACCTGACCCTAATAATAGCCAAATATACCCAGGCAAAAAAAGGAAACCTCTTTATAACTTTTGTAGACCTCAGTTCTGCATTTGATTGTGTTGACCACATGCAGCTATGGGAAGCCCTTGCAGAGATTGGCTTAGATCCTCCCATTATATAGTTTATTAAAGAGCTGTATAGGGACGCATCTGCCCGCGTGAGATATGGTAATAATGGAGAATGTTCCGACAAATTTTTTATCAGACGATGTGTTAGACAGGGTTGCATACTAGCCCCCTTACTTTTTACCCTTTATATCAACTCTGTCAGCCTTCATCTGAATAGAACTTTCCACGATTACCCCACAATTAATGGTAAACCTATTCCCATTTTGCTCTACGCAGACGATGCTGCAATTATGTCCCAGACCCGCATGGGGCTACAAAGGGCAGTAACTGAATTCACTGACTTTATGTCAAAGAGAGGTTTAAATGTCAACACCTCTAACACCTTCACCATGTCCTGCGGCTTAGGGATCGGCAAAAAACCATGTACCATTTTTCTGAATGGTAAAAAAAAATTCACATTGATAGTTTCCCTTATTTGGGCATTACCTTCAATAAGAGGGGCACTTGGCGAGCCGCGGCCCAAGCCAGAGGGTTAGCACTATCTAAAGCCATAGGAGCACTGACCAACTTTTCCAAAAAATTAGGGGGTCGACCAATAAGCCCCTTACTTCAGATTTACCGGGCGAAGTGCATTTCAACTGGTACCTATGGATCGGGGATTTGGGGGATTGAACCCGTTGAGCATATCCAACGCCTTGAGAATGCTTTTTTACGCTACCTTCTGGCTGTACCTCCTGGCACTTCTACTTATATGGTGCATACTGAATTGGGCCTCACATACATTGCGGATACCATTAATTCTTCTCCACTTTTATTATGGCACAAATTATTACAGACTGTCTAAAACTGAAAGAGGTCAAAAGCATCAAATGGTTGAATTATGTCAAGAGGTTATCCATTGACATAGGGCATCCTGAATTTTTCAACGATCCTTCAACCCTTGGTAATATTGCAAAAGCCAAGCTAAAGGGACTTGTTCTAAATCATTTGAGCTGCCAACGATGGTCCCAAGAAAAACAGAAGAGTACAACTGCGGACTATCAACATCTGATCATTACGAGCGGTATACAGCAATACCTACTCTTGGAACCATCACCGTTTACCCGTATGCTCTTGACCCGCTTTCGTACTAACACTTTTAACTTTTCCCAACTAATTGCTGGTCCAGTGACTTACAGAAATGTCCATGTGATGGCCTTTCGACTCAATCTAATATTCACTGTATTCTATTTTGTAGATTTTATCAACTCCCAAGGGTAACTTTCTTAAAACCGTTGCTTAAATCATGGGGATTACGCTCTTGCAAACTGGCTTATCAAAAACTAAAAATTTTGGAAACACCTTTAGCCCTGGTAGCTAGCTCATCCTACCTGAAAATGACATTGAGACTAAGGATATCAACGCAGACTTAAGCGGATCTGTATCGTGTCGCTTTGATTGTATTCATACTTTTTATTCTGATCTTAATCATGTTACAATCTGACTGAAATTTTAATTTGTTTTTATTGGTTTTTTATATGTATGTACTTTTATGATATTGTTTTTATACATATCGAATAAAGTTCATTATCTATCTATCTATCTATATATATATTCACTGAAAAAACCATGGGTTTCACACACGTTATAGTTAGGAATTAGCATTTAAAAAACCTTAGAAATTCAATGAAAAAACCAAAGGTTTCACACATGTTATAGTTAGCTGGACATTTCACTCGTAAAAAACCATTGAAATTCCCCCGTTATAGTTAGTTCAGCTAACTATAACTCGCGCACCCGCAATGCACTACTGATGACGTCACATATTACATCACTCATGACATGGTCAGTGACATCACTCATGACATCACTGATGACATCTCAAATGACATCACTGATGACATCATCCAGTGAATGTGTGTTTTTCTGAAAATTAAATATGTTTAATATATGTATATCTCAAGGTCGATGGAAGAATAAATGAGTATATAAGTGTCTAAATTGATGATTTGTTTTTTAAAAATTGATTGTGTAACTGACTGATTAAGTGTATCTTTATGAATACATGGCTAAGTGAGTAATGTTTAAATGTGTAAATACCTGTATCAGTCTCTCACTTTGTATGTAAGTGGCTGCATGGGTTGGTGAGTAGCTACATGAGTGTCTATATAGGTTATTAGTTGGTTTTTTGAGTATCAGTATGAGTGTCTGAGTGTCTTCATGGTTCGGTGGGGGTTATTATGTAGTGCATAGGTGCATGAATGAGTGACTCACTGTTTGTATGTGTTGAAGACAGCATGTGTGTAGGACCGTATGGGTGGATGAGTGTGCGTATGGGTGTGTTAGTGAGTGAATGACTGTCTCAATAGTGTCTTTATGAGTAACTACATATTTTTTAAACTAGTATATATGACTATTGGTGTATATAAGTAACTATATATGCGAGTGAGAGATTGGAAGAGTGCCTGTATGAATAAGTATGTGTTTCTATAAGTGATTATTTAAAAGACTAAGTATGTGTAAGTTTCTGTAAAAGTAAGTGTGGTGGTGTGTGTATAACTGTATATGCAGGTAAATGGATGTTTGATTCTTTATTAGCATGAGTGACTATATGTGAGTAACTCTATGAATGAGTGGCATTGTGTTACAGGATGTTTAGGTGTATGAGTACATATGATGTGTGAGTACATGTATGAGTGACTGTATAGGATTGTTGGTGGATGAGTGGATGTGTATGTGGATCTTAGAATAACTGAATAGGTTGTTGTAACTGTTATTTGTATGTCCATTTTTTTGAAAATTTCAGTCTCTATTTTTAAATGTGTGTATCAAAGGTTATATTAGGGTGAGAGGAGGTCTACCACTCTATCACAAGGATGATGTCATCAGTGATGTCATTTGAGATATCATCAGTGATGTCATGAGTGATGTCACTGACCATGTCATGAGTGATGTAATATGTGACGTCATCAGTAGTGCATTGTGGGCGCGCGAGTTATAGTTAGCTGAACTAACTATAACGGGGGAATTTCAATGGTTTTTTACGAGTGAAATGTCCAGCTAACTATAACATGTGTGAAACCTTTGGTTTTTTCATTGAATTTCTAAGGTTTTTTAAATGCTAATTCCTAACTATAACGTGTGTGAAACCCATGGTTTTTTCAGTGAATTTCAAAGGTTTTTTAAATGCTAATTCCTAACTATAACGTGTGTGAAACCCATGGTTTTTTCAGTGAATTTGCAAGGTTTTTTAAATGCTAATTTTTTTTTTTTTCTAATTTTCTTTTTTTACATATTTTTATTTTAATTTTCTATCCTTTTTTAAAGACTATGGTTAAATTTTTAAAATTATACAATATGTTTTTATTTTACATTTTTTATAAAATAAACAGGTAAAATTTATTAGCAATACATTTTTTCCTTTTTTTTAAATTTTTTTTTAGTGCGCGTACGGTAAGCTTACGGTAAGCGTACGGTTTACGCAATGTCCGTAATTTATCTACGTTGTTTGCGTATAGTTACGCAATTTGCGTAGCCGCGCGTACTCCGCGTGGGGCGCGTACGCGTGTACGCTACACGCGCACGTTACGCGGAAGTGTCGGGGAGTGACTGTTATGCGCATGCGCGTGAGCGCGTGTCTTTATTACGCGCATGCGTACTTTTGCCGTAAGCGCACCGTAAGCGTACGGTAGGTCATGTGATCATGATACACAACTTTTGATTGGTTGAAACTACTTTCAGTTCTAGAACTCTCCTACACCACACCCATTCCCCTCATTTCTGCTTGTGATCCCTTAGGAGAAGGAGCTGGGTTGTCTTTGTGATACGATGGCAGAACAGCAGAGCTCTTCTGAGAGTGAGGCTAGCAGCACTACCTTGAGGCAGAGAGCGAGGAAACAAAAGACCTCTTACGTATGGGAGTATTTTACTTTTCCAGAAGGCCAGCAAAAGGTAAATGCACCCTTAGTGACTTGTAAGCTGTGTAAGCGTGTACTTTCAAGAGGGAATCCTGACAGGAAGTATTCCTTTGGGAATCACACCATGATGAGACACCTTAAGGATGTACACAGAAGGACACATGCTCGACTTACTGAAGGTAACCCTTCAGTAAATCAACCAAGCACATCCACAGCAGCTCAGCCTAGACCATCATCTGCAGGGCCGAGTCCTTCTTCTGCAGGTCAGGTGAGCCCTTCATCTGTGGGGGGAGCATCTCCTTTTTCTGGTCCTCTGGAAATTAACCCTCGGTTTGCGAGGGTTGAAGTACGGTGCGCCACTTGTCATGATCTAATTACTTATAGGGAGACCAGTATTTCCCTAGTGAACAGTAAAATAGATCAGCACACTTGTCGTACCATCTAATATTCCCAATCTTTCTTTCCTCTGTCCCTGCATGAACACAACGGCTCTTTTAAGAGCCAACCTTACCTTTCATCTATTTTTTATATGTTTTTAAAAAGTTTTTTTTTTTTTTTTTTACCGTACGCGTACGGTACGCGTAATTTTTTTTTTTTTTTTTAAAAACACTAAAAATCAATCATCACATTACAAGGTCCTTGAGAGACTACAATTAAAAACTGAAAATGTGATTGTAGAGAAGTGGAAAAAAGGGACCATGATATTATTGACTTACCATACCCACTCAAAAAAAGATGTATTCATTTAAAAAAAAATTTAATTGCTTTAAAAATGGTTCTAGTTTTCGAAAATTTTCTATCTCAATCTGAAAAAAAAGAAAAAAGTATTAATATTTAATAAAACATTTTATAATACAGTACACATATTTACATATTTTTCAAAAAATATTTTTGCCTTTTTTTTGCTGTTTTCAGAAAATATTGCATTTCACTATAAATTGTGAAAGCAATTGCATTCATCATTTAACAGCAGGCAAAAAAAAAATTAACAATCTCAAAGATTGTTTTAAAAAAGCCCACAATCTCTTTTTGCATAAACATAACTTTATAGAAATGCATAATATTCTTAAAAAATATCATCTAATATCAATACTACACTCCAGCAAGGGCAACCAGCCTTAGTGATGCTGAATGTGTTTGCATTACTGACTGAAACCTCAAACCCCACTCGCTTGTGAATACTGTGCATGATTCCACATGGTAAGCAGCTGGGTGTGTGCTAAGAGTCTGCTTCTGCACCAAAAAATGGCTCCCCCTTTCCTTCTAATGCAACTGTGAAATCACCAGAGCAATACGCAATAAATCTCTGCCTGTAATTCCTATTTGCACACAGAGTCATGTTTTCACATTAGTCACAAAACGAAATTTCTTTGCCAATTTGAAAGCACACTTACTGCTCTTTTTTTTGGCAAGTGATAATCACTTTTACAGACTGACACATTATGAATCCACTTTTCAGATTTTTTAAAAAGCACATGTCCAAACTGCTTTTTCAGACCAGCACCATTTGTAACCTGGGTGACTGCCTACACTCCAGCAAGGGCAACCAGCCTTAGTGATGCTGAATGTATTTGCATTACTGAGTCCAACCTCAAACCCTTAAACTATTCTTTTTTTATACCAGTACACCTTAATTTATTGTGAAAACATAGTCCATATTATTTTACTTGTTCCTCACATTTAAATTTCTCCCAAAACAGAAAATAATAAACACAACTTAAACAAAAAGAATTGCATTTCTATTATTCATTTCTTAATTTACCATATACATCCCCTCTCAAACTCTAAACTCACCTTTAAAATTAGTTAGTTGTGAAAGAAATGTGGCACTCAAACAGCAGATTATCAGAGCCAGGATCTCTGTTCTTTACACCTCTCTCCTCTCAGCAGAACCAGATGATGGCAAACTTTCCCTCTCTTTTTCCACATATATACATGTTAATTTCAAATCTCAGTGCTTCCCCCTTTTTTTCAAATGTAATCACACATTTCTATTGGTTGAAAACCAACCCTTTTCCAAAAGTACCCTTCCCCCAACTTGGCTTCTGCCTAGTACCCTTCCCCCAACTTGACTTCTGCCTGCTACCATAGCAACAGCTCATGGAACACTGCTGTGTGGAGTTAGGTCAGAAGTTCGCCAAACAATGTTTCAATTCCACAGAGCAAGAGTGCTTGACTTTTCAAACCTAACAGCAAATCCATAGTACTGTTCTTTGGTAACACATCTTTCTGTACCAATACAAAACATGCTTCTATTAATTTACACATACAGCCTAGTTTTTATTCTAGAATGGTATGAAACAGCCAATCAGTTCTTTTTTTTAATGAAAAAAATATGTATGCCTCCATTTCCAAACTGACTTTCATTTCTTTTTACCATTCTACTGAATTACACCTCCTGAGTGCATCCAGTTCTCCGTTGAAGATGTTCACAGTGTGGATTGTAGGGCACAGCTATGTCTTCTGGAGTAAAAAGTTTGCAGAGAAAACAGGTATGGTGAGAGACCTTGCTTTGCCAAATGTAGACATTAAATGGATTGGTCAGAGAGGGTTAAAGTGGCACCAATTGATGCCATTGGTGAAATCCTTCATGCAAAACCAACACCCTGACCTCATAATAGTGCACTGTGGTGGCAATGACCTAGGCACTTTGACTGGGGTAGGTCTGGAAATGCTTATGAAGGACACCTTTGCACAACTGTTTTCACTTTTCCCTAAAACTGCCTTTGTGTTTTCTAACATATGCCAAAGGCAAAAATGGAACTGGTCCAATCATTTCTGTCCGCAGATTGACAAAGCAAGAAAGCACGTCAACAAATCTGTTTCTGCTTTCCTCTGTGACTATGGTATGGGTTCCATTTACCACAACAACTTGCGTTACGACATGCAAGACATTTATAGAGGAGATGGTGTGCACTTCAATGATGAAGGGAACAGAGTCTTCCTCTTGAACCTTAGACTCTGCATCGGTACTTACTTGTAGGTACCACTTAAAAATCACTTCATAAACACAACGGCTCTTTTTAGAGCCCCCTAATATCTAAACACTTAAATCTGCATTTCATTTCTTTTTTTATTTTTATTTTTTACCGTACGCTTACCGTACGCGTACCCCGTGATTTTTTTTAAAAACAATAAATGTTTTCTTTGTACTTTTCTGTCCTTCTTTGACCCCCTTACAAATGTTAGGGGGTCTGTAACTCTCCTCCTTGCCCCCTTTTCTTGTTATCACTCTTTTTTTTCTGAGTGAAACACACGAAATGGCGGCCGCCGCTTCCTGGTTTCGGCCGATTCGAATGTTTACTAAGATCTAAGAGCCAATCAGAATCGCGCTCGCGCACGCCACCGTACGCGTACGGTAAGCGTACGGTAAGCGCACCGTAAGCTGGCTCAGATATATATATTGATTTAAAGGCTATTTTCTCAGAATCTACTGAACAGATTTACACCAAACCTACAAAAGGCACTTCCTTGACCTGAGGACTACCTCTCTGCCAAATTTCTAGTAATTCTGTTCAGCCGTTCGGGCTGTAGCCCTGTCTAAAGGTCCTATGGAAAAATGCATGGGAAAAACGCGTTTTGGGACCCCCCTTTTATCTCAGCCCCCGCTTGACGAATCCCCCCGAGACTTTCAGGGAAGAAGCGGAGCGTAGCGCCCCACCTATTTTGGAAAATTCGCGAGGATTCGTTGACCGGCGCCAAAGTTATTCAAAATAGAATGTTGCAGATTTCCTATGGAAACGTGGTCCTAACTATAACTACCTACTGGCGACCGCCAGTAGGTAATATATATATATATATATACATATATTTCATATTTTATTATGTTTTTGAAGTTATTTTATTATGTTGAAGAGAATTTTTTTGTCTCTGATGTTGGACTGACTGCAGTGGGAATAGTAAATGTTACTCCTCCGCAATCTAAGACTTTCTCTACTGTTGCAGAGACTCGATTGGGAATAGTATATTTCACCCCTCCTCAATCCAACACTTTCCTTACTGCTGCACCGACTGGAGTGGAAATTATAAGTGTTAGCCCTCCACAATCCAACACTTGCCTTACTTTTCCAGTTGCTGGAGTGGGAATAATATATTTTACTTTTCCAAAATCCAGCACTTTCTCTACTGTTACACTGACTGGAGTGGATATAGTAAGTTTAACCCTTCAGTAATCCAACACTGTCCCTACTACTGCAGTGAATGGAGTGGAAATAGTTAATTGTACTTCCCTGTTATTCAACAATTTCCCTAGTATTGCACTGGCTGGAGTGGGAATAGTATATTTTGTCTCTGCGCTATCCAACACTTTCTCTACTGTTACATTGACTAGTGAGGGAATATGTAATTGGAGTTTGAATAGTAACTTTTTCCAATTCACTATCCAACATTTTCTCTAGTTTTGCACTGACTGTAGTGGGAATAGTATATTTTACGTTTCCGAAATCCAACACTTTCCACATTGTAGTAGTGAATAGAGTGGAAATAGTAAAATGTTCCCTAATGCTATGCAATAGTTTTTGTACTGTTACACCTAGTGCATAATTTCGAGTCCGGCAGTCGTGGACAGCCAGACACGTGGAGGGGCATTGGTGGCAGTCTTCCGACAGCCACATTACAACCTTGATGGTCTTGCTGCCCTGTAACCGCCAACTCTGCCAGGGAACCACCGTTCCTGGTGGTAGCGAAGTAATCAAGAAGCATCAATATGCATGGCGGGACTGCTGTGGTCACGCCAAGCATATTGCAACTCTCCTCATCCCTACTGATTTAATGGAGGTCTTTCCTCCATGAGAACTGTGGCAGTGAGAAAAGAAACTCAAAATATGCATGGCAGTGCTGCAGCAGCACCGTCAGCATATTCTGAGCCCCTGACTGCTGTGCTAACTCAAGGGAACATTGCAGTGGTGAAAAGGTGGTTTGACCACCTAACTTATAACACGTAGGTCGGACTGCCGCTGCAGTGGTGTCAGGACTGCCATTGTTGCTCCCCTACTAGTTTGGCGGTCCTTGGACTGCCATACTCGGTATAAGGTCCTTTGGATTTCCTTATAATGAGTATCATAAAATGCCCAATTGGTGATAAGTGTTTAGGTGAGAGGTAGGGTCATAGGGCCTGGTGCTCTATTTCCATTTGCAAAGCAGGAATGTCCATTTTCCCATTGACCGGTTTGCGAATGCAAATTCAATTTCTGATGCGAAAATATGCGAAAAGGTCACATCGGAAACTTACACTCACAAGGGGGTCGCAAAATGACCTGCCTAATAAATATTAATTAGGAAGGCTGCAATTTGAGCCCCAGTGTGACTGACTGCAAATGCAGACATGAAGCCTGCAGAGGGCAGCAGACATCCATTCTTGAGTTTCATTCCCATTTTTTTATTATTTTTTTTAAAGCAGCCAAGGTCTATTAGATGGAATGGTGCTACCTAAAAAAAAAAGAAATCCTCCGTTATCTGATCAATAGTTCATGACTGCGATTGCATAAACAAAAAGCTTATTATCAGAATATGGGATAGTAGGGAAAATACCCCTTTTATGCCCCTCCTGTATGCTATTCACACAGGGCTGTAAAAGTCCTTTCATGTGCTGGAAAGACTTTTCCGACTCATAGAATGGCTTTTGTAAGTAATAAAATGAACATTTCCAGTCACAGAACCTATGATTTTTCAAAATCCAGTCTTTATGACCGAAGAAAACATTTATACTAGCCCTGGGTGGAGTTCATGGACTTTTACTCCATGGAACTCCACGAAGCGTCAGAAAAAAATAGGAGGTCCGCCAATGGCGGAGTCTGTTCAGTTGCGCTGCTTGCACTGATTTCTATTACAGGGAGTTTGTCGCTGGGAGGAGATTTTTTCTCGCAAGCACTCGCCAACTTAACATTGCCAAGATGCTCAAGAGAAAAAACTTTGCTGAGTTTTGCGTAGCTCCATGCAGAGTGGGCAAAACTCTGCGAACTCCACTGGTGGAGCGAAATTCGTCACCCACCCCTATTTTACACATCAAGCCCTTTGTTGTTTCTAAAAGAGAAAATCAGCTACAAATATTTTATTTATTTTTGTCTAGATATCCCTAACTATGCAAGTAGGCACAGTAGAATGTAACTACTTCACCTAAATTCTTATTTCCTAAGGAATTATTCCAGTAGTATAACAACTGACAAAATGCCTTCCATGGATTGAAACATTAGTATAAATAGGTTAGAAGTGGCTTCATTGACAAACCCAACTTTTGAAATTGGTTTACGGTTAAGAACTGTGGCAGGCTCTGTATTGATCGAGTCTGTAATAGAACCAAAAAAATCTCTGTTTTCCACATTTCCGTATTGATTTCCAAAGCAGTAAAACATTGCAGCAAAACCATATATAGACTCGAGCTGTAGGCAAGAGAAGAAAACCCCAGTTTTGAGAGCATGAGCCTACCCAGGGTCAAACTGCAGTCTGGGCCTCGAGGGCATGGGGGACCACGTAAGAGTGGTCATCCAGGACATCTGGAGGGGGATGCACAAAATCAAGGGAAGCCGTCTTATGATGTACAGAGAGGTGAGGGGCAGAAGTAGAAACATCGGTTGTGGCGATTGTAAGAAATACGTGGGTGGGGCATTTGGTGGGGAAGAGGAGCAAGGTTCAGGAGGAGGAAGGAGTGGGTGGGGAAGAAGCAATGATGTGAGTAAATCACTACTTGTGTTGAGCGATGCCCAGGTCAGAAGATTTAGGGGCAGATTTATGTTCCCTGGCACATCCCTGCAAATCAGCATGGATGCGCCAGGGAAGATGCGTCACGAAAGTTTACCCTTGCGCCACAATAGATGCGCGGCATTTACAATGCAGCACATCGTGGCGTAAGGATAAACAGATGCGTGACGCATCTGATGGCGGAAGGTTGGCTCATTGCTGGAGTTGCGTCGCAAGCGCGACGCAGCTCCAGCAAGGCTCGGGGGTGCCCTATCGTTACAATGCTGCGTCAATCCTTACGCCTGCTTCAAGCAGGCGCAGGGTTTTGACGCAGCATGGCCAGAAAAGTGACTGAGTGAAATCTTGTAGATTTCACTCAGCCACTTTTCGGAGGTGTTCCTGCGCCGGAACGCCCCCCCGTGCAGGTACGCCCACATGTGGCGCAGGCTTTACAACGTGACGCATCTCCCTAGATGCGTCACGTTGTAAATGGGGCGCAACATGGCGCAGGGTTTACGCCGCCGCTGCATCACAAAAGTGACGCAACGGCGGTGTAAAAGTGGCGCAAGTCCGTTATAAATCTGCCCCTGAGATTCTTACTATTGGGGACACTAGGATCGATAGTATCGATAGCAGTCACAACAATAACTGGAAGAAAGGGTGCTAGATTCTGAAACATAACTGTTGACTGTAGTCCTGCAAACCTGGGGATGTGTACATCTGAGTACCAGTGAGGGCCGATGGCCCCACCATCCCCCCCTGTCTATTATTCCACAACATCAAGTAAGGGACAAACCAGAAGGGGGACCATGAGAAGCAATTTAGTAATAATCCCATGATGGGGTGGGGTAGGTAGAAGATGAGGGTCAGCCTCTATTCAATGGGAAGCGAGGGACATTGGGAGGGGAGATACAGTGGCATCAAGGGTCGCAGATGAGGGACAGGGTCCACAGGGGGTGTGGCCGTCCGCCGAATATGGTGAATGCATCTCTCTAGAGCTGATGTCGTGTGCCCAAGAATCATGCCCCATACATAATATTTTGAACCCCGCAAGGGTCTACAACACCTCCCCCTGTGCGGGGAACTGCTCGTTTTGGCCCTGGGGTCGTTTCTATTAGTTTTACCCATGGCAGTAGCTGACGGCAACCTGAGATGGCTGGATCTGCTTCTCCTCCGTTCACCGCATTGCACTGACACACCTGGGTGAGAGCTTTGGGGTGACAAGGCAAGTAGAGGGCCGTCCATGCCTCTCCCCCCGCATCACCCCGAGGTAAGTGTGCTCCAGGGAGGCCTCCAGGTGCGGCTGCAGAGGGGGGCTCTGGATGCCGAACCACAGCTGTAGAAGGCAGTGCAAGCCATGCAGGAGCTCCTGAAACCCGGCTGCCACAAGAGGGTGGACCAGCCCTGGGAGAACAATATTTGAGCGCTCCAGGCACAGAAACCCTGCCATGGTCACTCGTTTTCTTCCATCTGAGAATGCATTGTTCCTACTGCTGTGATCCCTGGTTGCTGTCACCCAGCACATGTTGTGTGGCTGGGCATGATCAGGCAGGCCCTCTGAATCCTGTGTTGTGAAGTTCAGCTCCCTCCTTTCCCGGTTACATTTCGGCCCTCTACACTCCCTGGAGTCACATTGAAATGTAATCCTCCTGAAATATCTTTTCTTTTTTTGTTGATTCTGCTGCTCTTAAATTCATGTCTCCCCTCCATGCTCTACTCTTCTTCTCATCTTTCCCTCAGAATCTTACCTTGTGTATTTTGCCACTCTTAAATCTAGCTCTCCCCTAACCTGCAGCATTCTCCCTTCTCTTACTGGTTCTGCCCCTCTTATACCCTATGCTCTACACTTCACTTCATCTCTCTGCCTGAAAATTACAGTTCTCATTGATTCTGCCCCTTTTACATCCACCTCTCACTATTCTATCTCTCTCCCTTCCATTTAAGTTCTCCTGCTGGTTGTGCTTCTCTTACCGTTTACCATCCATGTACTTCGCTTTCCCTCTCATGTCTCGCTCCTCCTTGTAACATTTTTGCGGGTCTGTCCCCTTTACATCCACCTTTCCCTTTTCAATTCTAGCCTACTATCTTCTCACTGTTTCTGCTTCTCCTACATCTACTTCTCCCTTCCATGTTCTGCTTTTCAATTTTTTCCCACCCCATCTCTCACTTTTCTTACTTATTCTGATCCACTGACATCTATCTTTCTCTTCTCTGCTCTACACTTAAACACCCATCTCTCCCCAGCCTCTAATCTTCTCTCACAGGTTATGACCCTCCAACAACTTCTTTTCCCCTGCCTCTTTCTCCCAGCTACCTATCTTCTCTTGGTGGTCCTGCCTCTTACATTGACCTCTCACCATTCCTTTTTTTCCCAACTTAAATTCTCCTAAGGATTCCACCTCTCTTAAGCTACCATTACCACTCATGCACTACCTTTCACCTTTTATCTTTCCAAGTAGCCTCAACTTGTTCACTGGTTCTGCACCATTTACATCCACCTCTTCCCTCTATGTTCTACTATTTATGTTTTATCTCTCCCTTGCTTTTAACTTCTTCTCTCCAGTTCTGTCCCTCTAACATCCCCTTCGCTTCGCCATGAGCTGAACTTCACAACTTTCTCCTGTTCTCCTCTACATTCACATAACCCCTTCAACACAGCCTCTCACACCAATCCTCCCACCTTTTTGCATGGATTCTGCCTCTCTTACATCCCTCTTTTTTGCATGTTCTCCCAGCCTCTTACCACTAAATCTGCCCATTACATTCACCCATCCTGCTGCCCCACCTCCCTTTCCTCCAGCCACTTATTGTTTGTTACTGATTCTGCTCCTCTTGTCTCATCACTGTACTCTCACTATCTGTTCTCTCCTCTAATATTTTTCCATTTGTCTTTAACCTTTTATTCACCTTTACCTACTATTCCTTGCTTTTTTCTTTTTTTCGTAGATCAGCAGTGCCATTGTGATGTGAAATTATTCTTTTTTGTGAGCCCTGCTTTACATTCAAGCAGAGGCAGGGCTCACTTCACATTTAAAGGCACTTTAAGTACTTGTCTACTCGCTGTTATGCAGATACAGCAATTAGGCCCATTGAGAGGGGCTAGCAGGGGAGAAAAAATATAAACTTCAAGGGCCCCTGGGCCTTGTCTTTCAAAAGGAGATGCACTGGTGCGAAGCCCCATCGACGAGAGCAGGTGCAGGGCTCTGTGCAGCTACCCATGCTGCCCATGCCTAGTGTTGGCCCTGCCTCCAGCTTTCCCGCAGCCCCTTTCACCCTCCCAAACCTAGGCCATGATTTCCCTCCTCTTGAGCCCCCCACTCTCTACCTGCTCTCCCATATCTTCCTTCTGCATCTTTTCCTTAGCCCTTCCCTCCTTCCTCTGCACTCCTCCCTCCTCCTAGGAATTATTTAAAGGTGACTGCTGTGTGAGCCCTTTAAGCAGTTGTCTAGGTCCCAGCTCCCCACTTACCTTGGACCAGGCTTAGGACCTTTCTAAGTCTGTCTCGCTGCCATCATTCTCCTTGCCTCATTGCACTCTTCTGTCTTCTCTCTCTCACACTCCCTTTCCTCTTTCTCTTTTTTCTTTACCTTTGCTTTGCCTCTCTTTCTCACTTCTGACTCGTCTTGCCTCTATCTCACTCATTTACACTTCTGTGTCTCTTTCTCACACACTTTTGGCTTTGCTTTGCCTCTCTTTTGTTTCCATTGCTTTGCCTCTTGTTTATTACTTGTTTCCACTGCTGTGCTTTTATTGTCACTCACACTCTTGCCTTGTGGCCCTTTTTCTTAATGCCTCTTTTTTCGGTGCCTCTTTTCTTGATTCTCCAGCTTCCCCCAACTCTCCTCCCAGAACCCTCCCATATTTTTCTCCTCCTGCCTCCGTTCTCCTTAACTGTTCTCCCGTATCTTCCTCCCACGTCTTCTTCCTGCTCCTCTCCTTAGCCCATCTCTCCTCCCCCTTGCGCTCCTCCTCCCTCACAGGTACTACCGAATGGTGGCCGCTGCATGACTGTGCAGGAGGCATGCCAAAGGCAAGCCTGATTGCGCCGATCTGCGCCTGGATTGTACCCATCACCATGACCCCTGATCGGCTCACCATCCGCCTCTACTTCTCAGAGATCCTCCATGCACTTGACCCAGGATGTGCTGCCCCTGCTGATGCCACTCCACACCATACAGCATGATTGGATCGTTCTATTGCTCCCACTGCCACTTCAGCTGCAGCAACTCAGCACCACACACTCGTTCCACATCACCAGCTCACCCAGCACCACACGCGACCCTCAACACACCATACATGCATGCTTCTAAACCCCCACTCTCTAAAAAAACATGCCATCAAAATCTGGGAAACAGCACACTGGACCTCCTCTTCCTAATCGATAGCTGCATGCACTGCACCCCAGCTTCCAACATTGCCATGGCTATCCCAGCATGACAAAAAATTGCACACCAATATGGTCTCCAGCAACTCACGGGTGGTCTTGCCATCACACTCAATTGCACACCCTCCATTGACCTAGACATCTCTTTCATGGAACACTTGAACTTCAGCCTGCAAGCTAACAACAATACCACAGTGAAGAGCACCCTAACCCTCAGACCACCTGGTCCACAATGAAACTCCTGTAAACTCATCTCAGACTTCGTCGCTCTCCTCACCATCAACTCAAAGAACTTTCTTCTTCTCCACCACTTCAACTTCCATCTGGAATAGTTCTCCGTTCACTGCTCCCCTAAACTCCTTGAGTGACTACACAACTTAGGACTTTCTCAGCTCATCATGGTCTCCCCCCCGGAATGCAGTGAACACATTAGACACAATCTTAACCTCTGGCAATTGCATCACCTGGTGCTCCATCTCCCCACCTCACATGGATAGACCAGTACACCATCCAATTTACCATTTCAAGTCAAACTTTTCATTAACACCAACCTAATCAGCCAGAACTGGAGCAGATTAATGAAAATAGGTTGGCGCTACATTCTCTAAGGAAACCAACCGAACACACCAACGATCTAGCCGAGAACATCACTAACTTCCCCCAATAGATCTCCAACTACTCTGACTCTCTCACTCTCCGCAAAACTCAAAAACAACCACGCCTCTTGGTACACTGAAGAAGTCTGAGACTCCAAAAGATACTGCAAACAGCTCAAAGGGAAGTGGAGAACTGACCACTATGCTGACACCAGATTAACCTACAGGCCCACCCTTAGGCACTACCACCACCTCCTGAGAACTACCAAGAGGAATGTCCTCACAGATAGGATTATGGCCAGGTCCAACAGCAGAAAAGAGTTATTTGCCCATGTCAAAGAATTTACCAACCCTGATGCCTCATCCAGCTCCATCAAACCAAAGCAGGAACTCTGAGACAACCTTTCAGATGACTTCATCAGCAAAATCAAGAAAATCTACAATAGCTTTGAAAAGCAACCAAACTTAGAGGACATCATCATCAACCTACACACCTACCACTTGGACAGACAACTAGCCAACTGGAGAACATTCACCTAGGAAGATGCCACCTCAGTCATGAAGATCATCCACCCCAAAGACCCATGCCCACACCACATATACAACCTGGGGAACCCCTAATCAGTAAGTTCCTCACCCATATCATCAACTCCTCCATTGAATCTGCAACCTTCTCTAAGGAATGGAAGCATACCACAGTCATAGCCCTCCTAAAAAATGTGGCTGATGCCAACAAACTCAGCAACTTCAAACCCATCTCCTTACTACTGTAGTCAGCAAAGGTGATAGGGAAAGCAAACAATCAGCAACTCACCAACCACCTGGAAGTTCACAACCTTCTTGGCTATTCCCAATTTGAATTCCACAGCAATCACAGCACAGAGATGATACTCATCGCCACCACTGATGAGATTCGCACCTTCCTACGTGACGAGAATCCGCTGCCCTCATATTGCTGGACCTATCGGCAGCTTTGATACCATGTCTCACCCCAACCTCATCTAAAGATCACATGGCACAGGCATTCAAGGTCCAGACCTCAATTGGACATGCTCCTTCTTCACAAGAAGAAATCAGCGAGTCAGACTGCGCCCATAAATCGGAGCCCATTTACCTGCTTTGCAGAGACCTCCAAGGATCATCCCTCAGCCCCACTGTGTTGAACATCTACATGACATCATTCATGGACATCATCAGATCCCATGGCATCTCAATTATCTCCTATGATGATGACACCCAGCTCATCCTTTCCATATCAGGGAAATTCTCCACAACTAGATCCAACTTCACTGAATGCATGATCCGAATAGCGGAATCGATGAAAACCAACTGCCTTCAACTAAACATGGGTAAGATACAAGAGCTTATCTTCAGGAACAAAAGCTCCCCATGGGACTCTTCTTGATGGCAATCAGAGCTTGGTCAACCCCATCACCCTCCAACCATGCACAAAACTTGGGAACCATATTAGATGGCAAATTTAACATGCCCGCTCAGGTGAATCCAGTTTGCTCCACCTATTTTCATATGCCATGCTATGCTAAGCATCCTTAATAAAACATTCATATTGATTTCCAAGAGCACCAGACGCACAGTCACTGAAACCCTAATCACCAGCAGACTTGACTAGGGCACTGCTCTCTATACCAGAATCCCCAACCACCATCCCCACCACCTTCAGGCCATCCAGAATGCTGCTGCCAGTCTCGTCCTCGACCTCACCCGGAACACCCACATCACACCTTACCTGAGAGATCTCCACTGGCTGCTGATGCACAAACTATGCCAATTCAAACTCCTCACTCATGCATACAAGGCACTACACAACATTGGACCAGCATACCTCTACTCCCACCTTAACTTCCATCAGACACCTAAGCTCCACCTCCCTCTCTCTCTCTCACACACACACCCTGCATCTGCAGTAGCAGAACAGAAGGACTAGCTTTCTCATACCTCACACCCAAAACATGGAACGACCACCCTCTCTACCTAAGGGCCTCCTCCTTGCTTCTGGAATTCCGCAAGAAGCTGAAGGCCTGGCTCTTCAACAATTTACCTTGCGGATGACCTTCACACCTGCTCCAGCTCCTGGATACCCCTCTGGTGATTAATCATGCTTTACAAATCCACATCACTGGGGATGAGAGACTCAGGCAACGCTTTGAAGAGCAACAGCTTTCCAGAAGTAGGCATAAGATTGAGAGGTCAGTCACCTTCCAAATGGGCACATGTGTGCCAGAGACACATAACGCCTTAAAAAAGTTTGAAGAATACATGCAAAGCACTACCGCCACCACAAACAAGTGTGTTTTGAAGATTTCCTTTGGGAGAATTTGTCCCGCACATTGGAAAATGACACAAAATCTTAAGTAAAAGTGACACAGACACTCTGGGGCAAGATAACCCACAGAAGCTCAATTGGTTCAGGTCCTGAGGAGACCCACGCCCAAGGCCCAATAGGGGTTCGAAACACGTTGACCTGTTGTACCTGTCCAAACTAGTGAATTAGAAAATGTAATATCAGGCTAACCCCTCTTTTTTAATTTGTTAAAAAGAATCTGAATCTTGATGGATACTAGCATCATAGGTAGACAACTACATTCAGGGTTTTAGTATGTAAGAAGTAATGGCGCTCGGCAGATATGCGTGTGGTATGTATGAATGGGCAAGTGGGTATGGTGCTATACAGGAAGGGGGAACCCTTCTAACCTCTTAATATGTGTAGGGAAACCCTACAGGAAAATTGATACAATATTCTCCTGTTCACACATACAATTCAAAATGCATAGATGCAACTTAAACATCAGTAATACATATAGAGTTCTTCAAATAATGCTGAATGTTCTTTATTCTTATACAAGACACAACCAGCCGACACGTGTTTCGTCGGGGAAGAATGACTCCATGACTCTTCAGGGCTGATAAAAATAGAAAGAATGTATTACATCCAATAGCCGGTGATCAAATCGACCCGGCTTGGTATAAAGTTGCAAGGCCCAATAATAAGATAGAAGAGAAAGTCTGTGTGTTGACTTGTAAGGTAATCTATTCGGCGTGCCGGTGATAATTCCAACCCGGCCGCAGACACAAATCCAAAGTACAAAAAAACGAGTCTTGAAGAAGAAAGCTTGGTCAGAAAATGTCCCTTATGTAAAGGTGCCGCAAATGAAAAGTACTGAAAGATCCCAGAATCGTTAATTAGGATCCTATGTGGACGAAATCCAACCGATATGCGGTTCACAGTACAAGTCACAATGCTAATGGTTAGACGGCAGAACACGGGTGCGTGTTCTCCTTTCTTGTAGTGAAAAGAAAGGACGAATGTACGTCCTGACAGCACCTCCTTCCTCGTGTGTGTGATGTGATGTGATCACATGGCACAGGCATTCAAGGTCCAACCCTCAATTGGACATGCTCCTTCTTCACAAGAAGAAATCAGCGAGTCAGACTGCGCCCATTCATCAGAGCCCAATGACCTGCTTTGCAGAGACCTCCAAGGATCATCCCTCAGCCCCACTGTGTTGAACATCTACATGACACCACTTATGGACATCATCAGATCCCATGGCATCTCAATTATCTCCTATGATGATGACACCCAGCTCATCCTTTTCATATCAGGCAACTTCTCCACAACTAGATCCAACTTCACTGAATGCATGATCCGAATAGCGGAATCGATGAAAACCAACTGCCTTCAACTAAACATGGGTAAGACACTAGAGCTTATCTTCAGGAACAAAAGCTCCCCATGGGACTCTTCTTGATGGCAATCAGAGCTTGGTCCGACCCTATCACCCTCCAACCACGCACAAAACTTGGGAACCATATTAGATGGCAAACTTAACATGCCCGCTCAGGTGAATCCAGTTTGCTCCACCTGTTTTCACATGCCATGCTATGCTAAGCATCCTTAATAAAAACTTCATATTGATTTCCAAGAGCACCAAACGCACAGTCACTGAAACCCTAATCACCAGCAGACTTGACTAGGGCACTGCTCTCTATACCAGAATCCCTAACCACCATCCCCACCACCTTCAGGCCATCCAGAATGCTGCTGCCAGTCTCGTCCTCGACCTCACCCGGTACACCCACATCACACCTTACCTGAGAGATCTCCACTGGCTGCTGATGCACAAACTATGCCAATTCAAACTCCTCTCTCATGCATACAAGGCACTACACAACATTGGACCAGCATACCTCAACTCCCACCTTAACTTTTAGCAGACACCTAAGCTCCACCTCCCTCTCTCTCACACACACACCCTGCATCTGCAGTAGCAGAACAGAAGGACCAGCTTTCTCATACCTCACACCCAAAACATGGAACAACCACCCTCTCTACCTAAGGGCCTCCTCCTTGCTTCTGGAATTCCGCAAGAAGCTGAAGGCCTGGCTCTTCAACAATTTACCTTGCGGATGACCTTCTCACCTGCACCAGCTCCTGGATACCCCTCTGGTGATTAATCATGCTTTTCAAATCCACATCGCTGTGGATGAGAGACTCAGACAACGCTTTGAAGAGCAACAGCTTTCCAGAAGTAGGCATAAGATTGAGAGGTCAGTCACCGTCCAAACGGGCACATGTGTGCCAGAGACACATAACGCCTTAAAAAAGTTTGAAGAATACATGCAAAGCTCCACCTCCACCACAAACAAGTGTGTTTTTGAAGATTTCCTTTGGGAGACTTTTTCCCGCACATTGGAAAATGACACAAAATCTCAAGTAAAAGTGACACAGACACTCTGGCGCAAGATAACCCACAGAAGCTCAATCGGTTCAGGTCCTGAGGAGACCCACGCCCAAGGCCCAATAGAGGTTCGAAACACGTTGACCTGTTGTACCTGTCCAAGCTAGTGAATTAGAAAATGTAATATCAGGCTAACCCCTCTTTTTTCATTTGTTTAAAAGAATCTGATGGATACTAGCATCATGGGTGCCTGAATAATATTCAGTTTGGTCAGTGCCATGTACGGGGTTGTCTGTTCTAGAAAATTCAAAAATTTGAGTTCCAAAATATTTTCCCAACCCTCACTTCTGGGTTTCTTTTACTTTTCCTGTCATTTTTCTGTAAATCCTTTTCGTTTGTGTTATTCTTTTATGTACCAAAGAGTAGGAAACCTGAACTTGCACATGTACTAATTCATTTTTCTTCCTGTTCCTTTTCTTTGTGAAATGTGATGTTTAGTGTTGTATCATATATGTGAGTTATGAGTAATTTTATATGTGTTAAATTTTTTATGTAGTCTATGTGAAATGGTTTAACTGTTCATTGGATTATAACATGAACGGATAAAGTTTTGATGAAATTGAATTCACACTGTTTACAAAACAAAAAATAAAAAATAAAATGTTTCAGTCACTATGAGTGTCACATGTGATTGGTCAAAAGAATTTATATAGTGAACAATGAGTACTGGCAATCGTGTTGTTAGATATAGTAATACAAATCCACATGGCATAACATAACAACTAACCAGAATATTCTTAATGCCTCTAGTATTTACAATATAGTCCTCCAATCTATCGGAACAGTGTGCCGCATTTAAGCAGCTGAAATATTTATAAGCAGTTGCCATAGATTGCCATCGCATTTTCTGTCCCCTGTGGTCAGGGGATCACCATCAGGGAGCCTTGCGTTGCCTGGTGGAATGTCACTCTAGCAGCGTTTTACACTAAACGTGGACTGCTCAACAGACTGTTCGGGTATTTCCTTACATGGCAAATGTGAGCATGGAACAGCAGCACAGACTGTGTTCTTTAGCATTAGGTGTGTGTTGGTCTGGCTTGACAGTGCAGTTCCTGCAAACCTATTGTTACTAATTCTTTAAAATATTCATGAAATGTCCTTGCAGGCTTTGGATCTTCCCAGAGAAGCATTACTTTCGCCTCATGCTATTGGCTGTTTTGTAACTCCCATGGAGTGCTTTCATTACAATCCACGAGAGTCTATTTTACATCACAAGGTTCTTTGAATCATCACACAAACTATTTATTTCATACATGCATTTTATACAGAAAGTAATCATGTTTTGTTTTATCATTTGAAGTGGGCTCTAATTAAAAATACTTTAGTGCAGACTCAAATACAAGCCTGAACTTATGGCTTTGCCAGTGCTTGTTTTGCTCTTAGAGATGCTCTTCAGGAGGAACTTAGTTCAACAAGTCTGGCACCTGCATAGGACTAGCCCTCCAACTTTTAATGGAGTCTAAACCCTCATTAGACTGTTTGTTTTAATAAGTCAGCCCCCGCTTGTGGTCCAGCTTTTCACCATACATGCCTGGGTGAATCTCAGATTTCTGTTTAGCCGCCTCCTGTGCATCCAGCTCCTGCAGAAGTGGAGATGAGCAACAAAGGTCTCTCATGGACACCAGCACAAACTGTTAGACGGGTATGCACTGCCTGTTTTTCACTACCAGGACACTTAAAAATTAAAAGTACATGTCCAACTTTTTAAATACACTACACCTTGCAGTGGGCTATTTTGGTCGCACCCTGGGTATGACTTATATGTATTACAAGTCATCAACAGGTCCTATTCAGTTGCACAGGAGACCTGCGTTTCCCTTGCAATGCCTAAAAAATATTTATCTGTTCAATCAGATTTTCAGCTTATTTATTAATCTCAAACGTTCTTCAATTGGTTCATCAAGGTATTTTGATTTCATTATTGGTGCAAAGGAGGGAGGAGTCACATCTGTGATCTATGCAGTGTTCGGGAATTTACACCAAACACCCAATCACTAATTTGAGTTCTTCCCAAAACTTAAAGTCAGTCATTGTAGCTGGTAATTGTACATACCTAGGGCCATATGGATCAAAAAAGAGTTTTGCAATTCTCAAATTGCGATTTTTAGAGAATCGCAATAAGAGAATCGCAAAATGCAATGTATGTAGGATTTGCAAACATTTTTGCGAATCCTACATATTCCTTATTTGCGAATCACAAATTGAGATTCGCAAATAAGGAATATCTTCCCATTCATTCCCACGGGCTAGGAGGCCCTTAGGAATGAATGGGAAGATATTCTCAATTTGCGATTACCAATTAGAGAATAGCAAATTGAGAATGCAATTTTAAGGTTGCGAGGGTGCCAAAAGGTCACCCTGTTGCACCCCTGAAATATGCATGTGTGCACATTTTGCGCACATGCATGTATGTTTGACATATGGCACTTTTAAAAAATCAAAAAAGTGCTCTTTTAAAGAAAATCACAAATTACCACCAACTTGAAGTTGGTGGTAATTTGCAATTCCTTATGGCCAAATAGCAAATTTCTGGTGTTTCAGAATTTCATTTAAGGAATCGCAATTTGCAATTCCTTAATTGCATTCACAAAATAGAGAATCGCAAATTTTGCGATTCTCTATTTTGCAATGGCCTTTAGGGATGATACATCCCAAAAGGCTTTTTCTCATTCGCAATTCTCAGACTCTGCTTGTTTGCAAACGGGAAAAAGGCTTGATACATATGGCCCCAAGTTCTGGGATCTGCTTTTCCTTTGTGGCCGCTCACATTCTAGCACCCTGCTGTGGCAGAGGCATAGATGTGATCATAGAGTTTCATTAAAAATACGTTTTTGTCTTCTGCTCTTTCTGTTTTTATCGTGCCAACGGAGACGCAGTATGGCAATTGAATTTGAGGCTGCAACTACAAAAAAAATGATTCCGCATGCTAAAAGCACTTTTAAAGAGAATGCTTGAGTGAATCCAGAAAGAGGTTTGATCATGAAAGACATATTTATTAATGCACACTGTAAAGACTGTTGTCATGGTCTGTTGCCCACATGAGACATTACCACAGCCAAAATAATGGTAAAAATGATAATCAGGCAATTGGCAGCAATTGTGATAATATTCATTAAATTTACTGCAATGTAATAGCGCGTGTCTGTTTTACATATTATTTTATGCAGTGGAAAAGCTAGAATGTGTCGTGCTATATGCTCGCATGGTTATATATGGAATTACTAGATAGGGAAGTAGCTACAAATGAAAATGCACATCTTTTAAAAGCATGAAGGATCGAATACAGGGTTGTAGATGTAGATCAACATTTGAGATATTACCGGCTACAGGTGCTTGCCACACTAAAGGTGACTTAAGGGAGAGAGAATCAGAAAAGGCCTGTAGCATCATTGTAGTTGCATATCTCTTTGGAAACAGGAGGTAGAAGTTAATTCATGTTTCAACTCATCCTGTTCACTAGTCAGTTGTAAGTGAAGACTATTTATTGTTGTTTTTTTCTTTGTCTGACATTAAGTGTGCATAGGGCAAGCACGAATAAACACCGACCCATGCTGCCTTTTCAAGTCCAGAGCCTGATTGCTTACATTGATCTGGTGCTGTGCAGTTGTTTACCAGAGATAGGGAATATTTTCATCAAGATTTTCACCGATCTACTCGTGCTGAACTTACAATTTTAAATGACTGACCATTAAAGCAATATTTTGCATCTGTCACTGCATAAATACTTGCAATTTGGAGGGGCAACAGTGTAAAAGTGCAAACCACTTGTGCAGTGGATTTGGCGTATATTTTTGCTAAGGGCAGAATGATGCAAAATGCATTGTGATAACACATCTTGTGAGTTCGTAAGTATCAAGTAAGATCTGTATTTTTCCCCAGTCTCTGTCTTTATATTTTTTATAACTTTCTGTAGCCAATTCTTTCCTCATACAACCTTTCAGTGGTTAAAATGAGGAAGGTTCACTTGCCTCTGGTGAGAACTGAAAACGTAAATCAAAATAAGTACAACAAAGATAACTATTACAATTTGATGAAATCGTCATTCCCCAAACTCCAAAAGTAAAAATGCTTGTCATCCAAGACCAGATCCTCCACCTTTCAGAACTCATCCATTTAGCTATGTTATGTAATCTCTTAACGCTTGTCACAACATTAAATGGTTCAGCATTGACAGGAGCATCAGATTTTCGTTTTCTATGCTGAAGAACAAGTACTCGTTCTCCTTTATTAAATGTAAAGTATTTTGCATGTTGATGCTTTCCTGCATAAACCTTCATTTTCCTCTTATGATCCAAGTCTTTCATGTGGGTTTCTTCCTCAGTATTTGCTCTTGTGTTAGTCCAGTGAGGTAACTTGTTCATCATTGCTCTCATAAACATCAAGATTGCAGGGCTCTCACTTGTAGTCAAGTGAGGGGTCGAACAGTAAGCTCATAAGTCGAATATAAGACAGTTTTAAGGTCGAGCTTTTCTAGTACATCACTCTGGACAGCTTTCATAGGAGCACTCATGAAACGTTTGACAAGGCCAATGGCCTGTGGCCAAAGAGGTGCTCTCGTCTGATGCTTCACATTAAGATGACTGAGAAAATATCTGAATTCTTGACTGTTGAAAGGTGGGCCATTGTCAGACTTTACATCACAGGAACACCCCAGGTTGTGAAGATGCAGTCTAATCTCTCAATTACACATTCTTCAGTGTTAGATGAGAGATATTCTATCAATGCAAAACACGAGTATTCATCAATGATCACCATCATGTGATGTCCATTGTCAAGTGGACCAAAGACGTCAACAGCAATTCTTTCCTATGCATGTGTTGCCAACTCTCACATGTTTAAGGGGTGTTGAGTGGCTTTCAATGACAGGCAGTTACATAGATGACAGGCCTTTAATTCTCTTTCATCTCTCTCGTTGAGATGTGGAAACCAGACTCGGTCTCTGAGGGCTCGTTTGGTGGTAGCCATTCCATGATGTCCTTAATGGGCCACTTCAATTACTAGTTATCACAGACTACAGAATGGCCTTTCTCGAATACCTTCCTGAGTAACTGACATTTTTAAACTTCTGATATTCACTGTCACTGGTAAGAGGTTGAGGGTGTTGGTACCAAGACTGATGTGTAATGTCTTTCAATGTAAACATGTTACTATCTTGATTCGTGGCAGTTAAAATTTGTTCCAACAAAATGACAGCTGGGAGTGCTTGATTTCACTATGAAATTTATGTAGACTTAAGCTGTCTTACAATGAGTGCCAGCGCATGGTAGAGGTACTCGTGAGAAGTAGTCAGCCGGGTCCTGATCTTTCCCTGGACGGTGCATGATGGGGTAGTTGTATTCTTGCAATCGCAGACCCCAATGTTCAATGCAAGGAGGCATTTTTGCCTTTGGATTGCCAAATATAGTCAACAATGCTTGATGATCTGTCATAAGCATGAAAGAATTCCCATACAAGAATACACAGAAATGTTCACAAGCCACCGTGGCTAAGCTTTCGTTCTGAAGTTGTGAAAAAAGACATTTAGTTTGGGGCAAACTTCGACTTGCATATGCCACAATACATTTTAGAGCATTCAGTTGTCCACTGTGTTGTGCAAGGATGGCACCTAACCCGACAGGGCTAGCATCAACAACAACCTCAGAATGAAGTTTGGATCAAAAGTATGCAATTTCAGTAGCGTTCTCAATAGCTTGTTTGATTTTCTGGAAGCTTTGTTAACATTCATGTAACCAGAGAAAGGAAACATTCTTTTTCTCGTCGTGTCTCTTATTGGTGCACAGACAATGACACAGTCTTGTATATATCTAGAGCAATAGCTGGCCATGCCAAAGAATTAATGTAACATGTAAAAATCTTGTGGGGAACTGGCAGTAGACAGCACTTGCACTTTATCTGGATTGGGTGTCATGCCCTTATCAGAAAAGATATGGCCAAAGAATTTTAATTTTGTCTTGTGGAACTCATGTTACTCGGCATTCAAAGTTAACCTGGCATCAGCGAGCAACTGACACACTTGTGTGAGAGCTTTGTGGTGATTCTTCTGTGTAGCTCTGAAAACCAATATGGCATCACTATACTTGAAAGCATTCATGACATGCTGTATGATATGTCAAATGATATCTTTAAATAGCTATGCAGCTGATGACACACCTAAACTGAGGGCCTGATATAGATCTTGGCGGATGGGTTACTCCATCACAGCAGTGACGGATATTCCCGCTGCCAAAATAAAAATCCCATTATATCCTATGGGACTTATATTTCGGTGGACAGGATATCTGTCACTGTTGTGATGGAATAATCTATCCGCCAAGATCTAAACTAGGCCCTTAGTCTTTTGTAATTAAAACAGACCAACCTGTGTAGAAAAGGTTGCAATATAACTGCAATTCTCCTTGAGTTCCAACTGATAATATCCTTTATTCATATTAAGGCGAAAGAATATAATTGGACCATTCAATTGTTTTATCATGTCAGCAATGTGAGTACCTGGCTGTCGTTTTCTTTCAATTGCCTTGTTTACTTGACGAATATCCACACAGATGCATACAGCTCCTGCACTTTTCTTTTTCAGTTCTACCACTATGAGAGAAACCCATGGAGCTGGACCAGTGGTACACCAATGATATCGTGTTTGAGTAAGGATTTCAGTTATTTTTCAACAGCCTCCAGTAAGTGAAGGCAATTTATTTGTGTCTTTGAATAATAAAACGGACATACTCATTAATGTGTAATTGGACTTTCATAGTCTTGAGTTTTCCTAGCCCATGAAACAACAAAGGGAATTTACTTACTATTTTGTTTTGAACATTCATGTTATTGTTCACAGATATCAGTTCCATATCAGCAGCTGTGCTGAAGCTGAGTAAAAAGGCGCTTGACACCTTACCTTGCAGTACATGAATGGGTGCTGGTACTTTTGTTTTCTTTTGTTTCATCGGTGCTACATATTAATCTTGACTTTTAAGGGGTGATGATGCAGCCAACGTAAATACCACAATTGTTGATGGCATAAGTCATGTCAATGGCAACAGTTCATTTTAATTCTCCTCAGACATACTTTTTAGTGGCGTACCACTATTATTATGAAAGGTGTTGAAAAACCATTGACTTTTAGTGTTAGTTTTGGCCAATGCTTGAAAGATTGTGGTTCTTTGTCGTGTCGACTTTTCTTGGACCAGTATTTTTCTTCATATGCGGCCAGTCCAACATGAACGCAACAGTTGAGTAAATAGGATAATTATAGACTTGAATCAGTACTGTAATGCGAGTGTCCAGCCGGACAATCAATTTAATAAATCAAAAATGTCATTTTTGATTTATTAAATTGATTGACCAGGGCCTCAAACGATTTCTGACAGGTGTCAGTCCAAATCACCTTCCTGGGATGCTTCCTTGAAGTCAGTGCTGTCAAGGGGGCAACAATGTTGCCATACCCCTTGACAAACCTCCTGTAGTACCCAGTGAGACCTAGGAAGGCTCTCACCTCTGTCTGGGTTTTGGGCGACTCCCAATTCAGGATGGTTTCTATCTTGGGTTGGAGGGGTGCCACCTGGCCACTCCCAACTTGGTGCCCCAAGTACACCACTGAACCCTGCCCGATCTGGCACTTACTCACCTTGATCATGGGGCCTGCCATCCGCAGCACCATCAACACTTCCCAGAGGTGGCGCAGGTGTTCCTCCCACGTGGAGCTGAACACTGCGATGTCATCCAGGTAGGCTGCACTGAACGAATCCAGCCCAACTAACACCTGGTTGACCAACCTCTGGAAGGTGGCAGGGGCATTCTTCATCCCAAGGGCATAACCCGGAACTGGTAATGCCTATCAGGAGTGGAAAATGCTGACCTCTCTTTGGCCCCATCGGTCAAGGCGATCTGCCAATACCCAGACGTCAAATCAAACGTGCTGAGGTAGTTGTCAGCCCCTAGCCGATCTATGAGCTCATCAGCTCTGGGGATGGGGTGTGCGTCAGTCCTGGTGACCGAATTGAGTCCTCTGTAGTCCACACAGAACCGGAGTTCGGGTGTGGCTCCCGGCGCTGCAGCCTTTGGGACCAAGACCACTGGGCTGGCCCAAGGACTGCTTGAGGACTCAATTACCCCAAGGGCAAACATCTTGGAGACCTCCTCCTTGATGCAGGCCCTTACCCTGTCAGTCACCCTGTAGGCCTTGTGCCGCACAGGCGTACTGTCCCCAGTGTCCACATCATGGACACACCAATCAGTGACACCAGGAATCAGGGAAAACAGGTCAAAGAATTGTCCCAGTAACTGGCGACAATCGTTCTGTTGCTCAGGGGTCAGGGTGGAAGAGAGGATGACACGATCCACTGACCCATCTTGCTCCATGGCTAACAGGAGGTCAGGAAGAGGCTCGGTCTCCTCCTCCATCCCAGCATCTGCCGCTAATAGCATGCCCACTTGGGACCTCTCCAAGTGGGGCTTGAGGCGGTTGACATGAAGGACCCTCAAGGGGTTCCTTGGAGACCGCAAGTTCACCAAATAGGTGACAGGGCTCTTGCGCTCCACAACCTCAAAGGGACCGGTCCACTTATCCTGGAGCGCACAGGGCTCCACTGTGGCCAAGACCCATACCTTCTGTCCAGGCTGAAGCTCTACCAGAGTGGCATTCTGGTCGTACCACCGCTTCATCTCCTCCTGGCTGGCTTCCAGGTTTGCCTCGGCAAGTTCCCTGAAACACCTAGTTTGGTTTCTGAAGGCTAGCATGTAGCTATATACATTCTGGGGAGGTTTCTTAGGAGATTGCTCCCAGCCTTCCTTGACCAGACTTAGAGGTCCTCTCACTGGGTGTCCGTACAGAAGCTCAAAGGGGCTGAACCGTAGAGACTTATGTGGCACCTCTCTGTAAGCAAAGAGAAGGCATGGTAAGAGGACGTCCCACTTACACCTCATGGGGTTCCTCGAGACCCATTATCATGCCCTTTAGGGTTCGGTTGAATCTCTCAACCAACCCGTTTCCTTGGGGGTGGTAAGGTGTGGTGAACTTGTAGGTTACACCACACTCTTGCCAAAGGGATTTCATATGTTTAGATGTGAAATTGGTACCCCGGTCAGACACCACCTACGGAGGGAATCCCACTCGGGAGAAAATTCCCATCAGCGCACGTCCCACCATGGGGGCCGTCACTGTCGTCAGAGGGATGGCTTCTGGGTACCGGGTGGCATGGTCCACCAGGACCAGGATGAACCTATTGCCCATCGCTGTCCTGGGGTCCAGTGGCCCTACAATGTCAATCCCCACTCGCTGGAAAGGGGTACCGACCACAGGCAATGGCTGGAGTGGAGCCTTCTGCTTCCTTCCACTCTTCCCACTTGCCTGGCAAGTCTGGCAGGTCCTGCAGTGAGTGTCTGAACTACTGCGCATTTGGGGCCAAAAGAAGTGGGTGACAAGCCTTTCAAAGGTCTTGTCCTGCCCCAAATGTCCTGCCAATGGCACATCGTGAGCCAGCCCCAGTAGGAAGGCTCTGAAGCGCTGGGGTACCACCAGCACACGGGCTGACCCAGGCTCAGCAACCTTAGGCTCAGAATACAGGCGGTCGTTCTCCCAGTAAATGAAATGTGTTCCAGACTGATCACCATTGGCCTGGTCTGCAGCCTGCTGCTGCATACCCACGAGAGAAGGGCACTATTTCTGCTCCCTGCAGAATTCCTCCCTGGAGGGTCCTCCTTCTTGCTGCCAATGGGTCAGCTCAGGCAGGTCCCCAAGTTCAGCTATCTGTTCCCCTGTAGGTTCCAGGGCATCCCCCTCAAGGTCTGCTTCCTCCTGGACCGTGGGAACTTCAGGGGCTGGTTTCCCGCACCCCCTGCCTCTTCTCCCTAAGGCCGGTTCCTGGGCCTCCCTCTCAGGATCCAGGTCCTCTTGATCACCTCTTCTCGCTGTCATGGACCGTGTGGTGCCTCACGCCCAATCTGGCATACCCAACAACTCCAGGTGAGCACCCCGCTCCACCTTAGCCCAAGGTGAGCTCTCCAGATCGTTCCCTAACAGACAGTCTACAGGCATGGCGGGCCTCACAGCTACCTGAAGAGTACCAGAGACCCCCCCCACTCAAAGGGAACCTGAGCCACCGGGCAGTGACTCTCGGTGTTGTCGGCGGCAACAACCGGATAGAATGCTCCTGGGACAACCTGCTCCTGAGACACCAGGTGGCACTTGACAGCCGTCACACTGGCTCCTGTGTCTGTGAGAGCTTCCACCCTATGGCCATTTATGGTCACCCACTGCCTGTATTTTTTAGTGTTCTCAGGCAGCTGGGTTTTGGGGACCACTTCACAGTCTCCTAATAAGACCAGGGACATTTCTACTGAACCCCACCCACCTTGGACACCTATCTCTCCACCCAGGGCTACACTAGCCGTCTGCCGGGGGGTTGCACCAGGGGGTGCTGGTTTACCAAACTGGTGACACTTGGGATCATTGGCAAAATGACCCAGCTCACCACATCTGTAACAGGTTGGGGGCCCTCTTTGAAGAGGGGTACCTGTCGGGGCCCCAGTCGGTTTCTGGGGTGGGGGAGGCTGAGAACCTTTCCATTGGTTCCCTTGGGGATTACTTTGGGGCCTCCTCTGGAACTCCCTCTGTTTACCCTTGTCCCCCCCGCTCTTCTGCTGGGGACCCTGCCCACCTTTGGTGGAGTCTCCCACGGGACCCTTGTGGACCCTGGTACTGACACCGCGGTCCGCCTCCTCAGCAAGCTTCCTAGTGTTAGTCAGCCTACTATCAATCAGGTGCTGGCGTAGCTCAGGAAAACAATTACTGGACAAGTGCTCCCATGCCATTAAATCAAGAAAATTATCAAACTTGCTACCCTTCACCCAACCATCCAGTGCTCTGCAAAATAAGTCACATACTCCACATACGTACTATTGGGAATCTTAGTGCAACCCCTGAACCTCTGTCTATACCTTTCAGGGGTTAACCCATACCTAGCCATTAAAGCATCCTTCATATGGGGGTAAGAGTTATGCGAATCTGAGGGCAATTCTAGCAGTGTGTCCCGCCCTTCACTCAAGAACCGCCCCCACAACCCTGCTCCCCAATCCTTCTCAGGGACCCAGTGGGAGGACATGGCTACTTCGTAGGGTTTGAACCACTGCCCTATGTCATCATTTAAAAAAAATTCCTTCACTACATCTTTGGGTATGTACACTCTGGACTCTACCTGCACTGGGGGTGTGCTGCCACCAGAGGGAGTGCTTCCCAAGCCCTGGGCTTTCAACTCCAGCTCCCTCATTTTCATCTCCTGGTCCATTTGGCTTTTTCTCTCTTCCATTTCCAGCCTTTTGTGTTCCATTGCCAGTTGTCCATTTAGTTTCGCCATCTCTATCTCATGAGCTCTGGTTTCCTTCCTGTCTGCCAACTCATCTGGAGATAGACTTTTACTAGAAACACTGCTACCTGCAGGGGAAGAGGTTCTCCTTCCTCTTAGACCCACTGGCCCATCCAGCTGCTCCTCTGCATTGTTATCATCAGTGGCATTCCTTGTTTCTACCCAGGCCCTCAGCGCCTTGTAGAACTCTGCCTTGTTTTTACATCCAGTAGTGCAAACATTAAATTTCTTGCAAAAGAATTTCAGCTGTAATAACTTGCAGCTTTCCAGTTTCTGTTCTTCCCATTCAAATTCAGTATTAACAGAGACTATGGATGCTGCTTTCTCCACCATGGTTAAGCTTGGCAGTGCTCAAAAATAGACCGTCCCAAAAAGAAATCTACCAACAAGTATTGGTTGTGTTTAACGTCTGCACTCACTAAGTAGTGTTCACCAATTACTGTACATGAGTCACAAATGCAAGTCCAGAATCCTCAACGCTGACCACCAATGTTAGAATCTGGGTTCTCTGGTTGGCACAGGTAGGTACTTGTGACAAGCAGGGAACCTTTCCTCTAGTCAGGGTTAGGGGTTACACTCCTAAAATAACCCCTGCTCACCCTCTAGGTAGCTTGGCGCGAGCAGACAAGTTTTATCTCAGAGCGTTATAGGTTAAGCATTTGTGAACACATACAGTAACCAAGTGACAACACTACAGATGGACACCACACAGGTTTTTATATTAAAAATAAGGATTCTTTATATAGAGTTACCACAAGACCATTAAACGACAAAAATACACAATAATGTTACTTTAGATGGTAGAAGTTTGCTTAGTTCTCTTAAGTTCTTAAATGCGACACTTTAAGTCAATGTACCTTAGATGCGACACGCAGGGCAACGAAAGTGTTGCAACGATGCTGATGCGATGAAGTTTTTGGTGCAAAGAAATAAAGACGTGAAGATCTTCCAGATGCGTTACGCTTCTCCGATGTTGCGAGAAGACTCGTCTCGATGCGTCGGCTGCAGCGGCGTCACCCCTTTACGCGATGCAACGACAGCGGCCTTGGCAGCGGCACTCTTCTCCGACGTTTGCGAGAAGCGTTTGCTCGATGCGATGCTGCAGCGGCGTCACCCCTTTACGCGATGCGACAACAGCAGCTCCGACGGCGGCACGCTTCTCCGTGGATGCGAGGTGCTTTTCTTGATGCGGTGCAATGCGACAACTACGATGGCTGCGATGGTGACACGCTTCTTCCTCGATGCGAGACTCTTCTCTTGATGCGGTGCAATGCATCAGCTACGATGGCTGCGATGGCGACACGCTTCTTCGGCGTTGCGAGACACTTCCGGAATGATGCGAGACGCTTCCGCTCGATGCGAGGCTGCAGCGGCGACACCCTTTGCGAGATGCGACGACAACAGCTCCGACGGCGGCACGCTTCTCCTTCTTGAGTCGCGCTTCCAGCTCCTTGCGACACGCAGTCCCTCAGAAGGCCCAACAACAGCAGCAGGCACTTCCAAAGAACTCTGGGGAGCTGGGGGGTGAAGTCCACTGGTCCTGGGACTTCGTTCAGGGGGCAAGCTCAGCACAAGCCCTTGGAGATCTTTTAAGCACAAGTTGAAATAAAGTCTTTGTAGTCTTTCTCCTCTCCTTCCAGCAGCAAGGCAACCACTGCAGGCCAATCCCCCAGGTCAGGGACAGTACTCCTCCTTACAGCTTTCCCAGTTCCTTCTCCTCAGGCAGAGGTTCTTCTTGTCAAGCAGGATCTAATTTCTTGGGAGCAGGGTCCCAATACTTATACCCCTAATTCCGTTGATCCTCTGGGGTAGAGGGGCCTTTGCCCAGTCCAAACCAGTTCTTGAGCACTTTGTTGACATGACTCTGCCTTTCTATTCAGGGTGCAGGGCAGAGACATCAGCCGCTCCACAGGAGGTGGAGCCAGTATTGTGGTGGCAGAGCACAACCCTATTCAGAGTCCAGGTGCACTCCTCCCACCCATCTGGATGTCAATCTCTCTATTCACCACCAGGCTACCTAGCCCTGCCCCTCTGGGTTTCCCCAGCCCTGTCACTCACACAAACCAGACAGGCAGATACACATCATAGCAGAGGCGGGCTGAAATGGTTAGGCAAACAAATACACACTTTCTAAAATTGGTATTTGTAAACACAGAATATTAAAATAAACTTTACTAAAAGATGTATTTTATTATTCTGAGTTCAGGCATACTAAACTCGATTTTCTACCATGTTCCCTGGGTCTGTTAGGATCATAGGATGTAACAATTCTAACAGCCCATTCTGGCCTATGGAGAACAGGTAGCCTTACAATAGTGAAAAACGAAAATGGCTGTAATTCACTATTAGGACATGCCACACACATCAGGGCTTGTCCTACCTTATGCTTACAATGCACCCTGCCCTTGGGCCTACCATAGGGGTGACTAATATGAAGTTAAGGGAAGGTTTTGGGACTGGGAAGTGGGTGCACTTGCCCAGTCAGCATGACAGTACCAGACTGCACGCAGGTTCTGCAATGGCAGACCTTAGACACATTTTACTAGGCTGCTTCTGTGGGTGGCACAACCAGTGCTGCAAGCCCACCAGCAGCATTTGTATTTACAAGCCCTGGGCACTCCTGGTGCACTTTACTGGGGTCTGACAGTAAACCAAATAAGCCAATCATGGAATCCAACCAACATATACATTTTAAATAGGGAGCACTTGCACTGTGGCACTGGTTGGCAGTGGCACAGTGCTCTGAGCAGCTAACACCAGCAAAACACATGAGGCACAGCGACAAAAAGTGGAAGGGAGACTCACGCCAAGGTGCCAGGTCTAACACCTTTGCTTTCAGGAGAACTTTGGAGTTGTTCTGAGCCACCACCTGGCAGCTTTGGTGATGTGCCACTTAGGGTATGGACAGATCTGCAAGCAAAGCCCCTCGTTCTTCCTCTGAGGTCATTTCCCCCAGCTCTGTGGCACATTGACTCTCTTGGTACAGTTCTGGTACGCAGATGACCATTTCTTGAATTAGAATTTCATTGCTTATAAGAGAGTCAAGTACTGACTGACACCTTGGTTAATCTCTGTCTTACTGTGCTTCTGATTGCAGCATTGTCACTCTATATAATTCATGACTTTAGGTCACATAGTAGCATAGTACCTCTCTTTGCGGCTTTGCCAGCAGGATTTGGCAACAACGTGCAAACATCTTAGGGAAACTTTCGTTATCTTCAAATGCTTTACATAGACTTGGGCTGCGCTTTGACTTCCCCTACACCAAATGTCAATTACGCACCTCAACAGAGGCACACGTGACACGAACAAACAGTTTGCTAGACCACGGCAAACTCTCTGGGAGAGTACAGTCAATCTTTGGTTTACTTATTCCCTATCCCATCACCAGTTGTAGCATTCTCCCCAGCCCGGATACTCGCCAATGCCTGCATTCACTTCACTGTGCTCTAATGCTTACATCACAGTTCTACGGAGTCCATCAAACTTACAAGACACTACAGCCTAGTCTTGGTAAGCTGAGAAGTTTCTGAAGAACCAAGAGATGGTGGTGTGTAAATTAACAAAATGCTAATACAGTGACACTCCAGCATTCATCCTGACCAAATGATCACCCAAACATTGAAACCCAAACCTGTCACATCCATCATATGAATCATAATTTGGCATTCATTGATTCAAGTCACCTGTTTCAAGTGCTGTTTTCATCTACGCATCTATGCTTTTCGTTTTCCCCTATGAAAACTACATGCATAAGCTTTGCAGTGCAGTCTTTTGTGCCTTGACTTGTTATGTTATGTTATGTTAATGGTTTTTATACCGCGCACAGCTGCCCCAGCAAAGGGGCGTCCTGGCGCCAAGAAAGGTAAACACAACATCACAAAAATGCAGCAGAGTCAGTTGATTTTATTAAAAAGAAAAGTTTTGATGACACGTCTGAACCTGGTTAAATCTTCCAAAGCACGGATGTCATTAGGGAGAGCGTTCCAAAGCTTAGCGGCTACTAATCGGAAGGAGTGGCCTCCAATCCTACTCAGCAAAAAGCGAGGAACAACAGCCAAATTCTGGCCCATCGATCTCAAAGAGCGAGAGGGGACATATGGAGTCAGAAGGTTCATGAGAATAGGTGGGGCCATGCCTTTCAAAATTTTAAAGGCCAGGCAGAGCACCTTAAACTCAATCCGCCGAGCAACAGGCAACCAATGGAGTGTTTGCAATGCTCTGGACACTGAGCAACGTTTGGGCAGCCCAAATATCGCTCTTGCGGCGGCATTCTGCACTCGTTGTAGCCGCAGAAGTTCAGCCTTGTTCGTGCCTGCTAGCAGAGCACTGGCATAATCTATCCTGGATAGTACCGAGGCCTGGACCACAAGCTGTCTAATGGGGGCATCGAAGAATTTAAGCACCGGTCTGATGCCCCTAATAATGCCAAAACAAGAGGCAGCCACCCTCTTAGTCTGGCAAGTGAAGCTAAGTAAAGGGTCCAGCCAGACCCCGAGATTTTTTAACTCCATAGCAGGAGAGGGGATCATTCCTAACTCGGGGGGCCACCAGCTGTCATTCCAACATCCAGGTTGCTTCCCAAACACCATCACCTCTGTCTTCTTTGTGTTCAATTGGAGACAATTACTTCACTTACAGATAAGCATGACAATGCAGGGCTAGCAATGGTACGCAGGCATCTTGTTTTGTTCATACATATGGTGTGTTTGTGGTCATTAATTGCTGACTTAGTGTTGATTGCTCACTGCAAAGCCTACGGTTCACTCTAAGGTTGAATTAGATTTCTTTCTATGTCACCATTCACCATGCATTCATCAGGACAAATGGCTGCATCCTCGGTGATTGTTCATCAGTGCAGTGCACAGCAGTCCATTTACAGTTATTAAAATGTGCCCCACACCAAATACAAAAAGGAAAGTTTTTGCTCAATTGTTTTTACATTATAGATATTTTTGTTGTGTTATTTCTTCTTTTGTTTAATCCAAAAGTAAAGTTCATCCTAAAAATCAAGGTGGAAGTCTGGAGAATGATCGCTCACCACACTACGAGGTTGAAGGCCACACTTTAACTGTGCTGTGGATGCAAATTTGCAATCATTCATATTATAGGTCACCCGATTTCTTGACAATATAATTCTTCTAAATTGAAACATCCACTGTTAAAAAGGACTGAAGGTGGGCAAATCTTTTTTGTACAGTGGGTCCGGTATCGTGGCACAGATGTACTCTTTGGAGGAAATACTCTCTTTTTGAAGTCTTTTTGTTCTTAGAGGAAGGGTTAAGCTGTTGATCAAAACACCTTCTTCTTCACTGACATATTCAACCAATCAATCAATAGGATTTGTAGAGTGCAGCTGTATTACCCCTGAGGGTCTTGGGCACTGGGAGAATGATCTGCCCTTTCTCCTATTGCTTGAACATCCAGGTCTTGAGGTCCTTCCTGAACTGCTGGAGTGATGGTGAAGCTCTTAGGTGCAAGGGGAGGATTTTCCAGGTCTTAGCCGCAAGGTTGGAGAAGGAGCAGCCTCCGCTGTTAGCCCAGCAGATGTGACTTGTGCCTGCTTGAAAGAGGAATTTGAAGCGAAGTTTCCCTGTAGGTAGGTGGAAGTTCATTTGAGTTTTGAGTTACACTGGTCTTTTGTTGTGTAGTGCCTTGTAAGTGTGGGTGAGCAGCTTGAACTGGCATCTCCTTGCGACTGTAGCCAGTAGAGTTTCCTGAGGTGAAAGTTGAGGTGAGTCCGCCTAGGGAGGTCAAGGATGAGTCTGGCTGCAGTCTTCTGGATAGTTTCGAGTTTCAACATGAGTTGGGTGGTGGTTCCAACATAGAGGGTGTAGCCATAGTCTAGTCTACTAGTGGCAGGAACTTGTATGACGGTCCGCCTGGTGTTGGGAGACAGCCATCGGAAGACCTTCCTGATCTTTCAGCGGCTGAGGAAGCAGGTGGACGATATGGCTCTGAACTGCTTCTTCATGGAGAACTGGCTATCGAGGATGATGCCTAGGTTGCAGCATGTTCAATTGGTTTGGGAGTTGGGCCTAGCTCAGGTGGCCACCATTCGTTGTTCCAGAGGGTGTCCTTGCGTTTCCCAAAGGTGAGTACTTCTGTCTTGTCGGTGTTGAGTTTGAGACAGTTGTTGTTCATCCAGGCAGCCACGTCTTTCATGCATCTTTGGAACTTGTCCTGGTGGTCATTGGGTCGCTAGTCAGGGAGAGAATTAGCTAGTTGTGTATTGTCCGCGTTGGAGATGATGTTGAGTCCAGGGCCCTAGAAGATGTTGATGATGATGATGATGATAAAAAATTTATATTGCGAAAGACAATAACCCGCAGGTATCAAGGCAATGTTTGCCTGGGTTGTCATGTTTCCGTTGAAGAGGGTTGGACTGAGGGATGATCCTTGAGGTACACCGCAGGTGATGCTCTTAGGGAGTGAGGAGTGGGGTAGAAGGATGACCTTCTGCGTTCTTCCTGTGAGTTAGGATGCTATCCACTTGAGGGCTGCTCCTCGGATGCTGATCTTGTGGAGTATGTTTAGCAGTATGTGGTGTGATACACCTGATCAACATCTGCTTCTTGGCTTTGAAAATGACTGTAGTGAGTAAACTCTATCAACCATGGCTTTGGCAATATTAGTGCCATTTCAGAACTCTGGGCTGAAATCATTCATAGAGTTTTGTGTTAAAATTCTGCCAAGATGTAAGCAGTCATATGTGATTACTCCATGGAGTACATTGAAACTATTGCATAGTGCCGAATGTCATGAAAAGCATATTTAATAGTGAGACCAGCAAATAGCATTCACTTTTACCTCTTTTAAGGGACCCAGTTTAGAGAGATGCACATGTGGTCTATAGCTTGAGCATGTGGTCTGTAGCTTGGCCTTTTGTCTAAACGTTCATTGTGTGGTGGATAAACTGAGCAGCAGTCTCCTTTATTGCTTCGCCAACCAATTCCAGCACTTGGTGGTGCAACTCTGGCATAGCCACAGTGTTAAAATATGTTTATGTTAGAACCTTCAAATTTGGAAAAAAGATTTAGACAAATTGCACAAACCCCTCTCCTTCTGCCAAAGAAAATCAGAGTTCAACCAATTATTTTGGCCAGCTTTTCATTGTATAAACAGACTAGCTCCTGGGTTTGGTGGTACAGCAACTCCATGCTGAACACAGATTTTATTGTTGGTTGTTGTTTTCTTTGGAGGATGTTTCCACAAGTGACATTCGGTTAGCAGGAAAGTCACTCGGGCACTTAAGGATGACTGCATCTGTCTTTCCTTTATGTCATGCAGAGGTTGCACACTATGAGCGACAGTCACAGGGCTACTTCACATGGCATTATCCTCACCACCACCTTCTTAGTTGAATTTTTTCTACTGTCTCACTAGCAGATATCCTTTTGTGGTACTCTTCCCATATGATTGCATGTTGATTTTTCACATGGGCAAGGTCATCCCCAGTGCTGTAATTTTCACCAGGCTTACCACAATGAACTTATTTGTAGCAATGTGAGCCTTCTGCAATATGATTCTCATGAGGCCTATGTGCAGAGGAGACCCAAATTGGGGAAGAGGGCTTTCTTACAAATCCAATACTTGAAAAACTTGTTGAGATGGAGTATTTTAGCTTGTGTCTTGCTTTCCCCAGGGCAGGCTGCAACTGCGGCAGGGGTAGTGGTGGTTGTTGCAGATTTTTGGCTTCATGGAAAGATAGAAGCAGATTTTTTTGGGACTACATAACTCATTTAGTGACTTCATACATGACTGCACCACTTCCAAAGCTTTTGGAATTCTTCCATTCTATCAGTCTCTCATGGCGGAGGCCATATGGAGCCCAATCTATGTCAAGATCATCAGAAGGGGTGCTTGGAAAAGATGGGGGAGCGCTCTCTATTTTCCTTGCAGGAGATTGTGAAGCTGATGTATCCAAAAGAAGAACACTCAATAAAATCTTGCTCAGTAGGAATGCTATTTACTGCTCTGCTCCTACCTCTGGAGATCAAGTGTAGCAGATTGTAGGTGCAGTTGAATTTCCAGTGAAGATTTTGTTTGGCGCTGGGACAATTTTTATTTCATATTCACTTCTCTGAGCCATGACTGCAGTCACTGCTGGGCTGATGGACATCTGCTTTGGTATTGCTGGTGGTGTAGCCGTTGATCCATGGGCGATTCTCCTCCCGGCTTCTTCCAGCTCAGGTAAGGGTGTAGCAGGTGCACAGTGTTGCCAGGAAAAGGACATTGCCAGAAAAAGGATGAGGGCTTGATGCAAGTGATGGTACTGGCAACAGACAAAGACTTCTCATTATGGGTAACTATCTTGACAGGAACCTACTTCTAGGGTGTCAACCTCTTTACTTCTTGTATGGATCAGCAGTAGGAGCAGAAGCACCGAGGAGAGATTGTCGAAGTCAAAGACTGCTCTCAGTCTGTGTCAATAAGTACCTTCTTGTGCACCCATAGGCAATAAAAAAAATAAAGAAGGGAGAGAGTAAGACTTGGGTATTCTTGTCAATGCAATACGTATCATAAATATCAGTCATAATAACAATATATTTCTTTAAAAAAATGAATATATTACTGTTAATATAACTGGTGTTCCTCCAGGGGTCATTGAGCCCCTATTATAGGCTGGGACGAACAGGGATAAGTTTAACATTTAATTATATAATATACATGGTGTCCATCCAGGCACAAGGGTCCTTTATGGGAGGTAGGCAAATATTGGATAATTTAGCTAATAAATAATTGGTGTCTCTTCAGGACCCCTATGGGAGACAGACAAAAAAATTAATCATTCATTATAGAATAACTAATGTCCCTCCAAGGCTCATGTTTTGGATTAAGCAGCTTGGTACACTGTGTTCGGGCAGCAGGTACCATTATGTGAGAGGCTTGAATGAGTGGCATATTTTAACTTTTGCTTTTGAATTCTGCCTAATGCGACTGCTTTTTGTTTTTAATCAATCTTTGAAATGGCCATCCTTGTCTTCTGCACCTTGCACTTTCTGGGGCCCAAATGGCGGGGAAACTTGGTGGCCTGAGAACACATATGCAATCTGACTATCTGGTTGTGATCAGTGACGATAGTCTCTTTTTAATTATTGACAGGTATTCAGCCTGTTGGCGGTCTAGATGTTAGTAAGGCCACATTATTTATGGCTGTCAGTGCAAGGACGTGATAGAGGTTGTACTTAGTGGCATATTTTTACCTTTGCTTTTTACTTCTGCCTAATGTGACTGCTTTTTGTTTTTAAGGAATCTTTTAAATGTTGTCCTTGTCTTCTCCACCTTGCAATTCCATTTCTGATGCCAGAATTGAGGGGGAAATCAATGGCTAAGAACACATTTGCGATCTCACTGTGTTCAGTGCTGATAGTCTCTTTTTTATTTCCAACAGGCATCCAGCCTGTTAGCACTTTAGTTGTTAGCAAGGCCATATTATTTACGGCAGCGGGCTTGAAGACGTGCAGTGGACCTGTGCAGCAGGAGTGCACCTGATGCACCAAGAACGTGCCAAAGGCAAGACTGTCTGCACCCGTCCACGTCAGACTGAAGCTAGGTGCTAGGAACCTCGCCCATTTGGAGGCAGGTAAGCAGATAACCATAAGGTATTCCACAATGGAGCTTGAAAGTCTCAATAAACTACCGGCAGAGGCCTGCAAGCACTTTCTGGACTCAGCTAACTCATCCTGTAGCTATTCCCTAGACTGCACAGAGCTCTGATTTCATCAAACAGAGAATCTAGGAAGGAGAAGAACCAGTAGTTAATGCCAAAATGGCACACCTATCTAGCTAATTGTAGATCGCTTCCTAAGCATAAATTAGAAGAGTTTATCTTTCTCGAGGAAGCTCCGCCTGCCACATTATTTCTTACAGAAACTTGGCTGAATGAGGAAAGTGGACCTGAAATCATAGTAGCCTTGCATCCAGGCCATGCAATGGCAAGTCATGACCGAGTAGACAAGTTAGGTGGTGGAGTAGCAATTATTGTGAAAAAGGACTTAAAATGTACTTTCACCCTAGTGTCAATTCCAGGGAGTGAAAGCTTGGCTTTTTCTGTTAGACTTTCCCATAACTTCACATTCACAGGATTATTGCTATACTGTTTCCCAGGTCCAGCTGCAGAGTTCATGAAGTTGATGCCAGATGTATTAGTTTCCTATAGCCTCCATGCAGCTAACTTTATGGTGTTTGGGGACCTAAATATCCATGTCAAAAACTTGAATGTGTGTACATGTCTCTAATTTCCTGCACCATTAGTCAGTGATCTGCCTTTTCCAGTTTTTCAAGTTCCCTACAACGGCCATACCTTGGTCCCAATTTGTACTAATGTACCTAATTTGGCAGCAGAATCACCCTTACCAACAGTTTGGACTGATAACTATTATTTGTTCCATTTTCAATTGCAATAGTGGGGAAGCCTACACCTAGAGTTGCTTATTTGAAGACCTCCCGGCAATGGTCTAAATTGAATCTGTCATTAAACAAAGAAAGAGCGAGGAAGTGAAAAGCGCTTGTCCCTTTCCCCTAATTATTTAAACCAACCAAAATGAAAGGGCTCACAAACGTTTTCTGCAATCAAAACCATGTGTATGGACAACTCAATGGGTTTTAAAAGAACCCTCACCCACCAACCTAGTTGGTGGCATGCTCATCACTGGGTTTCAACCTGTGTCAAGTGCATCCTAGGTGTGCTTCCACCTGTGGGCTCACCTATTTATTGTAAACTCATCTTGAAGAAGCCAGTCCTAGTTAAGCACACAGGATCTTTCATTTCATATTTAGCATAACTCTGAATTACATCAATCTCCCAAACCTAAGAACATTATAATACCAAAGCTAACCTGTGTTATTGTGTTTTAATACAGTACATTGCAAACTTTGCAACATCGATGCTGAGGTAGGTGTGAGAAGGGCAAAAAACAAAACCACCCATACCTCAGCAGGGTAACAACTTGGCAAAAGTTAACACAACCATCCAGTGCTTTTGAGTTACAAAAATGCAACTTGTCTTCCTTTCAAGATAAACAGCTCTTAATCATCTAGTGATTGGAACTGGTAAATAAAGCTCATGATTTCAAAGGTTTGCAAATAATTTTTTGTTGCTGTGTGACAGATTTAGATACTTCTGCACAAAACTGAAATATCTGAGTCATGGAGAAGCAAGCCACATTATGCAAGGCAGTTCTTATCTGAATTGAAAAGTGCACAGTTGCAGCATCTGCCCGCCACCCAAGCTTCAACCTAATTTTCCGATTATTAAAGTCAAAGCATTAACATTTGATGTAAAACAGGAGAAAAAGGAGAAATAAAGATATGTCCATCTAATGGCTGAACAATGTGAAAGCAGAAAACCTGAGCGAATTCCTATCTCCCAATCTTTTGTTTTTGGTTGAAATATTTTTATTTAATTTTGAAAAAAAGAAAAATAACACATTAAACAAGGCAGAATACACAATGCACAATAACTGTCCTTCCGCATTTGTCTCATATGGCAATTTTCCAGACGTAAATTCCATTGTGTGTTAATCTGTCGTAGAGTTGGAACAAACCGGGCAGACAGAAGGAACAACTCAAATATATAATAATTTCCCACCATCAGGGACATACATTGCATCAATCAAGGCTCCTCTCTCGGTTGTCCTGATAACAATCCCTCACCCTCCACTTCTCCTTCCACCTCCAAGTCATAGTATTTTATCCACGGTGCCCATATCTTCCGAAATTTCCACGGACATTCCCTAGCCCTGTACATCACTAGTTCCGCCACCATATACAAATCGAGACTTGTCCTCCATTCATTGAGTGTCAGTGTTTGTTGAGCCCCCCAATATTTTGCTATATAGCGTTTTGCTACCACTAGCCCCAAGTTAGCTAATATAAGTTTGCGTCTTGGGATAGCCACATCAGTCGGGATTCCAAGGAGTAGAAATCGTGGCTCCAATTCTATTTGGACTGCAAGTATGTTACTCAGTTCCCTCACAATCTTTCCACAGTATACCTGAATCTCTGTGCATGTCCTCAGGGTGTGTATAAACGTTCTGGTTGCTACATGACACCTAAGACATTCCAGACTTTCCGCCTTCCCTATTTTATGCAACCACGCTCTATCAAAGTAGGTGCTGTGGAGAATTTTGTACTGGATGAGACGTAGTCGAAGTTTGATTGCCATTTCCCTTGGATGCATGAGAGTGGCCTCCCAGGCTATATCTTCCAATGCTCCAGTAGTGGTTTCCCATTTGGTTCGGAGTGAGCCTAATTTGTCAGGCATATTGTTGAGTAACGTCTTATAGGTAAATGAAATGGCTTTAGCCAAAATCTCTTCCTGTAGGAGTCGACCCTCTAACTGGGCGTATTTGGTCAATGTCTCCCCATCCAAACCTTCCGCTATCCATGCATGTTTCAGACGGAGGTATGAATATGCCTGAGTGTCATGCAGCTGGTACCTGGCTTGGAGTGTGCTAAAAGAGCCCAACTCACCCCCATCCATGATATCCCCTACTTTGGAAATGCCTATCAGGTCCCAAGTCTTAAAGCCTCGCAGCTTCTCAACCTCAGTCAATCTATTTCCTTCCCACATTGGGGTTTCCCTAGTACACCTTCGGTCCCATTGCATTTGCCATTTGGCGCTTTTCCATGCCTCTAATGTCCTCTGTGTTTCCTGTAACAATTGTCTGCTTCCCCTGCCCCCATAGATATAGTGAAGGTATGTGTGTTCTCTAAACTGTAACCTTTCCAGTCGATAGGTCGAGTGATCCCCTGGTGCGTGAGTCTATTCGTTAATAACTATGAGGTGGGACGCGCTATAGTATGCCCTGATGTCTGGGTGAGCCAGACGCCCCATTATAAGGATTTCTCTGTAAAGTTTAGAGTGCAACGCATGGATGGGCACCATCCCAGAGGAGCAAGCGCAATTCACAATCAATGAGCTTAAACAACATATCTGGAATTTTACGGTAAGTATTTTGTAACACATAGAGCAGCTGGGGAAGAGTAATCATTTTGTACATAGCGGCCCTCCCCATAATGGTCCAGGGGAGCCTTCTCCACCTCTAAACATCTTCCTGAAAATTTGAAATGATCCACCTAATATTGCGTGTCAGGCTCACTGCCTCATCTATAGTGATGTAGAGGCCAAGATAAGTAAACCCTTCGGTCGACCAACGTAGACAACGGGGTATAATTGGGGCTCCACCTCCCCGACTGGATATAGGGATGACTTACTCCAATTGATTTTATATCCCGCATGACTCCCGTACATCTCAAAAATTCGTAGGAATTGAGGAAGCGTCTCTTTTGGGTTTGTCACGTATATTGGTATGTCATCCGCATAGGGAAATATGCGCTTCTCATGTAACAATCGGGAGTCTTCTATGAATCCACCCAACCCCGGGGAAGCTCTATGACAAAGGCCAAGGGTTCCAGAATAAGGGTGAAAACTAGGGGGAGAGAGGGGACAGCCCTGTCTGGTCCCCCTTTGAATTAGCCAAGATTCCGATAAAGCTCTGTTAACACGAACCCTGGCCTCAGGCGCAGTATAGAGCAGCGCCACCCATTCCCTAAAACCAGAGCCAAATCCTAATTTCTCCAGAGCGTGTTGCCTGAAAGACCGTGAACAGTGTCAAACGCCTTCTCAGCAACAAGGGAAAGGTGCAAGTGAGCCTCCTCCCGTTTTCAGACCACATCCATCCAATTAGCCACTCTCCGGAGGTTATAGCGTGTGGCTCATTTTGGCATAAAGCCAAATTGATCTTCGTGAATCGGGGAAGTGATGACTGTTAAAAGGCGTGTCGCAAGTATAATAGCCAGAATTTTGGTTACTATATTCAATAGCGAAATGGGACGATACAACCCACATTCATCTGGGGGTTTGCCGGCTTTGGGTATCACCACCACTGTTGCTGTTCTGAGATCTGCAGGGAGTATTCCATTATCCTTCGAAGCCTTAAACATTTTGAGTAGATGCAGTGCCAGAAGGGCAGTATGTCTTTTTGAAAAATTCCACCGGGAGGCCATTTGGGTCTAGGGTTTTCCCCGTCTTCAATCGACCAATGGCCTCTGTTACTTCTTCCAATGTAATATCTACATTAAGCCCCTCACTCTCCTCTGGGGCGGCAAGGCAAGGGATTTCAATACCTGCAAGGTATCGGGTTATTTGTGTCTTATGAACTCGTGTCTGAGCAGCATAAAGTGTTAAATAGTATTGGGCAAAAGCCCCGGCGATGTCCTGGGGCGTGGTTTGAATCTGGTCTAGTTCCGTAATAGATATAACCCACCCCGACTCTTGTTCTTTCCTACCCAACCATGCCAGCAATTTACCCGCCCTATCTCCAGTCTCATACAGTCGATGTTGGACTGCGAGCTGGTGTGCCCGTGTCTCCTTGGTGACCAATGCATGGTACTCTCTTCTTAGTGACATCAATTTGATGGAGAGTGTGTGCGTCCAATGTGGGGCCCCCCTATTTTCCAGATCTTCCAGCTTACACTCCAGCATCAGGAGCTCCTGAAGTTCCCGCTGCTTTTTATGGGCAATGATGTTTTGGGCTCCATCCCGTATTACCGCTTTGAAAGCTTCACATAAAGTGACAGCCGATTGCACTGACCCAGTATTTTATGGGAAGTAGAGTTCGGTATCTACCCTGATTTCTTTGGCAACTGTTTCATCCTTCAGGGCCCATGTGTTCAGTCTTCATGAGGTGCCTTGCCCCCACCTCTCTTTCCCACCCTCAAATACTGTCTTCCAATCTTGACCACATTTTGTGATCCTAGCCAAATCTCTCTTGTGTTTGATATAATAGGCTGTAATGTTGCACCATGTAAAATAACAATATAGGATGTAGGAAAAGGAGGACCCAAATAGGTTCATGGCAAGGAAATGACCTGTGTGAAAGTTTGGCTACAAGGTCCACCTACCTCCTTACCCTTAAAAGCTCCAAATAGGACGATACTAGAGAAATACGAACACAGTGACCAAATGGGTTAATATGTATGGCATGTATGAATATGGTGAGTGGAAGTTTCACAATTGGTTGCAAACAAATAGGATGTTAACGGGATCCTTGTGAGGTCCTGATGAAAGCCAACTAGCCTAGTGAGGCATTGGTGTGAAGGCTGAAACATGTTGACCCAGGGTTACAGAGGATACTAATTTCATTAGTGCATCCCCACCTATTTTTCACTCCATCAAGGTGCCATCTGAAAATAAAATTAAACCTCAGGACACCCTAGACTATTCTAAATCTAGGATACCTCTCATAACCAAAGCGCTTCCTTGGCTACCAAGGTTGAGGCCACCCAGATACACTAGCTATCTGGATGAGGACTCTATGATGAAGAATACCACTTGTAATTCCAGCGGGTGAGAGCCCTTGTAATATGATAGGGTGATCCCCTCAAGCAAATCATGGTTTAGGTTTGTTCTTGTCATTTTTCCCTGGTTAGGTGATTGGGAAGATGAGCAAATCCTGTATCACTTCTCAGTCACTCCTTCTTGGAATATAGTAATAAGAAACTAAGCATTATATATAATACATTTGACACTTTCATTCATGTGGCTTCTGCATGCCAGCCACACCCTAACCTCATGCACCAAGAATTAAAGACAAAACATCGAGCTCTGATGTGTGAAATAGTAGAAAGAAAGAGATGTACATTTAGTTGCTGAATTGCACAAAGCAAATGGGGAAAGCCTGTGGTCTGTCCTTGACTTCTGCATGCCAGGTGAAGGCTGCAGTGATGATTGAGGGCTGTCATCCTTGAGCAATGATCTACCGAGAAGAGGGCAGTTGCATTGAGCAATGCTGTGACCTGAATAGGCAGTTTTCCTGTGTGCATTGTCACAAACCCAGTATGCCAGGAGTGGGGCCGTGGTGTAGTGAGAGGGATGTCGCCCTGGAGCAGCGTGCAGCTTTGAAGGAGAAGCAAGCCATTGCCCATGAGGATGAGCAATGATTCAACTACCAACAATCCAGGAGCACCCAAGACCTGCCGCCGTATTCAGGGAGCAGGTGGATGCCTGCTGACTCTACCATAACATCCAGCCTTCTGTTCATCACCAGGCCGCAGACGCGAGACTGGGGGCTCATTCTTGACTACAGTGAAATCGGGTAAGATTAAATACTGTACCACCAACACTGGGCTTGATCTGACTGACTCACTACAGCGCATACACACTTTGACTTTCTCAAAGCCATCATGGAAATTCCAAGAACTCACTAGCGGGCCTAGCTGAAATGCTGCCTCACATAAATAGGGAATAACCTTGAATCTTTTACAGGTAAATGGAACTCGAGAGCTGATCCAAGGAAAGCTAGTGTGCCTGCCTTAAGAAGACTGCCTCTATTATTTGCACACAAAGTACATGGGTGGATGTACGGGAACACCAATGTGCCACTCATGTGAAACCTACCTGGCGCATGGTCACGCAAGGCTGCGTAATGGGCTGCCTTGTGCATTTTTGGGGGGCGGTTTCCCCCCCAAAGCCACACAAAAGCTGTCCTATGATGCTATTTCCTCTTTGTAAATGTGCTGCAGAATACATGCAAAGAGAAAATAATGAGAAGAAATGGATATATTTCCTCTTGATACGCAAGCCTCAGGTAGACTCACCAGTTTGGTGCAAACCTATACTTACAAGTCTTTGAAAACAAGGTTTTGTATCAAAATACATCAATGGATGCAGAGGGACCCCCAAGCACCAACCATGTAATGCCTACCTGACGTAAGGAAATGCAAGGCAGGTCAATGTGTAGTACTGTAAATCCCAAAATAGGTTTTGTGTCAGGGTGGTGCCAGAAAAGTGACTGAACCCTGACACAAAATCTGGGCCTCAACTTATACAAAAGTACAGGAAGAAAATTGACAGTAAATCTGTTCTGGTTAATTGGTTGCAAAGACTGTATTTTAAAATAGCTTATTTTTTTTACTCTGCCACTAGGAAAGTGGCACCAGGAAGAAAATTGACAGTAAATCTGTTCTGGTTAATTGGTTGCAAAGACTGTTGTTTAAAATAGCTTATGGGATCAAGGCACCTGCTGCAGAGATCTGTGTGTTCCCAGTAAATCTGAGTGAATAATAATTAGAGCTCTATGTTTTATGGTATTTTTTTTACATTTCCAAATGTATTTAACCATATTTTGTTTTTGCTAATTATATCTGTATTTATCCATATTTATTTTAGGTTTTGTGAAAAAAATGAAGCTGAAACTAGTATATTTCAAAAAAAATTTAACCGATAAATAAGCACTCATGCGTGAATGCCTGCTGGTTTCAGAGATATGAATGCCCGCAGAAGATATGAGAATATGCAAATTTCTTTATCAACCTTGTGCATATCTACTGCTGTTTAAGCCTCTTTACTAAATTCATTTCTTTTTTAACCCCCCCACTTACCTATCAATCCATAAAGCTATTGGCCTGGCAGTCATGGTAGAGAGTATTTAGAATCACACAAAAAGCAACCCAATTTCCGTTTTTATTCACATTTAAAAATAAATACAGACAAGGAAATAAATGTTTTTTTTCTGTATTTATTGGTAAAAATCAGTAAAAATGTAAAACAGGGAGTCTCAATAATAATTGTAAGATAACTCTGGAGGTTAATGCATTTGCTGGAAAGATACATTTTGTCTGGCCTCAGTTTTGACTCAAAGTAGCTTAGAGGGTTAATGAAAAGCACATCATGTAACATGCAAATGACAGATTTTATTTTATGTGGATAAGTAAGTGGGTTACTGCTTTGAACACAGAGATCCTTATGCTACTTGGAGTTGCATTGTAATCATTGTAATATAGCACTGTGAGCTATGGAAGATATGTGACTTCTACACCTTGTAATCCCCCACTGTTTTATGTAACACATCCTGTACAATGACTTATAAATGCATATGATTTATTGTAAATGTATTATGAACGTGTGATGGATAGCACTCTGACACCCTGCATTAGGATGAACAGCGCTATACAATGAAAAATTGTGGTACTTATATTATTTCAATGCCTCCTCAAGGGTAGTAAGCACTATATAAATTACATTTTTTTTGGGTAATGCTGGGACAGACCAACACAGCTGACATCCGTACAGTGCATGCATATCTCATAAACAGAGCCTGAAAAAAGTGAAAAGCTGCCACTCTTAAGTATGTGTGAAGTGCTAACAATGTGTAATCCTTTGTTTCCCCTCTGCTGCATTTCCATCTACGTGTGAGGCTCCTGACTGCTCCAAGCCAGGAGACTCGAACAAAAGGAGGTCTGATGATCCCTCAATCTCGGCCTTTGTTATGGACACAGCAGGAGTCTAAACCAAGAAAGCCTCATCCATCCAACGCCTATGCAGGCATTGCTAGGACATGTGCAAGACCTTCCCAAATCTTCTCGGCGATTTTGTGCACTAGCGTTACTGTTGGCCACTGGCGGATGGTGACTTTTGAAAGTGGTGGGCGCAAAATGATTTTCATACTTCACACAGTAGCGAGTGAACGTAGCGAGTGAGCCCGAACAACCTAAAGGGCGGTTCGGGGGGGGGTTTCCCCGTAAGAAAATTTTGAAAAAAGAGTGGAAAAATTGTGCATTTTCAAGCATATTTGAGAAAGCAGGAAGGTTAATAAAGCAATTGTGAAAGTGCAGTTATTTCATTAATAAAGAGATTTCATATAACACAGGGAGCTGCTTATTCAGTATAACCACAGAGCTTCATAACAGACTTTGAGAAATAATGCATTTCTGAGTACCTCTAAGACTCTGGTGTGCGCTGCAGCCTGCAGCGCTGCGTTATCTTATCAAATAAATAAGGTGGTCCACTGGAGAATCATTCGTCTTTTAAAAACGATTCTATCTTGCAATGCAAAAGTACCTACACAGTCACTTACAAGGCCTACAGCTATTGCACTATTGTACCCAATGCCTGGATACCCTATCGGGTGATTAGCCACGCTTTAAAAAAATCCTTATTGAGTGATTAACGTGTTTGTTTTGCACCAAGCACTTATCAGGGAGCGATCGGAGTGATAACAAAATGCAAAGGCCTTGATTGCGAGTTGCATGGTACTGACTGGGTGCAAACTCCACGTGCAAAATGCATGCTATTGTATGAACACACCACACCGTTACTGTGCACTTATATATTAAAATACATAAAATGAAGAATGGGATTGGATTTTCTGGCTGTAAAAACCACATGTAATTACCAATGCCCTTGGGCTTTAATGAATGCGGCTAATTCCTGCTCTAAGGAGGTGGCAAATTAATGCTACGGCGGCGGCCTCTCTCTGTCTGGGGTGGGGTGGATGGAGTGTGGTGCGGGGTAACATGAGAAGCAAAGGGAAAATTACGTTCTGGTAAGGGGAGCATTGTATGCTTCCTCCTGGAGAAAAAAAACAGGAAAAAGGCTTTGCTGCTGCTGCAGCCAAATCTTCGTGTGATCTTTCCTGGCAGAATTACCAGATGCAGTGCTCCAATGCCCCTAACAACAGGGTGCATGAACAGTGGCCAACTGAGAATCTGGTGGGGTAAAATTCTATATGGTAATTAATTCTGCTCCACTTGGCGCTAATCAGGGACAAACTGTTCGATTTTACATTGTAAGAGACCATAAGAATTCCATTGTTTACTTGTTGGTAGTGCTTCAAATTGAAATTTCATTCATATATATGCCTGAATTTCTTTACGGAAACTCTGGAGCTGCAGGCAGCTTTGAGCATCTTTGGTTTGTAAAACCAGCATCATTCTCACCACGTGACGTGCTAATCACAATTCGGGCACAAAACCCTGTCAAGAAAAATGTCGAATAAATCTGGAAAGAAAACTGAGTAAATTACACATTTTGGCATCTCATAATATGGGAAAACTCGCAATATTGCAGAGTTAAGTCCCATTCTGAGGGCTACAACTCGAAATTATGTTTTAAGTGCCCACTGGGTAAATTCCAGACCGCGTGGTATTGTGCTGGGGTGAGCAAGTACCAACAGGGATCGCGTGAGTGTCAGACTGAGGCCGCGGCGCATACTGCGAAGGAGCCAACTTTTCATTTTAGCAGAGTAGTTTTGCAAAGCATGAAACACTCTTTACGAACCCGGCTAATGTCCATTTAAAATTATACATTTAAGTTGCACTTGCAAATGCTTGCATAATGTTTGCTACTGGCAACTCTGCCCTCCAGGATAATTGAAGCAGTGCCATGAAGGTTTATGAAAGTTACACCATATCAAACCAGCCAGTGGTTACCGATGATTCTCAACAGGAATTTAACGGGTCAACACGTCGGAGTAAAAGCACTTCCTTATTGCTTGCCACTTCACCAGCTAATCTGAGTCATGTCCACCTCCCCCGAGCCCTTAGATTCTATAATCCCCTTGCCACTCTGGCATGAGGTTAGAGACCACACACCACAGACATGCACATATGTAGATTGCAAATGCAATTTAATTAATAATATCCAAACGGTCAAACGGTCGGAGGAGGCTTATACGCGGTAACGCGGACAATTTTCCTTGCTTGCGCCCTGGGCCCTGACACTCTCACATTACAAGCCAGACTAGATAATAATACAGTCACTGTAATTAAAAACTTACATTATGGGAAGTTGGGAACGAAGACTGACTGACTGAGTAGTCTAGTAGCTGACTCACTCGACTGACTGACTGTGTAGACTAGACACACACCGGCGGCACGAGGTCTCTACCGTCGACGAGTCCGACTCGTGACTCTGACTCGTGTTGTGTGGCACTGGCGCGGTGACGTGCGCCGACAGCGTAGAGAGTAGAGGAAATGGCCAATCACTACTGCATGGCTTCACATAGCCGCAGTGTGATTGGCCATAGAAGTGCAGCACTGGGCATGCCACCACCCACACACGGCACCATACTACTGCAGGCTGCGGCGCTGCGCGGTGTTAGAATCTCAGCCAATCCTGGCGCTGCATTAGCAGCGCCACTGCGCCAGCAGCGACAGGATTGGCTTAAGAGCAGGGTTACTCCCTGCCCATAATGAGACCCGGGGGCTGCGTTATGAAGAAGCACAACACAACGCCCCAACGCCCCCAATGGACGCACCGCCACTGCTGTTGGCCAAGAGAGAGCTTGCATTAATACTTGGGGGGACCCACCAACATTGAAGGGCTGTATGTTTAGCATGTCATACTGCAATACTACTAGCGATCTGTATGCTCAATTGCAACCCTCAGTGTCTAGACCACTTGATGTATGGCAACCCTTTCGATCATACTTGTTGAACAAACATCTGTTAGCTCCCAGACGGAACAAGACTCCCCAACTGAAAAAGAACTGGAAGAAAGGTATAGACCTTCCAAACATACTGCGTATAGTGTCTATGACAGGATGGTACGTTTTTTCTCTAACCTAGACCAGGACAAACGATGTTGTATTTGATGTTAGTTGCTATGCGTGCATATGGGCCAAACTGACAAATCTGTTTTGAGCATTACTGCCTCTGAATTTATCACCTGTTAATTCTGTGAAAAACTTATAGATAAAGCTTTAAAAAAAAGAAAACCTCATCCCGTCCCAGCCTTCACGTTGTTACGGATTTAAAGCACATAATGTGCAGGCGTTGCTGAATGTGTCCTAGTGTTTGAAAATTATACAAGGATGAGCTTAGCACATTATTCAGTAGAGCCCAAATTCTTAGCAGTGTGGACGGCGTTCACCCTGCGAAAATAGTGGGTGGACGCCATCCACCCACGCGTACCCCCGGCATGATCCCTGCTTACATGTTGCAACACAACCTTGTACTAATATGTTGTGTCACAAAATATCCTGTCACAGCAGATCACAGAACCACCTGTCCAATTAACATTAATTAGGCTGTTTGATATTTGCGCCCTCCTTGTGATTGGCTACAAAACCAGGGGTGGTGTACTGCAAACAACAAAGGCCATTATACCTATCTATGTTCATTCACAACACCAAATAGAAGTAAAGGGCGCAGGGGAGCAGGCAGGGTTCTGCTAATTGAGGCATGTCCCTTCTCAATGGTTTCTGATAGCTATAGCGACCACAAATCTGCAGCTGAAAACCATTGTTATCTCTCATTGCTGTTCGCGATTGGGAGGGGATGCCGTTTTCACACCCCCTCCAAAAGGCAATGTGGAATGAGTCTGAAAACCGGTTTTGCGAATCAGAAAGACTTTTCCAAATCGCAAAAGGACGCTGCAAAATTAAAAGTGTAATTTTGCAGTTGCAGACCACATGGTTTTGTCCATCTAGAGTGAATTCATGGTTTAAAGACGGAGGTCTTAAAAAATTGCAGTACTGTGTTTACTGTGTTTTGCCAGGTGGCATGGCCGTGCCAGTATGCAAGGGTGGATGTTAAAAATTCCTTGTGCCATTTCTGGACATCTGACTCTGCCTGTGCACTGTACAGTACCCACACATCTCCCACACTAACTCAGGTCAATGCAGCTAAAGAGCATTGCGTGCACACAGGTGACCTTTCAATGTAATGCGGGCTAAGAGGAGGATTAAATACAGAGTTATGGGGCATATCAGCAAGGCGAGGCAATAGAATTATCGCCGCCTTTGCGGCCGTTGTCGGCCGTTTTCAGCCGAAAAGCGGCGATAATTTTACCGCCTAATTAGCAAGCTAACTCGTGAAAACTTGCGTTAGCGTAGGAATTCCTAACGCCCAGCTTTGCATCTCTAATGAGATGCAAAGTGGGCGTTCCTGACCTGACAGGAGGAATGTTGCTAAGCGACATTTCTCCTATCATCAAGCCCCACGCTATGAAGCATAGCGGCAAGAAAAGTAGCGATAACCCCTGTTATCGCTACTTTCCTTACGCCTGCTTCAGGACTGACTTAGCCATGATATCCTATGGAAGGTGGATATCATGGCTAAGTTTGTGAGTCCCTATCATCAAGCTAACGCCACATTGCATGAGATTATCGCTGGGTTTCCAGTGATAATCTCACGTTAGGCAGTTAGCGTGAGGATTTTTATCGCTTTTGAGATAAGTGTTGCTAATAGCACACTATCTCAGCGATAAAAATCCACGCTAGCTGGCGATAATTATCTTAGCGCTAAGTGCGCTTAAGGATAATTATCGCCGGTTGTTGTTGATATGCCCCTTAATGTGCAAAAAAAGAGAAAAAAGTAGAGTGCGAAGATTTCCAAAGCAGTCACTACCAAATGAAGTGGCTGTTGAAAGACAAGACATCCTAGTCTTGATTCCACTTCATGTGTCTTTCTTCTGCTAGTGCTACCCTAGACATTCTGTCTCTGACTCAATATTTTAATTAACCCTGGGCGTAGTTTGCGAAGTAGCGCTACGCGTAGCTATGCGAAGTGCACTTCGCACTACGCGAGCTACGCGTAGCTTCGCAAACTGCATAGTGCACTGTGCATGATGCTGTTCGCACTGATTGCACAGTGCCGGATGCTTGTCCGCACTGTGCAATCAGTGCAAACTGCATCTTGCACAGAGCAAGTGGTCGTTTTCTGCTGCTCGAGTAGATTTCTACTTGAGCGGCAGCTTTCTCAACAATGACTGGTAGTTTCTCATCGCGAGTGGTCACGAGCATACACGACCACTCGCAATGAGAAACCTGACCTCCCCGCGTTGAGAAGCTTGCCGGGAGGTTTATTTTCCATGCTCGCGATCGGCAACTTGATGTTGCTGATCGCGAACGAGGAAAAAGTCTCGCCGGGATGTCATTTTGCTTGCTTGCGGTCGCCAACTTGACGTTGAGGACCGCGAGCAAGCAAAAAATGACCGCTGCACTACGCTACGCTACGTGTGTTTGCACTGTGCTATGTGCAATTCGCGTAGTGCGAAGTAGTGCAAACTTCGCAAACTACTCGAGCGTAGCGTAGTGCTTTGACCAGGCTTAAATTTAATCCATTTTCCCTCCTTTTCTCACTTATTCTAGTGTCCACTTTTTTCTCCTTTTTTTGTTTTTTTCCCCCCTCTTGCTCTGGGATGAAATCCGTTGACAAATAGGTCCTAGAACCCCAAATGAATGCCAGTGTCCACCTAACCTGCAACCACCAGCATAAATTAAGCTCTGTTTAGATATAGCTTACCACGGTGAGTGGAAGCAAGTCTGCCCAGCATCTATCGTGTGCACAGAGCCTGAGTATGCAGCCGTGAGTAGAAAAACGCAAGCTTTTAAAACTCGTCTTATGGGTCAGGAGGTGTTATTTAAACTTTCAGAATCAGTTTTATTTGTGTGTGTGTCAGTGGGAGATTATATTTAATTCACTGGAACAAAAGAAAATCATATGTAACAGGTTTACAGTCCTGTACCTGAATGGACGTTTTAAGGGTCAAATTAAACACAAGGTTATTTTGTCAATTATAGACTAGTGTTTCAACAGACATTTAGCATTGACATGCCTTGCTTCTCTAATTTGGTTGCTGATAGCATAAAAGCCATGCAAAACACGTTTGCTATAACGGGTTTTGTTGGTAAAATAGATCTTTTTCTCTTTCATGTTTTAAATATTTTTAAACACGTTTGTTCTTGCTGAAACACACCACCTTCCATTACACCCACTAGAAGCTATTAACTCTTGCTGTGGACAGTTTCACACTTATTGTAAGTCCAAATACAGCAATAAACAGGTGATAGACGGGAGATGCTCTGCAGTTTCAAAGTGCATTTTTGCATGGCCAATTATTTTCTAACTATTGATTGTCTAAACTGCAAGCAGTATACATTAGCTTAAACTAAATGCAAGAGCTATACAAAGTAGAGAAAAATATAAAATATGTAGGGCCTCACTTATGATGTCTTTTGCTCTGCCGAAACATCACTTTTTGTGACGTTCCGTTGTGCAGGAACCTGCTACATACATACGTACCAGCACTAAGCCACTTTTTTTGGCTTAATGCTGCCCCATAAAAATGGCTCCCTTTAACGCAGTTTTCTGCGTTAAAGGGGCGTGCAATGGGTGTCACTGGGGGCGTTCCCAGCGACATCCATGGCTTTTTGACACTGCCCCAGTTTTACGAGAAATCGTGAATCTATGCTTCCCCATGAGAACTATCTATATTTCTCCTTTTTCTGTGTGTTCTTATTCTGCAGCACACCTAGAAAAAGGGAAAAGCCTCTTCTGATTGTTTCTGTGCAGGCAGGTTTCCCTTCATGCACAGAAATAATAATCCCCTCAACGTAGGCACCCTTGCATCATGGTGCACAGGTGTCTGCATTGGCACACGACAGTCCATTGTGTGCCGGCAGATACTGCGCATTCCTGTCTTTTTTTATTTACCATGAAGCAGTGCAGCAGGAAGGCCTGAGGCGCTGCCCTACGGTAAAACCTCATAAATGAGGCCGGTAGTTTTGTTTTGGAGGGGCTGCAAAATCGCAAAATAGCAGAACGGCATTTTTTTGTGTCTAAAAAAAAATGATATGTTTAAATGACAATACATCAAGTCATAAAACGGTCAGGATGCACTTCATAGAAATGCCAACAAAACAATTAATAAGGATTGGCAAAGTCAATAGATCTGGCATTGATCACCAACTTTCTGGTATTGTCATTGCCTGATTTTTGCAAAGGTTTGTTGTTGGGGCTGCTGCTGGACCTTCAATAACCCAAAACAACATGGCTAAAATATTATCCTGGTCTCAAAAAGTACACATTGCCTAGCACTTAAGGGAACTATGTTATGTATGGATGTGCTCCTTGTGACGCTAAGGTGGCCAATGGCTGAAGTGGGCAAACCCGCTGACCTACTATGTGTGCTGCAGCGGATGGAAGTAAAATGAGAATGGCATAATTACAGACCAGTGGATAAAAAGGGCTGACAGAACGCCCCTAAATAATATAATGTATATAATTCTGGTAAAATCAAGAAGATCTTGGATAACTACAGGCCTCAACAGGCATCCTAGCTGGTCGGGCTTTAATGAAGCTCACAAGAGTCCTAGGCCCTAACAGTCGTGACACAATCTGAGCACAATCTCTACAGCCTGATATTGTATACGGCTGGCAATCGAAATGCAGTGAAGTGCTCGCATTAATGAGGCATCACTACCACGGATCGCTCGAGTCTGTGTTCTTTGCAAGGCAAAGTCTCAAACCCAATAAATGTTTCTAAGCTTTCCAGCAATTACAGTAAGGATGGAATGCCATAGTTTACCCAGTATAAAAAAAACTCAGGTGTCCTACGACATGTTACAACATATTATTGCTCATGGCAGGTACCCCCTATGGATTGTACAAAAACGTGTCAAAAGCGTCATTGTACACACCTTCAATTGGGAACTGACACGCTTTATTAATCTAAACGTAGCTAATGATTATGATGCTGCATTAAGTAAACAGGCACAAAAAAACCAACAAGTCTTTATTGCAATGGCTGTATGGAGAGTCTGTTGTGATAATTAATGGCAGATGTGCCGTTTCAGCTTCTGTTGTAGGAGAACTCTTTGCACGTTACTAGGCCCTGACCTTTCACTGCAGATGTCAGGGTTTAACTCACAAAGCCATATTGCCCTTGAAAGCATGGGTATATCACCGACGTTGATCAGTGGAGAGAGGCAGATGCCAGGGTAATTTTAAGGCATTGGCAAAGAGGGGCAATTTGCAGGGCCCCAAACGTCCTAGGGCCCCACTGGGAGAATGATCTTTTTCTCTCCTATATTTGTTTACTTCATTCACGCTCCTGCTCATTTCCTATCTCTGCCTCTCGATCTTTTTCTCTCAAACCAGTGTAATTATAAGGATGTTTAGGACACCAGGCAAGACATATTTTTTGTTTGACCCTATTTCTGATTTAGTAGAATATTGCTTGGCTTCATGCAAGCTTGCATCAACAGAAAATGCGTAAAACTTCAATGTTGTCTAAACAGAGAGCCCCAAAAAATGCCTTGCTCAGGGCCCCCAAATCCTTAGAAAGACACTAGTGGACGTCAGAGCCGTGACTGTGAGGATTATCACAGACATGCTCCGGTGGAGCGCTGAGAGGACCAGTTACCGATCAATGCGAGCTTTACATTTGGAATCATGGTTATATCAGTTATGCCAGAACACACGATTGTTTTACATAAAGATATATGCAAAGCACAAGACACAGGTGTGTGCTGCTTTTTTCTCCTCCAAAATGAGAACAGGTATATGCTCTTTAGACCTGCAGTGTTTGCGCAAGTTAGTTCCATTTTATATTGCTTTTATTTTCAGGTGCACAGCAGGCACAGGTGCTTGTACTGTCTGTGCAGCATTTCACCCAAATATTTCGGTCTGATGCCTCAGTTAACTGATTCAAACACTGCAGTTATCTTCATTTTACCCTATGGGTAGTAAGTAGTTAATCCTGTGACTAGCTCAACTATTCCTCTGTATTTAGGTGATAAAAGGAGTACGATTTGGCCAAACAAACTCTGCTCATGTTTTGTCCAGTTTTTTATTTTTTATATAGAGCGAACTCGACCCAAGGGCATTAAATCTCTTTATATAACCAACAGAATATATTGCATAGGAAAATATATTTTTTTAGGCATGACATTAAATGATTTGTCCAGAATCACAGGATGTTGAGGTCACACCAGGAGTCGATCCTGGTTCCCCAGTTCTAAAGTCAAAAAGCTCTAACCATTAGGCTGCATCTCTATTAAACAGTACCAAAAGAGCCTTTGAGGGAAACGTATATAGACACCTGTTCTACACCAACTAAACTGCGACTTTGCCCACAGTGGGGAAAAAGCACATGCAGAAGTGCTTTAGGTGCTGAATTGCAAACCTCTGGGCCAGGAGACCTTTTTACAAATCCTGGTAAATATAATTTGCCAAACTGTGTGACTCCGGACAAGTCTCTGTTTCTGTTTACTCCTCTGTTCCATGTAAGGCTGACTTTGGGATAGGCAAGCTGGGCCCAGGCCCAGACATGTGGCACACACGTGGTCGACCTCACAAGCTCCATGCATAATGCTTTCATTCCAGGCCGCCGACACAGTTCATTACCTCCAGGCCGGCTATAAAAGTTGGTTTTCTTTAATTACCCTCCATCCCATTGCCTTTCTCCCACTCCCTCCTCATTCTCCCTCTCACCCTTACCCCCTCCCATGAATTCTCACATCTAGTTTAGCAGCTGAATAAGTGTTTCAGGTGATGGGACAAGGGGCATGATGTGACTAGTCATTACTCTGAGGTATTCAGCCAGGACGTGCCCTGTGAGCACAAAAGGAACCCACTAGGATCACCAACGGGAGTGTGCCGATGTGGAAGGAGAAGGAACAGCGAGGATGCCTAGGTTTTTTTCCCGTGTGCTGCCTAAGGAAAGAACAGCTCTGATACCATGGCCAAATGTAGCTGTGCAAATCACTGGCTTAGTATAACAAGCACAGTCATGCAGTGTTTTTGCAAGCTGAGCAACTATGGGTATCTATTGAGTACACTTAAGTGATGCTCTGACACCTGTTAGTTGGGGTAAGAAGCAGGTCATAAAGATCAATGAATCAATCTAAAGCGATAGCTAATCTCCTGATAGTTTATTCAGGTGCTTGTAGGCCCTGGAGTCTCATTCGAGCAGCCAGGTCTTGAGGGTCATTTGAAATTCTGGAAGTGAGGTGATGGTCCGGAGGTGCTTGGGGAGGATGTTCCAGGTCTTTCCTTCGATTTGGGAGAAGGAGCACCTTCCACTTTTGCTTCGGTAAATGCGGGGAATATGGGCAAGTAAAACAGAGGTGGAGCATAGTCTACTTGACGATTGGTGGAAGTTCAGGCGGTGGTTAATGTAGATGGGTCCTTGGTTGTGTAGAGCCTTGTGTGCATGGGTCAGCAGCTTGAATTATCATCTCTACTGTACGGGGAGCCAGTGGTGTTTCCTGAGGTGGGGTGTGATGTGGGTTTGACGGGGAAGGCAGAGGATGAGTCTGGCTCACAAGAGCAGGTCCCTGCGAACCTTCAAAGACAGCAGGAACATTTTACCCTTGCATTTTTCCACAGCCCAGGTATTACGCAGAAGCACCATACAGGAGTAAAATGTTTCTGCAAATATGAACTTCATAATCTAGTTCTTTCTCTTCTGTAAGCATAATAAAGAACCAGTGTTTTTTTTGGCTATTTTAAGGTTACTCAATAGTCCACCTTCGGAAGAGTGATTTTAGTTTGCCAGGACTTGATCTAGAGGTGCTGCGAAGTTTGACAGTGCTGAAGCAGACAATGACACAGTTGTAGCAGGTGGAGGGTGGTGATTATTGCTGCTGATGTAAGCTGCTGTACAGAGCAGAGGTGGCAGAGCAGACAGGAGCTTGAAGTTTATTATTTGGTCACTTTCAGTCTCTGCCCCATAGCCTCAGTGAGTAAGGGTCGGAAATTGTGTTGCTGGCACACTTTGCACTTTTGTGGTGCAAAAGGTTGAGGCATCAAGTGCTGGTTGCCTGAATGGGCTACTGGAAAGAGGAAAGAAGCCAAAAGGGACTGGATTGGGAAAAAGCAATGATCAGAACATGCTGGGCAAGGAAGGCTGGGAGAGCTGAAGCAATGACTAGGTTAACTAGCTGGGCAACAGAGGGACAAAGGAACTTCAAGTTGGACTCCACAGTACGCACAACCAGGAGGCTCTTATCCAGAAGTAGCAGCAGAAGGTCAAAGTGAAGACCTGCCCAGCCCTCAGGTGCCCATAAGACCTGCTTCAACTGGCTTCTACTTCAGCTTACATCTTCATCTCTTTAGGCCCCAACCTTTTACTATCCTTCCCAGGAGGAAGGAATCCATGCGTAGGCCTTCAGTCCTGCAGAAGGCTTGAAAGAGATTAAGACGTTAGCAAATTAGAATATAGGGAGGCAATTAGATCCTACAAACTTGAAATCAAAGCTGCCCAAGCTGCTTTTTATGAAGATAAGATTAATTTATCCGCAAACTCCCCCAAAGAAATCTTTTGTGTCGCTAAGACCCTCACCATACTGCCCTTGAAACAGCCTTTGTCTAATTGTCAAAACATCTATCTGTCCTTTCCGGCCTCACAGAATCATTAGATTATATTACCTATAACAGAATCACAACATGGAATCCAAATTTCACTAGAGTAATTTCCCCCCCTAGGTTCTGTTTCGTTGGGCCCATTATGAATATACAGAAATCCGGCTCTCCAACAGACTCTGCCCCTCCTCAGATTCTCACATTAGCCACTGATATCATTTGTCCTGCTATCCTTGACCTCGTGAATTCCTCCATCTCATCTGGTACAGTTCCCCCCGCTTGGAAATGCGTTATGGTTAAGGCCATTCTAAAGAAACCTAATCTCAATCAGGCTGATTTTGCCCCATTTCTCTTCTTCCCTGGGTGAGTAAGATTCTCGAAAAACACATAAGCACTATTATGATGGATTTTCTGGAATCTAATGATTTACTCCATCCCTCCCAGATTGATTTTCGCCCCCAATTTTGGACTGAGACCGCCCTCCTCACAGCAACTGAGGAGGCAAGTAGGATCCTGGATCAAGGGGGTAAAGCAGCGATCATCCTCCTCAACCTCAGTGCCGCTTTCGACACTGTCAATCATAACACTCTGATCCTCAGACTTAAAAATCTGGGAGTATCCGGCATCGCATTAACCTGGTTGCAGTCCTTTCTGAGTGAGCGCTCCTTCAAGGTCTTCAAAGGAGATGTTGTTTCCAATCAGTTGCCGCTCAGCTGTGGGGTTCCTCAGGGCTCTGCCCTGAGCCCCATGCTGTTTAATGTATACATGAGACCCCTGGCGGAGATTGCCCATCCATTTGGCATAAAAATCATCACCTATGCAGATGACACGCAGCTCGTGGTGGCACTAAACCACCAGAGAGGTCATCTAGCACCCCAGGCTGTTGCTTAGAGTAGGTCGTCAGATGGATGGAACTCTCATGCCTTAAACTCAATGGGGACAAGATGGAGATTATGCTCCTGGGCAACTCCCCCTCCTTTAACTCTACCTTGATTTGGCCTAATTGTCTCGGGCCTGCCCCAGTCCCGAAAGACCAGATTAAGAGTTTGGGCATCAAGCAGCAAAACTCTTAGCCACTTGTTTTGGCTTGCTTACGATGCTTTGTAAGATCCTTCCCCTCCTCCCTTTCGAAGCTAGAAGGATCATGGTCCAGACTCTTATCCTTTCCCTTTTACAACACAATACTGTGAGTGGGGGGTGACCTGATCTATATCCGTCTTGAGCTCCTTTTTTGTAAATCTTATCCTTTCCCGCCTGGACTATGGTAACGTCTTCTATCTGGGAGCTCCACAATACACCATCAATTAGCTCCAGATTATCCAAAATTGCACTGCCCGCCTGCTTCTAGAGATCCCTCGCTGGCAGTCTGCAAAGCCAGCCCTAAAGACCCTTCACTGGCTGCCGATTAGGGAAAGGATTCAGTTTAAAGCCATGTGTTTGGCCCTCAAAGCCTTTTGGAAGAACGGCCCAGCTGTCATCCAATCCCTGATCACTCCATACCAAACTCCATTTATCAGCCGCCTTTCTCTCTTTACCCCCAAGAATAAGGAGAGTCAGATGTGGCGGACGGTCCTTTTAATATACCGCTGCAATTCTCTGGAACACTCTTACACTTCACTTTTCGAAATGAGCCCAACCTGTTGGCCTTCCGAAAGCTTCTAAAAACTTGGCTCTTTAGGAGCTGTATCTAACTCTTCCTGCTCAGTCCTCTGTTGTGTTGTCTATAGCGCTGGGAGGCCTCAGGGTAGCCATCGCGCTTTATAAATGTCATTTCATTTTGGTAGGGAGTTGAAGAAAGTAGCAATGGGGAAAGGACTTAGTGGGAGAAGGGAGGAGGAAAGAAGTAAGGAGAATCAGTGTGCCAAAGCAGAATACGCTGTTTAGTTTTGCTGCTACGAGTCTGTGCATGTGCAATAGTAGTGCCATCACTCTTGTGAATTAACAATGCATGTTCAACTCATCAATAAGGGCTAGTTATACATACTGCTTTGAAGTAATAACATTTGTAGACAGCCTTGTTTGTGTAGTCGAATTAGTTAAAGGGAAAACATGCAGCCACTCAAAGTGTACTTAGCCAATGGCTGAAGAAGGCTGGCCCACTGTGGCATGCTGTATGCTGCAGTGGGCGGAATAAAAATGTGAATGACAACAGACCAATGGGTAAAGATGGCTGGCTGAAACCCCCTATGAGTTGGTATATTATATATATAATTTTTTACTAAAAACGAAGGGGCAGATTTATATGCCCTGTGCGTCACTTTTGCGCCGCCGTTGTGTCCCCTATATGTGACATCATCAGCAGTGGATTGCGGGCGCACGAGATGTAATTAGTACAACTAACTATATCGGAGGAATTTCAATGGTTTTGTTTGAGTGAAATGTCCAGCTAACTATAACACCCCTAAAACCTATTGTTTTTTCAGTGAATTTCTAAGGTTTTTTAAATGCTAATTCCTAACTATATCAGGCCTGAAACCTATGGTTTTTTCAGTGAATTTATATATATACACACACTCATACATATATATATATATATACATACACATATATACATGTATATTCATACACACATAGATAGATAGATAGATAGATAGATAGATAGATAGATAGATAGATAGATAGATAGATAGATAGATAGATAGATAGATAGATAGATAGATAGATAGATAGATAGATAGATAGATAGATAGATAGATAGATAGATAGATACATAGATAGATACATAGATAGATACATAGATAGATAGACAAACTAAACAACTGAAATTCAGCAGCTGTCGTAACTTCAAGTAATTATAACTCACGCTCTAAAGTAATTTTACCTCATGCCCTTGCCATGCACTGCGAATTACCTCCCTTAAAACATACACATGCACACAAACACACACACACATATATATGTGTGTGTGTATATATATATATATTCACTGAAAAAACCATAGGTTTCACACACGTTATAGTTAGGAATTATCATTTACAAAACCTTGCAAATTCACTTAAAAAACCATAGGTTTCACACATGTTATAGTTAGCTGTACATTTCACTCGTAAAAAACCAATGAAATTCCACGTTATAGTTAGATCAGGTAACTATAACTTGCGCGCCCACAATAAACTGCTGATGATGTCACATAGTACATCACTCATGACATGGTCAGTGACATCACTCATGACATCAATGATGACATCTGAAATTACACATTGTGGATTGCGGTCGCGCAAGTTATAGTTACCTGATCTAACTATACCGTGGAATTTCATTGGTTTTTTACGAGTGAAATGTACAGCTAACTATAACATGTGTGAAACCTATGGTTTTTTAAGTGAATTTGCAAGGTTTTGTAAATGATAATTCCTAACTATAACGTGTGTGAAACCTATGGTTTTTTCAGTGAATTTGTACGTTTTTTTAAATGCTAAGTTATGTATTTATATATATATTTTTTTTCTGGCTTTTCACTATGCGCACACCCTGCGCGCACGTGGCGCTTCGCCCACCGTGCGCGCGCTGTGGGCGCTCGGTGCGCTTCGCGCACCAAGCACCCACGTTGCGCAGTCCATGCCGTGCGCGCCTCGCCTTTTTTTACGCAGTAACATTTGTTTTTTTCTCCCTTGTGGGTCCTTTAATTTATTTAATAAATGTGATTGTTACTTCTTTATTTTATTTTTTTTATTTTTTTTGCCGTGCGCGTACGGTAAGCTTACCGTATGCGTACCCCGCGATTTTTTTTAAAAATTATTAAATTTATTTTCTGTACTTTTGGGTCCTTCTTGGACCCCCTGACAAACACTAGGGGGTCTGCAACTCTCTTCGTTGCCCCCGTTTCACGTTCCCCACCTTTGTTTCTCAGTGCGAGATACAGAAAATGGTGGCCGACACTTCCTGATTTCGACCGATTCGAATGTTTACAGTCATGTAACCACCAATCAGAATTGAGCTCGCGCACGGCACCGTACGCGTACGGTAAGCTTACGGTAAGCGCACGGAGCGCGCTTACAGATATATATATTGATTTAAATGCTATTTTCTCAGGACCTACTGAACAGATTTACACCAGACCAACAAAAGGCACATCCTTGACCTGAGGACTACCTCTCTGCCAAATTTCAAGTAATTCTGTTCAGCCGTTCGGGCTGTAGCTGTGTCTAAAGGTCCTATGGAAAAATGCATGGGGAAAACGCGTTTTGGGACCCCCCTTTTTTCTCAGCCCCCGCTTGACGAATCCCCCCGAGACTTTCAGGGTAGGAGCAGAGCGTAGCGCCCCATTAGTTTTGAAAATTTCGCGAGGATTCGTCGACCGGCCCCAAAGTTATTCCAAATAGAATGTTGCGGATTTCCTATGGAAACATGGTCCTAACTATAACTATCTACTGGCGACCGCCAGTAGATAATTATATATATATATATATATATATATATATATATATATATATATATATATATATATATATATATATATATATATATAAACTATAAACTCCCCAAAAAAACGAGTCGAGAGTTACGAACTCCAGCGGGTGAAATGGCAAATGTTCTATATTGCTCACGAGCCTCCATGATGACACGTTTCGGACATCAAGTGTCGGACGGATGGACGGACGGACGGACGGACGGACAGACAGACAGACAGACACATAGATAGATAGATATTCACAGAAAAAAAGGTTAAAGTAACATTATAGTTAGGTGAAAATGTCATTGATAACATTAAAGTTTTGAGCTAAAAAAACACATAAATTCACCACTTAATGGGCCTAATTATAATGCCGTTTGAACTGACAGTCCGACTGCCGTGGCCATGATCCAATTCGACCACGATCGGATTCCAACCACCTAAGCCAGAAAGATTACCCGCAATATTACGATGTGACCGCTACTACTGCAGTGGTCTCATCGGCAGCGGTGCCCAGGGGACATCTTTGAGATCCAACACACTCAAACTCCTCCAACTACCCTGCATTTACAAGGGCAGAAGAGGAGCTAGATCTTTTATTTTCCTTGCAACTAAGTTGTGGAATGCCCTTCCGCTTGGTTTGAGAAGAAGCCCATCTGAAGCTGTTTTAAAAAGAGCTTAAAAACCTTACTAATTGACTCCTGTATGAACATCATGTAGCATCATTGCTGTTTGGTTTTCTGTGGGTGACCCTTCCGTTAGCACCGGTACACCTACTTGGGGTAGCTGTGCGCTTTACAAATGCATTGTATTATTATTATATTGTATGTATTAAAGGGGTGAGATTTAAGATTCATACTCCAATCGGACCATATTTGGGGAATGTGCTAGACATTAGAGGTGTGAAATTTACTATTTGTACTCCTATCTAAACCTGTATAACGGAGGTGTGGGAGGCTTAAGAGGTGACATTTACAATATCCACTTCAAAATAGAACATTCTAAACAACCTGTTACAAAATAAAAATATTACATACAAAATCAATACTCCATATTCACACGCATTTTTTATATAAAATTAACTAAAATATTATCTAAAACTACACTAATCTAATCTTCACACCTTTATATACATATTTAAATTTTAAATGATAAAATTAATATTTTAATTACAATTAGAAATGAATATATTTTTGAAATCATTTACTACTACTCATAAACATTAAACAAGAAAATAAAAATAAAATCATAATACAGAATTAGCAATCACAAAAGTAAAAAATATTTAAATTTTAAGTTTTTTTTAAAGGATCATAAAATTAAAATTCAATTTTTAAAGCAAAAAATATATCTTATACAATGTTAAATGTCTTTTAAAAATATTGTAACATTTTCTTTTAAATATTCTACCTTATTAAAATATCTTTATGTTTTTAAAATATTATAAAATTTAATTTCCACTGATGTAAATAAGTATTTATTACCACGTATATCTTAATTACCATCAAATTAAAATATATAATAAAATAAATTCATAACTATTAATTTGCATATATTTAAAATTACTTTAGAAATTACATTTAAAACATAACTTTTTTAAAAAAAATCTCCCCACCCTTATCCCCTAAAAACCTAGTATCGCAATATTAAAAACATATTCAACAATTAAATACATTGATGCAACTAAAATTACAATTTTCAACAATTTCATAAATGAAAGATTATCATATTAAAAACACAAATAAAAATAATAAACATATACAATCAAAAACACTACAATACTAATGTACAGAAACAATATTGCATGCGACTATATTTTCTACATCTAGCTTTTTACAATGATATTAAAAACAATATTTTTACCTGCAATATTTCTGTCCATAGTTTTGATGTCCCGATATTCTTGACACAATACGTTTCTATCCTGATATTTTTTTCAAATATTTTGTCCAAACACCATCGACCTGGAGCTGCTCCAGCATGAATTGCTAGGTTGCCTCCAAAACTGCAATTACTGATCATACCTAATAGGGACAGTGGCAAAATACCTTTTTGCATAGGACTGTAAAAAATCTCCGTTTGCCCGCCCCCCCTCCCTCCCCCACCGATTTGATCCTACATTCTTATTCTGACTTTTAATGTGCTGTGTTTCTTGACTCGTGATCCCAGCTTTGAAACAACATGCAATCTAAAACATAAAAGCTGGGATATACTGTTGTCTGTCTTTCATCATTACCTCTTGTCATGGTCACGTATGTACAAAATATGTTCACTCTATGATCATGAATGGTTTACTTCTAAATTATTGCTTGTGAAACAAGGTAATTGGGACCCTTATCATCAATGTGTACTAAATAAAAATATGTCTCAGAGAAGAACCCCACGAAAAAACAGTTGCAGCTACGGATGTTCAATCGCATCATGATGTTGCCTTGAATGCGCCTGCCACAAAAAGGAAAGAAACAATTCCCCTAAGCTCCTTAAAGCCCCCTAGACAACCACCTCAGAAGCCTATCAACTGCCTATCCCTTGCAATAGGAGTATCCGGGGGGGGGGGGGGGGGGAGGTCATTAAACTATTCTTCACACTTACATTGTGATCCAACCACAAGCTGCTCACATCAATACAATTAGACGCCTGGGGGGTGGGGGAAGAGAGAAACATGGGAGTCTTGCCAAGCCAATTTGTGTCAAATAGTGCTGTAATTTCTGAAAACATTTACAAATCCACAGAATACACAAATAGCGAGAATCAAAACCTCATAGTCATATGTTCATATTAGACCAAGCCATTTGGATTCCATGTTTGAGGAAGTGGGTGCCAAAACACTAATTACTATTGTAATCAACTTCAGGGTTTCTGTAAGCGGCTCTAAATTAAACCCCCTAGTGGGTGATCACAGCTTCACATTACTCATCGAAATATGAAGCGTGTCTGGCAGGTTCTGGCGGCTAACCTTTTTACTAGGAATAGAAGAAAACCTGGCAGCAGCAGAGTTTGTGACAGGTGAGATACAATATTGTAAATGAGAACGAATGTGCTCTTCTAAGCTTACAAAGTCTGCTCAAATCTGGCAATAGCAGGCATGCCTCCCATGCCAATTTCTAAAGTATCTGCTCTTCACAGTAAAACGTCAGGGCATGAGCACACAGATGGTCATTAGGTTAAACACATTATCTAAATATTGACTAATCGTTTATTGGTGATTGAGGTACACAATGAATAGATAACTGACACCAAGTTTAGGTTATTAACTGGATTACTTTCCTGTAACCTCATTACCCTGAGTCCTGCTTTCTCATCCAAGGCCTTTCATGTGAGGAGACTGCTCCTCCCAACCAGAACACTTCTGTAGCTAATGTAGGACCCTATAAAAAGACATGCACATTGGTAAATACATGGCCACACAAGTGCACACTTTGGAAATAGCTGTTTAAAACGTATTAACGTGTAAAACAGCAGACAAAACACCACTAGACTCGTGTCAGTTGGTAGTGGGCACAACTATAGAAAAAAGCGAACATGACTGCCCTGCAAACTTCCACAAGACACAGCTCTAGCCTCCATTCTGCTGGTTGAATGACCTTGTACTTGTTCAGGAATTGCAAGAACGTGAATCTTTTAGATTTTACCCGACAGCTCAGAATAGCAGAAGTCAGTTCAGGGCCTTCACGGGAGTCCGAATAGTCAAAAAAGAATGTCACATTGCTTGAATGGAGATTTATGCTCTCTTTTAACTGAAGCAGCTCTGAACACATTATGCGACTATAAGAAACCTTCTTTTAGGGAGGCAGGATTAGAATAAAACCATGTCAGGGATTAGAGTAAAAACATGGCAATCTCATCTCCAGCATTGGACGAAATCTAGATGCACCCTGAAAACTAAACCAGGGCCAAATTTTAAGAATCATTCTGTCCGGAACTAATTTTCGCAGCAAAAAATAATTAAGGAAAAGAACTTCAAAGAAACTTTGCATGGGTTTAAAAAGGAGCTAACTGAATCACGGGCAAGACCAAAGGCCCCAGGAACATGTCCCTCTTTGCATATCAGGTCTAACAAAAAAGAAAAACCAATAGGAGGCAAACAAATCAAAAGACTTGAGACCTTCTAAGTTCCGAAAAGACCCTACGAGCATCTCAGTGAACCACTGTACATTCAATGCACCTTTATTCAAACCCTTGGTAAAATCACCCTGCAGAAACGTAAGGGAAACAAGCATTTATAATGCAATAGGTCTCGCATTTACGCGAGTTTGATCTATTGGCATTGTAAACGACAATGCCTTTTATTTATGTTTTGGTTTTTAAAACATAAATAAAAGACATTGTCATTTACAGTGCCAATATCTTAAACTCGCGTAAATGCGAGACCCATTGCATTGCAAATGCTCGTTTTCCTGTTATAGTCTTGTTTTACTTCCACTTTTAGGCAATAAAGTTAGAAAATATGCCTGAAAGTTACAATTCATAAAATAAAAGTTCATAGACTATTGTTCCTCGTAATATTCACTTAGAAATGATACCTTGCTCCCTCTGCTTATTTCAGCGTGCTGCTGTGCACACAGCAATGAACGTGTGCACACAAACATTGTTTTCAGTGCACAGAAGAAAAATATGAGAGGGAGCATTTCAGGTAAGTACCTTTGTGAATCGGGGTCTTATGGTGCAGTATACACTGGTTGCCTCTTGGTCGCTGGCGGTTGTAGCTGTTTGCCGTATTTAATGTACATGGTTAAGCTTGTTACTACTAGGGGTGGGCGGAATTTGCGAAATCCACTTTCGCAAATTATCGCGAAAATGTTAAAAATTATCGCAAACACGCGGAAATATCGCGAAGATGCGGAAGTTTTTTTCCCGCATGTTCGCGAGATTTTCTGCATGGTTGCGGCTCGCCAACTTACCCATGTGGTGGCTCTCGGACGCGGCCATCTTGTTTTCAGTTGTCTCGCGGTGCATGATCGCGAGAAGAAAGACGTGATCGCGCGACGCATGACGTCACTGCGGGCGCGAACTGTCGCGAGACAGCGCAAATGGCTAAAAACAATACAACATCTCATGGAGAACGCGACCGGATCAAGAAAACTTGTCGGCGAACGCAGGGATTCAGGTAAGGCGATCGTGCGCGCGCGAGAATGTATTATTTTACAGCGCGAGCAAGAAACAAATTATCGCCAAGCTGCGGAATGCGGAAATTTTGACATTTTTGCGCTCTCCGCGGAACGCGAAAATGTCAAATTATCGCAATTTCCGCGAACGGAACGAAATTTTCGCCCAGGCCTAGTTGTTACCACAGAATGGTGAACCTGCCATATAACACTCACTATTGGTTTTCTGTAAAAATATAATCCTTGGCAGTGGAACACGTTTCTTGTGGTAGAAACCTTTTTTGCCATGGAAAGGTGCCTAGCAATGAGCAGAAGAACACATTAATTGACGTTTTAATAACTGTATATACTGGTTAGTAATCTGTAGACGCAGTATTGAGACCCGCCGTGTTAGAAGCTTCCGGGTAGTTCATTGCCTCGGTTACCTCAGTTTCCCAGAAGTGTGCACCGGTTGTGGAGCCGGGTGAGCGGAGGGGTTTGCTGCTGCTTGGTTTGAGTAACAGGGCGTCGGCTCATCTCAGCTCATGAAGGGGACTTGCTGGACGGGAGGGAGCTTGGTGGGCAGAGAGGAAAACAAGATTAGCAGCGTTTGCTCCTCAGCATTTTTTTCAGCAAGTATGCTGACACCCATGCCCGCTTACACACCCTACAGAAGGAAAATATGGAGCAGGAGTGGTAGGGTCAAAGCAAGGCAGATTCTGCGTGCAGACAGAAAGAGAAACTGTGTTTTTGTTGTTGTTGCAGTTTTATCCTGAAATTATATAATCATTGCAGCTGTTAACTTGAGAGCTGGGTTCCGGGTTGCCATAGCTTTGCTGCATCAGTATTGATGCGCTCTTAAAGGGGCTGGTGCCCCCGTACGGTGAGAGCTGGTAGCATTGCCCTTCAGCATCCTTAGTAAACGCCTAGGGCTTTAACCATAAGGTCACTGGGTCCGGTGCCGCTGCAACTGCTGCACTGTTACCAGCTAAGCATCTGGGATAATAATTTGCTTTTTCTGTAGTGATATAGCTGACAACACTATCAATCACAAGGGGGATTTTTTATTACCCAGCTCATATCTGTCAGCCAACTGCACAAAGCATGCTGGAACTTGTATTTCAGTTGCCCCTATGAACATCAGCTGAAACTGGATCAAACGTTGGGGTCTTACAACCGCCAAGACTGAAAAGTGTGTTGTTTATGCATTTTAGTGCATCATTTTTTATCACCAGCTGTCTGCGAGAATGGGGGATCGGCACGCGGCCTTGACAAGTGAGGACAGACTTCAGAGGTCAAATCAAAGACTACCTAGAGAAAACAATTGTTGGATGAAAACTGCGAGACAGTCTGCATAGCACCTGGCTGCATCTGGTGTGTAGGTGCCTAGTGGGCTGGCAAAGATTAGTAGCTGCATGAACCCTGCAAAGGCAGCAGGTGTGATGTGTCCTAAATATCTCATTTATTTATGAAGCACCGCGAAAAACCCTTGGGACACACAGGATCCAACGATGGGTTAAGATATTTCCATGTCCGACCAGGCTTCGGAAATACTTGTCTATTTAGTACCCACCCGCACCCGATTTTCAAAGCTAAGAACTTGGTCATAGGCGAGACCTATTGGCTTTGCCAATGATTGCGAAAGTTAGTCACTTCACAAAACGTGCTAGGTAAAGTTTTTATAGCAAACAGCACAACTTACTGCTGTTTCTTCAACATTTGTTTGCATGAATATTTCAAGTGAGCAAACGGCTGATGTTGGTTATGTAATAAAAAGCATCGTCTCAACATGGATATTTGATGCAGAGTAGTAAGGCAGCTAATCACGGGGAGTCAAAGATTTCCAACTTATTGTGCCAAGCACCACACTGCCGTGACCTAAAAAGTGTCAAGTGACAAGGATCAAACCCTAATACTGGACGTATTGGTGCGCGTATACTCACCGCGCCTCTTAATGCAGCGGGGAAGCTGAGCCAACACGTCAGGACGAATTTGACAATTTGACATTGGGTTTGTTACAGTGCTTTCCCAAAAGTGCCAAAACTTATTTGGAAATGCTTTGCACAAATGCGATACGAAAGCACGAGGCGCCCAGGGGAGAACAACTGATGACATACCTAATGCTAGGCAGAATATGACTGAGAACACAGCATTTTAGTGCAATGGTAATCGGTCGTGTCAGCATCAATGCTGTTATTTCTGTTTCAAAAACACTATCGCTCTCTTTTTTTTTTTTTTATCCTCATCTCACCAAAGACTTCCACAGATTTGACAAGCCAACATTGTCTCGTTCCTGAGGGCCTCTTTGGCTCACTGTTTCTGTCTAGGCCCCATGGCCTTCCTCTCGTATTTGAGGACTGGTGTAATCATAGGACCTTTTAGGTGGAGATTTTTTTTTTTTTGATTCGTTGGTAGATCGAATCAAATCAGGTGTCTCTGCCGTGCCCAACTTGTCAGGGATTGCGAAATTTTATGATGACTATCATCCCTGGTGTCTTGGTCTAATCTCGCCATTCTTATGGCGGCTCTCAACCATTCTTCCTTGCCCGGGGCGATGTTGTCCTTCCACTTGATACAAATTTCTCTTCTTGCCAGGAGGATCAGATATAGAACGAGGATCATGTGATCCTGTGAGAGCATGCCATTGGTAGAATCGTTCTTACCAAAATACAATACAGAAAAGAAATACAGAAGACTTTGTTAACACTATTTTCAGACCTATACAAGGAAGACCTTGAACCCTCCCAAGCCCAGATATCTAATTGGTTAAAAGATAAGTCTCTTCCAGTCTTAACGGAGGCCTCCAAGATGGCTCTGGATGCTCCCATTACTACAGAGGAGATATCGATTCAAATAAAGCGGTTAAAAAACAAAAAAGCAGCAGGGCTTGATGCCCTCCCTAACGAAATATACAAATTACTTCAAGATGAATTTTTACCAATACTCCACGCCCTTTTCAACTCAATCTACTGTCCCAATGGGGTGATGCCTAGATCATGGAGTGAGGCCACGTTGGTGTTAATTTTAAAACCCGGGAAGGACCCTTTGGCGGCGGATTCCTACCGTCCAATTTCTCTGCTCAATGCAGATTATAAAATCTTCATGGGCATTTTAGCAGAGAGACTGGCGAAGTTAGCTCCTAGTTTAATTAACTCTGACCAGAAAGGCTTCATACAAGGGAGGGTTATTCAAGATCAAACCCAACTTTTGATTGGAAACATAGATCTGGCAGAAGCAAGAAAAGACCCTCTGGCAGTAGTGGCAGTAGATGCCGCCAAAGCATTTGATCGCGTTTGTTGGAGATATCTGTGGCATGTTTTGGAGGTCATGGGAATAGGCCCCGTATTTATACATACTATTAAGCACTGTTACTCAGGCGCCTCGGCTAAAATCCTCCTAAATAGTTCACTAACTCCTAGCTTTCCTATTCAGAGAGGGACAAGGCAGGGATGTCCCCTGTCTCCACTTTTGTTCAACCTCTATATAGAGCCCCTAGCCCAAACAATCAGACTGAATAATGACATTACCCCTTTTAAATCATTAAGCTACGAATGTAAATTGGCACTTTACGCAGCTGACGTGATTGTTTACACTAACGATCCTGAGAATGCAATCCCTCAATTGGAATTCACGTTAAGGGAATTTGGTAAGGTCTCAGGGTATCGGGCCAACTCAGATAAAACCGAGATAATGTGCTGGAACACCACATACAACAGTGGCCCCCTGAGCAAGGAATTTAGATATCTTGGAATAAAAATCGTCAAAGATTTAAATAAAATTACATTAATAAATCTTGGGAAAATCGAAAAGGACATAGATTATTTATTTGCCAAATGGAAGAACCTCCCTTTGACCATCTTTGGAAGGGTAAACTTGGTCAAAATGTCTGCGCTCCCTAAATTAACCTATATTTTCAATGCTATTCCAATAACCTTTCCTGGTAAAACCATAGCCAAGATACAGGGTAAAATAGGTAGCTTTATTTGGGGCCAAAAAACAGCTAGGATGTCGTGGAAGAAGCTTAGGAGGAAGTTATTTTAAGGAGGATTAGCCTTGCCTGACATCAACTGGTATCTAATGGCCTTCCAGTTTAATGCTGTTAGAATGCTATTAACCTACCCAGATACAACTGCATGGTGGAGAGTACTGGGGGAAATGGTGTTAGTTGAGGGCGGCAGCCAGCAAGGCGGGTTTTTGTACAAATATGGTGCACCAAGGTTTTTTAAAAGGGTCCGGCTAAAGGTACTATCGCTCTCTTGTGCGCACTGCATTTCGAATCCTTCCTTATATGCTATACATTCCTGGCAGTTTTTTAAGATCTACATTCTTATTATTTACATCAGTCATTTTACAGTACACTCAACTTTAAACATAAGAACTGTGAAAAGAAGGTCCCCGTTAGAAAGTATTTGTTTTAGAAGATACGCATGCCATTTAAAATGAAGCTGTATACTTAGCAGGAACCGCGCAAACATAGCTTGTAACTGGGAAAGTGCCATGATTTTTCAGAGTTAATTCACGTCATTTACCTAAGTTAATATGGGTCACACATAGGAACATTGTGCAAAAACCTCACCACCGCAGCATCTTGGCTGTTTCTGTGGCTGCACCCGTGCTGTATGTTAGCGGTACATTTGGTTACCACCGCTGCCTCTCTTCAGAGCAGTTTACAGCATTCAGGATTAGAGATGCTGCAAAGAGGAACAGATATCATGCAGGTGCCTCCATCAGTATAAAATCAATGAAGTGTACTTTACAATGCCTCTGTTGTTATCGCAGCCCATACGCCTGGTCAGCTTCCCTGGGTCCTAAACTCAGCAGAGTTTGATGCGCATAGCAGGGACCGTTAACCCCTTCGGTGCTCATGACGGAATGGTTCCGTCATGACCCACGGTTGAGCTGTGCTCATGACGGAACCATTCCGTCATGACCACGCCCGCGCAAGATTCCGCCAGCACAGCGGCGGAATCTGCGCAGCATCGAAGGGGTTAAGCACGCGTCACAAATGCAAGAAAGTATCAGTTACATAACAACTGCACATTTACGCTGAGAACGTTTGATGTACTTCTCCAGGGACCAACAACTCTAGTGTGGAGCATTCCTCGTTGTTAATATGCTGCAAAAGCACCTGTCACCAGTTACTCTGCCAGAGGCAACTCTGTTTATGGACAAACCAGTTCGCGCTCTCCTTCTCTCTCTCAATCGCACATGCCTGTAAAATGATCTTCACGTCACAGGAATGTGCAGAAAAAAGCGAGAAAAAAAACAAGCGGCCGCGCGGAACGGGGGAGGGAGGGGGCCACGCCCCCAACCAGATGGCTGCACTCAATTAACTGCGAGCGGAGCGAAACTGTAGTTAGGCGCTGCTGTCTCAGGACTACAAGGAAGTTACAATAGGGCCAACAGCCAACAGAAATCAAGAAAACAACAGCAATGCCAGACTCAAACCAATCGCGAGGGGCAGGAGAAATTACACGGAGTTGAAGCCAATATACAGATTACTTTAAGTTTCGCTGAGACAGCTCATGCACCGCATGCGGTACCAAGGCGAGACCTAAAAAACGACTCATTATTGTATCATTTTTGGAAGGAATCCTAATGATGACTGTAAGCTTCTCATGTTTAGGATTTATGGGAGACGGACGTTCCTTGGCAGTCTCTGCCAAAGACCCTCGAATTCAAGCTGTAGGTATTCAATCTACATGCCAAAATGTGCATTAGTTATCACAGGGGTGTTTGAGGAGCTGCAGACACTGGTAGGGTTCATTTGCAAGCTGAGAGAAGAAAACGAGGTTTCTGACACAAAAAAGAATCAGGTGACATGCATGTTGCCTCAGATGGAGTAGTCAAGACAAAAGTATTGAAAGGACTGGAAAAATGTAAAGGCAAGCAGCAAATCCTCAGGCCTCTGGCACATCAAGGCATTTAATGATAACCCAATTAGAATAGTCAGCTTCCTTGGACACATACAGACCTTCTGTGGGTACTCCAAATCCATTGCAAATCTGCTACAAAACTTCCAGGGAAAGAAGAAAGGTTGGAATAAACCTGCTCAGGGAGTTTGGCCTTGTATGATGATTCTCCAACCACAAAAGGCACTTCTTCAAAATCCTTGTGTTGAATGCACCCTTTAAGGTTTTCAGAAGCCTTAGTGGTTGTGTGTTCTTTTCTCAGCACACTGCTTTCCCCTCCACTGACTGCACAATGACCTGTAAAGCCCAGTGGGGTAACAATACTTGAGGGGGTTCCCCTGCAAAGCACATGAAGGGGGGCCCCCCTGACGGCCCGGCCCGTCACTAGTTTTATCAGTGGTACCCTTGATAGTCTGGGGCCCTGAGCCAGAGCCCACTTTGCCCATGCCTTAAAACGTCTTTGGATGGCATCGGCCTTTAATGAATGCAACAAACTCCCATCCAGTAATGGCAGCTTAAAAGGCAGCAATTGTGACCTGGGGAAAGTAAAGGACGCCCTGGCAAGAGGTGAGCCAAAGGATTTGGGTCGATAAACATGATACGTGATAGAGCACTTAGCATCAGGCCTGGGTTCTGGCATGGAACAGGAGCTGAGAATTTACTGTGCGTGAAAGGAAGTGTGAGGGAAGATAGCAGCCCATCACAAAATGGTGGGCATGTAAGTGCAAGGAGCAAGGTGGCCAGGGACAGTCCTGCAGGCAAAGGGGCACCAAAACACACACACAAAAATAATTTGAAAAGATGTCTTGCAGCCCCTCCCAATGGTTCGCACTTGGAAAACCAAAGGCATGCACATTTCAGTAAGAAGCATCCAAAACTGTTCGAGGGGCACAAGATTTCTTTTTTATGTTTGAAAGCTTTATTAAAGAATTTGATAACAAAAAGGAGATATCAGCAAACACTGAAACAATACAGAATCCAGTGAGAAAACTTAACACTGCTAATATCCATGTTAGAAACCCAAAAAGCATTTTTTAAGAGAATTTTAACATTGCGGGAAACAAGAGAGGGGATAAGATAAGGAAGGAAAGGAGGGGGGAGGGGAGGGGAAGAGACAGAGATGATAATACAGACCATAAGTTATCAAATAATTACGGCATATATTCAAGCTATATAAATCAGCGATGCAAAATTACCATCATAAACAAACAGTAGTATTAAATAAACCTATATGAGATAACAAAAGGAGAGAGTTCAAGTCATTCAAGGGGGTTTAAAATTCTCTGCATTGAGACGTATAGGTTTCTTCAGGGCCAAGCAGTCCAGATACGTGGTGAGGGGTAACCAGAAAAGATCAACGTTACAAACAGGTTTACAAGTGGAGGCAAAGGAAACGTCCAGTCTGTGAAAATGGCATAAGGAATTCCACCAGCCTTGTAAGGAAATAGTAGCTAGAGATTTCCAGTTGGAAGAGATGTGTTGGAATGCAAGAGCAAGCGTCAGGTCAAAGAGACCGTGTAAGTGTACGGATAGGTTCAGAGGTTCAGAAAGACTACCCAAAAAGAGAAAAGAATTTGTTAAAGAGGAAGGAAGAGGGAAGATACGAGAGAGGCATGACCACACTTTCCCCCAGAAGGTAGAGACAACTGGGCACAGAAAGAACATATGAAAAAGGTCAGCATCAGAAGTACCACAAGTCCAGCATTTAGAATCAGAGGAGGGGGAAAAACGAGATAAAGAAAGAGGAGAGAGATAAAGTCTGTGATATAGATAAAATAAGGATTGAGTAAGAGAAGCAGAGCGAGAAATTTTTAAAGATCTGGACCACAGCTTATCCCAAAGAGTAATCGGCCAAGTACAACAAAAATCTGTTTCCCAAGAAAGCTCCACTTTAGTTTTGACACGATTTGGATTAGGAGATACAAGAGATTTATAGATGAGAGATGCTTTAGGGAGTGTAGCAAGAATATTGAGAAGAGGAGGAGGAGGAGGTGGCGATGATGATGTAGAAGGGAGAGAATAATAGCGGTCAAGGATAATTGCCATGAGGGTTGTGAATTTCTGCAAAAAGGAACGAGGGCATCGAAATAAAAGTTGAAATTGGGGAAAAGAGCAAGGGGAAATACCATCAAAGAGTTGGTTGACCCACATTACGCCCTTCACCCTCCAGGATTTCCAAAAAATGGGTCTATTCTTTAGAAGGATAAGTGAATTATACCAGATAGGGGTATTTAAAAAGGACGTACGTGTGACCATAGAGGGAAGAACCAAAGGACTTAAAAGAGAAAAAGTATGTTTGAATAGGGGACAAAGAGAATAGGGATTTCTGGTAGAGAATCGTACCACCTCGGCAAAGGAGAAGGGTAATAATAAAGAGTGTTCAATGAGAAGCCAAAGAGGCGTGAAAGGAGAAAGAGTTGATGAGATCCATCTCGAGGCCTGCCGTAAAGAAAAGGACCTATGGTAAAGACGGAAATCAGGAAAGTTAACCCCACCATTAGACTTGGGTTTACGGAGGGTGGCAAGAGAAATTCTGGATTTCTTATCTTTCCAGAGAAATCATGAAAGAAGAGAATCAATTTTTTTTAAATAAAATGCAGGGATATGAACCGGCAACATAGAGAAGGTATAAATTAGAACAGGGGCTATCATCATTTTAATTGAATCCAATCGACTCCACCAGGAAAGAAAAAGGGGATTCCAGGCTGAGAGCGATTGATCAATCCTAGAAATAACTGCAGACATATTTAATTTAACCGAGGATGAGATGGAATTGGAAAACCAAATACCAAGATATTTAATCTTTGAGCTATTCCAAGCAAAACCAGTAGCGGAGAAAAGATGGGGGAGACAGGATGAGGTGAGAGGGAGAATTTCCGTTTTGTCCGAGTTGATCTTATAGCCTGAAACCGAAGAAAAGGAATTAAACTCGGATAACAAGGGGGGTATGGAAGATTCAGGATCAGAAATAAACAATAAGATATCGTCAGCATAGGCAGAAAGTTTCAATTGATTAGTACCGTATGGGAAACCAGAAATGGAAGTGTTATTGCGAATGGAAGATAAAAAGGGTTCAAGAGTCAAGACAAAGAGAAGTGGAGAGAGAGGACAACCTTGACGAACACCCCTCTGAAGGTTAAAAGATGGAGAAAGTTGTCCATTCACAAGTACCGAGGCCTTGGGGGCAGAATAAAGAAGAGAAATAAGGGATATAAATTTGATACCAAAGCCATGCAAACGCAATGAAGCAAACAAAAAAGACCAATCAACCCTATCAAAGGCCTTCTCCGCGTCAACAGAAATAGCAGCAAGAGGGGATGAAAGTGAGGAAGCTTTATTTAGGACGTTAAGAAAAAGGCGAGAGTTGTCCGATGTAAGTCTACCCTTAACGAAGCCACATTGCTCTTTGCCAATGAGATGAGGCATAAGGGGATCTAGACGCATTGCTAGTAATTTGGCAAAACTTTTGTAGTCTACATTGACTAACGAAATCGGGCGATAAGTTTTTACATAATTGATGATCGCGACCCTCTTTGGGGATCAGACAAATGGTAGCATCTTGAAAAGAGCCTTCTGCCTTGCCGGAAGAGGAAAATGATTGAAAGAGGGTTAAAAGTTTAGGCAATAAAATGTCTGAAAAGTGCAGATAAAATTCCACAGGAAAGCCATCAGGGCCAGGGGTTTTACCTTTAGTAAGAGAGGTCAAGGCTGTAGAGAGTTCATGTAGAGAGAGATCAAGTTCAAGATCCGGAAAATTAAGATGAGAGTTAGACGGTTTAGGAAGATTCCCAAAATAATTCTGAATAAGAGAAGGGGTGGGAGGACACTCTGGGGTGTAAAGTTCCTGATAAAACAATTGAAATTGCTCAAGGATTTCCTTGTCTTTGTGGAGAAGAGTGCCTGCAGAAGAATAAATAGAGTCAATAAGAGTGCGTTCCTTGCGGGATTTAAGATAGTTAGCCAAGAGTTTACCAGATTTATTGCGACCTCCATAATACCTTGCACTACTGCGAAGAAGAACCGAAGAAGCATTGTCCGTGGTTAATTTATTGAATTCCAGCTTTGCTTGTAAGAGATCCGGTGACATAAATTTATCTGAAGAGGTGTAAAATTGATGCTCCAAAAATTTTATATGGGCCAGGGAGGATTTCCGCTTTTGAATAAACTGTTTCTTTTTCCGAGAGACGAAGTCAATAATGAATCCCCTTGCAGAGGCTTTAAAGGAACCCCAAAGAGTATGGGAAGAAATACTAGGATCAGAATTGAAAAGAAAGAATTCCTCAACAAAAGAGCGAAAAGAGGAAGAAAAGTTGGGATCAGTGAGAAGTGCGCTATTAAAGCGCCACCGGGAGGGTTTAGGATGCGGTGGGAGTAGGTCAAAATCCGTTACAATGGGAGCGTGGTCCGAGATGACAATAGGTTCAATGGAAGAAGACAATACATTCTGAGATAAAGGTTTAGAGAGAAAAATATAGTCAAGGCGAGAAAAAGATGAGTGAGGAGAAGAAAAGAAAGAATAGTCCAACGTATCAGGGTGTGCAAGACGCCAAGAGTCAATAAGGTGTGATTGTGAAATGGTATCAAGAAATTGTTTGTGAGGTTTGTGTGGTGTGAAACGGACTGTGGATTTCTGGTCAAGGAACGGGTCAACAATCTGGTTGCAATCACCACCAAAAATAAATGATACATCCTTATATTGGATACATTTCTTTGTAATTAAAGGCCAAAAAGAACAATCTGCTTGTACAGGACCATAGACATTGAAAACAGTTAAAGGAATAGAGTTCAGTAGTAATTTGGCTAATATCCAACGACCTTCAGTGTCCGTCTCCTGAGACAGAACCGTACATTTAAGCCTTTTGTGACAAAGGATAGCAACTAATTCTTTTTGTTGTCAGAGGGTGAAAATAAAACTGTACCCACCCAACTTCTTTTTAACTTAAGAGATTCAACATCATTAAGGTGAGTTTCTTGCAAGAGAACTATATCTGGGTTATAGGAAGCTAAATGGGAAAGAACTCTCTGCCGCTTAATAGGATTAATGAAACCTTTTACATTCCAGGTAACAACTTTGAATTAACAAATAACATAGAATCAAATAGGACAGGAAAAGTGAAAAAGAGGGGGCATGCGCAAAAGATAAGCCGAAAAAGAGAAAAATATGAGGAGTATCGATAAAGTAGGTTGAAAAAGAGAAGTGAGGGGTAAAAAGAAATGAAGGAGAACCGGAGTTGATCAACCAGTAAAGGGGAGAGAAAAGGAAAAAGGAAACAGGAAAAGAAAGAGATTACAAGGAGAGACAGCACATATCCCAAAGGGATGACTGAAGTAAACATACCTGAGGGGAGTACGAAATAGGACAACGGGGAAATGGCGACACTCAACGAGACAGATCCCCCAAGACGGGAGACCAGGCCGGATCGCACCGGGACAAAGAACATAACCGAAGAACCAGGTGGAGAGGAAGTCGGTCCATCTGGATAAATAAATAAAGAATGAGTAACAATTGAGAACATGAAGACATACTATGACGATCAAAGGGTGAGAATTCAAGAGCGACACACAAGAGAAAGAAATGAGGAAGCGGAGAACAGAGAAGTCAAAGAGGATTGCTGAAGGACAAAAACTAGACACAATTATTAAACAAAGGATAGAAGGAGTTTGAAGTTAGATACAGGGGTATAAGAAAAGCGTGTTTACAATCTAATACGAAGAGACTAATAAATGGAAACAAATATAGGGACAAAAATGGATGACCTGTAAGGGAAGCAAAAGTTAGACATATTCAGGTAGTCAGCAAGCATAAGAAACAGTTAAACAATCAGCCACAGGAAGAGGAAGAGGTCTCCATAGCAGAATTAGAACGAATATGAATGAAGTTTTTGAGTTCAGCAGGATCCTGGAAGGTCCATGTCTGATTTTGGTGCGTAACTTTGAAAGTGCATGGGTGGAACAAACCATATCTAGCACCAAGAGACCTCAAAGGAGCTCGTAGAGATAAAAATTCCTTCCGACGAGAGGCAGTAGCGTTTGAAACGTCTTGAGAGAGAAACACTCTCTGACCCAACCAGGAGACCTGACGCTTGGCCCTGGACGCTGAGAGAACGGAGAGAAGATCTGTGAATTTCAAAAAAAGAATAATGACTCCCCTTGGCTTGGTTGATGTGGATGAGTGAGGACCAAGTCTATGGGCTCTTTGAATATTAAGAGAGGTGGTGGACGGCATATCCAAAAGCTTCGGAAGAAAGGAGGAGAAAAAGAGCACAGGATCGTCCCCCTCCAAAGATTCCGGCAAACCATAAATACGAAGGTTATTCCTCCTATTTCTGTTTTCCAATTCCTCCGTATGCTGTTGAAGCGCCAAAACAGATTTTTTCAAAGAGGAGACCCGCTGGGATGTAGATTGAAGATCCGAAATCTGTTGCTCCACAGATGTCACTCTGTCATCCATGGACGACCATTTCTCTTCAAGAAACTGCATCTTACTGTTGGTCTCCTCCACAAACGGCCGAAGAGCACGAATTTCCTCTAAAAGCATCTCCATGGAAATAGGGGATGGCGGCTTCTCTGATGAGGAGGAGTCTTGTTTGAGACGCTTAGAAGATGTTGACGGAGGCGAAGATTTGCTTAAAAGCAGCTGTGCTGAGGAGGAACGAGGGAGAGCTACTCCCGCCATTGGCGTTGCTTTGGGAGAAGAGTCCACTGATGAATGAGGTGAAGACGTTGTCACAGGAGAGCTCCCCGAAGGAATAAAGACAAATTTTGGGTTGCGTAACTTGCCCATAGAAAGCCAATCACAAATAACCATGCAGCAAGCAAGAGGACGACTGTAAAGGAAGACCAGAATGTGAAGGCATCCACTCACATATAATGCGACAACAATAACCATAGGAGAGCCTGGGGAGTGGTTAAAGAAACATTCCAAGAACAGTCCAGGATAACCACATAGGGGCGGGCAAGTGCAGGTCTACACGAAAATGAAGAGTGTAAGATCAGTGTCCAACCACTCCATGGAAGCTCCCGTCAGAGGCAATGGTGAACGTAATCAAAGGGGAGGCAAAAGCATAGTATGAAATCCACAGTTGGAGGATTACCTCATTCCAGTAATATGAAGCAGCACAAGCAATAAGGCAGTCATAGGGCAAGACAGTGTCCAAAAAGAGGGTATGTCAGCATCCAGGCAGCAAAGAGCACCAAAAAAGGGCTATATGGGGCAGATGAAGGCAAGCCGGCAATAAGCGCGAGCATCGCGCATCAAACAAAATGGCGGCCGCTCTCTGAGGAGAGAACGGTCGCGGCAAAAAAAGTGGCAGTCCGGCCCTAAAAATAAGTCAAAAAGCGCTCACCAGAAGCGCGCTACATTCCCAAGTCCGAAACCGATGTCTGCAGTGCTTGTAATCCTCTTCGGAACGGAACCGGCATGAAAAAAAAGCTCCGGTGGGCCGGAGGTCCCGCGTCAGGCGGCCATCCTAATCGGCGTCGTGACCATGCCCCCACGGCACAAGATTTCTAACAAATAGTAGATAGCTGTAAGTTTGTTTTTAAAATATGCACTCCATTGCCATATAACAGGCCTGTGCGACCAAGCACCACTCCACCCCCCTCCTCCCCCACACACACAAATGCACAAAAGACATATACTGAGGCGGGGGGCCGTCCGATGGAGCAAGCCGCCATTAACCCCACAAAAACAAGCAGTGCCATCACAACCTCAATAGGAACTCCTCCCCAACCCCTCTCTCTCCCTTGCAGTGACCAGAGTCACCGGACTCTCCATTAAAGAAGTAATCAATCAATCCAAAGGCATCGCTCACAGGGCTGCATTAAGGCAGGCTCGCAAAATGCATATCCAATATCGTGTGGTAAGGACAAGTTTTAATAAATATGGCTGTTGCTGAGTGGCCCGAGTGTCTCAACGCAAGCTCCAGGGGGCCCTAAATAAAAGCAGCCTCCACCGCAGAGAAGTAGAGAACATTCCAACTAGTACTCAAGTCAACACTATACAAAATAGTCAGTGAGGGCATGGGACTAATACTATTCGTCCTGTCGTCTCTGGGGGTCCGCAGCACCTCCTCCATCACTTCCTGTAGTGGCAATGTGTTGGGACAACGTTTCTTGACTCTCTTATCCTATAATTCGTGGTCAGCTGTGCACCCCGGCCCTCCAGCTGGGAGCATGGATGCCTGTGTCCAAGTATCCTACTCTTCTTCTGATACCTTCAGATGCTCCTGGGCTCGGCCCGGAGGCGCTTTCCCAGTCTGCTCATCACACATCATTGCAGTGATGACGTGCTGCCAGGCCTCCCGATATTGAACAGGGCTACTGAATCGGTCGAGCCATTTAAATGAACATGAACACGCAGTGACAGGGCACTCCCAACCGAGAGCCACCTTGCGGGCCACTCTCCTCCAAGATATGTCATGTGGAATCCTTCTGCAGCTTCAAATGTTCAAGCCAGGGTATGCGACCAGCATTAGAATATTTTAGGGTAGCACCTGATACCGCTTGCTTGCCTCCTTTGCTACCCTGACCTGGACCAGTCAATCTGTCTCCGTCCGAGAGTCTGACTCACCTGAGGGCTGAGGCCTGCAGCTTAGGTGGCACTGGCAGGCACAGGCGGGTGGCAGAAGACCAGTCTAACAATTATTAAATTATGACCCCATGGTCCCTGTACCCATGTGTCTTTGAAAGTGAAGCTTATTGTGCCGTTATTGCAAGTGTTTTTCGTGTTCTGCAAGGAGCAGAATATTGTCATCATCCAGATGGAACTATATGAGAGCTAGGACAACAGTTCTCAAGTTGTTTCCTAGGAGTAAAGATTTTACTGTCTTCAGGAGAGAAAGTAGAGAACATGTTTTCCAAGAGTGAGGTTGGCTGTTATACAGGGTGAATCGTAGGGACTTGTCATTATATGAATGTTGGGGTTTGAATCTATTTAGCTTCTTGCTGTTGATATAATTGTTCCTTCTGGTTCTTAGCGAAAAGTAGAGAGATTCAGGGTGCAAGCAGATTTCAGCAGAGGAAGCTTAACTCATCTGCGTTATCTGACCAGTTATTAGACTATTAAGGCAATTACAAATTATTCTGGTGAGGGTTAATGTTACTAGAAGTATGCATTATGAACTATGGGATCACGCATCCGTATGCATTTCGTGAGCTTCAAAACTTTGCTTAAGTAAAACGTTTTTACTTTCTTTATTTTACAAAATATCTAAAGGGCAGTGGAAAAAGGAAATTCCAAAGTACTATAAATATTCTCTTTGCACTGGAAACACCATGAAAAACCAAATGGACCAAATAAATTAGATGGAGCGATTTTATGACTGAAAAACATAAAAATATAAAAATATATGTCGAAACACATGAAACTTATGGGAAGAGACCATTTTCAGAATATTCCCCATGTTCTTTTCACTAATAAGACCAAACACCTCTGCACAAAAATGCTGCAATGCTCCAGGCTAGCTTTAACATCATGCAGCAGTGTGCAGAGCACACCCTCACTTTGTCATATTGACACTAACCTCTTTTAGGAGTAGAGATCTCTGGCTGGCCTCCAGGAAGTTGCCTTCAACCCCCTTGCTGCTGGGAACTCAGGTCACCTGCACCCACGCACCATTTAATTTATGAGGCAACTACTGAATTGGTGCAACACCGGCGAGACAGTGTAGTGCTGTGTGTGCTACAGCTACTGCTTGCTGAATGGCTGAGGTGGCGCTGGAGCACAAGGGCTACAGGGCCAATATTTTGTTTTACTCTGCCCACAACATGACTGTGACATGTCCAGTATGCCCATAAATGCCAACAGACTGGATCCAGGCGGGAGACTCCCGATTTTTAAAGCCAAACGTTGCTTCGTTTTACCTGTCTCCCGCCTGAAATTTCCTGTCAATAGAGGTCAATGGGGAAAAGACATTCCCCAGATATTTTCTTTGGAATCTCCCCCTTTCCTGCTCTGAAATGTTGTCATGTATGCCTGCCCACCCCACTCTCTGATTGAAACTCCGATGGTTTCACCTGAGGCCTTATGACCTGGTACACACCTACACCCTCTCCTCCCTTGTCAAGACCCACATAATATCAAGAACAAGTATGTCTTTGGAAAAGGGGGTCGCAGATAACCCCCCGGCCGCATTTATTAACAAACAATTAAACAATTAATATTAACAATATTTACAAAATTACGCAGAAAATATACAATTGACAATGATTACATTGATAGGTACAGATGTCAGATGGCTAACCTTAACATAACTCTAATACAAGTTATTCCTATCCGAATCTAAACATATCATCATCAATAATCATAACGGCAATTACTTTTCTGCGTATCCATATTTGAGACTACGGCAAGGTCAATAACTGGTGTCAGTTCCATATCAAATTAAGCCTGCCCTCCAGCTGGAGTGCGCATGCGCAGAGGGCCCGTTCACCGTGAGGGTACTTCCCCCCCGGTTACCCCCATACGCTCTGTATACTATCACCATAAAGGGGCCCTTGCAGTTCTGTGCCCTTTTCTGGCGCCATCGTGCACGTGCGGGGTGGCCAACCAGCCTAGGAAAACCGTAACTCTCCACTCCCCCGCACCCATCAAGCCAACCAGGTTGTAACTGCCCCAGGAGTTCTAGGATAGACCACTTGTCCCTCCCCCTTGGGCGACCCCATTCAAGAATGGCGCCGCCCTCTAAGGACCTTACATTTACTGCTCACCAATCATGACCTTACCGCCTGACCAAGGAATAGCACTAAAATACGACAATATATTAGCTTAAATGGGAAAAAAGCATGTTATTGGAACATAACACAACCTAAAACGGGAACAAATCACACACTACACAACCTCTGCTTTAGGGGATGGTGGGTGGGGAAATGAAATAGCAGCCTTCTAGCGAGGCTGGTTAACCAGCTGGGGAGCGCAAATGGCAAAGAGGAAGATTCCTCTGCTCCCCAGCCTTTTATGGCCATTTTCCAGGCCAGTTCTAGCCGGCCTATTGCTGGCCACTTGAGTGACCCGGAAGTGATTTCCATCACTTTCGGGTCACGCCCCCATGACCAATCATGTCGGAGGCATGCCTGTCGCGTCACTGCTGTGTGTGCCAGGCCCGCCTCCCAGGTCGCCAGGGGCCGGCATGACCGCCATACTTTCGGCGTGTTCGATGCCGGCCCCGCCTTTTCTTTATGGCCTGGTACATACCTATACCCCCTCCTCCCTTGTCAAGACCCACATAATATCAAGAACAAGTATTTCTTTGGAAAAGGGGGTCGTAGATAACCCCCCGGCTGTATTTATTAACAAACAATTAAACAATTAATTTTAACAATATCTAAAAAATTACGCAGAAAATATACAATTGACATTGATTACATTGATAGGTACAGATGTCAGATGGCTAACCTTAACATAACTCTAATACAAGTTATTCCTATCCGAATCTAAACATATCATCATCAATAATCATAACGCAATTACTTTTCTGCGTATCCATATTTGAGACTACGGCAAGGTCAATAACTGGTGTCAGTTCCATATCAAATTAAGCCTGCCCTCCAGCTGGAGTGCGCATGCGCAGAGGGCCCGTTCACCGTGAGGGTACTTCCCCCCCGGTTACCCCCATACGCTCTGTATACTATCACCATAAAGGGGCCCTTGCAGTTCTGTGCCCTTTTCTGGCGCCATCGTGCACGTGCGGGGTGGCCAACCAGCCTAGGAAAACCGTAACTCTCCACTCCCCCGCACCCATCAAGCCAACCAGGTTGTAACTGCCCCAGGAGTTCTAGGATAGACCACTTGTCCCTCCCCCTTGGGCGACCCCATTCAAGAATGGCGCCGCCCTCTAAGGACCTTACATTTACTGCTCACCAATCATGACCTTACCGCCTGACCAAGGAATAGCACTAAAATACGACAATATATTAGCTTAAAAGGGAAAAAAGCATGTTATTGGAACATAACACAACCTAAAACGGGAACAAATCACACACTACACAACCTCTGCTTTAGGGGATGGTGGGTGGGGAAATGAAATAGCAGCCTTCTAGCGAGGCTGGTTAACCAGCTGGGGAGCGCAAATGGCAAAGAGGAAGATTCCTCTGCTCCCCAGCCTTTTATGGCCATTTTCCAGGCCAGTTCTAGCCGGCCTATTGCTGGCCACTTGAGTGACCCGGAAGTGATTTCCATCACTTTCGGGTCACGCCCCCATGACCAATCATGTCGGAGGCATGCCTGTCGCGTCACTGCTGTGTGTGCCAGGCCCGCCTCCCAGGTCGCCAGGGGCCGGCATGACCGCCATACTTTCGGCGTGTTCGATGCCGGCCCCGCCTTTTCTTTATGGCCTGGTACATACCTATACCCCCTCCTCCCTTGTCAAGACCCACATAATATCAAGAACAAGTATTTCTTTGGAAAAGGGGGTCGTAGATAACCCCCCGGCTGTATTTATTAACAAACAATTAAACAATTAATTTTAACAATATCTAAAAAATTACGCAGAAAATATACAATTGACATTGATTACATTGATAGGTACAGATGTCAGATGGCTAACCTTATATTAACTCTAATACAAGTTATTCCTATCCGAATCTAAACATATCATCATCAATAATCATAATGGCAATTACTTTTCTGCGTATCCATATTTGAGCCTACGGCAAAGTCAATAACTGGTGTCAGATCCTTATCAAATTAAACCCGCCCTCCAGCCGGAGTGCACATGTGCAGAGGGGCCGGGCCGTTCACCGTGAGGGTACTTCCCCCCGGTTACCCCCGTACACTCTGTATACTATCTCCATAAAGGAGCCCTTGCAGTTCTGTGCCCTTTACTGGCGCCATCATGCACGTGCGGGGTGGCCAACCAGCCTAGGAAAAGCGTAACTCCCCACTCCCCCGCACCCATCAAGCCAACCAGGCTGTAACTGCCCCTGGAGTTCTAGGATGGACCACTTGTCCCTCCCCCTTGGGCAACCCCATTTAAGAATGGCACTGCCCTCTAAGGACCTTAAATTTACTGCTCACCAATCATGACCTTACTGCCACAGCCCAGCATAGTTGACCGACTATCTGCCCCCCCACTATGCTAACTAGAAGGTCATGCCCTGCTTCTGAAGCCCCCTAACCATGCCAGCAGATTCTGTAAGAAGATTGCATTACCTACTTTTGAGAGATGGACACCGTCTTTTAAGAAGCACGGATCCCCCCCTGATGCACCCGTGGGCGATTGTCTGTAACCTCTCTATTTTGTTATTGATCCTTCTTACTGAGTGGTTCAGTGCCCTCACAGACTCCCCCCCCCCCCTCCATTGACATCTGGGTACCATCTGTGACCATGCTATGGTGCATCCCTGGCATGTTTTAGCTAACCAACACACTTCCGTGACTATGGATTCCACTAGCCCTCTTCTACCCAGATTCACCAGATCATTCTCCCCAGGTGTAAGATAATGATGCTAGGGAGAGGCTCACCCTTGCTCAGCAAGTCCCTTACAAAACCCCTGAACTGGCTCAAGCGGAGACCCCCTTTACCATGAAGTGAGACCCTAAAACCAGCCTGCTCAGCTCTGGATTTGTAATTTCCTGAAAAGAAAAATGCATTCAAACGTCACACATATGAATGGCCTATAATCCAAACCACATGTGGACCTGGTTGCGGTGGATGTGCATGTCCTTGCTTTGGTTGTATTCGCTGAGGGTCCGGCACCAGTTTCCCCCCTGCATGACAGGTTTGAGAAACTGTAAAGATTAGCAGAGAAAGACATGCCTCAGTAGCATGCAAACGTCCCACTCACAACATGTGCAGCCGCACATAGAGTTTGTAACAATTGGAGGACTACCTCCCAATCCTTTTGACATTGCTCCTGTGAAAACCTCTTGCTGTCGCCTCAGTGGGAGCCTCTATTCTGAAAAAATGAGTTCCAAAGCAACTGGGATCCAAACTCGCCTGCTGCACTGCCATATCCAGGACTCTTTTAAACTGACACCTGGTGAGCGGGGTGCCGTCCACATGAATTAACAATGTCCCCCCACTTGTACTAGGTCTATGCTGTAAAAATGCCTCTAACTGTGCTACGGGGCAGCAAGGATTACCATGTGCCCGATGTAGCACTAACCCCTCACCATGGGCCTCTTGGTCAGTTTTGGACTTACTAATGGATATCAATAGGGCGTCTCCTTGTACTTTTGCATGGTCTAACTGTAGACCGCCTTGCACATCCTGTTTATTCTGGGCCACCAATTCCCCTATCCGGAAAGCATCATAAAAGGTTAATGAAAAGGCTGCTCTGAATAGCAGAGCTTCCCCCATGGTGTTACAAACCGTGTCCAGCGACCCCAGTAAGGATGTTAGCAGCTCCACTCCTATTGGACGTCTCGAGTCTGGTGCGGACCTTTGAATGCGCTGCCATCCTTTTAAAGCCTTCCTGACTGTGAAGCTATTGGTGCGATCCCCCCTGTCTCTGATTTGCGCAAAGAAAGATATTGCTGCCACGTGGTGCCTGGCTGCTGCCGCTGAGCGCCCTTCTTCATTTAAAGCACCCAAGTAACGCAGGAGTTCCCCTGTGTCATGCCACTCTTCTGCCCAATCCCTTCCCAAGAATGTACAATATGCCCAACACGCCCCTTCATAAGCTTTCCTGTTCCTGGGAGCTGGGCTAGCTGCCACGAGGTTCGGTAGCTGGGGGCACCAATCTGCCAAAGTACTTCTGGGAAGAATGTTGGATTCGCTTCTGCAGAGGGGAGGTGTGTTCTGAGGACCTGCATCTTGAAGCGAGAGAGTGCATCAGCAGCATAATTTAACACACCTGGCACATGTTTAGCCCTAAACAATATGTTCTCTTTCATACACAACAGCACTATCTCTTTTAACAGGCGGAGAATCATTTTACACTGTGCTGCTTGTTGATTGATGTATTCGACTACAGTCATGTTGTCAGACCAAAACACCACTGATTGATTACACAGTCTCTCGGGCCAAACTGTTAAGGACACCCAGATAGGGAACAATTCCAAGAAACTAATGTTAGCTGTTAACCCATTCTGCACCCATTCCAAAAATGAACTGAATTTTTCAAAATAAGTGCAGGAGACTGAGCAACCCATGGGCATACACATATCCATGTAGAATTTTTCTTGAAACTTAAATCCTAGCAAGTGAAAGTCCTCAGGGTGAACTGGCAACAAACGAAAAGCAGACTCAATATCCGATTTTGACATCAATGCACCAGGGCCCAGGCCCCTAAGCATTTCCACCGCCTGGTCAAATGACGCGTATTTTACACTACAAATATCGTCACTGATGGCGTCATTCAATGAGTTGCCGTTAGGTGCAGATAGATTGTAAATCAACCTGAACTCAGTCTCCTCTTTTTTGGGGACCACCCCCAAAGGGGAGCAAACAAAATTATGCACCGGGATGCAGTCAAATGGGCCCATTATTCTGCCCAGGTGTAGTTCTTTAGTAATCTTAGTTTCCGCCACGCCTGGATTGGTCCTAATTGAAAATTGATTTTTGCATTCAGGTGCCCCAACATAATCAGGTGCAGGGATCCTAAACCCATACATGAAACCTTCTAGCAGAGTCCTAGCAGTGGAATGACAAAGGTACTTGTTCAGCCAAGGGGTCATAGCCGTTATGTCAATGGGTGAGTGTGCCACCTGGTGTACCCTACCCTCATTCCTGTTTCCTCTTTCCTTTATCCCTAGATTTCTTGACACACTTGGACTCTGGGTGTGATGGGTTAGCGCAGATAGAGCAGGCGAGTTTGAACTTGCATGTGCCTAGTGTCCTCGTGCATGTCCTCCTATTAAAATCCCAACATGTCCCCTTCCGTCCTCCCCCGCCCCCTGGGCTATTGGCAGGGCCTGTGTTTTGGGAAGGCTGAAAGGGCTGATAAGGGTGAAAGGATTGGACTGTCTGTCCTCTGTTATTAGATTGCGCTGTACCTAACTGATTATTGGACTGTGCTGCCCCAAACTGATCCAACCAAGAGATCGTGTCGACCTGGTTCCAGGAAAGGGCTGGGTCAGATGACTTAGCCCTCCTGAAGTCTATGTCATACTGCTTCCAACCACCTCCCCCATATTTCTCATGAGCCATAGTAATGCGGTTCTGATAACATGCCATCTCTGCCTGTATGTTGGGAAAATGATCAGCCATTACTGCCATGAATACTGAGAAACCCCTGATCCAGTTATTCAAGTTCTCTTCCACCCTGAATTTTAACAATTCAGTTGCCCATTCTCTCGGGAGCATCCAGTCTTTCTTTTTCTTAGCTTCCTCCCTTTCTCTTTCATCCACGAGCAAAGAGAACGTGCTAACATAGGTGCCTGACCATATGAGCTCTTTCACCTCCCGCGTCATGTGTCTAGCCACATTCTCCCTCCCGGTACGTGATTCCCCCATGCCCAGCATTGGCAGTGTCACCTGCTTACCTACTGAAGTCGTTCCAGCAGGCTCTGTCAACTTCTTCTTTGCCTGGCTGAGCACCGGCACTTCCTTGTTGAATTCCAGTGGTGGAACCCCACTGTTTGGGTTGGGAAGAGAAGGAGTACCCTGTCCCCCCTAACAATCCCCCAGGTGTTGCCACAAACTGAGCTACCAACTTCCTTGCTTCAGTCTCTGAGTCCCCTCACATTTCTTTCACCCCCACCGGTGCTGACAACATCCCTGCTCTCCCCAACCAAGGGAGAACTGCCGCTAAATGAGCCACTAAATCTGGTGGGACCGGATAAGCACCCACCGGGTTATCCTTTGGGACCCCACCCTCCATAGCTCCTGGATCCTGTGCCTTGCTGCCTACCGGAACCAACCTCCTAAGGAAAGACCGGTAGAGGGGCGCCCAATGGAACACCTCCCAGGGGACCCACTCCAGATGGACCCCCTAGAGGTACTACCCCCCCCGGGAACAGCCGCGACAGGGGCACCCAATGGAACCCCTCCCAGTGGTCCCACTCCTGAAGGACCAGGCACCTCTTCATCCCTGGGCTGAGAAACTGGCACCGGTGCTTTCGGCTTAGTACCCCCTTTTTTTGGCCGAAACCACTTAGGAAGGGGATCTAATTCTCCTCTGGGCTTGGGGGGTACTATGTTGCTCCTGGGCCCTTCCAAAGCCCCCTCTTGACCTTCAACCCTCTCCCTTAGATCTGCCAGGTTCTGCCCCAATTTATCCACTTTCTTTCATCTCCTGTCCATCTTGCGCATCATTGTCTCCATCATGTACTCCATGCGAGAGCGATTATCGCCCCGTCTCATTTTACTTGCTATTGCTGCTTAACTTACTACTGATTACTTTGACCGTGCTGTGACTACCACCGCGTATACAATGCTAGCCCCGCTTACACACTTAAGTTGACAATGGCACACAATGAAACAACTTCCCCACTCTGCTTCACGGCCTGGTACCACCGTCCAGGCCCTTACCTTCTGTTGTAGGTGCACGACCGGCCGTAAACTCCCACGCAACCAGAGCCGTGCCACATAAGCTAATCCGGTGGGTTAGGCAAGTAATCTCAGCCCGTGCGGCTCACAGAAGCGGTGAAGTGCAGGCCTGTATGTGCCCCCCCTTGGATATAACCTGTGTTGCTCCAATTGATTGCTGGACTCCGTAATACACCCGCTTCCTATCCTGGTTGATGAGACTTTTCAGCACTTATTCACTGTAATAAATGAAACACAAGATCAGCTGCAGTCCCCCCCACTGATCGACACCAAACCAAGGTGTGACCCACAAACTGCTATAGGTCGCAATATGCAAGCCTATATATGTGATGCTCACTGTCCACCCTTTAATAACAATGCACTTTTACAGTAAGGAGGTGCACTGCCTCCCCCTCAATATCGATGTACCCTTGTCCTGTAACAATCTATTCAATTAAAGGAAATGCGCTGCCTCCCCCACTGCGTGCGCCTTTAAACAATGCGAGAGCTTGATTCCCTTGTGAGAGCTGCACTCTCAGAGGACTGTATATGTGCCTTTACATCCTGGTACAGTCAATACAGCAGCAAGCATATTAAAACTTCCTCGAAGCTGCCTGCGCGCACCACTAACCAAGCGCCCCTCTCTGTTATTAGAGCTCTGGGTTGTTATCCGCTCCCCGCCCGAACTCTGACTCACAGATAACCAATTAGTGCACACCCCGCCGTAAGAGATCTAACAGAAGACAAGCTTTGGGAATTGAACACTTAACCTTGAGAGTAAGAATCTCAGACCCTAAACATTAGGCCACAGTAACTCTCCTAACTTGTGTGCCAGCCCTTCTCTTGAGCTGATCGTGTCAGCACTCACCCGGTCTTTCCCACTGACGAGCCCACAACCAGACCCGCACTCGCTCCGACAGCCTCCGTTCCCGCCGCAGTCCGACGTCCCCAGCGACTTGTTGCTGCAGGGGAAACAAACTTGAACGTCGCAGACTTCCGGAAGCCCTCGCTTCCTAGTAGGTACTCGCAAACCGCTCCGGTGATGATCCTCGGCAGGCTAGCACTTGCGACACTCCTCACAACCTTCTTAACTTAACACTCGCGAACCGCTCCCGCGACGATCCTCAGGAGGCTAGGACTTGCGACGCTCTTCACGGCCTCTGAAAAAAGAAAAACAGAAATGAAATAGCAGCCTCCTAGTGAGGCTGGTTTACCAGCTGGGGAGCCCAAATGGCAAATAGGAAGATTACTCTGCTCCCCAGCCTCTTATGGCCATTTTCCAGACTGGTTATAGCCGGCCTATTGCTGGCCACTTGCATGACCCGGAAGTGATTCGCATTACTTCCGGGTCACGTCCCCACAACCAATCATGTTGGAGGCGCGCCTGTCGCGTCACTGCTGTGTGCACCACTCCCGCCTCCCAGGTCGTCAGAAGCCGGCATGACCGCCATACTTTCAGCATGTCTGATGCGGGCCTTGCCTTTTTTCGCACTGCAGCTTTGGTGGCAGGCGCAGGAGGCAGAAGACCGGGCGAGGCTCACTATCAATTATGAAAATATGGCTGCACGGTCCCTCTTGCTGCCTCGGATGCCTCACGTCACGTGCACTATTTTAACTGCGCAATGCAATGCCATTGAGCACAGCCTCACCCTATGCCCCACCCTAAGTGTGAAGACCCCCACGCAGAGGCTGACGCATCTGCACACCGTGCATAATTTAATTTATGATGATTGATGAGGCGAGTTTAGCAAGGTCAGAAGCAACAACAGCGAGCGTAAGGTAACCACAATACACATCCCAGATGGACGTGTGTATTGTTTACTGGCTCCACTTCCTTGGAGGGGGCCCCTGGAGGACAGGGCCCCCCCCGCAACGCAGGGGCTGCGGTGGCCTTTGTTATGCCCCTGGTAAAGCCCGAAGTACTGCAGAAAGTATTTTACAATCGGTGGATGGGAGAACTACTACTGAGACCAGAGACCCTGGGTAGAGAGCGACCACAAAGCCACACCCTATCCTGTGGCATCTATGGACATCGTCACTGGCCCCAAAGTTAAGAGAGGCCTTCTTACTCCAGATAAGAAGGTTCCAAACCAAAGCAATACCATGGCAATCTCCTTGGACATAGGAATTCTGTTGTTCTAACACCTAACTGATGAATATCACCAATAAAGAATGGAACAATATAGTGGGCACAAGTGATTATGAGCCCATGTCACCATGAAAAACACTGAAACTTGCAAAGGAGAGAAACAAAAAATTATTCATAAGGAAACAATACATCCCTAGGAGGGACTGAATGTTCTGCGTCAAAGGAGATAGACTAGAGCTCATTAGATCCCCCTGCATGGATATCTAAGTTCTAGCTGATCCAGACTGATTGATTAGGACGACCTCATATGACAGTGTTTGCAAACAACATGATACAAGGTTAAGGACATCTTACCAGGTGCTGCCTGAAATCTCCCTCCCTACGAACTGCTTTTGGAATGAACCATTCACTATATTACAGGGAGTTTAAAAGATGGCACGCTTCCTCCATATTAAGCAACATTTTCTCTGTGGATGGAAAATAGATTAGCCAGTAACCAAAGTAATGATGAAACCCACTCCCTTTGTTGTAGAGCAACCATGCAACTGGATCCGGTAAGTTGGAAAATACCCTCAAAGCAAACTTTAGTGCAAAACGTTGGGCATTAACCCGGACGTTAAGTAACTTCAGGAATTGGCAATGGGGACACCAAATAGGAATATGAAGGTAAATGTCCTCTAAATCCAGAGCTGCCATAAAATCCCCCCAACAAAATCAGAGGGATAATGGACTGAAGGGTATCCATCTTGAAATTGATAGTCCATTTGAACATGTCACACCGTCAGTTCATTCATTAATTGTAACCCATACTGCTGAGACTTTATTTTAACCAAAAAGACTGATGAATTAGCTCCCTCACAACATTTATGTCTAGTTTATATGTATTTATTTTTTTGCAGTTTTATATAGCACATGTATTGCCCAACTGCTTTAGAGCATTTCACATAAGAACCAGATTACATTACTGTTGTAAATGATCATCTATTGCATGGTGTACCACCAGATTTTTGGCTTGTTTGTGCTGGCTGTCAAACTATGTGCACCTTGCCCCGATATCCAGTGGTAAAGTGCATGTGCTCCCCCCTTCAATTTGGTGAAATGTTCATACCCCTAATTGCCATCTTTAACTTACCCATAAGTCCCTAGAATATGGTACCCAAAGTTTCTAAAGGCATGTAAGTTAAAATACACCAGTGGGCTGCAGCAACCCATTGTGCCACCCACTGTAGTGACAATGCAAATCTGACTGCAGCCCTGCCACTAGTAACCCGACAGTCCAGCTTTAAACTACAAACTCAAACTATCAAAATAACACCCTTTTAACAGGACTAAAACCCTTACACAGGTCAAATTGCCCATAAGGCAGGGTGCATGGTATTTAAAAGTAGAACATGTAAAGGTTTAATGTTAAACATGTCCTTACAGTGAATAGGCCCGAAATATCTTTTTCTTCTACTGTAGCAGTGTTAGCAACTCTATAGGAAAGCATGGGGATACAATATTACATTGAATATTGCTTTTTCGAAAGATGCTTGTTATCAGAATTTAGGTCACTGGTTAACTGTGGTGTGAGCCAGGTCAAACAGTCACTCTTAGTCAGGGTAAGGCACAAACAAACCCCACATTAACTTGTGCTAATCCCTCTGATATCTTGGCACAGAGCAGCCAGGTTACCTTATAGGCAATGTGTATTTGTATAACACATTAAACAGCAACATGGTGAAAAAATCTCTCAGAAATTATTTCACACCAGGTTAGAATAATAGAGTTTATTTTAATAACTAAAGCAAGAACAAAAGGTGAAAACTCCAATTAGTAGAACCAGAGATATTGGATTTCAATGGTTTAAGTGTGAATTGCGCAAAAAAGGCGTAAAGCAACAACTGTGGATATCTGGTGGAACAAAGTCACAAATTCAGACCGACCACAATGGAGCATGGACTGGCCGTAGGGACCCAGCTAGGCCAGGTGAAAAAAAGTACCTTTAACCTGGTTTGCCGAGCACTGTGTGCATTTGTGTCAAAGATGTGTCATGCAGTGCAGGCAATGCATCGGTTCCTAGATGCACAAGACTGCGGTGCAAAGGTCCTGTTGCATCGTCATCAAGGATCCCCTCATTAGGGCTTGCAACGCGATGCCTCAGTTTGAAAGAGCTGCCAGACTGCAATGCGGAGTCCGGAGTTGTCATCGAAGTTGCTGTAGATGAGTGATGCAAGAGCTTGCACCGAGGATTCATCGTGCAGTGAGATTCTAAAGAGGATGTAGGGAGAGCACCATTCCAGCAGAGTGGCAGTCCTTGTATCAGAACACCAGTCCATCTACCTGGTACAAGGTCCACATGTCTTGAAGTATACTGAAGTGGTGGTGTCTGAGATCCTCCTTTTTACACAGTTGTATCTTTAAAGTGGGGAGAAGCATCTGGAGGCTTGCCTTTGAAGTGCACTGAGGCCCTGTCTTCCCTGCCTTGGCTCCAGACTAACTACATGGGGTGTGCAACCCTTTGTGTGGAGACAGGACACAGCCTGTTCAGGTGTCTGTAGGGCTGGGCCAACCTCCATCCTGTCAGTGATATCATATCCAGTCACACCTTAGCTCTCATTGTGTGTGGCTGCCTAGGAGGAATACACAAAGCCCAACTGCCAACTACATCTAGTCATGTGACCAGAGACAGGCTGCAAGAACCAAATGTCTAAGGGAAACAAATGCCAATTTCTAAAAGTGGAATTTTCAGAATTGCAATTTAAAATCTGACCTAACCATTCATTAGGATTTTAAATTGTGATTTCAGAGACACCAAAGATGAAAGGGTCGTCTCCCCCAATTTGGAAATTTACTTATTAAATGTAATAGGGTAATTCCAATGTTATCCTATGGGAGAGATAGGCCTACAGTAGTGAAAAAATGCATTTATTAGTTTTTCACTGCTTGGACATGTGTAACTTAAAAGTATATATCCAACGTTTTGAATACATTGCATCTTGCCCTCTGGGCTGTTCAGGGCCTACCTTAGGGGTGACATACATATTAATAATAAAGGTTTGGGCCTGGCCGAATATCTATTTTTCCATGTCAAAAAAATGGCAGTTTGAACTGCAAATACAAGCTCTGCAACGGCATTACTAAAACATGTTTAAAGGAATACTTAATTGGGTGGCACAATTTGTGCTTTAGGCCTACTTGTACTATTTAATTTACAGGCAAGGGGCACATGTAGTTCACTTTACTAGGATCTTATAAGTAAATTAATTATGACAACTGATATGAGCCAGTATTTCCATGTTTTAAGGAGAGAGCACCAGCACTTTAGCACTAGATAGCAGTGATAAAGATAGTACAGTCCTAAGACCAGTAAAACGAAGTCAGCAAAAACAGGAGGTCTGAAGGCATAAAGTTAGGGAGACACCACACCAAGGATGCCAGGGCTAACACCTTGTTACATGCCTAAAGCCTCTAGAAGTTCATTTGCATGAGATTTCAACTGTCCCCCAGGAGCTAACTAGCTACTTTGATGTGGTGTGTACTTACTTCCAACTGTAAAGATCCACACAGTAATAGGTCGGAGAATTATGATTTATTCTGCGTCAATACCTCCAGCTTACTGCTCCAGCTGCCCAGCTCCAACTCCTATTTTCCCAAGAGAAAAACATTCCACCTCAAGTTACATAAAGTTCTAAGTCCCATACTCTATAGAAGGTTCCAGGAACCATACGCCAAGGCCAAGGTTTGAGGGGGTGTTTCTGTGACAGGCTGAACTTCTGGACTGTGTCCAGAAATTTAATTTACTTTAAAAGGCCTCTACCATGTTACAGGGATGCACCTGGGCCTGACGCCTTCCTTTGTCACCCTAGCCAGTCAGGAAACAGGCCCAGTGGGAGATGAGCTGCCCACAGAACTGGTTTAGAGTGACAACATAGGAGGGACTGCTCATTTCCCTGTGGGCACTTCTAGGGTGGGAAAGGTGATTGTTTGTATAACAAAAACACAGGAAATGCTCCAAAAGTGGGTAGGATCACCTCTAGAAACTTAACTCCATGGTTAGGTAGTAGCCACCTGTTTCTAGCTGACAACATCCAACTGGACCCCTTTGGACACAGCCGCTGACCTCTGCTGGAGTGGGTCTTGAACCTCAAGTGCTATCCCCAAGCTGCTAGATCCTTGACTGGTATCAAAGTGATTTTTAGCACTATTTTGACCCTTAAACTTTACAAATTCATAACTCCTGGTCTAGGTATTGGAATTGTGTTGTTTTGGTCACATTTATTTATTACAATTTACTAATTTTTCTGAATTGATTTGAGATTTTCCTTACCTTGTTTTTAAACTTTATTACAGTTTGAGTACAATAAATTCTTTACATATTGCCTCCACATTAAGCCTGTCTGTGCTGTGCCATAGACACCAGGGGGTTGAGTTTAGGTTAATTTAGTGACTTTAGTGGTTCATTATGACCCTTGCCCTCTCCCACCCCCACCCCAATTCTTCACAATTACACAGTTAGTATCTATTTTTTAAAGCACAAGAAATGAAGTGATTTGTTCAGAATCACGGGATTGTGAGCTGACACCAGAAATGAAATCTGGTTCCCCATTTCCAAATTTGGCAACACTGTCTGTTAGGCCACAAACCCACATTCCGATGAGGAAACTAACAAATTGTTTATTTGTTCAATGGGGAAGGGAAAATTATCTCGAAAGCCCTTTGTTTGTCCAAGAACCTTAGCTAAGGATTCACATGAAGCCTTAAATTTGGAGGAAAAGATTCAAATTTGATTTGATTTCCCTGTTGAGGAGCATTCAAGGCCCAATGGTCTGAAATACAGTCTGTCCAACTGTGAAGACCACTGAAACCAATCAATGACAGAAACAATCAGTTGCGAACGTGGATAGTCAAGAATGATGAAAAGGCTGTGCATATGACCCTTCTGAAGGTTTGTAGACTGTCCAGAAGAGGGCTAGTGCTTAGACTGTGTTTATTTAAGTTTAAAGAGGATTTTATTGAAGAATGAAAAAAGTTGCAATACAATAATAATATACATATATGATAACAAATACATTATAAATCAGATCAGAGCAATGGAAGAGGTAGAGAGAGAAAGAGAAAGAAGAAAAGAGGGAAAGAAAAAGGGATATCATCAAAAGCATATTACAACAATATATTAAATAAGTGGTAGTATAAGGAACAAATATGATTTCATAATACAGGAATTATTATGTAACAAGAGATAAAGCAAATTGGCAAAGTTACCTATAATAATACTATCAGAATTATTAATAAGAACAAAAAACATCAAGGAGGTTTAGATACTTCTTCTCTGCAGGGGTTGTGTAAGGGAATGGATTGGGCAGACAAATTTAGAAAAGAGGTAATGGGTAGCCATAATAGGTCTCTTTTAATCGCAAGGGAGATAGGATAGACATATGCTCTATCTAGCCTATGGTTATAACAAACCCCATACCACCATGCTTGATAGGAAATAAGGGAAGTATCTTTCCAAGCTTTCGTAATTTGTTGAAACGCCACAGCAAGAAGGAGGTCAACAATGGAGGTATCAGTGTTGGAGGGGGACCATATTTGTGAGAGACTCCCAAGAAAAATATGAGAAAAAGAAAAGGGGAAATTGGTAGAAAAAATGGAATTAATTTGTCGCCACACTTTGCCCCAAAAAAGATGAACAGCAGGGCAAATAAACAACATGTGGTTAAGATCAGCCACTAAAGCCGAACAGGACCAACAGCTGGACGGGATAGAGGGGTCAATGAGGTGTAGTTTGGATGGAGTAATTAAAAGTCGATTGTATATAAAAAATAGCGTTTGGGTTGTATTCGCCGCTCTAGATGATTTCCTTATTTTGTTCCAAATGTTATCCCAAGTAGTAAGAGGAAAACAATCCCCTAAATCTGATTCCCAGGCACACTCCACAGGAGATTTCATTCGATTAGCAGACGTATCTCGTAATTTTTTATAGATTTGAGAAGCCGATGGAGAAGAGTGCAAAGATGGTAAGGAAATGAGAGAGGAATTGTGTTGAATGGAAGTATCCGTAAGGGCATCCAAAGTAGCCTGAGCCGCCGATTTTAATAGAATATATTTAGGGTGAGAAGAAAGAGGGAGAGAGAAACGATCCTGAAGAACAGAAAAGGAAATAAAAGAACCATCATGAAAGAGTTGATGAGTCCATTTGAGACCTAGGGAGAGCCAATCGTTCCAAAAGATAGATCTATTTTTAATCTTGATAAGGGAGTTATACCAAATAGGGGATTGTAAAAAACGAGCACGGTCATCTAGGTTATGTAAAATAATAGGTTGAAAGGACTTGCAAACATGTTGGAGAATAGGAAGAGAAAATTTCTTTGGAGCTTGTGACAATGAAACAAATTCTTCAAACGTAAAAGGTTGAAAAAAGGAAGACTCAACCTCTACCCATAGAGGACAAGAAGAGGGGTCAGAAGTATGATCAGAAATGAAAAAAGCAGAGTGAGCAAGGAAAAAGGAAGTATGATACGACGAAAAATCAGGAAAGTTAACACCACCTAAGTGTTTAGGAGATTTGAGTCTGGAGAAAGACATTCTGGCCGTTTTGTTTTGCCATAAGAATTTAGATAAAATGGAGTAGATAGTCTTGTAATAGAACTTAGGAATGTGAACCGGAAGATTCGACAAAAGAAACAAAACTAAAGGAACCAACATCATCTTGATAGAATCTAGTCTACCCCACCAAGATAGGAACAAAGGATGCCATTGATTCGTAGAGGTAGTGAGAGCAGTAAGTAAATTTTTAAAGTTCAAAGCCACTGTGTCCTTAATAGAAGGTGTAAACCAAAGACCAAGATATTTGATTTTGTTCGGGCTCCAATTAAAGGAAGAAGTTAAAAAATCGGCATGAAAACAAAGTTTATTAAGAGGAAGAATTTCGCACTTGTCTACATTAAGCTTATATCCAGACACTGATGCGTAGTTCGAGACTTCTGATAAAAATGCTGGAAGAGATGTATGGGGATTCGAGAGAAATAATAAAATATCATCTGCGTATGCGGAAATCTTTAACTGTGTAGAACCATAAGGGAAACCAGAAATATCAGCGTTCATACGAATTTTAGTTAAAAAGGGTTCTAATGCTAATATAAATAAGAGTGGGGACAGCGGGCATCCCTGTCGAACCCCACGGAGAAGCGGAAAGGAAGAGGAAACAAGGCCATTAGCTAGAATAAAGGATCTAGGAGAAGAATAAAGCATTGAGACATAAGAAAGAAATTTAGGACCGAAACCAAACCAGGAAAGGGAGGAAAAAATAAATTGCCAATTGACTCTATCAAAAGCTTTCTCAGCGTCCAATGCAATAGCTGCCAATGACGACTTATGAAAGTGCGATTTACTTAAAACATTAAAGAAGAGACGGGTATTATCAGATAAGTGACGTCCTTTGATAAATCCACATTGTTCTTTGGCAATTAATTTTGGGAGAATTTTTTCTAAACGAAGGGCAAGGATCTTGGCAAAAATTTTGTAATCTAAATTAATTAAGGAAATGGGCCTATAATTCTTACAAAAGGTGTGATCTTTACCATCCTTGGGGAGAAGACAAATAAGGGCCTCTTGAAAGGTACCTTCTGATCTTTGGGAAGTTATAAAGGATGAGAATAGTTGGTGAATCCTAGGAAGAAGTAAGGAGGAGAAATGGGAATAAAATTCTATAGTAAACCCATCAGGGCCAGGGGCTTTACCCCTCTTCAGAGTTTGGATAGCCTCCAAAATGTCATTGCGAGTAATGTCAGCCTCTAAAGGGGAAAAATCAACTTCTGAGGAGGAAGGTGGGGCAATGGACGATAAATAACGAGTAATATCGGATACGGTTGGGGAGGATTCCGGAGTATATAGACGCTGATAGAAATCCGTAAATTCGGCCAAAATATCTTCATCTTTATGGACCTTAACATTAGAGGAGGTAACAATAGATTCAATTTTAGTACGTTCCTTCCTGACTTTGAGGTATCTAGCTAAAAGATTACCGGCTTTATTTTGGGCAGTATAATACTTAGCACTAGACTTAAGTAAAAATAGATTGGCAGAATCAGTGGAAATTTTGTTAAAGGAGAGCTTAGCCTTAATAAGATTATCTAAGTCGGATTGTTTCTTAGAAAGGTAAAAGGAGTGTTCTAATTGTTTAATTTGTGTGTTAAGAGATTGGGCTGATTGAGAGGCTTTACGACGTTTACGGGCAACAAATGTAATAATGAAGTCTCTAGAGGCGGCTTTAAAAGTGTCCCAAATAAGGGAAGGAGTTAACTGAGGTGAGTCATTTTCTACAAAAAATGAAGAGGCAAAATCCATAAAAGCTGGTGGAAATTGTGGGTCCAGTAAAAGAGAATTATTAAACCTCCATCTCCTAGTGCCTTTCACGGGGGGGAGTAATTCCAGGCTTAAGGAGACTGGAGCATGATCAGAAATTAGGATAGAACCTATGTCTGAGTGAGTAATTAGCTGAGTGAGGGCTTTGGAAATGAAAATATAATCTAACCGGGACTGGGAAGAGTGAGGGGGTGAGTAAAAGGTATACTCTCTAAGAGTAGGGTGGCAGAGCCTCCACGAATCAACAAGGGCTCTTTGGGAGATAGTGGATGTAAACAAAGAATGCATGTGGGAAGGGGAGAATCTAGAGTCAGATCTTCTATCCAAAAAGGGGTCTACAACCATATTACAGTCTCCACCCAAAATTAGATAATCATCGGTGACTTGCATAAGTAAGGAGAGAATATGGGGCCAAAAGACTTTGTCAGGAACAGTGGGAGCATAAATATTAATAATAGTCAAAGGAACTTTATTAATCAGCAAAGAAACTGCTACCCACCTACCATCTGTATCGTTATCTTGATTGACAAGCTGAACATCTAACTTCTTATGGCATAGAATGGCAACACCATTGCGCTTCCCAGAACCAGGAGAGGCAAACACATGACCAACCCAATTGCGACGCAATTTAGGAATTTCAGTATCTTTAACATGAATTTCTTGTAGTAAAACAATATCCCCTTTTAAATTTGCTACATGAGATAAAACTCTTTGGCGTTTAATAGGTGACCCAAGACCTTTAACATTCCAGGATAAAATATTCAAAGTCATTCACATAGAAGGAGAAAAATGTAAATAAAAGGAAAACGGAAAAGCATAAATAGGGAAAAATTGGATAGTAACCTTACAATAGTAAAGAAAGGAAAGACAAAGCATTGCAGGGAGAAGAGATAGTATCAAACACAAGAAAGAAAAGTAGATACATAATATAATAAAAACGACCAAGGAACTACCATAAAACACATTATATTGAAAAGGGAAGAAAATCAAAGAATACAGAGATGAAACGAGAATGAAAGAGGTATGAACAAATAAGGAAAAAAGATAAAAGATAGATTGAAGAAACTGAACCCCGAGAAAGAGAGAAGAAGAAAGAAAAAAGCAATAGGTAAGAGTAAAAGAAGGAAGAATGAAACAATGATACTGAGAAAAGAAAGAAGGAGTAAGAGAGGAGAATAGAATAAGGAGAAGAAAGCGAGAAAGCATACAAAACCAATTCCATAAACATAAGAACACAATGGCAAAAGACATACCACAGGAGAACAAGAAAGGATGAGGGTGTTGGAACCACATCAGGGAAATGAAACGCCGAACGGGAAACCACAGGGCAACGACGGCAGGGAGGGCGGCATCCAGGAAAATTGAAGAGGATAACAAACAGGGGCCCAAGTATCCAAAACTAAGGGGAAAAAAAGACCAAATACAGATGTTAACGAAGTGGAACAATAAACCATATACAGTAAAACAGCTAACATTCTACATGAGGGAAGAAAAATAATTATAATCTGGAGACATCCATAGACTCATGACGACAGTTATTCAAAAATTGTTGGAGAACAGCTGGATCTTCATAAGAGACAGTCTTGTTATTATATGTCACTTTAAAAAGGCATGGATGAAAAAGGCCATATCTCGCATTAAGACTTCGAAGAGCAGGTCTCATTTCCAGGAACTTTTTCCGACGATCTGCAGTCACTTTGGCATAGTCTTGAGTAAAAAATAGATTGGAGCCTTGCCAAGAGATCTTTCCTTTTTGTTTGGCAGCTTGGAGTACTTTGAGGAGGTCCGTATATTCCAAAAAATATAGAATAGTACCTCGAGGTCTCGCTGAGGAGGAGGAAGAAGCAGACAACCGGCCCAAACGGTGAGCGCGTTGAATGTTCAAAGGAGGAGATTCAGGAAGACCAAGAAGAGACGGTAAGAATGACTGAAAAAATGAAATTGGATTGGAACCTTCAAGGCCTTCAGCTAAACCATAAATACGTAAGTTGTTGCGCCTGTTGCGGTTTTCCAATTGTTCGACTTGTTGTTTGAGTCGATCAACTTCTGTATGTAATAGGGGTACTTGCTGTAGGGTATCTTCGGACGCGTCAACTCTTTGTTCAAGGACCACAACTCTCTGGACGATGTGAGACCAGTTGTCTTCAAGGCTTTGTAGGCGCGAATTAGTTTCTTCCATATACGGCTTCAAAGCACGAATTTCCTCAAGGAGAAGCTCCATAGAGACTGAAGAGGATGGATTAGTAGGAGAAGGGGGGTTAATTTTTGCCCGTTTGCCAGAGGGCGGAGCTGTAGGTAATTTGGAGAGTTGTTTGGGGCGAGTATCCGCCGAAGAGGAGGATTTATGATCGGAGGACTCTGGAGAAGCTTCATCCATAGTGTCCCATAGGACATTAAAAGGATTGTTGTCAGCCAGTGGCGAGGAGATAACTTGGTGAGCCCCAGCGCGGGTGCCACTGCGAGCACCGCGCGGCATTGCCATGTAGAAACAGAAGACAAAGTTTCTTTTGATGACGGAAGAGACGGTCCCAGGTAGAGATGATTCAGACAACAATATCTGTCAAAATTGGAAAAAGTCTGCCACAGAGCGTTGATGAAAGGAGAACGAAAAACTGAAGAAAAAAGATTCTGCGGGAGGTACTCCAATAATTTGTCACAAAGAAAACCCGGAAGCTACACCATACATGAAGAAAAAACCTTTGTGCATATATTATAATATCAGTCTCGTAGTGAATGGTACTGATAAAAAGGGTGACGAACGCATCAGTAAACTATCGTCACAAAAAACAAAATGGCGGCCGTTGTTCTGACTGACTGCATTTCTGGAAATAAAATCACCTTAACGGCATGGAAACTCTCCGTTATTCCTCACACCGATAGCTGAGGTATTCCGACTAAGGACATGTCGATGTTGCGACCCAAAACAGAAGAAAAGAAGCCTGGAAGCCCTCCACTGTCTCCCGAAATCAGCGGCCATCACCAACGGCTCCAAAGCCACGCCCCCCTTAGACTGTGTTTATAATGAGCTCTTCTAGACAATGTTTTGGAAGACAAAGGATCCTTGACACTGTTCAGTAAATGTCATCAGATTTTTCCAATTCTTGAATTGCTTGTGTTATCATCTTCTCAACCTGAGGGACAAACAAACAATATCTCAGGAAAGGAGGATGATGTTCTGTTATCCTCTGAAGACCCTTACATTTCCCATCATCATTCCTGAGCTATTGCAGGTTCCCTAATATTGCACCTAGAAAATGAAATGACAGATGTACACAGAGTATCAAAAGAGACATCAACTAGATGGAGTTCCCATCTGGCCAAAAGATCTGCATAATCCTTCCTTGCCTGTATTACCTTAGAGAGGAATTGAAGGTTTTTATCCAGACTCTGAGAAGCACACATTGAATAAGTGGATTCCCTCACATTCAGATTCAGAGCAGAAAACATTGTTCATAAAGCTCCATCCACCCTTGTAAAAAAGGCCTGTATGACTGTGGGGCAGTTCACCAGATTATGTAAAATTGAGCCTACCATCATCACTTAAGAAGATCCTGATACTCCTGACAGGATAATTATGTGTAAGAATTTGAGGAACATGATCTTCTCCATTCCTTTCATTCATGCAGTATGGCATTCTTTACTGCTGGAGCAAGGCTGGGAAGATAAAAGTGAAGAATTGGTAGAAAGAACAACAGTCTTGGCAGGAAGCCCCGAATTGTCTCAAAGATATACAGACACCAGTTTTCTTCATGGCAATATAGCATGTTGGTGTTGGAGAAAATTAGTTTTAAAATGAAATTCAATTTGCAGACCATGGTAGAGTTGTACTTTAGAAATGCGTTTAAACTGCTCCGGAAATGTTTTCACATTGAAAATGACAAGTAGAAATAAATACACCCAGTTTAGTACGTGAAGAATCCTTATTAATGCTGCAAATAGATTTAATAATTCTTCATATGTAGAGGAAAGTGTGCTTACAAAACGTTCATGAAATGAGATAATTACACATTTTTGTTGTAAACTATTATTCTTAAATGTGCGCTTTTAGTTAGGCCTCAAAAACCTTTTTGTCTCAACTCTTGTTCACAGCTTAATAATAGTTTATTAGAATATTTTGCTTAGCACCAGCAACTTGCTAATAATGTGCATACTTCAATCCAGTGTTTCATTCAATTCCCTCACCCCATGTTAAGTCATTTACTTCAACACAATGAGACTTACTGTGATTGTTATAATAAATAAGGATTTTAGAAATGTTATGTATGCTTCATCAGAATATTATTGCTAGTTTGATTCTGCATCTCTGACTGCCGCATTATGATATGACTGCCTTGCTGGTGGTCGGAAAGTGCTCCATACAATGGTAGCTTGTGCTGTGGCCAAGGAAAAGGGCCTCAGCCAAAGCCACTGTGGTATGGAGCACCTCCTGCACCTCCATGCTTCATGTCGTGCATGGCACATGATGCATGGAGGTGAGTGGGGGCACTTCTTAGGCCCTCAGGGTCACTTTACAGTGGCCGGTGACGGACGGGGCCCTAAGCAGTTTCCGCATGACCCATGGAATGGGCTGTGTGGTGTGATCTATAGAAAATATCATCCCCTTCCTTATCAGACAGTGTGCGCCCTAATTGCGCCGCCTAGCGTTTCTGCCCCGCCGTGCAAACTTTCTGGATGCCTAATGTGAGAAAGGAGTATATTTCAAAAATAAGCCCACGATCGTCCTTTTTACGGGTGAGCCATTTCTCGAATGGTTGCATTGGGTGGTGTGCCAAGGGGCGAGTCACGGCTCCCGAGATCCAGTGAGTCATCTGGGAATGGAGGAAGAGATCAGAGCTGTGGAGACCATAGCCCTCCTGCAGGTCCTTAAAGGGGATGAGACCCTGGATGTCGAAGAGATGCCCTAAGCGCTTTCAACCTCCCTCTAACTATTGTCCATTCCAGGGGGGAAGGCAGGATTGGAGAAAATCGGGGTCATTGGCGAGGGAAACGTGGTCAGGTTTGCCCACAGTGAGACCCTGTCCCAGACTAACATTGTGGGGCGGGTGACTAGCGAGGAATAAAGCCCCCAGGCACGAGCAGGTCACGGTAGCCAGGCGTCACGCCAGATGTGGTGGCCCGCCACCGTCTGATCCATGAAGACCCAGTACTTCTCAGTCATAGGGCGGTTCCACTCCACAGGCTACCGTAGCAGTGAAGCTTGGTAGTAACGGGTAATATTAGGGAATGTGAGGCCGCCCTCTTTCTTAGGGCATTGTAGCAAAGTCCTCTGCAGGTGGGGTGAGATTGGACCCCACACAAAGCGCTCAATCGCGGTCTGAATATGGTGAAGTAAGTGCGGTGGGGGCTCCAGAGGGAGCGTTTGAAACAAATACAGAGCCCGCGGTAGTACAGTCATTTTAACAGCAGACAGCCTACCAAACCATGTCAAAGGTAGGCGCCGCCAGCGGGCCAGGTCTGCTCGGATGCGAGATAAAAGGGCTGTATAGTTCACGTCCGCTGTTGTTGCGAGGCTCTTCTGGAGGACCAATCCGAGATATGTGATACCGTCCGACACCCAGTCAAAGGCGAAGCTGGTCCGTAAGGCATCAACTGTTGGCTGGGCAGCGGAGAGGTTGAGCACTTGAGATTTCTGCATATTAATTTTAAAGCCCGAAACCTGGCTGAAGGTCTGTAGGTCCTCCACAATGGCCAGCAGTGAGGTCATGGGATGGGCCACCGAAAAGATGACATCATCAGCGTAGAAGCTGAAAAGATGGTGATCTAAGCCGAATGGGATACCCTGCGTCATGGGATTTTCCCAAAGCCGTTGGGCGAAGGGCTCCAAATAAAGGGCGAAAAGCAAAGAAGAGAGGGGGCAGCCTTGCCACGTCCCCCTCTCCACCGCAAAGCTATCGGAAAGCAAGCCATTGACCTGCACTGCTGCTGTTGGAGCACTATAGATGCTTACAATCTACTGTCGAAATCTGGGCCCCAATCCAAATTGCTCAAGAGTGGTGAATAAGTATGGCCAATGCATACGGTCGAAAGCCTTTTCGGCGTCGACCGCTAGCAGTAAGGCTTCTTCTTTGAACCGCTGTACTTTATCAATTAAGTGGCAGAGTCGTTTGGTATTGTCCCCACATTGCCGACCCGGGATTAAGCCTGATTGGTGTGGGTCGACCAGACCCGGCATGTGAGAGTTCAACTGGGAGGCCAGAATGCTAGAGAACAGCTTTGCATCAATATTCAGTAGACAGATCGGGCGATAGGAACTCCGGGTCTTTCCCCTGCTTAGGGATGACTGAGATAGAAGCCTGTAACATTGAGACTGTGAGGGACCCTGTATCCGCGAAGGAGTTGAACAAGTGGGTAAGCAGCGGGGCAAGTTCGGCACTGAAGGTTTTATAAAAAAAGAGCGCTAAAACCATTCGGGCCCGAGGCCTTCATGGTCTTCAGTCGGGCGATAGCAGAGATCACGTCCTCAATGCGTGTGGGGGCCTCCAGAGCCTCCACCTCGGCTGTGGGGAGAGGAGTCCCAGCCGCTCCTTGAAGGAACTCAGTAGGATCGGTCAGCGGGGAATGGTCAGCAGCATAGAGATTTTTATTAAAAAAGCGGAAGGCCGCATCGTCCGTGATCACCGACTCAACCTCTCCCCGTATCACCTTAATAGTCTGCGCTGCGTGCTGACTGCACAGGCAGTGAGCAAGCATATGCCCCCCTTTATTGGAGCCCACATAGTAGATGTGCTTTAGTCAGACTACCGCGTGCTCAGCCCGGTCGAGGTCTAACCGTCGAAGCTGAAGGCACTCTTTTTGCAACTGCCGCCAAATTCTGGGGGCGCCAGTGCGTTTGTGAATAGCTTCCAGTTCCTGACATTAGCTTCTAGATCTGCGCGCTTGGACTGTCTGGTTTTATTTTCGTAAGCTGATTTGGCAATTAGCGCTCCCCTCGCAACCAATTTAAGCGCCTCCCTTACCGAAGATAGCGACATAGAACCCACGTCATTAATCACTAATTAGTCAGTCAGGCAAGGCTTAATGTCGACCACCACAGCTGGGGATCGGAGCAGCGAGTCTCGCAAGTGCCAGTGTGAGGTGGGGGAAGATCTTACAGAGGAAAGGCGCATGGTCAAGGTAATGTGTGCATGGTCAGACAGGGGGCGGGCCTCAATGGTGGCATCTGTAATGCAGGCCCAAGCGGCTGGGGTAACAAGGAAGTGATCTAGACGGGCATAGGTCTTATGAGTCGCCGAGTAGTATGAAAAGTCCCGCTTGTCTGGGTTTAAGCAGCGCCAGGCGTCTCAGATCCCTGCATCGCACAGCCAGTCACCACCCTCCGCCGATAGGGCTCCCACACCTTCAGTTCATGAGCCTGACCGGTCCAACCCTGCATCCATTACTAAGTTGAGGTCACCCCCCACCACGACTTTAGGATCGGGCATGTGCAGGATGTCGGCACATGCATCTATTAGGAATTTCTCAGGCTGCTCGTTTGGGGAGTAAATAGAAGCTATAGTGAAGTGAGAATGCCCCACACTAAGGCGCAGCGCCAGGAGGCGTCCTTTGGTCTCAGTGATGAGACTCACCACTGAGCCCGTGAAGCCTTTAGAGAGTAGGATAGCTACCTCATCCCGCTTACTATTCCCAGAGGACCAAAATTGTGAGGGGAAGTGGCTATGTCACATGCGGTGTGTGTCACTATGAAGCAGGTGGGTTTCTTGAAGGAGACAAACATCACCACCCAAGTGTTCAAGCAGGGAAAGAACCGCTTTCCGTTTGACAGGGTTATTAAGTCCCCGGGCATTAAAGCTACCAATCTTGAGTTCCATTTGAAAGGGACAGGCCAATTAGTGCGATTATTGAGGCCCCGATTGATGAACTGGAGGGCCAGACCAAAGAAGTGGCCTGATGGCCGAGGGAGACAAACAGCATTGGACAAAAGTAAGTGCAAAGGAAAAAAGGGCTCACTGGGGAGAGGACCCTCCCTAACCCAGAAAGAAAAAACAACCCCAACGAACAACCAAGTATGAATCATCTCAAGCCGAAGATTACCAACCCAGGTTTGGGCCAGCGCAGGAAGAGAGAACGTGGAGAACTCCAACTAATAAGCATATAAAGATAGTCCAAAATAACTCAATCCCATAGGGGGACAGAAGACATAGGTCCATCTGCAAGGCAATGCCAAAGGGGGTCGAACAGAATACCAGGAGAGCCAGTAACTGTAGATGGGCATTTCACTGAGCGAACAGTGATAATCGTCCCAGGAGCCCCTCCAGCCTCATTCCATGATGTCCATCACCGCTTACGCGTCTGGGGTGCTCAGGGGAACACGGACGGTCGTGGGGTTGCAAGAGAGAGGAGATCTCAGCTTCCCGTTCCTCCGCCATCTCCTCCGGGTCTGGTTTCTTGGAGGCCATCGATTTCCCAACAGTGTGCCATTGTGAGTGTCTTTGTGTGTTACGGCCTTTGGGGCTCTCCCTCTGCTCAGCGTCCACCGTGTTGTCTAGCCCCAGCAGATCAAGAGCCTCAGCGAGAGAGCGGATCTGGAGCAGTTTCCCCTGGTGCTTAAATATGATGCGGAAGGGATGTCCCCATGAGTAGGGAATTTCTTTGTCATGGAGGTAGGAGGTGACCACTCAGAAGTCTCTCCGTTTGGCAAGTGTGGACACAGTGAGATCCTGGAAGAGGGCCAGGGAGTGCCCCTGGAACCGGATCAGCTGGGCTGCTTGAGCCCTGCAGAGGATCTGCTCCTTGAGCAGAAAGTCGTGCACACAGACGAGCACATCCGAAGGGGGGCCTTCTCTCCTCTGGGCAGGCCCACGTGGTGCATCTTGTCCATCTGAATTTCTTGTGGGCCGTCGTCTCCTAGGATCTTGTGAAAGAGGGCTAGGATGTAGAATCATAGGTTATCTCCCTCCGCTCGCCATGGGATCGCACTGATTTGTATATTATTCCTTCGTGAGCGGTTCTCCAGCTCATCTGTGTGGGCTTGGAGATCTAAACTTTGTTCCCGCTGCCGGAGTACTTCTTGTTGGAGCTGGTGCAGATCTTCTCCACAGCGCAGTTCGTGGTCCTCGAGTATGGCCACTCTCCCTCCAATTTCATCCATGTCTCACCGGACTTCCTTGAGGTCGGCCAAGAGCTGTCCCATCAGATCCAGTATGTCCTCTTTAATTGTGGAGAAGAGTTCCATCATGAAGGCCTTCGTGGCTGGCCCATCCGCTCCATCCATTTGCTCCGGGTGTCCCTAATCCCGGGGTGATGCGATCGCTGAGTCTGGGCCAGACGTCTGCTTTAGTAGCATATCCTTGAGGGTCTTCTCCCTCTTCGCCCCTGCCGACGCCATGGTGCTAAGCGTGGTACGCGGGGAAGGGCTACAAGGGGGCGGCTAGGGGTCAGGTGTGTGACAATGTCGTGGCGCGAGCCAGAGTCCGCGTTAAGGGGCCACCGGGCTGTCGGCATGGTGCTGGAGGTCAGTGAGTACCGTTGAAGGCATGTTCATGCTGGGATGCAACTGCTGCACGCAGCCACCCCTCTAGTGTCGGCTCAGTCGTGCACAGGCAGCATGCGCGGGCCCTCAGTCTTCGCCCCCCATCAAATAGCCAGTATGGGGTTCACCAGGCAGGTCATGGAATCATTGGGCGTTAGTTCTTGCGCCAGGCTGGGCAGGCGCTAGGTTGGCTGAAGGGCCCCGGTCAGCACCAACCGACAACTAGATGAGGTGCTCAGAACGTAGTCCCTCACTGGCTACAGGCGAGAGCGCTGTCGAAGGCGCGGTCAGGCAGGAATGCACCAGCTGCACGTGCCCCCCCTGGAACCAGCTCAATCGTGTATAGGCATCAAGCACGGGCCCCCAGTATTTGCCCTTTATCAGAGGTCCAGGATGGGGCCCATCAGGCAGTCAGTAGCTTCATTGGGCCCCAGATCCCACACCAGGTTGGCTGAGAGGCCTCACAGCTTCAGCTGACAGCCAGGTGGGGTGCTCAAAGCTCAGTCTGTCACAGGCCACAGGCGTAGTCCCACAGTCTTTGCCCCCTAACAGCAGCTGTGTCCAGGGGGTGGCAGAGGGGAGACCCGGACACCCAACTGGGCTATCTCCTCCGGAAAGCAGAGCAGCCACTGTTATGGTGAGCAGGAGCCAGGCAGGGCCAGGCAGGGTAGTTAATGGTGTGTAGGCCCCACTCACTGGAGATCAAGAAGGCCAGAACGGGCTGAAACATCGTTGGCCACCAATTCTCGCACCTGGTTGGGCGGGTCACTAGGCCAGCCACTCTCCCGGGTTCCGTGGATAGGGGCCACAAAGCTCTAGGCCCAGTGCCGGGAATGAGGCAAAATGGCCGGCTCTGTGTAGGCCTCCTACCGAGCAGCCACTCTGTGTCACTTCGCGCTGTCAGCGCACCAACCGTGTCCCACTGCAGGCTTCTCGGGCAGCGCTCGACCGCGTCCCTGGCTCCGGTGCTCGTCTGCACAACTCTGTCTCAGATCTCTCAGGGATCTCTCCAGAAACCTGGCTGTGTCTGCCGCCGCGGTCCTCTCAGCCCAAACGCGGCCCGGCCAGGCACCTCGCCAGGAGCACAGAAGCGCCCACCAGAGACCTCCACACCAGCCCGGTAGGAAGCACAAGCCGATTCTGGTCCGTGTTCGGCTATTTAGGGACCGGGGATGGGGCTGATATAATGCTGAGTAAAGGCAAGGCTCAAGCGACAGAGTTTCATGTCCTACCGTGCCTCCATCTTGGCCACGCCCCCCATTTAAACATTTTAATTCATCACATTGACAACATCCGCAGAATAAGACTCTGGTCCAACAGTCGATTCCATCACTTGGCAGACAATCGCCACATTGGCCTTCAACCCGTGTGTCTCTTCTGCTGTGCACAGCGCGTCTGTCTTACCTCTGACAGATCAGATTCACTCCTCAGTTCACCCCTCCCTTTTTGGACAATTTAAGGAAAATGGCGTTTCATCCAGCACACTATAGAAATAGGAAACAAACATTCATTAGTTATATAATAATGCAGGTTTTCACTGTGTACCCCCCTCCTTTGCACTATTCTTCATTAGAGTTACCTAGCATAAGCCTTAAGCCAAAAGCGGCGTTATTTATGATCTCCAAGCAAGATGCAACTTACAGACTACGAAATGCACATGCGGCCTAGTCATGCATTATTTTTCGTTTTCTTCAAAGCATACTACAAATACATTGTAGTTCTTACATATATTATTTTACATTAGTGCATACATGTGCAAAGCTATTTCCCTCGTGGTTGTGTAATGTGCACGTTAGTTTTCATTTACTACTTACTGTTAGTACATATTATGGGGGTATTAATTTGAACAGGTTTCTTTTCTCGAACCCCTGCTCCATCAGCGGCATGAATGTTTACCATGCGAATAGGGAGAAAAGGCATCAGAAGTTGACAACATCATCTGATGAGCTGTTTCCATTGGCCAGAGGAGCTTATACCTAATAGAGTTTCCATACATTATTATATGATTTATAATAATGGGTGTTCCTAGTTAGCGTGAGGAATCCCCGATATTAGACTGAGAGACACAGATCTAGCTCCCTTGCCATGTGGCTTTCCTCTTGGAGAGTTGATCTTTTGCTTTGTTACCAACAGCTACTGCTAAAGGTGACTTATTTCATTTTATCTAATGACCTTTTCCTGAGTAGTGCTACTGCAGAGATCATTCCATCATCAATGGTTGCTATGGTGAACTTGGCTGAAATTCCATAATAACTATTTATGGGAAGTTCTTCTTTTATTCTCACTCTTTCTCTTTTCCGAAAAGGACTCTCCCTGGGTTGTACTTAGAATAGGTTAGGTCCCCTAGCTAGTTTAGTGGTGTTTTACTGATATTTATGTAAACCAGCTAATTTGAGTAAAGATAACAAAACAATACTAATCCTTTAAGTTAAATGAAGGTCTTGAACCAACTTCTCATCATTGACTGAACATTTAAAATTCAGTCATTGATACATGCATGGTTTATATTTTGTTCTAGCTCCAAATCACAAATGTTAGCAACGGTATATTGACCTTTGCCATCAGGATTCCCACCGATGAAATCTGTAAATTGGGTCTTTAATCTTAGAACTATACTTGGCTAATCCCCAGGCTCCCTCAGTGTGACAGTAACATCTTGCATCTCCATTAAAATGAGAACAGCTATCCCCTCGGTGCAATGTTGCTACCACTCACGTGGGAGGCAGCAAGGACTGACACTACATAGCCAGCAGACCAGCACGAGGGTGAGTGTCTGGACCTGGAAAAAATTCCATCTGCATCTGGCTACAGATCCAGGGCTAGATGGAGAATGGATTTGGACACTAATGGGATACTTACTTCTCCTCACTGTCCCCATCTGCCCATCGTAAGTGGTGCAGGAGAAAAGGAAACCATTAAGCAGGAACTATTCAAGCCATTCTCGATAAGCCTGTGTGGCCAGTAAGCAGCTAAGTACCCAAGGCAGTATAAATGCTACCAAAGAATACTGCTTGGCCAGGTGGAGATTAGGGGAATGGACTTCTTTATTGGAACTAACCCTGATGGGGTAGGGTATGTCTAGGTTCTAAAATGATCCTACTCATTGCAGAAGTGTTCTAGCCAAGAGATATGTCCTCCTCATGAGAAAGGAGGAAGAACAGGGATGAGGAGGTAATGTATTTTCAAGATAAGATTGAAAACCTGAAGCAAAATCAATAATTGCTATATTTTACCTCACGTGGATTAGAGCAAATTACTGTGCAGTGCTTATTTGCAAAGGTCTTCTACTCCTCACTAAGGGGCATATTATCAAGCACTGAGTTAAAATTATCGCCGCTTTAACGGCAGAAAACTGCTGCTAAAGCGGCAATAATGGGCTTGATAATATGCCCCGGAGAATTCCCATAGAAGCCCATGTTGACACCAGAACATGGGCTTCTATGGGAATTCTCCAGGGCATATTAGTAAAGCCCATTATCGCCGCTTTAGCGGCAGTTTTCTGCCGCTAAAGCGGCGATAATTTTAACTCAGTGCTTGATAATATGCATATAATATGATAATATGCTGATATGCAGGGATGCGCCAGTTATTGTAAATATGCCCCAATATGGTGTTTAGTAGCCCGGACAGAGGCAAAGATTATTTGTGGTTTGGTACCAGGCTATTGTTTCAGAAAAAAATCATATCCTAAATACGGTTTCACAATATATCACACTAATGTAGTTAAGAGAAATTGTACAACTAAAGCAATGATATTTTTGTAAACTCAATTTAGGACACAATATTTGTCAGATGATATCTCTGTGAACAATAATCTGACATACAATTTCACCTGCATCACAGACAAAATGTCATTTCTTTTTGGCACACTTCCTTAACGAAGAAATACATCCTTGCATGTGTATTTTCTAACTAGATGGTGAATCTACTGGCTCTTTCCAGTAGTACGGCATTATTTTGGACGTCCCTCCCATAGAAAGCAGCACCTCAGTGCAAATAATGCAATTTTTACGGAACTTGTAGCAACAATTAAAATAAAAAACAGATAATGTCCTTTTTTATGGCTGCAATGCAGGCCATCACAGCAAAAACATAAACGAACAGACCTGTTAAAAAATATTTCTAATAAACACTCCATACATAACAACTGAAGAGAACTGCGGCTTCAGTCCTGTTCCTGTGCAATAACATAATATTCTGAAAGAATGATCTACTTGGCCAATGCATTCAGAAATGAATCCCGGGAATCTGTACATTTGTTTAAGAATTAGTGAGGCAGAAATTAACTATGCCCCATATATGAAGGGAAACATATGAAAAGTAGCAATAAGAACTATGAAAATATTCCCCATTAATACGAAGTCTATCAAAACAATGCGGGCATGAAGGGCACTTCTTGGAAAGAAGCATTCGGAAGAAAATGATTAGTGGCTTTTATGATGCAAAGTGAACAAAGTGAAAGTTGCATTTTCCATAGGGAGGACGAAAGCAAATGAGATCAAACCACGTCTTTCTGTCCGTTTCTAAACATAGATATGCATAGTTAGATACAATGCAGTCGCATTCTGTTATGCTTTTTTTTTATTCTACAGCCCTGCAATGCTGTGGGGCTTACATTGTGCATTAGAAAAGCTCAAATATCGGCAATGTACTGAAATACAATACAGAAAAGTTCTGGTGCAATGACAACTCTGCTGTGGTGCAAGCTAAAGTCATGTTCAGGCCGTGTTTTCTGTTCCTCACTAAAACACATAAGCAAAAGGCCAAGAGGACTTTGAGAGAATTTAATATAAAAGACACATTGATACCATACGCCAAAAACTGAGGAGTATATTCACAAGAACGTGTGATAACGGCTGCAAGAGTAGCTTATTTTTAAAACATATTTTTATTGATTTTATGATAAAGGACAACGCACAAAAACCAGGTATCAGTGTCAATAGTAACTGTATATTACAAAATGACAATAATGAAAAGCCAAGCAGTACGTGTACATAAAATAAGTCTGTATAGCTACACAGGAGTCAGCGATAGGCAAAGAACCAGTCCGTACAGAACTTTGGCAACGTAGGATATTCACAAAGTACATAATACCAGAATATAATATAGGTAACAATCGTAGCATAAGCAAGAGTGAGCTGTACATTGTCTCAACAAACCTAGTCTATATTACACAAAAAATATTAATATAACCAACTCAGCCCCCAACCGCTGTTCTCTGGTTCGGAAATACTTAATAATATCCTAGACTCCTATGGGACTATCCTTGGTACGCATAAAACGTATGATAAATAATAGTGCACAAAGACATTTGATGGCAACCCTGGCGGATACTCAAAGGACCGTCGCGTACCCGTGCACTATAAACATAAAGTTGACAGTGGTCACAAAAGTGCAGGCAGGTCTTTCAGGGAAGTACGGGAGTAATGGGGTGGGTTGCAGCTGTTGGTGATGCCGGGGGTGTAAAAGAATCTATAGCTCTAAAAACTTCCAGCAGTTGATTCCATGCTAATGAAATAGGAGTCTTACGCCAGCCCCGAAGTTCCTCCTGTCGGAGAAAAGTACTTTCAGCTATTCCCCATCGTATAAATTCCATGTGCCAGTACAGCGACGTGGGAGAAGAGGCAGATTTCCACCTCATTGTAATCACCCGTTTAGCAATAAGTAGTGCCAAGTCAGCAAACGTCAACTGTACCTTCTGTCTCCTAGGGCGCCCGTGGAGGCCCAAGAGGCAAGCCTCTGGAGAGAAACAGTCAAGGGCTTTAGTAACGTGTCGAATGGTATGAGTGACGGCATGCCAAAAGAAACAAAGTCTATGACAGACCCAACGCATGTGAAGGAGGTTTGCATCTGCTTCCTGACATCTAGGGCAGGAGAGTTGGGAATCCGCGTATATATTATTAAGGCGATGTGGTGTAAGGTACACTCTATGTAAGATCATTGAATGAATATATTTAAACCTAGCATTACGGGAGACTTTCTTAGGGAATTCCAATATCACGGCCCATTCTTTATCTGTAAATTCCCTGTTGAGGTCTACTGACCACCGAGTGCGAAGTAAAAGTAAGGGTGTGCTGAGATGAGTCCTAATACCCCTGTACAGCCAACGGACAAGATGCCGGCCCTCCCCCATTAGGTGTATTGCGTGAACTAAAGCATGTGTAGGAGGTTCAGACCCGTCAGAGGCCCAGTGTTGTTTAATATAACAAAAAATGTTGCATGTAAGAGGAATAAAGTCGAGGAAACTCCTTGAGCATGTTCAAAATTGTCATGATCAGTCAGGGTGCCCTCAATAAATAACGCTCCCACTGTCGAGACCCCCCCAGTTGTCCATGGAGATAACCTTTTAGCTGTGACTATCCCAGTAGCAGTAGGGATTCCCATTAATGGTATATTACCGGAGAATGGAATGGCTTTTTTAGTATATTTGAGTGTTTGCTTCCAATAGAGGAGCGCTGTGTTGAGTAAAGAAGGGTGCGTATTGTTGAATCCTACCATTGGTTAAGAGCATATTGTGCAGACTGCCCTGGCACAGGAGTCGAGGAGTATGTTCTGTTTCATGCAGTTGGCGACCCGCTAACAAGTATGAAAGCCATTGTAATTGGCTAGCCAGGCAATACGCCTTAAAATCAGGAGCTTCCAGACCGCACTTCTCCGGTCGCAATTGTAATGTTGCCAGTGATATTCTTCTGTGGCCGCTGCCCCAAACAAGTTCGATCAAACATTTATTCAGAGTTTTATAAATGGAAGACGGGATCACGCCAGGTAAGTTAGTAAAAAAATATAAGAGACGAGGAAGCATCACCATTTTGGAGAGTGCAATTCTTCCCATCACGGACAGCAGTAAGGAAACCCAAAAGCAGACCTGCTTCCGAAGGGAGACGATCGCCTTCAGTATGTTGCCGTCGATTAGATCTTGTGGGGATCTATAGATTTGGATACCTAAATATTTGAAAGTGTTGGACATTGTCTGGAGTGTTAGTTCACCAAACAAAACAGGATCTGGATGTTCCCGATAATGCAAAAAAAAGGCGTAAGACTTGGTATTATTAATTGCCAAACCGGATACTAATTCAAAGCGTTTAGAAATGGACGGGATGGGTTCCAAATCAAGGTCAAGGTCTTTGAGAAAAAGGATCAGGTCATCAGCATAGGCAGAGACTATGTGTGAGGTGTTGTTAAGCAGAATCCCAAGATCTACGGCCTCACTCTGGAGTCGGAGAAGAAGAGGTTCTATTGCCAATACAAATAGCAAAGGTGATAGGGGCAACCCTGACGGGTACCTCTGGTTATTGAATAGGTTGCGGAAATATGTGTACCTGTACGGGCACGCGCCGTTGGGGCGCTGTAAAGGAGCTGCACCCATTGTAAATAACCCTTGGGAATACCATACCGCTCCAGGACGGCCCACATGTACTGCCAAGAAAGGGTGTCAAAGGCTTGTCACATATCAAGGGAAATACATCCCGCTATTGGGGACGTGACCGCTGCTGCTTCCAAAATATAATGGAGCCGCCATATATTGAGAGAAGTGTTGCGGCCCGGAACGAAGCCGCACTGATCTTGGTGAACCAGTTTAGAAAGATAGGGCAATAGTCGGTAGGCCAACAATTTGCTGAGTATTTTAAATTCTGTGTTCAATAATTAAAGCGGGTGATAGCCAGAAATATCACGGGGGTCTCTGTTGGGCTTAGGGAGAGAAGTCACCAATGCTTGCATGGTCGTTAGGGGTTAGGCAGATTTGGTCACGGCCGTGTTGTAAAGAGTCTTAAGGTGGGGGACCGATGTGTCGACATACAATGCATAAAATTCCACGGTCAGGCCATCTAGGCCTGGGGTCTTATTTCTGGGCCAAGCCTTAATGGCTCCCTTAATTTCAGCGGTAGTTATAGGGCTTTCCAATTTAGATTGAATGGCAACTGACAGCTGGGGGAAGGGCAAGCCGTGGATAAAGGCCTCAGTATCAGTAGATGAAATAGTAGCAGGAGTAGTGTACAAACTTCGATAATATGTAAAGAATGCTAATTTAATGGTCGCTTGGGTAAACGCAATCGTCCCGTCAGGGAGAGAAACTTCAGTAATGGGCACTGGGGGGGGGAGAATCTCTAATCAGGTGATCTAGGAGAGTCCCCGACTTGTCAGCGTCTTTGTGACTATGTTTTGTATAAGACGCATGATCCACGAGTCGGAGTTGTTCCAACAGTTTAGCATATTTGATTCTGGCCTCCTGGAGGGGCACGAGTTGTGGCGGGTCAGTAAGGGCCGCAGTCTCAAGCCTATTAAGAGAGGCCTCCACTGTGGCGAGAGTTTTATGAACTTCCTGCCGTGCTCCCACCACTGCCCCAATAGCCGCGCCCCGGATGTCGGTCTTGAAAGCATACCACTCCACCAGAACAGATGAGGCCGTCCCAGCGTTTTCGGTGAAATAATTTGTGATAGTAGTGCCCAGAGTGTCATGAAAAACCGCATCCTCCAGCAACAGTGGCCAAAGCCGCCAAGTGGGGACCGGGGTGGGGATTTTACCCCAGGCCATTGTCACCTCCATAGGGTTATGATCGGACAATGTTTTCCCCAGATATGTGGATTCAGTCATTTGGGACATCAACAATGTAGCACAGAATATGCGATCGATTCTAGTGTGCAATTGGTGTGGAGGGGAGTAAAATGAATATTCTCTGCAGCCTGGGTAATGAGCCCGCCATATATCTTGTAAAGACCAACCTGTAGCCCAGGCGTGCAAAACTCTGCATGTTAATTGGGTACAGCACCTCGTAGTGGGGGATGTGAACGATCTAGGTGAACATCTACGACCAGGTTAAAGTCACCCCCAATAATCCAAGGGATATGCGCCCAGTCTGATTAGACAGTGTCAAGCTTGGACAGGTAAGTATTCTGGTCAGTGTTTGGGGCATACACACAGCCCAGGATCACCAGGTAACCATCCAACCACCCAGATAACAAGACATAACGCCTGTCAGGAGCCACCCGCTGTTCGATTAAGGTAAAGGGCACCCCACTTCGAATCCAAATTAAAGACCTCCTAGCAAAAGCTGAATAAGAGGTATTAAAAATCTGCCCCCTCCATTTTTTACACATTTTGGAAATTTCCGAATTAGTCAGATGGGCTTCTTGAATGAAAGTGATATGAACCTTTCCTCTATTCAGTTGAGCATAAACACGGTGTCTTTTGTGCACGGACCCCAGTCCTCGAACATTCCATGTTAACAACTTATATTTACCCAAAGCAGTCATAATATAGTGAGATATCGTACCAGTGCACCCCGTCAGAAGCTGTGGAGCACAATAGGAGAAACAATGTGGCCCGAACCAGAAACAAACATCCCATTATTAAACAAAACCCCCAAATACTAGGGCCAACAGACAAACTAGGTTGGTCCAAACTGACACTGCAACATATTACATTCAAACTACTATATACTGCAGAATCTGCAGGGGGGCGGGCACCAAAGAGAGCATGGACAAGCCTGCAATGTCGAAGCTACACCCTAGGCGGGACCTTATATTAAAGAGAAAGTAAAAGGGCCGAATCTGGGGGAGAAAGAACAAGTTAAACTCACATTTGCATAATATACTTCTCTCCACATATAGGGCAGACACAGTGGCGAATATAAATAAAGCTAGAACCTGCAAAGGCAAAAGAAATGAGCATACACAGTAGGGTCCATAGGATGGTCAAGTCCTCACGAGCTACTGAAAAAAGTGAGGATTGAATTAAGAGTTAGCATAATTATTTAAACACATAGGATCATACTGGCGATACCAGCAATTCACCCATATAAGTCCTTCACAATTTGAGGAGTAATGGAAGGAAACAAGACCTCACTGCTTTCAGAGTCAGAGGGCAGTGGGTTGTCATCATATTGCTCCGGGGACGTGACCTGTGTAGGATCCCGGAAAGAAGAAGCACCCAAAAGTGCAGATTCCTGTCCCGTAGTAGCCTGGGCCGGAGTGGGCCTTCGAGCCGAGGCCCGTCTATCCACTCTGATGTGGCAGGGTCGCAATTTAACTGGCCGTGATGGCAATTGTCGTATCCGCTGGTCTATGCCATCCAAGGACTGGGGGGACAGAGTAGACTCTAACCATGCGTCAGCTGCTTAAGGACATTAAAAAAATTAGCCTTCTGTTTGTAGATAATTTTCAAACGGGAGGCAAACAACAAAGCATAGGATAACTTGAGAGCTTGAAGCTTTTTCTTGAGTGGCTGGTAGGAGGTTGCTTGCCGCTGCACCTGGACGGTGTAGTCTGGATAAAGGGAAATTCGAGAATTTTCATACTGAAGAGGTGAGTTTTCGCGGGCCTTTTGCAACAAATGATCACGATCCCTATAATTGAGAATACGAACAATGAGAGGTCTGGGGGGAAGGCCCGCTGTCGGCCTGCCAGTGGGAATACGATGTGTGCGTTCAATACCAAAGAAATTGTAAAGACCCTCCGGGGCCACATGATCTCGAAGCCACTGCTCAGCAAAGCGGGCCGCATCCGACCCCTCTGACCGCGATACGAATGTTGTTGCATCTAGCCCTTCCCTCCACATCCTCCGCCCTATCAAGAAGGGTGGCAAGCTGGTTTTGCATTTGCGTCATCTGTTTGGAGTGTACTTTTTGTTGTGGGACCAATTCTGCAAGGGTCTGTGAATGGTCTTTCACAGAGTCCGAAAGTTTGGCATGGTCTGCCCGTCTGGTGTTCCATATCCTGGCGCGAAGCCTTTATCTCAGGAGGGATTTGGTCTAGCTTGTCCAGAAAGGGCGTCAGGGGTGTCGGCGGGACACAGCTGATTGAGGACGCCTGGGAGGCAGAACCATGTTCTTCCTGGGGTGGAGTGTCATCCACGGACATGTCCGGTTGTTTGCCCTTTGTAGGGCCCATAGCAAGAATAGGGACGAGCGGTGCCAAAAAGGGAGCCTAGCAGGCGCAACTGTAGAGGACCTCAGCGGGCAAACGCTGTATATAACAGACAGGGAGGTCCGTAGTAGTGCAAGTCCAGGGGAATATAAGTGTGCCGAAGAAGGAGGCAGGCAAGGGTGTCTCATGGTGTGCAGGCCGGGGTCTCAGGCCGCGGTAACACTGGTAACCCTGGGCATAGTTTGTGAAGTAGCGCTACACATAGCTACGCGAAGTGCACTTTGCACTACGCGAGCTACGCGTAGCTTCGCAAACTGCGTAGTGCACTGTGCAAGATGCTGTTCGCACTGATTGCACAGTGCCATATGCTTGTCCGCACTGTGCAATCAGTGCAAACTGCATCTTGCACAGAGCAAGCGGTCGTTTTCTGCCGCTCAAGTAGATTTCTACTCGTGCAGCAGCTTTCTCAACGCGGACTGGTAGTTTCTCATCACGAGCGGTCGTGTGCAAATGCGACCACTCGCAATGAGAAACCTGACCTCCCTGTGTTGAGAAACTCGCCGGGAGGTTTATTTTTCACGCTTGTGATCGGCAACTTGATGTTGCTGATCGCGACTGAGGAAAAAGTCTCGCCGAGATGTCATTTTGCTTGCTTGCGGTCGCCAACTTGACATTGAGGACCGCGAGCAAGCAAAAAATGACCGCTGCACTATGCTACGCGTGTTTGCACTGTGCTAGCGTAGTGGGAAGTAGCACAAACTTTGCAAACTACGCAAGCGTAATGTAGTGCTTTGCCCAGGCTTAAACACTGGCCATAAGGGTGCTCAGCATCTAACTTACACCCCTTGTCCCCACCTCAATAGCTTGCGGGCGGTAGAATGGCATTCATAGGCAGCAGTTCTCAGGATGTACCGTGGGGCTAGAAAATACCGTAGTATCCAAAGCAATTGCCAGCCCAAATGGGATCCGGTAGACCACCACTGGCCAGGCAGCAAGGGACCAGGCAACACACTTAGCAACACAAGGCAGAGGGCCACTGGCAATGCATCCACCGAAGCTCCGCTGTCAGTGCCGATACAGGAGTACTCAGGACTCCAGGCCGCCCGCACAGGAAGCACCAGACCTCCGGCTGAAGCAGCACGCCGCCATCGATATCCGCTCGGCGTCTGGGCAGACAGTAGCAGGAATCAAGCATCCGGCATGATGAGCAGGGCCTCAGTACCAGATCCTCCCAAGGGGAAGCCGGCTCGCAGCCACACTCCAAAGAATGCCCCGGTACCACGCCTCAGGAGAATGTAGGCTTCCGGAGGGGCAGGGCCGCAGCAGCCGGCGACAGGGTCAGACGGCAGAGCCTCGCTGTCACAGAGCCCATGAAAGCCCTGCGCAGAAATGAATATGCCCAGAGGTGTCCGCCACATGCGGAGAGGGAGTTAGGGTGATGTCTACCCCAGGAACAAGCAGTGGAGACAGGATAATGAAGGTTCCGGCCGGGAGCTCCTCTAAGGTGCAGCCGCCATGCTCGGCGGTTGGCCACGCCCCCTACTACCAGAGTAGCTTAACGCAACTCTCAACATCGCAATCTATCGCGGGAAAATAACTCCGTGTCAACGTGGAATTCACAACAAGGCGGTACCATGCGATAGTCTGCCAAAACCGCGGACAATGTCCGTGATACAACCACCTCAATGGAGATAAAAACACAAACCACAACACAAAAAAACCTGCGTTGGGCCAAAGTGCGATGAGGAAATAAGCGATAAGCAGCGCCAGGCCTGCAACACACACCTGGCAGGCAGGAAAAATCACCTTAAAAGTAGAAAAACCCCAAACACAAACTGACCAACACCCAAGCACCATGGAGGCAGCCGGAGCAGGCACGGAGGACGAGCACAACCCCACAAACACCCTGGACGACCAGCCCAGGACCTCGGGGACAGGGAAGGGCAAGGACAAGAAGAAGAGGAAGATGAAGTTCAGTCCGCAGGCGAACAGGATCATAGTCAAGGAGGTGATGGAACACCATCACCGACTGTTTGTCACCTCCAACGTGTCATTGGGCACCAAAACTGGAATATGGCGGGACATCATGGACAAGGTGAATGCCATCGGAGAGCACAAGAGAACAATGGACGAGCTCAAGAGGCGATGGAATGACATCAAGCGAAAGACCAAGGAGAAACTCGCAGCCAACCAGAAGGCAGCAATGCAGACTGGAGGTGGGGGCCCAGCGCCACAGCTCATGCTGGATGACATGGAGGAGCTGGTGTTGACAGTCATCAGTGTGGATACTGTGGCTGGAGTCAGGGGACCGGACACTGCTCGTCAGGACAAAACACAACCGCAACAGGGTGAGTGACCACCAGGTATTGGGGGGACGGGTGGAGATGGCCACGATGACCACACATGCACAGTCAAGCAGAGCACAGTGCACACCCTCAATGACTCTGGGTCATTGCCCAGAGCTATAGATTGTTACAATGTACAATGCCATGCTGTCTGAATGTCAACATGTACCATACGGCTACATACATGTGGACACATTGCAATACACCATCTCCCCTTCACATTGCAGGGCCACCGTCAACAACCCCTGCAGAGCAGTCACAGCCACTCTTCACTGATGATGAGGAGGACAACCCCAGCATCGAAGCACAAGCCCTCCTAGACATCATTGACATCATCCGCGACTCACCTCCAGGATCAGGGCTGCCCAGCTGCATCAAGGAGACAACCACCCAAACCACCCAGCAGGAGGCACTCATGGCCCGACAGTCTCCCAAGACCCCCAGGTACAACACACGGCCTTCCAACGCCGTGTGCTGGAGGCCCAGAGGGAGACAGCTGAGCAGGTGCGGGTGGGGCTCGACCTCATGGCTACCAAACTGGACGCCATCCATGGGTGACTAGGCCCACTCCATGGTCTCCAACGAGCCCTGAGTGACATTGCTGGAGTCCTGACGCAGAGAGAAGAACATATGTCCACTCAGAGGGGCACCCGCGATACCAGCCATGAGCTGGCACACATTCGGAGGCTCATGGAGGACATGGAGGCGGAAAGGATGGCAGCCACCGCTGCACACCAGTGATATGTAGCTGGTATCAACCATGCCCTGCAGATCATCATCATGGCACTGCTTCCACAAGGCGTGGCGCAGATGAATGCTGCTGCCCCCACACCATCCACATCTCCGTTCCCTGGTGTGCCATTGCCTCACAGTGCGGCAGACGTATCAACTCCGGCACCTGATGTGTCAGTGGCACACAGTGCTTCAGCCAGTACTGCAACACCCACAGGTGGGGCAGAGCACACATCCGGGGATGAGGAGGTGGATGGGTTTGTGATCAGGAGGCACTGTTTCTGCTTGATGCCGCACATGGCCACATGACCTTCCACTGACCCCCGATACACTCCGATGCACTCACCTTGGACAGTGACATTGACTGCCATATCCTGTGACCAATGACATGGCGACCAAACTGCGGACTGCACCCTTCCTCTTCCGCAGTACTTGTCATCCCCGGATGGACACTGGCTGGCCCTCCACGGACCCATATTGTGTAGTGTGCTCGGCATTGCCCTGTACCCATCCACCTGCAGAACTGCACTGGATGTGCAATAAACATCCAGTGACGCACTGCTTTGTTATGTCTTTCATCATTCATGTATGAATGTGTGGATGAATGTAGGGACAGTGATTTCCCTTGCGTCATGATGCTCATCCGGTGGGATGCCAGTCAGAGGGTGCAACATTGCATATTGTGTACCGGGTCCAGTGACCATTACAGGGACACACGCATCAGTCACTTCCATGTCCGGACATGGACTGAACCACGCACAGAGCCCAAGAGTCATTGTTAAAAGCCCTGCGCTAGTCCGGCGTACAGCAGGCTAGACCACTCCGCTAACGCTCCGAGGGGGGCCCTCATTGCTACCCGTCGCAGGAGTACTCGCTGGTGGTGTGCAGGTCACTGGTCTAGTTGTCAGCATGTCACAGCCACTCCTTGAGGGCAGGTTTGCATACACACCACACCTATCCGCACAGGCGTCACAGGGCATGTGACACCGCCAACATAAGGGGCCGACGACGTCACATTCCCCTCTGCCGGTGGTGACTGGATGACGGACGCTCCACGGTTCTCAATCATAAAGGGCCCATGAGTTGTTGTGCACAGGGTTAGTGGCACCTGAGGCCTTGCGACCGTCACCGGCCTACCACCACGTGTATATCAATATACAAATACTTAACCAAGTAAAACTCTAACAAAACCCCTAAACGTAAAACCCCAACTACACCCTAAACAGACAAACTAAAATACTACTCTAATCAAGGACAAAAAATTACAAGTTTGACAGACAATGTCCAATGATGACAAATTATACAAATACTACAAAAACACTAACAAAAACACTTAACAAGACGGTCAAGGTGCTCAAAACTCGATCACACACTCTCAAAAATCTCCTAAACCACCAACTAGCAAACACACCAAAGAGAAAGTTAAAGTAGCCAGCAAAAACCTGTTCTAAGACAGCCCCGCCAGGTGCGTTATTTCAAGGGTGTAACCTGATTACTTGCTTAGGACTTCGTCATTTTTCCAACGCATTGCCTGTTTGCCTGACACCAACATTTGTAAATGTTTTGAAGGAGAGGTGAGTGCTTCTGTCGTTTTGTGCAAATGCATACCTAAACCCACAGTTTCTACTTATGTATGTATATTATGCTAACATTGACAATTCCTATAATATGTTACAAAATAATCAAAGTTAAATAAAATTGTATAGGTGAATAAGAAACTAATGTGAACCAACATTCCAGAAATATTAATTGTTTTGCATAAGTAGAAAATACATATACATTTAATTTAACATGTGTAAAAAATGAAACTATTATATAGGGATGATAGGATTCAATTATTACTATTAAATAAATAACAAGTAATGATCCTCTCGTAGTGTAATTGATGGCATGTGATAAGACTGCAGTGATTATATACGCATTTTTAAATAATGACAGTATGGGAAATCATGCTGATTTGATAACGATGATATTTTAAATATGCAGGTGGAATGGCTCACAATACAATATATATTCTGAGTCAAATTTACTAAATTCTCTATCTTTACTCTCTCTCATATTCTTAATTAGTTTACATTATGAGTACATAAAATGCTACAATAACACAAGCAGGCTATTATTATTATTTGTCGTACACTGGTCAGCTGTGCTCAGCAAACTGCTGAGATGTGTCTACCTTATGTTAGTATGCCTTTTAACTGCGACATATACATCTATCACATGGAGTTCACTCTTCAGTCCAAGGGAGAATTGGGAGCGCATCCAGCCTTTGAAGGTTCCATCCACTTGTTTAAAAACTGGGACAGTTACTCCTGTGTTAGACCTGTACTGTGCTGTTGTGAAGCATGACGCATGTACAGACGACTTTCTACATCATGACTGCCAGTTTCTTGTCTGTGTGAGATTTTTTTACAAAATAACATGTCGCTAGGATTTTCCCGGGCTGCATCTAAAACAACGGAAAAAAATATCTTTTGATTACTTTATTAACAATTCGACACTAGAACGGTGTGCCTATTTCCATGAAGCCATAACACGTCTCACTATGTGGAGAGGTACTGTCTCAACCATAAATGTGTGTGAATGAAAATGATCAGCCTCTCTTCTGTGATCTATGTAAGTATGTTTTACAACAGCTTTCAAACTGTTGAAACGGAGGTCGAAATGGCTACTAGAGCAAATGAAATTGCAAGACTGCTAACACATAACATATACATGTCACTCTTTTGGCATCTTCTATTTTAATATTTTGCATCAACATTCTTCAGGACCCATCATGTGAATTTATCAATGACACACTGGCACACAACCCCAGTTGAAAATGTTTTGTATTACAATTATTAAATACATTTTAAGAGTGTAAGGCACCTGCCAAGAGACAAGTGCTTAACTAGAGCAGGTGGAAAACAATGGTGTCCACCAGCACTTTATTTTTAGGTGGACCAGCACTTATCATTCAACATCAGACTTTTACCAATAGCAAGAGATTGGAAAAAAACACGCAAAGTGGAAAGGCGGTGAATGAGAAAGACGGAAATCTTATCACAAAGGGATCAGCGAGCCTGTGCCTCGCACTACCCGATCTCCTGCGTGTCATCTGAGCCCTGCACTTCAGATTTTCTCCCAGCCTCGTCAGAGGCTGCAACCCATCTAGATTGGCTCTCTGATCCTAGCCACCCTTGCAACTGATTGCTAGGCTACCGTCCAGATGCCACATTTCCTGGCCTACAACGCTATCGCATCACAGGCCTTGCCCCCAGAATGGCCCACCACCCCATCCGCCCCGCAGGCTCCTTAATACAGCCACTTTGCTGCCACGATAGCAGTGTGTAGAAGGTGTGCCAAATTCAAGCCCGCCTGTGCCCGTCTGCGCCCGTCTGTGCCCGTCCACACCTCAACCACACCCCAACCATGCTTGAAGCCCTAACCCACCAGACATTCACCACTATTCCAGCATCACTTTCTGAGAACTTGACCCAGGATGCCACAGTGCCCTCTATTGCGTCCGTTCACCCACAAACACCAAAGGAACTTTCAACTGCAGCCTCTTCCACTTCATCTGTGACTCCATGGAACCTCAAGCCCCTAACAAATATCACCGACCACCAGCCCAATCTTTGATGCATGCTACTCAACATCCGTTCCATGACCAAACACGCCATTGAATTCTGGGACACTATCATTGCCACCAGCCCTGATGGGTTGTTCCTCACCGGTACCTGGCTCAAGGACTCCTCAGCCACCACCACTTCAACTGGCTACAAACTGTCCCACAAGGACCGGCGAGTCAGACCCAGAGGAGGAATCACCATCAACCACAAGAACACCATCAAGCTCACCACCTTCGATGACCCCATCATGCCCGACATGGAACACCTCAACTTCCATCTCCAAGCCAGTGCCTACTCAACCATCAGAGGTATCCTTGCCTGCAGACCACCAGAACCCGACCCCCATTTTGAAACTTCATCACAGAAATCATCACCCCCCTCACCTTGGAATCCAGACATTACCTCTTTCTCAGTGACCTCAACTTCTACATCGAAGACCCCTCCAACACCAACTCGACAACCCTGCTAGACTCCTTGGACAATCTCAGCCTCAAACAGATCACCGCCAGCCACACCCTTGACCCACTCATCATGTCCCGTGACAAAATCCAGTTCAGCCACACAGCAAAGCTCACCCGGTCGGACCACAGCATTCTCCATTTTACCTTTGCTGTCCACCAACAAGCCACCATCACCTTGCCCCTCAATGCTGGATGCAGATGGAACACAATTCCGAATCCCAATGGATGACCTCCCTCAACATCATCACCCTCCACACATCTGACAATGTCAATCAAGCTGCCGCCCACCTATCAAAATGCGCCAACAACATCACTCCCATAAGAGCCTTAAACAACAAAAGAACAAACAAGCATGCTAACTGGTTTCACCCCCAAACTCAAAGCAGAAAAACACAAATGCAAACATCTGGAGAGGCCCTGGCAGACCAGCAAAGAAGCAGGTGACTGCACAGCATTCAAGACGGTCCTCAAATCCTACCACCACGCCATCAGAGAAGTGAAGAAAAACACACATGCCACCCACCTCCAATCCACCAACTGCACCAAAAAACTTTTCCACATCATCAGAGAATTCTCCTCAGATGCCGTCGAAAACACCATCCGGTCCTCCCAGTCCCTCTGCAATTCACTTGCCAACTTCTTCCACACCAAGATTGCCATCATCTAGGAGAACTTTGAACCCCAACCGCCCCAGGCGGACCTCCCAGCTCTTCCCTTCATCCTCGTGCCCTAGCTCAGGACCGACTGGAAACCTCTCTGCACCAAAACCACAACCTCCATCATGTCCTCCATCCATTCCGATTGCCAAACAACCCTGCCCACACCACGCATTCAACCTCAGATACAAGGATATTGGACCCCTGCTCACCAGCATCATCAACCTAGCATTCAGATCCGTCACCTTCCTGGAATCCTCGAAACATGCAGAAGTCAAAACGCTTTCGAAGAAACCAACAGTGGACCCATCCGACCTCAAGAGCTACCGCCCCATTTCGCTCCTGCCTTTCTGGTCAAGGTTCTAGACAAAGCTGTCAACTGCCAACTCACAGACTACCTGGAATCCAACCATCTGCTCGACCCCTCCCAACCTGGCTTTCACTCAAACCACAGCACTGATACTGCCTTCATAGCTGCCATGGACAACATTAGAATCATCTTTGACTGTGGCGCGTCAGCAGCCCTGATCCTCCTCGACCAGTCAGCGGCCTTTGACACAGTCTCCCACCACCTCCTCATCCAAAGACTTCACTAGAACAGCATCTACGGCAACACCCTTAAGCTACTATCATCTTTTGTCACCGAGTGCACTCAGAAAACCTGCCTTCCGCTGTACAGCTCCACCCCAAGTGCACCATCTGCGGCGTACCCCAGTTCACACTGTTCAATGTCTACATGATGCCCTGGCACCCATCACTCGCAGCCACCGTCTCAACATCATCTGCTTCACCGATAACACACAACTCATACTCTCCCTCACCAAAGACACGGACACCACTAGAGCGAACTTCCAGAACACCAGGACTGAGGCACACAGGATGAGAACCACTCCTCTTTGGAAGACTCCCGCCCTGTGGGACAACTCCTGATGGCTCCCAGTCCTTGGACCAGTACCCTCCCCCACCACCCATGCCCACAACCTCAGTATCATCCTCAACAGAGAGCTTTCCATGAGACAACAGGTCAACTCTGTCACCTTAACCTGCTTCAACACCCTCAGAATGCTCTGTAAGGTCTTCAGATGGCTCCCACCTGGCACCAGAATAATTGTCTTACAAGCCCTCATCACCAATCATCTTGACTACTTGAAGAGCTCCCATGCCCGAACTAACACTTTCCTCCTCAAGCGCGTCCAAACTATCCTGAACACAGCTGCAAGAGTCATCCTGACATGCCCAGACGATCCCAGATAACCCTCCACCTCTGCGGCATGCACTGGCTCCCTGTCAAGAAGAGATGCCACATCAAACCACTCACCCATACCTACAAGGCCCTCCACAACACAGGGCCTGAATACCTGAACAACCGTCTGATCTTCCACCAGCCCACCAGACACCAGTGGTCTGCCTCCCTGGCCTCCATCCCCTGCACATACATCGCACCCGAGCCGGAGGATGTGCTATCTCCCACCTCACTGCCAATACCTGGAACAACCTCCCCATCCACCCCCGAACCTCCACGTCCCTGGAAAAAATCAGGAGAGACCCCAAGGCCAGGCTGTTTGAATAGTACCATTTCACATACTGCCTGGATACCCACTGGGGTGATTAGCGTGCTATACACATGCTGATTGATTGATTGGTTGTGACAGAAGGCCAATGGACTGATGCCGTTAAGCCAACACCACCCCTGTCCAATGACTCCACCAACCGGGAACAGGATGTCCAAAATGTCTCTGCCTGGATCAACAACTGCATAGCCAAAACCAACATACCCATCATATAAGGCAGCTTATTTATTTGAAAGGTTTTATAAAGCGCTGGCTGGACCCATGGGTATCAGAGCGCTTTATATGAGCATTGATTGTTACAGTGAAGACAGTTGTTCAATACGATAAAAACATAGACGTCAGGATAAAAAAACTATTTGAATTGATAAGTAGGCAAAAAAAGCTCTTTACATAGGGGCAGGGTTATCAAGAAAGTCTATTTTACATAGAAACAATATAAAACTAACAAAAGATAAATTGCATGAGTAAAGGTTATCAAGCGAGGCTGTTTTAGTACGATGACAAAAACACAGTATACAGCTCGTAGTTGAGTGCATGGGGGAAGCCAAAGTTCGAGGCTGGTTGATGAGGAAGAAGGAAAAGATTGATAAGTATAGAAGGGGGAGAACAGTTTGGGGAGAAAGGAAGTAACATCATAGGGAGATTCCAGGGGGTGGGGAGAGTCAGGAGGGTCGAAGAAAGGACATAGATTGGTGGAGGCTTGAGAGAAGGGTCAGAGGCGAGGTTAAGGACCTCTTACTGAATTATTGGAATTTTTGGGAAGTTGGCAGGATAGAGAGAAGTTGTATTTTGTTGAAACTTTTTCTGAAGAAGTGGTTGCTGCCTTTCGGAAATATTCTGATGTTTTTGAGCCTGAAGATGTAGTATCAGATTCTAAAGCATTACGTAACGGTGTCTTTTCTCCCTCCAAGGTACCCGATGCGGTTCGACGGCTGTTTACATTGCGGGACGCGATGCTTGAACTTAAAGAGAGAGCGCGCCAAAAGACAGGGGAGAAGGAGAAATCGGATTTACACGTCTGCGGAAAACAATCGTCTACCTCCCATTCAGATAAGAGTGAACTAGTGCATGCTAAACCGATGCGAGAGGCGGCACCTTTGTATGTTCCTCCTAAAGGAGCAGGAACTAGTCTAGACATGTCTTCCCCTGATGCTAGGGGATATTTTGTGTATAATTGGGTTTATACTCCCTGGCATAGGACTGATGTTATGGCATTAAAGAATGCATTGCCTGACCCCCGCAAGAATCCAGCGGCCTTCTATGAAGAGGTCGAAGGGGCCTTGAATTCTTGTACCATGACTTTAGCGGATATAGATTTGTTCTTTGGGCTTATTTTACCACCGGATATGTGGCGATCTGTACGGAAGGTGGATGATCATGCCATTTTTAGGGCCAAATGGTCTGAGATTGAGGATGAGGATAGGGAGAGAAAGCCCGCGCAAAAACCGCCCCAGCTTATTTTAGATCTTCCTGCTGCTATCTTGACTAAGTTGAAAACGATTATCCCCCCTAAAAAGATTGACTGGAATATGTTAGCCTCATGTAAACAGAAGGTTGATGAATCAGTTTCAGACTTCTTTACGCGCTTTGAGGAAACATTTCATGATTTCAGTGGTCAGTCGCTTATGGATGATACGGGTCGACATCTTTTTGTTGATAAATATGTGGCGAATTTATTACCGGGAATAGCAGCTCGATTGAAGGCGAGTGAAAGTTCTTGGTCCACCTCGTCTCCGGCATCCCTCCTGACTATGGCTCAGTATTATGAGCATCAGGAACAAGAAGCGAAGGGGAATGAGGAGAAGAAATCGAAAGATTTGAAAACTAAGGTGATGTTAGCACAAGTGTATGGTCCGCCTCGTCGGGGTGTTGAGAGAGGTAGAGGAGTATTCTATGGTCCCCCTTCGGGTCGGTCAGATGTTAATAGAAATCAATGTGCGTATTGTAAACAGTTGGGTCATTGGCCCAGGGATTGTCCGGTACTATATGCACCCCGTCAGGGACGTGGTCAGGGACCGCCGAGAGGTAGAGGGGGTTTTTCGAATTTCAGAGGGAATTCCAATGATCGTGCTCGATTTGAGCCTAACGTGCAGCAACGAGATAGACCTAATGTATTTGATCGGCAAAATCAGTATCAAATGTCTGGGAATGACCGTTCTGGGTACCATGATTCGCAGCATGCGTAGGATTGCGTTGGATGGGGGTTGGAATCAGTTGAAGTGCCGGTTGATCAGAGGGGTCCTTATGTTTCAGCAAATGTTCTGGGTTCTACTGATCGGTTCCTAGTTGATACAGGAGCTACTCGCAGTGCGCTGTCCAAACAATTGGTTCCGAGGGCTCCCCCATCTGGCTTAATGGTTACATCGATAGGGTTTGATGGTACACTCTCTCGAAGCCCTTTATCCCAACCCCTTGCATTTCATGTCGACCAACTTTCTGCACCTTGTCCGTTTCTGCTTGCCCCGAACACGCCTGACAACATTATGGGTCTGGATATGCTTAAGCACTTCAGAGCTACGATCCGCTGCTCCCCTGCTGGAGTACGTGTGATATTAAACGATAATCACCCTATGCCAGAACGGATGTGTGTGGTTGCAGAGGATACTGTATTAGCTTCTCTCCCTCGTACTTTGTGGGCCACTTCGGATACTGATGTGGGACAGATGGTGATTCCGCCTGTCCACATTAGTGTCCAGGAGGGTGCGGTGTTACCACGCCTCCCTCAGTATCGTATTTCCCAGGAGGGGGAGGAGGCACTCATACGGATTGTGCAGGATTTGATTAAGGTGGGAGTAGTGGAGGAAGTTCCCTATAATGTCTGCAACAGTCTTATTTTACCCATTTTGAAGAAAGATACCGATACTAGGGTTTATCGTTTTATTATTGACTTAAGGTAAGTGAATAAGATAGTGATACCTCAGTATCCAGTGGTTTCTGATATCACAACGTTACTTACTCTGGTCCCGCCAACGGCGACCACATTTTCAGTTATCGATTTGAAAAATGCTTTCTTTTCGATTCCTATTCATCCCGATAGCCGGTACCTCTTCGGCTTTACTTTGAATAATAGGTCTTATAGATTTTGCAGAGTCCCTCAGGGTTATACAGAGAGTCCTAGTATTTACAGTCAAGCATTGAAAAGACAATTGGATTCCTTTGTTCTGCCTGATGGTGTAGCCCTTATACAATATGTCGATGACATCTTGTTGGCGGCCGACACTCCTGAGCTGTGTGAGGAGTGTACGTTATCTTTGCTTTCCTTTTTGGCATCCCACAATCACAAAGTGTCGAGGAAGAAATTGCAATTCTGTAGACCAAAGGTGACTTATTTGGGTCACCTTTTGTCTAAGGAGGGGCGTGCACTCACACCAGATCGTATTCAAGCAATTTTGGACACGCCAGTACCTTCCACACAGAAGGATGTGCGTGCATTTTTGGGTCTTGCCTCTTTCTGTAGGCAATGGATATTGGGGTTCTCACACATAGTTAAGCCATTGTTAGCACTTTTGACAAAAGATACCCCAATTCCTCTTCCCTGGTCGAATGAGTGTGAACTTGCCTTTCAGCAATTGCGACAAGCCCTTTGCTCAGCACCAGTGTTAGGGACCCCTGATTATACGAAGCCTTTTACACTGTACGTGCATGAGAAAGATGGATGTGCATTATCAGTTTTAGTGCAGATACACGGCGACAAGCAGCGCCCTTGTGCATATTTTTCGGCTGTACTTGATCCTGTTGCCCGAGCATTGCCTGGTTGTTTTCGCTCGGTTGCGGCGACAGCTGTGTCAATACGCCAAAGCGAGGGAATTGTGTTATCTCATAAGCTGTTGGTATTAGTTACCCATGCTGTTGATGCTCTGCTTAATCAGACAAAGACGCAGCATTTGACCAGTGCTCGTTTAACGGGATATGAGTTGACACTTTTGGCTCCTCATATTACGTTAAAGTGGTGTGCAATGTTAAATCCAGCCACATTGTTGCCGTTTCCGGAAACTCAGTCTGAAGCACGAAAAGCACATGACTGTATTCTTGTGACTGAGGAACAGACAAAGGGTCGTATTGATCTCCAGGATACGCCCTTTACAGATGTAGATGGAGAACTGTGGGTGGACGGATCATGCCTGAAGCTACCAGATGGTACGACTTCAGCAGCGTATGCAATTACCACATTACAAACAATAGTGGAGACAGCACGCATACCGCAGAAATCAGCTCAAGCAGCGGAACTGATAGCATTAACACAAGCATGTGAGCTCAGTGCAGGATTGTGTGTGAATGTTTATACAGATAGCCGCTATGCCTTCGGAGTAGCGCATGATTTTGGCCTACTCTGGAAGGAGAGAGGGTTCCTAACGTCACATGGAGCACAGATAATGTAAGGGGAGTTAGTTCATAACCTTTTGACTGCATTAACATATCCAAAGAAGATTGCTATAGTTAAATGTAGTGCCCATAAAAAGGTGGTTGATAAAGTTGGAGAAGGGAATGCTTTTGTAGACCGGGTGGCACGAGAGACGGCGATGCAGCCTGGCTCTGCTGCAATGTATGTTGTAAAGTCACAGGCAGAAAGATGGCACGATGCTAGGAGAGAAGTGCTGGAGATACAGAGGACCGCTTCCGATAAGGAATGGGAGCAGTGGTCCAATGATGGAGAATTAGATGACGAAGGGTGTTGGAGAAGTAAGCAGATGGATAAATGGAAGTTACCCACAGCTTTTGTACAACCTATGGTTCAGATGGCACATGGACTAGCGCATGTCGGAGCTTCCGCAATTGTAAAATTACTCACACGAGTTTGGGAGCATCCGGAGATCGCTAGTACGGCAAAGAGGGTAGTGCAGACCTGCATGATTTGCCTGAGGTACAACCCAGGAAAGGGTACACGAACTCCAGCAGGAGGATTTGCAACACCTACTGCACCCTTTGAGGTTTTGCAGATGGATTACATTCAGCTTGAGCGCTGTAACAATTTGAAGTATGTTCTAGTAGTGGTTTGTGCCTTCAGTAAATGGGTTGAGGCATACCCTACGAAAGACAATACTGCAATGACTACAGCTAAGATGCTATTGAAGGAGTTCTTCCCTCGATATGGTGTTTGTAGATTGTTGTGGAGTGATAACGGACCTCATTTTATAGCAGACGTTATCAAGTATGTCCTGAAAGGACTGGGAATTACCCAGAAATTTCATGCAGTGTTTCACCCTCAGCCTGCAGGACTGGTTGAGAAATATAACGGTACTTTGAAGCTAAAGATCGCTAAGATCCAAGCTTCGACTTCTTTGACTTGGCCAGATGCTTTACCGCTGGCATTATTGTCAATTAGATCGATACCACATTCTCGGACCGGTCTCACACCCTATGAGATCGTGTTTGGATGCCCAATGAATATTTGGGGTCCACCGAAACCGAAGTCAGTGTATGATGTACCTTGTGTAATGATGAATGATTATCTGGCACAGTTAACGGATAATTTGGTTTCTATTCATCAACAGGTTCGAGAAGCGCTCCCTGATCGGTCCACAGGTGAAGGACATAACCTTCGGCCTGGAGACCATGTTATGATCAAGGTGTTTGAAAGGACGAAAGGTCTGGAGCCGAGATGGGTTGGTCCTGAGCAAGTCTTGCTCGCAACGAGGACAGCTGTGCGAGTCTCCAATCGGAAGAACTGGATCCACTCCTTGCACTGTCGTAAAGTGCCGCCTGGATTAGTGGAGCCTGCTGTATTGACCGACCATCGAGAAATCCTGACGGCAGAGACAAGCCGTGCTGTGGAACCGAACGACACTGAGGAGCTCTTCCCGGACCAAGCGATTCCTGGAGGCAGAAGGTATCATCTCAGACCGAGGAAGTGATTTCTTTCTGTATCAGGACACATTGTCAGAACGGCCCTTAGGTTAGTGAAACGGAGAGCCAATGAGGCAAGGGGGGGGGGATCAGCCCTGCATTAGTGTAGTGACACCCGTCTTGGCCCGCTGGTGAAGAAATCAATGGCTGCCTAAGGGGAAGAGTTTTGACAACCTTTTAGTTTCAGGAAGATATTGACTTTTACTATAACATGGAGAAGAAGAAGATTTTTTGTGCGACAAGTTTTATTATCATTGTAGCCATTGTTGGTATAACCACGTGGTTTGTTGAGGATGTGACTCCTGCCCGTGAGTTACTTGTTTTGACTACTCCAGTGCCTGAGGAGCACTACTTTTACACCCTTCCATATCAAGAACTGAAGCATCGTCAGTCTTATTTGAATAACACTTTTATCCAGATGTTGCATCATACCCATGTTGCCACAAATGCTACGAACTGTTGGATATGTGGTATGATGCCAGCTCATCAGAAGAAAGGAGGAACGCCGTTCATACCTCTTCCTTTCTCTCATAACGGCTCTTGTAGAGCATGGTACACTTTGCTTTTTGTCACACGGAAACCTACAGTGGGACGACTGCTTTTTAGACTTAACAGGGAATGTCATCAAGATAAAGAAGGCTATCCACAAGCGAATGGGACAATATGGGAGTGGGAAGAATATCGACCAGACAATGAATCAATTCCCTATATCTTCACGAACACCAGAGACACTGCTGGAAACGAACAATTTGTGATTCAAGTGGCACAAGCTCAAGCGGACCTGTGTGTTCAGAGTGTGGGTCATATTCCTGTTGGTGTTAGTGACTGTATTATTGTGTTGAATATAGATGGATTAAATAATAGTACTTTCTTAGCTTCCCATAATACATATTTCGTATGTGGGAATAAGGGTTATTATCGCTTACCAGCCGGCTGGTCCGGAGTATGTTATGTAGCGTTTTTATTGCCCCCTGTATTCTTAGCGCCTGCATCCTATCATAAAGATTTGAAGTTATTGAACAATGTAACTGTAAATAGGTATAAACGTACTTTATCTATTGATGATGTTGACCAAACCGACACTAGCTTACAGCAGTATGTTGATTTTAACTTAGGATTGTTTTTCTTTGTTGGAGCTGCCCTAAATAGTAGGAAGGTTCGAAGATTAACAAGAGTTGTAGAGGCTGTAACGAATCAAGCTGCTGCTGCTCTTGGGAACCTTACGGAAGAATTACAAATCACTAGAATTGTTGCGTTACAGAATCGTATGGTATTAGATGTTATGTTAGCAGACAGAGGTGGAGCATGTAGGATTATCGGAAGTAGCTGTTGTTGTATTTATTCCTGACCACACGCCATCAGTCTATAACGCCATTAATAAATTGCATAAAATCGCAGCTGAGATCCATACAGAAAATGGCACTTGGACCTTTTCTGGGTGGTTTTGGGCATTGATTACTACATGGGGATGGAAAGTTTTAACTGGCCTCTGTATTATTGTAGCAGTTCTGTTTTCCTGTTGCATCTGTGTTCAGTGTGGTCCTTTACTCTGTTCCTTATGTGTGTCATTCTGTATTCCTGATAAGAAAGCTATTGCCAATGTCACCTATCAGAAACATTTAAACAAAGAGGTGGAAGAGATGATGAAAATTGACGTATATGATGATTATCCTACCAAGCCGAATGTCTTCAGTAAATGCTGAAGGGGTCGTCTGGTGAAAACTAAAACAGCGATATGATTAAGCATTCACTAAAGACATGAATTCTCTCCTAGTTAAAGCATGTTTCTTGTCTTATGCTGACTAATGTCCGGACTCCATTTTGTATTGTCATGTCTCTACGTGCTTTGCACGAGAAGAGTCCTACCTTTTCGCTAGTTGCTCTTGTAATCTGCCTAGTAACAGTCTATAAATAGCTCCTTTGTCCGTCTGGCGCATGTCCAGACTTGACCACATCTGTTATCAGTTAGTCCTTGTTTGACCATGTTTTCGCGGGCTCAGGAAATTGTTAACTCTGCCCACATATTGATCCTGTATCGAAAATGTCCATAAATGGTAATGAATATTGCTCTATGTTGTATCCACCCACTTATGAGCCCCTCTGTTGTGTATAAAAGGGGACCGCGTATGCAAGTTCTTTGTGCTACTCTATGCAATACTGAAGAGTGTTGTGTAGGTTGTAGGACCACCCTTAAGGGTTAATAAACTCTGTCTTTTGTATTTGCAGTTTCCGTGCCAACTTTCTTCTAGCTTTCGTTACAGGAGAGCGAACCCTAGTATTTTGCGGGCCTAGCTGGGGCCTGTACTCATTACGCTGAGAGATCACCTTACCTTGCTGCGGTGTTTGGCCTGTCTGCTGGTCGTCCTCTGGATCCTCTGCTCCGGTGAGGTGCTGCATTTGTGGGGTACTCACTGCACTTGTGGACGCCCCGGGGCATATGCTATTTGCGGCTCCACTGCATCAGCGTTTAGTGTGCTTGCTGTACCTGGTGGCAGGCCGTGGCTGCCATCACCCTTTGTCGCTCCTGGCCATGCTCATACATGCTGTTAGTGGGAAGCCTGCCCTTCTGACTCCCTTCTGCAGCTCATTTAGCTTGCACCACCTCTCCTCTGCTGCCTGGTCCATCCTGTCGCCTGGTCTTTACCACCATGGGGAGGACAGATCCAAAACAGCCCAAAATTGCATTTGAACAGCGCAAGTCTACCCGCCAGGATGGTGCCAGTTCGGAAGGTGACGACTCTGTACCCCTCATGGGTACGACTCCTGCTCACAATGATGACCTAAAAGCAATCATGCTTGACGTGAAATCAACGGTCACCAGCATTGCAACTCAACTGGAGCAACTCTCCGCCTGCCTGGACTCGGTTAAGGTCCGGGTTGACTCCCACGACAATTGCCTCCTCCACGTCGAGTCCAGGGTCTCGGATGCCGAGGATGCCGCCACCCAGGATCACCATAAGCTGTTGCAGATGGACAAAATTCTAGCTGTGATTCATGAGAAAAATGAGGATTTGGAGCAACCTCCGCCTTACGGGTATTCGGAAACCACCAATATCTCTTGCATGGAGGACTTTGTGGAGCAACTTGTCAAGGAACTTTTCAATGATGTCCTCTCCCTAGTTTTTATTGTTGAACAAGCACATCACTCCCTTGGCCCTCGACCTGGTCCCGGGCTGCCGCCTCGTCCCATCATTGTGAAAATCCTAAATTTCAGAGATTGGGACGCTATCCTCCGTGCAGCTCGTGATAGGGGCAAAATCACTCATCAAGGTAACTCATTATCATTTGACCCGGATTACACCCTCACCGTCCAGGCCGCCCGACGTGAATTCCTTCCCGCGAAGCGGATTCTTCAAAAACATGAGGTCTCGTACTCACTGGCCTACCCGGCAGAGTTGAGAGGCAGGCAGGGCGCAAAAACACTTGTGTTCCTGTACCCCAGAGACGCCCTGGCCTTTGCCAAAAAACTCGACAAGCCAGAACGCTCTTCTCCATCCAGCTCTCAGCTAGCTGCTACTGGACACCTCAGTGATAATGATTGAAATGCTGTGACATGTAAAATGCTTATCATTCTACTGGTTGTCTGATGTTCCTCAAGCTTGGCCACCCTGCTTCTCTGCAGGGTGTACGCTGAGCCCTGCCATGCCCTCGCAGGATAATTCCCTTTCTTAATGTTGTTTCCTTTCCTCCAAGTTGTGGGTCCCTGGGGTGGGTTGGGGTGGTATCTCAGCCTGTTTGGGGGGTTGGAGTGGGTGCGGGGTTGGGGTTCCTTTTGACGCTGCTCTTTGGTTTGTTGGGGTGGGATGGCTGGGTGGTGGTCGGGAAATTGGAAAAGCTTCTGGGATTGTTATTTTTGTTGCGATTATGGGAGGGTCTGCTGGGTGGGGGGGTTCTGGTACTACAACTATCTGTACTTTGCCCGTTCCTCCTCTGGCAGATTCTGAACATTAGATCGCTGAAAGGTTGGCGAAATGGTTGGGGTCGGGGAGGGGGCACCGAGGGTTCACCTCACATTCTACTGGGATTGGAGTTTTTTTTTTTTTTTTTTTTTTGAAAACCTTTATTGACAGTTCAAGAAGAACAAGTATGGGCCTACAACCCCCCAGGGCCGGCCGCTAAGCAATCAGAGCAATAACAACAAGTAGAAACACAGGCAGCACTTCGGGGAGCAAAATCGTACTGCTAATACTGTGAACAGCGTAAGTAGGGCACCAGGAGAAAGAGGTTTTCATTTTATGATGAAACGAGGCAGAAGGATCAGGTGACAAGCAATTTTAAAAACAACGATCACGGATATGCGGAGTAATGAACGTTAGCGATTTACAGCAATCTATTCGGTCAATGGCGCAAACACAAGAACATCAGGATGGGGAAACACATAATATACAGTTGCGCCCGCAGTCACCCGCCAGAACTCCCCAAGAACACCCCGGAAGTTGTGAACACATGGAACGGCAACGAGGCATAGCAAAAGGAGGTGTATCACGCTGATCCCAGAAAAGAAAACAAAAAGAATCAGAGAAGAAAAAGGAGGCCATGGAAAAAAAGATGAAAGAATACAGAATCCCCTCCCCCAACCCCCCACCCTGCACCTCTGCAGATGAGTACGGCCCCCCCCCCCAGCAGTGTGCCTGTCGCCCTGGAACCAGACCCGAAATGTAGGAGAATAGGGAAAAAGAAGTAGGAAAGGACCCCCACCAGACGGGGGGGTAGAGAAAGTATTTATAAACTGGAGGAGGGCCTTCATAACAGACCCCCGGCTTCTCCCTCCCGCACGGTAAGGTTCCCCTAAAGTGAACAAGGAACAGCACAAAAACAAACTTCTCAAACCTCGATGGGGAGCATTATGCACCTATTGTGCCAGTAGCCATGTCAGGAGAGCACACCACCCCAAGCCCGCCCGTCCACTAGGCGACCACCCCCGAGGGGCTAGCCTCATCCCTGACCACTCTTCGGAATTCTGCCCATGCCAACCCCTCGACCCAGCACCATACCCAATGTTCCTAGGCAGAGGAATGTCCAACAACAACAGAGAAGCGACGCACACAGGTGGGGTGGAAGTCTCTGAGCATCAACACAGTCCGCCGCTTGAGGAAACAGGCGTCCCAGTGCTGCCCTAGGATCTGCTCTGCACGCAAGGTTCAGGAAGGCAGAAGCAGCCAAAGCAGACATTAGGTGCTGGAGTTGTCTCTGGGTCGCAGGAGGGCATGCACGGGATGAGGCCACCACATCCCACTCAGGTCCGACGCCTCCGGGAAAGATCAGGCTCTCAGAAGGTCGAACACACTGTAGCATACTGGCCGGGGCGTCCAGTCGTACACTAACCTCAGGGGTGGCCGCCACAGCGTCCTCCTGCGCGCAGTGTGGGTAGACTCCGTGTTCGTGCGGACAGGCGGGCCGCCACTGCCCCAACTCCGACGCCACACCATCGAGCTTACTCCCCAAGATCACGAAACCATGAACCAAGGAGGAATGAAGAGTACCAATAGCCTCGAGGAGGTCGCCGTACCCCAGCTCAGCTCTTTGTGATCTCGCCGCCACACTCTCAAAAATCGTACGCTCACAGGCCCGCTGCGGCCCAGCGGACAGGATGGTAGGCTTCATCGACCCAAGATGGCCGCCAAGTATGCCCGACCCTCACCGGGGCCGGGACCCCGGGACAAGCGTCGCGATGTCCACGTCGCGGGTGACCGGGTTCCGGGGGCAGGCAAAAAAAAAAAAACTATCCGTGGTCACGGGCAACAGTCGTCCCCACCACGGACCAGCTCCCGTAGAAATCCGGGGGCGGCCCGCAATGATCGGGGCAGGATACGGACGGCGGCCGGGCAGCTCACCAGCAAGGCAGGGGCAGCCACCGGAGGATCCAAGATTTGCGCCCCCGGTCATGCACTCGGTCAGCTACACTGGGCAGTAGAAATGACCACGCCGAGATGCAGGCCGAGTTTGGCACCGCTCCGGTGGGCCGACTCCACCCAGTCACCACCAGCCGCTGTTGTCGCACTGCCACCCGGCCACGGCGCCCACTCGATGTCCCGGCTCCAGGGTCGCACAGGCCGCAAGGTTCAGATGCAGTTTTCTCCGGCGATAGCACTGCTAGAAACCTCGGAGTCACACAGTCGGGAGCCCCTCTCCTTCAGAAACACGACCACGTAGCACAGGTTGAGGATCTCAGGCAGGATATTCGTGCGGGATGCGGAGGTTCACGGAGCCGGGAGTCTACGCTGCCGTCCCGGTCGCCATCTTGGCTCCTCCCTGGGATTGGAGTTTTGATGGGGTGGGGAGTTACATTGGGTTTGGTCTGGCCAGGGTATTTTTGGGACTTGCCATACACACTTTACCTGTTCTTACTCTGCCAGGTTTTGGTTCCCAGGTGGTTCACTGGATCGGGGATTGGGGGGGTCGGGGGAGGGTTCGGCAGAGTGGCTGTGGTCGGGGAGGGGGGTGCTGTGGGTTTGCCCTGCATTCCACTGGGACTGGGGCTTTCACGTTTAATCTTTACTGGTTCTTTATAGTCAGATCGCATCGCTTCTTTGTGATGATTGTTTTCTTCTGCAGCAAGTCTGTGCACGACATTTCCCCCTGCTCCAATGGCACTGCTTTTTCCCTTTTTTTTACTATCCTCTCTGGTTTCTGCGCACTGGGGGTTTCCTTTAAGACTTGGCGTTCCAATGCTGCTTGCTTCCAACTTGCCCAACTATTTGCTAAGGGCGACCATCCTGCCTCCCTGCCGGTTAGAGCCATTATGTTGCAGCACATCATCTGGTTCTACCAGATGCCTACCCTACTCGCTTTGTGCCTCATTTCACTAGGGTATAGTACAACATGATTGACACCATTTGTTGGACCTGGAACATCCGTGGTCTTAACGATCACCGAAAAGCCAGGCTCATCCATTCTTACCTGCAACGACACAAGGTAGACATTTGTCTCTTACTAGAAACGCACCTTTTGCCCAAGACCTCCTCCAGACTCCAGTCGCGCTACTGGGGAGTATCACATTCCTTGTTTTACTCCTCTTATGCAAGGGGGGTTTCCATTCTGATACATAGGGGTCTCCCCTGGCAAACTACTCAAGTACTTACGGATCCTGACTGTAGATAGGTGATTCTATAGGGCTCCTTGTTGACTCAACCCATGATGATCGCTGCTGTTTACGGCCCCAACTCGGACGATCCCAATCTTTTCACCCATATAATGGCACCTTATCTCTTCCCTCGGCCCGGCGGCTCTTCTCTGGGGGGGATTTTAAAGTTACTCTTTCAGCACCATTGGACCGTTCTGGGCCCCATTCTTCCCATCCACGCGCTACCACCTTACTTCAGTCCATACCTACTGACAACTCATTTTATGATGCCTGGCGTCATATGTGGCCCAATGCCCGCGAGGGCACCTGCATCACAGGAGCTCGAGGCTGCTGGTCACTCATTGATTTATGGATCACCTCCCCAGATGTCTTCACTTGGCTCACCCTCTGCCACTCAAATGGCACGTACTTTTTCGGATCACGCACCGGTTCAAATTTGTCTCCATCTCCCTCACTCCCCACAGCGTGCATTCACATGGCGGCTCCCTCCGAACGCACTCCGTGATACAGTCTTCTGTGATGAAATCCAAACAGCTATCACCAATTATTTTGATTTAAACGTCAGGTCGTGTATTCTGCTTCCGTTCTGTGGGAAGGCTTCAAAACAGTAAAACTGGGTGAGTGCATCTCTAAACAGGCTGGAGTCCTTCGTTCTATCCTCACCACTCTGGAAAAGCTGGAAACTGAAATCAGGGCTCTGGATGCTGCTCAGGCTGCCAACCCCAGGCCCGAGACCCTCGCGCTTTTAAGGCAAAAGCACACTGAATTTACGGAAGAGGTAAATTCCGGCCCCACTAGAACCACCTCTCCTGAGGAAATCAAGGTCTGCTTCGCGGACTATTACTCGCAGCTCTACACAGCCGGCTACCCCCCTCGCGCGAGGATTTCGACCAATATTTCAAAATCATAATGTTGGTATGGCTGGAGGATTATCATCGGAAATTCTTAGACGAGCCGTTAACTAATGAGGAGATGCTCGCTGCCATAAATAGCCTACCTAGCGATAAGGCCCCCGGTCTGGATGGTCTTCCAGCATCTTTCTATAAAACTTTTGCATCGCCCTTAGAACCACATTTGGCTGCCATGTACAACGACTCTTTCGACAATGGTCTCTTCTCTCAGTTCCTCCGTGAAGCGATGATAATGCTATTACTCAAGCCTGACAAACCAGCTGACTGTTGCGATTCCTATTGCCCCCTCTCCCTCAATACTGACAATAACATGTTCGCTAAATTAGTTGCCTCCCGCCTTCTCCTCCTCATACCTCTCATTGCTCTTCCTGACCAGTCTGGCTTCATTCCTGGTCGGGCAACCTCGCATAATCTCATGACCATTTTTCCGGTTATTCATCAAATCAACCCCAGTCTCCCCGCTGTGGCCGCTCTTCTAGATGCCACTAAGGCATTCGACACACTCGGGGGGCGTGGCTTGGCTGCCGAGCGGAATGGCTGCCTGAAACCGCAGCTCCGCCGATCGAGCACAGAAATCCTTCAATTATTAGCTGAACTGGGGTGCGAGCTCGGTCCTCCCCGCCCGAGACGGTAGTCCTGGGTGTCCGCCCTGTGCTCTGGCTTTTCTGACCCCGTCGGCGGCTCGTGGACAGAGAGCGGCCCGCGGGCGGCGCGGAGACGTGGCGGCCTACACCATTCGCTAGAGCCGGGGCCTTGCGTGTGGAGTGCCCGAAACCTGTCCGAGGGGCGAGGCAGAGGCTGTTCGCTCGCCCAAGGAAACGCGCGCCCCGGCGAAGGTCTCACCCCCTATGGCTGTCGGAGTGAAGCTGAGGACGCGGCGGCTGGTGTGGAAGACCGCCGAACGTCCGCCCCTGGATTGCATGACGGCGCACGGCGACGGGCCCAATCGGCTGATCGCAGTGGCGGCCATTTTTGCCTGCAGCAGAAGTCCCATGGTCGACGGTTCCAGGGCGACGATCGGAGAGACGAGGTCGGCTGCCGTACATGCCCCGACAATACTGTGGTGAGGTTGGAGCGTTGAGCTGGGAGGTGGACGGTGCACGGCTGTACTAGGGTTGTCCTGCTCCGGCGGCCTGCGCTGTGACTCTCCCCGCCTGCTCCGCTTAGGGTGCGCGCCCCGCTATTGGAGGCCCAGCCCTTCAGCCTACCTACTGGGACTAACCGCCCTGCTGCCCTCGGTGAGACGCTGGTGGTCGGTGGCTGGCGGCGGCTGGCTGCGACCGCCAAAGCATACTCGCGGCGCCGGGTGGCGGCTGGTGAGTGGCCATGGGCAAACCGGACACGCGGCAGCCGAAAATCACTTTCGACAAGTCCAAGCAGAAGCCGCCGGACCCAGACCCAGACCTCCGTGAGGCCGAATCTTCTCGAGCAGACCGGAGTGGTGCTCAGGAGGCGGACATTAAGGCCATGTTTCAGGAACTAAAAACAAGCTTACATGGCATTGATGGCAAAATGGATGCGCTGGCTGCCCGCATGGACGGTATCACGTCCCGCATGGACAAACAAGAGGGGAGAGTGGAATCGCTCGAAACACGTGTGGCCGACACGGAGGAAAATCAGACCGGCCTTGCCGGCCAACTGCGGGGCATGGAGAAGATTCTGGCACTCATTCAGCAGAAAAATGAGGATTTGGAGGCGCGCTCGCGGCGCAACAACGTCCGCATCACGGGTGTGGCGGAAACGACGGACATAACCAGCATGGAGCTCTTTGTCGAACAAATGTGTAAGGATCTGTTTGGGTCGGGATTGTCTCCGATGTTCCTGGTCGAGAGGGCTCACAGATCACTGGGGCCCAGGCCTAAACCCGGTGCACCGCCCCGGCCTATTATTGCACGAATCTTGAATTATAGGGACCGGGACGTGATCTTACGAATGGCAAGGGACATATCAGACTTGCAATACAGGGGCAACCACATTGCACTATATCCGGACTATACGATGCAGGTTCAAGCCGCTCGAAGGGAATTTTTGCCGGCGAAGAAACTTTTTCAACAGGCGGGCACCAAATACTCCCTCATCTACCCTGCTAAACTCCGGGTCCAAGGTCCCGGTAAGCCGTCCTTCTTTGTTGACGCGAAGGCGGCTATGAAATATGCCAAACAACTGTTAAAGGACCAAAAGGCTCAGATACCTGCAGCTGACCCGGACCAGCGGGACAGGCTCAGTGACGTTGAATGACTATTCCTGTATACTTTTTGCTAAATCGCTGGGTTACGCCTGTCTACGCTGTGCTGGGCCATAGTGAGAATGTTTAATTCCCTGGAGTTCCAATTTCAGATGCTATGAGGGAGCTGAGCAGGGCTGCGGGATTGGGGGGGGATGGTCCTTGAGCTGGTACACTAGTCTCGCGCTCGATCGCCCTGTCACAAGTACAGGGCCTGTGGGTGGCCAACCTGCGTACCTCAAGGGATGATTCCCATTCACTGTTCACATTTAGAGACTGTAGTTACAGTTGATGTAGTTGGGAGGGGGTCCAGGGAGTCCATTGCACAACCTGATTGGGGGGTTGGAGCGGGAGGGTTAGGGGTTTGGCTGGGGTTGGGGGTTTTTGTTGTGTTTTATTTAAGTTTCAGAGCCGGGTCGGAGGTGGCGAAAACTGCTATTGAATCGCACGTTGTGCACAGCGCGCTGTCATGTTGACGGTCACCTAGCAAGAGGCGTTCTGGCATTTACCGGGCAGGCTGCCCAGTTGGCCGGATGGGATGTGTGTTGTCTGACAGGGACGGGCTGCAGGAATCGATGCAACGAGGAACGGGTCCGTGGCCTGCTCGAGTTCTATTTCCCTGCTTGGTGCCTGGTGGAGGTTCCCTGCCCTGTCGGCGGGCGCACAGATTGCTGTGGCATTGCCGCCCTCATATATTGGGACCCGCTGGATTGGAAATGCTTGCTTCGAGTTTTGGCGTGACTTGGCCGGGTGACTGGGGGGTAGGGGTATGCTTGAGGCTTGCCCGAACTCTGTTAACACGTATGGTGCTGTGAATAGCATAAAGTGTATTACCTGGAATGTACGGGGCATGAATGATAGGCGGAAAGTGAGACTGATACAGGCCTTTCTGATTAGGAAAGGTGCGGACATTTGCCTTCTGCAGGAGACGCACCTGACGGACAATGCTGCGCAGCTGCTCAGACACAACCGATGGGGCGAGGTAGTTCACGCTCACTACTCTAACTACTCTAGAGGGGTGGCGATACTTATCAGAAAAGGGCTTCACTGGAGGACGCATGAGGAAATCAGGGACGTGGGGGGCAGGTTTGTTCTGTTGGTAGGTTCGCTATGCGGCGCGAGAGTGATCCTGGTGAATGTGTATGGCCCGAATGACGATAATCCAGATTTCTACGAGGGGTTGTGGCATAAGGTGCGGAACTGTGGACCTGCTGCGATACTGTGGGGAGGAGACTATAATGTGGTACTGTCAGATACTACAGATAGGCAGGGCACCACTCGGGAACATCACCCTAGGGCGTCGGAGGCGCTTGGCCATATTATGCAAGAGGCAGGGCTTGTGGACTCCTGGAGGACACTGCACCCTGAGACCCGCGCCGGTACGTGTATCACAGCTCATCGTGCGGCCTGGTCCAGATTGGATTTCTGGCTGCTGTCCAGAGATCTGCACTCATCGGTGTTAGAGGTGACTCACTTGCCGCGGTCACTTTCTGATCATGCCCCGGTTTGCTTAACGATATCCACCCCGCCGCAGTACATTCAGCCGTTTAGTTGGAGGTTCCCGTCCCGGGCTCTGCGCGACCAGGTCTTCCAGCACTCTTTGCGGGAAAAACTGGAGGAATACTTCGCACTAAACGAGGGCTCAGTAGATTCACCTGGCGTGCTCTGGGAGGCCTGTAAAGCTGTGACTAGAGGTCACTGCATGGCGCTAAAAACTGGGGTTCTGCGCTCCATTAGAGCTACTCTCGGCAGGTTGGAATCTGAACTGGCTCAGCTCGAAGCTGCGATGGTGGCAGCCCCGTCTGGTGGTGCGAGTGCAGACTTCAGGACGAAACTGACCGAGTATCAAGAGGAGGCTGAGAGGGAGGTCAGGTTCTTGTCCAAAGATTCTCAGGCCAGACGTTACGGAGAGGGTGACAGAGCTGGCCGAACACTAGCTAATCTGCTGCGCCCGCCACGCGGGTCGGAGCATATTCTTGAGCTACAGGAGTCGGGGGGTGCAGTGATTCGAGATCCTCCGGCTATACTGGCGGTGATGACAGACTACTATAAGGACTTGTACACCTCTAAGGTGTCCCCTGACGACACTATTATTAGTGACTACCTGGACACCATAGCTCTTGCGTGGTTCAGTAATAGTGCCCGACAATATATGGACCTCCCCTTCACGCAGGAGGACATTCGAGCGGTTATAGCCGCTATGCCGCTCAGCAAGGCACCAGGCCCCGACGGGCTGACGGCAGCCTTCTACAAGGAATACGCAGACCTACTGGTCCCTCGATTGCATAATGTTTTTGAGGAAGCGATGGAGGTTGGCATCCTCCCTGCCTCGATGCGAGAGGCCCTCATCATTACGCTGCTTAAACCTGGCAAGAACCCTGTTACCCCGGACTCATATCGCCCACTCTCGCTAATTAATCTTGACGCCAAAATCTACGCGAAACTACTCGCTGACCGCCTGAAACTTATGCTGCCTCAGATAGCGTTGTCCGATCAGTCGGGCTTTGTGATGGGGCGGTCCACTTCCCACAATCTTAGAGTGCTGTTTGGGCTCCTGCATTATTTGGATCCCAAGGTACAGGCCGCGGCCGCATTGCTTGACGCCACTAAGGCGTTCGACTTACTAGAGTGGAAATTCCTACGGGCGTTATTCACTCGCATGGGTTTCAGCCCCTCCTTTGCCAGGCGTATTGGAATAATCTATAAGCAACCGACGGCTAGGGTACGGGTTAATGGTCAGACGTCTTCCCCGATCCCCATAACAAGAGGCACTCGGCAGGGCTGCCCCTTGTCGCCATTGCTGTTCGCTATTGCGACGGAGCCGCTGGCGGCTCGTTTGCGCCAACACCACACTCATCGCAGTATCGGCTTCACGTCGCGTGGCCTGCTGGTCTCTATGTACGCCGACGACATAACCATATATATGATGAATCCATCGGAAAACTTCGACCCACTGATGCGTGAGGTGACAAGGTATAGCGGCCTCACGGGTATCGATATCAACTGGTCGAGGTCGGCGATGTTCCCGCTGACGGACGGTACGAGTCAATGCCACACGGAATTCCCGATTGACTGGGTCACTGATGAGATTAAATACCTGGGCATACGGTTTAGCCGATCGATACAGGACATATGGCTGGCCAATTTTGGGGTGGCCGTGGAATGGCTGGAGTGCAAAGTGAAGCGCTGGAAAGCGCTGCCGCTATCTCTGATGGGCCGCATAGCAATTGCTAAAATGGTGGTCGTTCCTAAGTTTCTTTACTTATTCGTAAACATCCCCGTGCCACTCACTAAGTCGTTCTTTCGCCGGCTCCGCTCCGCCTTGATTGAACTGTTCTGGGCGGGTAAGCAGCCCAGAGTGGCCTGGAACCTCCTCACACTTCCCTTCCGTCAGGGGGGACTCGCGGCCCCGGACATGGAGCTATATGCGTACTGTGCTCAGGCCCAATATCTGCACTACTGGCAGCACCCGATCCCTTACCAGCCGCACGTGGCTATCGAGATGGATGTTGCGGCCCCCTGCCCCCTTCGTGCAGCGGCATATCAGAGATACAGACGCTCCAGAGACGACATTGACACTGTTGAGATGGTACGCTGGGCCTGGTCAAGCATTGCCAAACGTGCAGGCGTAGATGACTTATATGCGCCGAGTATGCCCCTCGCGGATAATCCACTATTGGGGCCATTGACGGACGCGGCAGTGGTGCGGCGGGCGCAGGCCTGCGGACTGAAGGTGGCGGGAGACTTGTACCCGGACAATACCTTCCTCACAGTGCGGGACATGGCGGCAGCGCCGGAACCGACGGCCTCGGAGCTTCTTCTCTACTATCAACTGCGGTCTGCCTGCAGGGGCAGGTACCCTATGTTTCCAGAGGCTCCGCCGACGATTGCGGCCTTGGAGGACGTACTCTCGAACTCCTCCGCGCGCAAACTGATCACACGGATCTATAGAGCTACTCAAAGCACGGCTCCGGTCGCGTACACTGACTCTAGAGCCGCGTGGGAACTTGAAGCGGGTATATCTATTACCGAGAAGCAGTGGGAGTACTGCTGCTCCCAACTTGAAAACCTATCCCCTAATTATAGGCTGCGGTTGGTACACTTCAACTATCTGCACCGGACCTATCGGACGCCCATTCAATTGCGTAGGATGGGTCTGCGGTCTGATGCGTGCTGTTGGAGATGCGGTGCGCAGGATGCCGCGTTCTATCACCTTGTCTGGGTGTGTGGCCCCATACGCGACTTCTGGATTGCAGTCTTCAATGCCGTGGGGCAGATTGTGGGGATGGTACTGGGGCCGGACGCACTTGTGGCCCTATTGGGATTCGTTAGAAATGTGCCTAAGACCTCACGTAGGCTTGTGGCCATTTTATTATTACTTGCTAAGCGTCAGGTAGCGCTACACTGGAAGAAGACAATGCCGCCAAACGTGAAGGCCTGGATAAGATCGGCGGTGTACTGTAGGGAGCAGCTGACCTCATACTGGGACCAGCTGCCGCAGCGCTCGCGGCCTGTAGATATCTGGCAGCCACTGGTAGACTGGTTGGCTAGTACGACAGCGTTGGAAGATGACCAAGCGGGCTGATCGTGGCTTAAATGACGTGGTGAGGTGGGAGTTCGACTGTGGGGTGCTGTAAGTGGTGATCCGCCTGGCATAAGTGATCTGGGATATGGGGTTCGTTCTCTTGGGGGGTTTGTCTGTCGCTTGCTCTGTCTGGGCGGGCTGTGGGCGCAGCGTGTAGATGATTATGTCATTTCGATCATTTACTGTTTGCTTCCCTTCGACTCGGGCTCTTTATTAGTTCTGTTTTGTTTGTTCCATTGTAAAATGCTGTATTGCCGTTTGAAAGTAGACCTCAAATGCTTGGGCGGAGTTCCGCCTCGTATACTAGCTGCCTGCCTCCGGGTTGTTGGCTGAATAGCGGTGTACTCTTCGATGGAACAATAAAGGTTTTTGAAAAAAAAAAAAAAAAAAAAAAAAAAGGCATTCGACACACTCAAATGGCCCTTTTTATTTTTTTACCACGCCTTGGTTTTAGCAATATGTTCATATGAAAGATATCTCTTCTCTATACTCGCCCCTCGGCTCGTCTCCGAATCAACGGGCAGGTTTATTCTACCTTTCCTGAGGCAGCTCGTAATGGGAAATCCACTTTATCAAATGATGGGAGCACAAATGTGGTCTCCTGTCTCCCGAGCTTTAGCTTTCCTTCTATGACTGACTTTCATGCTCTTGCCCTAAGCATTAAGTCTGGTTCCCCTAAAGATCCTATGAAACCTAAGAACATGAAGGATAGTATGGACACTTTGACACCTTACTTTAGACACCTCATTCAAGTCTCATTTAACACAGGATTGGTCCCACGGGAATGGAAACAGGCTGTGGTTGTGCCTATCAAAAAGAAACCCGGAATGAAGTCTAGTCAGCTGGTAAATTTGCGGCCAATCTCGCTTTTACCTTTTATTGCTAAAATTCCAGAAAAGGTGGTCAACGAGCAATTGGTGAGTCATATTAATCAGAACAACCTGCTGCACCCCACGCAGTCGGGTTTCCGGGCTACTTACTCCACAGAGTCGGCTCTGCTTTTCTCCACGGAAACCATCCGCAGTTTGGTCGATGCGGGTCAGTCGGTTGCACTGATCCTATTAGACCTTAGTGCTGCTTTCGACACTGTAGCCCACCCCATTCTGCTTCAGCATCTTAAGGAAGGCGGAGTGGTTAATCTGGCTCTGGAATGGCTTAGCTCCTTCCTACGGGATAGGAGTTTCCAAGTAGCCCAAGGACCGTTCTACTCCAAGAACATCAGGCTAGAGCAGGGGGTCCCTCAGGGTTCCATTCTGAGCCCTACGCTCTTCAATCTTTATTTGGCTCCCATGTCCGAGAGTGTCAAAAAATATGGTGTCAATGTCGTGTCATATGCAGACGACACACAGCTTGTTGTATCTCTTTCCCAATCCCGTGCTGAGGACGCCTCCAACTTTTCACTGTGCCTACAAGATCTTGCCGGTTGGATGGCAAACAACTGCCTCAAATTGAACGGTGATAAAACCGAGGTACTGATTGTAGGTAGGGACACCAACTTATGGTCTCCCAAATGGTGGCCTCAGACCCTCGACCCTACTCCTGCCCCGAGGGAGCAAGTGAAGAACTTGGGTATATGGTTAGACCCTAAACTTTCATTTGACCACCAATCAAGGACAGTTGCTGGTAAGTGCTTCGGTATAATGAAGGGCCTCCGGAAAGTTTTAGATGTGCTCCCTGTAGCGGCTAGGAAAACCTTAGTCCACGCACTCGTCACCTCACGCTTGGACTATGGGAATGTCCTCTACTTGGGCGCTAACAATAAAAGCATGCAGAGGTAGCAATATATCCAGAACGCTGCTGCCTGACTTGTCTTAATGCTGCCCAGGAGGGCTTCAGCAAAATATGCCCTTTCCACTCTACACTGGCTGCCAGTTAAGGAACGAGCTTCCTTTAAGGCCCTCTGCATCAGCCATCGAATTGTCCATGGGAGGGCTCTGATCTATCTTAATGAACGGCTGCCCCCTACTCTCCCCCCAGGGCCTTGCGGTCCTCGGGCTTAGGGTGTGTTCTCGTTCCTGTTATAAAAAGAGCAAGAATGGGGGGCCGAGCCTTCCGTTACCTTGCGGCTAAGCAATGGAACAATCTTCCCGTGGAACTATGACTGGAGCAGTCAGAAACCACTTTCCGGAAGGAACTGAAGACTTGCCTTTTCAGGATAGAGTAGTTGGTCTCTTTTTCTCCTTTCTGACTGTTAGTGCCTACTGAGAATGGACCATTTGTACCGCAGTGCGGGGACATACTAGGTAGTATAACCAGGCGCTTTATAAACTTCTTTATTATAGGTATCGGATCCCATCTTGATTGAATGCGGTACTCGGCAGGGGTGCCCTCTATCATCTATGCTGTTCGCCATCGCGATGGAGCCTCTTGCAGCCAGACTCCGGCAGTATCATACTCAGAGGGGTATAGGTTTCTCGGCCCGCTCCTTCCTGGTCTCTGTGTATGCTGATGACATTACTTTGTATGTTCGTCATCCCCAAGACAATCTCAGCCCTCTTGTGCATGAGATAATACGCTTCGGTGGATTGTCGGGCATACAGGTGAACTGGAGCAAGTCTGTGTTGTTTCCCCTTACGGATGCCCCTAAACCATTTACGCCAGATTTTCCCTTCGTTTGGGCCTCTGGCCCCACCCACTGCCTGGGTATCTGGTTGAGTAGGGACTTGAACGACCTCTGGAGGTCTAATTCGGGCATGTGGTGGATTGGCTGGAGTCTAAAATTCCGCAGTAGAATCGGCTTCCACTGTCTCTTGCCGGACGTATAGCCATTACCAAGATGGTGGTTCTGCCGAAATTCCTTTACCTCTTTTTAAACATCCCCATTCTCCTCACTGCTCATTTCTTTCATAAAATCCTTTCCTTGATCATCTCTCTTGTTTGGGCTGGTAAGCAGCCTAGGGTTGCGTATGATATCCTCACTCTACCTATGTCGGTGGGAGGTATGGGCGCTCTTAATTTTAAGCTTTACGCCTTAAGTGCCCAGGCCAGCTTTCTGCATTTTTGGATCCACCCCTCTCCTTTTCAACCACACGTGGCTGTGGAGACTGACATTGCATCTCCCTGGCCGCTGACCACGGCCCTATTTTCCCCGGCGAGTCGCGCGTGTGCGTAGGTGGACACAGTCGAGGCCTTGCACTGGGCCTGGTACGGACTGCGCCAACTCTCCAATGTCCCGATGCTATCGGCTAACGCCATGCCAATTGTGTGGCATCCTACTTTTCCCGCAATCCAACTATCCGGCATGTCCAAACATGCCTCACGCTTGGGCCTGTCGACATTGGCAGATCTCTATCTTGGTGGCACATTCTACTCTCTTCCCACCTCTTCTGGTCCGTTGGACACTTTACTGTTTCATCAGTTGCGCGCTATATGCCGGAAGTTACATCCTACATTCCCCCAGCCACCGCCTACGATGCCTACTCTCGATTTCATATATACATCCCCAACTCCTCATAAAATAGTCACTAAATTATACGCCTTCATGCTATTGTCCAACTCCATCTCCACAGATCGAGCGCGCATGGCGTGGGGCACGGACTTGGGCATGGACATCGCCCAGGCTGACTGGCTCTACTGCTGCAATCAGATGAATAAACTGTCACTCAATTACTGGCTTTGTCTTATTCATTTCAAATATTTATTATATATCGCACTCCTGCTCAGCTTCACAAATTGGGACTCCTACCCGACGATAGTTGCATGCGTTGCACCGCCCTTGCTGCAGATTTTGCTCATCTAGCGTGGCTGTGCCCTAAGGTGTCAGATTTTTGGCAGGCAGTATGCGCCGCTATCTCCGAGATAACCTCTGCACCGGTACAGCCCGACCGACCGTTGTGTCTGTTTGGATTTGTAAAATTGTGCCCGGGTGCTTCTCACCACCTGATTGCAATGCTGCTCGTTCTGCCTAGGTGTAGCGTGGCCATGTGCTGGGGTCGCAAACTGGTGCCCCAATTCGCTCATTGGCTCGAAGATGCATCGAGATGTCAGACCTTGCTACCGGAATTCTGGGACTTACTTCCTGCAAGATCTCGCCCAATTGACATATGGGGACCCTTGTTGACATATCTTGTTTCCCAACTTCATTTGAACCGTGCTGCCTCCCCCGCGCTCCCCACCGGCACCCTGCCCGCGGTGGCCGCCGGTGCTTGTCAGTAACTGCCTCCCTCTATCCCCCTGCTACCCCTGCTCGATGTGCTTGCCACCATCCCTGCAGTGGTGCCCCCACCTCCTTTAGAAGAAGTGTTAATTTTGGAGTCATAGCAGTGCCTCATGGAATTTGTCTCTTTTATGTTGGTAATGTCATTACATTTATGGTATTCAGCTAAAACTCCACTGTATACGTTGCTCAGATCTGTTGCAAAATGTATTCTGATTGTATTGAATTTGTCAATAAAGGTTTTGGAAAAGTTAAAAAAAAATTTTTTAAAAAAATCTAAATCAGTATTCATTACTACAATCCTAAAAATTATGGATAATACAACTACATCACTGATGTTGTACATTTATGTTTACAAAGAGAATTAGCTAACATATTAACTTAGCACTTAACCCCAGAGGTTTGATATGTTTGAAATTTCTTGGGGTATGGACCCCTGACTCCAGCAACCATATCAGATGATTTCACAGATGCCACCTGCTTCTCCCTGTGATTTAACTCCTCCTGGCCAGCTTCTCTTTCGTCCAGGTGTTTGTAGTCATGCCACCTTTTCTTTCATTCAATTATGCTCCTTGTTGGTGCTACAGAATTGACTTTCTCAACAATTCTGACCATAATGCTTCGTTTTTGAAAAAGCTTAATTTTTGAGGTAACACCTTTTTCATTATGGTCACTCCAGTAATCAACATCTGGTTTCCTCCTCTGTAAAGTTGACTTTCCTTTAGTGAGTCCTCTGCAAAGGTGCACATCCATCTATGGTTGAGGCTTTGTGTCTGTTAACATCATCGTTAGTAGCAATTTGTTTGAGTTGTAAAATGAATTTGTAGGTTGCTTCACTTTTTAAATAGGACCACAATGAAATGTTATCATGCACACTGATGTTGGAATTCAGAGAACCAAGATATAAGAAATCAGAGAATAGAGGAATTAGAGTAACAGCATGGGACTGAAACATGCATAAGATCCTGAATGCAGGTAGCCCAACAATTACTACCAGGAAAGAGCAATTGCTTATGTCACACTACAAAAACAATGATGTTGAAAAAGGCAGAACGCCCAGTGAAATTAACATTTCTAGAGAGTAAGCAGATGAGTCTAGGCTGTCTGCAAGTCCAATAATTGTGTAATGTAAGAAATAGGCTTACTGGTTGAAGGGAGTGAAACTCACTCAAGCAGCAACCACAATCTTGTCAGTGTGAAGTCACAAGCAAACCCCAAATTAAATCTGTGCTCAGCCCTCTGGAACCTTAGCACAGAGTAGTCAGACTTAATCTAGAGGCATTGTGTAAAGTATTTGTTGGAAATCGGATTCCTGGTTGGCTGAGATATGCACCTAGACTAGGCAGGAACCACAACTCTAGTCAGGGTAAGCTAGTTCCACATTTAAGGATAACCTGTGCTAACCATCTGTCAGCTTAGCACAGATCAGCAGGCTGATCTAAAGAAGCAATTTGTAAAGACTTTGTGCAACACACACACACACACAGTAACATAATGAATACACCACAAAAAGACTCCACACAGGTTTAGAAAAATAGAGAATATTTATCTGAGCAAAATAAGTCCGAAACAAGAAAAACCAAATCAGTAGGATTCGCTAAATTAATTTTTAAAGATCAATGCCTAAATAGTGCTTAGAAGTAATTAGTGGTCAAAAGGTTACTTGAGGTCATGAGAGAACAGTACAAATCCAAAGTTCAGGCTGCCCAGACAGGTCCCACTAAGAAATACCAAGGCTGGAGCAAGTGTTGACGTTGGGAACCTATTGCATCGTCGTTAAGTCACGTAAATGGGGTCCCGCGTTATTGTGAAACTCCGTTGAAGTGAATGCAATATGTCATTGTCGAGCCACCCAGAGCATCGCTGTTGAGATGCGCAGGCTGTGGATCCACTGTCATCGAGCAGCCTCTGTGTCAAAAGTTGATGCGGTGAAATTTCTCATGTAGTGGATGCAATTCTTACATTTTTGCAGAAATCAGCTGAAGAACCTACTTCTGGGGCCCAGAGGTTTGAAGGGGCACCTCAGGCAAGGGTGAGACTCAAAAAAGGCAAAGTCCAGCAGCACCGGCAGAATAGCAGGATGTCTTGGGTGCCCCTGAGACTTCAGAAAGCAGGAGGCGAGCCAGAAAGACCTTGGAGATCACTTGGAAGGAAGGCAATGCCCAACTCTCCTTCCAGCAGAGTGAGGGAGCAGCAGGCAGCAGGGTAGCAAGCAGAAAGGCAGTCCTTCTGGAACAAAACAGTCCAGTTGAGTCATTTGGACAGCATAACAGTCCATCTGGCAAAGGATCAGTTCAAGATCCATTAGTGTCTATTTTCAGGGGTTCAGAGACGAAGTACTTATAAGCAAAACGGACTTTGATGAAGAGGGTGACTTGAAAAGAACTCTCTGAAGTGAACAAGTAGTCCTTGCAACCCAGTTCTGCCTGCCAGGCTAACCTTAAGGGGTAAACCAGTGCTTTGTGTGTAGGCAGGACATTAATTATTGAAGTATAATATTCACAGTCTCCCAGTCCTCCCTGCCAGGAAGTCCCATCCTAATGCAGCTGAATGCAGATGAGTGCTCAGAATGCAGATGAGCCTCACTTTCCTGTATTTGTAGCTGTCTAGATGAAATACACAGAGTAACTGTCACCCAACTCAGATGGATATTGGAGACAAGCTGTCAGACACAAAGAGCAGTAGGCACAAAGAAAAGTCTATTTTTCAAAAGTGGCATTTCTAAAAGAGGAATGTTAAATCTGACCCAGGTCTAAGAGTATCTATGTAGCACTGTCAACAGTAATAGCAGGTAAACACAACACAAAAATAATCTCATGCAATTTAGAAAAAAAAAGAGTAAAATGTAATAAATAATATGACACCAAAGCAACAAAAATCCAATCAATACAACTGGTGATATGCAATTTTAAGATTCAAGGGAAAATAGCACCAAAAAGCACAAAGCGGCAACCGCAAATATCTAGTGGTTCAAGGCCGGATGAAATTCACAAGTTAATTTTGACCTCAATGGAGAATGGACCAGATATAGGATTCAGGTTAGTCTTGCTGAAAGGGTTACCTTCACAGTCCAGCACAAAAAGTTTCGTTCTCAGTTTAAAGGGCCCCAAGTTGCAGGGAGCAAAAGGAACAAAATATGGACTGACTGCTGTAAAATGCAAACATTCACCCCAAGTCACAAAGATCTGGGTTGAATCCATCATTCTTTTGCTCACCATGCCACGCCAGTTTGGACCCAGCCATATGCAAATCAGTCTATAACCTCATCCGCATGGGAACATTCAAGCAGCAACCAAAATCCGAGTCAGGGTAAGGCACAAGCCAACCCCAAATTAACATATGCTCAACTCACTGGTAACTTGGCACAACGCAGTCAGACTTAACGTAGTGGCATTGTGTAAAGTATTTGTGTAAACTTCAAACAGTAAAACAGTACAAACACCACACAAAAAGATCCTACACTGGGTTAGAAAAATAGAGCTTAATTTAATAAATAAAGCAAGACCAAATTGACCAAAATCCAATCAGTCGAACTGGAGGTATGAATGTTTAAAGAATTAACTGCAATACAGTGCCTAAAAGCATGAAGCACCAACCACAGCTATCTTGTCCTGATGGACCGGTACATAATAAAAAATTCAGGCCAACTGCAATGAAGCGCAGGTCATACACATTCTTAGGTTAGTCCCGTTGAAGGTTTACCTTCTCTAGCTCTGTGCCAAGAGTCCCTTTCCCATTAGAGAGGGCCATAGGGAGCAAGGAGAGCATCACTGATGGTAGTCAGCATGGCATGAGGAGCAGTCTAGGCACTGTGGGCCACTGGACTGGAGCATCATATTAGCTGGCCTATGTGGCGATTGATACATGCTGTGTGAAGAGATGGGCTGGTGGAAGCTTGTGCTGATTTTCGGTGTGAGCGGTACGGTTCTGGTGTGAATGGGCACATTTTCAAAGAACCCAAAAGCTTAGTTTAAGAGCCCACTGAACAGTTGCGGCTGCTGCCAATGTACAGTGGCGGGGCAGCAGTGGAGGCAGGAGAGGAGGGAATTAATAATAAAGAAAAAGAAGCTTACTTGATGCCGACCAGCCAACCACCTTGCGTCTTGGTGCTATACTGCTCTTCCTGATCCCATCCTTCCCTGGAACACAATCACAGACTCCCTATACAGCTCAGACACGGCTCTTGTGCTATGAGAACAGCTTGGGGATTGGTCTAAGCAGGCTGGTTTAACACTCACACAGGCACAGGGACTCTGCTGCTTCTCCACCCAGCTGTGGAAGGTTTGGAGAAACCTAAATGTGCATGTCTGTTTGGCCTGCCTAAAAATGCTGGTCAAACTGACATACATATTTACAAGTGCCCACCACTCCTCCTCTCAGTCCCTGCCCTGTCACCTGAGGATTGCCTGGCCTCTGCCCCACCCTAGACTTGGCAGCATTGACTGCCAGTGAAAAATAAAATGATAATAACATTGTTTTTATTATCGTTTTATTTTTCATTCTGCACTAAGTGGGACGAAGCTCCTTCACCATTACAAAAGAGTTACCAGTGCTGCTAAGCCACACCAAGAGTCCAGGACCTGACCTGGGGGTTACAAACTCACTGTAGAAGGGTCCAAAACCTGTAGAGGAGCCTGTTAAGTCCCTGAAGCTCAGACCAGGAGACCAGCAGACTAGCCCTTTCAGTAACTCTGCGGTCCTGGTTTCAAGATAGGTTGCAGGTCAAGTTATTCCTCCCAGGCAAAAGGGCAGCAGGTCAGTGTAGGAGAGTAGGATCTGCTTCACATGGGTACCCCCACTTTTTACTGGTGTTTCACTGTTTTTCTACCTTAGTCTGGCTGTGGCCCTTCTAATCAGGACCCCAGCCTAGCTGCTTCCTCTCTAAAATGGTTTCCATGTACATTTGGTACATATCTAATTGGATTCTGGAGTGCCTTATAAGCCCCTACTATATGGTATACTATGTACCTAGGGCATAGGTAAATCAGAGGCCTACCTGGCGCTGAAGCAGGTATTATGCCACCCCTGGGAAGCACTCCAAAATGGCACCACAGCTCTGCTACTGCAGCCTGGGTATGGGTGTGCTTGCACCCCTTACAGTGGTATAGGCTACCTATGTCCACATATATATACAGACACATATAAACCTATAAGTCACTCCTATGGCAGGCCTTGACAATCCTGAAGGCAGAGTGCTTGGTTTTGTGTGAGAGGGTGTCCAAGCATGGGCTGAGCCCCTCTGCAGCTTTCGGAAACACTTCCTTATGGCTGTTCTGTGATACAGCCATACCACATATTCTTAAGTGCATTATAACCTCGTGGTAAATGCTAACTTTGGAATGGCTACATCAAAACATGTTGTGTTTGGTGTCAAACGCTTTGGAATGCTACTCCCCCCCCCCCTGCCAGTTCTGGCGGGGGGGGTAGCATTCCACCCTTCAAGAGGGAAAGACATGTTAACACTGGTCAAACCCGGTAGGACTTTCCTGAGCCCTGGCATCACAAAATGGATGCCTCTGCCACAGACACAGGTCTGACCTCCTGCTGCTGACTGAAACTCCGGCAGGGGAGGCCTGGACAATAGGTTTCCTGTCAAAGGGAGGTGTAACCACCTCCCCAGACAGGCAGATGTGTATTGGGGCTGGGAGGGAGCACTCTCTGGTGCTTTGAAGTCCTGCACTAGGGGCCCATTTGCTGTCCCTGTGCATAGTCCAGTTCATACCGGTTGCAGGGGCTACCTACCCCTGCTCTGGCATGACACTGGACAAAGGAAATGGGTGTAACCACCCCTTTTTCCAAACCCTCCGATAGGTGGGTCCCTAGAGTATGTCCAACCCCCAAACTTAGTATAAGTATGGGAACCCAGTCCTTGTGACTTTAGATTACCCTGGACGAAACTCTGCAACATAAATCCTGGACATTCGACTTTCTATCCTGACTGGAAGACTGAAAAAATCTCCCTTGCGGTCTAGGAGGGACTACCCTGCTTGGAAGGCACCAAAGAAGCAACTGACCAGTCTGAAATTCCGAAGCTCCCGCCAGACACCGAAGGCTCTGCATCCCCAGAGGTGGATTTCCAGACTTCCCTGAGGCTACCCTGAGTCCACAGCAAAGCTGAGGCCCGTGGCTATCGTGGGTGATGTGGAACCGTGACCCCTGGACACCGTGAACTTTTGCAGCAACAGCATCTTCCTGGGCTTCCTTGAAGTTGTGCTTTGGGCTCCGAGTAGCCCCAGCCTTGAGCACCTCTGGCACTGAAGATTGCTGGCCTCCACTCCACGAGTGACCCGTGGGCCAGTTTCAAGTGCGACCGCTTGAAGCTCCTTCGCGATCACTAGCCCGCTGGCTAGCAGGTCCCCACAAAGGCAACTCCTCTTCTACTTGGACTTTCCTGGTTGCTCCAGACGTGCCCTGACTTACCCTTGCTGGGTGAGTCCCTCAGACCTTGCAGGTCTGCACCGCAGTCCTTTCTCTGAATTCCAGTGACTTGCCATTGCCAAGGCGTGTTGGGTCCATTCTGGTCGCTGACACCGCAGCACTTGACAGACTTTGTGGGACAGCTCAAATCCGGCTCGTGGACTTCGTCGACACCTCCTGGACCTCGTGGCTGAAGAGTCAAGACACCCGTCAACTCACCTGAAGCACCCGACATCTGTGGGCATTTGTCCATCCTGCCCTCGGTCCCTGGCTAGTGACCCAGACTCTGTCCCCTCTGCTTTCAGGTTCCTTCCATCCTAGATCCAGGCTTGGATCTCTTCGGACACTTCTCCTCTTCATGGCAGCAGCAGTTCTTTGCAGGCTTCCATTGCAATCGACGACGCGATCCGACACCAAAAGTCACCTATGCACCTGGCTTCCCTGGGTGAGGTAACGCGAGTACTCCGGTGCTCCCGCGGGCTGTTAGCCCTAGAACTTCTTAAGTCCAAAAGGGTTTGGTCCTGACTCGATTCTAAGTGTCCCTAATCTTTAAATTTCCAACCGCGACATTGCCCATAGAGGATAACGGGAACCCGCGGTTGTGCTCACACACTGCATACAGTCCCTGTGGCTCCCCTGTGTCACTACCTTGGGTGGTTCCTTGGGGTCCCAGCGATTCTACAGGCTCTAAGCCTTGTGTCTAGTTCAGTCGTGGTTCTTATACCACTTTTTTGGTATATGGTTTGGTACGCCCCTAGGGCCCAAACGTGTATTTGTAATATTACTGATGATTGGTCACTTGTAACTTAAGTACTTCAAATCCCATTCTCATAAAGTGACTAGAGGGGTGTGTTTTAACCTAAATACATATATTTTAAATATATACCTGGTGTGGTTGTCCTTTAATTTGATCATTCAAGAGATTATAGACTGGTAAAACAAGCTGCTTTACATTCCTTCAAGACTTAGCCTGAAGGCTACTCTCCATAGCTACCACTAGGATAGCTTTCAATAAAGGTTGTCTTTAACCTATCACCATAAGGGGTTGTTTGGACTGATACAAGGTGCCCACTAGAACTAGTGGACAGCCTATATCAGGCCACCTTCTCCCAGTCAGCACAACAGGGAAGCAGCTCCTTCAGAGTGGCAGTCCAGTAGAGTGACAGTGCTTTCAGCAGCTCAGCTGTCCTTCTTACTGGCAGAGTATTCACTAGTCCAAAAGTGACCTAAAGAGTTGGTGTATGAGATCCTTTTTTAATACACTGATGCCCTGGCTCTGGAAATAGGGAGAAGCTTCTATGCAGTATCTTTGAAGTGCATGGAATTTCCTACCTACCCTTCCCCGCAATTGGCTAAAGTGACAATGTAGGGTCATTAGTGCCTTTTTGAAAAGAAAGGGCACAGTTGACTCAAGTGTGAGTGAAGCTAGGGCCAGCACTTTCTGCCTATCCTACATAGGATGGCCCTACAAGTGACACCTAAGCTCCCATTGCATGTCACTATCTAAAAAGAACACACAAAGTCCAACTACACGCAGTCATGTGATCAGAGGCAGGCTGCAGGAACCGAGAGGATAAGGTAAGGAAATGCCACCATTCTAAAAGTGGCATTTTCAGAAATGTAATTTAAAATCTGACGTCATCTCAAGTTAGGATTTTACATTGGGATTCCAGAGACACCAAATTGAAGGGGTTATCTTTTCCCAGTTGGAAATGACACTTATAAAATGTAATAAGGTAACTCCAATGCTATCTAATGGAAGAGACAGGCCTTGCAGTAGTGAAAAATGAATGTAGGAGTTTTTTACTACCAGGACATGTAAAACTTAAAGTACATGCCAAAATTTCAAATACACTACACCCTGCCTTCTGGGCTGTCCACGGCCTACCTTGGGGGTGACATAAATATTTAAAAGGAGGGGTTGGGCCTGACAAAACGTTTATTTTAACAGATTGATATTGCATTTTTAAATGCATAGACAGGCTCTGCAATGGCAGGCCTGAGACGTGTGTAAAGGGCTACTTGAGAGGGTGGAACAATCAGTGTTGCAGGCCCACTAGTAGCATTTAATTTACAGGCCCTCTGCACATGTAGTGCCCTTTACTAGGGTCGTATTATTAAATTAAACATGCCAACTGGATATGAGCCAATTCCACCATGTTTTAAGGGAAGAGCACAAGCACTTTAGTACTGGTTTTCAGTGGTAAAGTGCACAGAGTTATATAGCCAAGAAAGACGAATTCAGAGGAAGGCAAAATGTTTGGAGATGACCCTGCAGAAAGAGCCATTTCCAACAATACTTATGGGGAAAACATGCATCTCCTCACCATTTTACAAGAAAAGGCTGCTTCATTAGAGGAAGATGAAAAAAAGAGACCTGAACAATTGCCCTGAGGAACTCATTCCTTGTACTGGTGAGGAAATACCAGCAGTCCTGCAAAGCACGTGTTCTCTTTTTTGATAATCAAAATACACTCTCATGTAATTTAAGATGTGGAAGACCATTACTCAATTCAATTAAAATTGATATAATAGTTTTGAAAAAGGTTGCCTGAAAAATAAATGTGATTGGTCAGGAGCACAGTAGCTAACGTTTTGAACAAGCAACTAATAAAACTACACAAGAACCGATTGTACTGCAGGAAATGAGTAAAGGAGGTGCTCCGGCCCTAGGGCCAAATATACAATGAGCGAAACAGCGTGATCTGTTATAGAAAACTGAGGACGAAATGTAGCCTCCACACTTCAGAAATTTGTTCAGGTTTGTTGCTGGTGGGAGTCCTTAAGAATCAGATGGAAGGAATACATTCAGCCGACAAAAGATTTGGTAAAATGTTCTAAATCATTTCATCCAACATTAGTAAACTTAATAAAGAATTGGTGCTTTCTTGAATGATCACACTATTTCAGTGTGTTTATGCAAAACAATAAATGACTGGAATAGAGACGTAAAGCTTCCTATCTACACGGAATATCAGAGAGAGATCATAAGTAGATGAAAGGAAATCAACCCAGACTCCATTCATACAAAGAATTCTAGCTTTTGAAACTTAAGATCTTCTTCAGCGTGTACTGGAACTCTAGTAAGATGGATAAGCTGGGCGTAATAGACAGCTCTGGATTCTGGAGGTGCAATGGCATTGAGGTTACCTATAAGGATTTGTTTTGGGACTGCCCAGTGGTACTGTACTTCAGTGGCGGCCGTCACAAACAAACAGCGGTGAGGTGGGGGGAGTGCAGGAGGGGTGAGTGCAGAAGGAGCTTTAATAAATATAAAAAAATATATTGAAGGACTTACCTGAATCTGCCGGCTGCCTCGCGCCTGGTCTTCCTCTCTTCCTGGTCCCAGCAGACACTGGGACAGCCTCACAGACCCCCTGTGCAATACCCACGTTTCTCTCATGCTATGAGAGCAGTGCGGTGATTGGCCTGAGTGGGCTGGTTTAACACTCGCTCAGGCACATGGAGTCTCTGCTGTTTCTCAAACAGGGTTGTGCAATACTGCCGAGTTGGAGAAACCTAACTGCGCATGTGTGTTTGGACAGCCTAAGACAGCGGCCAAACACACATAACCACTTAGAAGTGCACAACCAGTCCTCCTCCCTCCTCCCATGCCCCTGCCCCCTACACACACTGGCTCACCCAGCAAATGAAAAATAAAACAATAATGAAATATTGTTTTATTTGTCAGCTGCTATCAGTGGTGCGACGCTCCTCTGAGATTGTGGAGGAGCCGCTGCTGCGTACTAAAAAAGCCTGATGACCGTGATTATACCGGAGATAATTTACCTGCTTCAAAGACTTGCTATTCTTCTTGCTCTCCGGGGCAAAGAAAAGTAAAAAGGGATTTGTACTTTGGGTAGTAAAGAAAATTCAAATCGCAATAGCGATAATCTTAAAATAACATGGGGGGATATTCTCAAGGACTTATCGCAGAGTTAGTGGCACTTTATCGCAGCCAAAGGTGATAAATTCATCACACCATTCTCAAGCTGGTGCTAACAGCTGATATCACCAATTTTCCTGCGATAGTATCTTAAAAAAACAACACCACGGATGACGGCAGCAATTAACACTACTGATATGCAGAGTAGGCGTTCCCGTGCAAAAAGCCACGACAACACCACTGCGCAATATTCTCATCATTCAGCCAGATCAGTGATAAGATCCCAATACATGAGATAAGGCGCATTAGCAGCAGGAATTTAACACCTGCTCTTACCTGGTGTTAAGTCTGCCAAAAAAATGCACCATGAAAGGGAGCCCAGCCCACAACCACACCTGAAGAACAACAGATGCCATGGAGCTACTGATCAGCACATTCAGACCAGCACATGGGACCGAGTCAGCTTTGCTGACGGTACTGGACGATCTACGAATGAGGGCGGACAGGGGAGAATCAGCAATTCTTATCCTGCTCGACCTGTCCGCCGCTTTCGATACGGTGAACCATGATATCCTACTGACTAGACTGCAGAACATCGGAGTCGGGGGAGCTGCGCTTGGCTGGTTTCACTCCTATCTGTCAGACAGACAGCAGGCAGTAGCAATTCCTCCGTACCAGTCTGAGTTTGCTCCTGTTCCGTTCGGAGTCCCACAGGGGTCCGCAATTAGCCCAATACTTTTTAATATTTACATGCAACCCTGATGGGCATCATCAAGACTCACGGCATCAGCGTGATCAACTATGCGGATGACACGCAGCTGATGATCTCCCTCGACGGCACTCAGGCAGACTCACTCGAAACTTTTCACACCTGTCTGCGGGAAATGGCATCATGGCTCAAACAGAACTCCTTGCAATTTAACAGTGATAAAACTGAAATAATGCATTGCAAAGTAGGCAGAATTACCAGAAGCCTACCTTCAGACTTCTGGCCTCTGGAGCCTAGGGAGTCGTTAACCCCGGTAAAGTCAGTAAGGAATCTCGGAGTGAGCTTTAATGAAAATCTGAGTCTCGAGACCAATGTCAACAAGCAGGTAGGCAGCTGCTTCGCTCTATTAAGAGGACTGCGTAAGCTGCTGCCTCTTCTACCAACACAGGTTAGAGCCACTGTAGTGAGAAGCACTATACTTAGCCGCCTTGATTATTGTAACTCCCTACTATTGGAGTCCCCTGCCTACTTGATCTCTAGACTTCAGTCCATTCAGGCAGCTGCGGCAAAACTGACTCTCTCTCGAGGGCGAAGAGCCTCCACTACCCTTGCCTTGGCAGATCTTCATTGGCTACCTGTACGTCGGGGGATCCTGTTCAAATCCCTATGCACTGTTTTTAAAGCAGTACATGGGATGGGCCCCCGTCCACTTCAAAATAAATTTAAAAGGTATGAACCCACTCGGTCTCTTCGATCCTCCTCTTCCAGACTCATCGACACCCCAAGGGTCAGGAAAGCCACCTGTGGTGGGAGAGCCTTTAGCATAGCGGCAGCACATCTGTGGAACAGTCTACCCATTGATATCAGGAAAACAGATGAACTGATGGCCTTCCGGAAAAAGGTGAAAACCTGGCTCTTTCCCAGAACCTAACTATCCAGACTCACATGATATCCCACCTGCTTTTCCCTGATGCACAGAGTTCTTAGCTATGTACACAGCGCCAGGATGCCCGTAGGGTTATAGAGCGCTTTATAAATGTCATAAATAAAATAAATAAATAAATGCTGCTCAGACACCCAAGAGGGCCACAACACCCACACCCACCACCCCCAGGAACCCCCCTCTCTGAGCCCTACCCCGGGACCACCCCACGAAGATAGTTCACATCAACTTTACAAATCAATGAACCAAACAATTCGCCTGATGCCGCACAATAACAACAATTAACATTCATGTGTGGACAGAAAAAGGAGAATCATTCATTCATCTTTGAATTTCCAAAAATAATTCATTCAAATGTAACTCAATACTACTATTTGGAAGAGTCATGGGGGGTCTCCTATGGACAATCTGTAAGTCGCAGCCTGCAAGACAAAATTCAAGATAAGAAGGTGTGTCATGCGCTCATCAAAGGCCAGAGTGAGAGAGAAAGAGAAAGAGAGAGAGAAGGAAATGGAGAGAGAGTGTGAGAGAGAGAGAGAGAGAGAGAGAGAGAGAGAGAGAGAGAGAGAGAGAGAGAGAGGGGGACAGAGAGAAAGAGAGAGAAAGGGGGAGAGTGAGAAGGGGAGAGAGAGAGAAAGATAGAGAAAGAGAGGGAGAGAGAGAGAGACAGTGAAAGGAAGAGAGGGAGAGAAAGAGAGAGAAAGAGAGAGAATTATCCCTGGGCCCAGTGTGTGTTTAATTTCTGGGCTGGACAGGAAACCAACTGATGCATGTGTCTCTGTTGCAGTGTCGGCACCACACGGACCTCAACCGACAATGTTGCATTGTTGCATGCACACGGAGGGCGGCCACGCACGAAGGGATTGTACAAGGAGCGCAAGGCCGCTCGGGGTCTTGGCTGATACATGCCAACTGTTGTGTGTGTATCTCTCTTGGTGCACCGTAAGCCTAAGGCCAAGCCTCAATTGCAAAGCGAAAGCCACATCACATTTCCAGAATGCAAGCAGTAGTCAGACTAACATTGGGGATGAAAGCTCCTTTATCCCAGTACAGAAGGCGGAAGGACATCTGCACCTACGACCTTGGCAGTGCATGCCGCAGGCACCCCCTGAAATAGATACCATAGCAGATGACGACTCCTACACTCCACACAGCGCTAATGAAAGAACAGCGTATCCACACCCCACACACAGAAGACCTTGCACTAGTTGCTCCTGCATGGAATGCCCTTGTTACTTAAGTACAGAAAAACCCATACGTCCAAACTTTGCACACTCATGCGACTCATTGCTCCGAGCTGTGGCATATCATCCACACAACAGCTGCAGGTCAAAAGAGTGGTGGTTTTAATAGAGACACCAACGCAATGGCCAAACATCCCGGCCACATGAAAAACCCCTGTCATGTGACCGAATGCTGCATCTGTTGGGGGCACTGCCACTGGCAGTGTTGCGCATAAATTAACGTCTGAGCTTCCGTCTTGTGTACGTCACCTGCGTCCAGCCCTGGTTCCATTGTCGATCATGCATATTTGAGTGGCCCATGGATGTCTGCCTATCCAACACAACGGTAGCTGAACTGGATTATGACATGTGTTTGCGTCCCCTGTTGGCCCATGACCAGGAGTGCAACCGTGATACTCTTTCATGGGATGCCTTGATATTTGGCATATGTGCTGGCAGTTGGGCATAGGAGATTGCACGATTCCTCGTGTGCAGTGACCTCATCGAAGCGCTCCCCTATTGGGCTGTGTTGTGGATTGGTGAAACTGCGTGGACAGAGCACATCTGTCTGGACCAGCTAATGGATTGGCTGACCCTCATTTTAGTTGAAGTCGACAACGACGTACTCTTGGAACTGATTGCCCATGAAGCTATGCTCGCTCTCATGGACGAGTAGCTACATTCCTGCAGCCACAACTTCTTGTAACCCATAGCACAGGTCCGAACATCCTTTTGCATCTTGGAGAAAAAGTCACATATCCCACCATTACAGTGGACATGGCTGAATTCGCTTGGACTCAGAATGCATGTGCGTGCAACACTGTGGATTGACACACACCTGTGCAAGGTGAGTGGACAGCTGCGCATGGCAATCTTCCGCAATTTGACTCCCTGCTGGAGGGAGTGTACACACATGGCAAGGTAATTCTACATGTGACCTTGTTGGACTCATTCACCTGCTCACTGTCAGCACAGCAGACAGTCAGTGCAGTCCGGTGATACAGGACTTTGCAGATCCCATGGGCTGTGAGTGGTGTCCACTGACACGGTGTAATGAGCGTACGCTAAAACATCACATGACTCATCCAGCAAGGCAAGGTGGGCTGTGACCGTTGCTATCCGTGATGATTTGTGTTCATTTTTGCCTCCCCATGTCTTGCACCTTTACATGTTCCTATGCTGCCTGTTAGTATATGATGCATTGGTCTGCATGTTATGGCCCTTGTCTTGCCCGTACTGACACGCACATGCCAATAAAGTGTATGCAACATCACTAGTGTTCAACTGTGATGAGTGTTGATTAGAATACCAAATCAGGTGCCTCAATGAGCATTGTCCATACACAGGGATAGACTGACTGATGCATTTCACTTAGGGGTGAGTCCCGATTGGCAGCTGCACCTCTGTGAGCCAGACATTGTGGTTGGGAAAGTTGCTGGTAGACCTGTGTGCTTACGTGTCTTCAGCAATGTGAGTATGGTGTCCAACTTCTTGCCATATGGATCAATGTGATCCTTCAAAACAGGCTGTGTCCACACAGTTGATTTGTGTAGGTATGCGAAGAGATGTTCTTTTGTCACATGTGATGGGGACACTACTTTAGGCCTGCTACCGACTTTGACATTTTCACACACAGCCATATTTAATACATGTACGTGGGGCTACGTTTGGGGGTTGCGAGATTGTTGTTAATAATCAATGAGGCCACAGCTAGTTCACACCTTTACAGTCATCTAATTGGCCATGTGGGTCAAGGTCAAACAAGCGCATTGATGTCATTTCCCAGGGTGTACCTTTTTGTGCAATCAATGTCCCTACATTTATCCATACTTTTATACTTGACTGAACATGGACATGACATGATTCGGAATGTTTTATTCACATTCTGTGGAGTGTTGGAGCTGGAGCAGTACATGGCCATGTACACCCCACATTACATGGTTCCACAGTGGAGTGCCAACCAGAGTCCTTTGGGGAATGACAAGTTAGTCGGAAGAGAAAGAGTTCAGTCCTCAGCCTGATTGCTGTGTCATTGGTAACCAGAGCAGATATGGCAGTCCATGTCGGGGTCCAGGTGAATGTCGCAGAGTGTTTCGTGGTACAGTGGAAGGTGTTGTTCCAGGGCATGATGCAGAGGGCTGAACCAAGCAGGAACAGGCCATATGCCGGGGATTAATGCTACAACCTCCTTTTTGAGTCATTACCATCCACATCTTCGTCCTCTGATATGTCTCCTGTGTCAGGTGTGCCAGGTGTGTGTGGTGGTGTTATGCCTGCATCACTGTGTGCCACTGACACATCAGGGGGCGGAGATGTGTGTGTTGAAGTTCCTGCAGCAGCCATCTGGGACAGGCTCTGTGGCAGCAATGGCAAGATAAGGATCTGCAGGACATGGTAGATCCCAGCTACATCTCGCTGGTGTTCAGCCGTGGCAGCCATCCTTCCTGCCTGCATCCGCTCCATGTTCTCCATTGTCCTCCGCATCTGTGCCAACTCTGTGCTGTCATCGCTGGAGCCTATCTGACTAGACAGTTCTTGTATCCGGGTAATGGCTCCAGTGAGGTCAGCCAAGGATTGTTGTAGGGCATGGAACGGACTGTGGGTGTCCATTAGGGACTGTAAGTGGTCCCTGATGGGACTTACACACCCACGTATGGCATCTAGTTTGGATGCCATGAGGTCGAAACCCACCTGCACCTGTTCAGCCATCTCCTTCTGGCAGTCTAACACACAGCGTTGGAATGCCATGTGTTCTTTGGTGATGTGCTGGAAGTCAGCTGTGGTGGTGAGTGCTTCCTGTTGTGTGGTCTGTGCAGGGTGTGGGATCACCTCGATGCAGCTGGGCTGTCCTGTTACTGGAGGTGGGGTGTGGAGGCTGTCCATGAGCCGTTGGAGGGTGTCAGAGCAGATGGCCAGGGGGTCCTCTTAATCATCACTGATGGGATGTCTGGTCTGCTCTGCAGGAGGTGTTGATTGTCCCTCTGCAATGTAAAGGGGAGATGCAGGTTAACAGTGTGTTCCAAATATGTGCACACATTGTACATGTTTACATACAGACTGCATGACAATGTAAATTGTGACTGTTCTGGAGGAGTTGGGTAATTGATGGGAGACAGTGGACATTTCGACTACATGATGGATGTGAGGTTGTCCTCGTACATTATCATTTCACAGTTTCCTGCTATGCCAGGTGTGATTAGCCAGTTTCTATGCACAAGCAGCACCAGTTGTGTCCTCTGTTCTGTAGTGTGAGTGTAGCACTTTGTACCTGTTGGAAACGGCCCTTTTTGCAGGGTTATACCCAAACTTTTTGCTTCTTCCTCCTTTATTTTTTCTGACCCGTGGTTGTTGGCAATAGGACCCTGGGCACTTTACCACTGCTAATCAGTGCTAAAGTGCATATGCTCTCTGTATAAATTGTGATATTGATTGGTTATCCATGATTGGTATATTTGTTTCACCTGTTAGCCCCTAGTAAAGTGCACTGAGTTTGCCAGGGCTGCTGATTCAAATGCTACTAGTGGGCTGCAGCACTGATTGTGCCACCCACAGGAGTAGCGCTAAAATGATGTCTTAGGCCTGCTTGCAGTGCCTATGTGCAGTCCAGGACTGCCATGTCGACCTGGCCAGTGCACCCACTGACCAGGCCTTATCCTTCCCTTTCTGTACATGTCAGGCGTCCCTATGGTGGCCCTAGGTACCCCCCTGGGCTAGGTGCAGTGTATCTGAAAGGTAGGGCATGTACTGAGGTGTGTAACATCCCCTGGTAGTGAATTACAGCCATTTTCGTTTTTCACTGCTGAGAGGCTATCTTGCCCATAGGATAGAATGGGGAAGGCTGTTTACATGCCTATCTTCCCATAAGGGCAAGATAGAAAATCCAAGTTTGGTATCTCTGTGTTCAGAATTTAATTATACATCTTTTTAGCAAGATGGTTTTTAAATTCACTGTGTGAGAATAGCACTTTTTAGAAAGTAGCTATTCTCCTGTTTAACCTTCCTGTGTGCCTGTGTGCTGGTTGGCTGACTGGTGTCATGTGATGGGCTAGGTGGCTCCAGGAGCCTGGATGAGTCAGCAGCAGGGTGAATAGGGAGATCTGCTTTAGATGGGTGGGAGGAGTAGTCCCTGGGTTTGAATAGGGCTGCCCCTGACAAACACAATGCTGGCTCCACCCCCTGCTGGCCAGGCTGAGGACTCTGCCGGCACAAAGAAGGCTCCACCTCCTGCTGAGCGTCTAACGACCCTGCCCCTCACTCTGAAAGGAACCAGGTGCTCCAGAGCAGAGCACACCCAGGAACCGGTTTGAGCAGGGGAATCCCCCCACTGGAACAAAGAGAGACAAAGACTTGGAGGGGTATAAGAAGAGGACCCCAGACACCTAAAACTTTAGATCACTTTGGAACTAAGAAGAAACCTCTGCCAAGGAGAAAGCTGAAAAGGACTGAAGAGGAAAAGACTGCCTGCTTGCTGTTTTGCTTTGCTGCCAAGGAGACGGGAAGGACTTTGCTGTGTCCCCTTCTTTTGATTCTGATCTCCAAGGGCCTGAGAAGAGCTGGCTCCCTGTTAAGAAGTCCCAGGAACAAAAGGACTTCACCACCAGCTCCCCTAGAACTCTGCTGAGAGAGTTCTGACCTGCCTTGGAGTGCTTGCCCAGTCTTGGGGCCTCAGGAGGTCGTTTTGCTGTGTTTGGGAGCTGGGAAGCAGACGCGTGAACAAGAGTGACTGGTACCCAACGCATCATCCGATTGCGTGTCGCAAGACGAGAGTGCGAGGAAAATTTCATCGCGGCACCATCACAACACGCAGGGTCCCCGCATCGCCGAGTGCGTCGAGCATCGTCCCGAAGCGTGAAGATCCCGGCCATTGCGAGGGTTGTCGCAGAACCAGTTTGCGAGCCGCACCACTGCCGGTGCGTGAAAAGTCTCCAGTCATCGGGTGCGTTGACGCAGAGTCCCGTTCCGTGGCGCATCGAGAGTTGCGGCGCCGGAAGGCAATGCTGCGCCACGCATCGCACCACATCGAAGAGTGTCGCATCAAACCTGTGCGTGAAGCTTCCCCCCAAGAAACCTACGCAATGAAGGCCAAAGTCATCACATCCTCCCCCTATAGATCGGAGCCAGCGCATCCACCCCTGCTGCGTGAAGCAGGGCTGCTGCAAAGCCTCCCCAGGATCTCAGGAGTATCGCATCGCCTTTGCAAGCTTCCTTGTTATAGCTTTTGGGAACCTTATCGCAACTACAGGTACTGTTGAGCACGAAAGTGTCGCATTTTGTGCATTGAGAGTCGCATTGTGCAGGACACTGATTTTGACATCCTGGAGTACTTTCTGCAAACTCTTGAACTATTTTTAAAGTAACCTTTTTAATTGTATGTTGGTTTGTCTGTAGTATTTGGTCTTGTGAAGTTTTTAGTAAAGATACCTTATTTTTCTAAAACTGGTGTGGAGTAAATCTGTGGTGTTTTCACTGTGTTACTGTGAGTGTTGGTACAAATACTTTACACATTGCCTTTGATAGCCTAGACTGCTCAGGCCAAGCTACCTAGAGGGTGAGCAGGGGTTATCTTAACAGTGTTTCCCCCTTTCCCTGACTAGAAGCAAGGGTCCCTACTTGGACAGAGGTACCTACCCTGCCAACTAGAGACCCCCAGATCTAACATTGGTGGCAGCGGTGGGATTGAACTTGTATTTGTACTTGACCCACAGTAATTGGTGTACATCACTAGTTTAAGTGCAGACCAATAGACAACCACATGCTGTATTTTTGATTCTATTTTGGAGTAACTCTTCAAGAGCATCATGTCTCAGGTGGCAACAAGTGAGAGGGCAGAATTGGAGTTTTCCATGGAGGATCTGTATTCGTACAAGGTTGAGGAGCTCAAGCAATTCTGCAAAGACCTTGGTTGCCCTGTGAAAAGCAGATCTAGAAGGGATGTGCTACAAAGAGTCTTGAAGGCCTGGTGGGAGGCTCAAGAGGAAGATGATGCAGATGAAGAGAATGGTTTTGTTCCCCAAGCTCTGCCCGTGGTCGGACCAGTCTCAAGGGCTGGCAGCTCCCATTCCAGTAGGAGTCTCACTCCAGAGGAGTTGGAGGAGAATCAAAGGGCTAGAGATCATGAGTTAGAAGTCATGAGGCTTGAAATGGTAGCCCAAAACAAAATAGAAGAGATCAAGAAGATGTATGCCTTGGAAGAATTGAAATTGACCTTGGCACATGAATTAAGAATGAGGGAGCTTGATATGGAGCTCGAGAGGCTTGAGGCCATGAGTGCCTCAGCTGAAGAAGAATGGTTAGCTCAAGAAGTGAGCTTTGCTGAGTTGGAGGTGGAGTCCAGCTCAGATGGTGGCAGCAAGATTGTAGTTTCTAGTGCTGAGAGAAAGGTACAAACACCCAGAGATGTGGCACCTGACTTGAAGGAGGGGGTTGACATACACCAGGGGGTTCAGGTTTATGATGTATTTCCCGTGGGGTGCAGTGTCCCTGAAGTAGATTGGGGAACTGGCACAGGGGACCATATTCCAAGTGGTGGGAGGGACACTCTACTGACCCTAGATGAGAGGTACAGGGAGAGGGGTTCCCCCATGGTAGAAACCTTGGTGTGTGAGTGTGAAGACCGCCCAGAAGAGTGTGAGTGGTGTGACAGAGACAGTCAGGTACTGTCTTGCCAATCTCAGGAGAGTGGTGTGGGGTACTTGTGTGAGGCACTGGAGGGTGAGGCAAAGGGTAGCTTGGTTAACAACTGTGGGAGGCTGTGTGATTCATTTGTTGGAGAGCATATTTTAAGTCCCTGTTTTCCAGAGCTATGCCAACACCCGGTGGAGTGTGAGTTCTCTGGTTCCAGAGAGCTTGCATTGGAGGCAGACCTTTGGTTGGATGCCAAAAGGTCTGGAGAGGCATTGGGGAGTGATCCCAAAAGGAGTGGCCCGGATATCTTCCAGACCTGTGAGGTGGAAGAGGTTCAGTGTAGCCCAGTTAGGTCCCAGTGTAGTGGGCGGGGTGTAGGGGCTCACGTCCTGTCTCAGTGGAGAAGGGGTGAGTGTGGGACTGTGGGTCCCAAGGTGCCTGAAACCCAGTCTCAGGGCCTGGAGGGTTCCTTAAGGGAACACCAGGTTGGGGGCCTAGACAGTGCTAGTAGGCCATTTGAGGAGGATCTCCTAGTGTCAGGAGAACCTGGAGCCTCTGTAAACAGAGCTCCAGTGGTTCTGGTGTCTGGCGGTACCGCTCCAGTTGGGAGGGTGCAGAAGTCCAGACTGAGGGGTGAGAGGGGGATGTGTTCCCCAGTGGGAGAACCAGTGGGTCAGGGACCAGCCAGAAGGGCTGAGTCCCCTAGGAGTGACCATGGTGACACCGCTTCTGTCCTGGGGGATCTTCGCGCACTGTCAGGTGGACAGGGGCCGGAAGATCTGCGTCAGGCAGACTGTCACGAGACACATAAGTCATGTGTCACCCTCGGGGAGATACTGTGTGAGTCCCCAGAAGTCCTGGCATGCCAGGCAGGTGTGCAACCGCAGGGTTTAGTCCCTGAGTTGGGAGGCCAGGTTCAGGATCTGCCTGTCCTGGGGGGAAGGACATCTGTAAGCTGTGTCCTGACCGGTTTGGCTTCCAGGGGTACCACTCCATTGGGGAGGGTGCAGCACTCTGGAGGGGGGTGCAGAGGGAGAGAGTCCTTGCCTCTGACCCCGGTGCAACCTGAGGGTTTAGACCCTAGGTTGGGACACTAGTTGCTGGAGAGAGGTCCTGAACTGGAGGGAGGGACATCTGTAAGCAGTGTCTCTACCAGGTTGTCTTTGAGGTGTACCCCTCTGAGTGGAGGGTGTAGAACTCTGGAAGGGGGTGCAGAGGGAGAGAGTCCTCGCCTCTGACCCCGGTTCACCTGGAGGGTTTAGACCCTAGGTTGGAGGGCCAGGTCCGGGGTGTCCCCCCTGACCTGGAATCCCAGTTGCAGGATAGAACCCCTGAACTGGTGGGTGAATGGTGCAGGACACTTGCCACAGGTGCCCTGACTATTCTAGAAGGGGGTACCGCTCCAGGTGGGAGGGTACAGAGCCCCAAGGAAGAGGAGGACCGGGTATGGAAAAGCCTACCCCAGCCTCCTGTCCAGCCACCGGATACAGGCCCGGGGCTGGTGGGTCAGTGCCAGGTTGTCAGACCCGACCTGACAGGAAAAGAAGTGGACAAAGGGTGCCCAGCACCTGGGGCTACTGCCCCCCACCTTCTGACGCCACAGGGGTTTGAGGGCCCTGAGAGGCATAAGGCCTGGGTCTCATCCCTGACCACTGTCACTGGTCACTGCGGCTTGCTGTCTGTCTGTTGGGACACACCTATGAGCAAGTTAAGGCTAGGTGCTGCACAGGTGGTGTGCTAAAGTGCATATGCTCTCTGTATAAATTGTGATATTGATTGGTTATCCATGATTGGTATATTTGTTTCACCTGTTAGCCCCTAGTAAAGTGCACTGAGTGTGCCAGGGCTGGTGATTCAAATGCTACTAGTGGGCTGCAGCACTGATTGTGCCACCCACAGGAGTAGCGCTAAAATGATGTCTTAGGCCTGCTTGCAGTGCCTATGTGCAGTCCAGGACTGCCATGTCGACCTGGCCAGTGCACCCACTGACCAGGCCTTATCCTTCCCTTTCTGTACATGTCAGGCGTCCCTATGGTGGCCCTAGGTACCCCCCTGGGCTGGGTGCAGTGTATCTGAAAGGTAGGGCATGGACTGAGGTGTGTAACATGCCCTGGTAGTGAATTACAGCCATTTTCGTTTTTCACTGCTGAGAGGCTATCTTGCCCATAGAATAGAATGGGGAAGGCTGTTTACATGCCTATCTTCCCATAAGGGCAAGATAGAAAATCCAAGTTTGGTATCTCTGTGTTCAGAATTTAATTATACATCTTTTTAGCAAGATGGTTTTTAAATTCACTGTGTGAGAATAGCACTTTTTAGAAAGTAGCTATTCTCCTGTTTAACCTTCCTGTGTGCCTGTGTGCTGGTTGGCTGACTGGTGTCATGTGATGGGCTAGGTGGCTCCAGGAGCCTGGATGAGTCAGCAGCAGGGTGAATAGGGAGATCTGCTTTAGATGGGTGGGAGGAGTAGTCCCTGGGTTTGAATAGGGCTGCCCCTGACAAACACAATGCTGGCTCCACCCCCTGCTGCCTCTGCTGGCACAAAGAAGGCTCCACCTCCTGCTGAGCGTCTAACGACCCTGCCCCTCACTCTGAAAGGAACCAGGTGCTCCAGAGCAGAGCACACCCAGGAACCGGTTTCAGCAGGGGAATCCCCCCACTGGAACAAAGAGAGACAAAGACTTGGAGGGGTATAAGAAGAGGACCCCAGACACCTAAAACTTTAGATCACTTTGGAACTAAGAAGAAACCTCTGCCAAGGAGAAAGCTGAAAAGGACTGAAGAGGAGAAGACTGCCTGCTTGCTGTTTTGCTTTGCTGCCAAGGAGAGGGGAAGGACTTTGCTGTGTCCCCTTCTTTTGATTCTGATCTCCAAGGGCCTGAGAAGAGCTGGCTCCCTGTTAAGAAGTCCCAGGTACAAAAGGACTTCACCACCAGCTCCCCTGGAACTCTGCTGAGAGAGTTCTGACCTGCCTTGGAGTGCTTGCCCAGTCTTGGGGCCTCAGGAGGTCGTTTTGCTGTGTTTGGGAGCTGGGAAGCAGAAGCGTGAACAAGAGTGACTGGTACCCAACGCATCATCCGATTGCGTGTCGCAAGACGAGAGTGCGAGGAAAATTTCATCGCGGCACCATCGCAACACGCAGGGTCCCCGCATCGCCGAGTGCGTTGAGCATCGTCCCGAAGCGTGAACATCCCGGCCATTGCGAGGGTTGTCGCAGAACCAGTTTGCGAGCCGCACCACTGCCGGTGCATGAAAAGTCTCCAGTCATCGGGTGCGTCGACGCAGAGTCCCGTTCCGTGGCGCATCGAGAGTTGCGGCGCCGTAAGGCAACGCTGCGCCACGCATCGCACCACATCGAAGAGTGTCGCATGAAACCTGTGCGTGAAGCTTCCCCCCAAGAAACCTACGCAACGAAGGCCAAAGTCATCGCATCCTCCCCCTACAGATCGGAGCCAGCGCATCCACCCCTGCTGCGTGAAGCAGGGCTGCTGAAAAGCCTCCCCAGGATCTCAGGAGTATCGCATCAGCTTTGCAAGCTTCCTTGTTATAGCTTTTGGGAACCTTATCGCAACTACAGGTACTGTTGAGCACGAAAGTGTCGCATTTTGTGCATTGAGAGTCGCATTGTGCAGGACACTGATTTTGACATCCTGGAGTACTTTCTGCAAACTCTTGAACTATTTTTAAAGTAACCTTTTTAATTGTATGTTGGTTTGTCTGTAGTATTTGGTCTTGTGAAGTTTTTAGTAAAGATACCTTATTTTTCTAAAACTGGTGTGGAGTAAATCTGTGGTGTTTTCACTGTGTTACTGTGAGTGTTGGTACAAATACTCACACATTGCCTTTGATAGCCTAGACTGCTCAGGCCAAGCTACCTAGAGGGTGAGCAGGGGTTATCTTAACAGTGTTCCCCCTTTCCCTGACTAGAAGCAAGGGTCCCTACTTGGACAGAGGTACCTACCCTGCCAACTAGAGACCCCCAGATCTAACAGTACCACATTGTCATCAATGTTGAGGTGTTGTGTTTGCCGTGTGTGTGTGCTGCATTGTGGGAGAATTGCCCCTGCAGCTTTGATTTAGCGGCCCCTTATCCCTTTGAGGCGGTGTGCCTTTGACTTGTGTGCTTTTACGGTGCTGAGATGTTGGCGACTTGAATCGTTTATGCTCTTGGACGGATTTTGGAGTCTTGTGCATTGTTTGTCTGCAGATGTGTTGTTGATGTCAGGGGTTGTATGTGCACGTGGATGTGTCAGAGTGCGACCTGCTCCTTTGAGGATGTGATCCACACTGGGCCACCTCAGTGTTGTGGCGTGCACCATGTCATGTATTTTGACTGCTGCCATGCTATTGGTCATGCAGTGTCACTTGCATTGTCAGTGTGGCTCACAGGGCCGCTGCTTTGCTAGGCTTAGCACATGTGTATGGTAGGTTGTGAGATTGGTGATAGGGGGGAGCCCTTTGTGTACATAGTGGATGGGGTCCTACTTGGTGTTTCTATGTGTGCAGAAGTGTGCCAAGGTTATCAGGGACATGTTCAACAGTCATTGTGGGTATGCAGTGTGCTACACATGATTGTGCATGTGTGCCATTGTGCCCATCTCCCCCATCCCCCCAGTCCCTGGTTGTTACTCACTCTGTTGCTGTTGGATCAGGTAATGTCGTGCATTGTACATACCCCGACTCCTTGCACCTTCTCCACACTGATGACTGTGGCCACCATTTTCTCCAGCTCATCCAGCTCCTCCTGTGGCGCAGAACTCCCACCTCCAGTTGCTGTTGCTGGATTTCGGTTGGCAACGAGTGTCTGCTTGGTTTGGCTTGTCACATCATGTCAGCACCTCTTGACCTCCTCTATTGACATCCTCAACACTCCGACTGCATTGACGTTGTTCACAATGGACTGCCATATTTCCGTTTGTGTTGACAATGACAGAGTGGAGGTGATGAACAGTTGCTGGTAGTGTTCTATCATCTCCGTGACGATGATCCGGTTTTCCTGCGGACAGAACCCCGTCTTCCTCTTCTTCTTGCCCTTCCCCGACTCCAGGGTTTCTGGCTGATCCTCCATGGGGCTTGTGGGGTTCGAGTTGTCCTCGGTCCGGATGCATCCATGTTGCATCCATGGTGCAACGAATTTATTTTGGCTTTGGGGTATTTTTTGGGTTGCTTTTAGAATGCTTTTCCCCGCACAACGAGTGGGAATTGCAGGCCTGTCGCTGGTTATCACGGATTTTTTATTTTTGCGGTTGGGCACATCGCCACTTTTTTCACGTTGGTGTTTTGCATTTTTTCAGCGTTGCGTTGATTTTAACAAGGTCATTTGGCGAGTTATCTTGGGACTATCGCATGGTGCCGCCTGGTTGAGAATACAACGTTAACACAGTGTTATTTTCCCGCGATAGACTCGATGTGCAAAGTTCTGTTAAGCTAATTTTGCGATAATTAACACACATTCTTGAGAATATCCCCCAAAAATTATTAAAGCAAGCCTCATCACGTTATGATTGGCTAAGTTACTTGATGAAGCTTAGCAGTCTGAAATGTGATGCTGTCTTTGTATGTCCTTCATCGTTGTGAGTTCCTTATTGTACCATTGCGGAGCCTTTATAGAAGCTGTGCTGTAATGTTCTCTTTTACATTTGACTTGGAATGTTAACTTTCAGATAATATCAGAATGATCATTATATTCTGATAAGCAAACAAATTCCTAATGTTGCATTCCTTTCTCCTAATTGAGCCTTAGTTGTTAATGCAAATCTGTCTCAATACATAATGCAAATCTGTCTAACAATATATATTAAAAGAAGTATTGTGTGTCATCCGCATGGCAATATGTAAGGCTTAGAACTGCAATCAGAATATAATTTCATATCCATACATCTCGAGTTAGCCCATCTATGTGCTGACTGTGGTACTGCGACATTACTACTGGCGAACCTCTACCAGAGAATGCATTCATTGCAACTTGCATCAGCCTTTTATGTCCATGCAAAAGAATATGTGTGATATCAGTGCTACCATGTATAATGTTCTTCATTATGCCATTTCGAGCTCTTTAGCAGTACACTGGCAATATTAGATCCGAAGCATATTATAATTGGGGAATCTCAGTGGTTATAGGTTTTGGATAGTAACCATTTGCCTGTTCAATTATGTAGCCAACCTTAACCTCCATTGATGAAAGATTCTTCAGGATATATAATTCATCAGACAAGAAACTGATATCGATATCTTAATTATGTCAGCAGAATAAATGATTTGTAAACGCTCATGTCTAGCCAGTTATTCCTTCATGCAGAGTCTTGATAATGTTATTTTGGCAACACATGGGATTAGGGGACAGGGAGATTGTCCTATCTCCATCTAGTTCCTCTTGGCAATTGAGAGATAGAGGCAAGCATTCCTCTCAGTGAGAGGTGCACCCAAGCTACATTTCCACTTCAGTTTTCTCTTCGACCCTTGGAATTGTGGGAACAAGAAATACAGCTAGGTTATTCAATTCCATTCAAGCTGGTTATTGAAATGCATTATTTGCCACATCACTTTAGTCACAATGCACAATCTGCGGGCAACCCTTTCAATGTTGATGCCTTTCAGTTGTTTTCTGTGCAAGGACAGAGAGGCAGAGGTTAGCTCGGCCTGCGACGCTGCGCTAGCGCTTTGTTTTGCAGATTTTTAAAATATCTCTGAAACTGCTTTTAATTCACTTGTTATCCTTGTAAATTTACTTACTGCACATCGCCGCTTCTGTGCTCGCCGACTCCCAGGTCCACCGCAGCAATTCCTATGCTGATTGAGTGGAGGGGGAACACCAAGCTCGGGGGAATAAACTGATCCTCAGTACTTCCTGGTATGGACCTTCTCGGGTGGACATCTTGGCAAGGTGATGCTCTAGCTTCCCTCCTGGTCCTGACTACTTCAGGGCGGTAGGGCGCCGATGCACAGCTGACAGAGAGGCAAAGGTTAGCTCGGCCTGCGATGCTGCGCTAGCGCTTTGTTTTGCATATCTTTAAAATATCACTGAAACTGCTTTTAATTCACTTGTTATCCTTGTAAATTTACTTACTGCACTTCGCCGCTTCTGTGCTCGCCGACTCCCCGGTCCACCGCAGCAATTCCTATGCTGATTGAGTGGAGGGAGAACACCGAGCTCGAGGGAATAAACTGACCCTCAGTACTTCCTGGTAGGGACATTCTCGAGCGGCCATCTTGGCAGGGTGACGCTCTAGCTTACCTCCTGCTCCTGACTAGTTCAGAACGGAATGGCGCTAAAGCGCAGCAGACGCGAGCAGCGGGTGCGCCAAAGGCGCGCCAAAGGCAAGTCCGTCTGCACCCGTCCGCGCCTGGAAGGGCCCAGGGGCCACAACCCCTGTCAGTTTTCCAGGAAATAGCGTAGTCTATAGCTCCCAATCCCTGCATGCACTGAGAAGGGATATTAATCACAACTGTCTATACACACTGAACATTGCCAATAGTCCCTCCCACTGTCCCCACTGCAATTTTAAGCTCCATCCTCACAACTATTACACGCCCCAAGCCAGTACCCCATTAAGGATGTTTCTTTTAAATTGCAGATCGCTCCCTAAACACTCAGTTGAATTAGCGTTGCTAATAGATGAGCTTAAGCCAGACGCTCTTTTCCTAACAGAGACATGGCTTCAGATTGAAGCCGATCCTGCTATCATCCAAACCCTTCCCCCGGGCTATTTAATACTCAGTGCTGCCTGCAAGACTGGCAGAGGTGGGGGCTTAGCCATTATATTCAAAGACACTCTCAACTGCCGGACTACCATGGATATGCTATCAGAGTGTGAGTTATAACAACAAGGGTTTGGACTCATAATCAACAAGGCAGAGCCACAATTAGAACAATAACCAAAAAAATGCCAATGCTGATCTCTCTTTGAAACCTTATTTGAATAAGTCACCCAGAAACAAAACAAAGCTACCAATAAAGTTTTTTTCTATTCAATTAATGAATGTATCAATCTTTTTTATTTTAATCACAAAAAAACAAATTCATGACCTAATCATAAATCTTTACACATATTTTACATCTCAAATAGCTCTCATATTTTGTCAATGTGCAAAACTCGCATGCTCACAATCAAACATTAGAACACGTTACCAAATCTAATTCACATTCCAATCTCATACTTAACTACATACAATCTAACAGGCACACTACCACTCATTCGTACACACCCAAATCATACACTAAAAATCCTTATTGACACAAATTGCTAAGTTTAGCAATTTGTGTCAATTAGGATTTTTGTTTTTTAGTTTATGATTTGGGTGTGTATGAATGAGTGGTAGTGTGGCTGTTAGATTGTATGTAGTTAAGTACGAGATTGGAATGTGAATTAGATTTGGTAATGTGTTCTTATGTTTGATTGTGAGCAAGTTTTGCACATTGACAAAATATGAGAGCTATTTGAGATGTAAAATATGTGTACAGATTTATGATTAGGTCATGAATTTGTTTTTTGTGATTAAAATAAAAATGTTGATACATTCATTAATTGAATAGAAAAAAACTTTATTGGTCGCTTTGTTTTGTTTCTGGGTGACTTTTTCAATTAAGGTTTCAAAGAGAGATCAGAATTGGCATTTTTTGGGGTTATTGTACCAGAGTGTGAGAGCATGGCCTTTACGCTAGAGTTTTCACTTACAAGCACCTTTTCCAGTCTATTGCTCTATCGCCCCCCTGGAGCCTTTGGGCAAATCCTACCTAATCTCTCCACGACTGTTGCCAATCTAGCATTAGCTCCAGCTAATTTTACGGTGCTTGGGGATTTCAATATCCATCTAGACAACCCCTCCAACCTCGTAGCCAGTGAGCTATTACTGAGTCTCCTTTCGCTCCAACTCAGGCAGAAAGGATTCGCCTCTACGCATGCAAGGGTCATCTTCTTGATCATGTGTTTAGCAACCTGCACAACCTTGTGGTAGGCACCCCTACTCCACTTCCCTGGACCAATCACTTTCTGATTCCTCTATGTTGGGAGACCTCCGTGCCTCTTCTCCCCCATAGAGCAATGCCGATATTGGAAAGGAAATGGTCTAGGCTCTCTACCGACCACTGGACCGTAGTTCTTGAAGCCACAAGACCACTCAGCGACCCCAATCCCAATTTGGCTAGCGATAATTTTAACACATGGATCCAAAGCTCCCTTGACGTAGTACTCCCTAAGATACCCACTCACATGTAAAGCAGACAAAAAACAGCCCCATGGTTCTCCCCACAATTGAGGGATTTAAAGCAGTCATGCAGAAGACTAGAGAGAAGGTGGAGTCCGAAGTTCTCAGAGGTTAGGAAAATAGATTACAGAGAGGCAATTAGGCTATACAAATCAGAAATTAAAACTGCCCAAACCGCATTCTATGAAGAGAAAATAAGTACTGCCGCAAACTCACCCAAAGAGATGTTTCGTATTACCAAGTCACTCACCACCCTGTCACAGAAACCTCCAATAACAGAGGGAGCACTAACTCTCTGCAATAATCTGGCAGATTGTTTCCAACAAAAAATCCAAAAGATATATATGCCCTTTCCTTCCACACTGACCGAGCACATTGTCACCAGAACGAGAGGTCCTCATCCTAATTCCCAGTGCTCTCTAGAGCAATTTCCTCTTCTGGATGCCGACTCATTGGATTTGAACATCTCCAGGGTAACCTCAGGCTCTCCTTCTGACCCTGCCCCCCCGCAGCCCCTCATCCTAGTCATTAACTCTATCCGCCCGGCAATTCTTGAAGAAAATCCACCCGGCATTTTTTGATATTTTGAACTCTTCCATCACCTCCGGTATGGTTCCCCCAGCATGGAAGTGTACGATGGTCAGGGCCCTCTTGAAGAAACCTAACCTGGACCAATCCAATCTGGCCAACTATCGCCCAATATCTCTTCTCCCTTGAGTGAGTAAGCTGGCAGAGGTGGGGGCTTAGCCATTAACACATTAACACCACACTTGTAGACTATTTGGAATCTAACAACCCGCTCCATGATTCTCAAACAGGCTTTCGTCCTCAGCTCGGGACGGAGACGGCCCTTCTAGCAGTAACGGAGGAGGCAAGGAGGTTACTGGACCAGGGAGGTACAGCGGCAATCATCCTCCTAGACCTCAGTGCCGCTTTTGACACTGTTAACCATAACATCTTGTCTTACCGACTCAAAAACATGGGAGTGACAGGCACGGCACTAACCTTGCTCCAGTCCTTCCTCAGTGACCGCTTCTTCCAAGTCTTTGAAGGAGATGTTGTGTCCAACCGGTTGCCTCTTAGCTGTGGGGTTCCTCAGGGCTCCACCATGAGCCCTACGCTATTTAATATCTACCTGAGTCCCCTGGCAGAGATTGTCCATCCATTCGGCATAAAGATCGTCACCTATGCAGATGACACTCAGCTCGTAGTGGCATTAAACCACCCCGAGAGGTCATCTAGTACCCTAGGTCCCTGCCTAGAGGCGGTGGCCGAGTCTTGGAACTCTCATGCCTTAAACTCAACGGGGAGAAAACCGAGCTTATGCGCCTGGGCAACCCTCCTCCTTCCATCCCTGCTCTCTTGTCGCCGGTCTGTCTTGGTCCTGCCCCAGCTCCAAGGCACAGATCAAGAGCCTTGGCATGTGGCTCAACAGCTGCCTCAGTTTTAACCACCAGGCCACTAAGCTCTCAGCCACCTGTTACGGCCTGATGAGAATGCTGCGGAAAATCATCCCCCTCCTTCCCTTCCAGGCAAGAAGGATTATGGTACAGGCCCTTATACTCTCTCGCCTCGATTATAGAAATGCCCTGTACCTGGGAGCTCCCCAATTCGCCATTCATAAACTTGAAATGATTCAGAATTGTGCAGCCTCTCAACTTCTCCAGATTCCTTGGTGGCAATCTATGAAACCAGCACTGAGAAGCCTCCACTGGCTCCCAATCTCGGCCAGGATACAGTTCAAAGCCATGTGCCTGGCTCGCAGAGCCATTCGGAAGACTGGTCCGGTCATCACTCGCTCCCCTGTCACTCCCTATCACCCTTCCAGAAACCTTCGCTCAAGCTCCTCTTTTCTGGCCACTCCGAAGAAAATACGAAGAACTTGATGGGGCGGACGCTCCTTTTCCTTTAATGCATCTAATCTCTGGAACACTCTCCCCTCCACTCTGCGGAAGAAAAATAATTTGCTGGCCTTCTGCAAACTCTTAAAAATCCATCTCTTCAAGACATCGCTTTAACATCACTGCTCCTCTGCCTGTTCGGTCCATAGCGCTGGGATGCCTCAGGGCAGCCATGTGCTATATAAATACAAATTCATTCATTCATTCAATAATGCTGCATGCTGGGTTTGCCTTTGACTCTTGCATGCCAGCAGCATCTGTCAGGGACGTATCCTCAAGAGCCTCGGACAAGACATCAGGGCCGGTGCCCAGTCATCAGATGCTGCCCAGTTCACCGGAGTGCTGGTCAATATGGGGAAGATGCCTCACGTCATCGCAAAAGCTTGCACATAATGAATTGGTTAGCTTGATTAATGTACCTACTTGTTTCTTTTCGGATACATTAAATGTATGTTTTGTTTGGCAGTCCTGTACAAACAAACTGAATCATATACTCCAACGCATACACAGTGGGTAGAATGTATTCAGACGTGTACGAATACAAAGTGCCCTAATAATGAACAAAGTGCGCCTGACACCCGTACCAAGGGGCATATTATCAAGCCAGGCCATAAAATTATCGCCGCTTTAGCGGCCGAAAAATACCGCTAAAACGGCGATAATGGGCTTGATAATATGCTCTATGGAATTCCAATTGAAGCCCATGTTACATGTGAAGGACGTCTAACATGGGCTTCAATTGGAATTCCATAGAGCATATTATCAAGCCCATTATCGCCGTTTTAGAGGCATTTTTCGGACGCTAAAGCGGCGATAATTTTATCGCCTGGCTTGATAATATGCCCCCAAATACTTCCATCATGTCCTGCCCGAGGCACTTTCATCACACTTGGCTACATTTGTTGGATCCAATGCCCTACCCTCTAACTAAGCCTGTCACTCGACTGACCGTGCAGTACATCTCAGTTGCGTTGTAACCTTCACTCTGCAAGTCAGTCCGTTTAGCATTTGATAGGACCACCGGGAACTTTTACGACAGGCAAACATTGTTGTGCGAAATTTGTTAAGAAGGATGATGTCAAAATTAAGCTGCTCCTTCTAGAAAATTTGGTGACAAAATACTTGATTGCCATTCCGTTGTCCTAGCAGTCTTGGTGGAAATTTGCTTAGTTGCTGCAGAATGAATATATAAAATACATTTAAAGCAATTGCATTGGACAGAGGGGATGGCATATTGTTGTCCTCAACAAACGGCAATTCTTACCCAGTATGTATACTGCCCAGTTCAATGGACGCCACTGGTGTAGTGGCTTATGACGCTCTCCGAGCCACAGGCCATTGCCGGGTGATGTAAGCACTATACATGTTCTATTAGTATAAAACATAGGAGAGCGCATGAGAAATAAGAGCTTATCCACGAAGACCAAATAAATTCTCTTTTTACTTGATGTATGAACCTTTCAAGTACGAAAATAAACATCCAAATTCAGAAAAGGCCACAGGCATTTGAAACTAGAGTATTTAAATTGATATGCAGGTAATATCAAGGTTTGCCAGCCTGACCGCCATGTTAATGTCTCCTGCTATCTGTTTGTCTCAGCCTTAGGCTGTATAGCTGAAAGCTGAACGCACCATATGTAGAGCAGAATAAAACACCATGAATGCAGAATACAGATTAAATGCAGGAAGCCAGGTTTTCCTTCAAAAACAATCCAAGAAACCAGACAGTATGTGATTGCAGCAGTCTGCACACCAAATCTAACAATATATTTGAAGACAGTTGCATGCTCGTTGTTTTTTTCTGTATTGAAGGGAGATTCTTTTCAATGACATCTCCATGATCCATGTTTGTTTTGGATGTCAGAAGGAGGGAATATCTCACCACAGCTGAGGAGACTTACATTTCTGAAGACTCAATTCAAAAAGAATGCAGCGTGAATTTGACAACCTGCCACCTCTCATTGTTGCAAATAAACTAGCCGATTGTACCATCTCTACTGTAAGGCCAGAGATTCGTGAACAAGTTAAGAAGTTAAAGCAAAAGATAACCTTGTTAGTTAGGTTGTTGTTTGTTGGGACCACTCTCAGAGAGGTTTTCCATATTTCTTATGCAGAGAAGCAATGATACTATCACCAGAAGCCCAAGGCTCCTGCTTCTCAAAATTAATATTTACTTTTTCAATTTCACACTTTAGAGATGAGCTGATGAGAGGCCACAGAATTACCTTGAGTTATACAAGGTCCTAGTATATTACTTGACAACTTGGCAGAAAATCATGCGACGCAAAAAGACAGTTGACGACTGGGCGCGAAAGAGGTGAGTGACAGTGAAAGGTACTCCGAACATCGATCTTTTTTTGATCCCAGTTGTTCTCAGAGGGCACTAGAGAGAAGACAAGAAAATAGTGAATGTACAGAAGACAACATCCCTCCAGGAGATGGAGAGATGGCATTGAGACTGCTGTTTGCAGGGCAGGGACTACGAGCACAACATACTCGCTATATCCTTCTGCATCGCTTTAAATACCTCTTAGTTGTGAATAACGGCATAACGTCACGTGAACGTCTTTTCATACCTATTGAAGCTGCAGGACGCCAAACCGGATTTACGCCTAAACCTATTTTCCAATACCTGCTGAAGTCTTGCACATGCATGCACATTATGGTAGTACCAATTTGTAAGTTGACATAATACAACAGAGAAACAGCACATATTTGCATTAGGCCAATACCATATGTAAACAAAAGATTTTGAGACAGATTTACTATTTGTCACAAAAACGGGTCGAAATTTGCAGCCAGTATTTTGCAACCAGTATAGAATTGTACAAATCGACCCTTGTACAAATAGACCAGTTCCTAAAATTATGATTCAAAGTGGGTCGTAATCCTACCCACCTTATGGATAATACTGGTCAAAAATTGTGTCTCCCTCTGATTGGTGGGACCACAAGGACGGAGGCCTGCTACGGTCAGCAGGCCACTATCTCTGTGATCACCTTTAACTAAAGAAAACTCTTTCTTTAAAATAGTGCCATAGAGGAAATGGAGCTGTGTAAAAAAATAATATATATATATATATTTTAACTTACTTTGAGAGTTGGTTGGGGTTCCCTTGAACTACTGCCTGCTCTCCATCGAACTATTTTTTTAACATTTATTTTAAATATTCATGAAGGGGAAGGGTCTCAAGAGCACCTCTTGCCATCTGTGAATGGGTCACCACCCTAATTCATGAGTCTGTAATTTTTAACTGTTGTGCGACCAGTTTTCAGTTAATAAATATTGATATTTGTAGTGTTGAATTAATGATGGTGGAGGGATTTGTAGTATTTTTGTATTTTTTGGAATGGTGTTGTTAAAGTGTGTCATTTTTATTGGTGTCGTATTTATGGTTGAGGGACTGTAGTGATGTGCTATATGCAGTGGCAAACAGAGAAAAGGGATTGCTTAATGTATATAGTGCACGCATAACATATAATTGGGTATGATGGTTGAATAAAACTTTGTAGCGTACAACAGGTAGGTAATAGCACGGAGTGAGAGAGATAGACTGTGCCAACGTACATTCTGTGTATATTTTGAAGAATTTGTAACACTATGTCAATCAAGCCATACCTGAGAAGCAATAAACATATAAACTATGGTCAGGCATTCATAGCTGATCGCTACAATCTGTAACAAAAAGAAACATTTTCTTTTTTATCTCAAATAGTTTTTATTCAATTTTATTGAATTTTTGCCGCTCGAGGACCGTTTCCTGGCTGCTGGACCTTGGGGCTCGTCTACCACAACGGACGCTGCATCTTGGAGGACACAAAGCTGCCTGAACTTACCTGTTACAGGGGAGAGCCTGCCATTTGAGATCCACGCACTCGGGACTGCGAGGACTAGGGAGCTGTGCGCGCTGCACACCGGCTGCACCTGGCCCTCTTCCCGACTCCTCCCCCGCAAAGCTTATCACGACTCGCGGCCCCCGCTTCGCGGGAGCCGCTCGAGGACCGTTTCCTGGCTGCTGGACCTTGGGGCTCGTCTACCACAACGGACGCTGCATCTTGGAGGACACAACGCTGCCTGAACTTACCTGCTACAGGGGAGAGCCTGCCATTTGAGATCTACGCACTCGGGACTGCGAGGACCAGGGAGCTGTGCGCGCTGCACACCGGCTGCACCTGGCCCTCTTCCCGACTCCTCCCCCGCAAAGCTTATCACGACTCGCGGCCCCCGCTTCGCGGGTGCCGCTCGAGGACCGTTTCCTGGCTGCTGGACCTTGGGGCTCGTCTACCACAACGGACGCTGCATCTTGGAGGACACAACGCTGCCTGAACTTACCTGCTACAGGGGAGAGCCTGCCATTTGAGATCCACGCACTCGGGACTGCGAGGACCAGGGAGCTGTGCGCGCTGCACACCGGCTGCACCTGGCCCTCTTCCCGACTCCTCCCCTATCTCCGCCCCCCTCTTCTATATTATCACACTACAGCTCTCGCGCGCTAGCGGGACGCGTGCGGGACGAGAGCCGGAGCGAAGACCGGGCAAAGAGCGGGCCGTTTGAGGCCGTTCGATCACGGTCGAGGGAGGGCGAGTGGCACCTCAGGCTGTCCGTAATCCACTATATACCAGGTGCTGCTGGAGACATTATGACTACGAGAGAGACCAGGAGCAAGAGTGCCATGGCGACGGGAAGACCAACAGGTACATTGGACACATACTTTGCTAAAGCTGGGTCTCTACTTGTGGATGAGATCTCCATTCTCGAAAGACGTATCTCCCAAGAAATAGATTGGGTGAGGAGATCCTCCCTGGGACCTATTGCAAATGTTACTACTCCCGCCAAGTCATTAAATCCTATAACACTTCCGATAGGGGGGGTTGCCGGGGTAACTGTTCTCCCAGATCCGTCTGATATTAACTGCTCCATTACCTCCTCTATTGATTGTGATAATTCCGAGCATGCAGAGCTCAGTATACTATCTCTTCCAAACTGTAAGGGCCCCGCACCTTGCACTACTGCTGAGGCAGGGGTTACTGATTTGCCTACAAGTAAAACCAAGGACCAGACCATGCTCTCACAGGGGGAGAAGGAGGGAGCAATTCCTAAAACGGATAAAAGGGCCCATAAAACTAAGGGGGGAAAATCCAAAGCCCCAAAAGCCATCTCTAGGGTTAGGGGAACTAAACTGGACATAGTTGGCAAAGGGTCGGTCTTATCCCGTAAACATGAATCCCCGCAACATCACATCACGGCAAAAAACCCACCTAGTCAACAAAGTGTTGCCGGAATGGATGATAGTATGTATAATGGCTGAGGGAAATCCTAACTCCTCTAGAAGACCGTTTGGCCAACATAGAAATTTGTCTAATAGACCTGCGTAAGGGATTGTTAGGCCTAGCCTCAGACCATAGAGCAGGCACACACGCAGTAGTTGGACACCCCTCAGGGATTTCTAATTTACCTAATTTACCATCTAATCCTAACACCCTGTCCAATGCACCTCCAACAGTTATTCTAACAGACAATGCGCAGCCAGCTTCTTTGCTAAAATCTGTTCCCGTCCTATCCTGTAACCACCAACCTGTCACAGGAGTTACCTGTAGGCCGAATTTATCTGGTCCGGCCTCTGGTTCCGATCAGGAAAAATTATCACACGACGCAAGGAACCATATAGATAGGCAAGATAGCCAACAAAACAGGCGCAAAGCGATAAACCTGCCTCCCGAGGCTGCTGCCTATTCTGTTGTCCTGAAGGGAGTACCCACGTTTGAGGGAACTGTGGTGGAACCTTATGATTCTTTACACAATAAGGTTACTAGTTGGTTAAATACCCATAGGCCACTACCACCTAATACTAAGGGAGAAATTCTTATGGTAAGAAGAGTCCCATGGATCGGTTATACAGATAAGAAATGTGTTGGTGACTGCATAATTGTGAACTTTAGGAATCCTAAAATTGTGCCATATATTTGCAATTGGACTGGGAACACAGGGTCTACATCTATTGAAGTGGTCCACCTGTCATTCTTTTACCCCAATATTTATAACCCAATTTTAAACAATGACTATGGTTGGACCCTGGTCGGACCTGCTGCTGACGGCCGCAGAGTCTGGCCCATCCGTAATGCACCCAGTAACAATCTTGGTAACTTTTGGCACCCTAATAGATACAGCTGCCTTGAACAGATAGATTGACTTTTCAAGGGTCAGGGACAGGCCGGATGCGAAATAGATAGCGCCACTCAAGAACACGGTGCCCCTCGAAGGGAGAACTTGACATCTATTAACTCCCCTGGTCAAGTAACTGATTTATTTAAAATTAAAACTCCACCGGGCTGTACTAGTAATAAGTTCAAATTGCAAATCTCAACACATTATGTAGTAGACCAGATGGAACCACCAACTCTGGAAATACCATTGCCCAGTCCTACGACTCTATCAACGGATGTCGCACCGCTTAAAAGTGGTGGAAGCGATTCAGATCCGTTTGACGACTCCCTAAAGGTTCTCTCCTGGAATGTTGCTGGTATTGTCAATAAACTTAACACGAGTGACTGGGACTCCTTGATAGCAAATAGCGATATCTGTCTCTTCCAAGAGACATGGGCTAGGGAACCACTATCTAGAGTGGGGTATGCTGTGTTTGAAATTAATGCGACCTGGTCAGGTAGAGGGAGGCCCTCTGGAGGACTGGCGATCTGGGTCGCTAGTCACATTGGGTGTAATGCGGAGAGTCTACCGACTCACTCCCAGGATATTCAGTGTGTTATACTCAGGTGGCCCAACGCTTTAAGTCTAGCAATAATTAACGTATACTCCCGACCCACCAAGTTGGCCATGGAATCTACCACACTTGATGATCTTACTGGCTTTTTGGCTAGCCTCCCGAATGACCTTAAGATAGTCTTGGGAGGCGACTTAAATTGTCACTTCGAGCCTTTAGAAGGCCTCAAGGAAGGAGCCCTTGCAGTGGAAGATGACCTCTGGGGAGTTCCGCGTTGCCAATCCCCATATGTTAAAATCTGGTCTCCCCTAGTAGTACAAATACTCTCCTTAACGCTGAACTTTTCCTTAAGGGCATGCAATGGCCGCAGTATTTCAGATACTCCCTCCGTATGCACTTTTAACAGGACGAATAACGAATCCAGGTTAGACTACATTTTGGTAGACATTAGTCTCTGGCCCAAGATCCAGGACTTTAAAATAATTGTAAGAACGGATAGTGATCATAATGCACTTGTAATGTATATGGTGCACCCTAAAGGTACAGCTCGATCACTTGCCGATGAGCCCAGACACGATCCGGGGAACCTGTTAATTAGTTCCAATAGACGTAGGATCAAATGGGGGAAACTGGCGAGCTCAGACGAGTCCATAAGCAACATTTTTCGCCTAGCACTCCCGAAGCTTATGGAAACGGATAATCTAATCTCGCAGCCAAGAATCCCAGAATTCAATAAGAAATTAGCTCATATTCATGAAGAACTGGTGGCCCTTTTAGGCGAGGTCTTTTACCCAGTGTTACCTCAAAGGAAAAAAATAACCCGTACCCCTAACTGGTACAATGCATCCTGTAAAAAGGCCAAGTCCGAACTCCTGAAGTGTGTTAAAATGGGATCTGACAAGTGCAAACTTGCTGAGCTTAGACGGATTTACAAGAAAACTATGGCAGTGGCGCGAGCTGATTGGGACTGGAATAAATGGCAGGATTTAACATCAGCACTGGAAGCGAAAGATCTGAGGAAATTCTGGTCCCTGGTGAATACTGGCATGCCAGAACACAAAGCTGCAATAGAGCCAAACATTGCAGCTTCCGCTTGGGAGGCCCATTTTGGCCAACTATACCAGGAACCACCTCAGATCGATGGCGTAAGGGACAGGGCCTTTACTGTCGCTCCTGCCACTGCACCAGCCTTGGAATTTACTCTTTCCGAGGTGGTCAGTGTTATTCTAGCCCTGTCGAGGGAGAAGGCCCCAGGACTTGACAGGTTGCCCGGCGATCTTTTTCGCTCCTATCCAGATATATGGGGTCCGTATCTTCTCACACTCTTTAACGCCATTCTGGGTGGGATGGAGATTCCTTGTACTTGGCTGGGGGCTGAGACAGTGCCCATTTTTAAAAAGGGCTCTCCTCTAGTCCCAGCCAACTACAGGCCAATAAGTCTTATAGATGTCCCCCAGAAAATTTACTCCCGCCTACTCCTAAACCACCTCATGGAGTGGATGGAGGAAAATAAAATTCTCAGCCCCTTACAAGCTGGCTTCAGAAAAAACACGTCCACCATGGATCAGATCTTCCGCCTCGTACTCCTATATTGGAAAACTGTGATTATTGAGAGGGGAAGGCTGTACATGGTGTTCGTGGACCTGAGGTCAGCTTTTGACTTGGTCCCCAGGAAGAAACTTTGGGAGACACTAACGGGGCTGGGAGTTCCACGCCACCTATTAAACGCCATCATTAGGCTCCACGAAAACAACTTTGCACAGGTCAGGTATGGAAGGACGGGTGAGCTGACATCTAAATTCTCAGTTCATAGAGGGGTGAGACAGGGTTGTGTCCTTGCCCCGACCCTCTTCTGCCTTTATGTTAACAACGTAATTGCGCATCTTGACAACGTTCATGACAATGATGCCCCGTCCCTGGCCGGCAGGAGGGTACCGGCCATTATGTTTGCGGATGATACCCTCCTGCTGTCCAAATCTCCGATGGGGATCCAACGGATTTTAGATGGCTTTGGTCTTTTCTGTAGCCAATATGGCTTGGAAATAAATACAGGGAAGACCAAGTTTATGATATTTAATCCCACAGCCAAAACTAGACCAAACCCTTCCCTGAGTTCAGTAACACTGGAGAGAGTAAAAACCTTTCAGTATTTAGGGGTAACGCTGCATGAGAACCTATCATGGGAACCTCACGTAGCAATAAGCCGCCTGAAACTTGCACAAATGTCGGGGGGAATTCTGAAGGTGGCAAATTCTTCCACCTATAAACCAATTAGCCCGGCAGTGGTAATGTACAAGTCCCAAGTTAAAGCTGCTGCATCCTATGGTGGAGAATTATGGGGACACAAGGCAGGCACAGGAATTATCAATGCAGAAAATAATTTCTTAAGGCGTCTCCTGGCCCTCCCCCGTGGTACACCCCTTCTTCCCCTAAGACTTGATATGGGCCTACCCTCTATAAAAGAGGACCTGGAACTTATGCCATTAAGGTTTTGGCATAGGCTCTGGTCTACTGCTGAGCTTTCACATTATAGGCAAGAGCTTGTACATGTCATGAATCTGAATGTTTGCGATAAAATCCCTTGGTTAGAATTCATTAAGAAAGAACTTCATCGGATGGGACTCCCGGAACTATGGGAGTCGCCTGAGCAAGGCTGTCTGGGGGTTTCTCGCAAACGTCTTGTGGGTATATATAGGGAGCAACGCTATGCCTCCCTGGTCTCTGCATCAAATAAAGGGTCCTTGACCGATCGATTTCTGACTTTTAAGGACTCTTATCAGTTTGAGGGATTTATGGATATTATTTTTCCCATATTATCCAGAAAATTGTTTATACAATGGAGGCTAGGGACTCTCCCTATTAAAATTTTCACCCACAATTGGTCAAAAAATAACGACAAAACTTGTCCAGGCTGTTGTATTCATGATGAGGAAGAAACCCACATTGTTTTCTTTTGCCCAGCTTACAATAGACCAAGAAGATACTGGTTAATCCCGCTATGCAGAAACCTGGGCATTAGGAGTCATCTCCAGGTCTATAGAATATTGAAAACAAATACTAGTCCGCACATAGTCTTTGCAGTTGCAAAATTTTTAATGGCTATGTGGCAGATAAGGTCCAAACTAATTAACAACTGGTCTGTCTAATGAATTTCTTGGTTTCAGACGCCCGCAATCCTTCGTGTATTGATTTTACTGATTTTATTAACTACTTTTATTCTCTGTGATTCTTTTTAATGTATTGTGTGATTGTATCTTTTAAGGCCTAATTGGCCGAAATAAAGAAATTTAAAATAGAAATAGAATAACACAATGGAAAGATGACAATGGGCACAAGAATACTGACAAATAATAAAAAAACCATGAGAAATACAAAGGAAGTAAAAATAATAGGTAAGGCATTTGTCAATAGAAACATTTTCTGTTGACAAATGCCTTACCTATCAATGAGCACGATAGCACAGAGGACAAGACATCAAACAAAATAGATTTTGAGACATATTGGACGTTCTTTTTGTAGAGATGGGAGGATTAGGATTTAGAAGAAAGGAGAAAGAAGAAATCAGAAAGTGAGAGGGCATGGAAAAAAAGAATGATGGAGGCAGGAAAAAATGCGAGGAAAGAAGAAGAGAGTTAGAAGCAGGAGGGACTAGAACAAATAGGGGAAGATGAAATAGACAAAGGACGAAACGAGAAGAGGAACGACAGAATGGAATTAGATAAATGGAGAAGAGGAAAGGAGATAAAAAGGGTGAAGAGGAAAGGAAAGAGGGAAAGGGGTAAGGTGGGAAGAGGAAGAGGAGTAAACAGAGAAGACAGAGAAGCAAGAGGACAAGAAGGAGAAATGTTCAGAGGAGGAAGAGGGGAAGGATGAGGAGAAATATGAGGAAGAGAATTGAGAGAAGGAAGAAAAAGAAGATGATGAGTATGAATAGTTTGAAGAGAAGGTGGAAAACGAAGAGAAAGAAGAGGATGAGAAGAACTAGAAGGAGGAACACAAGAAAGGGGAGAAAGAGGAGGCAATCAAGAGGAAAAGTATGAAGACAATAATCTGCAGAAATTGGTTTTAAGGAATGTACACAGTCGCCTTAAATATTAGCAATTTTCAGTTCATTTATGTAGTAACTCACATCTCTTACACAATGAGCCTCTCTTCACTTACCACAGATGTGTGTAACAAATTGACTATGTTTGGCCTTTTTCCCCTATTCCCTAAGTTTATCAAGGACAAGCGATTCCAAAAAGTTCAAACACGTCTTCATCTCTCGCAACCAGAAATCGACAAGTGCAGACCCAGAAGTGCTTATCAATTTCAAATGAATGTGTAGGCACCCCTTGATTGCACAGTTGTTGACTGTATAGTCCCTTCTCTGCTTATTCTTGTCCTACCTTGAATTCAATAGTCTACCAAGACTTGCAGTCAGGATTCCACCCCAGTCACAACACTGAAACCACAATCACAAAATAAGAGAAAGAGCTGCTTACATAAGGAGACCAGGAGCAAAGCCATCAGCCTATCGTGCTTTCAAGCATATTATAAGAAGGTGACCAAGGGGCTCATTACGATGGCGGAAGGACCGCCACAGCCGGACAGCGGTGGTGGTCCTTCCGCCATCATACAGAAAATTCCCACTGCCAAATTAGGATGGCGGTGGGAATCACAATGGTTCCGCGGCTGAAGGAAAGTCCGTCTGCCATGGTTCCACAACGCGGTCCTTTTCCACCAGCCTTGCGGAACCCAAACCAGGGTAACATTGCAGGCACCGCCATAGGGATTACGGTATCCCTTTCCGCCTGTCTTTTTGCGGCGGATATCCAGATGCAAAAAGACAGGTGGAGACTGGCTTTGGGGGCCCGTTGCGGGCCCCCTCTGTGTGTGTGGGGGGTACTCATTGTCCCCCCTGCAGTTCCATGCACCAAGTGGCAAGCACCGCGTGGTGCCTGCCACGTGGTGAAGGGAACTGTGATGCATGCACTTTTTTCACTGTGGACGGTGCTGCAGCCAGCAGCACCGCCCGCCATGATAAAGGCCCAGGATGCACCCGCCATACTGACGGGTGCATCCTAATAGCAGAAGTGGGACCGTGATGTCTGGTGGGAGGTCCCAAACACCGCTATAGTGGCGGGCAGACCAGGTCCACCCACCATCATACTGAGCCCCCATGTGCGGCTGCGACAACACGGCAACAGGCTTTATACAGAGTTCCCAAACCAGTTATATTTTATAGGACAATAATTGATGCTGACCTTTACACTTCTGCGAAAAAAAAATCTATATTTTGCACTGTTTTTGCAGTTTCAATATTTGGATTGGTAGGAAAAACAGATTTTGCTCATCCATATTATTGATTTATTTTTAATAAAGATGGAGCAATCCTTTTCTGCACATCGTTTGATGAGTATGTGATCAGAAATTCAGCTACCCGAGTTTGCCTTTAATTAATCAAATCTCTTTTATTTTAAGAGTTGTGAAAATGTATATTCTCTGCTTTTTGCAATCTAAATTGAGGAAAAATAGGACAGAATCACTTTGCTCCTTTTTAGCCCCTAGGCTATCACAAATGGCGCTAATGCACAAGGTAAATTCGGTCATAAACAGTAGTTAATGATCGAATTTACCTATGTTATGCCTGTGAGGAATTAACAAAGGGATTCATGACTGCCTTATATGCATTAACTACTGCAGATTTCTCCACCACAAGTGCAGAAAAATCTGCAGTAGTAAATCCCATTCAACGGGTGGGAAATGGTCATTCCGGGTGTGGTGTACATTGAAACCTTAGGAATTATCACAAAAATACACATTTGTGGGCATCCAAAATCTCCTCATTGACCTCTTCCCACCCTGCAAATTTTAAGAGATTAGTTCAGCCTAGGCTAAAATATATATTTTCCAGTAATGTAAGGTGAAGGAACACTCCTAGATTTGCTGGTGATACAAGGGGAAAATAGTTTTTTTCACAGAGAAAAAAGGCATTTGAACAGGAGGCTCCATTCCCCCTGTGTGGTGGTCTCTGCCACGGTGACCTCCACACGGGAAAAAAGACACCTTCATAAAAAGACACATGACTTACATGTACATCTTTAAACATTTCCAGGCATGCAATTAAATACAGAAAAAAGACCTAAAGGAAAACTGGGGTGGAGGCATTAAACTACACCCATACCTTCCCATTTTTATATTAGTATGGGCCTTTCATTTTTAGTTAACATGGTCTGCAATTATTGAACAGCGGAAGTGGAGTAAAATGTCCTAGCTGCACATTCTATGTTATTTGCAGTGCTTAATTTGAGCTGGGGCTCTCCGGGGCTCAGCACTACCACTAATCCTCAGCACGGGTGCTTATAGCACCAATTAAGGACACACTCATTTTCAAAGCACATGATTTTCCCCAGAATCACAGGAATTTTGAGCCACGCAGAGACTCAAACCTGTTCCCCAGCTCTAAAATCAGCAGCTCTAGCCATTAGGCCAAGTCCTCTCCAGACCCAGTATGTAGGACGAGGCCAGTCAACCCAGAACTCAGAATGTAAACCTTCAAGTTGCACATATAGCTAAGGAACTAACGTTTAACTTATTGAGTGACTTTAACAAGGATTTTTCACATTAATTGATAACTTCAAGTTTGAATAAATGTGAAGTTGATCAAAAAGTGGATCAAATTTAAAGGTTACCAAAGATCTGAGGGCCCGATTCACAAAGAGACTCTGCAGTCCTGGCAAAGGCTCCGCAGTCCTGGAAAAGTCTCAGCAGCCGTGGCAGAGGCTCCTCAGTCATGGCAGAGGCTCCGCATTCATGACAGAGGCCTGTCAGTCATGCTAGAGGCTCCGCAGTCATGGCAGAGGCACTGCAGTCATGGTGGAAGCTCCACAGTGATGGCGGAGGCTCCACAATCATGGCAGAGGCTCCACAGTCATGGCGGAGGCTCCACAGTCATGGCGGAGGATCCACAGTCATGGTGGAGGCTCCACAGTCATGGCAGAGGCTCCGCAGTTGTAGCGGAGGCTCTTTGTAAATTGAGCCGTGGCATTTGACCAGGCTGTATTACGTATTTTAAAATTAGAGTTAATCATCCAAACCTCTACAAACCTCGCTTAATCAAAACTTGATCTAACCTTTTCACTCTGTTTATATTCTTTTGTTTAATGAAGATACACCATGCTAAAAGTGGTGTTATACAAAAAAAGTTACAAAAAACATAAAAACAGCAAAATAATAGAAAAAAAGCACACCATCACATAACATAACAATTGTGTCATACTACAGAGAAAACGAGTATTAATTAAATCCACTGGCACCGTCTTGTTCTAGTAGACTTTGGTGTGCATTGATGGTGGTAATATGAAACAGTCGGTACACCGCAGCTTCAGCCACAGGTGTTCTGACATTGTAAGCGTAAACACGCTTGCCTTAACCGCGCATGTTGCCTAATCACAAATATGCGTGCTTAAGGTATATGCGCGGTCTAGCTGCTGGCTGTAGCTTGATAGAAGAGCAGGAAGCAGGTAGAGACAAGATCGGGAGTAGGCGGTGAGGTAAGTGGGGGTTTTTGGGGGTACTTTGTATTGGTTGGGGAGTAGTTGTTAGGGTTTGGAGGGGGCATGAGTTTTAGGGCTCAGGCAGGGGACACAGGTCGGGGAAGTTTGTTTGGGTTGGGGGTAGTTTTGGGGCTGGGAGGTTGGAGTAGTTTTCAGGGCTGGGGGGTCAGGAGTTTTAGGGCCGAGGGCAGGGGACATGGGTAAGGGATAGTTTGTTTGGGTTGGGGGTAATTTTGAGGGCTCGGGCGGGTAGTATTCAGGACTGGGGCTGGGAGTTTTAGGGATCAGGGCAGAGGACCGGAAAGGGAAAGTGTACAGGCTAAGGGGCAGTTGGGCAGGGGCAACGGGTAGGTAGGAGTACATTTTTGGGGGTGAGGGTTGGTTTTAGGGATCATGGAGGGGGCTGGAGTCAGAGTCATTTTTATGGGGCTGAGTTTTAGGGCTCAGGGCAGGGGACAGGAAAGGGGACACTTTCAGATCGAGAGGGCAGCTGGGCTGACACAGGGGTATGTGGGGGTAGTTTTTAGGGGGTCCGGACTGGTTGTAGTGCTCAGGGAGGGGGTTGTGGTCGGAGTAGGTTTTAGGGGCTGGGGGTTTGAGTATTGAGTTCAGGATAGGGGGTCGGTAAAGGTTATGGGTCAGGTAGAATAGACCACAGGAGGGCTGAATTTTAGGGCTCAGGTTAGAGGAGCAGGAGTGCGATCTTTATACCTCATGTCCCTTTACCAGCCATTTATTTACCATGAAATTGCGTGGTAAAGGCATGCATGGTAAAGGCATGAGTGGTAAAGATGCAGTCATGGTTAAGAGCACGTGAATCAGGCATGCGTTGTTGAGACATGCGTTGTTCCACCACACAACCATTTTCCCTTGCTCTTGGTGCACAACAGTATTACACCCTCGGCGCATTTCTCCAAAGCAACCAGGCTTGAGAGCCTCCTTATCAATGGCGGGCTGTCGATAAAAAGCATTAATGAACAATTGAATTTCATGTACTGTGCAAGGGGAGTGGTTTTCAGATGAGTGAAGAGCTTGGTCTATTGGTTTATGTGACAGTTTACAAGTGTTTGGTGGTGGTCAAAATGTTAGTATCGCCGTAGAACAAAATTACATAACACAACATTTCTGGGTCTTGGGCACTACCCTGGGGATGCTGCATCTGTAGACCCAGTCACATTGGTTAAGTGCAGAATGTATGCAGGCCTTGAGCACAGTACACTTAGAACACCTCTGCATACATTGTATTTCAGCAAACTCACTGCTTTCCTTCTGTTTGCCTCTGGCTGCTGGGGGAACAAACCATGAACTGACAGTTGTGGCCTTTCCTGTGGCTCCACCTTCTTATGTAACAATGTGTGGGACCCACACCACATCTCATTTGCTGTCATACTTTGGGGGTGGATGGAGGCAGGTGCCCAGGGCCTGGCTCTGTCACCTATTGGTTAACCTATGGAAAAAAGCACTACATTTCAGGAATGATACAATGAACAATTCAACAACATTACTGCTGAGTGTCTTAAGTATGAAACTTTGACTTTAGGTGGCTGTTAGTTGGGAATTGCAGTGATCGATCAAATTAGGTACTATGTGAGCTATTAAGAGTCTAAGTTACTCACCTAGCAAAATATAATAGCACGCTTAAACAATACTTTTAAGATTTCTTAGTAGAATGCAATGGAATTACACTAGATAAGCCAGAGCCCATCTCATACAATATTGGAAGAGGTGGCAACCTCTATTTAAACATTTAATTTTAATCAAATGTATTTTAGGAGACCTACCCTGTGCAATACTGCAGATTCATTATGACGTGAAGCTGCTGGGATGCTATCATCAATTGCAGTCTTCTTCAGTATTGATCAGTAATTAGCAGAGCCATGAGAAGGTGGGATTGGGAGACTTTAATCACCAGTCTCTAGAATGCCATTGATCATGGTTATCAATACTGTTGGAAAGTGGGTTATTGGTAGGGGTAAGTATACAACTACCACTAGTAATAAGGCCACCAACACTGTATATGGTCAAGTAAATGTCTCTGTAAATTACCACGTTGCTTAACCCTTGGTAGCTGACAATGAGCATGCAGGTCTAACTTAGGAGACATGAGTGTAAAACATTTAAAAACACCAATACATCAAATAAGTAAGAAACAACACACAATAAAAATCCCACAGCAATTTATAAAAATAGGAAATATTTTAAGAACGAATAGACACCAAAATGACAAAACTCAATGTAGGGAATCGGAGTTATGAATTTTGAAAGATTAACCACTTTAGAGTGCTTACAAACATATAGCACCACTCTGAGACATCTGGTCGCACTAGACCGGGACAAAGTCAAGTTTGAGACAGACCGCGATGGAGCCCTTGTCGGATGCACTAAGCTGGAGGCCCTGGTCTAAATCTTACCTTCACCGCTAGAAACTTTTCTCGAGCTTTTTCGTCTGATGTTTCTCGACCCTCCACAGCAGGCAGGATTCGCTGACTTGATTTTCTGTGAGGCCCCTGTAAAATCCTGGAAGTCCAGAGCTCCGAAGCTTTCAGCAGGACGAACCTGAAATAATGACCAGATCGCAGTCAAAGGTGGCCGGCTTGACTCTCGGCATCAGGTCGGCTTTTTCCCAAAAGTTCTCCTAAGTTCTCTAACACAGGAGGTTCTTCCTTAAGGTCTCCTTGTAGGTCCAAGGTGCCCAAATCATTAGCCCAAAGCTCTAGAATCTCTTAGATGGTCTCTGGGATATCTGGACCACAATGTCCACACTGCACCTGCCCAAAATCCTTAAACGTCCACTGGACGCAGTCCAGGATGGGGACTCTTGGTGCAGATGATGCAGGTGCTAACCTGCAACTTGCAGGGAGTTCAGTCCTTAATCCTTCTTGAAGCAAGGCAAGGTCCCCAGGGCTGTAGTACCAGATTATGCAGCAGGCACAGTCTTCAGAGTTTAGGCCTTTGGGTGCACAGCCAGATTTAAGCAGGGCAGTCCTTCTTCTCCTTATAGTTTCAGACATCAGATCTCAGAGACTATGCAGCTCTCACATATTTATTCAGTGTTCTGGAGTGACAAGTATGGGCACGTCTGTCCTAGGAGATGCAGGGTTCCAGCCAAAAGCATGAAAACTTCCTTCAAAAAGTGGCATCTTCTTGTCCCATAAAGAACTGCACTTCCAAAATCCAACATGGATGATTTCTCTCCAGAAAAGTAGGAGCTAGCTAAACCAACCCACAGTGGGGTTCATTTCCATTAGCTCTCCTCTTCCGGAACTGTGCAACTTCCTGTTCTAAATCTGCCATCTGACTGGGGCACAGATGTTGGGGGTAGGTACACCTGGCATTACTTATTGATCTGCTCTCTCTTTGAGCTCAGTTTGATTTACCCAGTCCCCTCTTTATGACCTATCCTTCTCTCCAACAGGTAACTTCTGCTTCGGCTAGGCCACTTATCAACTAATCAAAGCAGCCTGGCTAAGACTGTTAAGGCTCACCAATCAGCAGAGACCATTAGAAGTTTCGATTTTGGCTTACAGAAGAGAAAATTCTATAACTTCTCTTCTGTATTAGTTATGATAGATTCAATAGTGGCACGTTGTTGAATTTATCAATACCAATCTTTAAGTCCTTGAATGATATTTCACTCCTTTCCTAGCAATAGTTATACCAAAATAAAATATTGCAATGGTAGCCTATGGAGCTAAGTATCTACAATGGGGAAAAATGAAATGGGCAGTTTGTCCCTCACCAGGGCATACAAAACATCTTTTATAAGGTCCCTGCTTAGACTAAGAGTGGGTGAAGAACTCTGCTCCGACAGAGGAGTTTACAGACTTTTGCCAACTTCGCACTCTGTTGGGAGTGCGAAGTTGGCAAAAAACTCCACCTCTGCCATGTAGCGGTGTTTCCACCCTGCCACCCACCCCTAAGCATGTGCCCCCCAACTGAGTCCTCCTATCTGGATCTCGGTGAGGCATTGTTGCTGCCTCCTCTGCGCAGGAGGAGTCTTCCTCTCCTCCAGTGGGCTTCAAAAATGAAACCTTCTCCTGACGGACCCGCAAGGACCTCACATGCGCACACATGCGTCTCCACTCTCCATGCATGCGCATGCGCAGTTCCACCATGAGTCCCGCAGGAAGGGGATACCATTCCACAGCCAGCCAGGAGGACTGACAGAAGAATCCTGCCCGCACCGGTGGTTCTCATTCCACAGCTGGCCAGGCGGACCGGAAGACGAATCCTGCCTGCACCAGAGCCAGGATGGATTCTCAAAGTCGAGGGAACATTGCAAACACAGAGGAACGCTGTTGCAGTTGTCTGCCTGGGGTGGAGCGGAGTGGAATTCCACAGTGCTTTTAGACAACTCTGCATAATTCTACATAGTGTCACTATGCCAACTCCGCCCACCCTTAATTTTTAGACAACTCAGCGGAATTCTGCGTAGTTCCATTTTGCCAACTCCACCCACCCTTTGCTTATAGCTGCATGCCCCCCTCCCCTAAAACACCTAGGGGAGACCTTAGGAGTGACTAATATGTAACAATAAGGTCGATTATCACTTCTGAAGTGCCAATACCACCAAGCTAAGATTTTCTAGATATTTTGAACCCCCTAGACCTATAATACACTAGGGACTCATGGGGTCTATCAATACCAATTTTTTAAATTTACTTTTAAAGACAGGCTTCAAGGCAGGACCACCTTTAAAAGGAAATCAGGCACACAGCAGTGCACACATGCAAGTGCAAGAAATCTGCTGGGCCTCTAAATCTCCATGCCCCATTATATGCCTGGGATTTGTAGGTAGATTGTACTCCCTTGACCTATTATCTACTAGGGACTTATAGAGTCTGTAAATTGGCAATTATAAGTGTATCCTATACATGTATTTGTTTAAACATAGCACTGGCCCTGGGTCTGGTTAGCAGATCCCAGAGTACAGCCAGAGTTAGTTACCACCATTATCATTCAGCAAAAAATGTGGGTGCACAGGGCAAAAGGCTGACTTTCAAACACATCATTTGGGTGCTTTCGTTGTGTTTCACAAGTGGTAGGCAAATTCTCTGCTGCCAATAATCCTGCAGGTAGCTCGATTGTAGGGGACATGGTAAAAAATGATACAAATAAAGAGATCCTGGAACACACATTGGGGCATATCAACAAGGGCTTTATCTCTGCTTTTTTGGCTTTAAAAGCCAAAAAAGCAGAGATAAAACTAGCACCCTATCAACAACAGGGTGCTAACACGCAAATTTGCATGTTAGCACCCTTTTACTCTACGCTTCCCCTTGCATCTCTAATGAGATGCAAAGGGGGCGTTCCAGAGTAAAATAATAGGAGAAATGTCGCTAAGCGACATTTCTCCTATTATCAAGAATGTCGCTAACCCTGTTAGAGACAAAAAAAGCAGCGCTAACCGCGGTTAACGCTGCTTTTTTACGTCTGCTAATTTTCAGACTTAGCCATGATATCCTATGGAAGGAGGATATCATGGCTAAGTTTGCCTGTCCCTATCAACAAGGTAACGTGTGATTATCGCTGGGTTTCCAGCGATAATCTCACGTTAGCCTGTTAGCGTGTAGATTTTTATCGCTATTGAGATAAGCGTTGCTAATAGCACGCTATCTCAGCGATAAAAATTCACGCTAGCCGGCGATAATTATCCTCACGCTAACAGCGCTGAGCGATAATTATCGCCGGTTGTTGTTGATATGCCCCATAGATCTTTCCCCATATTACCCCACACAGGTGCAATGCCTGACACTCTGATCTCAATTTATCTAGTTTTTGCAAATCAGTACGTCAAAATGATTCTAATTATGATGTTTTGAAGAGAACAAGAATATTCAAACAGTCCAAATCTGCTAATGAGCCAGAAAAAACGATGAATGAAAACCAATCTGCTGATAGAAGATCTGATGAAACAGTTGCAACCCATCTGGTGCCTAGATGACATTATTGATTTAATGAGGCTCTTGCTAGCTCTTTTAGTTAATGCTTTAACTATGAAAATTCTAAATACAGATAAAATCTTCTGACTGGCATAATCCGTCTTAATACAGGGATCAATTTTATTGGCCCATATTGTTTCTTTGTGAATATTGCTCCCGTCAAATTAATTATTCCACAAAATGGTGGTCCTTCAGAGATTTCAGGGGAGACTGAGATCAATTGTGATCAGTTTGAAGACAAAGTAAATGTTGAGCATCCGTTTGTTGTTTATCTTACTACATTGAAAAGTTGAGGAAGTTGACTTGTTGTGAGACGATACTGAACCTACACAAACTTTAAAATAGTCCCAGACTGCTTGCAGGGCATATCCATTGTTTGCAACTGTGAGAGAACAGGGTTTTTTTGCAGCTGCTCCTCTACTTTCTGCCTCTTTTGACTGATACTGGTGTTTTCCTACTCTACTTGTGCCCTAGGTGCTGCTAACCAGACCCAGGGCCAGTGCTCTGAGTAAAAGGTACATGGCAATTAGGTGTAATTACAAGTGATATTGACAACCTACTTGTAAATACTTAGTATATGGTAGGGCCTATAGATTTAGAGGCCCAGTAGATTTAATGCACTTAAGTGTGTATTGCTGTGGTGCCTGCTGTCATTTTAAAACCCAGTACGAAAGGGGATGGTGATGGACAGAGCATCAGAACCAATCAAACACTCACACCCAGTCAACAGATCTGGGTTTGATCCATCACCGTTCTTTATCCAACTCTGCCACCCCAGTTCAGACATGTCCATATGCAAATCAGTCTGACCCTGTGCCTCTTGGGAACAGTCCAGCCCGAACTGCCAAGCCATGCCTTCCCTGGACCGGAAACAAGCTTCCTAGGACCGGTTTCTGGCATTTCAGCCGTCTTCAGCCATGCTTGCTTGAATACAGTGGCAAAGTGAGCAAGGGAATCACGTCTGAGCATACCCTGCCAACTTATGGCGAACAAAGCGGTACAAAAGGGGGTGGTGATGGACAGAGCATCAGAACCAATCAAACACTCACACCCAGTCAACAGATCTGGGTTTGATCCATCACCATTCTTTAGCCCACTCTGCCACCCCAGTTCAGACATGGCCATATGCAAATCAGTCTGACCCTGTGCCTCTTGGGAACAGTCCAGCCCGAACTGCCAAGCCATGCCTTCCCTGGACCGGAAACAAGCTTTCTAGGACCGGTTTCTGGCATTTCAGCCGCCTTCAGCCAGGCTTGCTTGAATCCAGTGGCAAAGTGAGCAAGGGACTCACGTCTGAGCATACCCTGCCAACTTATGGCGAACAAAGCGGTACAAAAGGGGGTGGTGATGGACAGAGCATCAGAACCAATCAAACACTCACACCCAGTCAACAGATCTAGATTTGATCCATCACCGTTCTTTAGCCCACTCTGCCACCCCAGTTCAGACATGGCCATATGCAAATCAGTCTGACCCTGTGCCTTTCCGGTCCAGGGAAGGCATGACTTGGCAGTTCGGGCTGGACTGTTCCCATGAGGCACAGGGTCAGACTGATTTGCATATGGCCATGTCTGAATTGGGGTGGCAGAGTGGGCTAAAGAACGGTGATGGATCAAACCCAGATCTGTTGACTGGGTGTGAGTGTTTGATTGGTTCTGATGCTCCGTCCATCACCACCCCCTTTTGTACCATCATTTTAAAACCCAGTATTGCAGGCGGCTTTAAAAATAAAACTATCTCCAAATTCCACTTTGGAATTAAAGATACTTCCAAAGTCATAAACTACCTTTTTATTTACATATAAGTCACTGCAAATGTCTACCCTACGTGCCCCAATGGTAGGGTGCCATGTTAAAATAAGCAAGGACATTATAAAAGATGTTGTATACGCACAAATGTGAGGCTCCGGCAGCCCGATGCATTAATCCTTCATATATCCTGCATATCCGGTCTCCCCCTGTTTGGAAGTGGTGTGTGTTACTGCATCTAAACTGTCTGCTGACTCGCTGTGAATTGCGGAGATTTTGGACAAATATCCTGCCTGTTCTGGCCCCACGCAAGTCCGACCAAGAGTGACGGCGGAGCGGTGAGGTGACCCAGGGCGGCCTCAGCTGCTACGAGAGTCCGCTGCTGCACACATGGAGACTAGGCCCGGAGGTGCGGTCCAGGTGGCGGTGAGGAGAGCGCTTGGTGACCACTGAGCGGGGACATAGCACTGTGCACAACGGCTTACCTGGTGGCGGGAGCCTCTGATTGAGGCGGCATCGGCGGGGACAGCATCGACCAGAGCCGCGGTGAGTGCAGTTGGTCGGGTGGCGGTGAGCATTGTTGGTGGCGGCTGAGAGCGGAGGCGGAGCCAGAAGGGGTGCCGTGGGCTTGCCCGGTCTCGGTGCCCAGGCGGCCGATGTACGCTGCAGGCACCTTCGCGCCTTCCTGCTGTGGCGGAGTCTATCGCTGGTGGGAGCTCTGGTCTACCGGGGATTGCGCTGCACCCTGAATACAGACTGCGGAAGAGGAATGCTTGCTGCTGCGGTGCGGCGTTTACTACTGGCCTGGTCCCCAACGGCGGCTTGAGCAGAAGTGGGAGTGCGGCAAGCTCAGCGCTCGTGGACATCTGCCTGGGCAGCGTGGCGGTGTGGTCTCCCCAGGGCGGAGGGGAGCGCAGGCGTCCTCAGCCATATGATAAGTGACACAGACCCTGCCCATCAATAAGAGATTGTGGCTGTGTGGGTTCTGGACAGAGTGAAGATAAGTCTGGGGGCCACAAGAATCTAAGAGGTGAGGCCCACGATACCAGGAGTTCTTTACCCCGCCAGGGTGCGCTGGATATTTTAGGGGCACCTGGGCCAGTGGCATCTGGCTGTTCATTGGCAAGAATACACATAGGGCCACAGGCGGCAGGGCAGCCTCCCCATGTCGAGTGTCGGAACTGCTTCTTTGACCCCAATTGTACACCAGCGCACATAGGCCAAACAGGACTTGAGATGTGGGGTCCGGGGGGACTGGTATAATTGTACCACTGGCATTGAGCGGTGAGGGAGGTGCATGCGGAACACTGTGCTACCAAGACTGTCGCTACGGGGGTGGTGAGGCGGCGACCCCGCTGTTGTACCTGATTGTGCTTTGTGGCGCTGGTTAGCACAGGTGTGGGTCATAGCAGTAAGCTATACCGGGCCACTCCGGAAAGGAAAGGTATACACAAACAATTTGAGGGCGCCCCCAATACTACCACTGCCATGGGCAAATCGGATGCTAGACAGCCAAAACTGAATTTTGAAGCCGCAAAGAGGGTCCCCCGGGCCTCACCGGGACGCAGACAAAAGGGCTGAAGCTCAAGGGGGGGGCGATGCAACATGACGCTGACGTTCAGAGTATACTGCAGGAGGTTAGGCAGGGTTTTGCCACCATAGTGGACAAAGTGGACAGAATGTCGACGCAAATGGACGCTATAGCCCACAAGTTGGAGGGGCACGACGACCATATAAAGGAAGTAGAACGACATGTCTCGCACGCAGAAGACGGGACGACCAGCCACACAACACAGTTAGCCCGAATGGACAAGCTTCTAAAGATTATCGCCGCAAAGAATGAGGACTTAGAAGAGCGCAGAAGGCGCAACAATATACGCGTAATTGGTATTCCCGAGTCGACCAATACAGGAAAAATGGAAGAGTATGTTGAGAAGCTACTGTTAACTGCCATTGGCGCTAAGTCCTTTTCCAATCAGTTTATTGTAGAACGGGCTCACCGATCTCTGGGGCCGCGACCTCCGCCTGGCAGCAGCCCGAGGCCAATTATAGCGTGACTATTGATCTACAGAGACCGGGATGTGGCTTTGAGAGTTGCAAGAAGCAAACGGAATCTGACGTATGATGGGAATGCGTTCTCCATCTACCCGGATTTCACGCCGCTAGTTCAGGAGGAGCGGCGCAAATTTGTAGATGTGAAGGGCAAGCTGTGGAAAGCACAAATAGATTATGCATTATTGTAACTCATCAGGTAAAAACAACATTTTTTTTGCCAAGCCACAACAGGTAGAGGATTTTCTCAAGCGCCTCAAGCGCATGAGTCGCACGGATGGAGGCAGAGAATCGTTGCAGCAATCGTCGCCGCCGAGGGAGGAAGATGATCCGTAAGAACAGTGACCCTAATGTAGGGCTGTGATACCTCTGTCATGTGATGCGCAGATCGAGTGGAGGTCGGACTCACAGTCAGTCACATAGTTTTTGTTCTACAGGGGGGGGACTTGTTTTGAGCAATATCCACTATACGTCGGGCACCCTCTGCCTGTGCGGGCCCTGATTGGTTATCAGTGACGGGTTCCACGGGTGAGAGGTATCTGTGACGCCACCTAGTAATGTCCCTCTATGGGTGTACCCCGGGGAATGTTCTATGTAGGTTCATTACAGGGGTGGTAATGTTGTTTTTGTTCATGTTGGAATTAGGGGAGGGTGGGTGGGTGAATATTTCTGGCAGGTTGGGGTTGCTTCAGTGGGTGGGGGTGGGCAGAGGGAGGGCCTGTTATGTAATCTGTGTGACGCTCATCTCACAGGATTTTTTCTTTGATGATTCGGAAATGTTACCAGTTGTGTTGAAGTGCGAGCTTACTATGCAAATTCAGGTAATGACCTACAATGGCGTACATGGCATGGAGGTCCTTTTAGCGGGTAACACGCAAGTTGATGGATAACGACTTGGAAAATGATTGACAAAGACTCTGGAGCATTGAACATCATCACATGGAATATCAGAGGCATGGGGGACCCAAGGAAGAAAAGACACATATTAGCATACCTGGACAGGCACAAGGTGCACATAGCCATGCTACAGGAGAAGCATCTCACTCCCCACAAACCGAACAACTTTGCACATAAATGGGCGGAGTGTAGAATTTTCTCCTCTTATTCATCGTATGCACGGGGAATGGCAATCCTTATTAAGAAACAGGTACCGTTTCAGCTGGCAGGCACCACATGTGACCCGCAGGGTCGATACTGTCTGACGTGGGGGAGATTGGGCTCGGTTTCGGTCACTTTAGCCTGTTGTAATGGTCCGAACATGGATGCACCTGAGTTTTTCACTTTATTGTGGGCTAGGATATTTGATATTGGCTCTAGTCACATTATCTGGGGCGGGGACTTTAATGTAGTGTACGATCTAGGTCAAGATAGATCGCATCCTGCCCCTCACCATTACACCAAAGCGCGTGCAGTTCTCCAGGATATCTTAACCACCTATCACTTAGTAGATGCTTGGAGGCACACCCACCCACATGGTAGGGAGGGGACGCATTACACGGCGCAGGCAGCCTCATGGGCGCGGCTAGACTATTGTTTGGTGTGGGACTAGCGATAGTTCAAGTGCAGTATTTGGATTGAACTTACTCGGATCACGCCCCCGTCAAGATCACGTTGGCGTCCTCAGAAATCTACACGCCCCGCGGGGCTTGCCGACTGCACACTCCCATTTTACTAGACACAGTCTTCCAGACAGAGTTGCGAGAGGAGATAAAAGATTTTTTTGTACGTAACAGGGACTCGGTGGATAGTGTAGAGATCATTTGGGAGGCGGTTAAAGCCACGCTCCGAGGGTTTTGTATTGCAAAAGGATCGGGGGTGCTAAAAGATATCACCAATACATTGAATAGACTGGAGGGGGAGCTCAAGTCTTTGGAAGCACAATTAGCCTCGGCCCGAGCAGTGCTGCCCAACTCAAGTTTAGGGAAACACTTACGGAATATATGGATATGGCGCAGAGGGAGACCCGTTTCAGGGGTAAATTCTGGGTGGCACGCGGTTATGGGGAAGGAGATAGACCTGGTAGGGCCTTGGCACAGACCACCAGGAAGTCTCGCTGCTCAGGCTATGTTATGAACTGGAGGACACAGATGGACTGGTTTATTGTGATACTGACCGCATCCTTAGGGCCTTTACGCACCACTATACCCAATTATACACCACCCAGGGGAGGGACAGCTTGGAATTGGAGAATTATTTGGGGGATGTAGCGCTGGCCTGTCTGCGAGATCGGCAATGGGAATTTTTATGTGCACCATTCGAGTTGGATGAGGTCCGGGATGCTATTATGAGCCTGCAATCCGGGAAAGCTGCGGAATCGGATGGCATCCCGATAGAGTTCTACAAAACATATATAGATCTAATGGCCCCCATTTTGCGTGAGGTGTTTGGAGAATCCTTGGAGGTTGGCCGTCTCCCTGCATCTATGAGGGAGGCTACTATTGTCTCTCTTTTGAAACCTGGGAAATCGCCCCGGCTATGTGACTCCTATAGGCCGCTTTCGCTTCTTAATTGCGACGCTAAAATCCTGGCCAAAATCATTGCCACGCGCTTGAGTTTGCTTATGGAGAACTTGATTCTCCCAGATCAATCGGGCTTCGTGCCCGGCAGGGCCACCTCACATAATCTACGAACGCTTTTTGCCATTATGAATAACGTTTCCCCAGAGTTGCCATTGGCTGCTGTGTTTTTGGACGCAACTAAGGCGTTTGATTCCATTGAATGGGATTATATTTTTGGGATTCTACTACGGATGGGTTTCCCACCCCTATTACTGTCCTGGATTCGACTATTGTATCACTTGCCGGTTGCCAAGGTGTTCATTAACGGTCACACGTCCCAGAGCTTCCAAATTACCAGAGGCACCAGACAGGGGTGTCCGTTATCCCCATTGCTTTTCGCCATTGCGATAGAGCCGTTGGCGGCGAAGCTGCGTCAGCACCACAATGACAAAGATCTGAGGTGTAATATGCGGCAGATTCTTATATCACTATATGCTGACGATATCACCCTATACATATGAGACCCACAGCAGAATATGAATCCGATATTAAGAGAATTTATAATATTTGGGGCCATGTCGGGAATTAAAATAAATTGGGGAAAGTCTTGTATTTTCCCATTGACGACGACAATGACACGCTTCCCGCTGGATTACCCCTTAGAGTGGTGTGATGAAGAGCTGAAGTATCTGGGCATTAGGATCACAAAAGATAGGGAGGAACTCCTGCGCTTGAATTATGGAACTACTATGACTCGCATTTCTGAAAATATTAATCGCTGGATAGCACTTCCCCTCTCCATGGTGGGACGGGCTTCCCTAATCAAAATGGTGATACTTCCCCAACTGCCTTATCTCTTTTTAAATATCCCGTATTATCCCAGGGCTTTCTTTTTTAAGATGCTCAGGTCGGAGCTAACGCGTCTCGTGTGGGGAGGGAAGCAGCCAAGACTGCAATGGCAGGTGCTTATTCGGCCGTATGCGCAAGCTGGGTTCGGACTACCAGATTTTGAGCTCTATTATCTTAGCGCGCAGGCTCACTACGCATGGTTCTGGTTGAAACAGCCAAGGTATATGCCGCAAGTAGCGGCTGAGCATTGGCTTGCACACCCCACCCCATTGGAGGGAGTGTTATTTGACTTGATTACGTCCAGAGACCGGGCGCAGACCACACTCATGTGCACAGTGGTGGCTTGGCAACGTAATGGCCGCAGGTTGAATGCCGCCATACTCCCCATTAATGCTTCTCCGTTATCATCCGAGTATACCCCTGCTACAAGAAACAATATTTCATCATTTTAGAGAGCGCACTCGCATTAACACTTGGGGGGACCTCTTTCATAATGGTCGCTTTCGCACTGCTGAACATATCTTCCAGGGCCTGCAACAGACCCCGGTCTATAATCCCGGACTTCCCGGCAGAACTGCAGGCTCTGGCCCGCTTCAATCAATACTAAAAAACACGATGAATAAACGTCTTGTCTCCCTGATATATAGAACGGTGCACACGCAGAGGGAACTGCCGGCCACGCTCTCTCGTATGCGATGGAGCGAGGAGTTGGGATTTGCACTGACAGATGACCAGTGGGAATACTGTTGCCTGCAAACTGAGAGGGTCTCGGCTAGCAGCAGGCTCCGGATACTTCATTATTAAGGCTCCCTGTTTTCCGTTTTTACTGATTTTTACAGATAAATACAGACAGAAAACTTTCATTTTTTTGTCTGTATTTATCTTAAAATGGGGAAAAAACGGAAATTGGGTTGGTTTTTGAGTAATTCTAAATACTGTCTGCCATGACTGCCAGGCCAGTAGATGTATAGATTGATAGGTAAAGGGGTTAAAAAAGAAACACATTTTAGTAAAGAGGCTTTAAAAGCAGTAGATATGCACATGGTTGATACTGAAATTTGCTCATTTTCGTATAAGTGAATAGATTTATCTTCTGCGGGTGTTCACAGCCCTGAAACCTGGCAGGCATTCAAGCACAAGTGCAGATTTATCGGGTAAATAAATGCGGAAATACACCAGTTTCAGCTTCATTTTTCCACAAAACCCAAATAAATATGGATAAATACAGATAAAATTAGCAAAAAATAAATATGGATAAACACAGACGGAAATGGCAAAAAAGTAAATACCATAAAACCGGGAGCCCTATTCATTATAAATTCCTTCATAGATTATATTATACTCCGGTCAAGATGCACCAATATCATTTACAGGACTCGGACTGCTGCAAGAGGTGCCAAGCTCCTGGAGCAGATTTTCTTCATCTGGCCTGGGAATGACCGGGGTGCATGAATTTTGGGGGCAAGTCTTTGATGCTTTAGCCTTAATGATGAATGCGCGCATTGAACCCACTCCGTTGATGGCGCTGCTAGGATATGTCAAACCAGTATAGGCGATACATCGTAAATACGTCGATCTCGCTTTGCTCATGGCTAAGAGGCGGGTGGCTTGTCGCTGGGGCAGGGGACGTGCGCCCAAATTTAAGGACTGGATGGGTGACTTGGTGGTTTGCCAAGACAGACTTACCACATATGCTGAAATGTTACCAAGTGCCTCCAGACCTAGGGATATCTGGGCCCCCTTCGCATGCTACTTACTATCGCACCCGCATGGGACAGATTCCCCTGGCGCAGAGGTGCCCCCACAGTAAACTTCATTATTGGAATGGGAGAGTTGCGGCGGTCCCCCTGCGCGACATTTACTTCACACTCAAATAGACAGTCTTCCGGAGCGTGGTTGGGGTCTGTGGTACGGGCTCCTTGCTAGTGATCCGTATTGATATTGTGGGCCTTGTGCTGAGTTACCGGGTGTCAATAAATGAAGGGGAGAAGGTCCAGAATATATGAGTTTTAATGATGAGTCTCCTGATATCAACAACAGCATGGCCGCAGGCGACACCAATGGAATCAATTGCCCGCAGAATGCGGGACTGCCCACATGTCGGCCTACATGGATAAGGGGATTCGGAAGGCTGGCAGGTAGCGGAGACGAGTACATGGTGTCGGGTGGGCGGCCATCTATTCTCTAATGTATTGATGATGAAATGTGATGTTCTGCTATATTCTGAGAACTGATCTCAGGTCGTCCATGCTGGAGAAACATGTGTGCTGCTGATGTACTAATGATTGCTTATAATAATGCTCAAGATGTTTTTGTTTGGTTGAAAATAAATAAACAGAGTTTAAAAAAAAAGAAAAAAAACTGTCAATTTTGTTTTCCCCAGTGTAGTAAATTAGCTCTATGGTTAGCAATGGAAAGCTTTATTCAACATTAATAAAGTTTATCATTTTACAAGAGTGAGTTAACAAAAATAATTCAAAGTGTCAAATTAATAGTTGAGTTGTATCCAACAACTTGCCAAGGTTGGATTTATTATAACTATTTTAGGGAAGAAGTAATAGAATTGCTTTCCTAAAGTTACCCAATCCAGCTCTGTAGCAGCCTTTTCCCATTTGCCCTCCTTTGACAGGCTGGGCCAAGCTACCTTGATGAGGTGTGAAGTGGCCTGAACTGAGACAAATGTGATATCTGTTGGGAAGAGATCTGCTACCCGCAGAGGCCAGAACCGGAAGGGTATGGATAGCCAAACTGGTCTTCAAAGGGAGAAAGACAGTGAGGACAGAAACCAGACCCACCCCCTCTTTCTGCTTCCAGATCTGAGCCCCTGTAATTGAATTAGGAGAGGGGCTGGAAGTGGATTGTATGGGGAAGTTAGCCATACTTGTGGGTGAGCTTAGTCAGACATAAAGCTCCAGGAGAGATTTTCTCCATTTTGATTTTTATGTAACAGTGCTTTCTGGGACAAAAAAATGCTCACTTCAGGGAAGGTGGTCATCATAGAGGGTAGCACCACTCACCTCACTTGTCACAGATAACCCCTTCTTTTCTTACAAGCTAAAAAACCTGGATAAATATAGGAGAGCTGCCCAGGAACTCAGATCCCTGCCTGGAAGTATCAGGAGAAGAATGGTTACCCTGGTGAACCCCTGATCGGCACCACAAGAGAACTGCACTCATAAGGACTGCACTTGCTGCATACTTTGGGGTTCATAAAAGAGGACTTTGCCTGGCTTCAAAAAAATTAAGAGTGGACTGAAAGCAACAGCTACAAAAGTGCTTCAAGAAGTCTCCTGCATCAACTTCATAAAGATAAGCCCGGCTGACCAGCTTCACCTGGATTTTAAAGGATTTGACCAGGTGCATTGGAAGAATTGTAGCTCCAAACCTCAAAGAGGCAAATTGGAGCTTCTGGGCCCTTGGGGCTGATATTGTGGGCCCTCAATGACCCGAAAGAAACACCTGGAGCACAAAAATTGCTTTGCTGTAGCCTTGGACTGCACAAGAGAGGACTGCAGCCATAATAACTGCACCTGCTTCACTTACATTGCTTCAGAACAAAAGGACTTTGCATTTCTTGAAGGATAAGGAGTGGACTTCCTGATCAGCAACATTTAGAAAAGTGCTGAAACAGTGACCTGCAACATCCAAAACGAAGACAACTCCAATTGACAAGCATCACCTGGATTTTACTTGGCTTGATCAGGTGTATTGTGGGAGTTGTAGTCCAAGGCCCCAAGAGGCAAACCAGAGCTTTTATATCCTTGGCTAGTGCTGTGGACCACTTTTCTACATCAAGAAACACTTCTGGAAGTAATTGTGAAAGTGTTACATAATGGGCAACCTGAATTCTTGACTTTGTCCTGGTTCAGCGTGACCTTTAACCCTTTGAATGCTATTTGCTTCTAAGCACTAGTTTTACTTTTAATATTTAAAAAATAATATTTCTGGATCCCTATATTAGATTTCTTGCAGTTTTGGTGACATTTTAAAGATAGAAATATTTCCTATTTTTATAAATTGGTGTTGGATTTTTATTGTGTGCTGTGTCTTACTGATTTACTCTATTTGTGATATTAAATGCTTTATACTCCTAAGTTAATCTTGACTGTTCGTGCACCAAGCTACCCAGGATTGAGCAAGGATTCATGTATTGAGGGTTGAGTGGACCTTAATTGTGATGTTATTATAAGCTGTTGGTACTTACCTGCACCTACTAACAACCACTTTCCAACAGCAATCACCCAGAAGTCAAAGATGTCTGAAATACAGAAGGGCTTACCCATTTGAAAATGGATAACCGGCTGTCTAGTAATAAATGTCCAGGAGAAAATGTCTGATCTCTGTTCTTTAACTCTATAGCTTGGGTTACACAGTTGAACAAATTGTATTGGCTAATAACTTTAAATCTTCTATTGAACCAATATTCATTCATTTAATACAATTGGATATCAGATAAAACTACCAAGGGATATATAGCCAAATCAGGACAATCAAAAGAATAATAAGCAACAAGAGTAACTAATGCAGTGAACCTAGGCCAACATTCCATTGCTTCAAAGCTGGGTTCACTCTCTACAAATAGCCTTAAACATATTCAATCCACCATAAAGATTTTTGCCCATATTAAATAGTGGATTTACTCATGATGACAATGTAAGCAGAACTGACATGCAAACCTCTGGCAGTCTATGGTTCAGGTGTTGACAGTCATTAAAAAAATAACTTAGTAAGACGCCTTTGAAGGGCTGCAAACATTAGCTTAAATTCATTAGCTCAAAACTTCAAGAGGGTAAAATCTAATGTTTGCACTGTACTCAGGGGCAGCCAGCATGGCTCGCGGCTGAAGGGGGCAGGGTCGGTGGACAGTGGGGGCTCGTGGGATGCTCTTTAAAACATAAAATAAAACGTATCTTGCCGCCGCCGGGTCCCGAGTCTTCTCTCCTGCTGCCAGTGTCTGACTCCAGGTCGGAACAGGAAGCAGGCAGTCAGGCTCAACATCCCTGAGCCAATCACAATGCTCCAATGGAGCATTGTGATTGGTCTGAGCGCTGTGTCACTGCGCTCAGCCGGGGGCCATACAGGTTGGTATGTTCTCCATGCAGGCTGCAATGCAGGCTGCATGGAGAACAGGGGAGTGCGCATGACTGTTTGGGCCACCCAAACAGTCACTTAACAGTCACTACGCACAGGAGTGTCTACCACTCCTCCCCTGCAGCTCCGCCCACCCCCTCATGCACTGCCACAGCACTAGGAAAAAACAAAATGATAATAACATTCTGTTATTATCATTTTCTTTTTTCCTTTCTTTGCTGCTCCTGGCAGTGGGGCAATGCTCCTCTGCCTTAGTAGATGAGCCACCACTGACTGGACTGTTAGATTGATAGAACAACCAGGGACATTTTGACACTCACAGGCTAAACCTGATATTTATGTATGAATTTGAAGATAGTTGTAACTTTTTGAACCACTGTAATAATCTTCACTTACTTTGGCATTTCAAAGCATTTAGCACTGAGTTGCAGAGGCATTGGGATTTGAACATATTCTGGGGGACGTAATAAGGCATGCATTGAGTGATGCCTCCTTAACTATCAAGTAATGTCTATTTTACCAAATTTACAGGAATTTGGTACCAAAATTTGATATTTTTCACAGAAGAATTTCAAAATCAAAATATATCCCTCAATATATATTCTACAGCTTTCCAGTGTAACGTCTTTGATGGAAGCTACCAGATACAAAATTACATAGAGTGAAGGCACTGAAAGTAAATTAACTGATACACTTTTAATTAAGTTGACGATAGAGAACTGGGTGTATAATACTATAACAAATCCAATCGCATATCTTCATTAAACTATAAATCAAGAAATGGAAGGTGAGCTTGAATTATCAACCTCTTAATGCCCTTGAACAACCAATATCTCTAATACACAATTATAAGAATATTTTGCAACCTACAAGCAATCATGTTTATCAAATCAAAATCTTGTCACTGAACATTGCAGAGATATGCCACCATCAAACGAGGGGAACTATCGTAAACTATTTCATTCTTTCAATATTTTCTGAAGACTTCAAACATGGAATGTATGCTTGTTACCAATCACTATCTTTGTAACTTTTGAGACTCAAGCAGAAAAAAGGAGATCAACAGATACGCTAGCAGGTGATTGATGTTACCTCTACCATGCACTTTAGGATACACTGTAAAGCGACACAAATACCGAGTTCATCAGACTCATTATTGCCTGTTAACTTTTTCCCTGGCCTAAGTGCCCATGGTGGAAAATGTAGGTAGTTAACATCCATGTCCCTCCAACATTAATTCAAAGTCATAGAGAACTTCAGATGATTTCGATGTCAATGGCAACTGGTAATTGAGAAAAATAATCAGTTGCAATGGAAATGGTTAACTGAAAAAAACCCTGGAAGTGGTAAACTGAACCACTTTCATAATACCCTGGTCCTGATTACGAGTTTGGCGGTCTTCCTTTGAGCCACCAAACCAGTGCCCCCTCAGGAAGACCCCCAAACACAAAGTCAAACTGCCCATTGGATTATGAGTTCAATCCTGGCGGATGATGTGTGCTGCGGCGGTCCCACGGCGGTGCCTTTCAAAGGACAGCCTTAGAAAGGCACAGCAGTGAGAGCGCCGCATCATGTTCCTGAACGGAAATAAATGCACCATGTTTTGCATTTGTTCCCTTGCAGGAACACGGTATGCAGAAAGACAGGGGGGACACCATGTGCATCACTGCATGCACCCCTTTGCACAGAGGAGACAGGGGACCCTGTAAGGGCCCCCCTAGCTTCTTCACCACCACCCTTTTCAAGGCAGACACGCCATCATGAAAAGGAGGGCAGTGAAGAAATGGGTATTATGCTTGGCGGTGCATCAGCAGCACCGGCAGCATTCTGTAGTCTCTGACCTCTGCGCCACATTCGCTGGATCAGGATCCCCAGCTATGCAGCAGTCCCGTGGCAGTCCAACCACCAAAGTTGTAATACAGCGGGTGGACTGCCAGTCTACGGCCCACGGACTGCCACCACGACTACAGTGGTCCAATGGACCGCTACAGTCCTAAGCAGGCCCTCAATTACTAAAATGAGTCTCCAACCCACTTCAACACCTTTTTTATGAGGGGGTACATCCTGGTATGCTCACTGTTAAATGTTTCACACTTCTACCCGTAGACGTATATTGAAATATTCATGAGAGACTGATTTTCCTTTGGAGGATGTATGGTATGCCATTGAGAATGTTTCTTCATTGTTTCTTGATTTCTTGGCTGTCAGGTAGCTTAGAAGTTCACCTAAACATTCAGGCGACATTGTAACTGATAACTAAATCAGGAATTTAAAATTACAATATGATTTTTTCTTTTACAATAAATATAACCAACAAGCGAAATCATGGGTCGCATTTATTGATGTAATAAACAGTGGCGGCTCCTCCAATTTAAAGCAATGCGAAATAGAAGCATAAAATGATAATAACTGTAGGGTATTATCATTTTATGCTTTGTGCTTCTTTGCGGGTGGGCGGAGCTGCTCTGCTCTGGGAGCAGGGCAGGGGAGGAGTGGTTTGCCCACTCCTAAGTGCACAATGACTGTTTGGTCGGCCCCCAGTCCCTGGTTGAGCGTCCAACCAGGACACTAAAAATCAATCACAATGCTGAATTGCTGCGTTGTGATTGGTCAGTGGGGCCCAGCTGTGCTTCTGTCTGAGATGGAGTAGAGCAGGAGCAGAGATGCAGGACCCGGCGCAAAGGTAAGTTTTTGTAATTTTTTTTTAATATGCACGAACCTCCCGTGCGACCCGCCGGCTCTGCCACCCGTGAGCCAAGCCTACCGCCACTAGTGATAAATGCAAGGAATCTCGTAGGTTTTAGACACTGATGAGCTATGGTGGAGGAATCTACAGAACACATCCTGATTGTCTGGTTTGTTTTTAAGAATTCGTGCTGCACTGCTTCCCCCTCTTGTCTTCCCCTTACGCTTGGAGACAGTCTCCTGAAATGTTCTCATATTTCCGTTCTGTATCCCCTTCTTTTCTTTTTTACCTGAGTTTTCATAGCAGTGCACTTGCACATATCACTAGATACCATAGATTTATATAGGGGATTGGAATTATTAGCAGGTCTGTAAGTATCTATATTGTAAGCCCGGTTCTAAAGGAGAATACAGATACAGTAGGCCAGAGGCCAGCAAAGGCTCTTGACTGGCTCCAGCTATCTAGGAAGGAAAAATGTGGTCTTTACATGAGGTCTCACAACCTGGGGTGAGGATGTCAGTGAGGACTGAGATCAGCAGATGACGGAGTAAGTGGGGCCTGAGATCAAGAGGCAAAGTGTTAGTGGAGGCTTAAATCACGGGTGGTAGTGTGGTTGACTGTTATGGCCTGAAGACCTTGACCCAATGCTCAATGGCATGCTCAGCTCATGCTGGGTTTAGTGGTTTTGAGGAAGAGGATGCAGATGCTGAAGTCGGTGGCGTGGTTGGTTTTTGGTCCAGTTAACTAGTGTGTAGTTCCCTTTGCTTGAATGTATTTCACAGCAAGAAAGAAGCTCTCAATCTTGAGCAGAAGGGAGATTACCGTCAGTCTGAGTCCATCTACACGAAGGCTCGAGGAGCTTCTTATATAAATGCATATCCGAATGCTCAACATGGTCATTCAAGGTGTGCAGGTATTAATCGAAGCCCATACATTGACTTGCTGTCAATCAATCAATGAGTAATCTTATAAAGCGCAACTACTCACCAGTGAGAGCTTGATGGTGCTATCCACCTCTTACCTCGAATTCCCTTTTTTATTTATTTGTATTTATGTAATGCATTTTTATATAGTGCTAACTTTACCTGGAAGGTGTCAGAGAGCTTTACAATAGGACCAGGTATATTACATAAGGAATTCAGAGTACATAAGTTACATAAAAGATAAAAACCGACAAACTCTAAATTCACATAAGAATGGTAGTAAGTGCAAAAGTCTCCTACCTTGAAGGGGACAGTCTTTGCTCGCTGGGCTCTATTACTCAAGGCACAGCAAGATCTCCGGGGCTCCTTTTGGTTCCTAGTGAGGCCCTGAACAGGGCAATGCTACCTAAGTTTGTGGGTGAAGGTTTTTACTTGCTCACCACTGCTTTGACTGTGGTTGCTCTCGGGCATAGGTTAAGCATGTGCCTGGATGCCGTCCATGAGCCCCTCCCCATGCCATGTTAAAAGGCCTTGCACCAGTGTTGATTGACATGGCAGCACACTCCTCTGCTGTAGGCTCACTGTTGCAATGCCCAGCAGGGACTCACCATAGTCCAGAAGAATAAGCGGGACAAGGCGTGGAGCCGTCCACTGCAACACAGAATAGTGCAATCTAGTTTGTATTCAGGTGAGAGGTCGTTTTCCTTCTTTTTAGAGCACACACAAATGGAGCTATCAATAAAACCGCTCTTAATGAGTCTCATATGCTTTGCAGACAGTCATCCTGTCTTGATGACATATTTGCTGAATGGCATTCTCTTGTGGTTTGGGTATTATATTAGAATAATGAGCTGCAATAAGAATGTGACATATTGCTGGATTAAAATGTGAAAGCTCAATCAGAATGCGCGAGACAGCTGCATTTTCGGAAAGAATGGAAGCTGGAATGACAATGTGAGAGACAGATGCATTTGGGTGACAGATGCAATCAGAATACATGAGCCATCGGTGTTTTCAAATTCGTGCTGGAGCTAAGAGTGACCATTAAAACGGGCGAGCATGCCCTGATCGAATCAAGAGGTGTAAGACTGCAATTGGCACCTGAATCAGCCCCTTTTAAAATTTCAATTGCACATGTACTCTCTTTTTCCCAAAATTCTTTTAAATTGAAGTATCCCACAAACTAACATTATGAATGTATGTGTATATGTGTGCTCATGCATACCTGGGGGGTGGTATATTGTAGGCTCATAATATACTGAAATAATCTGGACTGTTAGGTTTCAGTATCCTTGGAGCACATGGTGAACTATTACGGAACAGTGAACATTCCGTTATCGTACCAACCAGAACAATTGCGAATTCCCACCTTACGACCCCGGTGTCTCTTGATTCTGTTCATAGGCGTGAAGAGGACTTGCGAACTGCATGTGCGACCACGCGTTGAGGATACAGCTGTCTGGCGCACGATGCAGCCTTGTATCACACCCTCTCAACTGACTGTGACACCCGTGCTCAACTTGATGTAGGCATCATGATGGAATTCTGTACTGCCTTGGGAATGGACACCCTATAGAGGAAAAAATTGCCCACCTACAGGAAGTACTGTGGTGTGCCTCTTTGTTGTATAAGCAGTGCTTAATTTCAATCGGTGATTGCTGGTGGGGGCCACCAGCACTTATTTTTCTGCACCAGATATTGGCCGCAAGCAAGAGAGAGAGAAACACACATATAGGGCTGCCATCATATCAGGGGATTGCTGAATTACTGGCCAACATATTCTTCTCCTGCTACTAGTAAGTGTTAGCATGTTGTCTAACGGTGAGCTTGCTGGGAGTACTACCGGTAACACAAGGAAAGGAATGGAATGAAATGGAAGGTACATTTATATAGTGCAGCTTTCACTCCAGGAAGCATCTTGGCGCTAGATGTTAACATAGATGGAACATGTTGGCTACTGCTGTTGTTCGAAGGATCCTGTGCATATTATACTAAGGCTTTGTATGCAGTGTCTGTAAGGGAGAAGACCCAAGTCTTCAGGGCTTTCCTGAAGGGTTTTTCTGTTGGAATTTGCCGAAGCTGCGGTGGCAATTTATTCCATGCCCTGGAGCCGATTACAGCGAGGGATTTCCCGCCCTTACCGGAGAGCCTGAATTTAGGGATCACTAAGAAATTTTGATTAGAGGACCTTAGGCTGCGGGCAGGATGATAGCGCCTGAAGCTGTTCGACAAGTACCTGGGTCCTCGTGAGTGAAAGGCTCTGAAAGTGATGACCAGGATTTTAAAGAGGATACGCTTGTGTATTGGTAGCCAGTGGAGAATAGTAAGGGCTGCCGAGGCCGAAGACTTTCTAGGCCAGCCCAGGACTAGACGGGCGGTTGCGTGCTGGACCATCTGTAGTCGGTGGAGTACAGATTTATTTGCTCCTGCATACAGGCTGTTACAGTAGTCCAGCCTGGATGTTATGAGTGCAACCGCTACCGCTTTCCTTGCTGGAAGGGGAAGGAGGTCAAAGAACTTTCTGAGGGTTCTAATGATATGAAAGCAAGTGCCTGCCACGGCCACTGCCTGTTGCTTAAAAGATTAAGCATCATCAAATTTGATGCCTAGGTTACGGGCAGAGGGGATAGTGTTTGGGGGGGCCTCAGCGTCTTCAGGCCACCATTGTTTGGGAGAAAACAAATTTTGTGGGCCGAAAGGCAGGATTTCTGTTTTCCCTGAGTTGCATTTAAGATGGTTGCACTTCATCAACTCAAAAGTGGCAGTGAGGCAGTTTTTAAGGTTCTCTTCAACTCCAGGCAGCTCTCTGTCCATCACCAGAATGAGCTGCGTATCGTCGGCGTATGAGATTGTGCTGATCTGATAGGAGGAAATCAGCTCAATTAGGGGGACCAAAGATAGGTTGAAAAGTACAGGGCTAAGGCTAGAGCCCTGTGGGACCCCTGCGCTGATGTATTTTTCCTCGGAACTGAATTCCCCTAGCACTGTAACTTGACGTCTGTGGCCAAGAAAGTTCTTGAACCAAGTCAACGCCACCTCTCTTATTCCTGAGTTGAAAAGACGATCACTCAGGATGGAGTGCGAGACCGTGTCGAAGGCTGCCGACAGATCAAGCAAGATCAGGACAGCCTTCTTCCCTTGGTCCAGAGCCATTCGCAGGGTATCTGCTGTGAATAGAAGGGCAGATTCGGTTGAATGATTAGCCCTAAAGCCAGATTGGTTGGCATGCAAGATGTTGTTTTTTTCCAGAAATTCTGTAAGTTGTTTATTGACAAATACTTCCATCAGTTTAAACAGCAGCTGGAGCAGCGAGATGGGACGGAGGTTAGAGAGGATGGTCGGATCAGGCAGGGGCTTCTTTTGGAGGGGCTTGACCGCTGCTAACTTCCATTTACTAGGGATTTCAGCCGAGGAAAGAAAAGAATTAATAATAGCGTTGATGACGGGGTTTACCTCGTTGACCAAAGCTTGTAGGAACGAGGGGGGGCAGGGATCAAAAGGGGATCCGGATTTACTCAGGAGAATAGCCTGATGAGACTCTTCTAGGGAGATGGGGACAAATACATTTAGGCAGGGCATGTTGATATTTTCCTGGATAGACTCACTCATACTAGTTTCTACGGCGGTCAATATAGGTTTTGGGAAATCCTTGACCAGATCTTGGATTTTCTTTTCGAAAAAGTTGGCAATGGAATTACATAGAGGCAGGGATGGTGGGATTTCCTGTGAGAGGACCTTAGGGTTAGTGAAACTGTTAACAATTTAAAAAATTGCTTTTTGGCCATTCTCTGAGGAGGAGATTGCCTCTAGGTAGTAGGCTTTTTTAGCCCGCTTGATTGAGATATGGTACTGTCTCCGTGCTGTTTTATAGGTGAGACAATCGTTAGCCTCATAGTTTCTGCGCCAGCGGCGTTCCAGTGATCTAACTTCGCCTAGTTCCAATTTTAGCGCGTGTGAGAACCATGGGGCACTCTTTTTGTTTTTGGTGGATCGGCGATTATTGTTTAAGCTTGTTGGACCAGAGGATTTGTTAAGTGAGATTATCCATTCGCAAAACAGCTGATTGTCTATTGAGGTGTGGCCAGTTAGTGTCGGTTTGCGACTTGTTACTTTCTCTAGGAGATCAGGCTGGATAAGTGTTTTTTTCCAGTCAGGTTTAGAGCTCTTGGTGATTTTCCTAGCGATTAAGGAAGAGGCATTGTTCCCCAGTGACAAGTCAAATGGGAGAAATTTATGGTCTGACCAGGTTTGGGTACTGGGGGGTTTAATTGTTATGGCATCAGAGTTAGAACAAATACAGTCCAGTATACGTCCTGCAATATGAGTGGGTTCCGGTGTCAACAGTTTCAGGCCAAGGATGTTGATTATATCCATGAAGCAGGCTACTCCTGGTCCTTCCGGGGAGTCCAGATGGAGATTGAGATCTCCCAGTAGTGTAAAGTGAGCGAATCTGACCGTAAGCTCGCTCAGAACGTCACCAACGCTATCCAGGAAATCATTAGGTGGCCCGGAGGACGATATATCAGGGCACCAGAGAATGTAAAGGAATCATGGATATGTAAGCAGAAGGCCAAGGCCTCAGCTCCCTTAATGTCTGGTAACTCAAATGTAGTGCATTTCAGGGTATCACGATGGATGATGGCCAGGCCCCCTCCCCGTTTATTCTGTCTATCCAGATGTTGAATCAGAAAACCTTGCGGGACGGCCAGTGCTATATCAGGATTGCACCATGCCTTAAGCCAGGTTTCTGTGATGAGGAGCCAGTTTAAGTCCCCCTCCGTGATCAAGTCATGAATGTGCACGGCATTTTTACACAGTGACCTAGCGTTAATAAGCCCCCCTTGCAGGACAGAAGGCCGTGAGTTAACATTGGGTACAGGTTCCGGGGCGCATATGGCTTTACAGTACTGACAGCCGACGGGGCCTACCCATGTGTCGGGATTAAGTGCGTTGTTGCAGAGTGTAGGGTGTTTGTTAAAAGCAAGTACGCGTTCCCTTGACATACCAGGGTGTGTTTGTTGGTGGGAAGTAGACCTGGGCCCTGGCGCCTTCCTGGCACTGACGGGCGCAGACGGGCGCAGACGGGCGCAGACGGGTGCAGACGGGCAGGACTCTGGCACGACTCCGGCGCGGACCCGGTGCGACCGCTGCTCGCGTCCGCTGCGCGGAGGCATGACCTTCCTCTTTTATAAAGTCCACTGGGGAGCGTCTGACGCTTTCCCCAACCAAAAATGGCCGCCGCGGTTTTAATCACGCCCGGGGATGGAAGGTGTCCTCAGAGCCTAAGTCGGCTGGGACAGACCCGGCAAGCGTGCTGAACTGGAGGTGAGGGGGTGTTGAGACCGCGCTGGGGGGTCTAAGCAGGGTGGGGGATAGCGGATTTAGGGGTGCAAAGTAAAAGGCTTTGTTAGTCAAGCCACACGTTACACACACTGCAATAAAAACGAGAGCATACAAAATTACAAATGTCACAGCTACCTCCCGGCTTCCGCCTCAAGAGGGAATCGAACACGCAGTGGAGGGCCCAGCACGGGAGCCTCTTTTATAATGTCCACTTTGGAGCGTCTGACGCTTTCCCCAACCAAAAATGGCCGCCGCGGTTTTAATCACGCCCGGGGATGGAAGGTGTCCTCAGCACCTAAGTCGGCTGGGACAGACCCGGCAAGCGTGCTGATCTGGAGGTGAGGAGGTGTTGAGACCGCGCTGGGGGGTCTAAGCAGGGTGGGGGATAGCGGATTTAGGGGTGCAAAGTAAAAGGCTTTGTCAGTCAAGCCACACGTTACACACACAGCAATAAAAACAAGAGCATACAAAATTACAAATGTCACTGCTACCTCCCGGCTTCCGCCTCAAGAGGGAATCGAACGCAAGGTCCAGGGTCAGTACATTATGGTCTCTGTTGTGTCTGGACAGGTAGGTAAAATCTACACCATTGGCCGCATCCTCATCCCTACTCGAATGTTGTCAATCAAAGAAGAATTTCCTTCCCGGTTCAAAGTATGCGACCCGTGAATTTCCGATTTTGTGCGCCCATTACAAGCCCTAACTAAATATTTCAAGGTGAAAGATTTATTCTGGAGGGCCAGTGGGGACCAGGTTTTGATAGGCGGTGTACTCAGCTCTGGAATGGCCCATAGCCTGCCTTCTTCACAGACCGCATCACCATTTGTGTCATCCAAGGGCTCGAATTGGCAGTTAAATTCACCCCCCTATGACCAAATAAGCGCTGTCTGTAACAACAGACAGAAGAGAGTCCAATTGTTCCGCGGTCAGGGATTCATGACCTATTCTTGGGGGTCTGGAATAGACATTAACCTATGCTATTTTGACCTTGGGGGCAAAAGTGAGTAAAACGCAGAAAATATAATTGGAGAGAAACTCTATCATCCTGGCCATACATCCCAGGTGTGTGCCCACCCAAGTGGTGAGTCGGCCAGATGGTGTACCCCTCTCCCTAGTAATGGCACCTGTTGAGAAGGTTGTAAAACCCGGCTGCAGTGCGTCTTCCCTAAACCATGTTTCCTGAAAGAGGCCTTGATCAAACTGGTCTACAAAGAACCCCCAGTCACTGGAATCAAGTTTGTTCTTTAGGCCAGCAACATTCCAGGATATTACCCTCAGGGTTGTTGATGCTTCCTGGGTACATTAAATTGCTCAGTTGGAGGCATTACTATGGTGCATTATCTCCCTCTGCAGCTCTAAAGACCACTTCTCGACTTGACAAGGGATTATACCTAGGACTTACTGCTTTCAGACTCGAAAATATCCCTGTTTTTCCTGATACTCTTGATGCAAAATATGTTGTCAAATACTACAATACATGATAAATTCTGCTGCTTAGATTGTAAAAGCCTTGAGAAAGCCCTGCTCCAAATGACCGCTAAGGGGCAAAACACAAGTCAGCTGTTGAATTTCTAAAAAAACTATTCCTGTAACACTCTGGAGTATGATGATAATTTATGAATCAGGATATAAATGTGAAGAATAAAAGCAGAAAACAAATATTATTTGCAATTTTGAATTTTATTTGGCCAAAAGAATATCAACATTCACCAAGGAGGAGTATGCACTCATTGTTTCCATAGCAGCTCTTAACCCCTTCAGTGCCCGCCCCTTTCCCCGCCCTGTGCCGGCCGTTTCATTAGCGGGCGGGGTTTGTGACGAGCTGGTCTCGTCATGGGCACAGCGCAACCGCGGCCCATGACGAGACCAGCTCGTCACGGGCATTGAAGAGGTTAAGATCCCCTCTCCCCTCAAACTGGCTGTGTGCACTTGTTACATCTATTCTGGAAGTTGGACCATCTATCTTCACTAGTCTACTGCCTGATTCCGACTCCACTGGGGTAATTGTGTGTTGCATGATTTGAGATCTTATATGGGCAGGGACTTATTCATTAGACCTCCCCCCCACCCTTCCTTGTAGGTACGAGCATTGGAAGGCTCAACCTGTAGCTCTATTCCTCCTTTTTGTGGCCAATAGGCACACTGTACATTGCATGGCCATTGGTCATGGCTTGTCCTCTCCAGTGGTCCCCACTCAGAAACTTTCACTGAGTCTGGTATAGTGGTCTTAGAGTCAATCCACCCCTCCAGAACCCCATATATATTTGTTAATGGTAGGGTAAAGAGGAGGGGCCCAGGTGTGTGGCATGGGTGTCCACTCTGCCGTTGGGTTGGATTCAGGGTGGTCAATGCAATACTATTTTGTTCCCTAGTTGGTTGGACATGTGGTGGTAGATAGAAATAGCTAAGTGGCACAGGCTTGCTTGCTGTACCAAATCCTGCTTGGGAAAGTCCGGAGACAAGAGGCTATAGACAGTCTTTGGGTTTCCAAAATTAATCACAACACAATCCCCTTACCTATCTTTAGGTATATTTCCTACCCAATTGACTCTGCGAGTCATGAGGATCTCCTGTGCTCTGTCATATGGGAACTGTCTATATCTAGCTAAACAATACAGGCATTTCTTGGTAATTTCATTCTGGGTTTCTCTCTGGCTTATTTTGATCTGGAAGACCCCTGTGAGGACAATAATATATGGGCATGAGGCAGGGGGTGAGGTAATGATGGGGAACTTTTCCATGTCAGCTCTCCCAGGCCCCCTCCCCTGTAACCCTAGCCAAGCTCCTAGGCATACAATTGTACAAGTGGGCTCGGTTAGAATAGACCTCCCATCCTAGCATACCCACACAATAATTATTGCTGGTGGTGCCTTCTTGGAGCGCGAGTTGGGATCTTCAATGGTTTGGTGGAATAGGGGGAAGCGGTATGACAGATGGCATCAATTACCTTTACCGTGGCCCCAGAAGAACTGTTATAATTTTTTTCATGTAACTTATCGCAAAATTCTGTCACTCTGTCCAGGCATGATGCCTGGCGGAGCGTTCTTCCAGTACAATGAGTTTGACCTGCTCCTGTATGTCCATTAGTAGGTTTATTGCTCATACGGGGTATTTATTGCTATCGTGTGGTCTCACGCTGGTGCTGGAATTTGTGTCATCTACACGAGGAGAGGTATCAGGTGCTCCAACATTCAGCTTCCTGTGTTGGCTGCACCTCGTGTCTTTTTTTAGTCTTGTTAAGCATAGAGAGGCATGTGGTCCCACCCCCTGTCTGTGGTTGCTCTTTGGGAGCTGCTCTGGTTTTATCATTGCCACCTTGTTGGATGGAGGGAGAGTTGGACTGATCACAGGAGCTAACTGGAAGGGGCACCAGACCTAATGAGGAGCAACGAGGATCTGGAGTTAGAGATAGCTGCCTTTCTGTTAGTTCTGTTTCAGTAGACACAATCCCTTTAGCTCTCTGCAACATTCGGTACAATGATGTTGGTGGCAGGGATGAAGCTAGAGTCTGTACATGTGACTTTTCTTGGCAAGCTCGCTTCCCCATGAGTTCTTAGTTATTAGGAGACCACCCACTGACACCCCTGTTTGTATATGTTTGAAGGAGCAGCAGGAAAAGCAAACAAAGCAAAGCAAAGCAGACAAAGCCACACCACTGAGCAAATTATTCTCTCACCACTTAGATAGACAGCCTTGTGGGATTCCTTAGAAGGCCAGGATTAGAATGGCAGGTGAAAGTGCTGTGACCCAGCCCAGCATTGTCAGGCCGCGGACGGGCGCAGACGGGCCCCCTCTTGGCCCGCTCTTTGCTCAGGCACACACCTGGGTGCATCCCCCGTGCATCCAGTGCAGTCGGAATGCTCTGCGACTGATGAAGGTGCCTCCAGGCACTGGCGGAAGTGGGGCGGCTCTGCCGGCCGCATGGGCTGCTACGGCCTGTCGTCCTGCCACCAACCGCTGAGAAAATGCCCCATGTAGCGGTAAGGCTCCACGACTGATGAAGGCACCTCTGTGCACTGCCGGAAGTGAGGCGGCTCTCCTCCCTGCTCATGGTTGCTGGAGCCTGTGATCCTCCCACCAACTGCTGGGAAAATGCCCTTTTATATGTTTACATTATTTTGTGCAGCAAATTAAACCAAAGCCCTCTACCAGGACATTTCTTTCAATTATGTTAGCCCCTGTTGGTCCTGGCCGTTTTTTTGCAGGGTTACCACAGACATTTTGTCTTTCTTGGACCGGGCCCTTTTTGTGGGGACTCCCCCGTATTTTTGCCTACTATTGCTGAAACAATTTATATTGACAATAGGACTATGTGCCCTTTACCAGTGCTTGTGTCCCGCACTAAAAAACATGGTAAACTTGGTTTACACCTGACTGGAATGTTTAATTACCTTATTCTTTATTCAAATAAAAAAAAACATAGAAGACACAATCTCCATCATTTCATGCATATCAAACACATGCCAAAACCAATGCGTAGTATAATGATAAACTGACCCGCACATAATGGTTACAAGGTTAATACCTAACATCTATTCTCAAAAATCAGTCTGGATATGAATATCATCATTTAAAATGACAATGGAAAGCACCCTGTGAATTAAATAGGGGGACAACCGTGAGGTTTGTAAAGTGCAAATGCATTGATCACTTTCTCCATTTCCTGGGAGACATTACTTCTAGGCACTGAACACCATATCTCAAATCTATTTAGGGACAATAAGGTGCAAAAACAGTCTTGTAAATGATAAATTGCTAATACATCCATCACATTATCAGTATCAAACACATAATCTGCATAAACAAGGAAATATATACAAAGGGGCAGATTTATAATAACTGGCGCATCCCTGTATATCAGCAGGGATGCGCCAGTTATAATGCGCCACAGCTGCGCCACCATGGATGCGCCGCATTTATAATGCGGCGCACCATGGGGCAAAAATGGCACAGATGCGTCACGCATCTGTGCCGTAAAAGTGGCGCATTGCTGGAGTTGCGTCGCAAGCGCGACGCAGCTCCAGCAATGCTCTGGGGGGCCCTATCTGCACAATGCTGCATCAATCCTTACGCCTGCTTCAAGCAGGCGCAGGGTTTTGACGCAGCATGGGCCTAAAAGTGACTGAGTGAAATCTTGTAGATTTCACTCAGCCACTTTTAGGAGGCGTTCCTGCGCCGGAACGCCCCCACCTGCCCTGGAACGCCTACATGTGGCGCAGGGCTTTACAACGTGACGCATCTCCCAGATGCGTCACGTTGTAAATACCCCGCACCATGGCGCAGGATTTGCGCCCCTGCTGCGCCACAAAAGTGACGCAACGGCGGCGCAAAAGTGGCGCAAGTGCAACATAAATCTGCCCCCAAAGTGTGCAGTGCTAAAATCAATGGGTAAAATAGTCATTGATAGATTACAATGTCAGTCCATTTCTCTTTCGTATTAACTTTATAGCAATTAAATATCTGCTAAGGCTAAAAACTATTTGCTGCGATGTGTCTGTTTTAAAATATGTAATGCTCCTATATGTAACCTGAGTCCCATGTTAATACAAATAGATTTGATCTATTTTTCCCAGGGAATTGTGTATGCTGGGCAAAAGAATAGTATGTGCGGATCATTTTCAACAGCTTTTAGTGTGCAAATTGCCTCTTTGTCATTGGAATTTTTACACAGCCACTCGGATGTGTTGAATTTAGTCTGTAACACATCGAAGCGAAACTTCATATATAAGGGCTTCGCTAATTGCGGTTGAATTTCGTCCATGTAACCCTCAAACAAAGGCACCAGTTTTATAGTTAGGAACTGCCTGGCCAGCCTTCCCACATTTGGGCTGAGATGTATGCTGTCCTTGATATACGTCCAGTTAGAATTTTGCAAGATTCTTTTTGAATGGAGTAACAATGACTGGGGATCGTACCAATAACTATTTAAACTTAACTTGTAAAACCAGCTGCAAATATGTCAATGCCATGGAAGAGTTACAATATGATCAAGACCCATTATCACAATTAGCCCATCTTTGTAGTGTTTGAGCTCTTGTATAGTCCACAGGTGAACCCAGAGTAACAAAGGTCTTAATACAGCTTGAGGCATGATTCATTTATTTGTAAGTCCCTAGTAAATGGTACCAAATGCAACTAGGGCCTGTAATTTAAATGCTACTAAAGGATGAGCATTGTGCCACTCACTAAAGTAGCCTTTTAAAACATGTCTCTGGCCTGCCATAGCAGTGTGTAGTGCATTTTTAAACTGCCATTTCAACCTGGCAAATAAACCTTTTACCAGGCCTAACCTTTCCTTTTGAATACATATAAGCCACCCCTAAGGTAGGCCCTAAAGACTCATAGTACAGGGTGTATTGTATTTGAAAAGTGGGACATATGTACTTAAGGTTTACACGGCCTGGCAGTGCAAAAGACCCTGAAAATTGTTTTTTATTGTTGTAAGGCTTATCCCTCCCAGTGACTAACACTGGGTTACCTTATTACATTTAATACATGATTACGTTTGATTGGGAGCAGAGAGAGAGATATGATGTTTATACACAAGTGAATTGTGATTTAAAATACCCTTTAATGGTAAAGTCAGATTTTAAGTCACAATTTTAAAAATCGCACTTTTAAATAGTTTGCCTTTTCCTGCCCTAACCATTTGATGCCTGGAGCCTGTGTCATGGGTCACATGAATGAAAATAGCTTTTCAGTTGGCCTTTGTGTGTATCTCCCAGAAAATTAAACAAAGAGGGACTAGGTCTCAGCAGGATGGTACCACCTAACTTCTTGGAGCACTGACAGGGGAGGAGAAGAACCTTCCAGAACCAGGTGAGGCGGTAGTTTAGAGAATCCCTTCACTTTAAGGGCTGGCACCAAGTATAAATCTTGGGCCTCCAAAGACACTCTGCATACACTAGTGGACCTATAGACACTACAGAAGAAGGACTGTCTGGTTCCTCAGAGGACTGTCCAGTTGCTTGATGCCTGCCTTGTTCCCCAGAGGGCTGCTCTGCTGCTTAAGACCTGCCTTTTTCTCTAAGGGACTGCCCTGTTGCTTGAGGCCTGCCTTTTTCTCTAGAAGGCTGCCCTGCTGCTTGAGGTTGCCCTTGATCTCCGAGAAGGAAGATTGGCTTTGCTCCCTTCATCACATGCTACCTGAGTGACATCAAGGGCAAATTGGCTAACCTCCTGATCTGGGCCACAAGGACAAAACAAGCTCCAGAGGCCTCCCTGCAACTGCCCAGTTGACCTGCTGCAGTGGACTGGCGTGGACCTGCAACTGGGCCTGATGGCCTCTGCTAGAATGTGTCTCTGATCCCCAATAGGTGCCTCCCTTCTCCTGGACCCTTGTGTGACATCAGAGTGCACACCTCTTTGAGAAGGGGCAAAATCCTGAAGTTGTCATCTCTTTGCAACTGCAAATGGGCTTGCTCAAGCTGACACTGCAGACTGTGACTACTGCCATCTAGGAGCTCCAGTGAACCAGACCCTTTATGCTACAGCGACTGCTAGTGATGACTAGAAACACGAGATCAGCACTTTGCACCACAGCAATGACAGCCCACGGTAACTGCCAACATGAAGCTCCAGCAATGATTTTCTGCAACGCCCGACCGGATCTTCGCTCTACAGCACCGACCGTCTGCAGCACCAGGCCTGCTCTTTGCACTACAGTGACAACCACCCAAGACAGTATCCCTGCTCCTCGCAGCCTCCCCGCCCCCAAACAGAACTCTTTGTGCCAGACTTTGAGATGTAATTTTTGCAGTTGGACTAACCTGGTCCCTGTATTTGGCTCAAGCTTCATCACGATTGGCCTTTAGAGGTGACTTTTCCCCAGTCTAGGACAAGCAGCTGACCACAAGTGGAACTCTGTGCTTAAATGCACTAAATCTGTTTAAAGATTTTAAATTGCATATCTTGGGTTCTACTAATTGGATTTTTGTTCTTCTGGTACTATTTTGTTTATTAAAATGTACTCTAAAAATTCAAATGTACTATATTTTTCTAATATGGTTAGGGGTTTACTTGTGTTGCGTTTTCAATTTTATTTCTGTTGGTGTGCTACATAAATAGTTACCACAGTGTCTTTATGTTAAGCTTGACTGCTTTAGCCAAACTGCCATAAGATTAGCCACTGGTTACTTTTGTGACATTTTCTACTCAGATGCTTCATCATAATAATCTGGAGGTGAATTATGCTATATAAAATAATAAAGTGTATGTGTCTCACCCACACCAAGTTTACACCCGGTCACATTTTTCCTTCCTTGCAGGATAAGTCCATAAATTCTAGGTACTATTAAGGTTTGTGGGAGCTGAAACAATGTCTTGGTTGTTTTTGGGTACAGGGTGATGTATTGTACGAAGCTTTCTTTGGCTATCTATGTAAGGGAACAGTTTTTTATGTTAATCTCTGCTGAACGTTGGAAAAGTAACGCGATCTTGAATCTATGTAAAATACACATGCAAGCAAGCCCAACACCTTGTGTGGTGTCCATAGTGAACCAGAAAACTAACACACAGAATGGTAAAATTGACAAAACAGATATTGGAAACCAAGATGTAAAGCATGCTTTTTGTCATGAACAAAGGGTAAAGAGAAGCAATGCAATGAGTCAGCAGCATTAGAGCAGGTGCCACTAAGGATTCAGAAGCAATTTTCCACCATTCTGATTAGCTTAACTGTGCAGAAGGCCGTTTTATCTATACACAGTGTAAAAAATACAGTTCCGATGATAATGGGGGTGGCTTGAAATCTCAAAATTTCAGTGCTTAGGTCATAAGAATTCATATTTTCTTCAATTCGGGACAATTTATACCCCGGCCAACTATCTTGACATTGCTGTCTAACATGTGATTTGAACTACAGTTTATTCTGTGTCATAAAAATAACACTTCTATATTAAACTAGGTGAGAAAATGATTCCCCGTTGCTGCTTGAGCAGAGTGTACATTTCCAAGGACAGAGGAACTGTCCCACCCCAAATAACTTACTATGTAATATTTCATGTACTGACAACAGATGTTGTGAACACTAGAACTCTATGTATTAGAATAGTGAGAAAATCCTCGAATATATTTTGCAGGAATTGTTGCTCTTTGCTTGATTTACACTGGTTATGTACATGTGAACCACGTACTAATGAGGTGAATGTATGAAGCTTTGATCTAAAGCCCTATAAAAGAGAGTAAATTCTACGTGCTGACAGAGACTCTTATGCTACCCTTTGAAGGCAAATCCATGCTGGATTTCTAGTAGAGCTTTGCTGAGTTCCTTGCTGTACTCCTAATGATTTGTATGCACATTGATCTAACTTTGATTGCCTATCCTGTGCACTTCTGTATTTTAACTAACTGAGTAAATCTTAAAACGAGAATCTTGGCTGTTGCTCTTTACCCCAAAATGACTATTCTTGCAGGTTCTCTTCCTAGCTTACTAAATACTGACTAGTCAAGGGGGAGCACCAAAGTCTGACAGTGACTACACTACTCCTAATCTGGTGCTGGTGTGCTGAAGAGTTTGTTTATTGTATGGACTTGCACAATGACGCAGGTTACAATCCCTTCTTAATGGGGAACAGTGGCGGCTTGCATAGGGCGTGCTGCGTGCAATAGGGCAGGGCGGTGGAAGGGCAGGGTGGGGGGTAGTAAACTCGGACATACGACGGAAAGGAAGAAAGTAAATATTACGCTCCTTCGTTCCGTTGTATGTCTGAGTTTACTACCCCACCACCCTGCCCCTCCCCCGCCCCAATGCCACGCAGCACGCCCGATGCGAGCCGCCACTGATGGGGAAAATACATTTAAAGAAACTGAAATGTGAGTAACAAAAACCGAGGTAGCGAAAATTGGAAATAAGTAACAATATTACAATAAAATTAGCAGTTTCATTTCTGTGATTATTTCAATTACTGGCATTAAATTAAACGTTTTAAAAATCATCTAATGCAACTCAAATCATGTATTGTGGTGAAGAGAACACTTCTGCAGAAAAGGGATTCCCATCAAATGAGTGTCAGAGGTTGGGCAAAAGGATAAAAACTTCCACCTGTAGGAATCAATTTTAACATTCTAAGAAACCAGGTTTAAAAATAGTAATACAAGCAACGTAAATGCAAAAAAAAGTGCAAGCCTGCCCAAAGGAGGTGTTTTTTGAGCAGGGGTCGGAAAACATTGACTGACTCATAATCAGGGCCAGTAAGTTAAAAGCCTAAACGTACAAAATCCCGATGAAGCTTTCAGAGAAAATGTCATCATCTGTCATCAAAACAACACTACAATGTGCAAGTACCTTTAAAGACTTCTCTCGATTTATTTCAGCATTTCTTTCTAAGCAATCACATTCACTTGCCTAAAAACACATTAGTTAATATGTCCAGGTCAAGACTATAGTTGCAGCGCACATGCGCTTTGCGAGGCATGCAGTATTCAAATGGCGTGGAAGCTTTGTGGAAGCTCCGCCCACTCTCTGCCCATCTTTTCCATTGGTTTAGGTCCTAAATGCTTCCTTCTGATTGGTTTTAGGCCTGTTAGTCCCTCCTCATGACGGCCATGTCGTCATTAGTATCCTTCCATGGCTACTGGCCCCTTTACTTCAAATCTATTTTGTTCTCGTGGCCTCCCCTCCCACAGTCCGTCACTTCTCTGCCCCCCCACCCCCCTACCGCACTCCCGTTCGTGCCTTCTCGCACGCCCGCACTCCCGTTTCCAATGCAATAGGTCTTGAGTAAATGCGAGTTCTAGTGCATTGCAAATGCTTGTTCAAGGGGTCATGGCTTGGGAGCCATCGATGGTGGATGCATGAGCCTGTTGCTCTGCCCTGGCCCATTTTATATCCTGTGATACCAGAGTCCAGCCTACCTCCTGTGACTCACAGAGCATGTCCCCGGTCGGGGAGAGGCACAAGAAACGAGAGGGCACAACCAGATCACTGAAGGAAGCCTGACCGTCCGAGACGGAGGAGCCGAGCAACGGGCCTAAACTTTTAAGATGGTGGCTGCAGGCTGCAGACTTGCCTGATCCAGATGGCTTTGAGACTCTACCTAGTGGTGGAAGGAGGCTGCGAGGTTCCTGGATCGCCATAGTGGAAGGCGGTGTGGCGCTTGATGCCGGGGGTCCAGGGACTTAACTGACGCCTCCCAAGGACATTGGAGCTGCAGAAAGAAGGCCAAGCCTGGACGAGACAGCAGTCGCTCAGTACTGGAGAGCACCACTGTTGAGGGTCATGGGTGGCACTGATGTGGAACAGCTATCTTGTCTCAAACTTGGCTCCCTCCCTCACCTCCGAAAGGTGATTTAACCCCCCCCTCTTGGAGCCACTAGGAGTTATGTGGAGCGGCCGGGGCAGCTGACTTCGGAGCACAGGGTTCACGGTTCAATCCCGTCTCCGGCAGCAGCTCAGTTTAGCACCATGTGACTCTGGACAATAGCTCACTTAATATCCACAACGGCCCCCAGCTCCTTGAGACCCCTAAGGGTGAGTAGTTCAGGCTTTACAAATACGGATTTACATTCACATATGAAGGCCTAGAGCCTTGTTTTACCCCTCGAGGCCCAACAGGAGCCCTAGATTGAGTGGAGGGGCCAGCTTCCTCAGGACATCCTCGAGCTGTTTTCCTTCTGCGCTTCCCTACTGCTGAGCAGTGGGAGTGGCCCACCTACCTGTTGGTGGCCTGGAGGATATGGTGCATAGTGGTGACATTTGTGAAGCTGGAGTTGCTCTGGGACTGATATTGTATACCCTCTCTCAATTGCAGAGCCACATTGGGACGGTGCGCTATGTGAACACTTGGTTGCAGCTCCTGGAGAATGGTACTTTGTCAGGTTGGGTAGGGCCAGGGCAAACATAATGAGACCACCACTTGATGAGGATGAGGACGCTCCTGAGTGAAACAAGAGAAACCGGGATCAACAACTCTTGTGGACCTGGTGGAGCAACAGTTAACCAGAATAATTGCGTGGCTGATGTCAAACTGGGTCCTTCGCACCCTCTGCTACCCGGAGCTCAGGCCTACTACACTGCAGCGGAGTTCCGGGATTGGATGGGACACTGGGGTTGGAGGACATCTGGAGGATGCAGCACATGGAGGGAAGGGACTATTTCTTTTACTCATCCATACATCAGCCACATATGAGGCTGGATGCCTTTTTATGCTCCCATGGCCTCAGCCATTCTATCACCCACACTTAATACCTGGGACATATGCTCTCAGATTACAGCCCTTTGCTCTTAGATTTTCAGCCTCTACGGTAACGCCCTTTGATTCCTTTATGGTGACTCAATCCACAGATGTTGGAAGATGCTTGTTTTAAGGAGACCGTAGGCACCTCCAATGATACCTACAACACACAAACGGCATCCATGGCATTGGTGGAATGGGATGTGTTTAAAGTAAGTAAAGGATTTATAGAGTGCACGAATGCCGAGGAGTCTTGGCGCTAAGGTTTGTGCAGAAAGGTGAACAATGCACAGGAAGTACGGGAACATTCCTAAGTAAGAAATAACAAGGTTTTGACCATTTTACTGAACAAAGGTCTAGTAGGTTGAAGCCTAATGTCGGTCGGTAGCTCATTCCAAGCCTTGAAGCTCGATAAACGAGGCATCTACCTCCCCATCTTGCTGTGTTGATTTTAGGAACCTGGGTCCAGGCTTTACTGGCCAATCTAAGATTCCAACAGAGGACACACCGCTGAAAGAGTTTCTGTAAGTCCAATGGCCCTACACCGTAAAGTGCTTTCTGAACCAGGCAGAACACCTTAAACCGGATGCGCTGCCTAACTGGGAGCCAGTGGAGCTTCCTGATGCTGCCAGAATTATGGTGGTATTTAGGAACATTTAGCAGAATTCTAGCTGCAGCATTTTGCAGTGATTGAAGTTTTAACTGTTGACGCTGGTCAACGCCTACATAGAGTGCGTTAATTAGGGCGCATACTATCGTTTTTCTAAGGTCTAGTGGAATGAAAGGCAGGATTTTATGCAATATTTTCAGTAAAAAGAAGCAGGATGAAGTTACAAGATTAATCTGTCCTGAGAAATTTAACTGGACATCACAGAGGAACCCCAAGTTCCTTACTTTTATCACTAGGACCGGACAGGCCCCTGCCATTAATGGCCACCAAGATTGACTCCAGATTGGTGGTCCATTTCCAAATTCCATGACCTCCGTTTTATCCGTGTTCAACTTGAGGAAGTTGTTATGCATCCATTCCATAATGTGCTCAAGAGACCTGTGGAATCTCCCTACCACTGTGTCTATGCTCGAGGTGAAGGAAATAACAATCTGAGTATCGTCGGCATATGACACCAACGAAAAACCGTGGGCCCTAATCAGTTTGGCCAGAGGCATAACATAGATGTTAAATAGTGTTGGCGATAGGTTCTGGTAAGGGCATTGCTTGGCACAGTCAATAGGGGTACAGATGGAACTACATCAGGAGTTGGGGGAGCAAGAGGACTGATTACACGAGCTAGACAATGTGCAGGGAACAGGAACCACTGATTTGGAAACCTTGCGGGAAACTTTATCATGGGGCCCTTGAAAGGCTAAGATGCCATGGTTATAAGGGGTATCTGACCACAGTGCAGGAAGAGTAGGGGAGGCCTGGCCATTTGTTGGCATGGCTGGTTAGACCAGTGACTCACAGGTCCCTGATCACGCATGTTAGGTCTGGAAATGAAGAGTCTGTTTATGACCCGGAGGCAATTAATGCGTTGTTCTGTGACTATTACGGAGCCCTGTGTAATGCATCACCTTCGGTCACTCTGGTGGGACTAAGACTGTTTGAGTACATCACAGCTTTGGACGCTGGATCAACAGGCAAGGGGGATGCTTGGAGGTCAGGTGATGGCAGAGGAGATTCGCGTGGCCATTAAAAGCATGGCCACAGGAAAGACCCCGGGTCCACACAGTGTCCCTGCAGAATTCTACTCAGAGTATGTCTCGAGACTGGCTCCTTAACTGGAGACTTTCTGTATGGAGTCTCTGAGACTTGGGTGGCTCCCTGAGTCTACGCTGGATGCACTTGTGATTCCACTCCCCAAGACAACTACTTCGGGGGCACATGTCGCGGACTTTTGACCACTTTCCATTCTTAACTTGGATTTTAAAATGCTTAGTAAGATCCTGGTGCTCCACCGGCTCCCATCCATGCCTACTCTAGTTCATGCTGATCAAAACGGGTTTATCTGTCCCAGAATACTTCATTACGCAGATTGTATTCTGTACCACCATGGAGTGCTGCTCATCCCGCAAGCGGCCCTCTTGTCAATAGATCTGGTAAAGGTTCTGAACACAATACGGTGGGATCACTTGTTTGAGTCCATGGGACATGTGGGTCTTGGTGATGGTTGGGTGAAGTGGGTGAAGGTGCTTTATGAACATCCCATGGCGCATGTTGAGATATGTAAAATGGTGTGCGCACAGTATGGTATGTTTCGTGTCACCCGACTGGGCTGCCCTTTATCGCCCCTCTTGTTCGATTTGGCGATTTAGCCTCTGGCCGAGCTGTTCCGTCAGGGAGGTGAAGGTGTGGGTCTGACAGTGGGTGGACATGACCATATCAATTCCCTATATGCAGACAATCTCCTGATTCACTTAAAAGACACTGTGGTGGGTTTGGCTGTGGTGCTAGGCCTCTTGGGGAGGTTGGAACTCCTATCTGGCTTGAGGGTTAGCAGAAACTAAACTATTTGTTCCCCATTACTGTGGTGTTGTCCCATACTCCAGACCTCCCTGTGGATCTTAATTAGGCAACTTCTACTTTTAGGTATTTGGGGATCCATATCTTCCACTCCCTCGAGGACCTAAGATAGGGTAACCTCGGCAAGGCTCTTAGGTCCCTTAGATCTTATGCCCCTTTCTGGTGTTCTTTACAGCTGCCAATTATGGCCTGTGTTTCCCATAGAAGATGGTTATACTATCACGCCTGCTATATTTTTTTATTAATCTCCCAACCAGGGTACCTACAAGCTGGTTTCGGCAATTGAACTCTCTACTGCGGATCTTATATGGGAGAGGCAGCGACGGAGGGTGTCTTTAGAAACACTGCAGCACCCCATGACAGAAGGTGGCCTGGGGGTGCTGAACTTTGAACACTACTTCCTGGCCTCTCAGATGTAGTGGTTGGTGCAGTGGCTGGAGGGAGTGGACCTGGAGGGAACAGACCTGATGGAGTCTGGAGCTCGCCACCCGCCTTATTGCTAGCCAAACTGCTGGGTCCAGCAGTGATAATCCCTCACCAGCTCCTGTTGCAGACCACGGCCTTGCAGTGTGGAAACGCTGCATGGCTAAAGCGGAGGAGATTCCTCTGTATGCCCTGGTCTTGCCCTTGATTGGCTTACCACATGGTGACTCAAGGACGATATTCGCAGTTGAACAAATGACAGCTTGGACAGAGGCGGGGCTGGAGACGTTGGGGGACTGCTATCAGCAGACAGCTCTTGTTCCTTTTGAGGATCTGATTGAGGGCTTTAGCCTTCCTCCTGGCCAGTTACTCGGGTACAAGGCTTTGGTACGTATGTTCAATGAGCTGTGGGAAGAAGCCATGAGGAACCCCTGATACATGTAGTACTATACTCTTTGCTTACTTTAGGCACAGCAAAACAACAGGTAAAATGGTTTTATGCCTGACTGTTTGGGATGAACCATAACTCCTTTACTAAAACTGCATGGTAGATGGGAGACTGTATTGGACAGGGAACTTTCGGATCTGGAATGGGGCAGAATTTTAGCATATCCCAAGAAGGTCTCCCGCAACACAAGGTTGAAATACACGTAATTTAATTATGTACACATGACCTACCTGACAACCCATAGACTCGGAACTGCCTATGGCCATGGAGTACGTAGCTGCCCAATGTGTAATTATAGCAATGCTGACTTTGAACACATGACCTAGGCCTGTACCACATTGTGCTGGTCTGGGATGAAGTATTGATGGTTGCAGGCGAGGCGCTAGGGCATACACATGACTCCATGGGTGAAGTTTGTCTGCTGAGGCTTCTTCACCGACCACCCAAATGGAAGGTGGGAAATAATTTTCTGGATCTTGCATTAGCTCTGGCTAGGAGGAGGATAGCAATGGCCTGGAAGTCCATAGTCGGGCCCATGATAGGGGCCTGGAAATGAGTTATTACTGATGATTGGGCAGGAGCTGAGGGACGGGTCTTGGTTAGAGAAGAGTCAAAGGGGCTGAGGCGACGTCCTATAGCAAAGCACTGGAGGCAGATCCTCGAGGCCTGGGAAAACCCTGAACAAGATCTTAGTGATGAGGAGGAAAGTGGAGATGGGGCTCGGTCAGGTGAAAACTGCAATCCAGTAGTTGGGTACCCTAATATGAGTGAGGACTCCTGAGGAAAAATTTGAGAATAAGGAGGATACCGGAGGAGGGAGTTGTAGTATCTATGCAATTGAACGGAGACTGGGTGATACTTTCCCCCTATAGTCTCCCTCATGCTTGCCCAGGTTACCGAGAAAATAGCATAGTGGCCATCACCCAGGTAGGCAGAGACTAGGATACACTGTCCGCTCCCCCTGTATGCTGCACACCCCAGTTTTTTTTCTTTTTCACATTATTGTACTATTTAGACCACCCTGCTTAAGTATGTTAATAGTTGTTTCCTATTATACATAACATAAGAGACAATCCCCAAGAGGCCCCTTTCAAAGCTGGGTCAGAGACTCTTGAAAGTCAGAATCTATATATGGATTGAGTAGTGCTTTGCACCGACACATTCTTCAATGGCGGCTCTACAAGCACAGATTATTGCTATTATACTACCCAACAGGATACTTGTGTTTGTAGCGTGTTTGGAGGTATGTGATCATGCCTGGGTGTACCCTCTTATTAATATGCTATGCTGTATTCTAGACAGTTTCTTGTGCAATGCTATAATGTGGTATATCTGACTGCTATTACACTAAATGCCAATAAAAATATGTTTGGAAAAAAAACTCAATTATGTGATACATTCCAGATCAATCTGTTGCAGCGTAACTGAGCTTTGTTGTTATATTTACGAAAGTCCTTCCGCAATCATACATTTAAACTTCTTTCAGTAAATTTCAACCAGTCATTGTAATTAATCCTGTTTGTATGTCCTCAGGACGGTTCACACTAGGAAAACAACGAGGGAGAGTCTCACTGATTTTACATGATAGATTTAGAATTGACCAGTTTCAACAAGATGATCAATCTTCCTTGTTTTTATACGGAGAGTCCGCCCATGCCAGCACTATGTGCCATTCACAGGAAAACATATTTTTTAATAACAACCAAACATGGGAGGCACCCGTTAGTTATGGCTAAATTGGATCTCAACGTGAGAGAAATAAAATGTATTTCATTTTTTGGTATGACGGTAACCATAAACCACTTTTTTTAACAGTGACCCATTCACTAGTCGATTCAGAACAAGCCCCAATGTGCCTTAAGTCAGTCCCTTCTTTATTATTTTGTCTCACTAAGAATTGCATCTCTGTGTTTTCTGTGACATTGAGTCCACATAGAAGGGCGCATACAGAAAGCCTGTGTTGGGTCAACCAAGCCTGTGTAACGTTCTGGCTGAACTTTTTAATTTTCGTTGTTAAAGAATTACTGGTGCTTGAGAGGGCCACCTGCAAGTTCTGTGCAGGGCCCCCTCAAACAGGAGCTCTCCGGTTTGGGGACTGTGCTGATGGGGGCCCTCTGGAGCTTTCCCCCGCACCACGGGTTCTGCGGGGGCCTATGTTACGTCAGTGCTGGCGCTACAGCAGAAGGAATTACTAGAGCCACATCCGATTTATACCAAGACTTTTAGATAGATAGTAGTGCAGATTGTGCAGTGTCACTATTTGAGCATTTGATCTAGAACAGTCTATCATGTTTACTTACTAGCGCTAATACCAAAGTAACTAATCGAAATATGAGAAAGAGAAGGTGACCACCGCGTTTGCAGAGATCTTTTGGATAAGCGCTGTATTGTGGCTCGCGCTTATTTTTAAATCACCCAATTCTGTATTTGTGTTTATTCTTGCTTTCATTCCCCCTAATTTTAATCTGCTGCTGCGACCCCCGCTGGCCCTCACCGCACATAATATTGAGTGAATCCACCGCTATTTTGCGGGTCCGGGCTCCGGGGCTCCTGGGTCACGTGACGACGCCATCTTGGGAAGGCTGTTCCCTTCCTTTGCTTGGGGGTTAGCGCGCTAGCGCTTCTCACCGCCACTCGCCTACTTAAGGTGAGCTTTGACACGGGGTCAGCCTGGAGAAGGTGACCACCGCGTTTGCAGAGATCTTTTGGATAAGCGCTGTATTGTGGCTCGCGCTTATTTTTAAATCACCCAATTCTGTATTTGTGTTTATTCTTGCTTTCATTCCCCCTAATTTTAATCTGCTGCTGCGACCCCCCCTGGCCCTCACCGCACATAATATTGAGTGAATCCACCGCTATTTTGCGGGTCCGGGCTCCGGGGCTCCTGGGTCACGTGACAACGCCATCTTGGGAAGGCTGTTCCCTTCCTTTGTTTGGGGGTTAGCGCGCTAGCGCTTCTCACCGCCACTCGCCTACTTAAGGTGAGCTTTGACACAGGGTCAGCCTGGAGAAGGTGACCACCGCGTTTGCAGAGATCTTTTGGATAAGCGTTGTATTGTGGCTCGCGCTTATTTTTAAATCACCCAATTCTGTATTTGTGTTTATTCTTGCTTTCATTCCCCCTAATTTTAATCTGCTGCTGTGACCCCCCCTGGCCCTCACCGCACATAATATTGAGTGAATCCACCGCTATTTTGCGGGTCCGGGCTCCGGGGCTCCTGGGTCACGTGACGACGCCATCTTGGGAAGGCTGTTCCCTTCCTTTGCTTGGGGGTTAGCGCGCTAGCGCTTCTCACCACCACTCGCCTACTTAAGGTGAGCTTTGACACGGGGTCAGCCTGGAGAAGGTGACCACCGCGTTTGCAGAGATCTTTTGGATAAGCGCTGTATTGTGGCTCGCGCTTATTTTTAAATCACCCAATTCTGTATTTGTGTTTATTCTTGCTTTCATTCCCCCTAATTTTAATCTGCTGCTGCGACCCCCCCTGGCCCTCACCGCACATAATATTGAGTGAATCCACCGCTGTTTTGCAGGTCCGGGCTCCGGGGCTCCTGGGTCACGTGACGACGCCATCTTGGGAAGGCTGTTCCCTTCCTTTGCTTGGGGGTTAGCGCGCTAGCGCTTCTCACCGCCACTCGCCTACTTAAAGCTCGCCTGGAGCGAAGCGGTCACGCGTAGCGGTCATGCCTTCCCTACGCCTGAGTCTCGCCAGAGTCCTGCCTGTCTGCGCCCGTCAGCGCTAAGGCAGGGCTAGGGCAGGGCACTCTGGCTCTCCCAGGATGATATCTGCTGGAGACCTGCGTCTACTGCGCTGTGTGGTAAGTGGCTGCCATCATGGCGCCCTGGATCCTCTTAGTGGCCCTTACCAGTGTCCCACCTGTTCCTTCAAACTTCCGAAACCGCTGCCTATCTTGAGTCTCCAATCAATAGCTCCTATGGTCCATATGCCAGATCCTGCTCGGGGCTTTGTTACCCGTCCTACTCTCAAAATTTTCCACCTGAATGTGAGATCACTGGCTTGTCATTCTCAAGAAGTATTCTCTCTGATCACTGATGAGAACCCGGATATCTTCTTCTTCACCGAAACCTGGTTGCATGACCAATCTACGGCTGTCATAAACTTAGCCCTCCCAGTGGGATACACCATGCACTCGCACCACCGTAATGCTAGAGGCGGAGGCATTGCGGTTGCGGTAAAAACTTGCTATCCGTGCACCTGGAATCCTACCATCATAGCAGGATGCGAGAGCGCGCATTTCAACATCACAGTAAATCCCCACTTCACTTTTTCGGGACTACTAATCTATAGGCCTCCCGGTCCCGAGGGCGCTTTCCGTCTCAGCCTCCTAGAGGTGGTCTCCTCCCTAGTCATGAAAACAGCTAATTTCACGATCATTGGAGACCTTAACCTGCACATGGATGCCCCACTCTCCAACACGGTCTATAGCCTCCTAGCTGATCTCGAAGTTTTCCAATTAATCCAACTGGTAGAACTATCAACTCATACTGGCGGACACTTGCTAGACCCCTTCCTGACGAATATCTCCACCAATATCTCAGTGCTCCAGCCCAAGCCTATGGCCTGGACCGATCATTATCTGATCGAGATGCATATCACCACTATCATCCCTCCCCCTGATATTCTTAAACGTCCCTGGAGAAACCTGAATTTAGAGCACTTTCACCATCTTTTGATGAAGCACCACCCTCAACCCCCCAAGGAAGTCTCCCTTGGCTATGATAGCTTCTGTAAGTGGTTAGACCACTCACTAGATACTCTTATACCTGCCAGGTGGAGTAAGACCAGATCAAGTCCCCCCAGCCCTTGGTACGACGAATTCCTTAAGATGCTTAAATCTTCTTGTAAAAAAGCGGAACGTGCTTGGCGCAGAACCTATGATGCTGACCTTAAATCAGCCTATAGGACCTGCACCAGAATGTACCATCGGGCCATATGCACAGCCAGGGCAGCCTTTTACTCTCAGGAGATAAAGAATAGTACGAATTCTACCAAGGTTATCTTTAGGGTGTGCAAGGACCTCACTAGTAAAAAGACCGCTACTACTTTTACAGCTTCCATGGCACATTGTGAGGATTTGGCCTCGTTCTTTGTTGAAAAGGTGAAGGCCATCTACAGGTCATTCTCTCAGCCCTCCATCAGTGAGAATACCAGCGCTCCTTTGGCTTCTAAACTTTTACTAGCCATTCTAAGTCCCACTCAAGAGGAGTTCAAAGCTTTGACGATTAAAGTCAAATCCGGGTCACCGGATGACCCTATGAGACCCACTCAATTTCGGGAACTCGCCGAGTGTTGCTACCCGGCTATGCATAGTCTCATTGATCTCTCCTTTAGCACCGGCAGTGTTCCCACTGCTTGGAAGCAGGCTACCATTATACCGATTCTTAAAAAACCTTCCCTTGACCCTACAAAATCAGAGCACTACCGACCCATCTCCCTTCTCCCTTGGATGGCCAAATTAGCCGAAGCTCACGCGAACCGTATTCTCTCTTCTCACCTGCAGGAAGCTAACATTCTGGACAATTCCCAGAATGGATTCCGAGCGGGCCACAGCACTGAGACTGCTCTCTTGGTTGTGGTGGAACATATCAGGAAAATTCTGGACCAGGGTCAGACGGCGGCACTGATCCTATTGGATCTTAGTGCCGCCTTTGACACGGTCTCCCATCAGATCCTTTTACAGCGTCTTGCGGAGGCAGGAGTTGGAGAGATGGCACTTGAATGGTTTCGCTCCTTTCTCATGGATCGAACCTTCAAAGTATCTTCACCGCCCTATGTCTCTGCCCCTCGCCCCATTCTCCAGGGTGTCCCGCAGGGTTCGGCTCTCAGCCCTACCCTATTTAATTTGTATGTTCAGCCGCTGGCGGAGGTAGCCCACAGTTTTGGTCTCACCATGGTGTCATACGCCGATGACACGCAGCTGGCGGTGGCACTCAATGGTGATTCCAATATGAATGCCTCTACCTTTCAGTCAGCTCTTAAGGCAGTGGCAGGTTGGATGGCGAACAATCGACTCCAACTCAATGCCACTAAGACCGAGGTTATCATCTTTGGCAGGGAAAGTGGGCTATGGGGAGACCATTGGTGGCCATCTGAGTTGGGTCCTGTTCCCATTCCTGTAGCTGAAGTCAGAAATCTCGGGGTGTGGCTTGACGACAAACGTTCTTTCACTCCCCACACAAAACGTGTAGCTGGTATCTGTTTCGGCGCCCTGCAGTGCCTTCGGCCCATTTTCAAATTTTTTGATGCGGATACCAGACAGATTATAGTTCAAGCCCTGGTTCTCACCAGATTGGACTATGCCAGCTCTCTGTTCTTGGGCGTGAATCAGGCAGAACTAGCTCGCCTTCAGCGGGTTCAAAATGCGGCGGCCAGGATGCTGGTCGGCCTTCCTAAGTTTGTCTCTGCTCGTCGTACCATCCAAGATCTCCACTGGCTACCAGTAGGTCAAAGAATTAAGTTTAAAGCTCTTTGCTTAACTTTTAAAATTCTTAAGTTAGCCTCCCTTCCTATTCTCACCCAGACAATCCTTCACTATGCCCCTTCCAGAGCCCTCCGATCTGCAGGGTCTAATCTAGCCATTGTTCCACGCTTCAAAAAAGCAAGAATGGGTGGACGTTCCTTTTCGGTGCTGGCGGCAACTCTTTGGAACTCTTTGCCTGCCTCACTTCGCTCCATCCCAGACCTGCTCCCTTTTAGGAAGTCATTAAAAACCTTCCTATTTTCCACAGCTTAGTCTCATTCCCATCTGGTTATCTCTGCTGTGTTGTGTTTTTTCATCTCCAAAAGCGCCGGGACGCCTCTTGGCTGCGGCATCTGTGCGCTATATAAAATAAAATAACATAACATAACATAACAAGACCTGAATCCGTCTGTTCCTGCAGTTGCACTCATTCTGTTGATGTGAATAATGTAATGAATTATAGTTTTTGTTACTTTTAGGTTGTAGTCATAAACTTGATGAGTTATGGGGAACGTAGTTAATAAGAATATACATTTTCCACTTCTTTTCGAAGACAAAGCATTAATAGAAGATTCATTCTTCCATTTTTAGGTCGAGCCTACAGTGCATGCGCTGTCTGCAAGACCTGCTGTACTCGATAATACCAGTTGTTTCCCACCTCCTGCTCACTATTGGTTCAGTTGACTGTCAGTCTTCTTTGGTACCTCCTAACTGGTTTAAGCCGTGATACCTCACTTCCTCATTTCCCGAGAGGAGCACCAGTCAAATACACATTCCTTACGCTGTGATCGCATATTTGTTGTTTGGGGGAACTCTTTTGTAATTGTTTGTGCTCGTGACATGCCTGTTTAGCTTCAGTGCCCTTTGCCCTTGTTTAATCTTATTTTGTATGTTCATCTTCAGTCCCTTCAACTTGTATAGTCTTATTTCTTCCCATCTGCATTATTTTATTTGATTTCTCCCAAACTTTTTTTTTGTTGTATGTAGGAGAGCCAACGTCAAGACTCGAACCCGGTTCGCCAAACCCCTAATATGCAGCTCTGTAGGTTATGCCACCCCCTCGCAGACGCTAACTTGTTTGTTCAGGCTACACCTCTACAAACGTGCCACACTGGTGAAAGGGCCACGCAGGGAGTCAACGTTGCTGCAGTGGATCAGCTTGTAACTGCTCATGAGAGGCCCTATCCTCCGGAGCAGTCCTCTGTTCTCTGGCATGCCCCTTCCCAGGACAGCTCCATATGCCTCCGCCATTAAAATCAACGAAGTGAAGAGCAGTGTACAGGGCTGGTGGGCAGGAGACCGCTTGAGAGGTGAGGAGACATGTTCTGCTGCAGTAGAGGAGTGTGAGGGGCATAGTGTTTTCATTTAGCTTTGTTGCTGTGTCCTTTATATACATTCTCCGTTGCTGGTATTCTTTCTTTACCTGTGGTCGAAGTGGGGTAAAAAGAAGTAGGGGAACTGTGAGTGGAGAATCAGAGGGCGGGAATAACCCGAGAACTGGATCAGTGGGCGGAGTCAGAGGTGTGGCCAGAATGCGCAAAACATTCCAATTTTTAGTATTTGTTTGACATTTCACTGACCAGTTACAGCTTATTATGTTATTTAATTCAATGAATGGATACACATAATTATTTAAGGTTTAATATAAGTTACTGACATTAAAATACAATCACAAAGTGGGATATGTTTCCAATCACAGAATGTCCCAAATACGCTTAAAAGTGGAAGCACAAACCATTTGTCTCTGGTCCATGGAGTTTCTGTCATCAGCACTTCTCCCTTTTTCCACAAGAGCAGTTCAAACATAAATGGGAAAAATATCCTAGTTGGCAAAAGTTTTCTAAATAATTATGGCTCTGCATATTTGCAACATAATACAACATCTGCTACATAATCTGACAATTTTAACTAATAAATTGTTTGCAGCTCAAACGGATCAAAAGTTACAAAAAAAATGTGACTTGTGTTTGCGAAGAGGACGGCCCTTTGCAAAGGTTGACTGATCACCTTTCTCACTGCTGCATTTGTGTTACACTGGTACTAATAAGGCAAAATCTTTCCAGAGACTGTTAGCATGTATAAAAATGTCAAAATAATAAAGTTTCAGAAAATATACTGCATTATGTTGCAGCCTTTTTTTGCTGCATAATCTAGTCAACAATGCAACATAATTTTGTCTTCTTTTGCTGCATAATTCCTGTGGCCCCAAAGCAGGCAGCATGTCTTAAAAGTGCTTGAGCATGAAGCAGAGAAATGTGAAGTTAGCGAACATAGTTTGGTGTGCGTGTAAATCCTGCTTTGCCAATCCCTGATGAGTTGCAGCTACTACTGCTGAAACAAGGCCAATGGAGGTACCAATGGGTGAGGCGGACTGGCCTCAAGGGCAGGGCCGGCTTTAGCGCTGGTGGCGCCCTGTGCAACATTGTTTGTTGGTGCCCCCCAAGGACCACCTCCGCCATGGACTCCCTCAATTCCACCCTTTAACAGTGCCCTGAATGTCTCCATAACTACACTCTCTCTCAGATGCAGTTAATTTGATTCACAGCGCCACTCATACCAGTGTAGGGTTTCAGAGCACTTTACATCACACACACTACACCAGGGGTCTCCAACCTTTTTTGTAGTGAGAGCTACTTCTGGTCAGTGAAAATCGTCGTGAGCTACTTAAGGCCAAGCAACTCGCGCATTTTTTTGAGAGACGCCGCACGCCCAGTTTCATTGACTTTAAGCCTAATTTCTTAGCAACCCTTACTGTTGTTTGAACAAAAGGGGCCACACTCCCTCTTTTGAAGTGACAGACAGCCGTAGGTTGTGCTACCTGAAGCAAAAGCTTGTCTTGCTTGGAAGCATTCCTGGAAAGTATAACAAGCTATGTGGGATACAAGCCTAAGATCTCCTTTTGTAATCCTTGATCAACTTGTTCACACACTGCAAAAGTTAAACCTCAACATATATATTCCTTACCAAATGTGATTTATTGAAGTCTAGCTTAGATGTGCAGTCACTAGTTTTCAAAAGAGAGACTCATTTAGTAAGAACCTCAATTATTTCCCCATCACCACATACTCTTTGTTTTGTAAAGTTTTGGAACCTGAGATCTGGGCGGGTAAGAGCCCCTCCCCCACCGGTGGCCATCAGGAGGAAGAAACGACAATCATTACCTACATTAAAAGGTATAAAATCCAAAGCAGCACACAGCGGACATAGTCTGAATGGCACCTGGAAGTTTGTAAAGTTTAAAAAAGCACTGATAAAATTCAATTTTCTAAAAGACACTTGTGATGCTGGTTTTCTTCAACAGAAGGCTGTGAGGGCTTACCAACACTCATCATATCAGAAGTGATGGCGAGAAGCCCGGGTGCTAAATAACTTGGGCATGGAGACCATGCAATTGAGTCCAGAACTGTTTGAGGACAGCAGCCAATTGTGAATTAACTAATCACATCCCTCTGTTTTCTCCCACGTCCCCATCTTCCCTTTCCCCTAGCAAACTCAACATGTCAGTTCCTCCACCAGTTGAGGTCTTTAAGGCCCCTACACCTCGGGTAAACAACAACAGCGTCTTGAATTTGCTCAGCAGCTGGTGAACACTTGTGCCTCCCCAAGTCCTCAAGAAAGTCTTTACCTTGACTCTGGGCAAATAGCTCAAAAAGAGGCCATATTCACCAGGTGTGCGTTCAAAAATACAGGCAATACAGGTAACACAAAACTGAGAGAGACTTGGAATCTGGGCTCTGCACACAAAATGGACTAGACTAGACCAAGTTGTTACTGGCACTCAGAACTAAAGGTACACAAGGTTGCAGATATACCACAAGAAAAGTATGAGCCTTTTTCCAGTGTCAGAGACTATGGTAGTACATGAATGTAATCAAAATATTTCTCAACTCAGGGGTGAAGTAGTTTGCTTTCTGAGCTCTGGAACAATCTCGGATGTGGCACAAAGTCTTACATTTACAGATCTCTTACCCGAGCAGTCTACCCTGAATCAAATACAATCTGCAAAAACCCTGTGCAAAGTTCGGACAACATTGTACCATCCTGCCCAATTGTTGTAAAAGCCCCTATTGGATGATAGAAACAGTAAGCTTGCTATTACAAATTAATTCTGGGAATCTATAATGAAAATATCACAGCTCACTGTGGATGCTTAAATCATTTTAAATATAATTTTCCTTTAATTTATTATGAATGTGGATGACGGTATGCTACAGAGTACAGACCTTTTGCAGAGAAATGTTGTGTTAATATTCATGCAATATCCATAAAAAAGTTTCCTTTGATCGAAACACATCACATATTATAAATGCGACAGCATTACAGAGACTATTTGCAGTAAGTGAGCTGCTGCTGTGTCAAATATTGAAAACACACATCCCTATCCCTGAATATTGGATATAAACACATGCATAATTTGGACGAGCGTGCATGTGCTCTGTCAATGACCTGGCCACAGAGGGTATGAAAGAGTTAAAATTGGATCATAAAATCGTAGCTTTCTGAAGAGAGGAACAATTACGTCGTTTCCAGGAGTGCAGATTTAACGTGTGCCTTCAGTAAAGGAAACTGAAACTTGGCAAAACACTGCTGTCCTGTTTATAACCAAGAACTGGAAAGCGGGAGAAAAAGATATTTCGAGTCTTTCAAGAGCCTGTGGCATATCATCAGCTAAGGTTAGATAACGCACATCGCAGAAAAATGCATTATTATGCTGTTTACTGGCCAGGCCAGTGCTTACCATTTGATCTGCTAATGAAAATTATTCCAGGCAGAAAAAGCCGGGTGGTGGGGTCCGTAGCAGTTCAATACTGCTTGCGCCACCTGCATGCTAGCAGGCTTTCCGGGACTTGCTGCTCCACTCCGACCCACCTGGTGCTTGCTCTGGCACATGTCTTGACTTGCACAATCAAGACTGCGGTGCCAGTCTGTGAAAGGCAGGTGGCGTGGAGCAATAGCGTCATCATCTTTGCCCTGCCCACCCCAGCTAAGCTCAAATAGGCCAATCTGAGCAGCTGGTTTTGGTGATGGCAGGCAACAGCAATGAAAAAAGGCCTAAGAACACTAAATGATGAGAACAGGCTACACAATTGAGATGCAAGTCGCGAGCTACTCATGGGGGTTTGGCGAGCTACCGGTAGCTCGCGATCGACCGGTTGGAGACCCCTGCACTACACAGAGACAATCAATAATACGTGTGTAAATCACTGTATAGGAAATGTTACAGAAGACAAAGGGCCACCTAAAGTCAGCTCCCGGTGGGAATACACCGGTCGCACCGCCCTAGAACTGGCACCTCTCAAGGGTCCTGTGACTTCGCGCCAGGGTGTGCTGCTTCATAAGCCTGCCCGCAACACTAGAGGTGAACTTCAGTGTGGATTGGAGGGGACAGGCCTCCAAGGTTAACCCACACTTGCCTCCACTAGGGTAAACCTGCTGGTGCTAAGACACCAGGGCTTCTATGGTCTTGCGGGGCCTTCTTAGGACTAGCATGGGAATGTGATCCCTCAGGAGAGTGGTCTGGTGGACTGGTCATGAAGGCAGAATCTGGTTCCCCAATTCCAGTTCGGCAGCTCTGACCATAGTGCCACATCCTCTCCCCCACTGAACACCATACTGACCCACTGAGAGAAACTTGCATGGCCTTCAACTACAACCCAGTTGTGTCCAGCTATAAATACCTGGATGTGACTCAGTGCAAATTACGCACTGGACAAGAGCAATATGCTGCCTAAAAAACGTAACAACATCCTGAAAAAAGTAAACACTCATAGGGAATGGAAGATTAAGTTAAGCATGTGAAATGTAAGCAGGAGCATGGTTAACTTAATGCATTTACACTCACTATTCAGAAATCAGTGAGTGATTGTGCCTGAAAAGTTAAGGGCATGACTACATTGCCCGGAAGGGTCCCGCTTCAATGGCCATTGCTTATGTCCTTACATACGCAAGCAGTATGGTAAAAAAGACCACATCCATGAACACCTAGCCACGGTACGCATTTTGGGGCAGATTTACAAGCCCCTTGCGCCACTTGTGCATCACTTTTCCCATGTTAAAAGTGACACAAAAGTGGCACAAGGGGCTTGTAAATCTGCCCCTTTGTTTTCCCATCCAGCCATAAATCCGGCATTGCTGTATCTCCAGGAATGGTGCACATCCTCATTCAGGGAAAACAATGCTTTTTCAACGAAAAGATAAAACAAAAGTAGCGCTTCACCGGGAAACTCAACCTGGCCGCTTTGTGAACACTGTCATGCTTTATTTAGTTTTTTCTTTATTTTTCATATTTTGAACCTTTTATTTCTCTACGTCCTGAAGCTGTAGTCTGGAACAGACTAATGCCAGAAAAAGACAACACTTGCAGCAAAAGTATTTTTCTTTTTTGGATCCATTTCACAGGGGAAGAAATACACGAAAGGAGGAAAGAGAGGATGAGAACCCTTTCTTGAAGTCACGGTTTTCAAGGGGAACAAAGGGAGGGGGGGATCAGCTGCCAGCGACGGAGCAGAAGTGGACACTGTCCTGGCCTTCTCTGGCAAGAAAGAAAAGACTTAGGGTCATATCAACAACAACCGGCGATATTTATCGCTAAGCGCACGTAGCGCTAGGATAATTATCGCCGGCTAGCGTGGATTTTTATCGCTGAGATAGCGTGCTATTAGCAACACTTATCTCAAAAGCGATACAAATCCTAGCGCTAACTGCCTAACGTGAGATTATCGCTGGAAACCCAGCGATAATCTCACGAAATGTGGCGTTAGCTTGTTGATAGGGACTCACAAACTTAGCCATGATATCCTCCTTCTATAGGATATCATGGCTAAGTCAGTCCTGAAGCAGGCGTAAGGAAAGTAGCGATAACAGGCGAATATTGCTACTTTTCCTGCTGCTATGCTTCATAGTGTGGGGCTTGATGATAGGAGAAATGTCGCTTAGCGACATTTCTCCTGTCATGTCAGGTCAGGAACGCCCAGTTTGCATCTCATTAGAGATGCAAAGCTGGGCGTTAAGATTTCGTACACTAAAGCAAGGTTTGACGCGTTAGCGTGACCTTGCTAATTAGGCGATAAAATTATCGCTGCTTTTCGGACGATTTCTGCCGTCCTGGGACGCATTACTAAAACGAGAAAAGTAGGGGCACGGGATCTAATGAATTATAGAAGTAGGGGCACGCCGTGCCCTGCCGATCCCGCCCACTTCGACCACTGTTCTTTACCGAGTCTCCGGTCGCCTCGCTTCATGTTTGCCATAAATCACCTCATCTTCCCCTGGCATCCCCCACCACCTCCTGCAAGTCACTGCTGCTCCGACAGAAGAAATCAGATCGTATGTGCCCCATTTGAATCCTAAATCATGTACAGAAAATACAATTTGAAAGATTGTTGTAAATTGCACCCTTTTGGAAGTGCTGCTGCAGAAGGAAAGAGGCAGACGCCATTGTAAAATGCATATTTGCAGGTCCTGTTTCAACGTCATCCAATGCCAGGCACATAAGCACCTCCCTTTTGCAGTCTGTATTTTAGCAGTACCAATCTAACAGACAGAAGGGAGTGTGGCTGAGCGGTCTAAGCCGCAGTTTCCAATGATTAGGCACCACCTTCTGACTTATTAATTAAATGCTGTTTAACAGTGCAGTAGCCCAGTCGCCATCTTATTGTCTGTTATGTAGCGCAGTGAAATGTTAAACTCCGTCTTTCTTTACAGAGCATTTAATGCTATTTGCCACCTGCATAATCAAGTCATAAGAATAGGCGCAAATTACTAGTAGGGTACACTAAAGCAGGGCTGCCACTCTCTATATCAGGCAGAACAAGCTAATCTCAGCAGAACTGCTAGTGGCCTAATGGGCAGTATTTCCACTTCTTAGCTGGGCAGTCATATTTTACTTGCGATAATGGGACAATTTTTTACCGTGTTGTGTTGTAAATGTGTCTGTAAGAGCACTTGTCAGCATGGCTATTTTGTATTTAATGGGCTTAATCTGCACTCCTCAAGAGGATCACTGTGCTTTCAGTGGGACAGTTGCAGCTCTTCCCAGCAGGCAATGCCATTCTATAAAGAGAGGCTTTTAAAACAACTAAGCATTGTTACTATTGTTTTAGTGGAGCATTACTATAAGTTATGTTATAGTTTAAATAGAACAGTAGGAGCACTTTTTAAAATGCATGCTAAATATGTAACAAGACAGTATCATAACTTAGTCAGCCTCCAATCTACCCACTACCTGAATCCACTCCAACCCACTCCAACCTATTCCACCCCACACCACTCTACGACACTTCACTCTCACACTGCACTTTACAACACTCTCTGCCACTGAATGCTACTCATCTCTATGGCACTCTATCCACCCCACCCTACTCCACTCTATGACAGTCTACTTCACCAAATTCTGTATGTGACACTCTACTTCTCCCACTCCACTCTAGGACACTGGCAACTGCCACATAGCAACAATTCAGATAAATACACTCCACATCATGCCACATAATTCCAATCAGTATAATTTCACTGAACATCACACAGTTCCACGCAACACAATTCCACTCCACTCATTTCTATTCCACACCACATAATTCAGCAAAAAATTACACAATGCAACTCAGACACTTTTACACAACACACCACATAAATCCAATCTATACTACAACGTACCACATCATGCCACAAAATTCAACACATCACATAATTAAATTCCACAACATACCACTGCACAACACAAAATACCATTACACATATTTACACTCCATAAAACACAATCTCACTCCATATATTTGTAACTACACTCAAAACCACATACTTACTATCCACATAATCCCAATGCACACCATGCCACATAATTCCACTACATACATCCACTCCACATGACACAATTGCACAACAAACAATAAGACTCTCATATGGTTGCCTTCAGGTCTCCAAGCACAGTTTTATACCATACATTTTCACATTTTCCAAGCCGTAAACCTATGCTATCCTCTTATTTGCATTTCTTCTGCTTACACAGGTGCTCCCTCTTTATAAGTCTGTAGTCTGCTATTCCCTTTCTCTCTTTCTCACACACTTTCTGCTCCTCTGTCCAGAGTTCATTCACCACTTCCTGCACAAACTACCTATCCATCTCTATCCTCCTTTCAAACTATACTCTGCAGCTCTCACCCATGTCTATTCACCATGCCACATATTTGCTCTACACAAATACGCTTCACACCGTACAATTCCACAACTAACAATTCCAACATAACCCACACAATTTCACTCCACAAGACATACACCCACAACTCTCCAAACCAAAACACATAGTTAAAAGACATTGTCATTTACAATGCCTATCGCTCTAACTCCTACAAATGCATGACCTATTGCATTGCAAATGCTTGTTATTTGTCGTTGTGGCCCAAATGGATAACGTGACAAGTTCTTAGGAAAAAATACTTTTCATTCCCAAACTGATAATTCATTCTTTCTGAATATGTATGTGGCCTCACTACGTTATATTAGTATTACAGGCCATCTTGGACAGCATATGGTTATTTTTTCTTTCCATGGTTATTACAAGGCAAGGTAGTAAAGCTGCTGCACATATCTGGCCATGATACAGAGGCTGTGGTGAATAGAATTTGTTGAATGTATGAATGGAAATGGCACAGGTGTCTAAAGAGTCATAACTTTGATTTCTTCTACTGACTTGCTTCATACTGCTGCGAGGAGGCAGACGTTCCACGCGGTAAGAGTTGGTGGCAGCTACTCCCCGCTGGGCGCCGAGCACGAACATTCTGTTAATGTAACTCGCTTTTCAGAGGCTAATAATTGTTTTAAATGCACATTGTGCAGTGACACTGAGCTGAAGCTCGCTTTTTTTAAATAATTGAAACTGTTGTTGTGTATATGTTGTTTTTAGATTCACCCTGAAAATAAGAGCACATACTTGCACTCACCAGTGATATTCTTTGTGAGCCGTGGACTGTTTCCGCGTAGTTTAGAGGCAACCGGCATCCTAGCCAATCGCGGTTGTCGAGGGCGGGACAGGGGCGGCACCTGACGGAGTGTCGAGCGGTTAGCGCTCTAGACCTCCGCTTCCTGGAGAGTATTTAGCCACTCGGAGGCCCCCAGCGCGCAGCGATGGCGCGCAGGGTAGGCGCCTTTGACTGCCGGGCCAGGCCGGGTCACGGGGCAGGAAACGCTAGTCCGGGTAAGATCACTGTGGATCAGTTAAGGTCTATGCGCCCAAGTAGCAATAGTAAATGCTCTGTCCTAAAGCCTTCCCTAACGGGTATACAAGTATGTCCTCACTGTACATTTGCTCTTACAAATGTTCAGCCCTACCCAGAGGTATCACACAAACCTAAGCCATCAACTCAAACCTCTGTTTTAAATTCTCGCACATTCACATTCTACACTGTGAATTGTAGATCACTGCCTCAACATAAAGCTGATATCTACCACCTCCTAGCTGAAGAAAAACCTTGTGCGCTATTTCTAACAGAGACCTGGTTGCAAGATGGTGCAGGTCCTGATGTAGCCGCTGCCTTACCCTCTAACTATGCCATTGTTAGAGTAGACAGAGATAAACAAGTAGGAGGGGGCATCGCTGTGATCTTTAACAGGGATTTTAATTGTGATTTTGAAACAGTAAACATTCCTGGATGTGAAGCAGCTTTTTTTAAAATTTCATTGAATCCAAATTTTATGTTTTCTGGATTTCTAATTTATCGTCCTCCGGGAAACAGCAGTGGTTGGGCTGCGAACTTGGCTAATTTCATTTCGCCTTACTTTCTGAATGCCCAAAACTTGACCATACTGGGGGACTTAAATCTTCATTTGGATGACAAATCTAATAGCATAGCTGTTAACCTGTTAGAGGACTTTAATACTTTGAATATGTCTCTACGAAATGAGGGTCCCACTCATAAAGCTGGGCATCTGTTAGACCCCATTATTTCTAGTGTACAGGAGCTAAAATGGTTGAAAACAGACCCTATTTGTTGGTCGGACCATTTTTTGAACGCTTTTTAGTATTACTCTTGAACAATTTAATTCGCCAGGCTCTGCTTGCCCTCCAATTTTTATGAGAAATTGGAAAAAGCTAGATCTAACTGAGTTACAGAACGCGTTACAGGCATCCCTCCCTGTTCTGGGTGCTGATATGGAAAGAAATGCGCTGGAAGCCCACACTTGGCTAGAGAGAGCAGTTGACATCTGTCTGCCCGCTACCAGGTGTAGAGGGAATGTCCATCGTCCCCCGGCCCCCTGGTATACGGAAGCACTGAAACTAGAAAAAACCAAGTGTAAGGGACTTGAGAGGAAATGGCGCAAACAGTATGATCCTCTTAAAAAGGAAGCATATCGTAAGGCCAGAAACCTCTATCACACGGCCTGTGCTAGAGCTAAAGCATCCTATGTAACAGAGACCATTAATACTGCTGCCAATAAAGCACGGACCCTTTTTAACACAGTTAAAGAATTAGCCGGAGCTAATTCTATGGCAGTTGCACGTCCCCTGACCCCTCAAAAATGTCAAGACCTTGCCACATATTTTGTGGAAAAGATCGAGACTATTCTTGCCAACATTAATGTTCCGGTGAGGGATGACAGGAAAGTTCCTCCCTTAGAAAGCCTACCAGGAAACCGGCTTGTCTCCTGGCCATCCATCTCCCTGGACACCTTGAAATCTTTAGCCACCTCTATCAAGTCGGGCTCTCCATGTGACCCTCTCCCAATTAATATTCTGAGCCAACTGGACGACAGTGCTTTGGGGATTATTGCCGAGACACTAAACGCCTCCATTCATCTGGCAACCGTCCCAGCGTCCTGGAAGCACGCCATGGTCAGCCCTCTGCTGAAAAAGCCGTCAGCTGATCCAGAGGTACTGGCCAACTATCGTCCGATTTCCCTGCTGCCAGCATTCTCAAAAATACTGGAGAAGCACATCCATGGTGTACTTTCAACTTACACAGAGAATAACAACCTACTCCATTTTTCCCAATCGGGTTTTAGGGCAGGCCACTCCACCGAATCTGCCCTCCTGGGAGTCACGGAGAAGATCAGGGGACTTTTGGACGACGGGCAAACGGTTGCTCTTGTTCTGCTTGATTTAAGCGCAGCCTTCGACACCATCTCACACAACAGACTGCTTGTCAGGATGAGTGAGGATGGTGTCGGAGGGGCAGCGCTGGACTGGATTAGATCTTACTTGAGCAACAGGACGTTTCAGATCTCGTCCTCACAGGCCCAGTCGGACATTTTTCTGTCACCCCACGGTGTGCCTCAGGGCTCAATTTTGAGCCCGCTATTTTTCAATCTGTATCTCCGCCCCCTCGCCGACTTGGCAGAGCGGGTAGGTCTAGAACTTATGACCTATGCGGACGATTCGCAGATTATTTTTTCCCTTACTAACTCGGAATCTTCATCCCCCTCTGTGCTGAAACTAGGCCTTCAGGAAATTTTCAGCTGGATGTCTACGAACCAGCTAAAGCTCAATGGGGAGAAGACAGAGATTCTTCTCCTGGGGAAAAATAAAGATCTGTGGCAGGATACCCATTGGCCACCATCTTTGGGCGCCTTCCCCACCCCGGCTACCCAAGCTAGAAATTTGGGGGTGTGCATTGATGATTCATTATCAATGAAACAGCAGGCCAACAAAGTGGCTGGTGTCTGCTTCACGATCCTTAAATGGCTGCGGAAGATTATCTGGATGCTGCCTGTGGATACCCAGAAGACCGTAGTCAATGCATTAATTACATCTAGGCTTGACTACGGTAACATCTTATACCTGGGTTCCAATCTAGCCGTGATCAGGAGATTGCAGCTGGTCCAGAACTCCGCAGCCAGGTTGCTGTGCAAGATTCCTAGGACAGCAAGGATCTCGAAGCATCTGAGGAACCTGCATTGGTTGAGGGTAGAGAACCGAGTTCGGTTCAAAGCCTTGACATACATGTTCAAGATTAGGGCAGGAACTGCACCAAAATACCTGCAAAAATTGGTTAGGCCCCATGTTCCTACACGCAATCTCCGTTCTTCAAATGGAGCAAATTTCGTGGTTCCCAGGTTCAAACTGGCCCGAATGGGGGGGAAATCTTTCTCCCATCTGGGACCAGTTCTTTGGAATTCCCTCCCCTTAGCCTTACGGAAGGAGGAGAATTTTGCCAGTTTTAAGAAAAACGTTAAAACTTGGCTTTTTAATAAATAATTGTGGTCCTTGACAGTTACTGCCTCTATGTTTTTGACCTCTTAGCCCTGGCGCCGGGAAACCCTTTGTGGGTATCTGTGCGCATTACAAATGCAAAAATAAATAAATAAATACAATTCCTGCAGCAAATCAGAGAAGTGGTATTCCCACATTACCTCCTCATATCGTCCCAGTCCTCATTAATGAGCTTTTCCCTCAGACGTAGTGCGTGGTACCACCTTAAAATCTAAAAACATTGCTGGTCTAGGCTTTGGTTCTACAGAACCCGTAGCCCGGCACTTTGATACAATTTGTAGTGACGGAGCCACGCGGCCCGTCCACGCACGCCACATGCATTCACGCACCCCAAGGGTGGGGTCGCCCAAGGGTATAAATAAAAGGGGCGCTTGACCGCTTGGGGTCTTGGCCCAGTAACATAGCACAGTGTCAGAGTATATCATTTTGCAATTATAAATTAATGCGGCCTACCTTGTGTATCCTGGGTATCCTGGTGTGACCAGATACCACACTGGCGACGAGGCGGGTCCCACCCATGCCTCTGCCGTGCTCACTGTGCCTGATTCTGTGCTGTGGCCGCTGCATGCGCTGCCAACGGAGCAGCCCCGCGCAGCATCTGCGGCCTGCCTGCTGGCCCGGCACACCACCACGGCGAGTGCCCTCCCCCCGAAGCAGCTGCCACCTGGTGGGGGAGGTCACACCATCGTGCACCTCGTCAAGCAGGTGCCCACCCCGCGTTGCCCAATTCCCCGCCCTGATGCCTGAGCTGTATGGTGCCTGCGGCGGAAGGAGAAGACGGAACAGGTTGCGGTCCTCAGAAGGTGAGCCCGGCCCTGTTTGCTACGCGCCGGTGTGTGCGCCAGTCACGCTGCTCCCACACTGGTGTGGTCGACCATACGCATTGATCCCTGCGAGGCATGCTGCGTGCCACGCTCCTGCAGTCCCGCGGTGGAGCTCACAGCCGGCAGGCACAAGAAGAGCCTTCCCAACCCAACGCGCGGAGTGTGTCCCTATCCCGCTCGCACACTCGTCTCCTGCCCGTCAGTGCCCTCACATGCTCCAAAGCCTGCCAGCCTCTGCACGGTCAGTGAACTGGAAAAAAAAAATGCATCACACCACAAAGTGTACAGGGATCCATTGAAAGAAAAAAAAGCCACAGACAAATGCAAGAAGGCACATACCTGCTCAGCACGGCTCCTGCATCAGTCCGTCACCTGCCTGCATAGCGCTCCACTTGTCTGCCTGGCTCAGTCACCTGCGAGCACACGGAAAAAAAGGCACTCTTTAAACTATGACAGTGGTGGCACTTGAAACATAGGCCCATGCTCTGCACCTGCATACTTGGTGTCAACCCACCTCGCCTGTCCTGACACACGAGCCTGCCCACGCTAACGGCACATCATGAGCACGCCGAACCCTGCTGAGGGAGGGAATACGCTGGCAGTGCAGCCCCCACCGCCTTGCAGGCTGCCGGGCCAGATCATCCTCAGCCCGGTCAGGCCATGGCCGCCCCCCTGCCGCTGTTCAGTGAACTGTCTGACCCCGCCACCGCCGCGGCCCACTGGAAGTCCTGGATTGGCCGCCTGGATCACTACTTTGTGGGTGTGCGGGAGACCAGCTCACCTTCATAGGGAAAATTAAAGCAGGACGACGAGCTGTGCTAAGCCAGTGTGTCTTTCCCATTATAATGATTATTAATGAGATTTTCCTTAAGGAGGCCAATAAAAGAGAGTAATTTTAGCCTAATAGTTAAGGCTCTCATTAATATTTTTCTTTAAAATAACCTATAGCACGCCTGTTTCAAAAACATGTCTTTTTTGTTGAGCGGGCTAGCTATGAATAGCTAGCTCATTGGTCATATTAACCCCTTCCATGCCCATGACGGAACGGTTCCGTCATGAGCATCGGTTGCGCTGTGCTCATGACGGAACCGTTCCGTCATGGGCCCGCCCGCGCTCGAACCCTTCAGCACCGCGGGGGAATTCCCGCAGCGCTGAAGGGGTTAAGGTGAAATGTGTTATTTTATATATCTTTTTATGCTATTCCCAGTAAGGATTATTTCTTGTGGACTATATTTAAGTTACTTGGTGCTTCTGCTCCTGAGAGAAGGCCTTCTCTGTTAAAAAAATAAATAGCCGGTGTTAGAAGGGCGACCTCCGGGGAGTTAGGTGGTGTCGGACTGACCACCCCGAGAGGCACCGTTCCGTTAGGAAGTAGCCGAGCGCCGCTGAGAAGCCTCCTGGGCGAGGTCCTTCTCCTAGGATCATACAGCCAAGTAATCCCCCCCACCACAAAGGGACACAACAAGGGTATCAAATCTTACAAGTCTTTATCGGTTGCAAAAGGCAGGTTTCTGTGGCAATATTTACAGGTGGATCGAGGGATCCCAAAGAGTCTCAGGGTCGTTCAGGGACGGGGTAGCGGGACAGTCTCAGTACCAGCCTGGTACGGGAGCACCCTGCGCTCAGCTCTCAATCCTCGAGCTGGGGTGGTTCCGGGAGCCGGGACGTCATCCGCAGGGCTCGGAGGGTTGGCTCGATGAGGTTGAGCCGCGACGAGGTCAGCAGGGCTCCGATGGTTACTTCTACGAGGTTGAGCCGCGACGAGGTCAGCAGGGCTCCGATGGTCACTCCTTCGAGGTCGAGCCGCGACGAGGTCAGCAGGGCTCCGATGGTTACTCCCTCGAGGTTGAGCCGCGACGAGGTCAGCAGGGCTCCGATGTTTACTCCTTCGAGGTTGAGCCGCGATGAGGTCAGCAGGGCTCGAGTTCCGCGTTTCAGGCAATGAGTCTCTCTCCGTAGGGTCAGCCGCGATCCGATCAGCAGGGCTCTCGACTCCAGGATACAACTACTGTTCTGGTTGTGGGTTGCCCCAGATATATGGCTGGAGCCCTTTGATGTCCGGACCCTCGCGCCGGGGGGGCCGGAGGGGCCGGGATGAGAGAGTCCAGACACCCAGCGGGGGGTGGAGCCATCGCCCAGGGAGGCCGGAGGGCGATCGGGCCCAAGCGTCGGGGGCCGGCAGGAGGCCCCATCGAAACTCCCCTCCTCCGGGATCTGTGGAGTGGCCACTCGACCCCCTTGGGTCGGGTCTTGGCGCCTCGATGTCGGGGCTTCGCGGGGACCGAGGCCCGGGCAGGCCGCGTCGCGAAGGCTGATGCGGGTAGCGGGGTACAATCTCGGGGGGCTTCGAAGGGTTGGGGTTGCCCCTGTTTGGACTGGTAGGAGGGTTCGGGACCACGCCACGCGGCCGGGTCCAACAGGCGTCCCCCCCAGCAGAAGGCAGGGAGAGTCACCCATCTTCTTGGGTGTTCTCCTCGCCGAGGCGGAAGAAGCGAGATAGGCCGTCGGCGTTGGCGTGGTCGTTGCCGGGCCGATGGTCTACAGTGAAGTCCATCCCCTGCAGAGAGATGGACCATCGCAACAACTTCGGGTTCTCGCCTCTCATCTGCATTAACCACCGCAAGGGCCGGAGGTCGGTTTGGACCCGGAAGGGGGTGCCCAAGAGGTAGGGCCGGAGCTTCTTGAGGGCCCACACCACGGCGAAGGCCTCCCGTTCAATAGTGCTCCATCTTTGCTCCCGGGGCAGCAGGCGCTGGCTGATGAAGGCCACTGGCTGGTCAATCCCCTCAGAGTTCACTTAGGACAAGACAGCCCCGACTCCGTATTCCGAGGCATCAGTCTGTACCACAAACTCTTTGCTGTAGTCGGGAGCTTGTAGCACGGGGGAGGTACACATGGCTTTCTTGAGGGTCTCGAAGGCCGTCTGACAGAGGGGCGTCCAGTGCACCCTCTTTGGTTGTTTCTTTGAGGTGAGCTCCGTGAGGGGGCCCACAATGCTTCCGTAGTTCTTTATGAACCGCCGGTAATAGCCCGTGAGTCCCAGGAAGGCCCTTACAGCGGTTTGGGTGGCTGGGGGCTCCCAGGCCATGATGGCGTCGATCTTTGGCTGGAGGGGAGCCACCTGGCCGCTCCCCACTTGATGTCCCAGATAGGTTACGGATCCTTGGCCTATCTGACATTTGCTGGCTTTTATTGTGAGCCCGGCCCTTTGGAGGGCGGTCAGAACCTCCCAGAGGTGCCTCAGGTGTTCGGCCCAGTGGCAGCTGAACACCGCAATATCGTCCAGGTAGGCGGCGCTGAACGCTTCTAGGCCGGCCAGTACTTTGTTCACTAGTCTTTGGAAGGTCGCCGGGGCATTCTTCATGCCGAAGGGCATCACTCGGAAGTGGTAGTGGCCATCGGGGGTGGAGAAAGCAGAACGCTCTTGGGCGCCCGGGGTGAGCCTGATCTGCCAGTACCCGGCGGTGAGGTCAAAGGTGCTAAGGTAGCGGGCTGCTCCCAGGCGGTCGATCAGTTCATCTGCCCGAGGAATGGGATGGGCATCGGTTTTGGTGACGGCATTTAATCCCCGATAGTCCACGCAAAACCGGAGCTCAGGGGTGGTGCCCGAGGCGGGCGCTTTCGGCACCAGGACTACAGGGCTGGCCCAGGGACTGTCGGAGGGCTCGATGACCCCCAGGGCCAACATCTTGGAGACCTCGGTGTGGATGCAGGCCCGCACCCGGTCGGGGACTCGGTAAGCTCGGTGTCGCATGGGGGGACTGTCCCTGGTGTCGATGTCGTGGACGCACCATCGGGTGACTCCGGGAGTGAGGGAGAAGAGAGCAGCGAAGTAATGCAGCAGTCCTTGACACTCTTGGCGCTGTTCTGCAGTCAGGGTGGCGGAGAGGATGACTCCTTCTACGGAGCCATCTTTTCGGAAGTTCTCAGGAGGTCGGGTAGGGGCTCGGAGTCGTCCTCGGCCCCATCGTCCGTAGCCATCAGCAGGCTAAGTTCCGTTCGGGCAAAGTGGGGTTTGAGCCTGTTGGCGTGGAGGACCCGGAGGGGGTTCCTCGGGGACTCCATGTCGACCAGGTAGGTGACGGGGCTCTTTTTCTCTACCACCTTGAAGGGCCCGGTCCATTTGTCCTGGAGAGCACAGGGGTCAACGGGTGACATGACCCAAACCTGCTGGCCTGGCTCGAACTCGATGGAGGAGGCGTTCTGGTCATACCAGCGTTTCATTTCCTCCTGGCTGGCCTCGAGGTTGGCTTCGGCCAGTTCCCTGAATTTCCGGGTTTAATTTCGCAGGGTCGGGAGGTACCGGTAGACGTCGGGCGGAGCATCCTGGATGGTAGTCTCCCAGCCTTCTTTGACCAGGCTGAGGGGGCCCCGGACAGGGTGTCCGTACAAGAGTTCGAAGGGGCTGAACCCCAGAGATTTCCGCGGGATAGGCAAACAGGAGGCAGGGCAGCAGGACGTCCCATTTGCGTCTGAGGGGCTCCTCCAGGCCCTTGATCATTCCTTTCAGTGTCCGGTTAAAGCGTTCGACTAGTCCATTCCCCTGGGTGTGGTATGGGGTGGTGAATTTGTAGGTGACCCCGCATTGTTGCCACAGGGACCGCATATACTTTGAGATGAAGTTCGTGCCTCGGTCGCTCACATCCTCCCGGGGGAACCCCACTCTGGAGAAGATTCCCATGAAGGCCCGGCCCACTACGGGGGCCGTGACTGTTCTGAGAGGGATGGCCTCAGGGTATCGGGTGGCGGGATCGACCAGGACGAGGATGAAGCGATGTCCTTGGGAGGTTCGGGGGTCCAGGGGCCCCACGATGTAGATCCCCACCCGCTCAAACGGGGTGTTTACTATTGGAAAGGGCTGGAGCGGGGCTTTGACTTTTCCCCCACTCTTCCCGCTGGCTTGGCAGGTCGGGCAGGTGCGGCAATGGTTGTCCACGTCCTTCTGCATTCGGGGCCAGTAGAAGTGGGTCACCAGGCGGCTGTAGGTTTTGTCTTGCCCCAGGTGTCCGGCGAGGGGCACATCATGCGCCAGATTGAGGAGGAAGTCTCGGAATCGGAGGGGGACCACCAGCACCCGGCTGGCCCCCAGTTCTGCGGTCTTCTGCTCGCTGTAGAGGAGGTCATTGTCCCAATAGACCCAGTGGGTCCCTGTTTGTTCTCCGGTGGCCTGGGCGGCTGCTTGCTGTCGGGTCCCTTCGAGGTAGGGGCAGGTTTTCTGTTCTTGGCGGAACTGCTCCCTGGTGGGGCCACCTTCTTGGCGCCATTGGGCGAGTTCGGGTAGGTCGCCGAGCGCGGCAACCTTGTCCGGGGGGACTTCTGGCGGCCCGGACTGAGCGTCGGCTTCTTCTTCGACGGAGGGGGGTGGCGGTTCGGGCCACTCCGGCTCTTCGGGGGGGAGCAGGTGTGCTCGGCTGGATGGCCCGGGCGGTCGTGGACCGGGTGGTTGCGCAAACCCACTCGGGAAGTCCCAGCATTCCCAGATGCGCTCGACGTGAGCCCAGGGGGAACTTTCCAGGTCGTTCCCAGGAGGCAGTCTACGGGGGCGTCATCGCGGACGGTCACCTTCAGCATGCCCGACACTCCCCCCCACTCGAAGGGAATCCGGGCCATCTGGCACAAGCTCTCGGTGTTGTCTGCCGACAGGACGGGGCACAGTACATTAGGCAGGATCTGTTCGGGGGTCACCAAGTGGCAGCGGACGGCTTTCACGGTGGCTCCGGTGTCGCGGAGGGCTTCGGCCCGGCGTTCATTAATGGTGACCCACTGTTGATACTTCTGGGTGTTGCTCGGGATGGGAGCCCGGGGCACCATTTCCCGGCTGCCCATGCATACCAAAAGTCATTGTGGCGGATTCCCATTCGGTGGCCTCTGCGTCGTCGTTCTCTTCATCGTCTCCCCCTTCGCCCAGGGCCGCGGCCACCAACTGGCGGGGGGGTGGCCCGGTGGTCCCTGCTCGTCGGTTCACGGGGTAGGTCGGGTCACTGGCATATTGCCCTGGCTGTTGGCAGTTGTAGCACGTTACCGTCGGTCGAGGCCCGGGTCGGGCTAGGGGGGCCCCTCTTCGGGGACGTGCGGTTCGGGGGTGGTCCCCGGGGAGGACGCCGGGGCGGCCCTGCTGGAAAGTCTCTGTTCCGGTTCGCTCCCCCTCCTCCGCTGCGCTGGCGGGGGGGCCCCGTGGTGTTCCGTTGGTACTCCCCCATCGAGTTCCGAGGGACCCGGGTGTTCACCCATCGATCGGCCTCGGCGGCGAGCTTCCGCGGCTCGGTCAGCTTGCTGTTGAGGAGGTGCTGTCTCAGCTCGATAAAGCAGTTGTTGGAGAGGTGCTCCCATACAATGAGGTCGAACAGCTGTTCGTATGAGGTGACTCTCCTGCCCTTGATCCACCCTTCCAGGGCTCTGCTGAAAAAGTCTACGTACTCCACCCAGGTGGTGCCGGGGAGCTTCCCGCAGTCCCGGAAGCGCTGGCGGTACATCTCTGAGGTGAGACCATAGCGAGTGAGCAGGGCCTCCTTCATATGGTCATAAGAGGTCATCACTGCGTCTGGGAGCTGTAGCAGGGTGTCTCTGCCTTCGCTGAGGAACCGTCCCCATAGGCCGGCACCCCAATCTTTCCGGGGTACCCGATGGGCGGTCATGGCTACCTCGTAGGCCTTGAACCATTGTTGGATGTCGTCGTTCTTGTAGTACTCTTTGACGACATCCTTGGGGATATGTACCTTTGCCTCGGCCGTCGGAGGGGTGTCCCTGTTTCCGGGGGTGCCGGTCTCTCTATTTTTGGACTTAATTTCAAGTTCTTTAAGGCCCCGCTCATGCTCGAGGGTTAGCCTCCTCTCTTTTAGTTCTAGGTGCCGCTTTTTCTCCTCTATTTCTTCTTGCAACCGCAGTTGCTCTAGGGCCAATTTTTTTTCTGCTAGTAGGAGTTCGCCGTCCAGGCGGAGGCGGGCGAGCTCTAACTCGTGGGTCCGGACCCTCTCCCGTTCTCGCATCTCTTCTGGGGAGAAGCCGGTCTCCATGTTAGTTCTTCTCCCATCTGCTGGGGCTGCGGCTGGTTGCTGGTGCACGCTTGGCACCGGGTTCTCTTCGGTTTGGGGGGAAGCCGCTTCGGGCTCTACCCAGGCCCTTAGGGCTTTTTGCAGGTCTTCCTTTGTGTTTAATCCGGTGGTCGCGATGCCTTTGTCTTTACAAAACTGTTTTAGTTCCTTATGGGTATATTCCTCCAACCGTTCTTGTTGGAACTCCGCGGTTGGGGTTGTCTCTTGGTTGCTCATAGTTACTCTGTGTCTGGGTAGGTAGTGGGCGAATTACTCGCTGTACAATTTGCGTCGGGCTTGGATCGCACCGCTGGCCACCAATGTTAGAAGGGCGACCTCCGGGGAGTTAGGTGGTGTCGGACTGACCACCCCAAGAGGCACCGTTCCGTTAGGAAGTAGCCGAGCGCCGCTGAGAAGCCTCCTGGGCGAGGTCCTTCTCCTAGGATCGTGCAGCCAAGTAATCCCCCCCACCACAAAGGGACACAACAAGGGTATCAAATCTTACAAGTCTTTATCGGTTGCAAAAGGCAGGTTTCTGTGGCAATATTTACAGGTGGATCGAGGGATCCCAAAGAGTCTCAGGGTCGTTCAGGGACGGGGTAGCGGGACAGTCTCAGTACCAGCCTGGTACGGGAGCACCCTGCGCTCAGCTCTCAATCCTCGAGCTGGGGGGGTTCCGGGAGCCGGGACGTCGTCCGCAGGGCTCGGAGGGTTGCCTCGATGAGGTCGAGCCGCGACGAGGTCAGCAGGGCTCCGATGGTTACTTCTGCGAGGTTGAGCCGCGACGAGGTCAGCAGGGCTCCGATGGTTACTCCCTCGAGGTTGGGCCGCGACGAGGTCAGCAGGGCTCCGATGGTTACTCCTTCGAGGTTGAGCCGCGACGAGGTCAGCAGGGCTCGAGTTCCACGTTTCAGGCAATGAGTCTCTCTCCGTAGGGTCAGCCGCGATCCGATCAGCAGGGCTCTCGACTCTAGGATACAACTACTGTTCTGGTTGTGGGTTGCCCCAGATATATGGCTGGATCCCTTTGATGTCCGGACCATCGCGCCGGGGGGGCCGGAGGGGCCGGGATGAGAGAGTCCAGACACCCAGCGGGGGGTGGAGCCATCGCCCAGGGAGGCCGGAGGGCGATCGGGCCCAAGCGTCGGGGGCCGGCGGGAAGCCCCATCGAAACTCCCCTCCTCCGGGATCTGTGGAGTGGCCACTCGACCCCCTTAGGTCGGGTCTTGGCGCCTCGATGTCGGGGCTTCGCGGGGACCGAGGCCCGGGCGGGCCGCGTCGCGAAGGCTGATGCGGGTAGCGGGGTAAAATCTCGGGGGGCTTTGAAGGGTTGGGGTTGCCCCTGTTTGGACTGGTAGGAGGGTTCGGGACCAGGACACGCGGCCGGGTCCAACAGCCGGTATATTTAAAACCACCAACTCTCGTGATTTCACGAGTGAGATTTGGTTCAGGAAAGAGAAGGGATTCTGCAAATGCATCAATTGCAGTGTTCACCTACCACAGAAAAGGAAGGTATAAAGGTGGTTCCCAAATAGAGGCATATGGAGGAGGACCCTGCTGTTGAGCTTGTGGGACAAGAGGAAGCCATCAGAAAGCCAAATCCATCCCCACACGATCTACGGCCCATGAAAAAGCAGTGACACCTGCTTTCAAGAATCTCTTTGTAAGCAGTCCAGATCGGATGTATGACGTTACAACGCATGCTATTACAACGCATACCTTTACAACGCATTTTTTGCAACGCAAGTACTACTACAACGCATTACTTTACAACGAATACTCTTACAACGCAAAACCTATAAAATTAATGAAAAGTGCTGTTACAACGAAATCAATTACAACGCATACCATTACAACGCAATTTTTTTTTTTTTTAAATTAAAAGTACAATAAAATCTGGCACGGGATGCAGGGAAAGTAGGGGTTTTAGGGTGGGGAAGTGTATTAAAATGTAGAGCAAAACTGAACGTAAATCTACTGAAACGCATTACCCAATTAATACTCGAGTATTAAAATTAATACTCGAGTATTAAAATTAATACTCAAAATCCCCCATAAAATTCAGTTTTCACACATTTCAAAGTTTTACAAAAATGACGAAAATTTAAATTACAGTACATACACATTTTTAACATAATTACATCGGAAAGTAAGTTATCAAAGTAAAACATAAGACACATACACATAGGCGCCATTTTAACCATCTCACTTGTAAAACTTGTCCTACCACAGTTTCTATGTAAACAATACCAAAAGACATGTTCCAAAATGGATGCCAAAACGGAGCAAATGAATGAAAACAATACTTTTGTAAAAGCATTTTTAAATTATCATTTTCCACATTAAAACAAAGTATGTAAAAAAACACAACGAACGCAGTTTTTAAAAAAATTAATAGTGACACAGAGTAAAACTTATAAATACCAGGAAGACACAATTTTGCACTCAGTTGATTATCAACTACCAGAGAGACCAGACGTGAAAAGCTGACCCTCTGTCACCTCCACTGCGACCTCCTCAGAGAGAGCACGGAATTCTTTCGTAAAAGCATTCCAATAGAGCAACTACTAGTAAGTCATTACAATATTTTTAAACGTTGGTTTTGCGTAAAATATATTTTCTTAACCAAGAAATAATTTAAATAAAATTCATAATAATAACTTTTAAAATGAACTGTTTCTAATTTATTATTACTAAAAATATACACCAACTTAAAACAAGTATTTTATTTTCCAAAAACAGAAACTCGGAATATATTGTGATTCTACAATTGGTGTACCTAATTTAGCATCACCACCACGTTATCGACTGACATATACAATTGTGAAGGTAAATGTAATTTTTTTGTAATTGTTTTACTTGTAAAATATATTTTAAAAAATTAGCTAAAGTGATGTATGGCTAAGGTGTTTTTTTTTTTAACCTCAATCTCACTACATCATAAACGAAAAAATACCATGATGCAGGTGTAACAATTACTAATAAGACTTCAGTTGGGTACTACATCTGAAAAAGCGATTCATATTACTAGGGTAACTATTTCTATTCAAAGTCCTAGAATGTTCACCATTACAGTAATTTAGTGATAGTATCGGAGTAACCTTTTTTTTTTTTGTGAAAAATGCATTAAATGTGTAATATGTTTACTTTCACCAATTGTTACTCATACTCATTTGTCATATATGATATTGTTTAAAAATTGTATTTTTTTCCCAACCAACGTTGGCTAAGGAACATTAATTTATTAAACTTTTTTTTTTCCAGAGTACATCTGTACCAAAAAAATAACTTTATCCTGCTACAAGCATTACCTTAAAGGCACGAAAACAAACAACAACTGAAAAAGGTATGTTACCTTTTCAGTATTATTTTTTCTATACATTTTTAATCCTTCCTTTCGCAATTATTACTCCTCTAAAGTACCTAATTATAAAAATAATGGATAGTTTAGAGTAACAATATACTATTCCTACTCCAGGAAGGTGCAACATTTGGGAGATTTTTTTATGGTGTAGGGGTACATATGTCTATTTCAACTACAGGAAGGTGCATTGGTTAGTACAGTGTCATGTAGTATTAGTTATATTGTATGTCATTATTAATTTAAAGATTCTCAGATTTTACATTTCAAACCAACGTTAATTTTTTTATTTTCCTCTTTTTTTTCAAAAGTCAACAATTTGAATCGTTGCAGAAAGCTTCTTTACATCACATACGTTAAATCTTGAGCCAACAGACCAAATCATCTTCAGAAGCCTCACCCAGAAAAGCAAATTCTACAAAACAAGGTATTGATTTTCAGCATGGTTTCTTAACCTTTAATATATTAGACTAGCCATCTCATTGCTAATGTTGAAAAAAAAAACAATTTAATTATGGTTACATTTGCAGAATTCAGAATTTTATTTCATGACTAAAGGTTGGTGTAGCATTAGGGAAAATGTTATCTACTACAACTTATAACAAATATACAATTTTAAAAAAATTATTGTAAAATCGCATTTCTCAACATCGTTCAGTTTTCTCATTCTTTTCTTTTTTCACTTTTCCAGACATTTATTTTTCCATTAGAAATCCAATCACCACATAAGTGTGTACTCCAGCCTACACGCCATTCCCACTTAAGAAGAGTCAGCAAGAAAAGCAAATTCGAAAGAAAAAGGTATTTTTATCCAACATTCTAAGGTGCAGCAGTTGTAAAAATGTACCATGCTGTAGGGGTAACAATTACTATTCTAACTCCAGGAAGGTGCAGCAGTAGAGAAACAGATGGATGGTGTAGGGGTAACAATTTACTATTCTAACTCCAGGAAGGTGCATCAGTAGGGAAAGTGTTGGATGGTGTAGTGGTAACAATTTACTATTCTAACTCCAGGAAGGTGCATCAGTAGGGAAAGTGTTTGATGGTGTAGGGGTGCAATTTACTATTCTAACTCCAGGAAGGTGCAGCAGTAGGGAAAGTGTTGGATGATGTAGGGGTGCAATTTACTATTCTAACTCCAGGAAGGTGCAGTAGTAGGGAAAGTGTTGGATGGTGTAGGGGTGCAATTTACTATTCTAACTCCAGGAAGGTGCAGCAGTAGGGAAAGTGTCGGATGGTGTAGGGGTAACAATTTACTATTCTAACTCCAGGAAGGTGCATCAGTAGGGAAAGTGTTGGATGGTGTAGGGGTGCAATTTACTATTCTAACTCCAGGAAGGTGCAGTAGTAGGGAAAGTGTTGGATGGTGTAGGGGTGCAATTTACTATTCTAACTCCAGGAAGGTGCAGTAGTAGGGAAAGTGTTGGATGATGTAGGGGTGCAATTTACTATTCTAACTCCAGGAAGGTGCAGTAGTAGGGAAAGTGTTGGATGATGTAGGGGTGCAATTTACTATTCTAACTCCAGGAAGGTGCATCAGTAGGGAAAGTGTCGGATGGTGTAGGGGTAACAATTTACTATTCTAACTCCAAGAAGGTGCATCAGTAGGGAAAGTGTTGGATGGTGTAGGGGTGCAATTTACTATTCTAACTCCAGGAAGGTGCAGTAGTAGGGAAAGTGTTGGATGATGTAGGGGTGCAATTTACTATTCTAACTCCAGGAAGGTGCATCAGTAGGGAAAGTGTTGGATGATGTAGGGGTGCAATTTACTATTCTAACTCCAGGAAGGTGCAGCAGTAGGGAAAGTGTTGGATGGTGTAGGGGTAACAATTTAGTATTCCAACTCCAGGAAGGTGCAGTAGTAGGGAAAGTGTTGGATGGTGTAGGGGTGCAATTTACTATTCTAACTCCAGGAAGGTGCATCAGTAGGGAAAGTGTTGGATGATGTAGGGGTGCAATTTACTATTCTAACTCCAGGAAGGTGCAGTAGTAGGGAAAGTGTTGGATGGTGTAGGGGTGCAATTTACTATTCTAACTCCAGGAAGGTGCATCAGTAGGGAAAGTGTTGGATGGTGTAGGGGTGCAATTTACTATTCTAACTCCAGGAAGGTGCAGCAGTAGGGAAAGTGTTGGATGATGTAGGGGTGCAATTTACTATTCTAACTCCAGGAAGGTGCAGCAGTAGGGAAAGTGTTGGATGGTGTAGGGGTAACAATTTACTATTCTAACTCCAGGAAGGTGCATCAGTAGGGAAAGTGTTGGATGGTGTAGGGGTGCAATTTACTATTCTAACTCCAGGAAGGTGCAGCAGTAGGGAAAGTGTTGGATGATGTAGGGGTGCAATTTACTATTCTAACTCCAGGAAGGTGCATCAGTAGGGAAAGTGTTGGATGGTGTAGGGGTAACAATTTACTTTTCTAACTCCAGGAAGGTGCATCAGTAGGGAAAGTGTTGGATGATGTAGGGGTGCAATTTACTATTCTAACTCCAGGAAGGTGCAGTAGTAGGGAAAGTGTTGGATGGTGTAGGGGTAACAATTTACTATTCTAACTCCAGGAAGGTGCATCAGTAGGGAAAGTGTTGGATGGTGTAGGGGTGCAATTTACTATTCTAACTCCAGGAAGGTGCATCAGTAGGGAAAGTGTTGGATGGTGTAGGGGTGCAATTTACTATTCTAACTCCAGGAAGGTGCAGCAGTAGGAAAAGTGTTGGATGCTGTAGGGGTTCAATTTAGTATTGTAACTCCTGGAAGGTGCAGCAGTAGTGAAAGTAATGGATGGTGTAAATGTTATGTTTTAGATATTTCATAATTTTATTCAGGCTAATTTTTTTGTCTTCTCTCCTCTTTTCAGATAATGTCTAGCCTGGGAGCTGCCAACTTTATTAAATCCAGGAAGGGCAAAAATTTATTAAACCATGGTGGATACATATATAGTAAGGAAAGAATAAGTTTAACTAGAAATCATTGGAGGTGTGTGCAATACTACACTACCCATTGCAGTGGCAGAGCGGTTACTGTTGATAATTTGGTTGTGAAAACCACAGAACATAACCACTCTGCCTCTGCAATGGATGTAGAAATTAGAGAAACAATAAACGAGATGAAAGCAATTGCAAGCACCTCCAATGATTCTACAGGATCAATTTTAAGAGAGGTTGCACAGCATGTCCCCAGTCATGTTGCTAGTAACATGCCTATAATACCTAATTTGAGAAGAATTATTCAGAGACAAAAGCAGGCAAGTAACATTCAATTATCTACACCACATACTTTCTCTGACATTAGAATTCCTCATGATCTTTCTATTTCTTTTTCTGATGAACCTTTCCTTCTGCATGACAACGAAAACCCTCAGAAACGTATTCTAATTTTTAGTACCCCACGTAACCTTGCTAAGTTAGAAAGTAGTGAAATTTGGATGATGGATGGGACGTTTAAAAGTACACCCCATCCTTTCACTCAAATTTACACTATACATGCTAAAATTAACAATAGTGTAATTCCCTTAGTTTATAGTTTGCTACCTGATAAGACTTCTGCAACATACACTGAACTTTTATCAGTGATTAAAAGTAAAACAACTTCAAGTCCTCGAAAAATAATTATTGATTTTGAATTGAGCATGATCAATGTGATCACTAAAACGTACACGGATACCCAAATTCAGGGATGTTTTTTCCATTTTTCGCAGGCATTTTGGCGTAAATTACAGAAAACATCCCTAGTTGCAGATTATTCTCGGGATAGCAAACTACAATTTGAACTAAAAAAATTAACTGCACTTTGTTTTGTTCCTCCCGATAGTGTGGACGAGTACTACACTGCAATTATAGAATCTGTTTATTACACGAGTAACGAAGAAAAATTGGCACCCATTCTAAATTATTTTGAGGACACATGGATTGGACACCTAAGCAGATCGGGTCGCAGGAGGAAGCCACGATTCCATGTGGAGTGGTGGAACTGCTACACGAGTTGTTTAGAGGGAGAAGCAAAAACAAACAATGCCATTGAGGGATGGCATAACTCCTTCAACCATACAATTGGCAAACCACATCCTAACTTCTACTCATTTTTGGAAACTTTGAAGAAGGAGCAAAGTTTCCAAGAAATGAGAATAGCACAAACACTCGCAGGTAGTCTAAACCCACGAGTAACAGTCAAAACAAGGGAAATGTCTGAGAGACTATTGGCAATTCTACAACAATTTTCGTTGTGTGTGGCTATAGACTACCTGGAAAATCTTTCTAACATTCCTTTTTAAAATAATGTAATAACTTACTTTCCTGCTTTGCTTTAAATTTTACTAATTTTCAAATTACAATTGGCATACAATGTTTTTTTCTAAAATATTTTTCAAACAAACAAGTCGGGTCCTTTTTTTTAAAACAAATCTTCATTTCAAACAAAAACTACCAATGTCTACAAATTTACTGTCCCATAGTATTTGAACTATTGTTCTACATCGGAACTCCATTAATATAATTACCGAAAATTTTCAATTTAATTACCGTCAAAACAAATCACCAAAACCGAAACATATGTAAATTCTACAATTCAAACCATAATCCGAAATGCACTTTGCAGCTTAATCATCATTTTTATAACAATCGTTAATTTCCAAAATTTGAAAGTACGCAACTTTTTTGCACTTAGAAATGAAGATCGACATTACTTTTGTTACTTCCTAAATAAACAAATCAACTTTCTGAACAGTAACTTTTAATTTTTTAACAGTTACATACTTTTTCTAACTAAATAAATAACTTTTAGCGACCCGACATAGGCATACATTAATGACATTAATGTGGACATGTTTAAAAACATTTAAGTAATCAATTAGTTTTCCCGCAACCTCCCCTTATTCTTTCCTCACTATATATGTATCCCTTTTAAAGGTTTATTCTACAATTACAAATGAAAATATTTCCTACCTGGCCGCAGATCAGCTTCCTGCTGCTTCCTCCTCCGATGCTCTGCAAAATGGCGCATTACGTCGACGCTCACGTCATAACGTCATCGCGTGCATCTAAATTTATAACGGACTACTTTATTTAACTAATCTGTAAATAAATGTTTATAAATGTTAATAAAATATTTATATTTAGTTTTAAAAATGTTACTTACATTGCAAAATTCATTAAAAATATGGTTTATTTTTTCATGATTTTTCTATAAATAAAAATTTTGAAAACATTAATTGTTTGCTGTTATTATTTTTTAAATAGTTATTTAAACTTCAAAATTGTAACTAATTAAATGTTAATTTACTAAATATGTTCCTTACCTCGACTCTATTGTCTTTTCCCTTCTAAACTTTCTCTTTCTTCACTTTCTGATCCTTCTTTTCTTGTTCCGCGGGTTGTATATTCTGAAGCTGCCAAAATAAATAAAGGACAAAGACGCTCATAGACTTCAATGGAAAAGCGTGGGAATTTTTTTTAAAAAGTAAGTAATTGTTTTCTTTTTTTTTTTTTAAACTATTATTGTTTTTAAAATGCATTTATTATTACTCTTTTAATATTTAAATTATTATTATATTTTTAAATTTTTTTAATAAATTTCTCTAATTTTTTTAATAAATAATCCAAAAGTACTCTTCCTTTTTTATTATAAAATTTACTTTATTTTTGGAACTTATAAATACTCTAGTATTAATATATCTGATTACTTTAAGTTTTGAAAAATACTCTAGTATTAATATTTTTAGAAAGTACTCACAAATTTTAATTAAATTAAATTTAAAATATGCTGTTTCTTAATTTAAAGAAACAAATGAACTAAATTAATTTTAGAAATACACTTTAATATTTAAAAAATACTCAAGTCTTAAAATTTAGTTACTCACTCTTATTTATTTTAATTTAAATATTAAATACTCTTTTTATTTAGAATAATTCTCAATTATTAATTTAACTTTAAAAATTCACACTATTCACTGTAATATGTATAAAATTAAATATAAAAAAAATCATTCTATTTTGACAAATACTCAAGTATTAATTTAACTATCCAACAAAACATTTCTAGTAGACAAAATACTCAAGTATTAAGTATCAAGTATTAATATTTTAATACTCAAGTATTAATTTAACTATCCAACAAAACATTTCTACTAGACAAAATACTCAAGTATTAATATTAAAATACTCAAGTATTAATTTAACTATCCAACAAAACATTTCTACTAGACAAAATACTCAAGTATTAATATTTTGTTAAACTACTCACTTTTTATCAATTACAATTTTTTTAAAAAAAAAAAGTTATACGATATATATTTATTTAAATTAAAATACCAACATAAAAAAATGCGTTGTAATAGTATGTGCGTTGTAAAAGTACTTACCATATAACATCTTGCGTTGTAAATGCATGCGTTGTAACTGCATGCATTGTAAAGGCATTTTCAAATAATACGTTGTAAAGGTATATGCGTTGTAAAAGTACTTACCATATAATAGCATGCGTTGTAAAAGCATGCGTTGTAAAAGTTTTTGCGTTGTAAAAAATGCGTTGTAATAGCATAGCGTTGTAAAAGTTGCGTTGTAAAGGTGGTTCCCCGTCCAGATCAGGTTCAGTGGAATGCACTGATGATGATGCATGAACAGAGAGGTCGTTATATACAGGGCTGAGACTTCAGTGAACTGCTTACCCACATTAGACACAACTTAAGTATTCTGGAACACTCCACAAGTGAAGAAGAGGATGATTTTGTTGCATAGTACCAGCATAAAGAACCTGATTCCTTACCAGTACAAATTTCTATCAGAAAGGTTCTGACTAAAGAATGGAAGGACACTGAGAAGCGACTGATTCCACAATTTCCATCTAGGAGATACCAGTTGGACAATGTTCAAGAAGAGTTTCCTTCTTCAGTGATAATAGACTCTCTGATGGCAAGTACCATTATTTGGCTGTATAATAGCTAAAGATCGGAGGATCGATTCACAGACAGGAAAGAAAATGGAAGGTAAACAGAACTACTGAGGACCTCAAAGCTAAGTACTATAGCCTCATGATCAATGAAGCCACCAACAGAAGTAGAAAACTGTTCAAGATATTCAAGCACTGCATCAATCCCCTGTAAGACCCACCTATTCTTCACTCCATAAAAAACACTACCATACATCAACCTCTTCTTCAATCTTCAGTGAAAAAATACAGAGGATCTCACAGCACACTGACAATAACAAGCCTGCTTCATCTCTCACACCAACCCCTTCCTGTACATTCCTGCAATAGTTATCCCTCAAAGGCCTATCTATCCCAGATCTGGATGACATTCTCAGATCCCTCAAAGTCACTTCTTAATGAGATGTCTTACCATTATCCTTCATCAAATCCCTCTCAGGGATGCTCTCTTACCCGTGCTTAGCATTGTCAATGCCTTCCTCAATCAAGGCATCTTCCCAGAAGCTCTAAAGACTGGCCAGATCCTCCTACTCCTAAGAAAAACTACTTTAGACCCTGATGACCTCACCAACCACTGGCCCATCAATCCCCTACCATTTATCGTCAAAATCTTTAAAAAAGTAGTCTATGTTCAACTCCAACATCACATCAATGCTAGCCATTTTCTGCATGACTACCAGTCTGGCTTCAGATCATGCTACAGAATGGACACTGCTACCTTTCACAATGTAGATGATGTCCTATTAAACACTGTAAGAAACTGGTTTATTAGTTGAGAGGGGTTGTAGCCCCAGTCAAATAATAAACACAATCCTTGTCTGGGTGGATCTCAAAAGTCACTAAATAAATGTGCGCTCAACCCTCTGGTAGCTTCACACAAAAGCAGCTTTGCTTCACTTAGAGGCAATGTGTGAAGTAATTATGCAGCACTCAAACAGTAATAAAGTGAAAACACAGCACAAGACAAATTCCTAACCAATTTATAAAAACAAAATCCAATAAATAAAATGAAACCAAAACAAATAAAATTGAATCAGTAGAACTGGAGATATTCGTTTTTAAAGTTAGATGAAAATAGCAACAAGAAGCACAAAGTCCCACTCACGGTTATCTGGTCATGCTGGAAGATGGAAAAGTCACTAGTTCAAAATAATTGCAATAGATTGTAGGCTGGATACAGGGACCATATTCATTCGACTGAAGAATTACCTTCTATGTCCATGGGAACAATTGCTGTTTGTATTGGTGAGGGTGCAAGTAGTTCGTTATTGGCATGAGGAGCATTTCGGGCAGTGCAGAGGGTTGCTACTGTAGTGCGAAAAATTGGTTGTGCTGGAGCCTTGAATTGGCAGTCATCACAGACAGTCACTGGTGGCACAAAGAGCTGTTCCCACTAGAGATGCACTTTGGCAGTCGTTATGGACAGTCAGTTCTCGGTGAGAAGAAGTCACTTCGCAGTCATGAGGATCCCAAAACGTCTACATCTTCATCTTGTCTTCAGGAAGAGTACTCTCTAATGTTAGCTAAGGATCCGGGACCTGGGTGAACCTCTTAACCCCTTCAGCGCTGGGCGAATTCCGCCGCGGTGCTGAAGGGTTCGAGCGCGGGCGGGCTCATGACGGAACGGTTCCGTCATGAGCACAGCTCAACCGTGGCTCATGACGGAACCGTTCCGTCATGAGCATGGAAGGGGTTAAAGATCAGGACTCACTCCAGCAGAGGCAAGCATCAGTGCTCGTGTAGGTTCAGTCAGGTCCAGTTGTTCCAGTTGATGCTGGTCAGCTGGTGAGGTGCAGGGAGGCCTCTGGAAGCTTGTTGTGTCCCTGTAGCTCAAAATGGAGGTCAGCCAACTGACCCTCAAAGTTATATCCTGGGAAGCCTGGGTTCAAGGCAAAGAGGTCCAATCTTCCTTCTTCAAACATCAGGGCAGCCCTTTTTCTGAATCTTCCAGGAGTTTTCTGATGAGAGGTTCTGAAGGTGCCAGCTTTACCTGGTAGCAGCCTTTGTCTGAGGGAATTCCCTAGCCTACCCACAAAACTGGTCCTAGGTTTGGCTTCAAACTGTCTAGGGTGAGAAAGGTAAGGGCATGCCTGGAGTCAGGTTCCTTTGTGTGTGCTACAGGCATGGTCCCTTGAAGAGTAAACAATGCAGGGCACAACTCTTTCTCAGTCATTGTGTCAGTAAGACCCTCTCCCTCCACATCCAGCCCTCTTTTGTTTTAATGTCTGTCTACAATACACAGCCCACAACAGGACAGATATTCAGAGTGATGTGTCCGAGGACAATGGCAGAAAGGCACATTTGGTTTAGGCAGAAAAATGCCATCTCCCTAAAAGTATATCCAAAGAGTAACGCTGGTGCGCACCCATCTGTCGCACTGCGAGATCAGGAATGTATCCTTATCATCAACAACTTCTATTTTCCTTTTTGATTGTAATCCTCTTATTCAGGGTAAACCGATCAGTAATCCAAAACCTTTGTCCAAAGTTCATCCATACTTCCAAGATACCAGCGAAAACAGCGTGATTCCAACATGATTCATTTTACATTTTCACATATCGCCTGCGTGCCCTCCGGGCCTTCAACAGCGACACGTTGAAAAGAATCATTAAAAGCAAGTTGGCTGAAAAGATGTTTATTACTTTTCACCCAGTGCATTCCAGGCCACAAAGGCCCTTCGTCAGGGGTCACTTAAAAGCCGCAAGCAGCAGTAACATCATGACGTGCAACTCCATTCAACAATGTCAGCATTCCCTAAAAGTGGCATTTTCAGAATAGTAACTTAAAATCCAACTTTATCATTAACAAAAATGTTAAATTACAATTTATTTGAGCATTAACAGTATATCTCTATACGGTCCCATCCTAAAGTTATCACTTCTTTGGTGCAATAAGGTAACTTAGTTGTAGTCAATGAGAGAGATAGCCTTACAGCAGTGAAAAAATGAGCTCAGGAGCTATTCATTGGTCAGACATAGAAAACGTAAATACACATATCCTACTTTTTAAATACCATGTAGCCTGTCCTATGAGCTGTTAGGGCCCACCTTAGGGGTGACTTATAAGCAGGACCACCAGAAGTATGACATTGTGTGGCCTTGGTGATTTTCCCATAGTTATAGATTTGCCACACTTGCCACATAATTCCTCTGCTGCCTATTCTGCAGATTTTCATTAAAAATAATTGGGATAGCTCAAAGGGTTCAAAAGTTACTAAGAAAGCAAGACCTCTGGTCTGAGATCTGCTCTCTCCCCAGCAGCTCCACTGTGCCTTGCCTCGCCGCTGACTCTGTGCTCACCGCCCCTGCCTGGGGTTTGAGGCCGCTGTGTTCCACTCCCTGTGGTGCCCCCCCAGCCTTCCAGCTCATTCCAGCCAAGTCTGTGCTCCTCACTGCAGCCTGCACTGTCTGCCCTTAATGGGGTAACTGTGCCACTTGTTTTGTTTTGCTGTTTTGCCACTCATTTTGTTGTCCTATTGTTTTCTTTGTTGACTCTGTGCCTCAAATTGCCCGGCTCTCTTCCCTGCTGCTACTGCCCCTGAGGCCCCTCCCACTGCCCTCGTCCATTCCCACCTCCAAGCTTCTTATCCCTTCCCCCTCCCCTATATAATGTTGGACGCTGCGAGGAGCGTGAGCAAGACCTCTGATCTCTGGTCTGAGATCTGCTCTCCCCCCAGCAGCTCTGCTGTGCCTTGCCTCACCGCTGACTCCGTGCTCACTGCCCCAGCCTGGGGTTCAAGGCCACTGCCTTCCACTCCCGGCTGTGCCTGTCCCAACCTGCCGCTCATTCCTGGCAAGTCTTTGCCCCTCACTGCGTCCTGCGCTGTATGCCCTTAATGCAGTAACTGTGCCACTTGTTTTGTTTTGCTGCTTTGCATCTCATTTTGTTGTCTTATTGTTTTCTCTGTTGACACTGTGCCTCGAATTGCCCGTCTCTCTTCCCCGCCGCTGCTGTCCCTACGGCCCCTTCACCTGCTCACACCCATTCCCGCTTTCTGATTTTGTTGGACCTCTCTGCTGCCTTTAACACAGTCTACCATCCCACCCTCCTACGCACACTCTAGTTGTCGATGAGATATACCATCAATGGCATTCACTGTCTCCCCTCCTGAATTTACAACCCACAATAGTTTTTTCACTTAGACACCTCAAGGTCACAAAAGATCCCTATCACAAGTGGAGACCCCTATCATTTAAACCTTTACACGGACCTGCTTGGTGCTCTGCTCACAGATAACAGAATTAAGATTCACCAATATGTCGATGATACACACCACTAATTAAAAGACTCCACTGCTTTCAACAGCCAATGCCTCAAACACTGCTAGGCCATCCTCCAGATCTGAAAGTCCAGTTTCTGCCTGAAAGGCAATCCAACTATGACAGAATTCCCATTATTTGTCTAGAATGAACAAGATACAGAGCAAAACTGGCTCAATGAGAGGAACCGAGCCACAAAATGTCAAATCACTTGCATTCACTTGGACACCAACCTCTCTTTCAAGGAACACATTGCCAAAAAAAAGATGGCCTGGTACCATCTTCCTCTCCTAAAGAAAGTCAATCACTTTCTTCTAGAAAGCGGCTTCAAAACTGCTGTTCAAGCCTTTGTATTCTCATATCTGGATGGTAGTATGCCTGCTCCATGGCATTCCAGACATTACACTGACACCCCTTAAGGGCATCCCACAGGCAGCAGCACCAGGGCCTTAAGGAACTCCATTGGCTATGCTTGTCAGCCCACAACCTTTTCAAAACCAGCTGCATCATTTAGAAAGCCATCACAACTCTCTACCACTCTTGTCTTGCATCACAGCTCGCCATCTCCTGTATTTCTTGTCATACCCGCAGTCAGCACACCATTAAATAGCAGACAAAGTAGTATAAAAAAATAAAAACAGCACAACAGATCTTTTTTGTCTACCCACCCAGGATCACCTCTGTAAAAATACACAATCACATTGCATTAACCATCCACAATTCAGTTTCACCTCCCATTAATTACTGTCTTTAATCTTGTATTTGACTATGTACAGCACTCGGCTGCATTTTGGCTAGGCTCGCACTGTAGAAATACCATATACATACATGTGTACAGGATGCATCCGCGTCAGATACGGTGGATACAAAAGTGAATACAAAATTTTAAAAAAAAGTTTATGCAGCTTCTCATTTTGTATTAAGAGCCTCGGTTTATACCTCTTCCACTGTCCAGTCTCTGTTACAAGATTTTCAAGCCCTAGTAGTTAAAATTCAGAAGGGTACACACTGTACAGAAAGTAATTTTGCAATGGAACAATAGGTTAGGTTCCTTGTGGATATTTGTTTTGCTTTTTTAAGTGTTGCAGCTTCTTCCTCAGCCTATGTCATAGCTGTGAGAAGACATATATGGATGCATTAATAGAAAGTGAATGCAGCTCAAAAGGCTATGATAAGTCATCTTACTTTTAGTGGAGTTATATTGTTCAGACGATTTGATAAAAAGATCATTTGAAGATAGGAAGCTGATGACTCCAGTATACGCATCTAGTAGAGTTTGATTCCAAAGAACATTTATAGGATCTTTTCTGCCCATTCGAAGAAGGGTATATGGCTGGGGTACACCTTCATTGGAAGCATCCTGGTCTCAGCCACCAGGATCCTTTCAACCTGTTTCACAGAAATCCTAACTAGTCCGAAGCTTTATGGGGTTTCTTCAATAAATGGAAAGAATCCATCTCAGTTGCTTGGGTACTTGGCTTGGCTTTAGAGAATACTATACAAGAGAATTTCAGGAAACACCAGGAGATTTTATCATATTAAATCCTGCTCCTCAAAAGGGAAATCAATTCTACAGGAAATCCAGGACTTGCTACAGAAGAAGGCCTTAATCCTAGTTCCAAAGGAGGAATGTGGAAAGCGATGTTATTCCACAATGTTTGTTCTGAGAAACTCTACAGGGGAATACAGACTGATCTTGAATCTCCAGAGGCTTAACATTTATCTCCAGCATAGACCATTTAAGATGGTAACTCTTCAAATTACTTTCTTTTTTCTTTAGCTCTGATAGATGCATATCTGTATAGTCCCAGCCACAAACAGTTTACAAACAGTTTAAGAATATTTGATATGTTTAATTATCAGATTTGAGCATATAATAGTTTTAGAACCATAGCATGTCACAGTAATTTACAGAGAAATCATATTGAATGGTACATATCATATAACGTCAACATGTAATCTGGCAAGAGTAGTGCCAAAAATCTCAAAAGCCCGATAGGGATAGAAGCAGTGCAGTAAAAACAGCATTCTCCTTGCCCTTCCCCCCCCCCACCTCCGCCTCTCCCGCTGCCTCCCCAGCGTGATCACAAACTCATCTAAACCCCATAATTGCTGATGGCACCCTGCAACTTTAGGAAGTTGAATGTCTCATGGTCAGGATTCATGTCTGGCGATATATGTAACAGGAGCGATGAAGAGCCTACCCCACCCAAGTAGGGGTGATGCCCTGTTCCACTAATGTGTCAGAGGCATGGCGAATGGACTCCACGTATGTCCTTTAGGGACCCCATATGTCCTTAGGGCGAGAAGAGCTAGGTAGGGTATTGGAATACACCTCGCTGTTGATGTTGCAATATGCTAAACTGTTTAACCAACTCTGTACCGTGGGAGCTGTCTTGCATCCCCAGTGTATCGCTGTTTCTCATTTGGCCAATAACAGACTAAGGGCAGCACATTTTCTAACTTTTTTGGGGAAGTTCACCACATATCCCATCAGTGACACCTCTGGTCTAGGAACCAGAGACAGTGTTGTCATGTCCCCTAATATTTTATGTGTCTTTTCCCAGTATGAGCGTATAACAGGGCAGGTCCAGGTGAGGTGTGCAAAGTCTGCATGTGAGGCGGCACATTTGCGGCAGGTCTGAGGCCTAGTCGGGTCAATCCTGTGTGTCTTTTTCAGGTGTAATGTATAGCCTACAAAGGAATTTAAAATGCAGTAATTTATGCCTGCTGTTCTTTCGTGACAGCACAACATTTGGCCCATTGCTCGTCGGTGATGGGGCGGCCCAGATCTTCCTCCCAGTCTTTCCAAACCTTATCATCGCAAACCGAGAGCATCCTGGAGCATGCCTTGTAAAGTTTAGAGATAAGATGTACACCACTTTCATTCTCAATGATGAGTGCAAGAGGGGGGAAAGAGTCCGGTTCAATGGGGTACCCAGGGATTGTAGCACGGAGAGCCGAACAGATCCGGCCCAACACAAAGGTGTTCATGAATGTAGCATCATGAAAGCGGCTGTCTTCCTTGGGGGAAAAAATATGTCCAGCAGGATACAGGTCACCTAGTTTTGTGAATTAGATAAAGAGCGCAGTACAAGTCTATCACCAGTTATGGGAAGCCAGCAGGCATTGGGGAGAGGGAGTGCCAAGGAATATAGCGTCTGAGCGCCTGTGAGACTTACAAGCCTGCTCCATGCCCAGCTGGTAGTGGGGTCCTGAACATACAGTATTGTATCGTCTACATAAAGCAAGACTAGGAGCCGGCCGGTATTGAATTGTAAGCCTTGCTGCAGATGTCTCTCTTGGAAACGGCGGATCAAGGGGTCCATTGGGAGGATAAATAATAAAGCTGACAAGGGGCAACCCTTCCTTATGCTGCGGGATAGTTGGAAGGGGCGGGATAGTGTGCCGTTTAGGCGTAATCTTGCAGTGGGGTGGCTGTATAGCAGTGCAACAGTAGCTATGAGTCCAACTGGCATACCCTTGCGGAGCATGATTGACATAAAAAAGGGTCATTCCAAGGTATCAAAGGCCTTTTCAGTATCCAAAAGGATTGTGGTGGCAGGGACCTCAGGGTTTATTCTATGGAGGACTGAGAACAGTGTTCTGAGATGCAGGGACGTTGACCAATGGGGAACAAAGCCAGATTGAGCAGGTGAAATAATGTACTCCATCAGCTGAAAGAGGCCGTTGGCTACAATTTTAGCAAGGATTTTGTAATCCAAGTGGAGCAGTGACAAGGGTCTGTAAGACCCGCAAAGTGTCAGGTCCTTGAATGGTTTGGGTAAAAGTATAATAACTGCTTCGCGGAATGTGGGGGGCAAGGACTGGGACTCAAGAGCTTCCGGGTATACCTCAATTAGGCGCAGCGCCAACAAGTCATTATAGGCTTTGTAGGAATCCCCGGTAAAGCCATCTAACCCAGGGGCGGAGGGACCATGAAGGGACTCAATGGCACCAAGCACGTCGGCCTCGGAGATCGGTTCAGCCAGGAAATCCTGCATACTGTTTTCGAGATACACCAGCGCGATCTCCGATAAATAATCTTCCTGCGCTGCAGGGTCTAGGCTTACTTTAGAAGAGTGTAAAGAAGTGAAATACATAAGGAATTAATCACGTATTTCCGCGGTGCTATCAGTGGAGGAATGGAGCACGGTGATGTAGGCTCTACTGTATGAGAGGCAAAGGAGCTGTGCTAGTACCCGGCCGGGACGCTCTCCTTCTCCATAGCATCAGGCAGCTTGATATTTCCCCATAAAGAGGATCTCACCATCCGCCGCGTCTCTATATTCTGTAAGCAAGGCCAATCTCTTCCCAGTTCTGTTTGGGTCAGGGGACCGCAGTGCCGCTGTATCTAAGTCTGTGAGATCTTGCTCCAGACGTGCTATCGTAAATCGAAGAGTACTCCTGAATGTTTAGCTATGTAGACACCCCTGATGTATGCCTTGAATCCCTCCCACAGGACCGCCCTTGTGTCTACCGTTCTCGTGTTAGGAGAAAAATAATCCTCAATGGCCACCTGTATTTCAGCTTGTAATAGCTCGTCACGGAGTGAGTGGCCCGGGAAACGCCACTGTCTCTCATATCCGTCAGGTCTTGGAATGCGAAGTAGAAGCTGTACCGGGGAGTGATCGGAGTACGTCCTTGGGAGTGTCACAAGGGAGTGGAATCAACCGGTGATTCCAGGGGAAATGAGCCAGTAGTCAATTCTAGCCCAAGGGTTATGTTGGCCCGTGTAATGCGTGCAGTCAGTATGGGAGGGATTGCGTCTGCTCCAGATGTTAATTAGAGAGAATTGGTTGCAGAGTTCTTGAAGAGCACGTCTGGCACGGGGCTTAGTGTCATGTGTTTTAGCAGTGCTGTTTAGGTCAGGGTCAAGGAGCAGATTAAAGTCACCCCCCCAGCAGGGTTAGGGTGGGATCTAGCTTTGACAGCTGGGCGTGCAGCGCATATAAAAATTCTGGGGAGTCAGTGTTTGAGGCATATATGCAAATCAATGCAACGCCATACCCCACGAGTGTCCCCATCAGAATTGTGAATCTACCTTTGCTGTCATTAACTATGGAGTGGCAACTGAAGGGGACTCTTTTATGGATAAGAATGGCTGTGCCCCTGGGGTAGTTGCTGAAGTTAGCAAAGTATCTATGTGCACCCCATCCTGCGGCAAAGCGTAACACATCAGACTTGGAGAAAATGCATTTCTTGCAGAAAAGCGATATCAACATTGTGCCGGAGCATATAGTGAATAACCTGTCGCCACTTGCGATTATCATTGAGCCCCCAGACATTCCAGGACATCAAAGACAAGCTAGATCGTTACTGCCTAGCTGTGCCATCTAGGGGACATGACATATATGAGCGTTGCTGACACCAACCTATAATGTCGTAATGTGACTGCGTACAAAGTGGACAATAAACACCAATTGCTATGGTAAAGTAGTCAACCCCTCCCCTGCCCTTCACCCAACCTCTCTACAGAAAAAGTGAGGACATACGCAAACAAATAGTAGAGTAACAAGTACCAATCAGCTTTACATTTGAATGGAGGAGCCCTAAAACGGTACCTCAACTGGAACAAAACAAATCCCGAGGTGTACACCAGCCTCGCAGCCAATTGACATTAATAAAAAAAAAGATGGATATTATCATCCCACAACAATATTGCAATGATAGTAAGGTATCACTGAGCAGAGGCAACCAGTTCCAGAGCCAGAGAATAGTTCCATGCTGGCCTCAGAGCCACTATGTGGGGAGAGGGTCTACTTCTGCTTGACGCCGGATGCTTGTTGTTCTGCTTATAAGTGTGGCAAAAGTCCTGCACGTCTGCTGGGTTCTCAAAAATAAGAGCTCGGCCTCCGATGTCCACTCTCAGTCTAGCGGGGTAAAGCATACCGTATCGCAAACCCAAGTTCCTGAGGGTAGCCTTAACTCCATTGTACTTGCGACGGACCTCCTGCACCATGATGGTGAAGTCTGAGAAAAAAGCAAGTTTTTAACTATGTCATATAGTGTCACCACGTTCCCTGGCGAGGCGCAATGCCGTGTCTGGATCCCTAAAGTTCATGATACGTGCTATGATAGGGTGTCAGGCCCCAGCGACCGGTGGGCACGTTCCACTACGAATCCTGGGGTAAAGGACTCTCTCACAAATAGCTCAAAGTGTAGGGTTTCAAGAAAGAGGTCGAGGTGGCTTGATGTGGTGGTTTCTGGCACTCCGAGGATGCGAATGTTGTTGCGCCGGCTGCTCACTTCGAGGTCCTCATTTTTGATGGCCACCTCCTTGAGGATGCGCTCCACCCATTCCAGCCGTTTAATGGATTGCGCAGTGCCATCCTCTATAGCCGAGATGCAGGCCTCAGCAACGTCTAGACTCCTGTCATGGACATGTATTTTAGCCACCAAGTTCTCCAGATTTCTGTCTAGAGTGTTGAACCGCCCACTCAGAGCACAAAAGCCTGCCCTCATTTCTTGCAGTAGGGAGGTCGAGGGGTCGGAAGGGTCTGCAGCCCGTTCCTGTCCCTGGCCACCATCTGCCATGTTGGAATTATCGTTGGGGGCCTTGTCAACTAATTTCTCAAATGGCAGGGTTTTCTGCTTAGGATCCTTGCAGCCCATGCCGCAGCCCAGCGCTGTTTGTGAAACCGCGTAGGAGCAGGGAGCGGCAAACAGAGTAAAGTCAAGTGTCCAAAATGTGGAGTGCAGGGGGATCACTGCATAATGTGTCTGTCGATGTGGCGCCTTTGTGGTACTGTGTATAAAAAGCTATCGAAGTCCAAAACAACAAGCACGGCAGGCAGATCGACCAGCAGGTACCAGTGGGAAGGCCCTGCAAAGGGCGCCGCCAAATGATCGTGCCCCCCTGGGGAGTGTGGCCGTACAGTCTGGGCCAGTATCAAGCATAGGAGGTTGCGCTCCAGATTGCAGCACGCCGATCCAACAGCCCAGTTGCGGCGCGGGGCTCTGATAGGCAAAAGTGAAGGCAGCGGGGACTCAAGTGGGGGCAGGTGGGTGGTTGTGGCGTGGTAGAGTCAGGACACCGCCAGAAGAACACTGTCTCTGACCTCTTGAGGATGGAGATGTGCCCAGGGAATTGGGCCTGCGTGGATGTCACAGTCGGTGCCCTGGACTGGGAGGGGGCAGGACTGTGGGCCAAATGGCTGCCGGTTGTGCTACATGAGGCCGCATTGTGGCGGGGACATGGTGGGAGTGATCCAGGCATGGGGAATATCAGGCCACCCCAAGCCCCTTGCCCAATCTTACACCCTGCCTCAACCGAGTGGTTGCTTCCCGGGCTCGCCCGCGGGCCCTGTCCCCGCGGGGCCTAAGGGAAGAACAGGAGTGTGCGTAGTGCCCCGGGGGAGGCCCGGCGAGGCCTTGACATGCCTCGGCCGAATCGCCGAGTGAATATGGGGGAAGCGAGTGAGCGGCCCAAACCGGCACCCGGTCGACTCGGCGTCGTAAGGGGTCCCCGCCACTCACCAGGTGCTGCCACTGTCCGCCGCTCCTCTTCCGCCACAGATCGCACGAAAGCTCAGGCCGTTGGCATAGGCCGCACCCCTCCAGGCCCGTCGGTGCCAGGTCTCTGTCACCAGGGCCACAATCCGATCATCGAATGGTTCATTGTGTACCGCAGCATCTCTGCCATTACTGCTGCACCGATGCTGGTAAGTCTGCTGCTGGATTTAGGTGGGATGAGGTACCTGAGCTGATATGGCTGGCAGAGCTTCAATGCCGCACGGCCATCTAGGACAACGGCTTGGCCACGCCCCGCCTGTTTTTACTAAGGTTTTAGCTCCTCTAATTGGAAGATTGCTTGACCAGGGTATACAATAATTTCTGTACTTTGATAATTTTCCAATTAGCACAGCTTCCTTTTCAAAGGCCCAGCAGGATGTTCATACTGTATGCAGTTTTCTCCAACATCAGAGATTCATTTGAACTCGAAGAAATCCAATCTTCTTCCATCCCAGACACTGTAGTACATAGGAGAAGTTTTCAAACTTAATAATCCAAGAGATTCCTTCCAAATCCAAGGAAAGATATGTTGAGACAGACCCTCTTGAATCTTCTACAGAAGTGTTTAAGAATAGCAAGAGAGCAACTGGGATTTCTGTGGGGGATGGATTACTATTTGGCAATCTTCCTTCAATTGGATCTCCACTAGTGCAGCATCTGTTGGGACACTGGCATCTTTGGTCTCAGGATTATGACAACTTTGATAAAAAAGGATCTGATTTGGTGATTGAATCCAATTAATATAGACATGGGTGTTTCATTCATGGTGCCAGATTCAAATATCTTTACAACTGATGCTAGTTCTAGGGATTGGGGAGCTGTAATGGAGGATCTTTCTGCCCAGGGTCTCTGGTCTCAGACTGAAGTAAAAAAATACTTAATTTGGAGGGAACCTACAGATACCTTCAATGCATTCCAGGCTTTCCTTCCATGTATTCAGAACCAAACAGTAAAAATAAGAATAGACAATCAAGTGGCCCAGGCTTACCAGAACCATTAGTGTGGAACAAGAATATGGACCCTGGCTATCCTAGTGAAGGATATGGAGAATAGGATGGGGTCCAATCTCCTCTCTCTGGAAGCAGTTCATCTTCTGCAGAGTAGAATGGACTAGCTCCCAGTTGAGCAGAATATTTCTATCTTCAACCTCAAGGAGTCTCAGTCCTGTAATATTCCATCAGATTATCCAGAATTCTGGTCTTTAATTTATAGATATGTTCGTAAAGGAGCAGAATACATTGCTTCACAGATGGTGCTCTCTAGTTCCGTCAGAGAAAGATTGACTTCCTGATGCACTTTCGATTATCAGCCAAAATTTCTGATGTATGCTTTTCTTTTAATCTCCTTACATTCCAGAGTGTTGAAGAAAGTCATACAGGAAAAGGTTCAGGTTATATTGGTAGCCTATTACTGACCTCGGACACCCTGGTTTCCGATAATTTCCAGGTTGGCAGTGGTAAATCTATGGATACTTCAATCAATCAATCAATCATAGGCATTTATAAAGCGCACTACTCACCCGGAGGGTCTCAAGGCGCTAGGGGGGGGGGGGGGGGGTCCGCTACTGCTCGAACAACCAGGTCTTGAGCTTCTTCCTGAAGGAGAGGTGGTCTTGGGTCAGGCGTAGTTCGGTGGGGAGGGCGTTCCAAGTCTTGGCGGCCAGGTGGGAGAAGGATCTACCTCCTGTTGTCGCTCTGTGGATGCGGGGGACGGCTGCGAGGGCGAGACTGGTCGAGCGGAGGTGGCGTTTGGGAGCGTAGAAGTTGAGGCGGCTGTTGAGGTAGGTCGGGCCTTGGTTGTGTAGGGCTTTGTGTGCGTGGGTGAGGAGCCGGAAGGTGATTCTTTTGTTGATCGGGAGCCAGTGCAGGTCTCTCAGGTGTCTGGAGATGTGAGTTCGTCTGGGGACGTCGAGGATGAGTCTCGCCGAGGCGTTCTGGATCCGCTGGAGTCTCTTCTGGAGCTTGGCGGTGGTACCGGCGTAGAGGGCGTTGCCGTAGTCCAGTCGACTGGTGACGAGGGCCTGGGTGACTGTTTTCCTGGTCTCGGTGGGGATCCACCGGAAGATCTTACGTAGCATGCGCAGGATGTTGAAACAGGACGAGGAGACGGCGTTGACTTGTCTGGTCATGGAGAGGGAGGAGTCCAGGATGAAGCCCAGGTTGCGTGCGTGGTCTGTCGGTTTGGGTGCGTTGCCCAGGGCAGGGGGCCACCAGGAGTCGTCCCAGGCGGAGGGTGAGGAGCCCAGGATGAGGACTTCCGTCTTGTCTGTGTTCAGTTTCAGGCGGCTGGTCGTCATCCACTCGGCCACGTTTTTCATCCCTTCGTGTAGGTTGGCTCTGGCGGTGGCGGGGTCGTTGGTCAGGGAGAGGATCAGCTGGGTGTCATCGGCGTAGGAGATGATGTTCAGGTTGTGTTGGCGTGCGATGGCCGCAAGGGGGCTCATGTAGACATTGAAGAGGGTGGGGCTGAGCGAGGAGCCCTGAGGGACGCCGCAGGTGACTTCCGTGGCTTCTGATCTGAACGGGGGCAGGCGGACTCTCTGTGTCCTTCCGGTGAGGAAGGAGATGATCCATTCCAGTGCCTTCTCCTTGATCCCGACGTTGCTGAGGCGCTGCACTAGGGTGCGGTGGCAGACAGTGTCGAATGCCGCGGAGAGGTCCAGGAGGATGAGGGCCGCTGTTTCTCCGTTGTCCAGCAGGGTTCGGATGTCGTCTGTGGCAGCGATGAGGGCGGTCTCGGTGCTGTGGTTGGCCCGGAAGCCTGACTGGGAAGGGTCGAGGGAACCAGTCGTCTCGAGGAAGGCTGCCAGTTGCTTGTTGATGGTCTTCTCGATGACTTTGGCTGGAAACGGGAGGAGCGAGATGGGGCGGTAGTTCTTGAGTTCGGTGGGGTCCGCCGTTGGTTTCTTTAGTAGAGCGCTGAGTTCGGCGTGCTTCCAGCTCTCAGGGAAGGTGGCGGTGTTGAGGGAGGTGTTGATGATGTCCCGCAGGTGGGGTGCGATGACAGCGTCGGCCTTGTTGAAGATGTGGTGAGGGCAGGGGTCGGTTGGGGAACCGGAGTGGATGGAGTTCATCGTGCTGATGGTGTCTTCGAGGTTGATCGGTGTCCAGGCGTTGAGGGTGGTGGTGGGGGGCGTTGGTTTGGTCGTGGGGAGCGTTGGTTGTGTTCTGAAGCTGTTGTGTATGTCAGCGATCTTGTTGTGGAAGTAGGAGGCGAGGGAGTTGCAGAGGTCTTGCGATGGGGTGATGTCGTTGGTTCCGGCGTTGGGGTTGGAGAGCTCTCTGACGATGTTGAAGAGTTCCTTGCTGTTGTGTGCGTTGTTGTCCAATCCATCCCTCTCCTCTGTGAGTCCCTCTTCTTACAGAATCCTCCATATTAAAGCTCAGGCTGGGGGTCTGGAAGATGAGAGGTAGCCTGAGCAAAGCAAGTGTCTAGAAGATCTTCCACATAAAAAAATACTCTAGAAATTGAAAGAAGTTTGAGAATTGGTGGGGACAAAGGGGTTAAATGCTTCCTCTCTTCCCTCTTACATTCATCATAGACGTTCTTAGAAATGGTTGCTTACTAGGGTTGGCTGCTCTGATGTTAGATAGTTAGTGGACAGTGATCAGGACAGTCAGAAAAAAATTACTTGGAAGTGGAAGGTCTTGTAAATAAGCTACTGATGAGTTGTTCTAGCTGTACATCTGTTACCTAGCCTCCCTTTCCTTCAATGGATTTACTATTGGTTTTCAAAGCTTTACAGATGTTTCCTTCTGAGCCATTGGAATCAATCTAAAATGTATAGCTTTTAAAGTTTTTTCTATTAGATATCACATCTAGAAGACGTTTGGTAGAAATTGGAGCAGGTTTAGTTGATGCTCAAGCCTTATTTTCCCCCAGAGTTGTTGAGAACTTATCAAGCTTTTCCACCTAAGGTAGTATCTTTAGTTCGTTTAGATGAAGATATTGTTTTGCCATTTTCCCCTTCTCCCTCTTGTCAGAAAGTACAGTTATTACATATTTTAGGATTATCTATGCATATTTCACACACATCAACGTTTATAAAGTTGAAACTTCTGACTTCTGTTCATAGTTTTTGACACTGCAAACAATAGGCTATGCTCATTTTATGAAACCTTAATATGATGGATGAAACAATGTGTGTATTTGGCTTTTGATTTGAATAGATCAGTCCTACATGATTTAGTTCTGGATAGGTCAATCAGAGAAGTATCTACCTACTAGGCAGCATCTTTAAAATACATATGCAATGCTGCCACATGGGCTTCATAAATACTTGTGTATCCCATTACAGATTACAGTTGGGGGGAGTCAAGAGTAAATTTGCTGCAATTTTGGATTAAGTACATAATAAATGTATATGGTGTAGCATATAGCATTATTTTTGTTTTGACATTGTTGATGTATAAAGGGATATTACACTGATCCAATGATCCAATGAGGAAGTACATAAAAGATGATCTCCTTAATCTTATGTCTTCGCTTCACTTCAATAAAAAAAAACTAGGGCTAGTGGTAGTTTTTTTACAGTAATTTAAAAGCCCTGTGTAAATTAATCTTCCACTACACCCAGTGGTAAGAAACCTTATTCTACTTTAATGGGGAGATTTAGAAAAAACAGCTATTCTGAAGTTTATGACATGTCTACGTCTTTTGGAGTTAGCTGAAACTGATTTTCCACAGGATCCTAAAATAGACTCTGTGATGGCTAATTAGGTGGGATGTTCTCCTGACTCCACAGGATGCTTCACCAGAAGATCCTGTTGTTCCTTGTGCTGATGCTGTCCTATACCGGACTAAATATCAAGCTGTAAGCTGGAATTTACTGTACCTACACATCCCATTCCCTAGTCAAGGATTTTCTTCCCTTTCTACCTACCTCCAAGTTGGGTGCCACCTGTAGAAATCTCAATGCCAAGATGGAAATGCAGGCACATTTCCTTTATGATGTAACCTTCCATGTTCATCACTTATTGGCTAAGCATGTGATTAGAAAGTTGAAGAGGTCCAAAAATCTGTGATCCATAAACTTCCCTTCCAGGGTTCAGTTCTATTCTTTCACGCTCTTCTTGATATGCTGCATATTGTCTGGAAGATCAGAACATTTTCACTTCCTTTTAAAAAAATTTAAACCATCTTCATCAACATCTACTAACATTTGCACTAATTTCAAGAAAGACACTAATTCGGGTTAAACCTGCGAGACACTGTGGTATGCATCAAAGGGCTTGGAGTCCACCTAGTGCTTACCATTTGTTGGCTTGCATGGCACTCTTATTTACAGCTTCAAAATTCATCAAGGCAGGCCAAGCATCATTTTCATTCCTCCCTGTGGAGCAGGGACCAAGTAATGATAGATTCAAATTAATCGGTGCCCCTCCACTGCTCCTAATGTGATTGAGGTACTATTTTTTTCTGTTGAACTTTTAGTGCCCTGCAAACAGAAGGCATGTGACAGGCAAAAAAATGCCCACCAGGACAAACAAAATTGCAAAGATTTATTTTCTATAGTTAACTTTCTTTTATTTTGCCAGGTCTTCTTTTTTCACTTTGCACTTATGTTTTCTTTTGGTTTGGTCATGGACGCTGTTTTCAAAAGATGACGATTAGTTTATTGCAAAGCAACATTTTTCATTCTTATTTGTAATTTCCACCTCACCCCACATCAATCAGCCCCACTCAATCCAAACCACCCCAGACCAATCCAAGACACCCTACTCCAATCCAAACCACTCACTCCAATCCAATCCACTCAAATCCTTCTAAACTACCCCACTCAAATATGCTGCACTTCAATTTGCCCACTCCATTCCAAAGCAACCTGCCCCACTCCAATCCAAAACAATCTGCCCCACTCCAATCTTCCACATTCCAATCTGCCCCACTCCAATCCAAAACAATCTGCCCAGCTCCAAAGCAATCTTCCCCACCACAATCAAAAATAATCTGCACCACTCCAATCCAAAACAATCTGGCTCACTCCAATTCCAATTTAAATCAATCCGCCCCACTTCAATCTGCTCCACTTCAATCAATAGTCTGCCCAATCCATACTGCCCAACTCCAATCCAAAACAATCTGACCCACTCCAATCCAAAACAACCTGTCCCACTACAATCTACACCACTACAATCTGCTTCACTGCAAACCAAAACAATCTGCCTCAATCCAATCTACCTCACTCCAATCTCCGTCACTCCAATACAAATCACTCTGCCCCAATCCAATCCGTCCAACTTCAACCTGCCCCACTCCAATCTGACCCACTCCAATTTATCCCACTCCAATTCGCCCCACTCCCATTTCCCCCAATCCAATCCATCTCATCCCAATCCACCCACTTCATCCCAATTCACCACACTCCAATCCACCACAATCCAACTCACTGCAATCTAATCCATCCCACACAAATCCAATCCACCTCAATCCAACCCAATCCAATCTACCCCACTCCTATCGAATCCAATCCACCCCACTCCAATAAAAACAAATCTGCCCTACTCCAATCTGCCGCACTCAATCCAAACCAATCTGCCACACTGCAATCCAAAACAGTCTGTCCCACTCCAATTTCCCCCACGCCAATATGACCCACTCCAATCTGCCTCATGACAATCTGCTCCATGCCTAACTGATGCACGCTATTCTGCCCCACTCCATTCTGCCCCACTCCAATCTACCCAACTCCAATCCTCCTCATGCCAACACAAACAATCTGACACACTTCAATCTGCCACACTGTAATCCACCCCAGTTCAATCTGCCACACTCCAAACCAAAACCATCTTCTCACTCAAATCAGCCTCACTTCAATCTGTCCCACTTCAATCCAAAACAATATGCCCACTCCAATGCGCCCTACTCCAATGTGCCCCACTCCAATCAAAACAATCTGCCCCACTCCAATCCAAAACAATGGGTACAACTCCAATCCATCCCACTCCAATTCAAAACCATCTTCCCCACTCTAATCTGCCCCACTCCCAACCAAACAATCTGCCCTACTCCAATCTTCCACAGTCCAATCTGCCCCTTCCAATCCACCCCACCCCACCCCATTCCACCTATTCCATCCCAATTCATCCCACCACAATCCACACCACTCCAATCCCATCCACCCCACCCCACCCCAATCCAATCCACCCCACTCCCTTCTCAATAAACCCACTCCAAGGAAATCATATCCACCCACTCCACTCCAAAGCAATCTGCTCGCTCCAAGCTACCCCACACTAATTTGCCCCACTCCAATCCTCAACAATCTGACCCACTCAATCCAAAACAATCTGCCCCACTCAATCTAAAACAAGCTACTCAACTCAAATCCAAATCAATTTGCCAAACTCCAATCCAAAACAATCTGCCTCACTCCAATCCACAACAATCTGCCCCACTCCAATCTACCCCACTCCAATCAAAAATACCTGGCTCACTCCACTCTGCCCCACTCCAAATCAAAAACAATCTTCCCCACTCCAATCTGCCCAACTCCAACCCAAACAAATCTGCCACACTCAAATCCACCCCGTTCCAATCCAATCCAATCCACCTCATCCCAATCCAAATCACCCCACTCCAAACCATCCCACCCCAGTCCAGTCAAATCCAATCTACCTTATTCCAATCCACACCACCCCATCCAATTCACCCCACTCCATTCAAATCCACCCCATTCCACCACACTACATTCCACCCCACTGCAATCCAATCCACCCCACTCCAATCCACCCACTCTAGTCCACCGCATCCCAATCTAATCCAATTCACCCCACCCCATTTCAATCAACACCACTCCAGACAAATCCACCCATCCAGTCCAACCCACTCCAACCCACCCCACTCCATTACAGTCCAATTCACCACACTCTATTCCAAACCAACCCACTTGACCCCAATCCACTCTATCACACCCCAGTTCAGTCCACCCCATTCAATCTATTTGGGGAGATGTTGTGGCCTTACAGCTAGAGCTGCCGACTTTGGAGCTGGGAAACCAGGTTCGAGCCTCAGCATCTGCTCAACATCCTGTGATTCTGGGCAAATCTATTAATCTCCCCATGCCTAACAAGAAAGGAATGTGTCCTTGTGTAACATAACTGGTGCTCATGTAAAGCAATCCAATACCTTTGGGTCGAGTTTGCGCTATATAAATCTGCACCAAAAAAATAAAGAGTTAAGAAAATCCACCCAGCAACCACCCACCAACACATCCTACTCCAATCATATCCACCCACTCCAGTCCAATCCATCTCACCTCACTCCAATCCAATCCACTCCATTCCAATCCATTTCAATTCATCCCCATCCATTCAACTCAAATTCACTCAACTCCAAATCATCCTACTCTGATCCAATCCACCTCACCCGAATACAATCCACCCACCCCACTCCAATCCATTCCATTTCAATCCACCTCATCACATTTCAATCCAGCCTACGCCAATCCATTCCACCCAATCCAACCCACCCACTCCAATCCACCCCACTCAATCCAACTCACTCTACCCATTTCAATCCACCATAATCTAGTTAATTCCAATCCACCCCACTGCCTCAATCCACTTAACCCACTCCACCCTATTCTACCCCACCCCACTTCATACCACCCCACTCTATGCCACTCCACTCTCCGACATTGCACTCTACAACACTCTCTGCCACTGAACACTACTCCCCTCTACTCAACCCTATGACACTCTATGCCCCCTACTCCACTCTATGACACTCCACTCCAACAAATTCAGTTTACAACACTTATCCCTACTCCACTCTATGACACTCCCCAACACTAACTTTTAGCCATGCTGAACGTCTGCCACACTGGTGTACAACATGGCAAAAGTACATAGCCAAAACCAATAGCTCTTGTATAGGCGAAACCTATTGGCTTTGCCATTGCTTGTTTTTCTCATTGTGATTAGTCCAGAAAGTTTCAGTCCAATTACCAGAAACACCAACCACACAGGAAGAAAAACTGGCAAGGGGACCTCCAGAGAGGTTCTAAATGCATTCTTGCCTATCTCTAGGGTCTTCTCCCTCTGGGTAGCCATTATTCGGGCTTTGTAAGGCATTTTGACCACTTTAGTCTTAGATCACTAGTTAATTAAGGTCAAAAGTAGGGCTTTGTGCTATTTTTCCAATTATTTCATAACATATTTCCAGGTGTAAGATTGCGTTGGCGGGAAAGGGTTAAACCCATGGAAATGATTTTGTGTTGCATATTGAAGTCACCCCCAGCACAGGTTTTCCGCTCAACCCTTGTATTTACTTTCCGTTAAGCGATTTATGGAAACTCCTGCTTCTGAGCTGAGAATGTAGGCATTTGGCCCAGAAGGAGAGGAGAAGTAACAGGAGAATTGGCTGTGGTCATCCACTGCCCAACTGCCCTACACAATCTGAGCCCCATTGATCCAAAAACTGTTCAGAAAGCCAAGGTTGGTCCAGTCCCCGCCTCCTCTGTGCCAAAGCTGAGCCTTCATCCGTGATTCGGTTGTTCTCTGGTATATGCTGGTCTGGTTTGTCCAATTGTTCATTAAATGAGTCTATTAACACAAATCCTAGCCCTTCCCATGACAAACTACCCACCACATAGTCTGCTGGTGGCACAAATTAATCTCACAAATAATCGGTCAAAATGTCACCAAGGTTCTGGGGCTGACAATTCTAAACATCATTCTTGAACCCACTTTAAAAAGGCAAACATTCACCATGCAGGTATGGTCACCAACAATGCCTGCTGCACCACTCACTGTCATCTTGGTAAAGCAGGGCTATCCGGCTCTCTTAGGGATCTGTTTGGAAGTCAGACTAGCATGGCTGCCCCTTTAAATGTCGCTCCAATATGATGCGTTGCACTGCATCAGGATTACAAATGGGTCGTGGACGTTTACACTGTTGGGCAAGGAGTACGATGCTGCACTGCGTGAGCATAGTAAGAAGTCACATAACTCCACAGATGGAAAGTTTAAAAATACATTGCAGCTAAATGGGGCATTTTACTGCACGATTCCCCATAGAAATTGGCTGAAATGCATATCTCTTCACAGGCAGCTCTGACGAAACAGTCATAAACAAATGTGTAAACAGCATGGTATGCCTTAGGATGAGTAGCATTATTTCCAAGCTGTGGCAAATACTGAATGTCCAAACCTGCAAGATGCGCAGACAGAGGAGCACACACATAGAGTAGCACTGCTGGACTACCTTGATGCTTCTGAGGAAGGAAGGGAGGGAGGGAGGGAGGGAGGGTCATAATGTACCTCACTCCCTTCAACTGATCTCCATGTACCCGCCACTGTCACATAATGTATTATATACGAGATCATTTGTCATCTCCAGACACTGGAGTGTGATTCTGAGTATCCGTAGCGAAGAGTATTTAGTTTTTGATGGTTTTAAAGTCAGTCGAAGTAAACTGAACTCCCTGAAGGATCCTGTGACACGTGCCAGACCTGATGCCTCTAATACGCCATGTGGCAGATTTACAAGTAAGTGACATATCTGTAGAGATGCATCACTTGCCCTGCGCCACCCTGAGAAACCCTTGTGCCACCATGGATGCGCCGTATTTACAATATGGCGCACCATGGCACAAGGATTGACAGATGCGTCACTAATTCTGACGCATCTGTTGTGGCAAAAGTCACGCATTGCTGGAGTTGTGTTGCAAGCACAATGCAACTCCAGGAATGCATTTTGAGGCCTATTTTCACTACACTGCGTCGCTCCTTATGCCTGCTTTAAGCAGGCGTAAGGTTTTGATACAATGGCGTCCTAGAAGTGACGCAGCGTCACTTTTACGGGGCTTTCCTGTGTGGGAAAGCCCACCGTGCATACATTATACCTGATGCAGGTATAATGTGAAGCAGGGCTTTACAACGTGACGCATCTTCCTAGATGCGTCACGTTGTAAATTGGCCGCATTTTTTACACTGCCGCTGCATCACAAAAGTGACGCAGCGCCGGCGCAAAAGTGTCACAAAGGGGCTTGAAAAGCTGCCCATATGTCTGTGCTGTGCACATCTTATGTCCATGTCTTTGCTTGCACATATCATACTAGGTACTCCCTTACCTTCTTCAAAGTGTTCCCCTCCTCAGTTGTTGTAGCAAACTTTGAAAAGAATGCTCAGTGCGCTAGTACCATGAGAATCAAGGGGCATATTAACAAGCCAGGCGATAAAATTATCGCCGCTTTAGCGGTAGAAAACTGCCGCTAAAACGGCGATAATGCGCTTGATAATATGCTCAATGGAATTCCAATTGAAGCCCATGTTAGATGTCCTTCACATGGGCGCTTCCCTTGTCTTTGACTTTCACGTTGCCTGCTTCAAAGTGATGGAACTGTAGACTAACATTTATCTTTGAAACGCCTCAAATCAGATTTTAACACTCGGATTTATTTTCAGTATAACACAGTAAATTGCGCCTACAGGAAGAAAAGAAAGAATTACAATGTATTATGTTTATTTAGTGCCACGCTTTGACATCACCTGAACGTGCTGCGAGTGGGATATGAATAGGCCTGAATAGGAACATTAAAGAATCCTTAGAACGAGGTATTTAAGGCATACGGAATTTAATGCATAAGGAATTTTGAAGAACATATTCACATATTTGACTCCTTTCCCCTTTTGTGCACCACACTGCCGAAATATAGGTAGGGTGGCTTTTCATAACATAATTCCCATGGGCTGTACTATTTGGTATGGATGTATAGTGGTTTTTAAATCATGTAACTTCAACAAATCCTTGAAGCCGCAGATCCTCTGTGGCAGTAAAACTCATTAGTGGCCTACACTTGATTCTAGACAGTATAGCTTTTCTGTCTGAGAATTGAAGAGTATCGATCAGAGATTTAATATTGTCCATCACTGGCTTTTGTTGTCGTGTAGCCCCTGTTAGCCTCATAATCCAGTCTATACTCCTGATCGGAGGTTTAGATAATATTACAGGTCCATCAAAACTTGAGAAAATTGGCAAAAAAGTCACAGCCTTCCCAGCCGTCTGAACCTGAGGCTATCTTAATTTGGAACAAGGAAAGGAGTGAAACAATTAGAATTTTTTTTGACACGCATCTCTCTTATTGCAGAATGGAAGCCTATTCTAGTAAAATAACCATAACTTTTTGACAGTGACACTCGAGTTCTGATTATTAATTATCCCAAATCAAGTCGCTATTTGTAAGTCATTAAACCTTTTGAAAAAATTATATATGCCTGTGTGACTACAGTGCTTTTTGTAAACATTCCAGTAATACTCTGGACAGGGAATTATGTCCACTAATCAGGTTCCTGGCCATTTCAGTTCTCAGAAGCACTATAAACATTTCTGGTAATTACTAGGAAATGCAGCAGTTGCATTGCACACCTCCCACTAATTTTATGTGAAGACACAGAGCCCAATAGTATGCAGTAAATCCCTTTATTGCCACCACTCAGAAGCATTTTTAAAGCTTTAAACTCAGTGGGGCAGATTTATATCGGACTTGTGCCACTTTTACGCCGCCGTTGCGTCACTTTTGTGACGCAGCGGCGGCGTAAACCCTGCGCCATGTTGCGCCCCATTTACAACGTGACGCATCTAGGGAGATGCGTCACGTTGTAAAGATTGCGCCACATGTGGGCGTACCTGCACAGGGGGGGCGTTCCGGCGCAGGAACGCCTCCGAAAAGTGACTGAGTGAAATCTACAAGATTTCACTCAGTCACTTTTCCGCCCATGCAGCGTCAAAACCCTGCGCCTGCTTGAAGCAGGCGTAAGGATTGACGCAGCATTGTAACAATAGGGCACCCCCGAGCCTTGCTGGAGCTGCGTCACGCTTGCGACGCAACTCCAGCAATGCGCCAACCTTCCGCCATCAGATGCGTCATGCATCTGTTTATCCTTGCGCCACGATGCGCTGCATTGTAAATGCGGCGCATCTATCGTGGCGCAAGGGTAAACTTTCGTGACGCATCTTTCCTGGCGCAGCCCTGCTGATTTGCAGGGATGCGCCAGGAAACATAAATCTGCCCCAGTATCTTTAAACATTCCAAACATAATAAATCCCCCAGCAACCAGTCCTCTTCCTTCTTTTATTGTTGCTGCTCACTCATATAAGTTCATGTCTGCTCTCTACTCTTTTTATACTTGAGTGGGACGGTTAATTACTTATTGTATAAGCGTGGCATGTTTGAACGCATAGTTGCCTTATCTGTATAATATCAGGTTTTGTTTATTACATCAATTTAACTCATTCTCAAAGGAAGCATCAATTATTCGGTTTTAGCCAGCAGGGCTTTCGATTTTGTAGATGGTTAGGTGTAGTTGTGTTTTATTGAGGCCAGATCCAGCGCACTGGCAGTTTTGCTTTCTTCATTTGTCTTCTGTTTGTGCCATTTGTTCGTTTTCTAAAATGTGGCTGTTAGTATTATGTGTACCAGCAATTGTTGATGTCATGGGTTTTGAGGTTTTTAACATTTAAAATCCCGGTTGGTACATGATGTATTTTTGGAATAGTTGGCTCTACCTGCACGCGAGCCCTATGGCTTTCCGTTTCTCAACCATCTTCTTTGCCCGTTGAGGCTCACAGCTGTGCGCATGCGTGTTAGCGGCCTTTTGTTAACTGGAGCACTAACTCGTCTTAAAGTGTTCAGCACAGAGCCGGCTTCTCTTTTGTCCGTGCAGACTTCCCATACCAGAGGAGCCTGTGGGAGCATTTGTGTTTCTAACAGGATTGTTCTCTTCTGCGATACTGATGCTTTCTGAATTGGGAGAGGCTGTCAGTTATGCACTTTTTAGGTCTCGCCTAGCAGCGCGCATGCGCTGCATGGAAAAAGACCTTTAGCCATCAATGCAGCTTTTGCTCTAAAAACGTGTACGTGTTCCATTGCCTTCAATATCAACACATGCACGTGTGGCGATTCCCTTGCGGAGCGAGCTTGTCACCATATGTTTGTAATTAACTTACAAACACATGGTGCCCCTGGCTCGCTCCATGCTGTGTGTGCTCTGGCACTCCTCCAACCCCTCCCTCTTGTAGAGCACACTTCTTTTTTAAGCCACCCGACCCTCCGCTCCCGCCTTACTTTTTATCCGGAGGCCGGCCCTCCTATGAAGGGCGCACCTGAACGTCTAACACTCGCAGTGGTGATCGGCAGCGCCTCTTCCCTGCTGCCGTCAGCGGTTGGTGGGTCTCCAGTTGGCGGGGAACGCTCTCGGAATTTCCTTCTCCCCGCGCGGGAGTTTGAACATTCCCCGCGCGCAGCCCGGGCACTGAGGGAGGAGCGGTCATCGCCGAGGCAGAAGAAGAAAGTCCGCGCTCAAACTCCCTCCCTGAACCAAACCGTAGCCCCTCCCCCAAACATATGCTATTGCACCACCGCAGACTGCCCAAAGTAGAGAAAGAAGTTATCTACTCCCCGTGCCTTCGAGTCGAGTTTGCGCTATATAAAAGTGCTAAAAAATGACATGTGTAAGCTCCGGTGGCTATTGGAGGTGTTCATTACTCGCCCCATCCCACTCCTTTATTTATAAATATATTTAACATTTGGAATGAGCAGGAGGAAAGTGAGGGAGCAAGATAAGGAATGCCACGACAAATAAAATAAAATTCAGAAAAAGTGTTTAAACACTACCTTTGATCTGAATCGTAGGGAGACTGCTGGTGGTCGGTGTCCTGAACCCAGTTTGCACATGCTTAAGGCTGGTCCTGAGGGCGTTCTAGATTAATCTGAAACAGTATGCTCTTCCCTATGACTTGTGAGTCCTCTACCCGGTATTACTCATTTGGGTGAGTTGACCGTTTAGGAGAATGTTCTGTAAAGTTAGACTGCATGACCAGTTTATGCAGTTTAAAGCCCAATTTTGAAGGACTTCGCTCAAAACCAATGTTTATGAAGCTCTGGGTATTACCCAGCTATGACATTTTAACTGGAGTAGTGATGCAGCGAGGGAGCCATTAAGGCAACATTTGCATGGTGGTTGTAGAGAAACAGAATAAAAACAAGCATTGGCATAGCCAATAGATCTCACCTTTTGTGACCTTATAAGTGTTTAGACATGCAACGGTTAATGTTGTTGCACCAAGGATATTGAGCTGCATAACTAAATACTTATAAGGTTCCAAAAGCGAGACCTATTGGCTATGTCAATGCTTGTTTAAACCAGTCAGAGAGTCCTGTTTATACGTTTGGATCGCAGTGTCAAACTCTCTGATAGTTTTAGCATTTTGACAGTACAGGCAAAATAGAACATTGAAGGAAGCGTTTATTCTGTTTGGGGGTAGCGTTTTGTTTAGCATTCTATCTTTATTGTTTGTGGTGTGTTTCTGGAATTTTGGGGATCAATTTGGACTTTTGGTGGAGCTTTTGTGAGGAAGAAGGTTTTATTCAGTATTTCAGTATGGAGCAAGGTGAGGGATCTTAGGATCAGACTTCGGAGGAACAACTCAATAAGGCTATTGAAAAGATAACAGTGGCAACTTCTAATAGAACAGAAAGAAAATTAGAGATTTGGCTTTAACCCCTTGAGTGCCCCGCCCTTTCCACGCCCTGTGCCGGGCGTTTCATTAGCGGGCGGGGCTCATGACGAGATAGTCTCGTCATGGGCACAGCGCAACCGCGGCCCATGACGAGACCATCTCGTCATGGGCACTCAAGGGGTTAAAGTCCCACAGTGCTGAAGAAGAGTGTTTTGGGGCTGCTTCTGAAGCAGAAGCAGGTCTTAAAACTGGGTGCAAGGCTTCACAGAAGGGAAAGCATGTGGTTGCTGGTGATGTTATGTCAAAAAAAGAAAAGATCTACAATGGTAGAAGATGTTTGCTGTGTAGATAGACAAATTGATGCTGCTGAGGGAATAAAGGTTGGGCAATCGAAATGCCCAGAATTTGAGGGTGAAAGAAGATCAAAGGGGTGCAAACATAAGGTTGTCATTTGTGACAAATCCTCCGGAAGTGCAGAGGTGGAGGTTAGTTGCTCATCAGAATTTTGAATCAGAGGACGATGTATATTTTAAGCAGTATCAGACTACAGGAGGCAGCCCATAGACCACAGGGAGACTGTGGCAATAATCTGTAACAAACAACAGTGTCTCAAACAAGGGTATTATTTTGCGTACAAGTACACGTAGCACAATTAATTGCTATGGATTAAATCCAAAGAAGGAGAAAACCAGGGAGACATTTTTCTTGTGAAGGTGAATTGTATTTCAATCGATGAACATGTTGGACATATTAACCTTCATATGCACATGCACATGAGGCGATAGCACTGCGTTACATTAAATGACATGTAACCAATAAAATACTGTGCACAAGTGCTCGTGAAGTTTTTGTGACAGCACAAATGACACGTGATGTGGTAAATACAGTGATTGTGGTGGGCCCAACAAAAGGTAAGTGGAGTTAAAATTCTTTACATATTCGAGGTACCCAGTCAGTTAATGGTACATAAATACAAAAAGTGGGTAGGGTATCCATTAAATGGAGGCGCCAAGAGTTCCGCTGTGGAAGTCGACGGCGTTTCTGCCTGTAGATGTGTTAGTCCATCATCAGGACCAGGTTACGTAATATTTATATTGAAGTGTCGAGGACCAAGGGCGGGTTCCTTACAGGAGGACAACGGATGTCCCTGCATAACAGATGAATGAGCTTAAGGGTCAGCGAGGGGTCATTCAAACGTGATGGACGTGCTGCTTAGGCTACCTCAGCAGACACGGATCAAATCGTGCCGGCCGGCATCAGTCAGGCTGTGACAGCATATGCTCATTCATCTGTTACGCAGGGACATCCGTTGTCCTCCTGGAAGGAACCCGCCCTTGGGAATTACTGCATAATATTAGCCTCTGTGTCTTTAATAAAGTCCAGATTTTCATCCCACGGTGGCTGTGGAAAATCTACATTTTGAGGAATGTCTTCAGAAGCACTAGGTGGTGAGGAAGTTTTGCGCAAAAGACCAATGGAAAGCATGTTTCCTCCAGTTGTTCTCTAAAAACTATGCAAGTGTTGAGTATGATGGAAAGAGCTGCCAGTAATCTTAATGTACCTTATATTTCTGCCAAATATAACTTCTACCCTGAGCACTAAGGGGATAATTTAAATCTTAGCGGTAAGGATATTCTGTTTCAACAGTGACAGAGTATCCTTCTCTCTAAGATGATGGTCCTCCTGACAAATTTAGATGTGAGCAGACCATCGGTGTAACCATGGTGGAGACTTACTCCTTCAGGTCGTAGGAGGCTGACCTCAATATCTGACCACCAAATTTAGATTGACAGACATAGAGCTCATTTGTCACTGCCCGTCACACCAGGAACACACTGATGGTAAGGAGCAGTGAAAACTGTCTAATGCCTCCCTCACCATGGGAGAAACCCAATTTCTGCATTTCCTTAGTTCACATTTTCCTCGGTTTCTCATGAATAATAGATTAAACTTCTCTTGGATTTGTCAGGTTGTTCTTCTTGCAGTCAGTGTATCCCCAGGACTGGACTGGCTAAATGGGACACAAGGAAAATCCCCAGAGGCTGCGTTTTCTAGATTGATGACTCATCAGCTATCTAGACTGTCAAACAGCCCTGAAGAAACACATACAATTCTTTTGAAGACGAGTATATAATCTGCCATCTTAACGTCATGGAAACTGCCAAAACTCACCCTCATTTTCCATTGCCCCACCTTTATCATCATGTCTTTCAATTCATTCTAACACCTGTTGTGCATGGATTGCAATTGTAAGTGGTGCATGTTTAACTCACCTGGTAATTGCAAGATTCGATAAAGCGTGCACCCTTTGTTAAACTTCAGAAGGTCAAAACTATTGGAATTTAACCGGTAACAAATCAGCCCTGTATTTACTTTCGAATTTTCGTGCAGTAAGCATCAACTTCTGCTTATGATGCCCCAAAAAAGTCTAAGTAGGCGATAATTAGCACACTTAATAAATTCCAAACACCTGTGTTGGATTTTTATGGTGCGAGGTAATTATCAGAACCAATATGGGCCATCCTACATCAGGGACGAGATTTTTAGTAGCGGTCAGTGGCTTGAATTGGAGAAGTTATGTAGACAGTAAAGAGAAAAAAAACTATTATTCACTAAGAATCGACACACACACGAATATAAAAAGCAAAGTTTAAGCATTCCTTCAGGAGGTGGCTTGATTATAATTATACAGAAACTTGCTGTGTATTTTTAGATTTTATAGGAGCAGCGAAGGTTATTCGCAGGGAAACAATTAACTTTTGCTTGAATGGTAAAGTAGTTAATAAGAACCTCTGCTGGGTGGCGGTTAATTTGGGCATAACTAACACAATGTCTTTCTTCTGCAGACAATTATGTGCAAAGTTGATTGCCCTTTTAAATTAGACATTGCAAAATCAATACTCTATCATTAGTAGGACACAGCCTGCATGAAAACAGGTCTGTATTCTGGCCGCAATCACCCGACTAGGGAAAAGGTAAGGTTCAGGTCTCTGCTGGCCTCGAGTCTTTTTTCGTAGCTGCGCTGTTTTTGACAATGTGATAAACAGCCTCGGAATTCTCACGTCTGTGGCCGACACTGGTGTCGCATCTTTCTACCGTTTGCGTGAAAGCAAGTAATACAAACCAGCGGTAATAACCTGTGATCTCAGCATTCCCGGCTGAGCGCAATAGGTCTCGCCGCACAAGTTAAGTAGAAGGGTGAACAAAACAGTTTCACAGCTCAGAGACAGGTCGCCTCTAATCAGAAGTACACGTAACAACCTCTGACAATCTGCAGACATCTCCGACTCTCCTATTACAGTTTGCACATTTCAGCTAGAGCACTCGCGCTGTATTACAGACCACTGCAGGTGTCATGACACAAATGCTCACATTTCAGCGATCATTTAAACTTACTCGTTTCCTCCATAGAACATTTTTTTATGGTATTCTTCTTTGCTGAACTCTGTCATGCGTGGAGAAGTGTGGCTCAATGGTGGAGAAGTGTGGCTCAATGATTAGAGCGGCAGACCCTGATGCAGAGGTCTAGCCCGGGACCAGGGTTCAATTCCCCCCCTCGGCGGGTCTTGGGCTCAAAATATTCCACGGACCTGATAATTCTCGCCTCGGTGCCTATTCCAATCATGGAGTCCCTCTCTGCAACTCTGGGCAATAGCTTGCTTAATCTCTACAATGGCCCCCACAACGCTAAGGATGCCTGGCCTCCACCTTGGGGGTGCCCAGGAGTGGACGCCTCACAGGGAAAGCCATGATGGGTTCCACAGCGGTATTCGTACAAGCGCCTTGAGACCCTTGCGGGCGAGTAGTGCGCTACACAAGTATCAAATTTACATTTACAAATAACCAGGCTAAAATATCTTATGTGTGAATAAATCCATCTCGGGTAAAACGTCGCTGACACACTGTCCATGGGACAACCCGCCCCTTGCTCTTACTGTTAGACTTAGCATCCTTGGCATGGTTTACTCCCTAACATTTTGCCTTCAGACATTCTGTTTTTGCTGCTCGTTATTTGCTGGCCTTAGGACCCTACACACTTTCCCACTGCTAACCAGTACTAAAGTGCGTGTGCTCTTTCCCTAATACCCAATTGGCATATTTAATTTAATTGTAAATCGCTAGTAAAGTGGTACTACCTGTGCCCAGGGCCTGTAAATTACCTGCTACGGGTGGACCTGCAGCACTGATTGTGCCACCCACTTAAGAAGCACTATCAACATGTCTGCGGCCTGTCATTGCAGCCTTTGTGCATAGGGTGACCTGATTTTGGAATGAAAAACCGGGACAGACTAGACATAAATGTAGGAGTAAAGCTTCTGGTCTTACTTCTAGGTCTGGCCTGGCCCGTTTTCCCCCCCGATATATGAGTGTGTGTATTACATACTGGTGGTTGTCAGTAGGAAGTTTTAGTTAAGACCACGTTTCCATAGGAAAAGCATTTTTTGGTGCCGTTTGACAAATCTTCACAGATTTTAGTTTGCAGATCACGCTATCAGTTCTCTGGTGTAAATCAGGTCTGTGGTTGTTGAGGAATATAAGGAAAAAAAGTAAGGATATCTGTGCTAATTCACGATGATTTCACAATTAATCGCAAATGCGTGCACCATCAGCATCGCAGCAGTCCCCCGGGCTGAAAGCAAGTGGCAGTAAGTGGCATAAGGGGTCAGGTTACATTTGCCCTGACCCCATGAGAGGAGTTAAGGGGTGTTAGTGGAACCCCTTATGAGTATAAATGTGGTAGGAAAGGTTTTTAGTGCCTCTCGCGATATTCATGAGTTGGCCATTGTTAGACTTGGGGGTCTCTAGTTGGCACAGGTATGCACTTGTGACAAATAGGGACGCTCGCCTCTAGTCAGGGTAAGGGGGTACACTCCTAAAATAACCCCTGCTCACCCCCTTGGTAGCTTGGCACGAGCAGACAGGCTTATTTCAGAGGCAGTGTGTAAAGCATTTGTGAACACATACAGTAATCAAGTGACAACACTACAAATGGACACCACGCAGGTTTTATATAAAAAATAAGTATTCTTTATATAGATTTACCACAAGACCATAAACCGACAAAAACACACAATACTGTTACTTTAGATGGTAGGATTTTGCTTAGTTCTCTTAAGTTCTTAAATGTGACACCTTAAGTCAATGTACCTTCTAGATGCGACACGCAGGGCGACGAAAGTGTTGCAACGATGTTGATGCGATGAAGTTTTTGGTGCAAAGAAATAAAGACGTGAAGATCTCCAGATGCGGCACGCTTCTCCATGTTGCGAGAAGACTCGACTCGATGCTTCAGCTGCGACACACTTTACGCGATGCGACGACAGCGGCCTTGGCAGTGACACTCTTCTTCGATGTTACGAGATGCTTCCGCTCGATGCGATGTTGCAGCGGTGACACCCCTTATCGCGATGCGACGACAGCAGCTCCGACAGCGGCACGCTTCTCCTTGAATGCGAGGTGCTTTTCTTGATGCGGTGCAATGCGACAACTACAGTGGTTGCGATGGCGACATGCTTCTTCCTCGATGCGAGACTCTTCTCTTGATGCGGTGCAATGCGTCAGCTATGATGGCTGAGATGGTGACACGCTTCTTCGGCATTGCGAGACACTTCCTGGATGATGCGAGACGCTTCCACTCGATGCAATGCTGCAGCGGCGATACACTTTACGAGATGCGATGACAACAGCTCCGACGGCGGCACGCTTCTCCTTCTTGAGTTGCGCTTCCAGCTCCTTGCGACACGCAGTCCCTCAGAAGGCCCAACAACAGCAGCAGGCACTTCCCAAGAACTCTGGGGAGCTGGGGTGTGAAATCTGTTGTTCCTGAGCCTTCAGCAGGAGGCAAGCTCTTTTCCAAGCCCTTGGAGATCCTTCACAAGTTGAGCAAAATTACACACAAAGTTCCTTTCTCCTCTCTTTGACAGTAAGGCAACCACTGCAGGCCAATCCCCCAGGTTCAGGGATAGTTTCCTCCTCAGCTTCTTCTGGTTCCTCCCTCAGCAGAGGTTCTTCTTGTTTTCCCAAAGTGATATACATTCTTGGGATCAGGGTCCCAATACTTATACCCCAAAATCCTTTGTCCTCTGAGGGCAGAGGAGCCTTTGCCCAGTCAAAACCAGTTCCTGAGCCCTCTGTTTACCAGACTTCTACTTTCCTTTCACAGTGTAGGTCAGAAACATTAGACGCCCCACAGGAGGTGGAGCCAGCATTGTGGAACGCAAGTACAGCCCTGGAGCACTTTGTTGACAGGATTCCTTCTCTCCATTCACTGTGCAGGGCAAAGACATCAGCCGCTCCCCTGGAGGTGGAGCCAGCATTGTGGAAGGCAGGGACAGCCCTATTCAGGTCCCAGGTGCAACTCCTCCCACCCATCTAGATGCAGATCTCTCTATTCACCACTGGGACACCTCACCCTGTCTCCTGGAATTCCCCAGCCCTGTCACTCAAACTCCAGACAGGGAATACACAGCCTAGCAAAGGCAGGTTTGTATGGTTAGACAAGAAAATACCTACTTTCTAAAAGTGGTATTTTCAAATGCAGAATGTTAAAACCAACTTCACTAAATTTGAATTTCTACCATGTTCCCTGAGTCAGTTAGGATTATAAGATGCAATAACCAAACTGCCCATTCTGGCCTATGGAGAACAGGTAGCCTTGCAATAGTGAAAAACGAAAATGGCTGTAATTCACTATTAGAGCATGCCACACACACCAGGGCATGTTCTACCTTATCCTTACAATGCACCCTGCCCTGGGGCCTACCATAGGGGTGTCTGATATGAGGAAAAGGGAAGGTTTAGGGACTGGCAAGTGGGTGCACTTGCCCAGTCAGCATGACAGTACCAGACTGCACGCAGGCTCTGCAATGGCAGACCTTAGACACACTTTTACAGGCTGCTTCTGTGGGTGGCACAACCAGTGCTGCAAGGCCACCAGCAGCATTTGGATTACAAGCCTTGGGCACTCCAGGTGCACTGTACTAGGGCCCGACAAGTAAATCAAGCAAGCCAATCATGGAATCACAAATCATACATGAATTTACAATAGGGAGCACTTGCACTGTGGCACTGGACAGCAGTGGCACAGCAACTAACACCAGCAAAAATACATGAAGCAACAGCGAAAAATGGAAGGGAGACCCACACCAATGTGCCAGGTCTAACAGCCATGACCATCAGCACTCCCTGTGTAACATTGTGAAGAATTCACAAATATCACCCAAAACAATGTTTATACACCCACCCTCAATTTCACTTAGGCACTCACACACCCACTCAGCCACCCACTCTGAGACTGATGCTCCCACTGAGAGAGGCACTCAGATATACATAAACCCACTCAGACACTCACACACCCACTCACAGACTCACTCAAAAACTTATGCACCCACTCTTAGACTAACTCAGAGACTCACACACCCACCCAGACTCATTCTGAATTTAATGTACCCACTCACAGACCCAGTCAGACACTTATGCACCCACTCACATACCCACTCAGATATTTACACACCCAGCCACAGACCCACTCGGAGACAAATGCATCCATTCACAGATCTACTCAGACACTCAGGCACTCACTCAGAGCCCATGCAGACACTCACTCACAGACCCATTGATATTCTCATGTAACTAATCACAGACTGACTCAGACACTCATAAACCCACTCAGAGATCTCCTGAGAGTCATGCTTCCACTCACAGACACCATCCTGGACTCAGACACCTGCTCACAGATCAATGCAAACACTGCCGTCCCATTCACAGGCCCACTCAGAGACTTATGCACCCAGGTATACATCCACTCAGAGACCGACCACTGAAATACCTACTCAGACACTGAGACACCTACTCACAGACACAGTCACAGACCCACTTATAAACGTATGCACACACTTAAAGACTCACTCAGAGACTCCTACTCCTAATCACAGAACCAGTCAGAGACTCATGGATCCACTCACAAAACCCACTCAAAACTCAAACACCCACTAAGAGAGCCACTGAGACACTCACGCACTTACAGAACCAATCAGAAATCCACACACCAATTCAGAGACCACTCAGTGATTGATGCAGCCACTCACAGATCTACTCAGACACTTTTGCAGTCAATCAGGGCCCCAGTGATATATTCTCATGCAGTCACTCAGAACCCCATGCAGACAGTCATGGAGTCACTCACAGACCAATTGATATTCTGACACAGTCACTCACAGACCCACTTAAACACTCATACACCCCCTCATAGACCCACTGAGAGACTCATGCATCCAGTCCTGGATCCTATCAGAGACTCAGACACCCACTTACAGACTCAGATCCTGAAGCACCCACTCACAGTCCCACTCAGAAACTCATGCACCCAGTCATACACCCCTTCAGACACTGACACACACACTCACAGAACCACAGAGAGACTGATGCACCCTCTTAAGATCTACCGAGACACTCATGCATTCACTCAGAGTTCTACTTGTATTCTCATGCACTCACAGACCCATACAGACACTCACACACTAACTCACAGACCCATTGATATTCTGACACACTCACTACAGCCCCATTCAGACACTCATACACCCCTTCAGAGATTCCATGAGACTCATGCGTGCAGTCATAGACCCTGTCAGAGACTCAAACACCCATTCACAGATCCACTCAGACACTAACCACACACTCACAGGTGCATTCAGAGACTCAGGCACCCAGTCACACATAAAACTCAGAGACTCACATGTCTACTCACAGACCCAATTAGAGACTCATGCACCCACTCACAGATCCACTCAGACACTCATGTGCCCATTCACAGACCCACAGAGATACTCATATACCCACTCATGGACTCCACTAAGATGTTCATACACCCACTCACAAATCTACTCCAAAACTCATTCACCCAGGCACAGACCCACTCAAACACTCACATTCTGGCTCACAGACCCACTTAAACACTTATGCATACCTGCACAGATCCATTCAGGGACTCATGCACCCTCACATAGACCCACTCAGACTCCCACACCCACTCACAGACCCACTCAGAGACTGATGAACTCAGTGATAGGCCCACTGAGAAACTCATGCACTCACTTAAGCATCCAGACTGCCCCACTGAGAAACTCATGCACTCACTTACACATCCACTAAGAGAATCATACACCCACACACAAACAAAATCAAACACTCACTCATACGCTCATGCATCCACTTCAACACCTACTCAAACACACACTGACCCACTCAGACAGTCACATAGCCACTAACACATGCACTGAGCCACTCCTGCTGTTACTCACACCTTCACTCTCAAATGTTACAGGTAACAATTAGAAATGAAAATTCAAAAACCTTAGAAATTCAGAGGAAAAAACAAAAGGTTACACAGATGTTATAGCTGGGAAAAAGAATTTTTAAAAAACCAAAGAACTTCACTGAAAAACCCAAAGTTTACAGGGACATTATAGTTAATAAATAGAATTTAAAAAAAACCTTATATAGTCAGTGGAAAACTAAAGGTTACAAAGACGTTATAGTTAGGCTCAAATTTCACCCATACAAAATTAGAGAAATTCAGCAGTTATAGATACCTGAGCTAATTATAACCACTGCCCATGCAAAGCGCTGCTCATGGCCTTAAATGTGACATCACTCATGACATGGTCAGTGAAATCACTGATGACATCTCAAATGACATCACTGATTCCATCACTGATGACGTCCACAGAACCACTTTCATACCTACTCATACCACTATACAATCTCTCACACACCTACTCACATACCCATTAACAGGCCCAGACAACTACTCACACACCCACTCACTCATCCTTGGAGCCACTCACACACACACTCACTAACTCATATAGCCATTCCCATTCACTCTTACATCTACTCATACAACCAGTCACTCACCCATACAGCCACTCACACAGCCACACACTCTCCCATACAGTTACTCACACACCCACTTATTACCCTATAGAGCCATTCACACACCCACTCACTCACTCACTCACACAGCCTCTCAACACAGCCAGTCACACACAGCCATTCAACTACTTACATACCCATTAACACATCCATACAAACACTTTGATATCTGCTCACTCCCTCATACAGCCATCCACACAGACACTCACTCTCCAAAACAGCCACTCACAAACAAACCCATTTTGCCAAACACCCACTCAAACAGGCACTCACTCACCCATACAGCCACTTACACACCCAGTCAATCATTCATACAGCATTTCAGACATCTACTCACTCAACCATGCAGCCACTCACACGGTCACTCACTTACCCACACAGCTACTCACACACCTATACAGCAACTTGGACACCCACTCACAGACAGATACATACAGTTACATACTCTTACACAGCCACTCACATAATATAAGTTAGAAATAATATCACTCATTAGTAGTATAGGAAATATACTAATTTAACTTTTGAAGTACCTTGGTGTATGTATGTTTAACACTCTGAAACTTTTACAAAATGCTCACACTCACTGACCATGTCTTACGTGATGTAATATGTTAGGCTGTAAGAAGTGCATTGAGGGGAACATATTAATGTAATTTCAGGTAATTTTAACTGTTGAATTTCTGTGGTTTTGTATGAGTGAAATATGAGCATAGTCACAAGAAAAAAAGTGTAATAAAGAATAGCCGACAGGGTAGAGATACCCTGACCCCCAAACTATGGCCTTGGGGCCTCTCAATGCCATAGCTTAATTCACTAAAAAAATAGAAATGCAGAGAATTCACAGCGAAAAAACAAGCACAGGCTCCGGCACTTGTTTTACATTAAGTGCTCGAGTGGGGCCAGGTTCCTGGGGCATATAATAAAAATAGGAGGGGGGTGCAGGGGTTCCCACCGCTGGGACATATATGCTTGTTGTGGCTTGACGAGAGATTTACTGCTCCCACTAACCACAGCAAACTCTCCTCTTCTAGCAAGTGAGAGCATTTAAAATGCATTGAGGAGACAGGGATCCAGCAGGGACCAAGGGGGCTTTCAGTCACCCACGTGGTCCCCAACAGAATTCACTGGGTGCCCTGGGTGGGACCAAATAATTGAGAATAGAGAACAGGGTATGGTCCGTGGGGCCGAAATCGGCCCAGGAGGGGACCCACACAGACCCCCTCCTCTACATAAAAAAAATGAATAAAAAGGTCAGGCCCTGGGAGATGCGGTCCCTGGGGCCAGAATCGGCCTGGGAAGGGGGGATGTGCACCCCATACATAAAAAAAAAGAAATATGAACAGGCTAGGCCGATGGATGGGAACCCTGGGACAAAATCAGTCCAGGGGTGGGGGGTGCCACGTGGCCTCCCTCCTCTAATAATACAAAACTATTTTTTTAAAAGCCAGCCATGGCAAGTCACTGGAGGCCCCACCCAGTTTCACCACCACTCTGCAAACACGCCTGTTGGCTCACTTACTGTGATAAAAAATGGGAGACCCAAAACTCTTTCTCCCCATGTTCTGTCTATGGGGATTTTTTATTTTTTTAACATGCTACAGCCCGAACCACTGAACGGAATTACACCAAATTTGGCACAAAGCTAGATGTTGGTCCAAAAAGTGTGCTTTTCATTATTTCGTTTAAATCCATTCAGTAGTTTCAGAGATATTCAAATTTAAATATATTGATATCTGGGAGCCCAACAGCCTACTGAAACCCTATTGAAATTTGATTGGCTGCCAACACTTCAATCTGGAGTGTTGGCAGCCATCTTGGGACTCAGTTGAACGAGTCTCAGAAAATATTATTTTTCTAAAAAGGGGGGAGGGTACAAACATCCTGAACCCGTGGTTCTCCTAGGGAGTCCCACAGGGAACCCCTAGGCCAAAAAAAGCATTAAAAAAAAGAATTCCAGCAGGATCAGCAGATCCGGCCAACATTTTAAAAAAATGAAGTGAGGCTCCTGTCTTTGCTTATTATCATCCCCTCGGTGTGCCAGGTCCTGGGAGCATTATTTTAATAATGGAGAGGGGTGCACAGCCCCCCTCCTAGGGCTCATTATGCCCCATGGACCACCACCTCCCCGGGGCTTTTTTCAGTTTAAACAGAGTGGGCCTCGCCACCTCCCCAGGGCTTTATTTTAACTTGATGCAGGGGCCAAGCGGAACCCTGCAGCTCTTGAACCGTCTCCTCTCTGGGGCTTTCAATGAAAAAAATGTGGAGGCCGCGTGCCCCCCCAGCAGCTTCAGGGACTGCCTCCTCCCTGGGGCATAACTTTAAATTGAATGAGGGTCCTTGGGGGCAAACAACCCCTTGTGTTACCTTCAGTAAGTCCCACAGAGCCAGATTGCCTAGAGGTCTTTGGACACCATTCCCCCTTTCTCCACTACTATGCAAATGTGTCTCCTGGTGCACTACTGGATGGGGATTGAAGTCCTCTTGGATGCTGAGGGACCTTGAGGTCCAAAGAATCTTCCTGGTACTTTCTATAAATCCTATACAGCGGCATTCCTGGGAGCTGGTCAGAGGCCCGCCTCCGTTCTCCATCACTCTGCAAATGCCATTATGACTTAAAAAAAACCTAGAAATTATTTGAAAAAACCACTGGTTACAGGGACGTTAAAGTTAGGAAATAAAATTTTAAAAAATCCTTGGAAATTCACCGAAGAAACCCCAAAGGTTACAGGGATGTTATAGTTATGCTCAGGTTTCACTCGTACAAAACTAGTGAAATTCAGCAGTTATAGTTAGCTGAGCTAACTATAACTCGTACCCCTGCAATGCACTACTTATGACTTTACATTTTTCTTCGCTCATGACATGGTCAGTGACATCACTGATTATATATAATGACATCTCAAATGACACCACTGATGACATCATCCACAAAATCACTAACACACCCACTCTTACCCAATAGAACTTTTCATACACCCACTCCTACAAAAAAATTCACAAACCCATTGCCAGACCCATACTAGTACTTAAATACCCCCTCACTGATTCATAGCTCTAAACACACATCCACTGATTCACCCATACAGCCACTCATACACCCACTCACTCACGAATATAACCACTGATATCCACTCATACACCCATACAGCCACTCACACACTGGGTCAGTCACCCATAGATCTACTCACACACCTACTCACTCACCCATACAGTCAATCACATATCCACTTACTTACACATACAGTTACATCCACACCCACTTACTTAATCATACATATACTAATATGTACTGACATACCTATACAGTCACTGACACAAGCACACACTCACCCATGGAACCGCTCTCACATACACTCACTCACCCATATAGTCACACATAGTCACTCACATTTCCCATCATTCACCTAGACAACCTTTCACATACTTAGTTAATCACCCATATACCACTGATACATGCACTCACTCACAAATACAGCCATACACATACTCACTCATCCATACAGTCCCTCACACATGCACTCACTAACCCACACAGCCACTGACTCATTAAATCGCTTATCCATACAGGCAGTCACACACACCCTCACCCACCCACACAGACATTCAGACACCCATAAAGGTACTCAAACAACCAATCACTCACCCATATAGAAAATCACATACCCACTCATACAACCAAACAGTCGCTTATACACGAACAGACAGACTGATACAGACATTCAAACAACCAATCACTCACTCATATCTTCACTGAGACTCCTAATTATTCACTTGTACAGTCAGTGATATGCCTGCTAAATCATCCATACAGGAACACATAGAGCCGCTGATTCAACAATACACCTTGGTATATTTATTTAACAGTCAAAAACTTGTTCAAAATACTCACAGTCACTGGATGATGTCATCAGTGTTTTTAAGATTTCTCAAATGGAAATCAAATAAAGCATGTGTATATATATATATATAAATATATATATATATATATATATATATATATATATATATGTATATATATATATATTTTTTTTTAAATCCACATCCTTGAAAATACCGGGACACTTTCACCTCGGTGCAATCCCAGGGTCCAAGGTTCCCTGTTGTTTCAATGCCGTCCCACACTGCGCCAAAGCACACCATGCACTCCTTCCAGTCGAAAGCACGATTACGAGATCAGGGCTTAAAAGTGGTTTTATTTAGCAGAAACCAGCCATACATGCCCAACGCGTTTCGGCGTCACCGCCTTGCTCACGGGTAAGTTCCGCCATCACAATTCCAATTTTTAAACATGACGTGAACATAATGAAAATAGAAAAGGTACATTGTTATATAAACAAAATCGTGATAGCACACCAAATGTTGCGGCCATATTGGAACGGTCAATATACATTATATATACAACCCTAATACGAAGTATATACTCGTTTTTCACTTCTTAATTCATTTTACACAGTCTTGTATTTGTGTAATTGAGTTAAATTCATCAAAACTGAAAAAACATTTCAAAGAAAACTTGTCGAGTATATTTTCTCAGTACAAATCTCATCAGATATGGTACATACAGATAGATATTTTAAAAAGGTAAATTGTATAAATTGTACTGGTTCTCGCACTTTATCAGGAATGTACCATAGTATATACCGTCAATGGAGTGGATTTTTTTACGAGTTGTATCTATGTTGTCTTTCTCTTTTTCTTTTTTCTTTTGTCTTAAGTCAACTTTATTGACAAGCGGAACGCTCGTATCCAAGTTAGCATTCAATTTATACCTACATGGTACGATAATCCCATAATGCGATGACAATTAGGCCCCAGTGGGCAAAAATAAAATGGGAATTTCACAAAATTGAAAAATGATATGACCTTCAAAGTAAACGATATCCAAATAAATCCTATTCTGAATATAATCGTAAAGAACAGGATGCCATGTGTGCAAAATGGAACCTTAGTGGGTGTAATCGTTTGATCTCATCGCACACTATATCTGTGCATGATTGTTGTGAATAAATCTATGAAGACCATATACATCAATATTGGACCCCAGTGGGTCATCATACATTTTTAAGTTAGTCTATATACCAAAAAACTCAAATTATGGGATAACTTGATTAGATCAGACATTATCTATGTCTTCATATTCGGCTAACCTTCACCTGTCAACACCATCTGAAAAAATAGATAGACAAAATATAATTCAGTTATCGATTGAAAAAGACCATCTCCCCAATAGGTTTAAATAACAATAGGTGTGCAAATATAAACACATTATAGTGTGATTGTTAAAAACACGGATGTCTTGCAGAAGAATCAGAAACAAAATCCATTCAACTCATTGGCATCAAACTTTAAACAAAGCAAAGTGCAAAAAGGTCAAGTCTTGAAGAAATCAGCTAATCCCCTAGAAACCAAGATAACTCTTCCTCAGAGTTCAGACCATCTGGAATCTTAGTATTAAGCTCCAGGATATAGTAGGATTCCAGTTGGCGCAGCTTGCGAATTCTGTCACCTCCCCTAATAGTCACAGGTATACGGTCTATCACAAAGAATTTCAACAAATTGCGGTTGCTTTTGTGGAATTCCTCATAATGTCGTGCTATTGGGGATAGTTTGTCTTTGTTCTGAATCGCCCTCATGTGTTCCAAGACACGTTTCTTGGCAGCAAACATGGTACTGCCAACGTATCTCTTAGCACACGGGCAGGTCAGAACATATACACAATGATCAGATAAGCATGTAAGATGTTTATCAATGTATCTGTTTTCATCTGTGATAGGATAATGAACTTGTTTTACATTGGAGCTGAATTTACAAGCTTTGCATAACATACAGGTATAAAAACCTTGAACACCTGAAATTCCTGGTCTCGTCTGGCTGACTTCATTTTTACATAATTTGTTGCGTAAGGAATCTGCCTTTCTGTATGTTATATTGGGCATATCCTTTATCACTTCCTCTAATGTAGATTCAGTTTTGAGGATATCCCAATGTTTTTTAAGACACTTTCTCATATAGTAGGAACCCAAATTGTAGGTAGTTATATACCTTATGACTTCATTCTTGTCTTGTGTGTCATCTGGGTTGCTCTTAGGGACCAGTAGATCTTCTTGTTTAAAATTAGATGCTTTCATATATGCTTTTGTTATAACGTTTGGTTTGTAGCCTCTTTCCAAGAATCTTTAATTCATAGTGATACATTCTTGTTCAAAATCAAAATCAGACCTGCAATTCCTTCGAGCCCGAAGGAACTCACCAAACGGAATGCTGTTTATGAGAGCCTTAGAGTGTCCACTATCAGCATGTAACAATGTGTTACCAGATGTCTTTTTACGATGCAACCTAGTTGTTAATGTATTGTCAACTACCTGGATCTGTAGATCCAAGAATTCAATGCAAGAATTGCTGATAGTGCCTTCAAATCTTAAATTGACCTCATTGATGTTTAGAGATTTAATGAAGTCCCTGGCAAGTTCTTCACTGCCCTCCCAGATGATAAACAAATCATCAATATATCGTAACCATGTTTTAACATGGTCACGATATAGGCTGTGCACTTTGGGCACCTGCTGCTCCCAGTGCCCCATAAGAAGGTTGGCATAACTAGGAGCAAAGCAAGTGCCCATGGCAGTTCCTTGTGTCTGTCTATAAAATAAATCATTGAAGACAAAAAAATTGTTTTCTAGACAGAACCTGATCATTTGCAACAGCATGTCTGTGTGTTGCAGAAAAGAAATGGAACTTGACATCAAAAAATGTTTGCAAGCCTGTATACCATCAGCATGTTTAATACTGGTATACAGGCTGCAAACATCCAAAGTGATTAGCAAGTAATTTTTCTGCCAATTTACATTTTTGATTTTACTAAGAAAATCCCTGCTGTCTTTCAGATAAGATGGTAGATTTTCTACATAAATACGCAGAAAGAAGTCAATATATTTGGAGGTTTTTTCCAACAGGGAGCCTATAGATGACACAATAGGTCTCCCTGGAGGTTTCACCATGTCCTTATGCAGTTTAGGCAAAAGATATAATAAAGCCACTTTGGGTGTGCGGTTCAACAGAAAGGAGTATTCGTTCCATTCTAGGATACCTTGTGAGTGCCAGGTCTTTAACAAGTTATAATATTGGGTGTTGGAATCCTCAATTACATTTCTTTCTATAACCTCGTAGCATTCTTTAACTCCTAGCTGCCGCAACCCTTCCTGAAGGTAATCATCTGTATTTAGTATGACTACATTACCCCCTTTATCCGATTGACGGATCACTATGTTTTTATCTGCTTGTAAGGATTTGATGGCTATTCTCTGTTGTTTACTGAGATTATCATTACGCCATTTGTTCTTTCCTTTGGCAAAAGTTTTTAATTCGGCAATTACTAATGTTTCAAAAATATCTATACCACTGGGAGGCATAGTAGGATTGAAGGTCGATTTAGGTGCAAAGTTGTTAGGACAATTGAGGTCTGTTTTAAAGCCCAATGATTGAGCTGTAATGGAACTAGGGTCAACATTGTCCTCACAGTCTAGTTCTTTTAGGGCAATCAAAGTATTAACCTCATTGATAGTGTTGTCCACAGGACAAATTTTAGTTAAAAGATTCTGAGGCTGAGTACTTTTTACTTTCAACTTGTGCCACTTATGTAGACGTAATTTCCTAGTGAAATGATACAAGTCAACTCTTTCTTTGGGGTACGAAAAAGAGGCTGTGGGGCAGAAAGATAGGCCATACTGTAAAACATCATATTCAATGGAACTTAAAAGATGATTAGAAAGATTTACCACATTTTGACAATTCATCATTTTCGATTTTTTTGACCCCTTGTTTCCATTCCCAATGGGGTTGTTGTGGTTCTTGTTCCATCCGCCACGCCTGGCTTGCTTACAGTTGATGATTGTCCTCCTGTAGTTCTTCCTCTTCCTCTGCCTCGTCCTCTGTACCCCCTTCCCCTTCCCCGACCACGGTCCTTCTGCCAACCCTGTTGGTTCTGTGTTTGATCCATTAGGCGGAATTCCTCCCAAAAATTTACTGGTCTCGGTAAGATTTTTTCCGCTGATGTCCCATCGTCCGATATATCGCTTTCACTTACATCACTTCTGTCACTGTCTTCTCTCGTATTAACTACCATTCTCTCTTCAGTTGTACCTGTCTCTTTGGCTTTGACATTGTCAAATCTGCGACCAAAAGTGAAGATCCTACCCGATTGATAATCAATTTTGTCACGGAGAAATTTTCGTTCTTTTTTTGCTATAATTTCCTCCTCATGTTTTACGATTCTTTTGTTGATCTCTTCCATTCTTGTTGTAAATTTTTCTGTATCTTCTTCCTTCTGTATTTCTTCTTTGAGATCAGAGATTGCTGTTAATAAAGTTGCACGTGCTTTCCATGCAAACTTAATTAATATGGATAACATCCTGTTAGAACACTCCATCAGATTGCTTGCCCACTCATTGGCTAGTTCTGGGTCCGGGTCTTCATACGCTGGAGCAATGAGGATACGGAGCCCTCTTGGGACTCTTCCCTCCTCTTGATACTTTTCTAATGTTATCGCTTCCCACCACTTTGAAACTTCTTTTCTGATTAATTTTTCCAACTTTTGGTATTTTTGGTTCAAAGAGGTAGGTATCGTCTCTGATCCTTGAACGGGTAACTGGTCGTTTGTTTTAACAAACATAGACTTTTCTCTTAGTCTTCTGCGTGCATCTATATCATCCTCCATGATGGCTGGTTAACCCCTTCAGTGCCACGCCCTTTCCCCCTCCTGTGCCGGGCGTTGCACTAGTGGGTGGGGTTCATGACGAGATAGTCTCGTCATGGGCACAGCGCAACCGTGCTCCATGACGAGACTATCTCGTCATGGGCACTGAAGAGGTTAAGATTCATATATCCAATCCACACTCCCTGTAGGTCAGCCGTTATAGGCTTGCCCAGTCAGAGTTTTAAGCAGATCTTGTGCAAAGCGCGATCTTTGGAAGCTTCTTTGTAAACATTTAAGTCCACTATGGACATTCGTTTGTAAGAAGAAGGTAGCGACTAGGGACAAAAAAACTGTAAAAGTTCATCCAAAGTTAATGGGGACTCACCCGTGACGTGTATCAGCGATTCACTGGAGGCTATGTTCTCCGGCTACGTTCTCCGGCTTTTCCTCGTATAAATCCCAGAGTCTCACGTTCTCCTCTTGTAAACGAGTTAAGCCTTCTATCACGCTTCAGGTTGTTAGTATAGAGTTCCCATTCTTCATCCCAAAGTTCTGATCAATTGTCCTTCGTCGCGGTCCACCGGTTACTCAAATTAATTTAAATCCACATCCTTGAAAATACCGGGACACTTTCACCTCAGTGCAATCCCAGGGTCCAAGGTTCCCTGTTGTTTCAATGCCGTCCCACACTGCGCCAAAGCACACCATGCACTCCTTCCAGTCGAAAGCACGATTACGAGATCAGGGCTTAAAAGTGGTTTTATTTAGCAGAAACCCGCCATACATGCATCATCGCATTATGGGATTATCGTACCATGTAGGTATAAATTGAATGCTAACTTGGATACGAGCGTTCCGCTTGTCAATAAAGTTGACTTAAGACAAAAGAAAAAAGAAAAAGAGAAAGACAACATAGATACAACTCGTGAAAAAATCCACTCCATTGACGGTATATACTATGGTACATTCCTGATAAAGTGCGAGAACCAGTACAATTTATACAATTTACCTTTTTATAATATCTATCTGTATGTACCATATCTGATGAGATTTGTACTGAGAAAATATACTCGACAAGTTTTCTTTGAAATGTTTTTTCAGTTTTGATGAATTTAACTCAATTAAACAAATACAAGACTGTGTAAAATGAATTAAGAAGTGAAAAACGAGTATATACTTCGTATTAAGGTTGTATATATCATGTATATTGACCGTTCCAATATGGCCGCAACATTTGGTGTGCTATCACGATTTTGTTTATATAACAATGTACCTTTTCTATTTTCATTATGTTCACGTCATGTTTAAAAATTGGAATTGTGATGGCGGAACTTACCCGTGAGCAAGGCGGTGACGCCGAAACGCGTTGGGCATGTATGGCTGGTTTCTGCTAAATAAAACCACTTTTAAGCCCTGATCTCGTAATCGTGCTTTCGACTGGAAGGAGTGCATGGTGTGCTTTGGCGCAGTGTGGGACGGCATTGAAACAACAGGGAACCTTGGACCCAGGGATTGCACCGAGGTGAAAGTGTCCCGGTATTTTCAAGGATGTGGATTTAAATTAATTTGAGTAACCGGTGGACCGCGACGAATGACAATTGATCAGAACTTTGGGATGAAGAATGGGAACTCTATACTAACAACCTGAAGCGTGATAGAAGGCTTAACTCGTTTACAAGAGGAGAACGTGAGACTCTGGGATTTATACGAGGAAAAGCCGGCGAACGTAGCCGGAGAACATAGCCTCCAGTGAATCGCTGATACACGCCACGGGTGAGTCCCCATTAACTTTGGATGAACTTTTACAGGTTTTTTGTCCCTAGTCGCTACCTTCTTCTTACAAACGAATGTCCATAGTGGACTTAAATGTTTACAAAGAAGCTTCCAAAGATCGCGCTTTGCACAAAATCTGCTTAAAACTCTGACTGGGCAAGCCTATAACGGCTGACCTACAGGGAGTGTGGATTGGATATATGAATCTTAACCAGCCATCATGGAGGATGATATGGATGCATGCAGAAGACTAAGAGCAAAGTCTATGTTTGTTAAAACAAACGACCAGTTACCCGTTCAAGGATCAGAGACGATACCTACCTCTTTGAACCAAAAATACCAAAAGTTGGAAAAATTAATCAGAAAAGAAGTTTCAAAGTGGTGGGAAGCGATAACATTAGAAAAGTATCAAGAGGAGGGAAGAGTCCCAAGAGGGCTCCGTATCCTCATTGCTCCATCGTATGAAGACCCGGACCCAGAACTAGCCAATGAGTGGGCAAGCAATCTGATGGAATGTTCTAACAGGATGTTATCCATATTAATTAAGTTTGCATGGAAAGCACGTGCAACTTTATTAACAGCAATCTCTGATCTCAAAGAAGAAATACAGAAGGAAGAAGATAAAGAAAAATTTACAACAAGAATGGAAGAGATCAACAAAAGAATCGTAAAACATGAGGAGGAAATTATAGCAAAAAAAGAACAAAAATTTCTCCGTGACAAAATTGATTATCAATCGGGTAGGATCTTCACTTTTGGTCGCAGATTTGACAATGTCAAAGCTAAAGAGACAGGTACAACTGAAGAGAGAATGGTAGTTAATACGAGAGAAGACAGTGACAGAAGTGATGTAAGTGAAAGCGATATATCGGACGATGGGACATCAGCGAAAAAATCTTACCAAGACCAGTACATTTTTGGGAGGAATTCCGCCTAATGAATCAAACACAGAACCAACAGGGTTGGCAGAAGGACCGTGGTCGGGGAAGGGGAAGGGGGTACAGAGGACGAGGCAGAGGAAGAGGAAGAACTATAGGAGGACAATCATCAACTGTAAGCAAGCCAGGCGTGGCGGATGGAACAAGAACCACAACAACCCCATTGGGAATGGAAACAAGGGGTCAAAAAAATCGAAAATGATGAATTGTCAAAATGCGGTAAATCTTTCTAATCATCTTTTAAGTTCCATTGAATATGATGTTTTACAGTATGGCCTATCTTTCTGCCCCACAGCCTCTTTTTCGTACCCCAAAGAAAGAGTTGACTTGTATCATTTCACTAGGAAATTACGTCTACATAAGTGGCACAAGTTGAAAGTAAAAAGTACTCAGCCTCAGAATCTTTTAACTACAATTTGTCCTGTGGACAACACTATCAATGAGGTTAATACTTTGATTGCCCTAAAAGAACTAGACTGTGAGGACAATGTTGACCCTAGTTCCATTACAGCTCAATCATTGGGCTTTAAAACAGACATCAATTGTCCTAACAACTTTGCACCTAAATCGACCTTCAATCCTACTATGCCTCCCAGTGGTATAGATATTTTTGAAACATTAGTAATTGCCGACTTAAAAACTTTTGCCAAAGGAAAGAACAAATGGCGTAATGATAATCTCAGTAAACAACAGAGAATAGCCATCAAATCCTTACAAGCAGATAAAAACATAGTGATCCGTCAATCGGATAAAGGGGGTAATGTAGTCATACTAAATACAGATGATTACCTTCAGGAAGGGTTGCGGCAGCTAGGAGTTAAAGAATGCTACGAGGTTATAGAAAGAAATGTAATTGAGGATTCCAACACCCAATATTATAACTTGTTAAAGACCTGGCACTCACAAGGTATCCTAGAATGGAACGAATACTCCTTTCTGTTGAACCGCACACCCAAAGTGGCTTTATTATATCTTTTGCCTAAACTGCATAAGGACATGGTGAAACCTCCAGGGAGACCTATTGTGTCATCTATAGGCTCCCTGTTGGAAAAGACCTCCAAATATATCGACTTCTTTCTGCGTATTTATGTAGAAAATCTACCATCTTATCTGAAAGACAGCAGGGATTTTCTTAGTAATATCAAAAATGTAAATTGGCAGAAAAATTACTTGCTAATCACTTTGGATGTTTGCAGCCTGTATACCAGTATTAAACATGCTGATGGTATACAGGCTTGCAAACATTTTTTGATGTCACGTTCCATTTCTTTTCTGCAACACACAGACATGCTGTTGCAAATGATCAGGTTCTGTCTAGAAAACAATTTTTTTGTCTTCAATGATGTATTTTATAGACAGACACAAGGAACTGCCATGGGCACTTGCTTTGCTCCTAGTTATGCCAACCTTCTTATGGGGCACTAGGAGCAGCAGGTGCCCAAAGTGCACAGCCTATATCGTGACCATGTTAAAACATGGTTACGATATATTGATGATTTGTTTATCATCTGGGAGGGCAGTGAAGAACTTGCCATGGACTTCATTAAATCTCTAAACATCAATGAGGTCAATTTAAGATTTGAAGGCACTATCAGCAATTCTTGCATTGAATTCTTGGATCTACAGATCCAGGTAGTTGACAATACATTAACAACTAGGTTGCATCGTAAAAAGACATCTGGTAACACATTGTTACATGCTGATAGTGGACACTCTAAGGCTCTCATAAACAGCATTCCGTTTGGTGAGTTCCTTCGGGCTCGAAGGAATTGCAGCTCTGATTTTGATTTTGAACAAGAATGTATCACTATGAATGAAAGATTCTTGGAAAGAGGCTACAAACCAAACGTTATAACAAAAGCATATATGAAAGCATCTAATTTTAAACAAGAAGATCTACTGGTCCCTAAGAGCAACCCAGATGACACACAAGACAAGAATGAAGTCATAAGGTATATAACTACCTACAATTTGGGTTCCTACTATATGAGAAAGTGTCTAAAAAAACATTGGGATATCCTCAAAACTGAATCTACATTAGAGGAAGTGATAAAGGATATGCCCAATATAACATACAGAAAGGCAGATTCCTTACGCAACAAATTATGTAAAAATGAAGTCAGCCAGACGAGACCAGGAATTTCAGGTGTTCAAGGTTTTTATACCTGTATGTTATGCAAAGCTTGTAAATTCAGCTCCAATGTAAAACAAGTTCATTATCCTATCACAGATGAAAACAGATACATTGATAAACATCTTACATGCTTATCTGATCATTGTGTATATGTTCTGACCTGCCCGTGTGCTAAGAGATACGTTGGCAGTACCATGTTTGCTGCCAAGAAACGTGTCTTGGAACACATGAGGGTGATTCAGAACAAAGACAAACTATCCCCAATAGCACGACATTATGAGGAATTCCACAAAAGCAACCGCAATTTGTTGAAATTCTTTGTGATAGACCGTATACCTGTGACTATTAGGGGAGGTGACAGAATTCGCAAGCTGCGCCAACTGGAATCCTACTATATCCTGGAGCTTAATACTAAGATTCCAGATGGTCTGAACTCTGCAGGAAGAGTTATCTTGGTTTCTAGGGGATTAGCTGATTTCTTCAAGACTTGACCTTTTTGCACTTTGCTTTGTTTAAAGTTTGATGCCAATGAGTTGAATGGATTTTGTTTCTGATTCTTCTGCAAGACATCCGTGTTTTTAACAATCACACTATAATGTGTTTATATTTGCACACCTATTGTTATTTAAACCTATTGGGGAGATGGTCTTTTTCAATCGATAACTGAATTATATTTTGTCTATCTATTTTTTCAGATGGTGTTGACAGGTGAAGGTTAGCCGAATATGAAGATATAGATAATGTCTGATCTAATCAAGTTATCCCATAATTTGAGTTTTTTGGTATATAGACTAACTTAAAAATGTATGATGACCCACTGGGGTCCAATATTGATGTATATGGTCTTCATAGATTTATTCACAACAATCATGCACAGATATAGTGTGCGATGAGATCAGACGATTACACCCACTAAGGTTCCATTTTGCACACATGGCATCCTGTTCTTTACGATTATATTCAGAATAGGATTTATTTGGATATCGTTTACTTTGAAGGTCATATCATTTTTCAATTTTGTGAAATTCCCATTTTATTTTTGCCCACTGGGGCCTAATTGTCATCGCATTATGGGATTATCGTACCATGTAGGTATAAATTGAATGCTAACTTGGATACGAGCGTTCCGCTTGTCAATAAAGTTGTCTTAAGACAAAAGAAAAAAAGAAAAAGAGAAAGACAACATAGATACAACTCGTAAAAAAATCCACTCCATTGACGGTATATACTATGGTACATTCCTGATAAAGTGCGAGAACCAGTACAATTTACCTTTTTATAATATCTATCTGTATGTACCATATCTGATGAGATTTGTACTGAGAAAATATACTCGACAAGTTTTCTTTGAAATGTTTTTTCAGTTTTGATGAATTTAAAGCAATTACACAAATACAAGACTGTGTAAAATGAATTAAGAAGTGAAAAACGAGTATATACTTCGTATTAAGGTTGTATATATCATGTATATTGACCGTTCCAATATGGCCGCAACATTTGGTGTGCTATCACGATTTTGTTTATATAACAATGTACCTTTTCTATTTTCATTATGTTCACGTCATGTTTAAAAATTGGAATTGTGATGGCGGAACTTACCCGTGAGCAAGGCGGTGACGCCGAAATGCGTTGGGCATGTATGGCTGGTTTCTGCTAAATAAAACCACTTTTAAGCCCTGATCTCGTAATCGTGCTTTCGACTGGAAGGAGTGCATGGTGTGCTTTGGCGCAGTGTGGGACGGCATATGTATATATATATATATATCCAGAAAAAGAGAGCACCCATTAAGGAGAGCCACATGCAGGTAGGTTTCAATCTCGTTTTATTCAAGGAAGCTGCAACTCGTAAAACAGGGAATCCCTTCAAAGTCTCAAGTGCCTGATGCGTTTCATGCGCTCCCGCATTTCTTCAGAGGCACGTAATGAAATCACTGCATGCAGCCTGACAACAGTCTTTTAAATATTGCAACCACCTGCCCCAGTGGGCGTCGGCTCTCGCTGAGCCTGCTGGTCATCGTAGTGCCTTGATATAACTTCAGTGAGTGGCCGCAATGTAGTGAACAATGTCTTTAGTGAATCCCTAGTGGGTCTGAAAACGATCTCTGCTCACACAAGCTGCACTATAATTCTTCCAAGAAACAACCTTTCTGCTCATGCTGCTCACAGTGTTTGCAGCACACCACTCGATCATGGCAGGGCTCTTCCAACGACCGGGTCAGCCGTTTTAAATCCAGAAAAAGAGAGCACCCATTAAGGAGAGCCACATGCAGGTAGGTTTCAATCTCGTTTTATTCAAGGAAGCTGCAACTCGTAAAACAGGGAATCCCTTCAAAGTCTCAAGTGCCTGACGCGTTTCATGCGCTCCCGCATTTCTTCAGAGGCACGTAATGAAATCACTGCATGCAGCCTGACAACAGTCTTTTAAATATTGCAACCACCTGCCCCAGTGGGCGTCGGCTCTCGCTGAGCCTGCTGGTCATCGTAGTGCCTTGATATAACTTCAGTGAGTGGCCGCAATGTAGTGAACAATGTCTTTAGTGAATCCCTAGTGGGTCTGAAAACGATCTCTGCTCACACAAGCTGCACTATAATTCTTCCAAGAAACGACCTTTCTGCTCATGCTGCTCACAGTGTTTGCAGCACACCACTCGATCATGGCAGGGCTCTTCCAACGACCGGGTCAGCCGTTTTAAATCCAGAAAAAGAGAGCACCCATTAAGGAGAGCCACATGCAGGTAGGTTTCAATCTCGTTTTATTCAAGGAAGCTGCAACTCGTAAAACAGGGAATCCCTTCAAAGTCTCAAGTGCCTGACGCGTTTCATGCGCTCCCGCATTTCTTCAGAGGCACGTAATGAAATCACTGCATGCAGCCTGACAACAGTCTTTTAAATATTGCAACCACCTGCCCCAGTGGGCGTCGGCTCTCGCTGAGCCTGCTGGTCATCGTAGTGCCTTGATATAACTTCAGTGAGTGGTATATTACCTACTGGCGGTCGCCAGTAGGTAGTTATAGTTAGGACCACGTTTCCATAGGAAATCCGCAACATTCTATTTTGAATAACTTTGGCGCCGGTCGACGAATCCTCGCGAATTTTTCAAAAGGTGGGGCGCTACGCTCCGCTCCTACCCTGAAAGTCTCGGGGGGATTCGTCAAGCGGGGGCTGAGATAAAAGGGGGGTCCCAAAACGCGTTTTTCCCATGCATTTTTCCATAGGACCTTTAGACAGGGCTACAGCCCGAACGGCTGAACAGAATTACTTGAAATTTGGCAGAGAGGTAGTCCTCAGGTCAAGGAAGTGCCTTTTGTAGGTTTGGTGTAAATCTGTTCAGTAGATTCTGAGAAAATAGCCTTTAAATCAATATATATATCTGAGCCAGCTTACGGTGCGCTTACGGTACGCTTACCGTACGCGTACGGTGGCGTGCGCGAGCGCGATTCTGATTGGCTCTTAGATCTTAGTAAACATTCGAATCGGCCGAAACCAGGAAGCGGCGGCCGCCATTTTCTCTCTCTCACTGAGAGTGATGATTAAAATACAAAGACCAAAATCATGTAAAGGGGCTGTTTGGACAGCTCCAAAACACCTAGCCATGTTGAGGGAGTCCCCAAAGATCCCCCAAGGCCAAAAACGGAATTTTTATTTTTTCGCCAATTTCGCCGATTACGCTTACCGTACGCGTACGGTAAAAAAATATTAAAAAAAAAAATATATCCACACTCACCCCACCCCGTGTGCAAATGGTGCCCGAAGGGCACCAGTTGTGCATGGCTTATAACAGGTACGAAAAATTAAAATATTACCTTTCGAAACGAAGTGCATCATATGTCCTCCATGTGCGCACGGTGCGCGAAGCGCATCGTGCGTACATGGCCCATCTAGCGTAACGTGGGCACGCGGTGCGCGTAGCGCACCGCGTGCCCACCGTGCGTGCATGGCACTAACTGCGTAAAGTGGGCGCGCGGTGCGCGAAGCGCACCGCGTGCTCACTGTGCGCGCACGGTGCGCGAAGCACACCGTGCGCGCACGGAACGAACTGCGTTAAGTGGGCGCGCACGCCACGAATGGCGTAAAGTAACTTAGCATTTAAAAAAACGTACAAATTCACTGAAAAAACCATAGGTTTCACACACGTTATAGTTAGGAATTAGCATGCAAAAAACCTTGCAAATTCACTGAAAAAAACATAGGTTTCACACATGTTATAGTTAGCGGAAATTTTACTGATAAAAAACCAATGAAATTCCCCCGTTATAGTTAGTGCAGGCAACTATAACTCACGCGACCGCAATCTTCTGCTGATGACATATGTGTCTTTATGAAAAAAAAATATTTGTAATATTTGTATAGCTAAAAATGTATGGAAGAAGACATGGGCAAATAAGTGTCTAAATACAGTGTTAGCATCAGCAGAGGATTGCGGTCGCGTGAGTTATAGTTGCCTGCACTAACTATAACGGGGGAATTTCATTGGTTTTTTATCAGTAAAATTTCCGCTAACTATAACATGTGTGAAACCTATGGTTTTTTTCAGTGAATATATATATATATATATATATATATATATATATATATATATATATATATATATATATATATATATATTCACAGATAAAAAACCATAGGTTTCAGGTATGTTATAGTCAGGAATTAGCAACATAGGTGTAAAGTCTAAGAAATCCATGACGCTTTCAAGTGGATTTTGTAACTTTTATTCCAGTAGTAGTAGATAAAACCACCAGTCCTCAAAACAGCTAACCACCTCCTCCAATACCAACTTCCACTCTCCTCTGCCAGTATTCTGTTGCTAGGCCAATGACAAATAGAACATAGAATGCAACCCAGCTGCAATGGCAAAAGAGCAGTAGAAAGGGAACAGAGTTACATAGGTAAAGCCACAACAATAGGTTTCAGGGGTGTTATAGTTAGCTGGACATTTCACTCGTACAAAACCCTTGAAACTCCTCTGTTATAGTTAGTTGTACTAACTATAACTTGCGCGCCCGCAATCCACTGCTGATGATGTCACATATTACATCATTCATGACATGGTCCGTGACATCACTGATGACATCACTGATGACATCTCAAATGACATCACTGATGACATCATCCACGTGACAATCTGATACACCTCATCATACACTAGTATAACCTTTTTATCACTCACTATAAAATATAGAGTACCATGTTTAAACCATTGACACACCAATACAATTTTCTAAAAACCCACTCATTGATTTGTAGATCTACACACACATCTAAACACTTACCTATAGATTCACTCATACATGCTGACAAAGATCAGTAGAACACTATTAGATATACTTATACATCTATATCAACATTACACACCAGCACACATCCTATTCACTTATGCAGTCATCCTACTCACTTATGTATATAATTGATCATACTTACATTTACTCAGCTACACACTTATACAAGCACCACTTTATTTATTCATATAGATAGTAACTCATACTAAGGGGTCCATTAGGATGGAGGGCGGATGTCCTCCGCCGGTCCGATTAGCATTGCGGTCGTGACCGCAGCGGTGTGATTTTCCACCCGCCACTTTTCCGCCGGTTACAGTCCACCCGCTTGCCTGGCGTGCGGAGCTGGACCGCTACAATTGTGGAGGATCAGGGCCAAGCACCGCTGGCATGATTACGATGCCGGCGGTAGCCAGCTTTCCACAGCGGAGGAACTGCCATGGAAAGGCATGCGGAGAATGTCTCTACGGGTCCATTGCAGACCCCCAATGTGTTGGGGGTTTTTTTGGGTACACTGGGGGTACCCATGGTACCCCCTACATGTCCCTGTACCAGGTGGCAGGCACTGTGCAGTGCCTGCAACACAGTGCAGGGACATGCAGGACATGCTTGTTTGGACATCGTGGCAGTGCTGCTGGCAGCACCGTCTGCCACAATGTTAACCGCCGCTACCCGACCGCCGCGGTCGGATTTCCACTGTGAAGCATAATAATTGGACCGGTGGTTTTCCCGCGGTCCTGGCAGGCGGTGTTTTCTTGCTACCATGGCGGTCGGAGTGATTTTACGACCGCCATGCTAATAGACCCCTTAGTGTGTTATAAAATCAATATTACAAGTTTGCAGTTTTCCATACAGTCACTCAGACGATCACTGACTCTTATGTATGCTAATTTATATACAACAACTGTCGCATACACTGCCTTTTATATTTCTACTTTGTTGGAAATGTATCATTGAGAAATATATTTACTCATCAACACACCCATAAAGAGATACAATCACCCAAACAACTGTTACCACATGCAGTCTTAACCTCATATACCTACTAAATCAACTGTTTGCACATCTTTGGATAGTCACATACCTTCCACCCAACCACACACACATTCACTCTCCCATACAAATACTCACTTAACTAATTAAAAACTAATATAGACTTTCACATAGCTAGTAACCAACTTACGCAGTAGTTTACACAACAAGAAAGAGTGAAACAGATATTCACACTTTTTAATCACTATTCCATATATTTACTGAGAGACTTTAAATTAGTCACTTAGACAGTCAATCACAGTGCTAGTAAATCCTTCAGCCAGACACATATACATCCAATCAGTCTTCAATGGTTTTGTACGAGTGAGATGTCCAGCTAACTATAACATCACTAAAACCTATGTTTTTTTCAGTGATTTTCAAAGGTTTTTTAAATGCTAATTTCTAACTATAACATATCTGAAACCAATGGTTTTTTCAGTGAATTTCAAAGGTTTTTTAAATGTTAATTTTTAAATATATTATTTGTTATATTTAGTTTTTTGATACTGACTGTGTACATTTTTTTAATTATTTATTTTTACATATTTTATTATTTAAATTATATTACATATTTTTAATATAAATTGAAAAAAAGTTTAAAAAATATTGAAACTCTAATATTGTTTATTTTATTTTATATTTTTTAAAATATATTTATAATATTTGTTTTAGTTTTTTGTTTTCAAATTTTTTTGGAGTCGCGCACCCAAACTTTCTTGATCACTGCGCAGAACCTAGCTGCCATTTTATGATTGTTGTGTAGGATCCGCGTAGAGCGTGCGATGGGTGCATATTTTCCTGCGTGATTGCTATGCGACTGGTACACGATTTCAGGCGCATACGTGATACATACGTATTACGTTACGCGACGCTGGCGTGCTTCCGAGTGATGTCATATACGTGTTCGACACGGTGGGTGCGCGACTTTCACGAAATTTTTTAATGTCAAAAAAGATATATATATGTATTTAATGTAAATATTAAGGAAAGACATTATCTGAGCTAATCATAAAAATAATATACTTCTACTTTTAATAAACCCATATTAGATTTTAATGCTATTTCGCGAAGTTGCGTTGGGTGCGTGCTGCCTTTGCGCACGCTGCGCGGACCCCATGTGACCTTAAAAAAAGAGTTTTGATTGGTTCATTAGACTTCCTATTCTAACTATTGAAGGACCCCACCCATTTCAATTATTCTTCTTAGACCTTCTTTGGAGGAGCAACTCTGAACTGAGAAGAACCTTTTTTTTGTTGAGTGCACACCTACTATTGCTTTTCATTGCAAAACAATGGCTTTAGGACAGAAGCCATCATCTGAGTCTGAACATTCATCAGATGATGGATTTGTGGCTGAACCTCCACGCCCTGAGAGGTACACATCAGTCGTGTGGAATTTTTTGACGTTTCCCGAAGGAGAAAATAAAGTTAATGCGACCAAAGTAACTTGTAAGATCTGCAAAAGGGTCCTGTCACGTGGAAATCCAACCAAGAAGTACTCTTGCGGGATGGCAAGTATGCTCAAGCGCCTAAAAAGTCTGCACCCTGTAAACCTGGCGCGCGAGGAGTGCAGAAGACTGCGTGAGAATCCACCACCTGCAGTACCCAGTACTTCTGGGACATCTCCATCTGCACAACATCTGGACATATGTCCACAATTCGTTAACCTGAAGGTGCACTGCATAAAGTGCAACAGATTGCTCTGTTACGGAGAGCAGTCCGTGGATTTGATATGCAGAGCACAAGAAAACCATCGGTGTTAGAGTTTTGTTTTTGTTTTTCCCTGAAGTTGATTGTTTTGTTCCTCCAGTTCTCTTTTTTTCTTTTGAAAAAAAACCCCCCAAAATTGTTCAGAAAAACGTTATTTTCAGAATTAACTTCTCTGGTTAAAAAGAAGAGCTATATTTCTATGATAGTGTGTGAAAGTTTAGATGAATGTATGTGTAGTACATAATTGACTGAAAGAATGCATTAGTAGTGTATGGTGAATGTATAAGTACAGAACTATAAGGAAGTGCTGCAGGATGACACTGTAAGCTCTTTAGCTCCAGTGTGCTGTGGCACTTCTGAAGCACAGGGATGCAACATATGTACATAAATATGTTGCAAGTCTATGCTTCCCTCTGCATTGCTGCTTAAACTGCAGCCATGTGGTGACACAGTCATTCTTGCACCATGGTGCAAGGATATCTGTGTCATGTGGATTTTGTTCTTGTGCAGGAAGACACACCTTCCTGCACAAAAACAATCAGTAAAGGCATTTTTCTCCTTCAATGTACGCTGTGCATTGTAGCATATATTGAAAGAGAAAAAATGAGGAGAAATGAAAACAATTCTCCTTGTTGTGCCTTGCTACACCAATTGGAGGATAGTGCAGCATTCACGCACATGTCCAGATTTATGATTTCTGATAAATCTAGAGATGTGTCTTGTTCTATGAGTGTTCTGTGCAAACACGCACAGCAACACGTATAGAACGCCCTTTCAATGCAAAGTGGTGTGTATGATGAGGTCGTATTTACATGGAGAAGAAAAGGTACACAGAGTGCCTTTTCCTCTCTTTGTAAATATGAAAGAGTGTCTTGGGCTTTAACTATGTTACAAAAAGTGACATATTTTTGGCACAGGATGCTTCTAAATTTGCCCCATAAGTGCTTAGGTATTGGAAAACTGTTACAATAAGAACATTTTGCTTGTACATTTTTTGAACAATTGCATGAGAATGATAGTAGGTAAGCACAGAGTTATGTCTCCAAAGATGCTCAAAGAAGAATGATTGAAAGGATTGCGGTCCTTCAATAGGTACAATGGGAAATATTATGAACCAATCGAATAATTTTTTTTCAGGTCACATGATATACTATGACAGTTAGATTCCAAAGCTACATAGGTATAAACTGGGTGTTTTGAAGACTGTATTGATACTTTGTAGCTTCTTGCAGATCTGCTTGCACAGTATAGAAAGAAATTAACTTGTACCAGGGTTACTGGCTAGGCCAATCCTTAACTATATGACTAATAAATAGTAATTTCAGTACTGCAAAGAGAGAACAAGATACATTTATGAGTACTTAGGTTTTGGCAAAGTGATAGGACATGTTTATAGAGTGGTGAAGGGAAGGGATGGGACCTGATGTGACATGTGCAAACACACTCTGTGACGTGTTTTAAGTTGAGGAATTTAGTGTCTTTTAATCCTGAAAGTCCCTGGGCCGTACTAACCCACCATGTCTCTCTATTGAACACCAACCAGCTGCATTGCACAGAGGTGCTCTGAAACCATGTCCCATTTTACACCTCTCTGCAATGCAAGTTTTTGGCACTGTCTGAACATATCTGGTGGGTTAGTTGGCCCCATGGACACTCAGTATTCATGTTAACTTTATACTGTAACTTAAAACGCCCACAGACCATCTTCCCACACATATCTACTCCGTCCATCCCCCCTTTCTTCACCAGTGTGCAAACACAGCCCATTGTGCATATTAATACTTAGTTAAACTTACCTTCACAGTAATTCACAGTAATAAAAATAAAAAATGCTACACATTGTTTTCAGTTGTTTTTTATAATTTAAATTTCAGAACATTTCAAATTTTAGAATTAGTATCTGTGAAAGAGAAGAACAAATACAGGTATAATATATAATATTATATTTTTTACAAGACAACATAATTTTAACATTTTATAAATTATTTTCTTTGCCTTTTTTGCTGTTCTCAGAATATATTGAATTTCACTACAAACAGTCATTTCAATCATACTCATCACATAACAGCGGGCAAAAAAAACCCAATCAATTAGATTGTTTAAAAAAAAAAACTACATCTAACATATTTATCATATACCCAACTATTTTTTAACATTCGACAAAAACGACATCCTCAATAACAAACCATATATTACAAATCACCCATATGTAAAATACTTTCTTCTAAGAGAAATTTCTTACTTGAATATGAAAGAAATAAAATAATAATACGATGAACAATTCTTTTTGATTTTCATACACTGTAAATAATGTTCTTTAAAAATATATGGTGACAGAATGTTCAAGAAAAAGTCCTTAATTCAAATAAAAACTTTTCCTCTAGGCCAAATAGTATTCTTGAAATCCTTTATATTAAAATTGTCCAATAGTAATCGTATTAATACATATTAATAAATTCCTCAGAGGCCGAATTATGTTCCTAAAACTTTGGCTTTAAAAATATTAGGTAGGATTTTGGTCATTTGCTAGGCAAACGTTGTTTAAAAACCAACTGAGCATGATTACAATATGTCCATCCTTTCTTGCATTTTAAATAGGCAGTGTAATGTCCAGATGTTGTAGAAGGACCATCATTGAAAAATATTGCTACTGCTACAAAAGTTCTTCCTGATATTGATAGGTGACTTGCTACAAAATGTTTTATTAAAGTTTCCAATTTTCTTCCATCAGCTGTACAACGTTGCATCATTAAAATTACATTTTGTCCATCTCTTTCTATAAATAATGTTGATAACATTTCTGATTTGTATTGGCTACACTCCATGTTTTGATTTGCTGCTTTAACTAGTTTGTTGATTTAGAGTCTGGTAATGTCAAATATATAAATCTTTCAGTGTCTATGTTAGTGGTACATGTAAACATACAATTTTCACATTGATGTTCCTATTTATAACGAAGGCCAACAAGATTTTCAATTTCTATGCCTTCATTTTCCAATACGGTAAGCATATACATTAGATATACGTTGGATATTCTGCGTAAATTGTGTAGAACCAGAGCATATATCAAAAAGATTACGAATATCAGAAACGCTTTTCATTTTAGTTTTATCAGTTCTCAATTTTTCATAAACAGAATGCAACAAGGAACAAAATATTTTTGCCCGATTCTCCATAATTTGCTGTTGCAAAGTTTCTAGAAAAAAACAACATTGACCACTACATTAGCATAGCAGTTGATACGTGAACTATTTTCAAACTGATAACCAACAATTGCTTCAATAGTGTCCTTTTTCTTTTTTCTTGCAATCTCAAAATGATCTTGATTTTTTTCCTTCTCTATAACTTCACTACATATCTTCTTTTTCCACCTGCCACATGCTTTTCAAATACAGGATATTGACATAAATTGGGAGCATACGCTCTTCTTAACTTATTATACTCTTTTACACAGTTTGCACCTGCAGTAATCTTTGACTCATCAAAATCAATCAAAAACAAATCATATAAGGTTCTGACTCAGGACAAAGGAACATATGCCATACCCTCTTTAAACACGGTACTTCCAATGTTCACCAAAGCACTGTCTACACTTAATCCTTGAGATTTATGAATAATCACTGCATATGCCAGAGAAAATGGAAATTGTTTTCTACGGACATATAAACCTTTAACAAGCAAAAAACTAACTGAACAACAACCAATTTCTTTTACTTCTTCAATTTGATCAAATTTGATTTTTAAAAATTGAATTCCATCGCTACTTTGATAATTAACAAAATCAACAACTTTACCCATTGCTCCATTTACTAAACCTTTTTCTACATCCAAAGTACGCCTTAAAATTACCCGACAGTTACATACATATAGATTCTTTTCTAAACCAGCGATTTTTCTAAAGAATCCAATTTTGTTTTCAATTTTCCTGTCAAAATAATAGTGATTCCTTCATGCTCTATTTTATCAATGGCTTCCATTTTTATTATTTCTTCATTTTCTAGCTTCAAAAGTTGTTCAATAAATATAGAACACTCACGCAGTGTTGGCATTAAGCAGATTATAGATTTAAGTTCTGCAATTTTCATATATATTTTCTCAGTAACTATATTTTCATTTGGAAACTAATTTTAAAGTAATCGACTCTGCAAAGCTTGTTTGCCATGTTCTGTCAGTACTCCAATTCTTATATCTTGAAGAATAGTTCCATAATCAGCATCATTTGCCTGTCACATATTTGTAATGAGTTCTTTGTATTCAAAATATGACCAAATATTAACGTTTCCAACACTACCCAAAGACTTTCTGGTGTCTTTATGCGCAAGTGTTTTAAATACTGGTTGTCCTTTTACAGGAGTAAGTTGCAGTAGATCTCCAAAAGCTATGACATGTTTTCATCCAAACAAGACATCGTACTCTGTTTTAAGAATTTGCTGCATTCTTAAATGCACAAACGCAAGCATTAAGTTTGAGACCATGCTTACCTCATCAATAATCAGAAGTTTCATTTTCTTTAGCACTCTTGAAACTTCATAACAAGCTTCTCCAGATAGTTTGTGATATTCCAATTTGTTTTCATGCTCTACAGGTAGCATAAGTAAACAATGCAATGTAATTCCTTTAATGTTGTGTTCTCCCAACCCAGTTGGAGCAGTTACAATACAAGACAAATGTGAGTCAGTTGTTTTCTGCAGATAACTGGTGATTACTTTAATTAAGAAACTTTTTCCTTTTCCACCTTGTCCTCTCACATACATTCATATAGGTTGAAAAGAGGTGCATGTTCATTCTTTCTTTTCATGAAGAAATCCATGGTCAATCTGTTGTCTCACTTGCTGATATATTTCTTTCTGTTCAACATTTAGTTGTTCTTCCAAGTTGGCTAAGTCCATAATATCTTCTTGAGCTTGATGCATTTCCACCTCATTTATGGCGATTGATGCTCCATTTTCAACAATTGGTTGTCCTATTGGATCTTAACTCAGTGGAACAGAGCTTTGACGGTCTTGAGAACTGTCTATAGCAATCTCAGCTGCAATAGTAGCTTCTTGATCAATTTCATCGTTCAACATTTTCACATTATTTGCAAAAACAATACATTATATGGTATCTTTACAAGCATTGAAGGAATCTTCATAACTGTTAAAATCTCCAAGTAATTCCAATTCTGAACGCCACGGTTTGAACAGTTGCAAAAGTGCTAAATAGTAAAATTCACTTTTATCAGGAGTGTCGCAACTCAGTTTCCTGTGATCAAATACATTTTCTTTCCTTTGTTTCACCAAACATCCTTTGGACCCAATCACTGCATATTTTCCATCATTGATGTTTTCTGTAGTATTCTGTTTAACAGTGTAGTTTTGCAGCACTAGAGACATATGTTCTCAAGATGATGACTTCTATTTGGATAATATGTGTCCAACATATTTGTTTTCACAATATCTGTACTTTCGGTTCATTTAATGCTAAATATTCGATTTCTTGTACAGATTTAAGTACTCGATTTCGCGTTGCTGCAAGACCTAGACTCACCCAAATTATTCTTCTAGATTTGGAGTATAAACTTGCAGATGATAACCGATCTGAGCATTCAAATGCTCCAATTTCTCGATGGGATAACATCTTCAAACTGAAACTGTATAATTTCTTACTTAGACTCTTCTTGTGAGAAATCTCTTCCCACATTTCTTTCAAGTCCGTCTTTTCTGATTTTTTAATGTAGGATGTTACGTACCGAGCGACAGCAAGGGAATTATCCGCTACGTACTGAATATCCATGTTAGCATTCCACATAGAGAGAATAACCGGATTGTAATCATTTATGTATTTTGATTCTTCACATCTTCTCAAATTGTAGGTATTTTCTAGTGATGGTATGTCTCATATCTGATATTAAAACTGTTTACTCTTCCTTTGGATATTACAGGATGTGGAAATCCAAAACGACATTTGGTATGAAATGTTTCCTTAGACTTGTACTTTCGTCAACAGTATTTTCCACATCGATGGCTTTGGAATCGTAAGACTTGTTGTCTTAAGTTGTTTTCTTCTGTGCTTTTGGGTATGGCACATGTGGCATATTCTTCAATGAAAGACAAAACAGTATCATCGAAATCAGTTCCGAATTTGGGGGCATCCTTGATCCATATGAGCATATGTATGTGAGGAGCACCTCGAGCTTGATACTCCTTTCTCCAAAAGAAATCCACAACTTCTCCAAGAGGAGGATTCTTTTTATTGCAGATAAAATACATCATAGCTTCAAATCTATGATTGAAATACCTGCATACATTAACAGGATCCAAAGAGCACAATTCTCCAGGTGTCTTGTATTCAATATTTTTTATATTCAAATTAGCCTCTCGAAGAAACTCAAGTAAATCATCCCAAGCGTATTCAGCACAGCTTAGGGTAAGGAACCACGTAGAAGTTCCTAAGTTCCTTAGCATACATTTAAGTTCTCCATGACGATGGTACCAATACTCATTAGTGCCATGCTGACATGCCATCAGATTAATCAGCTGAGATTCTAAATGATCATCTCTCTGATGTACTTTATCCATAAATTCCTTTGCAGAAACATTTTGAAGATGTACTCCTATTTTCAATATGTGATTCACTGCATATGAAAGTCCAGGCAAGTCACTCTCAAACAAAAGATGAAATATATATGGGATACATTGTCGTAATTGTGTATTTTCTGCATACAATCTTGTGCAATATTCAGATGCAGGAATCTGCACAGGTCGTTCATCATATGGTCCACCTTTTCCTGTTGGGAACAACTGCGGAAAACAACGAGTTCCAAGCTTTTTTCCCATACACTCATGGGACTTCCCTTTGCTTTTTTCATTTGCAATAACTCAATAGTATTCCCCATCACTTCTTTGAAATGAAGAGGATGTACACTGTAATTTTCATAGATTTCTTTACTTCTGGACATGTCCACTTTTTCTATTTGTCCACTTGACGTTTCACTATCTTCTGCTGAAAGTATTTCTTCTTCTCCCACATACACATTTTTATAGTACTCATTGTTTTTAATCAGATACAATGTTGCCTTCTGCACTTTCCTAACATCCACTAATTCTTGCCAGATTTTCTTACTCTTAGTAGGAACGTCATTAACTAAAATAATAAGTGCATCATGTTCTACATTCTCTACACCAATAGTTTCAATATTTTTCTTTAAATCTAGAGGTAAATATACAACTCTTCCTTTTAATCCTCTCTGTAAATCTGAAGGAGGCAATTTACCTGTTTTAGGCTCCATACGAACAATAGCTTGAAATGGGTGCACACATTGAATTAGAATAGACTCATAGGTATTTAAATCTATCAGTTCTGGAGGAATAGTTACCAACTCTAGATTATTATGCACAGCTCTAGCGGGCATTTTAATTCTCATCTAATTTTTTATAAGCTGAAATACTGTAAACGGTGGTGTTTGTTTTAGGTAAAGGTGCCACAGGGAAAATTCACATGTATTTATGTCCTGAACTAAGTGAATAATGGTGCTACACTCGGGATCTTGAAAATTGAGGAATTGGCGTCACGTTTGAACTATCTCTCAGTAGAATAAGTACTGAAAGGGAAACCGATCTTACAAAAGAAAGGATAGCAGACTCTTATTGCTGCAAGTGACGCCACCACACCAGAAACCATTGGCGGTTTGGAATTATCACCGCTTAAAAAACATATCAATCAAGCCGGAAATAGCCTTGAAAAAGTCGCGGGACTACATCCCCTTGTTGCGACGAAACACGTGTTGGCTGATTGGAACTACTGAGAAGAATAGCAACTAATAAAAGAACGACCAAGAAGAGAGAAAAAAGACTAACTCATTCTTTTGTAAATGTGATTGAATTGTTTTGTGAAAACACGCTATACTTCTAAGCATTTATAATCAGTACGTGTGCTAAGGACTGCTTTCTAAATTTTTATAACAATATTTACAAATACGCTGATCAGAACCCAAATCAAAGCAATCCTCTACCAACAAATAAGTTGCAAATTCCTTCCACTTATCATTATTTTCTCTTTCACTTTTGAAATACAGATCAGCAGTCCTAGTCTGATTTTTATAGTGAGTTCGCCGACAACAAACACAAGAATAATTTGGCCTTTCACCTGAATTCACCTTAAACTTGTAATTTGTTCTTCAAAATATTTTGTAGTACTATGTTGCACATTCTCTTCCACATTTTCTTCTATAAATGTGTCAGTTTCTGCACGCTCTTGTTCAGGACCCAAGTAACAAAACTAAATTTCATCACAAACCTTCTTCCCATCTGATACTGATCCACGCAAAAGAGCACTGTTCAACTCATTTAACATTAGTGCTGGACTTTTTGCATAATACAATCTTCTGACTAACTTCCGCATCTGAGAATGATGTACTGCTAACATACTGAAATGGTGAGAAACACTTTGACATACTTTCCTCGAAAGACAAGCCAGAGAATGACCTTGCAAACCAGTATTTTTTCTCACTCTGCAAGGGTCTAGTCCTTGCAATATCTTAATCTTTTGTTTTACACTTTTTTGACTATATTCTCATAAGAAACTGCGTAAAATATCAATAGATTCTTATTGTACACTACAAATACTACTGCAATCCCAAGTGTACACAGGGGCTTTAGGACGTCTCCCTAGAACTTCATCAGCTAACACTTCTTCTACATTTCTGGGAACCATCTTCTCTTTCTCAATTGGACAACCATTTCAAACCTCATAAGCTCGACCACTGGTATCAACTGCATGCAATAAATTATTGGTCTGAATATAACTCTCTTCATTAAAGAAAGGCTCTGAATTTGAACTGTGTTTCCATTCACCCTAAAAAAATCACAAAAGTTAGTTCTGTTAATTACTCTTTTCCTCTTACTTTTGGCCTTTATTAAATGGATAGGTTTATCTAATGACCAAATTCTGTTTAAAACTAAAATTAATAGTTTCCTTTTTACTTCAAAAGCCTTTTGAACAATGGATTCAATATGCTTCTTCTTTTTATAAAATAGTGCTCTTTTCTATATATTTTTTCACATCTTTGAGCAAGTTAAAAACCACTCTATTATACATTTCTTTTTTATGGACTTCTTTATACTGATTTTGCCTTCTTTTACCATACATCAAATCTTTTGAATTAAAATTTTCTTTTTTTCCTTTCCTCTTATTCATAATCTTTTTTGTGGTCGAACCATTCTCAGTAGTTTGCACATTCTGCACACTGCTTCTAGGCTTTGAAAGTGTTTTAATAAATGCTGTTGTTGTCTTACCGGAAGACTTTTTCTTTTTACCCACATGATGTTGGTCATCCAATACTTGTTGTTGAATTTTCTTCAAATAATTGTCTAAGTGTTCTTTTCTCTTTCTTGATTTTTCAGGCATGATAACTTTATTTTAATGATGATAAACAATATCTGTAAAAAATAAACATAAATAAATGTATTTGAATACATTTATAAATAATACTTTTCTATTATTATACAAACACATTCTATATAAAAACCATTTAGCCAATTTCTTTTCTCATCACTAATTGAAATTGTAATTCAAGGTGTATACATAACTGTATAGGTGATACCGGTCTGCATGTGTAATGGACAAAGGTTTGTACCAGTGTTTGTGTTAAGCCCTGGGACATTATATGAGTACTTAGGCACTGACCAAATGATTACAGTCCTTCAAGGAGAATGCCTGGGTGAATGTATAAGTGGTTGGGTTTTTGGCGCAGTGAATGGATTAGTATATGGTACTGGCTTCTAATTCTACCAAAACTTGGGAACAGGATAGGTTTTTAAGCAGTTATGTGTCTGCAAAGACATGAAGTACCCAAATGCTTCTCTCACAATGGTTCCCAAATGCACACAGACTCACAGTGTGATTCTAGGCAGGCAACACTATCCCTTGTACTTTACCAAAACACATTCACTAGTCTGGAAGGGGTAAGGTGACTGCACACATTCTACATATTTCAATACTGCATACTACTTTGAAAGCCTGACTCATTTTGCAATTGCATAACCATTGACTGGCTTCTAATGCTACTTAAACTTGACAAAATGACTGGTTTTGAAGCAGTTATCTGTCAGCAAATACATGATGTAACCAAATGCTTCTCTCACAGTGGTTGCCCAAATGCACACAGACTCACAGTGTGATTCTAGACAAGCATCACTATGACTGGCTTCTAATTCTACCAAAACTTGGGAACAGGATAGGTTTTTAGGCAGTTATGTGTCTGCAAAGACATGAAGTACCCACATGCTTCTCTCACAATGGTTCCCAAATGCACAAAGACTCACAGTGTGATTCTAGGCAGGCAACACTATCCCTTGGACTTTACCAAAACACATTCACTACTCTGGAAGGGGTAAGGTGACTGCACACAATCTACATAATTCAGTACTGCACTTTAGTGTCAAAGCCTGACTAATTTTGTGAATGTATAAGCAATGACTGGCTTCTAATGCTACTAAAACTTGACAACATGACAGGTTTTAAAGTACCCAAATGCTGCTTTCAATAAACCATTTGCCAGGCCCAAACCTTCCTTTCTAATATGTATAAGTCATCCATAAGGTAGGCCCTGTACAGCCCCATGGCCAGGGTGCAGTGTATTTAAAAAGTTGGAAAATTAATTTTAAGTTTCACATGGACTGGTAGTGAAAAACTCTGAAATTCTATTTTCACAACTGCAAGGCCTACCTCTCCCAAATGATAACTTTAGGAACTTCCAATTTGACAGGAGGCTCCATAGGTCAGTGGTAGTTAGCGCTTGCTGGGTCTCCTCCTTCCTGCTGCAGGTCCCTCCAGACTTTTCCCTTCAGTCCACCACCAGATTACTTTGAAAAGCCAAATGTAACCGTCGGAACCAGCGGGCCAGTCAGTGACCTGGCTTGAGCTACACACACACAAAAAATAACAAAAAGGCAAGGTCAGTCTACATAGTGAGGATCAACTGACTGTTCCAATCCCTGAATCCTGTACTTTTTGTTAAAGGCCAAGGACTGCCTGACATTCAGTGCTCAAAACAAAGAGGCTGGTTTCATCTGAAACTAATTACCATCGAGCTATGGGATTCTGAACAGAAAGTGCATTTTAAGCCAATTGGTTCCCCAAACACATTGGAGCTAACTTTTAAATTTACTGGCTCCTTGAATTAGACCATTAGCCCCATAACTTAACATAAGCTAAGCCCTGTAGTAGATCAAATGTTTATGTTTGCACTCATGGAGCTCTGCAGACCTGTGTAGAGAAAGGAAGCATGACTATCTCACTTCTAATGGTAAGGACCATATCCCAAGGACTAACAAAGTAACTCTGCACTGCTGCTGCGGAATGACCCATAAGATGGACTACCTCATGACAACAGAATCTGCATTGTTTAGCAAGAGTTTGGGTTAAGTGTTAAGCAATTTCATGTGAAGAAGTTAAAAGTATCTGAGCCTACAATGACTGGGATCCTGTAATTGCTGCACATCCTGACCAGTGCTTGTCTTGGAAGCTGTGCCTCCGAAGCTGGTGTGCTTGCCTTGTGATGCCTTTGCAAGATACTGTGTTTTTACTATGACTGATGACTTCATGAGGTGTGTGTGACTTCATGCTTCATCTGTTGCACACCAGTTCTACGTGTACTAATGATAAATGTGTGAGACATATGCTGTACCATACATTTTTCACAGATCTCCTTCTTTACGTGATGTGGATGATTATATGAGGCCCATTGGCATACACCCTGCACTTGCTGCTCAACTGCTTTTGTGGGTGGTGCTGATACTGGTGTGATACTTGTGTGCCTCTGTTAGAAACTGGGTTACTGCTTGACTGAGGTGTGAGCCCTGGTCAAGCAGCAACTACAATCCTAGTCAGGGTAAGGCACAAACAAACCCCAATTAACCTGTGCTCCCCTCTGATTCCTAGGCACAGAACAGTCAGGCTTAACTTGAAGACAATGTGTATGTAAGTATTTGTGCAACACATCAACAGTAAAACACTGAAAACTCCACACAAAAAGGTCCCACATCAGGTTTACAAAAATAAAGCTTAGTTTAATAAATGAAACAAGGCAAAAACTACAAAAATGTTAAAGTTTTTAGTTGAAATAGTGCCAAAAAACATAAAGCACCAGCAAGGGATATCTGATCGCTCCTCAATGGGATAAAGTCACAAGTTCAGGCTGACCAGGATGGAGCATGAGACGCCTACAGGGACACAATAAGCCTTGTGAACTTAATCCCTTAAATCCTGGTTGTGCAGCGCTGTGTGGATCCCAAGCAAATAAGCTTCATGCAGCTGAGGCAATGCATTAGTTCTAAGATGCAGTGAGGCTGCAATGCGAGGTCCAGTTGCGTCGTTGATCCTGTTGACTGGACTTTAAATGCAAAGATCAGTGTCTGGGATGCAGCGCACAGCTGATGATTCGTTGATTACGAAGACCTGCAATCGGTTCTGTGGCCTGCAAGGACGATGCAGGCCTTGCACGCTGGGTCCAATCCACGCAGCAGTGGTGATGTTTTAGTTTTGCGTGAGGATGCGCCGCTCAGCTGAGGAGATGCGCCAGTTCAGTTTGGGTATGCTGTTCTCTGCAAAGCAGAGGCATTGGTTCCACTGCTAAGCATATTAGCCCCATTTCCAAGGGTCCAAGTGCAGATGCAAGGTAATTGGGGAAGCCTGTCCCTCAGACGTCATAATAGGAGGCCAGACAACTAACCCTTGGAGTCACTCTGGGTTCTGAGTTCAAGAGATGTAGGTCCTGTCCTTCTCACCAAGGCAAGAGGGCAGCAGGTAGCAGGTCAACACAGCAAACAGTGTAGCTGTCCAGCAGAGTGGTGATTTTTTCAACAGCATAGTCCTACTTCCTGGCTTAGTAACCAAAAGTCCGGATGTTTACTGAAGCGGTGGTGTCTGAGGCCCTGTAGTTATACACAATGGTGCCTTTGAAGTGGGGGAGACTTCAAAGGCATGTATTTGAAGTGCACAGATGTCCTCCCTTCCTGGCCTGGCTCCATACCCACTACAGGGGGGTGTGCAGCACTTTGTGTGTCGACAAGACACAGTTTATTCAGATGTAAGTGAGGCAGTGCACAGCTCGTCCATCCCATCCTGCCGAAGATGGCCCATTGAGACACACCTAAGCTCCCATTGTATATGGCTGTCTCGGAGGAATACCCAAAGGCTAACTGCCAACTACACCCAGTCAAGTGACCAGAGACCAATTGGCTAAGACAATAAAATGCTCACTTTCTAAAATTGGCATTTTCAGAATAGCAATTTGAAATCCAACTCCACCATAAGTTAGGATTCTGAATTGGGATTCCAGAGACACCAAACATGAACAAGTCACATCTTTCAATTTGGAAATGACTATATATATATTTGTGTGTGTATGTGTGTGTGTGTCTCCACTACAAACTCTCCAATACTATTAGAACACACTGACTAAAATTTAAAACAACAATTGATCATCCTAACCAATTCACCAGCTAGTTAAGAACACAGAGAGGGGCAATAGACCAAGTAATACTCATCAGTCCTGATCTTTGTTTTTAATTGTCCTGATGTGTTACAAAATTCTTAAATGTACTTTGGGTATAGTAGTCCCAACATACAACTTCGGACAGGTTCACCTACGGACATACACTACAAAAACACTTTTGCAGTGAAATGCCCATCGACTCTTTAAACTCCTATTGGTTAAGGGTGACACAACTTCCTTAGTGTTAACGGCATAATGGCAGGCCTAACATATATAAATTCATTTAAACCCTGGGTTGCCACTGAGACAACTGGCTGAAGCCAATATTTCAAAACTGCTGACTTCTAATCCCTGTTGCATAGATCTTGCTCTACGAAAAGTCATAAGCGGCCTAATCTGAACTCTTTGTCCTATAGTGGGGTCACTCCTGATTAGGTGCCAGTGTTTGGTAAAGAGTTCTCAGACCTGCTAATGTTCTGTGCTAAACCCTGTAATCATTCTCAATTCCTGTTGATATCCTGGAAGATTGTCCTTGAAATTAGCTTTCCGAGAGGCATGATACATTTTAATCATAGCTGTACCCATCTTTTTTATAGATCCTTCTGCACTTTCCCAAGCATTTTATGATCACTACTATTGTGAATTATTCTCAAATTCTCTGCATAGGAGATACTTTACTTCAGTTTATTAGGGTGAAAACTGGATGTATGCAATAGAGAATTGCCAGCAGTGGGTTCCTATATGTTTTGATGTGGAGCTTACCATCATTGACAAAGACAGCCAAGTCCAAAAATGGACCACATTGTTATTGATAGCGGTAGTAAAAGGAACATTTAAAACATTATCATTGAATTTATCACAAAAACCTTTTGCTGAAGCCTCAGTTCATCTCCAAATGATGAATAGATCATCAATAACACGTTGTGACCACTCTACAGCAAACTGATTGGTGAGCCCCTGCTCCTCTAACCAGCCAATATGCAAATTAGCATAACTGGGGGCGAAGCAGGTGCCCATAGCTGTCTCTTAATTCTTCCTCTAGATGACCCTGTCAAATAGAAAAAAGTTGTTGTTTAGATACCAATGTATCATTTATAGTATCATGTTTAAATGTTGTAAAAACCTAATAGGTCTATTCCACAGGAAATACTTGACGGCTCTGAGGCCATCTTCATCGGAGGCGCCCATGTAGAATGATGTGCGAACCATAGTGATTAAAACATATGTATCCTCCTAATCCACATAATAAACTCTCCTTAAGAAATCACCTTTATCTTGGATATACAAATATAGATTCTGTACATGATCTTGGAAAACATAATCTATGAATTTAGAAGTGTTCTCAAACATGCTGCCAATGGCTGACATACTAAGTCTATCTGGTGGATTACTCATTCTTTTGTGCACTTTTGGAATGAAATATAGAATGGATGTAATGAGGCACTACACTTTGGGGAATTGATATTCTTCTTGTGTTAATAAACACTGTACACGCCACTGAGATAACTCACACACAAAAGCAGCCTGTACACTCAACATATCAGATTTAGTCGCAATATCATAGCAATTAATATCATTTAGTTCCCATGGTGCTTCATTTCTATACATGGTGAGAGGCCAGAGAACAATATTCCTCCCTTATCAGATTGTAGAATCACCACGTCATGCCTGCTGTGCAATTTTCCCATATGTTTATTGTATTTGATCATACGGTTGTTTATTGACCGCTCTTTGGTATTAGTGATTTTTAATTGCAAGTTTTTTAAGATCTTGAATAACTAGTTCAGCAAAAATATTGATCAAATCTTTAGGCCACAAAACAGATTTGGGTTGAAACGATGTCACTATACTCTCATATATATCCAGTCCTTGTGCTTCTAGTACTTCTTAATCTGTTGTTAATTAATTTTGTCCTAAAATCACTCACTGTAGCTGATCCAAGTGAATCATTATTGGAACATCTGATACTTGGATATTTAAAGCTTCCTCATTCCTTGTTGTCACTGGAGCTGTGGTCATTGACTGCCTGTTTGTGAAATACTTGCATAACTTCATTTTTATGATATATTTGCAAAAAATCTATCCTTGTTTGACTGAAATTAAATTGAGTGGGGATATAGTGGTGAGAGGCCAGAGAACCTCCCTTATCAGATTGTAGAATCACCACATCATGCCTTCTGTGCAATTTTCCCATATGTTTATTGTATTTGATCGTACTATTGTTTAATGATCTCTCTTCGGTATTAGTGATTTTTAATTGCAAGTTTTTTTTAGATCTTGAATAACTAGTTCAGCAAAAATATTGATCAAAACTTTAGGCAACAAAACAGATTTGGGTTGAAACGGTGTCACTATACTCTCATATATATACAGTCCTTGTGCATCTAGTACTTCTTATTCTGTTAATTCATTTTGTCCTAAAATCTCTCGCTGTAGCTGATCCAATTGAATTATTATTGGTACATCTGATACTTGGATATTTAAAGCTTCCACATTCTTTGTTGTCACTGGAGCCCTGGTCATTGACTGCCTGTTTACGAAATACTTGCATAACTTCATTTTTATGATATATTTGCAAAAGATCTATCCTTGTTTGACTGTAATTAAATTGAGTGGGATATAGTATGAAAGTCCAAGGGACAATATGTTTTCCTCCTCTTGGGACAAATCAATATCAGATAGATTCACAATGATTTGAGTATCTTTTATGTACTTCTTCGGTTGTCTTGTCCAGCCATAAAAAACAGAGCTCATCTAGGACTGTAGGTATTTCCTTGATCAAACTCACCCCTCCAGAACCTCCTTCTTATGGTTCAGTGGGCCGGGTCCTGGGGCAGTGAAAAAAATGTGTGGGGAGGCCCCAATCCCCCCCACACTGCTCTGGGGACCACCACCTCCCCGGGACAAGATTAATTAGTTGTGGGGTGGCACACAGCCTCCCCCTCAGCCCCGGGGACCGCCATCCCCTGGGGCTTCTTTTTTAACCCCTTCACTGCCAGGCCTTTTCCCCCTCCTGTGCCACGCCCTTTTTTGGCTATTTGGGGTAGTGTGCGCTGAGGCCCCTGTAACTTTTTGACCACAAAAGGTATCCACGCCAAATGTGCGTCCTTTTCTTCCAACATCATGGGGATTCTGAAGGTACTCAGGGTTTGGGGATTCCCCTGGAGGCGTCACAGAAATGAGCCAAAATACAGCAAAATTTAGGTTTTTGGGGGGAAAATGGGAAAAACGGGCTGCAAATGAAAGCATCTGGGTTTTTCCCTGCAAGTGTTATCAAAAAAGGGTTTGTGGGGCTGAAATCACCATTTTCCCAGATTTTAGGGGATACCAGACTTTTGTCAGAAACCCAACATTTTTTACACAGTTTTGGCATTTTTCTGGGACATTGCCTATTTTTGCTGTTTTTTGTGCTTTCGACCTCCTTCCAGTTAATGGTAGAAATGGGTACAAAAGCAATAATGGATCCTGGAAAGCTATACATTTTAGAGAAGTAGACCAAATTCTGAATTCAGCCAGGGGGGTCATATGTGTAGATCCATCAAGGTTTCTTTATAGAAACTAACAGTAAATATAGGATAAATTAAAAATTTGTTGAAATAAAGCGTCTTTTGTGTCAACGTTTTCACCTGTAACTTCTTCTAATTATGACAGCTCTTTGAAAGCAATCTACCGTTACAACCGCTTAACATTACTGGTTGTGGGGATATATAGGACTTGTAGGTTCACCAAGAACCCGACGAACCCGGAGTGAAAAACTGAGCAGCAACTTGCAATGGTTTTTTATTATGTACCGGGTATATAGTAATTATTCTGTAAAAATGTGTCTATGGAAAAATCGGTATGAAAGACACCTATGTATTTCTGAAATGGGAACAAAATATAGAGTTTAGAAACAGTAGATATTTGCACATTTCCGAATTTGGGAATACTCATACTAGCATGAGAATTATCAGTAATTTTTTAGAATGACTTCTTTTTTACACAATGTCTTTCATTTGGAAGGCAGAAATGCATCGAAAGTCAATAGGTAATAACAGGTCCTTTACAAACCTGAGTTACCCTAAGTCTCCCGATAAAAATGGTACCTCACTTGTAGGGGTAGGCATAGTGCCCATGACAGGAAATGGCTCAAAACCCAACGTGAATACACCACATTTTCACAATGCAAAATTACCCTTTTTTAGCAAAGTGCCTAGCTGTAGTTTTTTTAACCCTAGCTCTGCCGGCACCTAGGGAAACCTAGCAAACCTATACATTTTTTAAAACTATACACCCAGGGGAATCCAGGATGGGGTGACTTGACTGCCTCCCACCAGGTTCTGTTACCCAGAATCCCTTGCAAACCTAAAAAATTGCCAAAAAAAACACATTTTCCCCAAATTTCTCTGATGGAAAGTTCTGGAATCTGCGTGGATCCACAAATTTCCACCCACCCCGCATTCCCCAAAGTCTTCCTAGAAAAATGGTACCTCACTTGTGTGGGTCGGCCTAGTGCCCGCGACAGGAAATGGCGCAAAACGTGACGTGGACACACCTCAATTTCACAGCGAATAATGACCCTTTTTTGGCAAAGTGCCTAGTTGTAGTTTTTAAACCATAGCTCTGCCGTCACCTAGGGAAACCTAGCAAACCTATACATTTTTGAAAACTAGACACCCAGGGGAATCCAGGATGGGGTGACTTGACTGCCTCCCACTAGGTTCTGTTACCCAGAATCCCTTGTAAAGCTAAACAAATTACCAAAAAAAACACATTTTCTCCACATTTCTCTGGTGGAAAGCTCTGGAATCTGCGTGGATCCACAAATTTCCACCCACCCCGCGTTCCCCAAAGTCTTTTGAGAAAAATGGTACCTCACTTGTGTGGGTCGGCCTAGTGCCCGCGACAGGAAACGGCACAAAACGCAACGTGGAAACACCTCAATTTCGCTGTGAAAAATGACCCTTTTTTGGCAAAGTGCCTAGCTGTAGTTTTTGAACCATAGCTCTGCCGGCACCTAGGGAAACCTAGCAAAACTATACATTTCTGAAAACTAGACACCCGGGGGATTCCAGGGAGGTATGGCTTGCGTGGATCCCCCAACGTTTCCTTACCCAGAATGCCCTGCAAACCTCAAATGTAGCCAAAAAATTCACCTTTTCCACACATTTTCGTGTGGGAAAGTTGTGGCATCAGTGGGCTGACACAAATTTCCTACCACCCAGCGTTCCCCCAGGTCTCCCGATAAAAATGGTGCCTCACTCGTGTGGGAGGCCCAAGTACCCACGACAGGCAAGGGCCCACAACGTAATGAGGCGACATAAAAATTGCCTACCTCAAAATGACCTAGTTTTGCAAGGGGGGTCACCTGGGTTTTTGACCCGGTGCTCGGCGGCCACCTAGGGGAACCTACCAAACCCACACATTTCTGAAAACTAGACACCCGGGGAATTCCAGGGAGGTATGGCTTGCGTGGATCCCCCAACGTTTCCCTACCCAGAATGCCCTGCAAACCTCAAATTTAGCTGAAAAAATCAAGTTTTTCACACATTTTTGTGTGGGAAAGTTGTGGCATCACCGGGCTGACACAAATTTCCTACCACCCAGCGTTCCCCCATGTCTCCCGATAAAAACAGTGCCTCACTCGTGTGGGAGGCCCAAGTACCCGCGACAGGCAAGGGCCCAAAACGTATTGAGGTGACATGAAAATTGCATACCTCAAAACAACCTGGTTTTGCAAGGGGGTCACCTGGGTTTTTGGCCCGGTGCTCGGCGGCCACCTAGGGGAACCTAACAAACCCACACATTTCTGAAAACTAGACACCAGGGGGATTCCAGGGAGGTATAGCTTGCGTGGATCCCCCAACGTTTCCTTACCCAGAATGCCCTGCAAACTTCAAATTTAGCTGAAACAAATCACCTTTTCCACACATTTTTGTGTGGGAAAGTTGTGGCATCACCGGGCTGACACAAATTTCCTACCACCCAGCGTTCCCCCGGGTCTCCCGATAAAAATGGTGCCTCACTCGTGTGGGAGGCCCAAGTACCCGCGACAGGCAAGGGCCCACAACGTAGTGAGGAAACATAAAAATTGCCTACATTAAAACGACCAGGTTTTGCAAGGGGGGTCACCTGGGTTTTTGGCCCGGTGCTCGGTGGACACCTAGGGGAACCTACCAAACCCACACATTTCTGAAAACTAGACACCCGGGGGATTCCAGGGAGGTATGGCTTGCGTGGATCCCCCAACGTTTCTTTACCAAGAATGCCCTGCAAACCTCAAATTTAGCTAAAAAAATTCACCTTTTTCACACATTTTTGTGTGGGAAAGTTGTGGCATCAGTGGGCTGACACAAATTTCCTACCACCCAGCGTTCCCCTGGGTCTCCCGATAAAAACGGTGCCTCACTCGTGTGGGAGGCCCAATTAACCACGACAGGCAAGGGCCCACAACGTAGCGAGGTGACTTGAAAATTGCCTACCTCAAAACGACCTGGTTTTGCAAGGGGGTCTTCTGGGTTTTTGGCCCGGTGCTCGGCGGCCACCTAGGGGAACCTACCAAACCCACACATTTATGAAAACTAGACACCCGGGGGATTCCAGCTAGGTATGGCTTGCATGGATTCCCCAACGTTACCTTACCCAGAATGCCCTGCAAACCTCAAATTTAGCTACAAAAACCACCTTTTTCACACATTTTTGTGTGGGAAAGTTGTGGCATCACCGGGCTGACACAAATTTCCTACCACCCAGCGTTCCCCCGGGTCTCCTGATAAAAACGGTGCCTCACTCGTGTGGGAGGCCTAAGGACCCGCCACGGGCAAGGGCCCAAAACGTAGTGAGGTGCACTACGTTTAGGACCTTTGCCTGTTAAGGCGCACTACGTTTTGGACCCTTGCCTGTCGCAGGTACTTGGGCCTCCCACACGAGTGAGGCACCGTTTTTATCGGGAGACCCGGGGGAACCTCTGTCAGCCTGGTGATGCCACAACTTTCCCACACAAAAATGTGTGAAAAAGGTGATTTTTTTTCAGCTAAATTTGAGGTTTGCAGGGCATTTTGGGTAAGAAAACGTTGGGGGATCCATGCAAGCCATACCTCCCTGGAATTCCTTGGGTGTCTAGTTTTCAGAAACGCGTGGGTTTGGTAGGTTCCCCTAGGTGACCGCCGAGCACCGGGCCAAAAACCCATGTGACCCCCCTTGCAAAACCAGGTCATTTTGAGGTAGGCAAATTTCATGTCGCCTCAACACGTTTTGGGCCCTTGCCTGTCGCGGGTACTTGGTCCTCCCACAAGAGTGAGGCACCATTTTGTATCGGGAGACAAGGGGGAACGCTGGGTGGTAGGAAATTTGTGTCAGCCCGGTGATGCCACAAATTTCCCACACAAAAATGTGTGAAAACTTGATTTTTTTAGCTAAATTTGAGGTTTGCAGGGCATTCTGGGTAGGGAAAAGTTGGGGGATCCACGAAAGCCATACCTCCCTGGAATCCCCCGGGTGTCTAGTTTTCAGAAAGGTGTGGGTTTGGTAGGTTCCCCTAGGTGGCCGCCGAGCACTGGGCCAACAACCCAGGTGACCCCCTTGCAAAACCAGGTCGTTTTGAGGTAGGCAATTTTCATGTAGCCTCACTACGTTGTGGGCCCTTGCCTGTCGTGGGTACTTGGGCCTCCCACACGAGTGAGGCACAGTTTTTATCGGGAGACCCGGGGGAACGCTGGGTGGTAGGAAATTTGTGTCAGCCCAGTGATGCCACAACTTTCCCACTCAAAAATGTGTGAAAAAGGTGCATTTTTCAGCTAAATTTGAGGTTTGCAGGGCATTCTGGGTAAGGAAACGTTGGGGGATCCACGCAAGCCATACCTCCCTGGAATCCCCCGGGTGTCTAGTTTTCATAAATGTGTGGGTCTGGTAGGTTCCCCTAGGTGGCCGCCGAGCACCGGGCCAAAAACCCAGGTGACCCCCCTTGCAAAACCAGGTCGTTTTGAGGTAGGCAATTTTCATGTCACCTCAATATGTTTTGGGCCCTTGCCTGTCGCGGGTACCTGGGCCTCCCACACGAGTGAGGCACCGTTTTTATCGGGAGACCCGAGGGAACGCTGGGTGGTAGGAAATTTGTGTCAGCCCTGTGATGCCACAACTTTCCCACACAAAAATGTGAGAAAAAGGTGATTTTTTCAGCTAAATTTGAGGTTTGCAGGGCATTCTGGGTAAGGAAACATTGGGGGATCCATGCAAGCCATACCTCCCTGGAATCCCCCGTGTGTCTAGTTTTCAGAAATGTGTGGGTTTGGTAGGTTCCCCTAGGTGGCCGCCGAGCATAGGGCCAAAAACCCAGGTGACCCCCCTTGCAAAACCAGGTTGTTTTTGTGATAGGTAATTTTGATGTCTCCTCAATAGGTTTTGGGCCCTTGCCTGACGCGGGCACTAGGCCTACCCACGCAAGTGAGGTACCATTTTTTTCTGAAGACTTTGGGGAACGCAGGGTGGGTGGAATTTTGTGGACCCACGCAGATTCCAGAACTTTCCACCACAGAAATTTGAGGAAAATGTGTTATTTTGGACACATTTTTAGGTTTGCAATCGATTCTGGGTAACAGAACCTGGTGAGAGCCAGTGAAGTCACCCCATCCAGGATTCCCCTCGGTGTCTAGTTTAAAAGAATGTACAGGTTTCCTAGGTTTGCCTACGTGCCAACTGTGCTAGGGCCCAAAATCCACAGGTATGCACATTGCTAAAAAAAATCCGGAGCCCAGTGGCCTTTCTGCCGGCCTGGGGGGGAATCGGGGAAGGGGGTTTCATCCTGATATACCCCTAAAGGGGCAGAAAGACTGTGGCTATTTTTTGTCGTAGTGGGGGCATTGGTATGACCATTTTGGGCAGCCCCACCCCCACGTATAAAAAAAGCCTGCGTATTCGCTGGCGCCTAGTGGGCTTTCTGCCCCCCCAGAGGGCAGATCAGGGGCCACTGCCACCATCTGCCCTCCCGGGGGGACAGAAAGACTGGAATTTCTCTGGGGGTGTGGTGGGGTATTGTCATGCCCATTTTGGGGAGCCCCTACCCCTACACTAATAAAACAAAAAAATCCATGGTTTCTAGTGGGCATTCTGCGCCCCCAGGGGGGGCCAGATTGGGGGCTACAGCTCCCTTCTGCCTCCTGGGGGGTAGAAAGACTGTCATTTTTGTGGGGGGGAGGGTGGGGGCATAGGCGTGCCCGTTTCAGGCAGTCCACACCCTAAAACCAATTGCGCACAAAAAATCCAATGCCCCATCTGCCCCCCGGGGGGGGCAGAAAGACTAATAATTGGGCATGGGCCAGTCCATTTTGGGAAGCCCCCACCCCTATTTATTAATTTTTTTAATTCCCTGGTGTCTAGTGGTCTTTTTGCCCCCCCCCGGGGGGGGCAGATTGGGGGCCAATGCCCCATCTGCCCCCTGGGGGGGCAGAAAGGCTGTAATGGTGGCGGGTGGGTGGGGGCATTGGTGTGCCCGTTTCGGGCAGCCCCCACCCTAAAAAAAAACTGAAAACAAATCCCCGGTGTATAGTGGGCTTTTTTCCCCCCGAAGGGGCAGATTAGGGGCCAATGCCCCATCTGCCCCCCGGGGGGGCAGAAAGACTGTGATAATTGGGGGGTGGGGTAGGGGCATGGGCCTGCCCGTTTTGGGCAGCCCCACCACTATTTTTTTTTTGTACAATTCCCTGGTGTCTAGTGATCTTTTTGCCCCCCCGGGCGGGCAGATTGGGGGCCATTGCCCCATCTGCCCCCCAGGGGGGCAGAAAGGCTGTAATGGTGGTGGGTGGGTGGGGGCATTGGCGTGCCCGTTTTGGGCAGCCCCCACCCTAAAAAAAACTGAAAAGAAATCCCTGGTGTATAGTGGGCTTTCTGCCCCCCCGAAGGGGCAGATTAGGGGCCAATGCCCCATCTGCCACCCCGGGGGGCAGAAAGACTGTGATTATTGGGGGGTGGGGTGGGGGCTTGGGCCTGCCCGTTTTGGGCAGCCCCCACCCCTATTTTTATTTTTTTGAAAATTCACTGGTGTCTAGTGGGCTTTTTGCCCCCCCGGGGGGCAGCTTGGGGGCTACTGCCCCCATCTGCTCTCCCCGGGGGGGGCAAAAAGACTAAATAATGCCACAATTATTTGGGGGGAGCAAAGGCCCTTGCCCAAGGGGCCGCACCCCCCTCCCTGGTGTCTAGTGGGTGGATCCCTTCTTGGGGATCGCCCTCCACTGGGAAGGGGTACTATTGGAAAGGGGAGATTCTTCCCTTTCCAACGATACCTCTCCCGTCTTTCTATGTGCTCAGGGGGGTGAGATAGCCCCCTGAGCACGTACAAAGTGAAACTGAAATGAGCCTCTTGGCTCATTTCAGTTTCACTTTCAGTGTAATGACGTCGGCGCGACGTGCGCGCCGATCGTCATTACACTGAAAGGGGGGGGGGGGCCTCGGGAGCTGGGGAAGCTCTTCCCCAGCTCCCGAGGCTATTTTTAATTAAAGGGAATCCCTCTGGTGCCCGCACCAGAGGGATTCCCCAGGGAATGCCTCATGACGTGCTGGACTCGTCATGGGCACAGCGCGACTGTGCTCCATGACGTGTCCAGCACGTCAGGGGCACACAAGGGGTTAATGTGAGGGGGGCCTTCAAGGCCACCCCAAGCCCCGAGGACCGCCACCCCCGGAGCTTTTATTAATTATTTTGTGAGGGGGTACATAGCCCCCCGCTGCCCCAGGGAACCGCCACCTCCCCGCTGCACTAATATTCAAATGCGGGGGTCTGTAACCATGCCCCGGGGACCACCAACTCCCTGGAGCTGTGCATTATGTGGGAGGGGGCCGTGCGGCCTTCCTCCTGGAGCCCTTGATTGCCCTGGGGACCACCACCACCAGGGCTGGCTCCTGCTGTGTCCCGGGGTGCCCACCCCTGGACACAGCTATGGCAGGACAGGAAGCCTGTCATAGCAAACCCTGGTTTGGATTTTGTAAGCGAGATCAGGTTTCCTAACCAGATTCCTTTTCCACACGGGGAGCTGGATGTCAGCAGCTCCCCGTGTGGAAAAGCAATGCTGGCTCCCGCAGGAGGCAGGGAGCCGGCCGGACCGTGGGGGAATTAAGGACCCCCTCACGGTTCTCAACAGGGAGGCCAGGCCACGGGGGATGGGGTCCCCAGGGCCATGAGTGGCCTAGGAGGGGTTCCACAAGGCCCCCCTCCATCAAATAAAAGAAAATAAAGAATAGCGGAGGCACAGCCCCGGGTTATGCGGTCCCTGGAGCTAATAATAGAGGCCTCAGGAAGGGGGCCACGCAGCCCCCCTCCAACATTTAAAAAAATAAAGAAATTATAGCCATGCCCCGGGGATGGGGTCCCCGAGGCCGAAATTGGCCTCGGGAGGGGGCCCATGCGGCATCCTTCCAGTTTGCATTTTTTTTTTTAAAGAGGCAAGGCCCTGGGGGATGGGGTCCCCAGGGCCCAAAAAAAGGAAAGAGGAGGGGGCCACGCAACCCCCTTCTTAATTTTTTTTTTTTTTTTAAATAGCCGGCATCTTGGCTAGGTCCCGCCCTCTTCCTGCAGCACTCAGCAAACACGCCCTCTGGCGCGTTGTAAGTTGGGGAATTAATTCCTGTTGAATACAGAGGGTCCCTGGGGGCCAACTAGCCCACCAGGTACCTCCAGTATGCGCCAGGGAGCTGCGTTGCAGAGAGTTGTTCAGAGGCCACGCCCCATTTTACACCTCTCTGCAATGCAGCTCTGTGGCACTCACTGGAGGTACCTGGTGGGCTAGTTGGCCCTCAGGGACCCTCAGGACTCCATGGGAATTAATCCCCCAATTTACAACGTGCCAGGGGGCGCGTTTGCACAGTGGTGCAGGGAGGGGGCGGGGCCTGATATAGTCAGTGTGCAAAGGCACCCCCTGCCACATTATAAAAAGGGGGATTAAGTCCCCTTCAATCCTGAGGGTCCCTGGGGGCGAACTAGCCCACCAGGTACCTCCAGTATGCGCCAGGGAGCTGTGTTGTAGAGAGGTGTTCAGAGGCAATGCCCCTTTTAACACCTCTCTGCAACACAGCTCTGTGGCACTTCCTGGAGGTAGCTGGTGGGCTAGTTGGCCCCCAGGGACCCTCAGGGCTCAAGGGGATTTAATTCCCCAATTTACAGTGCTCCAGGGGGCACGTTTGCCAGTGGTGCAGTGAGGGGGTGTGGCCTGATGTGACAAATGTGTAAACGTGACCTGTGGCACATTTTAAGTTGGGGGATTAAGTCCCTTTGAATCCTGACGGTCCTTGGGGGCCACCTAGCCCACCAGGTACCTCCAGTAAGTGCCACAGAGTTGCGTTGCAGAGAGGTATATAAAGGGGTGTGGCCTCAGACCACCTGTCTGCAACGCAGCTCTGTGGCACTTACTGGAGGTACCTGGAAGCTAGTTGGCCCCCAGGGACTCTAAGGATTCAAGGGCAATTAATTCCCCAACTTAAAACCCGCCAGGGGGTGCGATTGCATGATGGTGAAGGGAGGGGGCACTCTACTTGCTGTACTCTAATCTTCCAGTCAGTACCCATGTACTCATGGAATGACCCAGGCACTAACACATGCACTACTAAAATCTCCTGTTTACTACCCATGCAGATCTTGAACCACCTACTTAGTACTGATTCACTCTTCCAATTACCTAGGTTGTACCCATGCACTCCAGAAATCCATGTCACTACCCATGCGCTGCTCAAATCACCCATCCAGCATCATGTACTTATCCAAGCACTTATAAATTCACCATGCACTGTCCTTGCAGCACTCTAATCATCCAGTCACTACCCATGTACTCATGCAATGAACCAGGCACTAACACATGCACTGCTACAATCCCCTAAGCACTACTGATGCAGTCCAGCCATCTCCTGGTTTCAGGCCTGATATAGTTAGGAATTAGCATTTAAAAAACCTTTAACAATTCACTGAAAAAACAATAGGTTTTAGGGGTGTTATAGTTAGCTGGACATTTCACTTGAACAAAACCATTGAAATTCCTCCGATATAGTTAGTTGTACTAACTACATCTCGCGCGCCCGCAATCCACTGCTGATGATGTCACATATTACATCATTCATGACATGGTCAGTGACATCCCTGACGACATCTCAAATGTCATCACTGATGACATCACTGATGACATCATCCAGTGAATGTGGTTTGGATCATTATTTAAATATGTATTATATATAATAGCAATTTACATTGAAGAAGGAGTGGATATATAAATATAAATATCTGGATGGAGGATTTAGTAGCAGTGTGATTGACTGTTTACTTGACTAATTCATAGTGTCTCACTAAATATATTGGATAGTGACTAAACTGTGTGAATATCTGTACCACTTTGTCAGTTGTTGTGTAAACTGCTGCACCAATTGGTTACTAGCTAAGTCTATATTAGTTATAGATTAGTTAACTGAGTATATTTATGGGAGAGTGAATGTGTGTGTGGTTCGGTGGGGGTGTGTGACAGCCCAAAGATGTGAATAGTTGATTTAGTAGGTATATGAAGTTAAAACTACATGGTATAACAGTTGTTTGGGTGAGTGAATATCTTTATGGGTGTGGTGATGAGCCAATATATGTCTCAATGGTACATGTCCAACAACCTAGAAAAATAAAAGCCAGTGTATGTGTCAGTTGTTGTAGATAAATAAGTATACATAAGACTCAGTGATTGTATGAGTGACTGTATGGATAACTGTATACTTGTAATAGTGTTTTTATAACACACTAAGTATGAGTTATTATCTATATAAATAGATGAAGTGGTGTTTTTATGAGTGTATAGCTAAGTAAAAGTAAGTATGATCCATTGTTTGCATAAGTGAGTATGATGACTTCATAAGTGATTAGGATGTGTGCTGGTGTGTAATGTCGATATAGGTGTATAAGTATATTTGATAGTGTTCTATTGATCATTGACAGAATGTATGAGTGAATCTGTAGGTAAGTGATTAGATGTGTGTATAGATCTAGGAATCACTGAGTGGGTGTTTAAAAACTTGTATTGGTGTGCCAATGGTTTTAAATCTGGCACTGGTATTTTACAGTGAGTGATGAAAGGTTATACTAGTGTATGATGAGGTGTATCTGATTGTCACATGGATGATGTCATCAGTGATGTCATTTGAGATGTCATCAGTGATGACACTGACCATGTCATGAATGATGTAATATGTGACATCATCAGCAGTGGATTGTGGGCGCGCAAGATGTAGCTAGTACAACTAACTATATCGGAGGAATTTTAATGGTTTTGTTCGAGTGAAATGTCCAGCTAACTATAACACCCCTAAAACCTATTGCTTTTTCAGTGAATTTCTAAGGTTTTTTAAATGCTAATTTCTAACTATATCAGGCCTGAAACCTATGGTTCTTTTCAGTGAATTTCAAAGGTTTTTGAAATGCTAATTCCTGACTATATCAGGCCTGAAACCTATGTTTTTTTCAGTGAATTTCAAAGGTTTTGTAAATGACAATTTTTTATGTATTAATTGTTATACTGATTTTTTTATACTGATTTACTACATTTTTTAAACTGTTTATTTTTAGATATTTTTTTTTTATTCCAGTATACATTACAATACAAAATACACTTTCTCAGAAATAATTAATTTAGTTTAAATACTTTGCAAATAGGCAATAGACTTTTAAGTACAGTAGTTACAGTTGTTGCAATGGGCAACACAATTTCAAACACAATGCAATATTGAGCTCAATGTGAATTTGTAGTCAAATGCAATTTGTTACTTTTTGGATTGCTTTTCTAACCACAGGATTGGATCCTAGATTCAGTCCTTGGACATCTCCTGTAAACAGTTGAGTAAAAGCGTTTTGGTTACTGTAGTGATTTTTAAGGAATATTATTGTATTTTAAAGGTTGACACAACATTTTTCACACAGAATCACCAGTGTTATCCTATGGCAGAACATTCACTTAGCAGGTAAGTAGTGTTATTCTTACTTTTTCTTACTCAGTCATGGATCCTGGATCCAGCACAGGTGAATCTCCTGTAAACAGTTGAACGAATGTGTTTAAGTCATACAGACGATTTTTTAGGAATATTTTTAGTTTGTGAAAATAGACACTTAGAAACTTTTCTGCTTAAAACCACACAATGGATTCCTATGGAAGGAAATACAAGTTACTGGTAAGTACCCTTAGAATTACTTTTCAGGGTCAGTGCTGGGCTAAAAGATGCAGCACTGGGTTCTCTCCTGATAACAGGTGAGTAAATCGGAATTCGTAGTTTGGCTGATTTTAGAGGAATATTTGTAAGTTTCAAAAATGGCCACATAGAAACTTTTCTGCTGAAAACCACACAATGGATTCCTATGGAAAGAAATACAAGTTACTGGTAAGTACGCTTAGAATTACTTTTCAGGGTCAGTACTGGTCTAAAAGATGCAGCACTGGGTTCTCTCCTGATAACAGGTGAGTAAATCGGAATTCATAGTTCGGCTGCTTTGAGAGGAATATTTGTACGTTTCAAAAATGGACACTTTTTTAGGTGCTAACCACCGCCAGTAGGTAGTTATACTTAGGACCTATTATCCATAGGAAATCTGCAACATTCTATTTGGAATAACTTTGGCGCCGATTGACGAATCTTTGCAAAATTTTCCAAACTTTTGGCCAGCTCCCGTTCGCTCCTATCCTGATAGTTTCACAGTGATTCATCAAGCGGGGTCTTAGAAAAAAGGGGGGTCCCAAAACGCATTTTCCCCATGCAATTTTCCGTAGAGACATTTACTCGCAGCTATATGCTGAACGGAATTACACCAACTTTGTAGGCCCGGGCTAAATTTCCATTCCGCTCACGGAAATTGCGATAATTTGCCTTTTTCACGTTCTGCGGAGAGCGCGAAAATGTCAAAATTTCCGCATTCCGCAGCTTAGCGATAATTTGTTTCTTGCTCGCGCTGTAAAATAATACATTCTCGCGCGTGCGCGATCACCTTACCTGAATCCCCGCGTTCGCCGACAAGATTTCCCGATCCGGTCACGTTCTCCATGAGATGTTGGATTGTTGGTAGCCATTTGCGCTGTCTCGTGACAGTTCGCGCCCGCAGTAATGTCATTGGTCGCGCGATCACGTCTTTCTTCTCGCGATCATGCACCGCGAGAAGAGTGAAAACAAGATGGCCGCGCCCGCGAGCAACCGCATGGGTAATTTGGCGAGCCGCGACCACGCAGAAAATACCGCAAACGGACGGGAAAAAAACTTCCGCATCTTAGCGATATTTCCGCATGTTTGCGGAGATTTTTAACATTTTCGCGATAATTTGCGAAAGTCACTTTCGCAAATTCCGCCCACCCCTACAAATTTGGCAGAAAGGTAGACCTTGGTTCAGAGTTGTGCCTTTTGCTTAAATGGTGTAAATCCGTTCAGTAGTTCCTGAGAAAATCAAAAGTAAAATCACATATATATCTGGGCGGAGCCTAACCACACATCTCATTATGAGATCTGATTGGCTGTCAGCACTTCATCCAAGAAGTGTTGGCAGCCATCTTGGGACCAATATACATGCTAGCACCTAATTAAAAAGCATTGCAGTTAATAGAAGGTTTTAAGACTTTAGTTACATTATAAATCATTTGTTGATGGTACCATACTCATTTTAGGAATTGTGGTATGTTCTAAGGTGATTTTACAATGTGAAAAACCCTTCTGCTGGGATATCATGAATCATGTTTGAGAGAAAACTATTTTCTCATGCTTTTCCCACAGAGGTTTGGAAGGTGATCTAGAAGCTAAACTCAGAGCATGTTTTCTGTAAATTCACATTATCTTTCTCAGTCATGTGTGAATGAAGGCTGACATTCCCAGTAAAGCATGTACATCCAACAAGGGCAGAGACTGTCAGTTGATTCCTTTGTGTTCTACTGCAGCTTCCCAGAGTGTTCCAAAGAACAACTAGAGCGCTAACAGTCCTACTTATTGGCGGCGTGCACCGAGGCCACGCCCCTTCGAGGTTACGCCCCCCCCATACACGCTTTAAAGCGCCGAGAACCAGCGCGCGGTCAGAACTATTACTCCTGGGGCGGAAGCCGGGAGCAGACTTGCTTTTTAATATTTGAGTGTCACTTGTGTTGATTGTGTTTTTTAAACCTACCTTTGCTTGGGCACTCCCTAGGATTAGAACCCCATCCTGACATCCCGCACAGCGGATCTCATCGCTGACTGCGGTCTCTGTCTATTTCAAAGTTGGACTAACGCCATTGGCGGCGTGCACCGAGGCCACGCCCCTTCGAGGCCATACCCCCCTATTGGTGCCCTCCCTCTACCTACAAATATGTGCCTTTGGCGGAAGCGCAGCGGACGAGCGCAGCGGGCGCGCCGTCAGCGCGCCAAAGGCGCGCCTAAGGCAAGCCTGTCTGCGCCCGTCCGCGCCAGAACGGGCCAAGGGCCAGCATCCTTGGACCTTTCTAACCATTCAAGTCTGTCATACACCAGGGACTCGCTGCTCCGACTTAATCAGCCTTTACAGCCGTCCTGCACCAACTCTCTTACAGGGGACAATCAGTGTACTCACTGTTCAAACTGTCCTTTTAAGTTCACCCCTGCTCTGAAGAGCCAACTCTCCCCGACAATCATTAAAATGGGTTTGTTAAATTGCCGATCCTTACCCAAGCACACCCAGAAACTTGAGATCTTATTTCTCACAGAAACGTGGCTCAGACCAGAATCAGACTTCGACATTGTTCAGGCCCTTCCTCAGGGCCTCTCACTACAACATCTAGATCGAGCGAAGGGTAAGAGAGGAGGCATCGCGATCATTTATAACAACCAATTCAAATGTCGTCTGCACAACAGCCCTCTATCAAACTGTGAAAATGTTCATTTTCACATCCAGCTGTCCCCTCGCAACTCCCTTTCAGGAGTTCTCATATACTGCCCACCAGGGCCCTTAGGCCAATTTTGTAGTGCCCTATTAGAATTTTCAACTGCTCTTCTGAGCACTTCGTCCAACATGATTATCCTAGGGGACCTCAACATTCATTTTGATAAGGACGATGACGACACTGCAGCAGAACTACTGGCAGATTTAGCAACTCTTCAGCTCCAACTCCAGAATAACCATCCGACTCATAGGCATGGACACCTTCTTGACCCTATCATATGTAATATCTCTGATCTTAAAACCAACGCCCCGATCCCATTGCCTTGGTCTGACCACCTACTTATCCTTTTCAGATGGAAAGTACCTAATATTACCCCCTCCAACAAGCCCTGCCGCTTCTATGCGTCCTTGGGCCAAATTAGATATCGTAAAATGGAAACAAGCTTTAGAACACCGTAAACCTATCCACGAATTAGACCCTACAAGAGCAGACATAAAGTTCTCCTCTTGGATCGAAAACTCCCTTAATACCATCCTCCCTAATAAACCGCACCTTACTCTGCGTAAAAAAAACCCGGCCCCATGGTTTACACAGGAGACCCGCCACCTAAAAAAACTCTGTAAAAAAGCTGAAAGGGTGTGGCGGAAAGACTTTGTTCCTGAACGCAAGAAAGACTACAGACTGTCGATTCTTGCATACAAAAAAGCCTTGAAAAATGCACAAACCGTCTTTTTCCAAGAGAAAATTAGTGCGGCATCCTGCTCATCAAGGGAGACTTTCCAAATTGTTAAACAACTCTTAAAAACCCCAGATCCACCAGGATCTACCGACCCCTCAGATAACCAATGTGACAAATTGGCCGCATTTTTTGATCAAAAAATTCAAAATATCTTACAAAAACTTCCCCCCCTTCTCAATATTGATCATTCTCCGGTGGCTACAGAACAGACCAATTCGCTTAAAACGAGATTTGATTTGTTCACCCTCATAACCCCCGACACTCTGGTGCCTATTCTCCAGTCACTCAAAAGTGGCTCACCCTCAGACCCAGCCCCAGTAAAAATTCTAAAACTCGCAACTCCGACTATCCTGGAACCACTGACAAATGTAATCAACGCCTCTCTGATCAACGGAACAGTTCCCTCCAGCTGGAAGAAGGCGAAGGTTAGGGCGTTACTAAAAAAAACGAACCTGGATCCTCTCAACCTTTCCAATTTCAGGCCAATTTCCCTCCTTCCATGCACTAGCAAGATAACAGAAAAATTCATAAACTCGCAGTTATCTAATTATCTTGAGACCAACGAACTTCTCAAATCTTCACAGACAGGCTTCCGCCCGGGCCAGGGCACGATGTTGACGGTGGTCGAGGAGGCTAGGAAGATCATGGATACAGGTGGATCAGTGGCAGTGATCCTCCTGGACCTAAGCGCGGCCTTCGACACGGTCAACCATCAGATCCTGGCCCAGCGACTTAGCGATCTTGGGATTTCAGGCCTCGCCTTATCCTGGCTGAAATCATTCCTACAAGACCGCTCATTCCAGGTCAGAGAGGGTAACCATTCATCCAAAGAGACCCCTGTATGTTGTGGCGTGCCCCAGGGCTCTTCTTTGAGCCCTACGCTCTTCAACGTATATATGTCCCCCCTGGAACAAATGGTTACCCCATACGGGATAAAACTCCTAACATACGCAGACGATACGCAGCTGGTGGTTTCCCTCACCCAGCAAAAAAATCCCAACATAGACCTCTACTCCTGCCTGACTGACATTGTCAGCTAGATGGACAGATCCCACTTAAAGCTTAACGGCGATAAGACAGAGATCTTGGTGTTGGGGAATCAAGCCCACTTCTGTACGGACTCCCTCTGGCCCCCATGCATGGGTAAACCTCCTACCCCCAAGCCCGAGATTAAAAGCCTTGGGCTATGGCTGGACAAAAATCTCACCCTGCAAACCCAAGCAAGGAAAACTGCCGGAGTCTGCTTTGGCCTTCTGCGATCCACCCGAAAAATCCTACCGTTACTCCCTTTCCAATCAAGGAAACTTCTGATACAGGGTCTTATTCTATCAAGACTGGACTACGGCAATGCACTCTACCTTGGTGTACCTCTAAAAGTCACCACCAAACTTCAGGTAGTTCAAAATGCCGCCGCCAGGATTCTGACCAACACTAGGAACCGTTGTTCAGCCAAACCAGCCATGCGAGCACTGCACTGGCTACCCATAATGGAGAGAGTGCAGTTCAAATCACTCTGCCTCAGTCACAAAATTCTGAATGGCAAAGCCCCCCCCATACTCAGAGATTTAGTTACCCCCTATAATACTTCCAGACCCCTTCGATCATCTAATGCTAATCTCACTAAACTACCTAAGATTTCTCGAGCACGATCAGGAGGTCGGCGCTTCTCTTACATTGCGTCCAAGATGTGGAATTCCCTCCCTCCCGATCTCCGTGCCCAACCTAATGTTTTAACATTTCGTAAATCCTTAAAAACTTGGCTGTTCCCATGAGCTTCTCTCCCTCTCTTTCCAACAGTATCTGTTCAGCACTGGGACGCTCACAAGGCAGCTATGCGCTTTAGAAATCCGATAACATTTAACATTTAACATTTAACTTATGACAAACGTATGGCACACCTGAAGCCATCTTGATTGGAATATAGTGGTAACCCTTAAAACATTTAATTTAAAAAGGAACAAAATGAGGGGGTTCATTTTGCCATAGAAAGTATGATTAGTGCTGCAGAAAGAAAAATTAGGGCACATTTTCAGTGACTTCTCAAATCCTCTTCTATTTCATTAAAAGATTCTGACATGCAGACTGAAACATGCACTTTCAATACCAGCAGCAGACTTCCCTGGTGAGTAGTAGCTTTACTACAGTGATCTAATGGGCAACTAGAGTGCTAACATTCTGAATGTATGGCAAATGTGTGACACGTCTGAATGCCTTCTTGATGGAATCAAAGTAAAAAACTGAAAGTATTCCTACTGAGGAGACTGTAGTATATGTGGAAATTAGGAAAGTTCATAACAAATAAGTCTCCCAAGATGGCCATCAGAGATAAAAGAGCCCAAATGTAGCACAAATATCACCCAGATGCAGCCCAAGTATAGCCCAATGACAGAATGTCCCAGAGTGTTATAAAGAACAACTAGAGCACTAACAGTCTTACTTATGACAAAAGTATGGCACACCTGAAGCCATCTTGATTGGAATAAAGTGGTAACACTTAAAACATGTAATTTGCAAAGGAACAAAATGAGGGGGTTCATTTTGCCATAGAAATTATGATTAGTGCTGCAGAAAGAAAAATAAGGGCACATTTTGACTTCTCAAATCCTCTTCTATTTCATAAAAAAAATCTGACATGCAGACTGAAACGTGCACTTTGAATACCAGCAGCAGACTTCCCTGGTGAGCAGTAGCTTTACTACAGTGATCTAATGAGCAACTAGAGTGCTAACATTCAGAATTTATGGCAAATGTGTGACACATCTGAATGCCTTCTTGAAAGAACCAAAGTAAACAAGCATTGAAAATGCAATAGGTCTCGCACACGTTTAAGTTAAAGCAATTCTGTTTGTAATTAGGTGGCTTTTTAGCTTTGCTTTTATTAGTGTTTTTCAAACTTTCATGTCCATAACATGCAAATGTTTGCAAATATGTATATGTATATGTATGCATGCATTTATATTTGTATTTATATAGATATGCAGATTATATATATGTTTTTATATGTATGTATATATATACACATACATATATTACCTACTGGCGGTCGCCAGTAGGTAGTTATAGTTAGGACCACGTTTCCATAGGAAAACCTCAACATTCTATTTTGAATAACTTTGGCGCCGGTCGACGAATCCTCGCGAATTTCTCAAAATAGGTGGGGCGCTACGCTCCGCTCCTACCCTGAAAGTCTCGGGGGGATCCGTCAAGCGGGGGCTGAGATAAAAGGGGGGTCCCAAAACGCATTTTTCCCATGCATTTTTCCATAGGACCTTTAGAACGAGCTACAGCCCGAACGGCTGAACAGAATTACTCAAAATTTGGCAGAGAGGTAGTCCCTAGGTCAAGGAAGTGCCTTTTGTAGGTTTGGTGTAAATCTGTTCAGTAGATTCTGAGAAAATAGCCTTTAAATCAATATATATATCTGAGCCCGCTTACGGTACGCTTACCGTACGCTTACGGTAAGCGTACGGTGGCGTGCGCGAGCGCGATTCTGATTGGCTCTTAGATCTTAGTAAACATTCGAATCGGCCGAAACCAGGAAGCGGCGGCCGCCATTTTGTGTATTTCACTCTGAAAAAAAAGAGTGAAAAGAAGGAAAGGGGGCAATGAGGAGAGTTACAGACCCCCTAACAATTGTAAGGGGGTCAAAGAAGGACAGAAAAGTACAAAAAAAACATTTATTGATTTTAAAAAAAATCACGGGGTACGCGTACGGTAAGCTTACGGTAAGCGTACGGTAAAAAAAAAATAAAAAAAAAAATGAAAAGCAGATTTAAGAGTTTAGAAATTAGGGAGCTCTAAAAAGAGCTGTTGTGTTTATGAAGTCATTTTTTTAGTGGTACCTACAAGTAAGTACCGATGCAGAGTCTAAGGTTCAAGAGGAAGACTCTGTTCCCTTCATCATTGAAGTGCACACCATCTCCTCTATAAATGTCTTGCATGTCATAACGCAAGTTGTTGTGGTAAATGGCACCCATACCATAGTCACGGAGGAAAGCAGAAACAGATTTGTTGACGTGCTTTCTTGCTTTGTCAATCTGTGGACAGAAATGATTGGACCAGTTCCATTTTTGCCTTTGGCATATGTTGGAAAACACAAAGGCAGTTTTAGGGAAAAGTGTAAACAGTTGTGCAAAGGTGTCCTTCATAAGCATTTCCAGACCTACCCCAGTCAAAGTGCCTAGGTCATTGCCACCACAGTGCACTATTATGAGGTCAGGGTGTTGGATTTGAATGAAGGATTTTACCAATGGCATCAATTGGTGCCACTTTAACCCTCTCTGACCAATCCATTTAATGTCTACATTTGGCAAAGCAAGGTCTCTCACCATATCTGTTTTCTCTGCAAACTTTTCACTCCAGAAGACATAGCTGTGCCCTACAATCCACACTGTGAACATCTTCAAAGGAGAACTGGATGCACTCAGGAGGTGTCTTTCAGTAGAATGGCAATATGAAAAGAAAGACAGTTTGGAAATGGAGGCATACATATTTTTTTAAAACAAAAAGAACTGATTGGCTGTTTCATACCATTCCAGAATAAAAACTAGGCTGTATGTGAAAATTAATAGAAGCATGTTTTGTATTGGTACAAAAAAATGTGTAACCAAAGAACAGTACTATGGATTTGCTGTTAGGTTTGAAAAGTCAAGCACTCTTGCTCTGTGGAATTGAAACATTGTGTGTCGAACTTCTGACCTAACTGCACACAGCAGTGTTCCATGAGCTGTTGCTATGGTAGCAGGCAGAAGTCAAGTTGGGGGAAGGGTACTAGGCAGAAGTCAAGTTGGGGGAAGGGTACTTTTGGAAAAGGGTTCGTTTTCAACCAATAGAAATGTGTGAATACATGTGAAAAAAAGGGGGAAGCACTGAGATTTGAAACTTACATGTATATGTGTGGAAAAATAGAGGGAAAGTTTGCCATTATCTGGTTCTGCTGAGAGGAGAGAGGTGAACACAACAGAGATCCTGGCTCTGATAATCTGCTGTTTGAGTGTCACATTTCTTTCACAACTAACTAATTTTAAAGGTGAGTTTACAGTTTGAGAGGGGATGTATGTGGTAACTTAAGAAATGAATAATAGAAATGGGAATTGTTTTTGTTGTAGTTACACATGGTGGTTTCATAATGTGTCAGTGTGTAAAAGTGATTTACACTTGCCCCGAAAAAAAAAAAGAGCAGTAAGTGTGCTTTCAAATTGGCAAAGAAATTTCGTTTTGGGACTAATGTGAAAACATGACTCTGTGTACATAGAAGAATTATAGGCAGAGATTTATTGCGTCTTGCTCTGGTGATTTCACAGTTGCATTAGATGGAAAGGGGGAGCGAATTATTGGGGGAAGAAGCAGAGGCTTAGCACACACCCATGTCCTTGCCGTGTATAGTCATGCACAGTATTTACAAGCCAGTGGGGTTTTCAGGTTTAAGTCTGTAATGCAAATACATTCAGCATCACTAAGGCTGGTTGCCCTTGCTGGAGTGTAGGCAGTCACAGAGAATGCACATGGTGGTGGTCTGAAAAAAAAACAGCTTGGACACGTGCAATTAAATAAATCAAAAATAGTGGTTTCATAATGTGTCAGTCTGTAAAAGTGATTTCAAATTGTAAAAAGAGATTTTCACTTGGCCCGAAAAAAAAAGAGCAGTAAGTGTGCTTTGAAATTGGCAAAGAAATTTCGTTTTGGCACTAATGTGAAAACATGACTCTGTGTGCATAGAAGAATTATAGGCAGAGATTTATTGCGTCTTGCTCTGGTGATTTCACAGTTGCATTAGATGGAAAGGGGGAGCGAATTTTTGGGGGAAGAAGCAGAGGCTTAGCACACACCCATGTCCTTGCCGTGTATAGTCATGCACAGTATTTACAAGCCAGTGGGGTTTTCAGGTTTAAGTCTGTAATGCAAATACATTCAGCATCACTAAGGCTGGTTGCCCTTGGTGGAGTGTAGGCAGTCACAGAGAATGCACATGGTGGTGGTCTGAAAAAAAAACAGCTTGGACACGTGCAATTAAATAAATCAAAAATAGTGGTTTCATAATGTGTCAGTCTGTAAAAGTGATTTCAAATTGTAAAAAGAGATTTTCACTTGGCCCGAAAAAAAAAGAGCAGTAAGTGTGCTTTCAAATTGGCAAAGAAATTTCGTTTTGGCACTAATGTGAAAACATGACTCTGTGTGCATAGAAGAATTATAGGCAGAGATTTATTGCGTCTTGCTCTGGTGATTTCACAGTTGCATTAGATGGAAAGGGGGAGCGAATTTTTGGGGGAAGAAGCAGAGGCTTAGCACACACCCATGTCCTTGCCGTGTATAGTCATGCACAGTATTTACAAGCCAGTGGGGTTTTCAGGTTTAAGTCTGTAATGCAAATACATTCAGCATCACTAAGGCTGGTTGCCCTTGCTGGAGTGTAGGCAGTCACAGAGAATACACATGGTGGTGGTCTGAAAAAACAGCTTGGACATAATTGTAGTCTCTCAAGGACCTTGTAATGTGATAAATGATTTTTAGTGTTTTTTTCTAAAAAATAAAAAAAAAGGTACGCTTACCGTACGCGTACGGTAAAAAAAAAATAAAAAAAAGTTTTTAAAAACATGTAAAAAAAAGATGAAAGATAAGGTTGGCTCTTAAAAGAACCGTTGTGTTCATGCAGGGACAGAGGAAAGGAAGCATGGGAAAATCATTCAAAGCTACAAATGTGCTGATCTATTTTGTTGTTCACTAGGGAAACACTGGTCTCCCTATGACAAATTAGACCTTTACAAAATGTGCAATGAATATCAACCTTCCGAAATCGAAGGTTCATTTCCAGAGGGCCAGCAAAAGGAGATTCTCCCCCCACAGATGAAGGGCTCACCTGACCTGCAGAAGAAGGAGTAAGCTCTGCAGATGATGGTCCAGGCTGAGCTGCTGTGGATGTACTGGCTCGTCTTTCTGAAGAGTTACCTCCAAAAAGATGACCATGTGTCCTTCTGTGTACATCCTGGAGGTGTCTCTTCATGGTGTGATTCCCAAAGGAATACTTCCTGTTAGGATTACCTCTAGAAAGTACACGCTTACACAGCTTGCAAGTAACTAAGGGTGCATTCACCTTTTGCTGGCCTTCTGGAAAAGTAAAATAATCCCAAACATAAGAAGGCTTTACTTTCCTCGCTCTCTGCCTCAAGACAGTGCTGCTGGTGCTAGCCTCACTCTCAGAAGAGCTCTGCTGTTCTGCCATCGTATCCCAAAGACAAACCAGCTCCTTCTCCCAAGGGATCACAAGCAGAAATGAGGGGAATGGGTGTGGTGTAGGAGAGTTCTAGAACTGAAAGTACTTTCAACCAATCAAAAGTTGTGTTTCATGATCACATGACCTACCGTACGCTTACGGTACGCTTACGGTGCGCTTACGGCAAAAAGTACGCATGCGCGTAAAAAAGACACGCGCTTGCGCGCATGCGCATAACAGTCACTCCCCGGCACTTCCGCGTAACGTGCGCGTGTGGCGTAAGCGCGCACGCGACCCACGCGCAGTACGCGCGGCTACGCAAAGTACGTAACTATACGCAAGCAGCGTAGATAGATTACGGACGTTGCGTAAACCGTACGCTTACCGTGAGCTTACGGTACGCGTACTATAAAAAAAAAAAAAAAAAAAAAAAAAAAATCTGGAAATAAATTTTACATGTTTATTTTAAAAAATATATATAAAAAAAATATTTAAGGATTTTAAAAATGTAAGCATAGTCTTTATAAAAGGTAAGAAAATTAAATTAAAAATATGTTTGAAAAAAATGAAGAATAAAAAAAAAAAATAGCATTTAAAAAACCTTGCAAATTCACTGAAAAAACCATGGGTTTCACACACGTTATAGTTAGGAATTAGCATTTAAAAAACCTTGCAAATTCACTGAAAAAACCATGGGTTTCACACACGTTATACTTAGGAATTAGCATTTAAAAAACCTTAGAAATTCACTGAAAAAACCATAGGTTTCACACACGTTATAGTTAGGAATTAGCATTTAAAAAACCTTAGAAATTCAGTGAAAAAACCATAGGTTTCACACATGTTATAGTTAGCTGGACATTTTACTCGTAAAAAACCAATGAAATTGCCCCGTTATAGTTAGTTCAGCTAACTATAACTCGCGCGCCCGCAATGCACTGCTGATGACGTCACATATTACATCACTCATGACATGGTCAGTGACATCACTCATGACATCACTGATGACATCTCAAATGACATCACTGATGACATCACTGATGACATCATCCTTGTGATAGAGTGGCAGACCTCCTCTCACCTTAATATAAGCTTTGATACACACATTCAAAAATAGAGACTAAAAATTTCAAAACAATGGACATACCAATACCAGTTACAACAACCTCTTCAGTAATTCTAAGATCCACATACACATCCACTCATTCACCAACAGTCCTATACAGTCACTCATACATGTACTCACTCATCATATGTACTCATACACCTATACATCCTGTTACATAATGCCACTCATCCATAGAGTTACTCACACACATAGTCACTCATGCTAATAAAGAATCAAACATACATTCACCTGCATATACAGTTATACACACACCACCACACTTACTTCTACGGAAACTTACACATACTTAGTCTTTTAAACAATCACTTATAGAAACACATACTTATTCATACAGGAACTCTTTCAATCTCTCCCTCTCACATATACTCACATATATACACCAATAGTCACATATACTAGTTTAAAACATATGTAGTTACTCCTGAAGACACTATTGGGACAGTCATTCACTCACTAACACACCCATACACACACTCATCCACCCATACAGTCCTGCACACATGCTGTCTTCAACACATACAAACAGTGAGTCACTCATTCATGCACCTATGCACTACGTAATACCCCCCACCGAACCATACAGACACTCAGACTGATACTCAAAAAAACAACTAATAACCTATATAGACACCCATGTAGCTACTCACCAACCCATGCAGCCACTTATACACAAAGTGAGAGATACACTTAATCAGTCAGTTACACAATCAATTTTTCAAAAACAAATCATCCATTTAGACACTTATATACCCATTTATTCTTCCATCGACCTTGAGATATACATATATAAAACATATTTAATTTTCAGAAAAACACACATTCACTGGATGATGTCATCAGTGATGTCATCAGTGATGTCATTTGAGATGTCATCAGTGATGTCATGAGTGATGTCACTGACCATGTCATGAGTGATGTAATATGTGACGTCATCAGCAGTGCATTGCGGGCGCGCGAGTTATAGTTAGCTGAACTAACTATAACGGGGCAATTTCATTGGTTTTTTACGAGTAAAATGTCCAGCTAACTATAACATGTGTGAAACCTATGGTTTTTTCACTGAATATATATATACATATGCATATATATGCACATATATATGTGCATATGTGTGCATGTAGAGATAGGTAGAGAGGTAGAGGTGTAGAGGTAGAGAGGTAGAGGTAGAGAGGTAGAGGTAGAGAGGTAGAGAGTATTAGAGAGACGTAGAGAGAGGTAGAGAGTAGAGGATGAGTAATAGAGAGTAGAGAGTAGAGAGTGAGTAGTAGAGAGTAGTAGAGAGAGTAGCAGATAGTGAGTAGTAGAGTGTGAGTAGTAGAGAGTGAGTAGTAGAGCGTAGTAGAGAGTGAGTAGTAGAATGAGTAGTAGAGAGTGAGTAGTAGGGAGTGAGAGTAGTAGAGAGTGAGTTGTAGAGAGTGAGTAGTAGAGAGTGAGTAGCAGAGAGAGAGTAGTAGAGAGTAGTAGAGAGTGAGTAGTAGAGTGAGTAGTAGAGAGTAGTAGAGAGTTAGTAGTAGAGAGTGAGTAGTAGAGTGAGTAGTAGAGTGAGTAGTAGAGAGTAGTAGAGAGTGATGAGTAGAGAGTGAGTAGTAGAGATTGAGTAGTAGAGAGAGTAGTAGAGAAGTAAAGAGTGAGTAGTACAGAGTAATAGAGAGTGAGTAGTAGAGAATGAGTAGTGGAGAGAGAGTAGTAGGGAGTAGTAGAGTAGTAGAGAGTGAGTAGTGGAGCAGAAGAGAGTGAGTAGTAGGGAGTAGTAGAGAGTGAGTAGTAGAGTGAGTAGAAGAGAGTACTAGAGAGCGAGTAGTAGAGAGCAAGTAGTAGAGTGTATAGTAGAGAGTGAGTAGTAGAGAGTGAGTAGTAGAGAGAGTAGTAGAGAGTAGTAGAGTAGTAGAGAGCGAGTAGTAGAGAGTGAGTAGTGGAGAGTGAGTAGTAGAGAGTGAGTAGTAGAGAGTGAGTAGTAGAGAGTAGCAGAGAGTGAGTAGTAGAGAGTAGTAGAGAGTGAGTAGTAGAGATAGAGTAGTAGAGAGTGAGTAGTAGAGAGTAGTAGAGTGAGTAGTAGAGAGAGAGTAGTAGAGAGAGAGTAGTAGAGAGTGATTGGTAGAGTAGTAGAGAGTGAGTGGTAGAGAGTATTAGAGTGAGTAGTAGAGAGTAGTAGATAGTGAGTAGTGGAGAGAGTAGTAGAGAGTTAGTGAGTAGTAGAGAGTGAGTAGTTGAGAGTGAGTAGTAGAGAGAGTAGTAAAGAGTAGTAGAGTAGTAGAGAGTGAGTAGTAGAGAGTGAGTAGTAGAGAGTAGTAGAGAGCGAGTAGTAGAGAGTGAGTAGTGGAGAGTGAGTAGTAGAGAGTTGTAGAGAGCGAGTAGTAGAGAGTGAGTAGTAGAGAGTGAGTAGTAGAAAGAGAGTAGTAGAGAGTGAGTAGTAGAGAGAGAGTAGTAGAGAATAGTAGAGAGTGAGTAGTAGAGTAGTAGAGAGTGAGTGGTAGAGAGTAGTAGAGTGAGTAGTAGAGAGTAGTAGAGAGTGAGTAGTAGAGAGTAGTAGTAGAAAGAGAGTAGTAGAGAGTGAGTAGTAGAGAGAGAGTAGTAGAGAGTAGTAGAGAGTGAGTAGTAGAGTAGTAGAGAGTGAGTGGTAGAGAGTAGTAGAGTGAGTAGTAGAGAGTAGTAGAGAGTGAGTAGTAGAGAGTAGTAGTAGAGAGTAGTAGAGAGTGAGTAGTAGAGAGTAGTAGCTAGTGAGTAGTAGAGAGTGATTAGTTTAATTTAAAAGGAACACAATGAGGGGGTTCATTTTGCCATAGAAATTATGATTAGTGCTGAAAAAAGAAAAATTAGGGCACATTTTGAGTGACTTCTCAAATCCTTTTCTATTTCATAAAAAAATTCTGACATGCAGACTGAAACATGAACTTTCAATACCAGCAGCAGACTTCCCTGGTGAGATGTAGCTTTATTACAGTGATCTAATAAGCAACTAGAGTGCTAACATTCCGAATTTATGGCAAATGTGTGACACATGTGAATGCCTTCTTGATGGAATCAAAGTAATAAACCTGAAAGTATTTCCTACTGAGGAGACTGTAGTAAATGAGGAAATTAGGAAACTTCATTATAAATAAGTCTCCCAAGATGGCCACCGGAGACAAAAGAGCCCAAATGTAGCACAAATATCACCCAGATGTAGCCCAAGTATAGCCCAATGAGAGAATGTCCCAGAGTGTTCCAAAGAACAACTAGAGCGCTAACAGTCTTACTTATGACAAAAGTATGGCACACCTGAAGCCAACTTGATTGGAATAAAGTGGTAACACTTAAAACATTTAATTTGCAAAGGAACAACATGAGGGGGTTCATTTTGCCATAGAAATTATGATTAGTGCTGCAGAAAGAAAAATTAGGGCACATTTTGACTTCTCAAATCCTCTTCTATTTCATTAAAAAATTCTGACATGCAGACTAAAATATGCACTTTGAATACCAGCAGCAGACTTCCCTGGTGAGCAGTAGCTTTACTACAGTGATCTAATGAGCAACTAGAGTGCTACCATTCATAATTCATGGCAAATGTGTGACACGTCTGAATGCCTTCATGCTGGAACCAAAGTAAACAAGCATTGAAAATGCAATAGGTCTCGCCCTCGTTTAAGTTAAAGCAATTCTGTTTGTAAATAGGTGGCTTTTTAGCTTTGCTTGTATTAGTGCTTTTCAAACTTTCATGTACATAACATGCATATGTATGCATATATGTTTATGTATGCATGCAATTATATTTGTATTCATATAGATATGCAGATTATATATATGTTTATATATGTATGTATATATACATATATATTCACTGAAAAAACCATAGGTTTCAGAGACGTTATAGTTAGAAATTAGCATTTAAAAAACCTTAGAAATTCACAGAAAAAAACATAGGTTTCAGGGGTGTTATAGTTAGCTGGCCATTTCACTCATACAAAACCATAGAAATTCCTCCGTTATAGTTAGTTCTGCTAACTATAACTCGCCCGCCCGCAATGCACTGTTGATGATGTCACTTATTGCATCATTCATGACATGGTCAGTGACATCACTGATGACATCACTGATGACATCTCAAATGACATCACTGATGACATTACTGATGACATCATCCAGTGAATGTGGTTTAGTTTGAAATTTAAATATGTATTATATATATGCCAATCTGTATTGAGAGTGAGTGGATATATAACTGTCTGGATGGAGGATTTAGTAGCTGTCTGACTGACTGTTTAAGTGAGTAATTAAAAGTGTCTCACTTAATACATGGATTAGTAACTAAACTATGTGAATGTGTGCAGCACTGTCTCTCTTGTTGTATGACATGCTGCATCAGTTGGGCACTAACTACATGAGTGTGTATATTAGTTATTGATTAGTTGGGTGAGTATTTGTATGGGGCACTGAGTTTGTGTTTGGTTGGATGGGGTGTGTGTAACTCTATGCATAGATGTGTGAATGGTTTATTAACTAGGTGTATAGGTTGAAGAGTGCATGTGGAAACAGTTGTTTGGGTGACTGAGTGTATTTATTTGAGTGTTGGTGAACGAATATATGTTTTAGTTGTACATCTTCAACAAAGTAAAAAAATAAAAGGCATTGTATGTGAGAGTTGGTGTATATAAATAAGTATGTGTAAGAGTCAGCGATTGTGAGAGTAACTATATGAATGAGTGCATAATTGTAATGGTGATTTTTTAACATATTAACTATGAGTTACTATGTGTTTGAATAAATGAGGTGTTGTTTGATAATTGTGTAAGTGAGTAAATGTAAGTGTGATTAATTTCTTTGATGAGTGAGAAGGATGACTGCATAACCAACTGTCAGGTGGCGAGAACCGGCAATGCGCTGCTCGCGCTCCTCATGCGCCCGTCAGAACAAACGGCCTCTGTGGGAATTCCATTTCCCAGACCTCCCGGCGGATCACGCCCCACGTGACCGGCGCCGGGCGCGACAAGGTATAAAGCCGCTCCCGAACAACGAGCGGTGCCGATGATTCCTGCCAGCTCCGCATACCCTTATGCGGACGCCTTGCTCCTGTCCGGAATCCTCGACCCTGCCCTCACCGTTGCATCCAGGAACCCTGTACCCCAGCTAGGGAACTCTTGTAAACCGCCCGACGCGAGGGAGACTCCCAGGAGAACACAGCCCTCAGCGAGTCCTTCTTCAGCGGAAACCCCTGGCGCTCCTCTGCCCACGCCTGGCTGGGTACAGAGTAGAAGCGCGAAGGTGAAAACCTCGCCGATCAACCCCGACGCTAGAAGGACGCCCCAGAGACCTCCGCATTCAACACGCCAGACTTCCAGAAGAACCTCCGGCGCTCCTCTGTCCACGGAGCCCCGGGTCCAGAGTTGCAGCGCGAACACGAGCGCTCCTCTGCCCACGGAGTTCCGGGTTCAGAGCAGCAGCGCAAACAGAGCCGCTCCTCTGCCCAAGGAGTTCCGGGCTTGGAGTCGCAGCGCCCACTTGGTTCACAGCCCTTCGAGACCGTGAGTACTACTGTCTTTGCCTTCAGGGAGGCGTCTTCCATTTGTTTCCTTTATTGACCCTGAGTCGCGCTCTGGAGCATTAAGCACTGAGTTTGAAGTGCTGACCTTGCTCCCAGAGGGGTCGCGCTACCTCGACCAACTGAACCTGCCACTAAGGCCAGCCCTGGACCTAAGGCCGTGAGCCAGTGCCATTGTTTAACTAGGCGTTACAACAAACAAATGATGGACGGAATGCTGACAATGCAAACATTCTCCCCCAGTCAAGAGATCTTTGTTAAATCCATCGTTCTTTTGCCCACTACACCACTCCAGTTTAGACATGGCCATATGCAAATCAGTCTTGACCCTGTGCCTCATGGGAATAATCCAGCCCGAACTGCCAAGCCATGTCTTCCCTGGAACGGAATCAAGCATCCTAGGACCGGTTTCTGGCTATCAGCCGTCATCAGCCAGGATAGCTTGACTCCAGTGGCGTAGTGAGCACGGGTCCCACGTCTGGGAATACCCATCCCACTTAGTGCGAAAAGCGTTACAACAAACAAATGATGGACGGAATGCTGACAATGCAAACATTCTCCCCCAGTCAAGAGATCTGGGTTAAATCCATCGTTCTTTTGCCCACTACACCACTCCAGTTTAGACATGGCCATATGCAAATCAGTCTTGACCCTGTGCCTCATGGGAACAGTCCAGCCCGAACTGCCAAGCCATGTCTTCCCTGGACCGGAATCAAGCATCCTAGGACCGGTTTCTGGCTATCAGCCGTCATCAGCCAGGATAGCTTGACTCTAGTGGCGTAGTGAGCACGGGTCCCACGTCTGGGAATACCCATCCCACTTAGGGCGAAAAGCGTTACAACAAACAAATGATGGACGGAATGCTGACAATGCAAACATTCTCCCCCAGTCAAGAGATCTGGGTTAAATCCATCGTTCTTTTGCCCACTACACCACTCCAGTTTAGACATGGCCATATGCAAATCAGTCTTGACCCTGTGCCTCATGGGAACAGTCCAGCCCGAACTGCCAAGCCATGTCTTCCCTGGACCGGAATCAAGCATCCTAGGACCGGTTTCTGGCTATCAGCCGTCATCAGCCAGGATAGCTTGACTCCAGTGGCGTAGTGAGCACGGGTCCCACGTCTGGGAATACCCATCCCACTTAGGGCGAAAAGCGTTACAACAAACAAATGATGGACGGAATGCTGAAAATGCAAACATTCTCCCCCAGTCAAGAGATCTGGGTTAAATCCATCGTTCTTTTGCCCACTACACCACTCCAGTTTAGACATGGCCATATGCAAATCAGTCTTGACCCTGTGCCTCATGGGAACAGTCCAGCCCGAACTGCCAAGCCATGTCTTCCCTGGACCGGAATCAAAGCATCCTAGGACCGGTTTCTGGCTATCAGCCGTCATCAGCCAGGATAGCTTGACTCCAGTGGCGTAGTGAGCACGGGTCCCACGTCTGGCAATACCCATCCCACTTAGGGCGAAAAGCGTTACAACAAACAAATGATGGACGGAATGCTGACAATGCAAACATTCTCCCCCAGTCAAGAGATCTGGGTTAAATCCATCGTTCTTTTGCCCACTACACCACTCCAGTTTAGACATGGCCATATGCAAATCAGTCTTGACCCTGTGCCTCATGGGAACAGTCCAGCCCGAACTGCCAAGCCATGTCTTCCCTGGACCGGAATCAAAGCATCCTAGGACCGGTTTCTGGCTATCAGCCGTCATCAGACAGGATAGCTTGACTCCAGTGGCGTAGTGAGCACGGGTCCCACGTCTGGGAATACCCATCCCACTTAGGGCGAAAAGCGTTACAACAAACAAATGATGGACGGAATGCTGACAATGCAAACATTCTCCCCCAGTCAAGAGATCTGGGTTAAATCCATCGTTCTTCTGCCCACTACACCGCTCCAGTTTAGACATGGCCATATGCAAATCAGTCTTGACCCTGTGCCTCATGGGAACAGTCCAGCCCGAACTGCCAAGCCATGTCTTCCCTGGACCGGAATCAAGCATCCTAGGACCGGTTTCTGGCTATCAGCCGTCATCAGCCAGGATAGCTTGACTCCAGTGGCGTAGTGAGCACGGGTCCCACGTCTGGGAATACCCATCCCACTTAGGGCGAAAAGCGTTACAACAAACAAATGATGGACGGAATGCTGACAATGCAAACATTCTCCCCCAGTCAAGAGATCTGGGTTAAATCCATCGTTCTTTTGCCCACTACACCACTCCAGTTTAGACATGGCCATATGCAAATCAGTCTTGACCCTGTGCCTCATGGGAACAGTCCAGCCCGAACTGCCAAGCCATGTCTTCCCTGGACCGGAATCAAGCATCCTAGGACCGGTTTCTGGCTGTCAGCCATCATCAGCCAGGATAGCTTGACTCCAGTGGCGTAGTGAGCACGGGTCCCACGCCTGGGAATACCCATCCCACTTAGGGCAAAAAGCGCTACAACAAACAAATGATGGACGGAATGCTGACAATGCAGACATTCTCCCCCAGTCAAGAGATCTGGGTTAAATCCATCGTTCTTTTGCCCACTACACCACCCCAGTTTAGACATGGCCATATGCAAATCAGTCTTGACCCTGTGCCTCATGGGAACAGTCCAGCTCGAACTGCCAAGCCATGTCTTCCCTGGACCGGAATCAAGCATCCTAGGACCGGTTTCTGGCTATCAGCCGTCATCAGCCAGGATAGCTTGACTCCAGTGGCGTAGTGAGCACGGGTCCCACGTCTGGGAATACCCATCCCACTTAGGGCGAAAAGCGTTACAACAAACAAATGATGGACGGAATGCTGACAATGCATACATTCTCCCCCAGTCAAGAGATCTGGGTTAAATCCATCGTTCTTTTGCCCACTACACCACCCCAGTTTAGACATGGCCATATGCAAATCAGTCTTGACCCTGTGCCTCATGGGAACAGTCCAGCCCGAACTGCCAAGCCATGTCTTCCCTGGACCGGAATCAAGCATCCTAGGACCGGTTTCTGGCTATCAGCCGTCATCAGCCAGGATAGCTTGACTCCAGTGGCGTAGTGAGCAAGGGTCCCACGTCTGGGAATACCCATCCCACTTAAGGCGAAAAGCGCTACAACAAACAAATGATAGACGGAATGCTGACAATGCAGACATTCTCCCCCAGTCAAGAGATCTGGGTTAAATCCATCGTTCTTTTGCCCACTACACCACCCCAGTTTAGACATGGCCATATGCAAATCAGTCTTGACCCTGTGCCTCATGGGAACAGTCCAGCCCGAACTGCCAAGCCATGTCTTCCCTGGACCGGAATCAAGCATCCTAGGACCGGTTTCTGGCTATCAGCCGTCATCAGCCAGGATAGCTTGACTCCAGTGGCGTAGTGAGCACGGGTCCCACGTCTGGGAATACCCATCCCACTTAGGGCAAAAAGCGTTACAACAAACAAATGATGGACGGAATGCTGACAATGCAGACATTCTCCCCCAGTCAAGAGATCTGGGTTAAATCCATTGTTCTTTTGCCCACTACACCACCCCAGTTTAGACATGGCCATATGCAAATCAGTCTTGACCCTGTGCCTATTGGGAACAGTCCAGCCCGAACTGCCAAGCCATGTCTTCCCTGGACCGGAATCAAAGCATCCTAGGACCGGTTTCTGGCTATCAGCCGTCATCAGCCAGGATAGCTTGACTCCAGTGGCGTAGTGAGCACGGGTCCCACGTCTGGGAATACCCATCCCACTTAGGGCGAAAAGCGTTACAACAAACAAATGATGGACGGAATGCTGACAATGCAAACATTCTCCCCCAGTCAAGAGATCTGGGTTCAATCCATCGTTCTTTTGCCCACTACACCACCCCAGTTCAGACATGGCCATATGCAAATCAGTCTTGACCCTGTGCCTCATGGGAACAGTCCAGCCCGAACTGCCACAAACACAACAACAAACGACTGCCATCAATATTGAGTTACAGATCAGCTTACATGTAGGGACACCTTCAGCTACACAAAGGGCACACCTGTCAACTTACACAAGACAAGTACCTCAAATACCCCCCAAATACCCCCTTGGTCAATGTGAATGCACATATGGAGCTGGCCACATTTCACATGGGCACGCCTGGGAGTTTGGCATCCAGCATATGTGCAACAGACCAAACCCACTGTCTCATACCTAGCTGTTGTACCTGTCACACCTCAATGCGTCATTACAACCTGGCACACATCCACCACACAATGACCACCGTTGGCGCAGGAATGACGAATGTGTGCATGAGCAGACATGAGAGGCAATGCAAAATGGATCATCATTCATTAAGACGAGTATTGCTGTGATTGTCACTACACCTCAACACATTGACATGTGTACACATTGTAGAGTCCAGAACAACACTGTCCTGTCCACCCAACCATCAAATCCATAAGTGACATGTGAGTGAGTACAGGCCAATCTATGAAATCACACACACAAACATGGCATGTGTAGCCATCAGTGGAGTAAATGGAACATTGGCATCGTGTGCACAATGATGTGCCATTGACCATGTAGGCACTGTGCAATGTCGATGTTTGCCAGTTGGCCACTGTGATTGTATAGCACCCATATCGCGGTAGCTACCGCATGGCCCCGTCGGTGTGTCACCAGCACCCCCATTCACACAAGTGCGGTAGTAATAGGCATGGAGACATGGGGAAATGGCGGTTGGTATGCTCCGCCGCCTAAATCGCGGTGCCTCATCTCAATGCATGGCACCCATATTGCGGTAGCTACCGCCTGGCCCCGGCGGTGTGTCACCATTACCCCCATTCACACAAGTACAGTAGTGATAGGCATGGAGACATGGGGAAAAGGCAGTGGGCATGCTCCGCCATCCATATCGAGGTAGCTACTGCCTGGCCCCGACAGTGTGTCCCTGCCATGGAGCTTGCCCTAGAGCCAATGGGAAGCTCGATAGAAGTGACATGATGCAATTTTGAAGATTGCAGTAGGCATGCTCCATCACCGTGGAGGCGGTCATTGGATGCATTTGAAAGATGTGCTAGCGCACACCGGGCCCTTGCAGTGTGTCCCCGCCATGGAGCTTGCCCTAGAGCCAATGGGAAGCTCGATAGCGGTGCATTGATGCAATTTTAAAAATCGCGGTAGGCGTGCTACGCCACCGGGGGGGGGGCCGTCATTGGATGCATTTGAAAGAGCCAGACCTGGACCACCAATTGCTGCAGCTTGGCACCTTTGAGACGACCCCAGGAGACTATATATGTGTGGAATTGAGCCTCACATTTCCACTGCTCCCAGAGCCTGCTGCCAGAGACCACTCACCTGCTGCTGCCTCCAGGGACTGCTGCCTGAGACCCCTCACCTGCTGCTGCCTCCAGGGACTGCTGCCAGAGACCCCTCACCTGCTGCTGCCTCCAGGGACTGCTGCCAGAGACCCCTCACCTGATGCTGCATCCAGGGACTACTGCCAGAGACCCCACACCTGCTGCTGCCTCCAGGGACTGCTGCCTGAGACCCCTCATCTGCTGCTGCCTCCAGAGTCTGCTGCCAAAGACCCCTCACCTGCTGCTGCCTCCAGGGACTGCTGCCTGAGTCCCCTCACCACTCAATTCCACTGCTGTTTTCTCATGTTCACAGTGATGGCAAGGACAGAGAAGATCCATGCCAGTCCCTTTACGAGCGAGGAACTGGGGGTCCTGGTGGACGAGGTGCTCACACAGTACCCAAGGCTGTATGGTGCCCCAAATGTCGTGGTAAGTCATCAACAGTGGGGTGGTAGGGCAGGGGGGCCACACATGTAGTTGGACTGATGCAGTATGTGCCTGAGAGTGTGGGGTAGTGTCAAGCACTGCCTGACATGCTGTCTCAATGGGGAGGGTGTGTGTACCCAATGCCACAGGTTTCCCTGTGTTGGACTTGGCCCTTTTTGCAGGGTCATCCCTGAACTTTTTGCCTTCCTCCTGTATTTGTTCTGACCTGTTTTTGGCTCTTTTATGACTCTGGGCACTTTACCACTGCTGATCAGTGCTAAAGTGCATATGCTCTCCCTATTGTAAATTGATGTATGAATTTGTGATTCCATGATTGATTGGTTTGGTTTACCTGTCAGACACTAGTACAGTGCACCAGGAGTGCCCAGGGCTTGTAAATCCAAATACCGCTGGTGGGCTTGCAGCACTGGTTGTGCCACCCACAGAAGCAGCCAGTAAAAGTGTGTCTAAGGCCTGCCATTGCAGAGCCTGCGTGCAGTCTGGTACTGTCATGCTGACTGGGAAAGTGCACCCACTTGCCAGTCCATAAACCTTCCCTTTTCTTCATATCAGACACCCCTATGGCAGGCCCAAGGACAGGGTGCATGGTAAGGATAAGGTAGGACATGCCCTGGTGTGTGTGGCATGTTCTAATAGTGAATTGCAGCCATTTCCGTTTTTCACTATTGCAAGGCTACCTGTTCTCCATAGGCCAGAATGGGCAGTTTGATTATTAGATCTTATAATCCTAACTGACTCAGGGAACATGGTAGAAATTCGAATTTAGTATGCCCGAACTCAGAATGATAAAATACATCTTTTAGTGAAGTAGTTTTTAACATTCCGTGTTTGAAAATACCCCTTTTAGAAAGTAGGTATTTTCTTGTCTAACCATTCACAACTGCCTCTGCTAGGCTGTGTATTCCTTGTCTGGAGTTTGAGTGTCAGGGCTGAGGAATTCCAGGAGACAGGGTGAGTCCGCCCAGCGGTGAACTATAGAGATCTGCATCTAGATGGGAGGGAGGAGTTGCACCTGGGAACTGAATAGGATAGTGCCTGCCCCCCACAGTGCTGGCTCCACCCCCTGTGATGCGTCTGATGTCGCTGCCCTTCACTGTGAAAGGAGAGAAGGAATCATGTCAACAAAGTGCTCCATGGCTGTGCTTTCCCTCCACAATGCCGGCTCCACCTCCTGTGGGGCGTCTGATGTTTCTGCCCTGCACTGTGAAAGGAAAGAAGGAGTCAGGTAAACAAAGTGATCCAGGACTGACCAGAACCGGTTTGAACAAGGCAAAGGCTCCTCTGCCCTCAGAGGACAAAGGATTTTGGTGTATAAGTATTGGGACCCTGATCCCAAGAATTTAGATCACTTTGGGAAACAAGAAGAACACTCTGCTGAGGAGAGGAACCAAGAAGAAGCTGAGGAGGAACTATCCCTGAAACTGGGGGATTGACCTCCAGTGGTGGCCTACTGCCAAAGAGAGGAGAAATGAACTGTGTGTGTACTTTTGCTCAACTTGTGAAGGATCTCCAAGGGCTTGGAAAAGAGCTTTCCTCCTGCTGAAGTCTCAGGAACAACAGACTTCATCCCCCAGCTCCCCAGAGTTCTTTGGAAGCGCCTGCTGCTGTTGTTGGGCCTTCTGAGGGACTGCGTGTCGCAAGGAGATGGAAGCGCGACTCGAGAAGGAGATGTAGTGAGGGCTGCAATTTATATACGTACATTGCTAAGTTAGCATAACCGCGTTAGATGTTAGAAAGCCATCTTGCCACTTTTGCTGCTTTTGCACACAACACTGCAGTTACATGTTATTATTTGAGAAATGCTTGCTCGCCTTTTCTTCACATGAGAACTGTCTGTTGTTCGCATCCCTAGCCGTGAGCTGCGACCTTGGTCTGAACATTGTGTAAAGAAACAGTCTGGGTCACTAGACAGTGCATGTTTTTGGGTTCAGGTTGATCGGCCCACTATTTAGCCATAACACGCACACAGCTGCAAATACCTGAGAGTCGAGCGCTTTTAATATTGCAGGCTGCATGTTTAACACACACATTCGGAAGAAGAGCTTTCCCAGGAGCAGAGTACACCTGATCCTGTGATGTGATTCCACTAAGCTGATCTTTATGGTATGGGGTTCCCCATTCAAGCCTAGAAACCTTCTATTAGTCTAATAATATTAGTTTACTAGCGAAAGGAAGGTGGCTGTATTCCACTGTCATTATATTATGATTTCTCCTTTCATTCTCTATGGTATTGTAACTATGCTGATGGTTTTGATTTTAATCATTTGTCTGCTTATGTTAGCCAAAGTACTGCATCTTAGGACACGAGGTTTATAAAATAAACTCTTTAAACTTTACCGTGTCTTTGTATACTCTTGTTGTGGACTGATATGAGAATAATAATGAACAGGTATTTCTGATTCCCACCATTCCTGAGAATACACTAAGTCGCTTGTTCTGGGTTGTCTAGACATTGGGACCGCCGAGATAAATACGGATAACGAATGGAACACTGATACTGGTCTGATAGGGGTTCTGGGTACTGAGGTGAGTTTTTGGTACACCGCAATTCACTGAGGTCCTGGTTTCCTGTGCATAGTTCTGTGCATGAGCATAATCCCTGCAACAGAGAAGCATGCCAACGTCGGGGCTGTTGTCGTTGCATCTCGTAAAGTGTGTCGCTGCTGCAGCATCGCATCGAGCGGAAGTGTCTCGCATCATCCAGGAAGTGTCTCACAACGCCGAAGAAGCGTGTCGCCATCGCAGCCATCGTAGCTGACGCATTGCACCACATCAAGAGAAGAGTCTCGCATCGAGGAAGAAGCATGTAGCCATCGCAGCCATCGTAGTTGTCACATTGCACCGCATCAAGAAAAGCGCCTCGCATCCACGGAGAAGCGTGCCGCCGTCAGAGCTGTTGTCGTCGCATCGCGTAAAGGGGTGTCGCCGCTGCAGCATCGCATCGAGCGGGAGCGTCTCGCAACGTCGGAGAAGAGTTCCGCTGCCAAGGCCGCTGTCGTTGCATCGCGTAAAGTGTGTCGCCGCTGCAGCTGAAGCATCGAATTGAGTCTTCTCGCAACATCGGAGAAGCGTGCCGCATCTGGAAGATCTTCACGTCTTTATTTCTTTACACCAAAATCTTCAACGCATCAACATCGTTGCAACACTTTCGTTGCCCTGCGTGTTGCATCTAGAAGGTACATTGACTTAAAGTGTTGCATTTAAGAACTTAAGAGAACTAAGCAAAATTCTACCATCTAAAGTACGATATAGAACAGAGATAAGAAGATCAGGGCACTCGAAAAACTGCACCAATCAAAAAAGTATAATACAGTGTTGCAAATGAGCAAAGATGTGGTGCAGGGAGCCAGGGACGTGACCTTCATACGCCCCTAATATTTGGTGTCACCCAAAAAAATTGCACAAGACAGAAGTGGCTCAGCACACAACTTAAATACGGATATAATGGACAAAATTATTCGTCACAATCAATAAACAAACAGATGTGTAGTGTATCCCCAAAGATTCACGATAAACTTCGAAGTCTTGAAGATGAATTTTTCTTTATTTGATAGTTCAGATTTTTCATTTAAAAATACAGCATACAGTTCATAGCCAGTTCATAGCCGACGCGTTTCGTCCCTACTGGACTTCTTCAAGGCTATAAAGATACATATATAAGACATACATTATTATATACAATTAAAATTTGCATAATAAAAGAGAGAGAAAAAAAGACGAAAAAAAATGCTATTTTCACTTCAAGACCTGAAGTATTGTCTTAATACATTTCTTATACCCAATATGACCTGTGAATCTATGCAGACTGTGGGATACATTCAAAATCAGGAACGAAATTACAAAACATTTTCAGACAATTTTTGAAGCCATATTATTGAGCAATTTTAAAGCAATTTTTTGAAGCCATCTAAAGTAACAGTATTGTGTATTTTTGTTGTTTAATGGTCTTGCGGTAAGTCTATATAAAGAATACTTATTTTTGATATAAAACCTGTGTGATGTCCATCTGTAGTGTTGTCACTTGATTACTGTATGTGTTCACAAATGCTTTACACACTGCCTCTGAGATAAGCCTGTCTGCTCGTGCCAAGCTACCAAGGGGGTGAGCAGGGGTTATTTTAGGAGTGTACCCCCTTACCCTGACTAGAGGCGAGGGTCCCTATTTGTCACAAGTGCATACCTGTGCCAACTATAGACCCCCAAGTCTAACACCCTGCCTACACATATATGCATGAGTGACCTGTGTTGTGTTGTCAGCCATACAGTGACACAGAAGGTTGTTCATGCTGTAGTCATGACAGTGATTGCTTCGCTGGATGGCTGTGTGTGCCCCTGTAGTCCATCTCAGTGTGAGCCCAGCTGGGCAGCACAGTCCCAGTCTACAAAGACAAGGACACATAACTTCACTTACAGAGTATGAGATCAGTCTTTTCACATTGCACTCCAGCTATGGGCCATCCCAGCACTGTAGATTGCACACAACCGACCTTGTGAACGGCATTTTGTAGTTGTGAGATCATGTCCCTCAATTTGAGATCCATGACACAGTTATCTATTCAAAGGGCAGGGACATTGGGGCTGTGCAGTCCTGGACACAGGTTGATATGTGATGTATGTGTTGCTCAACCCAACAATGGACTGGAGATGTGGGCAGGCTACATAGGGGCTCCAGTGCTGGCAACCTGCAGGTGTGTGAGATGTGCAGGGACTGTGTTCCCCCTCACACCTTCATGCATTCACAATAGCCTTTCTCATGCAGATGTACCATGTGAGATGTACTCTAGTCTCTGATAGACATACTGTTGGATATGTGATGAGTTTGTATCTTGCTGCTATACTGATAGCTGTTGGTACATAACACTGTGTCCCTGATCATTTCCCCCTCTTGTCTCCCATGCCTGCAGCTCAAGGTACACCAGCGTAAGGCTGTGTGGAGGGCCATTGCCGCGAAGGTTCGAGCTCTGGGGGTCTCAAACCGACGGCGCACCCACTGCCACGGCTGGAAAGAACGTGGCGGAGATTACCTTGGGGATGCTTCCTCGCACTGGGTGTTTGGCACGGCGCAGCATGACACCACTAATGTGGCGCATCTTGGCGGTGACACAGCCTGAGCTGGATGCACGTTTGAAGAATCATCAGCAGCAAGCCAGGGGTGAGCATTTGGGGAGGGTGACTTTGGCTGGGAGTGGCTGCATATGTACAGAGCCTGTGCCAGTGCTGGCCTATGTGATGTTGGTAGTGTGATGCTGTGGCATGTAAGTGGATGCTGGGCTGGGTGCCAGTGGCATGCATTTGCCCTACCTGTACTGACAATGGTGATTTGGATGCTGTGCATTCACATTACATTCTGAGTTGTGATCTTTAGGTTTCTTCTGCACTGGGGTAGTCTTGGGAGTCCCATGGGAGCGAACGGCAGTGTGCCCAATCTGACTGTGCCTTCATCAATGCGTCCATTGCATGCACCCAGATTGAAGAGGCCTACACATCTGACAGCAATGTGCACCATTCTATTGTCCACACAGTACAACATGGTGGGTGGCATGGGCTAATGTCCATTGTGGACTGTCATGTTGTAGTCTGGGTCTGTGTTGTCCCCTCCTGTTCCATCCAGATCTGCCATTGGCAACAAGTAGTGTGCCCCCATCATGTCCCTAGGTGTGCTCAGAGCTAGTTGTGTGTCTGGTTGAACAGAGCCACAAGCAGGGTGTTGTGCTGTGTGGTCATCACATGGCTCACTCATGCCTGAGTGTCCAGTTTCCACGCACTGCCTGAGTGTACCAAAGCCACCCCAGAGCGCAGGGAGAAAAGCCCGTCATGCGACACCAGTGGACAAAAAGCAAAGCAGCAGGCCTCAGGCACACATGCCACAGAGGCATCCCCATCCAAGGACTCTCTTGCCCCTAAAGCATTACGCAAAGAGAAGCATACAGTCTCTGTGCCCACCAAGGAGCTGGTGCATGCCAAGGGTACACCTAGGAAGGGCTCCAAGGCAGATTCAACCACCACCTCGACTCCCATTCCAAGCCCAGTGAAGCAGGGGACGGAGTGCACTGTAGGTGTGACACCTAGTAAACACCTAGTAAACAGTGAATAGTGGAGTGGAGAAGTGTGGCTCAATGGTTAGAGTGGCAGACCTCGATGCAGAGCACCGGTCCGGGACCAGGGTTCGATTCCCGACGCGGCAGGGTCTCGGGCTATAAATTCCTCGGACCTGATATTCTCGCATCAGTGCCTATTCTAATCATGGGTCCCACGCTGCAACTCTGGGCAACAGCTTGCTTAGTCTCCACAATGGCCCCAACAGCACTGGGATGCCTGGCTTCACCATGGGGGTGCCCAGGAGTGGACACTTCACACGGATAGCCAGGAAGGGTTCCTACAGCGGTATGAGTACAGCGCGGAGATACCCCCAGGGGTGATTCGGCGCTATATAAGCACATACACATTTACACATTTACAGAGGGGAAGGGGGCAGAGGTGAAACCAGGCAAAGCGTTCCGCTGGGTCCAGCACATCACCAGAGGGGGAGCCAGCGCCTGCACCTGATGCAGTTTTGGTGGTGAGTGTGCCTGTTGTGCCCACACCACTTCCCATTGATCCAAAGTCAGGCAAGCCATTTAGAATCCCCAAGAAGTGGAAAGGCACCCCTCCACAATCTCCAAGCCACACTGTGTCTCTTGTCTGCATGACTCCACCTCCATGTGCCACTACACCACCTGGTTCAAGGAGCCCTCCGGCTTGCCAAGCCACTGATAGCTCTACCTCAGCTGTTGTGCTCTCTCCCCATTCAGGTGTCCCGACAGTCCCCAAGACACAGCCAGCTCCCAGTCCGCCTGACAGCCAAGTCTGAGTGTTAGTTACCCTCACCCACCTTTCTCTCACACAGGTGGGCCTGTACTGCACATTGTTACCCCCTGAATGTGTTGCTGACCATGGAAAGGTACAGTCGCACACATTCCCTGTGCAGCTTCTCATGGACATACTCTGCACTATGCCCTGGCCACTGGACTTGCTGTCTTGCCCTTGCCTGTGCAGCTTCTCATGGACATACGCTGCACCCTGAACTGGTCACTGGCCTTGTTGTTTTGCCCCTGCCTGTGCAGCTTCTCATGGACTCAGTCTGCACTTTGTCCTGCCCACTGGCCTTGTCGTTCACTGCTGTGTGCCCCCTGCCTGTGCAGCTTCTGATGGACTCAATCTGTACTTTGTCCTGCCCACTGGCCTTGTCGTTCACTGCTGTGTGCCCCCTGCCTGTGCAGCTTCTCATGGACATGCTCTGCATTTTGTGCCTTGCTCTCCTCTTGTCATGGTGCCTATCTGTGCAATATGTGAATAAGGACAGTTGCTCCTCTTGTCTATTTTGTCAGTGTCCTTACTGAATAAGGTTATTTTGGTGTGTGTATGTGGTTTACCGTGCCACATGCTCTGCGTGCCACTTCAACACGGTCAATGTTTGGGCTCACTTACTAATCAGTTTTCTGGGGTGAAGGGGTCTTCAGTTCTTCCTGAACCAGATTCTTGTGGGGGCAATGGTGTAATTTTACAATGTGCAGCAGTTGTCATTTACTTGATTAGTTCATGTTGGCTATATTGTACACATGTCAGGTTGGGGGCATTCCTGGCACAGAGTGGGTTTCTACACACAGTTTTGCAGGCAGGCTGTCCAGGGTCATCATGTATGTGTGTTCTTCCTTTATGAGTGCCCAGTGGTGTATGTGTGTGGTCATCTTGTGATGGCCAGTCATCCTAGTCCCATGGCTTACTTTCCATGTGTGCTCTTGAATGGTCAGGTGGTGTGCGGTGTGAAGGGGGTGAGTTTGTGGGGAGTGTTGATGTGTGCATGCCCCTGCAATGTGAACTACACACATGTCACCCAGGAGTTGTATGCCTGTTGTTTTGATTGTTCAGCCCTGTGGATGTGGTTGTATGCACATGTGTGAGTTGTATGTAGTGCACTGTACAGTGTGTTGGTGTGTCCTTGCAGTTCTGTCTGACACCTACTTGTTATTTTTGTCACTTGTGAGTATGCAGAGTGTCTGACTGGTGAGTCAGTGTTGTGTTTTGTTGCACATCCATGTGTCTGGTGGCTGTTTGTGGGGACTGTGCAGACCTGCTGTTCCACACTGCCATCGTGGTTGTGTTTTCTCATGCCTTGCTGTCACAAGGTGCCTTCTTGCCTCCAGTATGGCATGTTGTGTGTGTTGTCATGCCATCCCCTATCTGTGCTTCAGATGCCTACCCATTGTGGGTCTGCACTCCCTCTCTTTGTGTATGGTACACTCCTGCCATGTCCCCTAATGGCATGCAGTACACTTCACTTTGGTGTCAGCTGTCCCCTTGGTTTCCATGTGTTTGTGCCTCCCCATCACTTCATTTGTGCCACTGTGCTTTGTGATGCAGTTCTTTGTCCAGCGTCAATGTCTCACTCAGGGCATTTCCCCAATGGGTTGTATGTGATGTGCTGGTGCTGTTTGGCAGTCATGGTTGCTCCTATGTAGTTCAACTGTGTGTGCTGCCCAGTCCTCTGGTCAAGTTGTTTCCACCTTTGTGTCCTGGACTTGTGCATCTGTTGGTGTTGTGTTGGATGTATGTGTGTTGTCAGTGTTATTGCTTCACTTCCTGGGTGTGCTATTGTCTTTGTGCTGTGCTGTATGGTGTTGTGTGGGTTGCTGTTCTTTCACTGATGCCTGTGTGTGGTTGGTATGCCTGGTGTGCACACACTGCTTGTTTTGCGTGCAGTGGTGTGTGTGTCTGTTGCCTTGTCAATGCCTGGTGTGCATCCCCTGATGTCCTGCTATTTTTGCTGTGTGATGTTTGTGCCTGTGCATCTGTTGTTTGTTTGATGTGGCTGTGTTTTTCTGTGATGGTGCACTTCTTGTGTGTGTTGTGTTATGTTGTCTGTGCATTGTTCCTGAGTGATGATGTTGTGCCCTCCTGTTGTGTCTGTTCTCCCATTGCCTTTCACCCATTTAGCTGCACAGGGCATGTCTGTTCTTGTTGTTGTTCTGTGTGTGTTTCTGTTGGGTCATGTGTTTGTGTGTTGTTTTTGTGCAGACATTTGTTGTGGCATCCCTGTGTGTGTGTGATGTTTGCGGCTACCCCCAGGGTGTGTTATTGTTTCTGTGTGTGTTGGCTGGCAAGTATTGCCAGCCTTCAGTGTGTTTGGCACTGGTGTTGTGTGCTTCTGGTGTGAGGGGTGTATGTGTGTGGATTCCTACTGGTGTTTGTCAGTCATGGCGTGTGTCAATGACCCCTGTGTGTGGTGCTGATGATGTACTCCTGTGAAGTAGTTGTATAGATGTGTGGCTGTTCACAGTTTGACTTCAGGGCCTTCCTTTCATCCTTGTGCCTCTACATGGTTTGCCTTGCTGTCTCCCTGTGTTGTTGCACTGTGATGTCTGTGGTTTGTCCTTACTGCCTGTACCAGCCATGTGTGCTTTGATGGTGTGAGGGTGTTGTTCTCTGTTCATTGTCTTGCTTGTGATGTACACATGCTTGTTGTGTGTCTCCTTGGCCTTCCATTTGTGTGCATCTCACTTTGGTTTTCCTATTTATTGTGCTCCATTGCTGTTGGCATGTGGGGTGTGTATGTGTCTGTGTGTCAGTCTGTGGTATATATGTGTGACTAAGCAGGCTGTGTGTCCATTTGGATGTTTGTTCCTTGCATGTGTTCATTTGGTGCTTGTCCTCATTTTTGTTTCCCTGAGTGTGGTGTTGTGGTGGTGTGTGAGTTTCCCTGGCCCTGTGCTACTGTGCTGGGTGTTGTCTGTTCCTGCGCAGCCACTCCTGCAATGTCTGTCTACATGATTGTTTGTTGTGTGGTGCAGGGTGTGTATTGACCTGGCTTGTTGTTGTGCATCGGGTGCACAGGAGGGGCACATGACATGTGCCTTCATGGGGTGTGCTGGTGTGTGGGGGGAGAGGGTGTGGCCCTGTGGTCTTTGTGCCCTGCACATGCCTGGCACTGGCCTTGCCACCGCCCGACATCCTAATGGACCCCCATATCTCTATCTGCTCCCAATCAAAAATGATAACGTGTTAAATGTAATAAGGTAACCCAATATAAGCCGATCAGCGAGGATAAGCCTTGCAAAAGTGAAAAAGGCATTTTGTGGTTTTCCATGCTGGGACATGAAAAACTTAAACTCACATGTCCTGGCACAATGCACCCAGTACTATGAGCATTTATGGCCTCCCTTAATGGTAAATTATATGTATTTAAAAGGAATGTTTAGGCCTGGCAAGATGTATATTGTGCCAGTTTATATGGCAGCTTAACACTGCACTACGGGTTGCAGTAACAGGTCTGAGACGTGCCTTAAAAGCGTACTTTAGTGGGTGGAACTGTAGGTCCACTAGTAGCATTTAATTTACTGTCCCTGGGTACATGTAGCAGCATTCCCTATGAAGTTAGAATTAAATTGAATTTGACAACTGTGAGTAATCCAATTTTACCATGTTTGAAGGAGAGAGGGAAAGCACTTTACAGCTGGTTAGAAGGGAATTAGTGCACTGGGTACCAATTCCAACAAAAATGGGTTCTGCAAGAGCAGGCAAAGATCAGTGGGGAGGGGGGTTGTATAAAGGGCCATGTCCAACACACAATCTAAACACATTCTTAAAATTATTTTTGAAACACAAAGGGTCTCTGAATGCTTCAGGGTCTAATCTGTCTATAAATATTACAATATTAAAAATATGAAGAATACTAATTGCACACACTTGGGAGAGAGTAATCTTGAAATTGCATGCTGATAAACTGGAATAAGGTATTTAACCCAATATCCCTATATGACTAATAACCGACAATGGGTAGCCCTTAGTAGAGTGCTGCTTCCCCGAAACCACTTCAGTGCTTTATCAGGTAAAGTAAGTGTAATATTAACACCAATACTCCAATACAATGCAATATTTACCCATGAACTAGTTAGTATGGTTTCAAGAATATGATGTAAAAAATAGATGACCAGTACCTTTAATCCCCTTTATTGCAACATTTTCACAATGTCATAGGCTTCACAAAATTCATTATGCTCTGTAAGAGTGGCTTCAATTAGCGATTTATAACCATAAGCGTTTGTTGTAAGCCCATAATGGCTCGATTCACACCTTTCAGATATCAACAAAAGGATACCAATAAATATAAATAGTTCAACTTTAGTTTAATTAGTGACCACAACGGCATATGGCTGTGGGGTGGATAAGTCAGTTGTTTGTTTTGAAAATTGTCAAACAACCTGTGAGTTTGTTGTCATTTACAAATCAAACTATGATCCCTTCCCACTCTGGTAACAGTCAGAGACTTACTCCGGCAGAGGGCTGGCGTAACAACCGTTCCATGTAGGAAAGGTGAACAGGAGAGCCCTAAACTTTATGGGTGTATAGGGAAAAGGGTTTCTATACACATAAAACATGTATTCCTATGGAGAAGAAAAACCAGAAGAATATGCATTTGTACACCAAGGTGCATGTTCTAATGAGATGTGTACTCTGTAGATATCCCCACAGTGGGAAGTAGCAGTTGCCAATTCACATTTCCAGTAATATCCTTAGAAGATGCCGCGAGAACAGCTTTACAAGCATTTTATTGTGAATTGTTGTGAATTAGCAAGCTTTTTTTAGTCTCACAAACTTTGTATCATTTCCTAGAAATAGATATGAGGAGACTCTGCTCATACAGGCAATATAGAACAAAGTTCACTCCAATGCAGAGTAATTAATTAGTAGCAGTATGATTCATACAATTCCCTTCTGGGGTGTAAAAGTTATTAATTTACACCTATTTATATGAGTAAGTGTACAAGTGCAAATGTAAAAAGAATTAATGTGGTTCGAGCCCTGTAGGTGCATATAATCTAGTCATTGGAGACGTTATTTGACCATTGGATTAACTCTTTGTTAATACCTATTTTAAAAAGTAGTATTTCGTCTTACTCCTTTAATGTTATCTTCTCAAGAAATTCTTGCTAACGTTGTACATTGATATCTTTATCTTGATTTGCATTGCCATTGGTGTTTTTCAAACACACAACTTCTCTTGCAGAATTATTCCTTTAGCTCAGCCCAGGCACCAAAAGAAGATCAAGAGTCAATGGCCTGCCTACAGTTGCTGTATTATGCTTTAAGGCTGTGCGATTTAACCTCCATTTCATTTGCACTTTTGCCTGGCCAGTGAAAGCTTTTCCGAGGTATATGAATGAAAAATTATTTTTTCAATGAAAAATTACTTTTATTTGATTTGGTTTAAATCATAAAAGGGCGGCACATCCACCAATATGCACAAAGTACAAGAGCGATTATATCAATGCATTAATTAACATGAATCTCATTAAAATTCACATTAAAACAAGTTAACAAGGATAGAAATTCCTTGGTGATCTAAAAGAAGACTAGTACCGTTGATCGAATCCAATAATTTTTCCAGGATAAAGTGCTTGGTGCTGTAAACTAGTAGACTGCGAGGAAAAAAAAAATTCATTTGCACTTTATCTAAGATGAAGACTAGTACCGTTGGTAATTTTCTGTTGTTTCGCCAAGGTGAATTGTGTGAGGCTGTGACTAACTGGACTTCTAAATCTTAATTGCGATTTATCACCTTGCGTCCGCAGCTGGCTCTAACTGGCTGTCACTCTTTTCTAGTTGCTTTGCTGCTAAGTCATAAATGTTATTGCCTTACAATCCAGTTGTACTGTCGAGCCTCCTAGATATTTAAATAAAGCAGTTCTGCAAGTACTTATTTGTTCTTTTTCCAATAATGGCCGCAGAAGGGCTTTCCGTATGTGTAGTAATGCCAGACAAGTACATAGTAGGTGGAGTACTGACTCTTCTCCTTGGCCACAAAGGCGGCAATCCATTGTGGGCCAAGCCCGTTTCCATTTTGGAGTAAGATCTTTTGATAAATACACAACCAGTCTCAGTAAAATCAGTTTCCGCTTTTTTTGATTTGTGAAATGTTCTGTCAGGTATGGTTGGGGTTTTAGCTTTTTATATGTATGCATTACGATCAAGACATTGGTTTTTGAAGTCAAGGAGGCTTTGTCTATTACCTGAGATTGTATCTTGATGGTTTTGTTGACTACTTGTTTGAATTCAGGGTAAGACGATATTGTATTCCAAGCATCCTCTAATTTTATAGCTGCGATGGATTGTTTTAGGGAAAAGCAAACTCCGTTGGTCGATCTGGATTGCTTTTCAATCTCCAGCCAGCAATTGTGTGCTAAACTATTTTCCTCTGCTGCCCTCATTCTCCAATATTATTTGACAAGTGCCCCTTGCCTTGTTGGAATCTGATTTTTTAACCCAAATTCCAGTCTGATCAAGGCTTGTGGAATATGGCACTGAATTAGAAATAGATTCTTAAAGAGGCTGGTTTGAGCAGTATTTAAAGTTGTTGCATCCTCTGTGTCCTTTGTGTTTAGAAGTTCAGAACCATACATGATTGATGGCAAAAATGTTGCTGCCACGACTGTTAATAAATCTGTTGTTGAAATGTCACTCAGTTTTTTGGGCAAAATTTTAAAAGCGAATAATAGCTGTTTTGCTTTGACTTTCCCTACTTCTAGATGTTGCTTGAAACTGAGGCATTGGTCTAATAGTACCCCCAGATATTTGTATGTTCCCACCTGGTCCAGGGGGTCGCTGTTTATCGTCCAGGTAAATTTCGGTTGTTTTTGATGCGAGTTTGAAAAACACATAACCTTTGTTTTCTGAAAATGTATGATTAGTTGGACTGAAGCTGTATATAGTGCTAATTGATTTATCAAGTGCTGTAGTCCTCTGGGTGTTTGAGAGAGCAGCATGATGTCGTCAGCGTATTGAAGGCTTGTTGTTCGAACGTGGGCGTTTGAGAGAGCAGCACGATGTCGTCAGCATATTGCAGGCTTGTTTTTCCAAGGTATATTTCATTAGTCAAAAATATGTTAACACATGCTCAGGACATCCTCCCCCAGACAACAGCAGTGGCCATTTATTTCCCAACCTAGTACTTGATCATGCCCAACACTTTTTAATTTAATCATATTACATTTTTAGTACCTTGATGGCCTTTTGTTTTATGAATTGATGTTTATGAGATACAATAACCTTCTGTTTTCATCTCTGAAATCAGGAGACTTAGTAAACCAAGTTTCCTTTTCTTAAGAAAATATTAAATGAAGTCATGTGCAGCTTTGTTAAAAGAACCACTGACTAAAACACATTTGGAATTATTAAAAGTGAGAAAAAATTCTAAAATGTTTATTAAAGTTAGCAAAAGGTTTAATTAGAAATCCTTATTAAGGTTGAAGCAGAAGTTGCATACATTATTGAAAACATTTTAAAATGAATTCATATCACTGAAGGATTACAGTTCTCTGATGATGAAGATTATTTCATCAGATAAAGCGCATGCATAGGTCAAACAATTAACTGATAAAAAAGATCTCTGTGTCATCAATCATGTTAAGCTTACCAGAAGATGATTTATCAGGTTTCAAGCAAGAACAAGCCTGGGACACTTTTTCAGCTAACTTTCCTTCCTTTAAATACATTAACTTCAGTATATCAATAAATAAATTAACGTGCCAATCATCGAGCTGCTAATGAGCACAGAAATATAAATATGACTTGGTGCACTCGGAGTTAACATTTCAAGTGTCTAAGGCCCTGAGTTTGATGTTGGTCGGAAAGTCTCCGACCTGCGGTGTTTGTTCGAATTTGTAGTATATTTTGTTCCGTCTAAAGACACCTCATTATTACTAGAGCTGTGCCAAATCTCTCATGGATCTGTTGTGTATCACAGTCAATTACATATTGGATAGTGCAATCTTTCTCGGATATCTGTTGATTTTTATTGTGCTACAGAATATCACTGAGGTCAAAACGCTTTGTTAAAGAACGAAGTTAAAAAGCTTTGGCAATAATCAAAACGTAAAGCCACTGCAGGCCTATAATAAGATATTAAACAGCACAAGTGACCCCACACGGACACAGAGCTGCTTCTTCATCTTAACCTTAAAGGCTGTCTTCTCTAGCTCACTGTAAAGGCAAATTGTGTTCACTGTGCATTGGCGCCTGTTCTCACGAGCTCCATGGAAACATTTGCACCCAGGAGGAAAACATCGCAGACACACCAGTTTTTGTGATAACAAAAATGGATCTACACACCTTACAAATGTTTGAAAAGGGCAGTGTAGTGTCCTGCGAGACACGTTCTAGTGTCTCACAGGAAGCTGTACCCCAGCCACTCCCTCGAGGGCTGGACACACTGCACCCCACACCCATCCATCACGGGTGCCACGAGTGACGTAGCCCCGTCAATAAAAGGGCACGAGTGCACGTGCTCGTGGCCAGTTGCTACCCGATAGACCCATGTGTCGGTGTCACTCATTCATCGTCATGTGGGCCTGAGGCCCAACATTACACTGGCGACGAGCTGGGCAGTTAACCCCACGTGCCTGCAGCCCAGTACGTCCTCGTGTCTTGTGGGGGAGGAAAAGGAAACGTGTCCGTGAGGCAGCATACCCCCGCGGCGATGTCCATAGTCACCAACAACTGCAGGAGTGATCTGGCGTGACACCGCGCTCGGCAGTCCACGGAGCGACGATCAGAGTCCAGCCGTGGCTCAACCCCCGATGATGTATGACGTGGGGAAGGGCGTCCATGCAATCCCGGTGAGTGCAAGACCCCCACTTCATCAGCAACATGTCCGCTACCGCGCTCAGGCAATCACGTTTACAGTCAAGGGGCCCAGCGACAATCGAATGAAGTCCCCGCCCTACATCCTTCTCACTCTCTCAGCCCGAGGCGTCGGCCGGCTGGCAAAGCACTGCATCCCAACAATGCGCTGCCCGCCCACGTGCCCCGGCTGATCTCCGACAGCACCCACGTGGGTGCGAAGAGTGGGCCCACGCTAATGACACCCCCGAAGAGCGCAGGAGGTAGAGTCCCACCGCCGGAGGGCGCCTGCGGATGCCGACGATCCAGAGCAGGTGTAGCACGGGGGAAGGACTGAGCACCCCCCGCGAGGGACTTTCGCGCCACATGACCACGGCCCTCTGAGGGCGAAGCGAAGCCGACAGGGAAGCAACGCCGGGAGCGGGTCAATGCCCCGGCACCGGCGGCGGGAAAGCTGTTTGGCAGCACACCAACCATCCCAGGGAAGAGGTGCCAGGAACGTGGGCCACCGACAACGAGGCAGACACAGTGCCGTTCTCTTCTTGTCAACACCCATATTGAGCCTCGCAGCACAAGTAGACCCGGCAGGAGCAACCGTATCTGCCTGGCACTAATGGAAACATAGCTGGTAGAGAGGGAAACGATCCGCAATGAGGCTGACTGCAAGGCCTCCAACGCTACACCACTCACCTCAAAATTTCCTGTGAGACAGCCCTGAACAGGAACAGCATCAGGTACGGAACGGAGCCGTCCCGGCTAGCAAGCAGCCCCCGCGTCTTCATCCCCACTCCAGAACGATTTCCAGCTCGGAGCAAGAGGCTGCCACGGCCGAGACAATCAATTTACACCACAGTGCCACCCGGTGGCCACCCGTGGTACTGCAGCCACAGCACTCTTAATACTCTACAGAGGAACGCCTGCAGTAACAGGAGGAGAACCTTGTCAAGCAAGGAAAAACTCAAACCCCATCTTAACAGATGGACTGGCACTGATGGGCCCCATGCCCAGTGGTAAAGCTAAGTAGAGATAAATATCTAAGTCCACACAGGCACAAGGAGCAGCCATGTCATCCTTGCCCAAAGGAAACCACGCACTGCCCCCGGCTCTCACAAAGTGACCACGGACAGACAGAAAGCGTCCTGCAAGGACTGAAGCCCACCAACACTGCGCATGGCCCCACACCTGCGTCATCACCCCGGCATGGTTTCGCAGTGGCAGCAAGCAGCCATCCATCACCTAAAGTGACATCCTCTGCATCACTCGTTTCACTGACACACTCCCTCTGAAACGCATGACAAGGACAGCAAGCAGGCTCCCAGTACCACAGAAGAAACGCATGAAAGCCCTGTGCCAACCGTCATCCCAGAAGAAGACGCCACAATGACAGCAACACCGCCCTTGCTCAATGGGAACCGAGGCTGCAAAGCACAGCCAGCACCAGAACTGATTGCACCCAGCTGCCCTGCAAGAGAAGGGCGCATGAGAGGCCTACAGTGTCTGTCCCTATGCAGCAAGATGGCAATTCCCAAAAGAGGCACAAGAAGATGGGGTGCAGTGCGCACCGCCCCAATGGGCTGCCCAGACTTTCAATGGCGACAGATGGTGGCACATCACCAAGGGCCCCCAGGAAGCCCGAAGCTTCTCCAGCCTAAGCAAGCGCTGACCAAACTCAAGCAGCAACATGAAAGACAACCCCCCATTAGCAAGAGCGGATGACCAGCCAAGATACCAATGTCTCCAGAGAACTGTCCCCATCGACAGCGCAAGAGCAGACTGGTGCAGAGCACACACCGCACGTGGCTGCCCAACGCCACGACCGGAGAAGAAATCGCATCACTCGCTCCTCTGGATGTACAGACACTTGGCGTGCCTGAGAAAGAGCCCAAGAATAAGACGGAGCGCACTAGGTCAGAAGTACGCAGAAAGCCGCGCCACTGAATCCGACAGCACAGGCAGGCGCCAGGGAGATACAGACATCTCCACAAAGGAGCACTGCTAAACACAGGCAGGAGAGCATCCACGTCTCCACTGCCCCACCCGCAGCCCCGCAGTGGTCTGAAAGCAACCAGGTCCTCCTCAACACAGCCTCAAGATGGAGTCGGCGGTGACCCATGGCAGGCAAGGAAGGAGTCGCACCTGCAGCGGCCCGAAAGCGACACAGTGTCCTCCTCAACACAGCCTCAAGATGGAGTCGGCGGTGACCCACGACAGGCAAGGAAGGAGTCGCACCCGCAGTGGCCCGAAAGCGACACAGTGTCCGCGACACAGTGTCCTCTTCAACACAGCCTCAAGATGGAGTCGGCGGTGACCCACAACAGGCAGGAGAGGAGTCGCACCCGCAGCGGCCCGGAAGCGTCACAGTGTCCGCGACACAGTGTCCTCCTCAACACAGCCTCAAGATGGAGTCGGCGGTGACCCACGACAGGCAAGAAAGGAGTCGCACCCGCAGCGGCCCGAAAGCGTCACAGTGTCCTCCTCAGCACTGCCTCAAGATGGAGTCGGCGGTGACCCACGACAGGCAAGTGAGGAGTCGCACACTCCACGTGGCGGCTGCCAAAGCAACAGGCACTCCAACGCCAGCAACATGCGACTGAACGTCACGTCACCCAGAAAGCAAGGAGCGCGCTGGAGCGAAGGCAGAAGCCGGTGCCATGACAGCGCCGCCTTGAGGTCCAAGCGCAACGCCCTCGAAGAAAGAAGAGTGACAGCCCTGTCACCCTGAAAACTGGATAAACACAGGTGGGCTGAACAGACCAGCAAAGGGAGAAGACCGAGGACTCACAGCAAGCCAAGAGCACACCCTGACACACCAGACAGCCACCAAGGCAGACCGACGTCCCTGGGTACAGCTCCACAGGTGAACCAACCATAAGCTGCAGCAAGCGCAAACTGCGTCTCATCCCCACGCTTCCCCAGGCGACCGTCCATCCCCAAGCGTCGGCAGTCTAAGTCAAGTGGCTTCCCTGCTCCTGTCCGCAGATGCCACGGGTGAGGATCAGCTCTGAGTGTCCGTCCTCACCCCGCCTCAAGATGGAGTCGGCAGTGGCCCCAAGCCAGGCAAGAGAGGATCAACACACTCTACGTGTTAAACTGCCACGGACACTCAACATCAGTAAGGCGGAGGCACGCGGCTGCCCAGGTCCATCCTAACATCTGAACTCTCTCAGCAAGCCACCACCACCTGTCATTCCGACTCACCACATGGCTGGCAGCCATCACCACGCAAGCCATCAACACGTGCATCAAACACCGCTCCCCGAGTACCAATGGACTGGTGTCCGAAACCATCGCCACACAAGCCGACTAAGCAAAATCAGAAGCCACCTGTGAACCTGGCCTACACCGGAGCAGCGACAGCGAGTGCAAGTCTTGACCAAGACTCATCCACCCGTGAGGGTTGTGCGTGCGACCAAGCAACGGCTCCTCGGCGGTCCTGCAGCTGCCCCCAGACGGCACACAAGCAGCGGCTCCAGCGCAGCCTTCCTACAGTCCCGCAGCAACCCCGACAACGGGCCTCCCCAGGCGGGAGAGTGAGGAGAGACATTGCCCCACCATCAGGGTACCGGTCACAGCCAAGCGGTTCAACAGGGACAGTCGGTCCAGCAACTCCTTTGTGAATCCTCATGTGAGACTCCATCCATGGTCACGACGCAGCACACTAAAAAGAACTGTTAGAACCCACCACAGACCATCACCGACGTCAGTCAAGATGAAGCCAGGCAAGACAGCAAGACATGGCAGTGTCAGCGAACGGGCGGTATGCATCGGACGTCTCCAAGCCAGCGGTCGTGTCCTGAGTCCCTCAGGTTAAATTACGGGTGCCTGCCGAGAAGGTCCTGCTGCAAGCCAAGTTCACCAGCTCACGTCTGATGTCGTCCTGCCACCTGACTCGAGAAGATGATGGACCCTGTGGTATTTAGTCAACTGTGTGTTTCTTCCCCACAGGTTGGACTGACACTTTGTTTGTCCTTCAATAAAGTTGGGGAGGAATGTAGTTTCCTGCGAGACACATTCTAGTGTCTCACAGGAAGCTGTACCCCAGCCACTCCCTCGAGGGCTGGACACACTGCACCCCACACCCATCCATCACGGGTGCCACGAGTGACGTAGCCCCGTCAATAAAAGGGCCCGAGTGCACGTGCTCGTGGCCAGTTGCTACCCGATAGACCCATGTGTCTGTGTCACTCATTCATCGTCATGTGGGCCTGAGGCCCAACATTACAGGCAGCATGTAAAGAACAAAGTAAAGAGAGCAATGAGAACGGACTGGGGGAAAGGATCAAATAAATGCTACGAAGAAGAACAACGATGAGAGAGGAAGATTGAACTGTTTGGATACCAGCATATAAAAATTCTAATATACATCTCTCAGTACAGAAAATAATAAGGAGAAACCAAAAATGCATTTAAGTAGACCATGAAAGTGGATCGACTGCACACACAAGCAGAGGTATGTTCCTTACATGACAAACAAAGCCGGGGTTGCACATATACTATGTATATGCCAGCAGTTGATCATGAGAAAACAAATGGATTTCTTTCAGGGTATGTTGCATTATCTGTGCACCCATTTAATTTGGCAGTGGCACTTGGCTGATCTGACATAGAGGGGAGTTACTGTTGTCAGATATAACCAAATAAGGGTAGTTTGAAGAACGAAGTAGACCCTTTCCTTCCTAATTGAAAATTCAAAGATGAAAAGGTGGATGTACTTAAATATCATAAAGCCTGTATTAAAACATATTAAAAGAAATAGCTTTTACTGAGTACCAGTGGTTACATGAAAATGAAAAAAAATCTTCTTCTCTAGTTGTCACTGACTAGTCTCCAGAGTATAGGGAAGTAGGAAAATTGGAAGAACTACTTGACCAGGAGGCTTCATAAAAGATCCACTATCCTACACAGTGAGATGAAAAACCATAATGATTATTCAGAAAGGTAAATTTACACATGCACATTTCCTCACTTGTAAATGTACCCTTGCACCTAGGTGTAACATTTTTTGCTATTCAATGTTTCTGTGTAGATTTACACATATAAGTAGACTTACATGCCTCACCCTATGAATTCAGAGGGGACAGAAATTTAAGACTAAAATTCAAATTGTAAAGTAATAGTAACTTTCCACAGGTAAGCAAGAAATCCACCACCAGGGCTGAGATCTCTACCATCGGGGCAGGGAACTCGACCACTGGGGTGGAGATCCCCCTATAGTAATAATAGGGAAAGTGATTCCATTTATTTATTTGAAAAAAAAAATATTCTTTTTTTTTTTTTTTAATTTTTTTATTGAAGTTCTTGTACCATAATTACAATATAACAATACCATGAATTGGCAACCACAAAATGAAGATAAGAAATAAAGAAAATTGTTTACGGAATGCAAAAGTCCACCTTTACTCAAAATAGAAACTCCAAATTTTGTTAAACTTCCTTATCCCACCAATTCGCTGTGCATATCGCAGTTCACTCTTTCTAACATTCCTAATTTTTTGAAGCCAGGCATTAAACAAAGGAACTTGCATTGACTTCCAGTTCTGAAGCACCAGAGACCTTGCCACTGCCATTGCGATAAATAATAGTTTAACCATCTGTTCTGTCAAACCGAGATCAGAATCATATCTGTAAAGTACTAATTTAACATTATAAGTAATCTGAATCCCACAATAATTTTGCAAATATTCGAAGATCTCATTCCAAAAAGCATTCCTTAAGGGGGTATTGATATTAAACTGCGGGAGAGAATATCTTTTAAGAATAACGTCACGACGCTTAAAAAACCAGAGCATCGTCTTGTATCGACTAAGTTTTGATGATTTAGGAATATGCAACGGAAATGGGGTCTGAGCCTCTTGACAAATTCGGTCAAAAAGAAATTAATAAAGACATTTGGACTCTGCATTCCAGATTTAAACCGCTCTAAATATTGGGCGGTTCAATGAAAAAAGCAAAAAGAATAGGGGATAAGGGGCAACCCTGCCTGGTGCCCCGTTGAACCGATACTGTACCCACCATAACTGAATTAATAATTATATTGGCTTTGGCACCCGTGTACAAACTCTGAATTAAACTAATAATTTGTGGAGGAATTCCAAAGTGCTTTAAAATAACAAATAAAGTTGTCCATACCACCAAATCAAAGGCTTTTTACGCATCTAATAATAAAATTAAAGCAGGCAGTTTTTTTTGTCTGAAAATAGTCTAAAGCCTCAGTGAGAAAATTAGTGTTGGTAGCTAATTGCCGGCCTGCAACAAAACCATTCTGATCCAGATGAATAAGATCCTTGGCAATGTAATTAAAACGTACTGATAATAATTTGGTAAGGATCTTATAATCAGTGTTCAGTAATGTGATAGGCCTATATGAGTTAGGGTCTTTAGGATCTTTACATTTTTTCGGGAAGCTAACAACTGTCCCCTCCACAAAAGTGTCTGGAACTTGCCCACCCACTAACATATAATTAACTAATTGTAATAGTAAATCAGAAAAAGCGCTAAAGAAAACCTTTAAAAATTCAGCTGGGAGGCCATCCGGGCCACAAGCCTTGCCTATTGGTAAGTTCTTAACCACTGATTCTAATTCTGACTTAGAAAATAAGCGCATCATTACTCCACTATCTACCTGAGTTAGATTCTTTCTTAAGACCGCTACGGTGGAGTTCCACGCCTCCACGTAGCACCTGGTTCCCTTGCCCCTCCCTCTCCTTCCATGCGGCTGATGGCGGCGGTTGCGGCGGCCAGAGGACGCGCTCTGGCGGCGCTTTGAAGGTCTGGCCACCGGCGGATTTGGGTTGATGCTGCAGTATTGCGGTTTTGCTGTTCTCGATAATGCTGCGGACTGTGTTGGTCGGGAGAGCTGCTGAGTTGCTTGGAGGTTTTGGCGACCTTGGTGAGCGAGAATAGCTGTTTTGATGCTGTTGCTGGTTCCTTTCTTACTGTTTGTCCACACAGACTGGATTGCATCTGGGAAGCCGTCGTAGCCAACGGGTTGGGTTTCTGGCAGCAGCCGCAGCGTGAGCTGTGTGACAGGACTACATGTCCCAGCATTCCTGGCGATGAACAGTGGGAATGGAACTGCGGAGCCACTGTTGGTAGTAGTGAATTGATTTGATGGTTACTGACCTTACCCAGGTACCCTACTATAATCGGACAGTGCAAGGTTCCAGTTTAGCTGTGAAGTGGAACTATTTGCCCCGCCGCTGCAGCCTTATAGACCTGTGTTGTAGCCGCTGTGTGGGCTAGACTTTCGATCTGGATTCTCTTTGGCATTTACTAGGACTTATAGGGGTCGTTGTGATTTGCGCTGACGACCGAAGGTCTAGAGATTTAGCGGTGAGAAGATATCACCCTGCTATCTGCCATCTCTATCTTTGTTTTTTGTTTTTTTTTTGGAGTGGTGTAATCGGCTCTAATAATGGGCAAGCAGCTGACGGCCAGGACCAAGGCGATAATACGACGCCAGCAACTGAAAAGAGAATTCAGAAAGGGTCAAGCGGGCTGGGCCAGCCGCGGAGAGAGAAACCTCTTCTGTTGAAATTTCGGAGAGCTCCGGAGAAGGCGAGGATGATCTCCCGGGGGGCAGCCCGATACAGGCTCATCAACAGAATCCTGGCAAATCGGTTATTGGTGAGGTGCAGGAGGCATTGGAGTCACCCGTGGGGGGAATCGACATGGCTTTATTAGGCTCAGAAGTTAAATTACCTGAAATAGCTCAGTGTTTGAATCTAACGGCCTCATTTGATTTACAGGCGTCTAAAGAAGTTGTGACAGCCTGTGCTCCTAAGGCCTCTAAACAATTTCCGTTATTTGAGCGAAAGGGTGCGACGCATGTCTCTGCTAATACAGTTGGCATTCGTTCTCCAATTCTTCCAACCCTTCCAATTTCTCCAACAGTCATTCCTCCTTTGAAAGATTCCGAGAATTTGGGACTAATAATGTCGACTGGCGATCTAGTCAAGTTAGCAGACCCTCCATCTTTAAATACAAGAGCCATTTCTCTTGGTGATAAAGAGCTTCCCACCTTTCCTATTAGTACTTCTACGATTGCTTCTAATGATGTTACTATGCCCCAGACTCCGATTATAGGGATGGATACTGAGACTAATGGGGATTTTCAGATTTCAGTGAAGGACATGTTGAATTTGATTCTGCAAGAAATAAGAGAGATGAAGCAATTTCAAAAGATGGAAATGGAGGTGATTAGTAAGCGTCTGGATAAAATTGAAGATTCAATGGCCTCATTTCCAAATCGACTGCTAGAATCTGAGACGAGAATTTCGGGGGTGGAGGACAATTTGATCATTATGCAGAAAGAGATGGCCAGTGTATCCAAATTTTCAAAGGCTTTTGAACTTAAACTGGATGAATTAGAAAATTATAATAGAAGATCAAACCTTCGAATAGTGGGCGTACCAGAGAACATTGCGGGGTCTGATTTGATGCAATGGATTACTTCTTTTTTTTCTCGAGAGGTTGTCCCTGAGTTTAAGGGAGATTTAACAATCACCCGGGCGCATCGATTTCCCAATTTTCCGTTTCCCCGGACTATTATTGTCAATTTTGCTGATGCTTGCGTTAAAGAAATAATTCTATCACAGGCCTTCAAGCAAAGACAATTCCATGTTAATCCTACTACTAAGTGCCGGATTTTCTCCGATATGTCGGCTGCCGCTGCCAGACGGAGAAAAGACTTTGTAAAGATTCTCCAGTTATTTAAGGACAAAGGTGCTCAAGCATCGATTGCACAGCAATCAAAGTTAAAAGTGTTGATTAAGGGCAAATTCTATTTGTTTACGGATGTCGATGAGGCATGTGAGATGCTTGATCAGTTGGTGCAGGGTTAGGATAGTTTTGGAGTGTGATTTTCTTTTTTCTTCTCTTTGTTTTGCTTCGACAAATTTGGATACTATTACCGTGGGGGGGAGGGGTAGGTGAGGAACTGGGGGGTTATGGGAACAGGGGCGCAACACCAAGGCGCCCTTATGCGAGGGGTTAGTGCCATGTGGCCAGCGTGGGAGGGAGGTGAAGGTGGAGTACAGGGCCACTGGGCTAGGTGCAGGGGGGAGCACCTGGGTGGGGGAATGGGGTGGGTGGGGGGGAATGGAAAAAGGGAGTTCTTGTTGTCTGTGATGGAAAATATGTAGGCAAGAAGTTATTTTCAATGATTCAAATATATGTCTATTGGGGGGGTTAGAGTGATTTCTTTTAATGTTAATGGGCTGAATATTAGAAAGAAAATGCGAGCTATCGAGTTATGGATTAAAACAGAGTGCCCTGCAGTTGTGATGTTGCAAGAAACTCATATTTCCGCGGATAAGATTAATTCTTTTTCTATGTTTAAAACTTGGTCTTCATATCGTGGGTTTTCTTGTGCTCAAGAATCTCAAAGGGGGGTCGCGCTCTTTTTAAATCGTAACCTAGATGCAGAAATTATCCAGTTTGAAGTTGGGGGGGCAGGGCGCTGGTGTTGGGCCACCTGTGTAATAAAAGATAGGAATAGGCCAATTGCTTTTGTTAGTTTTTATGCCCCAGTGGAAGATCGTGCCCCCCACTATGAGGAGTTATTTCAATCACTGCTGATGGTCAGGGGAGATATAGTTATAGGCGGGGATTTCAATTTTCTTATGGATATAAAATTAGACTCCACTGGTGCCTCGAAGAAACAATCTAAACCAAAATCAACAAGGTCTATTATGAAGAATATAGCATTACTGGATCTTTGTGACCCCTGGCGATTAAAATTCCCACAAAAAAAAGAATTTACTTATTGGTCGGGAAGACATAGATCCTCTTCTCATATCGATTTTTTCTTGGCCTCTAGGTTATTAAAATGTTCTTATCAAAAATGTCTGCATAATGGCTTCTCAGACCACGCAATGCTGGTAATTGAATTCAAAGTAGGGGAAGAAATTAGGCCCCCTAAGAGATGGATATTTAATAAAGGGTATCTACAAGATAGCAACTGGGTCTCTTTTTTAAAATTGGAGATTGCCGAGTTTATTGTTCGTAATTTGGATACGGCTCCGCTGCACATTATTTGGGACTCATTAAAAGCTTTTATTCGTGGTATTATCATCGGTAAGGACGCAGAAGAATGGCGCACTATTAAACAAGCTAAGATTTTACTCTATCAAAAAATTAGTACGCTTACTCTGCTTCAACAAACCAACTTTTCTAGCATTGTGCAAAACAAATTAAATGAGGCCAAACGTGAACTCAGCACGCTTTTTTCTATACAGAGTGAACAGCAATTTTTTACACAATCTCAGAGGATTTATGAGGAGAGTAATTTCTCTGGTAAACTCCTCGCGTGGCAGGCTAAGGAGCAAGCCGCTGTAAATCTGATTCGTAATTTAAAGTGTCCTGTCACTCAGATAGAAACATCACAGCCTGATGTTATTGGCACTATAATGTTTTCCCATTATAAACAGATATATAATCAACATCAGGAGATAGATCATTTTAGGCTCTCCAATTTTTTAGTTAGATATGATATGCCCTCTCTATCTCAGGTAGATAGTGGAGTAATGATGCGGAAAAAAAAATATTCAACATTTTTTATTACCAAATAATATTGTAAATGAAATTTTAATGAGTATTATTAACCAAGATCTAATAAAATAAAAAGTTACATTGCATTAACTCATCTACATCAATGTATATTAAATAAGAAATTATTTAAAATATAATTATTGTATTTATAAATATTATCTTTTAAACAAAATGTAAAATACCTCTCACCCTCACAAGTATTTTCATGTTTTAATATTTAATTGATATTTAGTTAATTCAATTAAAAGTAAATGTAATTAATTTAAATTACTTTTCTTTTTTATTAAAATTCTGAATGTTTAATTTACACGTTTTTAAAGAAGTCAATTATTCATTTGAAAAAGTATTGTAAAATTTCCCAAATTATAATTTAATTGTTTCAAATAATTGTATTTATTTAACAACATTTCCTTTTGAAGTACGCTTAAGTCCCTTTTAACTTTATTTTCTATAGTAGTGTATTGCATCATCTGTGAGTGACCAGATGCTTTTCTAGGCTTGAGTACATTACATAACTGGTGTTTGCCCTATTGGGTGTGTAGTAACTTTAGAAATATAGTTTATAAACAGCATTGGTTTAACTTTTTTGTAGATAGGTTTTTGTATTTGCATGTCCTTCTCCCAGGCCTTACTAAATCCTTACTAAACCCCTCCTATTTAGTAATAAGTATTCCCCATATTTCCAGCCACTCCGCTTGGTCCCTCCCATATTTACTACTAATTATTAAATTGGCATGTTTTTATATCTCCGCATAGAAACATTAGGAGAGTTGGTAATGGAGATTTCTTCCCATAGGTTTGTGAATTGCATTTTGTAGTGAGTCAGTAGTACTAATGTAGTACTACTTTATGTACTACAAAGGGCAGTTTCTGAATCAGGCTTGTAATGTTAAAATTACTATGAAAACCTTCTGTATAAGTCAACATTAATCGTCAGTTAGGTGTTCAATGATAGAGGAGAAACAATTGTGTCTTTAAAGTAAGTATTTCCTTCACATTAGCATAATTTTGCATAATTTTCAATAACGAGAATGTGTTAGGGTTCAAAATCCTATCTAGGGAGCACTGAACATTTAGAATGAACCAAACATTGGTGGCCATTCTCTAAGTGTGTGGGCTCAGATAAATCAAGTTGACAATTCATTTTGAGATGAACTTTTCACTTGAGTTGACCTTTCAGGTATCTTATTTAGCACAAAGTGCATATTTTGTATGTAATTTCATTTTTATGTAGTGGAAATTCCATAAAGAGTGATGTTACTGCCTCAACTTCCTTCCTGGCAACTCTTCCCTGTTCCTTGTTCAGCCATTGTCATTTTTGGATTTGGGTTCCACTGGGAAAGCACCACTCATTCTCTGTCTGCAGACTCGTTGGGCCCGATTCACAGAACTAAATCCTAAACTTACTACCATTTTCGTATTCACAGAAGGCACTTACTCATTTTGGTATTCACGAAGACACTTACTCACTTCGGTATTCACAGAAGTTAGGAGTCCTAACTTTAGGACTCCTACATGCCTTCTGTGAATACCGAGAGTCTTAAAATTAGGATTTTTCTCAGTTTAGGAGTCCTAAAGTTAGGACTCCTAACTTTACTACTACTAAACTGAGAAAAATCCTAATTTTAAGGCTTTCGGTATTCAGAGAAGACATTTAGGAGTCCTAAAGTTAGGAGTCCTAACTTTACTACTACTAAATTGAGAAAAATCCTAATTTTAAGACTTTCGGTATTCACAGAAGGCATTTAGGAGTCCTAAAGTTAGGACTCCTAACTTCTGTGAATACCGAAATGAGTAAGTGCCTTCTGTGAATACCAAAATGAGTAAGTGCCTTCAGTGAATACCAAAATGGTAGTAAGTTTAGGATTTTGTCTTAAGTTAGTTCTGTGAATCGGGCCCGTTGGGTTTTTCCACCCTTAGAATGTTGTACTTTTTGTGGGAATATCATGTACGTTCAGTGTAGTGCTTTGCAATATAGTTGGTATTTGAGGAGGATACCACCATTTCTCCATTTTGTTGGACACTTTTTTCATTTTGATGTTGCTTGATGGCCCGGATTTGGACTAGGAGATGCAGGGCAGGCACATGTGGGGACAGAAAAATAAGAGACAACGGATTTCTGAGATAGTGGAGGCCAGAGGTTATACTTATTTATTTTCCTTATGGGTTTGTTTTCCAGATGTGGGATTATACTGTGGTGCTTTACTATTTGGGGCCTAGCCTTTTGTGGGTCATTGGTGTTGGTATTATAATGCATGTTTAACATTCTCGCTGCTGCTGTACTAGAGATATTTACTAGGACGATCTATGTTTGGGGAATGGTTCAAGTTTATTTTAAACAATTTTTGACAATTTTATGTTGCTGTTTTGTTATAATTTTTTTATCTCTGCTGATGTATTTATTTTCTCTCTGCTCCTTTACTGGTGGTGTACGGGCCTGTGGTTAGGCACAGGCACATTTTGGATATACATTTCAGCAATCCTTTCTTGTGATGCTGAAAGTGTTTGCTGATAGAAGGGGAGGAAGAAGTGCCAGCTAGTCCAGGCAACTATGCTCTCTTTGTCCTCAATTTTGTGAAACCAGTGTGCCTCATAGTTGACCATTTGTCATCGGTTCATGTCCTCTGTCTTTCCATACCTTGTGCTTGGTCACCATTGTGTGAAACCAGCATGTGCCTCGTGGGTGGGAATTTTGTATTTTTTCTGTATGCCATCTGCCCAGTGTGTATGTGTCACATTGTTTCTTCAGCAATATGTATTTTTCTCTCTGCTTTATTTGTTAAGGAAACAGGGACCCCTCAACCATTCATTCTGATGCAGCCCTCATCGGAAAATCAAAACACAGTGGTGACTGAATGAGTCCAACTGGAAGGGGAATAAATTAAAAAACAAAAAGAAGGCAAAATAGTAAAGAAGATGTGTGTCTCCCTGTGAAATGAACTAGTGGGATCTGGATTTAGTACTATGATTTAAACCCTCTTTAACACATGCTTCTATAGTGAGAATCGGCATATGCAAAGTCTATCACAACATATCTGAGGTTTCTCTCTGACCCCTGGGATTTATTCTCAATGCTCCTTCTGTTTGTCTACTGAAGCTCCTGGGTTCCTAGTTCACCTTTATGAAATGGGAATAACTAGTCTTTTAGGGGGTCATAGCTACTGGTTTTATAAACCTAGTCATATGTTCTTAGTCCCAGTACAGCTCACGTACCCCTGAATTGTTGAGATTTAGCCAAAATATTCTGTAGCCATTTGCTTTTCCTTTATACCTCTATGAAACTGCAAGGGCATTGTTTCTCAGGTAATTCTTCCAGTGTTGAATCACACTTTACCAAAGTTTGTATTGTCCAGTGATCAAATCAGGCAAGTCAATCTGACTGTATTGACTGTGTGTTTTATACTCTCAATACTCTCAAACAATATCACTATTCCTAATTTAACGCGCAAACCTAATTGGAAGAAATTATCCAGCAGACCTGATGTGATCGAATCTCTTATAACTAGTGTACCGGTGACAACAGGCAATACCTCTGCAGATAATCAAAATTTTTGTAACTGGGTAACTACGGCAGGTCATCGATTAGATCCTATCAGATTTCAGATTTCGAGTTCTAGTAAAACTAAAAGGAAGGCCCCCTGGTTTTCACTTGCCTTGAGATCAGAACTGACGGAGTTAAGAGTACTGGAACGGAGATGGCGTAGGCAATATGAAGTTACTGCTCGCGATACTTACAAACGGGCTAGAAGAAAATATCATGCAGGCATAAAGTCAGCTAAGAAAGCCCATTATTTACAGGCCATTTCGATGGCAGCTCAAGGGAAAAAAGAAATCTTTAACATAGTCAAGGGTTTCATGAATCCATCAGTTCTCTTGCAGGAAATTCCGCCATCCCAAAATCTCTGCAATGAGATATCAGATTATTTTGAGAGCAAAATCTGTGATATTGTGAAGATCTTCCCTCCAACGTCCCCTATTTCAGGAGCTGTTGGAAAAACAGAAAGGGAGAAGTGTTTAACCTGCTTGGAAACATGTTCCCATGTTTCTCCTGAAGATTCCTTTAAAGCTATCCTTGCCTGTAAATCTGGATCCCCCTTTGATCCATGCCCTCCTTTGGTCTTACAGACCTTAGCAGTAGCAATTAACCCCATCATTAATAGTATCATCAATTCATCTTTAGCCACGGCAGATGTTCCTAATGACTGGAAACTTGCTGCTGTTAAGCCTCTTCAGAAAAAGGCATTAGCCGATCCTACCACCCTTTCCAACTTACGCCCGATTTCCCTGCTCCCGGCAATATCTAAAATGACTGAGAAGTTCATGAATAACCAACTCACGAGCTTCCTGGAAGAAAATAATATTTTGCATTCAAATCAGTCAGGGTTCCGGTCAAATCACTCTACCGAGTCTGCCCTGCTGTTTACAGCAGAGACCCTTCGCATGGCCATGGACCAGGAAAAGAAGGCTGTATTAATCCTACTCGACCTGTCGGCAGCCTTTGATACGGTTTCACATAACATCTTAGTGAACCGGTTGGCTGCCGCAGGAGTAGGCGGGATGGTTTTGGCTTGGCTTAGGAAATTCCTTAGAGACAGACGCCAAACCACAGTGCTAGGTGGTTTCCAATCTGAGCCTAAGGTCCTCAGCTCTGGAGTTCCCCAGGGATCGAGTTTAAGCCCTATACTTTTTAATTTGTATATGGTTCCCCTGGTAAAGCTGATCTCAACTTTTCAGATCAGTACAATTTCGTATGCTGACGATACTCAGCTTATCCTAGTACTGGATAGTGAGCGGTCGGGTACTGAGGAAAATCTTAAAGAATGCCTAGCAGCAACATTTAAGTGGATGACTGATAATCACCTTAAATGTAATGCTGGCAAAACTGAAATCCTTCCATTTGGAAAGCAAAATCTGTTTTCCCCGACAACCTGTTGGCCTGATGATGCAGAAGCCCCCCCTAATACTATTACATCTGCCCGAAATCTGAGCATCAAGTTTGATAGCCAATTGTCTTTTAAACAACAAGCGCTTGCTGTAGCTGGTTCATGCTTCCACATAATAAAAGCTTTAAGGACATTTTTTGATCTTCTTCCTCTGCCAGCTAGGAAAACGGTCGCAGTGGCTCTAATCGCCTCCAGGTTGGACTATTGTAATAGTTTATACGCTGGAGCCAATAAACTGGTACTCCATAGATTACAAATGGTCCAACATGCTGCGGCCCGTCTAGTACTACGCTGGCCGCGTAAGTCATCAGCTTCAGCAGCACTGAATGTGCTTCATTGGCTTCCAATCGGTAAAAGGATTCTTTTTAAGATCCTTTTAATCACCTTTAGGGCCTTCCATCATCAAGGACCTAAATATCTATGCAATGGCTTCAGACGCTACCATCCGGCACGTTGTTTAAGATCTGCGGGTCTGAATCTGCTTACAATTCCCAGATTCAAGTTAGCCACAAAAGGTGGCAAATCCCTTTTTGTGCTGGGTGCCAAGGCCTGGAACAAGCTCCCTCCTTTCATTCGATCTTTGTCTCAGGAAATTCAGTTTAGGAAGGCTTTAAAAACATGGGTATTTTCCCTTACCGATGTAGCTTGTTTAGCAATGGTGTAGATATTTAGTGTTTAGCGTGAAATGTGTCCTCTTCCTCCAATTGTTCCATCTGGTTGGGTAAGCGCCAAGATACTTCTTGGAGTGGTAGTTGCGCCATAGAAGTACATTTTTACATTTTACATTACAATACAAATTACCACAAGCACTGTTAAGCATAACAGTGTTGGAATTTTGGCTCTCTAAGGGCCTCATGTAGGAAGCCAAATACCGGTCGGTAACGGCTGATTTTCGGTAATTATACCGTTACCGACCGGTATTTTGGCTTTTGAGATGTAGGGGGAGAATTTCATGATTCGGTATTTACCGAATCGGTAAATACCGAATCATGAAATGAGATGTAGGGGGAGTGTGTGGTGGGTGTGGGGATTCGTTATTTACCACCATCTAAAGGTTGGTGGTAAATGACGAATAGGTGAAAAAAAGCATTTTTGTGCACGTTTAAGTGTGCAATGTGGCAGACATACATGCCCTTAGGGCATGTATGTGCGCCACATGTGCACACATGGCCGAATCAGGGGTGCAACAGGGTGTCAATGTGACACCCTGCCACCCTTGCATGTGCTCCCGCATTACCGAATCGGTATTTACCGATTCGGTAATGAGGCATACCTTCCCATCAATGGGAAGGTATGCCTCATTACCGAATCGGTAAATACCGATTCGGTAATTACCGAATTTTTCCGATTCGGTAATATTTACCGACTCATTACCTACATTGCATTTACCACTTCATAAATACCGAATCGGTATGATTCGGTATTTATGAAGTGGTAAATGCCAGCCCACCTACATAAGGCCCTAAGTCTCTAGAGTGCTTTCTAAATTCACAAGTGTCAGTGCACACTTAACCTGTTCACAACATGAATGTCTTTATTATACAACATTCAAAAGTATAATTTATTTAACACCCACATTCAATGAAATATAATTTTTGGGGGTTTTGCAATGATCACGTGGCTACTCACACATACATCAATCTTAAAGTATAAGTTCCTGATAGTTGCATTTAAGTTTCAATGCTTCTTTGATTTTAAATTAACAGTTCTGACCAAACTATTGTGCCTGTAGCCAGAGTTTGCACCAAACTCCTTTGGGTCACCCGCAACTGCGTGCCTTCAGATCCTCAATGCAAAGCATCATGTATCAAAATGGTGCTCCAAATATCGTGCTCATGATTTCTTGAGTTTATTAAGCCCTCTAAATCTTGTAGGACATGCTGCAGAGCATCATTAAGCATGATCATAGTTCCTAGGCACTCCAAGGCCCAATGTTAAATGGTGATCATAATTAGTTTAAAAAAAAAATATAATTGTAGACTTTAAAGGATAGTACTGCTTCTAAAGTAACACAATGAGTTGACTAGTAATATTCCTTAAAATGCCAACGCATCACATAAGTGCCCATGAAACCCATGGACTGGGGCCAATGCTGAGACCACTTGTAGATAGTATTGTTACCACAATCTTGCCTTGTGATTTTGTGACAGTGTGTATGATCATTGATTATGAATCATTTAAGCCACTTTTAAAAGCATTTTGCTTAGAACTTTGTCTGAATAACTCTGTAGAAGCCCACAGATATTTTCATCATGTTCCTATTTTCATGGAGCTCCAGTTATACATTTAGCTTGCAGGCTGACTGTAGTATTTCGTTGTTAGAAATGGGGTTCATGATTGGCTAGGGTATGCACCAAAGCCAGGCAGAACCCATCACTCTAGTCAGGACAAGTAAGTTACACACCCAAAGATAACCTGTGCTCACCCTCTGGTAGCTTGGCGCAGAGCAGTCAGGCTTATCCGCAGAGGCAATGCGTAAAGCATTTGAGCAACACATACCACAAAATGAATTCACTACAAAAGAGACTCCACACAGGAATATATAAAAATATATATAGTGTATTTTGTACATAAAACATATACCAAAATTATGTGAATCAATAATTACCTTGCAGAGTATGCAATTGTCAAGCTATTACTGTAAATGCTTAAGGGTCACAACAATTTCCATTCTTGACTACTTTGCATTCTAATCAGATCCTGAATCAGTACTCGTTATTCTGATGGTGCACCACACACACACACACACAATGAATTCACCACAATAGAGACTCCACACAGGATTATATAAAAATGTATAGTGGTGTGTTTCGTTTGGGGGTCCAGGAACTCTGGTGTTGTAGAAAGGAGTGCTGCTCCTAGGGCCATCATAGCGAGGGGATCGCTAGTCCTTCAGGCAACTGTGTAACACGAAGTGCTCCCCTTCATAGAATGGAGGAAAGAGCTTGATTTCGACCATAGTGCTCAACACATGCTGGAGAAGCAAAGCATCAGACGCGCACTATGTGCTCGTTTTTGGTACAAAATGTCTTGAAAAAGAAAGCGCTCACAGAACACTGGTTTTGAACAAGATGCAAAAGAAAAGGGGGAATCTCTCTGGATCCTCATAAGTCCCCGGCTTCCAAACAAACACCGGTGGGGGGAGCAGCCAACTAGCCCCTGGAGAACACTGGGGAGTACTTAGCTAGCAGTAGGAAGGCAGGCCAGCACACAGAGTTACTTTGATGAGTGGCAGTCTCTTCAGCAACCCAGCAGGTTAGCACAACAAACCAAGTGGTCCAAATGGTGGTTCCTCCTGGCAGCACAGAAGTCCTCTGGTGCTGTATGTAAAGCCAGCAGTGTCTAGTTACAAGTCCTACCCTGTGTCTAAAATCATGGGTCAGAACCCTTGTACTTCTGCTCCAAAATGTCTTTGTTCAAGGGAGAACTTCAAAAGAAACCTTAGAAGTGCACAACACTCCCTCTCAACCCCAGGCCTGGATCCAGACATCAGTAAGGGGTACATCAGCCCTTTGTGTGAGGACAAGATACAATCTATACAAAAGCCAAGTGGTAACTCCTCTCCCAGCCCAGGAAGACCATCAGTATGCAGATAAATGCAGATGTAACCCTGTCACACCCAAACGTTCCTTTGTGACGGCTGTCTGGAAAGTATGCACAAAGTGTAGCAGTCACCCAATCCTAGACATGTATTTGAGTCAGGCTGCAAAGCACAAAGGTTCATAAGCATAGAGAAATCTCCACTTTCATAAAGTGGCATTTCTAAAAAAGTAATGTAAAATCCTAACTACACCAGTAAGCAGGATTTCCCACTATCATTCTAAACATGTGGAACATGGCAATGCTACTCCTTTCAGATCAGGAATTGCCACTTAAAAATATAAGGGAATTCCCAATGCTATTTTATGAGAGAAGTAGGCCTCACAGTAATGAAAACAAGATAGGCTGTTTGTCACTACCAGAACATGCCACACAATAAAGGCACATGTCCTACCTTCCACTTGCACAGCACCTTGCCCATATGGCGTACCTTAGGGGTGACCTGTATGTAGTAAAAGGGGAGTTTAAGGCTTGGCAAGTAGTTTTAATGCCAAGTCAAATTATCCATAAACTGAGAACACAGGCCCTGCAGTAGCAGAGCTGAGACAGGTTTGAAAGACTACATCCGTGGGTGTCACAATCAGTGCTGCAGGCCCACTAGTAGTATTTAATTTAGAAAAACCTGGGTGTATAGGATGTTACTTTACAAGGGACTTTTAAGTAAATTAAATATGCCAAACAGGTGTAAACTAATTATACCATGTTTTAGGGGAGAGGGCAGATGCACTTTAGCACTGTTTAGCAGAGGTAAAGGGGCCAGAGTCATAAACCCAACAACAAGAAAGTCAGAAAAATAGGATGAAGAAGGCAAAAGTCCCCTCCCTCTTCCCAGCCCTGCCCCCCTCCCTAGCCCTGAGAAGTTACTGGGAGTGGGGTTTTGCGGGGGAGGGCATGGTAGGATGGGAGGTGTTGGCATGGTGGGCATGGCAAAACAGGAAAATCTTACCCAGAGATGGAATAAAGAGTTTATATTGATTTTTTTTATAGCCAATCCAAGAGCATGAATAGCATGGTATTTCGACTATCAATTAAATGGGTAAAATAACCATATTTAGGGCTACTGTGGGAGGGCTGAACAATAAGGCCAAAAGCTCAAGGGTGGCTGAGTTTGTGAGGACTACTTCCCCTGAATTGGTGAACCTTCAGGAAATGCACATTCCATGGGGCAAGAGGGAGTTGTTATCAATCAGAGGATACATTTGTTGACCTGCTCTTCCCAGAGCTCTAATATCAGGCGACTGGCCATCTTTGCTAAACCCCAAACTAGGGCCAATAAGGTGCAAATTGGCAGACAGTCTTGGTAGGTGGGCACTGGTCGAGTTGGTGGTAGGGCTGATTGTTTGTACCATCTATGGGTCAAACCAGGATGATCCCAAAGTACTGGAGGGCCTTCAATCAATCAGGGGATTTTAAAGCGAGCTACTCACCGTGAGGGTCTCAAAGCACTGGGGGAGTACAGCTTTGGGTCAGCCAAAGAGCCTGGTCTTGAGGCTCTTCCTGAAGGTTTGTAGAGTAGGGGAGCATCTGATGTTGAGTGGGAGCTCGTTCCAGGCTTTGGCTGCTACGTAGGAGAAGGCTCTTCCACGTGCTCTGGGTCTGAGGATGCGCAGGGTCGGTGTAGCTAAGCTTTCTTTTTGGTACGTGGTAAGAGACTCTTTCGTTGAGGTATTTGGGTCTGATGTTGAGGAGGAATTTGTAGGCGTGGGTGAGTAGCTTGAAGGTTACTCTCTTCTCGACGGGGAGACAGTGGAGTTCTCGTAGGTGTTGGGTCATGTGCTCGTGTCAGTGACGGAGCAAGCCCAAGTCACGTAACCTGACGCCGTCAGGTTAATGAGCCCGCTGGTCCCTCGAGGAAGCCCGACCTGGGGAACATAAGTTAAAGGTATTTTTGACCAATAACGTCAAATGAAGAAGGGTAAGTGATTGACCTACCCTCAAAGGCTGCTGAATTAGCACCCTCACTTTTGCACAGGTCCTGAAGAAAGCCCCCGGACCAGGCTGGGCGAAAGATGGGCTGAAACATGTCGATCACTCACACGGACAAATAAATGCTATAGAGTAGTAACATTTCTATATGCGCACCACCCTGATTTTACTTTGCCCCATCTCTAACTGAATAAAGTTTATGAGTATGGAGATTTAGGTAATTTTAACTCACCCCACTCAACCACATTTTATTACTGATCACTACTGTTATCACCAGACGGTCTACCTCCGGGTGGAGGAAAGCATATTTTCTCCAAAAAAACAATGATGATGCTTTCACGTTAATAAAAGAAGCGAGTAATCAAGACATACCGCTCGACCACTCCTGTACATGAATGAGGGATTTTAAGATGGTCACCATACCTGACCCTGGTTGTAATACAGGTACAAGTGATCCATTCTCCTTTGATTTTTGATTCTCGCTTGGAAGCCGAATGGATCTCAGCTTCTCTCTCCCTCCCTTGATTAAATGCGATGAGCCAATATTGAAAATATTGGACTCTGTCTTCACAAACTTCATTTGGCAATAAGGGAAGGTGAGGCGCTCTATAAAATTTCTCTCTCTACCTTAGGGACGGGGTGGTTTGTCAGTCCCCAACATCACACTGTATTATTGGCCGGCCCTTTTGCAGAAGATGCACATGCTATTTTTTCCTGAAAATTCTGATAGGACAGAACAGGAAAACTCCAATGTCCTTCCTACTATTTATCAGCTTGCTTTAGGTAAAAAGGCAGACGGACTGCTTCCACAGCAACCAGAGCCAAGCTAATGGGAAAAGCATGGCCTCACAAAAATAGAGGATCTCTATGCTTTAAATATAATCTGCCCGTTTACATATCTGCAGAAAAGGTTTAGTATCTCATAGCGCTCATATTTTAAATATGTACAACTTAGGGATTTTTTTTAACAACCACAGGGTGACGGTATCCCTGGATACAATTCCTCTCCTGGAGGCAATAGCCTGCACAGACTGCAAATTAGGAAATATTTATAGTGTTTTACTTGATAATGTACCAGATGACCTTGCAAAACTGAAACAAACTTGGCTAGAAAGCTAGGTGATCTGGATGGGGACCTAGATAAAGCAACTGAGCTAACTGCCAATACTTCTCTGTCTGACAACCTGAAGACACAATACTATAAAACTGTATTTAACATCTATTTTATCCCCACTAAGCTGTTTGAGTGTGGAAAAAGGACAGATGATAAATGTGCTTGATGTGGGGAGGGCCTGGATGCTCTGGTCCATATGTTCTTCAGCTGTGATGGGCTATCTTACCTGAAGAATGATCTGGAGTCTTATTGGGAAAGATCATTCTGGCAAAGGATTAGCCTCAGTCCCTCTATGATGGTTTTAGGCCCCAATGGTAGCAGTAGGTTAGATATAGCTTATTTCGTTTTTGTATCAGTTGCAGTTGCTAGATTTATAATTGCAGCCAGATGGAGCAACCCAGAACCTCCCTCTTTTCAGGCCTAGCTTGCACGATTGCTGGGTATTACACAATCAAGAGGTTGCACTTTGTGCATGCAAGGGCAGGCAGGCGAGGAAGATGGGGGAGAAAATCTGGTCCCCTGTCTCAGCCTGGATGAACGGCCAAGGCGGGCCAATGAATCTACCCATCACCTGTATATAGCTGATGTATCTGTTTTTTACTCTTTTATCTAACTTATGATTAGAATATCGTGGAGGTACTGGTCTCTGCCCGGCCCTCCCCTGTGAACCAGCTCCCATCCACTTTAAACAATGATGAAATGCATTGGTCATCCTGTCTTTTTTTTAATTATTCTTAACCCTCTTTCACCATTGGTATTTATTCATGACTACTTGTATAATGTATTGGGATCTTGTGTTCCTTCTCTGGGTAAAAAAAAGAATTTGTTTTTAAAAAAGGACAAAGAAAGCAAAATGTTTGGGTTAAATACAGCAAAAAGGGCCAGATCCAACATTCATAGCACATGGTTGTTATTAATTATAATTAATTGTATACACTTGTGTAAGCCTCTTCCTGGTATACAGTGGTGCCCCCTTTGCCCTGAAGAGATGGCAGGGGCTGTATTTCAGAAAATTCCCCAGTGGGGGCACATGTCAGTGCATTTTTGTATTGCAGAAGGGGACACAGACGCTTGTTCTTCCTCTTCTGTAATACAGATAGCACTGGCACATATGTAGTGGCAGCACTGTCTCAAGATGACATTCCCTCATTTGCATGGAGGCTTGGCACCCACCAAATGTCGGAGTTTCTGACTCCATACAAACAGGTTATGAATCCAAGAATTGGGGTGGTCGAAAGTTAAACCCTAATAAGAGAACTGAGAAACTTTTGCTAGAGGTTTATCATTAATCAATAGGCCATTAAGACAGAGTCATCCACACGCAACATGGCTGGTACAGTTAGAGATTTGATTAGAGACACATCCAATTCCTGTGTCACTAAACACTTATTCAAATCATTAATGTGCACAAGGAAAGAAATTGCTGCCAACACATAACCCTGCCTCACTCTGTGCTCTCACTTAAAAGGTAAGAGAGTGCACCATTTGAACCAAAGCGTACCCTGGCCTCCAAGTCACTGTGCAAATCTGCAAAAAATATACAGGGGACTCATGAGGGCTGTGTGAAAGAGCCTCTTTTGACATGGTTAGCCCCCCACTTTTTGCCTAAAACATTGTTTGGTTTCTATTGAAAGTGCACAGGGTCTCTGCCGACCAGTGTGCCTCTGCAAGAGCTTCTTCCCTAAAACTGTATCATGATTAGCACAACTTCAGACCCCCTATAAGTCCCTAGTAAATGGTACCCCTGTTATAAAGGGCATTGGGACTTAAAAGGGTCCCCTAGGGACCCCTCACCAAGGCCCCGCAAACTGCCACTGGTGCCTGCATGCCTTGGTACAGACAAAAACGACAAAGTTGTCATGGCACACTGCCTGTGTGTCATGTCATGCAGCATTGCCTAAGGTATAGCAAAGTCATCTGTCTAGCAGGCCTTACAATCCCCAAGGCAGGGTGCACTTTATCTCAGGTGTGGGCATATCTGCATGAGCTGATACACCCCTACAATAGTTAAGTCTATTCTTTATTTTGTAAGTGCTAGGGAAGCCATAAAGAGTACATGGGCTGGAAACTCGACAACTCCGAGTTCCCAAGCAGCATGGTGGCTTCTCTGAACTCAGGAGTGTTTGGTAGCAAACAACTCCTCTTAATAAACCCACACTGATGCCAGTGTTGGATTTATTAGAACATGTACCCAGAGGGTACCTCAGAGTTCCCCCCTGAAAACCTACCAGTCCTGGTGTGGTCTCTGACTGGCTTTATGTAGCTGCTGCCACAAGACATGTTTCCAGACCCATGAGGTGAGAGCCCTTGCTCTCTAAGGCCAGACAAAAAGCCCATCCTGGGTGGAAGTATCACACCTCCTCCCTCCAAGCAGGCACAGTGCTTGGGAGGGAAGCTTCACAGGCCTTGCCACCTTTGTAATATGACACCAGCCTCTGCTGCTAGCAGCAGATGGCAGCCCCTGGTTCAAACCCGGTGGGAAAACTAAGTGAGAATAGGGGGTGTACCCCCTTTCTCCAACTCCAACCCTCAGGTGCTAGAGGCAAAATGAAGCACATTTTATAGTGACCAACATCTTGAAGATTGTGGGACTTATCCAATCAAGGCTAGGACTATACCCCCCTCTGACAGGATGGTTGCATAATAGAGGGTGTAGACACACCATTTGTCCCTACCTGTCACTCCCCTGTAATGCCCCTACATGTAGTTATTTAGGTGGCACCCTCAGACCCTGAAGTCATATTCCTGATGACCTACAAAGCATGAACACTGAAGAGCCTCAACAGCAAGAAAGAAGAGGACCAGGGACTGATTCGGTACCAGCCCTACTGGCTTGTCTGCTGCCTTTCACCCCTGCTGCAAACATCAACTCGTCCTGCAGGCCCAGCAACCTCTAAAACCCTGGGAGGACTGCCTGCCTTCAATAAAGATCAATAACTCGTGTGGACCTGTTCAGCAGAAGTCATCTTTAAAGAAAAAGAGCTCTGCCATGAGGAACTACAAAACCACTGACCTCTGCACCCACCACCCAAGGCCTGAGTCCAAGTGGCCCACCAGTCCTGCGAAGGAACCCCAGAAACTTCTGAGCAATATGGGTTGACCCCTGTCGGACTCCACGCCAATACCTGCAGCCTCTGCACGACCACCTCCTAACCGCAACCTATTCTGGTAAGCCTTTTCTGATGTCTAAGGACAGCCCTGCACCCGAAACCCCGAGGCCTTGTGAAACTCAAACAACAGTGTCCCTATGTACCCAAGTATCAGTATTTAACTGGGCAGCTCTGTTTTTTATTTGGTCCAGCTTCCTGGCCAGAACCTGCAACCTTTTTCCAAAACTGAGCTCCCCCTTTGATTTGCATTGGGTGCCTGATGCTGTGTTGAAACTCTATACCGGGACGCCCCTTTGCTGCTGTAAGGTTGGTGCTGCCTTGTGTCCCCCTTCTACTTACCTTGACCCCTGGAGACTAGGTTACTAAACCGTGTTACTTACCTGTAGACTGCATCTCTTCGGTATCCCCCATTCTCCATTGGATAATATTGATGCCAGATTACAAATTTGAACCCAGCACCCAGCTGGCCCTGTGTCGCTGGAGGGGCAGAGTTGTTACCTACCTGAAAACCAAGACTGTAAGTTGTGTACTAACCTGCAAAACTGCATTCTTGTTTTCTTCCCATAGGTTAACATTGTTGAACTGAAAAATTGCACTTAGAGACAGATTACGAGTCTGGCGGTTCTTGGAGCACCAGACTCGTGGCGGATCTGCGGTGGCAAATCCAGCCACGGCTGTACCTGTATCTGCCGGCCCAATTGTAACTTGGGCAGTCGGACTGCACTAGGACCGCCAGCTCTGCCAGGGCACCACCGTTCCCCAGGTTAGGAGTGGAGGTCAGAGTCTGCAATATGCTTGGCGGGACTGCTATGGTCCTGGCAAGCATATTATGAGTTTCCTCTCTGCCGGGCTTTTTATGGCAGTGTCCTGGTGGAGAAGAAACAGAGTGTGCCCTACAGGGCCCATGTGTGGATGCACACAGGGAGGGGCATACCATCTGCCCCCATGTGCATGCACATAGGTTCCTACACAGCATGGACTTATGAGTCCATGCCGTGTAGGATCCTTGTGAGAAGTAACTATTGCGATGCCTTATTAAAAAGCACAGCTGCCTTTTAAAGGGCACCGCAATGGGAACCGCAATGCCTCTGGCCCGCCAGACTACGAATAAGTTGTAATCTGGTGGGGGAGCAGCGCGAGCTTTGGTTGAGCGGTGAGGCGGTGGTCTGCACCATTGCACAATTCTCGTAATTTGCCCCTAAGTATCCACTTTTTAAAGAGAAATGTATTTTTACTGAAAAACATATTCACCCTTTAATGTAAATCTTGCTCTTAAAATAAATCTAGAAAGAATCTTATTTTTCTAAAATTGTTGTGGATCTCCTTTTTGAGTCGTGTTTTGGACTCTTTACACAATATAACCAATTATTGGTATATCATATAATGAGCCTGCTTCCTACACTGGTGGTGCAGCAGTGAAGAACAAGATTGACATGTTTTGTACCACTTGAATGATAGGTAATTTCACAAGAGGATATCAAAAATTGTCTATAGCTAAAAAAAAAATTTCAAATTTACTTAAAACTAGTGTTAGGGCCTTGGTTAAGTCCACCACTGCTCAGAAATTATAAGTCTATAAAGTAGTTAGGCCTTTAGCATTCCTTTGCATTTTTGTAAGTTCCTAGTAAGTTACGAACTACTTTAAACATCATATTCAAGACCCCATGGGCCTCCCAAGAGCTCAACCTGGCCCGCTGTGCACATCTGAAAGTCCCAAACCTCAAGGAGCTGTGCAAGGCATGGTATCTTGCCATGGCTCCTAAACCCACAAAGGCCCATGTGCAGCAGTTGCTGGCAGGAAGTGACAAGACTGGCAAGTAAAATTCCCCCAAATGGGGAAGAGTATGATGGATCCCAAGAGGAGGAGGATGCTGAGTCTATCACTACCCCCTCAGATAGCAACACCACTGGAAGCTACAACCACAGTATCCTAGATGAGGTAGATACTGAAGATGCAGATCTTCAGAAACTGACCAAGAGGATAGTCTTAGAGGCTAAACTCCCGGCTATAGAAAAAGAAAGAGCAGAGATGGGCTTAGGACCCATCTCTCCTGGCAGCAAAATAATGAATAGGGAGCAAGTAGATCATTTTGACACCAAAATCCCCAAAGGGATTTTCCCAAACTTTTTTGAGAATGATTATATCACCAAGTGGTTCATTGCTTTTGTGAGGGCCTATCTTAGCAGACAGATCCTCAGGAAGCTGTGGAGTGCTATCGTATGGGAAATATTCTCAGGAAAGTGCAGGGATAAACTCCTGGCACTCAATGACAAAGAGGCTGAATCCTATGACCTCATGAAGGGTGCACTAATTGAGGGCTTTCGATTTACCGATGAGAAGTATAGGATCAGATTCAGGGAGTTTAAAAAAAAACAGAGCCACACCTGGTCAGATTTTGTAGACTGCTCAGTGAAATCACTAGAAGGTTGGTTAGATGGTAACATCGTACATGATTTTGAAGGGTTTTAAAATTTGATAATGAAGGAGCATCTTTTAAGTAAATGTCACAAAGAGAAACTACATCCGTTCCTGAAAGACCCAGGCCCACTTTTTCCTCAAGAGTTGGGGAAGAACGCAGACCACTGGGTCAAGACAAGGGTAACCAAGAATACCACGTGTGCGAAAGACCATAAGAAAGAGGCCAAAAAGACCCCAAAGGAAAAAAAGGGTAACCCTAAAAATAAAAAGTCTTCTTCAGGCACAAAAAAACCTGCTCAGGAGGGTGGGCCCAGAGACTTTTCACAGCCAAAGGGTAGGTACCAGGGAAGGAATTGGGATACACAGAAGGCTAGGTGCCATGAATGTAAGATTATATGGCACCCAACTGAAGACTCTAGCCTTAAAAACAAGAAAACTGCTTTTAGCCAACCTGCAGTACATGCAGTTGCTGATGTTCAGATGGGATCCCAGGTGTGGCCTGACCATGTCAGTGGCCCCTCGGAGGCAGCTCTAGTCTTCGAGGGAGGGGTAGACTTATCCTGTGCTGCCTGGCCCACTAATTTGCAAAAGTAAAGGCAGCATCTCTTGATTGATGAGCCCAGAGAAGAGGCCCTGAGGGATACTGGCTCTAGTGTCACCATGGTGGCAGAGCAATTGGTTCACTCAGAACAATACCTGATTGAAAGGACCTAGCCAGCCACTATTGCTGACAATGTCACAAAGATACATCCCATGGCTATGGTATTTTTTGACCAGGGGGGAGTAGTTGGTCGGAAGGAAGAGGCCATGTCCTCATCCATCCCAGTAGCCTGTCTGCTTGGAAATGATGTGGAAATTTCCCCTTGGACTGAAGTTGAACTGAGGACCCATGTAGGAATGCTAGGGATCCCAGACTGGGTTTTGTAAACACCAGAATGCAGAGCCTAAAGTGAAAAAGAGGAGGGGCTCCTATACCCTAATACCAGAGACCCCAAACCTGGTGCAACCAGGTGAGCAGCAGTACCTCAGACATTTAGAGAGTTCCTCCTCACTTTGGCCCATGATATCCCCTTAGCTGGGTACAATGGTCCAGACATAACATGGAGTAGATTATTCAAGCACTTCCCTGTCCATGGATATCCCAGAAGTTGAAGGACTTTTGTCAGTCTTGTGTCTCCTGCCAAGTCAGTGGTAAGGCAAGACGCCACCTGAAGGCCCTCTTTATTCCTTCCACAATGGTTGGGGTACCCTTTGAAAGGGCAGGGATTCATATTGTTTGCCCCCTAGACCCTCAAAAAGCCTCAGGGAACAGATGTATTCTGGTGGTAGTTGATTATGCCACCAGGTATCCAGAAATTATTCCCCTTATGTCAGCCACAGCCCCTGCAGTGGCCAAGGCCCTTTTGGTATCTTAACTATGGTTGGTTTCCCTCAGGCGGTAGTATCAGACAGAGCTACAAACTTCATGTCTGCATACTTGAAAGACATGTGAGAGGAGAGTGGAGTGACTTACAAGTTCACTTCCCCATGCCACCCATAAACTAATGGCCTGATTGAAAGATTTAAACAGACATTAAAAGGCATGTGTAGTAGGAGAGTGGAGTGACTTACAAGTTCACTACCCCATACCACCTATAAACCATTGGCCTGATTTAAAGGTTTAACCAGACATTAAAAGGCATGTTTGCTGGGCTCCCTGTAAAACTCAGAAGTAGGGGTGGGCGGAATTTGCGAAATTCACTTTCGCAAATTATCGCGAAAATGTTAAAAATCTCCGCAAACACGCAGAAATATCGCAAAGATGCAGAAGTTTTTTTTCCCGCCCGTTCGCGGTATTTTCTGCGTGGTCGCGGCTCGCCAACTTACCCATGCGGTTGCTCGCGGGCGCGGCCATCTTGTTTTCACTTGTCTCGCGAGAAGAAAGACGTGATCGCGCAACGCATGACGTCACTGCGGGCGTGAACTGTCACGAGACAGCGCAAATGGCTACCAACAATTCAACATCTCGTGGAGAACGCGACCAGATCGGGAAAACTTGTCGGCGAACGCGGGGATTCAGGTAAGGCGATCGCGTGCACGCGAGAATGTATTATTTTACAGCGCGAGTAAGAAACAAATTATCGCTAAGCTGCGGAATGCGGAAATTTTGACATTTTCGCGCTTTCCGCGGAACGCGACAATGCCAAATTATCGCAATTTCCACGAACGGAACAGAATTTTGGCCCAGGCCTACTCAGAAGGAGATGGGATGTCTTACTTTCATGCCTGCTCTTTGTCTACAGGCAAGTGCCACAGATGGAAGTGGGGTTCTCCCCCTTTGAACTTATGTTTGTATATCCTGTTAGGGTTCCACTGAGTCTTATGAAGAAAGGATGGAAAAAAACCTCTCAGAGAGCCAAAACAATACATAGTGGATTATGAGCTTGGCCTTTGCTACAGGATGGCTGAGTACATGAAAAAAGCCATAACCTTCAGGGCAGCCATGAACTCCAGAAGCACTGGTATGACCAAAAGACTGCCATGGTAGAGTTGCAACCAGGTCAAAGGTTGTGGGTATTGATTAACCCTGGGCGGACAACTACGGTACGCTCGCGAAGTTTGTGTAGTTTGTGCTTCTTCGCGCTACGCGAATTGCACGTAGCACAGTGCAAAATCGTGTAGCGTAACGTAGTTGGCATTTTTTGCTCGCTCTCGGTCCTCAACGTCAAGTTGGCGACCGCGAGCTAGCAAAATGACATCCCAGCGAGACTTTTTTCGATCAGCAGCATCAAGTTGCCGATCACGAGCGTGGCAAATAAACCTCCCGGTGAGATTCTCAACGCGGGGAGGTCAGGATTCTCATTGTGAGTGGTCGCGTATGCTCGCGACCACTCGCGATGAGAATCTACCAGTCCGCGTTGAGAAAGCTGCCACTCGAGTAAAAATCTACTCAAGCGGTAGAAAACGATGACTTGCACTGTGCAAGATGTCGTTTGCAATGATTGCACAGTGCGGACAAGCATCCGGCACTGTGCAATCATCGTGAACAGCGTACTGCGCAGTTTGCATAGCGCTACGCGTATTCACGTAGTGCGAAGTGCCCTTCGTGTAGCTATGCATAGCGCTACTATGCGAACTACGCCCAGGGTAAGTCTTGGTGCCTTTGGTACCCATGGCCCTCTAGGACAAGTTGAGTCTAGCTGGTGTACCCATGATGTGGACACTGGTGACAGCCTACCTGTCAAAAACAAAATTTACAGTCTGCCTGATCTTGTCAAAGAGAGTATCCAACTGAAGTAAGCAGAATGCTGGAATTTGGTGTCATTGAACCCTCAGAGAGGCCCTGCGCCAGTCTAGTTGTATTAGTCCCCGAACCTCACTCCAAAGTTGGAAATAAATAAATTAGGTTTTGTGTGGACTATAGGGGTCTCTATGCAGTGACAAAAAAGGATACACATCCAATTCCTAGAGCAGATGAATTGATTGATAGGTTGGGGCAGTCAAGTATCTGAGTACCTTTGATCTTTCATCTGGGTACTGGCAGATAGGTCTGAACCCTGGAGCAAACAGAAAATCTTCTTCTTCTACTCTAAGTGAGCACTTCCAGTTTACTGTGATGCTCTTTGGATTAAAGAATGCCCCTACCACCTTCCAGAGATAGGCAAATAAAGTCATTGCGGGACTGGAATCCCTTAGCACAACTTATCTAGATGATATTGCTGTCAATAGCTCTACCTGGCAGCACCACCTGACCCACCATGTAAAGGTCCTTGAGGCTCTGGAGAGTGCAGGCCTCACTATCAAGGCAAGCAAGTGCCAGATAGGGCAGGAAAAGGTTGTATATTTGGGCCACATGGTAGGTGGAGGCCACGTTCAGTCACTCTAACCCTAGGTCTAGGTAATTCTGGACTGGGAAGCTCCAACAACCCAGATCCAAATCAGGGCATTCCTTGGCTTGACTTGGTATTACAGACAGTCCTTGATGGATTATGGGTCCATGGTGGTTCCCCTCACAGAACCCACATCCAAGAAGATGCCCAAGAAAGTGAATTGGACAGTGAGCTGTGAAAAGGCTTTTGACACTCTGAAGGATGCAATGTGCTCTGCCTCAGTCCTGAAAGCTCCAAATTGAATTACTCCAAGCAGTTCATTGAGCAGACAGATGCATCTGAAAATGGGGTCGGAGCAGTCCTTGCCCATGCAAATGTTGAAGGACATGACCAACCTGATGCTTTCATAAGCAGGACACTACCCCCAGAGAACAGCATAGAAGTGCCATAGAGAGGGAAGCCTTTGCTGTGGTCTTGGCTCTGAAGAAGACGAGGCCATACCTGTTTGGCACTCACTTCCTAGTTCAGACAGACCACAGACCTCTCAGATGGCTACAACAAATGAAAGGTGAAAACCTCAAACTGTTAAGATGGTCCATATCCCTACAGAGAATGGACTTTATAGTGGGAACACAGACCTGGGATTACCCATGACAATGCAGATGGCCTTTCCAGGTTCTTCCACTAGGAGATGAAGACTCACCTGGAGAAGGTTATTTTTATCCTCTTTTGTTTGGGGAGTAGTGTGAGAAAGTGCGTCTTTTGGCATGGCTAGCCCCCCACTTCTTGTCTCAAAAATGATGTGGTTTCGATTGAAAGTGCACAGGATCCCTGCCAATCAGGTCCCCTGTGCCAGAGCTCCTTCCCTAAAACTGTACCCTGAATCCACAACTTCAGACCTCCCTGTAAGTCACTAGTACTAGTCACTGGTACTTAGGGCATTGGGACTGAAGAGGGTCCCCTAGGGACCCCTCACTAGGGCCATGCAAACTGCAACAGCAGCCTGCATGCCTTGATGCAGAGAAAAAAACACAACGTCAACATGGCACACTGTCAAATGTTTATTGAAAATCTCTAATCTTTGTAAATAAAACATGAACTGTGATTATCAGAAAGATGAGACACATCATTGGTATAAGCATTATTAGAATGGTGAAAAACACAAACAATTCAACTATGATAATTGTTCAGAAGGCTACTCCTATCCATCAATAATTCCCCCATGCCAAAGATAGCATGTTGGGAGTACCCATCTACCAGGCCTTTTGTAATGACCTACCTAGCCCCATACTTGGTACTGTATGTCAAGAAGCTGGCCTTTGCACATGAACAAATGCACCCCAGTTTTGAATGTGCAGACCTGCACACTTCTCTTGCACGACTATCTTCCTTCTTAGGATGAAGGTCGGGGATAGCAGAATGGCATCTTAGTCCTAGCTCAAAGCAATGTTCAGTGTTGAATCTGGAAGTAAGTGAACCCCTTACCAACTTCATTCCATGAGGCAGAGGGTCAAGACTGATTTGCATATGGTCAGGTCCAAACTGGGGTGGCATGGTGAGCAAGCAAAAGAATGATGGATTTAACCCAGATCTCCTGACTGGGGGCGAATTTTTGATTTGTTCTGCATTCCATCCATCAATTGTGTGTCTTTTGCCCCCACTATTTCAGCATGGACTCTGTTTAAATAATAGAACTGCAAGCTTATCACACTATGCCGGAAGTGCAGAACACACCCTAAATTAGACTGGGGAGAAATAGACATCCCCTATGAGCAAAAACAAAGCATTGTGTTCTTAGTGGTCTGACCCTGGAACTAAGGGCCAGATGTATGAAATTCTTATTTTGCATTTCCTAAATAGTGATTCCATGGAAATCGCTTTTTAGGAAATGCAAAATGGTATGTACAACATTTGCGATTTCCTAAGAGCGATTCGGAATCGCTCTTAGGAAATCGTAAATAGGAAACGCTCTTGCATTCCCACCTATGGTCCAAATAGGAAATTGTTTGCATTTCCTAAATTGCGATTTCCTATCAGGAAATCGTAATTTAGGAAATCCAAACCCAAGTGTGCCTTTGACCTTAAGTCCCCCTGGAGGTACCCTGAAATTCGTACTGCACATGCAAGTGCACATATGCCCTACAGGCATATGTGCGCTTCATGTCACATTAAAAAATGCATTTCTGAATGCATTTTTTTATTTGGCACATGGTTACCATCAACTTTGAGTCAATGGTAATAACATTTTCTAAATGCCCAATTTGCATTTAGGAAATCCTTTATGCATGTGCTTTAGTTATTGCAAATATGTAACCCCCCATATGCGATTTCTCATTAGGGAAAAAGTGCAAAACACCATTGGAAAATAATGCTACGTTAAATCAAAAAGCTAAAATGGAGACTATGTAAGCTCTATAACAACACAAGTATATTTGTCACAACATCTCTTTTTCAGTTGCACATTTAGCAATGACTTATCTGTTCTGTAATGTCTCCCACAATCAGTTCAAATTTCGATGTTACATACAAGTCGAAACCTCTAATCAAACCTCAAATTTCCAAGTTCCTCTGCAACACTACACATACACCTGTGTCTGTGCTTACCATCACCCCACCCAGTTGCACCAGAAAGTCATAATCCCAACAACCAATCACAGCCTCGCTGTACATTAAATATGAGAAGCCACAAACAAACCCTTTCATACCTTACAACGTGTCGTTGAATGAGTTTGTAGGTTTGCCCCTTGCAATGAGAGAGAATGATTTGAGGAGGAGGAGAGTTTAGAGGATCTTCAGACAAAGGATCAATCTCTTTTGGAAGTCCAGCATAAATGTTACCTCCATATTCCATTTCCCACCTGATGTCATCTTGGGCATGGTTTCTGAGTGGGATGTTGATTCAGCTACATGACACTCCCATGCCATCCCAGCCTATATCAAGATCCTAGTAGTTCTACATTTCTTTCCTACTGGGTCATTCAACAGGGTAGACAGTGACATAGTGGGCATTTCTCAGGCAAGCCAGTCCTCATGCTTGCATCAGGTTCTTCTGAACTGCACAAATTAGAGAGTGCATCTCTACATAGGTATGCCACATATACCGACAAGAAGGCAAAGTGTTGCTAGGGATTTTTATCTCGTTTCTTTCACTTGTGGTAGGTGCAATTGATTACACTCATGTGGTACTTCAGCCACCTCACCACAATGCATACATATTCCACAACAGACACAGCAGGCACTCCATCAACACACAGGGTGTGTGTGATGCCAGTGGCTGCTTCACTGATGTGTGTGCAATGTTCCCAGGTAGTACAAATGACAGCTACATATTCCATGGGTCACCTCTTGCCTGGCAGCTGACAGAGGGAGCATTTGACAATATATGACTTCTGGGTAATCACATTTCAAGCACCACACAAGTCTGATATGTATAAAAGTAGTTTGAATAAACATAACCATTACAAATGACTTAATTCTCATGATACATACACGACTCTAACAGACACTGTATGTACCATTCCATACATTCTGAACTCTATAGATGCAAGAGGGACATGTACAAATGTTTCCTAATTTTCATCCTCAGGTGATTCAGTATGTGAACTCTCACCTCATCCCCTCTCATCATGCAGACTTGCAATCACTGTACATCAGTGTAGGTACAATAGGACACACATTTGTACATGAACCATCATAGAGGACACTTTTTGTCTCCCAAAGCTATGATTCAGATGTATTGACCATACAGGGGGTGTTGCTATACTCCCTCATAGTTGTGTGCAAGATAATAATAGCCCGTTGTGTTTTGCACAACATTGCAGTCCGTCAAGTCTTACACATATCTCTGAACCCTCATCAAGGTCTGAATCCAGGGAACTGGGGCATTGTCCTAAACAGAGAGCAGGGTATGCACTGGTGAACAGCTGGCCGACACTTTTTTCTTTTGAGCCACCTGTTGTGTTGTGGCCTTTAATGTGGTTTCACAGTTAGTTGTCAATAACGATTGGTGGACATTTAACACTCAGGTCATACATTCCATCCTGAGCCAACTCTGTAAGCCATACATAATGTATGTTAACAACAGCTGTTGTCAAGAGCCAAAAGACATTTATTGCATATGATAAAAATTAAGGTGGGAAAAGTCTCAAAGGACTCCATTGCCCTAGGGCAGCAAATGTCAAATCATTTGTGAGATTTCCCCAGACTGAGGACATCTGAACATTTGTCTGCACCAAGTTTCACAATGAGTGCTGTCTATAGGCAGATTAAGGTGCCGATCACGATCCGGCAAAAACCGGGTACGAACCGTCGGACGGAGCACAATCTCCGCCCGACGCGTACCCGGTCGTCAATTTTTACAAACAAGGAATTACGATTCGCACGGGTACACCATTACCGTACGAATCGTAAAAAAGCCCGACCGAACAAAAAAACACCTACCAATGCGATCCGGGAAAGCGCCGACCTGACGTCGGGACGCTCGCAGCCAGCCATTCACGACCCAGGAATCACGATTCGCACCGACGTCACCCCGCACGGTGAATATTTTGCGGCAGCCAAAAACTGCCGGGAAATCAGGACGACGCGAACAAGGACCACCAGTACGCGACGGACAGACGACGACGCGAACAAGGAGGACCAGTACGTGACGGACACACAGGACGACGCCACCAAGGAGGACCCATACGCGACAGGACGACGCGATCAAGGAGGACCCGTACGCGACAGGACGACGCGAGCAAGGAGTACCAGTACGCGACGGACAGACATGGACCCGAACCTACGAGTCATCCCTGCCCTCACAGCAGTCCACCTCCTCTACAGGTTACGACGCAGACGCCGCAGAAGGTCAGAATAACTAAGGGAGGGGGGAAAGTGGGGTGGGGTGGGGGTGGCAGGACCAGGGCAGGCCACAAAACAACCACATAAGTCACACACCACACATGGCCTGGACATACCTGACTCCCATGCCCTGGTCACCACGAGGGGGTGGGGGCGTGTCCTGATAAGCCAGCGACCGCCACAACGGAAGTCCGTCACCACGCGAACCGGCAACACAACCAGACAGGTACGTCCCGTACCCACGCCTGAAGAGCGTGGGTACGAGTCGGACCACGCCCACACACGTCACCCCAACAATGGCGGGACGGATCGCACCCACGTGGCAAAGGCCTGGGTACGGGCCGCACAAACATCACATAGCGTGGGGACGGATATGTACGGACCCTACCCCCACCCCGTATGCAAGGAGCGTACCCCCCAGCCCAACAGTGAAAGTACGACCCGTACCCCCACCCGCGTATGCATGGAGCGTAGCCCCCAGCCCAACAGTGTAAGTACGACCCGTACCCCACCCACGTATGCATGGAGCGTACCCCCCATGCCAACAGTGTAAGTACGACTCGAACCCTCACCCGCGTTTGCAAGGAGCGTACCCCCCAGCACAACAGTGTAAGTACGACCCGTACCCCCACCCGCGTATGCATGGAGCGTAGCCCCCAGCCCAACAGTGTAAGTACGAACCGTACCCCCACCCGCGGACGTACGGAGCGTACCCCCACCCCACCAGTGTAAGTACGACTCCTACCCCCACCCGCGGACTCACGGACCGTACCCCCACCCCAACAGTGTAAGTACGACCCGTACCCCCACCCGCGTATGCAAGGAGCGTACCCCCCAGCCCAACAGTGTAAGTACGACCCGTACCCCCACCCGCGTATGCAAGGAGCGTACCCCCCAGCCCAACAGTGTAAGTACGACCCGTACCCCCACCCGCGTATGCATGGAGCGTACCCCCATGCCAACAGTGTAAGTACGACTCGAACCCTCACCCGCGTTTGCAAGGAGCGTACCCCCCAGCACAACAGTGTAAGTACGACCCGTACCCCCACCCGCGTATGCATGGAGCGTACCCCCCACCCCAACAGTGTAAGTACGACCCGTACCCCCACCCGCGTATGCATGGAGCGTACCCCCCATGCCAACAGTGTAAGTACGACCCGTACCCCCACCCGCGTATGCATGGAGCGTAGCCCCCAGCCCAACAGTGTAAGTACGACCCGTACCCCCACCCGCGGACGTACGGAGCGTACCCCCACCCCAACAGTGTAAGTACGACCCGTACCCCCACCCGCGTATGCAAGGAGCGTACCCCCCACCCCAACAGTGTAAGTACGACCCGTACCCCCACCCGCGTATGCATGGAGCGTACCCCCCATGCCAACAGTGTAAGTACGACCCGTACCCCCACCCGCGTATGCATGGAGCGTAGCCCCCAGCCCAACAGTGTAAGTACGACCCGTACCCCCACCCGCGGACGTACGGAGCGTACCCCCACCCCAACAGTGTAAGTACGACCCGTACCCCCACCCGCGTATGCAAGGAGCGTACCCCCCGGCCCAACAGTGTAAGTTCGACCCGTACCCTCACCCGCGTATGCATGGAGCGTACCCCCACCACACCAGTGTAAGTAGACTCGTACCCTCACCTCGAATGCATTGAGCGTACCCACACCGTGTATGTTCCAAGCGTACATATCCTGAAATCGGAGGTGTGTGTGCAGAGTCCACCCAGCAGTGCCCTGAGACAGGAGGGGTGGGTGCCTATCACTCCCAGCAGTGCCCTGAGACAGGAGGGGTGTGTGCAGAGTCCTCCCAGCAGTGCCCTGAGACAGGAGGGGTGGGTGCCTATCACTCCCAGCAGTGCCCTGAGACAGGAGGGGTGGGTGTGGAGTCCTCCCAGCAGTGCCCTGAGACAGGAGGGGTGGGTGTGGAGTCCTCCCAGCAGTGCCCTGAGACAGGAGGGGTGGGTGCCTATCACTCCCAGCAGTGCCCTGAGACAGGAGGGGTGTAACACATGTGTGTGAGGCCAGAATTATCCACATGCATACTGGCTACAAGGGAACATGTCCCCATGAACTCATGTCAACAGACTCCACACACAAGTACAGTGATCACCAAGGATGCCACGATTGTTGCAGGTGGAGACATGGCCCTGCATGCATGGCCAAAGTAGAAGGGCTCCGTCACACACACAGCTCATGTAGACACAGCTCTGCGCTAAACATTGGGAACACCCTGCAGGGAAGAAAGCTGGGTACACAGAGGAAGGAATACACCCTGGGACAAGTGCACCATGCAGTAACTGCTTACATGAACAAAGAAAGTTAGCCAACACCTTGTGATGGCACACAGATCACAGGGTCCCACCAATGAGCAGTACACTACTACATATCCCACACACCCAAACCCTTACACACCACCCAAAAACATGTAGCAGCCCCACCAACACCAATACCAGCATAGCAGTAGTGTGATAATGAAAACAAAATTAAGCTTTATTCAGCATGAGCACAATGTCCGTGGATCGCAGGCAGTTCAATCTTCACAAAGCCCATAGGGCAGTCAATGATTCTCAGCTGGATGGGGGACACAGTGGGATGCGTGTCCCCTACCTTGCCTGCACAGTCAAATGGCATTGTTGGACAGGCCACACAGAGGGCTTGCTCCCTCCCTGCACGACAGGGCCCGAGCTCCGGCCCACCAGGCATACCCCCGCGACAAGCACCTGTACCCCGTCTCCCGACGGATCTTCTGCCCTCGGACCACTACTCATCACGGGGTCCAGCCCCACCGGCTTCCCCGGCCGGGTCAAGCCTCCATCTTGGGCCCTGCACCACGCGGCCGCGTGGCCTCACCCCGACCCCAACCCCAGGCCTGGCCGGCCCCGACATCCCGGCACCACCATCCACCCAGGAGGTGAGCGGACCACTTGGCAGGTCAATGGGAGAACGAGGTGTCAAAGGCTCTCCCCCGCCAGGTGCCGATCGCCCCCAGCTCCCCCAGGCACTGGCTCCACCCCCTGCTGGGTGTCTGGACACCTTCATCCCGGACCCTCCGACCTCCAAGTGCGAGGGTCCGGACATCAAAGGGCACCAGCCCTATAACTGGGGCAGCTCCGGAGCAGGAAGGCAGTTGTATCCTGGAGTCGAGAGACACCGAGTGAACTCAGCCTTGACGGTCTACTGGCGCTGCCGTAGCCCGCTCTTGTGACCCATCGTTCTGCCTGCTGGCGCTGCCGCGGCCTTCTGCAATCTCCATCCTCACCGGGACCTGCTGGCGCTGCCGCGGACCGTACAACGACCATCTTCCTGGGACCTGCTGGCGCTGCCGCGGCCCGTTGTAACAACCATCTTCACCGGGACCTGCTGGCGCTGCCGCGGACCGTACATCGACCGTCTTCCTGGGACCTGCTGGCGCTGCCGCGGCCCGTTGTAACGACCATCATCACCGGGACCTGCTGGCGCTGCCGCGGCCCGTACCACCTAACCACCAAGCTCGAGGATTGTGAGCTCATCATCTCATCCGAACTACCTGACTGGTAAACAGACTGTCCCGCTACCCCCTTTCCTACCTTGCGAGACTCGAATCGAGGGGACCCCTGAGTCCAGACCTCCTTGTACCATTCAACCGTACCTTAAGAAGTGCTTATAAAGAACACTGAACCTTATCCGTGTGTGGTATCTGTCTGTGGGGGGGAAGTTACTTGTCTGTACGATCGCTGGAGACGGTTCTCCCCGGAGACCTCTCCTCCTGACCCCGGCCGACCCTCCCGGTCCGTCTACCTTTTCTAACATTGGTGGCCAGCGGCGCGATCCGAATCAACGCGTAATCGTACAGAGAGTAGCTCACCCCACGACAAAAACACGATGTCGACCAAAGATAGCAGCCCCACCGAGAAATTCCAAATGGAGAAATTAGAAGAATACAACCACCGCGAACTGAGACAATTTTGCATAGAACTTGGCATTGCTACCACCGGCCTAAGTACCAAGGATGATCTAAAGCGCGCCCTTGAGTCATGGACAGAAACTGGGGTCGCAGGACCCTCCGACCAAAGCAGCGTCACACCAGACCAAAACAGCATCACACCAGAGGGGAACGCCACGGCTCCCGAGGAGCGGGGAACGGGCCTCTCACAGGAGGAGATCCGAGAAAGAGACAGAATCAGATTACACGAGTTGGAGATGGCACGACTCAAGATGGATGGGGAACTCAAGTTAGCTGAACAGAAACTCAACCTCGAGCACATGCGGCTCCGAGATGAACGAGAAGAGAAGCAGAGACAGAGAGAGCTGGAGGAGAAAAAAATAACGCTCGAGCACGAGCGCCGACTAGCGGAGATAGAACTGCGAAAACAGAATAAGGAACTGGGGGTGCCTGAGCGACCACACACCCCGGGGCCAATTGAGAAAAAAGTCCATATCCCCAAGGATGTTGTCCGCGAGTATGTCCGAGAAGACGACATACAGCAATGGTTTAAAGCCTATGAGATCGCCATGACCTCCCACCGGATCGACCGGAGTGATTGGGGAGCCGGACTTTGGGGGAGGTTTATCAACGAGGGTCGCGATGCCCTACTGCAGCTCCCAGATCACCAAATGTCGTCCTACGACCACATGAAGGCTGCCCTCCTCACCCGCTACGGCCTCACACCCGAGATGTACCGCCAGAGGTTCAGAGATTGCACCCGGATCCCAGGTACAACTTGGGTAGAATACGTGAACTATTTCAGCCGTGCCTTCGAGGGTTGGATCAAGGGGAGTCAGGTCACCACCTACGAACAACTCTTCAACCTTATGGTATGGGAGCACCTGTCAAACAACTGTTTCGTCGAGCTCAGGCAGCACCTCCTCGACAGTAAGCTGACTGACCCCCGGCAGCTCGCCGCCGAAGCTGACCGATGGGAAAGCACCCGAGTGGGCCGGAAAGGGCCACACGACCAGAACAGAAGCAGCCAAGGCCAGCACCGTCCTCGGGGAGGAGGAGGGGGCCAGGGTCGAGGGAGAGACGCCTTGCCAGCAACACCCGTGGCCAGCACCCCGCCTCCGCCCGGCCGGGGCAACCCCCCGTTGCGGCCCGGGTTCCGAGCCAACGTCACGTGCCACCGGTGCCAGCGACTAGGCCACTACGCCAATGACCCGAGCTGCCCGCTAAACCAAACACCCAAGCCCCGCCAGGTAGCGGCCGCCGCCCTGGGGGAAGAGCGATTATCGGAGGAACCCGAAGAGTATGAGCCGGCCCAGCAAGGGAGGGAACCGGCCGCCATGGTCCTGGCGTGCTTAGGGGGAAGAGACATGGTCCCGCGGGCTCCCCTACCCGCCAACACCAGGAAATACGGTCAGTGGGTGACCATTAATGGACAGAGGGCCGAGGCCCTGCGTGACACCGGCGCCAGTGTGACGGCCGTCCGCTGTCACCTGGTGAAGCCCGAGCAGATCCTGCCGAACATTCTCTGCCCCGTCCGCTCGGCAGATAACTCTGAGAGTATGTGTAAAATGGCCTGCGTCCCATTCGAATGGGGAGGGGTCTCCGGCCTGCTGAAAGTGACGGTCCGGGACGATGCCCCCGTGGACTGCCTCCTGGGGAATGATCTCGAGAGTTCCCCGTGGGCCACCGTCGAGAGAAGAGAGCACCTGGGGATGCTGGGCCTCCCGGACTGGGCCTGCATAACCACCCGGTCCATGGCCGCCCGTGCCGCCCCCCGATCAGAAGAACCCGAATGGCCAGCACCTCCGCCCCCGGTCGCCCCAGTAGAGGGCAACGGCGAGGCCGGCCTCCCGGACCCGACGACCGAAGAGGACGCGCAACCCCAGGACCTTCCGGATCTGGCTCAGTGGCGTCAAGAAGGGGGGCCCACCCAAGAACAGTTCTGCCAGGAACAAAAGACCTGTCCCTCCCTCGAGGGACTCCGCCAACAAGCCAGCGCCCAAAACGCAGGGGACGCCACCGGAACTCACTGGGTCTACTGGGATAACGACCTGCTCTACAGCGAGCAAAGAATCGCCGAGCTGGGGGCCGGTCGAGTTCTGGTGGTACCTCTCCGCTTCAGAGACTTTCTGCTCAACTTAGCCCACGATGTCCCCCTGGCTGGACACCTGGGCCAGGACAAAACGTACAGTCGCCTAGTGACCCACTTTTTCTGGCCAAAAATGAGGAATGACGTCCTGAACCACTGCCGATCTTGCCCCACATGCCAAGCCAGCGGGAAGAGTGGTCGGAAGCTGAAAGCCCCTCTGCAACCCTTCCCTGAGGTCACCACCCCGTTTGAGAGGGTGGGGATAGACATTGTGGGGCCTCTGGACCCCCGCACGGCACAAGGACACAGGTTCATCTTAGTGCTAGTGGACCATGCCACCCGCTACCCCGAGGCGGTGCCCCTACGGACCGTGACAGCTCCGGTGGTTGGCCGGGCCCTAATGGGGATCTTCTCCCGGGTAGGCTTCCCCCGAGAAGTCGTCAGCGACCGAGGCACAAATTTCATATCCAAATACATGAAGTCCCTCTGGCAACAATGCGGGGTCACCTACAGATTCACGACCCCCTATCACCCCCAAGGGAACGGACTAGTGGAGCGTTTTAACCGCACTCTCAAGGGGATGATTGGGGGATTGGAAGAGTCCCTCCGTCGCCAGTGGGATGTACTACTCCCGTGCCTCCTCTTCGCCTACCGGGAAGTTCCCCAGAAGTCCCTCGGTTTTAGCCCTTTCGAACTCCTGTACGGGCACCCTGTGCGAGGGCCCCTCAGCCTAGTCAAGGAAGGTTGGGAGATGGCCCCCCTAACAACCCCTCCAGACGTCTTCAAATACATCCTGGCCCTACGAAACCAGACCCGGCGCTTCAGGGAGATGGCCAAGGCGAACCTCGAGGCCAGCCAGGAGGACATGAAGAGGTGGTATGATCACAATGCCTCCTCCGTTGAATTCGAGCCTGGTCAGCAGGTATGGGTGATGTCCCCCACCGAACCATGTGCCTTGCAAGATAAGTGGACGGGCCCTTCAAAGTGGTCGAGCGCAAAAGCCCCGTCACTTACCTCATCGACATGGGGACCTCCCGGAACCCCCTTCGGGTCCTCCACACCAACCGACTCAAACCACACTTTGTGCGCTCAGAACTCAGCCTCCTGATGGCTACGGACAGTGGGGCAGAGGAAGACTCCGAACCCCTCCCGGATCTTCTGAAGACTCAGGAGAATGACGGCTCCGTGGACGGGGTCCGGCTCTCTGACGCCCTCACTTCGGAGCAACGCCAGGACTGCCGGAACCTCCTGCTGCAGTTCGCTGCCCTGTTCTCCCTCACCCCCGGGGTCACCCCTTGGTGTTTGCACGACGTAGACACCGGGGACAGTCCCCCTGTCCGACACCGGGCCTACCGCGTACCAGATCAGGTACGGGCCTGCATACAAGAGGAAGTGGCCAAGATGCTCACGATTGGGGTCATCGAGCCCTCGGACAGTCCCTGGGCCAGTCCGGTTGTATTGGTTCCCAAAGCCGCTGCCCCCGGCACCGCGTCTGCGTCGACTACCGGGGCTTGAACGCTGTCACCCGGACCGACGCTCATCCCATCCCCCGAGCAGACGAGCTGATCGACCGGCTGGGGGCCGCCCGCTACCTTAGTATCTTCGACCTAACAGCGGGCTACTGGCAGATCGGCCTCACACCCAGGGCTCAGGAACGGTCAGCCTTCTCTACCCCCGATGGCCACTATCAATTCAAGGTCATGCCCTTTGGCATGAAGAATGCCCCCGCCACGTTTCAACGCCTTGTGAACCAGGTCTTGGCAGGGCTCGAAGAGTTCAGCGCTGCCTACCTGGACGATATCGCTGTATACAGCCGCCACTGGTCCGACCACCTCCGTCACCTCCAAGAGGTCCTACAAGCCCTCCAGCGGGCCGGCCTCACCATTAAGGCCGGCAAGTGCCAAATTGGCCAAGGGTCTGTGACCTACCTTGGGCACCAAGTGGGGAGCGGGCTGGTGGCCCCCCTACAACTTAAGATTGCGGCCATCCAGTCCTGGCAGCCCCCCGTCACCCAGACCGAGGTCCGAGCCTTCTTGGGGCTCACCGGCTACTACCGGCGGTTCGTGAAGGACTACGGCAGCATCGTGGGGCCCCTCACGGGTCTCACGTCCAAGAACCAACCGAAGCGGATTAACTGGACTCCTGATTGTCAAGCGGCCTTCGAGAAGCTGAAGGCCGCCCTGTGCACCGCCCCTGTGCTCCAGGCCCCCGATTACAGTCGGGAATTTGTGGTGCAGACCGACGCCTCCGACCACGGCATCGGGCCGTCCTCTCTCAGTTGAACCCCGAAGGTCATGACCAGCCGGTGGCCTTCATCAGTCGACGTCTCCTGGCCCGAGAACAGCGTTGGAGCACCATCGAGAGGGAGGCATTTGCAGTAGTGTGGGCCCTCAAAAAGCTCCGACCCTATCTCTTCGGTACCCACTTCCGGGTACAAACCGACCATCGACCCCTGCAATGGCTGATGCAGATGCGGGGGGAGAACCCAAAACTCTTGCGCTGGTCCATTTCCCTGCAGGGAATGGACTTCACCGTGGAGCACCGACCAGGCCAAGACCACGCCAACGCGGATGGCCTGTCCCGCTTTTTCCGCCTCGACGAAGAGAGTCCCCAAGGAGATGGGTGACTCTCCCCGCCTTCAGCTGGGGGGGACGCATGTTGGACAGGCCACACAGAGGGCTTGCTCCCTCCCCGCACGACAGGGCCCGAGCTCCGGCCCACCAGGCATACCCCCGCGACAAGCACCTGTACCCCGTCTCCCGACGGATCTTCTGCCCTCGGACCACTACTCATCACGGGGTCCAGCCCCACCGGCTTCCCCGGCCGGGTCAAGCCTCCATCTTGGGCCCTGCACCACGCGGCCGCGTGGCCTCACCCCGACCCCAACCCCGGGCCTGGCCGGCCCCGACATCCCGGCACCACCATCCACCCAGGAGGTGAGCGGACCACTTGGCAGGTCAATGGGAGAATGAGGTGTCAAAGGCTCTCCCCCGCCAGGTGCCGATCGCCCCCAGCTCCCCCAGGCACTGGCTCCACCCCCTGCTGGGTGTCTGGACACCTTCATCCCGGACCCTCCGACCTCCAAGTGCGAGGGTCCGGACATCAAAGGGCACCAGCCCTATAACTGGGGCAGCTCCGGAGCAGGAAGGCAGTTGTATCCTGGAGTCGAGAGACACCGAGTGAACTCAGCCTTGACGGTCTACTGGCGCTGCCGTAGCCCGCTCTTGTGACCCATCGTTCTGCCTGCTGGCGCTGCCGCGGCCTTCTGCAATCTCCATCCTCACCGGGACCTGCTGGCGCTGCCGCGGACCGTACAACGACCATCTTCCTGGGACCTGCTGGCGCTGCCGCGGCCCGTTGTAACAACCATCTTCACCGGGACCTGCTGGCGCTGCCGCGGACCGTACATCGACCGTCTTCCTGGGACCTGCTGGCGCTGCCGCGGCCCGTTGTAACGACCATCATCACCGGGACCTGCTGGCGCTGCCGCGGCCCGTACCACCTAACCACCAAGCTCGAGGATTGTGAGCTCATCATCTCATCCGAACTACCTGACTGGTAAACAGACTGTCCCGCTACCCCCTTTCCTACCTTGCGAGACTCGAATCGAGGAGACCCCTGAGTCCAGACCTCCTTGTACCATTCAACCGTACCTTAAGAAGTGCTTATAAAGAACACTGAACCTTATCCGTGTGTGGTATCTGTCTGTGGGGGGGAAGTTACTTGTCTGTACGATCGCTGGAGACGGTTCTCCCCGGAGACCTCTCCTCCTGACCCCGGCCGACCCTCCCAGTCCGTCTACCTTTTCTAACAGGCATCGTCTTCCACACTGGTGAGGGCATCGGGGGGGGGGAAGCAACAGGCACCGCAGGGACATCAGGGCAAAGGGGCGGCGTCGTGGGTGCAGGGATGGAGGACTCCACCACAGGGGGTGGGTCAGTGCCAAAGGCGGAGGCCAGGATGGCACTACACACCTTTGCAAGGTCCGCCAGGGAGTCCCCTGCACCCGAAGGGACCTCAGGCCCCAAGGAGGGGGGGGGGTCAGAGGGATGGGTCGCAGCGCCACCGGGGGAGGGTGGAGACAGGGGGGGAGACTCAACCACCCTGACCGGGGACCTCCTTGACCGCTTGCGTGGTGGTGTAACTGTGGGGCTCAGGGACAGAGCGGCCATGAAGGAGTCCTTGGGGGAGATGTGGCCAGGAGAGCTGAGGGGAGGGGATTTGGAGGGAGTGGACTGGGTGGAATGCGGACTCCCACTATGGCTGCGTGTCACACGTTTGCCCCCCGACCCAGTGGGTGTGCCTACCTCACCCTGTGTGTGCGTGTCAGGAGGAGTGCGGTGGACCTTCCCTGCTGGTGTGGTGCCCGTGTCCGTTGATGTGGGTGCATGCCGACGTCTGGGTGTATGTGGGACAGGCATGGGAGTGGGAAGTGTGGATGGGGCAGGGGTAGGTGGGGGGAGGTCACGCTGCAGGAGACCCACTGCTGCAGTCAGTGTGGAGTCTATGGACCTCAGCAAGTTGCGTTGGTCAGCCTGCGATGAATGAATGCCCTCCAAGAAAGCCTCGATGTTGGTGAGGGTTTTGCCGTGGGCATGGAGGACATTAAGGATCGCAGCCTGACCAACCTGCAGTTGCCGCTGGATGTCCACAGACTCTGCATTGGCGGCAGCAGTGGAGACAGGGGCAGGGGGTGCGGTGCCTGGCAGGAAGGAGACATGCTGTGACCGGGCACGCTGGGAAGGGACACGAGCAAGTGGGATGCGGCTGGTGGAAACTGAGGGGGCGGTGCGAGGTGTTGTTCCGCTGTCAGCTGCTGGTGCAGCCTCCGCCCACTCGGAGACATCCTCCTCGGACCTGTCAGCTTCGTAGTCTGATGTGCCAGTCGACAGGTCCTCGGCCACACTCTCCTCCGCCTCTGTCCCACTCGATGTGCCAGACCCGATGTCACGGCTGGCACTGGTGCTCGGTCCCTCCGCCTGGTCTGTGTCCATGTCTCCCTCTGTGTCCCCCGACGATGCTGTGGGCAGGGTGGAGAGACAGAAATTAATCAGACACCTGTACACATCTGTCACATGAGTCCAATCTACATAGGTAACATTGCATGGCCTGAAAAGGGAGATCCCTAACATCTACTGAACAGGGTACCGATGTAGGGCATGAAACACACAGTTGGTTGAGCCACCATGCCACTGAAATACCATGGAGAGCATGAGACAATAGCTAAACACAGGAAACGGTTTCTGACATAGCACCCAGGCCCTGGGGACAATCCAGCACTGCATCTGCACCACACAGCGTTGGCGAAAATACCGATGACCAGGGACCATATCCATGAACTTGAGACACATGCTGCATAGGTAATGCTGAAAACATGCACAACATGACTCGGTCACTGCACATTGCGTGTGTGTCCAGACACATCACACACTGCCCAGACCCAGCAAGTGGAAATCAGGATTTAACACATAGGCATTGCCCGCCCCAACAAGACCCTACACGAGGCAAATTGTTGAGACACAGGTGGCACCAACATCTCATAGTCTGGGTGATACACACAGGGGCAGGCAAAAAGCAAGATTGGACGCCAAACAGCCAAGGTGCGCCTGTACAAATAATGAGGTACCAGTGCTCATCCTCAGATGAGTATAACAAGACACACAGGCACTGGCAACTGTGAGTATGAAGAAGGACAATCAGGTCAGGCTGCACAGTGGACACCTGTACAAAATAGCACGTCTATATACATGGTGACAGGGGACAATGGCACAGAGCACAACCTACGCTGTAGACACTGAGATTGGCCACGTTTATGATGACACATACACCACTGAGGAAAAGGTGCCCCAGGGGACAGTAGTGGGCACGCAACTACATGCTACTGAATGGTAATGACTGCAACACACGTCACCATCCCTGCACTATGTGTATCGCACACTCATGCACATCATGTCACAGGCCACTACATAGGACATGCGCGCTGTAAGGCATGACACATGAGAGACCAACTCCCATGTCTGGAGTCAGCATCAGTGCCAACTGACATGGAACCCACATGCAGTGAACTTGACAGTGCACAGGCAAGGTCCCACAACCTGTTACACACCACCCCCACACATGATGCTACAGTCATTGTTCTCGTGGACAAAGCGCCAGCCTACATTACCTTGTGAAGGAGTGACTACACACAGACCAGGGAACACATTGCAAGGAGGGGAAGGGTGGCAGGGGCACAGCGCTATACTGGGGCAAACAGGATCTGCACAGCACCTTTAAACCCTGCCAGTGAATTCATGCTACTGTGCCCTTACAAATGCCGGTGACACACAACAAACACACAAGTACCTACCCCCTTCCGGCTGCTGCATCGCCTGTAAGCGCCTCTCCAGGTCTGGAAAGACCACCGGCAGCACACGCCTGTGGAGGTGGCTCAGACGGCGGCGGCCGCGGTTCTTGTGGCTCTCAGGTGAGTCCCCCAGCAGGAGCCGTGCAATCCTCCGCGTCCAGCACCGGATATCCTGCCAGCGTTTCCCCCCGACAGTACATGGCATGTGTGTTACACCTGGACGCAATGGCAGAAGTCACAGTCACAACATAGGGACAGTCTGTGGCAGTGGACTATGCACTCACCTGATACCCTGGTCGCCCATACAGCATGGAGTACTGTGGGGAGATCACATCCAGCAGAGCCATGTTCTCCTCCAGGGTGAATGGCTGTGTCCTCTCCACAGCCCTTGACATGGTTCCAGGGAATCAGTAGCAGCAGCTGGGTCGACAAATGCAAAGATGTGCAGGCAAGTGCTCCCTCATGGGACCTGGCTGCCTTATATGTGCCCTTCTGCCCAGTCTCATGCACAGGAGTACAGAGTGATTGGTCACTCACATTTGCATCCTATGTTTCCACCAATCCCTTCAAACCTAGCAGTCTGTGGGTTCTCTATCGGTTTCATTCTCCTGCATGATGTCAGCCCCACAAACACATTGCAACAAAGTAGAAGAATTCCAACTGACTTCTGCTGTGCACCTTCCAGAACAATTTCAAAATTTGAACTTGGTCTCCATGACAACCAGCATGCATGTAGGCCTTAATACTTGTCCCCTATGTAATTTGGAGCATCACACACAGGTACGGTGCGTTTCGGGGCCCTAGGGCACCCCAAATGCATGGCAACGGCCCGTACATGCATGCCTACGTTCACTATCACTATGGGTCTGCACGCGTATGCGTACTCGTAGTGGTACGGGCCGTACACTCGCATGTACGCTCACTATCACTACGAGTACGCATACGCGTGCAGACCCATAGTGATAGTGAGCGTAGATGCGTGTGTACGGTCCGTACCACTACAAGTACGCATACGCGTGCAGACCCATAGTGATAGTGAGCGTACATGCGAGTGTACGGTCCGTACCACTACGGGTACGCATACGCGTGCAGACCCATAGTGATAGTGAGCGTACATGCGTGTGTACGGCCCTATCACTATGGGTCTGCACGTGTATGCGTACTCGTAGTGGTACGGGCCGTACACTCGCCTGTACGCTCACTATCACTACGAGTACGCATACGCGTGCAGACCCATAGTGATAGTGAGCGTAGATGCGTGTGTACGGTCCGTACCACTACGAGTACGCATACGCGTGCAGACCCATAGTGATAGTGAGCGTAGATGCGTGTGTACGGTCCGTACCACTACGAGTACGCATACGCGTGCAGACCCATAGTGATAGGGCCGTACACACGCATGTACGCTCACTATCACTATGGGTCTGCACGCGTATGCGTACCCGTAGTGGTACGGACCGTACACTCGCATGTACGCTCACTATCACTATGGGTCTGCACGCGTATGCGTACTCGTAGTGCTACGGACCGTACAAATGCCTGTACGCTCGCCATCACGATGGGTACACATACGGCAGCACTCCCACAGTGATTTGGGAACATGCACAGGCCCTCTCAGCAGCAGTACGGCGGTTTTTACACATCACTGTGGTGATAGGCGACACACAGGTAGGAATAGGGCGGACATATTTGTCCATGGATGGACATACTTGTCCAGGAATGGACATCAAGGCATCGTCTGTGCATTACTACATGTGTGGGGCACAGGTGTCACAGGCTGTGATGTGGAACATGCCTCCTGAGTGGAGAAGGCACCAGATGTATGATGAGATGTGTACAGGTGTACTGTGTGAGGGTGCAATGTGTGCCAGGCATGCCCTTGACTCCTTTGACATGTGTGCATGTGGGACTGCGCACTTGGGGTGAGCGTCACTGGCATGGCACGGACACCAACACATGGAAGTGTCCCATGATGCCCGGTACAGGGGTCATGACACATGACTTGTCACTACCCACAGTGCACAATGTGACTATGTCATATATGTGTCTGGGATTTACATCAGGTTGATGTTGTAGCACCCTCAAAAGCTGCAGCCGTTGCAGCAACCAACATGTGGCTGTGTGTAGATTGTCATTGCACACTGTTCCGCACACCATGCCACATGTGTTATCGGATGTGAGGTGCACATGTATGCATGGGACACGGAGTAGCGTGACAAGGCCATGTCAGCATCCTCACAAGGAATGTGTGGTGAGTCATGACATGTGCACCTTCATGGCAAGGTGTGTGGGCTGGACTAGTGTAATGTCATGTGACCTGTGGCTCCAGTGTTCCGCTACCAGTCTCTGCAATCGGCATCCCACTTCTGCTGATGTGTGGGTGTATGTCACTCCTGTCTTGCGGCGGGCTGTGCACTTGCACTGGGACACAGCTATTTCCATGGCGTGGCATGGGGAGGTTCTCAATCTCCGTGTTTAGCTGGGTCTTGGAAGGAGTGTCACCTTGCATCCATACGTGTCCTGGGCATGTAGCACATACCTGACTCCCTATGTAGCATGTGTGTATTGCCAGATTTACATGTGCTCAGTAGACATGAGTTGTTCTCGTAGTGCACTCACTCTTCCTTGTCACTTCCAAATTACTGCAGAGCGCCGCCTCTTGCCCGAAGAATTCCAGACTTGGCTACCATGCAAGAGAATGACAGGATCCGGCTCTACCGCTTCACCCAACCGTTGATTCTGGAGCTGACGGCGAGACTGGCACCACACCTGCAACCGCAGCACAGGTATCCTACGGCACTGACACCCCAGCTGAAGGTAATGGCTGCCCTACATTTTCTTGCCACGGGTACCTTCCAAAATACCATAGCTCATGTTGGTGGCATGTCCCAGAGCATGTTCAGCGGTGTGCTGCATGATTTCTTGGAGGCCATGTTGATTCACCTGGATGACTTCATCAAGTTCCCAACCCCTGAACAGATGACTGAGGTCAAGCGTGGATTCTATGCCCTGGGAGGGATGCCCCATGTCATTGGGTCCATAGATGGGACACATGTAGGTTTGGTACCACCACATGCACGGGAGGTGGCGTACCGCAATCGGAAGCACTACCACTCCATCAATGCCCTTGTGGTGTGTCTGTCCAATATGGTGATTTCACATGTCTGTGCTCGTTTCCCAGGGTCAGCACACGATGCCTACATCATGAGGCGTAGCGGGATGCCTGATATGATGATGCAGCTGCGCAACGAACGGGCATGTGTTGTTGGTGGGTACAGTCTGTCTGTCCTGTATTCTGTATAGCCGACCAGCACGACCGCTTCACCAGTTCTAACGATGTCCATGTGCTTCCCATGTAGGGGACGCTGGCTATCCGAACATGCCTTGGCTGCTGACACCTCTCTGCAACCCCATCACGCCGGCCCAGCTCCGCTATAACACCGCCCATGGCCGGACAAGGCGAGTGATAGAGAGGACGTTTGGCATGCTGAAGAGCCGATTCCGGTGCCTCCACAAGACCGGCGGTGCACTCCCTTATGCCCCGGCGAAGGTCTGCAAGATCTTCATGGTCTGCTGCATGCTGCACAACATGGCAGTTGAAAGAGCTGTGCCACTCATCCTGAATCAACATGACGAGGACCATCCACCCGTGGAGGACGAAGGGCTTGGCAATGGGGCTAGTGATGTGGAGGATGTGGAGCCGCAAGAGGACATCCGGACTCGGCTCATACGCGACTTCTTTGCTTAGTGGTGAGTACCAGGGTCTGAGTGTGCACGCATTGGTCCCCGTGTGGCATGCGTTGTGATGTGTGTCTCCACCTGCATGTATGGCACGTGGGTCAGAGGTGTGTGTGGGTGTGTCACTGGAGTGATGGTGGCAGTGATGGTAGTATTTCCCCAGTCATAATTGTGACCTAGCATGTTGTCATCCATACATGTGTCGAGTAAATGCACATGCAAGTGGCTGTGCTTTTCGTGGCTGACTTCTCGTGTGTCTCTCTTCCCCAGGTACCTGCGCATGCCGTTTGCTGGTTGCATTGTTGTGGCACTGCTATTCCTCATGGACATGACATCGTGGGCTGACTCAGCGTTACAGGCACGGACACGTTTGGAAGTCTCCATGGGGTAAGGGATGCATCTGGGGTGTATTGGGTGTGGCAGTTGTTCACGATGTGTGCACACTGCCCCGGTCGGGGTTTGGTTCCTCTGCAGTCATGTGGCATCCCCATGGGACACGACATGCAGCTGGGTACACCTGAATAGATGGGCTGCCTGGTTGTCAGTCATCAGTGATGGGATAGTGGATTGTGATGATGGCATCAATGTGTGTGACACTGCCCTCGGACACATACGGTTGACATTGTCTTGACATGGCGTGGGACTTCCACATCAGCGGATCTATGGTGTATGTCAGGCTCTCCGTGTGCAGCTGTGGGTTTTAGCTGTTAGCCGACACTTGTGTGCCAGTTCCATGGCTATCACGCATTTGTGCTGCAGAAGGGGGGTGCCAGTGTTGGACCCACATGTTACTCCACATGATGTGTTCATGTGTACTTCAAGTTGCCTCTGCAATCCCAAAAACATGACTAATAAAGGTGTCCCTATGCCTCCAAGGTGCCTCTTCTCAGTCAATGCTGGTGTGTTGGCACGGTGCATCCTGCATGTCTGGCATGGTATTCCCTGATTGTGGCTATGTGTCAATGTGTCGAGTGGCAAGATGCAAGCTGTGTGTGTGTGCTGAGACTGTGTATTGGGCATGATGTCCATGACTGTGTGGGTATTGTGACATGTGCCATCCCCATGCATCCAACGTTGTCCATGACCCCATTCTCTGCATCCACCGGACTCAAGCTTGCAGGACATGGTTCTGCCACCTGTCTACACATACCTGGGTGCCCCCCAGGACACTGGCCAGGATCCCTGACCTCTGCGCATGACTGTTGCTGTACTCAATGTGTCTGTCAGCACGGTTGTTCGGCCACCCCCTCAGCTGGTTCTGCCCATCACGGGTGTGTATGGTGCTCCATGTCTGTCTTGCCTAATAAACTGTGACCCATGTGTCCTGTGCCAGACTCAGGCCCCAGGGTGTGGATGGTTGAAGTGAACAGATGACTCAGGCATGTTTAGACTGTACAAGACACATGTTAGGTAATAATGCTACCAGCAGGCATCTACTCTTAATAGTGTGATTTATTATTGGGGGGGGGGGGGACAAAGTGAGGGGCTTTCCGGGATTAGGGAATCCAAAGTTCAGTAGGGGAGTTGGTGTCCTTGCCATTGGAAATCCTCAGAGTCCATGCCACAGTCTTTGTCAACATTGGTCAGCCAGTGACCAGCAGGGCCATGTGGCAGAGAATGTCTCTTGATGCTGTGATGCTGTTGCTCCAGTGGGCCAGGTGCCAGGCCAGGTGTCCTGGGAGATGGTGATGTAGCAGCCACCCTCACGGTCCTTTCCGTGGACGACCCGGCTTCCTGCGGGGAACCTCAGCAGCAGGCTGTGACGACGTCTGGGATGCTCCGTCGGATGTTTCCTCCTCCTCCTCCTGATCCCTCCCTGTGGGTGGTGATGTTCTCCGCCTTCTGGCACAGGGAGGGTCGGCCATGGTGTCGGCCATCCGACGGAGTGTAGCGTGAATCCCCTGGAACGCCGTCACTTGCTCAGCCTGTCTGTCCTCCATCCTCCGTTGGTGTACCTGTAGACAGGCTATTAGCTCCGCATGTTGCTGGGCCTGCTGGACCTTGATCCCCTCGAGGACGGACACAACCTGGGCCATGCCCGTGGTGTCCTGCCGGTATGAGTCCAGGATGTTACGGACATGGGAAAATACCGGATCCCCAGCCAACTGGTCAGGCTCGCGCCTCCGCCGTCCTCCACTCCCACCACCCCTGCCCACTTGCGTCTGGCCTGCACTTGTGGGCACATCGGGTCTCCGGGATCCCTGAGGGGTGGCATTGGCGTTATCGCCTGCCTCCTCCTGGGTGCCCGGGACACCGTGTCCCTCCTGGCGAGCCTGGCTGCATTGTGGTGTTGGGGCAGGGATCCTGGGTGTCTCCTGGGATGTGGTAGGAGTGGGGGTGGTGGTTGGCACGGTTGTACCTGACGCAGGTGCTGCAGGTGGTTGGACACCAGAGGGGCCAGGTCGGTCGGGGTCGTCCGCAGAGTGGTGAGAGTGGTCGCTGCCGGTGGGATCGGTCTCCTGCAGATCCGGGTCCTGTGAGTGTTCCCCCCCAGTGTTGGGGGGTGCAGCACGACGTTGACCTGTGTGTGAGAGAGAAAATGTACATTTTGGTCCATGCAACATCCATGTTTCATCCGTTTCAAAGTTGGCACATTTCCTCTTGGAATTAGGATCTGTCTTGCATTCCACTCACAGTGCACTTGTGCATGGGTGTGTCCCTTGGGCACCAATTTGGCCCCTTTAACTATGTGTGGCACAGTCTTACTTGCTGCGTCAAGTGTGACTGCAGTCAGCAGTGGAGTGTGCAGGTGTGGCGAGCCATGCATTTGCGCCTTCCTTGTAGCACTGTACATGTGCACTTGGAGTGGATCCACACACTTATATGATGCAGGTGGCTGTCCTTGTGCTCGTGTACAGGTTGTGACATGGCCCTGCGTTTTGCCATGAAGAAGAGGGGGGGTTCTGGCACTGGCCACCCTTGTCTACATGCACGCAGTCCACCTGCTGACGAGCAGACATTCCCACACACCAAAGGACTGATTTGCTCTCCCTGTGTCTCCCTCCTTCTCTGTCCCCCTCTCCCTCCCTCTCTGTCCCCCTCTCCCTCCCTCTCTGTCCCCCTCTCCCTCCCTCTCTGTCCCCCTCTCCCTCCCTCTGTGTGTCAGCCTCCTCCCTCTGTCCGTCTTCCTGTGTCTCCCTCCCTCTCTGTCCCCCTCTCCCTCCCTCTCTGTCCCCCTCTCCCTCCCTCTGTGTGTCAGCCTCCTCCCTCCCTCCGTGTGTCAGCCTCCTCCCTCTGTCCGTCTCCCTCCCTCTCAGTCCCCCTCTCCCTCCCTCTGTGTCCCCCTCTCCCTCCCTCCGTGTGTCACCCTCTGTCACCTTGGCCCAGCTTCCTGGGCACACACTGTTAGCAGATCTTTGAGTGGCCCTTGGCCTGTTGATGTGAGTTTGTTTCTGATCTCCAGGCACCCATTTTGTCTGCTGTGTGTCTGTGCGCTGCTGCTGTGGTGGTGTGTGCTGCCACTCTTTCACAATGTTGGCTGTTCATTAGCTGCTGTCATGTGCAAAACAGTGCCTTCACCCCCATGTGTTGATGCAAGGCGTCCGCCATTTGCTGGCAAGTCATTCCTGTGTTGGGACACAGTGTTTGTCTGGCTGTGACCTAGGCCATATGGGCAGAGGGCATTGTTGTCTGCTTTGGAGTCGCACTATGTGATTTTTGGTGCCCAGCCTCCCGCCATCCGGGTTACCGTGTCATGTGTTGTTGTCTTCTGTGGCCTGTGACTTGACATTGTCCAGCTGGGTGCATGGGGCATGGTGGCAGCAGTGGCATGTGCCTGCTCATGGAGTGTGGTTGAGTCATGCGATGGCTTGTGGTGGTTGCGTGCCTGTTAGTAATTTTGGTTGTGGTTGCAGTTCCCCCCATGTGAGGTGCGTTGTTTGTGTACTCACCCGGGTCTCGGAGTCCTTCTACTCCTTCAACTGCCTCCACCGGCAGTATGGCCATCACCCTCTCCTCCCAGGGATGGTACTGTACGGCTCTGCGGGAGGGCCCTCCTCCGGTGGCGTTGGCCTGGTCGTGTTCCTCCTGCCTCTTGGCTCTGACCCTCCTCCGCAGATCGTACCACCTGTTCTGGCAATCCTGCTTGGTCCTCCTGGTGTCCGCAACGGCATTCACAGCATCGACGATGGTCTGCCACATGGCTGTTTTGGCTGCCTGGCTGGTGCTTCTGACCAATGTTCCAAAGATCTGTGGCTCGACTCTGAGGATTTGATCAACAAGGACCTCCAACTCTCGGTGACTGAACTTTGGATTCTTGGTAGTGGGCATGGTGAGGGGTGTGGGTGGGGATGGTGTGGGTGTGGGGGGTGTGTGGATGTTGGGGGGGGTGTGGATGGTTGTGTGTGTGTGTGAATGTGATGAGAGGGTGTTTGTGAGGGTGGTCGTGTGAAGGTGTGCAAGTGTAAGGTGTGGTGTAGCTTGTAGTCTGGTTCTGTGGTGTCTGGCAGCAGTGAGTCTGTTGCAAAGGCTCATGGTTTGTGTGTGTGGGCCCTTTTTATTGGTCCATGTGTGGGTGTGGCAGTGTTTGAATTTTGGGTGGGTGTGTTATAAGGAGTGGTGGTGTATTGGGCCTCTGTTTGTTTTTGGCAGTTGCAGGTCAGTGATTGTGTTATTTTAGTGGTTGTTGGCCATGTTTAGTGGCTGTGTGCCTTTCGAATGGTGTATTCTTGTGTTGTTTTGTTTTGTCCTGGTTGTGTACGTGCATTTTGAGCGTGTGTACGGTGTGTACATGGGCCATTTGGTTGTACGATTATGTCCTTGTGTGTGGCTTTGTACGACTCGTACATGCGGTTGTGATGTTGGGGCATGGGGTGCGCTCCGTACTTAGGAGGTTGTGTTGGGGGTGCGCCAGGAACTACTGGGGTGTACATGGACGGTGGTACGACACGTACAGGGGTGGGGGGGTGTACATTGACGGTGGTACAACACGTACAGGGGTGGGGGGGTGTACATTGACGGTGGTACGACACGTACTGGGGTGGGGGTGGGGCTCGAACGTACTGGGGTGTAGGTACACGGGGGGTACGACACGTACTGGGGTGGGGGTGTGACTGGAACGTACTGGGGTGGACATTGACGTTGGTACGACACGTACTGGGGTGGGGGTACGACTGGAACGTACTGGGGTGTAGGTTCACGGTGGTACGACACGTACTGGGGTGGGGGTACGACTGGAACGTACAGGGGTGTAGGTACACGGGGGGTATGACACGTACTGGGGTGGGGGTGGGGCTCGAACGTACTGGGGTGTACATAGACGGTGGTACGACACGTACAGGGGTGGGGGGGTGTACATTGACGGTGGTACGACACGTACTGGGGTGGGGGGGTGTACATTGACGGTGGTACGACACGTACTGGGGTGGGGGTACGACTGGAACGTACTGGGGTGTAGGTACACGGGGGGTATGACACGTACTGGGGTGGGGGTGGGGCTCGAACGTACTGGGGTGTAGGTACACGGGGGGTACGACACGTACTGGGGTGGGGGTGCGACTGGAACGTACTGGGGTGTACATTGACGTTGGTACGACACGTACTGGGGTGGGGGTACGACTGGAACGTACTGGGGTGTAGGTTCACGGTGGTACGACACGTACTGGGGTGGGGGTACGACTGGAACGTACTGGGGTGTAGGTACACGGGGGGTATGACACGTACTGGGGTGGGGGTGGGGCTCGAACGTACTGGGGTGTACATAGACGGTGGTACGACACGTACAGGGGTGGGGGGGTGTACATTGACGGTGGTACGACACGTACAGGGGTGGGGGGGTGTACATTGACGGTGGTACGACACGTACTGGGGTGGGGGTACGACTGGAACGTACTGGGGTGTAGGTACACGGGGGGTATGACACGTACTGGGGTGGGGGTAGGACTCGAACGTACTGGGGTGTAGGTTCACGGTGGTACGACACGTCCAGGGGTGGGGGTACGACTGGAACGTACTGGGGTGTAGGTACACGGGGGGTATAACACGTACTGGGGTGGGGGTGGGGCTCGAACGTACTGGGGTGTAGGTTCACGGTGGTACGACACGTACTGGGGTGGGGGTACGACTGGAACGTACTGGGGTGTACATAGACAGTGGTACGACACGTACAGGGGTGGGGGGGTGTACATTGATGGTGGTACGACACGTACTGGGGTGGGGGTACGACTGGAACGTACTGGGGTGTACCTAGACGGGTGGGGGTATACATATACGGGGGGTACGTGTCGGACGTACGGGGGCTGGGGGGAGTGTTGGGCGCGTATGCGGGCACATGTCTCCATGGTTGCTATAGGTGTTCGGTGCGGACGGTGTTTTTTCCATACGGTTGTACGCTCGGACGCATGGGATGGATCGTGATTCCTCGGTCGGACTTGGCTTTTCACGTTTGTAAGGTAAATCGTCCGAGGACGTGTCGGACACATTTTCCGACCCGAGGACGTGTGGGGAATGATTCCCAGTGCGGTTCGTATGGACTTTTTACCATGCGAATCGTGATTGCCAGTTCGTACGGCACTTGTACGATTCGTACGGTAAAAAGACCCGATACGAGTCGTACGGGGACATTTTTTACCGGATCGTGATCGGCACCTAAGTGAGGATTGGCATTGTGTGCAGGATCGAAAGGTACATTTGAAATAGAACAGAATTAAACATACAGATTAGGGGTGTTATTGTTTTAATTTTGGGTTTGACATACTAAAAACAGTCATGCCTTTCCCATGGTTTACATGTACCATACTGTCTGCCACATGCAAACATAATTGATGGACAGACTGCAGAACAATGTCATATATTTAACGGTGAGCAGTCTATATATCGACTTTTTAATATCAAGGGACATAAATATCGAGTCAAAAATATCGAATGTACAAAATATCGAAATAGATAATATCGATGTGAAAAATATCGTTTTTTTTTTTTACTTATATGTCGATGTAAGTAATATCGTTAGTAATAATATCGACATGTGAAAATATCGTTATTGTGTGTTTAGTAAATATTTTGAAGTTGTTTGTATAAATAGTTAAAATGTATATAATATGAGAAATATTTATATTGTTTTAGGGGCGGGATGTTGGGTTATAGGGGATAAGGGTGGGGAGCGTTTTAAAAAAGTTAATTTATTTTTTTAATATATTGTAAAATTTAATTAGTAAATTTTATTTAAAATTTGAAATGTATATTTAATTTTAGGAGCGGGATGTTGGTTTATAGGGGATAAGGGTGGGAAGTGTTTTAAAAATGTTTATATATTGTTTAATTTTTAAAAAAAATTATTTAGAAATTGTAAATTAAATTTAGAATTTTACAAATAATTTTAGGAGCGGGATGTTGGTTTATAGGGGATAAGGATGGGAAGTGTTTTAAAATGTTTATATATTTTTTAATTTTAAAAAAAAAATATTTAGAAATTGTAAATTAAATTTAGAATTTTACAAATAATTTTAGGAGCGGGATGTTGGTTTATAGAGGATAAGGGTGGGAAGTGTTTTAAAAATGTTTATATATTTGTTAATTTAAAAAAAAATGTATTTAGAAATTGTAAATTAAATTTAGAATTTTACAAATAATTTTAGGAGCGGGATGTTGGTTTATAGGGGATAAGGGTGGGAAGTGTTTTAAAAATGTTTATATATTGTTTAATTTTTTTAAAAATTTATTTAGAAATTGTAAATTAAATTTAGAATTTTACAAATATTTTTAGGAGCGGGAGGTTGGTTTATAGGGGATAAGGGTGGGAAGTGTTTTAAAAATGTTTATATATTTGTTAATTTTTTATAAAAATTATTTAGAAATTGTAAATTAAATTTAGAATTTTACAAATACCAGAATTAAATATAGATTTGAGTCAGAATAGTGAATTAATTAAGTTCAGTGTCCAGCACTTATCTTAATTAAATATAGACTGGAGTGGGAATAGTAAATTAATTAAGTTCATTGTCCAGCACCTACTGTAATTTAATATAGTTTGGAGTGAGAATAGTAAATTAATTAAGTTCAGTGTCCAGCACTTATCTTAATTAAATATAGACTGGAGTGGGAATAGTAAATTACTTCAGTTCAGTGTCCAGCACATACTATAATTAAATATAGGTTGGAGTGAGAATAGGAAATTAATTAAGTTCGGTGTCCAGCACTTATATTAATTTAATATAGACTGGAGTGGGAATAGTAAAATAATTTAGTTCAGTGTCCAGCACCTACCCTAATTTAATATAGGTTGGAGTGAGAATAGTAAATTAATTAAGTTCAGTGTCCAGCAGTTATCTTAATTAAATATAGACTGGAGTGGGAATAGTAAATTAATTAAGTTCAGTGTCCAGCACCTACTCTAATTTAATATAGGTTGGAGTGAGAATAGTAAATTAATTATGTTCAGTGTCCAGCACTTATCTTAATTAAATATAGACTAGAGTGGGAATAGTAAATTAATTAAGTTCAGTGTCCAGCACTTATCTTAATTAAATATAGACTGGAGTGGGAATAGTTAATTAATTAAGTTCAGTGTCCAGCGACTACTCTAATGTAATATAGGTTGGAGTGAGAATAGTAAATCAATTAAGTTTAGTGTCCAGCACTTATCTTAATTAAATATAGACTGAAGTGGAAATTATTAATTAATTCAGTTCAGTGTCCAGCATATACTCTATTAAATATAGGTTGTAGTGAGAATTGTAAATTTATTAAGTTCAGTGTCCAGCACTTATCTTAATTTAATTTAGACTGGAGTGGGAATAGTAAATTAATTAAGTTTAGTGTCCAGCAACTATTCTAATTAAATATAGGTTGGAGTGAGAATAGTAAATTAATTAAGTTCAGTGTCCAGCACTTATCTTAATTAAATATAGACTGGAGTGGGAATAGTAAATTAATTAAGTTCAGTGTCCAGCACATACTCTAATTAAATATAGGTTGGAGTGAGAATAGTAAAGTAATTAAGTTCAGTGTCCAGCACTTATCTTAATTAAATATAGACTGGAGTGGGAATAGTTAATTAAGTTCAGTGTCCAGCACCTACTCTAATTTAATATAGGTTGGAGTGAGAATAGTAAATTAATTAAGTTTAGTGTCCAGCACTTATCTTAATTAAATATAGACTGAAGTGGAAATTATTAATTAATTCAGTTCAGTGTCCAGCATATACTCTAAATAAATATAGGTTGGAGTGAGAATAGTAAATTTATTAAGTTCAGTGTCCAGCAGTTATCTTAATTTAATATAGACTGGGGTGAGAATAGTAAATTAATTAAGTTCAGTGCCCAGCAGCTACTCTAATTTAATATAGGTTGGAGTGATAATAGTAAATTAATTAAGTTCAGTGTCCAGCACTTATCTTAATTAAATATAGACTGGAGTGGGAATAGTAAATTAATTAAGTTCAGTGTCTAGCAGCTACTCTAATTTTATATAGGTTGGAGTGAGAATAGTAAATTTATTAAGTTAAGTGTCCAGCACCTACTCTAATTTAATATAGGTTGGAGTGAGAATAGTTAATTAATTATGTTCAGTGTCCTGCACTTATTTTAATTAAATATAGATTGGAGTGGGAATAGTAAATTAATTAAGTTCAGTGTCCAGCAACTACCCTAATTAAATATAGATTGGAGTGAGAATAGTAAATTAATTAAGTTCAGTGTCCAGCACTTATCTTAATTAAATATAGATTGGAGTGGGAATAGTAAATTAATTAAGTTCAGTGTCCAGCACATACTCTAATTAAATATAGGTTGGAGTGAGAATAGTAAATTAATTAAGTTCAGTGTCCAGCAGTTATCTTAATTAAATATAGACTGGAGTGGGAATAGTTAATTAATTAAGTTCAGTGTCCAGCACCTACTCTAATGTAATATAGGTTGGAGTGAGAATAGTAAATTAATTAAGTTCAGTGTCCAGCACTTATCTTAATTAAATATAGACTGGAGTGGGAATAGTAAATTAATTCAGTTCAGTGTCCAGCACATACTCTAATTAAATATAGGTTGGAGTGAGAATAGTACATTTATTAAGTTCAGTGTCCAGCACTTATCTTAATTTAATATAGACTGGAGTGGGAATAGTAAATTAATTAAGTTCAGTGTCCAGCAGCTACTCTAATTTAATATAGGTTGGAGTGAGAATAGTAAATTAATTAAGTTCAATGTCCAGCACTTATCTTAATTAAATATAGACTGGAGTGGGAATAGTAAATTAATTTAGTTCAGTGTCCAGCACCTACTCTAATTTAATATAGGTTGGAGTGAGAATAGTAAATTAATTAAGTTCAGTCTGTAGTGGGAGTAGTATGTTAATTGAGTTTGGTAAATAGCAAATATTAGAATTAAATATAGAGTTGAATAGGAACAGTTAAATTAATTTGTTTTAATTTACAACAAATCTGTAGATTTTAGTTTTGGTTGGATAAAAGATAGAAGTTATATCAGAATGCAAATTCCAAATTTTTTTATAAAATAGTAGAAAGGAAAATAAGATTTGTTTTATAGTTGTTGGAATGTATATTCATTAGAGAGAAAATATTGTTTATTATTACGCATATTCTAATAATTAAATCATTGAAATTAACATGTAATAAAATAATTAATATTTAACATTTTTATTATTGTTATAATTTTTTTATAATGGATATATATTTGTTTAATGTATATTTTGGACATGAATATATGAACACACAAAATAATTAAAAATACAAAAATCTGATTTTTATAGCTGTTTAATATTTCTAAAATTATATTGTGTACTCTCAATATTTTTAGACTTTATTTGAATTTATAAGAAATTGTATGTTTTGAAATATATGATAAATATATTTTAATTATTAATATTTATATTAGATAATTAATATTGAAATTGTTTACATTTTAGAATATGTATTTTTATTTTTAGTTTTGGTATGTTGTAGATACAATATATTAATTATATCATGTTCATCAATTTATTTTGGTAATATATACAGTTTTATTATTATATTAATAAATATATTTTATTTATTATATTTATTTTTATACGTTAAATAATTTTCACATAGATAACAAAAATAGGTATTCTTTTTGAGTATTTTATTCTAATGTTTTACTAATTTTTAAAGTAATGTTAAATAAATAGTTAGGGCATTTATTGGTATTTTTTTAGTTGTTATGTTTGTTTGGGTCTTTTATTTTGTAACTGCTCGCTGTTGTTTTGGGTTATTTTGGTCGAATCCAGGTCGCGGTCGGGAGCTGTTTCGCGTTTGAGAAGGTAAGAGTTATTTTCTTTATTATTAAATAGTTTTAAGTGTTTGTGGAAGTAGTAATGTTGTAATAAGTGTGTATGGATTGATGTTTTAGAAGTTAGGGTGTTAGTAATAGTTTGTATACGGTTTTATAATTTACGTTGTGTTCCGTGTTTGTGGCTTTGTTAGTGTTTTGTTATTCCGGTGTGTTAAAGTTTTATAGTGTTTGAATAATGTTTGTAGTGATGTTTTTAGGTGCCTTATGTGTGTTTGTGTGTGGGTGGGAATGTTTGTTTCTCTTTTGTAGGTTTTACGGAGAAGATATTTTCGTCGGTTTCAAACACCTTATTTTTTTTAAAGGAAGTGTGTATTAGTTGTGTTTACTAATCTTTATTTTACACTTCCTTTATTGTTTGGGTTTCCAGGAGCGGTTATTTACCTTTTTAATATTTTTCTGGATTTTTATGGTTAATGGATAGTCGTTTTTTTGCGTAGACGTTTTCGATAAACAGTTGTATTTTTACATTTTATTTGGATTTCTTTTTGATACCTATGGATTTTGAACTACCTGGATTTATTTGGAAGGAATGTTATTATCCCTTTGGAGCAACTACACAGGTAAGTTCATTTAAATATTTTAAATGTTGGTGGGCAAATCTTATATATTTAATATTGTTGTTGTGTACTTGGTTTGTTTAATTATGTAGTCTAAATATATGTCGGTATAAATTATTTATATATTTTAGACCACATAATTAAATATGTGATATAATAAAGTGGTTTATTTATGTTGTGATAGTTGTTTTAGTAGAATTCTGGGTTAATATTTAGGAAAGGGTTTAGAAGAGAGTTTGAGCTATTATATTTAAGTACTCAAGTCCTCTTGTGGATGGGTATAGCTGTACCTGTTGTTGTAGGTAATTATACATTTGAGTAGTTTGTCTAGATTGTTTTGGTTTTAATTGTACGACAGATTGTTGCATTCTTAATTCTTGGAAACTTTGTTCCTTTTGTATGGCAATTAGTAGTTTTTGTAGTGTTGGAGTTGTTCTTCCAGTAGAAGTTAGGAATGCATTATGCCAGCCCTCGACGGCGTTGTTAGTTTTGGCTTGTTGGTTGAGTGTACTTACATATACATTCCACCAAGGTATTTGGAACTTCGGCTGACGTCTATGGCCTGATCTGTGTAGTCTCCCCACCCAGGTATCCTCAAAATAATCTAATAGGGGAGATAACTTTACTTCATTTTGTTTGTAGAATGGACTTTCTAATAAAATATTGTAATGTTCTGCAACATCTGTGGTTGGTACATAAGCTAGGGCTGTTAGAAGTTTTATTTGATGTGCAAAACTTATGTTAGTGGCATATTCTACACTTAGTGAAGATTTTTGTAAATGTCTCCATATACATTGGTTTAGATGGAAGTAACATCCTTGGATAGCTGTATGGGGGTACAGTTTTAGAATGCAATTTATCATGGCTTGCTCAAAGTCTATGATAATTCTTTGAGGGTAAAAATCATTTGATTCTTGTTTTAGTTTTCCTAGCATTTCATTATATGTTGTGTTTTGTTTGTTAGGTAATAGTGCATAAATTAAAGGTATGGAAGTGTTGTGATATTGACCGTGTATTGTGTAAAGCTGGTAGAATGGTTTTGGGCATATTGTAAAGGTGCCATCCATCATCCATGTTTGGCATTGTTGGAGTTTAGTTATATTGTTTGCAGTAGCAAACATTATGATTCTTTTTTCTGTGCTTTTGTTATCAAAAAAAATAAAAGGTTCATTATTGTGGGTGATAGTTAATTCTGGTAGAATGATGATATCTTGAAAAGTTTTAGGGGATGGTATAGTTGTCGTGGTTGCTTTTTTGGTCCTAGCAATAGTTCTTTTTATAGAAGCAATTGATGGTAATTGGCCTCTTGCTTCTTTTAGGATTACACTTGTAGCAGTTTGTGAACCAGTGCTTAATTCTTTGATATTTTCGAGGGTTGATCTGACTTCTATTTCAGAGAGATTGGGTGGATGGTTATGCTCTCTTGTATATAGTACAGTTGTTTCTCTTGTTGTTGCTCGTCCGTAGCATTTGTACGAATAATATTTAGAACACTTCCAGTTCACTTTTCGGTCCGTCTGCTTTTCTTGGGTGTTTGTGTAACCCATGTAACACAATAGGAATTTTCCTTTCTGCGAAGTTATAAATTGGGCTTCTTCTGTCATCGTGATGTGTTAGTAATCTGGAAAAAATGTATATGAAAATATATGCAATAGTACTTTATATATTTCTATGAAAATAGGAAACAAACTACTTTGTTATATATACTTACCAAGTGTTTTTGGTTGTATTTGAATGAAGATGTTGTTTGTAGACAAAATGCTGTTTAGTTGATGTAGTCTCTGAAAGTTAAAGAACATATATTGTTTTGGTTGGTTTAGTTTTTTAAGTGGGGTGGTATTGCTGTTTGGTATAGCCTATATTTTTTTTGTTGAAACGTATTTTATTGTTTTACAAATCAACAACTCAACAAACATTCCCCCGCCTTCACCTGTCCCGGAAGTACCACACATTTATCATCAAGACCAATTATTCAGGAGAAGGAACAACCTTCCCACCCAGTTTTCTACCCCCCCCCCCCCTCCCCCACCACATGTCAATGTACCCCCGTCCCCTACCCCTCTTACTATGTGCCCCTCCTCCCTAATAAATAAGATGCAGGAGCCCAACCTCTCCCTAAGCAAACAGAGCCTTCCCTCATGCCCAGTGGTATAGACTATAGGTGTTAATTTATACAGGTTTTTTAAAACTTAAAAAAGAGAACATGGATTTGTTTAGAGGTTTAGGATGTTTTGGGGTTTGAGTAGGATTTAATTCATATTTTATAAAGTATTTTGATAGTATACTTACTTTTTAGTGAGTCTTTTCTGGCAATCTTCAATATTTTCTTTAGCTGTTTGGAGTAATATCTGTAGTGGAAACATAAAGAGATGGAATATATAGGTTAGTTATTTATTTGAGTAAAGATAAATTAGTGTTTTAGTTTAATTTGGCAGTTTAGTTAGAAAAGAATATTTACTTACATTTTTAGAATAGTAGTAGGAAGTAGGTTTCTTCTGTTTAGCAGAGTTTCTTCTTCGTTCAATGCTTTGGTTTAAGGCACAGTAGAAGACTTGTTTTAATTGGTTTATATAGTGGTTTTAAATTGTTTCTTGAATGTTATTGGTTGTTTTCTGTATGTGGCCTTTCTATTGGATGGTTTGAATTTTTTTTAGTTAATTGGTTTCCTTTTATGGAAAATGCTAAGTAAGAGTATATTTAGTTTTAAAGGAGGAGAGTTTTAAATAATTATATATAAAAAGATTGTTTATAATGTGTTGTAATTTTTTTTAAATGTGTTCGAAATGCGAATGTGATAATTATTTCAGTGTTTTTTTATTATGTTGTTAAATATTGAGATCGTTATAAATGTTATGTTTATGTTTAAGTAGAATCTCATTTGAAAAAGTATGTTTTCGGAAAATATTGTCTTTATGTTGTTTAAAGTATTGGTTTTATTAGTATTAGAATTGTCGATATATTTTAAAAAAACGATATTATTGATGTCTATATTTTGGTTATCGATATTTGTGACATGTGTCATATTTATTTACTTATGTCGATATTTAGTATTGCGATATTTATGTGTGCGATTTTTGTGTGATCGATATAATTGTATTACGATATTGTAGTGTCGATATTAGTGTAGTTTTTTAAATAAGTATACAATGTCGATATTTTTGATGTCGATAAATTTGATGCGATATTTGTGTAGTTCGATAATGTGTCTTTCGATAATATGTCAGAGATCCATATTTAACCCAGTACCGAGATCTGGGCCTAAATTTATTGTTCTTTTGCTCACAATGCCATTCCAGTTAGGACCCAGCCATATGCAAATCAGTCTTGACCCTGCGCCCAATGGGAACAGTCCAGCCTGAACTGCCAGGCCAGGTCCTACCTGGACTGGAAACAAGCATCCTAGGACCGGTTTCGGGGTTTTACCCCTCATCAGCCAGAATAGCTTGACTCCAGTGGCATGGAGAGCACAGGACCCATGTCTGGGCATATCCATCCCACTTGGGGTGACAAATGCAAAAAGAACAATTGATGGACGGAAAGCTGAACAATGTCAAACACTCACCCCCAGTCAGATATCTAGGCCTAAATCCATCATTATTTTTGCTCACCATGCCATTCCAGTTTGGCCTCAGCCATATGCAAATCAGTCTTGACATTGCTTGTGTTGTGGTTTAGGGAAGATCTGGCCTGGCAGTTTGGGCTAGACTGCTCCTATAAGGAGCAGGGTCATGGCTGAATTTTATGTGGCTTGCTCCCAACTGAAGTGGCATGGTGGGCAAAAATCTGTCACTATACCACACTATAGTCCACTGTACGTCAATCTACCACACTCTTCTCCACTCTACTCCACTCTACCTCACTCTACTCCACTCTACCACCCTCTTTACAACTCTCTCGATGACACTACACCACAATTTACTCTAGTCTACTCTATAACACACTACAACACTCTACTCCGTTACTCCACTCTATGCCACTTGACTCTATAACAAATTATGTCACTCTACTGTACCACACGCTACTGTACTCTGAATCACTCCACTCTACAACAGTGTACTCAATTCTATGCCACTCCACTCTACAAGAGTTTCCCACACTCTACTATATGCCACACCACTCCACTGTACGACACGCTACTCCACTCCACTCTGGAATATTAAAGCATAGATTTACACTGCTGAGGTTCTGTTTGAATGTAATCCCCCTGATGTTGGGATTCCCTGCGAGGAGGTTCAGGCATACTGAATTGATATGCTGCCCATGCGACAACAGTTCTCCACAGTCTGACCTCCAAATAGTTTTGTTTGGCTGGCTCTATAAGAAAGAAAGTGACAAACTTATCCTTCCAGTTTTAAGGTGTTACAAATTTAAGCACTGTCAAATTGCATTATATTTTTTAAAGAGCCTCCCTGACCCCTGCATCTGTTTTTTGATATCCACACTCTTATGGGCCTGTCTAAGGAGGAGATAATCTTGTGTCCCTAGATTTTGTAAGGTGCTAAGGGACTAATAAGTTCAATATATTGGTCTGTTTAATATTCCCTCAATTTAAACCTGGAGCAATATTTTAAAGGGGAAACATAACTGTTTTAAAGGTTTTAGGGATGTACTGCTTGTTTTTATCCTTCTCTGATTATTAATTGCACAACGCCTATGAATTACCAGAGCACTGTGCCACATATAGGGGACTAAGGCAAGTGCTATTTAAGAAGTATTATTCTGGAAACAAATTTGGGCCCAATACATTTTTAATGTTTCTGTATTTTTACACTTGTATTGTTTATGATCTGTATTTTTAAATGGATTAAAATAAAAGAAATTGATTGATTGACTTTACCGTATGACATTTTACACCACTCTACGCTCCTGTACGACACTCCACTCAATGACACTCCACTCTGCAACACACTGCTGTATTCCATACAAGTCCATTCTAAAACACTCTACTACACGGTATGCCACTGCACTCCACACTATGCCTGTAAACTCCACTGTACAATACTTTGCTCCACTCAACACAATGCTACACCACTCTATTCTAATCCACTCCCTGCCACTCTACTCTGAAACGTAAGACTCCACTTTATTATCATTCACTCTACTCCAAGGGTGGGATGAACTAGCGGAATTTCACTCTGTGGAATTTTGTCAATGGACAGAAGACATGCACGGTGTGCTGCTTGCGCTGCAATTTAGCACTGGTAGCGCATTCTGCACTGAAAAAATCCTTGTGAACTGCATTATGCTAGTGTTCTAACCCAATACAAAATGTATGTTGACTTGGCTATCCCGAATTGGCAATGTTAGAATAGAAAAACTGGCTTATGCAGTATGTTAGCAGTTGCGGTGCCATTTTATATGCCGGCGCCATTTTGGGTTGTAATGAAATTTATCCTTTGTCATTTCTGAGAAGAGGCCTCAGTTAGGTTTCATTTCCCTGAAGCCGGAATTCACTTTACTAATGAATACACTGTTCTTATTAACACATACCTATCCCTTTAGATAGAAGCCTTCTCTCACTTTTCTAGTTGCTGGCAATGGCCGAATGACATTGACTGTTAGAAAGTCTGTGCCCGGCCACAGAATTGAAACTGAATTTTTTGTACTTCACTGTTTTACTGTACTTACTTGGAAAATTACATTGTGGGCATGCCTTCGTTGGTTCCGTATGTACCCCAAAATCGCGTCTGGCTCCAAATTCGAGTTGGAGTCGAATTTGGAGCCAGACGCGGTTTTGGGGGCAGCTGCACATCGCGGCCACTGCCGTTTCTACCCGGAGACGGGATGCACAAATACGGAACACAGCTGATACTCAAGAGCTTTACTTCACTCAGACTTGCCCCCCCCCCGTCGCTTGAATGTATGACCTGGAATTATCGTCATACTTTAAACTCTCCTTATATTACAGGGTTCAGCCGTGAACAAGTCGCATGTACAATACTACTAGAGGCGACGAAAAACGTGTTGGCTTGGGAACCACTGTGAAGATTGTGAAACCATCTCTAAAAAAAGAATATTAAAATTGAAGAAACTCACAAGACAGAGACGAAGATTTACTTGTTTTACATGCTTATTTAGATATTTAAATTTTGGCGACTATATATCTGCGTGTGCTTGGGTACCCTCTATTCTTGTTTTTGTGTTGTTTTCACCACAACTGTTTGGGGAGGCTGGTGGTTCTCCCCTACCCTTTAGCACCGTTACCGATTTGGAACTCCACAGATACCGGGTGCACTCACCACAAGCGCCTATTTTCTATTACAAATACCACTGCACAACACGTAAACTCATTTCTTAATTGCAACTATAAAATCTATGTGCAAATTTTAGCAGTGAGGTTAGAGAGAGTAATCGGCTACCTGGTTCAAGATGACCAGAAGGGCTTCATCAGAGGCCGACAGCTTCACAAACTGACCCATGACCTGATCGGTGCAATTGATCTTGCAACCCAGTACAATCTCCCACTTTCTACCCTCACATTTGACACTGTGGAATCTTTCGACAGGGTAAGCTGGCCTTTTTTTATCACAAATGATCCACAAATTTGGTTCGGGAGACCAATTCACTAAAGCCATTAGTGCCATATACAAATGCCCACTGCTAGATTACTAATGAATGGATACCTCATCAAGTAGATCAAGATTGAACGGGGGACAAGACAGGGAAGCCCATTATCTCCATACTTTCCAATCTTTATATCAAACCTTTAGCATGTAAAATTGGAGCAAATGAGAACATCCTGCCATTTGTGTGGAGCGGTTGGGTGAAAAGGGTGGCATTATACGCTGATGACTTGAATGGTTCTTACACAAGATCTCCCTCGCTCTCTTTCAGTCATAGAGCAAATTTTAACAGACTTTGGGGAGGTCCCCGGTTACCTAGTCAATCAACAAAAAACCAAGATCATGTCTTGGAACACCCAAATCAATAACCCTCTCCAAAAGCAAGAGATAAGATATCTTGGAATACAAATGAAACAGGCTCTCGCTAAGATGGCCTTTTCCAATTTTGCTAACAAAATAAGAGAGACAAAGGAGTTACTAAGGTTCTGGGGGTCTCTCCCGATTTCAATGATGGGCTGCTCAAATTTGGTGAAAATATAAATTCTAGCAAAATGCACCTTAATTTTTAACACAATCCCATTATTCTTTGATTTAAAAGCAAAAAAAGTGTTACAGGGAGAAATCACAAGTTTCATTTGGTCCTGTAAGGGAGAGAGGATCGCCTGGAGGGAGCTGCAAAGATCAAAACTCGAGGGTGGTATTGCAGGCCCAGATTTCTGCCAATACTGCTGGGCTTTCCAGTTAAAAAACATAAGACCAGTTTTGTTTAATTCAGCCTACTTTCTCCTTTGGCAAAAACCTCTTATGTATTCTGGGTACACAATAAATTGGGATAAGTCTTCAATCTACATTCTCTCTGGGAGAAATGTTAGACTACCATTGAATCGTGGTGCCAAAACAACTATGGAGGACTTTCGCTATATAGGTATTTATGCGATGACGGACCTGGCGGCCTTCTATGAAAATAATTTGGCCCTGCGTCTACGCCGTCTACAAGCCGGTGTACAACACCGGCGGTCACTGCCCCTCACACTGTTGGGCAGGGCGGCTCTCTACAAGATGATGGCACTGCCCCGTTTTGTCTACGCATTACAAAATACGCTCTTCCCTGTTCTGTCTAAATACTTTCAGGCCATGGAGGCAGAGGTTAGGACCCTCCTGTGGGACGGTAGAAACCCCCTCACTAAGCTCACGAAGAGCTGGTACGATGGAGGGATTGCTCTTCCAGTGCTTCAGAGTGATTATTAGGCTTCACAACTAGCGGTCACTAACTACTGGGTACATTGGCTGGTCGATGAACCCTCTTATAGGATGGATAGATATAATATGACTAATGGCGTACCAGCGGGCACTGTATGGGGGGCGGAAGAATGCCCCAGTATACACTCCGACTGCAACTACGGTGGCATTGTGGTACGCTGCGACCAATGGGCTGGAAAAACAAAATTACCTTCGCCACCCCCCGCTGTGATTCGGATCATCTGGGGCTCTTGGCTCAGAGCTCTGGGTTTCGTAAGTGGGAACTTATCGGACTCTCCACAGTAAGGGATTTATGGGCAAAATGCAGGGGGATCCCTTTTAGCAAGCTACAACGTCGTCATGATCCACTCCCCGACATTGCCTTTTGAATGTATGGGAAGCGACTGATCTGACGGCTAAAGAATGACTCTGGGTCTCCCTTGGGAGTGTAGTTGTGAAACGCTATATTGCCAGGGCTTGAAAGGGAGACGTGATGCCCAACCTCTGTGACTGGGAAATGCATATGGACTGGTGTATGCAGACGGAGAGGGTGGTCTACAAAGGGAGAGGTCGTCCCCAGAAATGGACCAAGATTTGGGGTCACTGGAACAAAGCAGGGGGAATGTTATGTGAACCGTTTCCTGACCCCTCCGTACAAGACGACATAAATCCATGATAGCATTGGTCAGGAGATTGAAAATGTTGGTCTGTAATGTGCTGGAAATGTTGGACTCTAATGACAAATTAATGCTGGTTTTATTACTCATGCACTATGTCACTTTAATCAATGTTGTCGTATGTTTGGCTTTTTCTGTTGATAAAAAATATATATATTTTTAAACTATCTTATGGTGCAGATAGCTTCCTTTTTAAATGCAGTCACCCAAAATTCTTTAAAAAAGTAAAACTAAAGATTTTAAGAGCAACTAGTGAGGTTTGGTACCAGTCTAGAAGAATTCTGAGGATACCAGATTATAGTGTCAGTGCACCTATTTGGAACTCTCCTGGGACTCCATTATGCCTGCAGGATAAACTGGCATCACCACTATCCGAAGCAGGAATAAACAAATGGGGGAAACTTTTGAAGGGCAATAAAATTGTGCCTTGGGATACTTTGAATATGGCTACGAACTATCATCTATCTAAATGCACTTTTTAACAACTTTGTACTTGGGCACGTGGTTTAGGTAAAGACTACGAAGGTAATGAAGCATGTGAAAAAATCTATAGGAGCCCCTATTCTAACACAAGGAAGTTTCCAAATGGCACTGCCTGCTATTGAAGGGTGAGGACTTCGCTCTTGCACCACCAGAGGAGTCCTGGAGGAGTGACCTGCCGACGTCCGACTTAACACATCTATGTCAATTATCTATGCCCATGCTATGGTCAGTTGTCAAAGCTGCCCCCCCTCAGAAGAAACCATATTTTTACTGTTCACAGAGCATATTGGACCCCTAAAAGATTTACCAAGATGGGAGGTGGAGTATACAAACCCTGCCCAAAGTGCTCCGCAAGGGGTGCAGATGATGTTCATATGCTTTGGCAATGTCCACAGCTCCAGGTCTTTTGGCAAGATATTGGTTAGGTAATTTGGGAGATTTTGGGGAATGAAATTGACGTAAGCCTGTCTTTGTTTATCTTTGAGGTCTTGCCTGGTGGGGAGGTTCAAATGAAAATACTGAAGCGACATGCCCAATTGTTATTTGTTTTAATGTTACTGGAAAGATGGGAAATCTGTCTAAAATGGGGTTCCTCTGCACCCTGAAACATATTGGGATGGGTCAAATCCGTAAATAGAGTTAATCACTTAGATCGATCTGGCTCCTCCAAAAAATAGAGCAGCTATATGGGTGGATTGGGAGGGATCGGACACTAAAATCTAATTAACCTCAAAGGTTTTTATCATCTATGGTCCAATGATTAAGAAATAAGTAAAGTCCTGGCTGCAAGGAGGTGGCACCCCTGATTGTTAAAACTCCTCTGCTTGCCAGATCTTTAAGAGGTTTGGTTCCCACACCTCGGAGTCGGAGTCAGCTGGGGGTTCCCCTCCTTCTTGAGGGATCGATGCCTCCTCCCTCCTCCATCCGGTACTCGTTCAGAGCCTGCACCTCTCAATAAAGTTACTTATTTATGAATAAGGACAAAAAAAAAACAGAAGGGCCAGTCTCCTCCCTCAGAATGTGGCGAGACATGCAGCAATCAAAATTAATAAACATTTCATCAAAAAAATTAACAGACTCCAAAAGATATAAACATCGATGTGGGTAATTTCTCAGACTCATCAAGGGTGGGGAAAGAGTGTACTTCAGGCAAAGTCTGTGTAGATGAACTCTACATTCTGGACTAATACTAGTACCACTCCAGAATATCTGCTGTTAAAAAAAAAGAAACTCAAAAGAAAGAAAGTCATAATTATTTTATTATATGGTGTGCCCATAAATATAAATAAATCTAAATGTGCCAGTGTGCAAGTCACAAACAGATAATGAAAGAGACACAGCCATTGTGGCCTGCTGACTGAGTGGGGATGACAAAGAAACTAATTTTACCTTGCCTTTGGGATTGTTACTTTGTTAATTTCAAACCAGCAACTTTTGGTTCTTCTCTGATCAATCAGTTTATTTTGATTCAAATGCCATGATTCTTAGTTCATCGAAATCAAGGTGATAATTATCGCACCTCAAAAATAATGATGCCCCAAGTCATGTTATCGACCTGGGTGCCGATCACGATCCGGTAAAAACCGGGTACGAACCGTCGGACGGAGCATAATCTCCGTCCGACGCGTACCCGGTCGTCAATTTTTACAAACAAGGAATCACGATTCGCACGGGTACACCATTACCGTACGAATCGTAAAAAAGCCCGACCGAACAAAAAAACACCTACCAATGCGATCCGGGAAAGCGCCGACCTGACGTCGGGACGCTCGCAGCCAGCCATTCACGACCCAGGAATCACGATTCGCACCGACGTCACCCCGCACGGTGAATATTTTGCGGCAGCCAAAAACTGCCGGGAAATCAGGACGACGCGAACAAGGACCACCAGTACGCGACGGACAGACGACGACGCGAACAAGGAGGACCAGTACGTGACGGACACACAGGACGACGCCACCAAGGAGGACCCGTACGCGACAGGACGACGCGATCAAGGAGGACCCGTACGCGACAGGACGACGCGAGCAAGGAGTACCAGTACACGACGGACAGACATGGACCCGAACCTACGAGTCATCCCTGCCCTCATAGCAGTCCACCTCCTCTACAGGTTACGACGCAGACGCCGCAGAAGGTCAGAATAACTAAGGGAGGGGGAAAGTGGGGTGGGGTGGGGGTGGCAGGACCAGGGCAGGCCACAAAACAACCACATAAGTCACACACCACACATGGCCTGGACATACCTGACTCCCATGCCCTGGTCACCACGAGGGGGTGGGGGCGTGTCCTGATAAGCCAGCGACCGCCACAACGGAAGTCCGTCACCACGCGAACCGGCAACACAACCAGACAGGTACGTCCCGTACCCACGCCTGAAGAGCGTGGGTACGAGTCGGACCACGCCCACACACGTCACCCCAACAATGGCGGGACGGATCGCACCCACGTGGCAAAGGCCTGGGTACGGGCCGCACAAACATCACATAGCGTGGGGACGGATATGTATGGACCCTACCCCCACCCCGTATGCAAGGAGCGTACCCCCCACCCCAACAGTGAAAGTACGACCCGTACCCCCATCCGCGTATGCATGGAGCGCACCCCCCATGCCAACAGTGTAAGTACGACTCGAACCCTCACCCGCGTATGCAAGGAGCGTACCCCCCACCCCAACAGTAAAGTACGACCCGTACCCCCACCCGCGTATGCATGGAGCGCACACCCCATGCCAACAGTGTAAGTACGACTCGAACCCTCACCCGCGTATGCAAGGAGCGTACCCCCCAGCCCAACAGTGTAAGTACGACCCGTACCCCCACCCGCGTATGCATGGAGCGTACCCCCCACCCCAACAGTGTAAGTACGACTCGAACCCTCACCCGCGTATGCAAGGAGCGTACCCCCCAGCCCAACAGTGTAAGTACGACCCGTACCCCCACCCGCGTATGCATGGAGCGTACCCCCCATGCCAACAGTGTAAGTACAACCCGTACCCCCACCCGCGTATGCATGGAGCGTACCCCCCACCCCAACAGTGTAAGTACGACCCGTACCCCCACCCGCGTATGCAAGGAGCGTACCCCCCAGCCCAACAGTGTAAGTACGACCCGTACCCCCACCCACGTATGCATGGAGCGTACCCCCCAGCCCAACAGTGTAAGTACGACCCGTACCCCCACCCGCGTATGCAAGGAGCGTACCCCCCAGCCCAACAGTGTAAGTACGACCCGTACCCCCACCCGCGTATGCATGGAGCGTACCCCCAGCCCAACAGTGTAAGTACGACCCGTACCCCCACCCGCGTATGCAAGGAGCGTACCCCCCAGCCCAACAGTGTAAGTACGACCCGTACCCCCACCCGCGTATGCAAGGAGCGTACCCCCCACCCCAACAGTGTAAGTTCGACCCGTACCCTCACCCGCGTATGCATGGAGCGTACCCCCACCACACCAGTGTAAGTAGACTCGTACCCTCACCTCGAATGCATTGAGCGTACCCCCACCGTGTATGTTCCAAGCGTACATATCCTGAAATCGGAGGTGTGTGTGCAGAGTCCTCCCAGCAGTGCCCTGAGACAGGAGGGATGGGTGCCTATCACTCCCAGCAGTGCCCTGAGACAGGAGGGGTGGGTGCAGAGTCCTCCCAGCAGTGCCCTGAGACAGGAGGGGTGGGGGCCTATCACTCACAGCAGTGCCCTGAGACAGGAGGGGTGGGTGTGGAGTCCTCCCAGCAGTGCCCTGAGACAGGAGGGGTGGGTGTGGAGTCCTCCCAGCAGTGCCCTGAGACAGGAGGGGTGGGTGCAGAGTCCTCCCAGCAGTGCCCTGAGACAGGAGGGGTGGGGGCCTATCACTCACAGCAGTGCCCTGAGACAGGAGGGGTGGGTGCAGAGTCCTCCCAGCAGTGCCCTGAGACAGGAGGGGTGGGTGCAGAGTCCTCCCAGCAGTGCCCTGAGACAGGAGGGGTGGGTGCAGAGTCCTCCCAGCAGTGCCCTGAGACAGGAGGGGTGGGGGCCTATCACTCACAGCAGTGCCCTGAGACAGGAGGGGTGGGTGTGGAGTCCTCCCAGCAGTGCCCTGAGACAGGAGGGGTGGGTGTGGAGTCCTCCCAGCAGTGCCCTGAGACAGGAGGGATGGGTGCCTATCACTCCCAGCAGTGCCCTGAGACAGGAGGGGTGGGTGCAGCGTCCTCCCAGCAGTGCCCTGAGACAGGAGGGGTGGGTGCAGAGTCCTCCCAGCAGTGCCCTGAGACAGGAGGGGTGTGTGCAGAGTCCTCCCAGCAGTGCCCTGAGACAGGAGGGGTGGGGGCCTATCACTCACAGCAGTGCCCTGAGACAGGAGGGGTGGGCGTGGAGTCCTCCCAGCAGTGCCCTGAGACAGGAGGGGTGGGTGTGGAGTCCTCCCAGCAGTGCCCTGAGACAGGAGGGATGGGTGCCTATCACTCCCAGCAGTGCCCTGAGACAGGAGGGGTGGGGGCCTATCACTCACAGCAGTGCCCTGAGACAGGAGGGGTGGGTGCAGAGTCCTCCCAGCAGTGCCCTGAGACAGGAGGGGTGGGTGCAGAGTCCTCCCAGCAGTGCCCTGAGACAGGAGGGGTGGGTGCAGAGTCCTCCCAGCAGTGCCCTGAGACAGGAGGGGTGGGTGCAGAGTCCTCCCAGCAGTGCCCTGAGACAGGAGGGGTGGGTGCAGAGTCCTCCCAGCAGTGCCCTGAGACAGGAGGGATGGGTGCCTATCACTCCCAGCAGTGCCCTGAGAAAAGGAGGGGTGGGTGTGGAGTCCTCCCAGCAGTGCCCTGAGACAGGAGGGGTGGGTGCAGAGTCCTCCCAGCAGTGCCCTGAGACAGGAGGGATGGGTGCAGAGTCCTCCCAGCAGTGCCCTGAGACAGGAGGGGTGGGGGCCTATCACTCACAGCAGTGCCCTGAGACAGGAGGGGTGGGTGCAGAGTCCTCCCAGCAGTGCCCTGAGACAGGAGGGGTGGGTGCAGAGTCCTCCCAGCAGTGCCCTGAGACAGGAGGGGTGGGTGCAGAGTCCTCCCAGCAGTGCCCTGAGACAGGAGGGGTGGGGGCCTATCACTCACAGCAGTGCCCTGAGACAGGAGGGGTGGGTGTGGAGTCCTCCCAGCAGTGCCCTGAGACAGGAGGGGTGGGTGTGGAGTCCTCCCAGCAGTGCCCTGAGACAGGAGGGATGGGTGCCTATCACTCCCAGCAGTGCCCTGAGACAGGAGGGGTGGGTGCAGAGTCCTCCCAGCAGTGCCCTGAGACAGGAGGGGTGGGTGCAGAGTCCTCCCGGCAGTGCCCTGAGACAGGAGGGGTGTGTGCAGAGTCCTCCCAGCAGTGCCCTGAGACAGGAGGGGTGGGGGCCTATCACTCACAGCAGTGCCCTGAGACAGGAGGGGTGGGTGTGGAGTCCTCCCAGCAGTGCCCTGAGACAGGAGGGGTGGGTGTGGAGTCCTCCCAGCAGTGCCCTGAGACAGGAGGGATGGGTGCCTATCACTCCCAGCAGTGCCCTGAGACAGGAGGGGTGGGGGCCTATCACTCACAGCAGTGCCCTGAGACAGGAGGGGTGGGTGCAGAGTCCTCCCAGCAGTGCCCTGAGACAGGAGGGGTGGGTGCAGAGTCCTCCCAGCAGTGCCCTGAGACAGGAGGGGTGGGTGCAGAGTCCTCCCAGCAGTGCCCTGAGACAGGAGGGATGGGTGCCTATCACTCCCAGCAGTGCCCTGAGACAGGAGGGGTGGGTGTGGAGTCCTCCCAGCAGTGCCCTGAGACAGGAGGGGTGGGTGCAGAGTCCTCCCAGCAGTGCCCTGAGACAGGAGGGGTGGGTGCAGAGTCCTCCCAGCAGTGCCCTGAGACAGGAGGGGTGGGTGCAGAGTCCTCCCAGCAGTGCCCTGAGACAGGAGGGGTGTGTGCAGAGTCCTCCCAGCAGTGCCCTGAGACAGGAGGGGTGTAACACATGTCTGTGAGGCCAGAATTATCCACATGCATACTGGCTACAAGGGAACATGTCCCCATGAACTCATGTCAACAGACTCCACACACAAGTACAGTGATCACCAAGGATGCCACGATTGTTGCAGGTGGAGACATGGCCCTGCATGCATGGCCAAAGTAGAAGGGCTCCGTCACACACACAGCTCATGTAGACACAGCTCTGCGCTAAACATTGGGAACACCCTGCAGGGAAGAAAGCTGGGTACACAGAGGAAGGAATACACCCTGGGACAAGTGCACCATGCAGTAACTGCTAACATGAACAAAGAAAGTTAGCCAACACCTTGTGATGGCACACAGATCACAGGGTCCCACCAATGAGCAGTACACTACTACATATCCCACACACCCAAACCCTTACACACCACCCAAAACCATGTAGCAGCCCCACCAACACCAATACCAGCATAGCAGTAGTGTGATAATGAAAACAAAATTAAGCTTTATTCAGCATGAGCACAATGCCCGTGGATCGCAGGCAGTACAATCTTCACAAAGCCCATAGGGCAGTCAATGATTCTCAGCTGGATGGGGGACACAGTGGGATGCGTGTCCCCTACCTTGCCTGCACAGTCAAATGGCATCGTCTTCCACACTGGTGAGGGCATCAGGGGGGGGGAAGCAACAGGCACCGCAGGGACATCAGGGCAAAGGGGCGGCATTGTGGGTGCAGGGATGGAGGACTCCACCACAGGGGGTGGGTCAGTGTCAAAGGCGGAGGCCAGGATGGCACTACACACCTTTGCAAGGTCCGCCAGGGAGTCCCCTGCACCCGAAGGGACCTCAGGCCCCAAGGAGGGGGGGGGTCAGAGGGATGGGTCGCAGCGCCACCGGGGGAGGGTGGAGACAGGGGGGGAGACTCAACCACCCTGACCGGGGACCTCCTTGACCGCTTGCGTGGTGGTGTAACTGTGGGGCTCAGGGACAGAGTGGCCATGAAGGAGTCCTTGGGGGAGATGTGGCCAGGAGAGCTGAGGGGAGGGGATTTGGAGGGAGTGGACTGGGTGGAATGCGGACTCCCACTATGGCTGCGTGTCACACGTTTGCCCCCCGACCCAGTGGGTGTGCCTACCTCACCCTGTGTGTGCGTGTCAGGAGGAGTGCGGTGGACCTTCCCTGCTGGTGTGGTGCCCGTGTCCGTTGATGTGGGTGCATGCCGACGTCTGGGTGTACGTGGGACAGGCTTGGGAGTGGGAAGTGTGGATGGGGCAGGGGTAGGTGGGGGGAGGTCGCGCTGCAGGAGACCCACTGCTGCAGTCAGTGTGGAGTCTATGGACCTCAGCAAGTTGCGTTGGTCAGCCTGCGATGAATGAATGCCCTCCAAGAAAGCCTCGATGTTGGTGAGGGTTTTGCCGTGGGCATGGAGGACATTAAGGATCGCAGCCTGACCAACCTGCAGTTGCCGCTGGATGTCCACAGACTCTGCATTGGCGGCAGCAGTGGAGACAGGGGCAGGGGGTGCGGTGCCTGGCAGGAAGGAGACATGCTGTGACCGGGCACGCTGGGAAGGGACACGAGCAAGTGGGAGGCGGCTGGTGGAAACTGAGGGGGCGGTGCGAGGTGTTGTTCCGCTGTCAGCTGCTGGTGCAGCCTCCGCCCACTCAGAGACATCCTCCTCGAACCTGTCAGCTTCGTAGTCTGATGTGCCAGTCGACAGGTCCTCGGCCACACTCTCCTCCGCCTCTGTCCCACTCGATGTGCCAGACCCGATGTCACGGCTGGCACTGGTGCTCGGTCCCTCCGCCTGGTCTGTGTCCATGTCTCCCTCTGTGTCCCCCGACGATGCTGTGGGCAGGGTGGAGAGACAGAAATTAATCAGACACCTGTACACATCTGTCACATGAGTCCAATCTACATAGGTAACATTGCATGGCCTGAAAAGGAAGATCCCTAACATCTACTGAACAGGGTACCGATGTAGGGCATGAAACACACAGTTGGTTGAGCCACCATGCCACTGAAATACCATGGAGAGCATGAGACAATAGCAAATTACAGGAAACGGAGTCTGACATAGCACCCAGGCCCTGGGGACAATCCAGCACTGCATCTGCACCACACAGCGTTGGCGAAAATACCGATGACCAGGGAGCATATCCATTAACTTGAGACACATGCTGCATAGGTAATGCTGAAAACATGCACAACATGACTCGGTCACTGCACCTTGCATGTGTGTCCAGACACATCACACACTGCCCAGACCCAGCAAGTGGAAATCAGGAGTTAACACATAGGCATTGCCCGCCCCAACAAGACCCTACACGAGGCAAATTGTTGAGACACAGGTGGCACCAACATCTCATAGTCTGGGTGATACACACAGGGGCAGGCAAAAAGCAAGATTGGACGCCAAACAGCCAAGGTGCGCCTGTACAAATAATGAGGTACCAGTGCCCATCCTCAGATGAGTATAAAAAGACACACAGGCACTGGCAACTGTGAGTATGAAGAAGGACAATCAGGTCAGGCTGCACAGTGGACACCTGTACAAAATAGCACGTCTATATACATGGTGACAGGGGACAATGGCACAGAGCACAACCTACGCTGTGGACACTGAGATTGGCCATGTTTATGATGACACATACACCACTAAGGAAAAGGTGCCCCAGGGGACAGTAGTGGGCACGCAACTACATGCTACTGAATGGTAATGACTGCAACACACGTCACCATCCCTGCACTATGTGTATCGCACACTCATGCACATCATGTCACAGGCCACTACATAGGACATGCGCGCTGTAAGGCATGACACATGAGAGACCAACTCCCATGTCTGGAGTCAGCATCAGTGGCAACTGACATGGAACCCACATGCAGTGAACTTGACAGTGCACAGGCAAGGTCCCACAACCTGTTACACACCACCCCCACACATGATGCTAGAGTCATTGTTCTCGTGGACAAAGCGCCAGCCTACATTACCTTGTGAAGGAGTGACTACACACAGACCAGGGAACACATTGCAAGGAGGGGAAGGGTGGCAGGGGCACAGCGCTATACTGGGGCAAACAGGATCTGCACAGCACCTTTAAACCCTGGCAGTGAATTCATGCTACTGTGCCCTTACAAATGCCGGTGACACACAACAAACACACATGTACCTACCCCCTTCCGGCTGCTGCATCGCCTGTAAGCGCCTCTCCAGGTCTGGAAAGACCACCGGCAGCACACGCCTGTGGAGGTGGCTCAGACGGCGGCGGCCGCGGTTCTTGTGGCTCTCAGGTGAGTCCCCCAGCAGGAGCCGTGCAATCCTCCGCGTCCAGCACCGGATATCCTGCCAGCGTTTCCTCACCTGGGGCAGGCTCCGCCTCCGACCATCCACACCCCTCACGGCACTGACGGCGGTCAGCCAGATCTGCTCCTTGGCAGTGGCGCCTACCTGTGAGGAGGAACAAGTGACACCACATCAATACACCAGCCACATGTCACAGAGAGACATATGGGTACAAATTAGCTGGTAACAACAAGGCATGTCATGCAGCCAACGCATTGCACCTTTGTCATAGGGACATCATCCCCTGGTGAGGGCAAAAGCAGTACGTGCCACAGTGGGTACACAGGTGGAATGATGGCAATGTCACAATCAATGATCAAGGCTCACACTGTGCATCACACCCACCCCTCCTGTCTCAGGGCACTGCTGTGAGTGATAGGCCCCCACCCCTCCTGTCTCAGGGCACTGCTGGGAGGACTCTGCACACACCCCTCCTGTCTCAGGGCACTGCTGTGAGTGATAGGCCCCCACCCCTCCTGTCTCAGGGCACTGCTGTGAGTGATAGGCCCCCACCCCTCCTGTCTCAGGGCACTGCTGTGAGTGATAGGCCCCCACCCCTCCTGTCTCAGGGCACTGCTGGGAGGACTCTGCACACACCCCTCCTGTCTCAGGGCACTGCTGGGAGACATCAGGCACCCCCCCCCTGGGACCCCCCCGACAGTACATGGCATGTGTGTTACACCTGGACGCAATGGCAGAAGTCACAGTCACAACATAGGGACAGTCTGTGGCAGTGGCCTATGCACTCACCTGATACCCTGGTCGCCCATACAGCATGGAGTACTGTGGGAGGATCACATCCAGCAGAGCCATGTTCTCCTCCAGGGTGAATGGCTGTGTCCTCTCCACAGCCCTTGACATGGTTCCAGGGAATCAGTAGCAGCAGCTGGGTCGACGAATGCAAAGATGTGCAGGCAAGTGCTCCCTCATGGGACCTGGCTGCCTTATATGTGCCCTTCTGCCCAGTCTCATGCACAGGAGTACAGAGTGATTGGTCACTCACATTTGCATCCTATGTTTCCACCAATCCCTTCAAACCTAGCAGTCTGTGGGTTCTCTATCGGTTTCATTCTCCTGCATGATGTCAGCCCCACAAACACATTGCAACAAAGTAGAAGAATTCCAACTGACTTCTGCTGTGCACCTTCCAGAACAATTTTGAAATTTGAACTTGGTCTCCATGACAACCAGCATGCATGTAGGCCTTAATACTTGTCCCCTATGTAATTTGGAGCATCACACACAGGTACGGTGCGTTTCGGGGCCCTAGGGCACCCCAAATGCATGGCAACGGCCCGTACATGCATGCCTACGTTCACTATCACTATGGGTCTGCACGCGTATGCGTACTCGTAGTGGTACGGACCGTACACACGCATGTACGCTCACTATCACTATGGGTCTGCACGCGTATGCGTACCCGTAGTGGTACGGACCGTACACACGCATGTACGCTCACTATCACTATGGGTCTGCACGCGTACGCATACTCGTAGTGGTACGGACCGTACACACGCATGTACGCTCACTATCACTATGGGTCTGCACGCGTATGCATACTCGTAGTGGTACGGACCGTACACACGCATCTACGCTCACTATCACTATGGGTCTGCACGCGTATGCGTACCCGTAGTGGTACGGACCGTACACTCGCATCTACGCTCACTATCACTACGAGTACGCATACGCGTGCCGACCCATAGTGATAGTGAGTGTACATGCGAGTGTACGGTCCGTACCACTACGGGTACGCATACGCGTGCCGACCCATAGTGATAGTGAGCGTACATGCGAGTGTACGGTCCGTACCACTACGGGTACGCATACGCGTGCAGACCCATAGTGATAGTGAGCGTACATGCGAGTGTACGGTCCGTACCACTACGGGTACGCATACGCGTGCAGACCCATAGTGATAGTGAGCGTACATGCGAGTGTACGGTCCGTACCACTACGGGTACGCATACGCGTGCAGACCCATAGTGATAGTGAGCGTACATGCGAGTGTACGGTCCGTACCACTACGGGTACGCATACGCGTGCAGACCCATAGTGATAGTGAGCGTACATGCGTGTGTACGGCCCTATCACTATGGGTCTGCACGCGTATGCGAACTCGTAGTGCTACGGACCGTACAAATGCCTGTACCCTCGCCATCACGATGGGTACACATACGGCAGCACTCCCACAGTGATTTGGGAACATGCACAGGCCCTCTCAGCAGCAGTACGGCGGTTTTTACACATCACTGTGGTGATAGGCGACACACAGGTAGGAATAGGGCGGACATACTTGTCCATGGATGGACATACTTGTCCAGGAATGGACATCAAGGCATCGTCTGTGCATTACTACATGTGTGGGGCACAGGTGTCACAGGCTGTGATGTGGAACATGCCTCCTGAGTGGAGAAGGCACCAGATGTATGATGAGATGTGTACAGGTGTACTGTGTGAGGGTGCAATGTGTGCCAGGCATGCCCTTGACTCCTTTGACATGTGTGCATGTGGGACTGCGCACTTGGGGTGAGCGTCACTGGCATGGCACGGACACCAACACACGGAAGTGTCCCATGATGCCCGGTACAGGGGTCATGACACATGACTTGTCACTACCCACAGTGCACAATGTGACTATGTCATATATGTGTCCGGGATTTACATCAGGTTGATGTTGTAGAAACCTCAAAAGCTGCAGCCGTTGCAGCAACCAACATGTGGCTGTATGTAGATTGTCATTGCACACTGTTCTGCACACCATGCCACATGTGTTATCGGATGTGAGGTGCACATGTATGCGTGGGACACGGAGTAGCGTGACAAGGCCATGTCAGCATCCTCACAAGGAATGTGTGGTGAGTCATGACATGTGCACCTTCATGGCAAGGTGTGTGGGCTGGACTAGTGTAATGTCATGTGACCTGTGGCTCCAGTGTTCCGCTACCAGTCTCTGCAATCGGCATCCCACTTCTGCTGATGTGTGGGTGTATGTCACTCCTGTCTTGCGTCGGGCTGTGCACTTGCACTGGGACACAGCCATTTCCATGGCGTGGCATGGGGAGGTTCTCAATCACCGTGTGTAGCTGGGTCTTGGAAGGAGTGTCACCTTGCATCCATACGTGTCCTGGGCATGTAGCACATACCTGACTCCCTATGTAGCATGTGTGTATTGCCAGATTTACATGTGCTCAGTAGACATGAGTTGTTCTCGTAGTGCACTCACTCTTCGTTGTCACTTCCAAATTACTGCAGAGCGCCGCCTCTTGCCCGAAGAATTACAGACTTGGCTACCATGCAGGAGAATGACAGGATCCGGCTCTACCGCTTCACCCAACCGTTGATTCTGGAGCTGACGGCGAGACTGGCACCACACCTGCAACCGCAGCACAGGTATCCTACGGCACTGACACCCCAGCTGAAGGTAATGGCTGCCCTACATTTTCTTGCCACGGGTACCTTCCAAAATACCATAGCTCATGTTGGTGGCATGTCCCAGAGCATGTTCAGCGGTGTGCTGCATGATTTCTTGGAGGCCATGTTGATTCACCTGGATGACTTCATCAAGTTCCCAACCCCTGAACAGATGACTGAGGTCAAGCGTGGATTCTATGCCCTGGGAGGGATGCCCCATGTCATTGGGTCCATAGATGGGACACATGTAGGTTTGGTACCACCACACGCACGGGAGGTGGCGTACCGCAATCGGAAGCACTACCACTCCATCAATGCCCTTGTGGTGTGTCTGTCCAATATGGTGATTTCACATGTCTGTGCTCGTTTCCCAGGGTCAGCACACGATGCCTACATCATGAGGTGTAGCGGGATGCCTGATATGATGATGCAGCTGCGCAACGAACGGGCATGTGTTGTTGGTGGGTACAGTCTGTCTGTCCTGTATTCTGTATAGCCGACCAGCACGACCGCTTCACCAGTTCTAACGATGTCCATGTGCTTCCCATGTAGGGGACGCTGGCTATCCCAACATGCCTTGGCTGCTGACACCTCTCCGCAACCCCATCACGCCGGCCCAGCTCCGCTATAACACCGCCCATGGCCGGACAAGGCGAGTGATAGAGAGGACGTTTTTGCATGCTGAAGAGCCGATTCCGGTGCCTCCACAAGACCGGCGGTGCACTCCCTTATGCCCCGGCGAAGGTCTGCAAGATCTTCATGGTCTGCTGCATGCTGCACAACATGGCAGTTGAAAGAGCTGTGCCACTCATCCTGAATCAACATGACGAGGACCATCCACCCGTGGAGGACGAAGGGCTTGGCAATGGGGCTAGTGATGTGGAGGATGTGGAGCCGCAAGAGGACATCCGGACTCGGCTCATACGCGACTTCTTTGCTTAGTGGTGAGTACCAGGGTCTGAGTGTGCATGCATTGGTCCCCGTGTGGCATGCGTTGTGATGTGTGTCTCCACCTGCATGTATGGCACGTGGGTCAAAGGTGTGTGTGGGTGTGTCACTGGAGTGATGGTGGCAGTGATGGTAGTATTTCCCCAGTCATAATTGTGACCTAGCATGTTGTCATCCATACATGTGTCGAGTAAATGCACATGCAAGTGGCTGTGCTTTTTGTGGCTGACTTCTTGTGTGTCTCTCTTCCCCAGGTACCTGCGCATGCCGTTTGCTGGTTGCATTGTTGTGGCACTGCTATTCCTCATGGACATGACATCGTGGGCTGACTCAGCGTTACAGGCACGGACACGTTTGGAAGTCTCCATGGGGTAAGGGATGCATCTGGGGTGTATTGGGTGTGGCAGTTGTTCACGATGTGTGCACACTGCCCCGGTCGGGGTTTGGTTCCTCTGCAGTCATGTGGCATCCCCATGGGACACGACATGCAGCTGGGTACACCTGAATAGATGGGCTGCCTGGTTGTCAGTCATCAGTGATGGGATAGTGGATTGTGATGATGGCATCAATGTGTGTGACACTGCCCTCGGACACATACGGTTGACATTGTCTTGACATGGCGTGGGACTTCCACATCAGCGGATCTATGGTGTATGTCAGGCTCTCCGTGTGCAGCTGTGGGTTTTAGCTGTTAGCCGACACTTGTGTGCCAGTTCCATGGCTATCACGCATTTGTGCTGCAGAAGGGGGGTGCCAGTGTTGGACCCACATGTTACTCCACATGATGTGTTCATGTGTACTTCAAGTTGCCTCTGCAATCTCAAAAACATGACTAATAAAGGTGTCCCTATGCCTCCAAGGTGCCTCTTCTCAGTCAATGCTGGTGTGTTGGCACGGTGCATCCTGCATGTCTGGCATGGTATTCCCTGATTGTGGCTATGTGTCAATGTGTCGAGTGGCAAGATGCAAGCTGTGTGTGTGTGCTGAGACTGTGTATTGGGCATGATGTCCATGACTGTGTGGGTATTGTGACATGTGCCATCCCCATGCATCCAACGTTGTCCATGACCCCATTCTCTGCATCCACCGGACTCAAGCTTGCAGGACATGGTTCTGCCACCTGTCTACACATACCTGGGTGCCCCCCAGGACACTGGCCAGGATCCCTGACCTCTGCGCATGACTGTTGCTGTACTCAATGTGTCTGTCAGCACGGTTGTTCGGCCACCCCCTCAGCTGGTTGTGCCCATCACGGGTGTGTATGGTGCTCCATGTCTGTCTTGCCTAATAAACTGTGACCCATGTGTTCTGTGCCAGACTCAGGCCCCAGGGTGTGGTTGGTTGAAGTGAACAGATGACTCAGGCATGTTTAGACTGTACAAGACACATGTTAGGTAATAATGCTACCAGCAGGCATCTACTCTTAATAGTGTGATTTATTATTGGGGGGGGGGGACACAAAGTGAGGGGCTTTCCGGGATTAGGGAATCCAAAGTTCAGTAGGGGAGTTGGTGTCCTTGCCATTGGAAATCCTCAGAGTCCATGCCACAGTCTTTGTCAACATTGGTCAGCCAGTGACCAGCAGGGCCATGTGGCAGAGAATGTCTCTTGATGCTGTGATGCTGTTGCTCCAGTGGGCCAGGTGCCAGGCCAGGTGTCCTGGGAGATGGTGATGTAGCAGCCACCCTCACGGTCCTTTCCGTGGACGACCCGGCTTCCTGCGGGGAACCTCAACAGCAGGCCGTGACGACGTCTGGGATGCTCCGTCGGATGTTTCCTCCTCCTCCTCCTGATCCCTCCCTGTGGGTGGTGATGTTCTCCGCCTTCTGGCACAGGGAGGGTCGGCCATGGTGTCGGCCATCCGACGGAGTGTAGCGTGAATCCCCTGGAACGCCGTCACTTGCTCAGCCTGTCTGTCCTCCATCCTCCGTTGGTGTACCTGTAGACAGGCTATTAGCTCCGCATGTTGCTGGGCCTGCTGGACCTTGATCCCCTCAAGGACGGACACAACCTGGGCCATGCCCGTGGTGTCCTGCCGGTATGAGTCCAGGATGTTACGGACATGGGAAAATACCGGATCCCCAGCCAACTGGTCAGGCTCGCGCCTCCGCCGTCCTCCACTCCCACCACCCCTGCCCACTTGCGTCTGGCCTGCACTTGTGGGCACATCGGGTCTCCGGGACCCCTGAGGGGTGGCATTGGCGTTGTCGCCTGCCTCCTCCTGGGTGCCCGGGACACCGTGTCCCTCCTGGCGAGCCTGGCTGCATTGTGGTGTTGGGGCAGGGATCCTGGGTGTCTCCTGGGATGTGTCAGGAGTGGGGGTGGTGGTTGGCACAGTTGTACCTGACGCAGGTGCTGCAGGTGGTTGGACACCAGAGGGGCCAGGTCGGTCGGGGTTGTCCGCAGAGTGGTGAGAGTGGTCGCTGCCGGTGGGATCGGTCTCCTGCAGATCCGGGTCCTGTGAGTGTTCCCCCCCAGTGTTGGGGGGTGCAGCACGACGTTGACCTGTGTGTGAGAGAGAAAATGTTAATTTTGGTCCATGCAACATCCATGTTTCATCCGTTTCAAAGTTGGCACATTTCCTCTTGGAATTAGGATCTGTCTTGCATTCCACTCACAGTGCACTTGTGCATGGGTGTGTCCCTTGGGCACCAATTTGGCCCCTTTAACTATGTGTGGCACAGTCTTACTTGCTGCGTCAAGTGTGACTGCAGTCAGCAGTGGAGTGTGCAGGTGTGGCGAGCCATGCATTTGCGCCTTCCTTGTAGCACTGTACATGTGCACATGGAGTGGATCCACACACTTATATGATGCAGGTGGCTGTCCTTGTGCTCGTGTACAGGTTGTGACATGGCCCTGCGTTTTGCCATGATGAAGAGGGGGGGTTCTGGCACTGGCCACCCTTGTCTACATGCACGCAGTCGACCTGCTGACGAGCAGACATTCCCACACACCAAAGGACTGATTTGCTATCCCTGTGTCTCCCTCCTTCTCTGTCCCCCTCTCCCTCCCTCTCTGTCCCCCTCTCCCTCCCTCTCTGTCCCCCTCTCCCTCCCTCTCTGTCCCCCTCTCCCTCCCTCTGTGTGTCAGCCTCCTCCCTCTGTCCGTCTTCCTGTGTCTCCCTCCCTCTCTGTCCCCCTCTCCCTCCCTCTCTGTCCCCCTCTCCCTCCCTCTGTGTGTCAGCCTCCTCCCTCCCTCCGTGTGTCAGCCTCCTCCCTCTGTCCGTCTCCCTCCCTCTCAGTCCCCCTCTCCCTCCCTCTGTGTGTCACCCTCTGTCACCTTGGCCCAGCTTCCTGGGCACACACTGTTAGCAGATCTTTGAGTGGCCCTTGGCCTGTTGATGTGAGTTTGTTTCTGATCTCCAGGCACCCATTTTGTCTGCTGTGTGTCTGTGCGCTGCTGCTGTGGTGGTGTGTGCTGCCACTCTTTCACAATGTTGGCTGTTCATTAGCTGCTGTCATGTGCAAAACAGTGCCTTCACCCCCATGTGTTGATGCAAGGCGTCCGCCATTTGCTGGCAAGTCATTCCTGTGTTGGGACACAGTGTTTGTCTGGCTGTGACCTAGGCCATATGGGCAGAGGGCATTGTTGTCTGCTTTGGAGTCGCACTATGTGATTTTTGGTGCCCAGCCTCCCGCCATCCGGGTTACCGTGTCATGTGTTGTTGTCTTCTGTGGCCTGTGACTTGACATTGTCCAGCTGGGTGCATGGGGCATGGTGGCAGCAGTGGCATGTGCCTGCTCATGGAGTGTGGTTGAGTCATGCGATGGCTTGTGGTGGTTGCGTGCCTGTTAGTAATTTTGGTTGTGGTTGCAGTTCCCCCCATGTGAGGTGCGTTGTTTGTGTACTCACCCGGGTCTCGGAGTCCTTCTACTCCTTCAACTGCCTCCACCGGCAGTATGGCCATCACCCTCTCCTCCCAGGGATGGTACTGTACGGCTCTGCGGGAGGGCCCTCCTCCGGTGGCGTTGGCCTGGTCGTGTTCCTCCTGCCTCTTGGCTCTGACCCTCCTCCGCAGATCGTACCACCTGTTCTGGCAATCCTGCTTGGTCCTCCTGCTGTCCGCAACAGCATTCACAGCATCGACGATGGTCTGCCACATGGCTGTTTTGGCTGCCTGGCTGGTGCTTCTGACCAATGTTCCAAAGATCTGTGGCTCGACTCTGAGGATTTGATCAACAAGGACCTCCAACTCTCGGTGACTGAACTTTGGATTCTTGGTAGTGGGCATGGTGAGGGGTGTGGGTGGGGATGGTGTGGGTGTGGGGGGTGTGTGGATGTTGGGGGGGGGTGTGGATGGTTGTGTGTGTGTGTGAATGTGATGAGAGGGTGTTTGTGAGGGTGGTCGTGTGAAGGTGTGCAAGTGTAAGGTGTGGTGTAGCTTGTAGTCTGGTTCTGTGGTGTCTGGCAGCAGTGAGTCTGTTGCAAAGGCTCATGGTTTGTGTGTGTGGGCCCTTTTTATTGGTCCATGGGTGGGTGTGGCAGTTTTTGAATTTTGGGTGGGTGTGTTATAAGGAGTGGTGGTGTATTGGGCCTCTGTTTGTTTTTGGCAGTTGCAGGTCAGTGATTGTGTTATTTTAGTGGTTGCTGGCCATGTTTAGTGGCTGTGTGCCTTTCGAATGGTGTATTCTTGTGTTGTTTTATTTTGTCCTGGTTGTGTACGTGCGTTTTGAGCGTGTGTACGGTGTGTACATGGGCCATTTGGTTGTACGATTATGTCCTTGTGTGTGGCTTTGTACGACTCGTACATGCGGTTGGGATGTTGGGGCATGGGGTGCGCTCCGTACTTAGGAGGTTGTGTTGGGGGTGCGCCAGGAACTACTGGGGTGTAGGTTCACGGTGGTACGACACGTACTGGGGTGGGGGTACGACTGGAACGTACTGGGGTGTAGGTACACGGGGGTATGACACGTACTGGGGTGGGGGTACGACTGGAACGTACTGGGGTGTAGGTACACGGGGGGTATGACACGTACTGGGGTGGGGGTGGGGCTCGAACGTACTGGTGTGTACATAGACGGTGGTACGACACGTACAGGGGTGGGGGGGTGTACATTGACGGTGGTACGACACGTACAGGGGTGGGGGGGTGTACATTGACGGTGGTACGACACGTACAGGGGGGGGTGTACATTGACGGTGGTACGACACGTACTGGGGTGGGGGTACGACTGGAACGTACTGGGGTGTAGGTACACGGGGGTATGACACGTACTGGGGTGGGGGTACGACTGGAACGTACTGGGGTGTAGGTACACGGGGGGTATGACACGTACTGGGGTGGGGGTGGGGGTGGGGCTCGAACGTACTGGGGTGTACATAGACGGTGGTACGACACGTACAGGGGTGGGGGGGTGTACATTGACGGTGGTACGACACGTACAGGGGTGGGGGGGTGTACATTGACGGTGGTACGACACGTACAGGGGGGGTGTACATTGACGGTGGTACGACACGTACTGGGGTGGGGGTACTGTGGTAAATAATTTAATTACCGGGACTTAATTTGATACAGAAACATAATAAAAATAGCTCAGTAAATAAGAGGCAGAATCCGTGGTATTAGAGGTTCGGAACGGGCTTTATTCCAATGGATGATTCGAATCGGTGACTCCAAGTTCCATCACCACGGAGGTTCAGGAAGTGAAGTACATACTTTATTGATAAGTAAACACTTTTATACAATAGGCATTACAGTGAAGCAAATGCAAGAGGCGTAACAATTGATAGTGTAGATAAAATATACATACGTAGCAAAAAGTGGGCGTAACTAGGCGTAACTAAGAACGTCATCAGGTGTGATGTCATAATAGGGTGGTTCCATGAAAGAATTTCGCAATGTCAGCAGAAATACTTGGCAGAAATGCGCGCGCAGCAGCATGACGTGTAATTGACGTGCAACTAGGGGGTGAAGGGGACTTGACATTTAGCTCTACATGTGGCGACAGAAGTCTGGAGGGTCAAGTCAACCTAATCCCAAATCATATCTAACATCCTATGTTTAAAGAACTATGTTATCCAAAAGAAAGGTCTTCTTAGAGTAGAATCTTATTCTATACTGACTATACTGACTGTTAGTGCGTGTACAAGCGTCTAAGTGTCTACACTAGATGCGAGGGCAGAAGTCTTCCATAATAATAGGGCTATGAATTACTTGCATAAAGACAGAGAAGCCGGGCCTTTGCTCGGTAGCTGGAAGAATGTTTACTTAAACTACTAGACAGGAATGCATTGGGCAGGGAGCGGAGCAGATAATTTTGAAGGTGAAATACAGTTTTTGGCAGGCAACAGGCTGATGTCAGGCTTCGTGAGCCGCGCAGGGAATGAGACAAAGTTCATGGTCACAGATGCAGGCTCAGACTGGAGCTTTCAGAGGCAGAAGGCAAGAAAAGCTTGATGACAGAATCAGGGCCTACTTGCCTGGACTGTAAAATGGCATAAGTGAACCATATAAAGCCGGTGGCCTTTCATACTTAGGAATGGAATATCCGGCCTATTCATGGCGGATCTGAAAGAGGACATGTTGACGGTGGACGCACATGTGTTTGCGTCTTCATAACTGGAACTGGAGGGAACATACATGTACTTGTGATTCATACATGAAACCGTTGGGGTCCAAGATAGGGGACATAACTGATCGGAAAAATCCACATTTCCACATTCCCTCCTTGTCCCCTACTTGCCCGTTAAGAGATATCAATCTTCATCAATCCGTTGATCTGTTCATATAGCATCATTTGTTCTTCTTTTTTCTTCTGGGATGAATGAAATCTTGGTGCTGGAATACACGATGTGGCACACAGACCACAGATCGCTGGTCCACATTGTAGACATAGACAGCAACTGAATAGTATGAGAAGGCCAATACCTAGGAAGGATAGGACCTTCCATCCAAAGGTAGATAATACACTCCAAAACCAACCGGACCAAGTCCAGGTGCCTGGATCCTGGTGTATCTGGCTTACAATCTTATGAAGGCGAGTTATGGCTTTATATACAGATGGCGAATTTTCTGGTATGAAAATGCAACAACTTGATCCGATGACCCTACAAGCTCCGCCCCTATCGGCCAGGATGACGTCAAGGACAAGACGATTTTGAAGCACAACAATCCGCATAGCAGACTGCTCTTCTGTTAAATTGCCTAAGGCGGAAATAGTTTCGTTCACTACTGCTTCAAGGGTTCTAGTTAATCTACGTATCAGCTTACTATTAGTAACGGTACCTATATAAGGAAAGAGACCTTTATTGAAATCTGTGTATTTTTCCCATGCTGTTTCAGTGTAATTGACTATTGGGAGATCTCTCCTTTCTCTATTGTGTACTAAATGAGTATTTCTGTGATAATCAGGAGGAGCTAGGAAAACAGGTGGCAAAAGGAATCCAATGTAGCAGGTACCATCCCAATTTAGAGGCAAACGTACATATGCCGTCTGACCACATATGAAATAGGAATGGCGGGAAGCTCTAATTGTAGACTTGCCTTGATCACTAAATTCTACTACAGTGGTGCATCTACTATGGCCCATATGTATGGAACCATTCTTTCTTACACATAATTCACCTTTTACTGGAAATATTGACATAGCGGGCAAAATTGGAGTAGCTTCGGATTCAACATTTAGGATCATAAGATTAAGCGTAAAATTACCTAATCCATACACTTCATTTTCTAGATCAGTTCCTGTTCTCTTGGGAAGTCCCTCCTTGTTAGGGTAGCAGACTTTAAGTAAAACTAAGTTCAAATTTCCCCATACCCAGTTGTCTTGATAAACTGCAGAATTCGAATCTAGGGAATTAATTAAACTAAACCATGCTCCACAGGAGCCGTTGTGTGTGAACGGGTATGGAAAGAGAGGTAGAATTCCTTTATAATTCTGATAGGGAGGGAGTCGGCCACATATCCAACAATTTGTAGCATTGCTAACCTGATGGTAATGATGTAACATACTAATAAACGTGTTATTGCGCAGCGCAAATCTATAAGACAACTCAAGCGGAGGTAATTCACTAAAAGAATGTTCAGCAGTAACATTATAAACATGTCTAGAAATAGGATAATATATGTGCAACAATATACTTGCAGTAATTATTAAAAGACTTAAGAAAAACAAAATTAATAACGTCACTATACAATGACTACGCAGTGATTTACAGTACGCATGTCGTTTCAACATTTTTCGGGTTTGTTCTCTATTCAGGTCTAAGGGATACATGTCAGAGACAAATTCAACCGCTTCACCTTGGAGAGGACTTAAACAATCAAATTGCCTGACTGATTAGATCTGAGTTTTAGTTTATATTGTTCGTGATTACTCATTTCAACCAAAGGAAGTTTTGAGTCAATGGGTGAAGACACACGAGGTGTGGTATTTACATCCGATGGTAGTCCATGAAATTTCTTGATATGACTTGAATGTATCCAGCCTTTCCTGCCCTCGATCTTCACGGCTGTCCTTGTGGTGAGCAAGACCAGTTGCGGCGACCTCCACCTAGGATCCAGCTGAGTCTTTCGATCAAAGTTCCTCACTAAGACCAGGTCCCCCGGAACTACGTCATGGGGTTTCACCTCAGTGTTGTCGGGAAAAGCTGCAGCTACCTGTGAACGACAAGATTGTAGTGCAGACATCAAGGAAGCCAAGTAATCTGTCAGCATATTACAGTCAATATCAGTTATTTTGCGTGGTATAGGCGTCCCCCACATATTTGGTGGTCTGCCAAAGATCACCTCATACGGGGATAGCCCTGTTCGAGAGTGTGCTACCATTCTCATGTAAAAGAGTGCAACTGGTAACGCTACTACCCAGTGGACACCTTGCTCTCTGCATATTTTCGACAATCTGATTTTTAGGATCTGATTATGTCTTTCTACGAGACCTGCTGCCTCGGGGTGTCGGACACAGTGGAATTTCCACTGATAGCCTAACAAAAGTGAAACGTGTTTCATTAGTTCGGATGAGAACGGCTGGCCGTTATCTGAGTAGACAACACGTGGTAAACCGTATCGTGGGAAGAATTCTCGAACCAACTGTTTGGCAGTAGTCGGGGCAGTGTAATCTGAAACCGGGTATGCCTCTGTCCAACGGGAAAGAGCACAGACAACTACGAGAACATATTTGAATCCTCGACATCGTTCCATCTGGATATAATCCATCTGGAGGACTTCAAAAGGGTGATCAGGAGGCTGAAATCCACCCTGTTCTACGGGAACGCTTTTTCCTGGGTTGAACTGACAACAGATCATACAGGTACGAACTTTTTGTTTAGCTGCTGCTCGTAAATGTTTATTGAACCAAATGTGTTGAATGCTGTCTAGCATAGCTTTTTCTCCTAGATGCGCTGGACTATGTATAGTGTTAATAATGACTTGGACCATTGAATCAGGAAGGAACCACACAGATTTTTCCTTCGTCATCCATCCTTGATCCGTTTGAATCCCTCCTAATTCAGTCCATTTCCTTATTTCATCTGGTGCAGCATGTGTCTGTATGTCAATTACGTCAAGAGTAGGATCTTTAATCGTCATACAATGTGTTGGCGTCGGGACTATTGTCTTTGTCATGTCGGATGTTTGAGTTTGAGCAGTCTGTTTAGCTGTTCTGTCAGCTAGATCATTGCCTTGAGAAATGATATCAGTATGAGCTTTACATTTCATAATTGATATTGCAGTGGGTAGATGTATTGCATCTAATAAGGCATGAATGAGGGGTCCGTGCTGAATGTGGGCACCGTGAGAAGTTAAATAACCTCTCTCTCGCCACAGCACGCCGAAGTCATGTACAACTCCGAATGCGTAACGTGAATCAGTGTATATGTTGACTTTTTTATTTGTGGCTTGAATACAGGCTTGTGTCAGAGCGATGAGCTCTGCGGCTTGAGCTGACAAGGTATTTATGCAATTTGTTTCAATGATTTCAGTGTCTGTTGTGACTGCGTAAGCGGCCACTAACTCTCCTGTACTTGTTCTCATACATGAACCATCTACATACAACGTCAGGTCTGGGTCTGACAATGGGACATCTGTCAAGTCTTGTCTGGGTTTCGTCGTGATTGTAATAACTTCAATACAATCATGAGCTAGTGGGTCTGTTCCGATTACAGGTAAAAGTGTGGCAGGATTCAATGTGTTACAACGTCTGATTTCTATATGTGGCTGAAACAATGTTAATTCATACCCTGTAAGTCGCGCTATAGTCAAGTGTTGTGTTTGCGTTCGATTCACAAGAACCTCTACTGCATGTGGTACTTGAACCTTCAATGGATGTCCTAACACTATGGCATCGCTTTGTCTGATTGCTAAAGCTGTTGCTGCCACTGATTTTAGGCATGCAGGCAAAGCCTGAGCTACGGGATCTAATGTACTAGAAAAATAAGCACATGGTTTGTGTGATCCTGCTTGTTCCTGTGTGAGTACTGACAAGGCAGTACCTTCGCGCTCTGTAACAAAGAGTGTAAACTGTTTATTGTAACATGGTGTTGCTAAAACAGGTGCTTGACATAAGGCTTTCTTTAGGCTTTCAAAAGCTTGTGTATGTTCCTGAGTCCAAGGGAGAACAGTCGATGTGGCTGCCTCCTGTGTTGTCAATTGAATGAGTGGTTTTGCTAGAAATGCATACTGAGGGATCCACTGCCTACAATATGAAGTGAGGCCTATGAAAGCCCGCACCTCCTTTTGTGTCTTGGGTATTGGCATGTTAGCTATTAACTGAATGCGGTCGGGTGTAAGCTGCCTTCCCTCCTTGGACAGCGAGTGTCCAAGATAAACAACTCGCTGGACACAGAATTGCAGCTTAGAAGGGGACACCTTGTGCCCCTTTTCGGCTAGAAATTGTAAAACTGTCAGTGATGCTTTCTCACATTCAGGTTCGCTTCTAGCGGTGATCAGCAGATCATCGACATATTGAAGCAAGGCAGTGTTAACTGGCATGTGGATACTGTCGAGTTCTCTTTTCAGTGCTTGGCTATAGATGCTGGGGCTTTCTGTAAATCCTTGAGGTGCGCGTGTGAATTTAAAGCTACGTCCATTTAAACTAAATCCGAACAAGTATTGGCTTTCCGGATCTATTGGGACACTGAAAAAGGCATTCTTGAGATCAATTACAGTAAAGAATGTTGCTTCGGAATCAATAGCTGTCAGTAATGACGAGATATCTGGGACCACAGGGAATTGTGGCACAATGCATTTGTTTAATTCGCGCAGATCAATAACCAATCGATATACTGGCGGTGCCTTTGGATCTGTTCGTTTAAGAATCGGAATTATCGGTGAATTACATACATTGGAGTCTGTTTCCACAACCACTCCTTGAGCAATGAGCTCGTCAATGATTTGCAGTAAAGCCACTACAGCATCTGGTGGTAACTTGTATTGTCGCATTCGTGGTAGTACCACTCCTGCCTTTAGTGTAACTCGATATGGTGTAATATTCATGCAACCAACATCAGTAGGGCCTTGTGCCCATAGATGTGTAGGTAAAGTCTGCAGTCGGGGATCCATGTCTCGAGACACATAATGACCTTTAAAATCACGTAAAAACAATCTTACTCCTTCCGGAGAACAACATATTATAGCTCCTAGAGCTTTCAGTGTTTTTATACCTAACAAGTTTTCTGGACATGATTTAGTAAGCAATAAATCTGTAGTTCGGGTCAAAGGTCCTATCGTAAGTGGAAGAGGCTGTGATACTTCATTAACAATAGGTTTTCCTGAAAAACCAAGGGAAATATTCTGTGAGCCTGAGAGGGGTGCCCCTGGAACTTCACTACGTTTTATGGTTGTTCGACTTGCCCCTGTATCAAGTAAAAATTTTCTATCTTGGCCTAATAATTCACTATGTACATAAGGTCCTTCTTGGTCTACAGGGACCTCGATAAGGGGTAAGTCAACTTCCCTCTCTAGGCTGGTTCATGCGTATCGTTGATAATCAGGATAGTCGTACTGTGCGGTCTGGTACAGCTGTCGTGTCGTGGTTTGTGTGGCAGCAACAGGCAGCGCTGGTGCAGCTGGCACAAACTGTATAGACTGTTGTGGAGCTGGCATGGACTGTGCATGCTGCGGGGCTCCTTGTTCATTCTGATCCTGTCTAGGTGGCCGTGGTCTTTCTTTTGTAATACCTGTGGCGATATTACGCTTCAGGACTGGGCAATCGTGTATATAATGACCTGGTTGTTTACAATAGTTGCATGTCCCTTTTACAGGTCCTGCTGAATCACCGGAATGTGTCGTACCCTTTTTATGTCCGTCAGCTGGAACTGTCTGGGAGACTAGCATTTTCATTTTCGTGTCTTTCATGCGTCTTTGTTCATGTTCTTGTTCCTCTCTAATTCTATTGTGATGATACTGTAACATTTGTAACATTTGTGATGGGGTGTTACCTTGCCAGGTACTCTCGAATTTTAATACTCTATTCTTCACTTGGGGTAAGGAGTTTTCAACTAATTTTGTCACAAACAGATGTGGGTATGATTCGCTACTTGCTTTTATGCCACTATTTATACCAAAACATTTTTCAAATCGGGCATAGAAATCACTAGTGTCTTCATCTTGCTTTTGTTTACAGGCTGAAATTGTACCCCAGTCTTCCTTTTTCGTAGTTAATAAACGTGGCAGTACCTGTACTAGTAAACCTGGTAGTGCTTTAGTTTTATCCCCAAGCCCTGCTCCTGCAGTTCGGGCCTTTTCTTCTGCTTCTAATGCTGACCAGTCTATCTTTTGGTCTCCCACCTCCCACTCTTTTTCCTTGAGTTTTTCATAAATGCCAGCAGGCATTAATACCTTTAATATTGTCATGATGTCGGGATAGGTATACTCTCCCATGAGTAACATGTCTTTAATTTCTCGGTGGAAACCCGCTGGGTCTTTGTCATGACTGGGTACCACTTTCTTCATTTGTAACAATTCTATTTTCGATATGGGCGTATATACAAATACACGTTTAAACTCATTGTCCTCGCCTTTTATTGGGTGTACCTCTCGTAAGGGATTCTGTCTGTCCATGTAATACGTGGTTCTTTCCTTGATGGGCAATGAGACATGTTCTGGGCATACAAAAAGAATATACTGCTTTCTTGATTCTAGTATTTCTCTAATTAACTTAGTACCTGAACCTCTCCATCTATTCGTGAGTAATTCAGTCAATATATCAGGTAAGGGACCAGGATCTGAATGTTGATTTTTATATAGTATAAGGAGTTGTTGAATCATATAAATCCCAGCTAAACGCTGTTCATCTGGGGTGAGATTCAAAAATGTGTGTGCTACTGTATCATCACCATATTTTCCGGGACTGTCAACCCAATGAACGGCTGACCTGGCTAATTCTTGTTCATCCATAGAATCGAGGAAATGATAACCCCTTCGTTCTTGGAGTAATTTGTCAGCGGCTTGGAACGAATGCTCGGGGGACCTTATATTTATTATAGGTGTTTGGAAATTCCTGTTATTATCTGGACATATCGGACGTATCGGGTCAATAAAACATCTAGTACTATTACAAGATCTTCCTCTACCTACATAGGCTATGGTGTCTGACTGTCCTGTGGGCAGTCCTGATCCTTCCTCCTCGCTTTGTTCGAACTGGTCTACCGCTAATCTCTCTTCGTGTATGCGTTCTATTTCTTTACGGATCTTTCGGCACATGGCTATTATACAATTTTGCTTATCATGTCTCCCTTCTGATATATTCTGGCTCCATCTGGTAAGAGTTTGCATTGCTTCCGGGTCTACCCCCGGTCGGTCTTGATTTCTGATCACACAATTTATGAGGAAACGTAACAGTTCCCCCTGTATCTCCACTTTCTGGTATTCCATAGCTCTGTTAATACATTCAGAATCTCGCCCTGTTTGGACAAAATGGTATATATTATCTAGATGCACAGTCATTCCTGGTAACTTCCCTAAATACACCGCGGCTCGTCTGATACGTAATGATGCCATGATCATTTCGTCCTCTTTGCCGGGCACAGGGTCATATCTACAATCTATAAGAAGTTCCTTAAGCGTGCGGGCATTTATGAGTTTGGGGGTACGTGGATGTGCTGATTCTTGAAAGGTAAGTTTATTTACTCTGGGTGGCGTAGAAAAAATGTTGGTAGCACCTCCAGTAGCCCCATCTGGGGTATCGGGCGTGAAAGGATTCGTTGAACGCGATACAGCAACTATAGGTGTGGACACAGCTATAGAAGTAGCTGTAGGAACAGATGTGGAAACAGATGTGCTTGCCGGAACTTGTGTCAGGATTTGTTGCTGTAGAGATACAGGATCTTAGCGTTGAACCTCCCTGGCGGGCGGTCTATGTGGGGCGGGGTTAGCATACTCGGGAGCTGCGTCATCTAAATATGAGGAAAGAAAAACATCTTCTGCTGTTCTAGGATGCCCTTTAGGATGCATTTTTATTGGAAACAATGGGGGTGGCAAGTCTTTTGGTATCTCCGGAGTAGCCTTAGGTAATCCCTCGGCCAGGAGGGGATACATACCATTCATAAGGGCATTTCTTTGTCTGTCTATTTGTTCTGATTTCACTCGTGTACCTTCTTCAATTAATAGATTTTCTCGGACTTTATTTGAATTCTCTTTATTTTTCTCTTCCTGTCGGAGTGCTTTTTCTGTACGTCTATGAGATTCTTTACGCCATAACTCAACGGCGTCTTTCTGTGACTGTCTGACTTTCCTTTTCCATAACTCTTCTTCTACTTTCATGATGCACTCTGCATCCCAGGTCCCAGCTGCGGGCCACCTCTGACTGTCTGGTAATTCCTTGGTGTAGTCTACCCATAAATCAAGAAATAATGTAGCGTCTAAGCCGTGTTTATGATACATGAAGTACCCTGGAGTGTCCCTAGGAGGAATAGGAACAGCTTCTTCGAGTACCCCTTTTCTAGTTGTGATCTGTCTTAATTTCGAAAAGAGCGGCATATTGAGAACTGGTCTGATACTTGATCTTGAACAAACTTAATACAATAAACACAATAATGAACAGTCATTCATACCACAATATGCAGAACGTATTTAAAACATTTAACATTTAACATTTAACTGAGCAACAATGATGATGACGATCTAAGGAAAACTTAATCACTAAACATAATACTCGGCATTAACTGAATTATTCTGAATTTATATACTTGATATACTAGATATACTGCTAAACAGTACAGATACACTGCTAAAACAGTGCAGACCGGATTTGTGTACCCAAACCCGTCTTGACCGGCACAACCTATGTGCACGTCAGAACGCCTCCCCAGTAATGGTACTCACCGGGTAGCTCGGAACGGAAGGCCTCGGAACGGAACTGAACTGGACCGGACTGGACTCGACTCGAAAACTTCGGACACTTCGGAACTTCGGAAACCTGGTGGGCCTCTGTATACCTCGGATCTTGCTCTCTCAGCTAGGCTCTGGTCGGGATACTTCGCACTTCTCACCGCCTCGTCTGGGTGTTGATCGCAGCCTCAGTCGCCCCCGCTTGACCGGAGGGAGATACAGGAAATCCTGCTGGTACGCGTTGTTGTCCGTCCAGCTGTGGCAGGAGACCGGGCCTGCAACGCACCGCCGGCGCGTGAGATGAGAAAGTGTCCCTGTTCGGGCGCCATTCATGTGGTAAATAATTTAATTACCGGGACTTAATTTGATACAGAAACATAATAAAAATAGCTCAGTAAATAAGAGGCAGAATCCGTGGTATTAGAGGTTCGGAACGGGCTTTATTCCAATGGATGATTCGAATCGGTGACTCCAAGTTCCATCACCACGGAGGTTCAGGAAGTGAAGTACATACTTTATTGATAAGTAAACACTTTTATACAATAGGCATTACAGTGAAGCAAATGCAAGAGGCGTAACAATTGATAGTGTAGATAAAATATACATACGTAGCAAAAAGTGGGCGTAACTAGGCGTAACTAAGAACGTCATCAGGTGTGATGTCATAATAGGGTGGTTCCATGAAAGAATTTCGCAATGTCAGCAGAAATACTTGGCAGAAATGCGCGCGCAGCAGCATGACGTGTAATTGACGTGCAACTAGGGGGTGAAGGGGACTTGACATTTAGCTCTACATGTGGCGACAGAAGTCTGGAGGGTCAAGTCAACCTAATCCCAAATCATATCTAACATCCTATGTTTAAAGAACTATGTTATCCAAAAGAAAGGTCTTCTTAGAGTAGAATCTTATTCTATACTGACTATACTGACTGTTAGTGCGTGTACAAGCGTCTAAGTGTCTACACTAGATGCGAGGGCAGAAGTCTTCCATAATAATAGGGCTATGAATTACTTGCATAAAGACAGAGAAGCCGGGCCTTTGCTCGGTAGCTGGAAGAATGTTTACTTAAACTACTAGACAGGAATGCATTGGGCAGGGAGCGGAGCAGATAATTTCGAAGGTGAAATACAGTTTTTGGCAGGCAAGAGGCTGATGTCAGGCTTCGTGAGCCGCGCAGGGAATGAGACAAAGTTCATGGTCACAGATGCAGGCTCAGACTGGAGCTTTCAGAGGCAGAAGGCAAGAAAAGCTTGATGACAGAATCAGGGCCTACTTGCCTGGACTGTAACATGGCATAAGTGAACCATATAAAGCCGGTGGCCTTTCATACTTAGGAATGGAATATCCGGCCTATTCATGGCGGATCTGAAAGAGGACATGTTGACGGTGGACGCACATGTGTTTGCGTCTTCATAACTGGAACTGGAGGGAACATACATGTACTTGTGATTCATACATGAAACCGTTGGGGTCCAAGATAGGGGACATAACTGATCGGAAAAATCCACATTTCCACATTACGACTGGAACGTACTGGGGTGTAGGTACACGGGGGTATGACACGTACTGGGGTGGGGGTACGACTGGAACGTACTGGGGTGTAGGTACACGGGGGGTATGACACGTACTGGGGTGGGGGTGGGGCTCGAACGTACTGGGGTGTACATAGACGGTGGTACGACATGTACAGGGGTGGGGGGGTGTACATTGACGGTGGTACGACACGTACAGGGGTGGGGGGGTGTACATTGACGGTGGTACGACACGTACAGGGGGGGGTGTACATTGACGGTGGTACGACACATACTGGGGTGGGGGTACGACTGGAACGTACTGGGGTGTAGGTACACGGGGGTATGACACGTACTGGGGTGGGGGTACGACTGGAACGTACTGGGGTGTAGGTACACGGGGGGTATGACACGTACTGGGGTGGGGGTGGGGCTCGAACGTACTGGGGTGTACATAGACGGTGGTACGACACGTACAGGGGTGGGGGGGTGTACATTGACGGTGGTACGACACGTACAGGGGTAGGGGGGTGTACATTGACGTTGGTACGACACGTACTGGGGTGGGGGTACGACTGGAATGTACTGGGGTGTAGGTACACGGGGGGTATGACACGTACTGGGGTGGGGGTGGGGCTCGAACGTACTGGGGTGTACATAGACGGTGGTACGACACGTACAGGGGTGGGGGGGTGTACATTGACGGTGGTACGACACGTACAGGGGTGGGGGGGTGTACATTGACGGTGGTATGACACGTACAGGGGGGGGTGTACATTGACGGTGGTACGACACGTACTGGGGTGGGGGTACGACTGGAACGTACTGGGGTGTAGGTACACGGGGGTATGACACGTACTGGGGTGGGGGTATGACTGGAACGTACTGGGGTGTACCTAGACGGGTGGGGGTATACATATACGGGGGGTACGTGTCGGACGTACGGGGGCTGGGGGGAGTGTTGGGCGCGTATGCGGGCACATGTCTCCATGGTTGCTATAGGTGTTCGGTGCGGACGGTGTTTTTTCCATACGGTTGTAGGCTCGGACGCACGGGATGGATCGTGATTCCTCGGTCGGACTTGGATTTTTACGTTTGTAAGGTAAATCGTCCGAGGACGTGTCGGACACATTTTCCGACCCGAGGACGTGTGGGGAATGATTCCCAGTGCGGTTCGTATGGACTTTTTACCATGCGAATCGTGATTGCCAGTTCGTACGGCACTTGTACGATTCGTACGGTAAAAAGACCCGATACGAGTCGTACGGGGACATTTTTTACCGGATCGTGATCGGCACCCTGGTGTGATAAATACCTCCTAATCTGAATTAGGGGAAATATCATGCAGACTTAAGTACTTGACGCACCACAATCCACATGGCCCATGTACTTTACATGTTTTCCCTATTAAATTTCAACACACTTGACCTGTCAAAATGTAATGAAGGGAAAGGTATTTAACGCACCCAGTCATTACTGGGTGAGACAAAAACACCTATCTCAGAATTCCAGCCACTGTACAAATAAGAGTTTGCGCACGGGTTGGAAACCACTGACCCACTTCTCGTAAGGGCCATAGTCGGTATTTCTTTTTCTTTTCTTGTTCAACAGGTCTGTCTCTATTTCAGAGAAAATAACATTTGCATGCCCCATCACCTAAGGGGCCAACCTCTATGGACTGGAAAGTAGCAATACATTAAGAGTTATGCTGACTAGTGGATTATCAGTCATTCATGATAGATGCAGCTAGTTGTGTGCTTGTCTGAGATTGGTTCTAGATTCTCTTTTAGTTAATGGAAGGGCAGCTTATGCTACTCATATCTTTGTGAGCCCTGGAGCATAATGTTTACATCAACTTTCAAATATTGTCCTTCTATTGTCTGTTTCAGCAGGTCTTCTCTTCTTCTTTTTGTATCCTCCATGGTTCTCCTGCTCTGTGGTTCATCCATGTTCCCAAGACAGACAATGCATTGCACCATTTTTATACAGTAGCATTTTTTATGGACATATTATATTATAAATATTTTTGAACAATGTATGTCCTTTCTATTCTGCATTCCATCCTACATATTTTATTTGGGAACCTGTTGGCTGCTAACACCTGTTTTAAAAGGTTAATTTAACAATCTTCTTACTTCAATAATAAATATGTCATATTCGTTGAATGGCTCAATCCTGAGTATGTCTCTCCACTTTTTTCTCCAATTCCCCCTTCCCACCTTTTGATTAATTAGCTAGCTCACATCTCCACAGCTGTGAGGTCTATTATCACCATCAACAGATCTCACACTTGGTGCATGGATGTGATGTATGGACTGTTACACCATTACAAGAGGAGGGGAGAGACATTCACAACTCACCCACACAGCCCCCCTTACCCTGGCCAGGGGACATCATAGTGTGAAAAATATTATTTGTTGGTAAAGGCTAGGCAGTATGTAATTATTTTATTAATCTACGCCCTCAGAAAAACTATCTGTGAAATGCCGCCTCCTGATTTATATGCAGGATTATAATCCATAGCATTTGATTTAATAAATCCATCTGGACACTGTGCTGATTTAAGCTGACCTCTGTCTTGAATTTCCACTCACTCTATCGCCTTTCATACTTCAGAATCCTTTTGCAGGTGCATCTGCTCCATTCACAGTTAGAAACCTTATTTCTTATTAGGTCTTTCTTGTGTGGGACTGTTAGGGCTAGCAGCACTTATCTCCTTTGGCAAAACCACAGCATCAACTGCTACTCACAGATGTTGGGGTGTGGTGAACATTCATAATCAGGTGAGGAAAAGAGAGTGGTTCGGGTGTCGAGGTGGCAGCATAATGTGATATCTAGTCTAAAAGTAGTACTCCGTAATGGTAACTGCAGAGGGGAGACGAGTACATAGCTATTACCAAAGCAAAGGGCTCCAGTGCCAGGGTGTAAAATAGGGGGATAGGTTGGACATGCTCAGATATCTGACAATAATTGCAGGAAAGTACCACTGTGATAGGGATGAACCATGACAGCTTATAAAGAGAGTTAGAGTGTATTTGTTCTTTCTGATGGGCCATGTTTTGGCAGGACCTCTGCCGATAGGTAGGTAGACCTTCCATTGTTTCACAGGGATACCATTGGTTTACATACAATAAAGCAAACCACTAAACTGCTAAAGAGAGGCACTGTTAAGTATATATTAAAAATATTGTTGTAAAAAAACACAGCTACCCTCACAGCCTGCTACAGACCAATCCCCCTCCCTCAACCCTAATAAACATTATACTATCCTGCTCCTTTCAGAACGTATCCCGCACACTCACAACATACACACCCTCCTTCCTAAACCTTAAACAGAAATGTCCTAAACTACCCCTTCCCCAACTCATCCCATTCACACCACTCACAACAGACCCACTTCCTCCCAAATCCATAGAAAACACAAAACTACTACCTGTTCCTTAACTCATTCCACCTACAGTGAACAAACCCATCCCCGCCCTAAAGACGATACCCCTCCAATCTCTAAAGCCTGTCCATTATTTCTTTTCCTTTATATGTGTCTATATGTACAAATGTAATCCATTTATCCATCACCTATTTAAATATGCTTGTGTTTTGGGCCTCTATTCCTATCTCCGCCATCCCTGCAGTCTTCCCTCCTCAAGGGATTGAACAGAGTGCACACAGTGATCTGAGTCACTATTTTGCGTCAGATACACATTGGTTATTACTAACCTCACTAGATGCAGTGTTGAGCAAGGTTGCATTGCAATGTGCATACACAGGGGCAAATACCCAGCTCTACTGTCACATAAAGGTCCCTAAGGTGGCCTGTTGCTCAGAGGTCAAGGTATGCATGTTTTCAGACACTTTTTCGCTTTATACTTTGCCTGAGGCACATGTCTGGTGAAAGAAAAAGGGTTGAGTCAATGAAAGGAACATCTTATCTCACCACATTCCACATCCTGAGACAGCATTGTTGGATAAACCCTTATGCAAATGCTATTCATAGCATGTGAACATGTAACATACATGTGTGCATGTTACATGCTGAGTATAATGTATGTGCCAAGCTTTACCTACATATGTGACATGAATCTGTGTCAAAATATTTGCCCATTTGTTTAGTGAAGATTAATATATCTACTGGATGTACACATACACCAATATGGGTTAAAAATCCTAACTTTAATACATCTGAAACATACGTTGGTTTAGAGGTGTTTTTCTGTATTGGCTCCCCAGTGACTCCACTGCGCAGCAAGGGCTGGTGTTCCCCTACCCCTTCATTCTATCATCTCTTCTAGATTTTTCAACTCCTATGCATTATTTGTATATGCAACAATGGTTGTAATAACCTGCCAAACATGCATATTCAGATATGAACTAAACAGAAGTTCAAATACAGATATTCATGAGCCATCCTTATGATTGAGCTGTATTTAACTCCATCCATCTGCTGTTCTGACTATGATCATCCCCAGAATGTCTGAAGAGAGGATCAAGAGAGCCCCTAGATTTGTCAAGGGTGAAATTGAGATCATTAATAAAACGATCATCAGAATGCCCACTCTGCTCTATGGGAGCTGACACCCAGCTGGCCCAGAATGCAAACCTCAAAATCTGGTGAAAAAATAACACCAGTTAGTGCACTGAATTTGAGATTGGCAACAGAAGACCCTGAGGAGCCGGCAAGCACTGGTAGGATCACTTATACTGGTGCAAAATAAATCCCATGTACAACCTGGAGACGTGAATCGACGCCACACAAAACACCAGTCTTGGCTAATCCCAAAGCAGAGGAGGGTCCGCAAGAAATCCTGTCTGAACCTCCTAGAGAAGCTGTAACAGCAACATGGTGGTGAATACGTATATTACATTTTCAACTATACCAATGTCTGTCACGCTTTGTGATATGACATTATATCTCAAATCTGTATCTTGTCTAAGTTGGACTGTGTTGTATGACGTACAGTGAAACAGGCATACCACACTAATGTAAGTGGAAATGGTTATTTTTAAGTTATGTAATTATACATATGTGGACAATGAGCCTAGGTAAATCGCAAATGACTTGGATAAGTTAAGCCAATGCATTTTTGAATTTTGAGTCGTGTACATCAATCAGTGATAATGTCAGTTCAAGATGCAGACACTGACACTTTTCAGCATTAGTCATTGTTGGCCATTAGATTACGTGACCTCTCTCATAATGAGTCTTGTATTACACACACCCTTAGAAAGGTGTGCAGACAGAATATCGAATAAAAAAGTTCGAGTTGTAAAAAATATCGTGGTTCAGAAATATCGACAGCAAGAATATCGTGGTAAAGAATATCAACTTAAGGTAAGTAATATCGAATTTAAAAATATCAACATTTTTATTATCGTTTGCAACAATATAGTTGCTAAAAACATCATTTTATAAATTAATGTTCTGTATTTTAGCATATATTTTATATGTATGTGATGTATTTTTTGGTGTAAGAATTGTTTGTATTTTTAACAAATGTGTTACATTTTTAGTAGCTATTATTAATTTTTTTATTTGAATTTTGCATTTTTAGTTTCGTAGCGGTTTGTGGTTTATAGGGAATAGGGTGGGAAGTAATTTAATTATATATTAAATTAATTGATAAATTTGTACTTATTAATATTTGTTTAGTTGAGATATAGTTTTAAATGTGCAAAGTAATTTATTAATAATTCATTAATAATTGATTGTTATTTATTTTTAATTGATTAATTGGTAATTAATTATGGTAATTGTGTAATTAATTGTAGGTGTGTGATGTGGTGTCCATAGGTGTAAAGGGCAGGAAGTAATATATTTTTAATGTATGAATTAATAATTGGTTGTTAATTAATTTTAATTAATAAATTGGTCATTAATGATGGTAATTCTGTAATTAATTGGTGGTGTGTTTTGTGGTGTTTATAGGTGTGAAGGGTGGGAATTAATTTATTTTTAATTTATGAATTAATAATTGGTTGTTAGTTAGATTTAATTAATTAATTGGTAGCTATTGCAATTGTGTAATCAATTTTAGGTGTTTGTTTTGGGGTTCAAAGGGGTAAAGGGTGTTAGGTAGATTATTTATTTTTTATTGTTAATTTTTTTGTTTATTGATATTAATTAAATTATTTAAAATTGTATTATGGTGATTGTGTAATTAATTTTAGGTGTGTGTTGTGTTTATAGGAGTTAAAGGTGGGAAGTAATTTGTGTTTCATTAATTAATATATAATTGATAATTACTGTTAAATATTTGATATTTATTTTGGGTAATTGTTTATGTTTTAATTTATTACAGATTTTTGTTTTTTGTATTTTAAATCATTAATATATATTTTTATTTTGTATATTATTTTAAACTTTTAACATAAATTAAAAATAAGAGTTTATTAATTGTTTTAAGGTAAATACATGTGTATAAATTATTATGTGTGTGTGTGTGTTCATCTTTTTTTATTAAGATTATTTGTGTTTTTTTATTAAGAAGTGTATTATGGGAAGCACTACTGCTCCTAGTATGGCTTGCCTATACGTACATCAATTCGAGGTTGACTACATCTACATCCCAGATAACCCCTACAGGGAGCAGATGAGATTATGGTGTAGAGACATTGACGACGTGCTAATAGTGTGGTACGGCAACAAGGAACATGCATTAGAGTTTGAGGAGTGGGTGTACTCAAAGGACAAACACTTGAAGTTCACATATACAATCAGTAAGGATGAAGCAGTATTAGATGTAGTCATAACATTTGACCAAAATGGCATAAAAACAAAGGTCCATTACAAGGCAACTGATAGGAACAGTCTCTTCCTGTTCAATAGCATTCACCCAAAAGCACTTCGACAGAATCTCCCCGTAGGTCAGTTCCTACGAATTAGGAGTAATTGCTCTTCCCTGGAAGTTTTTGATATACAAGCACAAACATTGGAGAACAAATTCATGAACCGCCACTATCCGAGGAAACTAGTGAAAAAAGCAAGAAAGAGAGCTAGGGACAATAATCGAGAAGCACTACTTGAAAACCAAGAGAAACCAGATATTGACAGAATGGTATGTGTCACCATGTACACCCCCATATCCAACAGAGTTCAAAATATTGTGTGAAAAAATTGGCACATTCTGAATGGGGCAGAAAAACAATGGCCTCAACCTCTGCTTGCCTTTAAGAGGAACACAAGTATTCGCGATTAACTGGTTGAAGCAAGAACACCATCCCCGCATGCCCAAACCCATACAACTCTATAAGAAAACCAGTGGCCCGTGAGCAACTATCCATTTGTGAATGCGTAGCATGCCAGTACACTAAAACCACAAAAGAGGTTGAAATCAAAACAGGGAAACCATGAATCCTGAAGGACTTCACCAACTGCAATAGTGAATATGTTGTTTATCTCATTACCTGCCCATGTGACCATTTCTAAGTAGGAATGACCACCAGGAAAATAAAAAAGTGAATCAATGAGATAGAAGTATAATCAGGTGCAAAAGGAACACATCCAAATTGACGCACCACTACTTGAAGAAAGGCTATCGGGACGTGGATTTAAAATGGTTAGTACTGGAGTAGGTCAACACAAATTGCACAAACATACAGAAAAGACTCCACACCCGTGAACAACAATGGATGTTACTCCTTAGAACTTGGGAGTCCGGACTAAACGATGACATCCTGTGGTAAAAGATCGGACAATAAAGAATCTAGCATACAGAAATTAATTGACGAATAATAATGGGGAACGCTGACAGAAACAGAGATGTAGATGATAAAGTTTGTCCCCTCTTCAATTATTGCAGCATTAATTCATAAAAAAACTCAGGGATCCCCAAGGCATCCACAATTTCGCTTTGAACATCTTCAATCTTGTTTTTAAAATCTACAATATCGTTCTCCTTCATTCCTTCAATGATTACAAACTTCCATAACGTTTTTTATTTTTAAAAAAAGGGACCCACGAAATTGACAAAAAAACAACTCTTCAAATCTGGCGCAATCGTCCTATATTATATTTAACGTCTTCAATCTTGTTTTTAGAATATACAATCTCGTTCTTGATCATTCCTTCAATGATTACAAACTTCCATAAGGTTTTTTATACAATAAAAAAGTGACCCACAAAATTGCCACAAAAAAAAACTTTTCAAATCTAGCACAATTGTCCTATATTATTATTTATCTGTGTTTATGTGGCTTAGTGGTCCAGAATTAAAGTATAACTGTAATTTTCTCTTTTGGGTTGTTTCCTAGTAAAATTACTAGTTTAATGGCCGCCTAACATACACCCATCTATCTAACACTTGCACAAGTTGCAAATACTGGCGAGCATCTAAACCACACCCCCATGATCATCGCTTCATACGCGACTACCGGGGCCACACGCATCAGGCTGAAAACAATCCTTTTGCTGCCCAGGAGCACACCGTAACGACGTGGCCCTCAGGCATTCCCGAAAGGGATGCCAGAAACAACCCTAGGCTCATTGCCCACAATCAATCATTTCTCTCACCTGGCGACTGCATCACACTCAGCCACCTAAGATTAGTATTTCACCACACAGGTAGAGCACTAATTCAAGACGCAGCCTCAAGACAGTGGCGCGGACACCTGATCCAGCAATTTATTGACTACAAATTGTGCACAGGAGGTGCTAATGGAATTAAGGAGATGGCGATGGCCTATAAAATGAGAAGGTCTTGCTCCACTCCGCCACCATCAGGGGAGAGGAGTGAACACGTCTAGGAGTACGTTGAGGGATGCATCTTGAGACAGTAGGAGTGTGGCTGGATGTGTGAATGAGAACTCAGGAGCATTCCTACTTTGAGACATTGAATGGTTTGCATTTGTGATTATTTACCTCCCATTATTATCATCCTATTCTCTTTAGAGAGTGACTACAGGGGTCCCTCTTACCCTCTTCCCATGGGGCAATTAGGACCCTGCCTCTGGGTCTAAATGTGAGCTGGTCTCAAAACACTAATGAAATTATTTGTATTATGTGTTTAAAATTTGCAGTGACACCTGTTCCACATTCACATGCGTAATTATGATATTTTCATGGTGTGTATATTCGTTTTCTATTATGTGACGGGCATCATTTTGATAGAATCTTACATTTGTTTTGCAGGTTTAAGAAAAACCATATTAGTTACAGGATGACACAGGTCACCCTACATAGAGGCCGATTCCGATCCGTCAAAAGTTTCGCCCGTACGAATCGTATCCGTTTTTTTTACCGTACGAATCGTACAAGTCCCGTACAAACTGGCAAGTACGATTCGTATGTGAAAAAATCCAAACGAATCGCATTGGGAAAATTCCCCCACACGTCCTCGGGTCGGAAATAGTGTCCAACATGTCCCCGGACAGTTTTACCTACGAATCGGGAAACTGAAGTCCGAGTGCGCAAGTACGATCTGTCCCGAATGCACAACCGTATGTAAAAAACACCGTACGGTGCGAACTCCCATAGCAACTATGGAGACGTCCAAATATGTGCCCGCATACATGCCGAACACCCCCCCAGCACACCCCCCCACGTACGCGCCGTACCCCAGCACCCCCCCATGTCCGAGCCGTACCCCCACCCCACCCGGTAGGTACGGAGCATACCCCCACCCCACCTCGTAGGTACAGAGCGTACCCCACCCCCGTAGGTACGGAGCGTACCCCCCCTACGTATGGTGCGGACTCCCAGCGCGTAGCGCTGGGGGTCGACAGCGTACCGACGGGGGGTGGTGGTACGCTCCGTACCTACGGGGGAGGGTGGGGGTACGCACCGTCCATAGGGGGGAGCTGGGGGTATGGCACATACATAGGGGGGGCAGGGTGTACGGCGCGTACATATGGGTGCTGGGGGTACTGCACGTACATACGTGGGGCTGGGGGTATGTGCTGGGGGACGGTGCTTACATACGGGGGCTGGGGGGATGTGCTGGGGGACGGTGCTTACATACGTGGGCTGGGGGTATGCACCGTCCATATGGGGGTGGGGGCACACACCGTACCCCCAGCACCCGGTATGTACGCGCCGTACACCCAGCCCCCCATGTACGCGTCGTACCCTGGGTTCACGTATGTACGGCATGTACCCCCAGGCCCCCACACCCCGCCCGTGCCTGTACGCACCCTACCCGAGGCCCCGACACCAGCACCCTCACCCAGCCCTGCGCATGTACGAGTCGTACCAAGCCATAGCAAATGTGAGCACTGTACAACAACATAGCCGATGTACGCACCGCACTGACGTGAAAAACTCACGTACTGAACCAGGACACTGCAAAACACCACAAGGAGAGTGAATTTGAATCACACAACACCACAAAACACATCCAACAAGCCCAAAGACACCCAATACACTGACCTGCAACAGCCAAACAGGTAAACAGAGGCCCAAAACACAACCACCCCTAATAACACACCCACCCAAAGTTCAAACACAGCCACACCAACAAATGGACCAATAAACTGGGCCCACACACACAAACCATGAGCCTTTGCAACAGACTCACTGCTGCCAGACCCCACAGACAACCCACAGCACCAGACGTCAACCTTTACTACACCTTACACTTGCACACCTTCACACAACCACCTTCACAAACACCCCCTCATCACATTCACACACACACCTTCACAACCACACACACACACCCACAACGATCCACACCCACACCCCACACCATGCCCACAGACAGGAATCCAAAGTTCACAACAGCGGAGCTGGAGATCCTTGTCAATGAAATCATCAGAGTCGAGCCACAGCTCTTTGGAACATTGGTCAGACAGACCAGCGTAGCAGAAAAATCAGCCATGTGGCAGAGGATCATCGAGAGGGTGAATGCTGTTGCGCCCATCCGAAGGACCAGGCATGAATGCCAAGCCACGTGGTACGATCTGCAGAGGACGGTCCGCCGCAAAATGACCGACGAACACAACCAGGCCAACATCACTGGAGGTGGGCCGGCCCGCAGACCGGTACACTACCATCCCTGGGAGGAGAAGGTGATGCGCACGCTGCCGCCGGTGGGAGTACACGGACTAGAAGGACCCGCCGAGCCTGGTGAGTACACAAACAAATCAGCCCACATGGGGCGAACCGCATCCACAACCCAACTCCCGATAATGCACGCAACTACCCCAAAGCCATCACCGGACGCAACCACATTCCAACAACACGCACATGCCACTATCGGCTCCATGCCCCATGCAACAAGCAAGGCCATGCCAAGTCACAGGCCACACAAAACACCAACACAAGACAGGATGTCCGTGATGCCGGGAGGGGGGGCCTCCAAAGTCACATTGTGCAACTCAGAAGCAGACACCAATGCCCTCAGCCCATATGGCCTAGGGCAGAGCTATACAAACAGTGTGTCCCGACACTGTACTGTGTCACCTGCAAATGGCGGCCGCGTCGCAGGATGACATGGGTATGAAGGCCCAATTCGCACATAACAGCAGTCAATGAAGAGGCAATACTGTGAAAGAGTGTCAGCACACACCGCCGCTGCAGCGCAGACTCAGAGACACTCTGCCCAATGGGGTGCGGAAGATTCCATCCAAAGCCACATGAACAAGCCAATGGCCTTTGAAATACCTGCAAAGTGTGTGTGCCCAGGAAGCTGGGCTGAGGTGACAGAGGGTGACAGACAGACGGAGGGAGAGGGCGACAGAGGGCGACAGAGAGCGACAGAGGGCGACAGAGGGTGACAGACAGACGGAGGGAGAGGGAGACAGAGGGCGACAGAGGGCGACAGAGGGCGACAGAGGGTGACAGACAGACGGAGGGAGAGGGAGAGGGAGGGAGACAGAGGGAGACAGAGGGCGACAGAGGGTGACAGACAGACGGAGGGAGAGAGAGGGCGACAGAGGGTGACAGACAGACGGAGGGAGACAGAGGGAGACAGAGGGCGACAGAGGGTGACAAACAGACGGAGGGAGAGGGAGAGAGAGGGCGACAGAGGGTGACAGAGGGTGACAGACAGACGGAGGGAGAGGGAGAGAGAGGGCGACAGAGGGCGACAGAGGGCGACAGAGGGTGACAGACAGACGGAGGGAGAGGGAGAGGGAGGGAGACAGAGGGAGACAGAGGGCGACAGAGGGTGACAGACAGATGGAGGGAGAGGGAGAGGGAGGGAGACAGAGGGAGACAGAGGGTGACAGAGGGTGACAGACAGACGGAGGGAGAGGGAGAGGGAGGGAGAGGGAGGGTGACAGAGGGCGACAGAGGGTGACAGACAGACGGAGGGAGAGGGAGAAGGAGGGTGACAGAGGGCGACAGAGGATGACATACAGACAGAGGGAGAGGGAGGGCGACAGAGGGCGACAGAGGGTGACAGACAGACGGAGGGAGAGGGCGACAGAGGGTGACAGACAGACGGAGGGAGAGGGAGTGGGAGGGAGACAGAGGGAGACAGAGGGCAACAGAGGGTGACAGACAGACGGAGGGAGAGGGAGAGGGAGGGAGACAGAGGGAGACAGAGGGCGACAGAGGGTGACAGACAGACGGAGGGAGAGGGAGAGGGAGGGAGACAGAGGGAGACAGAGGGCGACAGAGGGTGACAGACAGACGGAGGGAGAGGGAGAGGGAGAGAGAGGGCGACAGAGGGTGACAGACAGACAGAGGGAGAGGGAGAGAGAGGGCGACAGAGGGCGACAGAGGGTGACAGAGGGTGACAGACAGACGGAGAGAGAGGGAGAGGGAGGGAGACAGAGGGAGACAGAGGGCGACAGAGGGTGACAGACAGACGGAGGGAGAGGGAGAGGGAGGGAGACAGAGGGCGACAGAGGGTGACAGACAGATGGAGGGAGAGGGAGAGGGAGGGCGACAGAGGGCGACAGAGGGTGACAGACAGACGGAGGGAGAGGGAGGGAGACAGAGGGCGACAGAGGGTGACAGACAGACGGAGGGAGAGGGCGACAGAGGGCGACAGAGGGTGACAGACAGATTGAGGGAGAGGGAGGGAGACAGAGGGAGACAGAGGGTGACAGAGGGTGACAGACAGACGGAGGGAGAGGGAGAGGGAGGGAGAGGGAGGGAGACAGAGGGCGACAGAGGGTGACAGACAGACGGAGGGAGAGGGAGGGCGACAGAGGGCGACAGAGGGTGACAGACAGATGGAGGGAGAGGGCGACAGAGGGCGACAGAGGATGACAGACAGACGGAGGGAGAGGGAGAGGGAGGGAGACAGAGGGCAACAGAGGGTGACAGACAGAGGGAGGAAGGAGGGTCACTGTCATGCCAGCAGGCACCATGGGGGGATAGACACATCACCTGGTAGACCCAATGACAAATCACACCACACCCAACAGCATGCCCGGTCACACACCCCCCCTTACACAAGCACACACCCCCGGGGCAGCCAACGTGTTGGAAGGGCGATCCCAGGGGGGTTACAGAACACGTTCCTGACCACCCTGTGACCCGCCTCTCCCAGAACCAGGCTGAGCACCGGCGGTGAGGCCCCTTCAGGAAGGGAGCTCTCGTACTTGGCCTCGCATGTGCTGAGCTTGCACTACGTGACAAAGAGACACCACACAGTAGGTTTTAGTAGACGGAGATCTTTATCTAAGAGTCGTTGGACCTTTATGATCCACAAGGTAGTCTTTGGTCGGTACAATAAGCTTGGTAATTGCACAGGGTGGTTGGGGTAGCGGGACAGTTCTTGGTTCAGAGTCACTGCCGAGTATCCTTCGCACAGCTCTCAATCCTCGAGCCGGGGGACACAGTGAAGTCTCAGGTCCAGCCGGACCACTGTGCTCTCGAGCCGCGACCAGGTCCTCAGAGCTCTCGTAGTTCCAGGTCTTCTCTCCCCCAGTCCCCTCAGCACCCTCTGTTATACGCCTTCTTCCCTTTGAAGTCCAGCGTCCTCACAGAGAGGGGTCTTGGCGTCGGGGGGAGGTGTGTTTGGATTTCCTGTCGCTCAGCTCTTTGATCCTTTGAAGTAGGGCCGGGAGGGACTCCAGACACCCAGCATGCGGGGAGCCAGCTCCCTGGGGGCCCGGAGGGCGATCGAAACCCTCCATTGAGAGGAGGTCAGAGGTGCTACAGAGACTACTCCTCCCTGTCCTGCTTGGGGGGGTTACCTCTCCCTTGGCCGGGCATGGCGTGTCTAAGGTCTAGGTTTCGCTGGGGCCCTGGGTCGGCCATCGGAACATCGGGACATTGTGGCCGGGGGTCTATAACCTGGGATCAGGGGGGGTGGCATGAGTCGGGTTGGAGGGACTATAGGTCAGGGGGCCCACGCCACGAGGCCGGTCCCACACAACGCAAATTTGCACTCCCACAATGGATAGGTGACACAACAAGACCAATCCATAGCCAACTAAGCATCCCAACACTCATCAGACAGGCCAAATGACCAGGAGTACATATCAATCTGACCCCCGCAACATACCCATCCACAAGTGCACTGTGAGAGGAAGGCTAGACATATCCAACTACCAAGAGCAACTGTGCCAACTTGAATATGTATGAAACATGGATGACGCATGTAACACCATTAACATTGTCTCTCTCTCACACACAGGGCAACGTCGTCGGTCCTGTGTGTCTTCCCCCCCAAGTGTTGGGGGGAAGACACACAGGACCCGGGTCGGCGTGATGATGATCCCACCGGCAGCGACGACTCTCACCACACCGTGGATGACCCCGACCAACCTGGCCCCTCTGGTGCCCAAGCACCTGCAGCACCTGCGTCAGGTACAACTGTGCCAACCACCACCCCCATTCCTGCCACATCCCAGGATACACACAGGAGCCCTGCTCGCACACAACGCAGCCAGTCTGACCAGGAGGGACGATGGCTCCCAAGCACCCAGGTGGAGGCAGGCGACCCCACAAATGCCATTCCTCAGGGGTCCCGGAGACCCGACGTGCCAACAAGGGCAGGCCAGGCTCAAGTGGGCAGGGGTGGTGGGAGTGGTGGACGGCGGAGGCGCGAGCCTGACCAGGCAGCTGAGGACCCGGTTATGTCACAAGTCCGCAACATCCTGGACACATACCGGCGTGACTCCAGAGGCATCGACCAGGTCGTGTCAACACTCTCCAAGATGCATGGGACCCTCGATGAGGTTAAGAACCTGCAGGTCGAGCATCATGCCAGTCATCTACAACACCAAGGACGGATGGAGGCAAGACTGGCTGTGCTCCTGGCGGTGCACAGGGACGTGAGCCAATCACTCCGTCAGATCGCCCAAAGCCTGGCAAACCCTCCCTGTGAAACCAGGCGTAGACCACCACCAGACACAGGGAGGGAGGAGGAGGAGGATTCATCTGATGGAGCGTCCCCAGCATCGTCAAGGCCTGCATCTGAGGGTCCCCGGAGGAAGGTGGATCGTCCACGCAAAAGACCGTGAGAGTCAGCGGACCATCACCATCTCCCAGGTCACCTGGCCTGGCACCTGGCCCCCTGGCGCAACAGCAGCACCTCATCCTATGACATTCTCTGCCACATGGACTTGCTGGTCACTGTCTGACCAATGTTGACAAAGACTGTGGCATGGACTCTGATGACTTCCAATGGCAAGGATACCATCTCCCCCTGTGAAATTTGGATTCTATACCCCCGGTACAGCACCTAATTGCATCCCCCCAACACGTACCCCACCACCAATAAAAACATTACAAATCACGAGATGATGCCGTCATTTAGCATTATTCCACTACATGTGTGTGTTGGCAAGTCAAACCATGCCTGAGTTTTGAAGTAACTCCAACCATGCATACCCTGGGGTCTGAGTCAGGCACAGGACACACATGGGTCACAATGTATCATCCAATATAGACATGGAGCACCATACTCACCCGTGATGGCCCCAACCAGCTGAGGGGGTACCTGCACAACTGTGCAAACAGACCTATTTCGAAGAGCAACAGTCATGCGCAGAGGTCAGGGATCAGGTGGAGTGTCCTGGGGTGGGAGTCCCAGGTATGTGTAGCCAGGTGGGAGAACTATGTCCTGCAAGCAGGAGTCAGGTGGATGTGGAGAATGGTGGCCAGGCCAAGGTTGGATGCATGGAGATGGCACAATGGGGTCTTGGATGACAGTGCCACATGGTTGTGTTGGGGGCGTGGTCGTGGGCTGCATCCTGAGTGTGGACGTGGATTGTGAAGGTCATCCTGCAGATGACAGTGATCCATTGCCGCCATCCCTGTTGGACGGTGATGTGGCTGGGTTGCCGGATGTTGAAGCAGAGCTGTGCAGATGCACCCTGGATGTGGAAAAGTGTCATGGGAGTTGTAAGGTACTTCTCCCTAGAGTGCAGGGTAGGATTGGACATGGATGTCGAAATTGACCTGGGGGATGGTCTATCTTTCCTTGAGGTGGATCGAACAGTGGACCTTGTGCATAATGCAGAGTGTGCTGAGGCCTGAGGTACAGATGCTGGTGATCAGCATAGCACATGTGGGCAAGCTTTCCATGATGCACACCAGCTCATGCGCGTGGACACTGTGTGCCTGTGCAGGGCCCTTGCGGGTGGGACACAAGCAGTTGACCCAGCTGTAAGGGGACAATCCGCAGATGAACACCTCAGTCGTGTACAAGTCCAGCATCAGGTGGCCAACGTGCAGCCATCTGCCAATGGATACCATGCATTATTCAATATGGGAACTGGCAAGGACTGTGTCTTTGGGGAGGGTGAGGAGCACCTGGCTGGCAATGGGACACCAGATGATGATGAGATGCAGTGCGCATGTCATGGTGTAGAGGGGTATCCTGGACACATTGTAGACTGACACGCTGAGACATGATACCTGCGCCATGTGTCCCACAACGACACCATACTACATGCAGAGGCCTGGAGTACCACTCCCATGGCCTTGTTGGGGTACAGAGCCTGTGGGGAGTAGGAGGGACATGACCTGGTTGGTGTGACAGGGCCTGGAAGGCGTGCCAGCGCTGTGTAGGCAGTTGGAGTTGCACACTCATTATGCAAAGGTGTTGTGTGGGCGATGAGTGCATGCCTGAGTGCATGCAACAGATGTATTGGATGGACATTGCTTGGTGGGTGGCCTCAACATCATGGTGTAGCGTGATGTGGCACATGCAAGGACATGAGGCACGTGCAATGTGCACGTGGCATGTGCAGACGGTCCAGCCTTTGCCACCGCAACTGTGTCACACACAAGCAGATTACACCAAAATGAATGTGTGGAGGGAGGAAGGGGGTTGCGTCTTAGAGGCGTGTGTGGGAGGGCTAATCTATAAACTCTGTGTGCCCTTGCTGCAGGGCCTGCAGCAGCAGGCGCCATGTCCTGGAAACCATGCCACAAGTTGCACACTAACGCAAGCATGTCAGAATGGACCACTGCAAAAGGAGTATGAGAAGGGAGGAGTGTCTGGTCCAACATGGCACACACACAGACAATGGATGCACATGCAGCTAAGTGGCCGTTGTGGGGACTGAGATGGCAAAATACCTACACAGCCATGTACATCATGCACAATAGATATCATAATCCATGACAAACAGCTTGCATCTTGCTACTCTACACATAGACTCATATGCACAATCTGTGACAACTATGCCAGACATGCCGCATGCACAGTGGCAAGAGACCTGCATTGACAGAGATGAGGCACCTTGGAGGCTGAGGGACACCTTTATTAGTCATGTTTGCCGGAAGTCAAATGCATCTATATTAACAGATGCACAGGTCATGTGGATGAACCTGTGGAACCTACACTGGCACACCCCTTTGCACCACAGATGCAGGAAACCCATAGAACTGGCACACAAGTGACAGGTGTGAGGCAAACACCCCGTGCTGCTCACGGAGAGGCTGCAATTCACCATTGAACCACTAATGGGGATGTCCCACACTATGTCAAGCCGTTGCATCCCGTATGTGTCCGAGGGCAGTGTCACACACATTGATGCCTTAATCACAATCCACAATCACATTACAGATGACTGTCACCAAGTGTGACTATCAATTCAGGTGAATCCAGCTCCATGTCATGTGACCCATGGTGATTCTACATGTATGCTAAGTAACCAAACATGAACAGGAGCAGTGCACACACATTCCAAACACATAGCACACCCAAAAAGCTGTGGTGCATCCCTTACCCTAAGGTGATTATTCGACATGTCCATGCATGTTACGCTGATTCAGCACACGTTGCTGTATTCATGAGGAATAGCAGGAGCACAACAATGCCACCAGCAGACAGCATGCGCAAATACCTGGGGATGAGAGACACACAAGAAGTGAGCCAAAAGAAGCACATCCGCATGCATGGGCATGTACTCGACATGTATAAGGTTGTCAACATGCTAGGTGAAAATAGTGTCTCAGGTAAGACATACAGTCATTACACCATCACTCGAGTGACACATCCAAACACACCTCTGACTCACTTGCCATACATGCAGATGGACCCACACATTGCAACACATGCCACACAAGGCTCAATGCGTGTACACTCAGACACTGCAACTCACCACTAAGCAAAGAAGTTGCGTATGAGCCGACTCCAGATGTCCTCTTCCTCCTCCTCCTCAACATCACTTGCATCGTCACCAAGCCCCTCATCCTCCACGGGTGGATGTTCCTGATCATCCGGATCCAGGATGAGTGGCACAGCTTTCTTCACTGCCATGTTGTGCAGCATGCAGCACACGAGGAAGATTTTGCAGACCTTCACTGGTGCATATGGGAGTGTGCCACCGGTCTTGTCGAGGCACCGGAATCGGCTCTTCAGGAGGCCAAAGGTCCTCTCAATCACTCGCCTGGTCTACCCATGGGCGTTGTTGTACCGGTGATCGGCAGCCGTACTGGGGTTGCGGAGAGGTGTGATCAGCCATGGCATGTTGGGATAGCCAGAGTCCCCTTCATGGAAACATCATGGACAGAAGTGGGTCAGGAGAAGCAGTAAGACAGAAAGATGACGCTAAATACTGGAGTAACAGAGTATACCCACCAACAAGACATGCTCGTTCGTTGCACAGCTGCAGCATCATTTCAGGCACCCTGCTACGCCTCATGATGTAGGCATCGTGTGATGATCCTGGAAAACGAGCACAGACATGGGAAATCACCATGTTAGCAAGACACACCACAAGGGCATTAATAGAGTGGTAATGTTTCCTGTTCCTATAGGCTACCTCATGTGCCTGTGGTGGTACCAAAGCCACATGTGTCCCATCAATAGACCCAATGACATGGGGCATCCCTCCCAGGGCATAGAAGTCACCCTTGACACCTGTCAACTGCTCAGGATTTGGGAAATGTATAAACTCATCCAGGTGAACCAACATGGCCTCTAGAAAATCATGCAGGACATGGCTGAACATGGTTTGGGACATGCCACCAACATGAGCAATGGTATGTTCGAACGTACCCGTGGCAAAGAAATGTAGGGCTGCCATCACCTTCATCTTGGGTGTCAGTGCAGTAGGATACCTGTGTAGCGGTTGGAGGTGTGGTGCCAGCCTTGCTGTCAAGTTCAGAATCAACCGTTGGGTGAAGCGGTAGCGGCGTATACAGTCACGTTCCCTCAGGGCAGCCAAGTCTGGGATTGGTCGGGGGAGAGGCTGAGCCCTGCAGTAATTAGGAAGGGACAACGAAGAGTGAGTACAGTACAACAACACTGTCAATGTACTGAGCACATGTTGAACAGCCAATACACATATGCTACATGCAGAGTCAGGTCTGTGCAATATATCCTGGACACGTATGCCAGGCAGGTGACACTCCTACCAAGAGCCATCTACAAAGTGGATTCACAAACTCAACATGACATGGCATGAGACTAGCTGTGGGCCAGTGTAAGTGAATAGGCAGACGCATTACAGGAGTGCCAGACATCCACATGTGTGCAGAAGAAGGATGTTTATCAAACAGACAGGTTGCGGAACACTAGAGGCACAGGTCACATGTCCCTGAAATAAGGACAGACCACACACTTTGCCATGAAGGGGTACATGTTAAAACTGATCACCCATACATTGATACTACGCAGATATGTCCTTGTCTCGCAAGTCCATGTTCGATGCATACATACGCACGTTAAGTCTGATTCCACATGTGTCCTGCGTGCATAATAGTGTGCCATGCCCATCCACACACATGCACATGTTGGATGCAGCAACTGCAGATGCATTTGACGGAACACCAACAGCAAGCTTATGGGAACACATGACACACACATGACATACTCACATCGTGCAAAGCCGGTAGTCACATGTCAGGTGTCATTATCCGTGTACCTGGCATCAGGGGACAGTTGCGGGTGTTGGCGACTGTGCCATGCCAGTGACGCAGTGCTCAACAAGTCTGTACTACATGCACACATGTCAAAGGTGTGAAGGGGATGTGTGGCACATAGTGCAGCTTGACACATGACATGTGTACACAGCTCATCACACATCTACTGGGTTCAAACATGAGGAGATTTGTGCCACATCACAGCCTGACACACCTAGGCACACACAGGTATGGAGCATTCCACACGTACCCCTAGGGCACCACTACTCCAGTGATACGGTCCGTACACGCGTGTGTAGGGTCCGTACCACTATGGTTGTGCAGCCCTAGGCGTACGCCATGGTGATACGGTCCGTACACGCGTGTGTACGGACCGTATCACCATAGTGGTACGGACCCTACACACGCATGTACGGACCGTATCACTGGCGTAGTGGTGCCCTAGGGGTACGTGTGGAACGCTCCGTACCTGTGTGTGTATAGTGAAATTACATAGGGGACACATGAGGGACAATTATAAGGGCCTAAATGCATGCTGGTTGTCATGGAGACCCAGTTTCAAGTTCAAATTTTTCCATCAGGTGGCTAGCAGAAGTCGGTTGGAGACAATATACAAAGTTGCAAAGTGGTTGTTGACTTGACATCATGCTCATTTTTTATAACATGTAAAGGCACCCACTGGGGTAGGTTTAAAGGGGTTGGAAGAAACGTAGGATGCAAATGAGATTGACCAATCACTCTGTACTCCTGTAAATGAAACAGGCCAGCAAGACAAATATAAGGCAGCCAGGCCCCATTAGAGATCACTTGCCTGCACAACCTTTCATTCCACTGCTGCTGCTCGTGATTCCTCTGGCACCATGTCCAGGTCTGTGGAGAGGGCCCAGCCATTCACCCAGGAGGAGAACCAGGCCCTGCTGGATGTGATCTTCCCAGAGTACCCTTGCCTGTATGGGAGACCAGGGGAGCAGGTGAGTGCAGACTCCATTAGCTTAGACTGTGCCCCTTATTTGTGACTGTCACTTCTGGCATTGTGTCCAGCTGTAACAGACATGCAATGTTCTTCAGAGTGGGTCCCAGGGGGGGAATGCCTCATGCCTCCCATGCAGAGCATGCTGTAGTGCATGTCTGCACTCCTCACTTGCATGGTGCTTACTGTGACACTCACTGCATGGTGCATGCCACATTCAGCCTGGCTAATCCTCTTGGGAATGTGGTTTCTACAGTCCAGATGTGATCCTGTGGCCCCCCCAGTGTGACAGGTGACTGTACCCACAGATGTGTGTGAGTTGAGTGTACCTGTGGTGAGAGTGTTCAAATGATGTGTTCGTCCCCTGGACATTGGTGTGTGTGTAAGTCCCCTGTCATGTGGGTGAGTGTCTATGTGGAGTGTTGCACCCCAGATGCATGAGGGATGCATATACCCTACCCATCTGATGTGAACAGGGAGCAGTGCTGTGTGTCTGACGTGCTGAGCCTGCCCCACACCTGTGACACCCCCCGGTCTAGTGCCACATGTGCAGAGTGATGTTTGTACCCGCAGTTACCAATGGCAGGTGATTGTCCTGTGCCTGTGTGTGTCTGTGTACCCGGCTGAGGTTGCGCCAGTGGCCAGGGGCATGTGACTGCTTTGAGGTGCTGTACATAATCGTGGTGTAGCTTGTGATGCACAGTGTGTGCCGGGATCAGTGACTGTGTTGAACCCCTCATTCCACCTGTGTACTTTCAATGCCACGTCGTGACTTTGGCCTTCCCCAGGGGATAATGTCCGTATGATGAAGGTGCAATAAATTTTGCTGCATACTATGCCCGGTTCAAACAAGCCAAATTGTTCAAATGTGTGTCTCTGTGACATGTAGCAGGTGTATTGATGTTGTCTCACTTTGTCATCCTCACAGGTAGGCGTCCATGCCAAGGGGGAGATCTGGAGGGAAGCTGTCAGTGCCATGAGGTCGGTGGAGGGTTGGAGGCGGCGCCTGCCCCAGTTGAGGAAACGCTGGCAGGATATCCGGCGCTGGACCAGGAGGATCGCCCGGGTCCTGCTGGGGGACTCACCTGAGAGCCACAAGAACCGTGGGCGCCGGCGCCTGACCCACCAGATGAAGCGTGTGCTGGCGGTGGTCTTCCCTGATTTGGATAGGCGCCTAGCGGAGAAGCAGCAGCAGAAAAGGGGTAGGTACATGTGTGTTTGTTGTGGGTCACCAGCTTTTGGAAGTGCGCAGTTGCATGGATACACTGCCAGGGTCCATATGTGCAGTACATATCCTGTTCCCCATAGTAAACCGGTGCTGTTCTTCCTCCCTTCCCCTCCTTGACACGTGTTCCCTGGTCTGTGTGTAGTCACTCTTGCACAAGGTCATCTGGGCTGCCAGTTAATCCAAGTGCCCAATGCTTGCAGCATCATGTGTGGGGGTGGTGTGTAACATGTGTTGGGACCTTGCCTGTGCCCTGGCCAGTACAGTCAATGTGGGGTCCATGTTAGTTGGCACTGATGCTGAGTCCCGACATAGGAGTGTGTCTGAAAAGTGTACTGCCTTACAGCATGCATGACCAATGTTGTTGCCTCAGACATGAGGTGCATGAGTGGGAGATATGCATAGTTCAGGGACGTTTGCTTCTGTAGCAGTCATATCCATCCCGGACCATGGAGGGGTGTGGCCACTACAGTTCCCTGGGGCACCTTTTCCTAGGTATCATGTGTGTCATCCAACAATGTGGATATTCACTGTGTCTTCAGCATAGGTTGGGCTCTGTGGCATTGTACCCTGGCCTAATGTGTATATACGTAAAGTGTGCTACATGTGTCCACTGTACAGGGTGACCCAATTTGGCTTGTGCATACTCACAGTGGCCGGTGCCAGTGTGTTTTGGGACAACTATCTGATGATGGTTGTTTGTCAAATTTATGTGTGGACGTGCGCAGGAGGGTCAGTTCGTGTACATTCAGGATTTATTGAAGGGCATTTTAGTAATCCCTGAGTAAGAGGTGTAAGTACTTCCTCTGTGTCACTCACATTGTATCAGGTAGGGGGGGGTTTGTGCGGGAAAGGCCTACATGTCCAAACCGTATGTGTCCTTGCCAGGTCTGGTCTGTGTGTGATGATTGTCTGACCATACACTAAACATGCAGTGACCCAGTCATGTTGGGCAGGGTTAAATGTATTTGCTAAGCAGCATGTGCCAAAAGTTACAAGACATGGTTCCTGCTCATCCCTTTTTTGGCTACGGTGTGTGGTCCAGATGCTGTACTCGACTGTCCCCAGAGTCTAGCTCCTCAGTCTAATTAGATTTCAAGTTCTTTGCTGTTGTGTCATGCTCTCCATTGTTTCTCAGTGGCATGGTGGGTCAACCAACTGTGTGGTGCAGGGCCTACATATGTGCGTAGTATTGTTACTCATGTTGCTTTTCATGCTATGCACTGTGACCTATGTAGTTTTGAATCATGTGTCATATGTATACAGGTGTCTGATTATTTCCTGTCTCTTCACCTTGCCCACAGCATCGTCGGGGGAAACCGAGGGAGACACTGGCACTGAAATTGAGGAGGTATCCAGCAGTGGTGCCACCAGTGCTGGCGTGTCTGGCTCAGCGAGTGGCACGGAGGCGGAGGGGAGTACGGCGGAGGACCTGTCCAGTCCCACCACCGACTATGACGCTGACGGGTCCGAGGCTGAGCTCCCTGAGAGGGCAGACGCTGCTACCAGAGCTGAGAGCAGCACTCCATCTGTCGCCGCCCCCTCAATTCCCATCACCCGCCTCCCACCTGCTCGGGTCCCTTCCCACCGTGCTAGGCGCCAACAGGTCTCCTTCGTGCCAGGCACCGCACCCCCTGCCCCTGTCTCCCCTGCTGCCATCAATGCCGAGTCTGTGGACATTCTGTGGCAGTTGCAGGTTGGTCAGGCATCGATGCTTACTGTCCTCCATGGCCACACCACACTGCTAACACAGATGCAGTCATACATGGAGGCCATGTCAGCAGCGATGTCTGATCAACGGATGTTGCTGAAGTCCATAGACTCCACACTGTCTGCAGCAGTGGATTTCCAGCAGCGCTCCGTCCCCCCTTACCCCTGCACCATCCACACTTCCTACTCCCATGCCTGTCCCACGCACACCCAGACGTCACCATGCACGCACCCCACCAGACACAGGCAGCACACCACCAGGGAAGGCTAAGCGCACTCCTCCAGTCATGCACACACAGGGGGAAGTAGGCACACCCACTGGGTCTGGGGGCAAATGGCAGCCACGCAGCCAGAGTGGGAGTCCACATTCCTCAATACCCACTTCCTCCAAAACCACTCCCCTTACCTCTCCTGGCCAACTGTCACCAAATGAGTCCTTGGTGCCCAGTGTGTCCCTCAGCCCCAGTGTGGCACCACGCCGCAAGCGGTGGAGGCAGGGCTTGGCCACGGGAGTAGAGTCCCCCCCCTGTCAACACCCTCTCCCGGGAGCGCTGCAACCCAACCCTCCGCCCCCCCTCCTTGGGGCCTGTGGTTCATTCGGGTGCAGGGGAGACGCTGGGCGACCTGGCAGTAGTGTGTAGCGCCGTGCTGGAATCCACCTTTGGTGCTGCCCCTCCCCCTGTGGTGGAGTCGTCCATCCCTGCACCCACAACACCTACCATTGCCCCTCCTGTCCCTGCAGTGCCTGGTCCTTCCCCCCCACATGATGCCCCCCCTTCTGTGGATGATGTGGTACAGTGAACTGTGCAGGCAAGCTAGGGGAGACACGGCCCTAAGTGTCCCCCACCAGGACTTTGCATATGACCTGGCCTATTGGCCCTCTAGTTTGTGGACAATCATTTTGACATTTTTGATTTCTGCTGAATAAAGCATTTTGATTTTCTTTTGCGCACTAATGCTTTCCTGGACTTGCTGTTGGTGATAATGTGTTAGGTGTCTGGGAAATATTGTAGTGTGCTGCTCATGGGGTGGACCCTGGTATCTGTGTGCCATCACAAGGGCTCTGCAAATAATCTTTGGTCATGTATGCTCTTACTGTATGGTGACATTGTCCCAAGGAGTGTTCCTTCCTCTGTGGCACCTGACTTCTTCCCGGCAGGGTGTTTCCCAATTGTTGTGCTGACCTGTGTCTACAGTTCCTTGCTGTGTGAGGGATCCCTTCAACTTTGCCCATGCCTGCTCAGCAATGTCTCCACCTGCATCGTCTGTGCCATCCTTGGTAGTCACTATACTTGTGTATGGAGTATGTTGCCATGGCTTAATGTGGACATGGTCCCTTTTCCGCACTATGCATGTGTGTACTCCCAGCCTAGCACACATGTGTTACTTGTTCTGCAGGGTCCTATGTCTGGGCACTGCTGGGGGGACTCTGCACCCACCCCTCCTATGTCTGGGCACTGCTGGGGGGACTCTGCACCCACCCCTCATGTGTCTGGGCACTGCTGGGGGGACTCTGCACCCACCCCTCATGTGTCTGGGCACTGCTGGGGGGACTCTGCACCCACCCCTCCTATGTCTGGGCACTGCTGGGAGTGATAGGCACCCACCCCTCCTATGTCTGGGCACTGCTGGGAGTGATAGGCACCCACCCCTCATGTGTCTGGGCACTGCTGGGAGTGATAGGCACCCACCCCTCCTATGTCTGGGCACTGCTGCGAGTGATAGGCACCCACCTCTCATGTGTCTGGGCACTGCTGGGAGTGATAGGCACCCACCCCTCCTACGTCTGGGCACTGCAGGGGAGACTCTGGACCCACCCCTCCTATGGCTGGGCACTGCTGGGGGGACTCTGCACCCACCCCTCCTATGTCTGGGCACTGCTGGGGAGACTCTGCACCCACCCCTCCTATGTCTGGGCACTGCTGGGGGGACTCTGCACCCACCCCTCATGTGTTTGGGCACTGCTGGGGCGACTCTGCACCCACCCCTCATGTGTCTGGGCACTGCTGGGGGGACTCTGTACCCACCCCTCCTATGTCTGGGCACTTCTGGGAGTGATAGGCACCCACCTCTCCTATGTCTGGGCACTGCTGGGAGTGATAGGCACCCACCCCTCATGTGTCTGGGCACTGCTGGGAGTGATAGGCACCCACCCCTCCTATGTCTGGGCACTGCTGGGGGGACTCTGCACCCACCCCTCCTATGTCTGGGCACTGCTGGGAGTGATAGGAACCCACCCCTCCTATGTCTGGGCACTGCTGGGGGGACTCTGCACCCACCCCTCATGTGTCTGGGCACTGCTGGGAGTGATAGGTACCCACCCCTCCTATGTCTGGGCACTGCTGGGGGGACTGCACCCACCCCTCCTATGTCTGGGCACTGCTGGGGGGACTCTGCACCCACCCCTACTATGTCTGGGCACTGCTGGGGGGACTCTGCACCCACCCCTCATGTGTCTGGGCACTGCTGGGAGTGATAGGCACCCACCCCTCCTATGTCTGGGCACTGCTGGGGGGACTCTGCACCCACCCCTCCTATGTCTGGGCACTGCTGGGGGGACTCTGCACCCACCCCTCCTATGTCTGGGCACTGCTGGGGGGACTCTGCACCCACCCCTCATGTGTCTGGGCACTGCTGGGGGGACCCTGCACCCACCCCTCCTATGTCTGGGCACTGCTGGGAGTGATAGGCACCCACCTCTCCTATGTCTGGGCACTGCTGGGAGTGATAGGCACCCACCCCTCATGTGTCTGGGCACTGCTGGGAGTGATAGGCACCCACCCCTCCTATGTCTGGGCACTGCTGGGGGGACTCTGCACCCACCCCTCCTATGTCTGGGCACTGCTGGGAGGACTCTGCACCCACCCCTCCTATGTCTGGGCACTGCTGGCAGTGATAGGCACCCACCCCTCATGTGTCTGGGCACTGCTGGGAGTGATAGGCACCCACCCCTCCTATGTCTGGGCACTGCTGGGGGGACTCTGCACCCACCCCTCCTATGTCTGGGCACTGCTGGGAGTGATAGGCACCCACCCCTCCTATGTCTGGGCACTGCTGGGGGGACTCTGCACCCACCCCTCCTATGTCTGGGCACTGCTGGGAGGACTCTGCACCCACCCCTCCTATGTCTGGGCACTGCTGGGACTGATAGGCACCCACCCCTCATGTGTCTGGGCACTGCTGGGAGTGATAGGCACCCACCCCTCCTATGTCTGGGCACTGCTAGGGGGACTCTGCACCCACCCCTCCTATGTCTGGGCACTGCTGGGAGTGATAGGCACCCACCCCTCCTATGTCTGGGCACTGCTGGGGGGACTCTGCACCCACCCCTCATGTGTCTGGGCACTGCTGGGGCTGATGCCCACACACCCCTATGTGTCTGTCCACTGGCGTGGTACGACCCGTACCCACGTCCTACGGCCTGGGTACGGTCCGTACCACCATTGCAGTGGTGACATAGGGGTAAGCCTGGTACGAGCCGTACCCACGTCCTTGAGGCATGGGTACGGGTCGTACCCCCATTGTTGGGGTGACGTAGGGGTACGTGTGGTACGGGCCGTACCCATGTTCTGGGGGCGTGGGTACGGGCCGTATCACCATTGTTGGAGTGCCATAGGGGTATGCACCGTACCCATGCCTTTAGGACGTGGGTACGGGTCGTACCACGCCCACCCCTACATCACCACTGCAATGGTGGTACGGGCCGTACCCATGCCTGTGGGACGTGGGTACGGGCCGTACCACCATTGTGGCGGTGACGTAGGGGTATGCGTGGTACGGGCCATACCCACGCTCTGGGGGCGTGGGTATGGGCCGTACCACCATTGTGGCGGTGTTGTAGGGGTACGCATGGTACGGGCCGTACCCACGCTCTGGGGGCGTGGGTACGGGCTGTACCACCATTGTGGCGGTGACGTAGGGGTACGCGTGGTACGGGCCGTACCCACGCTCTGGGGGCGTGGGTACGGCCCGTACCACCATTGTTGGGGTGACATAGGGGTGGGCGTGGTACGACCCTTACCCACGCTCTTAAGGCGTGGGTCCGGTGCGTCCCACAATTGTTGTGTTGCCGATTCGCGTCCATGTTGACTTCCGTTGTGGCGGACACAGGCCTTGGTGGAGATGCCCCCACCCCCGAAGTGACCAGGCCCTGGGGGTCAGGTATGTACAGGGCATGTTTGATTTAGGACTTGGGTGAGGGTTATGTTTCCTGCCCCTGCCCCCCCCCCCTTTGACCCTGGGTGTTGTTCTGACCTTCTGCAGCGTCTGCGTCAGTTCCTGTACACCAGGTGGACTGCAATGAGGGCCGGGATGACACGTAGGTTGGGGTCCATGGCTGTCCGTTGCGTACAGGTGCTCCTTGTGCGCGTCGGCCTGATTTCCCGGCAGTTTTTGGCTCCCGTAAAATATTGTCCGTGCGGAGTGATGTCGGTACAAATCGTACTTGCTGGTTCATGAAACGCTGCCTGACTCCGTCCGGACATCACATCCGCGGTGTCATGGATCAGAATTGTGGGTATTTGTTGTTGAGTCGGTGTTTCTTACGAATCGTACGCAAATGGTGTTTGCGTACGAATCGTACTTGCATGTTTGTTCGGTATTTCTACTGGGTACGGGTCGGACGGAGAAAACGCTCCGTCTGACGGTTCGTACCTGGTTTATCCAGGATCGGAACCGACCCCATAGTAGTAACATCTATCGCATGTGGTAATATAGGAGCCCTAGTTTTTTCATCCTGATGAATGCCACTGACCCTTTGGGATAGTAAGGCAGAAAAACATTGACGACAATGGTGGTGATGGAGTACTAGTTCCCCCAATCCCCACTTCTATTTAGTGGTTTTAGATTTATATTTATGCGAATACCCTGGCCACATCACCTTAGGGTTGTGAGAAACGGCATAATTATTGAGCAATTTAATGTAAATTTTTCAATGTTATACAACCTTAGGCTTTGGTGTGAAATGTGGTTTGCATACTCTTGTGTGGCATTTTACAGATGGACTTACTTTACATAAAAGACCATACAAGTTATGAATAGGCAACTAGTTTGAGCTCACCGGGTCACATGTTTTTTGTGCGAACCAGTCTCCTATAGGGAAAGTGTTGTGAAATCTTGTCTTGCATAATTTTGAGAACAGTCTGCAAGAATGGCTTGCATTGCAATCTAATCATATGGCACATCTTCATTTCTTTTTTTGTAAAGGATGCTTGATTGTTTCATGTATCAACTGTTACAAAATACAACATCTATGCAGAGAACTCTTTTCTGATATGTACATGCCAAATTCCCATGTCCTTGTGCAAAAAGCAAACTACCCTTGCCTGGAGAACAGTGAAAGGAAGCAGGGATTTACTGCCTGCTGGGCTTCATGTGGAGCCTGTACAACAAATGCTGACTTACAATGGTGTAGAGAGAGCCACTGGAAGGTTATGTTATGTTATGTTAAATGGGACTTTTATAGCGCAACGGCTACTCCAAAGGAGTGTCCCGGCGCTTTTGTGCTCCAGACCAAAGAAAGAGCTGGAAAACATAACAGTAGCAAGAGCAGGGGCCTAAAGAGGGGGCAGATTATCCAGTGAACAACCAGGTTTTTAAGTCTTTTCTGAAGGCAAGCAGGTTAGCGGTGTTTCGCAAGGACACCGGTAAGGAATTCCATAGCTGCGGAGCAAGAAAGCTAAAGGACCGGCCGCCTAGCCGAGCCCTTTTGATGCGTGGCACCCGAGCCAAAGCCAAAGCTTCTGACCTGAGGGATCGTACAGGTCGATAGAAGTCCAGCCTCCTCTGAAGATATTTGGCACCATTGCCATGCAAGGCCTTATGGGCGAGAGTCATGGCCTTGAAAAGTATCCTCTTCCGCACCGGAAGCCAGTGAAGGGATACGAGGAGATTGGAGGCACTGGTGCGGCGGTGCAGGCCAAAAATTGCACGAGCAGCAGCGTTCTGAGTAACCTGCAAACGCTGGAGGAGGTATTCAGGCAGACCCAGATATAGGACATTTGCATAGTCCAATCTGGACCCTATGAGTGCCTGAACAGTGATCCTCCGATGTTCCTCCGAGAGAAGGGGAAAGAACTTGCGCAACATTCTGAGTATCCCAAAGCATGTTCCCGTAAGAGTGGAAACCTGGGATTTGAGCGAGAGCTCGTTGTCAATTTTAACCCCCAGGTTCTTAGCCCACTTAGAGGACTGAGTGGGAGGGAACATGTCAGCAGGCCACCATCCCTGCCAATCTGGTTCTGATGGGCATCCGAAGAATAGTATTTCGGATTTGTCCGAGTTGCATTTGAGGCTGTTGTGTGAGAACCAGCTAAAGACAGCCCCAAGGCACTCGCAGATCCTTTCTCCATCGAACTCTTCGCTCTTGCGACAGGTGAATAGAAGCTGGGTGTCGTCAGCATAAGAGACGATCCGGGCCCCGTAGGACTCCGCCAGTGTCGCCAGAGGGGTCATAAGGATGTTAAATAGAGTGGGGCTCAGTACAGAGCCCTGAGGCACTCCGACTCCCAATGGCGGCATCTCGGCGGACCCGGGTGGGACCCAGACCGTCTGCCGGCGGTTGGCCAGAAAGGAACGAAACCAGTTGAGCACCGTCCCCCCTAGACCGATGTTATGAAGTCTAGTGAGGAGATCCTCGTGGGGGACGGTGTCAAACGCCGCCGACAGGTCTAACATGACTAACATCACCCTGCCTCCTGTGTCCAGCACCTCCTTCACGATCTCCGAGACTTCCAGGAGCGCCGTCTCGGTGCTTAAGTTGGAACGAAAGCCCGATTGGGATTCATGAAGTAACTCATTAGACTCCAGGAAGTTAGAAAGCACGCTGTGCACGTGTTTCTCCAGGATCTTGGTCAGTGCTGGAAGGAGCGAGATTGGCCTATAATTAGAAGGCGCCTCTGGATCAAGATTGGGCTTCTTGATCAGGGGGATGACCATGGCTTGCTTCCAGGCCTGGGGCAGAAAACCCTGACTCAGGGATAAATTGAGGAAAGGATTAGCTATTGGATTAATGACATCTGCCATTTTCGCTAAGAATTTTGCTGGACACGGATCTAATGGTGAGCCTGATTTAAGGTTCCTCATCAAGGCTAAGGATGCGGCAACCGGAAGGGGAGGAAAGTCTAGCAAAGCTGGGCCAGGAGGAGACAGGAAGACTGTTTCCGTCGGCATCGTAGATAAATCATCTAACGCTCTCGACGGGAAAGAATCCTGAATTAGCCTGATTTTGGTGGTGAAGAAATTGGCAATAGTGTTAGCCCAGGTCTCCACCGGGGCACCCTGAGTAGAGGTTGTCCGGGGGCTGGTAAATTCACGTACAATTGAAAAAATCTCCTTACAGGAGTTAGCTGCGTCTTCAATCCTTTTAGCGAAGTAACATTTCTTGCCCTGTAAGATAAGATCGTGGTAGGACTTCATCATGATTTTATAGCGTTGTTTGGCTTCAGGCTCATACTGGACTCTCCACGCCCGCTCGGCAGCTTTACATTGCCTACGAGCGTGGGCTAAATCCTCCGTAAACCAGGGGGCAGAGTCCCGCCGGGCAGCAGATCTGGGTGGCTGTGAGGGAGCGAGCTCATTTAGTCTGGCAAGAAGCCAGGATTGTAGGCTCTCCAGATCTTCCTCTAGGTCGCCAGTACAGGAAACAGGGTGATCTGCCAGGGCATGCGTTAGCATGTCTGGGGTCACCCGGTGGAATGCCCTATAGCTGCTGCCCTGCTGCCTCATGACACTGGCCAGAGAGGTCACAGTAGAAGGTATTTCAAAGTGGGCAAGATAATGATCAGACCAGACGACTGGCAGGAGAGTTACAGCCATGATAGGTGTGGTGGAAAACACCTGATCGAGTGTGTGGCCTTTGTTGTGGGTCGGACCAGAAAGATAGGGGGAAAGGCCTAGAGTGGATGCGATATCCAGCAATTTGATGGCGTCCTGGTCATTATGGTCGTCCATATGGAAATTAAAATCTCCCGCCAGTAGGCACAGCTCCGATCTAAGGACAAGGATCGACATGGCCTGCTGGAGATCATCAAGAAAGGATCCCACTGGGCCCGGAGCTCTGTAAACAATCAGACCCTTCAGCGCTTGTTGCGGCGATAGGGAGATGGTAAAGGCTAAAGAGTCCGCCCCTGCGATGGTGTGAGTATGCGTGACCGTGCACGGAAAAGATTTTTTAACAACCAAGGCAACTCCTCCTCCCCTACCCTTGTCTCTGTCCTGTCGATGGATGGTATAGTCCGTGGGGATGGCTGCCACAATGTCCGGGTGGGAGGAATCATTCAGCCATGTTTCAGTAAGCATCAGACAGGTAGGACTGGTCGTTGAGAGGAGATCAAAAATCTCTTGAGTGTGTCGGTGCAACGACCTCGTATTGAGGAGTAAACAAAGGTGTTTTATGCTACACTCCTTAGCAGGGATAGGGGAAGGGAAGGAGCGAACAGGGTGCCAATGGCAAGCAGGGCACGTATGTTTACCCTTATATCGGCCAGGAAAAACCGTGTAACACGACGCATTCCAGTTACGCAAAGAGTATAGCTCCTGTGCGGAGTAGGAGAGCATAGGGGCCAGAGGTACCAGCCACGCCAGACGCTTCCGGGACGCTGACGGGCGCAGACGGGGAGGACTCTGGCACGACTCCGGCGCAGGTCCGGCGCATCCGCTGGTCGCGTCCGCTGCGCGGAGCCGTAAGTGCCTGTTTTTATAGTCCTTGTCTATGTCCTCCCCAACCCAGCCCAAACGAAGATGGCCGCCAAAACCGGCGTCCAGCCCTCGGCATCAACACTCAGCCGAGGGTGGGACCGGAGCTGCAGGGAGGGGGGAAAAAAGAGTTTTTAAGCGCTGCTGAGCGCTGGGGGGTCTCTACACACTGCTGCAGGCTAGAAAATACAATTAGCAAGCACAGGTGAAAAAACGAGTAAAATCACGAAAATTAGTTTAAAATTGAAAGAAAAGCAGGAGACCTCCCGGCTTCCGCCTCAGGAGGGGAAAGGTGTGTGCAGAGTCTGATATTACCGCTTTCCAAGTCTCAGGTGCCTTTTATAGTCCTTGTCTATGGCCTCCCCAACCCAGCCCAAACGAAGATGGCCGCCAAAACCGGCGTCCAGCCCTCGGCATCAACACTCAGCCGAGGGTGGGACCGGAGCTGCAGGGAGGGGGGAAAAAAGAGTTTTTAAGCGCTGCTGAGCGCTGGGGGGTCTCTACACACTGCTGCAGGCTAGAAAATACAATTAGCAAGCACAGGTGAAAAAAACAAGTAAAATCACGAAAATTAGTTAAAATTAGACGGCGAGGGGGGAGGAATGAACGATGCCCTTACTCGATTGCTGTTTCCCAATATCCCCAGCTTATAGTAGAGAAAGGAGGAGACATTTGGGACTTAAAATGTTTGTCGGAGTGACCTTAAAAACGTTAACCTCTAGTTTCCTGTAGTTAAGCCTTAATGAGATGAGACTGTATCCACACCCACAACATCACTGACCTTTCTGTGGATCCTGAATATTGACAGCATTATATTGTGGGATTCACAGAGGTAAACTTACACCTTTGGGTATATTTATGTTTTTCATTGGTATTCACAAACTTGTAAATGGCATGTTTATGACTGCAGAGAATAGGCAGTCGAGTCGAAGAACTCTGCACATAGAAAATAGGAAAGGTCTATATTTTATGAGTGGAGTTCTCCTGCCCAAATACAGAGGGGCAGATTTATGACATCTGGCGCACCTCTGCTAATCAGCAGAGATGCGCCAGAAGAGTTGCGACGCATCTGCCCACCCGTGCGCCACCATTGATGCGCCACATTTACAATGCGGCGCACCGTGGCACTCGGATGGGCAGATGCGTGACGCATCTCCTGTCGGAAAGGTGGCGCATTGCTGGAGTTGCGTCGCAAGCGCGACGCAGCTCCAGCAAGGCTCGGGGGTGCCCTATCCCTTACATGCTGCATCAATCCTTACGCCTGCTTCAAGCAGGCGCAGGGTTTTGACACAGCATGGCCTTAAAAGTGACTGAGTGAAATCTTGTAGATTTCACTCAGCCACTTTTAGGAGGCATTCCTGCGCCGGAACGCCCCCCCCTGCTCCAGAATGCCTACATGTGGCGCAGGGCTTTACAACGTGACGCATCTGCCAGATGCGTCACTTTGTAAATACCCCGCAGCATGGCGTAGGATTTGCGCCGCCGCTGCATCACAAAAGTGACGCAACGCAGCGTAAATGAGGTGCAAGGGGCTCATAAATCTGCCCCAGAGTCTCTTCAATTGGAAACTTACTATTAACTTGTAGCTTGTGAATCAGTGGCATAATAAAAGCCCCTGCAACCACCGCAGTGCGGGAGACCCTAAGCTCCAGCTCCCCCACCACCCAGTGCAGTACTCTGGCCTGAGAGCTCCTGCCAGAGTCCAGATGGGAGCCCCTCCATGCAGTTTGCAAGGGGCCCCTCTTTTTTTGTTATGCCACTGTTGTGAATAGGAAAAAATAATGCAAACATACACAAACTAGTAAGTTTACCTTTGTGAATCAGCCCCTAAATTCATAGACAGAATATCGAGAGACAAATTATTGTAAGTTAAGCATGAATAGATTTTCAATACCTAACTGCCCATGCATGTACCTTGATGATATATATCAATAGGGTACATAGATATGGAGTTAAGATTGATTAATCTATACTTCCATATATGTGCATTTACCTTTCGATATTTTGTCCATCAATATTTTGTCCACAATACTAGTGTGCCACAATATTATTTTACTTGATATTACAGAGAACAATCAGTGTACTTGAACTTGTTAAAAGGTCAGAGCTAGGTCCCCCCTCACCCCCCCTCCAAAATAAAGGCTGATGCTCAATGAGCCAGCGAAGCCAGCCCGGTCAAGCCTGATACGTTCCAATCCAGGATTTTAAACGATTGCTAGTCGCATTCTTGGACTTTATGTTAGTTAAAGCTTTGTAAGTGTGGGAAATAGAATTCCAGCATAAAAAGCTTGTTTGGCTATAGGTAAAAAATTCTGCTAATGCTGTGGCTAAGCTGTGCTCGTGAATCCCATGCTTGCTACATCTATTAAGTAAGAAGGCTTTGAACGATGTATACAGTTGTGCATTCGTGTTTTTTGCGATGCTGCTCCTCATGAACAAAGGCTCCAGCACTTTGCATCTATTCCAAAGCATTGGTATCTTGTCTGTTTGGAACAGTAGTCAGTAGAAACTGAAATGTGTAATTGGATGCACACAGTTTACATTCAATAGCAACTAAGCATTCAATTCTTCAGATAACATCTTCTAGCTGTATATTGACCACCTCATTTGTCAGACTTACAGGCATGGAGCAGTCGATAAATGCGCACGCTCGCAGACAGGAATCAAGACAAAGAATACATCTCAAAGGAAGAGTTAAACGCACAGCGTGCTGAACAAATGTGTCTGCGCTGCTCAGACTTCAAGCTTTCCTTCCTTTGTGAAGAAATGTTATTTTTGCAGCATTTATTATCGGCTCTGTAAACAAACTGCAGTTTGGATTCAAGACAGAAAAATGGGCAGCAGCATCTGATCCATTGAGCAGCTCTGCAGATCATACATTTCTTTCTACACTGAAAAAAATGAATCAGTTGCTGCCACAAGAAATTAACCATCACAATTTCTGCTAAAGGTTATTAATCACCTTGGTCTAAACTGCAAATGTGCTGCGAGCACTGGTTGGCTTTCGGTGTACTATATGATACTTTGTTTCATGTCACTGTAACAGAGTTCTACTTTCTGCCTCTCCTCGTAACACACTGATGCATCCAGGGACTGTATTTTGATGGGTGGCCTCCATACTTGACCATTTTAAAAAGCAGCAGTTTATAGAAGATATTGTTAGCTGCTTTGTAATAGCACAGTGAATTACCAAACTCAGTTTACCCACCAGTCACCAGGGCCGGACTGGGAACCCAAAGCAGCCCTGGCAAATTTTGTTGGACCAGCCCACATACGGTGCATAGTGATCGAGCACAGCGAGCGAGCCGGAGCACTACAAGTGGGTTTGAGGGGGTTCTCTCTAAAGAAACTTGGGAAAGAAATTGTAAAAATGATGCATTCTACAACACATCTATGGGGAGTTTATATATGTGTATATGTATATGTATATGTATATGTATATGTATGTATATATATATTCAGTGAAAAAACCATAGGTTTCACACACGTTATAGTTAGGAATTAGCATTTAAAAAACCTTAGAAATTCAGTGAAAAAACCATAGGTTTCACACATGTTATAGTTAGCTGGACATTTTACTCGTAAAAAACCAATGAAATTGCCCCGTTATAGTTAGTTCAGCTAACTATAACTCGCGCGCCCGCAATGCACTGCTGATGACGTCACATATTACATCACTCATGACATGGTCAGAGACATCACTCATGACATCACTGATGACATCTCAAATGACATCACTGATGACATCACTGATGACATCAGCCAGTGAATGTGGGTTTTTCTGAAAATTAAATATGTTTTATATATGTATATCTCAAGGTCAATGGAAGAATAAATGGGTATATAAGTGTCTAAATGGATGATTTGTTTTTGAAAAATTGATTGTTTAACTGACTGATTAAGTGTATCATAGTGAATACATGTTTTAGTGAGTAATGTTTAAATATGTATATATCTGTATCAGTCTCTCACTTTGTGTATAAGTGGCTGCATGGGTTGGTGAGTAGATACATGGGTGTCTATATAGGTTATTAGTTGGTTTTATGAGTATCAGTCTGAGTGTCTGCATGGTTCGGTGGGGGGTATTACGTAGTGCATAGGTGTATGAATGAGTGACTCACTGTTTGTATGTGTTGAACACAGCATGTGTGCAGGACTGTATGGGTGGATGAGTGTGTGCATGGATGTGTTATTGAGTGAATGACTGTCTCAATAGTGTCTTTATGAGTAACTACATATGTTTTAAACTAGTATATGTGACTATTGGTGTATATATGTGAGTATATGTGAGAGTGAGAGATTGAAAGAGTTCTTGTATGAATAAGTATGTGTTTCTATAAGTGATTGTTTAAAAGACTAAGTATGTGTAAGTTTCCGTAGAAGTAAGTGTGGTGGTGTGTGTATAACTGTATATGCAAGTAAATGTATGTTTGATTCTTTGTTAGCATGAGTGACTATGTGTGTGAGTAACTCTATGGATGAGTGGCATTGTGTAACAGGATGTATAGGTGTATGAGTACATATGATGAGTGAGTACATGTATGAGTGACTGAATTGGACTGTTGGTGAATGAGTGGATGTGTATGTGGATCTTAGAATTACTGAAAAGGTTGTTTTAACTGGTATTGGTATGTCCATTGTTTTGAACATTGTAGTTTCTATTTTTGAATGTGTGTGTCAAAGGTTATATTAGGGGAAGAGGAGGTCTGCCACTCTATCACAAGGATGATGTCATCAGTGATGTCATCAGTGATGTCATTTGAGATGTCATCAGTGATGTCATGAGTGATGTCACTGACCATGTCATGAGTGATGTAATATGTGACGTCATCAGCAGTGCATTGCGGGCGCGCGAGTTATAGTTAGCTGAACTAACTATAACGGGGCAATTTCATTGTTTTTTTACGAGTAAAATGTCCAGCTAACTATAACATGTGTGAAACCTATGGTTTTTTCACTGAATTTCTAAGGTTTTTTAAATGCTAATTCCTAACTATAACGTGTGTGAAACCTATGGTTTTTTCACTGAATTTCAAAGGTTTTTTAAATGCTAATTCCTAACTATAACGTGTGTGAAACCCATGGTTTTTTCAGTGAATTTGCAAGGTTTTTTAAATGCTAATTTTTTTTTTATTCTTCAATTTTTTCAAACATATTTTTAATTTAATTTACTTACCTTTTATAAAGACTATGCTTTAATTTTTAAAATCCTTAAATATTTTTTTTTAATATATTTTTTAAAATAAACATGTAAAATTTATTTCCAGTTCTTTTTTTTTTTTTTTTTTTTTTTTGGTACGCGTACCGTAAGCTCACGGTAAGCGTACGGTTTACGCAACGTCCGTAATCTATCTACGCTGCTTGCATATAGTTACGCACTTTGCGTAGCCGCGCGTACTGCGCGTGGGACGCGTGCGCGCTTACGCCACACGCGCACGTTACGCGGAAGTGCCGGGGAGTGACTGTTATGCGCATGCGCGCAAGCGCGTGTCTTTTTTACGCGCACGCGTACTTTTTGCCGTAAGCGTACCGTAAGCGTACCGTAAGCGTACGGTAGGTCATGTGATCTTGAAACACAACTTTTGATTGGTTGAAACTACTTTCAGTTCTAGAACTCTCCTACACCACACCCATTCCCCTCATTTCTGCTTGTGATCCCTTGGGAGAAGGAGCTGGTTTGTCTTTGGGATACGATGGCAGAACAGCAGAGCTCTTCTGAGAGTGAGGCTAGCACTAGCAGCACTGTCTTGAGGCAGAGATCGAGGAAACAAAAGCCTTCTTATGTTTGGGATTATTTTACTTTTCCAGAAGGCCAGCAAAAGGTGAATGCACCCTTAGTTACTTGCAAGCTGTGTCAGCGTGTACTTTCTAGAGGTAATCCTAACAGGAAGTATTCCTTTGGGAATCACACCATGAAGAGACACCTCCAGGATGTACACAGAAGGACACATGGTCATCTTTTTGGAGGTAACTCTTCAGAAAGACGAGCCAGTACATCCACAGCAGCTCAGCCTGGACCATCACCTGCAGGGCTTACTCCTTCTTCTGCAGGTCAGGTGAGCCCTTCATCTGTGGGGGGAGAATCTCCTTTTGCTGGCCCTCTGGAAATGAACCCTCGATTTCGGAAGGTTGATATTCATTGCACATTTTGTAAAGATCTAATTTGCCATAGGGAGACCAGTGTTTCCCTAGTGAACAACAAAATAGATCAGCACATTTGTCGCTTTGAATAATTTTCCCATGCTTCCTTTCCTCTGTCCCTGCATGAACACAACGGTTCTTTTAAGAGCCAACCTTATCTTTCATCTTTTTTTTACATATGTTTTTAAAAACTTTTTTTTATTTTTTTTTACCGTACGCGTACGGTGCGCGTACTTTTTTTTTATTTTTTAAAAAAAACACTAAAAATCATTTATCACATTACATTGTCCTTGAGAGACTACAATTATTATTATTGACTTACCATACTCACTGAAAAAATATTTATTCATTTCTTTTTTTAAAAAAAAGTTTTAAAAATGTTTGTAGTTTTCGAAAATTTTCTATATCTATCTGGAAAAAAAGAAAAAAGTATTAATATTTTTTAAACATTTTATAATACAGTACACATATTTACATTTTTTACCAAAAAATCTTTTTGCCTTATTTTTGCTGTTTTCAGAATATATTGCATTTCACTATAAATTGTGAAAGCAATTGCATTCATCATTTTACAGCGGGCAAAAAAAAATACCAATCACAAAGATTGTATTAAAAAAGCCCTGATTCTTTTTTTAATTAAACTTAACATTATAGAAATGCATAATATTGTAAAAAAATTTCATCTAATACCAATACTTATTTCTTTAAAATACCGTCTGATATGTTTGTTTCAGAACTATAATCACAATATTATATCTCAAATAACTCCAAAATACATCTGATTTCATTTCCTTTAGGCCAAATAGTAATTTTAATTTTTTTTTTGGAATAAATTTCCAACGGAAATCCAATAAAATTCTAAAGTTTAATTTGTCCAGATCTCACCGATTCTCTGTAACATTTTGGTTCACGAAAATTTTTTGAATAATTTATTTAGTCCACAATAGAATTGGTTACTTTTCCACATGGCCAAATAGTAATTTTTTAAATCATTTTTGAAAAAATTTCCAATGGCAGTCCAATAACATTCCAAAATTTAAAATGTGCAGAAGTTACCGATAATCTCTAAATTATTGGTTTTTCAAAATTGCATTAAAAATTAAAAAAGTCCACATTACAATTGGTTATCTTTCCATTAGGCCAAATGATAATTTTAAAAATCTTTTTTTTACAAAATTGCAATGGTAATCCAGTAAAATGGTAAAATTATTTTGTCCAGATCTTGCCAAGTCTCTCTAAAATTTAGGTTTCAGGAAGATTAGATAGGAATTTGCTAAATCAAAAGGCAAACGTTGTTTGAAAATCAATTGGGAATCATTACACAGTGTCCAGCCTTTTTCACATTTTAGATAAACTGTGTAATGTCCAGAAGTAACAGTAGGTCCATCATGGAAAATTATTGCAACAGTTACAAAAGTTTTTCCTGAAATTGATAATTGCTGTCCTGTAAACTTCTTTATTAAAGTATCCAATTTTGAACCATCAGCTCTACATCGTTGCATCATTAAAATTACATACTGTCCGTATTCCTTTAAAATTAATGTTGAAAACATGTCAGAATTACACTCACCACATTTCATGCTATGATTAGCATCTTTAACTAATTTTGCAAAAGTGACTGTTTTACTCTCTGGCAATGTCAAATAAATAAACCTTTCATTATCAACAATAGAGCCACATATATTATAACAATTATCACAACTATGTTCCCATTTATAAGAGAGACCAAAAAAAATGTCAATGGGAACTCCTTCTTCTTCCACTACCTGAAGAAAATACATCAAAAATTCATGTGCATCTTGCTGTTCATTTTGAGAAAACTGTGTTCGTCCTGAACATACATCTAAAAGTTTTCTAATGTCAGTAGCACTTTCTATTTGAGTTTTATCTTTACTCAACTTTTGAAAAAGGAGACTCAGCTCTGAACAGAATCTTTTTCCCTGATTTACTATTATCTGCTCTTGCAAACTTTCCAGATAAAATGCAACATTCAGCACTACATTTGCGTAGCAGTTGACACCAGAGCTATTTTCAAAATGACATCCTACAACCTGTTCTTCATTTTCCTTTTTCTTTTTGCTTGCAATTACATCACTCCTCTTTTTTTTCCTCTTCTCTACATCTTCACTACAGATATTCTCATTTTTTCTTTTACGAGAAACTACACGTTTCTCCAACACAGGATACTGACCTAAATGAGGAGCATAGCTTCTTCTTAATCTATTATACTCCTTTACACAATTTGTATCAGCACTAACTTTTGATTCTTCAAAGTCTATCATGAATAAACCTGATAATGTTTTGACTCGTGACAAAGCAACATATGCCATACCTTCTTTGAACACAGTTGAACCAATGTTCACAAATGCACAATCTACAGTCAATCCTTGAGACTTGTGAATAGTTACAGCATATGCTAGAGAAAACGGAAACTGCTTCCTACGTACATATAAGTCTTTCACAAGCATAAAACGAACTGTACAACGACAAATATCTTTAACTTCATCTATCTGATCAAATTTTATTTTTAAACATTCAATTCCTTCTTTTTTCTGATAATTAATAAAACCCACAACTCTTCCCATCGCTCCATTAACTAAACCTTTCTCAACATCCAAATTTCTCCTTAAAAACACTCTACAGTTCATGCAAACATATAGATTTTTTTCTAATCCAGCTGTTTTGGAGATGTTCTTCTCTAGTGAGTCCAATTTATTTTTCAGTTTGCCTGTTACTGTGACAGTAATTCTTCCATCCTCAATTTTGTCCACTGCTTCCAATTTCCTGATCTCTTCCTTTTCCAATTTCAAAAGCTCCTCATTGAATATTGAGCATTCACATAGAGTAGGCATTAAGCAGATGACACTTTTGTTTTCTGCAATGTTCTTGTATATCTTCTCTGCAACTATTTCTTCCTTTGGAAATAAATGATGTAGCAGCCGAGTTTGTAATGCTTTTTTGCCAGCTTCTGTGAGTAGTCCAATCCTGATATCTTTCAGAATACTTCCATATTCTTCATCGTTTGCTTGCCTCATATTAGTTGTAAGTTCCTTGTACTCAAAGAAGGACCAAATATTTGTATTACCGATACTTCCCAATGACTTCTTCGTGTCTTCATGTGTCACAGTATTAAACACTGGTTGTCCTTTAACTGGAGTAAGTTGCAAAAGATCTCCAAAAACTATGACGTGTTTTCCACCAAATAACACGTCATAGTCTGTCTTCAAAATTTGCTGCATTCTTAAATGCACAAAGGCAAGCATTAAGTTTGATACCATGCTCACCTCATCAATAATGAGAACTTGCATCTTCTTCAATACTCGTGAAACTTCCAAGGATGCTTCTCCAGTTAGCTTGTTGAATTGTATTTTGTTCTCATGCTCCACTGGTAACATTAGCAAACGATGTAAGGTGATTCCTTTTATGTTATATGCTGCTAACCCAGTTGGAGCAGTAACCACACAAGACAAAGTAGAATCCGTTTTTTGCTTTAGGTAGCTTCTGATGACTTTAATTAGGAAACTTTTTCCAGTGCCAGCTTGTCCGCTTACATACATCCTGATTGGATGAAATGATGTGCATGAGCACTCTTTTTTTACATGTAGAAATCCGTGATCAATTTTGTTTTTGATCTCTTCATAAATTTGTTGCTGCTCTTGATTCAGTTGTCTTTCCAAATTTTCTAAGTCTATAAATTCTTCTTGAGCTTGATTCATAGCTGTTTCCACTTCATTCATGGCTATTGATGCTTCATTTTCAACGATTGGTTGTCCTAGGGGATCTTGACTGTGTGTTCCTGAACTTTGGCTGTCCTGAGAACTGTCTCTAGCTATTTCTGCTGCAATTGTAGTTTCCTGTTCAATTTCTTCATTTAACATTTGCAGATAAGTTGTGAATGTATTGCATTGTATGCTGTCTTTGCAAGCATTAAATGAATCCTCATAGCTTTGAAATTCTCCCAGTAGTTCATCCTCTGTACGCCATGGTTTAAACAACTGTAAAAGAGCAAAGTAGTAAAATTCTTTCTTGTCGGTAGTGTCGCAACTCAGCTTCCGGTGATTTATCAAACTTCCTTTGGTTTGCTTCACCAAACATCCTTCTTCACCAACAACTTTATATTTTCCATTATTAATGTCTTCTGCAGCTTTCCGTGAATAAATGTAGTTCTGCAACACTTCATAGAGACACATGTTCTCCAGATGATGACTTCTCTTGGGATAATATGTGTCCAACATGTTTGTTTTCAATATATCTGTACTTTCTGGGTTATTCTCGGCCAAATATTCAATTTCTCCAACAGATTTCAGTACCCGATTTCTCATTGCTGCAAGGCCTAAACTTGCCCAAATTATTCTTCTTGACTTCGAGTAGAGACTTGCAGAAGATAACCTATCTGAACATTCGTAGGATCCAATTTCTCGATGCGATAACATCTTCAAACTGAAACTGTACAGCTTCTTACTGACAGTCTTCTCGTGAGAAATCTCTTCCCACATTTCCTTCAATTCTGTTTTTTCTGATTTCGTAATGTAAGACGTTACATATCGTGCAACAGCAATGGAATTGTCAGCTACATACTGTATATCCATGTTAGCGTTCCACATGGATAAAATGACTGGGTTGTAGTCATTTATATTTTTTGATTCTTCTTTTCTTTTAAGGTTGTAGGTATTCTTAGGTGATTTTCTTGTGATAGTATGTCTCACAGCTGACATAAAACTGTTTACTCTTCCATTTGAAAGAACAGGTCTAGGAAATCCAAATCGACATTTAGTGTAGTATTTTTCTTTGCTCTTGTATTTCCGTCGACAGTATTTTCCACACCGATGACTTTGGAAACGTAAAACTTGCTCCTTTAACTTGTTCTCTTCTGTGCTTTTTGGTATACCACATGTTGCATATTCTTCAATGTAAGATAACACTGCTTCATCAGTATCTGTTCCAAACTTTGGGGCATCCTTGATCCACAACAGCATATGAATATGAGGAGCACCTCTTGCCTGGTACTCTTTTCTCCAAAAGAAATCCACTACTTCTCCAAGGGGTGGATTTTTTTTATTGCAGATGAAGGACATCATAGCCTCAAATCTATGATTGAAATATCTGCAAACATTAACCGGATCCAATGAGCACAGTTCTCCTGCTGTCTTGTATTCGATGTTTTTAATGTTTGAATTGGCCTCTCGTAGAAAATCCAGTAAATCATCCCAAGCGTACTCGGCACAGCTTAGGGTAAGGAACCATGTTGGTGTTCCTAAATTGCGTAACATGCATTTTAGTTCACCATGGCGTCGGTACCAATATTCATTTGTCCCACGCTGACAAGCCATCAGATTGATCAGTTGTGTTTCCAAATGATCATCTCGGTGCTGCACTTTCTCCATAAAATCCTTAGCAGACACATTTTGTAAATGTACTCCACTTTTTAAAATGTGATTTACTGCATAAGACAGTGCAGACAAGTCGCTTTCAAATAAAAGATGAAACAAATAAGGAATACTTTGTCGAAATCTGGGATCTTCAGCATATAGTCTTGTAGTCCGATACTCTGAAGCTGGAATCTGTTCTGGACGTTCATCGTATCGTCCTCCTTTTCCCGTAGGAAACAGCTGGGGAAAACATCGAGCTTCCAAGCTCTCCTCCCATACACTCACGGGAGTTCCTTTTGCTTTCTTCATCTGAAAGAGATCAATATTGTCTCCCATAACTTCTTTCGAATGAAGAGGATGTATGCTAAAATGTTCATAAATTTCTTCTTCCTTTGTCTTGTCCACTTTTTCAATTTGTCCAGTTGGTGTTTCTGTGTCTTCTTGAAAATCTTCGTCTTCTTCTTCTTCTTCTATATAAATTGATTCATACCATTTGTTATTTTTTTTCAAATACAAATTTGCTCTTTGTACTTTCCGCACATCTACCAGCTCCTGCCAAATCTTCTTATTCTTTGTAGGTACACCATTAACCAGAATAATTAATGGTTCAGTTTCCAAAGTATCCGCATCAATAGTTTCCATATTTTTTTTCAAATCCAAGGGCAAATACACCACTCTACCTTTTAAACCTCTCAGTAAATCTGAAGGAGGTAATTTACCAGTTTTGGGCTCCATACGTACTATGGTCTGGAACGGATGAACACATTGAATGAGTATAGACTCATATGTATTTAATTCAGAAAGTTCAGCAGGAATAGCATTCAATTCTAAATTATTATGTACAGCTCTGGTCGGCGTTCTATTTTCCTCTAACTTGTTGTAACAGTATTTACAAATACGCTGATCTTCACCCAATTCAAAACAATTTTCAAGAAATATATATGTGGCAAAATCCATCCACTTATAATTATCTTCATTTTCACTCTTTCTGTAGAGATCAACATTCCTAGTTTGTTTTCTATAATGAGTTCTGCGGCAACAAATACAAGTAACATTTGGTCTTTCATTAGAGACTATTGCAAATTTTGTTATGTGATCATTAAATGTCTTACTTACAGAAGGTTCTACATTCTCTTCCACTTCTTCCTCATTTACTGTGTCCTTCTCTGCACTGTTTTGTTCAGGACCAAAGTAACAAAACTGAATTTCATCAACAACCTTCTCTACATCTGATACCGTTCCTCGGAACAGAGCCCTATTCAATTCATTTAACTTTATTGCTGGACTTTTGGCAAAATACAACCGTCTCACAAACTTTCTCATTTCAGTATGATGAACAGCCAGCATCCTAAAATGATGGAAAACACTATTGCACACTTTTCTAGATAGACAAGCCAGAGAATGACCCTGCAAACCAGTATTCTCTCTCACTCTGCATGGATCCAGACTTTGAAGCACCTTAATCTTCTGTTTTACACTTTTTTTACTATATTCTCTTAGAAACTCTCGAAATCTGTCAATAGATTCCTGACGCACAGTGCAAATACTACTACAATTCCAAGTGTACACTGGGGCTTTAGGACGTCTCCCCATTGCCTCATCTGCCATCACTTGTACCTCATCTCTTGGAACCATTATCTCCTTCTCCATTATGCAACCATTTTTTACTTCGTATGAACGACCTCTGGTGTCAACTGCATGCAGCAAACTATTACTTTGAAAATAGCTCTCTTCATTAAAAAAAGGTTCACTACTTGAACTATGCATCCACTTTCCTAAAAACACTTTACAAAAGTTTGTTCTGTTCACTACTCTTTTGCTTTTGCTTTGTGATTTCAGTACATTAACCATTTTATCTAATGTACGCATCCTATTCAAAATTAATATGAATAGTTTCCTTTTTAATTCTAATGCTTTTGCTGCAATGGCTTCAATTTCTTTTTTTCTCTTGTAATATTTTGCCTTTTGCTTATATTTCTTCACATCCTTTATCAAATTGGACATAACTCTTCTCTGAAACATTTTTCTACGTATCTCTTTAAACGCTGTTTTTCTGTTTATGTAAAACTTTTCAGTTGCAGAAGGTATATTTGCATTAACTAAATTCTCAATTTTTTGCTGTTCTCTTCGTTTTGTTACATTCTTCCCTGGACAGACATTTTGTACATTTTTCTTTGTTTTGAATATTTTTTTAAGAAATTCTTTTTTCTGCTTACCAGAAGATTTTTTCTTTTTCCCAACATGAGCATCTTCTACTAACTTTGGTCCTCCAGTTGTCTTCAAATATAGTTTTTTTTTTAGCGTTTTTTGAACTCGAGATTTTGTAGGCATCTTAAATTTTGTTCACTGTTCTTCAGCAATACCTGAAAAAAACTAAAAAAAAATCCTTTATTGTATTTAAATATATTACTACATTTCTTTTCACAATAGTCACAAAACAACATTTCTTTGCCAATTTGAATGCACACAAACTGCTCTTTTTTTTGGGCAAGTGAAAATCTCTTTTACAAACTGTCACATTATGAAACCACTTTTCAGATTTTTTAAAAAGTCCATGTCCAGAGTGCTACACTCCAGCAAGGGCAACCAGCCTTAGTGAAGCTCAATGTATTTGCATTACAGACTGAAACCTGAAAACCCCACTCGCTTCTAAATACTGTGCATGACTATACACGGCAAGCACATGGGTGTGTGCTAAGACTCTGCTTCTTCCCCCAAAAATTCACTCCCCCTTTCCATCTAATGCAACTGTGAAATCACCAGAGCAAGACGCAATAAATCTCTGCCTATAATTCCTCTATGCACACAGAGTCATGTTTTCACATTAGTCCCAAAACGAAATTTCTTTGCCATTTTTAAAGCACACTTACTGCTCTTTTTTTTTTCGGGGCAAGTGAAAATCACTTTTACAGACTGACACATTATGAAACCTTTTTTTTAATTTATTTAATTGCACTTGTCCAAGCTGTTTTTTTCAGACCACCACCATGTGTATTCGCGGTGACTGCCTACACTCCAGCAAGGGCAACCAGCCTTAGTGATGCTGAATGTATTTGCATTACAGACTTAAACCTGAAAACCCCACTCGCTTGTAAATACTGTGCATGACTATACATGGCAAGCACATGGGTGTGTGCTAAGACTCTGCTTCTTCCCCCAAAAATTCGCTCCCCCTTTCCATCTAATGCAACTGTGAAATCACCAGAGCAAGACGCAATAAATCTCTGCCTATAATTCCTCTATACACACAGAGTCATTTTTTCACATTAGTCCCAAAACGAAATTTCTTTGCCATTTTGAAAGCACACTTACTGCTCTTTTTTTTTCGGGCCAAGTGAAAATCACTTTTTACAATTGGAAATCACTTTTACAGACTGACACATTATAAAACCACTTTTTTTGATTTATTTAAATGCACATGTCCAAGCTGTTTTTTCAGACCACCACCATGTGTGTTCTCTGTGACTGCCTACACTCCAGCAAGGGCAACCAGCCTTAGTGATGCTGAATGTATTTGCATTACAGACTTAAACCTGAAAACCCCACTCGCTTCTAAATACTGTGCATGACTATACATGGCAAGCACATGGGTGTGTGCTAAGACTCTGCTTCTTCCCCCAAAAATTCGCTCCCCCTTTCCATCTAATGCAACTGTGAAATCACCAGAGCAAGACGCAATAAATCTCTGCCTATAATTCCTCTATGCACACAGAGTCATGTTTTCACATTAGTCCCAAAACGAAATTTCTTTGCCATTTTTAAAGCACACTTACTGCTCTTTTTTTTTCGGGCCAAGTGAAAATCACTTTTTACAATTGGAAATCACTTTTACAGACTGACACATTATGAAACCACTTTTTTTGATTTATTTAAATGCACATGTCCAAGCTGTTTTTTCAGACCACCACCATGTGTATTCTCTGTGACTGCCTACACTCCAGCAAGGGCAACCAGCCTTAGTGATGCTGAATGTATTTGCATTACAGACTTAAACCTGAAAACCCCACTCGCTTCTAAATACTGTGCATGACTATACATGGCAAGCACATGGGTGTGTGCTAAGACTCTGCTTCTTCCCCCAAAAATTCGCTCCCCCTTTCCATCTAATGCAACTGTGAAATCACCAGAGCAAGACGCAATAAATCTCTGCCTATAATTCCTCTATGCACACAGAGTCATGTTTTCACATTAGTCCCAAAACGAAATTTCTTTGCCATTTTTAAAGCACACTTACTGCTCTTTTTTTTTTCGGGGCAAGTGAAAATCACTTTTACAGACTGACACATTATGAAACCTTTTTTTTTAATTTATTTAATTGCACTTGTCCAAGCTGTTTTTTTCAGACCACCACCATGTGTATTCTCTGTGACTGCCTACACTCCAGCAAGGGCAACCAGCCTTAGTGATGCTGAATGTATTTGCATTACAGACTTAAACCTGAAAACCCCACTCGCTTCTAAATACTGTGCATGACTATACATGGCAAGCACATGGGTGTGTGCTAAGACTCTGCTTCTTCCCCCAAAAATTCGCCCCCCTTTCCATCTAATGCAACTGTGAAATCACCAGAGCAAGACGCAATAAATCTCTGCCTATAATTCCTCTATGCACACAGAGTCATGTTTTCACATTAGTCCCAAAACGAAATTTCTTTGCCATTTTGAAAGCACACTTACTGCTCTTTTTTTTTCGGGCCAAGTGAAAATCACTTTTTACAATTGGAAATCACTTTTACAGACTGACACATTATGAAACCACTTTTTTTGATTTATTTAAATGCACATGTCCAAGCTGTTTTTTCAGACCACCACCATGTGTATTCTCTGTGACTGCCTACACTCCAGCAAGGGCAACCAGCCTTAGTGATGCTGAATGTATTTGCATTACAGACTTAAACCTGAAAACCCCACTCGCTTCTAAATACTGTGCGTGACTATACATGGCAAGCACATGAGTGTGTGCTAAGACTCTGCTTCTTCCCCCAAAAATTCGCTCCCCCTTTCCATCTAATGCAACTGTGAAATCACCAGAGCAAGACGCAATAAATCTCTGCCTATAATTCCTCTATGCACACAGAGTCATGTTTTCACATTAGTCCCAAAACGAAATTTCTTTGCCATTTTTAAAGCACACTTACTGCTCTTTTTTTTTTCGGGGCAAGTGAAAATCACTTTTACAGACTGACACATTATGAAACCTTTTTTTTAAATTTATTTAATTGCACTTGTCCAAGCTGTTTTTTTCAGACCACCACCATGTGTATTCTCGGTGACTGCCTACACTCCAGCAAGGGCAACCAGCCTTAGTGATGCTGAATGTATTTGCATTACAGACTTAAACCTGAAAACCCCACTCGCTTCTAAATACTGTGCATGACTATACATGGCAAGCACATGGGTGTGTGCTAAGACTCTGCTTCTTCCCCAAAAAATTCGCTCCCCCTTTCCATCTAATGCAACTGTGAAATCACCAGAGCAAGACGCAATAAATCTCTGCCTATAATTCCTCTATGCACACAGAGTCATGTTTTCACATTAGTCCCAAAACGAAATTTCTTTGCCATTTTTAAAGCACACTTACTGCTCTTTTTTTTTCGGGCCAAGTGAAAATCACTTTTTACAATTGGAAATCACTTTTACAGACTGACACATTATGAAACCACTTTTTTTGATTTATTTAAATGCACATGTCCAAGCTGTTTTTTCAGACCACCACCATGTGTATTCTCTGTGACTGCCTACACTCCAGCAAGGGCAACCAGCCTTAGTGATGCTGAATGTATTTGCATTACAGACTTAAACCTGAAAACCCCACTCGCTTCTAAATACTGTGCATGACTATACATGGCAAGCACATGGGTGTGTGCTAAGACTCTGCTTCTTCCCCCAAAAATTCGCTCCCCCTTTCCATCTAATGCAACTGTGAAATCACCAGAGCAAGACGCAATAAATCTCTGCCTATAATTCTTCTATGCACACAGAGTCATGTTTTCACATTAGTCCCAAAACGAAATTTCTTTGCCATTTTGAAAGCACACTTACTGCTCTTTTTTTTTTCGGGGCAAGTGTAAATCACTTTTACAGACTGACACATTATGAAACCACCATGTGTAACTACAACAAAAACAATTCCCATTTCTATTATTCATTTCTTAAGTTACCACATACATCCCCTCTCAAACTGTAAACTCACCTTTAAAATTAGTTAGTTGTGAAAGAAATGTGACACTCAAACAGCAGATTATCAGAGCCAGGATCTCTGTTGTGTTCACCTCTCTCCTCTCAGCAGAACCAGATAATGGCAAACTTTCCCTCTATTTTTCCACACATATACATGTAAGTTTCAAATCTCAGTGCTTCCCCCTTTTTTTCAAATGTAATCACACATTTCTATTGGTTGAAAACCAACCCTTTTCCAAAAGTACCCTTCCCCCAACTTGACTTCTGCCTAGTACCCTTCCCCCAACTTGACTTCTGCCTGCTACCATAGCAACAGCTCATGGAACACTGCTGTGTAGAGTTAGGTCAGAAGTTCGACACACAATGTTTCAATTCCACAGAGCAAGAGTGCTTGACTTTTCAAACCTTACAGCAAATCCATAGTACTGTTCTTTGGTTACACATTTTTTTGTACCAATACAAAACATGCTTCTATTAATTTACACATACAGCCTAGTTTTTATTCTAGAATGGTATGAAACAGCCAATCAGTTCTTGGTATGGGTGCCATTTACCACAACAACTTGCGTTATGACATGCAAGACATTTATAGAGGAGATGGTGTGCACTTCAATGATGAAGGGAACAGAGTCTTCCTCTTGAACCTTAGACTCTGCATCGGTACTTACTTGTAGGTACCACTAAAAAAATGACTTCATAAACACAACAGCTCTTTTTAGAGCTCCCTAATTTCTAAACTCTTAAATCTGCTTTTCATTTATTTATTTTTATTTTTTTTACCGTACGCTTACCGTAAGCTTACGGTACGCGTACCCCGTGATTTTTTTTAAAATCAATAAATGTTTTTTTTGTACTTTTCTGTCCTTCTTTGACCCCCTTACAAATGTTAGGGGGTCTGTAACTCTCCTCATTGCCCCCTTTCCTTGTTTTCTCTGTTTTTTTTCTGAGTGAAACACACAAAATGGCGGCCGCCGCTTCCTGGTTTCGGCCGATTCGAATGTTTACTAAGATCTATGGGCCAATCAGAATCTCCTTCGCGCACGCCATGTTTCTTCCGTACGCTTACCGTAAGCTTACCGTACGCGTACCCCGTGATTTTTTTTAAAAATCAATAAATGTTTGTTTTGTACTTTACAGTCCTTCTTTGACCCCCTCACAAATGTAAGGGGGTCTGTAACTCTCCTCATTGCCCCCTTTTCTTGTTTTCACTCTTTTTTTTTCAGAGTGAAACACAGAAAATGGCGGCCGCCGCTTCCTGGTTTCGGCCGATTCGAATGTTTACTAAGATCTAAGAGCCAATCAGAATCGCGCTCGCGCACGCCACCGTACGCTTACCGTAAGCGTACGGTAAGCGTACCGTAAGCGGGCTCAGATATATATATTGATTTAAAGGCTATTTTCTCAGAATCTACTGAACAGATTTACACCAAACCTACAAAAGGCACTTCCTTGACCTAGGGACTACCTCTCTGCCAAATTTTGAGTAATTCTGTTCAGCCGTTCGGGCTGTAGCTCGTTCTAAAGGTCCTATGGAAAAATGCATGGGAAAAACGCGTTTTGGGACCCCCCTTTTATCTCAGCCCCCGCTTGACGGATCCCCCCGAGACTTTCAGGGTAGGAGCGGAGCGTAGCGCCCCACCTATTTTGAGAAATTCGCGAGGATTCGTCGACCGGCGCCAAAGTTATTCAAAATAGAATGTTGAGGTTTTCCTATGGAAACGTGGTCCTAACTATAACTACCTACTGGCGACCGCCAGTAGGTAATATATATATATATATATATATATATATATATATATATATATATTATCTACTGGCAGTCGCCAGTAGATAGTTATAGTTAGGACCGTGTTTCCATAGGAAATCTGAAAATTCTATTTTGAATAACTTTGGCGCCGGTTGACGAATCCTCGCGAAATTTTCAAAACCAATGGGGCGCTCCGCTCAGCTCCTACCCTGAAAGTCTCGGGGCGATACGTCAAGTGGGGGCCGAGAAAAAAGGGGGGTCCCAAAACGCGTTTTCCGCATGCATTTTCCCATAGGACATTTAGTCGAAGGTACAGCCCGAACGGCTGAACAGAATTACTTGAAATTTGGCAGAGAGGTAGTCCTCAGGTCAGGGAAGTGCCTTTTGCAGGTCTGGTGTCAATCTGTTAAGTAGTTCCTGAGAAAATAGCATTTAAAAGCATATAAATATCTATAAGCGCGTACCGTGCACCGACCGTGCGCGCACCGTCCGCGCACCGTGCGAGCACCCTAACGTGCGCGAGCGTAATTCTGATTGGTGGTTACATGTTAGTCAACGTTCGAATCGGTCGAAATCAGGAAGTGTCGGCCGCCATTTTGTTTGTTTTCAGTGCGAGAGTGAAAAAGGAAGGTGGCGAACGTGAAAAGGGGGCAGGGTAGAGAGTTCCTGACCCCCTAGCCTTTGTCAGGGGGTCCCTGAAGGACCCCGAAGGCAGACATTTTAAAAAAAAAAAAAAATTTAAATCACGGGGGTGCGCGCACGGTGTAAAACCAAGAAAAAAAAAAATAAATAAATAATAATTTTAATACGTAGTTGATTGTAAAATAAACATATAAAAAAAAATAATAATACATACATAATTTAGCATTTAAAAAACCGTACAAATTCACTGAAAAAAACATAGGTTACATACACGTTATAGTTAGGAATTAGAATTTTAAAAACCTTGCAACTTCACTTAAAAAACCATAGGTTTCACACATGATATAGTTAGGTGGATATTTCACTCGTAAAAAACCAATGAAATTCCCCCGTTATAGTTAGTTCAGATAACTATAACTCGCACGACCGCCACTCTATCACAAGGATGATGTCATCAGTGATGTCATGAGTGATGTCACTGACCATGTCATGAGTGATGTAATATGTGACGTCATCAGCAGTGCATTGCGGGCGCGCGAGTTATAGTTATCTGAACCAACTATAACGGGGGAATTTCATTGGTTTTTTACGAGTGAAATATCCACCTAACTATAACATGTGTGAAACCTATGGTTTTTTAAGTGAATATATATATATATATATATATATATATATATATATATATATTACCTACTGGCGGTCGCCAGTAGGTAGTTATAGTTAGGACCACGTTTCCATAGGAAAACCTCAACATTCTATTTTGAATAACTTTGGCGCCGGTCGACGAATCCTCGCGAGTTTCTCAAAATAGGTGGGGCGCTACGCTCCGCTCCTACCCTGAAAGTCTCAGGGGGATCCGTCAAGCGGGGGCTGAGATAAAAGGGGGGTCCCAAAACGCGTTTTTCCCATGCATTTTTCCATAGGACCTTTAGAACGAGCTACAGCCCGAACGGCTGAACAGAATTACTCAAAATTTGGCAGAGAGGTAGTCCCTAGGTCAAGGAAGTGCCTTTTGTAGGTTTGGTGTAAATCTGTTCAGTAGATTCTGAGAAAATAGCCTTTAAATCAATATATATATCTGAGCCCGCTTACGGTACGCTTACCGTACGCTTACGGTAAGCGTACGGCGGCGTGCGCGAGCGCGTTTCTGATTGGCTGTTAGATCTTAGTAAACATTCGAATCGGTCGAAACCAGGAAGCGGCGGCCGCCATTTTGTGTATTTCACTCTGAAAAAAAAGAGTGAAAACAAGGAAAGGGGGCAATGAGGAGAGTTACAGACCCCCTAACATTTGTAAGGGGGTCAAAGAAGGACAGAAAAGTACAAAAAAAACATTTATTGATTTAAAAAAAAATCACGGGGTACGCGTACGGTAAGCTTACGGTAAGCGTACGGTAAAAAAAAAAAAAATAGATAAATGAAAAGCAGATTTAAGAGTTTAGAAATTAGGGAGCTCTAAAAAGAGCTGTTGTGTTTATGAAGTCATTTTTTTAGTGGTACCTACAAGTAAGTACCGATGCAGAGTCTAAGGTTCAAGAGGAAGACTCTGTTCCCTTCATCATTGAAGTGCACACCATCTCCTCTATAAATGTCTTGCATGTCATAACGCAAGTTGTTGTGGTAAATGGCACCCATACCATAGTCACGGAGGAAAGCAGAAACAGATTTGTTGACGTGCTTTCTTGCTTTGTCAATCTGTGGACAGAAATGATTGGACCAGTTCCATTTTTGCCTTTGGCATATGTTGGAAAACACAAAGGCAGTTTTAGGGAAAAGTGTAAACAGTTGTGCAAAGGTGTCCTTCATAAGCATTTCCAGACCTACCCCAGTCAAAGTGCCTAGGTCATTGCCACCACAGTGCACTATTATGAGGTCAGGGTGTTGGATTTGAATGAAGGATTTCACCAATGGCATCAATTGGTGCCACTTTAACCCTCTCTGACCAATCCATTTAATGTCTACATTTGGCAAAGCAAGGTCTCTCACCATATCTGTTTTCTCTGCAAACTTTTCACTCCAGAAGACATAGCTGTGCCCTACAATCCACACTGTGAACATCTTCAAAGGAGAACTGGATGCACTCAGGAGGTGTCTTTCAGTAGAATGGCAATAAGAAAAGAAAGACAGTTTGGAAATGGAGGCATACATATTTTTTTAAAACAAAAAGAACTGATTGGCTGTTTCATACCATTCTAGAATAAAAACTAGGCTGTATGTGAAAATTAATAGAAGCATGTTTTGTATTGGTAAAAAAAAATGTGTAACCAAAGAACAGTACTATGGATTTGCTGTAAGGTTTGAAAAGTCAAGCACTCTTGCTCTGTGGAATTGAAACATTGTGTGTCGAACTTCTGACCTAACTGCACACAGCAGTGTTCCATGAGCTGTTGCTATGGTAGCAGGCAGAAGTCAAGTTGGGGGAAGGGTACTAGGCAGAAGTCAAGTTGGGGGCAGGGTACTTTTGGAAAAGGGTTGGTTTTCAACCAATAGAAATGTGTGATTACATTTGAAAAAAAGGGCGAAGCACTGAGATTTGAAACTTACATGTATATGTGTGGAAAAATAGAGGGAAAGTTTGCCATTATCTGGTTCTGCTGAGAGGAGAGAGGTGAACACAACAGAGATCCTGGCTCTGATAATCTGCTGTTTGAGTGTCACATTTCTTTCACAACTAACTAATTTTAAAGGTGAGTTTACAGTTTGAGAGGGGATGTATGTGGTAACTTAAGAAATGAATAATAGAAATGGGAATTGTTTTTGTTGTAGTTACACATGGTGGTTTCATAATGTGTCAGTCTGTAAAAGTGATTTTCACTCGGCCCGAAAAAAAAAGAGCAGTAAATGTGCTTTCAAATTGGCAAAGAAATTTCGTTTTGGGACTAATGTGAAAACATGACTCTGTGTGCATAGAAGAATTATAGGCAGAGATTTATTGCGTCTTGCTCTGGTGATTTCACAGTTGCATTAGATGGAAAGGGGGAGCGAATTTTTGGGGGAAGAAGCAGAGGCTTAGCACACACCCATGTGCTTGCCATGTATAGTCATGCACAGTATTTAGAAGCCAGTGGGGTTTTCAGGTTTAAGTCTGTAATGCAAATACATTCAGCATCACTAAGGCTGGTTGCCCTTGCTGGAGTGTAGGCAGACACAGAGAATATACATGGTGGTGGTCTGAAAAAAAAACAGTTTGTACAGGTGCAATTAAATAAATCAAAAATAGTGGTTTCATAATGTGTCAGTCTGTAAAAGTGTTTTCAAATTGTAAAAAGAGATTTTCACTTGGCCCTAAAAAAAAAGAGCAGTAAGTGTGCTTTCAAATTGGCAAAGAAATTTCGTTTTAGGACTAATGTGAAAACATGACTCTGTGTGCATAGAGGAATTATAGGCAGAGATTTATTGCGTCTTGCTCTGGTGATTTCACAGTTGCATTAGATGGAAAGGGGGAGCGAATTTTTGGGGGAAGAAGCAGAGGCTTAGCACACACCCATGTGCTTGCCATGTATAGTCATGCACAGTATTTAGAAGCCAGTGGGGTTTTCAGGTTTAAGTCTGTAATGCAAATACATTCAGCATCACTAAGGCTGGTTGCCCTTGGTGGAGTGTAGGCAGTCACAGAGAATGCACATGGTGGTGGTCTGAAAAAACAGCTTGGACATGTGCATTTAAATAAAAAAAAAAAAAAGTGGTTTCATAATGTGTCAGTCTGTAAAAGTGATTTCAAATTGTAAAAAGAGATTTTCACTTGGCCCGAAAAAAAAAAGAGCAGTAAGTGTGCTTTCAAAATGGCAAAGAAATTTCGTTTTGGGACTAATGTGAAAACATGACTCTGTGTGCATAGAGGAATTATAGGCAGAGATTTATTGCGTCTTGCTCTGGTGATTTCACAGTTGCATTAGATGGAAAGGGGGAGCAAATTTTTGGGGGAAGAAGCAGAGGCTTAGCACACACCCATGTGCTTGCCATGTATAGTCATTCACAGTATTTAGAAGCCAGTGGGGTTTTCAGGTTTAAGTCTGTAATGCAAATACATTCAGCATCACTAAGGCTGGTTGCCCTTGGTGGAGTGTAGGCAGTCACAGAGAATGCACATGGTGGTGGTCTGAAAAAACAGCTTGGACATGTGCATTTAAATAAAAGAAAAAAAAGTGGTTTCATAATGTGTCAGTCTGTAAAAGTGATTTCAAATTGTAAAAAGAGATTTTCACTTGGCCCGAAAAAAAAAAGAGCAGTAAGTGTGCTTTCAAATTGGCAAAGAAATTTCGTTTTAGGACTAATGTGAAAACATGACTCTGTGTGCATAGAGGAATTATAGGCAGAGATTTATTGCGTCTTGCTCTGGTGATCTCACAGTTGCATTAGATGGAAAGGGGGAGCGAATTTTTGGGGGAAGAAGCAGAGTCTTAGCACACACCCATGTGCTTGCCGTGTATAGTCATGCAAAGTATTTACAAGCGAGTGGGTTTTTCAGGTTTCAGTCTGTAATGCAAATACATTCAGCATCACTAAGGCTGGTTGCCCTTGCTGGAGTGTAGGCAGACACAGAGAATACACATGGTGGTGGTCTGAAAAAAAAAAAGCTTGGACATGTGCAATTAAATAAATTTTTAAAAAAGGTTTCATAATGTGTCAGTCTGTAAAAGTGATTTTCACTCGGCCCGAAAAAAAAAGAGCAGTAAGTGTGCTTTCAAAATGGCAAAGAAATTTCGTTTTGGGACTAATGTGAAAACATGACTCTGTGTGCATAGAGGAATTATAGGCAGAGATTTATTGCGTCTTGCTCTGGTGATTTCACAGTTGCATTAGATGGAAAGGGGGAGCGAATTTTTTGGGGAAGAAGCAGAGGCTTAGCACACACCCATGTGCTTGCCATGTATAGTCATGCACAGTATTTAGAAGCCAGTGGGGTTTTCAGGTTTAAGTCTGTAATGCAAATACATTCAGCATCACTAAGGCTGGTTGCCCTTGCTGGAGTGTAGGCAGACACAGAGAATACACATGGTGGTGGTCTGAAAAAAAAACAGTTTGTACAGGTGCAATTAAATAAATCAAAAATAGTGGTTTCATAATGTGTCAGTCTGTAAAAGTGTTTTCAAATTGTAAAAAGAGATTTTCACTTGGCCCTAAAAAAAAAGAGCAGTAAGTGTGCTTTCAAATTGGCAAATTAATTTCGTTTTAGGACTAATGTGAAAACATGACTCTGTGTGCATGGAGGAATTATAGGCAGAGATTTATTGCGTCTTGCTCTGGTGATTTCACAGTTGCATTAGATGGAAAGGGGGAGCGAATTTTTGGGGGAAGAAGCAGAGGCTTAGCACACACCCATGTGCTTGCCATGTATAGTCATGCACAGTATTTAGAAGCCAGTGGGGTTTTCAGGTTTAAGTCTGTAATGCAAATACATTCAGCATCACTAAGGCTGGTTGCCCTTGGTGGAGTGTAGGCAGTCACAGAGAATGCACATGGTGGTGGTCTGAAAAAACAGCTTGGACATGTGCATTTAAATAAAAGAAAAAAAAGTGGTTTCATAATGTGTCAGTCTGTAAAAGTGATTTCAAATTGTAAAAAGAGATTTTCACTTGGCCCGAAAAAAAAAAGAGCAGTAAGTGTGCTTTCAAATTGGCAAAGAAATTTCGTTTTAGGACTAATGTGAAAACATGACTCTGTGTGCATAGAGGAATTATAGGCAGAGATTTATTGCGTCTTGCTCTGGTGATCTCACAGTTGCATTAGATGGAAAGGGGGAGCGAATTTTTGGGGGAAGAAGCAGAGTCTTAGCACACACCCATGTGCTTGCCGTGTATAGTCATGCAAAGTATTTACAAGCGAGTGGGGTTTTCAGGTTTCAGTCTGTAATGCAAATACATTCAGCATCACTAAGGCTGGTTGCCCTTGCTGGAGTGTAGGCAGACACAGAGAATACACATGGTGTTGGTCTGAAAAAAAAACAGCTTGGACATGTGCAATTAAATACATTTTTAAAAAAGGTTTCATAATGTGTCAGTCTGTAAAAGTGATTTTCACTCGGCCCGAAAAAAAAAGAGCAGTAAGTGTGCTTTCAAAATGGCAAAGAAATTTCGTTTTGGGACTAATGTGAAAACATGACTCTGTGTGCATAGAGGAATTATAGGCAGAGATTTATTGCGTCTTGCTCTGGTGATTTCACAGTTGCATTAGATGGAAAGGGGGAGCGAATTTTTTGGGGAAGAAGCAGAGGCTTAGCACACACCCATGTGCTTGCCATGTATAGTCATGCACAGTATTTAGAAGCCAGTGAGGTTTTCAGGTTTAAGTCTGTAATGCAAATACATTCAGCATCACTAAGGCTGGTTGCCCTTGCTGGAGTGTAGGCAGACACAGAGAATACACATGGTGGTGGTCTGAAAAAAAAACAGCTTGGACATGTGCAATTAAATAAATTTTTAAAAAAGGTTTCATAATGTGTCAGTCTGTAAAAGTGATTTTCACTCGGCCCGAAAAAAAAAGAGCAGTAAGTGTGCTTTCAAAATGGCAAAGAAATTTCGTTTTGGGACTAATGTGAAAACATGACTCTGTGTGCATAGAGGAATTATAGGCAGAGATTTATTGCGTCTTGCTCTGGTGATTTCACAGTTGCATTAGATGGAAAGGGGGAGCGAATTTTTGGGGGAAGAAGCAGAGTCTTAGCACACACCCATGTGCTTGCCGTGTATAGTCATGCAAAGTATTTACAAGCGAGTGGGGTTTTCAGGTTTCAGTCTGTAATGCAAATACATTGAGCTTCACTAAGGCTGGTTGCCCTTGCTGGAGTGTAGCACTGTGGACATGGGCTTTTTAAAAAATCTGAAAAGTGGTTTCATAATGTGACAGTTTGTAAAAGAGATTTTCACTTGCCCAAAAAAAAGAGCAGTTTGTGTGCATTCAAATTGGCAAAGAAATTTTGTTTTATGACTATTGTGAAAACAAATGTAGTAATATATTTAAATACAATAAAGGATTTTTTTTTTAGTTTTTTTCAGGTATTGCTGAAGAACAGTGAACAAAATTTAAGATGCCTACAAAATCTCGAGCTCAAAAAACGCTAAAAAAAAAACTATATTTGAAGACAACTGGAGGACCAAAGTTAGTAGAAGATGCTCATGTTGGGAAAAAGAAAAAATCTTCTGGTAAGCAGAAAAAAGAATTTCTAAACAAAATATTCAAAACAAAGAAAAATGTACAAAATGTCTGTCCTCGGAAAAATGTAACAAAACATAGAGAACAGCAAAAAATTGAGAATTTAGTTAATGCAAATATACCTTCTGCAATTGAAAAGTTTAACATAAACAGAAAAACAGCGTTTAAAGAGATACGTAGAAAAATGTTTCAGAGAAGAGTTATGTCCAATTTGATAAAGGATGTAAAGAAATATAAGCAAAAGGCAAAATATTTCAAGAGAAAAAAAGAAATTGAAGCCATTGCAGCAAAAGCATTAGAATTAAAAAGGAAACTATTCATATTAATTTTGAATAGGATGCGTACATTAGATAAAATGGTTAATGTACTGAAATCACAAAGCAAAAGCAAAAGAGTAGTGAACAGAACAAACTTTTGTAAAGTGTTTTTAGGAAAGTGGATGCATAGTTCAAGTAGTGAACCTTTTTTTAATGAAGAGAGCTATTTTCAAAGTAATAGTTTGCTGCATGCAGTTGACACCAGAGGTCGTTCATACGAAGTAAAAAATGGTTGCATAATGGAGAAGGAGATAATGGTTCCAAGAGATGAGGTACAAGTGATGGCAGATGAGGCAATGGGGAGACGTCCTAAAGCCCCAGTGTACACTTGGAATTGTAGTAGTATTTGCACTGTGCGTCAGGAATCTATTGACAGATTTCGAGAGTTTCTAAGAGAATATAGTAAAAAAAGTGTAAAACAAAAGATTAAGGTGCTTCAAAGTCTGGATCCATGCAGAGTGAGAGAGAATACTGGTTTGCAGGGTCATTCTCTTGCTTGTCTATCTAGAAAAGTGTGCAATAGTGTTTTCCATCATTTTAGGATGCTGGCTGTTCATCATACTGAAATGAGAAAGTTTGTGAGACGGTTGTATTTTGCCAAAAGTCCAGCAATAAAGTTAAATGAATTGAATAGGGCTCTGTTCCGAGGAACGGTATCAGATGTAGAGAAGGTTGTTGATGAAATTCAGTTTTGTTACTTTGGTCCTGAACAAAACAGTGCAGAGAAGGACACAGTAAATGAGGCAGAAGTGGAAGAGAATGTAGAACCCTCTGTAAGTAACACATTTAATGATCACATAACAAAATTTGCAATAGTCTCTAATGAAAGACCAAATGTTACTTGTATTTGTTGCCGCAGAACTCATTATAGAAAACAAACTAGGAATGTTGATCTCTACAGAAAGAGTGAAAATGAAGATAATTATAAGTGGATGGATTTTGCCACATATATATTTCTTGAAAATTGTTTTGAATTGGGTGAAGATCAGCGTATTTGTAAATACTGTTACAACAAGTTAGAGGAAAATAGAATGCCGACCAGAGCTGTACATAATAATTTAGAATTGGATGCTATTCCTGCTGAACTTTCTGAATTAAATACATATGAGTCTATACTCATTCAATGTGTTCATCCGTTCCAGACCATAGTACGTATGGAGCCCAAAACTGGTAAATTACCTCCTTCAGATTTACTGAGAGGTTTAAAAGGTAGAGTGGTGTATTTGCCCTTGGATTTGAAAAAAAATATGGAAACTATTGATGCGGATACTTTGGAAACTGAACCATTAATTATTCTGGTTAATGGTGTACCTACAAAGAATAAGAAGATTTGGCAGGAGCTGGTAGATGTGCGGAAAGTACAAAGAGCAAATTTGTATTTGAAAAAAAATAACAAATGGAATGAATCAATTTATATAGAAGAAGAAGAAGAAGAAGAAGATTTTCAAGAACACACAGAAACACCAACTGGACAAATTGAAAAAGTGGACAAGTCAAAGGAAGAAGAAATTTATGAACATTTTAGCATACATCCTCTCCATTCGAAAGAAGTTATGGGAGACAATATTGATCTCTTTCAGATGAAGAAAGCAAAAGGAAATCCCGTGAGTGTATGGGAGGAGAGCTTGGAAGCTCGATGTTTTCCCCAGCTGTTTCCTAAAGGAAAAGGAGGACGATACGATGAACGTCCAGAACAGATTCCAGCTTCAGAGTATCGGACTACAAGACTATATGCTGAAGATCCCAGATTTCGACAAAGTATTCCTTATTTGTTCCATCTTTTATTTGAAAGCGACTTGTCTGCACTGTCTTATGCAGTAAATCACATTTTAAAAAGTGGAGTACATTTACAAAATGTGTCTGCTAAGGATTTTATGGAGAAAGTGCAGCACCGAGATGATCATTTGGAAACACAACTGATCAATCTGATGGCTTGTCAGCGTGGGACAAATGAATATTGGTACCGACGCCATGGTGAACTAAAATGCATGTTACGCAATTTAGGAACACCAACATGGTTCCTTACCCTAAGCTGTGCCGAGTACGCTTGGGATGATTTACTGGATTTTCTACGAGAGGCCAATTCAAACATTAAAAACATCGAATACAAGACAGCAGGAGAACTGTGCTCATTGGATCCGGTTAATGTTTGCAGATATTTCAATCATAGATTTGAGGCTATGATGTCCTTCATCTGCAATAAAAAAAATCCACCCCTTGGAGAAGTAGTGGATTTCTTTTGGAGAAAAGAGTACCAGGCAAGAGGTGCTCCTCATATTCATATGCTGTTGTGGATCAAGGATGCCCCAAAGTTTGGAACAGATACTGATGAAGCAGTGTTATCTTACATTGAAGAATATGCAACATGTGGTATACCAAAAAGCAAAGAAGAGAACAAGTTAAAGGAGCAAGTTCTACGTTTCCAAAGTCATCGGTGTGGAAAATACTGTCGACGGAAATACAAGAGCAAAGAAAAATACTACACTAAATGTCGATTTGGATTTCCTAGACCTGTTCTTTCAAATGGAAGAGTCAACAGTTTTATGTCAGCTGTGAGACATACTATCACAAGAAAATCACCTAAGAATACCTACAACCTTAAAAGAAAAGAAGAATCAAAAAATATAAATGACTACAACCCAGTCATTTTATCCATGTGGAACGCTAACATGGATATACAGTATGTAGCTGACAATTCCATTGCTGTTGCACGATATGTAACGTCTTACATTACAAAATCAGAAAAAACAGAATTGAAGGAAATGTGGGAAGAGATTTCTCACGAGAAGACTGTCAGTAAGAAGCTGTACAGTTTCAGTTTGAAGATGTTATCGCATCGAGAAATTGGATCCTACGAATGTTCAGATAGGTTATCTTCTGCAAGTCTCTACTCGAAGTCAAGAAGAATAATTTGGGCAAGTTTAGGCCTTGCAGCAATGAGAAATCGGGTACTGAAATCTGTTGGAGAAATTGAATATTTGGCCGAGAATGACCCAGAAAGTACAGATATATTGAAAACAAACATCTTGGACACATATTATCCCAAGAGAAGTCATCATCTGGAGAACATGTGTCTCTATGAAGTGCTGCAGAACTACATTTATTCACGGAAAGCTGCAGAAGACATCAACAGTGGAAAATATAAAGTTGTTGGTGAAGAAGGATGTTTGGTGAAGCAAACCAAAGGAAGTTTGATAAATCACCGGAAGCTGAGTTGCGACACAACCGACAAGAAAGAATTTTACTACTTGGCTCTTTTACAGTTGTTTAAACCATGGCGTACAGAGGATGAACTACTGGGAGAATTCCAGAGCTATGAAGATTCTTTTAATGCTTGCAAAGACAGCATACAATGCAGTACATTCTCAACTTATCTGCAAATGTTAAATGAAGAAATAGAACAGGAAACTACAATTGCAGCAGAAATAGCTAGAGACAGTTCTCAGGACAGCCAAAGTTCAGGAACATACAGTCAAGATCCCCTAGGACAACCAATCGTTGAAAATGAAGCATCAATAGCCATGAATGAAGTGGAAACGGCTATGAATCAAGCTCAAGAAGAATTTATAGACTTACAAAATTTGGAAAGACAACTGAATCAAGAGCAGCAACACATTTATGAAGAGATCAAAAACAAAATTGATCACGGATTTCTACATATAAAAAAAGAGTGCTCATGCACATCATTTCATCCAATCAGGATGTATGTAAGCGGACAAGCTGGCACTGGAAAAAGTTTCCTAATTAAAGTCATCAGAAGCTACCTAAAGCAAAAAACGGATTCTACTTTGTCTTGTGTGGTTACTGCTCCAACTGGGTTAGCAGCATATAACATAAAAGGAATCACCTTACATCGTTTGCTAATGTTACCAGTGGAGCATGAGAACAAAATACAATTCAACAAGCTAACTGGAGAAGCATCCTTGGAAGTTTCAAGAGTATTGAAGAAGATGCAAGTTCTCATTATTGATGAGGTGAGCATGGTATCAAACTTAATGCTTGCCTTTGTGCATTTAAGAATGCAGCAAATTTTGAAGACAGACTATGACGTGTTATTTGGTGGAAAACACGTCATAGTTTTTGGGGATCTTTTGCAACTTACTCCAGTTAAAGGACAACCAGTGTTTAATACTGTGACACATGAAGACACGAAGAAGTCATTGGGAAGCATTGGAAATACAAATATTTGGTCCTTCTTTGAGTACAAGGAACTTACAACTAATATGAGGCAAGCAAACGATGAAGAATATGGAAGTATTCTGAAAGATATCAGAATTGGACTACTCACAGAAGTTGGGAAAAAAGCATTACAGAGTCGGCTGCTACATAATTTATTTCCAAAGGAAGAAATAGTTGCAGAGAAAATATACAAGAATATTGCAGAAAACAAAAGTGTCATCTGCTTAATGCCAACTCTACGTGAATGCTCAATATTTAATGAGGAGCTTTTGAAATTGGAAAAGGAAGAGATCAGGAAATTGGAAGCAGTGGACAAAATTGAGGATGGAAGAATTACTGTCACAGTAACAGGCAAATTGAAAAATAAATTGGACTCACTAGAGAAGAACATCTCCAAAACAGCAGGATTAGAAAAAAATCTATATGTTTGCATGAACTGTAGAGTATTTTTAAGGAGAAATTTGGATGTTGAGAAAGGCTTAGTGAATGGAGCGATGGGAAGAGTTGTGGGTTTTATTAATTATCAGAAAAAAGAAGGAATTGAATGTTTACAGATAAAATTTGATCAGATAGATGAAGTTAAAGATATTTGTCGTTGTACAGTTCGTTTTATGCTTGTGAAAGACTTATATGTACGTAGGAAGCAGTTTCCGTTTTCTCTAGCATATGCTGTAACTATCCACAAGTCTCAAGGATTGACTGTAGATTGTGCATTTGTGAACATTGGTTCAACTGTGTTCAAAGAAGGTATGGCATATGTAGCTTTGTCACGAGTCAAAACATTATCAGGTTTATTCATGATAGACTTTGATGACTCAAAAGTTAGTGCTGATACAAACTGTGTAAAGGAGTATAATAGATTAAGAAGAAGCTATGCTCCTCATTTAGGTCAGTATCCTGTGTTGGAGAAACGTGTAGTTTCTCGTAAAAGGAGAAATGAGAATATCTGTAATGAAGATATAGAGAAGAGGAAAAAAAAGAGGTGTGATGTAATTGCAAGCAAAAAGAAAAAGGACAATGAAGAACAGGTTGTAGGATGTCATTTTGAAAATAGCTCTGGTGTCAACTGCTACGCTAATGTAGTGCTGAATGTTGCATTTTATCTGGAAAGTTTGCAAGAGCAGATAATAGTAAATCAGGGAAAAAGATTCTGTTCAGAGCTGAGTCTCCTTTTTCAAAAGCTGAGTAAAGATAAAACTCAAATAGAAAGTGCTACTGATATTAGAAAACTTTTAGATGTATGTTCAGGGCGAACACAGTTTTCTCAAAATGAACAGCAAGATGCACACGAATTTTTGATGTATTTTCTTCAGGTAGTGGAAGAAGAAGGAGTTCCCATTGACATTTTTTTTGGTCTCTCTTATAAATGGGAACATAGTTGTGATAATTGTTATAATATATGTGGCTCTATTGTTGATAATGAAAGGTTTATTTATTTGACATTGCCAGAGAGTAAAACAGTCACTTTTGCAAAATTAGTTAAAGATGCTAATCATAGCATGAAATGTGGTGAGTGTAATTCTGACATGTTTTCAACATTAATTTTAAGGGAATACGGACAGTATGTAATTTTAATGATGCAACGATGTAGAGCTGATGGTTCAAAATTGGATACTTTAATAAAGAAGTTTACAGGACAGCAATTATCAATTTCAGGAAAAACTTTTGTAACTGTTGCAATAATTTTCCATGATGGACCTACTGTTACTTCTGGACATTACACAGTTTATCTAAAATGTGAAAAAGGCTGGACACTGTGTAATGATTCCCAATTGATTTTCAAACAACGTTTGCCTTTTGATTTAGCAAATTCCTATCTAATCTTCCTGAAACCTAAATTTTAGAGAGACTTGGCAAGATCTGGACAAAATAATTTTACCATTTTACTGGATTACCATTGCAATTTTGTAGAAAAAATATTTTTAAAATTATCATTTGGCCTAAAGGAAAGATAACCAATTGTAATGTGGACTTTTTAAATTTTTAATGCAATTTAGAAAAACCAATAATTTTTAGATAATCGGTAACTTCTGCATATTTTAAATTTTGGAATGCTATTGGACTGCCATTGGAAATTTTTTCAAAAATGATTTAAAAAATTACTATTTGGCCATGTGGAAAAGTAAGCAATTCTATTGTGGACTAAATAAATTATTCAAAAAATTTTCGTGAACCAAAATGTTACAGAGAATCGGTGAGATCTGGACAGATTAAACTTTAGAATTTTAATGGATTTCCCTTGGAAATTTATTCCAAAAAAAAAAAAAAAAATACTATTTGGCCTAAAGGAAATGAAATCAGATGTATTTTGGAGTTATTTGAGATATAATATTGTGATTATACTTCTGAAACAAACATATCAGACGGTATTTTAAAGAAATAAGTATTGTTTTTAGATGATATTTTTTTAGAATAATATGCATTTCTGTAATGATAAGTTTAAGTGAGAAGAGATTCTGGGCTTTTTTAATACAATCTTTGAGATTGTTATTTTTTTTTGCCCGCTGTAAAATGATGAATGCAATTGCTTTCACAATTTATAGTGAAATGCAATATATTCTGAAAACAGCAAAAATAAGGCAAAAATATTTTTTTGAAAAAAATGTAAATATGTATACTGTATTATAAATTGTTAAAAAAATATTAATACTTTTTTCTTTTTTTTCAGATCGATATAGAAAATTTTCGAAAACTACAACCATTTTTAAAACTATTTTTAAAAAAAACAAATGAATAAATATTTTTTTGAGTGAGTATGGTAAGTCAATAATAATAATTGTAGTCTCTCAAGGACCTTGTAATTTGATAATTGATTTTTAGTGTTTTTTTTAAAAAATATAAAAAAGGTACGCGCACCGTACGCGTACGGTAAAAAAAAAAAAAAAAGGGTTTTAAAAAACATATGTAAAAAAAAGATGAAAGATAAGGTTGGCTCTTAAAAGAACCGTTGTGTTCATGCAGGGACAGAGGAAAGGAAGCATGGGAAAATCATTCAAAGCTACAAATGTGCTGATCTATTTTGTTGTTCACTAGGGAAACACTGGTCTCCCTATGACAAATTAGACCTTTACAAAATGTGCAATGAATATCAACCTTCCGAAATCGAAGGTTCATTTCCAGAGGGCCAGCAAAAGGCGATTCTCCCCCCACAGATGAAGGGCTCACCTGACCTGCAGAAGAAGGAGTCAGCCCTGCAGATGATGGTCCAGGCTGAGCTGCTGTGGATGTACTGGCTCGTCTTTCTGAAGAGTTACCTCCAAAAAGATGACCATGTGTCCTTCTGTGTACATCCTGGAGGTGCCTCTTCATGGTGTGATTCCCAAAGGAATACTTCCTGTTAGGATTACCTCTAGAAAGTACACGCTTACACAGCTTGCAAGTAACTAAGGGTGCATTCACCTTTTGCTGGCCTTCTGGAAAAGTAAAATAATCCCAAACATAAGAAGGCTTTTGTTTCCTCGATCTCTGCCTCAAGACAGTGCTGCTGGTGCTAGCCTCACTCTCAGAAGAGCTCTGCTGTTCTGCCATCGTATCCCAAAGACCGACCAGCTCCTTCTCCCAAGGGATCACAAGCAGAAATGAGGGGAATGGGTGTGGTGTAGGAGAGTTCTAGAACTGAAAGTAGTTTCAACCAATCAAAAGTTGTGTTTCAAGATCACATGACCTACCGTACGCTTACGGTACGCTTACGGTACGCTTACGGCAAAAAGTACGCGTGCGCGTAAAAAAGACACGCGCTTGCGTGCATGCGCATAACAGTCACTCCCCGGCACTTCCGCGTAACGTGCGCGTGTGGCGTAAGCGCGCACGCGTCCCACGCGCAATACGCGCGGCTACGCGAAGTGCGTAACTATACGCAAGCAGCGTAGATAGATTGCGGACGTTGCGTAAACCGCACGCTTACCGTGAGCTTACGGTACGCGTACTATAAAAAAAAAAAAAAAAAAAAAAAAAAAAAATCTGGTAATAAATTTTACATGTTTATTTTAAAAAATATATTAAAAAAAAATATTTAAGGATTTTAAAAATTTAAGCATAGTCTTTATAAAATGAAAGAAAATTAAATTAAAAATATGTTTGAAAAAAATGAAGAATAAAAAAAAAATTAGCATTTAAAAAACCTTGCAAATTCACTGAAAAAACCATGGGTTTCACACACGTTATAGTTAGGAATTAGCATTTAAAAAACCTTAGAAATTCACTGAAAAAACCATAGGTTTCACACACGTTATAGTTAGGAATTAGCATTTAAAAAACCTTAGAAATTCAGTGAAAAAACCATAGGTTTCACACATGTTATAGTTAGCTGGACATTTTACTCGTAAAAAACCAATGAAATTGCCCCGTTATAGTTAGTTCAGCTAACTATAACTCACGCGCCCGCAATGCACTGCTGATGACGTCACATATTACATCACTCATGACATGGTCAGTGACATCACTCATGACATCACTGATGACATCTCAAATGACATCACTGATGACATCACTGATGACATCATCCTTGTGATAGAGTAGCAGACCTCCTCTCACCTTAATATAAGCTTTGATACACACATTCAAAAATAGAGACTAAAATTTTCAAAAAAATGGACATACCAATACCAGTTACAACAACCTCTTCAGTAATTCTAAGATCCACATACACATCCACTCATTCACCAACAGTCCTATACAGTCACTCATACATGTACTCACTCATCATATGTACTCATACACCTATACATCCTGTTACATAATGCCACTCATCCATAGAGTTACTCACACACATAGTCACTCATGCTAATAAAGAATCAAACATACATTCACCTGCATATACAGTTATACACACACCACCACACTTACTTCTACGGAAACTTACACATACTTAGTCTTTTAAACAATCACTTATAGAAACACATACTTATTCATACAGGAACTCTTTCAATCTCTCCCTCTCACATATACTCACATATATACACCAATAGTCACATATACTAGTTTAAAACATATGTAGTTACTCCTGAAGACACTATTGGGACAGTCATTCACTCACTAACACACCCATACACACACTCATCCACCCATACAGTCCTGCACACATGCTCTCTTCAACACATACAAACAGTGAGTCACTCATTCATGCACCTATGCACTACGTAATACCCCCCACCGAACCATACAGACACTCAGACTGATACTCAAAAAAACAACTACTAACCTATATAGACACCCATGTAGCTACTCACCAACCCATGCAGCCACTTATACACAAAGTGAGAGATACACTTAATCAGTCAGTTACACAATCAATTTTTTAAAAACAAATCATCCATTTAGACACTTATATACCCATTTATTCTTCCATCGACCTTGAGATATACATATATAAAACAAATTTAATTTTCAGAAAAACACACATTCACTGGATGATGTCATCAGTGATGTCATCAGTGATGTCATTTGAGATGTCATCAGTGATGTCATGAGTGATGTCACTGACCATGTCATGAGTGATGTAATATGTGACGTCATCAGCAGTGCATTGCGGGCGCGTGAGTTATAGTTAGCTGAACTAACTATAACGGGGCAATTTCATTGGTTTTTTACGAGTAAAATGTCCAGCTAACTATAACATGTGTGAAACCTATGGTTTTTTCACTGAATTTCTAAGGTTTTTTAAATGCTAATTCCTAACTATAACGTGTGTGAAACCTATGGTTTTTTCAGTGAATTTCTAAGGTTTTTTAAATGCTAATTCCTAACTATAACGTGTGTGAAACCCATGGTTTTTTCAGTGAATATATATATATATATATCTTCACAAAACGGCTCTGTTCAGTGGACCCCTGGCGATTCTATATCCGGTGCGAAACTCCAGCAGAGCCAGGCCATCATTAATTTGTCAACAGTTTCCTTCTCAGGAAGCTAAATGGAACGCACTCACCGATTTCTTCATTTATCCCAATTTTTCTTCATTTATTCAATAGCATCCAGTCTCGAGGGAATACCAACGCGTTTCGCTATCAGCCGATAGCTTGGTCACGGCTAGTGTTATGCATTTGAATCACCCAATAAAAACAAAATGATGCCGAACATGTGATTAGTGATGTCACTCATCTTTTCGCTTGGACTTTTGGTCCTTGTAGTCCACACGCCATATGTGTTACAACCAAATCATTCCCCACATCTTTTTATCTAGTTACTGCTATTATTTCATTTTTTAATGTTCATTGTTAAAGAATAAAACACAACCCACATTTTGCCATGATCTATTTCTTTTTCCATTATTCAAATCGGCTCTCTCTAGATGGCGAGAGACGGAAATTCTTTTCCCGTTTACTTTTAATATGTGTTCAGGTTTGAATTCAAGCTTTATTGGTTTCCCTGTACTTTGTTTTGATATATAATTACAAGCTGCGATTTTTAGATTTCAGACATTACTTTATGTGTTTTCGTCATCTAGTACACGAGATACTTGATTTCTAGTTGTTTGATTCAATCTGCATAATAATTAACCCTCTCAAAAAGAGTCGGAGCTCCGAAATTCCGCTGATATTAGCATTACTACGGTTGAATTTATATTTTTTTTGGCACAGTAAATTTAATTCTGTCACATGTTGTTGTAATAATTTTGACCCTCCAGTGGGCTTATATTTTTTTATATCTTATAGCACGAACTATGCCCTTTAGTGGGCGATGTTGTGACTTATTTATTAATAATTGGCAGTAAGATATATATATATATATCTCCAAAAACCTCCTTCCGAAAGAAAGAGCCGAGGCCACATCGGGGAACAGAGGAAGCTTCTTTATTCAAATTGCTTAGCGAATGCATTTCAGCCTAATCCGGCCTTCGTCAGCGCCATGATGTATCAGGAGGCTTTTTGCGCTGTGCATTTAAATGTATCTTGCCGCACTGCGATTGGTGCATGGTCCGCTCCACACCTTTAATGGTGTGATGTGATATATATATATTCACTGAAAAAAACATAGGTTTCATAGAAATTCCCACGTTATAGTTAGTTCAGCTAACTATAACTCGCGTGCCCGCAATGCACTGCTGCTGACGTCACATATTACATCACTCATGACATGGTCAGTGACATCACTCATGACATCACTGATGACATCTCAAATGACATCACTGATGACATCACTGATGACATCATCCTTGTGATAGAGTGGCAGACCTCCTCTCACCCTAATATAACCTTTGATACAAACACTCAAAAATACAAACTAACATTTTCAAAACAATGGACATACCAATACCAGTTACAACACACCTATTCAGTACTTCCAAGATCTACACACACATCCACTCATTCACCAACAGTCCCTATACAGTCACTCATACATGTACTCACTCATCATATGTACTCATACATCTATACATCCTGTGACACACCACGACTCATCCATAGAATTACTCACACACACAGTCACACATGCAAATAAAGTATCAAACATCCATTTACTTACATATACAGTTATACACACACTACCCCACTTAAGTCTACAGAAACTTACACATACTTACTCTCTTAAACAATCACTGATAGAAACACCTACTTATTTGTACAGGAACTCTTCCAATCTCCCACTCTCACATATACTCACTTATATACACCAATACTCACATATACTAGTTTAAAACATATGTAGTTACTCATAAAGACACTATTGAGACAGTCATTCGCTCACTAACACACCCATACACACACTCATCCACCTATACAGTCCTGCACACATGCTGTCTTTAACACATACAAACAGTGAGTAACTCATTCATGCATCTATGCACTAAGTAATACCCCCCACCGAACCATACAGACACTCAGACATACTGATACTCAATAAACCAACTAATAACCCATATAGACACTCATGTAGCTACTCACCAACCCATGCAGCCACTTATACACAAAGTGAGAGACTGATACAGATATTTAGATATTTAAACATTACTCACTAACCCATGTATTCACTAAGATACACTTAATCAGTCAGTTATACAATCAATTTTACAAAAATAATCATTCATTTAGACACCTATATACCCATTTATTCTTCCATCGACCTTGAGATATCCATATATAAAACATATTTAATTTTCAGAAAAACACACATTCACTGGATGATGTCATCAGTGATGTCATTTGAGATGTCATCAGTGATGTCATCAGTGATGTCACTGACCATGTCATGAGTGATGTAATATGTGACGTCATCAGCAGTGCATTGCGGGCGCGCGAGTTATAGTTAGCTGAACTAACTATAACGGGGGAATTTCTATGGTTTTGTACGAGTGAAATGTCCAACTAACTATAACACCGCTGAAACCTATGGTTTTTTAAGTGAATTTCTAAGGTTTTTTAAATGCTAATTTCTAACTATAATGTACCTGAAACCTATGGTTTTTTCAGATAATATATATATATATATATTTATTATACTATCCAGAAGACTCCCACTGCTTCTCAGATCAAGCATGGAGCACGGACCACAGGTAAGGTGCAGATTTCTTTATTCAAATAAGTCCATCATCTGCGCTAGCAGCATAACGCGTTTCGGCACTGCAAGTGCCTTGATCACATGATGCGCATTTGTTGGTTACGTCCTGTATTTATACACGACCATTTTTTTCACATTTGAATAGTTTTTTTCTTTTTTACCTTTTTAGTGTTGTTGACCCTTAAAGTGACAGGTGCCTATATAGTGCAAAGTTCAGCATAAACATAAACAAAATACTTTTACTGTTGCTAAAAATAAGTAAAATGCCATTTGTCATGATTTCATTAAATAATATCGGTATAAATACCTAAAAAACTTTCATGCATGGCTGTTGACATCACATGTTAAATGACTCATTGTTGCGTCCCGGTTTAAATACCCTGTCATCTCAAACCACATACAAAATTATATGTATATATCATTGGCTAAAAATTACAGTACTTGGATATAAGACCCCAATTCATATAAGTTTACATTTTTTTGCAGAACGTTTCTTATTCTAAAACCTGTGCTAAAATATAAAATAACCGTGTATAAATATTCCTACTAAAATCCTATAAAATGGGTATAAAAAAGTGTATAAAAAGTGTATAAAAACGTGTATAATAAGTTTATCTAATGATATTTGATATTTGGCTGAAAGGGGGGCTTTTATGCAGCATGTTTAGACTAATTTTCTACATCATATTGTAAACTATCACTAGCTGACAATCCAGTTTACCCAATATTTAACCTTAGTTTGAATTTAATATTTATATTTCTGAATGGTGCAGTTGGGTAAAATGCTAGCTTGTTACCTTGATTTTTAAAGGCACATATAAAGTTCCTCAGTAATATTAAGGCCTCCAGGTTGTTTACTATCTAGGTCTACAATGTATCTGGTTTCCAACCTTCTGAGTGCCTTTTCCCTATCCCCTCCTCGTTTGTATGGTGGGATAGCATCAATTAATAAATATTTCAGTTCTTTGGGGTCTGCGTTGTGTTTCTCCTCAAAGTGTCTCGCCACAGGGTACGTTGTATCTTTGTTTTGATGGCCCTAATATGTTGAAGTATATGTTTGTGTCACGGTAGTATTGAGCTTCCTACATATTTGAGGGAACAAGGACACTCCAAAACGTATACCACAAAATCGGATTTGCAAGTTAGGGCTTTCTCTATAGGTCTTTCTACTGCACAGAAGGGGGTAGTATAGGACGACTTGTTAACTCCATGTTGACATGCTTTGCATGTTTTGCAACGGATAAAGCCCTTCCTTTGTGATAGCCAGGTGTTCTTAGGCTGCATATAACGATAATTTTTTACCAGGACGTCCCTCATTGAGGTGGCTCTAGTATAAGTTATGGACGCCTGTTTGGGTAGAGTATGGCCAATGACAGGATTATCTAGGATTAAAGGCCAATTTTTTCTAATGATCTTTTTTAATAGCTTGTCCTGTTTGCTGTATTTGAGGATAAATCTGAACACAGGAGGTTTTGGGGATTGTTATTCCTTTTCATTGGCCCCACCTATCAGATCTTCTCTTGCCTGCTCTATACTTTTATTAATGGCCTGGTCAATACATTTGTTGGAATACCCTCTGGCTCTAAATCTGCTGGCGCAAGCCTGTTGCGCCTTCTTTAGTTCATCTTCTTGACTACAAATCTTTCTTAGATGCAGCATTTCCCCGTAGGGGATGCTTTGAATAAGAGGTTGTGGGTGAAAGCTACTGGCGTGCAATATTGCGTTGCTAGCCGTAGGCTTTCTGTGCAACTTGGTTTCCAATTTGCCGCATGAATGTAAATTTCTACGTCTAAAAAGTTAATGGCGGTTGAACTAATGTTAGATGTAAAGTGCAGATTAAGGTCATTTGTATTCAATTGTGTGATAAAATGTTTAGCTTCCTGCTCATTACCCTGCCAAATCAAAAACAAATCATCAATGCTTTTGATGTTAGTTTTAACAGCTACAATGTGTTGTTTCATGAGTACCAGCTCCTCCCACCAGCCCATATGCAAACAAGCATAGCTGGGGGAGAAGCTGGCACCCATGTCAACTCCGCGTTGTTGCTTATACATTGTATTTTGAAATAGAAAAATATTGTTATGCAAGCAAAACTCAACCATATTGAGCAGCATTTTGTTGTGTTCAGCAAGCTCAGGTGTCCTTTTTCCAAGGTAATGCTGAAGAGCTCTTATACCATCCAGGTGATTTATCGATGTATATAAAGATGTTACATCCAAGGTTATTAAAAGGAAATCATGTTGCCAATCTATGTACTGTATTTTGTGGCGGAAATCACTTGTATCTCTAACATAAAAGGGCAATCTTTGTACCGATTCCTGGAGAAAATAGTCCACATATTGTTAAGTCTTTTCAAGACTATTTTGTGCTGAAATAATAGGCCTTCCTGGCGGTTTTAGTGCATTTTTGTGGATTTTTGGAATTAAATAAAGAATGGGAGTCACTGGTTTATCATTCTTAAGAATTTTAAATTCATCCGTTGTATTTAATTCACCATTTCTCCAGGTTACCAATTTCATGTTGTATGTCCCGTATGTTGCTTTTAATTCCATTTGGTCACTTCTGCGGTGATTTTGTGTTTTTTGGTTCTTTGTACTTTGTGGTTGAGTTTTTTAATTCCTTTTATCAGCTGATCTTGAAAAATTTCTATTGAATCTCTTGTGATTGGATTGAATTTAGATGCTGGTTTAAAGGAAGTGGTAGGTCTGGTCAGTGTGGCATCAAGTCCTGTGTTGTTTTCTTGGGTACAATTTTCTTTGGCTAATTCACATAAATCCTCTAATAGGGCTTGTTCCGTGTCTATGGGGTAAAGAATAGAGGGACTTGTGGGATTTGTAGGTTTTGTAATTTCTTTATCCTTACTTCTGTTTTGTAGATGGTATTTCCTTAGTTTCAATTTTCTTATAATTTTGAAGACATCCAACCTGGTGCTAGGGTAGTCAAATGAACTGATTGGGCAATATGATAACCCCAAAGATAACAGTTGTTCTTCCGCTCTATTGAGGTCAATGTCGGTTAGATTAATCAATGTTTGACTACTGTGATTAGATTTTTCAGTTACTGTCTCCAATTCCGTCTGGGTGGGCGTGGTTGTGGTTTCCTTGTGTCGTCTTTATTTGGCTTATTGCCTCTCCCGGCGTTTGGTAGATCTGGTTTTTGTTGTCTGTTCTGTTGAGTCCTTGGTCGCAAAGTGTTGCGCCTTTCGTATACCAAAAAATCTACCTCTTCAACCAAATCAATTTTTGTGGGTACTTGTTTATTTTGAGCTCTGAGATTTCCCAGTTCTGGTTCGCTTTCTGCTGCAGAACTCCATTCTGAGTTAGATGAGAAGCCCGGACCTGCTTTGCTGGCCCCTGCTTGAATTGTGGTTGAGTTGCCATATTTTGATACTTTTAATGCATCATGTTTTTTGGCGAATGTAAAAATACACCCAGTCTCGTAATCTATGCGATCACGGTGAAACTTATAGACTTTCCTCTCCTGTATCTTGTCTTCCTCTCTTTTCAATCTTTTATTCATTTCTTCTTTAAGTTTGTTAATTTGTTCAATGTTGCCCATTTTTGCCAATTCTTGATTCACTGTTTCTATTTGTTCCTGCAGTTTGAGGCAATCCTTTTCTGCGTACTTCACTAGGATTATTACAAGTCTTCTGGACGAATCTAGATTTGTCTCAGCCCACTCCTTCATCATCTCCCTATCGGGATTTTCACAACTCGGAGCAGTTAGGATTCTTAATCCTTGGGGTATTCTCTCAATGTCCAAGTGTAATGACTTCACCTCCCACCATTTACTTTGCTCAGATTTACTTAATTTTTCTAGAAGTTTGATTTTTTCTTTTACGCTGGTATTTCTTTACCCCTATGGTGCATGCTGGGAAATTTAGTTCAGATTAGACTCCTTCGTATCGCTGAACATGTCAGCTGCTGCCGCCTCTCTTTCTTTAAGCGCATCTGCTGACATCGCGCTATGATGGAAATTACTTTTGTTTAACAACTTGCAGTATTACGAAGGTTTCTTGATCCTGTCTGCATTACTCTCCATACTGGTCACTGCACACCATCTGTACCCAGCCTCCCACTTGGATCAGGCTTCGCGCTCCCTCGTACAGCCTCAGATTAAGCTAAACGCGCGTCCTCCGACTCGAGTCCACCTACCTCTTGGTTGGCGAATTCGCTGTGGTTGAGGGTTCTGGGGGGCCACGCCGATAATCCTCCTGGATTAATCTCCTTTCACCCGGTTACAGGCATCAACTCCTTTGCTAGCGTTTGGTCACAATTCCAGAAGGGGGTCCGTGTTTAGCTGGATGAGTCGCAAACCAGCTACACATATCCAGAAAACTCCCACTGCTTCTCAGATCAAGCACGGAGCACGGACCACAGGTAAGGTGCAGATTTCTTTATTCAAATAAATCCATCATCTGCACTAGCAGCATAACGCGTTTCGGCACTGCAAGTGCCTTGATCACATGATGCGCGTTTGTTGGTTATGCAACACATTCCTTCCTCCTAATTAATCAAATAAACATCTCACTGAAGAACAGGGGCCAGCTTCGATTGGTAAACAGCCATTACAATGACTATTTTACTTCGCGATACCATTACAACGCAAGCATTACCACACATGCGTTGTACATCGCGAAGTCATTACTACACATTTTTTTACAACGCATGGTCATTTACCACGCATGCCTTTACAACAAATTTTGTTGTAAAGGAATGTATGGTAAATGACCATGCGTTCTCAAAAACATGTAGACGATCCATGTTGTTGCAAGGAAACAGAGGCTGTTCCGTTTCCTCACAACGACGTGCACTGCCCCTCAGAGAGGACTTGAAGCAGGAACCACGAGGAGAGAGGAACCACGAGGAGTGAGAGGTAAGGGGGATTGGGCATGGGGTGTTTTTTTTTCTAGGGTTTAGGGTAGTGCAGTGGTGTTTGGGTAGTGTAGAGGGTCGTGCTGGGGGTAGTGTTTTAGGGTTTAGGGTAGTGCAGTGCTGTTTGGGTAGTGTAGGGGGTCGTGCTGGGGTAGTGGTTTAGGGTTTAGGGTAGTGCAGTAGTGTAGGGGGTCGTGCTGGGGGTAGTGTTTTAGGGTTTAGAGTAGCGCAGTGATGTATGGGTAGTGTAGGGGGTCATACTGGGGTAGTGTTTTAGGGTTTAGGGTAGAACAGTGGTGTTTGAGTAGTGTAGGGGGGTCATGCTGGTGGTAGTGTTTTATTGTTTAGGGTAGTGCAGTGGTGTTTGGGTAGTGTAGGGGGTCATGTTGGGGGTAGATTTAGGGTTTACAGTAGTGCAGTTGTATTTGGGTAGTGTAGGGAGACGTGCTGGGGATAGTGTTTTAGGGTTTAGGGTAGTGCAGTGGTGTTTGGGTAGTGTAGGGGGTAGTGCTGTGGTAGTATTTTAGGGTTTACGGTAGTGCAGTGGTGTTTGTGTAGTGTAGGGGGTAGTATTTTAGGGTTTAGGGTAGTGAAGTGGGGTTTGTGTAGTGTAGGGGGTAGTGTTTTAGGGTTTTGGGTAGTGCAGTGGTGTTTGTGTACTGAAGGGGGTCGTGCTGGGGGTAGTGTTTTAGGGTTTAGGGTAGTGCAGTTTTGTTTATGTAGCGAAGGGGGCGTGCTGGGGGTAGTGTTTTAGGGTTTAGGGTAGTGCAGTGGTGTTTGTGTAGTGTAGGGGGTCATGCTGGGGGTAGATTTAGTGTTTAGAATAGTGCAGTGGTGTTTGTGTAGTGTAGGGGGTCGTGCTGGGGTAGTGTTTTAGGGTTTAAGGCAGTGCAGTGGTATTTGTGTAGTGAAGGGGGTCGTGCTGGGGTAGTGTTTTAGGGTTTAGGGTAGTGCAGTGGTGTTTGTGTAGTGTAGGGAGTTGTGTTGGGGTAGATTTAGGGTTTAGGGTAGTGTAGTGGTGTTTGGGTAGTGTAGGGAGTCATGCTGGTGGTAGTGTTTTAGGGTTTAGGGTAGTGCAGTTATGTTTGGGTAGTCTAGAGTGTCGTGCTGGGGTTAGTGTTTTAGGGTTGAGGGTAGTGCACCCAACCAGCCACAATATCCGTGGACAAAGGGGATCCTGACTCTTTTGAACGCTCCGCCAATTGAATAATTTGGGTCAAGGGCCCTACCACATCCAAGACCTATCAATTCCTTTCTTGGGACCCCTCATATACTTGGAGAAAAAGGTACATAGTTTCTCATCAATTTCAGGTGTGTGTGCCACCTTCCCCTTCAGTGAGGGCCTGGGGCATTCTCCCTATTCCTGACTTCCCTTTCAAGGGGTTGATGGATCTTCCCCACCACATACTCTGCCACTTTGGTGTCAGGTGTCCACTCCGCCGACCTAGGATGGTAAATTTGGGTAGGCTTAAACATGTCTGAGTGGACTCCGTCCCCAACCCGGGACTGAGAGGAGTGGGACTCTGGATGCCAGGGACACCCTGAGTCCTTATCCTCATCGGAGGAGAAATCGTCCTCCGATACACCCTCTCCCTCTAGTGGTGACAGAGTCGCAATTTTCTCCGTACTCCTCCTCCTCCCGGCAAGGTGCATGTTTTAGCGTTCGCGCATTCTTGAGGAAGGTCTCCGTAAGTTTATCAAATCCTTCCAAGTGCCCCGCGTTATGCTTAACGGCCCTTTTATTCCCCATCTGGGAGCTACTGGGACCTGCCACCACCAGATCTGGGTCACTGAACAACCCAGGGATGCTTTTCGCCAGCTTATCAACCTGATCCCTAAGAGGAGCCAGCACCCTAGTAATAACCAGAGAGAGGGCTTGGTCCACTGCTGGAGGGAGAAGTTGGGGGGACATTCCTCCTCCACTTCCTGGTAGGAGGAGTAAAAATGGTCTTCTGGAAAAGACATGATAGCAGAGGGTGTGAGCAAAGAACAAATGCCCTTAAAATCCTTAAGGCAGCTCCCTCGTCGGTGCGTCAACTGCTGGGCTTTCCCCGAAGCTGTTGTAAGAATAGACTGAAGCGCAATACCAATTACCACCACCAGGCGCTGGTCACTAACATGGCTGTGTGGGGAAATCACCGCGTAGCGGTGTCCAAATTAGGCGAGGGTTGGTCAGGAATCAAGCGGACACTAAAGGAGTGACCGGATTCCCAAACGTGCGTAAAGACCAATGGGAGCGCTCGACGGAGCTGCCTCGCTCGGACCAGGCGCGCCTAATAGGATCTCACCGCGTGCAGAGCACGAGGGGGAGAATGCTTTCGGGCAAGAGCCTGCTGGGCAGGGAATATGAAATAATACCAAGGCAATAATGCTAATAACGTGCACAAGAAACCACCATACAAACAGCAACAACGTCAGATTAAGCCAAGAATGTAAGGAATACACTTAACTGACAAGCATTGAAGAAAGAGGAAGCGGAAGGGACGTCACGATATTATATACGATGGACTGTGACATGATTGGACTATAGTTGCCTTGGAGACTACCCCCCTAGTGGTTCCTGGGTTGTGTAGTCTTTTGTTTAGTGATTGTTGTGTTACGTTTTCTTTGAACTGCTATGCAAATAAAGTCCTGCCATAGAATTCATTAAACTTTATGCAATCTGATTTAGAAACATAGATCATAAAAGTGTACATAAAACAGTAAATCCTCTTTCCTAATACTATACAGTGAGAATTCATTAAAACCAGTAGGTAAAAATGGGTGTTACAAAGCCCGGTTCAGAGCAACTTCATGTTAACAGAATCGTAAAGTTCAATGTTTCGCAAGATCAATCTCATGTACTTCGTGCAAAATACGCAATAAGGGGTCCAAGTAAGATGTAACACTCCAATACCTGACCAGTCTGCATTATATAAAACTGCAGAAAAACGAAAAATAAAAAGTGTTTTGCACACTTCTGTCATTGGGCTATATGTGGTCTTCATCTGGGTGATATTTGTGCTACATTTGGGCTCTTTTTTCTCTGGTGGCCATCTTGGTAGGCTTATTTGTTATGAAGTTTCCTAATTTCCTCATTTACTGCAGTCTCCTCAGTAGGAAATGCTTTCAGTTTTTTACTTTGATTCCATCAAGGCATTCAGATGTGTCACACATTTGCCATACATTCAGAATGTTAGCACTCTAGTTGTTCATTAGATCACTGTAGTAAAGCTACTGCTCACCAGGGAGTTAACTGGAAGTCTACTGCTGGTATTGAAAGTGATTGTTTCAGTCTGCCTGTGTGAATTTTCTAATGAAATAGAAGACGATTTGAGATCTCACTTAAAACATGCCCTACATTTTCTTTCTGCAGCACTAACCATCATTTCTATGACAAAATGAACCCCATCATTTTGTTCCTTTTTAAATTAAATGTTTTAAGTGTTACCAGTTTATTCCAATCAAGATGGCTTCAGGTGTGCCATACTTTTGTCATAAGTAAGGTTGTTAGCGCTCTAGTTGTTCTTTAGAACGCTCTGGGAAGCTGCAGTAGAGCACAAAGGAATCAACTGACAATCTCTGCCCTTGTTGGATGTTCATGATTTACTGAGAATGACAGACTTCATTCTCACATTACTGAGAAAGATAATGTGAATTTACAGAAAATATGCTCTCATTTTAGCTTCAGTTTTCTCTCAAACAGAATTCATGATATCCCAGCAGAAGGTTTTTCAGAGGGTAAAATCACCTTAGAACACACCACAATTCCTGCAATTAGTATGGTACCATCAACAAATGAATTCCAATGTAGCTAAAGTCTGTTATCACCCTTTATAGTTCTCCTTTTGGTAACCCTCAAAATCTTCGATTCACTGCAATGCATTTCAATGGGGTACTATCATGTATATTGGTCAAATCTCACGATGAGATGTGTCGTTAGGCTCCGCCCAGATATTGAAACTTTTTCTTTTTCTAATTTCTCATGAACTACTGAACGGATTTACACTATTTAACAAAAAGGGATCTTTCTGAACCAAGGGCTACCTTTTCACCAAATTTGGTGTAATTCTGTTCTGCAGTTCGGGCTGTAGCCGTGTCTAAAGTTCCCTATGGAAATTAACATGGAGAAAACATGTTTTGGGACCCCCCTTTTTTCTCGGCCCCCGCTTGCCGAATCACCCCGAAACGTTTAAGATAGAAGCTGACCGGAGCGCCCCACGAGTTTGGAAAATTTCGCGAACATTCGTCAACCGACGCCAAAATTATTGGGAAAAGAATGTTACAATTTTCCTATGGATAATAGGTCCTAACTATAATTACCTACTGGCGACTGCCAGTAGGTAATATTTATATACATATATATATATATATATGTGATCAAGTCCCCCGGGAGGGACGAAACGCGTAATGGCTGCCGCTATGTGTTTGTGAGAAGATCAAATAAACGAAGCAGTATTTTTATGAATCCTGTGGTCCGTGCTCTATTCAGTGCTACCAGTGAGAAGGTGCGACTTTGAAGGAGTGCTTCGCGATATATATATATCCATCGTGTGAACTGTTTAGCCGAAACGCGTAGCGTGGAAATAGACTTCCTGATTATTATTCTCTCTGGAGCCTGAGAGTGTATTATTATCACGTACTGCAGACGGATGGTGAATTATTTTACCGGATGCTCTTCCGGTGTATACACCACCCTCCATGGGTCCGTAGTCTCGTCAGGAGCAATTTGGATGTACAGGAATACAGGAGACTTTTATATGGACCGGCCGATACAACCGGAAAGATTCTAGTGCTGGACTTTCACAGCGACACGAAGATAACACGCCCCTGAGGTAAGGAGCGAGGGTCGGGCAGGCAGGGAGGAGGGTTGACGCACGGAGAGACCGGGTGCCATTCCCGATTTTTTGTTTGCTTGATCGTAGCTCCGGTATACCTCTAGGGGGGCAGAGATATCTTTCATCGCACAGTGGAGTGACGCATCACTCTAGCGGAGTCACTATAACTAACGATATCGGCAGAGGGAACCTGGGAGTTCTCAGGGGGCTCCATTGACATTATAGATATACGAAATTCAGGACAGTTTAATTGATATCTATGAAACCACAAACCATTTGTTATGGAGGAAGAAAGCGAGAGAAGGGCAGCTCCCCAATCACTCTCTGCTAGAGCACCGGGTATGAATACCAAGACAACCAAAGTAGCTAACAAAGACACAATGAATGATGATAAACTAAGAAAATTAGAGAAACTATACAAATCAGAAGTTTCTAAATGGTGGGAGGCCATATCCTTACAGGACTACATAGACAAGGATATGGTCCCCAGGGGCTTGCAGATTTATACCATCCCGTCTTACGATAATCCAAATCCTGGGATGTTAGAAGAATGGGCTCAAAATTCAGCGTTGAGCTCAAAAAGGATGCTGGAAGTCCTAGTCAAGTATGCCTGGTCAGACAGGGAAAAACTCCTGGAGGAAATCAAAAAATATGTAGATGAACTCACAATCAACCAAGCAATGGAAGAAATCAAAGGCAGGATCAAAAAACATGAAGCACACATTAAGGAACGGAAGCAGTGGAAGCTCCATAGAGACTGCGAGGATTATGAACATGGCCGTATTCTAACTTTCAGCAGGAAATATGATCACATTTATAAGAATCAAATGTCTGGCACGACCTCTGATACAAGAAATTCAGAGAGTTCTGAAGTAGAGGAAACATCAATTAGTGGCAATGAAACAGATAATTCTGCAACATCTAGTATCAGATCAATGGACAAAGAAATAAGTAATCGTCCCACCACTTTTTTAGACGAGTACCGGAACCTGCGGAGAGGTCGAAAAACTCCGAGAGGACCACCAACAACGAAACCGAAAGCACAAAGAGGGCGTGGAAGAGGAAGAGGCGCAACAAGAACAGACAGAAACAAATCCAACAGAGGTGGAAGAAGAGGCAGAGGAAGGGGGCACATGGGACAACAAGCAAAGAGCTCCACAATGGTATAATGATGGATATGACTATGGTAAATAGAACTATCATCAACCTTTCCAAAAGGGAAATCAATGATACTGAGAAATTAACATTATGTCTAGGGATGTCCTTTTGCCCCACACAGCCTTTTAATTTTGCTGAAACACGCATTGACATGTTCAAATTCATTCGTAAACTCAAGTTGAAAAAATGGCATTTATTGAAACCAACTAGATCTCGTAATCACCAGAATAGGACAGGTGCGGATACAGACATGGACTTGAATATAAGTGATGTGTACAATCTTATAATGTTGCAACAGTTGGAACATAACGTGGAAAACGATGACACTTTATCCAACACAGCAGTCAATCGTGTGTTGGATGAAATTGACATCACACATAATCAAACAGCCATGACAGGTTTTAAACCGCGGTCAACATCTTATCCACCATTAGGACATGACAATATCGACACCTTTCACGATGTAGGCAATGTGCAGCTAGTTAAATTTAGACACAAAAAATGGTTTAAAACACAACAGAAACAGAATCTCACACTAGCTCAGAAAGAAGCCATGCTCTCTTTGGCACAGGACAGCAGCATTGTCATCCGCCCAGCAGACAAGGGTGGGAATGTTGTTATACTGGACAGAGACAAATATATTGCAGAAGCCCTACGCCAACTCCAAGACAGGAAGTTCTATATAGAAGTCAACAGGGAGGTTTACTCCAGTAGTGTAGAATTGATCTGGGAGAAATTGAACAATTGGTAGGATTTAGGGATTCTAGAGTGGGAAGAATACTGCTATCTAAAACAGGACTATCCTATTTTGCCTGTACTGTACCTACTACCCAAAGTACATAAAGATCCTGCAAACCCTCCAGGGAGACCCATTGTCTCCTCCAAAGGAAGCATCACAGAGAACATTTCCAAATATGTCGACTTTTTTCTTAGGGATTATGTCGGCAGACTGCCTTCCCATGTCAAGGACACCAAGGATTCCTTGGAGAAAATTGAGGGCATTGAATGGGATGAGGATTGTCTGTTGGTGACATTGGATGTTAGCTCTCTCTACACCATAATCAAGCATGAGCATGGTGTAGAGGCATGCAAGCATTACTTAAAAACCAGACACGTAAGATTTAAAGACCACACTACTATGGTAGTGGAGATGATGGAGTTCTGCCTTACTCATAACATCTTTATGTTTGATGGTTCACTGTACAAACAAATGACAGGTACAGCGATGGGGACTTGTTTTGCCCCATCGTTTGCGAATTTGTTCCTAGGTAAGTGGGAAGAAGAGACCTTAGGGGATGAATCGATCTTTCCAGAACGACAGAAGATCAGGCTGTGGCTCCGCTACATCGATGATATTTTCTTGGTGTGGCGTGGCACGGAACCTGAAGCCACTAAGTTCATTGAGAAATTAAACAAGAACAAATATAACATCAGTCTCACTAGTACCATGAGCAAAACCTCAGTGGAATTTCTGGACACTAAGGTCGAGGTAGAGAATAATACCATCCAAACTAACGGGGATCCGCTTGTAGGAGCCGCTCCATTGGTGGGTGTGTCATATGGAAAATGGTGAAGTGGGTCAGTGGTTGCGCACACCGCTTCCGTTAAAGCCTCTGAAGAGAAGCATATGGAGCTTCGAAACGCGTCAGGCAAATCCACTACGGAGCGGCTCCTACAAGCGGATCCCCGTCCCTACCTACACATAAACCAAGCTGCTGGTCGAGTGCTACTTAAAGGTGGACAACTTTTGGAGCAGTATATAACACGCAGCCGTCCAGCCGCGGAGTATGCACCACCCCGTAATTCTTGGGGGTCACGCAAGTGAAACAGCAGCCGTATACAGGATCGAGGATGGGCCCACTTGCAGGGTCCATACAGGACTTGATTGTGTGCTCTCCGCACTACACTTCCCATAATGCACAGTCTCATCTGAGCCTCCCATTGGTGGGTGTGTCATATGGAAAATGGTGAAGTGGGTCAGTGGTTGCGCACACCGCTTCCGTTAAAGCCTCTGAAGAGAAGCATATGGAGCTTCGAAACGCGTCAGGCAAATCCACTACGGAGCGGCTCCTACAAGCGGATCCCCGTCCCTACCTACACATAAACCAAGCTGCTGGTCGAGTGCTACTTAAAGGTGGACAACTTTTGGAGCAGTATATAACACGCGGCCGTCCAGCCGCGGAGTATGCACCACCCCGTAATTCTTGGGGGTCACGCAAGTGAAACAGCAGCCGTATACAGGATCGAGGACGGGCCCACTTGCAGGGTCCATACAGGACTTGATTGTGTGCTCTCCGCACTGCACTTCCCATAATGCACAGTCTCATCTGAGCCTCCCATTGGTGGGTGTGTCATATGGAAAATGGTGAAGTGGGTCAGTGGTTGCGCACACCGCTTCCGTTAAAGCCTCTGAAGAGAAGCATATGGAGCTTCGAAACGCGTCAGGCAAATCCACTACGGAGCGGCTCCTACAAGCGGATCCCCGTCCCTACCTACACATAAACCAAGCTGCTGGTCGAGTGCTACTTAAAGGTGGACAACTTTTGGAGCAGTATATATAAATATATATATATATATATATATATATATATATATACATACATATATATATATATATATATATTCACTTAAAAAACCATAGGTTTCACACATGTTATAGTTAGCTGGATATTTCACTCGTAAAAAACCAATGAAATTCCCCCGTTATAGTAAGTGCAGGCAACTATAACTCACGCGACCGCAATCCTCTGCTGATGACATCAGATATTACATCACTGATGACATATGTGTCTTTATGAAAAATAAATATTTGTAATATATGTATAGCTAAAGATTAATGGAAGAAGACATGGGTAAATAAGTGTCTAAATACAGTGATGTAATATCTGACGTCATCAGCAGAGGATTGCGGTCGCGTGAGTTATAGTTGCCTGCACTAACTATAACGGGGGAATTTCATTGGTTTTTTACGAGTGAAATGTCCAGCTAACTATAACATGTGTGAAATCTATGGTTTTTTAAGTGAATTTGCATGGTTTTTTAAATACTAATTCGTAACTATAACGTGTGTGAAACCTATATAATCTGCATATCTATATAAATGTAAATTCATGCAAACATATACATATATGCATACATATGCATGGTATGTACATGAAAGTTTGAAAAACTCTAATACAAGCAAAGCTAAAAAGCCACCTAATTACAAACAGAATTGCTTTAACTTAAACGAGGGTGAGACCTATTGCATTTTCAATGCTTGTTTACTTTGATTCCATCAAGAAGGCATTCAGATGTGTCCCACATTTTCCATAAATTCTGAATGGTAGCCCTCTAGTTGCTCATTAGATCACTGTAGTAAAGCTACTGCTCACCAGGGAAGTCTGCTGCTGGTATTGAAAGTGCATGTTTCAGTCTGTATGTCAGAATTTTTTAATGAAATAGAAGAGGATTTGATAAGTCACTCAAAATGTGCCCTAATTTTTCTTTTTTCCTCACTAATCATAATTTCTATGGCAAAATGAACCTCCTCATTGTGTTCCTTTTAAATTAAACTACTCACTCTCTACTACTCACTCGCTACTACTTTCTACTACTCACTCTCTACTTCTCACTTTCTACTACTCTCTACTACTCTACTACTCTCTACTACTCACTCTCTACTACTCACTCTCTACTACTCTCTACTACTCTCTACCACTCACTCTCTACTACTCTACTACTCACTCTCTACTACTCTCTACTACTCTCTCTCTACTACTCTCTCTCTCTACTACTCCCTCTCTACTACTCTCTCTACTACTCACTCTCTACTACTCACTCTCTACCACTCTCTACTGCTCTCTACTACTCTCTACTACTCTATACTACTCTCTACTACTCACTCTCAACTACTCACTCTACTACTCTCTCTACTACTCACTCTACTGCTCACTCTACTACTCTCTACCACTCACTCTCTACTACTCTCTCTCTACTACTCACTCTCTACTACTCACTCTACCACTCTCTACTACTCTCTACTACTCTTTCTGCTACTCACTTTCTACTACTCTCTACTACTCACTCTCTACTACTCACTCTCTACTACTCACTCTCTACTACTCTACTACTCTCTACTACTCTCTCTACTACTCACTCTCTACTACTCACCCTCTACTACTCTCTACTACTCTCTCTCTCTACTACACACTCTCTACTACTTGCTCTCTACTACTCACTCTACTACTAACTCTACTACTCACTCTCTACTACTCCCTACTACTCCCTACTACTCACTCTACTACTCACTCTCTACTACTCTCTACTACTCACTCTCTACTTCTCCACTACTCTCTACTAATCACTCTCTACTACTCACTCTGTACTACTCTCTACTACTCTCTCTACTACTCTCTACTACTCACTCTCTCTACTACCCACTCTCTACTACTCACTCTCTACTACTCACTCTCTACTACTCTCTCTCTACTACTCTCTACTACTCTCTACTACTCACTCTCTACTACTCTCTACTACTCACTCTCTACTACTCTCTACTACTCACTCTACTACTCATTCTCTACTACTCATTCTCTACTACTCTCTCTCTGCTACTCAGTCTCCACTACTCACTCTCTACTACTCTCTACTACTCACTCTCTAATACTCACTCTCTACTACTCCCTCTACTACTCACTCTCTACCACTCTCTACTACTCCCTCTACTACTCACTCGCTACTACTCTCTACTACTCACTCTCTACTACTCACTTTCTACTACTCACTACTACTCTCTCCTACTCACTCTCTACTACTCTCTCTCTACTCTCTACTCTCTATTACTCATTCTCTACTCTCTACCTCTCTACCTTTCTCTACCTCTCTCTTTACTACTATCTACCTCTCTACCTCTACCTCTCTACCTCTACCTCTCTACCTCTACCTCTCTACCTCTACCTCTCTACCTCTACATCTCTACCTCTACATCTCTACCTCTCTACCTCTCTCTACCTCTCTCTACACGCACACATATGCACATATATGCATTTATATATATGTATGTGTATATATATGTATATACATACATATATAAACATATATATAATCTGCATATCTATATAAATACAAATATAAATGCATGCATACATATACAGATATGCATGTTATTTACATGAAATTTTGAAAAACACTAATAAAAGTAAAGCTAAAAAGCCACCTAATTACAAACAGAATTGCTTTAACTTAAACAAGGGCGAGACCTATTGCATTTTCAATGCTTGTTTACTTTGGTTCCATCAAGAAGGCATTCAGATGTGACACATTTGCCATAAATTCTGAAAGGTAGCACTCTAGTTCCTCATTAGATCACTGTAGTAAAGCTACTGCTCACCAGGGAAGTCTGCTGCTGGTATTCAAAGTGCATGTTTCAGTCTGCATGTCAGAACTTTTAATGAAATAGAAGAGGATTTGAGAAGTCAAAATGTGCCCTAAGTTTTCTTTCTGCAGCACTAGTCATAATTTCTATGGCAAAATGAACCCCCTCATTTTGTTCCTTTGCAAATTAAATGTTTTAAATGTTACCACTTTATTCCAATCAAGATGGCTGCAGGTGTGCCATACCTTTGTCATAAGTAAGACTGTTAGTGCTCTAGTTGTTCTTTAAAACACTCTGGGATTTCTGTCATTGGGCTATACTTGGGCTACATCTCGGTGATATTTGTGCTACATTTGGGCTCTTTTGTCTCTGGTGGCCATCTTGGGAGACTTGTTATGAAGTTTCCTAATTTCCTCATTTACTGCAGTCTCCTCAGTAGGCATACTGTCAGTTTTTTACTTTGATTCAATGAAGAAGGCATTCAGATGTGTCACACATTTGCCATAAATTCAGAATGTTAGCACTCTAGTTGCTCATTAGATCACTGTAGTAAAGCTACTGCTCACCAGGGAAGTCTGCTGCTGGTATTGAAAGTGCATGTTTCAGTCTGCATGTCAGAATTCTTTAATGAAATAGAAGAGGATTTGAGAAGTCACTCAAAATGTGCCCTAATTTTTCTTTCTGCAGCACTAATCATACATTCTATGGCAAAATGAACCCTCTCATTTTGTTCCTTTTTAAATTAAATGTTTTAAATGTTACCACTTTATTCCAATCAAGATGGCTTCAGGTGTGCCATACGTTTATCATAGGTAGGACTGTTAGCGCTCTAGTTGTTCTTTGGAACACTCTGGGAAGCTGCAGTAGAACACAAAGGAATCAACTGACAGTCTCTGCCCTTGTTGGATGTACATGTTTTACTGAGAATGTCAGACTTCATTCTCACATGACTGAGAAAGATAATGTGAATTTACAGAAAATAAGCTCTCAGTTTAGCCTATAGATCACCTTCCAAACCTCTGTGGTAAAAGCATGAGAAAATATTTTTCTCTCAATCATGATATCCCAGCAGAAGGCTTTTTCACATGGTGAAATCACCTTAGAACATACCACAATTCCTAAAATGAGTATGGTACCATCAACAAATGATTTATAATGTAACTAAAGTCTTAAAACCTTCTATTAACTGCAATGCTTTTTAATGAGGTGCTATCATGTATATTGGTCCCAAGATGGCTGCCAACACTTCTTGGATGAAGTGCTGACAGCCAATCAGATCTCAGGATGAGATGTGTGGTTAGGCTCCGCCCACATATATATATGCTTTTAAATGCTATTTTCTCAGGATCTACTGAACAGATTTACACCAAACCTACAAAAGGCACTTCCTTGACCTGAGGACTACATCTCTGCCAAATTTCAAGTAATTCTGTTCAGCCGTTCGGGCTGTAGCTGTGTCTAAAGGTCCTATGGAAAAATGCATGGGAAAAACGCGTTTTGGGACCCCCCTTTTATCTCAGCCCCCGCTTGACGAATCCCCCCGAGACTTTCAGGGTAGGAGCGGAGCGTAGCGCCCCACCTATTTTGAAAAATTCGCGAGGATTCGTCAACCGGCGCCAAAGTTATTCAAAATAGAATGTTGCGGATTTCCTATGGAAACGTGGTCCTAACTATAACTACCTACTGGCGACCGCCAGTAGGTAATATATATATATATATATATATATATTCACTGAAAAAACCATAGGTTTCACACATGTTATAGTTAGCGGAAATTTTACTGATAAAAAACCAATGAAATTCCCCCGTTATAGTTAGTGCAGGCAACTATAACTCACGCGACCGCAATCCTCTGCTGATGCTAATACTGTATTTAGACACTTATTTGCCCATGTCTTCTTCCATACATTTTTAGCTATACATATATTACAAATATTTTTTTTTCATAAAGACACATATGTCATCAGCAGAAGATTGCGGTCGCGTGAGTTATAGTTGCCTGCACTAACTATAACGGGGGAATTTCATTGGTTTTTTATCAGTAAAATTTCCGCTAACTATAACATGTGTGAAACCTATGGTTTTTTCAGTGAATTTGCAAGGTTTTTTCAATGCTAATTCCTAACTATAACGAGTGTGAAACCTATGGTTTTTTCAGTGAATTTGTACGTTTTTTTAAATGCTAAGTTACTTTACGCCATTCGTGGCGTGCGCACCCACTTAACGCAGTTCGTTCCGTGCCCGCACGGTGCGCTTCGCGCACCCTGCGCGCACAGTGAGCACGCGGTGCGCTTCACGCACCGCGCGCCCACTTTACGCAGTTAGTGTCGTGCACGCACGGTGGGCACGCGGTGCGCTACGCGCACCACGTGCCCACGTTACGCTAGATGGGCCATGTACACACGATGCGCTTCGCGCACCGTGCGCACATGGAGGACATATGACGCACTTCGTTTTGAAAGGTAATATTTTAATTTTTCGTATATTTTATAAGCCATGCACAAATGGGGCCCTTCGGGCACCATTTGCACACGGGGTGGAGAGAGTGTGGATAATTTTATTTTTTATTATTTTTTTTTTAAATATTTTAGTTTATCTTAGCTGTAATAAGCCATGCACAATTGGTGCCCTTCGGGCACCAATTGCACACGGGGTGGAGAGAGTGTGGATAATTTTTTTTTTTTTTTTTTATAATTTTTTTTTTTTATAATTTTTTACCGTACGCGTACGCGTACGGTAAGCGTAATCGGCGAAATTACCGAAAAAATAAAAATTCCGTTTTTGGCCTTGGGGGATCTTTGGGGACTCCCTCAACATGGCTATGTGTGTGGGAGCTGTCTAAACAGCCCCTTTACATGTTTTTGGGCTTTATATTTTAAAAATCACTCTCAGTGCGAGAGAGAAAATGGCGGCCGCCGCTTCCTGGTTTCGGCCGATTCGAATGTTTACTAAGATCTAAGAGCCAATCAGAATCGCGCTCGCGCACGCCACCGTACGCGTACGGTAAGCGTACCGTAAGCGCACCGTAAGCTGGCTCAGATATATATATTGATTTAAAGGCTATTTTCTCAGAATCTACTGAACAGATTTACACCAAACCTACAAAAGGCACTTCCTTGACCTGAGGACTACCTCTCTGCCAAATTTCTAGTAATTCTGTTCAGCCGTTCGGGCTGTAGCTGTGTCTAAAGGTCCTATGGAAAAATGCATGGGAAAAACGCGTTTTGGGACCCCCCTTTTATCTCAGCCCCCGCTTGACGAATCCCCCCGAGACTTTCAGGGTAGGAGCGGAGCGTAGCGCCCCACCTATTTTGAAAAATTCGCGAGGATTCGTCAACCGGCGCCAAAGTTATTCAAAATAGAATGTTGCGGATTTCCTATGGAAACGTGGTCCTAACTATAACTACCTACTGGCGACCGCCAGTAGGTAATATATATATATATATATATATATTCACTGAAAAAACCATAGGTTTCACACATGTTATAGTTAGCGGAAATTTTACTGATAAAAAACCAATGAAATTCCCCCGTTATAGTTAGTGCAGGCAACTATAACTCACGCGACCGCAATCCTCTGCTGATGCTAATACTGTATTTAGACACTTATTTGCCCATGTCTTCTTCCATACATTTTTAGCTATACATATATTACAAATATTTTTTTTTCATAAAGACACATATGTCATCAGCAGAAGATTGCGGTCGCGTGAGTTATAGTTGCCTGCACTAACTATAACGGGGGAATTTCATTGGTTTTTTATCAGTAAAATTTCCGCTAACTATAACATGTGTGAAACCTATGGTTTTTTCAGTGAATTTGCAAGGTTTTTTCAATGCTAATTCCTAACTATAACGAGTGTGAAACCTATGGTTTTTTCAGTGAATTTGTACGTTTTTTTAAATGCTAAGTTACTTTACGCCATTCGTGGCGTGCGCACCCACTTAACGCAGTTCGTTCCGTGCCCGCACGGTGCGCTTCGCGCACCCTGCGCGCACAGTGAGCACGCGGTGCGCTTCACGCACCGCGCGCCCACTTTACGCAGTTAGTGCCGTGCACGCACGGTGGGCACGCGGTGCGCTACGCGCACCACGTGCCCACGTTACGCTAGATGGGCCATGTACACACGATGCGCTTCGCGCACCGTGCGCACATGGAGGACATATGACGCACTTCGTTTTGAAAGGTAATATTTTAATTTTTCGTATATTTTATAAGCCATGCACAAATGGGGCCCTTCGGGCACCATTTGCACACGGGGTGGAGAGAGTGTGGATAATTTTATTTTTTATTATTTTTTTTTTAAATATTTTAGTTTATCTTAGCTGTAATAAGCCATGCACAATTGGTGCCCTTCGGGCACCAATTGCACACGGGGTGGAGAGAGTGTGGATAATTTTTTTTTTTTTTTTTATAATTTTTTTTTTTTATAATTTTTTACCGTACGCGTACGCGTACGGTAAGCGTAATCGGCGAAATTACCGAAAAAATAAAAATTCCGTTTTTGGCCTTGGGGGATCTTTGGGGACTCCCTCAACATGGCTATGTGTGTGGGAGCTGTCTAAACAGCCCCTTTACATGTTTTTGGGCTTTATATTTTAAAAATCACTCTCAGTGCGAGAGAGAAAATGGCGGCCGCCGCTTCCTGGTTTCGGCCGATTCGAATGTTTACTAAGATCTAAGAGCCAATCAGAATCGCGCTCGCGCACGCCACCGTACGCGTACGGTAAGCGTACCGTAAGCGCACCGTAAGCTGGCTCAGATATATATATTGATTTAAAGGCTATTTTCTCAGAATCTACTGAACAGATTTACACCAAACCTACAAAAGGCACTTCCTTGACCTGAGGACTACCTCTCTGCCAAATTTCTAGTAATTCTGTTCAGCCGTTCGGGCTTTTTACAGCTCTCTGCAACGCACCTCTGTGGCGCTAATGGAGGTACCTAGTGGGCTAGTTGGACCCTAGGGACCCTCAGGACTCAAGGGGACTTAATCTCCCAACTTAAAACGGCCACAGGGAGCGTTTACACAGTGGTGAAGGAAGGGGGCGGGCCTTAGGTGATTCAAGGGGACTTAGTCAGTGATGTCATGAGTGATGTCACTGACCATGTCATGAGTGATGTAATATGTGACGTCATCAGCAGTGCATTGTGGGCGTGCTAGTTATAGTTAGCTGAACTAACTATAACGGGGGAATTTCACGGGTTTTGTACGAGGGAAATGTCCAACTAACTATAATGCCCCTGAAACCTATGGATTTTTCAGTGATTTTCTAAGGTTTTTTAAATGCTAATTTCTAACTATAATGTGCCTGAAACCTATGTTTTTTACAGTGAATATATATATATATATATATATATATATATATATATATATATATATATATATATATATATATTCACTGAAAAAAACATAGGTTTCTGGCCTGATATAGTTAGGAATTAGCATTTAGGAGACCTTTGAAATTCACTGAAAAAACCATATGTTTCAGGCCTGATATAGTTAGGAATTAGCATTTAAAAAACCTTAGAAATTCACTGAAAAAACAATAGGTTTTAGGGGTGTTATAGCTAGCTGTACATTTCACTAGAACAAAACCATTGAAATTCCTCCGATATAGTTAGTTGTACTAACTACTTTTCGCGTGCCCGCAATCCACTGCTGATGATGTCACATATTAAATCATTCATGACATGGTCAGTGACATCACAGATGACATCTCAAATGACATCACTGATGACATCACTGATGACATCATCCAGTGAATGTGGTTTGGTTCGTAATTTAAATATGTATTATATATCTAGCAATTTGCATTGAAGAATGAGTGGATATATAAATATAAATATCTGGATGGAGGATTTAGTAGCAGTGTGATTGACTGTTTACTTGACTAATTTATAGTGCCTCACTAAATATATTGGATAGTGACTAAACTGTGTGAGTATCTGTATCACTTTGTCAGTTGTTGTGAAACTGCTGCACTAGTTGGGTACTAGCTACGGGAAAGTCTATATTATTTATTGATTAGTTAACTGAGTATTTGTATGGGAGAGTGAATGTGTGTGTGGTTCGGTGGGGGGTGTGTGACTGGCCAAAGATGTGTGAATAGTTGATTCAGTAGGTTTATGAAGTTAAAACTACATGTTATAACAGTTGTTTGGGTAAGTGAATATCTTTATGGGTGTGGCGATGAGCAAATATATGTCTCAATGGTACATGTCCGACAAACTAGAAAAATAAAAGCCAGTGTATGTGTCAGTTGTTGTATATAAATAAGTATACATAAGACTCAGTGATTGTATGAGTGACTGTATGGATAACTGTATACTTGTAATAGTGTTTTTATAACACACTAAGTTTGAGTTATTATCTATATGAATAGATGAAGTGGTGTTTTTCTAAGTGTATAGCTAAGTAAAAGTAAGTATGATCCATTGTTTGCATAAGTGAGTAGGATGACTTCATAAGTGATTAGGATGTGTGCTGGTGTGTAATGTCGATGTAGGTGTAGAAGTACATTTGATAGTGTTCTATTGATCATTGACAGCATGTATGAGTGAATCTATAGGTAAGTGATTACATGTGTGTATAGATCTAGGAATCGTATGTATTGGTGTAAAAAAATATAAATAAGATCATGCATAAAGCAAGAGGCTGAGTCTGTGGTATCAGGTTCATAAAGGGATTTATTCCATTAACTCGAGTCAAAGGGAGAATATTTCCATCACCAAAATTGGATCTGGAAAGGACTGAAAAGTATTCTCAATATTCTCAAAACATTATTCACAGAGTACAGTATATATACATTTCTCAATTGTACGTAAGCAAAAGAGCAAGAGAGAATGAGATAAGAGCATGTGGGCGTGTAAGTAGGCGTGAAGGTGGGCGTCCATGTGGGCGTCCACTTGATGATAATGGGTAATTTGTCATGTGTGGGTGGATACCTGGAGGGGGTTGCAATGTCAGCAGAAATATTTGGCAGAGATGCGTGCGCAGTCGCATGACGTGTGATAGACGTGCAACTAGAGGGAGAAAGGGACTTGACATTTAGCTCTACATGTGGAGACAAAAGTCTGGGGTTATGTCAACCTAATCCCAAATCATATCTAATATCCTATGTTTAAAGAACTGTGTTATCCAAAAAGAAAGGTCTCTCGAACAAAATCTATTCTATACTGACTGTGAGTGCGTGTACAAGCGTCTAAGTGTCTACACTAAATGCGAGGGGGTAGGAATATTCCATGGTAACAGGGCTATGAATTACTTGCATAAAGACAGAGAAGCCGGGCCTTTTCTCGGTAGCTGGCAGAATGTTTACTTAAACTACTAGACAGGAATGCATTGGATAGGGACGGAGGAGATAATCTTGAAGGTGAAATACAGTTTTTGGCAGGCAGCAGGCTGATGTCAGGCTTCGTGAGCCGCGCAGAGAATGAGACAAAGTTCATGGTCACAGATGCAGGCTCAGACTGGAGCTTTCAGAGGCAGAAGGCAGGAAAAGCTTGATGGCAGAATCAGGGCCTACTTGCCTGGACTGTAAAATGGCATAAGTGAACCATATAAAGCCGGTAGCCTTTCATACTTAGGAATGGAATATCCGGCCTATTCATGGCGGATCTGACAGAGGACATGTTGACGGTGGACGCACATGTGTTTGCGTCTTCATAACTGGAACTGGAGGGAACATACATGTACTTGTAACATGCACATAGAACCGTTGGGGTCCAAGATAGGGGACATAACTGACCAGAAAAATCCATATTTCCACATTCCCTCCTTGTCCCCTACTTGCCCGTCAAGAGATATCAATCTTCATTAATCCATTGATCTGTTCATATAGCATCATTTGTTCTTCTTTCTTCTTCCGGGATCTTGAATGAAAATCTTGATGTGGAATGCACGATGTGGCACACAGACCACAAATCGCTGGTCCACATTGCAGGCATAAGCAGCAACTGAATAGTATGAGAAGGCCAATACCTAGGAAGGATAGGACCCTCCATCCAAAGGTAGATAATACACTCCAAAACCAACCGGACCAAGTCCAGGTGCCTGGATTCTGGTGTATCTGGCTTACAATCTTATGAAGGCGAGTTATGGCTTTATATACAGATGGCGAATTTTCTGGTATGAAAAATGCAACAGCTTGATTTGATGACCCTACAAGCTCCGCCCCTATCGGCCAGGATAACGTCAAGGACAAGACTATTTTGAAGCACAACAATCCGCATAGCAGACTGCTCTTCTGTTAAATTGCCTAAGGCGGAAATAGTTTCGTTCACTACTGCTTCAAGGGTTCTGGTTAATCTACGTATCAGCTTACTATTGGTAACTGTACCTATATAGGGAAAGAAACCTTTATTGAAATCTGTGTATTTTTCCCATGCTGTTTCAGTGTAATCGACAATTGGGAGATCTCTCTTCTGTCTATTGTGTACTAAATGAGTATTTCTATGATAATCAGGAGGAGCTAGAAAAACAGGTGGTAGGAGGAATGCTATGTAACAGGTACCATCCCAATCTAGAGGTAGGCGTATATATGCGGTCTGGCCACATATAAAGTAGGAATGACGAGAAGCTCTAAATGTAGACTTGCCTTGATCACTGAATTTTATTACAGTGGTGCATTTACTATGGCCCATGTGTATGGAGCCATTCTTTCTTATACATAATTCCCCTTTTACTGGGAATACGGACATGGCGGGCAAGATTGGTGTAGCTTCAGATTCAACGTTCAGGATCATGAGGTTAAGTGTAAAATTACCTAATCCATATACTTCATTTATTAGATCAGTTCCTGTTCTTTTGGGAAGTCCCTCCTTGTTAGGGTAGCAGACTTTAAGCAAAACTAAGTTCAGGTTTCCCCATACCCAGTTGTCTTGATAAACTGCGGAATTCGAATCTAGGGAATTAATCAAACTAAACCATGCTCCACAGGAGCCATTGTGTGTGAACGGATAGAGAAAGAGGGGCAAAACTCCCTTATAGTTCTGATAGGGGGGGAGTCGGCCACAGACCCAGCAGTCTGTAGCATTGCTAGTCTGATGTGAATGGTGCAGCATCTGAATAAAGGTATTGTTGCGTAAGGCAAGTCGATATGATAGCTCATAGGATGGCAGATCACTAAATGTGTGCTTTATGGTATCATTAGTGGAGGAGTATAAGAGTGAGGCAATAGGAGGAAAAATAGCATGTAGTATTAAGCTGATACATATTATCGTGATGCACAGAAGAGATTGAAAAATTACAGTCACTATACATCTATTTGCTTCTTATCTTGCTCTCTTATTTTTGCTTTATGTTATTGTCCAAGATCTTATGCGAGCCAGAATACATGTTCAACCGCTTCACCACCTAGTGGACTTAATTGATCAAACGGGTTCTGACTTCTTGGATCAAATTTTAGCTTTGTGGAAACTTCTGGGGAGTCTCCTCTAGAAAATGGTGTTCAAAATCCAAAATCCAAGTTTAAAGTCTTTTTCCTTTGTAAAAGAGTGGTGAAGGTGCACTTTGACTTTAACGGCCGTCCCCGTGGTCCAGAGCACTGACTTTGGCGCCTTTCATCCAGGAGCGATGGAGTATTCTTTGACCTGGGTGTTGTCAGGGAAGGCGGCAGCAACCTGCGAACAACAAGAGAGTAGTGCAGACATCAAGGAAGCCAGGTAATCTGTCAGCATCAGTAATCTTTTAGGCATTGGAGTGCCCCACATATTTGGTGGTCTATCAAAGACCACTTCATAGGGAGATAAGCCTGTTCTAGAATGAGCTACCATTCGCATGTAAAAGAGGGCAACCGGCAGGGCTATCATCCAGTCTATACCTTTGTCTGCGCACATTTTTAATGTCTGATTATGTCTTTCTACAAGGCCTGCTGCTTCAGGATGTCGCACACAATGGAATTTCCAGGTATACCCTAACAGAAGGGACACCTGCTTCATTAGTACCAGGACATATTTGTAACCTCTACATCTGTTTATTTGGATATAATCCATTTGGAGCACTTCAAAAGGGTGGTCAGGTGGATGGAATCCACCTTGTTCCATCGGAATGCCTTTACCTGGATTGAATTGGCAACAGATCATACATGTTCTGACCTTTTGTTTCGCTGCTGCACGCAGGTGCTTGTTGAACCATATATTCTGTAAGCTATCTATCATTGCTTTCTCTCCTAAGTGTGCAGGACTATGTGCGGTATTTATAATCACTTGTACCATAGAATCAGGAAGAAACCATATGGATTTGCCCTTATTCATCCAACCCTGATCAGTCAGTACCCCTCCTTGTTCCGACCATTTCTTTAATTCGTCCATAGTAGCATGTGTCTGTATGTCTTGTACATCCTTGGAAGGATCCCTAACTGTCATGGCTTTGGACACTTATTGAACCTGTAACTTTGTCATGTCTAGTGGGGTCTGAGCTGTCTGTTTAGCAGTTCGGTCTGCCAGATCATTGCCTTGGGAAATGGTATCTGTGGCTCTAGTATGTGCTTTACATTTTAGGATAGCTATGGCTGTTGGTAAATGTATTGCTTCCAGTAGGGCTTGAATATGGGGCCATGCTGTATCTTGACCCCATGAGAGGTCAAGAAACCTCTTTCTCGCCAGAGAATCGGTGTAAATGTTTACTCTCAGGTGCTTAGCTCTTATGCACGCTTGTGTCAGGGCGATGAGCTCTGCTGCTTGTGCTGACAATATGTCTATTCTTTTAGTCTCTATTATTACAGTATCAGTAGTCACTGCATATGCTGCCACTAATTCTCCCGCCCCTGTCCTCATGCATGAGCCGTCAACTTATAGTGTTAGGTCGGGGTCTGGGAGTGCAACGTCTGTCAAGTCTTGTCTTGGTTTAGTCACGGTATGTATTACTTCAACACAGTCGTGTGGTGAAACGCTTTCTGTACTGGAGGGCAAAAGGGTAGCAGGATTCAGTATGTTGCATCGTCTGATCTCTATGTGTGGTTGAAATAACGTTTGCTCATAGCCTGTCAGTCTAGCTACAGTCAGGTGTTGTGTTTGTGTCCGGTTCAAGAGAACCTCTACTGCGTGTGGTACTTGTACTGTCAGAGGGTGGCCCAGCACTATCAAGTCACTTTGTCTTATGGCTAAGGCTGTTGCTGCAACTGATTTTAGGCACGCAGGCAAAGCCTGTGCTACTGGGTCTAATGTACTAGAAAAATAAGCACAGGGCTCGTGTTTTCCTGCATGATCTTGTGTTAGGACAGATAGTGCTGTTCCATCCCGCTCTGTCACAAAAAACATAAACGATTTGTTGTAATCAGGGTTTGCTAAAACTGGTGCTTGACATAAAGCTCTCTTTAATTCTTCAAATGCCACAGTGTGTTCTTGTGTCCAAGGGAGGACTTTAGTAGAAGCTGTATTAGGGGCTTGGACTAATTCCCCTGAAAGATCACAATAAAACATGAGAAAAAGGGGAAAGCACCATACCTATTTCCTTGGCTTAATTTCTAAGGGGGCTAATTTCTAAGGGGCTTAATTTCTTAAGGGGCTGGCGGGAAGCGAACCTCCTCAGGGGCCAGCAGAAAGCCAATATTCTCCTCCTTCCCCCCCTTTTTGACAGGAGGAAATCTGAAACAGATTTCACTGCTGTCAAACACTATCAAACCCTGTGTCTTGTCAACACTATTAATCCCTGTGTGTAGCTACTGGGCGTAAGCAAAATTATAGGAGATACACAGCGTATTTGAAACGGCGAGAAATCCTTCAAATTAATGTACAAACCTCATTGTGTTAGCTCATAAGCTGGCCAAATGACATCTCATATGCAAATGTCCCTATTACATGAACCTACACCAACCTGAAGTCAATATTAATGCTAGTAGGCCCTAATAGGAATGCTAAATTACCTAAATATTCGGAAAACCAAGTTTAAGAACAGTTGTTAATGTTGATAATTAATAATTTATCTGCTAAAGAAATCAGTCATTTTGCAATAATTTCCACCTATACAATAAATAGCCTAATTTAAAAACAAGTCAACTTTTGGGGCCACCACTTACAAGAATGAGCTTACTAAAGCAAACTTTAAAAAGGAAATCCTGTCAGATATTTTCTCATTACCCTAAATACCGAGCCTTATTTGTCACTCTGTGGTGGCAGTCCTTATTTAAAACAGGCCTTTCAAGAGTTAAGATGCGAGTGCACAGATCATAATTGTTCCTTAATGTCCAATCTGGAAACATATGACCGAGGCTGCCTGTCTATAAGAGAAAGGCAGTCATGTGAAAAATATTTTAGTCTTGCATAATTTTTCCATTTATTTCATTCATCACCAACACCAATTAGACATACACTGATAACGTGTTGTCTGCTATTTTGACAGCATGATAAAGGTAATATCACGTCTGTGAAATTTAGTAATTGTGAACAAGTTCCAGCCAAGCGCTGTGCAAAGATCGCCGTCGTCACGACTATCTCTGTACTTGCACAGGAGAACTTGGTATTAAACGCTAAACAGACTGGTCAATACAACACAAAAACAAAACATATATAAAATAGATATGCCAAGCCATCAGTATACCAAGCACAGAAAGCATAGACAATTGCACTAACATATATAAATGAGCAGCGATGCGCAATTACAGTACCTACAGCTCAGATGCGAACATTCTGGCCTGCTTAATTTGTCAGGCTTATAATCAATAATTCATTTACCTGCCCTATACACCCCCATCTGAAATCACCGTGTCAAGTCTGACACACAGAATCAGCAATAATAATCAAAAACGAAGAACACACGAACCTGTTTGTTTTCTTTTATAAAAACAGAATCAGCAATAATAATCAAAAACGAAGAACACACGAACCTGTTTGTTTTCTTTTATAAAAATGAGCTATGCATCTTCGTCAACACAATGTACCCTAATGTCCCAGACGAAGACGCACCTCTCATCTCTCCTCACAGACTTTTAACCACTGGAACATTTATCCAATGCAACTGGTGGCAGCTTGTGGCCACAATTCAAAAAATGTCTGAATTTGAAAATCGTTTTTATATAGGCACATAGCCCTTAAAATTCCAAGCAAGAGCAACATTTTACTTTCTGGCCAGAAGCAATATAACAATTGCTAAAAAATAAAACAAATCTTCTCCATAGACATTTCCTCGGGGCACTTGTTTTGCACAGAATAGAACAAGGGAATCTTTCTCGACTTACATTTCTCAGCTGCCCTGTCTTATCAGAGAAGTTAAAAATAGCCCCTCAGCGCGGCCTGAGCCTGGGCTGCCAGCCAACTTTTTTTTGTTGTTCCGGCTGCAGGCATTACACAGATGCGATGTCAGAGAAGCTTTCTAAGCAGTGCCTCTGTTCTGCTCCTCTCACCGGCCCCCACCTACACTGGCTACAAGGTCAGAATCTGTCTCCGATTTCTGTATCACATACTGCTCTACACAGCCCCCACCTTCTCCTCACTCTGAAGCTGTCAAAGACAAAAAGACTACTCAATTCCATAAAAACTGCAATAATTCGCTCAATTGAAAAATTATTTTTACATACAATTTGCACTCAGGGGGTCATAATCTCACCGACTTGACCCAGCACATTGGCTCACTGGACCACCAAGAACACAAACCTGTATTCTTGAACAATTTGCAAATTCGAAATACCCACAATTCTTTTTTTTTTTTTTTTTTTTTTTTTCAAGCTAAACTTTTCAAAAATTACTCTTTCATAAGAGTGTTTCGTTGTCCATCTACTTGTTCTGCTTTTACTCGGATACCTTCCTCAACTAACATATTTTCTCGAACTTTATTTGAATTCTCCTTACTCTTCTCTTCCTGTCTACGTGCGTTTTCCCTACGTCTATACGATTCTTTTCGCCATAAATCAATGACGTCTTTCTGTTACTGTCCGGCTATCTTTTTCCATAATTCTTCTTCTACTCTCATGATGCAATCTGCATCCCATGTCCCAACTGCGGGCCACCTCTGACTTTCTGGTAAATCCTTGGTGTAGTTCACCCATAAATCAAGAAATAATACGGCATCTAGGCCATGCTTATGATACATAAAGTACCCTGGAGTGTCCCTAGGTGGAATGGGAACAGCTTCTTCGAGTACCCCTTTTCTAGTTGTGATCTGTCTTAATTTCGAAAAGAGCGGCATATTGAGAACTGATCTGATACTTGATCTTGAACAAACTTAATACAATAAACACGATAATGAACATTCATTCACACCACAATATGCAGGACGTATTTAAAACATTTAACATTTAACATTTAACTGAGCAACGATGATGATGACGATCTAAGGAAAACTTAATCACTTAAACATAATACTCGGCATTAACTGAATTATTCTGAATTTATATACTTGATATACTAGATATACTGCTAAACAGTACAGATACACTGCTGAAACAGTGCAGACCGGATTTGTGTACCCAAACCCGTCTTGACCGGCACAACCTATGTGCACGTCAGAACGCCTCCCCGGCAATGGTACTCACCGGGTAGCTCGGAACGGAAGGCCTCGGAACTGAACTGGACTGGACTGGACCGGACTGGACTGGACTGGACTGGACCCGACTCGTGACCTGGATACTTCGGGACTTCGGAATCTGGTGGGCCTCTGTATACCTCGGACACAGCTCTCTCGCAGGTGGGCTCTGGGTAGGACAATCTGCGTTCCTCACCGCCTCGTATGGATGCCTGGTCGCAGTCTGTCCCCTTCGTTGGCCTGAGGGAGTTGGCGGGAAGACCCGCGACATGCGCGCTTGAAGTCCATCACGGCTGTGGAAGGGGGCAAAACTGGACCTTCATCTCCGGCGTGTGGGGAAAGAGATTAAACTGTTCGGGCGCCATTATGTGGTAAATAAAATATTACGCTGTCAGACTTTTAAAATATAAATAAGATCATGCATAAAGCAAGAGGCTGAGTCTGTGGTATCAGGTTCATAAAGGGATTTATTCCATTAACTCGAGTCAAAGGGAGAATATTTCCATCACCAAAATTGGATCTGGAAAGGACTGAAAAGTATTCTCAATATTCTCAAAACATTATTCACAGAGTACAGTATATATACATTTCTCAATTGTACGTAAGCAAAAGAGCAAGAGAGAATGAGATAAGAGCATGTGGGCGTGTAAGTAGGCGTGAAGGTGGGCGTCCATGTGGGCGTCCACTTGATGATAATGGGTAATTTGTCATGTGTGGGTGGATACCTGGAGGGGGTTGCAATGTCAGCAGAAATATTTGGCAGAGATGCGTGCGCAGTCGCATGACGTGTGATAGACGTGCAACTAGAGGGAGAAAGGGACTTGACATTTAGCTCTACATGTGGAGACAAAAGTCTGGGGTTATGTCAACCTAATCCCAAATCATATCTAATATCCTATGTTTAAAGAACTGTGTTATCCAAAAAGAAAGGTCTCTCGAACAAAATCTATTCTATACTGACTGTGAGTGCGTGTACAAGCGTCTAAGTGTCTACACTAAATGCGAGGGGGTAGGAATATTCCATGGTAACAGGGCTATGAATTACTTGCATAAAGACAGAGAAGCCGGGCCTTTTCTCGGTAGCTGGCAGAATGTTTACTTAAACTACTAGACAGGAATGCATTGGATAGGGACGGAGGAGATAATCTTGAAGGTGAAATACAGTTTTTGGCAGGCAGCAGGCTGATGTCAGGCTTCGTGAGCCGCGCAGAGAATGAGACAAAGTTCATGGTCACAGATGCAGGCTCAGACTGGAGCTTTCAGAGGCAGAAGGCAGGAAAAGCTTGATGGCAGAATCAGGGCCTACTTGCCTGGACTGTAAAATGGCATAAGTGAACCATATAAAGCCGGTAGCCTTTCATACTTAGGAATGGAATATCCGGCCTATTCATGGCGGATCTGACAGAGGACATGTTGACGGTGGACGCACATGTGTTTGCGTCTTCATAACTGGAACTGGAGGGAACATACATGTACTTGTAACATGCACATAGAACCGTTGGGGTCCAAGATAGGGGACATAACTGACCAGAAAAATCCATATTTCCACAACCTGGATAATGTCTTCAGTGATGTCATCAGTGATGTCATTTGAGATGTCATCAGTGATGTCACTGACCATGTCATGAATGATGTAATATGTGACATCATCAGCAGTGGATTGCGGGCGCACAAGATGTAGTTAGTACAACTAACTATATCGGAGGAATTTCATTGGTTTTGTTCGAGTGAAATGTCCAGCTAGCTATAACACCCCTAAAACCTATTGTTTTTTCAGTGAACATCTAAGGTTTTTTAAATGCTAATTCCTAATTATATCAGGCCTGAAACCTATGGTTTTTTCAGTGAATTTCAAAGGTTTTTTAAATGCTAATTCCTAACTATATCAGGCCTGAAACCTATGGTTTTTTCAGTGAATTTCAAAGGATTTTTAAATGCTAATTCCTAACTATATCAGGCCTGAAACCTATGTTTTTTTCAGTGAATTTCAAAGGTTTTGTACATAACAATTTTTAATGTGTTAATTGTTATACTGATTATTTTGATACTGATTTACAACATTTTGTAAACTGTTTATTTTTAGATATTTCATTTGTTTTATGACATTATACATTACAATACAAAATATACTTTCTCAGAATGAATTGCTTTAGTTTAAATACTTTGCAAATAGGCAATAGACTTTTAAGTACAGTAGTTACAGTTGTTGCAATGGGCAACACAATTTCAAACACAATGCAACATTGAGCTCAATGTGAATTTCTAGTCAAATGCAAATAGTTACTTTATGGATTACCTTTCTAACCAGAGGACTGGATCCTAGATTCAGTCCTTGGACTTCTCCTGTAAACAGTTGAGTAAAAGCCTTTTGGTTACAGTAGTGATTTTTAAGGAATATTATCGTATTTTAAAAGTTGACACTTAGAAATTTAGTAGTAGTGTTATCGTTACTTTTTCTTACTCAGTGGTGGTTCCTGGATCCAGCACTGGCCAATCTCCTGTAAACAGTTGAAAGAATGTGTTTAAGTCATACAGACGATTTTTTAGGAATATTTTTAGTTTGTGAAAATAGACACTTAAACACTTTTCTGGTGAATACCACACAATGGATTCCTATGGAAGGAAATACAAGTTACTAGTAAGTACACTTACAATTACTTTTCAGGGTCAGTGCTGGGCTAAAAGATGCAGCCCTGGGTTCTCTCCTGATAACAGGTGAGTAAATCGGAATTCGTAGTTCAGCTGATTTCAGAGGAATATTTGAACGTTTCAAAATTGGACACTTAGAATCTTTCCTGGTGAAAACCACACAATGGATTCCTATGGAAGGAAATACAAGTTACTGGTAAGTACGCTTAGAATTACTTTTCAGGGTCAGTGCCTGGCTAACAGATGCGGCACTGGGTTCTCTCCTGTAGCAGGTGAGTAAATCGGAATTCGTAGTTCGGCTGATATTAGAGAAATATTTGTAAGTTTCAAAAATGGACACTTCGAAACTTTTCTGGTGAAAACCACACAATGGATTCCTATGGAAGGAAATACAAGCTACTGGTAAGTATGCTTAGAATTACTATCCAGGGTCGATGCTGGGCTACAAGATGCTGCACTGGGTTCTCTCCTGATAACAGGTGAGTAAATCGGAATTCGTAGTTCGGCTGATTTTAGAGGAATATTTGTACAATGGTGAAGGAAGGGGGTGGGGCCTGAGGTGACGTGTGCAAACACGCCCTGTGGCGCGTTTTAAGTTGGGGAATTAATTCCTCTTCAATCCAGGTGTCCCCTGGGGGCCAACTAGCCCACCAGGTACCTCCAGTATGTGCCAGGGAGCTGTGTTGCAGAGAGGTGTTCAGAGGCCACGCCCCTATTTACAACACTCTGCAACGCAGCTCCGTGGCGCTTACTGGAGGTACCTGGTGGGCTAGTTGGCCCTTAGGGGACTTCTGGATTGAAGAGGAATTAATTCCCCAACTTAAAACGCGCCACAGGGAGTGTTTGCACACATATCACCTCAGGCCCTGCCCCCTACCTTCACCACTGTGCAAATGCGCACCGTGGCATTTTTTAAGTTGGGGGATTAAGTCCACTTGAATCCTGAGGTCCCCTGGCGGCCAACTAGCCCACCAGGTACCTCCAGTATGCACCAGGGAGCTGCATTGCAGAGAGGTGTTCAATGGCCACGCCCCTTTTTACAAAACTCTTCAAAGCAGCTCCATGGCGCTTACTGGAGGTACCTGGTGGGCTAGTTGGCCCCTAGGGGACCTCTGGATTGAAGAGGGATGAGTTCCCCAACTTAAAACGCGCCACAGGGCGTGTTTGCACAGTATCAACTCAGGCCCCGCCCCATACCTTCACCACTGTGCAAACGCGCCCCGTGGTGCGTTTTAAGTTGGGGGATTACGTCCCCTTGAATCCTGAGGTCCCCTGGCAGCCAACTAGGCCACCAGGTACCTCCAGTAAGCGCCACGGAGCTGCGTTGCAGAGAGGTGTAAAAAGGGGTGTGGCCTCATTACACCTCTCTGCAACACAGCCCCCTGGCGCATACTGGAGGCTCCTGGTGGGCTAGTTGGCCCCCAGGGACCCCCAGTATTCAAAGGGAATTAGTTCCCCCTCTGCAAACGCGCCAGGGGGCGCGTTTGCAGAGTGGTGTAAGGAGGGGGCGTGGCCTCCAGCCCGATCCCTGTCTTTTTTTTTTCTTCTTTTTTTTTAGAAGGGGGATGCGTAGCCCCCCTTCTTCTTCCATTTTTTGGCCGCATGGCCCCCCTCCCGAGGCCATAATTTGCCCCGGCGACCTCATCCCCTGGGGCATGGCCCTTTTTTTTTTTGTAAATTTTTTATGGAGGGGGGCTGCGTAGCCACCCTCCTCTGGCCACTTTTAGGCCCCGGGGACCCTATCCCCCGGGGCCGGCCATTTTTTTTCATTTTATTTTTTTATCTGGGAGGGGGGCCGCGTGGCCCCCCTCCTAGGCCACTTATGGCCCCGGGGACCCCATCCCCCGGGCCTGGCCTCTGTTGGGGGCCGTGGGGGGTCCCCAATCCCCCCACAGTCCCAGCCGGCTCCCCGCATCCTGCGGCAGCCGACATTGCTTTTCCACATGGGGAGCAGCTAACATGCTGCTCCCCTTGTGGAGAGAAGCAATTTGTTGTGAAGAACATAAAAAAAATACTGTCATGTAGACCAGACAGCTTCACCAAAAAAGTCGAAACAGTGTTACCCACTTGTAATGTATAATGCTTTGCACATGTAAGAGTGATAGACCAAGTGGCTGTCATGCATACATCTGTCAATAAAATGCCCCTAGTTTCAGCGCAGGAGTCAATGACACCTCTAGTTAGCCTTATCTGAGTCTGAAAAGGCAACTTTCCACAGGCAGTTGAATATGTTTCAGAAATGTATTTCCTTAACCATCTGCTTCATATCTAAAAGTGTCAAATAATTCTGAAAATGATCTAAAAATGAAGCCATCCTCAATAAAAGTGTGCATAATGTCTTGGTGAAATGCCTTATAGGACAACTATTCTGGGAAAAAGGACAAAAGAACTCCTAACACTAAAGTTCTATGATCTGATGTGATTACCACTAGGAATAAAACTGTAACCAGTAGCAATGGCAATGATCAGTATTTAACTGTTCAAAAGGAGTCACCTGAAGAGAAGAGAGAGCAGCAACAGCAGGTTCCAATAATGCGCTCAAGGGTAAGAGTCTGGTTTATGTTTTTTCAAAACATTTGAACAAATGCATTCACTAGAACTCCAGAAGGAAAAACCCCTTCTCTGCTACCCTAAAGGCTTTTAAAGACACCCTTTGACGTCTTAAAGAAGAGGAGGCCAATCCCAGTAGAAATATATCTTGCAAGGAATCTAAAATACAAAATAGATTACATCATTAGGCTTGATACCCAGGAGAGCTACATCATTACGAAACATTATTCCAATGTTTTAGTATGCCTTCAATGTTGATGGATGTCTAGATCTCTGGCTATCTAAGGCTGGATATCTAAAGCTACTTCCCGTGAACAACCCGACCACTAAAGGTAATTTGATACATCTTCAGGCCATCAGTTTCAGGTAGAGAAAGGCAGTTTTGGATCAGGCTGTGGCTAACAATGGAGATGAATGAAGGGGAGATGTTCATAGGCTCTGTATTATCATTTGTTTAGAACTGGGAGCCAGGGTTTCTGAGTCACAAGTTAGTATCAGAATTATTGACACTCACTTGTCTGGGATCTTTGCCACACCGCTGGGAAGAAAAGGAAATGGAGGGAATGAATACAGGAGTTCTTGAGGCCACTCGAAGGACATCACTTCTCGCCCTGGGACTTGGGGGGTGTGTGTGTGCAGCACAAACAAATGTGAGTACAAAACACTCTTGACTTGCAAATAGTAACACGTCTGTTACTAGGGAAGCACCTGTGGGTTGAGATGATAATGAACTGAAGAAGGAAAAATCCTGGACAACATGTCTGCATGCACAGTCTCATCTCCAAATGACACTCTCACAACGAGTCTTTCAGATACTCCTCTGCTAATAAACACATCTCTCTTACTACCTTGGTTATAAATAGAAAGCAATCCCCCCTTTCTATAGGAATGAGACCTAGTCACCTATTTGTGGGTTTGACCAAGAATATGGCAATCATTTAGGTCTTAGGAGAAATCACACAAACTCCTAAGGATTGGTTCCAGTTCCCTGCAATTGGAAGGTTAGAAATCTTTCTCCATTGTCCAAGTGTGGAACACTTCCTTGCCTAAATCTACGGTTTAGAATCCATATGAGAGTCATCTTTAGTAATGAATAGTGAGCGGGAGGAGCCAGGGGGACCCCCTTCAGAAAGTAGGAGAGGTCTGTCCATCAATCCATTTCCTCTTTTATCTTTTTTGATATTGGAATCCCAGACTCATAGTCATGAATAGTCAGAGGGTAGTAAGCCAGGATGTAGAACAGTAAATGCCTCAGATGGAGTCTGCCCCACGGAATCACTTCTGCTGTTGCTGATATATGCACTTGCAGAGAAACCCACTGATGTTGTGACACTTAGCTGGCTCCTGAAATTTTCTTCTGTACTGAAGTAAAGGAAATCTCGTTTCTGGTAAATTCACCCACCTGAGATCTGTCTCAAATCAATATTTTTCTAGAGTTAGCAGAAGGCCTTGTTGTTGCAGGGTTGAGCTCACCAGTGCTGTATGCTATTCTGTCTTTAAAAAAGAAGTAGAGATTAGGTAACCATCTAGATAAGGATATACAACTTGTTCATACAAATAATCTCAAAGGTCCTAGTACATTTGTGAAGTCTCTTGGCGAGGTTGAGAGCCCAAAAGCAAGTTCCTCAAACTGATAATGAGAGTATCCCTTTGAAAATCTTAGAAAGCGTTTGTGTTATGGCAGAATTGGAATGAGGCAGTACACATCCTTTAGACCTAAGGCTTTTGGAAAGTTCCCAGGCAGAATCAGAGGTACCTAAAACTGCAACGTTAACATTCTCAAGAGTTGGGCACCTGTTAGATTGTTTAGTAGTTGAAGATTCTACATTAGAGCTAAGTTCTTTTTTCAGAAATAGTATTGAGTACACAGTTGTGCAGTGTTTCTTGACAGGCACTGGATCTGCAGCTTCTTTGTCCAACATCATCCAAAGACTGAGAAAGAGGAATCCTAACTTTTCCTGGGTCTTGGGTAGAGGTACGATCCCAAAAACGTTCTAATGCATGCTTTTGGCTTAAAGTCTTTCTGAAACAATCACCTTTATTGTGCAGCACCACTGGTTCACAAAGGACTTCAAGCGCCTCCCGACTAATCCCCCCCCATGATCCAGTGGGTTACCAGCTAGAAATACTCACAATCCACATACTCACATGGGCCAATAAACACACATTCACGTAAGCTGGTAAAATGCCACTGGGATCAATTTGAGTGATATGCTTTCAAGTTTAATTTACCTTAACATTTCTTTAAGATCTTTCTAAATCAAAGTACTTTCCTCTGGTCAATGGACCTTTTAGTTAAGCTAGTATAAGGTGAAATGACGTTATTGAATATTTTAAATAACCACAGACTCGAGAAGAATTTAAATGTTTATCTAGTTAATTTCATGTGAGTCAAAGCAAAAATACAATTCGTACACCGTTTTCTGCAAGGAAGGAAAATCAATCTATCAGCTATGTCAGTAAATCATCTAAACAATATTATTGCAAATTACAGTACCTGGAGAGGAGAAAATAGAGAGAGCAGTGCAATGATATACTACACAGAATTATAGTTACCTAGGATGGTGAGGAAACCAACCCCTTGGCCAAGGAGCTGGAAGGGTCCCCTGGGACAGCTCAGGTAACAAAGGTTTCAGGACAGTTTTCAGGGACAGGATAGAGGACCTCTTCTAGATCCGACGCCTGTGTCTTACCCCTCTCTGACACTATCTTCCTCCTTGATTCTTCGGCGATCTTCTTCTAATTCTTTGCCTTACTTCCCTCCTCGATTCTTCTGTGATCTTCTTCTAATTAATTAGATTTTGGCTCTAAGTTCTGCAATTCGATTTTTTTTCAGTATTGGATCAGCTCGCGGACAGTATCCCGGTCTCTCGGCAACACCAGCAGCAGCAGCCGCATCCGCATCACAATCAGAATCTCCTTAACTAACTAACTAAACTACCTCAATTATACATTTCTAATGGCATGTACCACCCCTAAATGTTTAAAATTTATGAAACTCCTAATTCTTATTGGGCAGGAAAGGGGGGATGATCATCACACCATGCTATGTTTGACCAATATCTAGTTCGTTACTCTGCAGTCCCACCCCTTCATTTTATTTTCCCAAGCTTTATTTCCCACCCGCATTTCACATCTTTATCAATAAAAAGAATACATTCTACAGTTGTCTTGTTCATCTTGCAGGATGTCCATCACTTTCTCAGGACATGTTGTGAACGCGGCCTTGGACGGGGACCAAGCACATCCTCATGGGTTCTGACTGGCAGACACTGCGCCTGCATGAGCAGTCACATGCAATATAGACTTTTGCCTGACTCTGAGGCCCAAATACGAACTAATCGAGAGGTCAAAAAGAAACATGTTAAAATCAAAATGATTTCACTGTATACCACCTAATCCCATTTACTTAAATTAAATCTCCCTGCATTAGCATTTAGTAAATAGCATGTTTTAGTTTCAGCAAGACAGATGCTTAGCATGTGAGCCCTCAAGCAGCTATATTAGAAGCAAGTGCGCAGATGCAGAAAATTCCCTCCAAGCTTTAGTTCCTCATTAACCCTGGGCTTAAGACTACGCTACACTCGCATGTAGCACAGTGCAAAAATGCGTAGCGTAGTGTAGCGGTCATTTTTTGCTTGTTCGCGGTCCTCAACGTCAAGTTGGCGACCGCGAGCGAGCAAAATGACATCCCGGCGAGACTTTTTCCTCGTTCGCGATCAGCAACATCAAGTTGCCATTCGCGAGCGTGGAAAATAAACCTCCCTTTGAGATTCTCAACACGGGGAGGTCCGGTTTCTCATTGCGAGTGGTCGCGTATGCTCGCGACCGCTCGCTATGAGAAGCTACCAGTCCGCGTTGAGAAAAATGCCGCTCGAGTACAAATCTACTCGAGCGGCAGAAAACGACAGCTTGCACTGTGCAAGATGCCGTTTGCAATGATTGCACAGTGCGGACAAGCATCCAGCACTGCGCAATCAGTGCGAACAGAATTTTCCCTACCGCACTACGCAGCTTGCGTAGTGTGAATGGCACTTCGCTTAGCGTAGCGCTACTAAGCAAACTATGCCCAGGGTTATTCCTCATCCTACGTAGATGCAGTTGACGCATGTGCGGTACAAATTCAGCGTTAGCAGCCATTTTAAGTTTCTCTCGGGTTACTTGTTAGTAAGACACATATGCAAGCTTCTTCTAAGCTAATTATATAGAATGTGGTGCATATTAGTCTTTACAAACATGATTAATACAGTGTTACGAGTTATTTGAGAGAATTGCATCAGAGCAAGTCTCTTTTATACGAGGCCTTGCTCCATCAATCCCCTTTCTGATGGCATTTGTGCCATCACCAATTTACCCATCACCAAATCAGATGCCAACTTTAACACATCTCAACTGCCTTTTCTGTCTTTTCATCTTCTTCTTCATTATTGTATTGCAAATTTTTCATCTTTTTGTATAAATCTCCCTTCATTTCTTCCAACTGAATTTTATCATACTTCCTTTTCTTTCCCCTTTTGTTCACTTCATGCCTCTTTTTTTTCTTTTGCGCCGTCATTATTGCTAAAACTAATATTGTTATTCCAAGTATTGGTAGTATTATTTGACCTATAATACTCTTACCTATATTAGTAAACCAGCTCCCTACGGTAGTAATACGATTGGTTAATTTCTTCCTTACACTGTCAACTTCCGGTGGTTTCAAATCTTCCTCCAATTTTGTAATATTTTTAATGTATCCTCCAATTTCAAAACTTTTGTCAGGAATATAAAATGTTGCTCTTTCAACATTTTACAGACTCCGCCCTCTTTTGCCAATATTATATCAAGAGCAAGTCGATTATGAAAAATCATTAACCTAATTGCAACCATTTCTGTATTGATCATCAAGAAACCCCCAGCAGTATCAGTCGATAGACGATCAACTACTGTGGATAACTGACACATTTTCTGTGAATTCAGAATTACTCCCACTGAAGGTATCAATGCACTAAATATATCACCTACTATTTATGAAAAACTAGCTCTCTAGATACGTGTTAGTTCCTTTGTGTCTTCATTATTTCCAGTGATTCTTTTCACATGGTACACCTTTGGGAATACTATTCCAAAATGTCAACTCCCGTACCAATGTGCAGGCAGCCTAAAATAGGCTTTATTCTCACACATGTAATAAACTCCAGGAAATACTGGGTCTGTTCCACCTTTTAGTCCCCATCCCCCGATAACTAACAAACGATGATCACATTTACTGGAACAAATAAATGCATTGTTATAGTCAGTTTTTAACCTATGGAGGCAGATCTTCCCTCTCTTTTCAAAATCCAGGGGCATCGTAGTATGAGTCTTGCCAGCTGTATAAATCTCCTTTTTCTCAGCCCATTGAGGAATCTGAGGTTTCTTTTCAGACGCCTTTCTTTGGAAATCCTGTCTCCTTTGCACCACTAAATTAAAAAATATATTTTCTTCTTCTTGTAATGTGCATGTTAAGTTGTGCTTGTGCGCTTCAGCTATATCTATTGTTTTCATTGTTAGGAAATATTCACCCATAAACTGTGCATCCTTAGTACTAAGAACTGGGTTCATATTCTTTCGAATAGGAACCTCTGAAAAAATCACATCTACGTTAGAATAATAATACTGTATTTCTCCTGTTCTATCAAATAAACTTGACAAAATACTACATGATATACCATATGTTAATGGTAAATGGCGATATGTTACAACTTTGACTACTGATGCTGGTAATTTCATACATACATAACAATCACTAACGTCCATAGTGTCTACATATCGCACTAATAACTTTGTAAATACATTTAAAGCAGTGTCATTATTTGTCACAGTGTGGTGTAAATCTAATTCATCTGGTGTTTCTAATGCTACTCTATGGGGTATATTCACAAGAACGTGTGATAAACAGCACCAAAATATGTTAACGCAACTTTACACATCGCAGCCTATCGCGGGAAAATAACCCTGTGTCAACGTGGAATTCAAAACAAGGCGGTAGTCTGCCGACAACGCAGACAATGTCCACAATACAACCACCTCGATGGAGATAAAAACACAAACCACAGCACAAAAAAACCTGCGATGGGCCAAAGCGCGATAAGAAAACAGTGACAACCAGCGCAAGGGCAGCAATACTCATGCGTAACGCGGGAAAAAGCACAAGAACAGCATACGGAAAATGCCACAGAAATAAATACATCAGCTGCGGAGTACCACGGATTCACCCTGACTGACTGCAGAGGACAACATGTACCCCACAACATCCAAGCACCGTGGAAGAACAGAACCGACAGGCACACCGCATGAAAGAGACCAGTGGCAGAAAAATCAGAGCTGCAGGAGTGACTCGCCCACTGTGCAGCATACGCACATAAGCATAAGTGCACCTCGACATTGACAGCATCCCGGTACAAACAGCAACACCTCCACAATAGAACACAGGACACAACAGGTTCCGCAAATGTTCACAACATGGTAAAACACATCTGAAATGCAGGAAAATGTAACATGACAATGTACAAGCTCAACCTGTAACCTGCAAATATGTTTAATCGCACATGCTGTGCAATTGGACATCTTGTATTGTCCCATGATTGCCATGGAAGGCCACAATGTGACGTGCTCATGAGAAGTAAGTGTCAATGATGGTGTTCCTACGGGCCATTCCTGCCGCAGATGCAGTGGGATGTGGGCCACCTGCCCCATTGTCACCAGCATTGTCCGGTACCTCTGGAACTGTGCCGTCCAGGCACCTGAAAAGTGAATTCAACACGCCAAATGTGCGTTCAACATTGCCCCTGGTGCGTATGTGGTCCGCATTGTACTGCCTCACCGGCGGGTGTGTCCGGGTCTCGGAGGGGTGTCATCATGCAAGGGCAGAGGGCATATCCTTGATCACCTGTGACAGTGCAGGAAAAAAAAAGTCAATACTTGGTTCGGCAGGATGTGATTGCAGGCCCAATAATCCAGTGACGCCCGTGCTGGCTGTGTGTGGGGTAAGTGTAAGCCAGCCCTCAGGGAGTAGCTGGTGCTGGCTGTGAGAAGTTGGCCTGATATATGCTGTCCTCTAGTTATAGTGGGCACTTTGTATCAGTCCAAACAAAGCCTTATTGGTTATAGGTTAAAGACAACCTTTATTGAAAGCTATCCTAGTGTTAGCTATAGAGAGCATCCTTCAGGCTAAGTCTTGAAGGAATGTAAAGCAGCTTGTTTTACCGGTCTATAATCTCTTGAGTCACTAAATGAAAGATATCCACACCAGGTATATATATAAAATATATGTATTTATTACTAAACACATCCTCCCAGTCTCTTTATGAGACTAGAGGTCAAAACACATAAGTTACACTTCAATAATCACAGTAAAATAGCACAAATACACGTCAGGCCCAGGGGCGAGCCAAACCATATACTAAAATAGTGGTATAAGAACCACGACTTAACTAGACACAAGGCCTAGAGCCTCTAGAATCACTGGGACCCCAAGGAACTACGAATGCGTTGACATTCTTCGCGTCGGATACCCCCTCGACTGCCATGACAACTAATTACATAACGCCACAACGTCATCTTTCGGCACCAAGGAACTCCTGTGATTGCCATGGCGATAACACACATTACGCCACCACGTCATCTTTTGGCGTAATAGAATTCCTAAAATCACCATGACGACAATACACGTAACGTCATGACATCACTTTTCGGCGCCCCAGAACCGCCCCATCCCCGAATTCGGCATTTATGAGGAACATACTTAAGAGGCACGTCCTCGCATTCTTGCTTATCTATTCCGGCGCTGTACGGAGGAGGGGTAGGTTTCCACACCCTGGGCGAACGAGCACTCATGAGTATTTACTCGCTACGAAGAGGTGAGCGCATGCGCTCTCACTCCTTTTACATTTATATTGACAGATACCAGTTTCCACGGTATACTTATTTTTCCCTTTGTTAGTCTCTCTTTCTGCCACCTCCGCGATGCTGATGGAGCCCATTCCCTATACTTTAAGGATAGGCTAAATGTTTTTTCATGATTATTATTGTACACACGAGATGCTCCATTAGAGAGTTGCACTTTCCTTCTTTTTTCCAACCGCGATACTAACAGAAATATTGACACGGTGTTGTCGGAGAGTTGTCTTTACACAGGCTGATAGCCGCTTATGGGGATGTTTTTGTATGGCACATGATCACTGTAGATTGGCTAAACAAAACATAACTCGCACCCCACTGTAGCGGTCTTCTGAACCATGCTGTAGACTTTTCCGGCATTAGGTCATTTTACCTGCATGTGAACTTTTGAAGCATGTTTGTTTTGAATAAACACTCATTGTGCTGGTTTACAGTGTAATCACAACATACAATGTATAATGATTACAAAAGATGCTGTGTTTCTCTTTTCCCTTTCTTCTGTCCATGTGTGTGTCTCTCTTGTTTTTACCTTACCAGGTTGGGTAAAGGTTTCCAAATAAGAAGGAGTACCTACCAGCGCGAGGATGCTGTATCCCCTTACTATTAAGGTACCACAGTTTCACAGCACTGCACCTTACTGGAACCTGTTCCGATAACTCACATTTGTTTCACTCACTTTATATTTGGTCCTGACGAAGGGCATTCGGATCCCTTATGGACCTACCCTGAAGCGCGAAACATGTTGACCCCTTATCAGTAGGACTTCCACTCACCATCCTGAGAGCGGCAGTTATTTCCACACCTGCCCTCTATATCTTTTTTCAAAGAGGAGCTCCAGGAATATTATTATTTTTAACCTTTACTAGGTAGAGCTGTGAATAAAGGTCTTGGACTCTATCCAGTATTTTTTAACGCACCACCCACTTCCCTTCAGATAGGCCCACACACCCCCATGCACAACTGCGGCGTCTCCAACAAAAGATCTCCGACAAAGAGCCCTCTTGCGGGGCCCGTGGGGGACTGCAGCGCCACCCCCACGAGGAGCAACGCCCCATGATGAAGCAAGACACTCGAAAGGGTGTGTGAGGGCACTATATTTTAAAGGAGAACTTCCCCACACTCAATCCAACCCGACCACACCTTGAGCACACACAACCTTTTTTGTCGTGTCTTTAGGAACAGTTACCCTCTCAATATATACACGTGATTCTGAGGGAGCACGGGTACTGGACCTATTTCTAATTATGCTCCCGGTCCCCCCTTCTTTATGTAGTATGACCCCAAGGAACCACCCAAGGTAGTGACACAGGGGACCCACGGGGGTCGTGTGCAGTGTGTAAACTTAGCTTCCATGAGGAAAGTCGCGGTTAGATTTTTAAAGATCAGGGACACTTAGAAATGAGTCAGGACCAAACCCTTTTGGACATAGGAAGTTCTAGGGCTAGCACCCACAGGAGCACCAGAGTTACCTCACCCAGGGAAGCCGGGTGCCTAGGTGTCTATTGGTGTCGGGTCGCGTCGTCTATTTCAATGGGAGCTGGCGAAGAAGTGCTGCTGCCGTAAAGATGCGTAGTGTCTGAAGAGATCCAAGCCTGGATCGAAGATGAGAAGAACCTGAAAGCAGAGGGGACAGACTTTGGGTCACTAGTCAGTGACCAGGAAGGCGATGAGCAGATGCCCACCGATGTCGCGTGATTTTAGGTGAAGGAGGTGAAGCTTGACTCTTCAGCCATGAGGACCAGGAAGCATCGAGGATGACCAGGAGCTGGATTCGAGCTGTCCCACAAAGGATGTTGAGTGCTGCAGTATCAGTGCCCAGATTGGACACAACAAGCCTTGGCAACAGCAACCTTCGCAGAAACGAGAAAGATGCTTTGGTGCAGCCCAGCAAGGTCTGTAGGACTCACCACTTGGATGGGAGTCAGGGCACGTCTGGAGCATCCAGGGAAGCCCAAAGAAATACAAAGTTACCCCCTCAGTGACCCACCAGTCAATGGACCAGTGATCGCGAAGGGACCTCAAGACGAAACACAAAATGGCGGCCCACAGGTCACTCGGAATGACCAGGCTGACAATCATCAGTGGATTCAGTGCTACAAATCAGCCCAAGCGCGACTTAAAGAGACGTCAAGAAGTCAATGCACTTGCAGAAATGCACAGTGACCAGGAGTTCCGGTTCCATGCTACTCACGAGGGCGGCGGGTTTCAGCTTTACTGGGGACTCGGGATGGCCTTTGAGATGTCTGGAAATCTACTTCCTGGGCTGCAAATACTTCGGAGTCCGGCGGGAGCTTCGATAAAGCAGACTGGCAAATTGCTTCATTGGTGCCTGCCAAGCAGGGGAGTCACTCCTTGACCCCAAGGGAAATTTCTTCAGTCCTCTGATCTTGAGCAGAGCGTCGAAGGTCCAGGATTCAGTTTCAGAGTTTTGTCCAGGGTAATCTAAAGTCCTAAGGACAGGGGTCCCATATTTATACTAAGGTAGGGGGTAGGACATACTCTGGGGACCCACCTATGGGAGGGTTTGGAAAGAGGGGTGGCTACACCCATTTCCTTTGTCCAGTTTTGTGCCAGAGCAGGGGCTGGAAGCCCCTGAACCGGTTTGAGCTGGACTATGCACAGGGACACCAAATGTGCCCCCAGTGCAGGACTTCAAAGCACTCAGAGAGTGCTCCCACCCAGTCTCAACACACATAAGCCTGTCTGGGAGGTGGTTACACCTCCCTGTGACAGGAAACCTATTGTCCAGGCCTCCCCTGCCGGAGTTTTCGTCAGCAGCAGGGGGCCAGACCTGTGTCTGTGGCTGCAACATCCATTTTGTGATGCCAGGGCTCTATTAAGTTTCTACCGGGTATACCAGTGCTGTCATGTCTCTCCCTCTAGAAGGGTGGGATCATACTCCCACACCAGTTACTCCAAGGTATTTGACACCAAACATGACATGTTTCCGTGCAGCCAGTCCAAAGTTAGCATTTACTGTTTGGTTATAATGCACTTAAGAGTATATGGTCAGGCTGCACAACAAACAGCATCAGAGAAGGGTCTCCAAATGCTGCAGAGGGGCTCTGCTCATGCAGGGGCACCCTCTCACATAAGAACCAAGCACTCTGCCTTCAGGATAAGGCCTGCCATAGGAGTGACTTTTAGGTTTGTATGTGTGTATATATATAGTGATATAGGTAACCCATATCACAGTAAGGGTCGCATGCACCACCTTACCGAGACTGCAGTAGCAGACCTGTGGTGTCATTTTGGGTGGCTTGCCAGGGGTGGCATAATACATGCTTCAGCCCCTGGTAGGCCTCTGGGGTACCTATGCCCTGGGTCTAAAGTATACCCTATACTAGGGGCTTACAATGGCACCTCAGCTCCAATCTGTAATGTACCTAAAGTACATGGAATCGTTTTAGAGAGGAAGCAGCTAGACTGAGGCCCTGATTAGCAGGGTCCCAGCCAGACTAAAGTAAAAAAAATAGTGAAACACCAGCAAAAAGTGGGGGTAAACATGTGAACCATATCCTACTCTCCTACACAACCCCCCCCCCAAACGCAGGGACATTAAACTAACCTTGACCACGTGAGTCTTCATGTTTTAAGTGGAGATATCTGGTGAGTCCATCTGCATTGGCATGGTTACTCCCAGGTCTATGTTCCACTGTATAGTCCATCCTCTGTAGGGAAATGGACCACCTGAGCAATTTGGGATTTTCACCCTCATCTGTTTTAGCCATAAGAGGGGCTTATGGTCTGTCTGAACAATATAGTGAGTACCAAATAAGTATGGCCTCAACTTCTTCAGAGCCCAAACCACAGCAAAGGCCTCCCTCTCAATGGCTGACCAACGTTTCTCTCTGGGGGGTCAAACTTCTGCTTATGAAAGCTACTGGTTAATCCTGACCTTAATCATCCAACTGTGACAGTACAGCCCCTACCGCCAACACAGATGCATCTGTTTGGACAATGAACTTTTTGGAGTAGTCAGGACTTTGCAGAATGGGAGCAGTGCACATGGCCTGCTTCAGGTCATCAAATGCCTTTTGACAGCTTGCTGTCCACTGAACCTATTTGGGTATTTTCTTAGAGGTTAAGTCATTCAGGGGTGTCACTATTGATCCATACCCCTTGACAAATCTTCTATAGTACCCAGTCAGGCCTAAGAAGGCTCTCACCTGAGTCTAGTTAGTTGGAGCAACCCAGTCCATTATGGTCTGAATTTTGCTCTGCAATGGTTGAACCTGGCCTCCACCTACAAGGTGGCCCAGGTACACAACCTGACTCTGCCCTATCTGGCACTTAGTAGCCTTGATAGTTAGGCCTGCTTTTTGCAGGGCCTCCAAAACATTCCTCAGGTGGACCAGGTGATCCTCCCAGGTGGAGCTAAAGACAGCAATATCATCTAGATATGCTGCACTAATGTCTTCCAGGCCTGTAAGGACTTGATTCACCAACCTTTGGAAAGTGGCAGGTGCATTCTTCAAACCAAAGGGCATTACCACAAACTGATAGTGCCCACTAGGGGTAGAAAATGCTGTCTTTTGCTTTGCATCATCAGCTAGTCTGACCTGCCAGTAGCCAGCTGTCAGGTTAAATGTGCTTAGAAACTTGGCTGAGGCCAAAGTGTCTATTAGCTCATCTGCCCTGGGGATGGGATGGGCATCAGTCCTAGTGACTGCATTGAGACCCCTGTAGTCTATACAAAACATCATCTCTCTTGCCATCTGTGGTGTGAGGTTTAGGTACCAGGACTACTGGACTGGCCCAGGGGCTAACTGAGGGTTCAATAACTCCCAAATCCAACATCTTTTGGACTTCTGTCCTTAAACAGTCCCTGACATGGTCAGGTTGCCTGTAGATCTTATTCTTCACAGGCAGACTGTCCCCAGTGTCCACTTCATCAGTGCACCAGCTGGTCTGACTTGGAGTCAGAGAAAACATATGTCTGAACTGACTGAGAAGCTGTCTGCAGTCAGTTTGCTGCTGGGCTGTGAGGCTGCCTGCCAAGGCTACACCATCAACTGACCCATCATCAGGGTTCTGAGAAAGCAGGTCAGGGAGTGAGTCACTCTCGTCCTCCTGTCCTTCATCAGTAGCCATGAGCAAGCCCATTTCTGCCCTGTCAACATATGGTTTTAGTCTGTTGACATGAAGTACCCTGTGGGGACTCCTAGGGGTTCCAAGGTCTACCAAGTAGGTGACCTCCCCTTTCTGTTCAACAATTGTATGGAGGCCACTCCATTTGTCCTGGAGGGCTGCTGGGGCCACAGGCTCCAACAACCACACTTTCTGTCCTGGCTGGTAGACAGTCAGTACAGCCTTTTGGTCATGGCAGGCTTTTTGTAATTCCTGGCTAGCCTCAAGGCTTTTGGTTGCCTTTTTCATGTATTCAGCCATCCTGGAGCGGAGACCAAGTACATAGTCCACTATGTCCTGTTTAGGGGGCTTGAGAGGTAACTCCCATCCTTCCTTAACCAGACACAATGCACCCCTGACAGGGTTACCAAACAAAAGTGTAAAAGGGCTGTAACCAACCCCCTTTTGAGGCACCTCCCTGTATGCAAATAAAAGGCAGGGCAAGAGTAAGTCCCATAATCGCCTAAGCTTTTCTGGGAGTCCTTTAATCATGCCCTTTAAAGTTTTGTTCAACCTTTCAACTAAACCATTGCGTTGTGGCTAATAGGGTGTGGTGAACTTGTAGTTCACTCCACACTCCTTCCACATGGCAGTCAAGTAACTAGACATGAAGTTTGCACCCCTGTCAGATACCACCTCCTTAGGAAATCCTACTCTTGAGAATACACTCAAGAGAGCTCTTGCCACCACAGGTGCTGTAGTGGTCCTTAGGGGAAGTGCTACTGGGTACCTGGTGGCATAATCCATCACCACCAGTATAAACCTGTGCCTGGATACTGTCTGAGGATCCATGGGACCAACAATGTCAATCCCCACCCTCTCAGAGGGAACCCCCACCACAGGTAGTGGTATCAGGGGGGCCTTTGTGGTTCCACCTACCTTGCCACTGGCTTGGCAGGTCACACAGGAGCAACAAAATTCCTTAGTGTCTTCAGACATGTGGGGCCAGTGAAAGTGAGGGACAATTCTGTCCCAAGTCTTGTTCTGGCCCAGGTGTCCTGCTAGGGGAACATCATAGGCTAGTGTCAACAGGAAGCCCCTAAACCTCAGAGGTATAACCAACCTCCTGGATGCACCAGGTGTGGGGTCTCCACATTCTGAATAAAGGAGTCCATCATCCCAATAAACTTTATGGGTGCCACTAGCATTCCCTGCAGCCTCGTCAGCAGCTTGCTTTCTGAGGGGTTCAAGAGAGTGGCAGGTTTTCTGCTCCTCAGATCAGACCTGGAAGGGCCCCCTGTCCCCAAGAACTCAACCTGGTCAGGTTTAAGCTCCTCTGGGACAGTTCCTTCTTCGGGCCCAAGATCATCTCCCTGAGGAGACTGATCTGCATTCTTAGTCAGGTAGGAAGGCACTGCCTTAACTCTACTGCTCTTCCTCTTGGGAGGCACCTGGTGCATTTTCCAGAATCCAGAGCCTGTCCAGCTTTAGACATTTTGGCCTTTGACCTAGTCACAGCAAAGACATGAGCAGGGATCCCTAACATTTCTGCATGTGTCCTGAGCTTCACTTCAGCCCATGCTGAAGATTCCAGAGCATTTCCAAGCAAGCACTGTACTGGTAGGTCTGCACTTACCACAACCTTCTTAAGGCCAGTTACCCCTCCCCAGGAGAAGTTATCAACTGCCAGAGAATGGTCTGTTCTGACATTGCTGGCATTTGTCACTTGGTATATTTCACCAAGTATAATCTGCCCAGGATCCACAAGATCTTTTGTCACCATTGTGACACTTGCTCCTGTGTCCCTGAATGCCCAAGCCTCTACTCCATTTATTAAAGGCTGTTGTCTGTATTTGCCCAGATTACTGGAACTCACAAAGGGGGACATATCCATGCCCCCATCACAGACAAGAACAACCTGAGTTGGAACTCTAACTAGGCCAGAGTCCATCTCAGAACCCAGAGTCAACCCTACTACACCCTTATTCTGGACATTGCCACCAACTATTGTAGCTGTACTAGGAGGAACAGTTGCCTTAGGGGCAATGGTGGCTGGAGCAGATTCTTTAGGCTTGGTGCAATCACTGGTCCATTGAGTTTTCTGTTTACAGATTTTGCACCAAGGTTTCTTTTGGCCTTTTCCCTTGTTAGACAGTGAATCCCCACCTGAAGAAGATTTTTGGGGGCCTTGTGAAGACTTCTGGTCTGTACCCTTATCCCCACCCTTATCAGAGTTTTTAGGATCTTGCTTCTTGGGTTCACCACCTTGGTTCTGTACATTCTGCCTCACCCTGGTTCTGACCCACTTGTCTGCCTTCTTTCCCGATTCTTGGGCAGAGGTCAGATCTGAGTCTATCAGGTACTGGTGCAACAGCTGATTCTGACAATTATTAAGGATCTGCTCCCTCATAATCAAATTGTACTATCCTTGATAGCCATGCACTTTACTGTCAAGTAACCAACTTTCCAGAGCCTTAGTAGCACAATCTACAAAGTCTACCCAGTCCTGAGTCTGTGCCTTTTGGGTATCCCTGAATTTTAACCTGTATTGCTCAGTGGTTAGGCCAAACCCATCAGACTGTTATAATCCTCTGCCTCCTCCTCTCTAACAGTGAGTGTAGGAGAGAAGGATCTGCTTCACATGGGTACCCCCACTTTTTGCTGGTGTTTCACTGTTTTTCGACCTTAGTCTGGCTGTGGCCCTGCTAATCCGGACCACAGCCTAGCTGCTTCCTCTCTAAAATGGTTTTTATGTACATTAGGTACATATCTAATAGGATTCTGGAGTGCCTTATAAGCCCCTAGTATATGGTATACTATGTACCTAGGGCATAGGTACCTCAGAGGCTACCAGGGGCTGAAGCATGTATTATGCCACCCCAGGGAAACATTCCAAAATGGCACCACGGGTCTGCTACTGCAGTCTGTGTAAGGTTGTGCTTCCACCCCTTACTGTGGTATAGGCTACCTATATCACTACTATTGCAAACACATATAAAACCTATAAATCACTCCTATGGCAGGCCTTAACAATCCTGCAGGCAGAGTGCTTGGTTTTTATGTGAGAGGGTGCCCCTGCATGAGAAAAGCCCCTCTGCAGCATTCGGAGTACCTCATCTCATGCTGTTTGTGGTGCAGCCTGACCCTATACTCTTAAGTGCATTATAACCTTGCGGTAAATGCTAACTTTGGGATGGCTGCACAGAAACATGTCATGTTTGGTGTCAAACGCTTTGGAATACTACCCCCCCCCCTCGCCAGTTCTGGAAGTGGGGGTAGCATTCCACCCTTCTAGAGGGAGAGACATGTTCACACTGGTCTAACCCGGTAGGACTTTCTTTAGCCCTGGCATCACAAAATGGATGCCTCTGCCACAGACACGGGTCTGGCCTCCTGCTGCTGACCGAAACTCCGGCAGGGGAGGCCTGGACAATAGGTTTCCTGTCCCAGGGAGGTGTAACCACCTCCCCAGAGAGGCAGATGTGTATTGGGGCTGGGCGGGAGCACTCTCTGGTGCTTTGAAGTGTTGCACTAGGGGCACACTTCTCCCCCTTCCAGCCAAAATGGTGGAGAGGGCAATGAACCTACAACTCACAGTCTTTGTGAAGAAATCCTCTGTGCTGGATGCCTCCCAGCACGGTTTTAGGGAGGGGCACAGCACCGAATCCGCTCTGATCACAGCTACAGAACAGATCAGGTCAGCGGTGGATCAGGGAGGCAGAGCGGCCTTGATCCTTTTGGATCTATCGGCCGCGTTTGATACGGTCCACCACGGCCTATTGATGAACCGTTTGAGGAAAGAGGGTATTCAGCAAAAAACATGGGAATTGCTGAACTCCTTTCTCTCTGAGTGGAGTCAAACTGTAGACTTAGGAAATTTCTCATCCCGTCCTTTTTCCCTGCCTTGTGGGGTCCCGCAAGGGTCCTCACTAAGTCCCACACTGTTTAACGTCTATGTAGCCTCCCTTGCTCCCATCATTAGAGGCCACGGTTTTAGTGTCACCTCGTATGCGGACGACACGTAGATCGTCGTGTCTCTACTCCCCGGACGTGAATTGGGAATGGACCACAATTCCCAGGCCTGTATGTCGGAGGTGGCCCACTGGATGGCAAGCAACTGCCTCAGGCTAAATTCAAACAAGACCGAGGTCATGCTGTTTGGGAACAACCCTAGTTTCTGGACCCCGTTATGGTGGCCCCAGGAACTGGGGGCCCTTCCCAGCCCGGTTAATAAAGTAAAAAATCTCGGGATGGTGATGGACAACAAACTCACCATGGCACTACAGGTTAAGGCAGTAGCTTCTAAAACAGGCTTTATTCTAAGAATGTTGAAAAAGATTTTGTTTTTGCTCCCTTATGAAAGCCGACAATTGGTGGTCACGGCCCTAGTAACTTCCAGGCTCGATTACTGTAATAGTCTGTATCTGAATATACAGGAAAACTTGCTGCACAGACTACAGCTATTGCAGAATGCGGCTGCCAGACTGCTAACTGGCATCCCGAAATTTTCTCCCATATCCAAGGTCGTCCGTGACCTACACTGGCTTCCAATTAAAGGCAGAGTCCAGTTCAAGTCTCTGTGCCTGGTTTTCAAGGCCTTGAATGGAGAAGGCTCTGATTACCTTACTAAACGTTTGATAAGGTACGTTCCTGCCCGGCGTCTTCGCTCATCTGAAGCCAGTTTTATTACGGTCCCAGTCATAAAAAAAGCCCACTGGGCAGGACGCAGTTTTTCCTACGGGGCAGCCAGGCTTTGGAATGAATTGCCACTCCACCTGAGACGTATGGAGAATCTATTGAATTTCAGGAAAGCATTAAAAACCTGGCTGTTTCGGTAAATAATTCGGCTATAGGATCAGGGAGTTGTGGACAGCGCCAGGACACCTACTTGGTAATCGCGCGCTTTACAAATCACCATAACATAACATAACATAACACACTTGGTGTCCCTGTGCATGGTCCAGTTCAAACCGGTTGCAGGGGCTACCTGTTCCTGCTCTGGTGCGAAACTGGACAAAGGAAATGCGTGTAACCACCCCTCTTTCCAAGCCCTCCCATAGGTGGGTCCCTAGAGTATGTCCAACCCTCAAACTTAGTATAAGTATGGGAACCCAGTCCTTGTGACTTTAGATTACCCTGGAGGAAACTGTGCAACATATATCCTGGACCTTCGATGTTGTATCTCGACCAGAAGACAGAAGAAATCTCCCTTGGGGTCAAGGAGTGACTCCCCTGCTTGGCAGGCACCAAAGAAGCAACTGACCAGTCTGTATCGCTGAAGCTCCCGCCGGACGCCGAAGTCTTTGCATCACCAGAGGTGAATTTCCAGGCTTCTCTGAGGCTACCCTGAGTCCACAGCAAAGCTGAGGCCTGTGGCTATCGTGGGTGACGTGGAACCGTGACCTCTGGACAATGTGAACTTTTGCAGCAACACTATCTTCCTGGTCTTCCTCGAAGTTGTGCTTTGGGCTCCAAGTAGCCCCAGCCTTGAGCACCTCCTGCACCGAAGATTGCTGGCCTCCACTCGAGTGACCCGTGGGCCAGTTTCAAGTGTGACCGCTTGAGGCTCCTTTGCGATCGCTAGCCCGTTGGCTAGTAGGTCCCCACGAAGGCAACTCCTCTTCTACTTGGGCTTTCCCTGTTGCTCCAGACGTGCCCTGACTTACCCTTGCTGGGTGAGTCCCTCAGACCTTGCTGGTCTGCACCTCAGTCCAGCGACGGCCCGTATAGGGCGTGTTACCGGGGCGGTGATGTGAGGCAGTGGAGGGGCAGGGTGGGGGGTCGCAAAATGTGGCATACGGCCGATTGCAGGTAAGTTACAAAAAAAATAAATAAAACGAATTTGGTGGGGGGCCCAGCATCGCCAAATGCGATGCAGCGCGCGCAACAAAATTTGTTTTCTTTATTTTTTTCGTAACTTACCTGCAATCGGCCGTATGCCACATTTTGCAACCCCCCACCCTGCCCCTCCTCTGCCCCACGTCACCGCCCCGGTAACACGCCCTATACGGGCCGTGGCTGCCGCAGTCCTTTCTCTGATTTCCAGTGACTTGCCGTTGCCAAGGCTTGTTGGGTCCATTCTGGTCGCCGACACCGCAGCACTTGACAGACTTCGTGGGACAGCTAGAATCCGGCTCGTGGACTTCGTCAACGCCTCCTGGACCTCGTGGCTGAAGAGTAAAGACACCCATCAACTCACCTGAGGCACCCGACATCTGTGGGCATTGGTCCATCCTGCCCTTGGTCACTGGTTAGTGACCCAGACTCTGTCCCCTCTGCTTTCAGATTCCTTCCATCCTAGATCCAGGCTTGGATCACTTTGGACATTTCTCCTCTTCACGGCAGCAGCACTTCTTCACCAGCTTCCATTGAAATCGACAACGCGACCCGACACCAAAAGACACCTATGCACCCGCCTTCCCTGGGTGAGGTAACACGAGTACTCCGGTGCTCCTGTTGGTGCTAGCGCTAGAACTTCCTAATTTCAACATGGTTTGCTCCTGACTCGATTATAAGTGTCCCTAATCCTTAAATTTCCAACCGCGATCTTGCCCATAGAAGCTAACGGGAACCCGCGGTTGTGTTTACACACTGCACACGACCCCCATGGGTCCCCTGCGTCACTACCTTGGGTGGTTCCTTTGGGTCCCAGCGATTCTACAGGCTCTAGGCCTAGTGTCTAGTTCAGTTGTGGTTCTTATACCGCTTTATTGGTATATGGTTTGGTACGCCCCTAGGGCCCAAACGTGTATTTGTGCTATTACTGTTGATTGCTAACTTGTAAATTAAGTACTTCGAACTCCAGCCTCATAAAGAGACTAGAGGGGTGTGTTTTATCTTAAATATATATATTGTAAATATATACCTGGTGTGGTTGTCATTTCATTTGATCATTCAAGAGATTATAGACTGGTAAAACAAGCTGCTTTACATTCCTTCAAGACTTAGCCTGAAGGCTGCTCTCCATAGCTACCACTTGGAGAGCTTTCAATAAAGGTTGTCTTTGACCTATTCACCATAAGGGGTTGTTTGGACTGGTACAGGGTGCCCATTATAACTAGTGGACAGCATATACCACGGCAACTTCTCACATTGGTGTGCAGCGTGTGGGATTCCAGCTTGCTATTGTTTTACCAGATAATCTCAATTGAATTGATCAACTGAAAACCACTAAAGGTACCTTAGGTACATATAATATCAAGTTAAGTATACAGTAAGTTCTACTGAACTTAGAGTTCTGTGTTAAGGGATAGCACACCCTTTCTACAACTCAAGAGAGTTTAGTAGACCACACTAGTATAGGTAGTGCCATACACCATACCACATTAGTAATGTCTAATCAGCCAGGAACCAGTGAGCGTCTTCCCTATAAATATGAGGATCTCTCCTATGCACAGCTTAGGGCCTTATGTTCCATTAGGAAGCTGAAGACAGGAAAAAGCCCAACCACCCAGCATCTCATAAAGATACTCAAGCTGGATGATCTCCCAGGACCTAGTGGGTCTCAAGGGTTCGGCAAAGTGGGTGGGGCAGCAGCTGAGGTTGGGCCTAGGGGTGGAAACTCCCCTGACCCTAACTCTCCTGCTGACCAGACTGATGACAATGATCAGGATCTGGTGAACCCAGCTCCCCTGGATGAGGATGATGAGGATGACAACAATGCTCCCCTGTTTGTTCCTCCAGGAAGAGTGGAAAGTAGGGCTAGAAGGGATAGATCTCTCTCAAGGGGATCTGTCCAGTCTAACTCATCTATAGGGACCTCTTCTCACAGAGGGAGGGAAACCCCCCAGGAGAGGAGAGAGAGGCTGCTGAAGTATGAGCAAGATAAATTCAACCTCAGAAAGCAGCAGATGGCCCTAGATAGGGAAGCCCTAGAGCTCTACAGAGCTAGTAAAAAGGAGGGACTAGAGTCCCTTAGTGGCAGCAATTTCCCTAGAGATAGGGAGAGGGCTTATGACCATAGAAACCTAAGTAAGATTGTCCCTTCCTACCAGAGTGGGAATTACATCCACAAATGGATAACTGCCTTGGAGAGGGCCTGTAAAGTACAGAAGGTCCCTCAAGGTTAGTGGGCAGCAATCTTATGGCTCTACTTTGCAGACAAAGGTAGAGATAAGCTCCTCACTGTAAGAGAAGAGCAGAGGATGCAGATGATTATAAAGTCTTGAAAAGTGCACTGATAGATGAGTTTGGCCTAACCACTGAGCAATACAGGTTAAAGTTCAGAGATACCCAAAAAGCACAAAATCAAGACTGGGTTGACTTTGTTGACTGTGCTGCTAAGGCTCTGGAAGGTTGGTTATTGGGCAGTAAAGTGTGTGACTTCATAGGATTGTACAATCTGATAATGAGGGAGCAGATTCTTAATAACTGTGAAAATCAGCTGTTGCACCATTGCCTGGTAGACTCGGATCTGACCTCTCCCCAAGAATTGGGAAAGAAGGCAGACAAATGGGTCAGAACCAGGGTGAGGTAGAAGGTACAGAACCAAGGTGGTGACCCAAAGAAGCAGGATTTTAAAAACTCTGACAAGGGTGGGGACAAGGTTAAAGACCAGAAGTCTTCTCAAGGGCCCCAAACATCTACTTCTAATGGGGAGTCACAGTCAAACAAGGGAAAAGGCCAAAGAAACCTTGGTGCAAAATCTTTACACAGAAAGCTCACTGGACCTGTGACTGCACCAAGTCCAAAGAATCTACTCCAGCCACCATTGCCCCTAAGGCAACTGTTCCCCCTAGAACAGCTACAATAGGTAGTGGCAATGTTCAGAATAAGGGTGTAGTAGGGTTGACCCTGGGTTCTGAGATGGACTCTGGCCTAGTCAGAGTTCCAACTCAGGCTGTGCTTGTCTGTGATGGGGGCATGGATATGTCCCCCTTTGTGAGTCCCAGTAATCTGGGCAAATACAGACAACAGCCAATAATAAATGGAAAAGAGGTTTTGGCATTCAGGGACACAGGAGCAAGTGTCACATTGGTGACAAAATATCTTGTGGATCCTGGGCAGATTATACTTGGTGAAATGTACCAAGTGACCAATGCTAGCATTGCCAGAACAGACCATTCTCTGGCAGTTGTTAACTTTTCCTGGGGAGGGGTAACTGGCCTTAAGAAGGTTGTGGTAAGTGCAGACCTACCAGTACAGTGCTTGCTTGGCAATGATCTAGAGACTTCAGCTTGGGCTGAAGTGGAGCTCGGGACACATGCAGAAATGTTAGGGATCCCTGCTCATGTCTTTGCTGTGACTAGGTCACAGGCCAACATGTCTAAAGCTGTACAGGCCCTGGATTCATTAAAAATGGACCAGGTGCCTCACAAGAGGAGGAGCAGTAGGGTTAAGGCAGAGCCTTCCCCCCAGACTCAGAATGCTGATCAGTCTCCTCAGGGAGATGATCTTGAGCCTGAAGAAGGAACTGTCCCAGAGGAGCTTGAACCTGACCAGGTTGACTTCTTGGGGACAGGGGGCCCTTCCAGGTCTGATCTGAGCCAGGAGCAGCACACCTGCCCCTCTCTTGAACCCCTTAGAAAGCAAGCTGCTGATGAGGCTGCTGGGAATGCTAGTGGCACCCATAAAGTTTATTGGGATGATGGACTCCTTTACTCAGAGAGTAGAGACCCCAAGCCTGGTGCATCCAGGAGGCTGGTTATACCTCTGAAGGTTCGGGGCTTCCTATTGACACAAGCACATGATATTCCCATAGCAGGACACATGGGCCAGAACAAGACTTGGGATAGAATTGTCCCTCACTTTCACTGGCCCCACATGTCTGAAAACACTAAGGAGTTTTATCGCTCCTGTGTAACCTGCCAAGCCAGTGGCAAAGCAGGTGGCACTACAAAGGCCCCCCTGATACCACTACCTGTGGTGGGGTTCCCTTTGAGAGGGTTGGGATTGACATGTTGGTCCCATGGATCCTCAGACAGCATCTGGGCACAGATTTTTCCTGGTGGTGGTGAATCATGCCACCAGGTACCCAGAGGCAATTCCCCTAAGGACCCCAACAGCACCTGTGGTGGCAAGAGCTCTCTTGAGTGTGTTCTCAAGAGTAGGCTTTCCTAAGGAGGTAGTGTCTGACAGGGTTGCAAACTTCATGTCTAGTAACTTGACTACTATGTGGAAGGAGTGTGGAGTGAACTACAAGTTCACCACACCCTATCACCCACAATGCAATGGTTTAGTTGAAAGGTTCAACAAAACTTTAAAGGGCATGATTAAAGGACTCCCAGAAAAGCTTAGGCGAAGATGGGACATACTCTTGCCCTGCCTTTTATTTGCATACAGGGAGGTGCCTCAAAAGGGGGTTGGCTACAGCCCTTTTGAACTTTTGTTTGGTCACCCTGTCAGGGGTCCATGGTGTCTGGTAACTGTTAAGGAAGGATGGGAGTTACCTCTCAAGCCCCCCAAACAGGACATAGTGGACTATGTACTTGGTCTCCGCCCCAGGATGGCTGAGTATATGAAAAAGGCAACCAAAAACCTTGAGGCTAGCCAGGAACTACAAAAACCTGGCATGACCAAAAGGCTGTACTGGCTGTTTACTAGCCAGGACAGAAGATGTGGGTGTTGGAGCCTGTGGCCCCAGCAGCCCTCCAGGACAAATGGAGTGGCCCCCAAACAATAGTTGAACAGAAAGGGGAGATTACCTACTTGGTAGACCTTGGAACCCCTAGGAGTCCCCATAGGGTACTTCATGTCAACAGACTTAAACCATATGTTGACAGGGCAGACATGGGCTTGCTCATGGCTACTGATGAAGGACAGGAGGAAGAGAGTGACCCACTCCCTGACCTGCTTTCTCAGAACCCTGATGATGGGTCAGTTGATGGTGTAGCCTTGGCAGGCAGCTTCACTGCCCAGCAGCAAACTGACTGCAGAAACCTTCTCAGCCAGTTTGGACATATGTTTTCTCTGACTCCAAGTCAGACCACCTGGTACACTCATGAAGTGGACACTGGGGACAGTCTACCTGTGAAGAATAAGATCTACAGGCAACCTGACCATGTCAGGGACTGTATAAGGACAGAAGTTCAAAAGATGTTGGATTTGGTTGTAATTGAACCCTCAGTTAGCCCTTGGGCTAGTCCAGTAGTCCTGGTACCTAAACCTCACACCACAGATGGCAAGAGAGAAATGAAATTTTGTGTAGACTACAGGGGTCTCAATGCAGTCACTAGGACTGATGCCCATCCCATCCCCACGGTAGATGAGCTAATAGATACTTTGGACGCAGCCAAGTTTCTAAGCACATTTGACCTGACAGCTGGCTACTGGCAGATCAGACTAGCTGATGATGCAAAGCAAAAGACAGCATTTTCTACCCCTAGTGGGCACTATCAGTTTGTGGTAATGCCCTTTGGTTTGAAGAATGCACCTGCCACTTTCCAAAGGTTGGTGAATCAAGTCCTTACAGGCCTGGAAGACATTAGTGCAGCATATCTAGATGATATTGCTGTCTTTAGCTCCACCTGGGAGGATCACCTGGTCCACCTGAGGAATGTTTTGGAGGCCCTGCAAAAAGCAGGCCTAACTATCAAGGCTACTAAGTGCCAGATAGGGCGGAGTCAGGTTGTGAACCTTGGTAACCTTATAGGTGGAGGCCAGGTTCAACCACTACAGAATAAAATCCTGACCATATTGGACTGAGTTGCTCCAACTACCCAGACTCAGGTGAGAGCCTTCTTAGGCCTGACTGGGTACTATTGGGGATTTGTCAAGGGGTATGGATCAATAGTGACACCCCTGAATGACTTAACTTCTAATAAGTTGCCCAAAAAGGTTCAGTGGACAGCTAGCTGTCAAAAGGCATTTGATGACCTGAAGCAGGCCATGTGCACTGCTCCCATTCTGCAGAGTCCTGGCTACTCCAAGAAGTTCATTGTCCAAACAGATGCATCTGAATTAGGGGTAGGGGCTGTACTGTCATAATTGAATGATGAAGGTCAGGATCAGCCAGTAGCTTTCATAAGCAGAAGACTGACCCCTAGAGAGAAACGTTGGTCAGCCATTGAGAGGGAGGCCTTTGCTGTGGTTTGGGCTCTGAAGAAGTTGAGGCCATACTTGTTTGGTGCTCACTTCCTTGTTTAGACAGACCATAAGCCCCTCTTATGGCTAAAACAAATGAAGGGTGAAAACCCCAAACTGCTTAGGTAGTCCATTTCCCTACAGGGGATGGACTTTACAGTGGACCATAGACCTGAGAGTAACCATGCCAATGCAGATGGACTCTCTATGGGGCATATCAACAAGGGCTTTATCTCTGCTTTTTTGGCTTTAAAAGCCAAAAAAGCAGAGATAAAACTAGCACCCTATCAACAACAGGGTGCTAACATGCAAATGTGCATGTTAGCACCCATTTACTCTACGCTTCCCCTTGCATCTCTAATGAGATGCAAAGAGGGCGTTCCAGAGTAAAATAATAGGAGAAATGTCGCTAAGCGACATTTCTCCTATTATCAAGAATATCGCTAACCCCGTTAGAGACAAAAAAAGCAGCGCTAACCGCGGTTAACGCTGCTTTGTTACGTCTGGTATTTTTCTGACTTAGCCTTGATATCCTATGGAAGGAGGATATCATGGCTAAGTTTGTCTTTCCCTATCAACAAGCTAACGTGAGATTATCGCTGGGTTTCCAGCGAAAATCTCACGTTAGCCACTTAGCATGAGGATTTTTATCGCTATTGAGATAAGCGTTGCTAATAGCACGCTATCTCAGCGATAAAAATCAACGCTAGCCGGCGATAATTATCCTAGCGCTAAGTGCGCTTAGCGATAATTATCGCCGGCTGTTGTTGATATACCCCTAGGTATTTCCACTTAGGACATGAAGATTCAACTGGTCAAGGTTAGTTTAATGTCCTTGCATTTGGGGGGGGGGGGGGTTGTGTAGGAAAGTAGGATCTGCTTCACATGGGTACCCCCACTTTTTGCTGGTGTTTGACTGTTTTTAGACCTTAGTCTGGCTGTGGCCCTGCTAACCAGGACCCCAGCCTAGCTGCTTCCTCTCTAAAATGGTTTCCATGTACATTAGGTACATATCTAATTGGATTCTGGAGTGCCTTATAAGCCCCTAGTATATGGTACACTATATACCTAGGTCATAGGTACCGCAGAGGCCTACCAGGGGCTGAAGCATGTATTATGCCGCCCCTGGAAAGCACTCCAAAATGGCACCACAGGTCTGCTACTGCAGCCTGGGTAAGGTTGTGCTTGCACCCCTTACAGCGGTATAGACTACCTATATCACTACCATTGCACACACATATGAAACCTCTAAGTCGCTTCTATGGCAGGCCTTAACAATCCTGAAGGCAGAGTGCTTGGTTTTTATGTGAGAGGGTGCACCTGCATGAGCAGAGCCCCTCTGCAGCTTTCGGAGTAACTCCTCTGATGCTGTTTGTGGTGCAGCCTGACCATATATTCTTAAGTGCATTATAACCTCGCGGTAAATGCTAACTTTGGGATGGCTACACGGAAACATGTCGTGTTTGGTGTCAAACGCTTTGGGATACTACCTCCCCTGCGAGGTCTGGCGGGGGGGGGTAGCATTCCACCCTTCTAGAGGGAGAGACATATTAACACTGGTCTAACCCGGTAGGACTTTCTCCAGCCCTGGCATGACAAAATGGATGCCTCTGCCGCAGACATGGGTCTGGCCTCCTTGTGCTGACTGAAACTCCGGCAGGGGAGGCCTGGACAATAGGTTTCCTGTCCCAGGGAGGTTTAGCCACCTCCCCAGACAGGCAGATGTGTATTGGGCCTGGGCGGAAGCACTCTCTGGTGCTTTGAAGTCCTGCACTGGGGGCACACTTGGTGTCCCTGTGCATAGTCCAGTTCATACCGGTTGGAGGAGCTGCCTGCCCCTGCTCTGGCATGAAACTGGACAAAGGAAAAGGGTGTAACCACCCCTCTTTCCAAACCCTCCCATAGGTGGGTCCATAGAGTATGTCCAACCCCCAAACTTTGTATAAGTATGGGAACCCAGTCCTTGTGACTTGAGATTACCCTGGACTGAACTCTGCAACATATATCCTGGACCTTCGACGTTCTACTTTGCTTAGAAGACTGAAGAAATCTCCCTTGGGGTCAAGAAGTGACTCCCCTGCTTGGCAGTCCCCAAAAAAGCATCTGACTGGTCTGCATCACTGAAGCTCCCACCGGACGCCGAAGTCTTTGCATCACCAGAGGTGGATTTCCAGACTTCCCTGAGGTTACCCTGAGTCCACAGCAAAGCTGAGGCGCGTGGCTATCGTGGGTGACGTGGAACCATAACCTCTGGACACTGTGAACTTTTGCAGCAACATCATCATCCTGGTACTCCTTGAATTTGTGCTTTGGGCTTCGAGTAGCCCCAGCCTTGAGCATCTCCTGCACCAAAGATTTCTGGCCTCCACTCCACGAGTGACCCGTGGGCCAGTTTCCACTGTGACCGCTCGAGGCTCCTTCACGATCGTTAGCCTGTTGGCTAGTAGGTCCACGTGAAGGCAACTACTCTTCTGATTGGGCTTTCCTGGTTGCTCCAGACATGCCCCGACTTACCTTCACTGGGTGAGTCCCTCAGACCTTGCTAGTCTGCACCGATGTCCTTTCTCTGATTCCAAGTGACTTGCTGTTGATAAAGGCTTGTTGGGTCCAATCTGGTCGCTGATACCGCAGCACTCAACAGACTTCGTGGCACAGCTCAAATCCAGCTCCTGGTTGTCATCGGCACCTCCTGGACCTCATGGCTGAAGAGTCAAGACACCCATCAACTCACCTGAAGTACCCGACATCTGTTGGCATTGGTCCATCATGCCCTCGGTCACTGGTTAGTGACCCAGACTCTGTGCCCTCTGCTTTCAGGTTCCTTCCATCCTAGATCCAGGCTTGGATCGCTTCTGACACTTCTCCTCTTCATGGCAGCAGCACTTCTTTCTCCAGAAAGCGACATTTCTCCTGTCATGTCAGGAACGCCCACTTTGCATCTCGTTAGAGATGCAAAGCTGGGCGTTAGGAATTCCTACGCTAACGCAAGTTTTCACGCGTTAGCGTGAGCTTGCTAATTAGGCAATAAAATTATCGCCGCTTTTCTGCCGAAAACGGCCTCAAAAGCGGCGATAATTCTATCGCCTCGCCTTGCTGATATGCCCCATAGTGCCAACATGGTTACCGATGTTAGGCAGTTCAGCTTTCTACTCTAAAGATGTCAAAAGTCCCTAACTGAAGCCTCCCATTTCAGCCTTCCCGGATACACGTCTTGAAGCATGTAGGGCTCACAGATTTCCTCACCATGGCAATCTTCCGTAGCATCAAGGGCGAGAAGGGGAGGGAGATCCTTTGTGCTCTTGACTGTTAAACTAAAGAACTCCTTTCCTATTGCTTTGCTCTCGGTCCCCTCTGAATCAATTTGTTGCAAACATCTGAAGACTTTCCACTTTGGTACTTTGGCCTCATGCTTCGAGATTCTGGAGGGTTTTGATCATTCTGGTACTCTGCCACTAGCGCTGGGTTGCTTCCTTGGAAGCAGTTGAGCACTATATAAATTGTATTGAATTGTATTTTATTGTATCAACAGCAGTCCCAAGTCCTCAAATCCAGATTCTATATTGGGTTTCATGGTTTAACCCAATACCCAAGATACATCTTTTCCACTGTAGTGTTCCCAGATTTCAGTCTTCAGTTGTGTAAGTGTAGTACAATGCCGTGGCCTATACAAAAGCCTACATCAACGTTACCACATCTAGGACATATATGTCCCTCTATTGGGTATATTTTGTGCAGACTCTGCAGCGTTAGGTATGCCCTATGCACGACCTTGTATTGAATCAATAAAAGTTTCACATTTCTGGGCACCTGCGCTGGATAATGTAACATATCTTACCTTTCCTTATCGGTAAGTGGAGAACCTAAGTACGCTTCCATCTCGACCTCTGCTGCAAAAGGGATGTCTTAGTTTGGGCAGTGATGGCATGGTATATCAATGTTATGGTCTTTTTACGCATTCCTTGTGTCAATTCCTCCAATGGCCAATGTTTAAATCAGGCTCCTCACAGCCACACCTCCATAACGTCCGAATCACCAATACTAGAGCAACATATCCCAAGAATTAGCCCCTCGGTTACCCCTCCAATCTCTGAAGATCTTCAAATGGTCTAAACTGTTGACTCTCACACAATGATCCCAGTGCGTCAAGAACTGCCTCCCGCCAACACAACACGGTCACGCTACCCGTTACCAGGCTAAGTTAGCTTACCGCCAAAGTGGAAGTGCCGGAGCATAGGTCAGCATTGTCTTGGTGCGACATTAACACAGCCTTCAGCAGTATCGTGCCATCAACAACAATCGTGAATGGAACATCATTAAACACCATCTGGACAGACCTACTTCCTTGCCAAACAAATAAACTGCCCCCCTCTTCTCTTTAGCCACACACCATCTCGATACCCATTGCAACTGTTAAGCCACATACTAATTTTAAAAGTTGGGAGCACAGAGGCCGCCCACATTAGTGGGCAATTGTATTTTGCAGAGGGCCACCTTAGGATGCCCGCCACCCCATATTAGTTCCTAGAGCAGCGAACTTATGATACATCACTATCATCTTAGAAAGGAAGTTTAGTTTCTATTTCAGAGAGGGATAGTCTGTTCCAGAACCGTATGTACTCTTTAATGCTAGTAAGCAACTTGCCCAGGTTACCTTCCTGTGTCCAAATCTTTGTAGAAAACCTAGATCCTGAGGTCCCTAAAGGTCCTAAAGGTCCTATTTGCCCTCAACAATTGGAGAAATGGGTGCAAATGACGCAATGCACTTTCCTGTAGAGGGAATAAGCACAATTTACTTGAGATGGGACAGTTGTCCAAACCTTTCAATTTGCCAATGTATTGGTGCAAGATCAGAGTGTGGGTTGTTCACATAGACTAGTATGTCATCAGCATACAGGGATATCAGACACTGCTCCCATAAATAGTCTCCAGTCCATTTAATCTTTACATTGAGTAGCCGCTATAGGTTCCATCGCCAGTGCAAATTACAGTGTTGTCAAAGGGCCCCGCTGCATTGTACCCCTCTAAACATCTCATCTGTCTCTATAACAAACAAATCCACAACACCATACGGTGCCCAAATTCAATGGCCTCTAACACCCAAAATAGATAATATCAGTCAAGAGTGTCAAAGGCCTTCTTTATATTTATGGAAGCCACTGACACTCAGGGGCTGTCTAACTGGTGGTTTAATACATGATACAGTATCCTAATGCTTGTCAAAGTGTTCGTCCCGGGAATGAATTCCAATTGGTCAGGATGCACCAAATACATTAAATAAAACCTTCTTCACTCGCCTGCCTAAAGCCTTGGCTAGAAACTTATAATCCAAGTTTAATATATACAACAGCCTGTAGAAGCCCATCTCAATGGAATCCCCCTATAACTTTGGCAACATGATTATCAGTGCTTCCTTGGTCTTGGTTCAAAGCGATTCCCTTGACTTAGCCCCCTTCTACATCTCTAACAGGGATGAAGCATGTATCATAAAATTGAGCTGACAGGCCCTCATGTCGCAGAGTGTTTCTTTTAGCTAGATGTTTAATAGCCAACTTTATCACATGAAGAGTTAGTGGGAAATCAATATCCTTCCTCTGTCCATCTATCAAGGGTCTCAATCCTGCTGCCACCAGATAATCAACTGTAACGTAAGAGTGACAGCCAGGAATCGCAGTATAAAAATTATTATAAAACTCCATGAAAGCTTCATTAATTGCCACCTGAGTATTAAGGGTGGGCGGAATTAGCGAAATTGACTTTCGCAAATTATCGCAAAATTGCGCAAAGTCTCCACGAGCATGCAAAACTTTCGCGAAGATGCGGAGATTGCTTTTCCCGCCCATTCGCGATGTGTTTTTTTGCGTGCTCCAGGAAAATATATCTCCAACTTGCCCATGCGGTCGCTAATGGGCACGGCCATCTTGCTCGCGATGCTTGTTTCCTGTTCGCGATCGCAATGACGTGTTCGCGATCGCAAACTCTTGCGGGATAGGCTATCAACAATCCAACATCTTGTGGCACGCGCGATTGGATATGAACACTTGTCGGCGAATGCAGGGACCCGGTAAGCTGCGACCGCGCGCACGAGAATGCATTTATAAAGCGCGAACAAGAAAAAACTTCAGTTTCGCGGCAGGTTGCGAAAGTTTTGACATTTTTGCGCTCTCCGCGGAACGCGAAAATGTCAAAATATCGCAAATTCCACGAGCGGAACAAAATTTACCGCCCAGGCCTACTGAGTATACAGAATGTCGCTTGTTTGCCCTTGGAAATCTGGAATAACCTTTGACCTGGTTTTATTTTTTTCTATCCATAACTAAAAGGTAAACCCTCCTTATCTCCTTCATTGTGTTTCTTGGCGAATGAACGCTTTATTACTATGCTTCCTCAATCTGGCCATCAGTTCATGATGGTCTGCGCTGGCCTTTACCCAATGAGACCGGCCCTCAGGGAATGCAACTACTTCTATCTCCAATTTCCTCAACCTCTTCTCCAAAGCAGATACTTGTTTTTCCAACAGCACTTAAATGACATACAACCTCCCGATACATGTACTCTTGATAAAGACCTTCACTGTTTTTCAACAGTGCAGGGATCATAAACTGACCCTCTGTTGGACTACAAGAGTTGACCAATAGCGTCTCCCAGGGCCGCCCAGTATGGTGCAGTGCCAGCAGTTAAAGTCTCCATGTTGGAATTCACCGTCTCAGAGGACCCCAACCTAGAACCAGCTCTTTTTTCAATAATATGTTCAGCATATAAACATGTACAAAAATATTATGCCATCAGTTACCTCTTGTACGAAAACAGATCACATTCATGTTATATTTTCAATGATGTCAATACAATCAGTGCAGCCTAATCATCACTCGACAGTATCCCCCTATTTTGCACCATACATTAGGCCATTCCATAATTAGTCAGGAAGAAAGCTGTAAGTGGGCCCCAAAAGTCTTTCATGGCACTGGCAAGTCCTCGACAAAAAGCTCCAATTTTTCTTTAAAATATATCAAACTGAGTAGCCATTGCTTGGGCTTAGATACAGATCTTTTCCCCTAGAGAATGGCCACCCTCTGTTTCACAAGCAGCAGTGCCACAGTCCCAAATTTCTGAGTCACTGGTTTTAGCCTTTTGACTAGGCCAAGTAATCACATCTGGGGGTGCAGTCCACTGATTCCGGTGCAGTGTTTGACAAGTCTTTCACCACCATTACCCAGTACTGCTGAACAGGGGTGCACTTTGGATGCTCCACAATGCGAGCAGTGTGCATGTTCTTGCAAACCATACCTAACCAGCCTAGTAGGAGTGTAATAATTTTGCTGTAAATGTTTTAAATAAATAATTCACAGGTTGCAATTTGGCGTGACCATCCCTGTTAATGTTCAATAGAAACCCCAATCCTCCAAAGTCAGTGGCGTGTCAATGGAGTTATTCCTTCTATATAATGCTGGGTTCTGGGCTAGAAGTTCATCCCCTTGGGCCACAGCATATGTGGTACTGTAAAATTTGGAACCACATTGGAGGCATGCCCCCACCATGCCGATTTTGGTATCAACAAACCGCAAATGACAAATGCGGTATGTACAAGTGTTTTCGTCATGTTTCACCGATAAATTCACCGTATATATGATGCTACATATTGAATCCTCGGGTTCCATATTAGAACAGTAGCCATTTTTGTGGTTGCCCTCACATAGGCTGTGTGCACAGCCCTGTCCGGCCGGTTCCTTTTACTGCGGCCAACTGGGATTAGCATCAGGGCCTGAGGCATCATAAATTCCTTCTTCCCACATGAACCCTGACTAATCTCTTTCACATCTGACTCTGTTTCCTACTTTATGGCTTGTTTTACGAGCAGGAGGTGCCCGTTTTATTGGGGTCTGCTGATATCTGATGAGGGTTCTGAGCCTTGCTGGGTTAAATGATTGAGGCCTGAACGAACTGAAATGTGGGATTGTCATCATGACTGCCTTTTCTTTGAAGCCAAAATATGTGAATGACCACTTGTAAAACAGGGGCGGTGTTGCCCAAAGCGTAATATTCTGTATAAAAGAGAAGACTGGCTTTTGTTCTGTAGACTGCCTCATTCAGTTGCTAAGGCTTCTGTGCGACGTAGTCTCACTCATTTGAGTTTAATAAAGATGTCTTTTCATATTTCAGCTTCTTTGCCAAGTTATTTGTTATATTACCATGTGATTATAAAATTTTGGAATGCCTCAGTTGGCGCCCAACAGAGTGGCTCATCAGCGAAGTGACTTTCTGTGGGAGTGATCTTGTCAGGAGACTGAAATCTACTGAGGAGGACAGAACAGGATTCTACCAAGAAGGTAATCTGTGCACAGGGATTCTGGAGATTCTTTGATCATGCAGCCCAGTATATTTCTGATCTTCCTGATTTTGATCCTACACATGATGTCACTCCTGCTTGAGAACCCTTTTGGCGTGAGTATTATAAAAGGCCGTTTGGTCATGTAGAACTTGACAGTTAGAATTTAGCTAACGTTTTGATTAGTAAAAATAAGAATTAAGTATAAGTGGGTCGCTCCCAGTCCTTTGGTTCTTCTGGTCTTTGATTTGGTTATCGCAATTACCAAAGCCGAGGGGTTGGTTTCTTGGTTTTTGATTTGGTCATTGCAATTACCATAGCCAAGGGTCTCGTATATTTGCGAGTGTATTGGTAGAGATAACCCCTTGAAGTTTGAAGCTAGATTAGTGAGCTATAAGATGCCTGATCTTAGCAAATTTGGAAATGTAGCTTTGGAACTTTGAGATTTGTGTTGGCCAACTTTTGGTTTGTATAGGTTTGGATATGCGAATTGCAATTTGTGTAGGCAGGTAATGAGGAGATATTTCTCCATTTGGTTTATTTGAACGGTGCACGTACGAAAAGTACCTTAAGCACCATTTTGATTATAATACTTGCGTTTTCCGCAGTATTTTTGGCATGCCTGTTTGTAAGCTCACATGAACAAAATGTGTTGTTTTTTGGAAGGTACCATAATGTGGGAAATATCTAAATAGGTTAGGTTTGAAAACATATTTCTTCCTTGGTGATTTTGTATCCCCAGGGAATTAAAATATGACATAATACAAAACAAGGATACTTTGTTCTGCGCAGTTTTATGAATGAAGATATGCAGAACGATTTTGTTTGGTGTTCTGCTAGGTAAAGCTAGTGAATTGAGCGCATTCACTACTTCTTGGACATACATCTGTCTGTTGGGCTGTTTATGCAGTCTTTTGGAACACTATTGAGAAGCGTTTCTTGTAAATATGACTTACAACTAGTATTTGCAAATGGTTTGGTTCAAGTACAGTCTGTGAGCTGTTCTTTATTTCTGTCCTGAGTATTGATTTGTAAGTCAAACGTGTGTTTAAATGTCTATGTGGTTTTCCCATTAGTGCAACTTCTGTAAGTAAATTGCGACGGCGCTATTTATGAAAAATGGCTAAAGAGCGCTGTATTGTCTGTTTGACCCCTTTCTGTTTATGTTCGAAATGAGCTCAATATGTGTTTGTGGGTCTTCTGATGTTTTCAGTCTGTTAAGCAAAATGTTGGTTAATTAATGTTAAGTAGAAACTTAGGAAAAATCCAGAAATGAACAATGTGATGTGCTAAAATAGCTATATTTTGCTCTTTAATTTATAGAATGAGCAGTTGTGCACATATACAAAACTGCCGTTAAATGCTTAAAGGATAAAATTAGAAACACATTCAATAGATATAAATAAGGCCCCAAAAACGAAATTATCTATTTTTGCAAAAGTAAATAAATTTACAGCATTTTCCTTAGATGCATTGTATTAGATGTTCACAGGCAGACTTTTCAGCTGCAGTATATTTGATAGGAATGTTCATTCAGCCAACACTTTCCCAGTTAAACACGGGTGGAATTTTGCATAACCGTCCTTTTAAATGAAAGTGGCGCAAAAATGTGACGCGTTTCAAGTTGGGCTTATGCGCTTAGGCTTATGAGTTAATGTGTTCAAAATGATAGGCAAGAGATGCAGCTTGCTTTTTATACATGGAATTATCACAAAAACGAATAATTGGGATTTTTTTTTTTTTAAGAAAATTATTAATCATGGAAAAATTATTTTTAAAAAATAAGTGCTTTTCAAAATCGTTTTTTGATATTTATAAAGCTTAATACTCATACTATGACCTCCTAGCATTAAAATTTGATTTAAGTTGTGTTGCATCACTAAAATGACAAGCATTCGCGTGTACAATTTTCCCTTGGCACAGGCGCAAACAAGCTCATTTTGATAAAGTATAAGTTATTATTTCCAATGCCTGACTCATGGGTTATGTAATAGACATTCTGGTAATGCATATTATGCAAGAAAATTGTAGGATACTCATTTTTTAATGCCTAAAATATCAAAGTCGAATTTGGGTAAAAGCACTGTTTAAACTGCATTTTCTTTCATTCAGAGTACTTTTTAAAGTGTCTCAGGCTTCAGTAAATGCATACATTTAGGTTTGATATATATTTACAGGTTGTGCCTTCTTATGATTCAATGAGTCAATGTGCCAGTACAAAGGCTTGTTTTAATATCAGGGTTGAAGGTTCTAACTTTAGCTGGGCCTACTGAGACGTTCATTCATTTGAGGTTGATGAAATGTGTACCATTGCATAGGATTGCAACAAACATTTATTCTAAAAAACGGATATATGTGTTATTAAGTTTTGTGAATTATTCACAGTAAATGTAGTTTAATAATCTGGGAATAGAGATAATTTTTTTTAGCGCCTAAAAAGGAGAAATTATTTTACAAAATAGAGTGAATTATTGCAAGTTAGGAGGAATTAGGAAGGCCTTCTGGCTTTGACAAATTCAGAGTGGCAGAAGCTGGGGGCTAGGAGAGCTGCAGAGGCTGGCTCGAGTCCCGCTGCTGAGATGCTATCTTTAGTTTTCCCGTAAACAATGGAGTAGGCTGTCACGTTGACATTTATGACCTTTTAAATTAGGGCCTTGTCTCTGTGAAATGCAGAATGACCTTACAGGCCTCTAAAAAGTGGGGTTTCTGGTTTCTCCACAAGAACATCAATGAAACTAAAGAACTTAATTCCAAAGGGAAAATATAGAAAAAGGGTTTCTTTGAAAGTCCCAACATCATGTTAAATGCTCTACAGAACTGATACATTTGTGTCTCCGCTCTAAAATAAATAAAAATAAAATAATGCCTGCTAGTTGCTTTTATTTAACAGAAAACGAAGTGTTGCATTAAGTCTTAGACAGAAAATAAGATGCAGCCCTTTTCTAAAATGTTGAAGGCTACATGCCTCAATGAGAGCGATTTTGCTAATTAAGGATTATTTTTCACAGTGGAAATTGTAGGCTCCAAATTAATATGGAGTGTCAGTGTAACGATTTTTTTTTCTTTTAGAAAGGTAAAACTTAAAGTGGATGGATATTGCAAGGACTGACAAGAGGGTAACAGTTAAGTAATGGCAATTTATTTTTGTGTATTTGGTCCTATCATGAATTGTTCTTGCTGGTCCTGTATGTTAGAAGAGAGACAGTAAAGTGATATTTGACAGCAGATTTCCATTGCCTGGTGATCTACTGTCAAAAGGAGGGTAAGGATTTTAAACCTGACAAATCATACAGGCCAAATATTGGGTTTTGGGCTGCAGTTTTACAGTGCATAAAGTACATGACATGGTGTTGTGTGTCACCGCTTATTCACATATGCTATTGTTTTGTCTATGCTTTTTGTGCTTGATATACAGCAAGTATATCTGACGGCTTGACATTTTGTGCGTTTTTATTTTTTATTTATGCATGTTTTCATTGTTTTTGTTGCTGCTTTTGATACTATTACAAGTTTACCTGTGTTGTGAGGGGATGGTCATGACGATGCCCATCGCTACGCAACAGTTGGTTAAACTTATTCTGGTTACTAAATTCCACAGATAATGATATTTCTTGCTGTGAACATGAGAGACAACACTTCACCAGTGCATGTCTATTTGGCTATAATGGCATTGAAGGAAAATAAAAAGAGATATACAGGATCAAAGTGTGTCACGTTACTGCCCCTTCCCTTAAAGGAACAGGCAGCCCCACATTTATGTATCCTTGATTGGACCTAAGGATGAAATTATAGATCTGTGACTCAAGGTGGCCTAATTTCTATATTACATTAGTTAATGATGTTTTGCATATGGCTTTTGTTCCTTAAAAGAGAAACCAGGTTTTCATTTTTCCCTGAATAAGGAACTGGAACATTACCTAGGGTTACCGTATATGGTGTAGTCGCCAGCGGTAGAGTTAAAATTTGTGTAACTTTGGCCTTTTGTGTATCACCCGTACTCTTGGTGTTGTGTCACATGCCTGACTATCACCCAAGTAACTTCTTGTTCTTCCTATAGATTTTTTTTTTCTCTTTTGTTGCTTCTCCCCTGACCGATGTCGCATCATGCTTAGTTATTGGAGATTTTAGTTGTGTCCTAGTTCCAATTCCCTTTTCCGTATTCCTTTCACCAGTCAGCCCATTTTTTATTGTAGGTGTATTGTTCAGGTACACACTCCCAGACTGCAGTGATGTACCAGGGACCCCCATGTTATGTATAATTCGCTTTTGTATGACCAGACTGGTTTTCAAGAATTTTTCTTAGGCCTGCTTCAATGTTTTTCAGCCTGACCGTCAGGGTAGCGATAGACTAGTTAACTGACTCAATATTATAGTAAGACAAGTTTTCCATCACAATAGGAGATAACTTACGTTTACTTTTTGAACATGGCAAATTTTCAATGTCTATTTTTAATGTGGTTTTTAAACTTTTTTGTTCCTGCTGCTTCAATTTTTGGGGGGACCAGATGTGTTCTGATCATGCAAATACAAGGCCTCTCTAGTTCTTGTCTTTTGTTCCCACATTTGATCATTAGCCTGTGTATTGCATAGTGCGCCTGATACACAGTCTTTAAGGGGGGTTTCTACATGTCCATGATAATCTGTCCTAGAATTAAACCAGATTAATGTGACTAGATCAGGGACTAATCAAAGCACGGCGCCCAGTGGGGACATTAGTTCTGTTAGCTCCCCTAGCCATGGCCCTCCCTTACATTTAGACCTCTCCCGTTCTCCTCTGAAGGTCATTCAAACAGCGTCCTCTGAGCCGACCCTTATTCCAGATTCTGCTCCCGTCATTGTTGTCCCATCTGAGGCTTTTAATATTGTTGGGCCTAAAGTTGTCTCTAGTAAAAGGAAAAGAGCGGGTAGTGGCCACAAGGGGGATCGCCAAAAAGCACCTAAGAAATACAAATCCAAGCCATGTAATAATACTAACAACAAACCAGGTCGCACGGTATTATCGACTCCCCGCTATCAGAGAATACATTCATCCACTGTGCATTCTTCTAATCTGACCCCCCCAATCAATACTTGTAGAGCAGTCACCTCTTAACTCAGGTTCTCAAGGCCTTGAGTCTCAACCGTCTCTTGTAGACCAAATTGAACTCCTCATTAAATCTCTTACACTTCCCTTGATTGAAAGGGTGAAGACTTTGTCTGAGAGGCTTGAGAGATTTGAACAGGCCGCTTTAGACAATTTCTTTTCTCTCAAATCATTAATTAAGCTGCATTCGAAGATTGGCCAGGACAATTCTGTCATTGTAGATTCCATTTCTAATATCCCAAGCGAGCCTTCCTCCCAATCCAATTTGCCAAATTCGAATACCATTTTAAGCACAAGGCCCAAGAATGGAGCACTCACATCACGTCATAAATCTGCAATACCTTTATGTACCCGGAATAGTAAACCCACGAATAATGAAACATTAGCCTCTGGCCCATACACTTGCCATGACAACATGGAAGTGTTGGCTCACGAGGCAGAATCTACCAAGAATCAATCCAAACCATCTGGTGTGAGTTCTGCTCCCGATCACTTGGATGATAACTCTGATCACACTCAGCAACCCTTACCTCACATTAATTTACAGCCGGAGTGTTTACCTTACGTGGCTGTCCTAGTAGGAGTTCCTCGGCTTAAAGCTGGTAAATCTGAATCCTTTACCGAGCTAAAAAATAAAACAACCCATTGGCTGAACAAAAACAGGCCGCTTGCTAGGCACCTGGATGGCCACGTCCTCCATGTCAGGAGGGTTTCCTGGGTGGGCAACAGACGTAAGAACATCCCTGGGGATTGTATTCTTGTAAATTTCAGGGATCCTCGGGTTTCAAGGCTAATTTGCAATCAACACTTGGGTCCTGCTACGAATGGTATTGAATGTTTTGATCTAAGCCAATTTTATTCAGATTTCTCATATTCCAACTATTCACAGTCTTTTTTCCATGTAGCTTACAATGGGCTTCAAAGGGGGGTTCAGCCTATCAGTGACAACGATTTTGCCACTTTTCCCCTTATTATGCATCGAGAACCACACTTCCAGCACTTCCCTTATTGACATGATAATTTTGTTGTGGCTGATTCCTGTATTCCTGCTGGTGATGTTTACAGTGAAGTAGTAGAGGCTTCTTTTGAACCGCATGGGGATTTTCTATCTATCACTCCCCCACCTTACTCTCAACATCAGAGTCCACAGTCTGCTTCATACTCCCAGCACAAAAATTATCTACCATCGGTCCCCATGCCTAATCTATCCCAGGGTATTCCTAATCCCGCCACTTCTTCTACCACCTGTGATCCATCTACGGACATCCCTCCTTTAATGATCCTAAATTGTAATGTTGCTGGCATTGCCAGCAAACTAGATCTTCCAACTTGGAACTCTTTGATAGAACCTTATTGTATTTGTATCTTTCAGGAGACCTGGAGTACAGCACCCCATCATATGGTTGGCTATACTACTTTTTTTGAGCCGGCCATTCTATCCTCGTCTGGGAGAGGTCGCCCTTCTGGCGGTCTCCTCATTTGGGTTAGCATTTCTCTTGGGTGCACTGTCAGTCAGGTTTGTCATATCTCTCCTGATATTCTAAGGATCACTATCAAGGGAGCCCAGGGAAGAAAGTCTCTTGACCTACTTAACGTTTATGCTAGAGGCCTAAGCGGGGGAGCCTTGTCACCTACCCTTATATCTCTTGAACGGGAATTGCGTAAGTGCCATCACGCATCTCAAGTTTTGGTAGCAGGAGACTTTAATTGCTCCTTTGAGCCCCTTTCATCTTTAGATCTTCCCGATCTATTAGAGGATGACGCTAAAAGAGGCATTCCCTCACTATCATTGCCTCCTATTAAGAGATGGTCAAAGTCAGTTATATTTATGAACACCATGACCTTAGAGTTTGGCCTAAGGGCGGCTAACGGCAGAACTCTTTCAGATCTCCAAGGCGCTCATACCTATAATAGGATGGATCATACCTCAAGGATAGATTATATTCTCCTAGACCTTAAATTATGGTCATATGTGCTGGACATGGAAGTAATTCCTACTGCTGATAGCGACCATAATCAGCTATCTTTAAGTCTCCAACCGTTTTGGGAGGGAATAACTGGATATATGATCCCGTCAGTTGGTACTTTAATGTCAACCCTTGAGGTACGTCCCTCAAATTGTGAGAGACGCCTTAAATGGCGCAAAGTGATGCTTGATGAGAAGAAAGTTCAGTCGATTGGAACTATATTGCGTATAGCACAAGCTGAGCTAGCCATGTCTATTACCCATGAGACTGCTTACGATATGGTTTCAACCTTCTTCCAAGGCATCATTAAAGATCTGGGGACTTTATTTCTAGTAAGTGGTAAAGGAGGGACTTTGAGGGGGGGGGGGGGCAAGCAAAATTTTATGGGAGGTTGGTATACACAAAATTGTAGACGGATGAAATCCGCCCTAATTAGGGCCCTCAAAAGTAGAGTTACGTCTGAGATCCAGTTGGCTAGGAGAGAATATAGGACCTGTGTGTTAGATGCTAAAAAGGCCTGGGAAGAACTATATTGGCAGGCATTAAGGGAGGCCTCCCTCAAGCGGGATTCTGGCCACTTCTGGAGTACAATTAGGTCCAAGAACAGACCTGACCAAGATCTTATGACCTGTAACATTCCTAGTGCGGTTTGGTTTGACCACTTTTCCAAGCTTTATTCTCTTCGACCTGAGAGCGAGGGGGAGCTTCCCCGCACGGAGGTCTTCCCGCTCCTGGGTTTATCGAATACTAATTTTTTCAATGAAGGGGAAGTGGTCAATGCCATTAAGTCCATTGTCCCCCAGAAGGCAGCCGGTCCCAACGGTATTCCTGGGGATGTCCTTAGACTAGATCCAGTCAGATGGGGGAAGCTTCTCTCAACTTTAATTAATGCCATTGTCAATGGCGCTCCGGTCCCCGAATCTTGGAAGGGGGATGAGGTAGTCCCGATTTTTAAAAAGGGTGGTAGGGATGATCCTGCCAACTACCGCCCTATCAGCCTGATTGATTCAACCCAGAAGGTTATTGGGAAGGTGATCCTGGAGAGGATGTTGTCTTGGGTAAATGATAACAATATCCTCTCAGACTACCAGGCGGGCTTCAGAATCGGGACAGGCACTATAGAGCAAGTTTTCAGACTGCTCCTTATCTACTGGAAGGTTGTTCTTATTGGAAAAGGTAGTCTCTATCTTGCCTTTATAGATCTCAAAACAGCCTTTGATCTAGTTCCCCGCTCTACTTTGTGGAATGTTCTTGCCAGTATGAAGATTCCATCTTATTTACTGGCACTCCTAATAAAACTACACGAGGGCAACTTCGCACAGGTGCGTTGGGGCTCTCAGGGCCAAAAAACTGAGAGAATCCCAGTGAACAGGGGTGTTCGTCAGGGATGTGTTCTTGCCCTTACTCTTTTTTCACTTTATGTGAATGGTGTAGTGGAGCATTTGTTGCAAGTCCCTTCGGACGCACCATCCCTGGCGGGCGAACGTATTCCAACCCTCCTGTTCGCTGACGATACTCTGTTACAGTCTAAAACACCTATGGGTCTCCAAACTCTACTTGATAGTTTTCAAGTTTTCTGTAACAACAGAAGGCTCATAATAAACTCTACTAAAACTAAATACCTAATCTTGAATCCTCCTAAAAAGTTAGGTCGGCCCCCTGTCCTGAATACAGTTAATCTCGACAGGGTAAAGGAATTTGATTACTTGGGCATTCGCATTTCAGACTCGATGCACTGGTCAACCCATATACAAAAGATGCTTTTAAATCATAAGCGGGTTACTGGTGCCCTCCTTAGAGAGCATCGTACTTCCTCGTCCAGGCCAATAGCACCCGCCCTCGAGATATACAAAGCAAGAGGTGTAAGTTCAGCACTTTATGGTGCTGAATTATGGGGCCTAAACAACATCGACGAGCTTGCCAAATCCGACTCCAGTTTCTATAAGGAACTGATGGCAGTACCCCAGAGCAAACCTGTGGTACCTCTGTTACTGGACCTAGGGTGCCAACCACTGAAAGATATGGCAAGAGTTCGCCCCCTTCTCTTATGGGCCCGACTCTGGCGTACCCTGGAGTTAGCGAAGTACGCTGAGGGATTGTCAAAAAATACTCTCTATGCCCTGTTGGCATAAAATTAAATGGTTAAAGGATGTCCAGACCCTGTTGTATGACCTCGGCCTAAAAGAAGCTTGGGTGAATAGAACTTCACCCCCGAAAAGTGAACTAAAGAAAATATATTGGAGTTGGGTCGCTGCGAAGAGGAATTCTAGTTCTCATGGTGCAAGATGCACCATTGAGTTTTTAAGGCTTAAGGATGAAGTGCGTTATGAGCCTTATCTTGACACTATCCAAAACCCTTTCGACCGAGCACTTTATTTTAAATTTAGGATTGGTACACTCCCAGTGCGAGAATTAATCGCACGCTGGAAACCTCCACTCCAAACATCACCACTTTGCCCCTTCTGCGAGACCAGGGTTGAATCAATTGCTCATGTTCTATTTGCATGTCCCGAGTATAAAATCCCAAGGACATATTGGCTCAAACCTTTGTGCAGAGATCTTGGGACAAGAGACTATACCTTAGCTTTGCGTATCTTTAAATCTGATACCAGAACCTTGTATGTCTGTGCACTATCTAAGTTTCCAAGGAGGGCTTGGCTCTTAAGATCCAAAGCCCTCACAGTTCAAATATAATGCAGATTTTCCCCTTTGATATACTGATCCTTTGTCATCTTCTCTTAAAAAAATTGTCCTATTTATTATGTCTAAATGTATTTCTTTTTGTTTTCTTTTTAACTTCTATCTGCTTAGGAACATTGGTGATGTTATCATTTTATGTTTACATTTTTTGATTTTATGACTGTTCGTATTATTATAATTGTATGTGCTTTTAAGATATTTTTATATCGAAATAAAGCTTATTTCATTCATTCATTCGATAATCTGTACCGTGTGACTTCTCTATTTGAGATGTTCTAGATAAGGAATTTAGGAACACCTAGATGTAATCATTGAGAAAAAAAAAATGTGTTTGCCCCAATAGACAATGCCACCATATGTGAAGACATCCATTTAGATAGAATTCTCGTGTAGTTATCTACCCTTAGATGATGGAGGCTCTCACACGGAAACCCAATTGAAAAGGTTAGAGACACTGTTTTGCCTACTGCCTTTATATTTGTATTGCTTTTTGAGAATGACAGTGTATTCTAGACCAAAATTGTCCCATGGCGTGTGGCCACTCCTTTGAAAGACCGCAGGCCACCTGTTTGCAGTCCCCTTGTTATACATGAACTGTTTAAAGCATCGCACTTGCTTCATCAGAAGGCGTTCAACATCAGAAAAGAAGGAGGAGCTGGTTTTGCCACAGAACCAGAATTCCAGTGCAAAAGAGCGCCTGTCATGTGCTGGTAACCTCTGACAGTGTGCAGTCCCTTGAGCCCCTTGGCCTGAGTTTTTGGCCACACACCCCCCTCTTTTTCCTTTGCTCCAATGGAAGTGCAGTGCACCGGCGGATCCAAGATTGACAAAAGACACTACATTCTGGTGCCCATGAAAGGGCAGCCTGAGCGTCCTCTGACACCGAATGATGAGTGTTGGATCCTGAGAAGATGATCTGTGCCCATGACCAATGAAGAGCATATTATTTGTAGTGTCTGCCGCAGAGGAGAGACACTGGTGCACTGCCTTGAGACATTGAGACTTTCGAGTGAGCTGTGGGTGTTTGCCAGGAGGGCACTCCAACTAAGCAGTACTTTTCTCATGAAAGGCTTGAATGAAGAGGCCCATGCGAAAGAAAACAACAAAAGAAGATTTGATGGACAATAGAAGCCTGCCAGAGAGGCTTTTTGAACGGACTCTGGGCATAGTTGGTTTCACAAGAGGTTTCCGTGTGATTGTATAGACTAGGTGTTAGGAGACTGATTGTTTTGCTGGCATTGTTTTAAAGTACTATTCTGTTAGTAAAAGCAGAATAAAGTCCATTTTCACCTCAGAGCATTGATGAGGGTCACCACTGATTCACCTGAACATACAAAAATTACTGAAATGCATAGGAGCCCTAAAAATGTTACTAGATAATTTTAGGATTTGCTTTTTGCTTAGGGTTGTGAAAAATTATTATTTCATTTGTAATAGTGGTTACTACTTTCTCCCGTTGTTTATATGTTCTTAATAACGTGTTTTCTAGTGTCTTTTTAAACATGACATTGTCGTTTATGGGTGGGATTGTTTTTCTCTACTCAATTGACTTCTGCACCCGCTTCCCAACCTATGTCTTTTCCTACTACTGCTTCTTTGTACTCTTTTCACCCTTTTCCTGAACATGGGCAGGTTAAAAGATCAGAATTCGTAAGCAATTCTTTTGTACAGCTTCTGCATCAACACTAGTTAGTAGTGAACATCACTAATTATTGGGTGTGTGATCTTACGCCACCTACTACAGATAGAGGTATTCCTCATTTTGTCCTGCAATATGCGGCCTTTGTGCTACTACATGTGTAAGGAGACGTGTCCCGAGAGAGTTGCTAAGTAATAGGATGATGCTACAGCAACATCTTCATGACTTTATGAATATAGACCTGGACTCAGATTAGTATGAGTATAGTTATTGCCTATGTAAGGGCAAAAGGAGGGTCTGTGGTACTGTAAAATTTGGAACCACATTGGAGGCATGCCCCCACCATGCCGATTTTGGTATCAACAAACCGCAAATGACAAATGCGGTATGTACAAGTGTTTTCGTCATGCTTCACCGATAAATTCACCGTATATATGATGCTACATATTGAACCCTCGGGTTCCATATTAGAACAGTAGCCATTTTTGTGGTTGCCCTCACATAGGCTGTGTGCTAAGGCCATGCCTAGGCCTAAAGGACACGTACACCTTCTGTGACTTCTCTGTGACCTGTGCAAACTGACTCCACTGCCCGAGGTCAGCCCTGTCCGGCCGGTTCCTTTTACTGCGGCCAACTGGGATTAGCATCAGGGCCCGAGGCATCATAAATTCCTTCTTCCCACACGAACCCTGACTAATCTCTTTCACACCTGACTCTGTTTCCTACTTTATGGCTTGTTTTATGAGCAGGAGGTGCCCGTTTTATTGGGGTCTGCTGATATCTGATGAGGGTTCTGAGCCTTGCTGAGTTAAATGATTGAGGGCTGAACAAACTGAAATGTGGTATTGTCATCATGACTCTGCCTTTTCTTTGAAGCCAAAATATGTGAATGACCACTTGTAAAACAGGGGCGGTGTTGCCCAAAGCGTAATATTCTGTATAAAAGAGAAGACTGGTTTTTGTTCTGTAGACTGCCTCATTCAGTTGCTAAGGCTTCTGTGCGACGTAGTCTCACTCATTTGAGTTTAATAAAGATGTCTTTTCATATTTCAGCTTCTTTGCCAAGTTCTTTGTTATATTACCATGTGATTATAACATTTTGGAATACCTCACATATAATCACATAACTAAGTTCCTGCACGTAGGGTAAGTAAGCAGAGTTTGGAGTGCTCCAAGTGGGGGTGGTTCTATTGGGAACGAGGGATATAGATCCCTCATGGCAGCCCTGAGACAGTAGTATGTGAATGTCAATAGTGGTGTCTGGCATTACATTTATGATAGGTCAGCTAAATTAAGAAATTGCCCTTCCGGGTGTACATCCCCCATCATGCCTAACCCCTCATTATTGAACAGAGCAAGCAAGCCAGTCTCATGGGTGATCGACAAAGGCTAAGTGAAGTTTCAAGGGGAGCGCAGGGGCATAAAGACGACGTTTGTTGAATCACACTCAAAGCATCCCCCAGCCTGTTGTAGTGTAGTGAATGGTAATAATTTCTGTTCTAGTCACATCTGTAATTTTGTCTGGCAGTATAGCATTGAGTAGATTGGGGTGCATGTCTTCAGCCTGAACTACCAAGTCTGGTGTTCCAAATCCCCCTTGTGCATAAGGGAGTGTCATTATATCCAGGCTGATCCTAGACTGCTTACCTGCCCATGCCAGTGTTATCATGTGCGAGCGAATGGTTTGGAAGATGTGTTGCGGCAGCACTGTGGCGATGTAAATAAAACATCAACATATGGTAGGGACATCTGGGGGCTTGATCATTTTCATAATTGCCACCTTGTCTTCGAGCAACAATGGCAATCTGGACCATCGGGACAGCTGGTCTTCCAGTTTTAACACTGCTCTTCCATAATTTTCATGAACCACCAGGTCTGGGTCTCGATGGATCCAGATTCCCAAATATTGACAGAATCTCTGCTCAATTCTAGTGGATATTCCAGTGAATGAGGATGCATCATCGGAGTCAGGGGAAGCACAACCAATTTTTACCAGTTTATACCAAGGCCAAAGTGCAATTTGAATCATGTATTCCCAGAGGATCAGTGCTAGATGTATGTGAGGTTGTGAACGTAGAGTACCATATCGTCTGCAAAGAGGGAAATAATCTATTGACTGCTGCCGGAAACGCAACTCTGATTCGGCATGCCACTGACAGAGCACACATAACAGGGTTTCAAGTTTGAGGGCAAAAATAATTGGACATAGGGTGCAGCTCTGTTCTGTACCTCATATAGGTAATATCCCTGATGTGCATCCATTAATACACACTCTGGTCACTGGATCAGTATATAACAGCTAAACCCACCTCAAGGAAGCATTGGGCATTCCCATGCAATGCAAGATTATGAGCATATCTCCATTCAATGGAAACAAGGGCTTTAACAGTGTCTAACAGTACCGCCGGTGGCACTATATTGAGGTCAAACTGATGTATCAGTTCGAATAGTGTACGCAATTGTGTGTAGTGGATCTGTTTGGTACTAATCCCATTTGGTCCAGTAGGACCAGGTTCGTCACCAGCAGTTGGAGGCTAGTAGCTAGTATTTTTAACAGTATTTTGGCATTGGTATTCATTAATAAAAATGGGCGGTATGATTCGCAGTACTCAGGTTGCTTGTCAGACTTGAGTAACATGATAATTAGGGATTTGCGTAGAAATGGGGTAAGCAGCTGTTTAGTGTATGCCTTAGCATACATTGCATGGAGATATATTTCTAAAAGTTCCACAAATGCTTTCTAAAATTTACCCATGAGCCCATCCTGGCCCGATGCCTTGTTTTTGGGAAGTGCACTTATAGCCTCCTTCACCTCCTCCTCTGTGCTGTCCTGCACCAGATATTCCCGCTGTCCCATGGACCACCATGCCAAGGACCCATCATCCAGGTATTCAGCAATTTCTATTTCTGAGGCCAAGCCACAGATGGCATAGAGGCGGCTCTAAAAGTCTGAGAAAGCAGACGGAAGTGCCACTGTACCATTGCTGTCCTATCCCTTGGGGTCAGTGATCCTAACAATGTGGCTATGTGCCCAGGTGGACTTCAGTCTATGTGCCAGGCTGTGGCCAGTGTGACCTCCGTCCCCATAAGTCCACATCACATGCCGTCGAGAGAGGTAGCACAGTTCTCACTTAGCCATATTATTGTAGTTTGTAATTTGTTTTCTAATGATAGCAAGCATATTAGAGCTGGGTGTATTGTCATAATTGCAATACAGTACAATACATAGCATGTTCTCTATCTTGTTCAATTGGGTGCAAATGTCCCTCAGGACACCAGTCAGTGTGCCTATATAGACCCTTCTGATTGTGATTTCAAATGCTTCCACAAGCATATCTGCACCCTCCACAGAACCCATGTTTTTGTAAAAATACTCCACCATGGCTGTTCTCAGGCCCTCCGGGTACACCTGGTCTAGTAACACAGTAGCATTAAATTTCCATGTAAATAGTGTAGGAATGCCGTGGGAATCGACATTTCTAAATTGACTGCACTGTGATCTGATAGTGTTCTGGTGAGATGTATCTCTACAGCCCAGGTACTCACCTTGTGGGTCAACAGCTAGTAGTCTAGATGGGACCCCAAGCTGTGCATCTACGAGGCAAAGGTGCCCTCCTGCCCATCAGGGTTTCACAGCCTCCATAGGTCCACTATGCCATACTCCTCTGTGTTGCTGAGCAGGAGCTCGGCACAGCGCCTACCATGCCACTCCATCGGCTCCGATTGGTCCTGTAGCAGATGAAGATAAGCGTTAAGGTCCCCACCCCACAGGACAGCAGGTGGTTGGAGGGTGTGCAATTTATTCCAAAGTTGGGTATACAATTCAGAGTCATCAAAATTAGGCCCGTAAGTGTTCACCAGGATCCCAAAGTGACACATAGATTGCCCTGCTTATCTCCCTTGATTGCATGTCAAGATGTGAGTTACAGTGAAGGGTACCCATTTTGTAATTAATATCAGCAATTCTCTATAGATGAGGGGAGATGAACCGACGCCTAGTGTGCACCTATCGCACCCTCTGTGTACTGTGTTAAGTGTGTCTCTTTAAGTAGGGCAATTTGTATGTATTGTCTGTCTAAGAAGGCAAGTACCTGGTGTATTTTATGAGGGTTGTTAAGCACACATACATTCCATGTCAAAAGGTATATATATCCTGTTGGTTGAGCACAGTAGCATAGAGTGAATACATAATGATCTGTAAAATCTGGTAAGTGACATGAGGCAGTGTGTGTAGCAATAGTTAATGATAGTACATCTTGCGCAATAACAACAAAAGACATTGACCCATTCACACCTCCCACTTCAGCATCCCAATCATGCCAAAGACCTCCCAATACCCTAGAATTAAAAAACACATAACTGTATACAAAAACAAGAAACAATCACCAGACACTGCTGGCGTAGCGTAGTGAAAATTCATAGGGAGGTGGCCAAAGTCCCAGTAACCCTCCTGTAAATTTGTGAAAAAAGGTGTATTCATTTCTTTCTGCTCACAATGCAGGGCATATGGGTATTCAATAGTATATTTGAGGGGCTCTATAACACATATTTACATAGGACATGTCTGCCTGTGCAACTCGAATGATAGAGCAGGACTAAGAATATTTGACTACCTATAAGAGAAGCTACCTGCTTTTTAAGCTACCATCTTCAGATGCATGACATATGTGAGAATACATGTGCAAGTATATATATACCTCAGTCACAAGAGCACGCAGACCTTTAAACTTGACAACTTGCACTTCCCATTTGAATATAGAAACAGGCGAGAAAAGTACAGAAAGGAGCAAGAGAATTGCAGAAAAAAACAAGAGATGTGCAGAAAGAGTAAGAAATGTGTAGAAAGAGGCAAGAGAAGTGCAGAAAGAGGCAATAGAGGAGCAAAGAGAGGCAAGAGAGGAGCAGAACGAGGTAAGTGAGGTGCCAAAAGAGGCAAGAGGGGTGCAGAAAGAGGCAAGGGACGTGTAGAAAGAAGGAACAGAAGTGCAGAAAGAGGGAAGAGAGGTGCAGAAAGAGGCAAAAGGGGTGCAGAAAGAAGCGAAAGGTGCTAACAGAAACAAAAGAAGTGCAGAAAGAAGCAACAGAGGTACACAAAGAGGCAAGAGAGGTGCAGAAAAAAGCAAGAGAAGTGCATAAGGAAGCAACAGAGATGCAGAAAGGGGGAAGTGGGTTGGAGAAAGAGGGAAGAGAAAGAAACAAAGAAACAAGAGAGGTGCAGAAAGAAACAAAAGAAATGCAGAAAGAAGCAACAAAGGTGCAGAAAGAGACAAGAGAACTGCATAAAGAGGCACGAGAGTTGCAGAAACAGGCAAGAGAGGTGCAGAAAAAGGGAACAGGGGTGCAGAAAGAGGGGAAAAGGGTGCAATAGAGGCAAGAGGAATGCAGAAAGAAGCAACAGAGGTGCAGAAAGAAGCAAAAGAAGTGCAGAGCGAAGCAACTGAGTTGCAGAAAGAGACAAGAGGGGTGCAGAAAGAGGCAAGAGACATTTAGAAAGAAGGAACAGAAGTGCAGAAAGAGGCAAGAGGGGTGCAGAAAGATGAAAATGGGTGCAGAAAGAAGCAAAAGGTGCTAACAGAAACAAAAGAAGTGCAGAAAGAAGCAACAGAGGTACACAAAGAGGCAAGAGGAATGCAGAAATGGGGAAGAGGGGTGCAGAAAGAGGCAAGAGAGGTGCAGAAAGAAGCAAGAGAAGTGCATTGGGAAGCAACAGAGATGCAGAAAGGGGGAAGTGGGATGGAGAAAGAGGGAAGAGGGATACACAAAGAAACAAAGAAACAAGAGAGGTGCAGAAAGAAACAAAAGAAATTCAGAATGAAGCAACAAAGGTGCAGAAAGAGGCAATGGGGGTGCAGAAAGAGGGAAGAGGGGTGTGAAAGAGGCACAAGGGGTGCAGAAAGACGCAAAAGGGTGCAGAATAAAGCAAGAGAGGAGCAGAAAGAAACAAAAGAAGTCCAGAAAGAAGAAACAGAGGTGCAGATAGAGGCAAGAGGAGTGCAGAAAGAGGGAGGAGGGGTGTAGAAAGAGGCACAAGGGTTGCAGAAAGAAGGGACAGAGGTGCAGAAAGAGGCAAGAGAAGTGCAGAAAGAAGTAACAGAGATGCATAAAGGGGTAACAGGGGTGGAGAAAGTGGCAAGAGGAGTGCAGAAAGAAACAAAAGAACACCAGAAAGAAGTAAGAGAGGTGCAGAAAGAAGCAAGAGTATTGCAGAAAGAAGCAACAAAAGTACAGAAAGAGGCAAGAGGAGTGCAAAAAGAGGGAAGACGGGTGCAGAAAGAGGCACAGGCGGTGCAGAAAGAAGCAAGAGATGTGCAAAAAGAAACAAAAGAAGTGCAGAAAGAAAGAACAGGGGTGCAGAAAGAGGCAAGAGGAACGCATAAAGAGGCAAAAGGGGTGCACAAAGAAGTGACAGGTGCAGAAAGAAACAAAAGAAGTGCAGAAAGAAGGAAAAGAGATGCATGAAGAGCCAAGAGCGGTGCAGAAAGAAACAAATGAAGTGCGGTTTGGTTCCCCTTCTCTTAATATTTTTGGGGCCCTGGGGACCCCATCCCCCGGGTCTGGCCAGCCTTTCCTTCTTTGTTGTTTATTTTGGCCCCCGCACATTATCACTAAAAGCCCCAGGAAGATGGTGGTCCCCGGGGCAGCATGGGGGGGCAGGAGCCCCCCATGCATAATTGACACACGCCCAGGGAGGCAGCGGTCCCTGAGGCTGCAGGGGGCTGCATGCCCCTCACATACCTAAAGAAAGCCCCAGGGAGGGGGTGCTCCCCAGGGCTGTTGGGGGCCGCCTGCCCCCTGCACATTCATAACAAAGCCCCAGGGAGGTGGTGGTCCCCGGGGCTGGTGGGACCCCTGCTGGCCTTCGCATATCAATAATAAATTGCCCCCTGGATCTGGCCCACCCAGGGGCTTAAGGAAAATACTCAGCATGAATTTGGCAAAAAAAATGTTTAAATGCTTTTTTTAGCCCTGAGGGTCCCTGTGGGACCCCCTGAGCAGGCCTAGGGGGTCAAGGTGTTTCTACCCTGCCCCCTTTTTCTTGTGACTCGGTTTCACTGAGTCACAAGATGGCTGCCAACACTTTCTGGTTATGAGTGTTGACAGTCAATAAAAATGAAGCTCGTGCTCGGGAGGGTCCGCAAACCCTCCTCGGCCACCAGATATTGATATCTTAATTTTTAGAATATCTCAGAAACTACTGAATGGATTCACACCATTTAAAAAATGGCCGCTTTCTGACCCAAGAGCTACCTGTTTGCCAAATTTGGTGTAATTTCGTTCTGCAGTTCAGGCTGTAGCTGCATTTAAAGTTCCTATGGAAATTAACAGGGAGGAAACACCTTTTGGGACCCCCTTTTTTTCTCGGTCCCCGCTCAATAAATCACCCAGAAACTTTCAAGACAGGAGCTGACCTGAATGAACCATTACTTTTTAAAGTTTCGCGAACATTCGTCAAACGGCGCAAAAGATATTGGCAAAAGAAAAAAACGATTTATTAATAGAAACGAGGTCCTAACTATAACTACCTACTGGCGACCGCCAGTAGGTAACATATATATTCACTAAAAAAAACAAAGGTTACAGAGACGTTATAGTTAGGCTCAGGTTTAACCCCTTCAGTGCCCATGACGAGATAGTCTCGTCATGAAGCGCGGTTGCGCTGTGCCCATGACGAGACTATCTCGTCATGAACCCCGCCCGCTAATGAAACGCCCGGCACAGGGCGTGGAAAGGGCGGGGCACAGAAGGGGTTAAAAAAAACAGAGAAATTCAGCAGTTATAGTTAGCTGAGCTAACTATAACTCGCACCCCCACAATGCACGGCTTATTGACCCCCATGGCTTGGAGGTCAGGGTATAGCTACCCTCCCTGCCCCCTTTTATTTATTTTCACTTTTCTCTTTTGGGACTCAGTGAAGCTGAGTCCCAAGATGGCTGCCAACACTTCCTGGTTGAGGTGTTGGCAGCCAATCAGATCTGTCCATTTCCCTGCACTAGCTTATCTTTCTTCGCGAAGGCTTCGCGACCAGAGATATCACTTTGAATTTCAACTTACATTTCTTGAAAACTACCAAATGGATTTGCACCAAATAGAAAAAAACACAATCTGCGTAACAACATCTAGCTTTCTGCCAAATTTGGTGTAATTCCGTCCAGAGGCTGTAAGTTTGACAGCACTGTCCCATGGTAATTAACATTACACATGCACCCTATTTTGTGCCCCTACTTTGCAGTCCCCACTGCACTGATCACCTCCATGACACATAGAACCTACTTTGGACATTTTTTTTTTAAATGTCATGAAGATTGGTCAAATGATTCCAAAGTTATAGGCAAGTCAAAGAATGCTTTCCCTATGGACTAACTTTAACTTTCTACGGATGACTGCCATTGGGTCATATACTTCCCATTTTCTGCCCTCCTCAAACAGGGAGCGAGCTGTATCTTTGCCATCTTTTTTTCCTTTAGAAAAAGACTACACCACATAATCTAGGCAGCAAAATATGTCTTACAAAATTGCTAGCCAATCATTTTTAGGTCTCACTGAGTCAGTGCGTGTGTGCTGCTCGGAGAGACTTTAGTAGGTGAGTTTTCAAAGTGCTGCTGTCTGGCGACAAGCTTGCGTTCACACGAGCATGCACGCGCGAACCGCCAGCCTTCAGCAGCACTATGAAAACTCACCTAAAGCTGCTCCTCTCTCCCATTCATCTCTTTCCTCCACCCCCTCTCAATTCAATATAATATGACCATTTCCCACGCTCCCTCCTCCTTTCTCGTTCAGCTCTGCCCCTCGCACCTTCCCCTCCCCCGTCCATCAATCCTTGCCGCCTTCGCCCTCCTACCCATTCTCCCTCATCAGTCTCCCCATCTCTCATCGCTTTCATTCCCGAAGATCACACATTCTCCATGTCAAGTGTGAGGGCTGGCTGGGTAGTAAAATACAGAAATAATCAGAGTTCATGTGTGGTACCCGGTGCCACTGCACCATTGCTAGATACGCCCCTGTGTATCTTTCTCCCTAGCACTCGGCCTCTCGTCTCTAAGTCCCCTTCCTTTTCCCAGTCAGTTCTGCATCCCCCCTCCCCTACACCACCCTCTCTCTCTCCCTGTCTCTCGGCGAGCTGCTCCTCTTTCCCATTCATCTCCGTCCTCCACCCCCCTCAATTCAATATAATACGACCATTTCCCCCACTCCCTCCTCCTTTCTCGTTCAGTTCTGCCCCTCGTTCCTTCCCCTCCCCCGTCCATCAATCCTCACCGCCTTCGCCCTCCTCCCCGTTCTCCCTCATCAGTCTCCCCATCTCTCATCGCTTTCATTCCCGGAGATCACACTTTCTCCATGTCAAGTGTGAGGGGTGCGTGCAGGAGCAAACTACAAGTCCCAGGATGCAAAGCAAGGATACCCCGCGTAAGAGGACAGACCGACCACCCCGGCACCTGCTCGGTCCAGTTCTACACGGGACTCTTTGGATGGCTCTTGGTCCTGCAATGTACAGGGCCAAGCTCGGAACAGGAATACCCCCGATATGCGATGCACCAATGCGCATTACGCCGGCGATGCTTCCGTAAAGCAGCTCGCCTCTGCCGGGTCTTTGGGGATGCAGCTTCCCAGCAAGTAATAAAAGCGGCTTGTTCTTTTTGAATGTAGGAATAAAGTGATACCATGGGGCAACGTTTTTTTCTACTGTAATCAGAAAAATATACACACTGATAGGCTACCTTTCTATTTTGAAGGGTACTACAGGGCACCCATTCATACAGAGATTCTTTGGGCCGTATTTTATGACGTACGTATGTGAGCATGTGAAAGTATTTTTTTTTAGTTACGCAGCAGTTTACGTTCCCACTGCTAGGTGGGGGGTGCCCACAAGTTACTAATAAAAAAGAGATGAAGTGTAGTCCTACTTCCTCAATATGATCCACTAGCCAATCCTGCTCCGTTTTTGTTCAAGATTTTCAAAGTAAGTAGAAGCTGGGATATTCGATGCCTTGGGTCGTACATGGTCGAGGCCATGCTGCTGTGGTTATCAAAATACTAAGGCGTCTGCACTTGGGTGCAAGTAATTGCTCTGGCTCTCTGGTCTTGTGCCCAGACAGTTCAGGATTATGGATGTGGAGTTAATAGGGGCTCACCGTGTGAACAGCTTGCACTTTTTAAATCCTCATGTGATTTCTCCAAACTTAACTTTTGTACTTTTTTTTTTACTCTGTTCACTTAGCTTGTTCTAAACAGGATCCACTGGCAAACACTTACCAAAAAAAAAGTCGTCAATTTAAAACTTGACTGGGATCCCTGTTATGGGTGTTTTTGGCCTCACAAAGCAGTTTAGCCCAGTTCTCATTTTTCTGCCTAACAGTAGAACACAGGGATTGACTTGGCTGCCTGGGCACTTTAACTTTTTTGTATCATGCATCTTATTTTCGATATTCTCTTTTGTTGATTATTTCTGCAGTTTTTTAGTTCCAGTTGGCTAAACTAGAGACGGTTCTCTGTTTTTCCTACTTAAGATTTACAACAGTTTTCAAGCAGGCCATTAAGCGCATGTGCATCATGCCCTGGAAGTGGCCACCTTGTGCTTTCTTGTGGCTGGTGCATTGCAGTTTGACTGAGGAATCATTTCCTGACAATGTATGCCTACGTGTTGGAACCAGAGGAGGTTCACTTCATCGTCAGACATAAGTTGTATATTCTTAGTGGCTGAGCCAACAGTCATCTGTATGTATTACACCTTCTGGGGCCTTTACCTGTCCATTTCAAAATTAGCATTGTCAGATGTATGCATTTGTGGGTACCTCCGGGGGGGAAATGGAAGTTGAACTTGGTAATGGATGGCTCATTCACCCCAGAAGTAAATGATCAACAGAGAAGTGCTCCTGCAACAGTACCAGTCTTCAGGCACAAAACACACTTTGTGACACACAACCACAAACACAACAACACACACACAACCGCACACACAACCACACACACACACACAACCACTTACACACACACACACAACCACACACACACACAACCACACACACAACCACAAGCACATGTAGTAAGGAATCCCTTAATACGTACATACATTGTTATGTTATCATAACCACGTTAGATGTTAGAAAGCCATCTTGCTGCTTTTGCGCACGACACTGCATCTACATGTTATTGTTTAAACAAACTGCTGGCTCGCGCTTTGCCTCACACGAGAGCAATCTGTTGTTACCATCCCGAGCTCTGCGCAGTGACCTAGGTCTGTACATAGTGTAACAAACAGTCTGGGTCTTTAGACAATGCATGTTTTCCACTTCAGGTTGATCGACCCACCATTTAGCCATAACACACAGGCCGCTGCGAATACCTGAAAGTTGGTGCTTTTAATATTGCAGACATCATGTTTAATATTCAGACCGAAGACGAGCCTTCCTGCGAGAAGACTTCTGATGCTCCTGTGATGTGATTTCACTAAGCTGATCTGTGAGGTATGGGGTCCCCTGTTCAAGCCTAAGAGACCTTTTATTAGCATAATAATAATATTAGCTTCTTAGTTAAGGGAAGGTGGTAGTATCCACTGTCATTTATAACATGATCACTCCCTTTATATTCTATGGTATTGTAACGATGCTGATGGTTTTAATAATAATCATTTGTCTGCTTGTATTAGCCAAAGTACTGCATCTTAGGACACGTGGTCTATAAAAATAAACTATTTTTATTTTCACCGTGTCTCTGTTGATTCTTGTTGTGGACTGACTTGAGAATAATATACGAACAGGTGTTTCCGATTCCCACCATTCCTGAGAGTACACTGAGTCGCTTGTTCTGGGTTGTCTTTTCATTGGGACCGCCAAGCTAAATCTCGGATAACGAATGGGACACTTATGCTAGCCAGATACTGGGTTCTGGGTTCTGAGGTGAGTTTCTGGTACACCACAATTCACTGAGGTCCTGGGGTTCTACGCATAGTTCTGTGTATAAGCAGTATCCCTGCAACATGGCGCACCTAACGTTTGGTCTATGAGTTGAAACGCCTTAGTAGTGCTTATATTAGTCCACAACACCCTCATTCTTGTTTCCGGATAACAAGTCTGACGGATTTAAACCTACCTATTTCTGTTGATATAGGTTTCTTCAAGCTTGATCATTAAAAAGGTTATTGAACCCTTGTGCTACTAATTGCTTCGAGTGTAGCTTGTCCTTATGGCGGTCGATGTAGCGGCGCACAGTCGGGCACCTCTGAAACATCATTTGACGCAGTATGGGGTGCCGGACACTGGTATGAACGTAATCTTTGTGGTAGGAGCCAATGCGGCTCATCCTTATGGGTTGTTCTACTCTTGGGTGACGTTTCCAGCAGTGAGTGAGGACGATAACTCTTTTCATACTTACACTGCCACAGCCGTGCCTGCGAACTATACGCCGTATAGGACACAAGAAATACCAATATCTGCTTGGCAGCATCTTATTTGGTTTAATGGCGCCCTTCCCCATGCGGTTATACCGCCGAGAAAGGGCCCTTTATCAATTGCAGGGGCCACTTGGCCGGTACTAGCCGGATATACGCCTCATCCCCGTTACCTAACGGTGCCGGTGGCTGATTTGCGTGTACTGCACACTGCCCTTATTACAGTACATAGGGCTTTGGTACAGTACGTGTCACGCAATGTGCAGGCGGGGGCACCTGCTGTTGCGGGACAGCCTACTGACCACCACGCGGTGGTCATTAGTCCTGTTATGGTTAATTCTGTTATGGGCAAGCGCCCCCAAAATAGGGACGATTTCCCTTTTTGGCTTGCTGAAAAGTTTGACCAAATAGAAGCGGTTTACCCGAATACATCTCCTGTGGAGAAACACAGGATCCTTACCATTAGTTTGCCTAAAGACTTGGTCCCCGACATTGATGATTGTGTCAACTGGGGCAAGGTCTTTGCGGCGACGTACTCGCAGTGCTTTGGCACTCCGTCTATGTCGGTACTGCCCTCCGTTATTAAACGTGTTCAAGATAACCACGGTGCGGAGTCTGCGATAGAATTAGGCATGCGGCTCCTCGGACAGTTTGACCTGGTGGCTACCATGATAATGTGTAACCTTAAGGGTGAAGCTATGCAATTCCAAGTTCGTAATGAACTGAAGAAAGTTGCTGATGAGGATAAGCCGCGGGAGTTCGCGAAAATAATCTCGACAGCATACAGAGATTTGGGTCGTAGCTCTTTAGGAGTTAAACCTGTTGTTAAGACTCACGAAATTAAGCAGCAGGGTAAGGCAGACGCCTCTGGTAAGGATGACCGGCCAAACTTTCCGAAACAGAGTTGGCGGTCAAAACAACAGGGAAAGCAGCAGCAGAAACAGGGGTCTCGGCCTGCCTCTCCCGTTCAGTCAAGTAGTGAGCGCACTTATGATCTGCGTGATCGTGCTACTATTAAGTCTCCTGATAGATTTCAGGTTTCTGAACAACGTTCTCCTCGTTCTTCACAGGAAACATCGGCTTCACAGTCCGGTGGCGGAGGCGGTGGCAAAGGTCGGGGTGCTCCACAAACACGTGACCAACCCCGGCAGACTGAGGGTAAAGGCAAGCAGGACGAATTCGCACGACAAAGACCCCCGTTTCAGAAGAAGAAAGCGGCTGCTCTGACGGCAAGGTATGCCTCAGATAGTGCGGACACAGCTTCGGAACCGGACATGGGCGCTGACGCTACTGGACAGCGCAGCGGAAATTACCATAGTCCGTCAAGCTCTGCGTCCATTTCTGGCGGCGACAGCAACTGATATATTGGTTACTGTTGAAACAGCTGACACTAGAGTGGCTCCCCCTGACAGACTTTACGAAATAGTCTTACTAATTGAGGGTGACATACAACGTACAATAAAGGGGATTTTTTGGGATAATCTGACTACCACCTATGATATCCTCCTAGCGGAGGCAGATTGGCCCCCAGCTTTCATTTTAGAAGCTCCTAGAGGGGGGGAGGTAATCCTCCCGTCCTTTGCGCACACAGTGCCTAAGGACCAAGCTGAAGTGTACGCTGAGGAGTGGGCACTGGCGCTAGCGCCAGCAGTGTATCGCACTCAGGTTGGATGGGACCGGCTGTCCCCCTGCCATGAGATTCCATTGCGGTCTATGCCCCAGCCACAGCCCCAATATCCTATGCGTCGTGAGGCTAGACCGCACGTTACTGCAATCCTTGAACAATTGGAATATCAGGGTGTTATTGAAACTTGTGTGTCCCCTATGAATAACCCTTTATTCACTGTGACGAAGCCTGACGGGTCGTACCGTTTAGTTTTGGATTACCGGCACTTAAACTCGCATTGCCGGACCTGCGCTGTACAAAATACTCACAGTTCGGCTCTTGTCGACAGTCTCGTGCGTAAGAGATTTAAAACGACACTTGACATCTCCAATGGCTTTTTTAGCCATAACCTGTCCACACAGAGTAGCCAGTGGACGGCGTTTACTTCAGGCGGCAAACAAAAACAGTTCACAAGATTAGCCATGGGCTATAAAAACAGCCCTGGCGTCTTTGCCGCTCGCGTGGTCTCTCTCTTAGAAAGAATTGACCCCGACGCATACTCCTATGTTAACGATATCTACCTCACAGATGATGAGCTGATGCCACATCTGTCTCGAGTAGACAATATTATTGTGAGTTTTGCGGATTATGGCTACAAATTTAATTTTGCGAAGTCTCACATCGCGGAATATACAGTGTTGTTTTTGGGCTACGAGCTCAACAATGAAGGTAAGGGATTGGCTCCTCACTTTCTGGAGAAGTGCGCATGCTTGCGTGCTCCTACAACACTGAAAAAATTACAATCTCTGCTGGGCTTTCTGAATTTCGGACGTACGTATATTCCTGATAATGCCCAGCGTATCAAGCCGCTTTACGCCTTGGTACAACCTTCTTTTTCGAAGTCTAGCTGGCAGCTAGAACATTCTGCTATTCTACAGTCTTTACAGGCTGATCTTCTTGCTTCACAATACTTATTGACACGTGATAACCGCACTAACCTGGTAATAAGAATAGTACCGGGCGCAGTGGGTTTCACGGAATTGACGTTCAATGAGGGAGATACAGTCCCCATTGAGTATAAATCACACTTGTACACCTCTGCTGAGTTGCATTTTTCCACTGTCGAGAAAGTTCTGACGGCAATACAGATGGCGATCCTTAAAGAACGTGCACTGTCGCATGGAAAACAGATACTGGTTGTAACACCGTATCCTGCCCTAGAGGCAGTGACAAAAGCAAGTGTACCAAATTCTAAAGCTTTGCATCCACGGTGGATACAATGGGCCACAACTCTGACGTCCCCAGATGTCACTTATATCTTTGACGCCTCTTTACAGACTCAGGAGTACTTACAGTATGAATTCGTTCATCCGGCTCCTCTGTCTTTGCGCCCGCTCGAAGAATACCATTGTGTCATATACACTGACGGCTCGGCGCAGCCGGCGATTGGATCAAAGCATGCCTATTCTGCGGCTTGCGCAATTGTCGTGGGTACATTCGTAAATGGTGAATTCCAATCTGATACGCAGTCATTGGGTGATTGTACCGCGCAATTGGCGGAACTCCGGGCTCTGGTGCTTGCACTGGAGTTTGCTGATCCCCGAGTTACTACTCTTATAGTAAGTGACTCCTTTTATTGTGTCCAGTCCTACAATGACAATTTACACTTCTGGTCTCAAAACGAATATCGTGATACCAAAGGTAGCCCAATTAAGCATAAATTGCTTTGGGTTCGAGTGGCAGACTTTAAAGAACGTCTCCCTCTTGTGAATGTTATTCACACTCTTGGTCACCAACGACTTGGTGTCCATGCTGTCGGTAACAGCTTGGCTGACGAGGCAGCAAAAACCGCAGTGGCTATATACTTAGTGGCAGCAGTTACAAGATCTAAAAGTAAGATTGATGATGACATCTTGGCAGCTATTGCTGCTACAGAGAAGGGAAGTGATTACCTGAAGGGTTTTCCTTCTCGTTATTTTTATCACTTAAGTCCTGATAACGTCCCGTTAGTGAGGATTAACGACGTTGGTGACAGAATTATTCCCAAAGCGGACTGCAGACCATCTCTGATACTAGCAGCGCACGAGGGGTTGGCGTCAGCCCACGCCGGCGTGTCAGCTACTATATCTCTGTTACAACAACGTTATTGGTGGTTCGGTTTATACAAACAGGCGCGCGCTTATGTTCTTGATTGTGACATTTGCCAACAGATTAAACCTTCCACTGTTGCGCGCCCACCACAAACACAGTTGTACATATCTAATAAACCATTTGGTTGTGTTTATCTAGATCACTGCGGTCCTTTTTCTTCTGATACTGCGTACAAGTATATCTTGGTTGCAGTGGATTCGTGCACACGTTTTCTTTGGGTATGGCCACAAAGGAGTGCTGATTCGCGGACTGTCATCAGGGATTTGCGTGTCTTTGTGGGAACTTTTGCGTGTGGTACCTTCCATTCTGATCAGGGCCCCGCGTTCGCCTCCAAGGCTTACAAGGAGACTATGAGAAATTTGGGGGTCCAAGTCAAATTTTCGTCCCTCTACCGACCTGAGGGTAATAGTGTGGTGGAGCGAATGAACCGTGACTTAAAGCAATCTTTGACAGCACGTGTTTTAGGCACAGGCCGGAATTGGCTAGCCCACTTGTATAACGTCCAACTTGCACTTAATAATCTCCCTAGAAGGTCTCTGGGTGGGCGGACCCCATACATGATGCTCTTCGGAATCAGAATGTTTGTCCCAGACCTTGATGGTCTAGACATGGCGGCGTCGACCGCACCCTTTGACGTAGATGATCACTGTGCTGTTTTGCAGACCCTACAAGAAGCCAGAGACACTCTATCGAAGGAACACTTGCCCTCCACGTCTGATGCTGAGCTTCAGATTCCGGTAGTCGGCTGGCTACCCCGAGTTGGAGACCTGGTCCGTGAGAAGGTGGAGAACAAGAAGGAGTTCGGCCCCTCTTATCGTGCACCGGTTCCAGTGCTTGGAGTGCAGGGTACAAGAACAGTCATTTTACCTCCACTTCCTGGTCGCAAAGAAAACAGGTACATCTCTATTGACAATGTCAAACTTCAGCGAGTGGCCGATACTTCTTAGTCTGACTCCAGCAGTTTCATGCCAGACGATGCAAAGAAATTCAGTGTTGCTTCCTGCTTCTACCACCTTGTCTGATGTTGCCATCGAGATGCAGTCAGTTACTGATCCCTTGTTAATACCGCCGGCTGGTGGTCTGCCCGAAGAGACTGAGTATGCTTATCCTACAAATGGTCACTCGCCTGTTTTACAATCTACGGCGGTTGACCAGTCACGTTTCTCCTTTGACACAAACTCATTGCCTTATACTTCCCCTTCGAACATTGCTATTTTTGCTAGTTGGTTCAAAAGACATTTTTTGATTCCGCCTTGGACATACATCTGGCTGGTGCTTATAAGTATTTTTTTGTTTATGTCCATTGGATTTGTAATAGTATTTTTCCATCTGGTGAATGGCCACTATCTTAAAGAAAGATCTACAATTAGACTTATCAATGGAACTTTGGCCCCCCACTCCTCGTCCCACATCATGAAAAGGGACCAGACTTTTGTGAATATTACTGCCTGGCCCGTTTTGGATGGAATTGCGTGGGATGCTGTTAAATTCCAAATTCACGGTCCTACAGAGGTCATCAATGTACCTAATGTATTTCGTGTTTCTATGGGTGATGTGGTTAAGCAGAACATTTGTTCTGATGATTGGGATGTTCATGCCATTGAAGCACTGTTTTCTGATTTGAAATATTATGCCGCCTTTGATGCAGAAGATTTATATGAAAATGCAGCTAACTATGCAGAACAGTATTGTTTTCAGCATTATGGCAATCACTTCCTGCATAAAGCGAACACATTTCGTAATTTTGTGAATTTTACCCAATGGGAACACTGTCCCACCCCATCTTTCGGCAGTTCACCTACATTGGTTGATAAGTATACTTATTTTACTGATTTCAGTGTTTCCAACCCGGCATCCTTTTATTTTAAAGTGAGGCCTGAGTCTGCCTCGAAGGTTAGACGGACACACACCAAATTACTCTATTCTAAGTTCTTTATGGATGAGTTGTCAATCAAAGGTTATGATCTGTGGAAGGCTACTATTGATCTTAAATCGGTTTGGGGTTCCAAACCGTGGCAGGTTCAGGGAACTGAAGCTTTACATCGTGCCTGTCTTGTACCAAATCATATGTTGTTTTTAAATTCAACCATCTTCCAGACCACCTGTTTCGGATTGGCCACTTCTAAAAAACTAAATTTCCCTTCTGTTCCGGATCTGGGCGCTTACCCTAGTTGGGATAACCACACAGATCTGTCCCTTCCTGCTTTGCAGTCGTTAGTCTCTAATGCATCTTTCAATCTTTCGAAATTTAGTAATGAAGGATGGTTAATTTGGCAAAGCTAACCACGATGCCTGTCAATGTCGTTTTCTAGGTCAGAAACCGGGGTATACGCGGCAGCGTGTGGACCCTCGGTTTGAGTCCTCTCATACAGTAACTACCTACTCTGTAGGGAAATTATGTCAATCATGGCTGCGAGATTCCACCTTGGCGTCTGTCAAAGTTCATTTATCAAAATTACATGACAAAATAGATTTGAATGATTTTGTTAAAGGTCCTGTGGGTGGCAGATCCAAGAGGTGGGCGTATGCTATTTACAACGAAGTATGGAAATTGTCGCAAATTGAGGCAGCTTCAAGATTGAGGGCCATTGATCAAGCAAATATGGAAAAGGTCTTGGCCGTTATAGATAACAGCATTAACACACTTTCTTCCAGAATTTATACATTAGACAATATTGTTTCTTCAATTGTTGATATTGTACATGATGATGTGTCTGTATTGTATCATGGTCAAAACCAGTTGCGTTCTGTTATGCAGTTTGCATGGACATTACAAACGTTAAAGGCAGGAAAGGTCCCCTGGGACTATCTGAATACGACATCATTATTCCTTCCCTTTAACCTTACTGTAAAGCAGCAGTTCATGTCCATGAAAGATGCTACATATTCATTGTTACACATTGAAAAATTGGAGCCGTTACCTTTCTCTGTGGCGGAATCGAATTCAGCCGTGTGGTTAGTACATGGGTTGATCACGCTTCCTTTCGCGCTTTTTAAGTTTACGTCATGCATGAAACACTATGCTCTGGGTAGATATGAACAGCTGGGTACTGCGTTCCTACATGAGGTTTGGTCACTCCCTTTTACGTATAGATGTACAAGAGACGGTACAGAGGTTTACCTGAAAGGTGAGGAGTGTACCTCGACACCTGATCATTCTGTAGTATGTAGGCACATTCAGTTACACGGTGCATGCAATGTACACGCCCCGAATTTGGCCTGCGTCCTCAAAGGTATCCCTGTGCCAGTGATTACACCATCTTTCACGCTGCTTGCAAACGGTAGGTATTTAATTTTGAATAATGAAGCTTGCTGCGGGATGTTAGTGGGAATCCCATATATAGTAACTGTATCGCAGAGAGTAGTCTGCTGCAATAATGTTCTATTTCCTCCCCGCATGGGCGGCTGGATGTTTCCATCTGGCCTTCGATTCCGACCTTGAAAGCAGAGTTCAACAAGATGAGCAGAATAAGAGCTCTATTGTCCCAAAAGGAGGTGCCATTGACTTCCTCCCGAGAAACATTTGTCCTTCACGTGGCAAATACGCGCACTGAGGTACAGGCGCTTTTGAATACTGACCTCCCCCTGCATTTTGGAGCTTTGATCCAAACAATCTTCAATGCCTCGTCCACAACTGGCCTGGCTCATTTTTTTAAACTTGTAGGCTCAGGCCTCGTGACCTCCTTCCAAACTATGTTTGGTGTGATTCCGGCAGTTTTTCATTCTATTTTCTCGAGCGTCTTTGGCGGTGTCCCGCTGATTCTGGCGCTGGTGGCAGGTGTGCTGCTTTTACTTTTCATACTACGAAATGGCTGCACTTTCTGTGCCTCGCGACAACCTGCCCCGCCTGTATCTTCTTCATGACAGGATGCTTGAATATTATGGTACCCTGCCATTGGCGACTTTGAGCCTGGCATATGGATTATCCTTCCGGTATTCCTACTTTACCTGCGTGCAACCTGTCTTTCACTGCCTAGATTGTCCCTTTGAATGGCCTCTGGATTTGTGCTTAACCAACACGGTGTCTCCGGTGCCGGATTATGATCGACTGATGAGGCCCTTAGTGTCTCACGGGTTTGCCTGTTCTGGTGTTCGGATTATGGCCTGTGGTGCGGCGCATGGTATCCTGGGTAATTGGGACATCGCAAGGGCTGCCTATGACTTCTTGGATATGAGTTATCTGGAAGAACACGTCGGTTGCCCTCTGATGGTGCTGGAGGCTCCGCTTATTGAAGAACATGTCTGTTCTTTTCTTTGATTAACTGGATGGCTGAAACTTTTAGTGGCCGTGCCAACGATTTTCTGTTGGAAGCTGTTGCTACGTATGCTGCATACACGTTCATGGATTGCGTGACTGTCCACTATGTTTTTTCTACCATGTCTTGAGCATTACCTGTGACTTTGGATTGCTGGCTAAAGCAGCATTTTTCATTTTTTTTTCCCCTTTCCCATTTTGAGGTTTTTTTTTTTTTGCATTTCTTTTTTCTTTTTCGAACTTTCTCTGAACCGATACTTGGTTTCAATTTGAATACGCCTTGTTCTGCTCTGTCGAATTTGGACTCTGCGTTCTCTCATTTCTTTCCTACTGGTTAGTGCTTCGATCAAGGGGGCATGTAGTAAGGAATCCCTTAATACGTACATACATTGTTAAGTTAGCATAACCACGTTAGATGTTAGAAAGCCATCTTGCTGCTTTTGCGCACGACACTGCATCTACATGTTATTGTTTAAACAAACTGCTGGCTCGCGCTTTGACTCACACGAGAGCAATCTGTTGTTACCATCCCGAGCTCTGCGCAGTGACCTTGGTCTGTACATAGTGTAACAAACAGTCTGGGTCTTTAGACAATGCATGTTTTCCACTTCAGGTTGATCGACCCACTATTTAGCCATAACACACAGGCAGCTGCGAATACCTGAAAGTTGGTGCTTTTAATATTGCAGACATCATGTTTAATATTCAGACCGAAGACGAGCCTTCCTGCGAGAAGACTTCTGATGCTCCTGTGATGTGATTTCACTAAACTGATCTGTGAGGTATGGGGTCCCCTGTTCAAGCCTAAGAGACCTTTTATTAGCATAATAATAATATTAGCTTCTTAGTTAAGGGAAGGTGGTAGTATCCACTGTCATTTATAACATGATCACTCCCTTTATATTCTATGGTATTGTAACGATGCTGATGGTTTTAATAATAATCATTTGTCTGCTTGTATTAGCCAAAGTACTGCATCTTAGGACACGTGGTCTATAAAAATAAACTCTTTTTATTTTCACCGTGTCTCTGTTGATTCTTGTTGTGGACTGATGTGAGAATAATATACGAACAGGTGTTTCCGATTCCCACCATTCCTGAGAGTACACTGAGTCGCTTGTTCTGGGTTGTCTTTTCATTGGGACCACCGAGCTAAATCTCGGATAACGAATGGGACACTTATGCTAGCCGGATACTGGGTTCTGGGTTCTGAGGTGAGTTTCTGGTACACCACAATACACTGAAGTCCTGGGGTTCTACGCATAGTTCTGTGTATAAGCAGAATCCCTGCAACACACACACAACCACACACACAACCACACACAGACAACCACACACGCACAACCACACAACCACACACACAACCACACACACACACACAACCACACACAACTACACACACAACCACACACAACAACACACACACAACCACACACACGACCACACACACACACAACCACACACACATAAACACACACAACCACACACACAGAACCACACACACTCACACACACACACACCACATACACCCACAACCACGCACACAACCATGCACACAACCATGCACACAACCACACACACAACCCCACACACAACCACACACACAACCACACACACACAGCCACACACAACCACAACCAGACACAAACACAACCACACACAACCACACACATACAACCAACCACAACCAACCACACAACCAGACACACAACCACACACATACAACCACACACACAACCACACACACAACCACACCCACAACCACACACACACACACACAACCACACACATAACCACAACCACACACACAACCACACCCAACAATGCTAGAGTATCCTGGTAACGATTAAACAGATGCAAATGAAATCCATTGTCCAGAAAATGAAGACTAAATGTTCATCCTTGCCTCCACACCAGTGATTAAAAACATTTTCCCCTTTGATTCTTGACACAGACTTGTATGTTTGAAACGTACTTGTTGAAGACTTATGTGTTTGCAACATACTTTCTAACTCACATTTGCTTTTCTCTTCTATGCCTAGTCCATCAGTGGCTGTAGACCACCAAGACCCCTCTAGTTTCTTACTCAGCCTCCCATTAATGTGTACATCTCACATACTCTTCTGTTTCCCATCAGGATTAGGACAGAAAAAATAGAAAGAATTAGCCAATCAATAAAGCATTAGAGTTACTTTTAAAATGTTGCCTCAGGATATTCATTATTATCCTTAGCTGACTCATGTCATCATCCCAACTATCTAATCTGCTCTAGGCCTACTGCAAAACAAGCATTTGCAACGCAATAGGTCTCACATTTATGGAACTCTCATAAATGTGATACCTAATGCATTGGAAATGCTTGTTTGTAAAAGTGCCCATGTGGTGCGTTCACTTTAATGTCAGCCATACCCTTTTCCTTAGTCGAGCCATGCCTAAAGAAAGGGGCGAAGCCGCCATTATAATGAAAGCGCAGTATGGGGCGTTTTTACAAAAAAAAAATGTGTGCATCAAGTTGACAAACAAATGCTCCTTTTTGTAAAAACACCTCAATGCCCGGTTTCACTTTAATGGCGATTGCACACCTTTCCTTAGATGCGGCTTGTCTAAGGAACGGGGTGCGGCTGCCATTGAAGTAAAAGTGCTACATAGGACAGTTTAAAAAAATAAAAAGTGAATACATACTGAACAAACAAGCATTGGCATAGCCAATAGGTCTCACCTTTGGGACCTTATAAGTGTTTAGCCATGCAACAGTTGATGTTGTTGCACCAAGGATATTGTGCTGCATAACTAAATACTTATAAGGTCCCAAAAGCGAGAACTATTGACTATGCCAATGCTTGTTAGTTTTCACTTTAAAAAAACAAGTGTCCTAATGAAGTTCCCATGTTAAAGTGGGACTGTTGCTACCTTTGATCTGCACTCCCTTGATTTTTCTGTGCAGGTTTGGAAAAACCCAGGCAGGGGTCAAGATATGCTCATTAGAGTTCGGGCCATATTGGTGAAGAGGGGCCGAAGTTGTAATCGCCATAAGAAGGGCTAAAAAGGCGACTGCGGACAGGTATTCAATTCAATCAGATATCGAGTCATGTCAAACACTCTCGAATTCAACAGCCGAATTTAAGCGAGTCGGGAAGTGCACTTTCCAGTACCGCCAATCTGTAGACTCCATCAGTCAGTTCATAGAGGAAATTCGCCTTCCATCACTTCATCCTTGAAAAATGTTTTTTCCTAATCACATGACAGCCAAACCGTGGAGTCTAGGTGCTCTGCAAAATACATAGGATCATTTATTTTGACCATCTGTTCTAACCGCTTCACAACAGGAAGAAAGATATTACTGGCCTTTATTGGTCACAAGAATACACATCCGCCCCAGTACTCATTTACCTCCTTAATAACAGAAGGGCGAATTAAGTGGTTAAATGCCTGTCTGTCTCCCCTTTCACAAACGTGTATATTTCACTTATTATATGATGTACGAGGGCAGCGTCTAAAGAAAGCTTAGCAGCTTCATTGCAACCTTTAGAAATGTACTAAAACGTGCAAATGTGATTAAAAAATAAACTGCATCTCGGCAACACTGCTCCTACTAAGTATTTTTTATAAACAGTGCCAAACCAACTTCACCGGAAGAAGCCTCTGTAACAACGGAATAATTTCAGCAATAGGCAAATGGTTTGCAAATAACAGACATGCACAATTATATACAATCTCATTCAAATCAGCAAGCTCTTTATGCTTCCACCTACATGCTTATTATCAAGAACACTTCAGGAAATATATATATAGTAATTACTAATCTGTAACAAATGGATAACCTGCTCATCAAGGAAGTGAACCTTCCTAATTGAAGGGGGTGCGCTGCTTTTATACATAAGTAAGTGTGCATGGGCGCAATTAGGAGATGTTCAGTGGCTTAATCAGTCACCATTATTAATGTATGCAGGACTACTTTACCCAGTGCCAAGGTACAGTCAAAGACTGTGCTCTTAGTAAAGCTTTTAAAACATTGCAAGTATGATGATATAATAAGACAGAGCGTGATAGCAGCAGGAATTACCAGCTCAAACATGTTGGTAGAGAGGAGTTAGTATGTCACATATGTGCCAAAATATATTATCATGGGCTACGAGGGCTCCGTGCATTTTATAAAGGGAGAACCCCCTGCATATAATAATTGAACCATCTGCAGAATTCCCCCAAACAGGGTGCCTGCATGACAGCATCACACGGCAAGTCGTTCATATTTATATCCACTTCAATATCTAAAGGCCTGCCAGCCAGCCAATTATAAGCAGCCCAGATTCACATATATAATGCACACTAGTAATAGCGCTCCTGGGTAGCTCATAAAAACGTGCACTACACTGCAAAGCTGTGCTGTAAGTAAAAACTCTAGCCCGCAACCATCAAGCATCTAATTAAAGGGTAGATTTACCAACGTATTAGTGAGGTAAATGCACACTTTCAAATAGGAAAATGTGAATTTATGGCAAATCTACACTGAATTAAGCAAGTAATACTGAACAAGTGTAGCTAGCAGGGGGATATGTTGTGTCATGCCAGAACTGTTCTTAAATGTATGTGTGCAAATGTGGAAAGTCGTGATAAATAAGTTGCAACGTCCAATGATTTCACAGCAAGGGAAGGAGACGAATTTGGAAGAAACCATATGGAACTGCATAGGAGGAAGTTGTTTATGTAAATCTCAACCGTTGCACAGACGTGCACAACGTGCAAAATGCACCTGTTTGTGGGTCTTTACAAAGACTAGACCACTCAAACACACGAATGACCTCACACAGCTAGAAATGCCTTCTTCACAGGCAACTTAAGAGTTAAAGACGATCATGGGTCCACGTAATTTTGGCATAACGTCTAAGGAAACAGGGGAGGATAACCAGTTCGCCAAACATATTATCTTTGAAGTGAAAGGGGCGTTTGAGTTCTGTTTCATGCAAAGGTGATATACAATGCATGTTTTTGCCTATGCCACACTACAGAAATCTATTGGTGTCGCATCTGCCACCTGTGTAGCCAGGTCCTGTGATTTTATGTGTGATAATCATGAAACTCAGCCCAGGTTTTGTGGACTACAAAATATTGATCCATAAAATGTGGAATTGTATATCAACATATCTATGCAATACCTCTCAAAACGGAGGGGTGGGGAGGGAGTGGGGGGGGGTGTAAGGGGGATAGGCGCACATATCTCTTGTATTTCTACCTGTGAACCAGTACGCCCTGCCTCCATTGTGTTACTTTCTTCCATATGGACATTTGTCATTGATAGTGTGCTATCCACCCGAGCTCAATTTATATAGAATTCGCTTAATAAATGTAATAAAATACATTACATTAGAAGGAATCAAAGGTAGACCATGACTGTGTATGCATAGAAAAGAGCATGAAAATCAGACAAGGCCGGTACAGATAAGAGTGGTGTATAGGTTAAGTCAACATACGAAGGGATAGGGTAAATAAAATTAATTAAACTATTTAACTTTCGCACGCCCCATGGCTGAGTCGGTGATGCAGCGAGCACAAGGTTAGTGGTTTTATTTATTTTATTTTCCCTATCCCGTCCTATGTCGACTGCCCCCCGCCCTACTGCTCTTACTTGTACCATCCGCGCCTGAATGTAGTGCTAGAGCTTACAGCCAGTTCAGCCGTTGTTGGCTGAAACTGATGACCCCGTCTGCCAGAGGCCAATAGCTTTGCACCTGGTCTCAGGAAGGAAGAGCCTTTGCCAGCAACCAGCTACTTACTTCAGCCTGGGTGGGTTACAGAACAATGGGTAGAACAAAGCAAACTCTTAACACTTCTGCATTCGACCTGCAGAGAGAAGAAAATAGATACTATTGAATGAGGAAATGTATTCCCATCAGTGGAGAGGGTAGTGGATGAGACCGGCACTTCACCACAACTTCCTGAGAACATCCTGTACCCTGCAAGACTACACCTCAATGATATGGCCTTGCTGGAAGAAAGAAGACTCTTGGCTCCTCTTAAGGACACCAGGTACCCGATGGAACCTGGGATTTGACCTGCTCTCCAAGGCTTGAGTGGTTGGCCTCTTCTCTTCCTTCCTGCTCCAGTGACATAAAAAGCAGATGGACTCCTGACTCCAAGAGGGCACAGCTGGACCCTGCAGGAGCCCTGGCTGGAAAGATATTTATGGCCAGATTGATCAAAGTGTTGCATTGCCGCTGCGTCACACAAGGTAACACAGGGACAATGTAACACTGAAGCCAGATTTACTAAGTCACTCATGATCACCTTGCATGGGCCTACCGTGCTCCGTAGATTTGGAGTGACACAAGGCAACCAAAGTTGCTGCCTCGTGTGATTCTGCCCCAGGTCAGCATCCATGAGTGAGAAAGGGCATTCCCACGCATCCACCCATGTATTTTGGTGCATTCCAAGATTCACCATGAGTGGTAGATCTGGGAATGTGTCAAAATCGTACACCTGAAGGGAGGAATAATGAGCCGAAATATCTTTATGTCTCCATGTTTTTCTTCTTTCTACATGTGTTGCATACGCAGCGCCCATTAAAAGAGGAAAAAGCCTCAGAGAATTGTTTTTGTGCAGGAAGGTCCCCTTTTCTGCTAAAAAACAATCATGCCTGCAATGTAGGCACCCTTGCACCATGATGCGAGGGTGCCTACATTATCGCTAGGCAGCCAAACGTGAACCAGGGCAAGGAGAGGGCAGGAATGTACCATATAATGTTAAGTATGGTGCTTTTCTGCCCTCTCCCTTTCACGCAGCACAGGAATGTGTTTTTATGCATTGCATTGTGTGAAATATTGTTAAATCTTACCATAGTGCCTAGAAGCCTACTTTAAAGGCCTAACGATACAGGACTGATCACAAAGAACTTTCCCAGCAGTTGAAGAAAAGTCTGACTCAAGACCTGATTTCGATTTTAGAAGACGGGTTACTCTGCCACAACGGTGACAGATATCCAGTCCACCAAAATATACATCTCATAGGATATCATAGGATTTATATTCAGTGGATGGGATATCTGTTACCATTGTGAGGGAGTAACCCATCCGCCAAGATCTAAATCTTTATTCTACCTCCAGATGGCAGTGACAAGGTGTTGAGGCTTGTCCAGGGAGGTAGCCCCTAAACCTTGCCATAAAACCAAGTCCACTCTGAGCTTTTTGCCACTCTAAAAAGGTATGAGCAGGACATTGCGGTAAAGGTATGTGTCCTCCAAATGTCCTGACCTTCTACAGCTTTTGTACACCAAGGTGCCGATTCCGATCCTGGAAAAACCGGGTACAAACTGTCGGTCGGAGCGTTTTCTCCGTCCGACTTGTACCCGGTCGTAAAACTTCACAAACATGCAAGTACGATTCGCACGGAAACACCATTTCCGTACGAGTCGTACAAAACACCAACCGACGAAAATATACATACAAATGTGATCCGGGAAAGCGCCGATGTGACGTCGGGACGCTTTCAGGCAGCGTTTCACGAACCAGGAAGTACGATTCGAACCGACAGCCGTCCGGACGGCAATATTTTTACGGCACCCAAAAAGTGCTGGAAAAGCGAAGTACGCCGCGATGCGAGTGGAATTGGGGGCCCGGTATGCGCCGAACCCCCCCAGCCCCCGTGAGTACGCGCCGAACCCCGCCCCCAGCCCCCGTATGTACACGCCGAACACCCCCCCAGCCCCTGTATGTACGTGCCGAACCCCCGTGTATGGACACCCGTGTACGTACGAGTCGAACCCCCCGTGTATGTACACCCGTGTACGTACGAGTCAAACCCCCCGTGTATGTACACCCCCCGTGTATGTACACCCATGTACGTACGAGTCGAACCCCCCGTGTATGTACACCCCCGTGTATGTACACCCGTGTACGTACGAGTCGAACCTCCCCGTGTATGTACACCCGTGTACGTACGAGTCGAACACCCCATGTATGTACACCCCCCGTGTATGTACACCCGTGTACTTACGAGTCGTACTCCCCCTGTATGTACACCCGTGTACGTACGAGTCGAACCCCCGTGTATGTACACCCCCACCCGTGTATGTACACCCGTGTACGTACGAGTCGTACCCCCGTGTATGTACACCCGTGTACGTACGAGTCGAACCCCCGTGTATGTACACCCGTGTACGGACGAGTCGAACCCCCGTGTATGTACACCCCCCATGTATGTACACCCGTGTACGTACGAGTCATACCCCCGTGTATGTACACCCGTGTACATATGAGTCGAACCCCTTGTGTATGTACACCCGTGTACGTACGAGTCGAACCCCATACACCCCCTGTGTATGTACACCCGTGTACGTACGAGTCGAACCCCCCATGTATGTACACCCCCACCCGTGTATGTACACCCGTGTACGTACGAGTCGAACCCCCCTGTGTATGTACACCCCCACCCGTGTATGTACACCCGTGCCCGTACGAGTCAAACCCCCCGTGTATGTACACCCCCACCCGTGTATGTACACCCATGTACGTATGAGTTGAACCCCCGTGTATGTACACCCGTGTACGTACGAGTCGTATCCCCACCCGTGTTTGTACGGTGCGTACCCCCAGCACTACGCGCAGGGGGTATGCACCGGACATACACGGGTGGGGGTACGACTCGCACGTACACGGGTGTACATACACGGGTGGGGGTGTACATACACGGGGGTTCGACTCGTATGTACACGGGTGTACATACAAGGGTGGGGGTGTACATACACGGGGGGTTCGACTCGTACGTACACGGGTGTACATACACGGGTGGGGGTGTACATACACGGGGGTTCGACTCGTACCTACACGGGTGTACATACACGGGTGGGGGTTCGACTCGTACATACGGGGGCTGGGGGGGTGTTCGGCGTGTACTCACGGGGGCTGGGGGGGTTTCGGCGCGTATGCGGGCACATGTCTCCATGGTTGCTATGGGAGTTCGGTGCGGATGGTGTTTTTTCCATACGGTTGTAACATCGGACGCACGGGATGGATCGTACTTGCGCGGTCGGACTTCAATTTTCACATTTGTACGGTAAATCGTCCGGGGAAGTGTCGGAGACATTTTCCGACCCGAGGACGTGTGGGGAATTATTCCCAATGCGATTCGTATGGACTTTTTCCCATGCGAATCGTACTTGGCAGTTTGTACGGCACTTGTACGATTCGTACGGTAAAAAGACCGGATACGAGTCGTACGGGGAAGTTTTTTCCAGGATCCTGATCGGCACCCAAATAGGAACTGCCTGTTCAACCATACTGCAGGAACAGGCCTTAAATATCAATAGAAAACCAAGCCACAAGTGATCTAACTTAAAATGATGGGATTTATTTAGAATTTGGCAAACAGTGTAATGTCTGTTAGGGCAACAGAGTATTTACTCCATTGCCCTAAATGACATCCCATCTATCAAGTTTAGAAATGTCCGTCAGCCCCATTGACATCCCTACACATTGGCAGGAATCGCTGTCCTGGCAGGTTCCTGTCAGTGTTGAAAAAGATTGCTGGATGGCTCCATTAAATATGACAGTGAATCGTTTAATTTTTCCAAAGTTTAAACATTTTCAAAGACAATCTCCAAAAGTGGGATTTTGTTTAAAAAAATGTAGAATTGTTGCCCACTTCACCATGGGAGATTTCACCTACCTTGGGTTCATATTTTTACTTTTACTGTCTCTCACTGAGACCTACAGCAAAAGATGACATTCAACCACACACTCTAAATTGGATGGATGGTCTGATGACTTACCTCCAATGGCCCATGCTCTGTTGGTGAATCAGAAGGTATGCAGTTCCTATGGGGGTGGTTTGGAGGGGAACAGGATTCAAGGTAAGAGAAGTAAGAAGAGGAAGGGAGAGCTCCAATAAGGAGCAAAGGCCCTCACACACCCCGAGAGGTGTCATGCTTCATCATAGGGTAGCTCCTTGTTGGGCTGGCGCTGCAATGCCCAAAGGGCCCTGCAGGGGGCTCTTTGTCAGAGATCGTCTATTTTGTTTGCCAGGAGGCCTTAGACAATGAGGTGGTGGAGCAAGTATGTAGTGAGTAGACTGGGTGTCAAAAAGTGAGTTAAAAATAGCTGAGAGTGTCCGAAGAACCTTTATTCGCTGGACACTGAGGCTATGGTTAAAAGCTGACTAGGAGAGTCGTGGCTGGCAAGGGAAAATTAAACCTGCTGCAGCCCAATGTTTGAGGTGAGAAGTGAAAATTGGACAAAAGTTCGACGTGTTTCATGCCTTGGTTCACCTAAAAGATGAGCAGCATTTCATCAGGATCGGGGGGAACAAGAATCCTAATATACTCTAAAGACACTGGACGGTCAAGAGGATGTCCTAAGGTGTACCGTCCCTCTGTAATGGATTCATCAGTCATCCATCAAAGGGGAGAAATGGGTGCAAGTTATGTCTTCCTTCTGGCAAAATCAGGAGGAAAGAAAGGAGAATAAACAGCAAGGGTAAGACATCATGGTATTGTAATAAAAAGGAATTAGTGACTCAACATACCAATGTGGCAAGGTTATTACTACAACATCAAAAGTGCTACGGTGCAGAAGATGACCAGCCAACCTCGTGGAGCAGTTTGTAACAGGGCAATGAACCATGTAAGTTACATACCAGTTACTCGTCTACATCTTGTATTATGTACTGGCGGAGATCAAATATCAGGAGATCTATGGTCGCACGGTAAGGCTACGGACAGCTCTCGGAGACATGGCCACATATTCTGGATGTTATGTAGGATGTGATACAACGATTCTACTGTTGCACAAAAACGTCTATGCTCCTGGTGTCAACATTTACCTCATTTGTTCAATGAATATCATGACTTGAAGCCATTTTTCACCTTGTTTATGCAGATAAGGACTGAAATTCAATGGTTTGATGTAGGCTAACGTAAATATACATTGTAACGCCATTGTCAAAGGGGTACCATCACAGAGTGCCATATCTATAAGCATATGGGTGCTGCTAATGTATGATATATGCAAGGTCATACATACAGGTGGGCATGATTTTCCACTGTACATCTACACAGCTGCACAAGTGCTATTGGACAGTGCGTTTATGAGCATATACATTTTATTTTTGTGAGGAAATGACACAAAATATTGCAGAATTTGTCAATGGAGTTTTATCAAATGATTGACGAAAAGAGTCAAAGTCTCTTTTTCTCAAAATGAACTGCGTACGCTTATCCTATTCAGTAGCTCTCACTCAAATGTCCTGTTTTATTCAATGACATAAGAAGCACATTTATAGTACTCTTGTACATTATAAAATAGCGGCTGGAATGTGTTAATTGGCAGACAATTTAGGTCAGGCTTCATGGTTGGGGAGCATATGATGTTTTGTTTTTTTGCTTTCCAGCTTCTATGGTATCTACTGTGCTCTGTAGCTAGTGTCAAGAAAAATATATAGTTGAAAGCTCTCCGATAGGATTATATGTTACCACTGTTATGGTTCAATCTATATATAGGTACATAATTTGCATGTTTACCTTTTACATACTCTCACCTGTCACATGGCAAGAAGATACATCCTATGACAGTAACCACACCTTGATGGTCTTTATGCATAACATGAAAAAATAGGCTGAACATAGGGGTAGTAGGTGTAGCCTCTACCCCAGCTCTGGAGCATTGAAGGAAGAAGTCACACGTAGAGCACTGTAATACATTTCTTTATTCTTTGGCACACAAGCATTTACTGAACGTACTACGTCATAGACTTTATTGACCACACTCAGACACACCCAAATACCTCCCAACTGATTATGTAACTTTGCAAGGATTCCACCTAGGAGAAAAAGGGTCCTACTCCACATGATCACAAGACACTACATTTCCCCTTTTGTCAAATAAAAAATACAGACAACATATGTAAATTAGAGTTCCTCAATGAGTTGTTGATTCTGCTCACACCAATCATCCAGAAGAGTCCTACAAGGTGAAGGAGTTGCACTGTCATCTGGAGTTTTAGTTGTAGATTCAGATTCTTGACTTAGGTACTCGGGTGGACTTGCTTCACTCCTGAGCTTTGGACCCGACGAACATCAAGGCCGATTTTTTAAATTGGATGAGTCTTTCATAATGGATTTTTCAGAACATTGAGCAGTCCCCATAAGTCTGTTACTTGCCATGACTCTCAATAGATCAGCATCAAATGAAGCGTCAGTCTTGCATTTCCATTTTTGCTTGATTACAACTAGTCTCCTTCTTCAAAATCTGTGTCCCAAGTGCATCTGCATTTGTCTGCATAGATCTTCATCTTTCTCTTGTGAGAAGCGTCCATGACACGAATCTCATCAGTAACCTCTGTGGGGTGTTTAGGGTGTGCTATAGAGGGGGTGCAAATGGAAGTATTTACCCCTGCCGGTGTGTAAGTGGTGGGCTATGGAAATTAAGTGAGGTATTGGGTGGAGTCTGATGCGGGTAAAGTGAGCTGGTGCGGGACTCGGGGATTAAAGCGTGAGCCCCAATTGTGTGTCTTATGCTGTGAAGTCATGTCCCGTGGCCGCTGCACTACAGTTGTGGAAGTAGTGTCCAGATGTGTTTATAACTACTGATACAAACTACTGACCCGTACTGGTATGAAAGTCCTGGGGTACGGAATATATGTGAGGTATTGTCTAGAGTCTCATGTTGCTAAGCTGAGCTGCTGCCGGAGTTGGGGATTAAAGCGTGAGCCCAAACTGTGTGTGATATGCTGTGAAGTCATGTGCTCTGGCCGCTGTGCCACATCTGTGCAAGTAGTGTCAGCATGTAGTTATAGGTACTTGGATGAACTTTTGTTTAGAACATTGTAGCTTGTGTATGGTGTTTAGGTGGTGTTGTATAGGGAGTGCAAAGGTAAATCAATATGGTATTTTTAGAGCGCAAACTACTCACCCCAATGGGTGAGTAGAGCTGGGAATCAAAGCGAGAGGTCTGTGCTGCAAAGTGAGATGGTCTGGCCGCGCCACAGGTGTGTGGTGAATAAATTTGGGCGAGGGTGCGGAAGTTGGCGTTATCTGGCCCTAAAATAGCGGGCCTAAGTTGTAAGTTAGAGGGTGGCTCTAAAAAGAGCCCTTGTGTTCATGAGGTGGAGCTACATATAAGTGTGGATGCACAGCTTCAAGTTATTCATGAAAACTCGGTTTCTCTGATCTCTGAATTGTACTCCATCACTTCTGTATATATCCGCCATATCAAAACGTATGTTGTTGTTGTATATGGACCCCATTTTGTGGTCTCTGAGGTATGCAGAGACTGCTTTGTTTACTTTTTCTGAGATTTTTCAATCTGAGGACAAAATTGTTTGAACCATTTCTACTTCTGTCTTTGGCATATACTGGAATATACAAAGACAGTTTGAGGCAAAAGTAACATAAATTGTCCAAAAGTGTCCTTCATAAGCATTTCCAAATCCACCCCAGTCAATGTGCCTATGTCGTTTCCACCACACTGCACAATCATGAGGTCAGGGTGTTGGAGATGCAAACAGGTTTTAACCAAAGGCAACAATTGGTGTCACTTCAATCCTCTCTGTCCAAACCATTTAATGTCCACATTTTGTAAACCTAGGTCTAAGTCAATACGTCTCTGTTCTGCATACCTCTTGCACCAGAAAATATAGCTATGTCCTATGATCCACACTAGCATTTTGAAGGTATGGCTGGAAGGTATGGAAAGATGTCTGTAGCTCATGCAGTTCCTTCGTAGAATAAGAGATATGTTTAAAGATGGGGAACTAGTTTCTTTTTGCATATAAAATGGTACCTGATTGGGAGATGAAAAGCATTGTTTTTTAAAAGTAGGGTGCACATTCGTTTTGTGGAAAAGTATGTTTGTGACTGGTTAAGAAAAAGCAGTTTGCACAAACATATTATAGTACATATTATGGGATAAAATGTGCTCAACTCGACCACACCTGCTACTTGCATTTGGAAGGCACTGTTCGAACTTAAAACAATGGTGAACTTTTAACCTGCACGTGCCGTTAAATGTTCTAGAAAATGTTGAAAAAAAATATCGTTAGGTTTAAAAAAATGGATGAACTTTTAACCTCCACGTGTTGTAGAATGTTCTAGAAAGTGTGTTGATAGAATATGTTGCATTTCTGACTTCGATGTGTACTTGAATATTAAAAAAACTATTCATATGGAAAAGTAGAAAGACAGTAATAGAGAGAATTTTTGAAAGCTACAAGAATCAAAGAACTATTGTAATTTATTCTGGATTACCTACTGGCGGTCGTCAGTAGGTAGTTATCACTGTTAACGGTCTGAAAGTGCGGTGTTCCTCAGAGTGGCATGGTGGTGATATGATATGGTGCTACACTCGGGTATGAAACCGAGAGTCTAAACCGTGAGGTCATTGCTGTAAAGAGATATGGTCTGGTGTTTGTAGCATACGTGTGCTAGTAGGCGTTTATACCATACAGGGAGTGGGAAGCGAACTACTGACCGCTTCTGTGGGGTCAATTCCGATACCGGGTCGGACAGCTCTCCGAGAGCTGTCTGTAGCCTTACCGTGCGACCGACACGTACCCGTAGCCGGTCTGTCCTGCAGAGGAAGTATGATGCGCATGCCTGCCAAAAACACGACCGACACGTAGGCTGCTCCATTCTCCGTCTGAGCCGCAACTCCTAACGCTGAACCGAGTCGCCCGGAATCAGTATCCATAGCAGTTTCCGGCATGGCAAGTACGATGCATACTTCCTACGCGCCGGATGGGTCGCCACGTACGGGACGTCACAGCATCCGGAAAACAAGCATATCAGCTTCGATTCGCGCCACAAGTCAATCCACGGCTACAAGACGGACCAGCTTGCAGTGGGTACGAGACGGAGCAACAAGCAGCGTGTATGACTTGAACACATCATGAATCCCATCGCACAGGTCATACCAGTACTCTACATCTATGACCGGCTCAGGAACCGATGCCGACGGCGCAGGCGGTAAGTCAGACACCTATCACATAAACAAATGACACGTACCCGCAAAAGGGTACACACACACAGGGGATCCACATTCTGGCCACTAACAACAGGCCACCATAGGGGTTGCATGGCCAGCACCACTAACACCCCCACCCATAGGGCTTATGTTCCCCAGCACCCATGCCACCCCCAGCCATAGGGGATCTGTTGCCCATCACCCCTGCCACCCCCACCCCTAGGGGACCTGTTGCCCAGCACTACTGCCACCCCCACCCCTAGGGGACCTGTTGCCCATCAACCCTGACACCCCCACTCATAGGGCTTATGTTGCCCATCACCCCTGCCACCCCCACTCATAGGGGACCTGTTGCCCATCACTACTGCTACTCCCACCCCTAGGGGACCTGTTGCCCATCACCCCTGCCACCCCCACTCATAGGGGACCTGTTGCCCATCACTACTGCCACCCCCACTCATAGGGGACCTGGTGCCCATCACCCCTGCCACCCCCACCCCTAGGGGACCTGTTGCCCAGCGCTACTGCCACCCCCACCCCAGTGGACCTGTTGCCCATCACCCCTGCCACCCCCACTCATAAGGGACCTGTTGCCCACCACTACTGCCACCCCCATTCATATTGGACTTGTTGCCCATCACCCCTGCCACCCCCAGCCATATGGCTAATGTTGCCCATCACCCCTGCCACCCCCACCCCTAGGGGACCTGTTGCCCAGCACTACTGCCACCCTCACCCCTAGGGGACCTGTTCCCCATCACCCCTGCCACCCCCAGCCATAGGGCTAATGTTGGTCATCACCCCTGCCACCCCACTCATAGGGGACCTGTTGCCCATCACTACTGCCACCCCCACTCATAGGGGACCTGTTGCCATCACACCTGCCACCCCCACTCATAGGATGGGTGATGCGCCACACATCCATCATACTCCAACATTAGGTATGTCAGTAAAATACATCCCCCTAACATCACAACAGCAGTGTGTAGTCTGTGACATATGCCCACAACAGTGATTATGACTTCGAAAATACAATGTAACTAACAGCACATATGTGACCAACAAATGAGTGTGCCCTACACAAGGCAAGCATCACCATAGCACTGTGGCAATGTAAAAAGAACACCCCCTCACTGAGTAGAACAGAAGTTAAGTGTGGTCTTCCAACCTGCAGCAGATGTTGAGCATAGTGGTGATGGGGTCTAAACCCCCCCTCATCACAGTGACCAAAAGGTAAGTGTCATCATGGTCAAAGCTGCAAATAACAAACAGCATGTATGATCCCTGCTCCCAACACATTAAACACTTCTGTGGCAAACTAGTGGTTGTGTCGCATTCCCACAGAGATGTGGTGAGGCTAACAGTGCTGTGAAAACCTAACACACTCTCAGCCATGTGCAGACAAGCACCACACATGGGGGCTGACAATTCATACAGTGTACAATGACACAAGAGCAGAAGTGACCATCACCAAGCATACACACATCTCAAAAATAGACACACTAATCAAAACAACCTGTGTAGACTGTAGGTGTCAGCTCACAAACTCCCATCCCATGCCAGCAATGGCACCTAACAACCAGGATGAATGTGCACAATGACGTAATATGACTCACAGGGACAGCAGGGAAAATCACAGAAACAGCATCCAGACAAAGGCCCACAACAGCAATACCAATGCACTGATGCAGATGCACAAACACAAGCAGGCAACCTCACACTGCACATCTGACACAGCATGTGTGTGTGTGTCACAGTATCCCCAGGCAGCTACACACCACATGAGGGGGGCTGAACCACAGCGACACAGATGTGGACACAGTGCCATACAAAAGTAAACCATCATTGGGACACCCTTAGTGGGCAATCAGGCATTGGGAGATGAGAGGCAGCACAAAAGACACATGTGACACAAGCTAGAATGAACACCAACTAACACAGCAAGAGACTAACACACAACGGCACCACCCCCAGGGACCAGACATTGGGGTGACACAAGCATGCATGACACCTCCACTGTGATGACAAAGGCAGATGTCGTACAAACTGGGAAAACCAGACATGTGTCCTGTTCCACAAACGTACATCACACATACACAAACACAAATCACTCAGCATGGCCCCTCATCCATGGACAAACGGGAGCTAGGGGACCATCCATGCAAACATTTACATCAGTCCAGCCTCAACACCACACACCCTGAACTGCAACAATGCGCATATGTGAAGCCCACATGGACAGGTGACATTGCACATGCACCCATGACAAACACATGAATGTTGGGAGGAACTAAGGTGCACAGACACATCACACAAGGGCAGTTTACAACCCTGGGGAATGACAGACATACTGCATAGTATGTGGTACATGGCCATAACTTCAAAACTCACATAACCTTCAGAATTCCAGCCACAGTCCCAGGACAATGCAGAAGCCAAGGAGAACCACAAGGCACACATGCTGACACCTGCCAACATTGCAGCCATGAACCCGACAAGTGGGAGCAGTCACACACATATACAAATGTCTCAATCACTGACAACTACCACCTAGGGACAACTACATGATTTTTCAAATAAACAAGTGCCTTGGGGAACCCTGACTGTGTTCCATCTGTGTCTGACAACATCATCACCAGTCAGAACTCACAAATCCCAATGATGATACACCAATTAACAGTAGTGTGTCATGCACCCACATATCTGGTAGCCCATGGCAAAGTAGTGGGATGAACCCAGTACCAATCAGCAAGCATCAACAACAGGAACATATCAAGGGAACACTGCCTGTGTATAAACAGGAATGTGGACACACACACATGCTCATACAACACACACCATGGGCCCAGGCTATGTCACGGGACAACACACTTACTTGAGGGGACCCAACTCCTGTGGAAGCCCAGCTGTGCCAAACATATTCACAGCACCTCTCACTCATGTCTGCAGAACACTTGGTCAGTCAGTCATCAGTTACCACAAAATGAAGGCTCTGGTCACAACAGCCTGGGTACGTGAGTCTCCCCTAAGTCATCTGCACATACTCAAAACATATGTCTAGCAAGTTGCACAGAGGACCCAGTTGCTCCTATACCAATGATGCCCACACCTGTAGGTCTAGTGGTGATGCACACAAAGTTTGTGGAATTGACAAATTGGACAATGGGAAGCACATCATAGGTGCATGGGTGCAAGCCAGAGATGTGACCATGCAAATGAAAGTTCACAGAGATGTCCACAAATAGTTGATCATGACACACCCAGGTAGCTGCAAAGGATGATATGGATACCCACCAGAATAGGATACATATCTCATGGACCACATGGAGTACCTCACACCAACACATCAGTTTTCAACATTGGAAACCAAGCATTACAGGTGCAAGGGCATGTTAAACATCATCAGCATAAGGTACAGCTAAATCAAGTTCACAGGGATAAAGAAAAAAGCTTTATTCAGCATATTAAAAGTTAAACGTCCATTCAAACAAAAGGCCAATGGCCAGTCCATGTCCAAATGCCAAGGAGTGAACTAGAGTGACAACTGTCACACGTTGCTTGCCTGCACTGCTAAGGACCGGGGTCATCCCCTCGGAAGGGCGTACATGGGGGCAGGCCAGGCACTGCAGGGACAGGATCAGGGCTCAGCAGAAGGAGGCAATGAAGAGGTGGTGGATGCAGGTGAGACACTTGCAACTGCAGTGGAGCTGACTGAAGTAGTGGGTGCTGTCACAACTGTGGGGCACAAGTCAGATGGGATGGGTCCCGGCACAACTCCAGTGGGCAGGCCAGATGTAGTAGATTGGGTCCCCACTGCAGTGCCCAAGTCAAACAGGGTGGTCGTGGACTCCACTGCAGTGCCTACATCCATGGGAGTGGAATGGGGGCAGGTGAGGTCGGCAGAACAGGGGGGGACACAGTCCCCACATCAGTGGCACTAACCGTCTGACCAGGTGTGGAGGAGCAAGTAGTAGGATGGCCGTAGCATTTTGGGGATGGTGTATCTGTGGGTGGGGGAACCCAGGGAAGGGAGTCGCGGGGGAACCTCTGGAGTGGTGGCCTGGGGGATGGAGGACAGAGACTTTGCCTTGGAGCTGCGTGGTGGCAGGGGGTCTTGCTCTTCAGGCTCTGGGGGGACTTGCGGGTGGGGGTCTCACTCTGACTGTGCCTGGGGGAGGGTGTCCGGGTGTGAGGGGCACTCCTCTCTGTATGTGGGGACTTCCTCTTCCCCATGTAATCAGGATCTGCTGGGTCAGTGGGGAAGAGGCCAAGGTCACAGAGGAAGAACTTCTGGGGAGATGGGGTTGCAGGTGATGCAAGGGAAGGGGGCTGGGAGGGCGAGGTCTCGGAGGACTGCAGAGTGATTGTGGATGACTGTGTGTGTGTCTGCAAACCAGCCCCTGTGAGTGTGGTATCAGTCCCCTGCACTTGCTTGTGTGCACGTCTAGACCTTGGTTTGGGTGTTTGTGTGCTTGGAACAGGTAGGCTGCTAGGAAACGTGGGTGGTGCAGGGGTAGGAGGGGTGCGGGATTGTTGGAGGAGGGACACTGCTGCTGTCAGGGAGGAGTCAATGGACTGATTGGTCCTCTGTAGGGCAGACATGCCCGAGGAAATGCCCTCCATGAATGACACCAGTTGTGTCAACAGACTTGTGTGTGCATGGAGGACCTTCAGCATCAACGTCTGCCCTACATGGATCTGTCTAAGTAAGTCCACAGACTCCTCACTCAGGGCAGCAGGGGACACAGGGGCATGGGGTGTGGTGCCTGGCACAAAGGAGACATGCTCACGAACACAGGAGCCGACAGGGCCCTCTGGGATGGGAGCCAGTGGGAGGGTGGTGGTGGTGGTGGCGGGGACAGCCTCACTAGCTGGGGTTTGGTGGCTGCTGACACCCGCCTCCACAAGGGAGTCATCCTCAGAGCTGCTCTGGCTCTCTGCTGGGGGAATGGTGCTGACGACTCCTCTGTGTGGCTCCACTCACCCTCCATGCCACTGGGCCCCCCTGACTCCTCTCCTTCTATCCCTGTCAGGCTCTGTGGCTCCTCCTGGTCCGTGGAGCTATCCCCTCCTGTGGCCGTGGATGTATCTGGATAGGAATAGGAAGTAAGAGAACAACATCAGTCACCTGCACCGACTGCCCACACCACAGTGAGTTCATCACATCACAAGGGAAGCCCTGGCATCATCAGCTAAACACAGCGCAAAGTGCCAACACTGTTTAGAATAAGCCAATTGTCATTCTCAACATTAACCATGGCACACATATCCCTTCTTGACTTTCACACATATATCTGTTGCATTTTGGATGCTAACACCCCAATGTGCCGACATGCACCACCCACACCTCATTTGGACATGCACGTGAACATGTAGGAGTATGTCACTATACACACAGCACATCTCTTGCTACTGACTCAGTACAGGTGTCCGGATGAAGGGATGGGCAGAGACTCATTTCACATGCTTGTGATGCATGCCAGCAACACACACTATGATGTTCTCATGACCTGATGGGCAATGCCACTTGAACACAATGCAGGATCACTCATTGCAAGCTAAATGCCATGGCCCAGAAAGTCAGTCAACACTGTCTCCTGTCACAGGGGCAGGACATCCAGACAACAACAATATGCACTGACTCACAATCCATGCATGTAGCATAGCTGCATGAAGGACACAGTTGGGATCACTGACATAATATCGACTACAAAAATATAGACTTACAAAAATATCGATGCCAAAATATAGAATACCAAAATATCGAATCCCTATCTCCAAACAGGAAAGTACAAAAATATAGAATCCAAAATATCGTTGTAAATAATATAGTTAGTCAAAATATCGAATTTTTTAAATGTTTTAAAAGTAATGTAAAATTAATGAAATAATACATATAATTAACTGACACATACTTAAAAATACTTAAATACCATTAAAATTAATAAATAATTAATGTAAGTAAAAAAAAACAATTAATACATATATATTAACGTAATATTAATTAAAAATATTCAATATTTTCTGCATAGGATAGCGGGCGGGTAAAATTTACTATTACCACTCCAGTAAGTGCAATAGTAGGGAAAGCGGTGGATAGCGGGAGGGTAAAAATTACTATTCCCACTCCAGAGAGTGCAACAGTAGGGAAAGCATTGGATAGCGTAGGGGTAAAAATTACTGTTCCCACTCCATAGAGTGCAACAGTAGGGAAAGCGTTGGATAGCGGGAGGGTCAAATTTACTATTCCCACTCCAGTGACTGCAACAGTAGGGAAAGCGTTGCATAGCGGGAGGGTTAAAATTACTATTCCCACTCCAGACAGTGCAATAATAGGGAAATCATTGGATAGCAAACACTGACTTCAAATGCTACTAAAACTTGACAACATGACAGGTTTTATAACAGTTATCTGTCAGCAAATACACAATGTTACCAAACGCTTCTCTCACAGTGGTTCCCAAATGTACACAGACTCCCAGTGTGATTCTAGACAAGCACCACTATCCCTAGGAGTTTACCAAAACTCATTCACTACAGTGGAAGAGGTAAGGGGACTGCACACAATCTACATATTTCACGACTACACTTTAGTGTCAATGCCTGACTCATTTAATCAACACATAAGCAAACACTGGCTTCTAATGCTACTAAAAGTTGACAACATGACAGGTTTTAAAACAGTTATCTGTCAGAAAATACATGATGTTACCAAACGCTTCTCTCACAGTGGTTCCCAAATGCACACAGACTCAAAGTGTGATTCTAGACAAGCACCACTACCCCTAGGAGTTTACCAAAACTCATTCACTACACTGGAAGTGGTAAGGGAACTGCACACAATCTACATATTTCACGACTACACTTTACTGTCAATACCTGACTCATTTAATGAAAGCATAAGCCATAACTGTCTTCTAATGCTACTAAAACTTGAGAACATGACATGTTTTAAAACAGTTATCTGTCAGCCAATACACGATGTTACCAAACGCTTCTATCACAGTGGTTCCCAAATGTACACAGACTCACAGTGTGATTCTAGACAAGCACCACTATCCCTAGCAGTTTACCAAAACTCATTCACTACAGTGGAAGAGATAAGGGAACTGCACACAATCTACATATTTCACGACTGCACTTTAGTGTCAATGCCTGACTCATTTAATCAACACATAGGCAAACAATGGCTTCTAATGCTACTAAAACTTGAGAACATGACATCTTTTAAAACAGTTATCTGTCAGCAAATACACGATGTTACCAAACGCTTCTCTCACAGTGGTTCCCAAATGTACACAGACTCACAGTGTGATTCTAGACAAGCAACACTATCCCTAGCAGCTTACCAAAACTCATTCACTACACTGGAAGTGATAAGGGAACTGCACACAATCTACATATTTCACGACTACACTTTACTGTCAATACCTAACTCATTTAATGAAAGCATAAGCAATGACTGGCTTCTAATGCTACTAAAACTTCACAACATGACATGTTTTAAAACAGTTATCTATCAACAAATACACGATGTTACCAAACGCTTCTCTCACAGTGGTTCCTAAATGTACACAGACTCACAGTGTGATTCTAGACAAGCAACACTATCCCTAGCAGCTTACCAAAACTCATTCACTACTGTGCAAGGGGTAAGGAGACTACACACAATCTACATATTAAAGTACAGCACATTAGTGTCAAAGCATGACTTATTTTATCAATGCATAAGCAAACACTGACTTCAAATGCTACTAAAACTTGACATGACAGGTTTTATAACAGTTATCTGTCAGCAAATACACAATGTTACCAAACGCTTCTCTCACACTGGTTCCCAAATGCACACATACTCACTGTTTGATTCTAGACAAACAACACTATCCCTTGCACTATACCAAAACACATTTTTTCATCTAGAAGAAGTACTACATTTTAGTATAGAAACATAACATTACTCATTTCACAAATTCATAAACAATGACTGGTTTCTAATTCTACCAAAATATAAAAACAGCACAGTTATCTCTCTGCAGACACATGAAATACACAAATGCTTATCACAGAATGGTTTCTACATGCACACACACTGTCAATAAGATTGTACAGAAAAAAAGTACTCCTTACACTTTAGCAGGAGAAATACATTAGTCTGATTAAAATCAAAATAGTCTACATACATCCCCTCACAATTAAATAACTCACCTTTCAAGATGTTTTGTAGATTAAGAAGTATATCAGTCACACACCAGATATCAGTCACACACCAGATTTTCTTATACAGAATCTCTGCACTGTGCACCTATCAGCAGAACCAAAGAATGGCAAGGTTTCCCTCTCATTTTCCACAAATATACATGTAAACATCAAATCACATTCCTTCCCTCATAAATTCAAAAGCAAACACACATTTCTATTGGTAAAACATTTCAACCCTTTACAAATGACATACACTTCAACCCTTTCCCCAATCTGCCTTCTGCCCGTTACCATAGAAACAGGTCATGGAACACTGTACTGAGCACACAGGTCACAAGTTCAGCACACACAATGTTGCTAATCAAAACAGCAAGTGTGCTTGACTTCTCAACATATCAGCTTATCATATATAATGTTCCTTACAATCAGTTTTTGTTAACCAATAAGAATCGTGCGTTTAAAAAACAGAAATATGCACCCTACCTTTCAGTGTAGAAGGTTGTCAAACAACCAATGATTTCTTGTCTTTTTTCAAAATTGCATCTTAGCCACCATTTTAGAAACATCTTACTTTGCAAACTGCCATTTTATTTTGAGAGACCATCTGAGTGCATCCAGACCTCCTTACAAGATGCTTACAGTGTGGATTGTGGGACACAGCTACATTTTCTGGAGCCAAAGGTATGCAGAAAACAAAGGCATTCACAAAGACTTAGGTTTGCCAAATGTAGACCTTAAATGGATTGGACAGAGAGGGTTAAAGTGGCACCAATTGATGCCATTGGTGAAATCCTTCATGCAAATCCAACACCCTGACCTCATAATAGTGCACTGTGGTGGCAATGACCTAGGCACTTTAACTGGGGTAGGTCTGGAAATGCTTATGAAGGACACCTTTGCACAACTGATTTCACTTTTCCCTAAAACTGCCTTTGTGTACTCTAACATATGCCAAAGGCAGAAATGGAACTGGTCCGATCATTTTTGTCCACAAATTGAGAAAGCTAGGAAACATGTGAATAAATCTGTTTCTGCTTTTCTCCGAGACTACAGAATGGGGTTCATTTACAATAACAATCTGCGCTTTCATATGCAAGAGATGTATAGGAGAGATGGAGAACACTTTACTGATGAAGGAAACAGAGTCTTCCTCAACAACTTTCGACTCTGTATAGGTACTTACTTATAAGTACCAAAAACTCTCAATGAACACAACGGCTCTTTTTAGAGCCACTCATGAACAAAACACTTAAGCTTAATCTTTATCTCCCAACAATTTCCTTTTTTTCCCCTTGGATCCGCGAACCCAAAGCGAGAGGATCCGTGCATCCAACGCGGTAGGATGCGCGCACCGTGCACGCATTTCCCCGTGTTTTTTTTTTAAAAAAGGGGGCCCCAGGGGGTCCTTCTGGGACCCCCTAAGCACCTCTAGAGGGTCAGAGTGTCTCCACTCTGCCCCCTTTATATGTTTTACACACTTATTCCCCTTCCATCTTCTGCCTCGCTTCTACCGAGGCAGAAAATGGCCGCCAACAGTTCCTGGTTTGAATGTAGAGAGACACTCGACAGCCAATTAGCATTCAGCGCGCGATCGGGAGGGTGCGCGCTCAGTTCGGGGAGGGTGCGCTTACGATGCGGCTAGGGTCCGCGGATCGTCCCCGGCCATAGATATCACTAACTTTTTTACCCTAATTTGGTGTCATTTCATCAGTGATGTCATTTGAGATGTCATCAGTGATGTCATCAGTGATGTCACTGACCATGTCATGAGTGATGTAATATGTGACGTCATCAGCAGTGGATTGCGGTCGCGCGAGTTATAGTTAGCTGAACTAACTATAACGGTGGAATTTCAATGGTTTTGTACGAGTGAAATTTCCAGCTAACTATAATGTGTGTGAAATCTATGGTTTTTTCAGTGAATTTGCAAGGTTTTTTAAATGCTAATTCCTAACTATAACGTTTGTGAAACCGATGGTTTCTTCAGTGAATTTCAAAGGTTTTTTTAATGCTAATTTATGAATGTTTTATTATATTTTTTATATATTTCTTTTATAAAAAGTTACCTATGTATATAGTTATAGATTACCTGTATCCTTTAATTTGGAATGGCTCAGCTTGTATAAAAAAAAATTTGGATAAAGTTGAACAGCATAGTTAATATCTTCTATTAACTTATAAACACTTTAATTCTTTCTTTTTGTTTTTTTAGAAGGGTTTTTACCATGCGCGCTCGGTGCGCGCACGGTAATTGCTACGTCATCGTACGCTCTCGGTGCTGTGCACGTACGTACGTTCTTCACGTACGCATGCGTACGTCGTGCGTACTCCGCGCCCTACGTTCGTGCGTGCTTCGTATGCGCTCGGCACGTGCACTACATACGCATGTGTACGTTCTTTGTGTGTGCATGCGTACGTTCTCCACGTATGCATGCGTACGTCGTGCGTGCTCTGCGTGCTACGTTCGCGGAATTCGCGCCTGCGCGCGTGCTTCTTACGCGCTCGGAGCGCGCACTACTTACGCATGCGTACGTTCTTCGTGTGCGCATGCGTATGTCGTGCGTGCTCCGCGCGTTACGTTCGCACATGCGCGCGTACTACGTGCGCTAAGTTCGCGCATGCGCGGTTCGTTCGCGCATGCACGCGTGCTACGCGTGCTACGCGTGCTAAGTTCGCGCATGCGCGCGTGCCACGTGCATGTGTTTGTGTTCCGCGCATGCGACGTGCGTGCACAGTTCGCGCACGGCAAGTCATGTGATTAAGAAAGAACACTTTTCATTGGTTCATAGTACTTTCACTTCCAGATTCTTCCAACACCACACCCAGGCAAGTCATGTGATTAAGAAAGAACACTTTTCATTGGTTCATAGTACTTTCACTTCCAGATTCTTCCAACACCATACCCAGGCAAGTCATGTGATTAAGAAAGAACACTTTTCATTGGTTCATAGTACTTTCACTTCCAGATTCTTTCAACACCACACCCAGGTAAGTCATGTGATTAGGAAACAACACTTTTCATTGGTTCATAGTACTTTCACTTCCAGATTCTTCCAACACCACACCCAGGCAAGTCATGTGATTACGAAGCAACACTTTTCATTGGTTCATTGTACTTTCAGTTCCAGATTCTTCCAATACCACACCCACTCCCCTCATTAATACTTCTGATTCCCTGGGAAAAGGAGCTGATCTGTTTTTGTGATACAATGGCAGAGCAGCAGCCATCTTCTAGTAGTGATCAGGAGACTCTTTTGCCACAGAGGCAGAGGAAGCAGAAAGACTCTTTCATATGGCAGTTTTTCACTTTTCCTGAGGGGCAGAAGAAGGTAAATGCTCCCAAAGTCACCTGCATTATTTGTAACCGGACCTTATCACGTGGAAATGCTTATAAGAAATACTCTTTTAGTATTCACACGATGTTAAGGCACGTTGAAGGAGTACATCCTGTGGCTTTTGCTCGAGCTGCTAGTGAAAACTCTCCAGCAGCTCAGCCGAGCACATCCGCAGCAGCTCAGCCGAGCACATTATTGGCAGCTCAGCCGAGCACTTCATCTGCGGTGGCGCCTTCACCTACTTCTTTACCTCTGGATATACGCCCTGCTTTTCGGAGGCTGTATACACGGTGCATTGACTGTCATGCTCTTATTTCTCTTGGTGAAACCAGTATTGATCTCATTGAGAGGAAGATAGAGCAGCACTCATGCACCCGGCCATAGTTTTTTTCATTTTTTCGTTTTTCTGTTCCTCTGTCCCTACATTAACACAAGGGCTCTTTTTACAGCCACCTAAAATCTAAACACAAAAACTTGTTTTTAAAAACTATTTTTCGATTATTTGTTTTTCCGTGCGCGCACGGTTTAAAAAAAAAAAAGAAAAATTAATCGTTTTTTTCACCCTTTGTGATCCTTCAGGGACTCCCTGACAAAGACTAGGGGGTCAGGAAGTCTCTACCATGCCCCCTTTCCATGTTCTCCACCTTTGTTTTAATTTGAAACACATTTCTATTGCTTGCAAATTTCAACCCTTTCCAAATGATTCCTACTTCTAACATGACTTCTACCTGCTAGCATAGCAACAGATCATGGATTACTGGTGTGACCAGAGAGGTCAGAACTTCAGCACACAATGGGGCAGATTTACAAGCCCCTTGCATCACTTTTGCGTCACTTCTAACATGGCTCAAGGGGCTTGTAAATCTGCCCCAATGTTTCTAATCCAAAGAGCAAGAGTGCTTAACTTTTCAAAACTAACAGCAAATCCAAAGTAATGTTCAGTACCCTAAAACTCTCCAAAATGATAACGGCTCGTTTTAGAGCCAACCACCATCAAAACACTTAAATTTGATTTTTAATTCTTTTTTTTTTTACAGGCATGAGGATTAGAAAAGGGGGTAAGGGAAAGTGAAAAATGGAGAGTGAGGAGATGGAGGGATTTAGGAAACTGGAGTGACAGAAAGGGAGTTAGGATGTCAATGAGCAAAGCAGAGTGAGGGAGATTGAAGGAAAGAATGCAGGGGTGTGAGATACATGCAGGAGGAAGTGAAGTAGGAGAATAGGAGTGACTATGAGTAAAGGATAGTGACAGTTACAGAAGGTGAGGGAAGGAGAACGACAGAGAAGGTTAAAAATTAACATAGATGGAAAATGAGTGATGGAGAGAGGAAGAGTGGTAGAAACAGAGGGGCAGATTTATAACAAACTAACGCACCACGGTGCAGCAAGTAATTTTGCTGCGCCATGCTGCGTTAGTTTCAAAGTACAGAGATGCAACATATTTACAAGAATTTGTCGCATCTCTATGCTTCCCCTGCGCGGGCGTACAAACTGCAGCCATGCGCCAACGCAAGCTCCCTTACACCATGGTACAAGGATGCCTGCTTGGTGGGGAGATTGTTCTTGTGCAGGAAAGGGCACCTTCCTGCACAAAAACAATCACAAGAGGCTTTTTCCTCTTTCAATGCGTGCTGTAGCATGCAGCACGCACTGAAAGAGGAAAAAATGAAGAGAAATGAAAACATTTCTCCTTATTGTGCCTCACTACACCACCTCTAGGGTGGCGTAGCATTCACACACAACTTCAGACTTATGATTTTTCGTAAATCAGAAGAAGTGTGTAGTTCTATGAGTGTTGTGTGGGAACACAAACAACAACACCCACATAATACCTCTTCAACGCACAGTGCTGCGTGTGAAGTGGCTCTATTTATGAGGAGAGGAAAAGTCATGCAGGGTGGCTTTTCCTCTCCTTGTAAATATGGAGGAGCCCCTGCGCCACCAGTACATCAAGAAAAGTAACGTAGTGATGGCGCAGGGGGCTTGTAAAACTGCCCCAGAGATGTTATGAAATTAAGGGTAAGACAGACATTGCGAGAGAGACAGAAACACAGAGTGAGAGCAAGGAACTGAGAAGGAGTAAGGCAGTTAGAATGACTGAGACATATGGAGACAGGTTGACAAACATGGTTGAAAAAATAGTGATGGAGGCAGTAAACCTAGGGGAGTAGTAGAGAAGGAGTGAGGGAGTTACGAAAGAGTAGTAAAGCAAGAAGAGAGAGGGAAGAGGAATTAGAAAAGCAGAGTGAGGAGAGGTGAAGAAAAGGGAGCATGAAAGGGAAGGTGTGACAAATACAGATATTTTAAACTTACCTGACCAACAAAATAAATTAATTAGAAATAAATGTGTTTTTTAATTGCAAGTAAAATGGATTACATTTCCTAAATTTTCTTTCAAGATCTGAAAAAAAGAAAAAAAAGCATTAATATTCAACAATACATTTTCTTAAACAGTACATGTTTTTTCATATTTAACAAAGCAATTGTTTGCCCTTTTTTTGCTGTTTTCAGAATGTATTGAATTTCACTGAAAATAGTGATATCAATTGTATTCATCATTTAACAGTGGGCAAAAAAAAAAACAATCTGAAAGATTGTTTAAAAAAGCCCTGAATGTATCCTCACTAAAACAGACCTTGATAGAAATGTCACAAATATATTAAAAATACCTTCTAAGAACAATTCCTATTTGCAATAAATAACGTCTGTAAATCTTGCTGCTTAAGCACGTACACCAAAATAATATCTGTCAAAGAAGTCCACAATTGTTACCTTTACCTTTCCATGAGGCCAAATGGTAATTTTAAAATCCTTTTTAAGTGAAATATCCAATGTTAATCCTATAAAATTGAAATAATGGTTTCTTCAGATGCTGGAATTTGTATCTAAAATTTTGGTTTTAGAAAAATTAAGTAACAATTTGGTAAATCATAAGGCAAACGTTGTTTGAAAATCAATTGAGAATCATTACACAGTGTCCATCCTTTTTCACATTTAAGATAAACTGTGTAATGACCAGAAGTTATAGAAGGTCCATCATGAAAAATTATTGCAACTGCAACAAAAGTTTTACCTGATATTGATAATTGATTTCCTACAAACTTCTTTAGTAAAGTTTCCAATTTAGTTCCATCTGCTCTACAACGTTGTATCATTAAAATTACATACTGTCCATATTTCTTAAAAAATAACGTTGATAACATGTCTGATTTACATTGAGAACATTCCACATTGTGATTAGCATCTTTAACTAATTTACTAAAAGTCACTGATTTACTCTCTGGTAATGTTAAATATATGAACCTTTCAGAATCAACATTACTGCTGCATGTGTTCATACAGTTTTCACAACAATGTTCCCATTTATATGAGACACCAAATATATTTTCTATTTCTACCCCTTCATCTTCCAGTACCATAAGCATATACATTAAGAATTCCTGTGCATCTTGCAGGACATTTTGAGTAAACTGTGTACATCCTGAACATACATCTAAAAGATTTCTAACATCAGAAGCACTTTCTATTTTAGTTTTATCATTACTCAGCTTCTCATAAAGGAGACTCAGCAGAGAACAGAATCTTTTTCCATGATTTAGTATTATCTGCTCTTGCAAAATTTCAAGATAAAATACAACATTCAGCACTACATTTGCGTAGCAGTTGACACCAGAGCTATTTTCAAAATGACAACGAACAACCTCTTCAACACTGTCCTTTTTCTTTTTGCTTGCAGTCACATCATTCTCTTTTTGTTTTCTCTTCTGTACATCCTCATTACAGATATTGTCAAATCTCCTTTTCCGACAAACAACACGTTTTTCAAACACAGGATACTGACCTAAATGAGGAGCATAGCTTCTTCTTAATCTATTATACTCCTTTACACGGTTTGCATCAGCACTTACTTTTGAGTCATCAATGTCTATCATGAATAAACCAGATATTTTTTTCACGCGTGACAAAGCAACATATGCCATACCTTCTTTAAACACACTAGATCCAATATTTACAAAAGCACTATCTACAGTTAATCCTTGAGATTTGTGAATAGTTACAGCATATGCTAGAGAAAACGGAAACTGCTTCTTACGTACATATAAGTCTTTCACAAGCAAGAAACGAACTGAACAACGACAAATGTCTTTAACCTCTTCAATCTGATCAAATTTTATTTTTAAAAATTAAATTCCATCGTTTTTCTGGTACTTTACAAAACCCACAACTTTACCCATAGCTCCGTTCACTAAACCTTTTTCTACATCCAAATTACGTCTTAAAATTACTCGACAGTTCATACATACATAAAGATTCTTTTCCAAACCAGCTGTTTTCGATATGTTTTTCTCTAGAGAATCCAATTTACTTGCCAATTTGCTTGTCAATATAATATTAATTCCTTCATGCTGTATTTTATCCACAGCTTCCAGTTTTATAATCTCTTCATTTTCCAATTTCGAAAGTTCTTGATTGAATATAGAGCATTCATGTAGTGTTGGCATTAAGCAGATTACAGTATTTTTTTCAGCAATTTTCTTGTATATTTTCTCTGGAACTATTTGTTCTGTTGGAAACACATTACATAGCAATCGACTCTGTAAAGCTTTTCGGCCATGTTCTGTGAGTAGTCCAATTCTGATATCTTTGAGAATACTTGCATAATCCTCATCATTGGCTAGCCTCATATTGGTAATGAGTTCTTTATACTTAAAGTATGTCCAAATATTCACATTACCTATACTTCCTAACGACTTTTTCGTGTCTTCATGTGTAAGTGTATGGAATACTGGTTGTCCTTTGACTGGAGTGAGTTGCAAAAGATCCCCAAAAACTATGACGCGTTTTCCTCCAAATAAGACGTCATAGTCTGTCTTTAGAATTTGCTGCATTCTTAAATGCATAAAGGCAAGCATTAAGTTTGATACCATGCTTACCTCATCAATAATGAGTACTTTCATTTTCTTCAATACTCTTGAAACTTCTAAACATGCTTCTCCTGTTAGCTTGTGGTATTGTATTTTGTTCTCATGCTCTACTGGTAACATTAGCAAACGATGTAAGGTAACTCCTTTTGTGTTATACGCTGCTAACCCAGTTGGAGCAGTAACAACACAAGACAAAGTTGAATCCGTTTTGTTCTGTAGGTAGCTTCTAATTACTTTAATTAAGAAACTTTTTCCAGTTCCTGCTTGTCCACTCACATACATTCTGATTGGTTTAAAAGATGTTCATGAGCACTCTTTATTTTCATGTAGTAATCCGTGATCAATTTTGTTTCTGACTTCCTCATAAATTTGTTGTTGTTCATCATTCAGTTGTTGTTCCATATTTGGTAAGTTTATTAAATCTTCCTGAACTTGATTCATAGCTGTTTCCACTTCAGTCATGGCTATTGCAGCTTCATTTTCTACGATTGGTTGTCCTAGAGGATCTTGACTGAACGTCCCAGAACTTTGACTGTCTTGAGAACTGTCTCTAGCTACTTCAGCTGCAATTGTTGCTTCTTGTTCAATTTCTTCATTTAACATTTGAACATAAGTTGTGAAAGTACTGCATTCTATGCTATCTTTGCAAGCATTAAAGGAATCTTCATAGCTCTGAAAATCTCCAAGTAGTTCGTCCTCTGAACGCCATGGTTTAAACAGCTGTAAAAGTGCCAAGTAGTAAAATTCCTTTTTGTCAGCAGTGTCGCAACTCAGCTTCCGATGATTAATCAAACTTCCTTTTGTTTGTTTTACCAAACATCCTTCCTCACCAGTGACTTTATATTTTCTATTGTTGATGTCTTCTGTGGCATTCCGTTTATAAATGTAGTTCTGCAGCACTTCATAGAGACACATGTTCTCAAGATGATGATTTCTTTGTGGGTAATATGTGTCCAACATGTTTGTTCTTAAAATGTCTGTACTTTCAGGTTCGTACTCTGCTAAATATTCAATTTCTCGAATAGATTTCAGTACCCGATTTCTCATTCCTGCAAGGCCTAAACTTACCCAAATTATTCTTCTGGATTTGGAGTACAGACTTGCAGATGATAACCTATCTGAGCATTCGTAGGATCCAATTTCTCAATGCGATAACATCTTTAAACTGAAACTATATAGCTTTTTACTGAGAGTCTTCTCGTGAGAAATCTCTTCCCACATTTCTTTCAATTCCGTTTTCTCAGATTTAGTGATGTAAGATGTGACATACCGAGCAACAGCAATAGAATTGTCAGCTACATACTGTATGTCCATGTTAGCATTCCACATGGATAAAATGACTGGGTTGTAGTCATTTATATATTTTGACTCTTCTTTTCTTCTTAGGTTGTTGGTATTCTTAGGCGATTTTCTTGTAATAGTATGTCGCACAGCTGACATAAAACTGTTTACTCTTCCCTTTGAAAGAACAGGTCGTGGAAATCCAAATCGACATTTTGTGTAGAATTTATCTTTACTTTTGTACTTTCGTGCACAGTATTTTCCACACCGATGACTTTGGAAACGTAAAACTTGCTCTTTTAAGTTTTTTTCTTCTGTGCTTTTAGGTATAGCACATGTTGCATATTCTTCAATGCAAGATAACGCTGCTTCATCAGTATCTGTTCCAAATTTGGGTGCATCTTTGATCCACAACAGCATATGAATATGTGGAGCACCTCTTGCTTGGTACTCTTTTCTCCAAAAGAAATCCACAACTTCTCCAAGAGGTGGATTTTTTTTATTGCAGATGAAGGACATCATAGCCTCAAATCTATGATTGAAATATCTGCAAACATTAACCGGATCCAATGAGCACAATTCTCCTGCTGTCTTGTATTGGATGTTTTCAATATTTGAATTTGCCTCTCGAAGAAAATCCAGTAAATCATCCCAAGCGTACTCAGCACAGCTTAGGGTAAGGAACCATGTAGGAGTTCCTAAATTTCGTAACATACATTTCAATTCTCCATGGCGTCGGTACCAATATTCATTAGTTCCACGCTGACAAGCCATCAAATTAATCAATTGAGATTCCAAATGATCATCTCGCTGTTGCACTTTGTTCATAAAATCCTTTGCAGACACATTATGTAGATGTACTCCAGTTTTCAAAATGTGATTTACTGCATAAGATAGTGCAGACAAGTCACTTTCAAATAAAAGATGGAACAAATAAGGAATACTTTGACGAAATTTTGGATCTTCTGCATATAATCTTGTAGTCCGATACTCAGAAGCAGGAATCTGTACTGGACGTTCATCATATCGTCCACCTTTTCCTGTAGGTAACAGCTGGGGAAAACAACGAGCTTCCAAGCTCTCCTCCCATACACTCATGGGAGTTCCTTGTGCTTTTTTCATCTGAAAGAGATCAATAGTATTTCCCATAACTTCTTTAGAATGAAGAGGATGTGTGCTGAAATGTTCATAAATTTCTTCTTCTTTTGACTTATCCACTTTTTCAATTTGCCCAGTTGGTTTTCCTGAGTCTCCTAGTAAAACTTCTTCATCTTCTTCCTGAATAAATGGATTCATACCATTTATTATTTCTTTTCAAATATAAATTTGCTCTTTGTACTTTTCGTACATCTACCAGCTCCTGCCAAATTTTCTTATTCTTTGTTGGTACACCATTAACCAGAATAACTAATGGTTCAGTTTCCAATCTATCTGCATCAATTGTTTCCATATTTTTTTTCAAATCCAATGGCAAATAGACAACTCTTCCTTTTAAACCTCTTTGTAAATCCGAAGGAGGTAATTTACCTGTTTTGGACTCCATACGCACTATGGTCTGAAACGGATGGACACATTGAATGAGTATAGACTCATACGTATTTAAATCAGAAAGTTCTGCAGGAATATCAACCAATTCTAAATTATTATGTACAGCTCTAGCTGGCATTCTATTTTCTTCTAACTTGTTATAACAGTATTTACAAATACGCTGATCTTCACCCAAATCAAAACAATTTTCCAGAAATATACACTTATAATTATCTTCATTTTCACTTTTTTTATAGAGATCAACATTCCTTGTTTGAATCTAATAATGGCTTCTCAGGCAACAAATACAAGTAATATTTGGTCTTTCATTAGAGATGATAGTAAATTTTGTCATTTCATTTTCAAGATTTTTACTAACAATGAGTTCTACATTCTCTTCCACATTTTCCTCAATAATTGTGTCATTTCCTGCACTTTCGTGCTCTGGACCAAAGTAACAAAACTGAATATCATCAGTAACCTTCACTACATCTGATACAGATCCACGGAACAGAGCATTATTCAACTCATTTAACTTTAGTGCTGGACTTTTAGCAAAATACAATGTTCTCACAAACTTTCTCATTTCAGTATGATGAACAGCCAGCATCCTAAAATGGTGAAAAAAACTTTGGCAAACTTTCCTAGATAGACAAGCAAGAGAATGTCCTTGCAAATCAGTATTCTCTCTCACTCTGCATGGGTCTAGTATTTGAAGCACCGTAATCTTCTGTTTAACACTCTTTTTACTATATTCTCTTAGAAAGTCACGTAATTTATCAATAGATTCCTGTCGCACAGTGCAAATACTACTACAATTCCAAGTGTACACTGGGGCTTTAGGACGTCTCCCCATAACCTCATCAGCTAACACTTCTTCCTCATTTCTTGGAACCATTTTCTCCTTTTCCATTACACAACCATCTTTAACTTCATACGCTCGACCATTGGTGTCAACTGCATGCAACAAACTATTACTTTGAAGATAACTCTCTTTATTAAAAAATGGTTCAGTACTTGAACTATGCTTCCATTGTCCTAAGAACACTTTACAAAAGTTATTTTTTTTCACTACTCTTTTCCTTTTGCTTTGTGACTTCATTGCTTTGACTAATTTTTCTAATCTACGCATCCTGTTCATAATTAAAATGAATAGTTTTCTTTTTATTTCCAAAGCCTTGGCAACAATTGATTCAATATATTTCTTTTTTTTATAAAATTTGTTTTTCTTCTTATATTTTTTCACATCCTTTAGCAAATTTAACATCACTCTTCTCTGAAACATTTTTCGACTAATGTTTTTAAAATCTATTTTTCGTGTTAAGTCACTCTTTCTTACTTCTGATTCTACATTAGCTTTTAGTATTTTCTGTCGACTCTGTTGTTGTTTTGTACTTGAAACACTATTTGCAGTGGATATATTTTTAACATTTTTTCTTTGTTTGAAGATATTTTTTTTAAAATCCTTAGTCTGCTTACCAGAAGGCTTTTTCTTTTTTCCAACATGACAACTATTTTTTTTTGTCCAGTTTTCTTCAAATGTAGATGTTGTTGCTGTTCTTTTCTCTTTCTTGACTTTATAGGCATCTTTGATTAATTTCACTGTTGTTCAGCAATACCTGAAAGAAACTAAAAAAAAATACCTTTATGTAATTTTAATACATTACGATTTTTTATTGGAGCTTTTCAAATCCCATCATATGAGCTGTCCCTTTCCTACAACTGCAGGTCTGACAGAACAATACCAACATGTATTAAATCTCTAACATCAATTCCTGTGTGCACACAGACTAATGATGTGATTCTAGGCACAAAACGATTTTAGTTTGGCAATTTCAAAGCACATTTACTACTGTGGTAGAGTAAGTGATAATTACTATGGCAGCCTGACACATTTTCCTTATAATTTAGAGAGGCAGAAAAGAGCACATGTATTAACAGGTACTTGAGACCATCATCATGTATTACAGGGTGAGTGATTAGAGTAGAGCAAAGGAAATGAGCCTTGGTGACGTTGAATGTGTTAGCATTACACACTGCTATCTGAAATACCACACAGAGCTGAGTAGTAAGCATGGGAGTGCAGGAGAAGCACCTGTCTGTGTGCTAAGAGCGTGCTTCTGGAGACCGATTATTGTCTGGTGCAAATGTGGAAATATGGATTTTCATGATCAGTTATGTCCCCTATCTTGGACCCCAACGGTTCTATGTGCATGTTACCAGTACATGTATGTTCCCTCCCGTTCCAGTTTCTAAGACGCAAACACATGTGCGTCCACCGTCAACATGTCCTCTGTCAGATCCGCCATGAATGGGCTGGATATTCGATTCCTAAGTATGAAAGGCCACCGACTTTATATGGCTCAGTTACTCCATTTTGCAGTTCGGGCGAGTAGGCCCTGATTCTGCCATCAAGCCTTTCCTTTTTCTCTGCCTTTGACAGCTTCAGCTTGAGCTCGCATCTGTATCCATGAACTTTGTCCTACTCCCTGTGCGGCTAACGGTGCCTGCCTCGGCCGGTTTCGCCTGCCTGCCAAGAAACCGTATTTCACCTTCGAATTATCTACTTCGCTCCTCAGCCGATGCATTCCTGTCTAGTAGTTTAGGTAAACATTTCCTTCAGCTACCGAGCAAAGGGCCCGGCCTCTCTGTCCTCATGCAAGTAATTCATAGCCCTGTTACCATGGAAAGTTTCCGCCCCTTGCATCTCATATAGACACTTAGACGCTTGTACACGCACACACAGTCAGTATAGAATAGATTCTGTCCGAGAGTCCTTCCTTTGTGGATAACATAGTTCTTTAAACATAGGATGTTAGATATGATTTGGGATTAGGTTGACGTGACCCCCCCAGACTTCTTGTCTCCACATGTAGAGCTAAATGTCAAGTCCCCGTCACCCCCTAGCTGTACGTCAATCACACGTCATGCAGCTGCGCGCGCATCTATGCCAAGTATTATCTTATAGATCCACCTATATATGACATCATATGACCTCATAACCAATTATGTTTCTTTTTACTCCTCATTACGCCCATTTTTGGTTACGCATGTAAATTGTCACTTTTCTTATCAATTGTTACGCCTTCTGCATTTGTTTCATTGTAATGTACATTCTATAAAAACGATTGACTGTCAATAAAATATTGTACTTCACTTCCTGAACCCCCGTGGTGACGGAACATGAAGGCCGCGACTCGAGTCGGCTATTTTGAATAAAGCCCATTCAGAAACCTCTTATACCACGGATTCTGCCTCTTATTTCACTGAGCTGTTTTATTTAGATTCCGTATTAAATTCAATCCCGGTAATAAAATATTTACCACACAAGACAGATCTGCATGGACGCTTGCACAACTGCATGAAGACTGCAGAGATGTATGTAAGAGTACATGTTTAGTAAAGGTTAATTGGAGTTTTAAACATGTAAAAACTACCTCACCCATTGCGGGAGTGGAAGGAAAATCTACCATGTTGATTTCAAATGTGTTAGCATTTGCCTCTCATTTGTGAGATAGTGATTTCTGCTGAATGCTATCCATCACAGTTGAAGAAAACAAGCTGCCCCTTTCCTGCGAGTGCAAATCTTACAAAACAACAGCAATACAAATTAAATCTCTGTGAACAATTCCTGTGTGCAGACAGACTCATGGTGTGATTCTAGGCACACAACGATTTTTGTTTGGCAATTTCAAAGCACATTTACTACTGTGGTAGAGTAAGTGATAATTACTATGGCAGCCTGACACATTTTCCTTATATTTTAGAGAGGCAGAAAAGAGCACATGTCCTAACAGCTACTTGAGACCATCAGCATGTGTTACAGAGTGAGTGATTAGAGTAGAGCAAAGGAAATGAGCCTTGGTGACGTTGAATGTGTTAACGTTACACACTGCTATCTGAAATAACACACAGTGCTGAATAGTAAGCATGGGAGTGCAGGAGAAGCACCTGTCTGTGTACTAAGAGCGTGCTTCTGCAGACTGTGTATTGTCAGGTGCAAGAGAGATCTACATGGACGCTTGCACAACTGCATGAAGACTGCAAAGATGTATGTAAGAGTACATGTTTGTTAAAGGTTAATTGGAGTTTTGTACATGTAAAAACTACCTCACCCATTGCGGGAGTGGAAGGAAAATCTACCATGTTGATTTCAAATGTATTAGCATTTGCCTCTCATTTGTGAGATAGTGATTTCTGCTGAATGCTATCTATCACAGTTGAAGAAAACAAGCTGCCCCTTTCCTGCGAGTGCAAATCTTACAGAAAAACAGCAACACAAAGTAAATATCTGGGAACAATTCCTGTGTGCAGACTGACTCGTGTGATTCTAGGCACAAAACAGTATTGCTGGGTGATACCAGAACACCTTAAATTAGGGTGAAGACATACTCCATGATATCTTACAAGTTCAAGGCAGTTAAATATCTTCCTTAACATAAAATGTAAAACAACTTTAAAAGTGGAAGGAAAATGTACCATGCTATTTTCAAATGTGTTATTCTTTGTCTCTCTTTTGTGAGATAGTGATTTCTGCTGAATGCTAACCATCACAGTTCAAGAAAACAAGCAGCCCCTTTCCTGCGAGTGCAAGGCTAACAGAGCAAGAGCAACACAAATTAAATCTCTGAGAAGAATTCCTGTGTGCAGACAGACTCATGGTGTGATTCTAGGCACAAAACAGTATTGCTGGGTGATACCAGAACACCTTAAATTAGGATGAAGACATACTCCATAATATCTTACAAGTTCAAGGCAGTTAAATATCTTCCTTAACATAAAATGTAAAACACAACTTTAAAAGTGGTAGGAAAATGTACCATGTTGATTTCAAATGTGTTAGCATTTGCCTCTCATTTGTGAGATAGTGATTTCTGCTGAATGCTAACCATCACAGTTCAAAAAAACAAGCTGCCCCTTTCCTGCGAGTGCAAGTCTAACAGAGCAAGAGCAACATGAATTAAATCTCTGAGAACAATTCCTGTGTGCAGACAGACTCATGGTGTGATTCTAGGCACAAAACAGTATTGCTGGGTGATACCAGAACACCTTAAATAATGGTGAAGACATACTCCATAATATCTTACAAGTTCAAGGCACTTAAATATCTTCCTTAACATAAAATGTAAAACACAAATTTAAAAGTGGAAGGAAAATATACCATGCTAATTTTAAATGTGTTAGCATTTGCCTCTCATTTGTGAGATAGTGATTTCTGCTGAATGCTAACCATCACAGTTCAAGAAAACAAGCTGCCCCTTTCCTGCGAGTGCAAGTCTAACAGAGCAAGAGCAACACAAATTAGATCTCTGAGAAGAATTCCTGTGTGCAGACAGACTCATGGTATGATTCTAGGCACAAAACAGTATTCCAGGGTGATACCAGTACACCTTAACTTATGGTGAAGACATACTCCATAATATCTTACAAGTTCAAGGCACTTAAATATCTTCCTTAACATAAAATGTAAAACACTACTTTAAAAGTGGAAGGAAAATGTACCATGCTAATTTCAAATGTGTTAGCATTTGCCTCTCATTTGTGAGATAGTGATTTCTGCTGAATGCTAACCATCACAGTTCAAGAAAACAAGCTGCCCCTTTCCTGCGAGTGCAAGGCTAACAGAGCAAGAGCAACACGAATTAAATCTCTGAGAAGAATTCCTGTGTGCAGACAGACTCATGGTGTGGTTCTAGGCACAAAACAGTATTCCTGGGTGATACCAGTACACCTTAACTTATGGTGAAGACATACTCCATAATATCTGACATGTTCAAGGCACTTAAATATCTTCCTTAACATAAAATGTAAAACGCAACTTTAAAAGTGGAAGGAAAATGTTCCATGCTAATTTCAAATGTGTTAGCATTTGCCTCTCATTTGTAAAATAGTGATTTCTGCTGAATGCTAACCATCACAGTTCAAGAAAACAAGCTGCCCCTTTCCTGCGAGTGCAAGGCTAACAGAGCAACAGCAACACAAATTAAATCTCTGACAACAATTCCTGTGTGCAGACAGACTCATGGTGTGATTCTAGGCACAAAACAGTATTCCTGGGTGATACCAGTACACCTTAACTTATGTTGAAGACATACTCCATAATATCTTAAAAGTTCAAGGCACTTAAATATCTTCCTTAACATAAAATGTAAAACACTACTTTAAAAGTGGAAGGAAAATGTACCATGCTAATTTCAAATGTGTTACCATTTGCCTCTCATTTGTGAGATAGTGATTTCTGCTGAATGCTAACCATCACAGTTCAAGAAAACAAGCTGCCCCTTTCCTGCAAGGCTAACAGAGCAAGAGCAACACAAATTAAATCTCTGAGAAGAATTCCTGTGTGCACACAGACTCATGGTGTGATTCTAGGCACAAAACAGTATTCCTGGGTGATACCAGTACACCTTAACTTATGGTGAAGACATACTCCATAATATCTGACATGTTCAAAGCAGTTAAATATCTTCCTTAACATAAAATGTAAAACACAACTTTAAAATAAGAATCACATTTCTATTATTTATATCCAAATACACCACATACATCCCCTCTCAAATTCATAACTCACCTTTAAAAGTAGTTAGTTGAGAAAGAAATGTGGCACTCACACAGCAGATTATCAGAGCAAGAATCTCTGAACTGTACACCTCTCAGCAGAACCAGTAAATGGCAATGTTTCCCTCTTTTTTTTTACACATATACATGTTAACTTCAAATCACAGTGTTTCCCACATTTTTTCAAATGGAAACACACATTTCTATTGGTTGCAAATTTCAACCCTTTTCCAAATGATCCCTACCCCCAACATTACTTCTGCCTGCTACCATAGCAACAGGTCATGGAACACTGGTGTGAACAGAGAGCTCAGAAGTTCAGCACACAATGTTTCAAATCCAAAGAGCAAGAGTGCTTGACTTTTCAAACCTAACAGCAAATCCAAACTAATGTTCTGTTAGAACACATTTTTCACAACCAATACAAAACATGCTTTTATAAATGTAAACATACAGCCTAGTTTTTAGTGTAGAATGGTTTGAAACAGCCAATGAGTTCTTTTTATTTTAAAAAAAGTATGTAAGCCTCCATTTTACAACTATCTTTCTTTTCATATTGCCATTCTGCTGAAAGACACCTTCTGAGTGCTTCCAGATCTCCTTTGAAGATGTTCACAGTGTGGATTATAGGTCACAGCTATGTCTTCTGGAGTGAAGAGTTTGCAGAAAAAAGAGGTATTGTGAAAGACCTTGCTTTGCCAAATGTAGACATTAAATGGATTGGTCAGAGAGGGTTAAAGTGGCACCAATTAATGCCTTTGCTGAAAACCTTTCTACATCTCCCACAGCCTAACCTTATTATTGTGCACTGTGGTGGGAATGACCTAGGCACTTTAACTGGGGTAGGTCTGGAAATGCTTATTAAGGACACCTTTTTGCAATTGATGTCACTTTTTCCACAAACTGCCTTTGTATATTCTAATATATGCCAAAGGCAAAAGTGGAACTGGTCCAACCAACATTGTCCGCAGATTTACAAAGCAAGAAAGCACGTCAATAAGTCTATTTCTGCTTTCCTCAGAGACTATGGTATGGGTTCTATATACCACAACAACTTGCATTACAACATGCAAGGCATGTACAGAGGAGACGGTGTATATTTCAATGATGAAGGGAACAGAGTCTTTCTCTTGAACTTTAGACTCTGCATCGGTAATTACTTGTAGGTACCAAATAACACTCAATAAACTCAACAGCTCTTTTTAGAGCCACCTAATATCTAAACACTTAGGGCCATATGTTGGTAAATTATATTTACCGATTCTTAAATACCGAATTTTACCGATTCGGTATTTATGAATCGGTAAATGTAATGTAGGTAAATTATTACCGATTCGGTAAATATCGGTATTTAAGAATCGGTATTTACCGAATCGGTAATAATGCATCCCTTCCCATTCATTCCTATGGGCCTGGAGGCGCGCACCCCGCGAATTTTTTAAAAACAATTAAAATCTTTTTTTTGGCCCTTCGGGGTCCCACTGTGACCCCCTGACAAAGGCTAGGGGGTCAGGAACTCCCTACCCTGCCCCCTGTTCACGTTCTCCACCTTTCCTTTTCAGTGTGACAGACAAAATGGCGGCCGACACTTCCTGATTTCGACCGATTCGAATGTTTACAGACATCTAACAACCAATAAGAATTTCGCTCATGCACGGCACCGTGCGCGCACGGTGCGCGCACGGTACGCGCTTATAGATATTTATATACTTTTAAAGGCTATTTTCTCAGGAACTACTGAACAGATTGACACCAGACCTGCAAAACGCACTTCCCTGACCTGAGGACTACCTCTCTGCCAAATTTCAAGTAATTCTGTTCAGCCGTTCGGGCTGTACCTTCGACTAAAGGTCCTATGGAAAAATGCATGGGGAAAACGCATTTTGGGACCCCCCTTTTTTCTCGGCCCCCACTTGACGAATCACCCCGAGACTTTCAGGGTAGGAGCTGAGCGGAGCGCCCCATTAGTTTTGAAAATTTCGCGAGGATTCGTCAACCGGCGCCAAAGTTATTCAAAATAGAATTTTCAGATTTCCTATGGAAACACGGTCCTAACTATAACTATCTACTGGCGACCGCCAGTAGATAATATATATATCTTTTGTTTGAAGAAAAAAAAAAAAATATATATATATATATATGACCAAGTTTTCATAGGAAGAGCATTTTTTGTTTTGCTTATAACTTTGGCGTCCTTTGATGAATCTTCATGAACTTTTCTAAACTAATTCTTTGTTCATATCAGCTCCTATGTTGAAAGTTTGGGGGTGATTCGTCAACTTGTTTTCTCCATGTTAATTTCAATATGAAACTTTAGACTAGGCTACAGGTCGAACGGGTAAACGGAATTACCCCAGATTTGGCTGGGAGAAGGTTCTCGGTCTAGAAAGCACGCTTTTATTTGGTGTAAATCCATTCAGTAGTTTTGGAGAAATATCGAAATTTACAGATATCGATATTTGGGAATTCTGCCTTCTGATTGGCTGAGGGGTTACAAGCACGAGCTTGCTGCTTATTGGCTGCGAGCGGTTTCAACTAGAAAGTGTTGGCAGCCATTTTGTGATTCTGTTGAAGCGAGTAAGGGGAAAAAAGGGCAAAAAGAGTAGGAAAGAGGAGGGTAGGAGCGCTGTGAGGTCTGTGGGGTGGTTAGGGTGTGCTACACAGGGAGTGTGAAGCGATGTATTCACCCCTACTGGTGTGAAAGTGCTGTTTTGCCCAGAGTGAGATGGTGCTGAGGTGAGGTGCCGGTACACTCAGGGATGAAACCATGAGCTGATTGCTGTATACTGATGTGCTCTGGGCGTTGTAGCATACTGGCCGCTGTAGCATACCTGTGCAAGTGGTGTTGGTATGGGTTTAGACTATAGCGCTGTGAGCTGTGTGGGGTGGTTAGGGTCTGCTACACAGGGAGTGTGAAGCGAAGTATTCACCCCTAGCAGTGTGAAAGGGCTGTTTTGCCCAGAGTGAGATGGTGCTGAGGTGAGGTGCCAGTACACTCGGGGATGAAACCGTAAGCTGATTGCTGTAAACTGATGTGCTCTGGGCGCTGTAGCATACTGGCCGCTGTAGCATAGCTGTGCAAGTGGTGTTAGTATGGGTTTAGACTATAGCGCTGTGAGCTTTGTGGGGTGGTTAGGGTGTACTATACAGGGAGTGTGAAGCAAAGTATTCACCCCTAGCGGTGTGAAAGTGCTGTTTTGCCCAGAGTGAGATGGTGCTGAGGTGAGGTGCCAGTACACTCGGGGATGAAACCGTGAGCTGATTGCTGTATACTGATGTGCTCTGGGCGCTGTAGCATACTGGCCGCTGTAGCATAGCTGTGCAAGTGGTGTTAGTATGGGTTTAGACTATAGCGCTGTGAGCTCTGTGGGGTGGTTAGGGTGTGCTACACAGGGAGTGTGAAGCAAAGTATTCACCCCTAGCAGTGTGGAAGTGCTGTTTTTCCCAGAGTGAGATGGTGCTGGGGTGAGGTGCCAGTACACTCGGGGATGAAACCGTAAGCTGATTTCTGTAAACTGATGTGCTCTGGGCGCTGTAGCATACTGGCCGCTGTAGCATAGCTGTGCAAGTGGTGTTAGTATGGGTTTAGACTATAGCGCTGTGAGCTTTGTGGGGTGGTTAGGGTGTGCTATACAGGGAGTGAAGCAAAGTATTCACCCCTAGTGGTGTGAAAGTGCTGTTTTGCCCAGAGTGAGATGGTGCTGAGGTGAGGTGCCGGTACACTCAGGGATGGAACCGTGAGCTGATTGCTGTAAACTGATGGTCTCTGGGTGCTGTAGCATACTGGCTGCTGTAGCATAGCTGTGCAAGTGGTGTTAGTATGGGTTTAGACTATAGCAGGAGTGGGAAGCAAACTACTCAGCCCAACCGGTCTGAAGACTCGAATGGACTGTTTTAGCAAGCAGGAATAAAGAAATAAACGTGAAGAATATAATGCAGAATGTTGCAATGCCACAGAAGACAAATGGTGAAATCAGGTGTGTTTATGAAAGTGGCCGTGTGGGAGAAAGCGATGGAGTCTGCAAGTTATGTAAAAAGTGTCTTTATTTAAGTGCCATAAATGGAACCACTGGTGTAAGAGCTAAGGCATCCAGCTGAAGCAAACTCCAAACGCTTCTGCTGTATTCAAACCTAAGCTCCTGCATCAGTCAATTCCACATTACATTTTACAGTTCCATGTGATATAAACAATACCTGTTAGACATGAATGACTGTAAATTGTAGAATGAAAATAAAGGTATGATACGATTACCACACTGTGCCAACCAGTTCCTAAACAATGCCGTGTTTTTTTATCTTGATCACCAGCTCATGAGCAGAGGCTGAGGATGAGCTAATTTGTGTGAAAGGGCTTCATGGATAACAGGCAGGCAGAGAGACGTGTGTACAAAGAATAGATATGGTTTCAAAATGGATGTCGGGTTTAGGCTAATTTAGCAAGTAAATAGCGTATTTGCATAGGCCATACATCATCCATCCCTGGAAAACACAGTTCAAATACCTAAGCATACTTAGAAAGTTATTATATGAAAATAGTTCTATTGAAGTGTATTAAAAAATTTAATAGGAAAAAGTCAAAAAAGTTGGAAAAAATCAATCCACGAATTAAGTGAATTTCTTACAAATCTTGGAGATTGCAGTCCAGAAGTTCTTCAACGGCTTGAGATGCTTAATGTTCCAAGAGGCGATTGTTGCCATCATGTGAGAAAAGCGAAGCGATCCAATTCATATCCTCAAAGGGACAGTAATGTTCCTCGAATGTAGGAGTGGCAATTTGAATTGGCAGGCAATCTGCGATGTTGTCAAAGGTCGTACGTTGCAGGAGATCTTTCACAGTTGCACAGAAATCTCATTACGCCAGGATACCTTTTTGCGTTGCATCCGCCATTGCTCCACTGCCCGAACAATCAATTCATGGTTTTCAAGATACTCCATTACCTGCTGGATATCGGGAGCGTTTGCTGGGATGTTGGCAAGGCATAGATCCATTCGCCAGTCGATTGGGCAAGTTTTGCAATAAAAAGATGGTTGCACGCTGATTGTATATGCGTAAATAAATGTCATGTTGTAGCTGGCTCCGATAATAGATAGAGGCAGGCAGCCGAAAAGTTGTTCAATTTTTTCACGGTATTGATGTAGCTTCGCATAGAGGCGTATTCTGTCAGACATGCTTTTTACTACAGGGAGCGCAGCCATTTTTAAAAAGCTAAAATAGTAGTAGGATGGCCGCAAACAGAGCGAGTGAACTTTGGTATTAGGCTAAAAAATGTTTGAAAGCCTGTGAGAAGGCCGGAGGAGACAGTGTTAAAAATGTGTGCCAGACCTTAAATGTCAGATGTGTTGAAAAATGTGTAACAATTCACAAAGTGTAATGGGAGGTTCGTATTTAAAAGGGAGTGTATTTTACTTTAAGTTTGTGCTATCTGCAGTCGATAAATTACTTTTGGAGAAGTGAGGGACACTTCTGTTTGGAACAAAAGCGCTTTCAGTTTGCTCCGTTTACTAAAATCTGTTTTCAAAGTAGGTATTGAAGGCCAAGTTAAACTTTGGGAGTTACTTTGTGTGGGTGGGAATAGATATTGTAAGAGGAAGTTATCCGGTTTGAAACAGTAAGGACATACGGTGTGCCAGCTCACATTGCGTAGCAGTCCATGTTATTAAGAAGCAGATAACTGCCGTTAGAAAGCTGTGTGAATGTTGGTCTGATTGTGGGAGTTGGCATCCTTTTAAGAAATCACGCAAGATTGGGGGCTGTAAGCTTAGAAGAGTCGTGCAGTTAGACATTCTTGCATAGTAATGAGTGACTGCCATTGTGGTCCCACTTTTTACCTGCAAGAAAAACTTTGGTATCCTCTTTAATACAGCGATATGTAAATGGGAGAAACCACTGCTCGTAAATCAATGCGCTACCTTATATAATCACATACAGCATGACAAACAACATGTACACCTAGCAGACACTACAACACTACACACTGTGGGAACCGTGTCTAGCCATGTACACAAACCAAACATAGCACCTCTGCCACACAATGCAGAATGCGGGGAGAGATGGGAGCAAAGTATGTGCGAAGGTGGAAAGTGATTCTCGAATATAAAAGTATACAATGCAAAGTGTTGAGATGATGTTCCGTACAGACTTGAGTATGAAGAGCACAGACATGTACATTTCAACATACACTGATGGTCTATTGAGTAAAGTGGACAGTGGACGCAACCATGATAGTACAGTCAGTAGGGAAGATTATGAAAACATAGTGCGTACGTGCCTCCCCCCCCAAATCTTTAGCGTAGTGGGCTGGCTCGGCGTACGCAAGGCTAGCGTAGGGGTATGAATAAAAGGCACGTTTCTCTGGGTGTGGTTCTCTTTCGGAAAGGCGAACATGTCTGTCAGGTCTGCGCAGCTTACACCGCCACGAGGCTGACGCCGTGAGAGAAGGTGGCTGCGGGAATAATGCTCTCAACCTGCTGGTACCCAGAAACCGTTATGGCCGCTGCAACGTACATATGCCCCACAGTTCACCTTACGACACCGTCGTATGTGAAAGAGGGCCCACCACATGCTGGCGGAAGCTTTTGGGCCGAGGTCTGTGAGCTGGGAAGGCTCCTGAGATCAACACTGGCTACGGCGACACAGGCAGACAGTGCCCAGCCTGAGGCCCAGCACCGTGGAGTGCTCTGTATACTACTAACACAGTAGTCCCACAGGTACCAACAGTGGGGCAGTGTCTTGATCCCACAATGGATGATGTTAGAACTGCATCTGAGAGTGCAGATGAAGGCACTCCTTTCGACCAGCTGTAACCAACTGTAGGTCACAACAGTGGAACGGTGTCTTGATCTCACAATGGACGATGTTAGAACTACATCTGAGAGTGGAGATGAAGGTACTCCCTTCGACCAGGTGCAAGCAACTCTAGGTCCCAACAGTGGAACGGTGTCTTGATCCCAGAATGGACAATGTCCGATATTACCTGCTGCTTGGTTTTCACAGAACTCCCTCCGTTGAGGTGCATCAGACTCTGTGGTTCCGTAGCTAAGTGCTGCACATGATCATTGGGCTTGGCTGTCTGCAGTCGCTGGAGTACACCGTGGTCAGCAGGTCCGAACAGTGGAACGGGGTCTTGATCCCAGAATGGACGATGTTAGAACTGCATCTGAGAGTACAGATGAAGGTACTCCCTTCGACCAGGTATATCCAACTCTAGGTCCCAACAGTGGGACGGTGTCTTGAACCTAGAATCGACGATGTCTAATATTACCTGCTGCTTGTTGGTTTTCACAGAAGTCCCTCCGTTGACGTGCATCAGACTCTGTGCTTCCGTAGCTAATTGCTGCACATGATCATTGGGCTTGGCTGACTGCAGTCGCTGGAGTACACAGCGGTACAGCAGGTCCGAACAGTGAAACGGGGTCTTGATCCCACAATGTACGATGTTAGAACTGCATTTGAGAGTGGAGATGAAGGTACTCCCTTCGAACAGGTGCAACCAACTCTACGTCCCAACAGTGAAACAGTGTCTTGATCCCAAAATGGACGATGTACGATATTACGTGCTGCTTGGTTTTCACAAAACTCCCTCCATTGAGGTGCATCAGACTCTGTGCTTCCGTAGCTAACTGCTGCAAATGATTATTGAATAAACAAGGAACGGTTCTGTCGGGTAGAAGGTAGGTTACTTAGTGGTGCACTGAATGCCCTAATTAGAATTAGATAGCAACCTTTTCACAAGCGCCTGTTAAGTAAAACATTTATTCAGTGAATAATTTGAAACAGAAATCTAGATGCTTTGTACTGTTTCTATTTATCAGAATTAATTAATTCATAGATAATCACAGTAATCAGCGGCTGTCAACATAAAATAAATATTTACATGAAAAAGTGATCATGTGACATAGGTGCTCAGTGCTCAAGAGGTGTACAATATATACAAGGTGGTTGAGGTTTTATATATAGGTGAGGGATAGGCCAGATGATGCTTTAACACCAATGACTCTTTCTACTGATAATGTCCTTTTGTTATGTGTGGAGTCTTGGTTAATCTGGGCCTTGAGTAATCGTCGACGATCCAACCCGTTGTGTGCCCCATTCGGTGGTCACGCAGGGTCTTCATCAGGTCAGAGCGGGGGATCATGGAGGGGACGGTAAAAGCCTAAAAATGTTTGGAACAAAAGCGCTTTCAGTTTGCTCCGTTTACTAAAATCTGTTTTCAAAGTAGGTATTGAAGGCCAAGTTAAACTTTGGGAGTTACTTTGTGTGGGTGGGAATAGATATTGTAAGAGGAAGTTATCCGGTTTGAAACAGTAAGGACATACGGTGTGCCAGCTCACATTGTGTAGCAGTCCATGTTATTAAGAAGCAGATAACTGCCGTTAGAAAGCTGTGTGAATGTTGGTCTGATTGTGGGAGTTGGCATCCTTTTAAGAAATCACGCAAGATTGGGGGCTGTAAGCTTAGAAGAGTCGTGCAGTTAGACATTCTTGCATAGTAATGAGTGACTGCCATTGTGGTCCCACTTTTTACCTGTGAGAAAAACTTTGGTATCCTCTTTAATACAGCGATATGTAAATGGGAGAAACCACTGCTCGTAAATCAATGCGCTACCTTATATAATCACATACAGCATGACAAACAACATGTACACCTAGCAGACACAACAACACTACACACTGTGGGAACCGTGTCTAGCCATGTACACAAACCAAACATAGCACCTCTGCCACACAATGCAGAATGCGGGGAGAGATGGGAGCAAAGTATGTGCGAAGGTGGAAAGTGATTCTCGAATATAAAAGTATACAATGCAAAGTGTTGAGATGATGTTCCGTACATACTTGAGTATGAAGAGCACAGACATGTACATTTCAACATACACTGATGATCTATTGAGTAAAGTGGACAGTGGACGCAACCATGATAGTACAGTCAGTAGGGAAGATTATGAAAACATAGTGCGTACGTGCCTCCCCCCCCAAATCTTTAGCGTAGTGGGCTGGCTCGGCGTACGCAAGGCTAGCGTAGGGGTATGAATAAAAGGCACGTGGCACGGAAACATGCGCGTATCAATTTGATGCGGTTGCTGACGTGCTCAAATGATGCACAGGAAAAGACAGGGTGGTATTTCTCACCCTAGATGGGCCGGACAGTGTCCTGGCTGAGGTCGGGTGCCACTCGCGGACGGTTCAATGCGGGCCCAAGCAAGGATTGCTCTATGAGAAGGAGATTAAAACCTATATAGTTCAGAATTGGGACCAATGAATCTGATGCTAGCATGCAACTTGCGTGTGAATAGCGGTGTGGGTTTAAAAAGGGTAAATAAATCAATGCTTGCCTTGCTGTGAAACTAATGGTGAAACAAACAGAGGTGTGGCAAATGGTGGCTCTTGGGACGGCCCAGAGGCAGGACCGTGGTTTAACGAGTTGGGGCGGCGTAAAGCGCGCCCCGGCCTCAGGTTGATACCGCTTGGGGCACGGGGGTGTGAGCACTGGCATGCTTCTAGATAATAGATACCAGCAACTACTAGGTTAAGTAGTGATCGAGTTACTAAGTGATTAAGCCAGAGTGCCATATGAGAGGATTAATACGACAATTGCTGGGCGATTATCCCAGACCGCGTCGTGTTGGGGCCACTTCGTATGAAAAATTCATAGTTCACTGGCCGAGCGTCGTGGCCTAACGCCGAGGTGGTGAAGGCGGCATAGGGGCGTGACGCCTAGCGTATTCGTGAGTAAAAGTGAAGAGAAAGTTGTCTCGGCAACTGTACATTAAATGGTCAATCCGCGTCTTGCCACAAGCATGAAGATTGACAAGGACCAGACGTGCACGGGGGTCACGGGCGCATTGGTGATCCTAAGTGAGCTAACGGTTGTACTGATAAGTGGTACACGGTGAGAGAGGTTCAAGTGCATCCCGTGGTGCAGTGAACAGGGGCAGTGGCTTGGGGGCATCCGTAAGAGCTGAAAGGTATCACTCATAGGCCGTAGGATGCCTGGGCTCATCTTAAATCAACGTAGATTAAATCTGGAGATGTGTAGGGCAGAGGAGCCGTAGTCTTGTCTTGCCGCAGCATACAGTCAGTGAGTTACCAGTGGGGATGACTGGTATTTAATGGGAGGCGCGCTGATGTGACGTCTAGCGTGCACGCTTCTGCCAAAGACTCTGTTGCTTAGCAACGAGCGCAAGTCTTTCCTTGATGATTATAGAGTCAATCATGTACAGAGCAATGGGTGTGAGTCTGTCTACATGTACAGAGATGCAGATGAGTGAGTAAATCATGAAAACATACGCCTACAGTGATTCAAAGCCAGTCAGTGTGGATTAAGGATTAAATCTTGAAGACATACACTATTCACAAGTATTTGGACAATGCACATGATGTATTGATGCAATTACCGCTGGGTCATGCGAGCAATTCAGTTTAACAAAAAGTACATAATACAAGGTTTTCTACACAGATAATGTATGAGCCTGAAACAAACAGGTGATTTGGGAACTCTTAAAGGAAATCCTATGTGACACATGTCATATGTGCATGATGATTTGTTTAAAATTGGTATCAATTGGGGAGCGGGTCTCAGTAGCCCCGGGGTGCAGTATGTAACATATCATCCGTTTTGAATCCGGGTTGGGTGTCCACGTGTTATACAAGTCACATAGGTTACATATGACAACAGGTTATGCGCCAAGTCATCCATGTTAGTCGAAACCCCGTGTGTAAGATTATGATAGGTAGTGCATGTTTTGAACCTATAACATGGGATCTGTGCTATGCATGAATGACATGAAAGACAGGTTTATGCAGTAAGGTCACCGGTTGGCCTAGAGTAGGCCCATCTGTTTAGCAGTCTCCTCATGTTCTTTCAGTCCAGCTGCTACTGCGCTCAAGGAATGTATCCATCTACACTCCTTTGAGTTTAAGGACATGGAAATTGACCCACCCCTGGGATGAGGACAGATCTTCTCCACCACTCTCCATCTAATACTCTCAGGTGGCTGGTTCAGAGTCAAGAGGTGTTCCACTAGGGGAGCTCCCTGTACCTTACATCTGACTCTATTCATGTGCTGTAGAATTCTTGTCTTCATCTTTCGAGTAGTCTGTCCTCTGTACGGTGAATTACAGGGACAGAGAATGATGTAAATTACTTTTGTGCTGTTGCAGTTTGTGAACAGAGGCAGTTTGTATGTTTTGTTATTATGCATGAATGTGGGAACCTCAATGCTGGATGACAAGCTTTGCACGAGCCACATTTGAAGTGACCTGTTATAGGTGGAAGTCCCAATTGGCTTCGCAGATCAGGTTGTTTGGGTGGTTCCAGGTAGGCCTTCACTACATTGTCTTTGACGTTTCTACCCCTCTTGAAGGCAAATAAGGAATTGTCCGTGACGTTCAGTTCAGTGGCGACAAGGTTCCAATATTTCTTGATGATCTTTTTTATCCCATGGCTTTTGGAGTTGAATGTGGTCACACAGACAATGTTCTTGTTCCCAGTTTTGTGTCTTTTGGTTGTAGTAGTTGGTCTCTGGGACAGTACCATGCCCGTTTCCTGGCGCATTTCAGTAATCCTGGGGGGTAGCCACATTCCTGTAGTCATTTCGTCAAGATGTCCGTCTCCCTGAAGAAATCTTTTCGTCGTGTACAATTTCTCCTTAGTCTGAGATACTGCCCATAGGGCAAGTTGTTCCTTAGGTTCCGTGGGTTATGTGACTCATATTTGAGCAGTGTATTTATTTCTGTAGGCTTCCTATATAGATCACAGTACAAGAGGCCTTCATCCATTCAGAATGTGAGGGAAAGAAAATCGATGGTATCCCTGTTGTAGGTCATAGTGAATTGGATGTCACTTGTTCTATTGTTGAGCCACAGCCCAAAATCTTTGAGTTGATCCTCTGTGCCTGACCAGATCATCACCACATCGTCTATATATCTTTTCCATACTGCTATGGAGTCTATGAATGGATTATTATGGCTGAACAGGTGTTCTTCAACGTAGTCATCCATGAAGATGTTGGCCAGACTTGGTGCGTAGGTTGCGCCCATGGCTACTCCTTTACACTGGAAGTAGAACTTGTTTCTGAAGATGAAGTAGTTTTTCTTCATGGCGATTTCCAACATGGCAATGAGGAAATCCGTCGGTATCCACTGTGGTTTAGGTCGTTTGTCCAGCGTGGACCGAACTACATCTAACGCCTTGCCTTGTGGTATAGAGGTATACAATGAGGAGAGGTCAAGTGTCACTAGTAGTTGCGCTTGGGTGTCAAAAGCCTGGCCTTCCAGCAATTGAATATTGTGCATGGTGTTACGGACATATGACTTGGACTCTGTAACCCAAGGTTACAGGAAGTGGTCGATGAATTGGTTGAGGGGTTCTCGGTTTGGGGAGATAGCTTTCTCGCACTCCCAGCTGTTGCTCAATTTCTTCCACGTACTCTGTGGTATTTTGTACCACTACGGCCCCACCCTTGTCTGCCGCTTTGATGATGATTGAGCTGTTTTGGCACAGAGAGTTGAGTGCCAGTTTTTCATCTTTGCTGATGTTGTATTTTATATATTGCCGTTCTTCAAGCAACCCCATCACCTCTTGGAGGACAATTTGTTCAAAAGCCAATATGCGTTGGCTCAACAAGTAAGCTCCAGGTGTGAAGGCTGAGGGTGGCTTGAATGATGTTGCCGCTGTCGATGGTTCATATACATTCCTAAACCAAAGAAAATGATGGACGGAGTGTTGAACATTGCAAGCACTCACCCCCCAGTCAACTGATCTGGGTTTAATCCATCACCGTTCTTTAGCCCACTCTGCCACCCCAGTTCAGACATGGCCATATGCAAATAAGTCTGACCCTGTGCCTCATGGGAACAGTCCAGCCCGAACTGCCAAGCCATGTCTTCCCTGGACCGGAAACAAGCTTCCTAGGACCGGTTTCTGGCATTTCAACCGTCTTCAGCCAGGCTTGCTTGAATCCGGTGGCAAAGGGAGCAAGGGACTCACGTCTGAGCATACCCTGCCAACTTATGGCGCACAAAGCAAAACCAAAGAAAATGATGGACGGAGTGTTGAACATTGCAAGTACTCACCCCCAGTCAACTGTTCTGGGTTTAATCCATCACCGTTCTTTAGCCCACTCTGCCACCCCAGTTCAGACATGGCCATATGCAAATCAGTCTGACCCTGTGCCTCATGGGAACAGTCCAGCCCGAACTACCAAGCCATGTCTTCCCTGGACCGGAAACAAGCTTCCTAGGACCGGTTTCTGGCATTTCAACCGTCTTCAGCCAGGCTTGCTTGAATCCAGTGGCAAAGTGAGCAAGGGACTCACGTCTGAGCATACCCTGCCAACTTTTGGCGAACAAAGCAAAACCAAAGAAAATGATGGACGGAGTGTTGAACATTGCAAGCACTCACCCCCAGTCAACCTATCTGGGTTTAATCCACCACCGTTCTTTAGCCCACTCTGCCACCCCAGTTCAGACATGGCCATATGGAAATCAGTCTGACACTGTGCCTCATGGGAACAGTCCAGCCCGAACTGCCAAGCCATGTCTTCCCTGGACCGGAAACAAGCTTCCTAGGACCGGTTTCTGGCATTTCAGCCGTCTTCAGCCAGCCTTGCTTGAATCCAGTGGCAAAGTGAGCAAGGGACTCACGTCTGAGCATACCCTGCCAACTTATGGCGAACAAAGCAACGGAACGTCACGGAGAATCCCTTATTTGCCTTCAAGAGGGGTAGAAACGTCAAAGACAATGTAGTGAAGGCCTACCTGGAACCACCCAAACAACCTGATCTTCGGAGCCAAATGGGACTTCCACCTATAACAGAGAACTTCAAATGTGGCTCATGCAAAGCCTGTCCATCCAGCATCGAGGGTCCCGCATTCACGCATAATAACAAAACATACAAACTGCCTCTGTTCACAAACTGCAACAGCACAAGTTACATTATTCTCTGTCCCAGTAATTCACCGTACATAGGACAGACTATTCAAAAGGTGAAGACAAGAATTCTACAGCACATGAGTAGAGTCAGATGTAAGGTACAGGGAGCTCCCCTAGTGGAACACTTCTTGACTCGGAACCATCCACCTGAGAGATTAGATGGAAAGTGGTGGAGAAGATCTGTCCCCATCCCAGGGGTGGGTCAATTTCCATGTCCTTAAACTCAAAGGATGGTCGATGGATACATTCCTTGAACGCAGTAGCAGCTGGACTGAATGAACATGAGGAGACTGCTAAACAGATGGGCCTACTCTAGTCCATCCGGTGACCTTACTGCATAAACCTGTCTTTCATGTCATTCATGCATAGCACAGATCCCATGTTATAGGTCCAAAACATGCACTACCTATCATGATCTTACACACGGGGTTTCCACTAACATGGATGACTTGGTGCATAACCTGTTGTCAAATGTAACCTATGTGACTTGTATAACACGTGGACACCCCACCCGGATCCAAAACGGATGATATGTTACATACTGCACTCCGGGACTACTGAGACCCAATCCCCCAATTGATGGCAATTTTAAACAGATCATCATGCACATATGACATGCGTCACATAGGATTTCCTCTAAGAGTTCCCAAATCACCTGTTTGGTTCAGGCTCATACATTATCTGTGTAGAAAACCTTGTATTATGTACTTTTTGTTAAACTGAATTGCTCGCATGACCCAGCGGTAATTGCATCAATACATCATGTGCATTGTCCAAATACTTGTGAATAGTGTATGTCTTCAAGATTTAATCCTTAATCCACACTGACTGGCTTCGAATCACTGTAGGCATATGTTTTCATGATTTACTCACTCATCTGCATCTCTGTACATGTAGACAGACTCACGCCCGTTGCTCTCTACATGATTGACTCTATAATCATCAAGGAAAGACTTGCGCCCGTTGCTAAGCAACAGTCTTTGGCAGAACCGTGCACGCTAGACGTCACGTCAGCGCGCCTCCCATTAAATACCAGTCATCCCTACTGGTAACTCACTGCCTGTATGCAGCGGCAAGACAAGACTACAGCTCGTCTGCCCTACACATCTCCCGATTGAATCTACGTTGAATTAAGGTGAGCCCAGGCATCCTACGGCCTATGAGTGATACCATTCAGCTCTTACGGATGCCCCAAGCCACTACCTCTGTTCACCGCACCTCGGGATGGGCTTGAACCTCTCCCACCGTGTACCACTTATCAGTAGAACCGTTAGCTCACTTAGGATCACCAATGCGCCCGTGACACCCGTGCACGTCTGGTCCTTGTCAATCTTCATGGTTGCGGCATGACGCGGATTGACCATTTAATGTACAGTTGCCGAGACAACTTTCTCTTCACTTTTTACTCACAAACACGATAGGCATCATGCCCCTATGCCACCCTCACCATCTCAGTGTTAGGCCACGACGCTCGGCCAGTGAACCATGATGTTTTCATACGAAGTGGCCCCAACACGACGCAGTCTGATAATCGCATACCGCCCAGCAATTGTCGTATTAATCCTCTCACATTGCACTCTGGCTTAATCACTTAGTAACTCGATCACTACTTAACATAGTAGTTGCTGGTATCTATTATCTAGAAGCATGCCAGTTCTCACACCCCCATGCCCCAAGCGGTATCAACCTGAGGCCGGGACGAGCTTTATGCCGCCCCAACACATTAAACCACGGTCCCGCCTCCGGGCCGTCCCAAGAGCCACCATTTGCCGCACCTGTTTGTTTCATCATTAGTTTCACAGCAAGGCAAGCACTGATTTATTTACCCTTTTTAAACTCACACCGCTATTCACACGCAAGTTGCATGCTAGCATCAGATTAATTGGTCCCAATTCTGAACTATATCAGTTTTAATCTCCTCGCTTGGGCCCGCATTGAACCTTCCGCGAGTGGCACCCGACCTCAGTCAGGACACTGGCCGGCCCATCTAGGGTGAGTAACACCACCCTGTCTTTTCCTGTGCATCATTTGAGCACGCCAGCAACCGCATCAAATTGATACGCGCCTGTTTTCAAATATTTAGGCTGTCAACGTCCCCTCCCCAATCCCCCGCTATGTCCTGATGAAGACCCTGCATGACCACCGAATGGGGCACACAATGGGTTGAAACGTCGACGATTACTCAAGGCCCAGACTAACCAAGACTCCACACATAACAAAAGGACATTATCAGTGGAAAGAGTCATTGGTGTTAAAGCATCATCTGGCGTATCCCTCACCTGTATATAAAACCTCAACCACCTTGTATATATTGTACACCTCTTGAGCACTGAGCACCTATGTCACATGATCACTTTTTCATGTAAATATTTATTTTACGTTGACAGCCGCTGATTACTGTAATTATCTATGAATTAATTAATTCGGATAAATAGAAACAGTACAAAGCATCTAGATTTCTGTTTCAAATTCTTCACTGAATAAATGTTTTACTTAACAGGCGCTTGTGAAAAGGTTGCTATCTAATTGTAATTAGGGCATTCAGTGCACCACTAAGTAACCTACCTTCTACCCGACAGAACCGTTCCTTGTTTATTTACTTATACCCAGGTTCTTAGGGACACAGGGTAACCCCCTTATTGTTTAACCGTACATGATTATTGGGCTTGGTGACTGCAGTCGGTGGAGTACACCGTGGTACAGCAGGTCGGAACAGTGAAACGGGGTCTTGATTCTGTGATTGAGGATGTCAGAAGTTAAAGTTTGTGATGATTTGTGTGTACCCCCTCCGATCAGGTGCAGCCAACTCCGTGCTTCCGAATCCAACGGCACGTGGCTGTGAGGCGTTCATGACCACTGCCTCTGGCCTACACTGCGGTCAGCAGGGCTTACAATTCAGATCGAGTGGTGATTGTTTAATTACAGAATCCAGTAGGCAACTAGCTACAACGTCTATTGAAATATACACAATAGCCTTTTAGTATACTTGCTTGAAGAAATTTTTTAAGATGACTTATAGGTCTAGTACAATGACCAAATTCTTTTTGGTTGTGGTAAAGAACACTGAATAACAGTGTACACAGTGGACAGCAGAGATCGCAATTCGAATTGTTTTGATTTATTTTTTGCAGAGGTTTGTGTAATTTATGTTGTTGTATTTTGTGAAGAGGAAGTGAGAAAAAGTATTCATGGAAGACTGTGCTCACTACTGCCTTCAATTTACACTGCAGACAGCAGTGTTCACAATTCAGATCGAGTCGCTATTGTAGATGACGCAGTCCAGTAGGCAAAAGATATTGCTCCAGTGCGCTCTGTCTGCACCATGCATACGCATCATCGCAGGGTCCGCACACTGTTTTCCTTGCTTCGCGTATGACAAACTGGGCAGCTCAAGTCAACGCCACTTGGCTGTGGGTCATTGCTGACCGCTCTCTGGCCTACACTGCAGACAGCAGTGTTTACAATTCAGATTGAGTCGCCATTTCAGATGATGTAGTGTTGTAGGCAACAGACATTGTTCCAAGTATGGCCCGCCCGCAGCACGCATCATCGCTGGCTGTGCACATGCTGAATGCTTTTGATGTGGCTATCTGAGTGCAGTAGACCTGATGGACCCTTTATGATACAATCTTTTTGTGTATTATTTCAGATCTACTGCTTGTATCTCAGTATACCACAAGTTATGGTTCTTTTACGATAGAATCTTTTCTGTATTATTTCACATCTAGTGTCCCTACCTTACTGTAGCACAAACTATTGACCCTTTTATTATTGAATCTCTGTGTGTGATCCAGTGATTACTGTTGTAGTTGATGCTAGCAGCAACCATTCCCTGAGGGCTGGTTTACACTCACCTCAAACGCATTCAGCACAGATGTCACTGGATATGTGACCCTGGTAATAAAAAGGGTTTGAGCGCACGTGCCCTTACCCACTTCCAACATCTACCTGTGTCCGTGTGTTCATTTTCTATGCATGATACTGCCCCTGGGCCGTACCACATTACATTGCGCTGTGGACAGCGTATGCAACCATGTTTCCTCTGGCAGTGGGGAAAAGTTCTGTTATGTAGCTTTTAGATGCATGGCTATCACAGGTGGAAAATAATTTACAGAGCATGAATATTGATGAAGATGATGGTTACATGTTGTGTGTAGTGTCAGATATGCGTATATAGCAAAAAAGTTTTCAAAAAAGCTCTGTAAGCAGAAGAGGAGTCTCTCATCAAACGCTGTAGAGAGAATGACTAAAATGAGTGGGGTCCTCCAACTGTTACAATGGGAAATGTTATGAACCAATTAAATGCTTTTCTTTAAGGTCACATGGCAATCGCGCACCGAGCGCGCAAGGAGGCCGCACTCGACGCGATTTTAAGAAAATATATTTACCATAATATAAGTTTATTACAGTTAGAAATATATAAATGTTTAAAATATTTTAGATTATCGCTTGTTCTCATATACACTTTAAACGTATTTAGATATAGTTTTGAGCCGAAAAAAGAAATGAGGGACTGGCGTTCGCGTTGCGACACAATATGTCTATGACGTAACACAGGGCCTTGCAGCGTACACTTGTCGCATACGCAATGCGCAGTGGGCATTACCCCATACGTACATGATGTAAGGCGCGGCTTGGTACTGCGTATCCGTCGCATACCAAAGTAGCAGCTGGCGCGGCCACATACGTATATGATGTTATGCGGGACGCGGTGCCATGAACCTGTCGGATACGAAATACGCATCCTTTATGAGTTTAGCAATATGGCGGATAGGATTCGTGTGCTGATGGAGCTTGGCACACTACTGGTACGGAAGTTCAGCTTTCTCAAAAAAAAAAAGATATACCTACTTTTTTTTGAAGATATAAAACATTACATATTTTTCAAATAAAAAAAAGGATAATAGAGTGCCAAAATATTACAAAAAAAATATAGGTTTTATAAATATTAAAATATTAAATTAACATTTAAAAAACCTCTGAAATTCACTGAAAAAAATGTAGGTTTTACAGATGTTATATTTAGGAATTAGCATTTAAAAATCCTTAGAAATTCACTGAAAAAACCATAGGTTTCAGGGATTGTATAGTTAGTTGGACATTTGACTCATATAAAACCAGAGAAATTCGTCCGTTATAGTTAGTTGAGCTAACTATAACTCGTGCACCCGCAATGCACTAGTGATGACGTCACATATTACATCACTCATGACATGGTCAGTGACATCACTGATGACATCTCAAATGACATCACTGATGACATCACTGATGACATCCTCCACCTGATAATCTGATGCACATACTGATGGCCTAATATAAACTTTGATACACGCACTCTAAAATGCAGACTACTATTTTTGAAACCATACACACAACAATGCCAGATACTACATACCACCCACTATATCCTAGGTCTACACTCACATCCACTCACTTATTATACATGCAGTTACTCATCAATACAGTACTATAATATGCACTCATACACCTATACATACAGTCACAATCCACCACTCATCCATAGAGTTTTTCACACACCTAGTCAGTCATGCAAAAAATCAATCACATACCCATTTACTCATGTATACATTTATATACACCAACTGTGTTATTTATACACACACCACATCACCTATTTATGCAGATACTAACACATACTTACTGTCTTATACAATCACTGATACGAGCAGACGCTCTTTTATTCACCCACTCTTCAAATAACTTACTCTCACATATAGTCATTTATACATACTCCAACACTCACATATATTGCCTTAAAACATATGTAGTTACTCACACATATACCAGTGAGACATTCATTCACTCACCAACACGCCCATACACACACTAACTCACCCATACAGACCTTCCCCGATGTACTTTTGAATCCATACAACCAGTGAATCACCCACTCAGACATGTATGCACAGAGTCACACACCTCCCCACCCACCCACACAGACACTCAGGCACTCATACAGATACTCAGACAACAAATCAATAACCCATATAGACACTCATGTAGCTACTCACCAACCAAAGCCACCGCTTATACACCAACTGAGAAACTAATACAGACTTTCACACAGTTTAGTCACTAAGCCATACATTCAATAACACATGTTCAATCACTCACTTATACAGTCAGTCACGCACCTACAAAATAATCCATTCAGGGACTTATAAATTCACTCTTTCTTCAATACACCTTGGCATAGATATATATGAAAAATATTTAAACTTTACAGAAACACTCATTCACTGGATGATGTCATCAGTGATGTCATCAGTGATGTCATTTGAGATGTCATCAGTGATGTCACTGACCATGTCATGAGTGATGTAATATGTGATGTCATCACCAGTGCATTGCGGGCACGCGAGTTATAGTTAGCTCAACTAACTATAACGGGTGAATTTCTCTGGTTTCATATGAGTCAAATGTCCAACTAACTATAACGTCCCTGAAACCTATGGTTTTTTAACTATAACGTCTGTAAAACCTATGGTTTTTTGAGTGAATATATATATATATATATATATATATATATAAATTCACTGAAAAAAACATATGTTTCAGGCACGTTATAGTTAGAAATTTGCATTTAAAAAACTTTAGAAATTCATTAAAAAACCATAGGTTTCAGGGGCGTTATAGTTAGCTGGACATTTTACTCGTACAAAACCAGTGAAATTACCCCATTATAGTTAGTTCAGCTAACTATAACTCGCGACCCCGCAATGCACTGCCGATGACGTCACATATTACATCACTCATGACATGGTCAGTGACATCACTGATGACATCACTGATGACATTTAAAATGACATCACTGATGATATCATCCAGTGACTGTGTTTCTGTAAAATTTAAATATGTTTAATATATATAGGGAAAGGTGTATTGACAAATCACCCCGAAACTTTCAGGATAGGAGCTGACTGGAGGGCCCCACTAGTTTTGAAAATGTTGCGAAGATTTGGCATCCGGCGCCAAAGTTATTGGACATATATATTGGATGAATCTAGACTGATAGCCCAATTGGTAAGGCTCCTGGTGGCCCGCTGTGCTAGGAACACCCCCACACTCATGGACCACACACGAACCCTCAGCATCATACTAGATTCCTCACTCACTATGAACCTCCAGATCAACTCTGTCTCCTCATCATGCTTCCACACTCTTCGCCTGTTTAAAAAAACCTTCAGATGGATCTCCAGGATCAGAACTGATGCCAGAAAGATGGTGGCACATGCATTCATCATCAGCAGCAGACTTGACTACAACGCACTCTACGCAGGCGTCACCCAGAATCTATTCAGGAAACTACAGAACGTTCAGAAATAGGCCTCGGCCAAAATTCCGTTCCGTTCGTGGAAATTGCGATAATTTGGCATTTTCGTGGTCCGCGGAAAGCGCGAAAATGTCAAAATTTCCGCATTCCGCAGCTTAGCGATAATTTGTTTCTTGCCCGCGCTGTAAAAAACATACATTCTTGCGTGTGCGCGATCGCCTTACCTGAATCCCCGCATTCACTTACAAGTTTTCCCTACCCAGTTGCGTTCTCCACAAGATTTTGGATTGTTGGTAGCCATTTTGCGCTGTCTCGCAACAGTTTGCGCTCGTATTGTCGCGCGATGACGTCATTTGTTGCGCGAACACGTCATTCTTCTCGCGATCATGCACCGCGCGAGTATGAGAAGATTAAGATCTCAAACACGTCATTCTACATCGCGAGCAAGAGGGTGAGGACAAGGGAACGTCTAATCGAACGCGAACAGGAGAAAGAGACCCCGAACACGTCATATCCAACGCGACAGGGACGAAGAGAACGCGATCATGTCATTTTCGACACGCCGGCGGAAGTAATGAGAAGCTCGAGAACTCGAACATGTAAAATTTTCAATTTGGAGAGGAATATCAGCTCTAGCAGCATGAAACCTTCTGCAAATGCTGATTTTGGATGAAAATAACTCCTTACATTGACATTTGGCTGTCCTTTTTTGTGCAAGGAGTCCTTTTTTAAAAAGGTGGAGAGAGGGAGGAAGTGACACAGAATCTCCAACTTCCTGTTCCTGTCCAGCAGGCTCCTCCCAGTGCTTTGTCCATCTCCTGCTCATTCTGCTTTTGGATTTGGAGCTGGAAAGATCACTCTTTTTGTCTGCTGCATCATTGCAATTGGATTTGAGGATTTTTGGAATAGGATATTTTACAAGTAAGTGGTTGTTGTGTCTGTTTGATTGTGGGCATTGCAGTTGTTGTAACTACAATTTATTTTTGATAACTATCATCATTCCTTTTTTTTTTAAATGTTGTGGGTAGTAGTAGTAGACACCAAGTTAGCCATGGGCATGGCCTCATGGGTGTGTGCATGATGAAGCAACTGTTCCTTTTGGTGTTTTTGAATGTATTTCATTTTCAAGCATCATTTAGGGCATGGATGGCATTGGATTGAGTTGGGGAAGTGTGCTTTTTGGGGGTGGCCTTTCTGATGTTGTTGGGCCTGGCCATGTGGCTGGTGGCCATTTTGATTGAAGCCTAGGCCTGCAAGCTTGCCTGGCCTTGTCTGCCAACAGGCCTGCTTTCATCCACTAGGATCAGAGCAGGTAGCCACAGCTTTATTAATCTAGTGTTTTCTGTTGAATTTAGACTTCATTTAGGGCATGGATGGCATTGGATTGAGTTGGGGAAGTGTGCTTTTTGGGGGTGGCCTTTCTGATGTTGTTGGGCCTGGCAATGTGGCTGGTGGCCATTTTGAAGCCTAGGCCTGCAAGCTTGCCTGGCCTTGTCTGCCAACAGGCCTGCTTTCATCCACTAGGATCAGAGCATGTAGCCACAGCTTTATTAATCTAGTGTTTTCTGTGTGGTCTGTTGAATTTAGACTTCATTTAGAGCATGGATGGCATTGGATTGAGTTGGGGAAGTGTGCTTTTTGGGGGTGGCCTTTCTGATGTTGTTGGGCCTGGACATGTGGCTGGTGGCCATTTTGAAGCCTAGGCCTGCAAGCTTGCCTGGCCTTGTCCGCCAACAGGCCTGCTTTCATCCACTAGGATCAGAGCAGGTAGCCACAGCTTTATTAATCTAGTGTTTTCTGTGTGGTCTGTTGAATTTAGACTTCATTTAGGGCATGGATGGCATTGGATTGAGTTGGGAAAGTGTGCTTTTTGGGGGTGGCCTTTCTGATGTTGTTGGGCCTGGCCATGTGGCTGGTGGCCATTTTGAAGCCTAGGCCTGCAAGCTTGCCTGGCCCTGTCTGCCAACAGGCCTGCTTTCATCCACCAGGATCAGAGCATGTAGCCACAGCTTTATTAATCTAGTGTTTTCTGTGTGGTCTGTTGAATTTAGACTTCATTTAGGGCATGGATGGCATTGGATTGAGTTGGGAAAGTGTGCTTTCTGGGGGTGGCCTTTCTGATGTAGTTGGGCCTGGCCATGTGGCTGGTGGCCATTTTGAAGCCTAGGCCTGCAAGCTTGCCTGGCCTTGTCTGCCAACAGGCCTGCTTTCATCCACTAGGATCAGAGCATGTAGCCACAGCTTTATTAATCTAGTGTTTTCTGTGTGGTCTGTTGAATTTAGACTTCATTTAGGGCATGGATGGCATTGGATTGAGTTGGGGAAGTGTGCTTTTTGGGGGTGGCCTTTCTGATGTTGGTTGTCTAAAAGACATGCTTTTGTTGTATGTGTCTGGTCACTGGTGTGTTGTTGGTGTGCAATGCATGCACCCTGCAGACCTTTTTGGGGCCTGTGAATGTTCGTATTTACATTTTGTTGCATTAAAAAGGCAGAGCAGTGTGCCTTAGTATGCATCCTTTACCTGGCTTTTATAGGCCTTTTGTCAGCTCCTGGTGTTCTGTTCTCCAGGCCCCCGGCTTGTTTGTGATTTGTGAGTATCCATGTGGGTGGTGGCCTTTTTTGGTGTTTGGACTGGGAGTTATTAGTGTCCTGCTTTTGCAATAGGCCTGCATGGTTTTCCTATTGGCTATTTGGCTTACTGCTTCCATCCATCCACCCCCTTTGCCAGCAGCAGCTCCATGGATTCTGAGTTGCTCAAATAATTTAATGGCAAATAGGGTGCACCCCACTTCCACTACATTTGTATTTTGGTGGTTATTATTAACTTTCCTATCCTTACTGAGAGTGTAGTGTGTGGCTGTACACAGTAGTATAACATAGCCCTAGTTAAAAAAAAAGTCATAAATGGCTAGACTATCTTTTGTTTTCACTAGTACAGTACTAAGTAACTGAACCACAACAACAAATGCAACATTTCACTGATGTTTTTCTCCTGGTTTATTTGCTTTTAGGTGCACAAAAGACAGAGTAGGAGGTGTCATCAGCATCACCCGGCTACCCGTTGTACTGCCAGCCAGACAGAAGTCCTGCTGCGCATCACGTCCACGTGTGACCAGAACTTGTTGTGCACCTGCATCCTGCCTGACATCTGAAGAAGATGGCCCCAAAGAAAGGTACCAGGTCCAGTACCAAGAAAGTTGCCGGTGAGAAGAAGGAACAGAAAAAGGAAGTGCCATTAACCACGACTGGTGGTGTGCCGGACAATGTTTTTTTTGGCACCCAAAAAGTTCCGCCTGCGTTGTCCGGGAACCAAGCTGGGAGCAGCACAGCGGTCCAACCACACCAACCTAGGCACAAGGGCTTTAGTGTCTCAGAGGTAGCCAGTCTACTAACGAGCAGCGATGTTGAAGAAATGTCATTACCGCAAAGTAGTACACAATCAAGTTCAACGCAGGCGCAAACTCAGCAGATCAGTGTGCAGCCGCCGCAACAAGAACAGCAGCAGCCGCCGCAACAAGAACAGCAGCAGCCGCCGCAACAAGAACAGCAGCAGCCGCTGCAACAAGAACAGCAGCAGCCGCTGCAACAAGAACAGCAGCAGCCGCCGCAGCCCACCATAGTAGTTGTTGCTCCTGACGTAGGGGCATTTCAGGAAATCGAGCTTCCTGCAGACAAAGTGGAGCAAAGTGAAACCACTGTTTCAGAAGATCTATTGTCTTCCAGACCACCAGCAAGGAAAAGGAGGCTTAGTCCATCATCTTCTTCTTCAAGCCCCGCTTCTGATGATCGTGATGCCACTTGGCTCCCACCAGCTCAGTCTGAGAGTGATATACGCCACAAGACAATGCTTCTGAAAAGGAAGGTCCCAGAAAAACTTAGAGTTATGGAGGTAGATGTAGAAGAGGGGGGTGATGATGTTGATGAAGACGAGCCAGTCATCACGCACATTACTCCCGCCCCAAAGGGATTGGAGACCAACATTCTCACCCTACCCAGAAAGGCTGCTACTGAGCGGGATGTAGCACGGATATCACCAACACAGGTTACACCACCACTACCTCCAGCTGCCATATTTTCCAAGGCCCGGCAGGGACCTACATCCAGCTCAACCATCTCAGTAGGTAGTGGTAGTAAAAGTCACAGTCTAGGTGCACAGGGTCACATTTCAAGCACCCCCTCCAGTTCATCTGGTGTTGGAAGTGGCACATCCCTCAGTGCCAGAAAGCTCTCCTCCCCAGTTTGGGACTTCTTTTCTGTTAGCGCCAAGGAGGAGAACATTGCTATATGCTCAATTTGTCGGCAAGGTGTTTGGCGTGGTAAGCTTGGTACAAACTATGGTACCGGAGGACAAGCAAGTCATCTAAGAATACACCACACTGTCGTGTGGGATGATCACCTACTTAAGTTAAAAGAAAGTAGAAAAACTCAACCCATTGAAGTTGGTCAGGATGAATCAGAGAGCGATATTATTGCGGTGGCAGGTGAAGAAGAGGAAGGCATTTCTAGCCTTGTCCCCAGTAGTGCAGTGGTAAAGCCCACATCCTCCTCAGTAACATCAGAGTTGCACCGCAGTAAGAGCCATACTCAGAGTCTGGGTGAGACACCAAGGCGACCGGCGAGTACCTCAATGAGACAATCTGTGTCGTTGAGCCTTAGTGGGTTAATGAAAACAGCACCACTAAGGAAAGTAAGCCAGCCTACCATTGAGAGCATGTTTAGGTTGGAGGGCCAGTTCCAACGCAACCACCCAATGGCACGATTGTACAATGCGAAGCTGGCTAAAATGTTAGCGCTGGACCTTCTTCCTTTTTCATTTGTGGAAGGGGTGGGTTTCCTTGAATTTGTGTCTGCCATCTGCCCGAAATGGAAAGTTCCCAGCCGGTCCTATTTCGCAAGAATTGCTGTTCCGGCACTACATCATGATGTGCTGGAATTGGTTGCACAAGCTTTGCAGCAGAGTGCTGTGCACAATATCCACCTGACAACAGACATGTGGAGCAGTTGCCAAGCCACAGATTACATGTGCATCATGCACACTGGATCTCTTTTGTGGGGGTTAGAGATAAACTATCTGCACGAGGTGTTGTTGACACAGCTGCGATTTTTGAAGGTACTCGGAAACATGCAACTGTAGCCATGTTCGCCATGGAGAAATCTCATACGGCTGAAAACATTTTACACGAGTTTCGCAGCAAGGTTTTGGAATGGCTGCGGCCCAGAGGGCTTGGTATTGGTTTTGTTGCCACAGACAATGGCAGTAATGTACTTAAGGCCATGGAACTTGGTTCCTATTTCAGGGTTCCGTGTTTGGCGCACTGCATAAACATTATAGTTCAAGACTTTCTGAAAAAAGAACCCATAGTCAGCAATTTACTGGCCATCTGCCGAAGAATATGCACTCATTTCAGCCATTCTTGTAAAGCTCGGAAGCAGCTGAGGATAATCCAACGTGAACTTAGGATGCCAGTCAGGGCACTCATCCAGGAGGTGGCAACACGTTGGAACTCAACATATTACATGCTTGATCGTCTGTACGAACAGCACAGGTCACTCCATGAATATGTCTGGTACAGAAGCAGGGATGCTAGTGTTAAAGGCATGAACCTTGAGAGGGATCAATGGACCCTAATTAAATGCCTGACTGAGATGCTGTCTCCTTTTGAGGTCTTCACACGTGAAGTCAGCGAGGAGGACTGTACAATGGGCCAAGCTATCCCATTATTGCAAATGCTAGAGCATGAGCTGAATAATGTGTCTGAATCATACAAAGGTGTAGAGGACAGAAGGCAAGCCCATGACTTGGTGAAGAGCATATCCCGGCGCTTAGCTGAAAATGTAAGGATACAAAATAAAATTTTGTCACAAGAACATTACATTTGTGCCACAATTCTGGATCCACGTGCAAAATTAGGACTACTGAAGACATTCTTTGCTTTTTCCGACATTGATGTTGCCCGCTACAAAAGTTGTATAGCTGAAGCAGCCAGTAAGTTGGAAAACGAAGGGCTGCTAATTAAAAGCCCGCAAGATCAACCCACAACAAGTACTGAAGCAGGCAATGCAGGATCAAGTGCAACTTCGTTGGCTGAGGGCAGTGCGTTTGGCTTACAATCACAACACTCACCATCACTATCGACTACAGAAACAATAACTGGATCATTAGGCCGAGTACAATCATTATCATTACAGGATTGGTATGTAAAGATAGGCCTTTGTAATCACAGTGCTGATGCACAGAAAAAACAGCACGAAAGCTTACCAGCAGCAACCCTGAACATTGAGCGGATGGTCCAGGCCTATCTGGACGACCCAACAGAGGTGTGCGTTGATCAAAACCCATTGCAGTATTGGTATAGGAAAAGGTCTGAATGGCCACAGCTCAGCAGGCTGGTGATAAGCTATCTGGCTTGCCCTGTCGCAAGTGTCTATTCCGAACGTGTTTTCAGTGCTGCTGGTTCCATTGTAACATTGAGAAGGACCAGTCTATCTCCAAAAAACGTGGAGAGGTTAACAATGATCAAAATGAATCAGCACTTCATATCACCGAATTACACAATACATGAATCAACGGAGGAAGATGAGGACAGCGGCTCAGGTGACGGCAGTATTGTGTCAGATGATTACCTACTACTGGCTGAACCCCCGGAGTTTGAGGATGAGCTATACTTCCCTGACAATTAGGCTCGCACTTACTGTCTTCCTCCCTTTTTTCCCCCTTTGTTTATGTGTCTGTCGTTCCGGTTATACACTTGTGAATCACAACAAATCCATTACCACCGTCTTCTACTCTTCTAATTTAATATACAAGTTTCAGGTGTCTGCTATTTGACAGTACAGTCCTCCGAATCCAGCTCCTCCGCTCCATCATACTGAATCTCCTGCTCAATTCCATTTCCCTCATGAATGATGATTGGATGATGGTAACAACAAATTCAAACTTTCCTAGTCCTTCCAAAAGAAGTGGAGCATGAATCAGATGACTACTATAGCTATCCTCCTTTCAGAGCCGAGAGAGACTGGCCATTAACTGAAAATAAGATGGAACAGGTAATGATTGATGCCATGCATTGGACGCAGAGTCGCAGACTGAATGATTTAGATTTTGTTGTGTTTGTTGTGCATGAATTTATGTAATTGTGCACTGCCACTAATCAACTTTCTACAGAACACACTAAACTTAACTCAAGGTAAATTCAATTTTCCCCTTCTTGCAAATAAGAAATTTGTACTTCTCCTGCAGCTTGGTGATACATTGCTTTTAATTCAATACAGGAAGGGCACTCACTCAATCTGTGCAATGAGTATGATTGATACAACAGACCCGTCCATCATGATGATGGCGAAATAGACGGCCCGTTAACTTAAGATGAGAAGGAACAGGTAATGATGACAATTAATGGCATGCATTGGACACCTGACTCTGAGCGATTGGTCTTTGTGTTTCCGTTGTTTGTTTGTTGTGCACAAAGTGATGTCAAAGTGTACTAGTAATCTATCTTTCTGTACACAATAAAGAATGACTCAAGTCAGTAATATTTATATTTCTACTCTTGTTGTGTCATAAAAATGTTACTTATACTGCAGGCCGATCTTCACAGTCAGTCAGTAAAAGTATCGGAGATGATGATGAAGTCAGGAGGACGTTTCATGAGTGGCATAAAACGGAAAAGCATAAAGGTAAACACGCCAACAACAACCAAAACAGACACAAATGTCTGTGTAGAAGTGGAATAGAGTGTAGCGGTGGGATGACTGCAGTGCATTGATTTTACTAACTGAAACTGTAAAATGCAATGTTTGGAATGGATATTGTGCTTTGCGTTTGTCCAACTCTTTGAGAGAAAAAAAAGGACTCTAAACTGTTAACCTAGGATGTGCTACTGCTAAGCACTGTGGGCCTGCTCTCTCCTGTTACTGTTGAAGGTCAATGCTGTAAACAGACTAGAGTAGTAGAGATGATGCATACATGCCACCTCGGAAAGTGTTCTTGCTGCACTACACCATCACTTGTGCATTTGTTTTAACTTTCTTTCTCAATATCCCCTTTGGTTTTCCATCTACAATTACAGGCCGGGCTTTGCCCTAAACTTTGTAAAACATTACAATGCATATTAATTACCTTACCAATAAATCACCTTTTTTTTCCAGCCGGGCAGTGGCGAGTGGCGAGGCGACACACCCAAGATTGATGGATGAGAAGAGCAAGAGGAATGCCGAGATGCAAATCCAGTCCACATTTTTGACCAGGATAACACAGTAACAGTATCCACTTTTATCTTCTTTTAAATAATTTGATTAATATTTTGTATCTAATCTTTACACCAGTGTGTTCTTGGAGTTGTTATTATCATCATTAGGTTTGCTCTGTGTTTACGATTCATCCCTACCAATATTTAAAATTTCTATTTGCTATCTGTAAAAGTATTAAGGCCGGAACAGAACAAGAACTAGAAGTGTATGTAATCCGGGTCTATCATCATCATGAATGCATTGCCTTTTTCTCCCTTAACATATGGCTATGGTAGTCTTCAATGATTGTCGTTTGTTTGTCTATGTATGCATACTGTTTTTCTATGTCAAACCTTTCCCAAAAACCCCCTTCCCATCCATTCAACAAACCCTAACCCTCTTCCCCCGGGCTGTGTGACTTATTGTCGAGGTGTAACTAAATTAAATGTACACCAATACTCAATCACACACTTGCTGGGGCGGATGTCGTGAAAGCAACACTACTTCAATTTCAAGGCAGAGCGATGATCTTCTTCTGCTTGCCCACCCATGAGTAGGATATTTCAGAGGTTATTTTATTTAACAAAGGGACACATACCTCAGCATGAATTGCCGGCATTGATTGGATTTGTTTGTTCTCATTCCTCATATACAGCACTAACTGTTAGGCTGTAGGCCTAGTCAAGTGACTCGACACAACTATAGTTTGTAACTCTGTCTAGTAGGCTATCCAAAACACCATTCTGCTTTTTTGTCAAATATTTGAGCATATTATTGTTGCTCAGTAAGTTCTGTACTGTACTTCATTCAACTACTCTTCTAACAGTCTCTCAAAGGCGATTGACTGTCTCCTTTTCTTTTTTTGCAAATGCTGCCGCCCTGCCAGTGTCTACTACTACTACTATGCTACCACCACCACCACCTCAATCATGGTATGTATGAAAAAGGAAACCATCTTCACCATGCAGCCAGTGCTGTGCCACAGTTGGACATAAACATCAAGCACCGGTAAGAGAGAAGTTTGGGGGAGGCAGAATTAATAATGGACATGTTGTCAATGATTTCATTTTCACACACCAGTACAAAGAATGCATAGACTAGAGGACAGACTGAAAGTACTAGAAGGACCAGTTAATGAGTGAGGTGTGTCGCATCTATCTGTTTGTGTCTTATACAGTCAGCCAATTATTGAAATCAAACACAGGCTATGGGCGGCCATGCACCAGCAAGGAAACAGTGTGATGTAAAACAGTTACCCCACCTACAAAACATTAACAACATTGCATGTAACATAGAAAAATATATTTAATTTACCCTAACAAAAATAAACTAAACCCACAAAAGCTGACCCACCCCCTTCCCTAACCCCAACCAATGTTCATAGAAGTCCGTAACGCCCAAACAAGTTCCCACCCACCCACCCAAACAAGAATTAAAAAAGGGGCAGAACAGGATGACAGGGACTAAGTGGTGGGGTGGGACTCAAGGAGGACACGCATCTGGCGCATCTCGCCCTCTAAACGGGCGACGCGGCATCTAAGGGCGCGGCAGTTGCAGCCACAGTGGGGGGGGGTACCGGAGATGGCACGGTGGCGGCGGGCAGCCGCCAGACGGTGGCGCCGTACCGCTGGAGGGCGGTGGCTGGGGCCCGGGCCACTGGAGGAGGCTTCAACAATTGCAGTCGCAGTCTCCTCCTCCTCCTCGGCTAAGACCACCAGCCGCCAGTATTCTCGCTGGATTGCATCCAGCTTCCGGAGCCGTGCCTTGGCGGCCAACTCCTTCCGATTTTGTTTCGGAGTAGCTGTGTATCAAAAAGAAAAAAACAAGACAATTGTAAAATTTACTCCTAGAAAAACAGTAGGACAAGGTAATTATTTATACACATAGTGGCATGGTAGAGTAGCACTATAAAATAAAGCACAGTAGTACATAACATTTTAAATGTCGCCCGTCCTTCTTCCTTCCACCCGTCTTTCACTTTTTAGTTGAACAGTGCACCAGGTGCTCTTCTCCATAAAACTTTCAAAGCGGAGTTGGAATCAGATAGATGAGGCCATTGGTTTGTGGAAATATGGATTTTTCTGATCAGTTATGTCCCCTATCTTGGACCCCAACGGTTTCATGTATGAATCACAAGTACATGTATGTTCCCTCCAGTTCCAGTTATGAAGACGCAAACACATGTGCGTCCACCGTCAACATGTCCTCTTTCAGATCCGCCGTGAATAGGCCGGATATTCCATTCCTAAGTATAAAAGGCCACAGGCTTTATATGGTTCACTTATGCCATTTTACAGTCCAGGCAAGTAGGCCCTGATTCTGTCATCAAGCTTTCCTTGCCTTCTGCCTCTGAAAGCTCCAGTCTGAGCCTGCATCTGTGACCATGAACTTTGTCTCATTCTCTGCGCGGCTCACGAAGCCTGACATCAGCCTGTTGCCTGCCAAAAACTGTATTTCACCTTCGAAATTATCTGCTCCGTTCCCTGCCCAATGCATTCCTGTCTAGTAGTTTAAGTCAACATTCTTCCAGCTACCGAGCAAAGGCCCGGCTTCTCTGTCTTTATGCAAGTAATTCATAGCCCTATTACTATGGAAGATTTCTACCCTCGCATCTAGTGTAGACACTTAGACGCTTGTACACGCACTAACAGTCAGTATAGTCAGTATAGAATAAGATTCTACTCTAAGAGACCTCTCTTTTGGATAACATAGTTCTTTAAACATAGGATGTTAGATATGATTTGGGATTAGGTTGACTTGACCCTCCAGACTTCTGTCGCCACATGTAGAGCTAAATGTCAAGTCCCCTTCACCCCCTAGTTGCACGTCAATCACACGTCATGCTGCTGCGCGCGCATTTCTGCCAAGTATTTCTGCTGACATTGCGAAATTCTTTCATGTAACCACCCTATTATGACATCACACCTGATGATGTTCTTTAAGTCACACCCAGTTACGCCTACTTTTTGCTACGCATGAATGTATTATCCACACTATCAATTGTTACGCCTCTTGCATTTGCTTCACTGTAATGCCTATTGTATAAAAGAGATTAATTATCAATAAAGTATGTACTTCACTTCCTGAACCTTCGTGGTGATGGAACTTGGAGCAACCGATTCGAATCGACCATTGGAATAAAGCACCATTCCGAACCTCTAATACCACGGATTCTGCCTCTTATTTACTGAGCTATTTTTTATTATGTTTCTGTATCAAATTAAGTCCCGGTAATTAAATTATTTACCACATGAATGGCGCCCGAACAGGGACACTTTCTCATCTCACGCGCCGGCGGTGCGTTGCAGGCCCGGTCTCCTGCCACAGCTGGACGGACAGCAACGCGTACCAGCAGGATTTCCTGTATCTCCCTCCGGTCGAGCGGGGGCGACTGAGGCTGCGATTAACACCCAGACGAGACGGTGAGAAGTGCGAAGTATCCCGACCAGAGCCTAGCTGAGAGAGCAAGATCCGAGGTATACAGAGGCCCACCAGGTTTCCGAAGTCCGAAGTGTCCGAAGTTTTCGAGTCGAGTCCAGTCCGGTCCAGTTCAGTTCCGTTCCGAGGCCTTCCGTTCCGAGCTACCCGGTGAGTACCATTACTGGGGAGGCGTTCTGACGTGCACATAGGTTGTGCCGGTCAAGACGGGTTTGGGTACACAAATCCGGTCTGCACTGTTTCAGCAGTGTATCTGTACTGTTTAGCAGTATATCTAGTATATCAAGTATATAAATTCAGAATAATCCAGTTAATGCCGAGTATTATGTTTAGTGATTAAGTTTTCCTTAGATCGTCATCATCATTGTTGCTCAGTTAAATGTTAAACGTTAAATGTTTTAAATACGTTCTGCATATTGTGGTGTGAATGACTGTTCATTATTGTGTTTATTGTATTAAGTTTGTTCAAAATCAAGTATCAGATCAGTTTTCAATATGCCGCTCTTTTCGAAATTAAGACAGATCACTACTAGAAAAGGGGTACTCGAAGAAGCTGTTCCCATTCCTCCTAGGGACACTCCAGGGTATTTCATGTATCATAAACACGGCTTAGACGCTATATTATTTCTTGATTTATGGGTAGACTACACCAAGGAATTACCAGAAAGTCAGAGGTGGCCCGCAGCTGGGACCTGGGATGCAGAGTGCATCATGAAAGTAGAGGAAGAGTTATGGAAAAGGAAAGTCAGACAGTCACAGAAAGATGCCGTTGAGTTATGGCGTAAAGAATCTCATAGACGTACAGAAAAAGCACTCCGACAGGAAGAGAAAAATAAAGAGAATTCAAATAAAGTCCGAGAAAATCTATTTATTGAAGAAGGTACACGAGTGAAATCAGAACAAATAGACAGACAAAGAAATGCCCTTATGAATGGTATGTATCCCCTCCTGGCCGAGGGATTACCTAAGGCTACTCCGGAAATACCAAAAGACTTGCCACCCCCATTATTTCCAATAAAAGTACATCCTAAGGGGCATCCTAGAACCGCAGAAGATGTTTTTCTTTCCTCATATTTAGATGACGCAGTTCCCGAGTACGCTAATCCCGCCCCACATAGACCGCCTGCCAGGGAGGTTCAACGCCAAGATCCAGTATCTGTATCTCTACAGCAACAAATCCTGACACAAGTTCCGGCAAGCACATCTGTTTCTACATCTGTTCCTACAGCTACTTCTATAGCTGTGTCCACACCTATAGTTGCTGTATCGCGTTCAACGAATCCTTTCACGCCCGATACCCCAGATGGGGCTACGGGAGGTGCTACCAACATTTTTTCTACGCCACCCAGAGTAAATAAACTTACCTTTCAAGAGTCAGCACATTCACGTACCCCCAAACTCATGAATGCCCGCACGCTTAAGGAACTTCTTATAGATTGTAGATATGACCCTGTGCCCGGCAAAGAGGACGAAATGATCATGGCATCATTACGTATCAGACGAGCCGCGGTGTATCTAGGGAAGATACCAGGAATGACTGTGCATCTAGACAATATATACCATTTTGTCCAAACAGGGCGAGATTCTGAATGTATTAACAGAGCTATGGAATACCAGAAAGTGGAGATACAGGGGGAACTGTTACGTTTCCTCATAAATTGTGTGATCAGAAATCAAGACCGACCGGGGGTAGACCCGGAAGCAATGCAAATTCTTACCAGATGGAGCCAGAATATATCAGAAGGGAGACATGATAAGCAAAATTGTATAATAGCCATGTGCCGAAAGATCCGTAAAGAAATAGAACGCCTACACGAAGAGAGATTAGTGGTAGACCAGTTCGAACAAAGCGAGGAGGAAGGATCAGGACTGCCCACAGGACAGTCAGAAACCATAGCATATGTAGGTAGAGGAAGATCTTGTAATAGTACTAGATGTTTTATTGACCCGATACGTCCGATATGTCCAGACAATAACAGGAATTTCCAAACACCTATAATAAATATAAGGTCTCACGAACATTCGTTCCAAGCCGCTGACAAATTACTCCGAGAACGAAGGGGTTATCATTTTCTCGATTCTATGGATAAACAAGAATTAGCCAGGTCAGCCGTTCATTGGGTTGACAGTCCCGGAAAGTATGGTGATGATACAGTAGCACACACATTTTTGAATCTCACCCCAGATGAACAGCGTTTAGCTGGGATTTATATGATTCAACAACTCCTTATACTATATAAAAGTCAACATTCAGATCCTGGTCCTTTACCTGAAATACTGACTGAATTACTCACGAATAGATGGAGAGGTTCAGGTACTAAATTAATTAAAGAAATACTAGAATCAAGAAAGCAGTACATTCTTTTTGTATGCCCAGAACATGTCCCACTGCCCATCAAGGAAAGAACCACGTATTACATGGACAGACAGAATCCCTTACGAGAAGTACACCCAATAAAAGGCGAGGACAATGAGTTTAAACGTGTATTTGTATATACGCCTATATCGAAAATAGAACTGTTACAAATGAAGAAAGTGGTACCCAGTCATGACAAAGACCCAGCGGGTTTCCACCGAGAAATTAAAGACATGTTACTCATGGGAGAGTATACCTATCCCGACATTATGACAATATTAAAGGTATTAATGCCTGCTGGCATTTATGAAAAACTCAAGGAAAAAGAGTGGGAGGTGGGAGACCAAAAAATAGAATGGTCAGCATTAGAAGCAGAAGAAAAGGCCCGAACTGCAGGAGCAGGACTTGGGGATAAAACTAAAGCACTACCAGGTTTACTAGTACAGGTACTGCCACGTTTATTAACTACGAAAAAGGAAGATTGGGGTACAATTTCAGCCTGTAAACAGAAGCAAGATGAAGACACTAGTGATTTCTATGCCCGATTTGAAAAATGTTTTGGTATAAATAGTGGCATAAAGGCAAGTAGCGAATCATACCCACATCTGTTTGTGACAAAATTAGTAGAAAATTCCTTGCCTCAAGTGAAGAATAGAGTATTAAAATTCGAGAGTACCTGGCAAGGTAACACTCCATCACAAATGTTACAAATGTTACAGTATCATCACAATAGAATTAGAGAGGAACAAGAACATGAACAAAGACGCATGAAAGACACGAAAATGAAAATGCTAGTCTCCCAGACAGTTCCAGCTGAAGGACATAAAAAGGGTACGACACATTCCGGTGATTCAACAGGACCTGTAAAAGGGACATGCAACTATTGTAAACAGCCAGGACATTACATACACGATTGCCCAGTCCTGAAGCGTAATATCGCCACAGGTAAAACACAGGAAAGACCACGGCCACCTAGACAGGATCAGAATGAACAAGGAGCCCCGCAGCATGCACAGTCCATGCCAGCTCCACCACAGTCCATACAGTTTGTGCCAGCTGCACCAGCGCTGCCTGTTGCTGCCACACAAACCACGACACGACAGCTGTACCAGACCGCACAGTACGACTATCCTGATTATCAACGATACGCATGAACCAGCCTAGAGAGGGAAGTTGACTTACCCCTTATCGAGGTCCCTGTAGACCAAGAAGGACCTTATGTACATAGTGAATTATTAGGCCAAGACAGAAAATTTTTACTCGATACAGGGGCAAGTCGAACAACCATAAAACGTAGTGAAGTTCCAGGGGCACCCCTCTCAGGCTCACAGAATATTTCCCTTGGTTTTTCAGGAAAACCTATTGTTAATGAAGTGTCAACAGCCTCTTCCACTTACGATAGGACCTTTGACCCGAACTACAGATTTATTGCTTACTAAATCATGTCCAGAAAACTTGTTAGGTATAAAAACACTGAAAGCTCTAGGAGCTATAATATGTTGTTCTCCGGAAGGAGTAAGATTGTTTTTACGTGATTTTAAAGGTCACTATGTGTCTAGAGACATGGATCCCCGACTGCAGACTTTACCTACACATCTATGGGCACAAGGCCCTACTGATGTTGGTTGCATGAATATTACACCATATCGAGTTACACTAAAGGCAGGAGTAGTACTACCACGAATGCGACAATACAAGTTACCACCAGATGCTGTAGTGGCTTTACTGCAAATCATTGACGAGCTCATTACCCAAGGAGTGGTTATGGAAACAGACTCCAATGTATGTAATTCACCGATAATTCCGATTCTTAAACGAACAGATCCAAAGACCCCGCCAGTATATCGATTGGTTATTGATCTGCGCGAATTAAACAAATGCATTGTGCCACAATTCCCTGTGGTCCCAGATATCTCGTCATTACTGACAGCTATTGATTCCGAAGCAACATTCTTTACTGTAATTGATCTCAAGAATGCCTTTTTTAGCGTCCCAATAGATCCGGAAAGCCAATACTTGTTTGGATTTAGTTTAAATGGACGTAGCTTTAAATTCACACGCGCACCTCAAGGATTTACAGAAAGCCCCAGCATCTATAGCCAAGCACTGAAACGAGAACTCGACAGTATCCACATGCCAGTTAACACCGCTCTGCTTCAATATGTTGATGATCTGCTGATCACCGCTAGAAGCGAACGTGAATGTGAGAAAGCATCACTGACAGTTTTACAATTTCTAGCCGAAAAGGGGCACAAGGTGTCCCCTTCTAAGCTGCAATTCTGTGTCCAGCGAGTTGTTTATCTTGGACACTCGCTGTCCAAGGAGGGAAGGCAGCTTACACCCGACCGCATTCAGTTAATAGCTAACATGCCAATACCCAAGACACAAAAGGAAGTGCGGGCTTTCATAGGCCTCACTTCATATTGTAGGCAGTGGATCCCTCAGTATGCATTTCTAGCAAAACCACTCATTCAGTTGACAACACAGGAGGCAGCCACATCGACTGTTCTCCCTTGGACTCAGGAACATACACAAGCTTTTGAAAGCCTAAAGAAAGCTTTATGCCAAGCACCTGTTTTAGCAACACCATGTTACAGTAAACAGTTTATACTCTTTGTTACAGAACGCGAAGGTACTGCCTTGTCAGTACTCACACAGGAACAAGCAGGATCACACAAACCATGTGCTTATTTTTCTAGTACATTAGATCCCGTAGCTCAGGCTTTGCCTGCATGCCTAAAATCAGTGGCAGCAACAGCTTTAGCAATCAGACAAAGCGATGCCATAGTGTTAGGACATCCATTGACAGTTCAAGTACCACATGCAGTAGAGGTTCTCGTGAATCGAACGCAAACACAACACTTGACTATAGCGCGACTTACAGGGTATGAATTAACATTGTTTCAGCCACATATAGAAATCAGACGTTGTAACACATTGAATCCTGCCACACTTTTACCTGTAAACGGAACAGACCCACTAGCCCATGACTGTATTGAAGTTATTACAATCACGACGAAACCCAGACAAGACTTAACCGATGTCCCATTGTCAGACCCAGACCTGACGTTGTATGTAGATGGTTCATGTATGAGAACAGGTACAGGAGAGCTAGTGGCCGCTTACGCAGTCACAACAGATACTGAAATCATTGAAACAAATTGCATAAATACCTTGTCAGCTCAAGCCGCAGAGCTCATCGCTCTGACACAAGCCTGTATTCAAGCCACAAATAAAAAAGTCAACATATACACTGATTCACGTTATGCATTCGGAGTTGTACATGACTTCGGCGTGCTGTGGCGAGAGAGAGGTTATTTAACTTCTCACGGTGCCCACATTCAGCACGGACCCCTCATTCATGCCTTATTAGATGCAATACATCTACCCACTGCAATATCAATTATGAAATGTAAAGCTCATACGAAAGTTATTGATATCATTTCTCAAGGCAATGATCTAGCTGATAGAACAGCTAAACAGACCGCTCAAACTCAAACATCCGACATGACAAAGACAATAGTCCTGACGCCAACACATTGTATGACGATTAAAGATCCTACTCTTGACGTAATTGACATACAGACACATGCTACACCAGATGAAATAAGGAAATGGACTGAATTAGGAGGGATCCAAACGGATCAAGGATGGATGATGAAGGAAAAGTCTGTGTGGTTCCTTCCTGATTCAATGGTCCAGGTTATAATTAACACTGTACATAGTCCAGCGCATCTAGGAGAAAAAGCTATGCTAGATAGCATTCAACACATTTGGTTCAATAAACATTTACGAGCAGCAGCTAAACAAAAAGTTCGTACCTGTATGATCTGTTGTCAGTTCAACCCAGGAAAAAGCGTTCCTGTAGAACAGGGTGGATTTCAGCCTCCTGATCACCCTTTTGAAGTCCTCCAGATGGATTATATCCAGATGGAACGATGTCGAGGATTCAAATATGTTCTTGTAGTTGTATGCGCTCTTTCCCGTTGGACAGAGGCATACCCGGTTTCAGATTACACTGCTCCGACTACTGCCAAACAGTTGGTTCGAGAATTCTTCCCACGATACGGTTTACCACGTGTTGTCTACTCAGATAACGGCCAGCCGTTCTCATCCGAACTAATGAAACACGTTTCACTTTTGTTAGGCTATCAGTGGAAATTCCACTGTGTCCGACACCCCGAGGCAGCAGGTCTCGTAGAAAGACATAATCAGATCCTGAAAATTAGATTGTCCAAAATATGCAGAGAGAAAGGTGTCGACTGGGTAGTAGCGTTACCAGTTGCACTCTTTTACATGAGAATGGTAGCACACTCTCGAACAGGGCTATCCCCGTATGAGGTGATCTTTGGCAGACCACCAAATATGTGGGGGACGCCCATACCACGAAAAATAACTGATATTGACTGTAATATGCTGACAGATTACTTGGCTTCCTTGATGTCTGCACTACAATCTTGTCGTTCACAGGCAGCTGCAGCTTTTCCTGACAACACTGAGGTGAAACCCCATGACGTAGTTCCGGGAGACCTGGTCCTGGTGAGGAACTTTGATCGAAAGACTCAGCTGGAACCTAGGTGGAAGTCACCGCAGCTGGTCTTGCTCACCACAAGGACAGCCGTGAAGATCGAGGGCAGGAAAGGCTGGATTCATTCAAGTCATATCAAGAAATTTCATGGACTACCATCGGATGTGAATACCACACCTTGTGTGTCTTCCCCCATTGACTCAAAACTTCCTTTGGTTGAACCAAGTAATTACGAACTTTATAAACTAAAACTCAGGTCTAATCAGTCAAGCAATTTGATTGTTTAAGTCCTCTCCAAGGTGAAGCGGTTGAATTGTCTCTGACATGTATCCCTTAGACCTGAATAGAGAACACACCCGAAAAATGTTGAAACGACAGGCGTACTGTAAATCACTGCGTAGTCATTGCACAGTGACGTTATTAATTTTGTTTTTCTTAAATCTTTTAATAATTACTGCAAGTATATTGTTGCACATATATTATCCTATTTCTAGACATGTTTATAATATTACTGCTGAACATTCTTTTAGTGAATTACCTCCGCTTGAGTTGTCTTATAGATTTGCGCTGCGCAATAACACGTTTATTAGTATGTTACATCATTCCCATCAGGTTAGCAATGCTACAAATTGTTGGATATGTGGCCGACTCCCTCCCTATCAGAATTATAAAGGAATTCTACCTCTCTTTCCATACCCGTTCACACACAACGGCTCCTGTGGAGCATGGTTTAGTTTAATTAATTCCCTAGATTCGAATTCTGCAGTTTATCAAGATAACTGGGTATGGGGAAATTTGAACTTAGTTTTACTTAAGGTCTGCTATCCTAACAAGGAGGGACTTCCCCAGAGAACAGGAACTGATCTAGAAAATGAAGTGTATGGATTAGGTAATTTTACGCTTAATCTTATGATCCTAAATGTCGAATCCGAAGCTACTCCAATTTTGCCCGCTATGTCAATATTTCCAGTAAAAGGTGAATTATGTGTAAGAAAGAATGGTTCCATACATATGGGCCATAGTAGATGCACCACTGTAGTAGAATTTAGTGATCAAGGCAAGTCTACATTTAGAGCTTCCCGCCATTCCTATTTCATATGTGGTCAGACGGCATATGTACGTTTACCTCTAGATTGGGATGGTACTTGCTACGTTGGATTCCTTTTGCCACCTGTTTTCCTAGCTCCTCCTGACTATCACAGAAATACTCATTTAGTACACAATAGAGAAAGGAGAGATCTCCCAATAGTCGATTACACTGAAACAGCATGGGAAAAATACACAGATTTCAATAAAGGTCTTTTTCCCTATATAGGTACCGTTACTAATAGTAAGCTGATACGTAGATTAACTAGAACCCTTGAAGCAGTAGTGAACGGAACTATTTCCGCCTTAGGCAATTTAACAGAAGAGCAGTCTGCTATGCGGATTGTTGTGCTTCAAAATCGTCTTGTCCTTGACGTCATCCTGGCCGATAGGGGCGGAGCTTGTAGGGTCATCGGATCAAGTTGTTGCATTTTCATACCAGAAAATTCGCCATCTGTATATAAAGCCATAACTCGCCTTCATAAGATTGTAAGCCAGATACACCAGAACCCAGGCACCTGGACTTGGTCCGGTTGGTTTTGGAGTGTATTATCTACCTTTGGATGGAAGGTCCTATCCTTCCTAGGTATTGGCCTTCTCATACTATTCAGTTGCTGTCTATGTCTACAATGTGGACCAGCAATCTGTGGTCTGTGTGCCACATCGTGTATTCCACCACCAAGATTTCATTCATCCCGGAGGAAGAAAGAAGAACAAATGATGCTATATGAACAGATCAACGGATTGATGAAGATTGATATCTCTTAACGGGCAAGTAGGGGACAAGGAGGGAATGTGGAAATATGGATTTTTCTGATCAGTTATGTCCCCTATCTTGGACCCCAACGGTTTCATGTATGAATCACAAGTACATGTATGTTCCCTCCAGTTCCAGTTATGAAGACGCAAACACATGTGCGTCCACCGTCAACATGTCCTCTTTCAGATCCGCCGTGAATAGGCCGGATATTCCATTCCTAAGTATAAAAGGCCACAGGCTTTATATGGTTCACTTATGCCATTTTACAGTCCAGGCAAGTAGGCCCTGATTCTGTCATCAAGCTTTCCTTGCCTTCTGCCTCTGAAAGCTCCAGTCTGAGCCTGCATCTGTGACCATGAACTTTGTCTCATTCTCTGCGCGGCTCACGAAGCCTGACATCAGCCTGTTGCCTGCCAAAAACTGTATTTCACCTTCGAAATTATCTGCTCCGTTCCCTGCCCAATGCATTCCTGTCTAGTAGTTTAAGTAAACATTCTTCCAGCTACCGAGCAAAGGCCCGGCTTCTCTGTCTTTATGCAAGTAATTCATAGCCCTATTACTATTAGGCCTGGGCGGTAAATTCCGTTCCGTTCGCGGAATTTGCAAAATTTGGGTAATTTCGCGTTCCGCGGAGAACGCGAAATTGCCCAAAAATCTGCGTTCCGGGACTTCGCGAAATTTTTTGCTTGTTCGCGTTCTCAATATGCGTGTTCGCGAGATATTTCACCCCGAGCACGCAAACAGCGATCGCGAACAGGAAAAAAGTATCTCGAACAAGCAATTCCGCGTGTTCGCAGAATTTCTGCGTGTTCGCGGAGATTTTTTACCGTTTCGCGGAGATTTGCGTAACGCGATTACGCAAATTCCGCCCACCCCTAATTACTATGGAAGATTTCTACCCTCGCATCTAGTGTAGACACTTAGACGCTTGTACACGCACTAACAGTCAGTATAGTCAGTATAGAATAAGATTCTACTCTAAGAGACCTCTCTTTTGGATAACATAGTTCTTTAAACATAGGATGTTAGATATGATTTGGGATTAGGTTGACTTGACCCTCCAGACTTCTGTCGCCACATGTAGAGCTAAATGTCAAGTCCCCTTCACCCCCTAGTTGCACGTCAATCACACGTCATGCTGCTGCGCGCGCATTTCTGCCAAGTATTTCTGCTGACATTGCGAAATTCTTTCATGTAACCACCCTATTATGACATCACACCTGATGATGTTCTTTAAGTCACACCCAGTTACGCCTACTTTTTGCTACGCATGAATGTATTATCCACACTATCAATTGTTACGCCTCTTGCATTTGCTTCACTGTAATGCCTATTGTATAAAAGAGATTAATTATCAATAAAGTATGTACTTCACTTCCTGAACCTTCGTGGTGATGGAACTTGGAGCAACCGATTCGAATCGACCATTGGAATAAAGCACCATTCCGAACCTCTAATACCACGGATTCTGCCTCTTATTTACTGAGCTATTTTTTATTATGTTTCTGTATCAAATTAAGTCCCGGTAATTAAATTATTTACCACAGGTTACTCAATACTCCCGCTCCTATGCCAATTAAAGGGAATTCTAGTCTTCTAGTTCACTCTTCAAACGTCCCCAACAACTCATACTTACTTACGACATCCTCATGCTAAAAAGGGTGGGGGTCCCGTGGGGACAATTAATTAGGATGATGCGCTCGGCACAGTGGCGGGCGCATCCTGTTTTTTTTTACATTCTGGTTGGCTTTGCTGAAAGCAATGCTAAAATGTTGTGCTGATTTTCCAAGCACAACATGATGGGCTCCGCACGGAGCCTGTCACGTTTTGCTTTGAAAGGCGGGGGGGTACCATAGCATAGGTAGGTACCCTCCATGGGGGCACCCAAGCATACTCTGCAATGTCTGCATGCCTTTCCATGGCGGACGGCAATGCCGCCACGCAAAGGCATTCCAAAATGCAGATTATATGGCTGGCGGTGTGTTCAGAGAGACACCACCGGCATATTGAACCCTTTTCCGCCTGGTCGACATGTGGGGGGTCTGAATATTTTCTACAGGGATGGCGGGAGGTTTGCCCCTGCGGTGTTGGCAGTGAATTCCAGCCGGCTCGGCGGGGGCAATACGCCCACCATCCTAATGGGGCCCTAAGTCACAACTGTACAGTATACATATACATACAGTACACCCTTGCAGTGAGTGTACTGTCAAGTTCAACAATAGTTAAGGATTATGAATCTAACTTACCACCGCCTGCCACTGGTGCTGCCACTCCCCCTACCGCTCAATCGTTGGTATCGGCAGCAACTGCTGCATCCTTGCCCTCCGCGTCGCCTTGTTCGCTGGCCCCGGCAATGGTGGTCGGTAGTGCGCCTAGAAAACATTACAGATTTATTAGGCGTCATATACACCTCCCCCCTATTGATCAGTAGCAAGGTTGAAAAATGAGTTAATACTAACATACATCACTAGTACAAATCAGGTAGTAGTAGAGTAGACACTAATAGTTATATATGATCATTGTAGCCTTTGCTTAATTAGCCCTAGCCATGCTACCATTTTACCTTTGTGTCTTTTATTTTTGCACATGTGACGTTACCTTGCAGCTTCTTAAGACACTTTTGAGCCCACATGACCTGCCTCACACTGCTACTGTCTAGTCTACGCGCTGCGTGCAAGCGGTCAACAAACACTAACAAGCCACTTTTTTTAGAAGTACTGGTGTACTACTGTTACTGTTAGTCCATATTGCTTATCCATAAATGCTACACTTTTTGGCACGGCTGGGAAATGCTTGCAAGTTGCAATATACTAACGCACACCATTTCACTTTTCGCATTACAGACGCAAGATTCCCTTCTACGAAGCAGAGCTTCTGAATGATGCAACAACTACCAGTACTAGGTTCTTCTAAGGTGAGGGGTCACTTCACTCACATCTTCATTTATAAATTTTTATAAACTAAATTCCTAGGGGATGATGGTGCTGCCTTCCACCACTGTTCAGTTATCATGATTTAATTCCCAACTGTATAAGTGTAACAATGTATATTGTTTTAATGTTATTGATTTTCTGGTTGGTGCTGCATTTATAAGAAAACAGTGTACAGACCTTTTCAAATTGAAATAAACATTTTGAAATTACATAGACTTGGTGGTATTTGGTGTGGACTAACTAACACGAGTGAGCAAATTAAAGTAAGGGTGTGCATGTGAATTGCTTCCACGACTGAGAGGTTGGGTGTGTTATGTTCTGGGTTGTCTACTTGTTGGGTATCTTGGGGGGAGGGTTCCGAGACCTAATAGTTATGACAAGACAGTACTATAGTCAAGCAGTAGAATTGTGGTGGGTGCGGAATTTCTGATTGAGGTGTGCAAGGAAGGTCCAACCTACCATCACCAACATCCTATTTTCTGGTGCAAATGTCTGTGTATGTGCAAGATCCCTACAACAGTAGTATGTCCTATAGAGTATCATATCAAAATAGTAATAAATCTGGTAGGGCTGTTGTTGCTGTGAATTTTCAAAGCCTCAAGATCAATAAGAGTAAAAGTAGTACAAGACGACGACCCAACGGATTGGACTCAATGGCTCGAGCTACTGGTGAATATGAGTTTTATATTACAACCTTTCACAAAGAGTGGCACTGGCCAACTGGGCAAGACTAGCTACTACAGTACAGACAGACTGATAGTACGTAGTAGTAGTAGTACTCAGAGTCATCATAGCGGAGGCAGGGATAAGATTTTTGAAACCGTCCAGATCGAAGGATAATTGGTGGTAAAAAAATAGCATTTGGAAACAAACAATAGTTCGGGAAAAATATGGGGCAGTAAAAGTTATGGAATAAGAAATATTATTAAAAACAAGAAGACTTACTGGGGCCAGCAGAGGAGCCCTCAGCGGTGTCCTCCTGGTGGTGTTCTGAGTGTCCCGCCGACTGCCCAGTCCCTGTCGGTCTGCCCCTGGGTGCTGATGAACAGGAAAGATATAAGAAAGAGACAAACATTGATGGATGGTGTCAAACAAATACAATATTTTACAACAACGGTCAAAAAACACTTATGTAAACAACAATTGCAATAACTAAATTGACCGATCTCATTTGGTCAACAATTAATATCGGGGGATTCGCAGTTTGACTACTTAAGTTACTATTTATCAATAGTAATCCAGTCTTCCATTCTGATTCCAGAATACTAAGTTACAACTAAGCCTAAGTACAACGTACCACCCAACCTAGCCCACCTATTCCAGGCATGCCAATTGTACATTAAGTATGCATTTCCACTGTATTCCTCAACAATGCAAATGGTCAAATCATGGAGGACACATGAACATGACTACATTTTTTGTATACACCAAATTTGGGTTTGATTGATTGATGCTGATCTGCTAGTGCTAAGTAACTGCTAAGCCTACCACCACTCATTGAACAAACTAGAAAAGGTTCTAATAAAGACTGCCGTACTAGCAGCACGTCACGTAACTGAGTGAGGGAGCATCACGCATACCATTAACAAATTAGAAGCTCATACAAAGTACCTAAACCTAAGTATCAATCCGCCCCTATCTATTAGTGACAGGACAAAGTAAGGAGTGGACTAGAGTCACTGTAGCATTACGTAACTTAATTTCTCTAAAATAAACTCTTAAAGAATCACGCTAAGCAAGCGCAAACGCAAAGCTGCAAACAAGTAAGATTAGTAGTAGCACAGAAGAGCACCTGTGTCAAAAAAAATCACAGACTTTTAAACGTAATTAACTTGGAATGTAAGCAGCAACATTCTAGCTGGTTGGAAGAAAAAAAAGATATTCGCAATATATAACACAGAGCAGAAGAACAGACACAAAGTAGTAATAATTAAATAGGTACTCACCAAGCCCCGGGACCTCCACTCCCAGCAGGTCCAGCAGGTCCTGCTCACGGTCCAAGATGTCGGACCACCAGTGTGTCAGCTGCGCCTGGGTGCGCCGGACACCAGAGAAGTGTGACACTGCCCGGTGCACCTTCCCCCACCGCTGCCGACGCTCCCGGAGGCCGTACCCAGACCCAGGCCTGCCACCTGCTGACAGGGTTGAGGGGAGGTGGCGCTGCACAAAGAAAATTAGTGCAGCCAACTCCACCTCCCCAAATAAGGCCCGTGCCTGCAACCCTTGTGGGCGCCGCGTTCCGCAAGGAAGGCGGTCGCGGCTCTGGCTGCGCCGGCGAACAGCCCTACCCTTGGACATGGTTCTGGGGACGGGGCGGGAAAGAAAAGGTAAAATAAATAAAGGAGTAGAGGAAATAAATAGCAGGCAATAGAAAGAGAAAAAGTAGCTAAAAACAAAAATAAAGTAGACAAAAACCAAAAATATAGAAGCAGGAAAATAGTTAGAGAAATAATAAGTAATAAAGATCCAAAAAAAGTGGCTATAAACAAAAGATTGAAAAGATTTTGGGAGGATTCAAAATCAGGCCCCAGAACCAAGCAATAGAGTGAAAAACAAGATGGCCGCGCCCATTGCGACCACGTGCGCAAGTTTGCGCGTTATTTTCTCCCCGAGCAAGCAAAAAGCATCGCGATCAAGTAAAAGCGGTCGCGAACAGGAAATATCGACCGCGAACGGGCGCGAACATGCACTGCGCGACCCGGAACAGGAAGTAAGCATCGCAAGAGGGCGGGACAAGTGAAAACAAGATGGCCGCGCCCGTGAACAACCGCATGGGTAAGCTGGCGACCCGCGATCACGCAAAAAATACCGCGAACAGGCGGGAAATAAACTTCCGCGTCTTCGCGATATTTCCGGCGTGTTTGCGGAGATTTTCAGCATTTTCGCAATAATTTGCGAAAGCTAATTTCGCAAATTCCGCCCACCCCTTTTCAGAATGCCGCAGCCAGACTGCTCCTTAACATCCCCACCAGAGTCACATCTCTGAACACCTGCGAGAACACCACTGGCTCCCAGTCAACAAAAGAGTAACCTTCAAGCTCCTCACACAGGCCTACAAAGCCCTCCATGACACTGGACCGTCATAACTGAACCACTGCCTCGCCTTCCACGTACCCACCAGACACCTCCTCTCAACTGGCCCTTCCCACTGTCCCTCGGATCTGCAAGACCAGAACCAGAGTACGATCCTTTTCCTACCTCACTGCCAAAACCTGGAACAACCTGCCTTTCCACCTCATGCTATCCCCATCACTGACCCAATTCAGAAGGACCTCAAGACCTGCCTTTCTGACTGACCCTCAATGCCCAGTCCAATCTGCAGCCTCCCCCCAAGCGCCTTGAGACCCTCACAGGTGAGTAGTCATGCTTAACAAATACTGATTGATTGATTAAAAAGTAGGTTGTTGGTCTTGATTCTCTTGTGCAGTTGGGTGATGACTGTTGTCTTTTTTCCTATGGAAGGTAAGGAAGTTTACTAGGTGAAAGCAATCCATGTCAGCTGTATCTGGCTTAAATTTCATCATTATGTGCTTTATTTCTTCACTCTTGAGGTAGTCAGGGAAGATGTCTTAGGTGAGTGGGGCATTAATTCCATTAAGACAAGAGGCCAGAATATTATCTCTGATATGATCTCTCTCAATATGGATCCATATGATGTGGCTCAGAACGATTGAAGGAAGTGGACTATTGCATTGGATGAGAGTGTCAAGATGTCCATTTTAGTTAGTTGTGACAAGGGATTACATTGTTGTTTCGGTCATGTACAAAATAGAAAATAAGATCACTCTAAACACCACTGCCCTCTTCTATTAAATACAGTGTATTATACTATGCCAAAATAATACATTTTAACACAAAGCTAGACATCACAGGAAAATAATGTGCCTTTTGATTATAATACAGGAAAGATATGAATGAAAGAGTGCATTTTAGACCACATTAAGGATAAATTAATATCTAGACATGTTATTTGAGTTGTGTACATTTGCTACACAAGCTAACATTGTATCATTTAATGCTGATAGGCATGTGACATTTTGCAATAATATTTTACTATGTTTCGCCACTAAAGAGATCCACTTCCAGCACCTACAAAAAAGCACTGTTAAAAGGTTTATGCGCTCATGAACTTCATGCAAAACTACAGATTTATTCTGAAACATTTATAAATCCACATAGAGTGAAAGATAATTTACCATATACTGAATTTATTACTCTGAAGAGAGCCAGATAAGTTAAGCATTCTTTAAAGTTTCAAATGATATTATGCAACTATTACCCTAATCATCAAGATGCTAAAGAACAATATACCCTTCAAGAGGATAGAGGCTTCCAAAAATAAATTAAACAATTAATTAGTATTCATGTCGTAAGTATCCTGTTCTCAGAAAAGCAAAGGCAGCATTTTTTTTTCACAGACATCCTGTAACTACACTATTGCACCCAGGAGCACCCTTTACAAACAAACTGGCCCAAGCAGAGAAGAACTACCACAATGGAAATACAAACTGTTGGCAGTGGATGACAAAAGGCAAAAGGGCTTAGTGAATATGCATCAGCTGATACAACCTTCAGGATTTTGTATCATGCTATATCCAAACCAGTCCTCCAATGCTGGTGAAAAGTAAACTGTGACACAAACTTTTAAAAATAAAATCATGTTATTATGATGGATTATCTTCAGTTCCTTGGAAAACATATGGTGATGGTTTCAACTGACTGTAGAGGATTTTTTAATTCAGCAGGGAGTGTTATCACTTAATAATTTAGGTTGTGACTTTTCTTTCTAGACTTTAATTTTGTGATCAACTAGAATTCTAGAACCTTTTTTTATTTTCAATACGTTTTATTGAAAATATGTTTAATATGAATATAGAAATAACAACAAAGATAGAAAGAGCAAATGCAATCAAATATGCCTACAACAAATCATTAAAAAAATATAAATCCTGGGTCAATTTGTCTGGAGATTAGTTCACATTTTAGATAGCATTAACCAATCCTTTAATAAATGCAGTTTACATTTTGGGTGTGTCAGGCAGAGCATTACGTGGTCATAGATTAGATTAATTGTTTAAGCGGTTGTAGGGAGGTATACTGTGCAATCTAAGTATTATGAAGTCAAGCACTAATTTTGATTTGAAAAGTTGTACATAAGAATAGATATTGTGTCTTAAGACAATTTCTTGTGGGAAGTTAACAACAGGATAACTTAGTGAAAAAAGACCAGTGGGTTCCAGTGTGTCCCTCAAGAACATTCTGTAACAATGTGCCACATCACACTATGGTTTTATGTGTATCCACCAAATAATTGCATTAAAATTAAGTAAGAACTGTCATTACCTAATTAAGTCTGACTGGCCATTCTAGCTAAGCAAATTTCTGAACTTACTTTGTAAAAGGTTTCACCAGTAAGTGAATGTGTGCAAGCAAAGAATGTATGCATTTAAACCAAGACAATCATACGAAACAGAAGGGGTTATTTCAACAATTACCTTCTCCATTAATTCTTGATTTTGTGACATCAGCAGACTTTGTGGTAGAATTGCCAAATATAATGGGATTGCTGCTATATTAAATATTGCTGAGTAAAATAACAAAGTGGTGCATTGTGTATTCTTACAAGGACTGGCAACAGTGAGCTAATAAGTATAAAAGAGCTGACAAAGGTGGTAACTTTTAAGTCTGGGCAGTGAACTCCGCTCGCGGAGCTTGCAGAGTTTTCCACACTCCGCATTCTGCTGAGCTTGCAGAGTTAAAAAAGACTCGGCACTCATCAACATAAAGTTGTCGAGCGCAAGTGAGGAAAATCCCCCTCCCAGTGAGATTCTTCCTCATTCTTCCTCGTCAATATCAAGTTGGCGAGCGCGAGCAAGGGAAATCAGCCGTCAGGTGAGATTTCTCAAAGTGGGCGGTCGGATTTCTCAATGCGAGTGGCCGCATATATGCTCGCGACCGATCACGTTGAGAAACCATCTGTTCGGGTTGAGAAAGTTGCCGCTCGGGTAAAAAGTCTACTCAAGTGGCATAAAGTAAGCAGCGCCCGCTTCCACCTGCTTGCACTGTGCATGGTGCCATTTGTGATAATTTCACAGCGCGAACAAACACCCGGAACCGAAAAGTATGGTGTACAAAATTTTTTAACCCACTCCGCCGCTTGTGGAGCTCGGCGTAGTGCAGCTGACTTTGTTTTGCACCGCACGGAGTTCCGCTTAGCAGAAATCCACAAACTCCGCCCAATCAATCAATCAATCATAGTATTTGTAAAGCGCACTACATACCCGTGAGGGTCTCAAGGCGCTGAGGGGAGGGGGGTGCTGCTACTGCTCGAAGAGCCAGGTCTTGAGAAGTCTTCTGAAGGTGAACAGGTCCAGGGTCTGCCGGAGGTGGGTAGGGAGGGTGTTCTTGGTCTTGGCAGCGAGGAAGGAGAAGGATCTTCCGCCGGTGGTCGTTCGTTGGATGCGGGGAACACCGGCGAGGGCAAGACTGGCTGGCTTTGGAGCGGAAGGGGGGGAGGCGGACGCTCTGGGTTCTGCCAGAGAGGAAAGATGTGGTCCATTCCAGGGCCTTCTCTTGGATTCCGGCTTCTTGGAGGTGTGATTTTAGTGTGCGGTGGCTTAGTAACTTGTCCATAATATCCAAGGAGATGTATCCTAAAGAGGGTCTGAGACAACTGCAAAAAATCAGTGTAATAAAATCATCAATAGAAGTAAATAGCATCAGGAAATGTTACAGTGGTTTACCGATAGACTGGAATATCACTATTTAAAATGCAAATATCAGAAGCTACCCATATTCTACCTTCTACTCAAGATCCACAAGGATGAAGCCAATCCTTCCTGGAAGCTCATTTTTCATCTAGTAGTAGTTTACTGGAAAACACATCAAAGCACTTTGATTTCTTTTTGTATCCCTTTGTTGCCACTCTCCCCTCTTAGTAAGGTCTGATTTTCTAAATCATATCAATGGCATCTATTTGGACGGGGACTTTCTCTTGATGACATTCGATGTTAGTACCTTGTACAATCATATCAGCTGCAAATAGGTGCCTACAACATGTAGGCATTTTTTCAGAGCAAGACCAATTACACTTTTTTCCATACAGCGATCCGTATTGCACCTTATTAAATTCTCACTTATGAATAAAATCTGTCTGCTTAACAATGCACTGTAAACACAAATGCAATGCACTACAATGGACCTTGCATAAACCCCATTTACGTCAACTTGTAAATGTGCTGGTGGAAGAAGCAGGTGGCAAATAAACCTACGCTCCATGGTGGTCAAGTTGTGCTGTGGTTACGTTTGTATGAAGGCTGTGTCCATTAGTTGGAAAGGGATCAAAGAATTGGCAGAAGATTTTGTAAGACGTCTCAACACTAATGAACTTAATCTATTTCTTATGAAGACTTTTGTGAATTAAAATGTAGTGTATTATTAACAACTTACAGAATGTGGATTTACTCTTGGTTATACATATATACACTAATATTGTGCTATAATATTTAAACTATTTTCCTATATCATGTGTAACTATATTCTCCCTGACTCATGTTAACTAGGCCTCAATTTAGGTCCATCTGCCATCTTATTCAAAATGGATGTTTTCCCTCGTACATTTCACTGTTCGTGATTTCTATAGCAGACAGTCAAGGAGAGTCATGTGTGTTTATTGCCATTGACATTGTTCTTGACAAAATCTTTCTAGCATGGTCCTAATACTGTATCTTTCTTCAAAGAGTGGGCACAATTAATATTTATGTAGTGGGAGAGTTCTTCGGTGCTAATGTAATATAAGGTTTCATAGAACTTTGCTCTGATTTGCTAATAATGTGACACATTTACGCACACCATGGTGAATCTGCACTTTCAGTTCTGTTCTATGAGATGATTCCATATACCCCGGATTTGAGAGTGAGCCAGAAGGCATTCTGATTCTACTAGGGTGCTGGTTATTTATCTATTGATTTCACTGCTCATTTAGGAGTTACAATCATTTTGATTTTCTATTCTCTGTGACCTATTTACTAAGGGATTTAATGACAATTACTTCATGGTCACTCTGTATCATAATCCTTTTGAATTTTTAATAAATCTTTTAAAATGATTCCACAGATCTAGAACTCATTTATTGAGTGGGCCTTAACTCAAATAACAGCATTTTTGATGTGTTGGGAGGTGGGTTAACTAAAGGAATAGATAAGATCCTGAAGTATGCCAAGTATAGTAGTGACTGGTCTGATACGAAGCAGTAAAGGATTAAAGAGAAGCTGATGACTTCACAGATGAAGGTATTTCAGAAAAATGGCAGGAATTAGGTTCTGATGCAGGTTTTGCATCAACTTATAATCCTGAAATGAATGGAGCACTTACAATGCAAGGTGCAAGAATAGGAAAGGATATGTTGCAGGTGCAAGATTGTGTAAGAGGAGGTGTGAATAATTATGGAGAGCATGTAAATATACATTCACTAAAAAAAGAGCAGTGTTTGTCATTCTGCAGTAATTTAGACATTGGAAGAATCCAGATCGAAACTGGAATGATTTTCTTCTCCCGATGCAGCGGAATACGAATCAGGTGCAGACACAGTCTATAGCCCCAACCAAACTGGATTCTGTGCAGAATTTGCAAAATCAAGGGCAGTTCCCTTTGAATATCCCCATAGATCTGGTGATGCAGCAAGATATGAGAAAGAACAAAATGCCATACAATCCAGGGTACCAGCAGAATCTATTGAATCTGAATAATGATTTTCCTCAGTTTTCCCAGAGACTAATTCCCAATGATGGTGCCTGAGGGGAGAGGAAGTTTGCTTGCTTAGTGCAGTCCTGAGGACCAAAGTAGCCCTTAAGTAGATGGTACGGTGAATGGCCACCCAAGTATTTTTTGGTTAAGATGGTAGGTACCCATGCTACAGTTTGTTCTGTGGAGGTTGGTACCTACCCCTCTTGGGAAGAGAAGTCCAAGTTGCAGGCAATAGCAATAAAGACATTGCTAACCAGGTTAAGGCAAATATCCCTATTAAAATACGATCAATGCAGAACAATTATCAGTTCATATTTAGTGATTGAAGCCCAGTTAATCTGTTGGGCAGAGAATTGCTTTGCAAAACGAACTGCATGATTTATTTACACCAGATGCAGTTGAAGCCCAGGATAAAGTCTCAGTGTTCAAAATTAAATCACAAGAGTCAAGTGTTCAGTTATGCCTAGTTTTCACTAAAGATGATTCTCCTATGGATTTAAGTCATGCTGTTAAAGAAGAGGGATGAGATTTCATAGGAAAACAAATAGGAGTGCTAACAAATGCAAATCCTGTCAAGAATAATGTAAACTCAAATGCAGTTTTTGCTGAAATTAGACAATACAGACTTTCAAAAGAAGAATAAGAAGAAAAGAAACCCATCATTGAGAGCATGATTGAACATGGGAAACAGCGTTTACAATGCTGCATTACATCGTGGTGCTTTTACAATGCGGTCATTACAACAACCGTGTTGTTAGTGCGCGATACCTTGACAGCGCAAGTTGTTAGATCGACTTGCTGTAGGGGGCGCTCCAAACTAAGGAATAGTATAATACTATTCCAACACCTTCCCTACTGTTGCACACGCTGGAGTTGGGATAGTAAATTATACTTTTCCTACGTCCAGCACGCCCCCTACAGCAAGTCGAACTAATGACTTGCGATGTAAAGGTATCGCGTTCTAACAATACGGTCATTGTAATGACCGCATTGTAATGGAATGTGATGTAATAGCATGCATAGTTACATGCTATATTCTTGAAAATATTATTAAGCGGAAAGTGCTTGGGCGTCCTTGCAAGGCTCCGTGATGGGCAATAAAAGCATGAAAGGTAAAGAAAGAATAGTGCAGGTTCTTATAAAAAAGAAATAAAATTGTGATTCCATATTGTCTGGTGGTACCGAATCCTGCAGTAATTGCATTCCAGATTTCAACAGATAGAGAATGGAATGCAATCATTGACTTATGCCAAGCACTCTTCTCCATTCCTCTGCATTATGATAGTGAACTTCTTTTCACATTTCAGTTCCAAAATAAAGTTCTCATTTAGTGTCAAATTCCACTTGGGTTTACTGAAAGTCCTTAAGTCTTTAGTCAGATCCTCATGATGTATTTGGAGATTTTGCAGTTGCCTTGTAACTGGTGCAATATAGAGAGGATCTATTGGTGTCATCTCACTTAAAAGAAGATTGCAAACTTGATACTATCATACTGATAAATCATTTAGCTGACAATGGTCATACGATTTTCCCTACAGAGATGCAGTGCTGTGAGAAAGAAGTGATTTATCTTGATCATCACATTGACAAAGGAGCAAAGAAAGTCTGAAAAGAACGCTTTTCTGCAATTCGGGAGATGGGTTTTCCATCCCTTCAGAAGGATGTGAAGATATTTCTGGGAATTGTTGGCTATTGCCATCAGTGGATTACAAATATTTCCTTGATTGTGAAGCCGTTAATAAGGCTAGCCCACAGAAATAGCAGAGGTCTGGTACCATTTGATGACAGTTTCTTGAAGACCTTATGAGTTTTACGGGAAAAATTATGTCATGCACAATCATATACCGAGCTGTTGTCTACTTGACAAACCCTGATGCTACTTTCTTCTATCAACCATGAGTCGTGCTAACCAAGCCAGTTTGGTGTTTTTACCCCCCTGACTTTTCTAGACCTTTTTTTACTTTCTTGGAATTTCCAGCAACAGTAGCAATAACAGTAGCTCAGCATTATCCAACACTTTGATTACGTTCTGCATGCTAACACATATTTGGCATGGGCCTTCATTTTATCTTATTTTACCTTATTTAATTTACTTCACATTGTTAACTGAGCTTTTTGCAGTTAACTACAAATCCCAACATACCTGATTATGGGGCATATTATCAATCCAGGCGATAAAATTATCGCCGCTTTAGCGGCAGGAAACTACCGCTAAAACGGCGATAATGGGCTTGATAATATGCTCTATGGAATTCCAATTGAAGCCCATGTTAGATGTGAAGGACGTCTAACATGGGCTTCAATTGGAATTCCATAGAGCATATTATCAAGCTCATTATCGCCGTTTTAGCGGCAGTTTTCTGCCGCTAAAGCGGCGATCATTTTATCTCCTGGCTTGATAATATGCCCCTTAATCTCTTGCTACCACACTCCTAGTGCAGACTACTAGCTAGGGCCACATTCATTTAATACTATGCAACATGTACCATACTGCTCAGCGCTTCCAATAATCTGACTTTTATCAAACTCCCGGCCAGTGGTTCCACTTGATGTCAGAACCTTACAGAATTTGATTCTGCTGTAAATGGTTCCATATGATTTTAATTGCTGGGTTGCCTTCTAGTGTTTTGGTCCACAGAGTGCCCCACCATAAACTATGTTTCCCATGATCCCCGCATAGTCACACCTTCTCATACGTCATATAGCATTTCTATTTGCATTTTTAAATTATCCAGACAAAGCCACTGCAGGTGTCCTCGAACTTGGTGGTGGTTGGTCCTTCCAGGGGCAGTATATTACAGTAAGCGCTCTCATTCTGACACATGGCTACTTTCACTCGAGCCACTTTGCTATAAATTATCTTAAGGCTTGCTCCGCGCCTCTGTGCTTGCATTTGGCATGTGACTTATTTTCTTTTCTTTTCTTTAGTTAAGCTGCATTGACTAACCGTCTATTACTAGGCTGTTGCTCCAAGTCTCCCACGCTACCTTCAGCTTGCTCCAGCTGCAGAGCAAACAAGATGCTCTTAGCTTCACAAGCTCATTGTGTTCAGCTCACTGGTCATTATTTGTACTTACCACATTATGATGTTTTCATGGATAATAGATGTTATCGCCATCCTGCTTTATATTAGAGATTTAGCCAGTGCGGCTGCTTTGAGTTCTATGCCAATACTGTGTGCGGCATTTGCAATATGTGCGCAATACCTTACATACCTCACATTATTACTGCAGCACAGTCCTAGGAATATCACCACAGCAGCTCTACATCTAGTATGGTGTACCGTTCTACACCGTTGTCCATTTACTGTTGAGTGGCTTTTTCTTGTGATACAGAAATACATGCATTTTTGGGTAGCCAGATATATCATGCCATTTTCTTCATGGGTTTTTGACCAATCCCCTGAATCATTCTTTTAGCCTTTTATCCCTTTCTTCCATTTATGCTATTCTCCGGTTCCTTTGAGCGGGACATCACTAACTGAGTGTACCAGTACCAAGCAGCCTTATCATGTTTCTATCAATTTATTATTTACCCATATCCCCATTATAGAACAAGGGCTCTCAGAGCCCCACGCCAGGGTAGCCCAAGTTGAGGCACAGCACCCGACGACAGCTGGTAAGCTTGTGTATTTTGTATGAATGCAATAATTTGATCTCACCATAATTTGGGCAGTTGGTTGTACTAATTTGGTAAGTTCTACCAGCATTGTTATAATAACCTAGCTGTCATTATATCTCCCTACAGGTTGTAATGCAGTGGGTCAGCTGTTGAAACCTACTATGGATCACTTAAATCTCTTTTGTATTTTTTCCATTATGAGAATATTATTTGAGCAGAAGTGATACTTCGAGGGCCTGCTGAATGCCAATACACCTCTTTGGAAGGTCTAGTTGGCAGACACATGTTGACCAATAACTAGTGACACAAGATAGCAGGGTCAGTTAAGTGCGCAGTGTCTCTTCACTCTTTTTCATTCTGATCCAGGCACACAAGAATAATGTGATACCCTCCACCCTCTTAATCTTCTAGCTCTGCTCCTTCTCTATCCTCCACTACCTTCCCCCTTCTCCCTGGCCATGCAGACACGCAGCCCAATAGACCCGTAACACACAGGGACGCCAGCCCACCATGAGGTTTACAGAGGAGACAACTGCCACCGCCAAGTAGCTTCGTACACTCTGTGCCCCCCTTTCCACTTCCCCCTCGCTCTTCAGCCAGCATCCATCTCTGCAGCACCTGGACACAGCAGCAAAAATAGATACCATCCACTGTCAGCAACATCTCCATCACACCTATGCATCCCACCTTTTATTACGTTCAGTCCCCCTCTCCTCCACATGAATACAGATGACCCTCAGACCCCCAACACCGCCCCGTTCCCCTGAGTCTTTGTACAAGGCTGGCCTCTCAGGGCATGCTCCTCCTCCCCTCCCCCTGAGACCATGGATGGTTTCCACCTAGAACCCCCGGGGATGATCAAGGGAGAGCCGACCCGCTTCCAGGGGCATTTACGCTGGACATCCGGCAACCTATCACCTACAACGGACACGGCAATAACTGACCACGTAACCCACATCCATGGACTTCATGTTACCCGGAACAATGTGCAGAGGAGCACATCTGTTTTGCATTACCTACCCCCGCCTAACCCCCATGTATTTGTGCCCTTTCATCTAAGTCAGGTGTCTTCCCCTTTAGCCTCCCCCTACCCTTTCAAACCTCCTCCCTCCCCCTTTTCGTTTTGGTTTTTTGTGCTAAGGTATTACATGAAGCACCCATGTTGTTATGATATATGCTTTGTGTATGTATCAATAGGATGATGCATTCCCACCCTATATACCTTAAATAAAGAATTGCAAAAGAAAATAGAATGCCATACACCATCCCTAAAGTCAGTTTTGATACTTTTTATGTTCACATATTGCACGCTCTGCGAGCCTCACCACTCTTTAGTTTTCCATAGGGCTGCTAACAATCACTTAAACATCTGGAAAGCTCCTCCTTCTCATAAAGGGAGTTGTAGCCCGCACCATGATCTGCTGTCAGAATTCCATTAATCCCATGGATCAATCCCATTAATGAAGCATGCTACCTCTAGTGGGTGAGGGAATTCATTCTAAAAAGGAATACTTCTGTTCAGCTAGGTTTTCCTACCTCCTTACAAATATGTATTGCCAGACTCAATAAAGAATTCCATGTCCAGATATTTGCATAAGCAGTCAAACGCAGGGAGGTATGCTATAACTAGAACTTTTGAGAAGTATTCTAAATTCAGAAGTGTTGCAGAAAAGGTGTGTCAGAGATGCCGCATTTGTCAGAGAAACATTTAGGCAAAGATGATTATCATTCTTATGAACCACGCTGACAAATTAGAGGGCCGATTTACAGGACTTTACACAGATTTCTTAGAGATGACAGTTTACAATGGTCTTAAGCACATTCTCGTCTCCTAATTCTCTAAATGGATTGAGGCCTATCTAACCCAGAGATCAGTCAGCATGATAGTTGGCAAGCTTTTGGAAGTTAATACCTTCTTTTGGAATGCTGACATCTATTGAGAAACATTGTGGCTCTTGTTTTAAGATTGGGTTTCTAATGTAGTTATTGTCCTCAATCATATGTTGAGGTGGAAGGGATGAATAGGACCATCAAAAATAAGTTAGCTAAAGTGTGTGTATCTAGTAGGTCTGAATTGGCCAGATATTCTTCAAGAGCATTAGAAACACACCAGATAAAAGACAGGTCTCTCAGCCCCTGAAGTGCTATGCAGATACACTTGTTACAATGACCAGTGACATCATACAAGATTATTGCAAAGCGCTAACTGAAATGGTGAAAACTGTTTCTCATAAGGTAAGTTTGGCAACAGCATTGACAAAACAAAACTCAATGCCATCCCTTAAACTCAGGGAATTGGGTTCTTGTGAACAAGCATGTCTGCAAACTTTGTGTCAAAGCCCCGGGGATCATAGCTCAGCCCAACCCTATTCAACATCTACATGGCCCCTCTCGTTGCCATCTTCCAACAGCACAGCCTTAGCATAGTATCTTACGTCGACGACACCCAGTTCATTCTCTCCCTCTCCAATTACCCCACCACCACCAGACTCAACTTCCAAGAAGAAATGCAGGACGTAGCAACCTGGATGAGCAACAGCTGCCTGATGCTCAACTCAGAGAAGACAGAAGTCCTCATCCTCGAAACCACCCCATTGGCATGGAACAACACTTGGTGGCCCACCGCCCTCGGCAGCTCCTGACCCCCATGGACCATGCCAGAAACCTCGGCATCGTACTCCCTCCCCATGAAACGGCAAGTCAACGCCATTGCCTCCAGCTGTTTCAACACCCTCCGCATGCTCCATAAGACCTTCAAATGGATCCCCCGAGTCAAGGAAGACAGTCACCCACGCACTCATCACCAGCAGACTCGACTACGTAAACGCCCTCTACATCGGCATAAAAAAGTTGCTACTCTGCAAGCTCCAGATGATACAGAACACCGCCGCCAGACTCGCCCATGGTATCCCTCGACACAAGCACATGAGCCAACACCTACGGAATCTCCACTGGCTCCCCATTGAGAACAGAATCAATTTCCAGATACTCATCCACGCCTACAAAAGCATACACAACACCGGGCCTCAATACCTCAACCACAGAATTACCTTCCACGTACCCAAAAGAAACGTCTGATCCACCAACCACGTCCTCGCTGAAACCACACACATCCGCAGAGTCAAAACAGGCGGAAAAGCCTTCTTCCACATCATGGCCAAGACCTGGAATGATTTATCGATCATCATCAGACACGCACCCACCTTAAGGAAGGCTCTCAAGACCTGGCTCTTAGACTGGACAGAACTGCTGGCACCCCCCACCTCCCCCAGGGCCTTGAGACCCTCACAGGTGAGTAGCATGATTACATTTCTCTGATTGATTGAAAGAACCATGGCGAGTCCCTTTCCAAGCCATGCTTGTGACTAACACTTCTGTGAAGTGTGATAAAGTCCCATAGTGGTTCTCTGCTGCTTACACAAGAAGAGTGAAGGTGGTGGATAAAAAAGTGGTAACAACAAACATTGATTCACAGCGTCAAGCTAAAAATTGCAGCATGGATCCAGAGGGGGATCGGGTGAAGAAAAAGTTCAGGGTGGTAAAGTTGCTGGTGAAGCAGCTTCTGAATGTGAAGATCCTGGTGAGAGTATCAGAGGCCAGTTTCAATTTGAGGGTAGATAGATGAGCTGTAGCAAAGTCACAAGTGTTAACAAGAAGATATAGCCTGTGATGTGACCAGTGAAAGGCTACAGTTGAAAACTTGAGTCTTAAGAATCCCGAGAGGAAGAAAACAGTTCACAGTGAGTTGAGATGCAGACATTAATCAAAGCACAAGTCCATTTTTGAGTGGAGAAGATTCAGAAGTAGCAACAAGTGAAGATTCAAAAGTGGAGACATCAAGAGTAGAAAGAGAACTTGCAAAAGAAAACACTAGCAGAATGAAAGGTTAGCGACGAAACGCGTTGGGAGTGGAAGACTCTATTGAGGATTAAAGAGGAACCGAATCCCGAATGGATATTGTCTTTTCTCTTTTTGAAACTGTTATATTGTGTCTTTAATTATTGCGTGTGCATCAACATAGTTAATAGTTGTATCAATCCTTGATTGAGTTTTTGGGGGATTGGGTGGTATTCCCTGTTTGATATCACCGCAGGTACTTTGGTAGAGTTAGAAAATTACATTGTGGAATCTTGTTGGAGCGCTAGGCTTTTTCCCTTACACCCACACTTCATAACTCAGAATGAAAGGTTAAAGTTAACCAAAGAAAAATGTGAAGTAATTTAAATAAACTCAGTGAACAGTGAGAGTGAGTCACCTGTTGATAAAAGGCAAATAAGAGAATTCCAAACAGAAATTATACTTCACCTGAATGGGTGTATCTAGAATCCATGTCAGAAGAAGATACAGACATCTGTAGAGAAGAAGAGTGAGATACAGAAATTGATAGTCAATTAAACTGTTGCTATATTGTTTTTCAAATATAAGCTAGAAGAAGAAGACCCACCTTGAACTAAAAATAATAAGGAAAACAGTTTTGGCATCAGTTTTGAACTTGCAGAAAGAGTTTGAGGAAATGTGCAGCATAAACTGGACAAGACAGCCAAGAAAAGTCTATTTTGATTTTTTGGTTGTTAAGTTAAGAAAAAGAAAGAAGTGCAATTATTTTTTTGCAAAGTAGTTTTTGCAGATTTTTTAAGTTCCACGCTCAAGGGTGCCTTTGGACTTAAGGCCCTCTTGGAGGCATCCCGAAATTCGTAGTGCACATGTAAAGTTCTCTGAAGGATAGACTTTTCTAGAGTGATATAACTGATACTACAAGACCATATATGGCCTTAAAGGTTTGGCAACATAATAGAAGGCTTGCCACAACAGTAGCTAAATTCATATGAGGTACCTTACTAAAGTAAACTGAGAAATATTCCATAACATTCAGTTCTGATTACACTGTACATGTGTTGGTATTCCCTTGCAACAAATAATATATTGGAAGTACTATACACTCTACTAAGAACGGAATTACACAAACTTTAACAGAAAGCTAGATGTTAGTCTAAAAAGCATGCTTGTTGCAATTTGGGGTGAATCCATTCAGCAGGCTGTGAGAATTTAAGGTTAGAAGAAATTGTATATTTCACACCATGGAGGATCCAAGGATGCAACAGAACTCAAAATAAGATCTGATTGACTTCAACCACATCAACAAAGATGTGGCTTCAGCCTTTTTAGGACTCAGTCTCCTGTTCTGTCAAAAATGGTTACAAAAACATATGGGGGCGGGTAGGAATATCCTGTCTCCAAAGACTGGAGGGGGGTTTCAGAGCCTCTATGAGGCCTTGGAGGCCCTACCCTGGGGTCGGTAATCTAATTTGGTGAGGGGCATGTGGTCTCCCTCCCTGAGCGTGTATGAGGCCTGGGCCATGTTTTTAAATTAGGGGATATGGTGTGGTCAACACCCCTGTGCCACTGTAGGGCACCAGGCTCCCTATCAATCGGGGTCAGAGAACTTTTCTAGAAAACGGGCCTTGAGCCCCTCTTCCCAAGGGATCCAATGACCTGGGGTATGATCCAAGCAGTATCCCAGCTACCCCATTTGCAATGGCACTGCTGTTTCCTGCCTGGGAGAGTGCAGGCATACCTAGCCAGGAAACACAACTTTGCTCCTGCCCAGGTGGGTGGGAGCACAAAAAAAAGCAGCTCCTGCCCAGGTAAGAGCAAAGTTTGTGAGCCGGCTCCTGCCAGCACCCCAGCACCCGTGAAGAGGTGCTGGGTGGTAGTCGGCAAGGTCGTTAAAGCCTTGGGGCTCCCTTCGTGGCCCCCAACAAGTGACCATGCTGTGGGTGCCCCAGGTGGACACCAGGGCACCTACTTTGAAATTGGTTTAAAGAATGGCTGGCTCAAGCCAGAGTGCAACTGTTTCCTGCCTGGGAGAGTGCAGGTATACCTAGCCAGGAAACACAACTTTGCTCCTGCCCAGGTGGGTGGGAGCACAAAAAAAAGCAGCTCCTGCCCAGGTAAGAGCAAAGTTTGTGAGCCGGCTCCTGCCAGCACCCCAGCACCCGTGAAGAGGTGCTGGGTGGTAGTCGGCAAGGTCGTTAAAGCCTTGGGGCTCCCTTCGTGGCCCCCAACAAGTGACCATGCTGTGGGTGCCCCAGGTGGACACCAGGGCACCTACTTTGAAATTGGTTTAAAGAATGGCTGGCTCAGGCCAGAGTGCAACTGTGGTGCTAGCAGGTGCCGGAAGGGGCATGGAGCTCCTCCTGCTTCCCCCAATGGTTTGCTCCATGTGGTTGCCCCGTGTGGGCACTGACTTGAAATAAATAAAAAAACAGCTAGCTGCTGAAACGATGGTGGCTGTTGAGCCGAAGGGGTGCATGTGGGCCTTGGGACTCCCATCACAACTACCAGCAACAGAAAAAAGTGTGGATGCTCCAGGTGGGCAACAGGGCACTGAAAAACACATTAAAAAAATAAATGGAATAGTAAATGAGCGACAGGAGCCACTCATTTATTAGTCACTGCTCCAGACAAGGAGCACACGATATTGCCCTGCAAGGGCTCTTTGATTCTAGTTTTGGATAATGGTGAGGCCCCTAGAAGGGACAGGAGAACCATAAAGCATTTTTCTAATGCTGTGGAGGGGTGGGGGCTGTTGGGTGCACAGCAGCTGCACAGCAGCATTGAAAAAAAACACAGTAAGACTCAGGGGTCATTGAATCCAGTGCAGCACAAACGTCTATCATAAAGCACTCCAACCTGAAGCTGTGTGCTCTTCAGCTGAAGGGTGGAGGCCACTTGCTATGTGTTCTTTGGCTGCACGTTGTGGCCTAAAAAATATTGAAAGAAAGACTTAAAAACATGGTTATTTTGTTCTAGTAAGACTTTATCAGCAATATATGAAAATTACTTCTTTTAAACATTGTAATTAGTTAATTTATTAAATATTAATATAATTATAATATTGGCGACTTTTTGTCAAAAACAATGGGTCTGCTTCATACATGTTTATATGAATGAATGAGTGAATGAAATGAGATTTATATAGCGCACAGATACTCCAAGAAGTGTCCTGGCTCTCTGCTCACGGGCAGCTTTGTGGGATTTGATAAGGCCTCTATTCTTGTGTGAAAAATCATGTTTTCAATATTTTCTGAGCAGGGAGATAGATTCCACAGAGCATAACTCTAGAGGGAGCTTGTTCCATGTGGGCAGCCCCAGATAAGAGAAGGTCCGCCCCCCACTTGTGGTGTGGCAAATGTTAGGAATCCTGGCCAAGAGGCTGTTGGCTGATCGACAGTTCTTAGTGGGGTTGTACAAGCTAATTCTTGCCCTTAGGGAGCCAACGCCTGAGTGATGAAGCGCTTCGTTGACTTGGATCAGTGCTTTAAACAGGACCTTCTTCCTTATTGGAAGCCAGTGGAGAGCTCTATGGATAGGGCACTCTTGTGTTCTCAGAGGTAGCTTAAGGAGAATGCAGACTTCCGTGTTCTGGACAACCTGAAGTCTATTGATCAGATAGTCCCAGATAAAAAGCGTTCACATTATCCAACCTAGATGTTATGAGTGCTTGAACAACCGACTTCCTAACGGAAAATGATAAGAAGTGTAAAAACCTCTTTAGGATATGCAGCAGCCCAAAGCAGTTGCCTACCTCAAAATAAATTTGTGGTTGAAAAGATAGTCGGCTGTCACATCTGACACCCAGATTCTTGACTACTTACTCCCCAATGGGGTCTGGAGGGAGTGGCATCTGCTGGCCAGAAGATCTGCCATGTTTCTTGGGGGTTTTGACCAAAGATTTCGGTTTTGTCTAAGTTACACTTAGTTCATCATCTGCTTCTGAGATCACTTTTGCTTCAAGGCTTCCTAGGCTATGTTTCAATCAATCAATCAACTTTACTCTGAGGCATAATATGTGGGACAAGATTGCGTCCAAGTAAATGCACCGCTCTAACCTCTCACGCAGCCAGTCCTCGAGTTACTAAACATGTGAGGATTTTCAGAGCAGGCGTTTTGGGTCACGGCGGCCTCAGCGGACCGGCGGCACAGGCTGATTGGAGGTCGACTCTTTTGCCTCCAGTCTCTCAGCAGGGGCATCCTTTGATGGGGTGCGGTGGCAAAGGTGCTAAACAATAGGCTGCCCTGCCGGCTCCTTCTTTATCGACGATAACGGGCCAGTCTCCCCCATGGCTTGAGACAATGACAGGGAGTCGGACTAGTGGCAAGGCGCACTAAATGTAAACAAAGCACGTCGTGATTTACACGAGTCCTATTGCATTGAAGACACAAACAGCACCGGCTCGATTGTCCGGCTGCTTAGAAAGTGAAAGTGCGCATGGCGCGCCAAACATAAACAAAGCAGGTTGTGATTTACACGAGTCCTATTGCATTGAAGACACAAAAAATCAAAAATGGGAGTGGGGGGCGGGGGGCAAGAAGTCACAGACAGAGGGAGGGGGTGGGGAGGGGGCTGGGGGAGACAGGGAAGAAAATTGTGTTAGGAGTAAAGGGAGGGACTAACGAGCCTCAAACCAATCAGAAGGCAGCATTTAGGACAAAAGCCAATGGGCAGAGAGTGGGCGGAGCTTCCACGAAGCTTCCACACTACAGTGTATACTGCATGCCTCGCAAAGCGATGGCAGCGCATTCGTGCTGCATCACTAGGCGAGACCTGAAAGAAAATAGTGCTAGTAGTAAAGGGGATAGTAGCCGTGGAAGGATACAAATGATGACTGAGGAGGGACTACCAAGCCTCAAACCAATCGGAAGGTAGCATTTAAGACAAAAGCCAATGGCCAGAGAGTTGGCGGAGCTTCCACACTACAGTGTATACTGCATGCCTCGCAAAGCGATGGCAGCACATTCGTGCTGCATCACTAGGCGAGACCTAATAACTACCATGCATCGGTCAAAAGAGCTAAGAAGCTGTATTTCAAAGAAAAGGTAGCGGTATCAGAAAATAAATCAAGGGAATTTAGGGAATTTTTTTAAGTGGTTAAAAATGTTATGCCCCTGGAGGCCTGCACAAGAGTCAAGCAACCATCTGTGGACCATGGTGTGGACAGCTGGCCTCCTATTTTCAAAATAATATTTCTATCATTCAAGCAAGTTTTGTCTCTGGCACTCATTCAGGAGAGAGTTTGATGGACACAGTTTACTCAAGTACGGTCACTGCAGTGGAGTCCACACTCTCAAGCGTCCACCACATTCCCTTAGAGGGGACACTGTCAGTCATCCATAGCATTAAATCAGGATCTCCTACAGATTCTTGCCCTCCCACCTTGTTTGCACTAGGGTCAACAACCATCAACCCACTGGTTAACAAGGTGTTCAATGCTTCGCTGTTCACAGCAACAGTACCCCTTTCCGGAAAACTGCCAAAAATGATCCCCTTGCTAAAAAAAAAACCTGCAGCCGACCCCAGTGAGCAATCTAACTATAGACCAATATCTCTGCTGCCAGCTCTGTCAAAAGTGCTGGAAATGTTTGTAAATCAGCAGCATTCCCAGTATCTGCAAGAAAATAACCTACTTCATTCTAGCCAGTCTTGCTTCAGACCAAATTTTAGTATGGAGACGGCATTAATTGAGGTCACTGAATTCATCAGAGGCACACTTGATGTTGGTGAGAAGGCAGTGTTGATTATGCTAGATCTGTCAGTGGCCGTCCACATGGTCCCCCACTCTGAGCTTTTGGTGTGTCTCCAATAAATCGGGGTAGTCGGACTGTCTTGCATCCTTCTTAAGTGGCAGAGGACAGGAAGTATGAGTTCCTCTTTTTTCTTCAAAGTCCCTGGAGCTGACAGTGGGGTGCCTCAGGGATCCACCCTTTGCCCCATACTGTTTACCTTTTATCTCATGCAACTAGTCTTTCTGTTATATTCTATTTGATCTGTTGCATAGCATGTCAACAGTGAGCTGTTGGACAAATGGTACTTGGCAAAATGCCTGGCTACAGGGTAATGTGGGTCTTTATTTGCTATTGCCCTCAAATGCTCTAAAAAAGAGTCATGGAGCATTTGAGGGCATTAACAAACACAGTAACGTTATTGCACTTGATAATATATCTATGTCTGCTTAAGGGCACTATGCCAAGAGTATCGCTTATGGGTTAACCTTACAATGTATAAACCACATTCATTAGGAATAGCATTGATTTTATACAGATGATTACTAGGATATAACAAGGCTTATTACAGTGAGACACTATGTCAAATATACTATCTGTTAGAACTATGATAGCTACAAGAATTGTGGTAACAGCAGTTACATTGTTTGGGTACATACACTACCCAACAATAAAACCAGTCTAAAATGGCTGCTGGGTTTACCACTGTGTGAAGGACTATCCAAATTAAGTCCTCTTTCCCTGTTGTGTGTTCTTGAAAGTATATACGTAACTTTACCCCACACTCCAGTGTGTGAGCAAGCCTTCTGTGACAGGTGAAACGCGTTACTGGAATTAAAAAAGACCTGGTGGTGAGATTACCCTCTGGTGTGACCATCTAATTTGCAAGTTTTGAACATTTCTAAGCCGGCGCGCTCCGCCGACATCTGACGATTAGCCTGCCTTGGGCAAGGGGAGACGGAAGGTGCAGCTAATTTGGAATATATATACAAAAGGCGTAAAAATGCATTCCTCTTTCCATTATTTTCCAACGCTTATTCTGGGAAGGGGACATTTACTAGAGCAGGGAAGAATATCTATCTCACTACTCTTCAATGAGGTGTGTTGCTAATTCCTCATCTTGATTATGTCCTTTTGTATACTTAGTTTCCAAATTAAGAATCCATTTTGATTCTCGTTTCCTGAGGGTTAACTCTCTGTTACCCCCCCTCCGACCAACATGTACCTGCTCTACTATAAAATAGTGCAGAAGACTACTATTAGACAGATGAAATTCTGCAAAGTGTTGTGCTATAGGATAGTGCGGGTCTTTGCTCTTCACTGCCTTGAGATGCTCAAGGACTCGTTTCTTCGCCATCAAGGTAGTGCTGCCCACATATCTTTTCTCGCATGGACACTCTAACACATATACAACATGTGTAGTACTACATGTGAGGAATTGAGTTATAGTTTTTACGCCTTTATTTAATGGCGTGCTAAATTCCCATAAGCGTTGGAAAATAATGGAAAGAGGAATGCATTATTACGCCTTTTGTGTTGTCTTCTTTCCACAGTTCATGATTTTAAGAGAATAGTATTCAGTCTGTGTTTTGATATTATATTGTAATAAGGACATATTTTTAATCCCTATGTTTTCTGTTCTTTTTCTTCAAAGGAGCAAAGGAAGGGGCCCAAGGTATTTTTATGGATAAGTCACGGGCCGCCTACCCTTTTCTTCGTCTCTTGAAGATAATGCACCTGGGGAAGAATAGATAAGAATTTATATATATTGTATTTTTTTTATTCTTTTTAGTTTTTCACAGTTTTCAATTATTTATTTACATATGATACTGATACATGACATTAGGACAAGGTGTGGAGTATGGGATATTTAAAGGTTATGATATTACAGTAGTAATCACTCTGCAAGGTATGTGCTATTGCTATGTAGATATAGAGATTTTTGATGTTAAACAGAAATTTTGATAGGTCCTGGAATGTATTTATACTATTTTTAGAGACCCACTACCACTATGGAGTATGTATTGATATATTATCAAAGTCTGTCACTGTAATTCAGATGTCTCCTGAATGTCAAGAGCAGCCGTACACAAACAATATTACAGAGAGCCAAGTGGCGCAAAATTTGATTGAGAGAAGAAAAGAGAGTTACGGCCCATTTTCAACTTTTACTTTGACTAGCCACTGTGGCACGAGTATTGTTTATGCATAGAGGTTTAGTATAGCGTGTATAAAGAAGAGTGTACACGAGAAGTATCTGTAATATAAGATAATTCAAGGTCAAAAGGATAAGTATTTTCATTCCTTTCATGTGCGTTAATTTGGATGTATTTTAGTTGTAAACTAGTGAATGAAACATGGTTTAAATGTACGGTTACCCATTCCATCATGGCCGCCGTAGTAAGGACGTTTCAGGACGACTATGAAATATAAGTCCTTTGTTTTTGTTCATTACCTGTTGGAACATGTAAACAACGTGTCACTTTCCGTTCAGTTTGTGAACAAGAGAGTGAATACTCTTGAAACGCGTTACATTGACGAATACATTATTGCTTGTATCTACTGCATCTGAGAGCACGTTTTACTTTGGACTCTTACAAAACATATATACACATATATATATTCACTTAAAAAACCATAGGTTTCACACATGTTATAGTTAGCTGGACATTTCACTCGTAAAAAACCAATGAAATTCCCCCGTTATAGTTAGTGCAGGCAACTATAACTCGCGCGACCGCAATCCTCTGCTGATGACGTCAGATATTACATCACTGTATTTAGACACTTATTTACGCATGTCGTCTTCCATTAATCTTTAGCTATACATATATTACAAATATTTAGTTTTCATAAAGACACATATGTCATCAGTGATGTAATATCTGACGTCATCAGCAGAGGATTGCGGTCGCGTGAGTTATAGTTGCCTGCACTAACTATAACGGGGGAATTTCATTGGTTTTTTTACGAGTGAAATGTCCAGCTAACTATAACATGTGTGAAACCTATGGTTTTTTAAGTGGATTTGCAATGTTTTTTAAATGCTAATTCGTAACTATAACGTGTGTGAAACCTATGTTTTTTTCAGTGAATTTGTACGTTTTTTTAAATGCTAAGTTATGTATTTATGAATTTTTTTTAAATCGCGAGGTGCGCGCACCATGCGCGCACGGTGCGCTTCACGCACCGTCCGCGTGCTGTGGGGGCTCGGTGCGCTTCACGCACCGAGCTCCCACGCTCCGCAGTGCGTGCCGCGCGCGTGCGGTGAGCGCACCTCGCGATTTTAACAAGAAAAAAAATTGTTTTTTTCTCCCTTGGGGGTCCTTCTGTGACCCCCTGACCAAGGCTAGGGGGTCAGGAACTGTCCACTCTGCCCCCTTTTCACGTTCCCCACCTTTTTTTTTCACCCACTCAGACTGCGAGAAAGAAAATGGCGGCCAACACTTCCTGGTTTCGACCGATTCGAATGTTTACCGACATCTAACAACCAATCAGAATTGCGCTCGCACAGGGCAGGGTGCGCGCACAGTGCGCGCATGGTGCGCGTGTATAGATATTGATATGCTTTTAAATGCTATTTTCTCAGGAAATACTGAACAGATTTACACCAGACCTGCAAAAGGCACTTCCTTGACCTTATGGCTACCTCTCTGCCAAATTTCACGTAATTCTGTTCAGCCGTTCGGGCTGTAGCTGCGACTAAAGGTCCTATGGAAAAATGCATGGGGAAAACGCGTTTTGGGAGCCCCCCTTTTTCTCGGCCCCCGCTTGACGCATCACCCCGAGACTTTCAGGGTAGGAGCTGAGCGGAGCGCCCCATTAGTTTTAAGAATTTTGCGAGGATTCGTCAACCGGCGCCAAAGTTATTCAAAATAGAATTTTGAGATTTCCTATGGAAACTAGGTTGTAACTATAACTATCTACTGGAGACCGCCAGTAGATAATATATATATATACACACAGTGTTTAACTTCGCATAACATCTTGCATCCTGCGCAACCACTTGGCAGAATTACCCCCATCTATCACCTACCTGGAAGGATCAGAATGCATTCTGGGTTGTGCAGTCCACAAGAGATCCGAGGACTGGAAACAGGTGAGCTGATACTCGTGGGGGCGGAGCACGCTTGAACCAATAAAAAGATGGCAGGACTTACACAATGCGAAGGGAGGCCTCCTGAACTCTTGGGCGCAGAGGAAGGCAAACATATGCCGAAATGCATTCGCCACTACATGCAATAAAGGGCTTCTTCGAATTTCCCCTGTGAGGCCTCTGCTCTTTGCCCGTGAAGGAGTGTATTGGATTTAATTTTCATGTCAGCCAGAGACGTGATACAGAGGGCCCGCTCCATTAGAGGCCCGGACCTTACTGGCTCTGTTGTTGGCAGTTTTGGGTTTTCCGAGGAATCGAATGGTCTGGACCTGCCTCTATGCTTGGGAAGAGAAAAGGGCGGTTTTGAGGTATTCTACCTCATGCAGGGTGGCTTGCATTGCTAGTCAGTCCCCGCCAAATGGATTCCTGAACACTGAAGCTGAAGCGTTTGGGGACTCGAGGAGGCACTTTTTTGTATATTTAGACAAGCAGGAAAAAATGGTTTTAACTTCGCATAACATCTTGCATCCTGCGCAACCACTTGGCAGAATTACCCCCATCTATCACCTACCTGGAAGCATCACAATGCATTCTGGGTTGTGCAGTCCACAAGAGATCCGAGGACTGGAAACAGGTGAGCTGATACTCGTGGGGGCGGAGCACGCTTGAACCAATAAAAAGATGGCAGGACTTACACAATGCGAAGGGAAGCCTCCTGAACTCTTGGCGCTGAGGAAGGCAAACATATGCCGAAATGCATTCGCCACTACATGCAATAAAGGGCTTCTTCGAATTTCCCCTGTGAGGCCTCTGCTCTTTGCCCGTGAAGGAGTGTATTATATATATATATATATATATATATATATATATATATATATATATATATATATATATATATATATATATATATATATATATATTTTTATACCAAAGGTTTCAGAGGCGTTATAGTTAGGAATTGGCATTTAGAAAACCTTAGAAATTCACTGAAAAAAACATAGGTTTCAGGGGCGTTATAGTTAGCTGGACATTTCCCTCATACAAAACCCTAGAAATTCCCCCGTTATAGTTAGTTCAGCTAACTATAACTCGCGCCCCGCAATGCTCTGCTGCTAACGACACAAATTACATCACTCATGACATGGTCAGTGACATCACTGATGACATCACGGATGACATCTCACATGACATCACTGATGACATCACTGATGACGTCATCCAGTGTGTGTTTCTGTAAAGTTTAAATATGTTTTATATATTTATAATGAAAGGCCTATGAAAGAATGAGTGGGTGTATAAGTGTGTGAATGGATGATTTTCAAGGTGCGTAACTGACTCTATAAGTGAGTCATTAAATGTATCTTACTGCAGACTAGTGACTAAACTGTGTGAATGTCTGTATGTGTCTGTGTGTTGGTGTATAAGTGGCTGCATGGTTTTGTAAATAGCTATATGGGTGTCTATATGGGTTATTGATTGGTTGTCTGAGTATCTGTATGGGTGACTGAGTGTTTGTGTGGGTAGGGTATATGTGACTCTGTGCATAGATGTGTGAGTGGGTGATGCTATGGGTACATGGTTTTAAGAGTGCAACTGTGATGGACTGTATGGTTGGGTGACTGTATGTAAGGGTGTTTTAGTGATTGAATGTATATCTCAGTTTCACATGTGTCAGTAACTACATATGTGAAACGCAGTGTATATGTGTGTAAGAGTATATAACTATCTATATGTGAGAGTGTGTGATTGCAGGAGTGGCTGTATGGATGAGTGTGTGCTTGTATCAGTAATTGATTAAGAGCGTCATAATTTGTTAGTATTTTTATGAGTAAGTGAACTTGAGTGTGTTTAACTGTATAGGTGAGTAAATTGGACTGTGATTAAATTTTTGCATGACTGACTAGGTGTGTCAGTACCTCAATGGATGATTGGTGGTGTGTCTATATAGGTGTATAAATGCATATGATAGTCCTGTATGGAGTGACTGTAAGTATGAGTGACTGTACAGGTGAGTGAGTGGAGAAGTATGTAGACCGAAGAGTCAATGAGTGGGTGTGTAGTTATTGGTATTGGAGTATCTATAGTTTTCAAAATGGCCGTCTGAAATTTTGAGTCGGTGTATCAAAGGTTATATTAGGGTGTGAGAAGATGCACTAATTTAACACATGGATGAAGTCATCAGTGATGTCATCAGTGATGTCATTTGAGATGTCATCAGTGATGTCATCAGTGATGTCGCTGACCATGTCATGAGTGATGTAATATGTGACGTCATCAGCAGTGCATTGCGGGGGCGCGATTTATAGTTAGCTGAACTAACTATAACGGGGGAATTTCTATGGTTTTGTACGAGGGAAATGTCCAGCTAACTATAACGCCCCTGAAACCTATGGTTTTTTCAGTGAATTTCTAAGGTTTTTTAAATGCCAATTCCTAACTATAACGCCCCTGAAACCTTTGGTTTTTTCAGTGAATTTCAAAGGTTTTTTAAATGCCAATTCCTAACTATAACGTGCATGAAACCTATGGTTTTTTCAGTGAATTTCAAAGATTTTTTAAATGGTAATTTCTATCTCTGCACTGTGCACTTCTCAGCAAAAATAAAAGAATGGAAAAGTTTCCCTTTCATTTTCCACACATATAGATGTAAACATCATATCACAATCCTTCACACATAAATTCAAAAGCAAACACACATTTCTATTGGTTAAACATTTCAACCCTTTCGAAATGAAATACATTTCAACCCTTCCCCCTATCTTCCTTCTGCCTGTTACCATAGAAACAGGTCATGGAACACTGCACTGAGCACACAGGTCACAAGTTCAGCACACAATGTTGCTAAACAAGACAGCAAGTGTGCTTGACTTTTCAACATATCAACATATCATATATAATGTTCCTTACAAACTGTTTTTGTTAACCAATAAGAATCATGCCTTTAACAAACAGAAATATACACCCTACCTTTCAGTGTAGAAAGTTGTAATGCAACCAATGATTTCTTGTCTTTTTAAAAAACAAATTTCCTTGGATCCGTGCACCCAACGCAAGAGAATCCATGCACCCAACGCGATAGGATGCGCGCACCCTCTGCGCATTTCGCCGTTTAAAAAAAGGGGGCCCCAGGGGGTCATTGTGTGACCCCCTAAGCACCTCTAGAGGGTCAGAGTATTTCCACTCTGCCCCCTTTATATGTTTTACACACTTATCCCCTTGCTTCTTCAGCCTCGCTTCTACCGAGGCAGAAAATGGCCGCCAACAGTTCCTGGTTTTGAATGTAGACAGACACTCAATAGCCAATTAGCATTCAGCATGCGATCGGGAGGGTGCGCGCTCGGTTCGGGGAGGGTGCGCTTACGGTGCGGGTAGGGTCCACGGATCCTCCCCGGCCATAGATATATATGTAGTTTTAACTCTAATTTTATCAGGAACTACTGAACGGATTCACACCATTTATGCAAAAGGCACGAGTCTGAGCTGAGGACTACCTCTTTGCCAAATTTGGTGTCATTCCGTTCAGCGGTTTGGGCTGTAGCTGCGACAACAGACCTTATGGGAAATTGCATGGGGAAAATGCGTTTTGGGACCCCCCTTTTTTCTCGGCCCCTGCTTGATGAATCACCACAAAACTTTCAGGGTAGGAGCGGAGCGGAGCTGGCCAAAAGTTTGGAAAATTTCACGAGGATTCATCAACCGGCGCTAGACTTATTGGGAATAGAATGTTACAGATTTCCTATTGAAATTAGGTCCTAACTATAACTATCTACTGGCGACCGCCAGTAGATAATATATATATATATATATTACCTACTGGCGGTCGCCAGTAGGTAGTTATAGTTAGGACCTATTATCCATAGGAAATCTGCAACATTCTATTTAGAATAACTTTGGCGCTGGTTGACGAATCTTAGTGAAATTTTTAAAACTTGTGGCCCGCTGCGGTCCGCTCCTATCCTGAAAGTCTCGGGGTGATTCGTCAAATGGAGGCCGAGAAAAAAGGGGGGTCCCAAAAGGTATTTTCCCCATGCAATTTTCCATGGGACCTTTAGTCACAGCTACAGCCCGAACTGCTGAACGGAATTACACCAAATTTGGCAGAAAGGTAGACCATTGTTCAGAGTCATGCCTTTTGCTTAAATGGTGTAAATCCGTTCAGTAGTTCCTGAGAAAATCAAAAGTGAAATCATATATATCTGGGTGGAGCCTAACCACACATCTCATTGTGAGATCTGATTGGCTGTCAGCACTTAATCCAAGAAGTGTTGGCAGCCGTCTTGGGACCAATATACATGATAGCACCTCATTAAAAAGCATTGCAGTTAATAGAAGGTTTTAAGGCTTTAGTTACTGTCAGGAATCCCCTTCCGCTCATGGATTCCCTCCCACGATGCCACTGCCGTGAACCTGGTGTGCTTGGAGGAGAGCGGACTACAACTCCCAGAATGCCCTCCGACAACAGTGCCTTATGCAACTCAAGATTTCTGGTTACATAACACCAAGGGTAACGCCTAGTTTTCGTGTTATGCAACTCAAGAGTCATGGTTATACAACGCCGAGAGTACTACTTAAGGAGGAGATCACTGGGACTCAGCGTCGGATATTCTGATCTTTACCGGAGTACCTGGTTGAGGTACACGGACCCCTTGGAGAGTTGGGCGGCGGAAGGAACATTCTAAGGAGCGGAGGAGAGGTGCTGCGCGTGCTTCCTGCCCGTGTCCTGTCCCGTTCTGAGTGCCGTATTCAACGTCATTGGGCACAGGTACCGTTGGTAGAGCCGAAGCTCCCAACGGCCTGACAATTGGAGAAAACGAGGTGGAGGTGCTCCCTCCACATAGACCGTTCGACTGCCAAATCGACCTGGTTCCGGGGGCTAGCGTTCCCAGCGGCAGACTGTATGCGCTCACAGAACCCAAAAACGTACATCTACGGGGATATTTGGATATGTTACTAGGGCTGGGGTTCATCAGGCCATCGAAATCCCCTGCCGCATCGCCTCTCTTTTTCATCCCGAAAGCGAATGGCGAATTGAGGGCCTGCGTGGACTTTAGGGCCTTGAACGTGATAACCATAAAAAACCGGTACCCCCTGCCTCTCATAAGCGTCCTCCTGGAACAGGTAAAAAAGGCCCAAATATACACAAAGCTTGATCTCAAGGGGGCATACCATCTTGTGCGCATGAGGGACGGCGACGAATGGAAAACCGCCTTTAAGACCAGGTTCGGGCTCTTTGAGTACCTCGTCATGCCGTTCGGACTATGCAATGCCCCTGCCGCCTTCCAATACTTCCTCAATGAGGTGTTCCGGGAGGTATTAGATATTTACGAGGTCGTTTACATAGACGACATACTCATCTACTCCAACTCAGAGGAAGAACACGTACAGCACGTATCCGCGGTTCTCAACAAACTGAGGGAAAACATGCTATACTGCAAACTCAGCAAATGTGACTTCCACTTCACATCAGTGGAATTCCTTGGGGTGATGCTGAGCCCCAACGGACAGGAGATGGTGGAACGGAAGATCAGAGCGGTGGAGAAATGGCCGGTGCCCCAAGGAGTAAAGGAAGTCCAGAGCTTCATAGGCTTCGCGAACTTTTATAGGCGTTTTATTGAGGGGTTTTCTGGCTTGGTTGCCCCGATCACGCAACTACTAAGGAAGTCTCAGGAGTTCGTGTGGGGACCGGAAGCACAATGAGCTTTTGTGGCCCTCAAGAAGGCCTTCAGCACCGCCCTGGTGCTAGCTCACTCAAATCCGGAATTACCCTATGTGGTAGAGGCGGACGCCTCTGATGTGGCGCTGGGTGCCATTTTATCTCAGAGGAATGAGGTGTCGGGGTTGCTCCATCCTGTGGCGTACATGTCTCGAAAATTGAACGACGCGTAAAGCAATTACCATATTGTGGAGAAGGAACTACTCACGATAAAGGACGCATTTGCTGAGTGGAGGCATTTGTTGATGGGGGCCAGACACGTGGTTACAGTATATACGGACCACAGAAACCTCCAGTTTCTGACGGCGGCGCGGCACTTGTCTCCCCGTCAAATGAGGTGGATGCTCTTTTTCTCCGGTTTCAATTTCCACATCACATACCGACCCGGTACGGAGAACAGGAAAGCGGACGCGCTTTCGAGGCAATCGAATGCCAGGGAACCGCAGACGGTTGCCGAACATTCCATCATCCCTCCAGGAGTTGTGATAGGGGCGATTCAACCACAGACGTTCCTCAGGGGGGTTCAGAAGGGGACCCATACCTTCATGTGGCGGAGGTGGCTTCACAGTCACAAGGAGTGGCAGATGAAGAACGGGATTCCGGTGAAAGGACGATGTATGTTGTTACTAGGGGTGGGCGGAATTTGCGTAATCGCGTTATGCAAATCTCCGCGAACCGGTAAAAAATCTCCGCGAACACGCAGAAATTCCGCGAACACGCGGAATTGCTTGTTCGCGATGCTTTTTTCCTGTTCACAATCTCTATTTGCATGCTCGGGGAGAAATATCTCGCGAACATGCATTTTGAGAATGCGAACAAGCAAAAAATTTCGCGAAGTCGCGGAAAGCAGAATTTTGGGCAATTTCGCGTTCTCCGCGGAACGCGAAATTACCCAAATTCCGCAAATTCCGCGAGCGGAACGGGATTTACCGCCCAGGCCTAGTTGTTACCCACGCCTCGGCTTCGAAAACAGGCCTTCATCTGGTGCCACGTGTCTCCCTGTACCGGCCATCTGGGTGTCGAAAAGATGGTAGCGAGCCTAGGACGGCAGTTCTGGTGGCCTGCCATGAGAACAGACGTCCGGAATTGGTGTTCATCATGTACCGTTTGCGCATCCATGAAATCGGACCACAGAAGATCGCAAGGACTCCTCCAACCCCTTCCTACACCGACCAAACCCTGGGAAAACATATCCTTAGACTTCATTGTCGGGCTACCAAAGGATCAAGGAAAGACGGCCATACTGGTGGTGGTGGACTATCTCACGAAGATGGGGCACTTCCTCGCTTGCAATCAGGTACCTTCGTCAGGAGAGCTGGCGTCGTTGTTATTAAGGAATGTAGTGAGACTACATGGCCTACCCAACGTGATCGTGTCGTACAGGGGGTCTCAGTTCACATCGCACTTCTGGAAAACTTGGTGTTCGGCGTTACACGTCAAGTCTGCCATGTCCACGAGTTATCACCCGCAGACGGACGGCCAGACGGAGTGCCTGAACCAGTCACTCAAGCAATATCTACGTTGTTTTGTAGAGCAAGGGAAGGATGAGTGGGTGGACCTACTTTGGATCACGGAAATCGCGTACAACTACGCCACACATTGTTCCACCAAGGCCTCCCCTTTCTTTTGTAACTACGGCCATCATCCCCGGTTCGTGCCGTTTCTGCACCCGGTCAGGGAAGACAGATTGCCGACAACAGCCAAGCGGGTGGCCCGCATCAAGGAGGCCTTGCTGAGTTCTCGAGTTGCCCTGGAGGGGGCTAAAGCCTCGTATAAAGCCTTTTCTGATAGGAGGAGAAGGCCTGGACCGGTCTACAAACCTGGGGATTACGCCTGGGTCTCTACACGGCACATGAGATTCAAGACAAGTAGCGTGTTCCATCCCCGCTTCATGTTCCCATATAGGATCCTTCGATGCATCAGCCCGGTGAACGTGAAATTGTGTCTGCCCCAGTCCCTGCGGCTCCATCCCGTGTTCCACGTTTCCCTCTTGAAACCCGCGAACGCGGTGAGGCCTCGTGCGCCGGTGTCGGTGCTTGTGGATTCGGAGGTGGAGTACGAGGTGGCTGGTATCTTGGATTCCACGTGGCGCAGGGGCAAAATGTGGTATCTGGTGGCATAGAAGGGGTACGGACCCGAGGAGCAGTCATGGGAACCTGCGGCGGGGGTTCACGCTCCTCGTCTGGTGTCGTCGTTCCATCATCGATTTCCTTCCTGTGCTGGTCCTGATGGGGGCACTGATGGGAGGGGGATGTACTGTCAGGAATCCCCTCCCGCTCATGGATTCCCTCCCACGATGCCACTGCCGTGAACCTGGTGCGCTTGGAGGAGAACGGACTACAATTCCCAGAATGCCCGCCGACAACAGTGCCTTATGCAACTCAAGAGTTCTGGTTACATAACACCAAGGGTGACGCCTAGTTTTCGTGTTATGCAACTCAAGAGTCATGGTTATACAACGCCGAGAGTACTACTTAAGGAGGAGATCACTGGGACTCAGCGTTGGATATTCTGATCTTTACCGGAGTACCTGGTTGAGGTACACGGACCCGTTGGAGAGTTGGGCGGCGGAAGGAACATTCTAAGGAGCGGAGGAGAGGTGCTGCGTGTGCTTCTTGCCCGTGTCCTGTCCCGTTCAGAGAGCCGTATTCAACGTCATTGGGCACAGGTACCGTTGGTAGAGCCGAAGCTCCCAACGGCCTGACAATTGGAGAAAACGAGGTGGGTGCGAGCCGAAGCTCCCCACCCTCGTTACTTGGGTAAACACACGCCTAGAGCTAAGACGCTATCCAGGAGGTGTTTCCGCGTCTTAGCCATCGACACTCGTAGGAGAACTGGGATAGGCAGAGCGGCTGCTCCCATCCATTCTCTGCACCACCTTGGGTATCATCACTTAAACCCGGATACAAGAGACGCACACTAGGAAGTGTTCCCAGCGTCTTTGTGTTGTGGCAGTACTCTGGGGGATACTGGTAGAGCGGCTGTTCCCAGGTGGTAGAGAGCCCGGCCGGGTGACTCCCACGTGCCCCCCCCCGTAGATTCCACAACCTTGGAACTACCCTTCACAGCGGTCGAGTGGCATTGTCGGCCACTGCTTAGCACTGTGCCCGCCGTTGGAGCATACCGGGTCCGGTGTGCATGCGGAGGACGGTTAGAAGAGCTGTGAATGGGTATCGTACTTTAACTGGTGAATCCAGTACCGGTATTCTTTGTTGTCTGTAGTTGTTTATCTGTTTATTAAATCATCCTTAACATCCATTTCTCTGGTCCGTCGTCTGTTTGTCCCAACCCCGAGAAAGCCAGGACGTTACAGTTACATTATAAATCAATTGTTGATGGTACCATGCTCATTTTAGGAATTGTGGTATGTTCTAAGGTGATTTTGCCATGTGAAAAAGCCGTCTAATGGGATATCATGAATCATGTTTGAGAGAAAACTATTTTCTCATTCTTTTCCCACAGAGGTTTGGAAGGTGATATAAGCTAAACTGAGAGCATATTTTCTGTAAATTCACATTATCTTTCTCAGTCATGTGAGAATGAAGTCTGACATTCTCAGTAAAACATGTACATCCAACAAGAGACTGTCAGTTGATTCCTTTGTGTTCTACTGCAGCTTCCCCGAGTGTTCCAAAGAACAACTAGAGCGCTAACAGTCCTACCTATGATAAACGTATGGCACACCTGAAGCCATCTTGATTGGAATAAAGTGGTAACTCTTAAAACATTTAATTTAAAAAGGAACAACATGAGGGGGTTCATTTTGCCATAGAAAGTATGATTAGTGCTGTAGAAAGAAAAATTAGGGCACATTTTGAGTGACTTCTCAAATCTTCTTCTATTTCATTAAAAAATTCAAACATGCAGACTGAAACATGCACTTTCAATACCAGCAGCAGACTTCCCTGGTGAGCAGTAGCTTTACTACAGTGATCTTATGAGCAACTAGAGTGCTAACATTCTGAATTTATGGCAAATGTGTGACACATCTGAATGCCTTCTTGATAGAATCAAAGTAAAAAATTGAAAGTATTCCTACTGAGGAGACTGTAGTAAATGAGGAAATTAGGAACCTTCATAACAAATAAGTCTCCCGAGATGGCCACCAGAGACAAAAGAGCCCAAATGTAGCACAAATATCACCGAGATGTAGCCCAAGTATAGCCCAATGACAGAATGTCCCAGAGTGTTCTTAAGAACAACTAGAGCGCTTACTGTCTTACTTATGACAAAAGTATGGCACACCTGAAGCCATCTTGATTGGAATAAAGTGGTAACACTTAAAACATTTAATTTTCAAAGGATCAAAATGAGGGGGTTCATTTTGCCATAGAAATTGTGATTAGTGCTGCAGAAAGAAAAATGAGGGCACATTTTGACTTCTCAAATACTCTTCTATTTCATTAAAAAATTCTGACATACAGACTGAAACATGCACTTTGAATACCAGCAGCAGACTTCCCTGGTGAGCAGTAGCTTTACTGCAGTGATCTCATGAGCAACTAGAGTGCTACCATTCAGAGTTTATGGCAAATGTGTGACACATCTGAATGCCTTCTTGATGGAACCCAAGTAAACAAGCATTGAATATGCAATAGGTCTCGTCCTCGTTTAAGTTAAAGCAATTCTGTTTGTAATTAGGTGGATTTTTAGCTTTGCTTTTATTAGTGTTTTTCAAACTTTCATGTACATAACATGCATATGCATGCATATATGTATATGTATATGTATGCATGCATTTATATTTGTATTTATATAGATATGCAGATTATATATATCTTTATATATGTATGTATATATATATACACTTAATTATATATAAATGCGTATGCATATATATGCATATATATATATGTTGATATGGGTGTGTGTAGAGAGAGGTAGAGAGAGATAGAGAGGTGGAGGTGTAGAGGTAGAGGTGAAAAGGTAGAGAGGTAGAGGTAGAGAGGTAGAGGTAGAGAGGTAGAAAGTAGTAGAGAGAGAGGTAGAGAGAGGTAGAGAGTGAGTAGTAGAGAGTAGTAGTGAGAGTAGCATAGAGTGAGTAGTAGAGTGAGTAGTAGAGAGTAGTAGAGAGTAGTAGAGAGTGAGTAGTAGAGAATAGTAGAGAGTGAGTAGTAGAGAGTGAGTGGTAGAGAGTAGTAGAGAGTGAGTAGCAGAGAGAGAGTATTGGAAAGTAGTAGAGAGTAAGTAGGTGAGTAGTAGAGAGTAGTAGAGAGAAAGTAGTAGAGAGTGAGTAGTAGAGAGAGTAGTAGAGAGTAGTAGAGAGTGAGTAGTAGACAGTGAGTAGGTGAGAGAGAGTAGTAGAGAGTGAGTAGTAGAGAGTAGTAGAGAGTGAGTAGTAGAGAGAGAGTAGTAGAGAGTAGTAGAGTAGTAGAGAGTGAGTAGTAGAGAGGAGTGGAGTAGTAGAGAGTGAATAGTAGAATAGTAGAGAGTGTGTAGTAGAGTGAGTAGTAGAGAGTAGTAGAGAGTGAGTAGTAGGGAGTGAGTAGTAGAGAGTAGTAGAGAGAGAGTAGTAAAGAGTGAGTAGTAGAGAGTAGTAGAGAGAGAGTTGTAGAGAGTGAGTAGTAGAGAGTAGTAGAGAGTGAGTAGTAGACAGTGAGTAAGTGAGAGAGAATAGTAGAGAGTGAGTAGTAGAGAGTAGTAGAGAGTGAGTAGTAGAGAGAGAGTAGTAGAGTAGTAGAGAGTGAGTAGTAGAGAGGAGTGGAGTAGTAGAGAGTGAATAGTAGAATAGTAGAGAGTGAGTAGTAGAGTGAGTAGTAGAGAGTAGTAGAGAGCGAGTAGTAGAGAGCAAGTAGTAGAGAGTGTGTAGTAGAGAGTGAGTTGTAGAGAGTAGTAGAGAGTGAGTAGTAGAGAGAGTAGTAGAGAGTGAGAAGTAGAGAAAGAGAGAGCAGTAGAGTAGTAGAGAGTGAGTAGTAGAGAGTAGTTGAGAGCGAGTAGTGGAGAGTGAGCAGTAGAGAGTAGTAGAGAGTGAGTAGTAGAGAGTGAGTAGTAGAAAATGAGTAGTAGAGAGTGAGTAGTAGAGAGAGAGCAATAGAGAAAGAGTAGTAGAGAGTAGTGGAGAGTGAGGAATAGTGTATTAGAGAGTGGGTGGTAGAGAGTAGTAGAGAGTAGTAGAGTGAGTAGTAGAGAATAGTAGAGAGTGAGTAGTAAAGATTGTAGTAGAGAGTAGTAGAGTAGTAGCGATTGAGTAGTAGAGAGTGAGTAGTAGAGAGAGTAGTAGAGAGTAGTAGAGTAGTAGAGAGCGAGTAGTAGAGAGTGAGTAGTAGAGAGTAGTAGAGAGTGAGTAGTAGAGAATGAGTAGTGGAGAGTGAGTAGTAGAGAGTGAGTAGTGGAGAGTGAATAGTAGAGAGTGAGTAGTAGATAGAGAGTAGTAGAGAGTGAGTAGGAAAGAGTAGTAGAGTGAGTAGTAGAGAGTGAGTAGTAGAGAGAGAGTAGTAGAGTAGTAGAGAGTGAGTAGTAGACAGTGAGTAGAATAGAGTAGTAGCGAGTAAGTAGTAGAGTGAGTAGTAGAGAGTAGTAGAGAGTGAGTAGTAGAGAGTGAGTAGTAGAGAGTAGTAGAGTAGTAGAGAGTGAGTAGTAGAGAGAGAGTAGTAGAGAGTAGTAGAGAGTGAGTAGTAGAGTAGTAGAGAGTGAGTGGTAGAGAATAGTAGAGAGTAGTAGAGTGAGTAGTAGAGAGTAGTAGAGAGTGACTAGTAGAGAGTGAATAGTAGAGAGTAGTAGAGAGTGAGTAGTAGAGAGAAAGCAGTAGAGAGGGAGTAGTAGAGAGTGACTAGCAGATAGTGAGTAGTAGAGAGTAGTAGAGAGTGAGTAGTAGAGAGTGAGTAGTAGCAAGTAGTAGAATAGTAGAGAGTGAGTAGTAGAGAGTAGTAGAGAGTGAGTAGTAGAGAGTGAGCAGTAGAGAGTGAGCAGTAGAGAAGTAGAGAGTAGTCAGTCAGTGTCAGTCAGTGTCCGTCAGTCAGTGTCAGTCAGTCATTGTCAGTCAGTCACTCAGTGTCAGTCAGTCAGTCAGTATCAGTCAATCATTGTCAGGCAGTGTCAGTCAATCAGTGTCAGTCACTGTCCGTCAGTCAGTGTCAGTCAATCAGTGTCAGTCAGTGTCAGTCAGTCAGTGTCAGTCAATCAGTGTCAGTCATTGTCAGTCAGTCAGTTTCAGTCAATCAGTGCCAGTCCGTGTCAGTGTCAGTCAGTGTCTGTCAATCAGTGTCAGTCAGAGTCAATCAGTAGTGTCAGCTAGAGCAGCTCTGCTGACCTGGTTCTCTGGCTCTAAAGCAGCTCTGCTGACCTGGTTCTCTCCCTCTAGAGCAGCTCTGCTGACCTGGTTCTCTGGCTCTAAAGCAGGTCTGCTGACCTGGTTCTATGGCTCTAAAGCAGCTCTGCTGACCTGGTTCTCTGGCTCTAAAGCAGCTCTGCTGACCTGGTTCTCTGGCTGTAGAGCAGCTCTGCTGACCTGGTTCTTTGGCTCTAAAGCAGCTCTGCTGATCTGGTTCTCTCCCTCTAAAGAGCTCTGCTGACTTGGTTATCTGACTCTAAAGAAGTTCTGCTGACCTTTTTCTCTGCCTCTAGAGCAGCACTGCTGACCTGGTTCTATGGCTCTAATGCAGCTCTGCTGCCCTGGTTCTCTGGCTCTAGAGCAGGGAGTAGGAGTCGTGGACTGGTCGCATACCAATCGCGCATATCACGCAATATTAAATGTATATGTTGGAACTGAAAAACATGCAGCCGTCACACACCGTACACGGATCCTTCATGACTTTTCTAAAATGGCGGCTAGAATGCGTGCACTCACCGTGATGTGTATGCTTTGAGTGCGCGACTCCAATAAAAAAATGTGATTTTTTTTTAAAGAAAATAATATAAATATATTATAATAAAAAGTGAAAACAAGAAAATTCATCAATATTTCAGTTTGAATTATTTTTCTAATTTTTTGTTGCAATTTTCAGAAAAATATATAATGTTATTTAATTAATAAAATATGTATAAATAAACCGTTAATAAACTGTAGAAAATCAGTACAAAAAAATAGGTATAACTACTATCGCACTTAAAAATTAGCATTTAAAAAACCTTTGAAATTCACTGAAAAAAATAGGTTTCAGAGACGTTATAGTTAGAAATTAGCATTTAAAAAAGCTTCGAAATTCACTGAAAAAAACCATAGTTTTCAGAGACGTTATAGTTAGAAATTAGCATTTAAAAAAAACTTAGAAATTCTCAGAAAAAAACATAGTTTTCAGGGGTGTTATAGTTAGCTGGCCATTTCACTCGTACAAAACCATAGAAATCCCTCTGTTATAGTTAGTTCTGCTAACTATAACTCACGCGCCTGCAATGCACTGCTGATGACGTCACATATTACATCACTCATGACATGGTCAGTGACATCACTCATGACATCTCAAATGTCATCACTGACATCATCATCTACGTGACAATCTGATACACCTCATCATACACTAGTATAACCTTTCATCACTCACTGTAAAATACAGAGTACCATATTTGAAACCATTGACACACCAATACCAGTTACTACATACCCACTCAATGATTCCTAAGTCTACACACACAACTACCCATTCAACAACAGAATCATTTATACATGCAGTCACTAATTAATAGAACACTATCAAATGCACTTATACACATACAAAGACATTGACACATCAGCAATCATCTTAGTCAGTTATGTTATGTTAATAACATTTGTAGAGCGCAACGGTTACCCTGGGGTGTCCTGGCACTATGTACTGCCTAGCCGGAAGAGGGAGGAGGTCATTGGGTAAATAGCCAGGTCTTCAGACCCTTCCTAAAAAGAAGAAGAGTAGAAGGATTTCTCAAGTGGAAAGGCAAATCATTCCAGGCCTTAGATGCACATGCAATAAAGCTCCTGCCACCCCAGCCAGCCTTTTTAACAAAGGGCATCAGGACCTTTTTCGCTCCAGAGGACCTAAGGGTCTTACTGGAACATACCACTTGAGCTTGTCCTTCAAGTGTTGTGGACCTATTCCATTGAGCGCCTTCGCCTTAAAAACTGTACATAGGACCTTAAAGCATACCCTATGCTTCACTGGAAGCCAATGTAACCTCTTTAATTCTTTTTTTCACCAAAACAAATTTAGTGATGCCTGTCAGAAGCCTATCAGGTGCATTTAGATCCATCTGAAACCTGTTGACCAGATGTTTACGGGCATCAAAAGGATGCCATTACAGTAATCCAATCTTGACACCGTGACCACCATCCTGAAATTTCCTTCTGAAAGGTAGGGTTTAATTTTCCTTAAAATTTGTAACAACAGGAAACAGGCTTATATGATCACAGAATGTCAATATGCAGTCAACAGTTACTCCCAAGTTCTTGGCTTTCGGCGAAGGGGAGGGGCAGTTGCCAAAGTCTGCTGGCCAACAGTCAGGTGTCCAGACATGGGGATTATTTCCAAAGACAATAATCTTGGTTTTGGAGGAATTTAGTTTTAAGCAGTTTGAAGCTATCCATCCAGCTATCTCTTTCATAAAGTCATGAAAGGGCTCTTACCTTTCTTTTTCCTCACCGTCCTTAAATGATAACACTATTTGAGTGTCATTAGCATATGAGGGTAGCTGAAAACCATGGGATTTTATAAGGCCAGCCAGCGATATCATATAGATATTGAAAAGAGTGGGGCTCAGTGAGGACCCCTGAGGGACCCCACAAGGAAGGCAGAAGGGGTTAGATTTATAGTTGTCCAGATCGACTGTCTGAGATCTATCAGAAAGAAAGGATTGTAGCAATGTCCAAGCCCCACCTTGTACTCCCATCTCCGGCAAACGGTCCATCAAAACCATATGGTGGACCATGTCGAAGGCTGCCGACAGATCTAACAGGATCAATACAGCCTTCCCACCACCATCCAATGCCTCCCTAACTTCATCTATGGACTTAATTAGAGCCAATTCTGTATTATGTTCAGCTCTAAAACCATATTGTGTTGGATCAAGTATTTGATTAGTTCGAAGATGGGAGCTAAGCTGGATGTTCATAGCCTTCTCAATGATTTTCGCTGGCATTGGAAGCTGCGAGATAGGCCTATAACTACTAGGGTCTGTAGGGTCCATAGTGGGCGTTTTCAGTAAGGGGAGAATAGAAGCTATTTTCCATTCCTTAGGAAAACACCCCGAGACCTAGATGTTATTGATCAAAGGGTGTAAAGCAGATACTATAATCTCCGGGACGGTTTTCACTATCGAGACCGGGCAAGGGTCTATAGGAGAACCTGAGCTGATGGAGTTCAAGAGCTTAAGAATTTCTGAGCTGTCTAAAAGGAGAAACTGATCGAAGATAGGCCCAGTATTGAGTCCTAACTGACTCTTACTATGAGAAAGGGTCCCAATTCCATTCCGACCTGGGGAAAAAGTGGAATAGATACCCTCCACCTTCTGTTGGAAACAAGTTGCCAGTTTATTGCACAATTCTGGGCTACTTGTAATCTTAGGAGTGTTTGGTACAGCAAGCTTTTTTTTGTTGACCGTTTTAAATAATTCTTTAACATTGGACTTTGCTTGAAGGATTTCGAGGGAATAGAAATTATTTTTCGATTCCAGCACCAGTTCTTTATAACATTTAAGACTATGTTTATAAATTTCTTTATCCGAGTTTTTATATTCCTTCCTCCAAGCCCGTTCAAGTTTTTTACATGCCAACTTCTGGGTTTTAAGTTTATCGGAATACCAGAGAGCTGAGGGTTTAGGTCGCCTAGGAGTCCACCTTTTTACAGGGATGTTATGCAGTCATCCTACTCACTCATGAAAAAAATTAATCACACTTACATTTACTCACTTACACAATAATCCAACAACACCTCATTTATTCAAACACGTAGTAACTCATAGTTAATATGTTAAAAAATCACCATTACAATTATACACTCATTCATATAGTTACTCTCACAATCACCGACTCTTACACATACTTATTTATATACACCAACTCTCACATACAATGCCTTTTATTTTTTTACTTTGTTGAAGATGTACAACTAAAACATATATTCGCTCACCAACACACAAATAAATACACTCAGTCACGCAAACAACTGTTTCCACATGCACTCTTAAACCTATACACCTAGTCAATCAACCTTTCACACATCTATGCATAGAGTTACACACACCCCATCCAACCACACACAAACTCAGTGTCCCATACAAATACTCACCCAACTAATCAATAACTAATATACACACGCATGTAGTTAGTGACCAACTGATGCAGCATGATATACAACAACAGAGACAGTGCTGCACACATTCACATAGTTAAGTTAATAATCCATGTATAAAGTGAGACACTTTTAATTACTCACTTAAACAGACAGCCAGACAGCTACTAAATCCTCCATCCAGACAGTTATATATCCACTCAATCTTCAATACAGATTGGTATATATATAATACATATTTAAATTTCAAACTAAACCACATTCACTGGATGATGTCATAAGTGATGTAATCAGTGATGTCATTTGAGATGTCATCAGTGATGCCATTTGAGATGTCATCAGAGATGTCATCAGTGATGTCACTGACCATGTCATGAATGATGCAATATGTGACATCATCAACAGTGCATTGCGGGCGCGCGAGTTATAGTTAGCAGAACTAACTATAACGGAGGAATTTCTATGGTTTTGTACGAGTGAAATGGCAAGCTAACTATAACACCCCTGAAACCTATGTTTTTTTCTGTGAATATATACATATACATACACACATTTCTATGAATCCATAGAAAAGCAAATCTGGTTACTGCTAAATGTAGTCAGCCCACTGAGAACAGGATTTTCAAATACTGATTTATTTCATGTAACACAAACTGTCTTCCTCAAATTACAGAGGTGACACATTTCGGTCTATTTGACCTTCGTGCTACCTTGAATTAATGCAATCCGGTGTCATAGAAATTTGCATTTCATCCATTCTTTTTATTGACTTTATAGAGTTACTTTCGATTCATAAGATTACATATTTTTATTCTACTAGCTAATATAAATGTTAAATTCTACATCTATTCTGGTGACACATTCCACACTTTTATGAATACATTTAAATCAATGAATATGTTCTTATCAAATACTCATATAAACGATAGACGTAGAGACTTATTCTCGGCTCACAAAGTTATATGATTCAGCAGTTAATTTTAAATAGTCCTCTCATGTTTGTTTTTATGATGTTTTATAAATCATTACTTATAATCTGTTTAGATTTCGAATATATTTCTTTGCTTCTAAATTCTGTAATAAATTACCATCTATTCGGTTATTGTAGGGAAACAAACTTTACAACGCGGTAATTACACCGCGATACCTTTACAACGCGGTTGTTACAACGACCCAGTTGTTCGCAATGCATATACATTCCAAGTCTTTACAATAAATTCCACTAGGGGGCGCTGAGGTATTGGAAATAAATTCCAACACCTTCCCTACTATTGCACAAACTGGAGTAGGAATAGTAAATAATACTATTCCTAAGTCCAGCTTGCCCCCTAGTGGAAGTCGTTGTGCATTGTAATAGCATGCAATTTAATGCATCACGTAGTAAAGTTCTATATTCGTCCTTGTAACCTGGTTGCCCCTCTTCTATTTTAAAGTGACACAGACCTACCATAAACCCAGAAGTACATTATGTATATAAAACAAAAATAATTCAATGTGCAGTTTCCTCCTAGGTCAGCTGCTCAATAACAGAAGGAAGTTAAATTCCATCACCAATTGACTTTGTGATATTGTTCACACCATTTGTGTTCTTCATTTCGTATTGTATAGTCACATACTACCATATCTTTTTAGTTCTAGTTAGACATTCTTTCATTTGCCATATCCATCAAAATCCAACACTCTTACACATATAATTTTAAGAAGTCAGATGGCCATGTGCATAAAAGACCAATACTTTCCAATCCACATTTTTCAATTCAGGTGGCTACTAAGTTCTTCATATATATTAATGGCCTTTGGGTGCTTGGTTTCCAGTGATATTTTATATTTTGATTCTAATTGTCTAAGATGTAAGATCCTATTTCCTCCTCCTGTTCTTTGTGTTACTGTATCAACAGCAAAGTGTTTCAATCCACCTGCATCACTTTAATATTTCAGAGAAAAATATCGCACACAAAGTCATTGTTTTTGATTGGTCTCTTGTGCTGCAGGATCCTTGTTTCACAGCTGCTATTGTGCTGCCCACATACCTCAAGTTGCAAGTGCACTCTAGCACACAAATTATATATGTAATTTGCAGCCAATGTGTGCTTATTGCTATTTTCATTTTCTTGCATGCCACCTCATACTCCTTAACATGTTTACTGTTTGCACATGCCTTGCATTTGTTTTGTAGATAGAATCTTTTCACAGTTTGAATCAAGTTGTTTGTCTCTCTGTATTCATAGGTAACTTTCCTTTAGACAGCGTCCTAGTTTATATGTTATATCTGATCTCTTCCCTACTATATTCTCCATAATATCAATCAGAATATTCCAGTCTTCCTTTATTATTGCTGCAGTTTGTTTACTGTTTCTACTATATTTATTACCCAGCCAGATCTTTTTTGTTTCTTCATGCTTATTCACTTTTGTCCATAGTTTATCTTTTTTCATTTTCTCTGCTTTTCCTTGAACCACGTCAAGGATGTTGTCCGGCTATCTTCTCATGTGAAATCGCTCATACCACACATATTTATGATTTTTTGATCATCACTGGAATTATCATCTGCACTACAGTCCTTTGATGTGAATCAGTTTTCCATATAACATGCTTGATTTTAAATTCTGAGGGAAAATTATTTAAATGTTTTAACATTAATCATTTTTAGAAACTTGTTTGCCTTCATTGCCAATCTGACTAGATTATAAATAGGTCATTGTGGAACCTATGCCAGGTTACATTAGATTCAGTGTACTCCTCCATTTCTTTATTCCATAGTATTAGTTCCTCCCACTGTCCTATGTGAAGGGTTGTGAGACCTGGCGCAAATTTAGTGTTCATTTCTGTACCTTGTCAGTGTCTAAAGAGTTGATCCTAAAATAGATAAATGTTACTCGTAAGGCACCACTTGATCACTTCCAGTATCATCCTATTGTGATTAAAATACAGAATTGATCTTCTATTCAGGAAATATTCACCTGTTCTTATTCGATCCTCATTTTACATCCGCAGTTATCAACCAGTATCCCTCTTGCCAAGGGTTGCCTTGTGCCTTCAGAATAAAACCTGTAGCATCTCGGATTTGCAGGACCAATGAGTGCACATGAAGTTGAAGGACGTGATCCATAAATGTATATGTATCTTCAAAAAAATTCCATGTTGATTTCACTGTGGACTAACCTGGTGGCTGTTGATGGTCTTTGTGGGCTTTAGGTAAGATGTATATTGTTAGAAGTATCGGTTTATCAATTTTGAGGAATTGTTACTCCTCCATACTAAATAATACTTCTTCCCACCATTCCTCTACTCTCATTTGAAATTCTCTAACAATGTTCTTGTATATTTTTTAAATCACACACTTCATAGCAATCCTTGTCATTCAATTGACTCAAAGTTTCCTCTTTATATGATGTTTTAGAAAGTAGTAGTATGTTGACCTCCTGATCCTTTTTTGTTTTTAATTAAATACTCATCCTTTTGTACTGGTTTGTCGCAAAGGGCAAACACAGAAGCTCCAGCATTTGACTTGGCACCAACCTTGCCAGCCTGCTTGCTGACTTCAACAAACTGCATCAAAAGCTGACTTGTGCTGCAGCTGCTGTGTCTCCAAAGCCTGGGAGACCCAGCCGTACTTCACCTAGGTATAATGAACTCCCAAGGGACAGCAGACCTGTCCCCCAGCATCCTGGAGGCACCAAGGCCTGTGCGCTGTGAGGCTCCAAGACCGCAGAAACCCAATGCTAAAAATCACAACTGCATCCAAGCCACCTAGCCCAAGTGGAATGGAGCCAATAGTGCCAACATGGTCACCAGATCCTCCAGACTCAATTCCCACCTTGGGTTCTCACTGTGGACTTCTCGAAAATGTCTGCAGCCTCTGTTCTCAGGCCCCCTCTACTACAACTGCTCCTTGTAAGAAAAACCTGACACCTCTGCACCCATTGCCCCTGGTCCGTGGAGAAGAGGACCAAAGGTGTCCCTATGTCCCTAAGCCTCATCCTATGTTGGTTCAGCCCGACTTGCTTCCCAGTCAAAGCCTGAAGCCTCTTTTTGTGAAGACCGATCCCCATTAACTTCCATTGGGTACCCAATGCTGTTTTGCACCCCTACACCTGGCCACCCTAGTGCCACTGGTGCTGTCTAACTGGTGTAGTCTTGGACTTTGCCCTCCACTCACCTTAAATCCCGGAGATTGGTCTTGTAAGTAACTCTACTGTACCTCAAAGTCGTATTGGTTTTCCTTCCATAGGATAACATTGTTGCTTCTGAAAAATGCACGTGCTGATTTTTGAAATGCGAAAGTATTTCTCTTGAAAAACATACCTACCTGATCATATTGATTCTGGTCCCTAAATATATATATAAATATACATGTTATTTTTATAAATTGGTGTGGCTCACCTTATTGAATTGTGTGCATCATTTATTGACTATTGTGTGAGTTCATAGATGTCTAACACTTTACACTTATAAGCCTAAGGCTGCTCAACCGCACCATCCCCTAGAAGAGCACCTTGGGATTGCTAGAGCAAGGCCCTGTCCACTCATAAGGAGACCCCTGGTCTCCTTGCACAATATATCTCATTTTGATATATCATTTAAGAAGCCAGCTTCCTACAATTGTTTTAAACTTTTCAAAAAGCAATCTCTAAATAAATTTCATATTGTGGATATCTCTTTAACCAAGTATCTGATTTCAACCTCATTCATATTTAGATGGTACCTTGCAAAGGCCCATTGGACCAGTACTGTTCAATAAAGAGAGTATACTAAGTAAATGTCTTGCAAAATCCAGAATGTAGACAAAATCCGTGCAACATGTATAATAGGCTTGGTAAGGCATATCAAGTATCTGCAATGAACACCAATAATTACTCAGCATATGGTGAAAACTGATTCTCACTGCCATCTTCTGAAAGAAAATATTTTAATAAGAGGATTTTGCCTGATCCAGGATGCTAGCAGTTTCAACACCAAGGTGGCATGCGCTAGAAAGAAATGGAACCCTGACTCATATCTTTATCAAGCTCAACCAGTGAAGGTATGACACAATTCACCCTCACTGATGTCTTTGGTACCTAATACAGTAAGACAAACCAGGAAACAAAATGAGTCACAAGCCCATTGTTTCGAATACACTAAAAAAAAAACATAATTCGCTTGCATCATCATCTTTATTCAAGCATCCAGAGGTCACAGTGCCAGGGATATTTTGTTATGTAAGCCTGGGCGTACTGGGCATAGTGGGGCTACGCGGAGCTCCACGAAGCTGAGAAAAAAATCTGTGGCGATCCGCTACGCCACCCGCCTCCCACCCGCCCTATTTACAATTAATACAACTTTTCAAAAACGCCTTTAAAATAAATAAAAAGAACCTTACCTTAGCTGCGGTGTCCTCGGGCAGCCCTCCTCGTCTTCATCGTGTTCTCTGTGAAAACTGCATATGTGTGTGCAGAGATTTACCTAACCTTCGTTCTCCGTGGAACGCGGAGAGGGCAAATCTCCGCACACTCCATGGGTGGAGCGGAGCTCTCCGCCCACGGTTAGTGGCATGTTATGTTAAGTTATGTTATATGATTTTATGTTGGACACAGGGAGACTAACAACTACCCCTTACACAACTGGACCCAAAAGTCGACTCACATCAGGTAGGTAGAAAAAATACTAGTACTAGAGCAAAAAAGAAAACTCCAAACTTGGTCCTTTCTGCAGCGTCACCAACAAACGTTTAGCTTTTGTTTCTCCTAGTTTTGCTGAATTTGTTTATTGTTCGTCTTAGTAGACTGTGTACTTTACCATTGCTATCCAGTGCAAAAGTGCTTTTGCTCACTCCCTAAAATATGATAGAATTGGCTTACACCTGATTGGCATCTTTGAGTTACTTATAGGCCCCTAGTAAAGTGGTATACCGTATAATCAGTGCCTGTAACGTAAATGCTACAAGTAGTCTGCAACACGTATTGTGCCATTCATTTAGGTAACCTCTTAAAACATATCCAAGATCTGCCCTTGCAGCATGTGTTTGCATTTTCAAATTGCCATATGGCAAAATAAGCACCATGCCAAACTTAAACTCCCATTTTATTACAAATAATTCACCCCTAGTGTCGGCCCTAGTTATCCTATGGCGCAGGGTGCATTTTAATTTAAAGGTTGGACGTGTACTTTAAAGTTTTACATGTGCTGGTAGTGAAAACACCTACATTTGTTTCTTACTACTATGACACTTACCTCTCCCATATGATAACATTGGGTTGCCTTATTATATTTAATAAATGCTAACTTTTGATTGGGAACATATAAAGGTTTATTGTTTATTGTCTGAGGAATTGTAACTTAAACACCTCTTTAATGGCAAAACCGGATTTCAAGTCACAAATTTGAAAACAAAAACACTTTTAAAAAGTTGGCATTTTTCTGTCGTATTGGATGCCTGCAGCTTGTTCCTGGCTCTCATGACTGGGTGTAGTCAGCAGTTGGACTTTGTTTATTCCTCCCAGACACACAATAAAGGAATAGGGGTGGCTGGATGGGCCATCACTGGCAGAATGGGGGGTGGCATTGGTCACATTCCCACTGGCAACTAAATAGGCTGTGCGCTAGCTTCACTCAAATGACTTGTCACCACTGCATTGTTCATGTTGCAAGCTGAACGCCAGGGCAGGGGAGACAGAAAACCTCAAGCACTTAAATGGCAATTCATTAGTAACTTCTCCTACTTCAAAGAAGGTATACAAATAGAACACTCACACCCACTTTTCAGTTCACTTTCTAGACCTGTAGAAGGACTCACAGAGCACTGTGTGTTGACTGCTGTGTACTCCAGAACACTGCTTTGCTACACCTGAGAGGACAGCTTTGCTGCCTTAAGCCTACCTTGAACCCTCAGAGGCCTGTGCTACTGCTGGAGCCCTATTCTATTTGTTGAACTCATGAATACTAGAGTCTAGTTTGCTAGGCTCCTGATCAAAGCCTCAGGGATAGAGATGGTTCCAACCATCTTTAGCATGCACCTGGACACCCCTGAGTGAGTCCTAGTACCCCAAGCAGTGCCCCTCCAGACCTGGACTCTTTGTGGTGGTGTTAAATGTACCAAGGTAACCTAAATCCAAAGTTTGGACTTAGACATTTTTTAGCTAGAAACTAATCTGAGGAAACAGGGACAAACCTGTTGGTCGATCCAAACAAGGTGGATCTCGGATAAACGAACTTTGCGGAAGCTCCCGCTATGTTCTTCTCTACAGCAGCAAATCCTCTTTGCAGAAGGGGTATCTGATCTTGTGGAACCCTCATTAGCTACAACCCCCATTTTCATCCAGCTGAAGATTTTCAGCTTCTGAAAAAGAGAAAGTTTGAATGTGGAAATCTTCTCCATGACTTCCTCCAGAGGCTCCCTCCAGATGACATCTCCTCCTCGGACACCACCTGCAGCCTGGCCCCACTGAGCTTATACCTTCAAAGAGACTTTATGCTGAAATGTCTTCTATGTCCGAAGGTAAGCGTTGACTTGGCAATCCGCACTTTGTATCCAACTAGTGCTCCATCGCGGACTGCCATGTTTTTCGACTTTGATCCTGCTTCCCGCGACTAGATGTCGGCGGTTGACACTTTGATCTTTTAGGTGAAATTTTTTAGCTTAAACTCCGGTTCTACTGTTTGGATTTTTGTCTTTTGGAGTCAAATAATGTATGGATATCTACTCTATTTGTCTGTATTAGTGTAAAAAGTTTATTGTGTTTTCACTTAATTTATGTGTGTGCTGCATACATACTTTACAATTGGTAGTGTACCATGCACTCCAATTTTTGTTTCTGGTTCTGTGGTGATATTATATGTTCGTGGACATGCTGGGAGGAGTCGTCCTCTAAACCAAGACGCAAAAATAATCGCTGCAGTTGCACTATCCTGAGTGGGTAGTGTCCCTCCTTAAGCACAACCAATAGCGTGCGAATAAATCGCAATTCCAAGTGTGAGAGTAAATCAAAGGTCCAAACGATTTCAAACTGAAAATGTATTCCTGGTAATTCACCAGTTTCTGGGAGTTTTACCATGACAGTCAGTCAACATATCTCTGCTACTGCATAGACTGAGTGAACTCATAAAAGAACAGCACTCTGGTATTTCCATGTGGGATGGGGCTCATTCTCCTAGAAGGCCGTGGAATAGCATCCCTTTCACAATATTTGAGCAAGCTTGCATTATTTACATCAGGGGGCACCTGGTGGTGTAGATGTGACTGGGGTACTTAAATATGTTCCAGTGAGAATAATGATAAGAGGCCTTTTGTGTTTAGGAGCATCATTGCCAATTCTTTTAGGGAATTTCTTCTACATCTCAACCAAGTGGACATTTTTGCCTCAGGAAATTCTTTTAGAATCATCAACATTTGGCAGCAAGAGCTGTGAGTCAGTTGTCGGCCATTTTATATTGTCCTTAAGAGATTTTATACCCTCAATAAATTCCTTTCTGGAGTCACTCCCTTTAAGTCATATTTTGAAGTCAACGTAAATGAATGTTATTCCATCGCAATTGTGTCGATATCCAATTTCAACGGAATATTTAAGAATCATGCTTGAGTGTTTTACTATGACTAAAGCATCCCTGAGTGAGGATTCAGCATCTGGCAGAGTAGTCATTGTAAGGTCTTCAAGACTCTGTTTATCATCTTTTTATGTTTGCTCTGGCCAAGGGTATGCCCAGATATGGGTTGGCATGGAGAGCAAAATAATGGTGGTATGAACCCAGATCTCTTGTCTCGGGGTGAGTGGTTGAAAAGTTTCAGCACTCTGTTCATCATCTTGTTGTGTTTACTATGTTCATCCTAAGTGGCCAAGAGTATGCCCCCAGATGTGGGTCCCTTGCTCAATGTGCCACTGGATTCAACTTAGCCTGGCTGATGACGGGTGATACCCCAAAACCAGCCCCAGGATTCTTGTCTCTGGTCCAGGGAGGACATGGCCTTGCAGTTCAGGCTGGAAAAAGGAGCAAGGTCAAGACTGATTTCCTATAGACTAGAGCTGGAGGAGGTATTGGGGCTGAGAAACCACCCTGGTCTACTTGTATTAGGAACATACTGCACAGTATTAGTAAAACAATGTGTGGTGTGATTCCATTGTGTCTTGTTCAGTAACATCTAGGAATGAACTTGTCAGGGGGCACAAACTTGCTCTTCTCCATGGAAGCACAACATTAAGCACTCTAACAGAAAGCTTTACTAGGGTAAAAGACAACTATAGCCAAGAGACATTTCTAGACGAAATTCAACCAGCCTTAGCTAAGAAACACCATGTCCAATTTAGGCATGGGTCACTTCTTTTACGCACATTCACTAATAAATGGGCAAGCGTCGTATCTCTTGGGTGTCCAGCCTATGGTAAAGTTGAAGAATCAGAACTGCATGTATTCTTCTTCTGCCTGCCAAAATGGTTGATACAACTGTGTAGAAACCTAGGGACCACACACTGTGTAGAAGTATTTAGGCTCTTGAAATATGACAACTAACAACCTACTGTGTTTGCCGTTTCAGGATTCCTGTTTTTAATGTGGTGCATACGCAAACAATTCTTATGATTCTACTAACCATGTCTATTTAAATTTTCTTGTACCTAGAAAAAGGGCCAGGCTAGTTTGCTGGGTATGGCCCCATTCTAAATAGCACCAATGTCCTGTACCTGCTAGAAATTCTCAGCAGAGGAGTGTAGAGACTTGCTGCCAATGATCTATAGGCTTGTTTTTATTCTGAACATTTTAACACAGGTGGCTCATTTTTAGCAAGTAAAAAATGTATATCCTATTTTTATATGTATGTATTCTGTGTTTTTATGGGTATTGCCGAAATAAAAGATGGATGATGATGATGTTGATGATGATTTGCATTTGTCTAAGTCCAAAGTAGGGTGGCCTAGTGAGCAAAAGAACAATGGGTTTAACCCAGATCTCTTGAATGGGGGTGAGTGGTTGAAAAGTTTCAGTACTTCATTCCTGATCTTGTTATGTTTTTGGTATTTGGTTGGCACCGGTAAACAATTGTCACCCAGCATCCATAACCCTGCATGATGTTACAACGCGGTCGTTGTCGTGCCAATGCATACCATTACCCCGCAAGTCGTTACAACGACTTGCGGAGGGGGGAGAAGGTGTTGGATTTAAAATCCAACACCTTCCCTACAGTCCATACAGACTGGAGTTGGAATAGTACATTTTACTATTCCAACATCCAGCGCCCCCCTCCGCAAGTCGTTGTTACAACTTGAGGAGTAATGGTATGCATTGTTACAACACGGTCGTTGTAACAACCGCGTTGTAACAACATGCAGGGTAATGGTATGTGGGGAGAAGAGGCATATTCCTTGGCACCATATATTTTAATTGCCACTTCACAATTTTCAACAGTTATGTTCGTCCTATGTGTCAGGCTCTGAAGTACTCCTGTCTGTTTCTTGCTCCTTCTATGCCTATCCAGCAAGGGATGGCACATGAGCCACATCCAAACACAAACTACCATGAATGACGAGCGGAGAAGGAACATAAACCCGCCTGGTGGCTTAGTATTAACAGTTTGCTTCCCCCATCCAACTGTCAATGCTCAAGATAGCATTATGGTGGTAGGAGAGGTGAAGTTTTGTGGACAAAGTGTGTAATCCACAAAAATGGGCAGCGAAGAAATTATCATAATCACATAGTATGACTTGTAGCTTTCAGGGCCAAATAAAAAAGAATTATTTATAGGATTTTATACCAGGCAATCTTGGTCTTAACACCTTCTGTTGCACCTCATTGATAGGCTACTGGAAGGGGACGGGAAGAAGATAACGGTCCACAGTTCCGCTATATTCCTGAAATCCCACAGACTCAGTTCATTATTAGTGCTGCAACTCTGTGTGCAAGCCAAGCAGTGGACCGTACGATATGTCTCCAGCAGGGATATTACAGTGTGCTCTAAGACCCCATCTGGGCAAGACTTTCACCCAATTTAGCAAGGTGGAGCTGACCGGTAAAAATATCAGTTTCACATCAGACTAGGACCTCATTTCCAATCTATTGCACAGCTGCTTCACAAATGTCCATTACAGGAGTAGTACTTGCGTCTGTCTGAAGGCACATTCTAGTGTGCAGGCCCAGCTAGGCATGAGCTGCAGCAACACCCCACACAGTGAAGACGAAGAACAAGGGAGCTGAAGGTGCAGTCGTCATTAGCTTAAGAGTAACTTCTGATCTTGGATAGCCACCAGACAGAGGTGCAGTAAAAAAGAAAACCACTGGCCACCTCACTCTCTGACTTTTCACCACAAGAGAGAAAAGAAAGTGTAAGAGAGCCCAAGGCCCACACTTGTGGATCCAGTAGTTATACTGCATTGGATTGTCAACCAATATTTATATAGAAAGGTGTAATGTTCATGGGAGCATCTGGGCTCTCAGATCTTGTCATCACGTTTGGAGCCATCGGCCAAAGAAATCCCACTCCACCATAGTTGCCAAGAAGTCACTGGGTGATCCCTCAATTTCATCTGTGGAATGTTGTGTCCATTAGTAGTTGTTGCCTATAGGATCTTGGAATGTGCAGGCAGACAGCTAAACCACTCTCACATGCTACCGACTGACACAAGTCATAATATCATTCCCTCCAAAGAAAAGCTTATCTCATTTCCAAGAGCATTGCTGAGCTTATGGTGTTAAAACATCTGTCTGGTCATACTCTACCAAGACTGATGAGACTGTCTGTGGATGTGTGGGAGCTCCTCAATAGTGTCTCTCCATAGTGCTCGTTTAAGTTTGTTTAATCATACTCAACCCTGTTTAGGGTATATATAACCTACTCTAAATAATGATGAGTTGCACCTTATTGTGATTTTTGGGATTTCCTTTATTTGGACATTTTCACATATTATTTATTTCCCACGGCTTTTGAAGTGGCAAGTGAGCAGATATAACCCTGGAACCATACTTCAGTCTCTGCTTTCCAGATATAATCTTTATAAAGCTTTGTGAATTTCTTTTTGAATGCAAAAATTCCACATGGATTTTTTTTTAATTGCAAGTGCACTTGTTTATTTTTCTTTTTTTCATCATGGGATAATATTGTCAAAAAACGAAGCCGTTTTCCCGACATCGCAACCAGTTTTGGAGGTGTACTGATCTTATTCCTACTCTACAAAGAGATTTACTCCTATCCTTTGTATGAGTTAATTGTTGACCATTTCCAGGGTGTGAAATGGTGAATGATGAAGCCAGACTTTTTTGGGTGTTCACAAACTTTCATGGCATGGATGTCCTAAAAAGCTTACTCCTCATCCACACAAAACCTCTATATGAGCAATACTTTTACAATTGCAATACGAGCCTTTGTGAATTACAAAAGTTGAAGGAAAAGCTATTTGTGTACGTAAATTAAACTAACGCACACACATAAAGCTTTGTGAATGAGATACGAAATCTAACTGGAATGACAGCTTAGACTTGTCATTGCAAATTTTAAATAGGTGGGACCAGATAGCATTATAAATAGTGGTGCAGTTTGGATGAAAATGTGAGATTTAATGGTGAAAACGTTACTTTATAGGAAGTTACATGGTAAAGAAAATGACATTATGTTGGAATAACAATTAAAAAAGGTTTGCCTTTTTAGAAATGTTGTTTAATCCGTGCTAAAGTGATTTGCACATGCTGATCTGCAAACTGTAAATTTTCATTCTTTCAAACCATGTGCAAGGAACAGTATGCGACAGCCACAGCTTCAGCCCTGGCTTCCATATACAGGAGCGCGGAACAAGAGAGGCTGTCAACGATAAAGGGACAGATCTAGCCCTTGGGGGATGGAGTAAGGTAATATCCTCCACTGGGAGGGAGAGTAGTCCGTTCTACTTAAAGTGGAACGCCAATCTAAATAGACTGAATGTTATGATTACTATAGACCGCATGCCATAACTTCTCAACTAGAAATCAATTAATAGTATTCAATCTAACAAGGATTTGAATTTCAGTTTTGTAGGCACATCTATAATAAATCAGTCAGCTCTGTCGCTTTTCAACAGTATGAACAAATTTATACTCCTGCAATGCTGCTCTTGGGCAATGGTGCGCTTTCATCAAGCCAAAATTTTGATACGGGCTCGTGGTCAGAATTTTACTGGCTAGAAACCTAGGGGCCATTTTATCAAAAACGGCGATAACTTTATCGCCGGTTTAGCAGCAGGAGACTGCCGCTAAAGCGGCGATAAGGGGCTTGATAATATGCCCTAGAGAATTCCAATAGAAGCCCAGGAGGCATGTTATCAAGGGCCTTATCTCCGCTTTTTTGGCTTCAAAAGCCAAAAAAGCGGAGATACATTTTTTGCCCTATTTACAAGGCGGTGCTAACACGCATTAGCGCATGTTAGCAACTGTTTTCCAGACGCCTCGCTTCACATCTCTAATGAGATGCAAAGTAGGCGTTTCCTCCCAAAACAACACGAGAATCATCGCCAACTGCACTTCTCCCTATTATCAAGCTGGCCCAGGATACCAATACCGACATGGAAATTCGCACCAACCGCGGATACCGCCGTAAGCTAATGTCTGCAACAATCCAGACTTAGCTATACACATAATGGGAGGTGGATTCTATGGCTGAATCCACATCTCCCTATCATCAGGGTTTTCCCTATCGCTGCAGGAATATCGCTGGATTTTCAGCGATATTCCTGCATTTCGTTGCTATTGCTGGAATATTTATCGCCTTGGAGAAACGCGTTGTTAATAATGCGCTATCAGGGCGATAAATTCCAGCGACAGACGGCGATAAATGTAATAGCGCTAAGCGAGCTTTGCGATGTTTATCGCCGTTTGTAGATAATATGCCCCTAGGCTTGATATCCTTGACACCAGAACCTGGACTTCTATTGGAATTCACAAGGGCAGATTATCAAGCCCCTTATCGCCGCTTTAGCGGCAGTTTCCTGCCTCTAAACCAGCGATAATGTTATCACTGTTCTTGATAATATGGCCCCTAGATTTTTGCCACATCTGCTGATATGTTTCAGGAAATAAAAATTTTGCTTCAACAAAACAAAGAAAAACAAATGAACCATCTGTCTAAAAGCTATAAATTTGTCTAACCTAAATATCACTCGTATAAACTAATGAAGGCTTTCAGCTTGTGGAGCACTAAAAACACCATCCCAAATCTGCTGAAAATAACATGCTAGCTGTGTAATTGTTACCATGCACCAAAGCAGAAAACAGAGGCCTAAAGCTACACAGCTGACAGCTTAGTTGTTTAAAACTACAGGTTGTCTTAGGAATGACAATGGTTTTAGAACTGCTGCTCAATCCCATGCTGTGGTGCCTTATACACAATATTTTACCACGCATTGGTTTGCCTTTTCTTTAATTTTATGTCAGTTTCTGTCAGATCAAATATTTAGCAAATATATAAATAATAGACATCGGAATTTTTTGTATATTTTGTATATTTATTGTGATCTTCAATGTATACAATTTACTACGAAATTTTCGTTTTTACAGAAAAAGAGATGGAGCCCGGGGTTAGAATAAAATAAACACTTACCTAATAAAGATTGCTATATTATTTATCTTGAAAGGTGGAAAGGCTAAAAATGAAACTGTCACTTGATGGAAGGTAAAATCAATGCAATGTGTAGGAAAAAAGTTCTAGTGGGGAGACACTATCATCCATGCGTTTTTCGTGGACCTTTTTCTATGTAATAGTTGTTCCCTTTGTATTATTTACTTTGACATAGCATCATTAGAATTTATATACATCCTGCTCTACTTAAGTGGTGGATTCGTCCTGCATCTTAATTGATAAACCAACTTAACATATATGGCCAAGGGCTTAATTTGCAAGATGCTTTGGCAGTCTTAAACCCTCAAATTCCACGGGACCACTGCCCACTCTTAAAAAATATTTTTTGTCAAAATTTACAAATGGAAAGGGGTCCGTTTGGGATGATTTGCCATTGGGCGAATGGGTGTCCGCCACTTTTGTGTTGTCAGTAAAATAATACTTTGCTGCCGGATTTTAGTTGCAAAATATTAATGTATCAAGTCACTTCTAAATACCAATTTAGTATGTAGTCACAAATCCAATTTGTGATTCAGTTATGTGCTACAGAATTGCAATCTGTGATTGGTTCATACCAAAATGCCATTTTGTAGGCAAAACCCAATTTTGCTAATCGGACCCTTTGTGACTACTAAAAGCGTTAGTACATCTGGTCCTTAGTAAATACTAGCAGTAAACTTGCAACACTTTAGTAAATGTTTTGCATACTCGAACAACCACATTACTGATTCAAAAGTGGTGCCAAAAGTGGACGATAGCAGCAGTTTGTTTCTTTCATGCTATTTATCATTTTTATGTTGCATTCGCTTTGCGCTGCAAATGTGATTATGGGCCTCATATTCAAATAGATTTGCAAAATCATAGGTTTGTGATCCTAAGATTAAAGGCATTCCGATGGTAGTTGTTAGAAAAGGAGGCATGAAATGTGTGCCCCCTTCTCATCCAAGTGGTTTTCAGTGAGATGTGTCCTTGCATTGTTATCACAAACCATTGATTGGGTACTGACTCCTAAAATTAAATGGTATCAATTCACAAAGTGGTAGCTATATATTGTGGTAGGCTTCCACTTCGTGATTATAACCACCAAGTACATTTTATCAGATGTGCATATTTCAAGTAATTTCACTAACATTTGGCTTATTTAACGAAAAAATTAGCAATGTCACAAATCCATCATGAGCGCAGAGATCTCTCCAGAAATAAATCCTGTTCAAGGCTTGGGAAGTTTGGCACTCCAACGAGTGGTTTGCCTTGGAAAATGGGAACTACCGCAAATGTGTAAGATTGTGTGCTTTTGAAAACTCCAATCCATCCCTTTCAACCTTGGAGGTGTAGAGGAAGGGTTTTCTCAGTGCGAAGACATTTTTCTTGCAGAAAAAAAGAAATCTAAAGAAAGTACATCTGCACAAGGGATATCATTCCATGTGTGCATGCTTTGGTGATATAGAGCACTCTTCATCACAGGAATACAATCACTCAAAATTTCCCAGGGTTAGACCTGAAAACCACAAGCATTGCTTGCCTTCTCACAGGTTCTTCAAACAGCAGGACAGTTCTTCTTCTGATTCCTCACAGGCCCAGGAGAGTTCTGTGGAGAGGTCTAAGGGGGTTATATTTTTGCCCAGATAAGCTTTTTTCCAACCCCTAAACCAATTCTGGCCAGTTCCTCTACTGCCACTCATTTTGGTGCTAGCCTGACTAGATAGGCTAAAGGGATTCGGGTCTAGGTGTGAGCATTTTCTGTCAGTGAAACGGTAGTCAACCCTTGCAGCTTAAGGAGGTTGGGGACAGCCCCCAGGGGTTATATGATGGAACAACACAGGGACATACTCTGCATGCCTTTACCATGCATTTTGTACTGCCTGTGCCTTTACAATGTATGCCTTTACTGCGCATTGTGTATATATGTATATAACCACATGCCCAAAAGTGTAGGCGTCACATAAATCCAGAGGTGAGAGCAAGTATTATGGCATAACCAGAAATGATGACAGCGCAAGAAGCTTGTTAATTGAAACGGCAGAGTGAGGGAAACCCTAACACAAAGAAAGAGTAGAATTAAGTGCTCTTCATCATGTTCAGTGACGCGGCGCGCCGTGAGGCAGCGGGAGATGTTTTTAAAAGGAAGGGAGGCACACAGAGGAATGAAATTGGAGCCGCCACACAAGAGGGAGATGATTTGAAAACAAAGTTCCAGAAATTGGAAAGGCTGTACGAAAGAGAAACCCGCAAATGGTGGGAAGCCACATCTCTCCAAACAATACATTGATGTACAGAGAATACCTAGAGGGCTGAGGATCTATACGGTCCCATCCTATGAGAATCCAGACCCTAGGCTGCTTGAAGAATGGGCAGAGCATACAGCCCACTCTTCCCAGGACATTTTGCCAATTTTAGTTAAATTTGCATGGAGTGACCGTGCTCGAGCCCTGGAGGAAATTGGCATTCTCAAAGATGAACTGGCTACACATGCTGATAAAAATAAGGTTGAGGAACTAACTGAGGCTATGAAAAAATGCTTGACAAAATATGAACTATAATTAAGACAACGCAAACAAGACAAATTTGAAAGGGATGCCCATGATTACGAATTAGGGCAAGTTCTAACATTTGCTAAGAGATTTGATGCACCGCGGCGACTGCTACATGATAACAGAAACCAAAAAGCGGTGGAGCAGGTGGAAACATCTGAATCAGATGTGACAGACTCTGAGCAGCCTCCTGACCGCAGGGCGGTGCAACAAGCGGGCACTGAGCAAACGGCCCCTTTTCACAAGGAGTTTCTCCTAATCAGACAAACATTAGGGAGAGGTGGCAGAGGCAAACCCCCAGAACCGACAAAAAGAAATACTCGACGAGGAGGACGAGAAGAGGAGGCTGGCACAAGCACCAGCAACGCATCGCCGAGAATAACAAGGAGCAAGCGGGGGGCAAGACGTCTATAACTGACGCTGATAATTTAACTATTGTGAATCTCACGCCCAGAATTCTAACAGATGATGAGAAGTCAGTTCTACAACTGGGTTTATCATTCTGCCCATCAAAAAAACTAGAGTATACTCAGACGTGAATTGATCTCTTTAAATTTGCTAGGAAGGTCAAACTGCGTAAATTCTCTAAGTTGCAAAACCCCAGAAATCCCATTGGCCAAACAGAGTCTCCAAGTGCAGGAATGGATCTTTTAACCAGCCATGAGCTTAGCATAGTGACAATCCTGGAGTAGTTACAAATGGAGGGCATGAGATCCACACAGGCTGCAAATATGGACCTCAACATTGCACATAGTAATGATAGTGCAGTCATATTACAAGAGAGCCCGAAGAGTCCCTTCAAACCAGCTCCCAAGTTTGTCCCCCAGATGCCACATGACGCCATTGATCTGTTCACGGACCAGGTAACCAAAGGTCTGATGAAGCTCCGATCCAGAGTAAAGTGTAGTGACCTCAAAAACATAATGCAGTAACAAAGAAAGGCAATTAAGAGTCTACAAGGAGATCATACAATTGTCTATAAACCCTCAGATAAAGGGGGGGAATGTAGTCTTGCTAACCTCTGAATATTACTGCAAGGAAGCATTGAAACAACTCAATGACACGTCCAATTACAGACGCAACTCCATGAAAGAATACTCTAGCAGCATTGAAATTTATGGACAGCTCATAAGCAAATGGAAATACAAAGGTATGTTGGACGATAATGAATATACATTTCTGAATTGTAAACATCCAGTCATCCCAACTTTTTATCATCTCCCTAAGTTACATAAGGACAATGTGAGCCCCCCCGGGCGTCCCATAGTGTCCTCGAAGGGAGCAATAACTGAAAATATTTCCACGTTCATTGATTTCTTTTTGTTTAATTTTGTGATTGAACTGATCTCTTACATTCAAGACACTAAAGACTTTTAAAAAAGAATTGAGGGAATTACCTGGGAATCTGATTTTGTTATGATCACCCTAGACATTTCAAGCCTTTATACTAGTATTTAACATGAGAAGGGCCTGAAAGCCATTAAACACTTTTTGAAAGGACGTTCCTTGAAATACATGGAACACAACTGTATGATTCTGGTATTTGTCAAGTATTGCCTAACCAATAACATTTTCCTTTTTCAGGAGCAATTGTTCAGACAGACACAAGGCATGGCCACGGGCACCTGCTTCACCCCCAGCTATGCAAATTTCTTCATAGGCTGGTGGGAGAAGCAGGTGGCCTGGTCGGATGCCAATGAAGTATGGACCAATAAATTGGTCAGTTGGAACCGATACATCAATGACTTATTTATCATCTATAGCGGTACAGAAGAGTCAGCGAGGGACTATGTCAAGGTTCTGAACATGGACGATCTAAATTTGAAGTTTAGTGGGGAGATAAGTAAGATCTCTGTAAACGTTTTGGATTTACGAGTCTTTGTTTCTGTTGGGAGATTGTGTACAGTTCTACATAGAAAACCGACGGCGGGCAATTCTGTCTTACATTCTAGCAGCTGCCATATGGACAAACTAATTCATAGTATTCCGTATGGTGAGCTGCTGAGGATTAAGAGGAACTGTACCTGAGAGTGTGACTTCCAAGCAGCAGCAAATGAGAGCGCATCTAGATTCTACACACGAGGAGACTCAGTGGAAATTTTGCTGATTGTCAGGCACAAGGTAGATATCAAGGACAGAACGGAACTGATAAGTGGGTTATCAAGAACTAAACAGAGGAAAGAGCAAGCTAGACTATCTCAAAGTACAGATTGTAGAATGATTACCAACGTTTCTAGCAATCATAATGACCTAAGACAAATATTGAGGAAGAACTGGCATATTCTTAAATCGGATCCCGTCATAGGAGAGGATCTGGCCAGATCCCCCCAAATGTCATTTAGGAAGGCCAGATCTCTACAAGATCATTTGTTCCAGAGTAACTATTTCTTACGAAAAAGTGACTCACGTTTTGGCCAAATAAAGGACTTTCATCCTTGCAAAAAATGCAATGCGTGCAAAAACAGCAACAAGTTCTTGTCATATGATGTGCCAGGTGTAAGGAACCCCAAAAACTTCAAAAAGTTCATGAATTGCAACACCAGCCACACGGTGTACTGCTTAGTATGTCCATGTGGACTCAGGTACATCGGTAGTACTATACATCCTACCAAAATAAGGATCTTGGAGCACTTGCAAGCCATTGCCACGAAGGATGGAACTTATGCGGTGGCTCGCCATTTTGAAAGTCATCTCAGTAGTAACAGGGATCTGTTGCGCTATTTCTGCTTAGACCACGTGCCAGCCAGCATTCGAGGAGGAGATAGACTACTCAAACTCCGTAGACTTGAGTCCAGATATATAATTGACATACAGACTAAAATACCTCAGGGACTCAACAGTGGTGAGGAACTAGCTGTGCATCTGTAAATGAATGTAAATATTTGTAAATAATAGTGAAACTTAGTAGTGGATTCTGGATTTTGTATTAACTCTGTCACAATGAGAATGGAATAGCTAGTGGGGTAATTGAACCTTTGATTATTTGTGGTTTAAAACTCCGTGATTACCATTTCTGACCTCATATTGTGCGGTCTCCCTTCATAATTTTTGTTTGGAAATGTAAATTTCTTGTGTTCTATCTAGTTCATGTGGTTGAGTTAGGAATGGCATATTATAATTGATTATATGCTCAATGAGGTTACATTGTCCTGCAGCGGCAATGTATTGGCTAGCCCATTCAGGGCGGAATTGTGTCAAAATATATATTTTTTGACTTACATGTCAGAAATGAATAATGAACTTTAGGACAGCTTCAGGCCATACAGGGCATTATTTTTATTAATGAATCCTCTGTATATTTGTATATATGTATATATGCATAGTTACTAGGATTTATTTAGCTGTATAAACCTGCATAACGATTTAAAAATGCATGTTTTACGATGGCCGAAATGATTTCTATGTCCATCTCTAAAGTCCTTTGTTTGTTTTAACCTCAATTCAAACAACCAATGAACGAGTATAATATTGATTTAAATAACGCTGTCCCGGGCTGCTGTGTGAAATTGACAAAGGCAGTCGCCGAAACTCGTCTTTTTGTGTTGTGTTAAACCCAATAAAATCTGGGTGATCAGTTTCCCGGGAGTGCTGTACTTTTGTACTTTGCAGCAGCGCGATATATCTATCTATATATATATATATATATATATATATATATATATATATATATATATATATATATTCACTGAAAAAACCATAGGTTTCAGGGGTGTTATAGTTAGCTGGACTTTTCACTTGTACAAAACCATTGAAATTCCCCCGTTATAGTTAGTTCAGCTAACTATAACTTGCGCGCCCGCAATGCACTGCTGATGACGTCACATATTACATCACTCATGACATGGTCAGTGACATCACTCATGACATCACTGATGACATCTCAAATGACATCACTGATGACATCACTGATGACATCATCCAGTGAATGTGTGTTTTTCTGAAAATTAAATATGTTTTATATATGTATATCTCAAGGTCGATGGAAGAATAAATGGGTATATAAGTGTCTAAATGGATGATTTGTTTTTGAAAAATTGATTGTGTAACTGACTGATTAAGTGTATCATAGTGAATACATGGCTTAGTGAGTAATGTTTAAATATGTAAATATCTGTATCAGTCTCTCACTTTGTGTATAAGTGGCTGCATGGGTTGGTGAGTAGCTACATGGGTGTCTATATAGGTTATTAGTTGGTTTTTTGAGTATCAGTCTGAGTGTCTGCATGGTTCGGTGGGGGGTATTACGTAGTGCATAGGTGCATGAATGAGTGACTCACTGTTTGTATGTGTTGAACACAGCATGTGTGCAGGACTGTATGGGTGGATGAGTGTGTGTATGGGTGTGTTAGTGAGTGAATGACTGTCTCAATAGTGTCTTTATGAGTAACTACATATGATTTAAACTAGTATATGTGACTATTGGTGTATATATGTGAGTATATGTGAGAGTGAGAGATTGAAAGAGTTCCTGTATGAATAAGTATGTGTTTCTATAAGTGATTGTTTAAAAGACTAAGTATGTGTAAGTTTCCATAGAAGTAAGTGTGGTGGTGTGTGTATAACTGTATATGCAAGTAAATGTATGTTTGATTCTTTATTAGCATGAGTGACTATGTGTGTGAGTAACTCTATGGATGAGTGGCATTGTGTAACAGGATGTATAGGTGTATGAGTACATATGATGAGTGAGTACATGTATGAGTGACTGTATAGGACTGTTGGTGAATGAGTGGATGTGTATGTGGATCTTAGAATTACTGAAGAGGTTGTTGTAACTGGTATTGGTATGTCCATTGTTTTGAAAATTTTAGTCTCTATTTTTGAATGTGTGTATCAAAGGTTATATTAGGGTGAGAGGAGGTCTGCCACTCTATCACAAGGATGATGTGATCAGTGATGTCATCAGTGATGTCATTTGAGATGTCATCAGTGATGTCATGAGTGATGTCACTGACCATGTCATGAGTGATGTAATATGTGACGTCATCAGCAGTGGATTGCGGGCGCGCGAGTTATAGTTAGCTGAACTAACTATAACGGGGGAATTTCAATGGTTTTGTACAAGTGAAAAGTCCAGCTAACTATAACACCCCTGAAACCTATGGTTTTTTCAGTGAATTTCTGAGGTTTTTTAAATGCTAATTCCTAACTATAACGTGCCTGAAACCTATGGTTTTTTCTGTGAATTTCAAAGGTTTTTTAAATGCTAATTTCTAACTATGCCTACAGAGATAGGACATGTGAAGAAAGAAGAAAAAATGCACAGAAAGAAATAAAAGAAGTGCAGAAAGAAGCAACAGAAGTCCTCAAATACGAAGATAAGTGCAGGAAGAAGGATAACGTGCAGAAAGAACAAAAAGAAGAGCAGAAAGAAGCCTTGTTGCAAAATCATCCTGTACCCTCAACTTTTTCAGACGGATACTGGTGGTAACTGAGTCTGACTAACCAGTCCTAGAGCCAGTGCTATGTTAAAAGACACTTAGAATACAGTGAAAAAACCTACATACACTAGGGAACATTATGCGTTGGGGTCCCCCTGTGATTAGCATGACCTCCTCTGTAAGCCCCTAGTATATAATTGGGCATGGGGATTAAAACTACCTCTTAAAACAGGCCACAGGGCGTTTTTGCACACGTTAACTCAGGCCCCGTCCCCTCCCTTCACCACTGTGTAAACACGCCCTGTGTCCGTTTTTAATTTTGAGATTAAGTTCATTTGAATCCTCAGGGTCCCTAGGGTCCAACTAGCCCACTAGGTACCTCCAGTAAGTGCCACAGAGCTGCGTTGCAGAGAGGTGTAAAAAGTGGCACGGCCTGGACCACCTCTCTGCAATGCAGCTCAGTGGCACTTACTGGAAGCACTTGGTGGGCTAGTTAGCCCCCAGGGGCCCTCAGTATTGAAGGGAAATTATATCCCCAATTTAAAACGTGCCATAGTTCGTGTTTGCACACGTCACCTCAGGCCCCGTCCCCTCCCTTCACCACTGTGTAAACGCGCCCTGTGGCTGTTCTAAGTTGAGAGATTAAGTCCCCTTGAATCCTAAGGGTCCCTAGGGTCAAACTAGACCACTAGGTACCTCCAGTAAGCGCCACAGAGCTGCGTTGCAGAGAGGTGTAAAAAGGGGCTTGGCCTCAGAACACCTGTCTGCAGCGCAGCTCCCTGGCGCATACTGGAGATGCCTGTTGGGGACGCATTTGCAGAGTGCAGCACGAAGGGGGCATGGCCTCCGGCACGATGCCAGTCTTTTATTTATTTAATTTTTTAAGAAGGGGGGCTGTGTGGTTCCCCTTCTTATTCTAATTTATTGGGCCTGATGACCCCATCCCCCGGGGCCTGTCTCCTAATTATATTTTTTTGACCCCAATTCCCAGGGCCGGCCACTGTTTTTTATTATTTTTAAAATATATATGTTTATAGACACACCTAGGACATGCTGGACAAACCGTACGTACCTATCGCCATGACGATTTGCGTGATATTCATTAAAAGGTGACTATGCATGCAATGAATCCACGTGGAATGTATTTACACCACTAGTGAAGCTCTGACATGTCTGATGCCCTACCGTGCCTAATCCCGGTAGACACCCTTGTCGTTTATTTATACAAACATGGGTAGCTATTGATGGGCACATTTAATACACATGCACACCAAGCCATTCAAAGGGGATTCGACAAAAATTCGACCAAAACTATGCAAGAAACCCCCCTCACGGTTAATAAAACACACATCCACTGCCGGATGTGTAATACTTTTTATTTTACTCTCTGGAAAGGGGACGAACATCACTTGAGAGTCACAGCGCGCTCCTGACAGAGCCCAATGCTGTGTTACACCCACCATTGCCTGCCGAGTGCCACACACCTCTGTGTTGTATTCCACTAGCTAGTGCATATGCTATGACACTCTCTAGCCCATGTGCACTGTAACACCACCCCGTGAATATGTCATGCCACACTTGTCTTCGCACGGGTTATATTGCCCCATCTAACGTGCCTTCCTCGATGCCTATGTTGTAACGCACAGTGCTATGCCATACATATTACAATATGGGATCCATATCTTTGTCACAGTGCATATGCAACGTTACACTCCCCCAGCACATATTTTATATTACAACTTTAGAGACTAGTTAGGTTACACAACACTGCCCTGTGCATATTACACTCCAAGGCGCATATCGCATAGCACGCGCTAGTGCCTGTGCTATCTCACGCTCTCCAATGAATCTGTCATTGCGCACAATGTATTGCATATTATATTTCACGCCTGGTTCATCTTATATCACACTGTTTGGTGCATAGTTTATACCATACACTATATCTAGTTTTCATTTTCAATCGTGCTCTCAGGACTATGTTCTATATAACACTGTGTTCACCTACCCTTTTCACGGGCATTACATTTTGCGATAGGGGGTGGAGGGTCAGGGGGTGTTTCTGCCAAGTGAGCCCGGAGTCACAGTCACAAACGTCCTCTTCTTCCTGAATAAAAGTGAGATTATGCTGCATACTTGTTCATATTTTAAGTAGTTCGCACAGACACAATGTTTTAAAAACAATAAAGTTCCTAATACCTGCCTTCTCTGAACAGTTAGCTTGCTGCCCCATCCCCCTCCTCCCTATCCTCTGTTGTGTGAATCCATGGACTAGCCTCCTCCCTCCTGCCATGCATGGTCTGATGTGCTGCCACTGCCCTCAATTTAGTATGATGTACCAGTCCACTCCTCCTGCCCTCCATTGCCCAATTCTATGCCCCATCATTGACCTCCTGCTTAAACTCTGTGCTTAGCTTGCTGCCCCTATTCTCCTTCCCCCTCCCCTCCGATGTCTTTGTGCATGCCCCTGCTCCATCCTTTTTGCCCACCATGTCCCATGGACCTGCCACTCCTAGCTACTCTGAGTTTTCTGTTGAGCTGCCACTCCCCTCCCACCTGCCTAGCATTGTCAGATGACTGTAACCTGTCCCTGCCACCTCCACCCTGCCTGTCCACATGCCATGCCCCTATCCTCTTCCTCCTGTCCTACATGGTCCATTGTACTGCCACACCCTTCTGCCCTCCCTGGTCTGTTGTGCTGCAACTGCTCCTCCTGCCTGCCCCGTGTGGTCTGTTGTGAGGCCCCTTCCCCTAAACTTTCTTGTCTGTGCACAGGTCCTGACCCTCCCTTCTATCCTCCATCGTCCTTTGTGCATGCCCCTGCACCCTCCTTCTTGCCCATCATAGCCATTGTGCTGCCACTAACCCTCCCACTTGCCATGCATGGTCTTCTGTGCTGCCATGGCCCCTCCCACCTTCCCTGTGTGGTCAGTTAGCTGCCCCTGACCCCCTCCCACCCCCTCCCACCCCCTCCCACCTTCCCTCCATGGTCTGTGTGTATGCCATCAAAGTCTCACTGTTGCTCTTCATGGTGTGTCTTGCTTCTAGTGCCCATCATGCCTGACCTCCATGGCTAACTTGCTGGTCCTGCCCTGCCCCCTTGCCCCCAGCCCTCTGTTTACATGTGCAGACCCCTACTCCCTCCCTCCTGGCTTGTCTGTTCCATTGTAATGCCCCTGATCCGTCCCTCCTGCCCTTTATGGTCTGTTATGCTGCAGCTTTCTCTCCTGTCTGTCCATTATGGTCAGCTAGCTACCATTGCCTCTTGCCCCTCTGTTCTCTGTTGTCCATGTGCATGGTCCTGTCCCCTCCCTCTTGCTTTCTATGGATTGTTGTGCTGCACTCCCGTCCTGCATGCCCTGTGCTGCTGCAAACCCTGATGCCTGCCCTGCAGGGTCAGTTTGGTGCACCTCTCCATGTCCCTCCTGTCCTCTGTTATCAAAGTCCATGTCCCTATCCCATTTCCTTCCATGATCCAATGTACCATACTTGCGAACATTTTGAACCTGGTAAGAGGGAGATTTTGAAAAAAACTGGGGTATTGATTTTCCCCTTTGAGTTACATTGAAAAAGAGGAGATTGTAGACAGGAGACAGATCAAATAAAGCCCATTTGAGCTTAAAAACATTGGACGTTTCCTGGCTGAATCGGGTCTGTTGGCATGTATGGTTGTACTACCATTGCCTCTTCCTTCTGCCCACAATGGTCTATTACATTGCCACAGCCTCTCTTGCAAGTCCTGTATTGTTGGTTTGTTGCCCCTGCCCCCCTTTCCACTGCCCTCCATAGTCTGTTGTGCTTCCACGGCCCTTCCTGCCTGCTCAGTGTGGTTAAATTGTTGCCTTTGCACCCTCCTACATGCCTTCAATTTTCAGAGTCCGTGCCCCTGGCCTCTGCCTCTCAACAGTATCCTAATGAACAACTAGATTGCTAACATTCTATATTTATTACAAAAGTGTGGAACGCCTGACATCATCTTGATGTAATCAAAACTGTAATACCTAGAGCATTTCCTTTAGAAATTACATATATGAGAGGGTCTTATTGGCATCAAAATTATGGTTAGTGCTCTAAAAGACTAAAATAAGGACATATTTTCTGAGTTTTCAAATAGCGACAAAGCACTTTTAAATTATTTGTTAGCTTTATGTTTTTTTATCCAGTTGACCACTTGATTAAATGTTGCATTCTGTGATTCTGGTCAAATCACTTAGTCTCCCCATGTCTACAACCAAAATGAATTTGTTCTTGTGAGATGTAACCAATGCTCATGTAAAGCACTCCAATACCTGACAAGTCTGCACTATATAACACTGCAAAAACACAAAATAATAAGTGTTTTGCACACTTCTGTCATTGGGCTATATTTGGGCTACATCTGGGTGATTTTGGGCTACATTTGGGCTCTTTTGTCTCCGGTGGCCATCTTGGGAGATTTATTTGTTATGAAGTTTCCTAATTTCCTCATGTACTGCAGTCTCCTCAGTAGGAAATGCTTTCAGTTTTTTACTTTGATTCCATCATGAAGGTATTCAGATATGTCACACATTTGCCATAAATTCTGAATGTTAGCACTCTAGTTGCTCATTAGATCACTGTAGTAAAACTACTGTTCACCATGGAAGTCTGCTCCTGGTATTAAAAGTGCATGTTTCAGTCTGCATGTCAGAATTTTTTAATGAAATAGAAGAGGATTTGAGAAGTCACTCAAAATGTGCCCTCATTTACTTTCTTCAGCATTAATCATAATTTCGATGGCAAAATGAACCCCCTCATGGTGTTCCTTTTTACATTAAATGTTTTAAGTGTTGCCAGTTTATTCCAATCAAGATGGCTTCAGGTGTGCCATACTTTTGTCATAATGAAGACAGTAAGCGCTCTAGTTGTTTTTAAGAACATTCTGCCACATTCTGTCATTGGGCTATACTTGGGCTACATCTGGGTGATATTTGGGCTACATTTGGGCTCTTTTGTCTCTGGTGGCCATCTTGGGAGACTTATTTGTTATGAAGTTTCCTAATTTCCTCATTTACTGCAGTCTCCTCAGTAGGAAATACTTTCAGTTTTTTACTTTGATTCCATCAAGAAGGCATTCAGATGTGTCACACATTTGCCATAAATTCAGAATGTTAGCACTCTTTTTGCTCATTAGATCACTGTAGTAAAGCTACTGCTCACCAGGGAAAACTGCTGCTGGTATTGAAAGTGCATGTTTCAGTCTGCATGTCAGAATGTTTTAATGAAATAGAAGAGGATTTGAGAAGTCACTCAAAATGTGCCCTAATTTTTCTTTCTGCTGCACTAATCATACTTTTCATGGAAAAATGAACCCCCTCATTGTGTTCCTTTTTAAATTAAATGTTTTAAGAGTTACCACTTTAATCCAAGCAAGATGGCTTCAGGTGTGCCATACGTTTATCATAAGTAGGACTGTTAGCACTCTAGTAGTTCTTTGGAACACTCTGGGAAGCTGCAGTAGAACACAAAGGAATCAACTGACAGTCTCTGCCCTTGTTGGATGTACATGTTTTACTGAGAATGTCAGACTTCATTCTCACATTACTGAGAAAGATAATGTGAATTTACAGAAAATAAGCTCTCAGTTTAACTTATAGATCACCTTCCAAACCTCTGTGGTAAAATCATGAGAAAATATTTTTCTCTCAATCATGATATCCCAGCAGAAGGCTTTTTCACATGGTGAAATCACCTTAGAACATACCACAATTCCTAAAATGAGTATGGTACCATCAACAAATGATTTATAATGTAACTAAAGTCTTAAAACCTTCTATTAACTGCAATGCTTTTTAATGAGGTGCTATCGTGTATATTGGTCCCAAGATGGCTGCCAACACTTCTTGGATGAAGTGCTGACAGCCAATCAGATCTCAGGATGGGATGTGTGGTTATGCTCCGCCCACATATATATATGCTTTTAAATGCTATTTTCTCAGGAAATACTGCACAGATTTACACCAGACCTGCAAAAGGCACTTCCTTGACCTTATGGCTACTTCTCTGCCAAATTTCAAGTAATTCTGTTCAGCCGTTCGGGCTGTAGCTGTGTCTAAAGGTCCTATGGAAAAATGCATGGGGAAAACGCGTTTTGGGACCCCCCTTTTTTCTCGGCCCCTGCTTGACGAATCACCCCGAGACTTTCAGGGTAGGAGCTGAACGGAGCGCCCCATTAGTTTTGAAAATTTCGCGAGGATTCGTCAACCGGCGCCAAAGTTATTCAAAATAGAATTTTGAGATTTCCTATGGAAACTAGGTTGTAACTATAACTATCTACTGGCGACCGCCAGTAGATAATATATATATATATATATATATATATATATATAAAAGCTCCAACGTTCCCACCTGTGCAGATGCACTCTGACATGCACTGCACAACCGTCATGAGGTAAAAGCCTGATCGGCGGGTGTATCCACTTAAAAATATGATCCCTCCAATGGGCGACTTAAATGAGTCCACGTTGGTTTGTGGGTCTTGTAGTGTGTGCCTCAGGTGTGTGCCACTGCCTGAGATGTTTCAAGCCCACCAATGGGCCTCCACTCCCACATCCGGCTTGTCAATCCTCCATGGATGCCTCCACATTCGGACTCCATGATACGGAGCTCAGTGGCCCCAAAATTCCGGGTGGTGCATCTCCCGCGGCTGGGAGGCCATGTAAAAATCAAAGCTCCAAGGTTCCCACCTGTGGAGACGCACTCTGATATCCACTGCAGCAACCTCAGACAGCGGCACACAACTGAGGCACACACTACAAGACTAGGCCTGGGCTAAAATTCCGTTCCGCTCGCGGAAATTGCGATAATTTGACATTTCTGCGTTCCGCGGAGAGCGCGAAAATGTCAAAATTTCCGCAATCCGCATTTTACCGGAAATGTTTTGCTTGCTAGTGCTGTAAAATAATACATTCTCATGTGCGCGCGATCGCCTTACCTGAATCCCCACGTTCGTCGACAAGTTTTCCCAATCCGGTCGCGTTCTCCACGAGATGTTGGATTGTTGGCAGCCATTTGTGCTGTCTCGCGACAGTTCGCGCCCGCAGTAACCTCAGTCGTCGTGCGATCACGTCTTTCTTCTCGCGATCATGCACCGCGAGACAAGTGAAAACAAGATGGCCGCGCCCGCGAGCAACCACATGGGTAAGTTGGTGAGCCACGACCACGCAGAAAATACCGCAAACGGGCGGAAAAAAACTTCCGCATCTTCGCGATAATTCCGCGTGTTTGCAGAGATTTTTAACATTTTCGCGATCATTTGCGAAAGTGAATTTCGCAAATTCCGCCAACCCCTATACAAGACCCACAAACCAACGCAGGCTCATTCGAGTCGCCCATTGGAGGGATCATATTTTTAAGTGGGAGGTGTGGCCTCTATGCCAAAATGACTGTCGCGCCTCTGAAGAGTGCAATGAGCACAAAACGCTTCAGGCGTGAATCGACAGGCATGCTGTAAACTGGATCCACCCGCCGATCTGGCTTTTACCTCATGAAGGTTGCTGCAGTGGATGTCAGAGTGCGTGTCCACAGGTGGGAACCTGTGTCTATATATATATATACAGACACAAAGTTTCACCGTTGTCGTCGCAACCACACGTCCTGAGTGCCTTCTGTACGCGGTGGTGAACCGCGTTACACAGTATTTCACAGTCAGAGCCACATTATGTGCCGGCCGACACAAACAGGAGCACACACGCCAAATCCGTGAAAATGTGTGTTTATTTCATTGAGGATCCCCCCTCAGCGCTGACAGACGCGTTTCGCCATTCTGGCTTTGTCAATGTCAGTGAGTTACGTAAAGTACCACCATTTTAAAGTTTAAAAAGTGCAAGTGCAATTGAAAGGAAATAGTAAACACAAAAGACAGCACAATATATGCTAAATGCAATGTCTTCATGTCGGCCATCTTAGCATGTAGTGCAGCATCAACAGAAAATACATGAGTGTTGTTCTTTTCTTTCTCTATGTGCATTGAACAAGACAATTGGCATCCCCTCTTTAAAATTATTCATTTATATTTTATGAATAATATTTATCTCTTTTTTTGTGTCTATCCAAACAGTTTTTTTCTTTTTCATTTGGAAATGACATTGTTATAAATTTCGTCTGTTTTACACAGCTTTATGAAAGCGGAGATACTCTGTCAGACCATCATGCCCTGAATGGGCATTCACTATACAAAACAAGAGGGTTACTCATGTACTATATATATACACAAATTTGATATAACAGAATTACAGAGAGGAAGCTAAATCAGTTTGAGTGCTTGTATCACTTATTGCTAAAAACGTAAAAAAAGAAGGAAAATACACGTTCTTTTCTTTTCTTATCCAGACAAATATCTATAGTTTACGATTCGTATATGAAAGAACTATCAGAAATCAAGTGACAGTCTGAAAATAGAAGTTATACAGAAAACAGACTGAAGGGGGACAATAGACAGAATGGCCCACTTTTCACTTAATCCCACCTTGGTATTTACGTCATGTGTTATTTCCGTAATATGGTGGGAGACTTGACTCAAAACAGAACAGAATTATGTATATATAGATGTCACTTATGGATCTACAAGAGATGTTAATAATTACATGATTATACTACTCAGTACCAGAATCTTATTCTAAATGAGCCCAAAGCTCTTCATCATTGTTAAGACCCTGAGGGGCCATTGTGCCTAACTCAATGATATATCTAGATTCTAAGGTACATAGATTTTTAATCCTGTCTCCCCCTCTTTCGTTTTTGGGTATTTGATCCAAACAGTAAAAAGCGAAAAGATCTCGATTGCTCATGTGACAGTCCTCAAAGTGGCGAGCCACCGGATAGTTCCTGTCTTTTTTAGCTATTGCCCGCATGTGCTCTAGCACACGTTTTTTAGCTGCATTTATGGTGCTACCAATATATTTTTTCTTGCAGGGACATTCCAAACAGTATATTATGAATTCGGAATTGCAATTCAATAGCTTATTGATAGTTCTAGAGATCTTTGTACCTTTCCCTGGTAACTCATAAGTCGTCTTTTTGCAGCTATATTTGCACGCCTTGCATTTCATGCAGGGATAGAAACCATTTACTGATTCTTTGGATCTAGTTTTAGATTCATAGTGACTAGAAACCAATAGATCCTTAATAGATTTTGATCTTCTGTATGTTATGAGTGGCTGTCTAGGAATTTGATTTTTTAAGATGTTGTCAGTTTTCAGAATATGCCAGTTCTTACGGAACATCTGTACAATTTTAGCAGACTGTGTATTAAAGCGTGTGATCAAATGGGTAGGTTCAGATGGTTTTCTAATGTTAGTTTTTATGGCAGTTTTAGTCGCTAGAAGCTCTCTCCTAGTGATTTTTTCTACTTTTTTGATGGCTACGTCTAAGGAACCATCTGAATAACCTCTTGCTTTAAAATGTCTACATGCTTCATTTCGTGCTGTGGCATAGTCCTCATCGGTGGAACAGTTTCGCTTCATGCGCAAAAGCTCCCCGTAAGGAATGTTATAGATCATACTTTTTGGATGGGAGCTTTTGGCATGAAGCAAAGCTTTACCTGTTGTTGGTTTCCTATACAATCGTGTAAGGATCTCCAAATTGTTAATATAGACTTCTAGATCTAGGTAGAAGACTTGGGTGTTACTTATGTGGCCGCTAAATACTAAATTGAGGTCATTGGAATTTAAGAATGTTATAAACTCCTCAGCCGAGGAGCGTGAACCTTTCCATATGATGAAAAGATCATCTATGTAACGGGTTCAAAATGCCACATGATCCATCCACCTCTACGGTACTTCCCTCCAGGCCACGTGCTTCTCCCACCAGCCAACAAAAAGATTTGCATAGCTGGGGGCGAAGCACGTGCCCATCACTGTACCGCGTTGTTGCTTGTATAGCTGGCCAGCAAAGATAAATATGTTGTTTTCCAAAGAAAAAGTCAACATTTTCAAAAGCCTATGATTATGTTTTTGGAACTTTCACGGACGTTTGTCTAGAAACCACTTAACAGATGAAATACCTTGATTGAGATTAATGCAAGTATATAAGCTGGTAATGTCAAGTGTAATAAGCAACATATTTGGTTCCCATTTAACACCCTCAATTAATCTTAGGAAGTCTTGAGTGTCTCCAATGTAGGAACTAAGGTTCTTTACCCAAGGTGCAAGAAAATAATCCAAATAAATTGAACAGTTCTCAAGCAGACTGTTTATGGATACAACTATGGGTCTTCCAGGGGGCCATTGTAGATCTTTATGAACCTTCGGTGTATGATAGAATGTCGGTAAGGTGGGATATTCACACATTAAAAAGGTAAATTCATTAATGTCCAACATTCCATCATCTCTCCATTCTTGTAGGTTCTAATGGAAGATTTCAATGCAGGTCGAATATTCTCTTCTTGTTGTTGGTAAATAAGATTCACGATCTTCCAATTGGTTCAAAGCTTCCCTAACGTACTGTTCTTTTGGAAAGACCACAATGTTGCCCCCTTTATCGGATTGTTTTATTACTATGGAATCATCCTGTTTTAGACTTTGTATGGCCTGCCATTGCTTCGCAGAAATGTTAAACGCTTGACCTTGTTAGTTTCCTGTTCAAGCTTTTTCAGGCCCTGTATTAGCGTGTCATTGAAAACATCAATAGCATCAAATGGAATCTGAGGACAGTTTTTCGATTTCCTTTACAGTCCACTATTGCCACTGACCTGTTTCACTCCTGCATAAGGTGGATTGCATTCTATTCCTCCTGTATCATAAGGATCGTCTCTATGTTTAGATGTCTCTAGATTCTGGAGTAACATCAATGATTCTAAGTAGGTAGTTATAGTTAGGACCTATTTTCCATAGGAAATCTGCAACATTCTATTCCCAATAACTTTGGCGCCGGTTGACGAATCTTCAAAAAACATTCAAAACTTTTGACCAGCTCCGGTCTGCTCCTATCCTGAAAGTCTCTGGGTGATTCGTCAAGCGGGGCCCGAGAAAAATGGGGGTCCCAAAACGTGTTTTCCCCATGCAATTTTCCATAGGAACCTTTAGTCGCAGCTACAGCCCGAACTGCTGAACGGAATTACACCAAATCTGGAAAAAAGATAGCCCTTGGTTCAGAGTCATGCCTTTTGGTTAAATGGTGTAAATCCGTTCAGTAGTTCCTGAGTAAGATAAAAAATAAAATCACATATTTATCTGGGCAGAGCCTACCACACATCTCATCGTGCGATCTGATTGACTGTCAGCACTTCATCCAAGAAGTGTTGGCAGCCATCTTGGGACCAATATACATGATAGCACCAAATTAAAAAGCATTGAAGTTAATAGACGGTTTTACGACTTTGGTTACATTATAAATCATTTGTTGATGGTACCATACTCATTTTAGGAATTGTGGTGTGTTCTAATGTGATTTTACTATGTGAAAAAGCCTTCTGCTGGGTTATCATGAATCATGTTTGAGAGAAAACTATTTTCTCATGCTTTTCCCACAGAGGTTTGGAAGGTGATCTATAAGCTAAACTGAGGGCATATTTTCTATAAATTCACATTATCTTTCTCAGTCATGTGAGAAGGAAGCCTGACATTCTCAGTAAAACATGTACATCCAACAAGGGCAGAGACTGTCAGTTGATTCCTTTGTGTTCCACTGCAGCTTCCCGGAGTGTTCTAAAGAACAACTAGAACGCTAACAGTCATACATATGACAAACTTATTGTACACCTGAAGCCATCTTGATTTGAATAAAGTGGTAACTCTTAAAACATTTAATTTAAAAATGAACAAAATGAGGGGGTTCATTTTGCCATAGAAAGTATGATTAGTGCTGCAGAAAGAAAAATGAGGGCACATTTTGAGTGACTTCTCGAATCCTCTTCTATTTCATTAAAAAATTCTGACATGCAGACTGAAATATGCCCTTTCAATACCAGCAGAAGACTTCCCTGATGAGCAGTAGCTTTACTACAGTGATCTAATGAGCAACTAGAGTGCTAACATTCTGAATTTATGGCAGATTTGTGACACATCTGAATGTCTTCTTCATGGAATCAAAGTAAACAACTGAAAGTATTTCCTACTGAGGAGACTGTAGTAAATGAGGAAATTAGGAAACTTCATAACAAATAAGTATCTTAAGATGGCCACCAGAGACAAACGAGCCCAAATGTAGCACAAATATCACCCAAATGTAGCCCAAGTATAGCCCAATGACAGAATGTCCCAGAGTGTTCTAAAGAACAACTAGAGCGCTAACAGTCTTTCTTATGACAAAAGTATGGCACACCTGAAGCCATCTTGATTGGAATATGTGGCAACACTTAAAACATTTAATTTGCCAAGGAACAAAATAAGGGGGTTAATTTTGCCATAGAAATTATGATTAGTGCTGCAGAAAGAAAAGTTAGGGCACATTTTGACTTCTCAAATCCTCTTCTATTTCATTAAGGAATTCTGATATGCAGATGAAACATGCAATTTGAATTCCAGCAGCAGACTTTCCTGGTGAGCAGTAGCTTTACTACAGTGATCTAATGAGCAACTAGAGTGCTAACATTCAGAATTTATGGCAAATGTGTAACACATGTGAATGCCTTCTTGATGGAACCAAAGTAAAAAACTGAAAGTATTTCCTACTGAGGAGACTGAAGTAAATGAGGAATTTAGGAAACTTCATAACAAATAAGTCTCCCAAGATGGAAACCAGAGACAAAAGAGCCCAAATGTAGAACAAATATCACCCAGATTTAGCCCAAGTATAGCCCAATGACAGAATGTCACAGAGTGTTCTTAAGAACAACTAGAGTGCTTTCTGTCTTACTTATGACAAAAGTATGGCACACCTGAAGCCATCTTGATTGGAATAAACTGGTAACCCTTAAAACATTTAATTTAAAAAGGAACACAATGAGGGGGTTCATTTTGCCATAGAAATTATGATTAGTGCTGAAGAAAGAAAAATTAGGGCACATTTTGAGTTACTTCTCAAATCCTCTTCTATTTCATGAAGAAATTCTGACATGCAGACCAAAATATGCACTTTTAATACCAGCAGCAGACTTCCGTGGTGAGCAGTAGTTTTAGTACAGTGATCTAATGAGCAACTAGAGTGCTAACATTCAGAATTTATGGCAAATGTGTGACATATCTGAATACCTTCTTGATGGAATCAAAGTAAAAAACTGAAAGCATTTCCTACTGAGGAGACTGCAGTAAATGAGGAAATTAGGAAACTTCGCAACAAATAAATCTCCCAAGATGGCCACCAGAGACAAAATAGCCCAAATGCAGCACAAATATCACCCAGATGCAGCCCACATGTAGCCCAATGACATAAGTGTGTTTTTGTAGTTTTATATAGTGCAGACTTGTCACGTATTAGAGAGCTTTACATGAGCATTGGTTACATCACACAAGAACAAATTCATTTTGGTTGTAGACATGGGAAGATTAAGTGATTTGACCAGAATCACAGAATGTCGAGCTGAAGCAGAAACTCCAACCTGGTTCCCCAGTTGCAAAGTCTGCAGCTCTGGAAGTAACATCACATCCTCTCCCCTAAGTGCAACATTTAATCAAGTGGTCAACTGGATAAAAAAAACATAAAGATAACAAATAATTTAAAAGTGCTTTGTCGCTATTTGAAAACTCAGAAAATATGTCCTCATTTTAGTTTTTTAGAGCACTAACCATAGTTTTTATGCAATTAAGACCCTCTCATATATGTAATTTCTAAAGGAAATGCTCTAGGTGTTACAGTTTTGATTACATCAAGATGACGTCAGGCGTTCCACACTTTTGTAATAAATATAGAATGTTAGCAATCTAGTTGTTCATTAGGATACTGTTGAGAGGCAGAGGCCAGGGTCACAGACTCTGAAAATTGAAGGCAGGTAGGAGGGTGCAGAGGCAACAATTTGACCACACTGGGCAGGCAGGAAGGGCAGTGGCAGCACAACAGACTATGGAGGGCAGTGGAAAGGGGCTCAGGGGCAACAAACCAACAATACAGGACTGGCAAGAGAGCCTGTGGCAATATAATAGACCATTGTGGGCAGAAGGAAGAGGCAGTGGCAGTACAACCATACAGCCAGGAAACATCCAATGTTTTTAAGCTCAAATGTTTTTTTTTATCTGTCTCCTGTCTATAATCCCCTCTTTTTCAATGTAACTCAAAGGGGAAAATCAATACCCCAGTTTTTTTTCAAAATCTCCCTCTTACCACGTTCAAAATGTTTGCAAGTATGGTACATTGGATCATGGAAGCCAGGAGGAATTGGGGTAGGGACATGGACTCGGATAACAGAGGACAAGAGGAACATGGAGAGGTGTACCAAACTGACCCTACAGGGCAGGCATCAGGGTTTGCAGCAGCACAATACACCACACAGGGCATTCTGGACGGGAGTGCAGCACAACAATCCATAGAAAGCAATAGGGAGGGGACAGGACCATGCACATGGACAACAGAGAACAGAGGGGAAAGAGGCAATGGTAGCTAGCTGACCATAATGGACAGACAGGAGAGAAAGGTGAAGCATAACAGACCATAAAGGGCAGGAGGGGCGGATCAGGGGCATTACAATGGAACAGACAAGCCAGGAGGGAGGGAATAGGGGTCTGCACATGGAAACAGAGGGCTGGGGGCAAGGGGGCAGGGCTGGAGCAGCAACATGACCATGGAGGTCAGGCAGGATGGGCTCTAGGAGCAAGACACACCATGGAGAGCAATAGTGAGACTATGATGGCATTCACACAGACCATGGAGGGACAGTGGGAGGGGGTCAGAGGCAGCTAGCTGACCACACAGGGAAGGTGGGAGGGACCGTGGCAGCACAGAAGACCATGCATGGCAAGCGGGAGGGTTAGTGGCAGCACAATGGCTATGATGGGCAAGAAGGAGGGTGCAGGGGCATGCACAAAGGACCATGGAGGATAGAAGGGAGGGTCAGGACCTGGGCACAGACAAGAGAGTTCAGGGGAAGGGGCCTCACAACAGACCACGCGGGGCAGGCAGAGGAGCAGTTGCAGTACAACAGACCAGGGAGGGCAGAAGGGTGTGGCAGTAAAATGGACCATGGAGGACAGGAGGAAGGGGATAGGGGCATGGAATGTGGACAGGCAAGGTGGAGGTGGCAGTGACAGGTTACAGTCATCTGACAATGCTAGGCAGGTGGGAGGGGAGTGGCAGCTCAACATAACTCTCAGAGTAGATAGGAGTGGCAGGTCCATGGAACATGGTGGGCAAAAAGGATGGAGCAGGGGCATGCACAATGACATTGGAGGGCAGGGGAAAGGAGAATAGGGGCAGCAAGCTAAGCACAGAGGCTAAGCAGGAGGTCAATGATGGGGCACAGAATTGGGCAATGGAGGGCAGGAGGAGTGGACTGGTACATCATGCTAAATGGAGGGCAGTGGCAGCACATCAGACCATGCATGGCAGGAGGGAGGAGGCTAGTCCATGGATTCAGACAACAGAGGATAGGGAGGAGATGGGTGGGGCAGCAAGCTAACTGTTCAGACAAGGCAGGATGGCCAGTGGCAGAACAACGGCCACACAGGGCTGTAATAAGGGAGCAGGGACAAGGACTTGCACAACGGATGGCTAGGAGGAGGGTAGGCAGGAGCAGCAAGCTTGGGTGGGGGCAGCACAATGCCAGGCCTTCTTCCAACCCCCCACCATCCATTGTGTTTATGCATCTTACTTAACGTTAACAAAAAAACTAGAAATGTGCTGAAAAAAACAAAGATTACAGGGACGGTGTAGTCAGACTCAGATTTCACTCATGCACAACCAGTGAAATTCAGCAGTTATAGTTACCTGAGCTAACTATAACTTACGCCCCGTAATGTACTGCTAATGACCTCAGACATTACATCATTCATGACATGGTCAGTTACATCATTCATGACATCACTCATGACATCTCTGATGAGCTGTGAATGGAATGGAACTATAATCGCTAGAACTTTATTTAGGGATAGTGTGTGTATATTAACACCCCTTTTTTTCCTTTTCTTTCGTGTAAGAACCATTATAATGCGCAATGTGCCCAGATTAATATGGCCGATAGCCTTTCACTTTAAAGTAATGTGTAGTCCATTGTTTATGTTGATGTTTGCAATTCTAAGTATGTTTATTATGAATATGTCACGTTGACGAACATACAGGAATGGCGGTCACGGGGCAAGATATGCTGAAATGACATTGTGTGCATATTAACACTTGTTTTCTTTTCTTCATTGTATCAATTCCTGAATTTTCACATCATGACCAGGCCAATATGGCCACCAGCTTTTTGGATTAAAGTAATGCACTGCTGATGACATCACATATTACATCACTCGTGGCATGGTCAGTGACATCACTGATGACATCTCAAATGACATCACTGATGACATCATCTACGTGATCATCTGATGCACCTCCTCACACCCTAAAATACAGACTACCATTCTCGAACCATAGACACACCAATACTAGTACAGCTACAATATTCTGTGCACTATGTATGCAGACCTCTAATAAGCTATATAGCATTGATACAGTCTTTTAAATACTCAGTTAGTACCTATGCAATCTAGGAACCCATCTGTCTATCCCATGCACTTCTCCATTCACCCATCCAGCACTATCTACGTGTCCTATCACTCCACCAATACCTAAGCACTTATAAATTCAGCATGCACTTTCTTTGCAACACTGAAATTACTCCAGTTATTAGTCGTATGCTTAAGGAATGGCGTAATCAAAAACACAAGTGCAGGTACAATATTTTGTACACTATGCATGCACACCTCTAACCAGCTACAAAATATTGATACGCTCTTCTAAATACCCAGTTAGAACCTAGGCAGTGTAGAAATCCTCCTATCTGTCCCATGCATTTCTCCAATCACCCATCCAGCACTATCTACTTATCCTATTACTCCACCAATACCTAAGCACTTATAAATTCACTATACACTCTGTTTGTATTACTGCAATTATTCTAGTTACTAGTCATGAACTTATGGAATGGCCTAGCTACTAACACAAGTACATCTATAACATTTTGTGCACTATCCAAGCAGACCTCTAACTTGCTACATACTAATGATACACTCTTCTAAATACCCAGTTAGTACTCATGCAGTGTGGGAATCGTCCAGTCTGTCCCATGCTCTTCTTTAATCACTTATCTACCAGTATCTACTTATCCTATCACTCCACCAATATGTAAGCACTAATAAATTAAGTGTTCACTCTGTTTACAGCACTGTCATCATTCCAGTTACTAGTGGTATTCTTATAAAATGACCTAGGCACCAACACAAGTACACATAAAATATTCTGTGCATAATCCCTACAAATCTCTAAGCAGATACATACTATTGTTCCACTCCATTAAATACTGAAGCAGTACCCATGCAGCGTAGGATACCTCCTGTCAGTCTCATGCAATTTTTCAATCACCCATCCAGCACTATGTTCTTATTGTATCAGTCTGCCAATACCTAAGCACTTATGGGGCAGATTTACAAGCACCCTGCGCCACCAGTACGTCACTTTTTGTAATGTAGTGATGGCGCCAGGCACTCCTTCATATTTACAAGGAGAGGAAAAGCCACCCTGCGTGGTTTTTCCTCTCCTTGTAAATGCGACCCCTTCATACACAGAACTTTGCGTTGAAGGGGCGTCCCATAGGTGCTGCTGTGGGTGTCCCCACGCAACAACCATAGAACAAGACACATCTCCAGATTTATGAGAAATCGTAAATCTGGAGATGTGTGTGAATTCTGCGCCATCCTAGACTTGGTGTAGCAAGGCGCTACGAGGAGAATTGTTTCCATTTCTCCTCATTTTTTCCTCTTTCAATGCATGCTGCATTCCACAGCATACATTGAAAGAGGAAAATGCCTTTACTGATTGTTTTTGTGCAGGAAGGTGTCCCTTCCTGCACAAAAACAATCTCCACACGACACAGACATCCTTGCACCATGGTGCAAGGATACCTGTGTCACCGCATGGCTGCAGTTTGTGCAGCAGTGCTGAGGGAAGCAAAGAGTTGCAACATATTCATGTACATATGTCACATCACTGTGCTTCGGAAGTGCCACAGTGCAGTGCAGCTAAACAGCTTGCAGTGTCACGCTGTAATGCTTCCTCATAAATCTTCACCTATAAATTCACCATACACAACTAATGCATTCTTTCAGTCAATCATGCTGTATACATATATTCAACCAAACTTTCACACATTACCTTGCAATTATAGTTCTTTCTTTAACCAGATAAGGTAGTTCTGATAAGACCTATTTTTTCTTCTTTTTCTTTTTGTATATTTTTTTATATTTTTTAACAATTTTGTACTTTTTGTGGGTTTTTCAAAAAATGAACGAATAGAACAGGAAACATTTGGAATTACTTATCATTCCAAAAACAAAAAAACAAAAAAATTAACAACGATGGTTGCGTTGTGCAGGACAAACTGTATCCACCGACTGCTCACTGAAGCATATACGTTTCTTACACTTCACGCAGTGTTGCTCGAGAAAGGCAAATTCTGGCCTAATGTCCATTGCAGGTGTTCCTGAGGATGCTCCAGATGTACTTGCCACCGCAGGTGAGGGGTACGTAGTAACTGGTATTGGTGTGTCAATATTTTCAAATGTGGTACTCTGTATTTTACAGTGAGTGATGAAAGGTTATTCTAGTGTATGATGAGGTGTATCAGATTGTCACATGGATGATGTAATCAGTGATGTCATTTGAGATGTCATCAGTGATGTCATAAGTGATGTTACTGACCATGTCATGAATGATGTAATATGTGACATCATCAGCAGTGCATTGCGGGCACGCGAGTTATAGTTAGCAGAACTAACTATAACGGAGGAATTTCTATGGTTTTGTATGAGTGAAATGTCCAGCTAACTATAACACCCCTGAAACCTATGTTTTTTTCTGTGAATTTCTAAAGTTTTTTAAATGCTAATTTCTAACTATAACGTCTCTGAAATCTATGTTTTTTTCAGTGAATTTCAAAGCTTTTTTAAATGCTAATTTCTAACTATAACGTATCTGAAACCTATGGTTGCTTCAGTGAATATATATGTATATATTTATATAAAAATATATACAATGTATATATGGGGAGAGACCCCCCCACGCTCTCAAATTTACCTTAAATGCAGGGTAAAGGCATACATTGTAAAAGCGTATGCGTTTATAAAAATGTGTGGTAAAATATGTGTGGTAAAGGTAGAATGTGGTAAAAACCACATTGTAAAGGCTGTTTCCTACCCCAGGCCATGATGTCAAGGGAGGAGTTTCCCCGCCCCACACCAAGAGCTTTGTATCTTCTCTGTGGCAGGAATACACATCTCAAAACAAGGGAGCCATCAGAGGTCAGGTGATAGCTGCACACTGGTAAGAAAGCCTTGTGGTTTGAGCAGGAAGATAATAACCTTCCAAAAGTGTCATTCCAGAACAGTGCTAAAGTCTACATTTCCCTTAGTTAACAATGGAGAAATGGTGCCTGACTTTAGAAAAGTTGTTTAACTTTATCATATCTGTAGAATAGAAACTGAAAACATTGGAAAATGATTATTTAAAATGTACTAAATAAATAATGCAGCTTTAACCATAAGATATTATGCTGTTGAAAGTGTACTCAAAATGCTGCCTGCCTTATATGTATAACGCTTTGTTCTACAGGGCTGGATCTTGTTTTAAAGGGCCCCTAACCCAAATGTGGACCTTGAACTCCACCAGCTTTACATCAGGCATCTTCAGTATTGAAGATTCACATTGTATTACAAAATATATGCAAGACGCACATTTACATTGCCCCCTCGGTGAGATTTTCTGCTATGTTGTAAAGTAAATGTTTAGCATTTTTATAAAATGACTTTCATACAACTTTTTCCATGTTTTAGTGTTGGGCCTGTGATTATTAACTTGCAATTCTATCAATAAACAACTTTATAAATGTATGTGCTGAATATGCCTAGTTTTCTTCCAGGAAAATCACCTGATTTACGAAAGCATGTAAGTCCTGTTTGTATTACTCTATGCAAAATTTCAAAATAGCTAAATTTATTATGTATTCATTTATTGATTGATTAATTTTTATGCTTATACAATTCCAAATCTTCTTTAAAACTCAATACATATACTATTTATAAAACAACTATACAATGATAGCAAACACTGACATCGGATGTGATTATTTAAAACATTGGACGCAAATACATCCTTCAATGATATTTCAAGGGGCTACATAAAAAAGGGAGATGGTCGAGACCTTTATGTTTCATTTCATGAATTGGGCAATGTTTGTCTAAAAACATGGTTTCTGTTATCAATTGAAACTAATGCCAAAACATTATTATTAATCACTCAAGTGCCACCTCCCCAGTGTATATGTGTGCAATGTTAAAACATTACACCACTTGTGTGGCTGGGCCTAGTGCCTGCGACAGCAACTGATCAAACTTAGGTTGATGCTTGATCAGTTCCTGTTGAGGGCAGTAGTCCAACCTATACAAGTGGCGCAGCACTTTAATTGGCACAAATGTGGTGACTCTGAGTGGTACAAACATTTTGGATTCCTGTGGATTCCATAAGTTTCCATCACAAGAATGAAAGAAACTTACATGATTTTAAGCAAAGTTTGATGTTTGCAGGGCATTGTATACCTCATGGGATCCACACAAGGCACATCACCCTGGACTCCCCTGATTTTCTAGTTTTAAAAGTGTTTGTGGTTTGTAAGTCTGCATGGGTGGCAACACAGCATGGTCACAAATACAGCAGCTACCTCAATTGCTTATTTCTCAATGTAGGGCCTTTTTGTGTTGTGGTCTCGTGTCCCAACCACACAAGTGGAATACCATTCTTATTGGGGAAAAAGTTGGAACTCAGGGTGGTAGGAAATATGTGGTTCCCCACAGATTCAAGACCTTTCCGTCACAGAAATGTGAAGAAATTGTATGTTTATTTGTAACCAAAGTTAGACGTGTGCAAGGGCTTCTGGGTAAAATTACCTAGTGAAAGCCATTCAAATCATGTACCCATATGCTCTACAGGAGGTCATGTTTTCATAAATGCACAAGTTTACTAGGTTTCCTGGGGGGCTGGCTGAAGTAGGGCCCAAAATCCACAGCTTCCAACTTTGCTGAAAAAAGGGTCAGTTTTGAGTGGAAACATTTGATGGATTCATGTTGCATTTTTGGCCATTTCTTGTCACAGGAACTAGGCCTACCCACACAATCGGAAGACTAGGGGGAATGCTAGGTGAAAGGAAGTTTGTGGCTCCCTACAGATTCTGGAAATTTTCTTCACAGATGTGTCAGGAAAATGTGTTTTTTTAGTCAAAGTTTGAGGTTTGCAAGGGATACTGAGTAAAAAAAAACTGGTGAGAACCATGCAAGTCACATAACCCTGGATTCCCCCAGGTGCCTAGTTTAAAAAAAGTTTGAGTTTGCTATGCTTCCCTAGATGCCGTCTGAGCTAGGGTCCAAAATCCACAGCTACTAACTTTGCAAAAAAAGAGTCAGTTTTGAGTGGAAAAATGTGATACATCCTTGTGGCATTTTGGGCCATTTCCTGTTGTGGGTAGTAGGCTTACCCATGCAAGTGAGGTACCATGGAAGTACGTTTGTGGGTTCCTGGTTGGTTCCAGAACTCACCATCACAGAGATGTGAGGAAAATGTGCTTTTTTAAGTCAAAGTTTGAGGTTTGCATAGGATTCTGGGTAAAAACTCCTGCTGAGGGCCAAGCAGGTTACCCCACCCTAGATTCTACAATGTATCTAGTTATACAAAATGTACACATTTGCTAGGTTTTCTTAGGAGCTGTGTTTTGTGGAAATATGTGACGAGTCCATGTCTCATTTTGGGCCCTTTCATCCCACAGGCACTAGGCCTACCCACAATAGTGAGGTACTATTTTTATCGTAGGACGTGGACGTACAGAATAGAAGACATTTTGGTATTGCCAGTAGGATTTACTGAATTTGTTCCTTCCAAATGTAAATCACTGTGCAACAAAGATGACATTTTGAAAAATACCCTCAATCAATCAATCAGGGGTTCATATCTAGGGGTGGGCGGAATTTGGGAAAGTGACTTTCGCAAATTATCACGAAAATGTTAAAAATCTCCGCAAAGACGCGGAAATATCGCGAAGATGCGGAAGTTTTTTTCCCGCCCGTTCGCGGTATTTTCTGCGTGGTCGCGGCTCGCCAACTTACCCATGCGGTTGCTCGCGGGCACGGCCAACTTGTTTTCACTCTTCTCGCGATGCATGATCGCGAGAAGAAAGACGTGATCGCGCAGCCAATGACATTAGTGCGGGCGCGAACTGTCGCGAGACAGCGCAAATGGCTACCAACAATCCAACATCTCGTGGAGAACGCGACTGGATCGGGAAAACTTGTCAGCGAACGCGGGGATTCAGGTAAGGCGATCGCGCACGCGCGAGAATGTATTATTTTACAGCGCAAGCAAGAAACAAATTATCGCTAAGCTGCGGAATGCGGAAATTTTGACATTTTCGTGCTCTCCGCGGAACGCGAAAATGTCAAATTATCGCAATTTCCGCGAGCGGAACGGAAATTTAGCCCAGGCCTATTCATATCACATGGCTACTCACCCGTAAGGATCTCAATAAATAAACACCTATCGGTGTTTGTTGAATCCACCCATTCTCTTGATGTCTCTCAAACGGGCTTTCGGGAAAAACATAGCACGGAGACTGCCTTGGTAGAGGTGACTGATAATATCAGGTTGGCACTGGACAATGGTCGAGCATCACTCTTGGTGCTGCTTGACCTTTCAACAGCATTTGACACTATATCCCACCAGATTTTGTTGGAGAGGTTACAGGATCTGGGAGTTCAGGGACTCGCTCTGAAATGGTTGACTGACTTTCTAACTGACAGAACACAGACAGTCACCCTGGGCTCTTTTAAATCTGCCCCTTCTCGGGTTACCAGGGGAGTCCCCCAGGGCTCATATTTGAGCCCAACTTTATTTAATATCTATGTGACCCCTCTGGCGAAACTTATGAGAAGTTTAGGCTTTAATCCCATTTCCTATGCAGATGATACCCAACTCCTCCTCACCTTTGACAAAAATAGATCTGACATCCAACATATTTTCTCCCAGGGCATGATGGCTTTTGCCTCGTGGATGCAAAGTAATTTTCTCCAATTAAATTCTGAAAAATCGGAGATTATGCTGTTTGGAGGTGCCGCCATCTGTTGGTCCCCTAATTGGTGGCCTGAGGAGTTGGGTACAGACCCAACTCCCAAAGAAGTGATCAAAAATCTTGGTGTTAAAATTGATCAAAGGCTCACTTTAGATGCCCACGTCAACTCTACGATTGGCACCTGCTACTACGTCTTGGGTCTACTCAGGAGAATCTTTCCTTTACTTCCTACTGCGACCAGGAAAACATTGATACAGGCTTTGATCTTGAGTAGAATCGATTACTGTAACGCTCAGCTTCTTTCAACCAATGAAGCCTCCTTAAATAAATTGCAGGTTGTGCAGAATACGGCGGCTCGCTTAGTCATGGGAGCCCCGCTCAAGACTCCCTCTGTGCCCCTCTTGACTAAGCTCCATTGGCTTCCAGTAAGGAAAAGAGTGAAATTCAAGATAGGCTGTATTGTCTTCAAGGCCTTAAACGGTCTTGCTCCGTCCTATCTCTCTAGCAAAATAACGAACTATAGGCCCTTACGTTCTCTTAGGTCAGGATCTAAACGTTTACTCTCTATCCCTAGAATTAAAAAATCGCGTAGCGGCGCTAAAGCCTTTTCTTATCTGGCTCCGGTTTTCTGGAATGAATTACTGCAACATCTCCGGGATTGTATGACCATCTCTCAATTCAGAAAACTCCTCAAAACCAACCTCTTTTAATCAGTTCACTGATGTAGTAGGGCTGTTACAAGCGCAGAGAAACCCCTCGGGGTGATTCAGCGCTATACAAGATCATAAATCAAATCAATCAAATCAATGCACTGTGGAGGGCCTGCTGATCTGTCTGGGCATAGGAGTTCAGTTGAAGAGTCAGGTCTTGAGATCCTTACTGAATTGGGTCAGTGACGGGGTGTGCCTGAGGTGGAGAGGCAGGGTGTCCCAGGTCTTGGTGGCGAGGTGGTAGAAGGATCTTCCTCCATTCTGGTCTTGTGGATGTATGGGACGGTGACCAGGGCCAATTGGGTGGAGCAAAGGTGTCTGGTGGGTATGTGGAATGAGAGGTGGCGGTTAAGATATGCTGGTCCTGCATCATGTTGGCTTTGTAGGTGTGTGTGAGGAGGTTGAAGGTGAGTCTTTTGTTGACTGGGAGCCAGTGGAGTTCTTGAAGGTGTTCGGTGATGTGGCGGAGGCAGCGAATGTTAAGGAGCAGTCTGTCTTTGGTGTTTTGAACGTTCTGTAGTTTCCTGAGAAGTTTCTGAGTGACGCCGGTGTAGAGTGCGTTGCCATCATCGAGTCTGCTGGCGATGAGCGTGTGGATGACCATCTTTCTGGATTCTATCTGAATGTCTTTCGAGGCAAGATAAGGATACAGCGTTGATCTGGCAGTTCATTGTGAGCTAGGAGTCCAGTATGATGCTGAGGTTACGTGCCTGGTTCCCCGGGATGGGGGGGTTCCCAGTGCAGCAGGCCACCAGGAATCATCCTAGACTGAGGGGGTGGATCCCAGTACTTCGTTTAGTCTGAGTTGAGCTTGAGGCAGCTATCTTCCTTCCAGTACGCAATGGCCTTCATCCTGCTGTGGGAGTTGATTCAGGCAAGTGTGGGTTTGTTGGTGAGGGAGAGGATCAGCTGGGTGTCATTGGTATAGGAGACATCAAGTAGGGCCATGTAGAAATTGAAAAAGGTGGGGCTCAGGAAAGAGGCACTCCTCAGCTGTAGGTTCTGAGAGTAACGGAATTAGTCTGACTCGCTGTGTTCAGCTGATTAGGAAGGAGTAGATCCAGTCCAGGGCCTTGCCGAGGATGCCGGCGTCATGGAGTCCCATGATTGGGGTGCGGTGGAAGAAGGTATCAAAGGTGGTTGAGAGGTCAAGTAGGATGAGGGATGCTGTTTTGACTTGGTCGAGAAGGGAGCGGATGACGTCGGTGGCGGCGAGTAGTGTGGTCTGTGTGCTGTCGCTGCTTCAGAAAGCAGATTGGGAGATGTCCAAGACAAAGTTCCTTTCGATGAACTTAGAGAGTTGGGCATTGATGACATTCTCCATGACCCTGGCTGGGAAGGGGAGCAGGGAGATGGGTCTGAAACACCCTAAATCCCTCTAAATCATATGATAGTACGGTACCCACAACTTAATTGATGTACAAATAACCACTGCTCCTAAGCTACAAATCTAATGCCCATTTCAGAAATATATAGGTTTTGTCAGCCAATACCAATGAAGACTCCAATGGCTCCCCGTGGAGAAAAGAATCACCTTCAAAATTCTCACTCACGCCTACAAATGCCTACACAACAACGGACCCAAATACCTCAACGACAGAATCAACTTCCACGTACCCCACAGAAACCTCTGATCTGCTAACCTCACACTGGCCGAAACCCCGTGCATCCACAGAGCCAGAGCAGGCGGAAGATCCTTCTCTCACATCGCAGCTAAGACCTGAAATGAGCTACCGGCAGACATCAGACTTGACCCCTCCCTGAGCACCTTCAGGAAGACCCTCAAAACCTGGCTCTTCAGCTGAACAGACCTGCGGACCCCCCCTCCCTCAGCGCCTTTAGAACCTCATGGGCGAGTAGCGCGCTTACAATTCCCTGATTGATTGATTGTTGATACTCATTTTTCACTCTTAATATTTCACAATATGAATTGGTCTGTACTTGGTACACAATGAAAAAACATTGTACGATGAAGCTCTGTTGTTGGATCTGGCTAATTGGCATTCTTGGAGAACCTACAAACCCTATATATCCCCACAACCAGATCGTTCTAGCGGATTCAAGGGTAGATTACTTTTTTAAATCGACCATTGTGACAAAATGTTACAAATGAAAATGTTGTCACATATGGCTGCTTTTTCTTTTTAATTTTCAATATTTCTTTATTTTAACAGTTAGTTTCTTTAGGAAAATCTAAAGGGATCTACACATATGTCCTTGCTGAATTTGGAAATGTATCTACTTTTTAGAAATGTATAGCTTTTCTGAATCATCCATGGGTTTCACACTGGTTTCTGCCACAAACTGGAAGTAGGTTGAGAACACACAAAAAATAGGAGAAATGGGCTACATCTTTGAAAACTGTGGTAATAATGTGCTTCTTTTCTTCAGCTTTGCATGTTCCTGACAGCGGGGAAGGTGGTGACTTTAACACAGCAAACCGTTTGCTGATGTAAGTTTTAGAGAAAAAGTGCACTTTTTCCACACCACTTTTTTCCTATTTTTTCTCCAAAAAGTCAAAATGTAGCTATATTTTGCCCATTTTCTCTGTATCCTCAGGGAGAATGCACAATCCCAGGGTACATTTATAATCCCCAGGATGTTACAAAAAAGGACGCACATTTGGCATGGATAACATGTGTGGAAAAAATGAAGCCCTAAAAAGGCCTCAGTTGGTGGACTGAAGGCTAGCAGTTAAGAGGTTAATCTAGGAATAGAAAGATAAAGGGGCTGATTACGATGCGGCCCAGAAAGGCTCAGACCGGCAGTCGGACCCTTTCTGGGTTGCATCTCCGTTTAATTTCCGACCGCTGCATTACAATGCTGGTGGTCAGAGATTAAACTGGCCGGTCAATCAGGCTGGCATCCGATGGGCTCAGAAGCCCATCGGCCAGTCAGAGGCTGGCCCGTAATCCCAAAGGTGGCCTTCCCGCTCTTGGGATTACGATACTCGGTCTACGGCAGGCTTTCCAAGTTGGGTTTTCTGACATGGAAAGCTTGTCGGACAGCAAGTATGGGGGCCCCTAGCAGGGCCCCCTTGCCTCTGCGGCCTCCAGTTGGGGAATGAGTGCCCCCTGTTCATCCCTGCACCATGTGGCAAGCACCCTGAGGTGCCTGGAACACACTGCAGGGATGAACACATACTCTCATTCCTGCATGGGAGCTTGTGTTATAGCTGGTTTATGGCCATAACAAGAGCTCCCATAGAGGAATGGGAGTATGAGACTGAACAGTGTTCAGTCGCATCATGATGAGGCAGTCAGGACCGCCCACCGGAGGTCGGTCGGTCCCATTTCTGAGATGGTGTTGGGCAGACTTAAATCCGTCCCACATCAGATCACATCATATTGATATCATATCATATATTAATATCTTATAAATATTTTAAACAACAATTAAAAACATCTTTACTAACATGATTATTTTTATTTGATATGAAGTAATATTTTTTATTTTCTTACATTTGTGAAGTGAAATAATTTAATTTACTTTTAGTTGTTTAATATAAGTTTAGAATGTATTCATTTTCTGAATTAACTTTATCATTTAAATTTAAATTGGATGTGTGTTTGTATCAGCATGTCCTTCCCTAAATCCCTCCTTAAATTCCCCTCAATTTCTCACATATATTACTAAGAATTCCCCTTTTTTCTATCACCCACTTCTCCTGCCCACATTAATTGCAAAACAGTATGCCTATGTGTGCAGAATGGTCCGCTACCCCGTCAGAGATCTCCACAGAGAAAACAAAGGAGATGTGGAGGTTTCTGGCCACAGGTTTGTAAATAGTATTTTTAGTGTCTCGGTTGCACTAGTGTATTGTTACTTTACATAGTACAAAATTCAGATCTGAATAGACCCTGCTGTATTTACTTATGTGCACTTTAGCATTATTAAAACTAGCTAATATGACTGCTTTCTGAACCATATTCCGTGTTTCTGTTAAGATTTAGAGCGTTCCACTTCTGTTTTATTGTTCAAGTTTAGAAAGTCACAATTTTTAAAAAAAGATTATTAAAACAAAATGCTTCTACAATTAACCTTGTCTTACTTGTACAAAGGTATGCCAATATTGTATCATTGACCTTGACTCTTAGGACTTCATTATGAGATTTAGGAGCAGAGATAAAAGGTGGCCAGAATTTGTTTCCCTCCAGTATTATCACACCTAGATTCACCAAAGTTTGAGCTATTTACTTTTGAATGGAAAATAACTGTGCTGAACTGCTTTGTCCATGCAAAATTCTACATTGAATTCACAATTCTATGGGAATTAACACTCACATTTACCACCTGTCTGAAGCAGGTGGTAAATGTGATTTCGGATCTAATGTGGGACAGGTGTGTGGCAAGGTTGTGAGGCAGGTCGTAGAGTGAACGGAAAATGTGGCCTTAGAGAAGGGTGCTTTACATGCTCCCTAGATGCTTTAGAATAGGTCAGGTGGAGTGTTAGAACCGCAACTGGCCTGCATTAGCATCACAAGCCTAAAACTATTTTACTGGCAGGATTCTCCTGTGTCAGCAGAATTCAGCTATGGGAGCCCTGAGTCATTTCTGATTAGGAGAAGTGGCAGCCCACCTATACTGCTCTGCCAGACTTGTAATCTGCTCTCAAGTGTACACCCTGAGAATCCGAACTCAAGGTATATTGCTTCAGATGAAAAGTCATGAAGCATTAAGAGAAATTGGTTCCATATTTTACCCTCTGAAGTATTTAACAATATGGATATTTGCAGTGAAAGACATTCAATTATAGTTAGCTTGTAATGGCCCAGCCTGTGCTGCTAAGTTTACCATATAAATTGACTTTTGTTGCCACATAATGCAATCAACCTTGTGGTATAATTTGCGCCTCTATCACTTCCTCTGACTCATGTCAGTGACTGGTTGAGCAGTATTTTTATGATGGTTTGTTAAACTCTTCCTTATTATTGGAAAAAACGGTCTTGTCACTAAACACCAAGTAGCTCACCTTTGATCACACACGACTTCAAAAACAACTGAATAAACATTGAGGGTTTTGCTGACTTGAGAATGGCAAAATCTTTAAATGTGGCATGAGCTGAGGCGCAGTTTAGGAGACCGAACAAAAAAAAGCTTGTGCATCAGTTTTAAACATACAGAACTTTAATTTTTCAGGGAAATACATGATTTCAGGGGACTACATAGTTTTAATTTGGATTTCTGGTGTTCCTGTGCTACCAAACACTATGTGAGTGAAGAGCAGTTGTTACTACTCAACATCTTTCCAAGGGAAGCCATAGAAGGTCAGCAGCTTTGGTGAATAATGAGATACTCAGTTGGCATGTAAGATTCACCTTAATAATCAGAAATATGTAGCTGCTGCTCCTAAAGTCCAGAGTACTTGGGAGTAGATCTGGCATGGGCCATATGCACATTGGAGAGGATTACGTTTTGAATATTGGGTTTAAACGTGTTGATGAGGGCCAGGGCATTTCTGTAATTGTTGATAATGCTCAAACAGTGGTTTTATATCCCACAACTGAATGTGCCAAGAAAGGATCTCAGCCTCGATGTCAATTACCCTTGACTACGATTTAGACTAAACGTTCCGTCTTTATCATGGATGGACCCGCATCATAGGCAGCAGATGGAGGATATGTGCAGCAGCAAATATCTGCTGATCCTGTCCATTTATTATTTTTATTTTCAAACTTCATGATCTCCATTACTTTGCACACCCATCTACCTAGGCGATTAGCTTACTTAGATTCAAATTATGTGTCAATCAATTGACTACGCCTCAGAGGTAACTAAAATGATCGGACAAGCCAAAATATAGGGACGGAGCATCAAAGATGGAAGTTAATCTAAAAAAATGACACCTGGTCAATGAAAAACAACCAGGAGAAAATCCGCAATGTTGCAATCAAATAAGAAAATGCATTTTGCACCCATATGGCAATACCGATTTTGTCAAAATCCTTATTGATTGAGGAACGGGAATTGGAGAAGATGCAAGTAGATGAATGGGAAAGTTACTTGTCAAGTCTGACAAGATAATTCCATTTTCAAATGTAAGCTGTACAAAAAGGGTAGCAAGACTGTTCTAGATATGGATGTACAAAGCAAAAAATCCTGGAAAGACTGCTCTAGATATGGCTGCACAAAGCAGAAAATCCATCAAATTTGCAGTGTTCAGACAATGAGAAGAGATCAACAATATGTGATATGTTAGAAAACAAACACATGATCCTGTAAAATTCTGTCATGAATATCAAATAATTTGGGTTCAACAGTAACAGGGAACAGTATGTCTACTTGATGATTTAATCACACAAAAGTTTCTTATTTTCAATTGAAAGATAACATCACTTCTGAAATATGTGAGTGACAACTACTCAGAATGCAGGATATTTTATTTGGAGCAAAATTTATTGGACTAGTTCAAGATGTTGCTTAATTTATGTGACACTATATACTACACTGATGATGACTTTAGGTAGTTTCACAGGAACTTGTAATTTTGTAGCATACAGAACCTTTTAGACATAAGTAGTGGTGCAGCACAACATGGTGGGGCTCACCTGCAGAATGTGGTGAGGGGCCTCTAAGACTTCCCTATCTCATACCTACTCCTAGTCTTGGCTCGAAACAGGGGCCCACCTGAGCTGCTGGGGCATATGTTATTCCCCTCGACAGAAGCAACCATCAGATATCAGTAAACAAAAAGCTCTCACTGGCCATTCCATTTGACTGAGAGCACCAATCATAGTGTTACTATAAATGCACTAACCTAATGGGTCTGGTTCCAGAGTATTGGCATGGAAATGTGTCTGCTTTCTTTTGTGAATAGGTCCCAGAAAACAAGATAGTTACAACAATTCATACCTCCTTTGTTGATGTCAATAGGACTTATTCATGAATCCATTGCATTCACCCAGATAAAGAATTATATTAATGTACTCCTGTGACTGTGTTAAACCTCTGGGTACCTGCCAGTGCAGCACTCAAAAATACTAAACAAGCTCAAAGATTTTGTTTCTTTGAAAAAGGATGTAGAGATGTGGCCACAGCAACCATTGACAGACGATTTGTGCTTTATTACCAGGACAATCAGTAAACAGAGAAATACTTGAAGATAAACTTTGCTGGGACAAATCGTGATGAGGAGAAAGACGCTTTCAATTATGCCTTCTATATAACATTAAACTAAAATGTAAGAAAAGAAGTGGATTAATCATAACAGCTATGTTGAGCTTGAATTTAGTGTTCCAGGTCCGTTCCTATCTGCAGGGGTTCTGTTCAAATTAAGGTTTTACAATTTCTAAATTCAATGTGTCAATTTGGCTATGATCTTTTATTATTTTACTTAAAAAGACAAATCAAAAATGTGTTAAGGAAGCAATGCATAGTTTGAGATGTTTGTCACAAACTTTTGACTTCTGAAATGAGGCTTCAAATTTTTTATAGAATTATCCCACATTAAGTTTGACCTCTTCTACTCTTTTTATTTACAGACCCTTTTATATATTCCAGTTTTCCAAGTTATTTTTTAAAATATTCTTTTTATTAATTGCTTTAAATACATGGATTTGAAAATAATGTCAGTCACTGCCATTTTTTTATATTGCTCTTTTTGGGCAAAGTGTACTAGATGTCAGATTTAAGGTCAGAACAATTGGATAGGCCTTTCATGTCAGTAGATATTACCACCGTTCAATACCTGCAATAGTCAGAAAGAACGTTCAAGAGAAAAAATTGTGTTTTGTTCCATAGAACACAGAGGCCAATTGGACTGAAGGTGCAAATATCATAATGGCCTTCCAGCAATGGTGCATTGGCTATTAGCTCTGAGGCTTGTTGAGAAAACAGCAGTTCCTACAACAGTACAGGTCAGCTAGGAACTTCCATGAACCTGATAATATAAAAATGAAAGCCTCAAATGTTTTTCTGTAGATATTCTTAAAAAGAGAAAACAATAGCTTTTTTATTTTGTTCTCCTGCTTGTCTAGCATCTTACCTCCCCTAGTTGATGCTAGGAAAATGTACTTTTTTAGAATGAATAGGCACAACTCATGACGTTTACTGCACCTGTAGTTTGTGGCTTTTGATCTTTTCTTCATCAGTCCTGCATACTTGAGAGTGATAGATCATTTTTAATTAATGAAAATTAATGCAATTAACATGTAGAAATAATGTGTAGGCCTAAAACGAAAAGTCACATTCTAAAAGGCAAATTAGAGCACTAGTCTTCCGTAGCTACATATTTCGAGTTAGAAATGATTCTGAATCCAATTTTTCTTTTCATTTCCACTGACCTTAGGTTGATAGCCCCAGTAAAGTCAAGTTGTTAAAAGTTCAATTATACAATTATGCTGAACTGAACATGACCTGATAAAAAATGTTAGATTTCGACCTTACCATAGAGATATTTTCATAGAGGATAATACAATATTGAATTATGTAGTTTAATTTGTCTATAAATGTTTCTTGATGAATAATATTTCCCAGTTAGAATGTGTGAGAAAGGCATTATTTCATTTGTGCAACAAGAAACCTAACCATGAACTGCTCTGTCTTGTAGAGATTAAGCAGTGGGAAACAAACCTCAACTGTACAATGTTAATTACAAAATGTTGTTTAGTACTTAAAATTTGTAAGTCCTAAGTTCTGAAGCTACTTAGATGATGAAAGATTCTCTGTTCCAATGAAGACACTGGATTTCAATTGGCTGGCAAGGCAGACAAATACATTTGTTTTAGTTAAACATATCAAAATGTTATATTTGTGCTTGTGCCTAGAGTAGGGAGACAGACTCTACAGATCCTTTCAGATTCTGCTGAGCTCTATGCTGGGACCCATTCATTTTTCCCTTGCCTGAATTTATAGTTTTGGACTCCACTGAGAACTTGAGCTTCTCTTTATGAGAAGTGTTTATAGAATGACAAATTGCGTAAAGCTTCATGCTTTCACCTCTTGATTTGGAACTCTACATGGCTTCTAAAAGATATTTTTCTCTCATTTTCTAGACTTGCAATAGGGATTTGCTTATATGGAACACACTTTTTTACATTGTTCTGAATTGTATTACTGATGAATTGATTACTGATTAACTAAAGAAATACTTACTAAAATATTTTAATTAAAACTTTTAAACACACCAAAATCTCATAATTGACTCACTCAAGGCATGTTGACACTCTGATGAATACATTGATTTTGATTTGCAGCTTATGATTACTGTCACCTATGAAAAAGTTCTAATCGACCAAAGGGCCAAGTAGGAGCAGGAGCTTTATTTCCAGAAAAGTTGATAAGATTGTACTGCAAACTGAATAATTTAACTAGAGCCCCATGCTCCACCAAAGTTGGTAGTGAGAGGATGGTGTACCTAGTGAGCAAGAGTAGCTGCACAAATTTTAAATTGCCCAAGATAGATAAATAAATGCCCAATGCCGATTTGCCCAAAGCCCGTGTTTGAAGTTTAAAGGAGTACAGTTTTCTAAGAGGGTTGAAGGCGCTCAATTGGAGGTTGGAGTAGGGTTATGCATCACATTTGTATTAGCTATGGTGATTTATGATTTGCAAAGGCATTGATGTTGAATTAAATTATTGAAGCTTGTGATTTGCTGATATTTGTATGCTTTTGTCAGAGAAGATCAAGAGGATATCAGACTAAGAAGTAGTTTACAATTCTGGGATGGATAGATAAAAAAAGAGTTGATTTTGGTATTCTTATCTGCTAAAGATTTGAAGTGCAGGTCATGAGATGTCGTTGACTACACAATCGAGATAGGGACAGTAGCAAAGTAGTGAAACCTGAGATACTGCATTGATTAGGTGATTTCCCACTTTTTGAGATTTCATTGGGGTGCGTCGAACATTTCTATTGAGAAAAGTCAGAGGGTATAAAAAAACAAAAAATTCTGGTTGTTGAATTGTTCTAGTGATTTTTTTTAAAATAGCACACAAAGACATGTATGTTATGTTAAGATATTTTATTTTGCAGAGAACTGTAGAATTTAAACTTTGTTTGTGTATGAAGATATTGTAAAGGAGGGTGAGTCGCTGCAAGAAGCAAGTTGCTACATTATATTGTGTCCCACTGCTACTGGTTGGTGGACTTACAGAGCCATGCAGAAATTGGGAGAAGGGCTTATTGAAATCTGATGTATACGGAACAGAATCAAAACATTTAAGGTTATATTTTGTGCTTTTCCATTTGCTGAAATAAATTGAAATCATTACATTTTTTAAAACTATTAAAGACTTAGGGCCTGATTTAGATCTTGTTACTCCATCACAATGATGAAGAATATCCCCCTGCTGAATTATAAATCCCATTATATCCTATGGAAAGGAAATGTCAGTGCAATGCAGAATGTAGGTTTCCTCAAAGAGATGCAGGGTGTTGGGAGCCAAAGTGGAAACAGAGGTATGATTAGTGTACAGGGCAGAAGATGAGGAGTTCCAATTAATCCAAGTACAAGTGTACATATTGCAACATTGAAGAAAATGACACATTGTCATCTTTGTAACAAAATCAGACACAGGAAGTGAGATTGTAGGCTTAATCGCTATTAATCGAGCACAAGGAGAAAATCAGATTCAAATGCAGAATACTTCTGTCCAGGAAATGCAATTGCCCATGCAGGTACAGGTTCCAAGGATTCCAGTCCGACAAGCCCCTGTGGTTCAACAGAATGTGGGTAATATTAACATGAACATAGTACAAATGCCTACAGCAAACAGAAATACAGTTCATGCTCTGAACCAGAATACATATCAGCAATTCCCTATAATTGAGAGTGAGAATTTCAATCCATATCTCTCACAATGACTGCACCCGAGGAAGGAGGCAGATTGCATGCTTAGAGGTTGACTAGAGTAGACCATTTGTAAAAAGAGAGGTAATTGGCCCCCAAGTGTTGTTTCTTATTGACACTGGTGCTACCCATTCCAATGTTAGAACAGTAGAAGTCCCAGACCTACCCCTCTTGGGAAAGAAGATCCAAGTTGTAGGAGTTACAAATAAGCAAATTACAAATCCTGTTTCAGGTGAAGTATCTGTAAAACTGTAAAGTATCTGTAAAAATAGGTTCATTTGAAGAAAATAACCAATTTGTTGTGTGTGACTTGAGTCCTGTAAACCTATTGAGACATGATTTGTTGTGCAAGGTAAATCACACAATTCATTGTACCCCTAGACGAGTGGAGTTCCAAATGCCTGATGAGAACATGGAATTAAAATTGCTGCAACAAAATGCTGTAGAGCTTTACCCATTGAGAACTGTTGAAGAGTTTCCCTAAGATTTAAGAAAAACTGTAAATCCAGGAGTGTGGGATCTTACAGCAAAAGACATCAGACCAATTAAAAGTCGAGAACCAGTTCAAAATACATTTAAATCTGATGCAATTTTTCAAATAACACTACCTTATCACATGACAAAAGAAATCTTAGCAGGAATCACACCAATAATTAAAGACATGTTACAAAAAAGGATTTTGAGAGAAATAATCGGGAGTCAGTGCAACTCACTGATTATGGGATTACAGAAACCCAATGGTATATTTACGATAGTTCAAGATTTGGGGAAAATTTATGAATTTGTAATCCAATGTTGTCCTGTGGTACCGAATCCAGCAACCATATTATTACGGGTGGGCGGAGTTTGAGGAGTCTGACTCTGCGAAATTCTGCGGAGTTGCTTGAAAAAGTCAGTGGAATTCCACAGAGCTCTGCTTGGCGCTACAGAAGCTATCAGGTAAAGAGCACTTAACTCCTTTCCATGCTCCTTTCATATTCATGGCTGTCAATGACACAGAAAACCCTTTCAACAACATTACAAATTTAATGCCACCCCTCAGACCAATGACAATGAAATCAAAGAAAGAGCACAACTTACGGTCTCTTTCAATGGGATCTTATACCTTATACCTTGTGACAGAGATACATTGCCTGACCTCTCCCCTTCCCTCTCTTGCACATCATTAACAAGAAACAGTGCTTCAAAGGCATGAATTGACCCCATTAGTCCATCTAAATGTAAAAGGATGTGCTCTTCTGGGGGAGTGGGATCCTTAAACTGGAAAATGAAAAAAGTATGGTTTCCTGCAACACAGGAAAAAGAAATTTGCCATGCAGTTGTGACAGTTTTTGTCTGTTTTTCTGAACCGATTGGTGAAAGGCAGCTCAACATTCTGTTTGTTAAACGTAAGAAAAAGAGTATGGGGTGTAGCACACATGTACTATCTTGAATACAAGGCTCTTCTATCTATTTTCCTTTAACTGGACTGCAAAGTTTACTATAATAAAAATATAAACAAACAGATGTCCATCACCCCAAGGTATGCATTTCAATTCCACTTCAAATGGTGGAACAGCTACAATCTTGAGGACGAATGCATCTGTAGGGAAGCTCCAAAAGACTATTTCTTGAAAGTCTGAATAGAGGAAAAATCTTTCTTTGAAAAAGAAAATTTAAGAATCAGGCAATAAATCTAAAGAAATGTTTAATATTGTTATAATGTTTCTAAACTCAGAGACAGCTACTATATGCCAACAAACCTCAGCCCACTGGGATGATCAGCTGGCTGTGTACTTTCATGATAAAATGACCTCTATTCAAGCTAGCCAATAGAGTGTGTCTCAGGCAGCTTAATGTTCTAGTGAGGTGTACCACTCCAGTGTGACCACATCTGAGGTACCTACTCTCCTCAAGTTTCCTCCTATTTTTATGCACAAATCTTTATTGGCCATCAGGCTGTGTCCCGGTCTGACCCATGTCCACCCAGGCTACTTGCTAAAGTGGCCCAGGCTATTAACCCCTTTGTAAAAAGAGTCATGAATGCGTCATTGTCTTCTGGAAGGGGGTCTTCCAAATGGAAACATGACAAAATTCCACCGCCACTTAAAAAGCTGTCAGCTGACTCTAATGTCCATGCCAACTACAGGCTGATTTCTCTTCTTCCCGCATTCTCAAAAGTAATAAAAAACTTGTAATTGCCCTTTTCACAAGTTACCTTGAAAATAACAATCTTCTACATCTTAGTCAATCAGGTTTTAAAGCCAACTGCAGTACTGAAACAGCTCCTCTGGAAGTAACTGACTATATTAAAGGTAAGCTGATTATTTTGGATCAATCGGCGGCCTTCGATATTGTCCCCCACGAAAGCCTGTTGACTTGCCTCCAATCCTTTGGGATCAGAGGTTTGGCCTTGAAGTGGAAGTCTTCCTTTTTGAAGAACAGAAGCCAAGAAGTGTGGATTCCCTGCTTGCATTGCCAATTCGGGACTTAAAAGTCAGAGTACCTTAGGGCCTGCATTGAGTCCTACTTTATTCAATGTCTATCTTACTCATTTGGCCATTCTTGCTGAGGATAAAGTAATATCTTACACCAAGGATTCTCAGCTGCTTTTCACTTGTGAGCAGAATTTGATGGAGGAGTTATCAAATTCCATCTTACTAAGGTATTCAATTGGCAGTCCATTAACCAACAAAAATGCAAAAATGCAATCCCTATAAAACGGAGATTGTATTCTTTGGCTCTACCCCATCTGACGTTTGGAGGTCTTGGTGGCCTCAGGGTATCTCTCCCCCTGCCACTCATCAGAGCTCAGTAAAATATCTGGGAATTAAAATTTAGAGTGCCCTGTCCTTTCAACCCCAAATTCAGACTCTGCTGGGCACCTGTTTTGGGCTGCTACGCACTTCGAATTTGTATTACCTCCCATATCTGTAGAAACTAGTAAAACATTTTCATTTTCAGGAGGACAAGTCATGTTTTGCTTATCAGCAGCATTCTGGGACTCTTAGTTTAAGTATGATTCACTGAGAACACATACCTACTGGTATCAACAAGGTGGATGCTGGAAGTCAAAAAGCCAGCTCAGTCCAGCACTGCAGTGTCACACAACAATGGGCCACTTCTCAGCAGTCCAATAATGAGGCATTTCACTGCATAATAAAAGAACACAAATCTGTATTTGCCCAAAACATACCAAAGAAACTTGCTTTTTAAGCTTTTGATTCTGTATTGATTCTCAGAAATAATTCCCTGCAGACTACAATTACAAGTAACCCGATACAGGAGGGGTGGAAACCCCACGCCATTAAACATCACTACAGGATGGTAAGAGATCGGGATAGGTATGCATTCTTTTTATTAGCAAAAAAATGTGAGCAGGCAAAGGAGAAATATTCCAATTATAGAGCATGTAAGAGAGAAATGCCTCAATCTTACTCCTGACTTCGATTCAGCCTCTTTCAACTGAAAATCACACATTGCACCAGAGAGCCAATTTTATGCGCTGTAGCATCTTAAATATGGATGCAGGTTTGGAAGTACATAATGGACGCTTTCAAAATATCACACTCATGAAGAACAGCAATGCCTCTTTTATGGAAGATTTAAATTGTAATTCTCATGCAGAAGATCGCAATGTGGGAGAGAAAATAACTTGCAACTCATCGTGTTGGATTGGAGACCACAGATCTTTTTCTTTTCACACATTTCAAAGCTTATATTAAAATCACAATACAGGTACATTACAAAGTTCTACTGGAATAGCGGTGTGTTAATATCGCACATGAAATTAACAAGACTAAGGGGCATGGTCAGTTTCACTGTGCAGTTTACCGGAAATCAGCCTTTTGGGGAGAAAGATGAAAATGTGCCACAAACCTGCACTCTCAGACATTTACTGTGTGCTTCCAAATTTTTGAGGTGTTTGCACCATCATTGTTGGTCCCTGTGGGTCATAAAGTGGCGCTCTAAGGCCTTCAAGAATGTGTTCAGTAATCAGGTGCCCTTTCTCACTGCAGAAAGACGCCTGACTCTTTAGCTTGCTTGTAAAATATAGGCCACTTGCTCGAAGTCCTTGTGTCCCACCATCTGCTCTCCTTCAAATTAGGGTTTCCTAATCCGTGCAGGCAGAGAGACATGCCATCTCCAACCCTCAACTAAGGAAGGACAAGCTACTTAAACTGGGCAGCAAAGTGCTGGCTGTTTGACAATGGCTCAGACAAGGGCAAGAGGATACCCCACAGCCAATCATCGCTTCAAATTGTAATTCCTTTTGGAGCACTATGATTGGCGGACTTATAGTTCCCTTACGCATTATCATTCCTCTCAAATAAAGATGGCTCCAAAGGGGTGGTGGCTTTAAACTCCACTATGCAGCCGTGGGTGGAGTGTTTGCAAAAATCCGCAAAAACTCTGCGAACTTTGCTGGCGGTGTGGAGTTCACTACCTACCCCTACATAATATACCAGATTCTGTGCACATCAGAATGGTTCAATGCTGTAGACCTTTGCCAGGCTTTCTTCTTGATTCCTTTGCATGAAGTCAGGCAATTTCTATTTTCATTTGTGTTTTGAAAGAAAGTTATGGCATAGTGCCGAGTCCCACAAGGTAATACTGATAGTCCATCAATTTTCAACCAGATGTTAAAGAAAAATCTAGGGACACTGCAAATGCCTTTTACTTCAGTTCTTTTCCATTGTATTGATGACCTACTTGTGGCGCCAGAAACAAAAGCGACCTGTAAACAAGATACCATTGCACTTCTAATTCATTGAGGGCCTGATTCACAAAGATAAACGTACACATTTGTTTGCTTTTCACAAAGAGAGTTAGGAGTAGTATATTTACAAGTGCAGAGCCTCCGGACAAAAAACATCCAACATTGTAGATGAGCCTTTAATAAGACGCAGTTATGAATTGTTTGTGGATGGCCCATGTTTGAGAAAAGATGATGGGTTCCTGAGAGCAACTTATGCTGTCTGTACAATCCGAGAAATTGTTGAAGTCTCCTGGGTACAAGGTATAACCTCGGCACAAGCTGCAGAATTTATTGCCCATACCAGAGCTTGCAGCTTAACAGCCCAAATGAGGGTGATAATATTTACAGCTATTCAGTATGGCTTTGGTGTTGTCCATGAATTTGGACAGTTATGGTCACAAAGACGATTCATGACATCATCTGGCTCACCAATAAGGAATGGTTACCAGGTGAAGAAATTATTGGATGCATTGAAACTCTCTACCAAAATTGCTGTTGCTAACTGTGCAGCTCACCAAAGTGACCAAGGTTACATCATAGTTGGCAATAGATATGCTGATGAAGTAGCACGTTATTTTGCAATAGTGACCTTCACACTAAATGGAACATTCCCAGATGAATCTCAAAACAAGCTGCCCTTCAATGTTGATGTCTATAGCTGACACATGGAAAGGACACAGGAGCTTGCAGGAAAATGTCACTGAGGCTGAACAGCAGATTTGGATCAGAGCAGAATGTGGGAAAAATGCAAATGAAATTTGGATTTTAGCAGATGGGAGACGAGTGTTAGAAGACAGTTAGTAATACCTCATGAAATGAGACTTCCATGCTCCCACTTATTTAGAGAGGTTAGGTACGTGTGGCAAAATTAGTTTAATCTCAGAAGCATGTTTTCACAGGATCAATGTCACTGTTGTGTAACATGCCAACAGATAAATGTAGGTAATCGAACACCATTTACACTGAGTCAGATAAGGAGATCAGGCGGTTCTTTCAACAGAATGCAAATGAATTTTATTGAGATGTCTGTTTGCAATGGGCTGAGATATGTCTTGGTTATAGTGTGCATTTTCTCCCAATGGGTTGAAGCCTACTCGAAATGGAGGAATTACAGACTCACTGAAGCTAAATTTCTGTTGCGAGAACTTGTACCAAGGTACATACTGCCAGTTTCTCTGTAATCAAATCGACAAAATCATTTCAATATTTGTAGCTATCGACCACAAGCTTCAGGAATAGTAGAGCAGTTGAACCGAATCATAACGTCTCAATTGGCAAAATTCTGTGCATCCACTTCATTGAAACATCCTGATTCTTTGCCTTTGGTGTTGATGAGTCTTCAAAGTACACCTGACAGGAAGACAGGCTTATCCATGCACAAGATTTTAATGTGAAGAACAATGAGATTTACTGCTGTCGCCTGCGAATTAACTTCTGAACATAGATCAGTGCCATGACTTGAACCCAGAGGACTAGGTTCTCATTATGAAGCATGTGAGAAGGTCTTGTCTGGAGTCAATGTGGAAAGGCTCCTACCAAGTGATCCTACTCACAAATACTGCTGTGTGCCGGAGTGCCAAACTGGGTGCATGCTTCACATAACCAGAGGACAAGAGATCCATACAAAGTAATAGTGTTCTATGAACCACAGGCAAGAAAACAGGAGAATTTACTAGTACATCTGAGACAACAGCAAGGATGAAGGTGTGGAGAGCCATAAACAGGTGAAGAGAATCAGTTTCCAGATATCTCACAGAGTGTACTGGAGCTCATGCGGTAGAAGGAGGAGAAACAAGTCCAGTAAATGTGACAGTTGAGACACCTTCAGAGCAACAAGAAGATCCAAGAGAAAGTGCAGGCACTTTTCAAAACCAGAAAGACATTTCAGTGCTGAATGGCCAAGAGTTTGTTTGAAAGAAATTAACATCAAGTGTGTCAAGTGTATAAATACAACCTACAATTACTGATTACACAGTGAAGTGGTATAAGGGGCACAGAAACTGACCAATATTATGAATACCTATCCGCACCTCAATAGAATTACTACGTGAGCCCGTGCTAAATGTCAAAATTTCAGATTTACTTGACTGGAGCAGAGAATTGCCTGAACCCTTTTGAAACTGTTTGACTGTTAGATTAAAAAAAAGCCTTTGAGAACGAAAATCACTTGTTGACTTACTCATTGAATGAACTGTGCAAATAGATTTAAAGTAAAAACCGATAAAGTTGCTAAGCAGACAAGATGATTACCTAGGACCGAGGTTCAAGTTGAAGAGTGGGGACAATGTTTTAGTAGAAAATGGAGTAGGGTTAAGGAAGACTGTACAAAAACTGCTGAGATTAAAATCATGAGAAACTAACTGAATTGCAAAAAAAAGAATAAAAAAACAGATTACTTGTGCAATAGACTAATGATCCTAACTTGCTGGTATACTCATCATTATAAAAGATCTGATGTCAGATAACTGTGTGATTTAACCAGAGCTAGCTGCAAGAATATTGTAGGAAATACATAAGTAGCCGTAGCATTATTTTTGATTATTCATTTTATAACTGAGAAAGAGAAATCTATTGTTTCATCCACTAACACAACATTTTCACATAATGTAGATGAGGATGCATTTAAAAGCTTATTTGTAGATTACTTAAAAGAAGATTATTCAACTAATGTTTGTTCTAGATTAGTACAAGAGTATACACATGCTATTGGTCTGTGTGTGCACACTTACCTTCCTTGGCTGAGGAGGAGGTGACATACCATCACATTCCTTTGTCATATGCAATTTCATGAAGCATATTGCTTGGTTTAGTGTATCAGCAGCAACATTTTTAATATTATTATTCCTATTATGACATGATTCTTTCAAAAGTACTTTTACAGAAAAGTGTGAACTTACACCCACAAGTGAAAGAAATGGATACTGCTTGGCATTATTTCAGAATTTACCTTCCTATTTACACTATTAAGGCTTATGAATATAATTTAACATGCTTAATGAGTCCTTTAGGGAAGACGTAATAATTTTTATTGTATATAGTTAATTAAAACCTTTACAATTTTTTGTGCTGACATCTTCCAATTGACATATAAAACAATAAAAAATACACAAACATATTATACAGTCATATTTTAAAAAAGATATTATCTTTAGATTCTAAACTATTACTTGCACCTCAGTCATTTAATTTTAAAAGATTTTGTTCCCATATACTATTTTTCACTTTTCTGTATTAAGAGACTGACAGCCTCATGCATCAACCCAAAATCCAGTCGGTAAAATACCGAATCGCTAATAGCTCCAGGTATTAAGTTAAAAATACCCAATCCCAATGCATCAACCCAAAAGCAGAAATCGCTATTTAAGGAATCCTTAAATAGCGATTCTTTAAATAGGAATTCCTTAAATACCGATTCCTTAAATAGGGATTCCTTAAATACCGATTCCTTAAATAGCGATTGCATTTAAGGAATCCCAAAGTGAGATTCCTTAAATGCAATGCATCAAAGTTAAAAAATTAGCGATTTCGCTAATAGGGGGAGCAAATTACCATGAAGATGAACTGCATGGTAATTTGCAAAAACTTTGAAAAATGCACTTTTGTGCATTTTTCAAAGTTTCATGTTGCGCACACACATGCCCTTAGAGCATGTGTGTGTGCAACATATGTGCACATATCATTTTCAGGGGTGCTATAGGGTGTCATTTTGACACCCTTGCACCCTTGAAATTGCATGAGCAATTAGCGAGAACATACTGGTACTCGCTACTTGCTCATGCAATCTCCGATTCATTCCTATGGGCCTGGAGGCCCATAGGAATGATTGGGACGGCATTCCTTAATTGCTACTCGCTATTTGCTAGTAGCAATTAAGGAAAGTTAAGGAATCGCTATTTGAATAGCGATTCCTACATGCATAGCCTTTTGCTATTCCTTATTAGCGAATCCTTATTTTTCGCTAATAAGGAATCGCAAATGCTAATGTTGATGCATATGCCCCTGACTTTCTACAAAAATCTGGAGGCCCTGCATGCTACCTGTAGCGTGTTGCTGTTCAGTACTAACATGACTGCTGGCCAACATGATCTAATTTGGCATCTCCGGAATGCATGTAATAAATAAAAACATCTCAAATTATTCAGCGATGGACAAATACACAATAAATGAGTCAGAGTTTCTTCTGCTTGACCACATAGTCTGCAGAGTGATGTTGGCCATGTTTGTTTCCATGCTGGAACCTGATCTTTTGAGATGAAAGCCCCCATCCGAATTCGGAGTAGCAGTTGTTGGGTAGCAGTTGTGATGTAATTGACTAAATATGGTTGAGGGGTGCATCTCTCGTATGAGGCTAGTACCGTCCAGCCATGTTTTTTCTTTGCTAACGCGGCTTTATCTGAAATCCAAGCTATTTGTTTTGCTGCATTACTAGCTATTTTTTTTAAAGTTGCAAAGTTGAAGCTCTGAGATGGTCATTTGGGATTTTGGGACTACAATTCCCACAATGCATGTGTCCAAATATTTAAAAGTTCACTTGACGCACTCCAGGCTGGGGACCTCTTGGGGTAGATGGTGCATGTGAGGTCTGCTAACCTACTGCTGTCAGAGAGTCCACTCTTTAATCCTTGTGAAGCCAGGCAAAGTCCTTATGGCTGTTGTCCTAGATTGTGCAGCTGGTGCAGTCCTTCAGATTTCAATCATTTGGGTGCCGATCAGGGTGCCGGCAGGGCAGTCCTTCTTCTCCTTGTTGTTTCAGGCATCAGATCTGAGTTTCTTGGCAACTCTCCTATTTTTATTCAGTGTCCCTGGGTGTCAAGCAGGGTGACACCTCTGACCAATCGGATGCAGGATGCCACCTAGGTGTCTGACCACTTCTCCAAAGGGTGGCATATTCTTGTCCCAGAAAGCACTATTCTTCCAAAGACTAAAATGGAGAAAGTCTCCCCTGGAGAGTTAGATGTGGCTAAGTTAACCCACTGGCATGGTTAAGATTTTCTAACACTCTCCTTCCAGCCTATTCACTATACTGGGGGTGCAAGACGTGGGGTGAGCCTGTGCTGTCCTTAAGTGTCATTCTCTCTTTGAAAAAGGCAGCAGACAGCACAATTGTGCAACACTTATGTGCTTTAAGTCTATCAGGCCTCTAAACCTACATGCCCTACCATATGTTAGGGACTTACAGCTAGACTGTCAGTACCAATTGTAATTAAGCCTAATTAGCCATAACTTATAATCAGAGCAATGGCCCTGGGTCTAATAAGCAGAGCCCAGGGCACAGTCATAGGCAGTTGCCATCAGTCTCAAGCAGAAAATAGAAGTGATCAGGGCAAAAGGAATGACTTTCTCACAAGGTGTTTATAGAAAGAGACATATAGGGAAAAGTGACTGCGAACATACATTTGAGTTACCAGGAGGAAGACGCGTTTTTTAAATTGTTAGCTGACTCTTAGGATCTTTGCTATGTAGGCATACTCTTTAATAAGATGCCTAATGTGCATAGTTTAGATGCTTTAACAATGACACCAGCACACAGACATACTAGAAGTATACATGAGGGAACATACTAGAGGTATAAATGAGGGAACAGAATTGATGGTAGACATTTTTGGTACTAATATTCCAGCTGTGAGAGGGACACTAAATGATGACAAGGTTAGTAAGCTTTCAACAGTAGTGTATACATTTGCTACAAGTACTTCTGGAGCTTTTCTAGTTACAAACACGGAATTAGTAGTAGTTACATCAATGGTTTTAAAAAATTGATATTCAGTAGACATTGTGCTTGCAAAAAGAGCCAGACTCTGTAAACTTTTAAAGTCAGAGCATTGTTACACATACATACCTGACAAGAGCAAAAAATCCAAGAATACGAAAAAAAAACATTTCAGACATCAAACTTGACCTGGGACTAGGCCTGGGCAAAAATTTCGTTCCGTTCGCGGAAATTGCGATAATTTGACATTTTTGCGTTCCGCGGAGAGCGCGAAAATGTCAAAAATTCCGGTTTCCGCAGCTTGGCGATAATTTGTTTCTTGCTCGCGCTGTAAAATGATACATTCTCGCGCGCGCGCGATCGCCTTACCTGAATCCCTGCGTTCGCCGACAAGTTTTCTTGATCCGGTCGCGTTCTCCATGAGATGTTGTATTGTTTTTAGCCATTTGCGCTGTCTCGCGACAGTTCGCGCCCGCAGTGACGTCATGCGTCGCGCGATCACGTCTTTCTTCTCGCGATCATGCACCGCGAGAACAACTCAAAACAAGATGGCCGCGCCCGCAAGCAGCCACATGGGTAAGTTGGCGACCCGCAACCATGCAGAAAATCGCGCGAACATGCCGGAAAAAAACTTCCGCATCTTCGCGATATTTCTGCTTGTTTGCGATAATTTTAAACATTCTCGCGATAATTTGCGAAGGTTAATTCCGCAAATTCCGCCCACCCCTACCTGGGACCACTAGTATAGTAAAAAGCTTCACAAAGGGATTTTCTGCAATTGGCAATTGGATTATAACAGAATCCTCAAAACCTTATTAGTGCCTGTATTAATTGTAGTTGTTTGTTTCCTGACTTCACTAAGAGTGTATAAGGCTATTAAAAGTATTTCACAAAAAGGGAGAAGTTGAGAAATAAGCAATTAAGGACAGATTGAGAACTAAATGACCACATTAACAAAGAATATTACAAATTAAAAGAGAATGAAAACCTACAACAACAAAAAAGTCTCAAGTGAAGCTGAGAGTGAATTGTGAATTGATCTATAAATGGATACTGCTTGGCATTATTTCAGAATTTACCTTCCTATTTACGCTATTAAGGCTTATGAATATAATTTAACATGCTTAATGAGTCCTTTAGGGAAGACGTAATAATTTTTATTGTATATAGTTAATTAAAACCTTTACAATTTTTTGTGCTGACATCTTCCAATTGACATATAAAACAATAAAAAATACACAAACATATTATACAGTCATATTTTAAAAAAGATATTATCTTTAGATTCTAAACTATTACTTGCACCTCAGTCATTTAATTTTAAAAGATTTTGTTCCCATATACTATTTTTCACTTTTCTGTATTAAGAGACTGACTTTCTGCAAAAATCTGGAGGCCCTGCATGCTACCTGTAGCGTGTTGCTGTTCAGTACTAACATGACTGCTGGCCAACATGATCTAATTTGGCATCTCCGGAATGCATGTAATAAATAAAAACGTCTCAAATTATTCAGCGATGGACAAATACACAATAAATGAGTCAGCGTTTCTTCTGCTTGACCACATAGTCTGCAGAGTGATGTTGGCCATGTTTGTTTCCATGCTGGAACCTGATCTTTTGAGATGCAAGCCCCCATCCGAATTCGGAGTAGCAGTTGTTGGGTAGCAGTTGTGATGTAATTGACTAAATATGGTTGAGGGGTGCATCTCTCGTATGAGGCTAGTAAGGTCCAGCCATGTTTTTTCTTTGCTAACGCGGCTTTATCTGAAATCCAAGCTATTTGTTTTGCCGCATTACTAGCTATTTTTTTTAAAGTTGCAAAGGTGTAATTGGTGTTCCATGCTTCTTGCATTTTAAGATTTGTCAATGCTTCTTCTAGGGCTGTTTTCCAGGTATTTTTTCCTTTTGTTTGGTTCTTTATTTCAATCCAACAGTACCCCATCAATGAATCCAGGCGTATTTGTGCTTGTGATACAAACTTCGGGATCTGAAAAATGTATTTGAATAAGTCTGATTGTTGCAGATTCAGGAAGTTTGGGTCTTGGCCTCTAAATGATTCTGAGCTGTACGTGAGGGTAGGGAGAAATTTGGCTGTAATTACTTTTAGCAAATATTAGGTAAGACATTTATCATGATGCTAGACGAGCACACATTGCACGTGGTAAAAATCCAGATGACTATATTTTAAAGGATGCATGGAAAAAGGAAGAAAATGATGACTTACCCAAAGTTATGACGGAATAAAATACAAAGATGGACAGTATATGTGTTGGAAAGTGGTTTATTAGTAGGGGAAGTAGGTACCTACCACTAGTAATAAGGCCACAATCACAATATAAGTCCCAGTCAAGGTCTTAATACTTATTCCTTGCTAAGCCCTTGGTAGCTGGCTTACAAGTACGCAGACTTAACTTAGGAGACAGGTGTGTAAATCATTTAAAAACACCAGTACATTAATTATAAAAGACACAATACACAATAAAAATCCAACACCAATTTATAAAAGTAGGTTATATTTTTATGATTAAAATTGATCCAATGTAGGGAACCAGTGATAAGAATTTTGAAAGATTAAAAATTAATTAGGGCTTAGAAGCAAATTGCTTTCAAAGGGTTAAAAAATGTTGCGCTGTACCGGGCCAAAGTCCAGAGTTCTTTACATTTACTTCCAGAAGTGTTTCTTGATGCAGCAAAGTGGTCCACAACACCAGGCAAGTGCTCAGATGCTCTGGTTTGCCTTTTGGGGTCTGGAATTGCAACTCCTACAATGCACCTGGTCAACTTATGGAGCTTTGTACAAAAGCAGCTCCAAACTTCTAGAACGTCTTCTTGAAGTTCCTCTTGTGGGTTGAAAGTGGTCTTGAAGCTCTGAGATGGTCATTTGGGATTTTGGGACTACAATTCCCACAATGCATGTGTCCAAATATTTAAACGTTCACTTGACGCACTCCAGGCTGGGGACTTCTTGGGGTAGATGGTGCATGTGAGGTCTGCTAACCTACTGCTGTCAGAGAGTCCACTCTTTAATCCTTGTGAAGCCAGGCAAAGTCCTCATGGCTGTTGTCCTAGATTGTGCAGCTGGTGCAGTCCTTCAGATTTCAATCATTTGGGTGCCGATCAGGGTGCCGGCAGGGCAGTCCTTCTTCTCCTTGTTGTTTCAGGCATCAGATCTGAGTTTCTTGGCAACTCTCCTATTTTTATTCAGTGTCCCTGGGTGTCAAGCAGGGTGACACCTCTGACCAATCGGATGCAGGATGCCACCTAGGTGTCTGACCACTTCTCCAAAGGGTGGCATATTCTTGTCCCAGAAAGCACTATTCTTCCAAAGACTAAAATGGAGAAAGTCTCCCCTGGAGAGTTAGATGTGGCTAAGTTAACCCACTGGCATGGTTAAGATTTTCTAACACTCTCCTTCCAGCCTATTCACTATACTGGGGGTGCAAGATGTGGGGTGAGCCTGTGCTGTCCTTAAGTGTCATTCTCTCTTTGAAAAAGGGAGCAGACAGCACAATTGTGCAACACTTATGTGCTTTAAGTCTATCAGGCCTCTAAACCTACATACCCTACCATATGTTAGGGACTTACAGCTAGACTGTCAGTACCAATTGTAATTAAGCCTAATTAGCCATAACTTATAATCAGAGCAATGGCCCTGGGTCTAATAAGCAGAGCCCAGGGCACAGTCATAGGCAGTTGCCATCAGTCTCAAGCAGAAAATAGAAGTGATCAGGGCAAAAGGAATGACTTTCTCACAAGGTGTTTATAGAAAGAAACATATAGGGAAAAGTGACTGCGAACATACATTTGAGTTACTAGGAGGAAGACGCATTTTTTAAATTGTTAGCTGACTCTTAGGATCTTTGCTATGTAGGCATACTCTTTAATAAGATGCCTAATGTGCATAGTTTAGATGCTTTAACAATGACACCAGCACACAGACATACTAGAAGTATACACGAGGGAATATACTAGAGGTATAAATGAGGGAACAGAATTGATGGTAGACATTTTTGGTACTAATATTCCAGCTGTGAGAGGGACACTAAATGATGAGAAGGTTAGTAAGCTTTCAACAGTAGTGTATACATTTGCTACAAGTACTTCTGGAGCTTTTCTAGTTACAAACACAGAATTAGTAGTAGTTACATCAATGGTTTTAAAAAATTGATATTCAGTAGACATTGTGCTTGCAAAAAGAGCCAGACTCTGTAAACTTTTAAAGTCAGAGCATTGTTACACATACATACCTGACAAGAGCAAAAAATCCAAGAATACGAAAAAAAAACATTTCAGACATCAAACTTGACCTGGGACCACTAGTATAGTAAAAAGCTTCACAAAGGGATTTTCTGCAATTGGCAATTGGATTATAACAGAATCCTCAAAACCTTATTAGTGCCTGTATTAATTGTAGTTGTTTGTTTCCTGACTTCACTAAGAGTGTATAAGGCTATTAAAAGTAATTCACAAAAAGGGAGAAGTTGAGAAATAAGCAATTAAGGACAGATTGAGAACTAAATGACCACATTAACAAAGAATATTACAAATTAAAAGAGAATGAAAACCTACAACAACAAAAAAGTCTCAAGTGAAGCTGAGAGTGAATTGTGAATTGATCTGTAAATGTTTTGTGATGTTTAGAAACCATATGAGGGGGGAGGTTGATAGAGCGTCTTTACTAAACTAAAATTCAGCAATTAATGTGTAGAAATAGCATGTAGGCCTAAAACAAAAAGCCACATTTTTTAAGGCAAATGGGAGCACTAGGTCTCCATTGCTACTAATGATAAGTGAGAACTGCTTCTGAATGTAATTTTTCTTTTCCTGTCCACTGACCTTAGTTCAATAATCCCAGTAATATGAAGACTTGAAGAGTTCAATGATACAAATGTGCTGACCTGAATATGTCCTAATAGAAAATTTTAGATTTTGACCTTCCCAAGAGATATTTCATAGAGAAAAATAGTGTATAAATTATGTAGTTTCATTTTTATATAATTTTTCCTTATGAATACAATTTACCAATTTGAATGTGGGAGAAAGTCATGATTTCATTTGTGCAATAAGAAACCTAACCATGAACTGTTTTGTCTTGTAGAGAGTAAGCAGTGGGAAACAAACCTCAACTTGTACAATGTTAATAAATATGCTTTGTTTAATGCTTAAAATCTGTAAGCCTTTTGTTCCAAAGCTACATAGACGATGGAAGCTTTCCTGCTCCCAGGAAGACATCGGACTTCAATTGGCTGACGAGACAGACAAATGCAACATTTGTTTTAGTAGCAGATATCACAATTTTATATTATTATGTGTTCCTAGAGTAGGGAAACAGACTCTTCAGATCCTTTCCAGACTCTTCTGAGATCTATGCTGAGACCCATGTATTTTTCCCTTGCCTGAATCTAAAGTTTTGAGTCTCCACTGAGACTCAGAGCTTCTCTTTATGGGAACTGCTTACTGAATAACACATTGCTTAAAGCTTTCTGCTTTCACCTCTTGATTTGAAACTCTTAATGGCTTCTAATAGATATTTTTCTCCCATTTTGTCGCCAAAGGATTTGCTTAAATGGAACACAGTTTATGCAATTGTTCTGTATTGTATTACTGATGAATAGATTACTTATTGATGACTAATAAAGAAATAATTACTAAATATTTTATTAAAACCCTTCAAAACCGCACCAAAATCTCATCATTGACTCTGTAAGAGATATTGAAACTGTGAGGAACAAGCTGATTTTGATTTGCAGCTCCTGGTTAATCTCATATATGAAAAAGGTATAATCAGCCAAAGGGCCAAGTAGTAGCGAGGAATTTATCTCTTACAAAGTTGATAAGATGAATACCAGAAGATGATTAATTTAACTAGAGCCCCCCACTTCACCAAGAGTGTAATCAAGGGCATTGTGAACATTGGTGAGGAATAGAATAGCTGGGAGAAATTAATCTGGTAATTCCTTGCTCTCTCACTCATCATGCTACCCCTCACTACTCCCATATTTGCTTTCCCATCCCAGATGGGCAGCATTACTGGTGCATCAGCACATAAAACACGCAAAGCATGTTAACTGTCAGGTCTTCTGGCCAGGCAGACAGTTAACAGGGGATATTTTGACAAGAAATGCTGAACAGAGCAATAGCAACTCGGTTTGTCGGTGTGCAGACCTGTGTTTCATTTACTTGCCCAATGCGCCAAGTACTTGGTTCAGGAGCGGTGTAGTCCCTAACAGAGTGTGGTGCTCTACAATAGACCCATCTCTAATTTATTAAATCACAGTTGTAAACATTCTCATTAAGGATGACAGACAAGGATTGAAGTTTACAAATTGACTCAAAGAATATACTTGCAGAAGTACGAGAAGAACTCAGTAATGTTCTACAAAAAGTCCAGCACAGATTTGTCTTTTAAGAAGGGGAAAATGTGAGAGCTCAAAAACATAAAATGAAGGTCCTTATACAGGACTTTAGACAAAGGATTTCATGCAGTCACTACACCAATATATGGTTCTCAGCATATGCACCAATGGGAAATAAGCAAGAAGACATGTTTTACTACAGAATACATTTGAAGAATCCTACTATGTTAGATTTAGATGTTCCAGGAGTGTATTCAGGCGACATGACTAGATACATAGTATTTTATGGGTTCTGGGACAGCTAGTTTTTTACTGATTAGGTACATCACTTTCATTGTGACTGGGATACTCTTACTAGCACATACATCAAAGATTTTTGCGATCGCAAACTGTGCGATTTGCAAAAATCGGCCGTTTGCGATCGCAAAATTAGCATTTGCGATGCATCAAGGGTCAAGGCCCTCGTAATTTGAGAATTCGCAATTAATTGTGAGTCCTCAAATTGCGATTGCATTTAAGGAATCGCATTTTGCGATTCCTTAAATGCAATCCAAGAACCACTTTGAAGTAGCGATTTCGCTACTGGGGGGCGCAAATTACCATGAAGTTGAACTTCATGGTAATTTGCAAAAACTTTGAAAAATGCACTAAAGTGCATTTTTCACAGTTGTAGGTTACACACACACACATGTCCTTGGGACATGTGTGTGTGCAACATTTGTGCACAGACCAATTTCAGGGGTGCAACAGGGTGTCCTTTCGACACCCTTACAACCTTGAAATTGCATGAGCAATTTGCGAGTACCAATTGGTACTCGCAAATTGCGCTTGCAATTTCCTATTCATTCCTATGGGCCTGCAGGCCCATAGAAATGAATAGGAAGCTATTCCTTATTTGCGACTCGCTATTTGCGAGTCGCAAATAAGGAATGTGTAGGAATCGCTATTATTATAGCGATTTCTACATGCATAGGATTTTGCAAGTCCTTAATTGTGAATCCTTAATATTCGCAATAAAGGACTCGCAAAATCCTAGCATGATGCATGTGCCCGTTAGTCTTTCAGTGTAAGGACAACAATTCTTCATTACAGCAAGGGAAGCACCATTGGCAGTAATCATGTGATAAATTACGATGTCACAAACACAATTTGACTTAAGTTATCATGAGCCTGATTTATTGTGCATGAAACACTGAAAATAAACACTACCAACAAAAAAGAAATCTCCCTCCTCCTCTGATGATTTCTAATTCATCATATTCATGTATTTATTACAATACAGTTGTCATCATTTTAAGATTCTACTGCTTATATGCTTCAAATTACTTAATGGTATCATTAAGTTGACTCTGCATCTCTTTGACCTTTACATCAACAACTCTGCAAAGTTTTAGAAAGAAAAAGCACACATGCGATGTCAATTAATATGAATGAAAGAGGGGCAAAAACAATTTTACTATTCCCTCCATCTACACTTCCTAACCATTCACCTATCTTAGCAAGTCCTTTTCCAATAGACCCAAATATGGAACCTTTATCTTACTAGGCACCATTGTCTTCTAATTCAGTAAGTTCCTAGGTAATATTAGTGTTGCTGATTACATAATTATTAGAGTGATCATTTTTTTTAGGAAAGCAAGCAAAACATTCTCTGCAAATAATTACTTTGCAAGCTCTGCCTTCCTTTGTGGGAAGCATGTCTAAAGCAAGTCCATTTTGTATTATCTTGGTTCTCATAGCAAGCAGATAAAATAACAGTTAAGGCACCTGCTGCATTAGTAGCAAGACCATCCACTAGGGTTGGATAATTTCTAATCTTAACATCAATTTGCACTGTTTCCGCTGAGGGTATTAAGGCTCTAACAATATTGATGAGTATGTACTTAAAGCTATGCCTGTTTCATTTTACATAGTGATCAAGTTGTGAATCTATATCATTAGTGTGGGAGATTCTTGGAAAGACTAAATCTGCATAGTAACTACCTACCCACTTTTGTGGAAACTGGAAATAAGCTGACCTTTAATACTTACCGCTAATCCTGCAAATATATCTCCCCTAACTAGATAGCTGTGGTCACATTCGTTCGAAACCAGAGTCTCATTCCTTTCTTATTTTCTTATCATACAAAGTTCTCGTCTTGGTGACATCAGTGCTGAACCTTGGGGGGCAGATTGTCGAGATTCCCTCTACCCTTTCCAGTAGTGTGCTCTGGGTTAACACTTATGCTCCTCATCTTGCCTTATTCTTTCATATAATTCATCACCAGAAATACTCTCTTTGCTTATTTTGCAAGTTAGGTAATGCATTTTTTGGTTACTGATACTCGTGTTAGTCACAGTGGTAAAGAATTTCATCATATACTCACAATGATCCCTTTGTTTGAAAGCCTTGGAAAAATGCTAAGTTTTTTAGTAGACCACAAATACATATTCAATCCCTTCACAATCAGCACATTTCTAAAGAATTTTCATAATACGTGTAAAACAATTTAGTACTGCTCATAGAACAGATTTACAAAGATATTGCAGGAGATGAGATAGGATAAAAGAAAATTAAAAGTATGCAGAGGCTGGAAGATAGGAGCATACAAAGCAGTCCTCTATTTACAAGATTCTAACATACTCGGTTAGCATTTGAAAACAGACATTATAACTATAAACACCTTCAGAGATATAGCCATTCAAAATTCTACTTTCATGCTTTTCTTTGTGAGCAACAGGTGTATTAGTTTGATTCATCAATGATTTGGAAATATTTGCCTCCTGTAGATGTACATTTAGGGGCCGATTCCGATACCGGCCGCAAAACGAACGAACCGACCGACACGGACCCGGACCCAATACCGACCGACACGGACCAGCGCCGTACGACCCATGCAGTACGATGCAACGCGAGTGAATTACAACTGACACGTACGGAATACAAGCCGTACGACCGAGCCATAGGGAAAATAGTGATCCGGCCGGAAAACCGACGCGAATTTCACCGACCGACACGAACCCGGAATGAACCCGACCGACACGTACCCGCGATGTCCGATCCGCGCAGTACGATGCAATGCGTGTAAAACCAGACCGACTCGCACGGAGACCAAGCCGCACGACCGACACACACAGAAAACCGGGCACACAAGCAATAGAGACCTTCGCGACCGACGCGTATCAAACACAGAAGAGAGGCAGCGTGAACGAGGCGGAGAAGCCAGCACGAGACTACAGCAGCGTCCGTTTCCATCACATGAATGTCTCCTTCATGCCTACAAAACCCAAAGGAAAAAAGACAAAAAAAGGACCAAACAAGCAATGACAAAGCCAATAAATACCAAATAAAAAACATGGGACAAAGACACACCCACAACTCCAACTATATGAAGGACTACAATCACTACTATCATCCCTTGCAAACAGGAGACACAGCCAGCACCAAACACCATTACACACCAACCACAGACACACTCACAACTCACACATCACACAACCCACACACTATCAGTACCTCATACAAAAGCACACACACATACAGCCATCAAAACCAACACCAACCCACCCTCACTTGCACCCTCACACACACATCCCTCACCACCACCACCCATCACCATGCCCCCAAAGAAGAATCCAAAGTTCACAGATAGTGAGTTAGAAGTGCTGGTAGATAAGATCATCAGAGTAGAGCCACATTTGTTTGGTACATTGGTCCAAATGACCCCCATGTCACAGAAAACAAAGATGTGGGTGAGGATTGTGGACAAGGTGAATGCCCAAGCACCAGCAAGGCGCACAAAGGACGATATCCAAAACAGGTGGTATAACATGCGCAGGAGGGTCAAGAAACTCATCGAAAAAGATCACGCCCTGAGTCAGTGCACCGGCTGTGGCCCTCCTGCCAAACCAGCCTACTTCAGGACCTGGGAGGAGAAGGTGAGGGACATCCTACCACCAGAGAGCGTCCATGGCCTAACAGACATCCCAGAGCCTGATGAGTACACAAACAACATACCCAAGATTGTGTGGCAAGGGGACAGTGAAACCATGCACCGCAAGCAAAGCTACACTAACCAATAGATAATCATCCCAAGATGTGTATGCCAGTCAGACAAAACACAATACCAGCCATCTCATAGTTACTTGGAACTGTGTCATGACATGCACCAACCTACAAACAAATAGAGCAAGCCAGTGGCACAAAGCTAAACAGACACTGCAATAGTTTGCCACCACAAACAAACTACCTCACAGTGCAGCTGACTGACAGGAAGGAATTGTGGGGATGCAGGTGAAGTTAGTGTATGCAAAAGCATGATGGGGCCTGTAGTCACAGAGAATGCTCCCCCTCCTGATTGGCCCATCAAGACCTCACTGAAACATGCCCACATAACAGGGAGTGGAAAATGACTGACAAGATGGCTGACACTGGCTCCTGCTGTGGGGAGCACAAGGCCCTACTAGGGGTTGTGTGCAAATCAGAAGCAGGACACAACTGACTGACATCCTGAAAGACAACTTGCACGCCCTAAAATGGAAGCATGTTTCATGATGGGAAGGAGGACTGACAGCCCTGACCATACTTACCAGCATGTGGAGACACCCCCCCCTCAACACAAACTCCACACAACTCACCGGGTAGAATGCATAGACACACACCTCATTGAAATATCAGCAAAAGATACCCCATACTGGGTGCTGTTGTGTGAAGGACAGGGGCTCTCTTTGGACTTGTAGCCAAACAAACACCAGGATTTGACAGTCAGCCATCTTGCCATTGCTGTCACACCCTCTCACAGGGAAGCAGAGTCAAAGGGAAGGAAGTATGGGCATGCTGGGAAGGGGGGTGTAGCCAAGAGTATGATGGGAGTCACAGTCACAGAAAATCTACACCCACCCACATGGCCCAGCAAGCTCACACTGAACCATGCTCACCTCACAGGGAGTGGGAATGGACTGACAAGATGTCTGTCACTGGGCTCTGTTGTGGGGAGCACAAGGCCATGCTGGGAAATGGCCAACCACAAACACCAGGACTGCACAGTTAGCCATCTTGCCATTGCTGTCACACCCCCTCACAGGGAAGCAGAGTCAAGAGGAAGGAAGTATGGGCATGCTGGGAAGGGGGGTGTAGCCAAGAGTATGATGGGAGTCGCAGTCACAGACAATCTACACCCACCCACATGGCCCAGCACGCTCACACTGAACCATACTCGCCTCACAGGAAGTGGGAAGGGACTGACAAGATGTATGACACTGTACTCTGTTGTGGGGAGCACAAGGCCATGCTGGGAAATGGCCAACCACAAACACCAGGACTGCACAGTCAGCCATCTTGCCATTGCTGTCACACCCCCTCACAGGAAAGCAGAGTCAAGAGGAAGGAAGGATGTATGACGTTACAACGCACACTTTTACAACGCATGCATTTACAACACATTTTTTACAACGCATAATCCATTACAACGCATGACATTACAACGCATGACACTACAACGCATTTTTAAAAACTACCTTTACAACGCATTTCCATTACAACGTATACTACCTTTACAACGCATACCATTACAACGCATAATATTAAATTGCATTCAAGGTAAGTATTAGATAGTATAGGGGTAAAAGTTACTTTTCTAACTCCAGGGGGTGCAACAGTAGGGTAAGTGTTGGATAGTATAGGGGTAAAAATTACTATTCTAACTCCAGGGGGTGCAACAGTAGGGTAAGTGTTGGATAGTATAGGGGTAAAAATTACTATTCTAACTCCAAGGGGTGCAACAGTGGGGTAAGTGTTGGATAGTATAGGGGTAAAAATTACTATTCTAACTCCAGGGGGTGCATCAGTAGGGTAAGTGTTGGATAGTATAGGGGTAAAAATTACTATTCTAACTCCAGGGGGTGCAACAGTAGGGTAAGTGTTGGATAGTATAGGGGTAAAAATTACTATTCTAACTCCAGGGGGTGCAACAGTAGGGTAAGTGTTGGATAGTATAGGGGTAAAAATTACTATTCTAACTCCAGGGGGTGCAACAGTAGGGTAAATGTTGGATAGTATAGGGGTAAAAATTACTATTCTAACTCCAGGGGGTGCAACAGTAGGGTAAGTGTTGGATAGTATAGGGGTAAAAATTACTATTCTAACTCCAGGGGGTGCAACAGTAGGGTAAGTGTTGGATAGAATAGGGGTAAAAATTACTATTCTAACTCCAGGGGGTGCAACAGTACGGTAAGTGTTGGATAGTATAGGGGTAAAAATTACTATTCTAACTCCAGGGGGTGCAACAGTAGGGTAAGTGTTGGATAGTGTAGTGTAATATTATGCGTTGTAATGGTATGCGTTGTAATGGTAGTATGCGTTGTAATGGAATGCGTTGTAAAGGTAGTTTTTAAAAATGCGTTGTAGTGTCATGCGTTGTAATGTCATGCGTTGTAATGGATTATGCGTTGTAAAAAATGCGTTGTAAAGGTAGTGCGTTGTAAAAGTTGCGTTGTAAAGGTTGTTCCCCGGAAGGAAGTATGGGCAAGCTGGGAAGGGGGGTATAGCCAAGAGTATGATGGGAGTCGCAGTGACAGACAATCTACACCCACCCACATGGCCCAGCAAGCTCACACTGAACCATACTCGCCTCACAGGGAGTGGTAAGGGACTGGCAACATGTTTGACACTGGGCTCTGTTGTGGGGAGCACAAGGCCATGCTGGGAAATGGCCAACCACAAACACCAGGACTGCACAGTCAGCCATCTTGCCATTGCTGTCACACCCCCTCACAGGGAAGCAGAGTCAAGAGGAAGGAAGTATGGGCATGCTGGGAAGGGGGATGGAGCCAAGAGTATGATTGGAGTCGCAGTCACAATCTACACCCACCCACATGGCTCAGCAAGCTCACACTGAACCATACTCACCTCACAGGGAGTGGGAAGGGACTGACAAGCTGTCTGACACTGGGCTCTGTTGTGGGGAGCACAAGGCCATGCTGGGAAATTGCCAACCACAAACACCAGGACTGCAAAGTCAGCCATCTTGCCATTGCTGTTGTTAGACGGCGACCTCAGAGGAGCCCGGAAAGGGGATCCTGACTACCCTGAGACCCACCCTCAAAGTATCGTAGCCGGGCACTGGCGGGAGATTCCCCAGGGGGAGGATTCTCGCAACTAGGATCGTACTTCTGGCACCACACGACACAGAGGGACCACACTGGGTATTCTCAGAACAAGCTTTATCAAACAGGTATCACTGCAAATATGTACAAGGTGAGCACGGGCTCAAGAGTCTCGGCAAGGTAGGGGGTAGCGGGACTGTCTTTGGTAACGGTTCAAAGCAGGGACGTACCCGGCGCACAGCTCACAATCCTCGAGCTGGGGGATACGTGGTCGGAGGTGGGGTCCGGCGGGACCGTGAGAGTCTGGGGAGCCGCGAGTCACTCAGCAGGGCTCAGGTACAAGTTCGGAGGTCTTACGATCTTCAGGGAGCCGCGAGTCACTCAGCAAGGCTCAGGTACAAGTTCGGAGGTCTTACGATCTTCAGGGAGCCGCGAGTCACTCTGCAGGGCTCAGGTACAAGTTCGGAGGTCTTACGATCTTCAGGGAGCCGCGAGTCACTCAGCAGGGCTCAGGTGAGTTCCAGTTCCAGGAGCCGCGACCACGTCAGCAGGCTCTCGTTGTTCCAGCGTCGAATCTGCCGGACAGCCCCAGAGCACCCCTTGTTATAGTTCGACCCCTCTTTGATGTCCGGAGTCTGTGCAGGCAGGGGTCTTGTCACCTGGGGGTCGCTTGTCGGGATTTCCTGCTATAGTCTTTTGATCCTTTCAGGGCCGGGTCGGGAGGAGTCCCAGACACCCAGCAGGCGTGGAGCCAGCCCTCAGGGAGGCCGGAGGGCCGATCGAAACCCATCGTCCCGGGGGAGTTCAGAGGTGCGATAGAAACTGCTCCTCCCTCTCTCATCCCCTGGAAGCGTGATGTCCTCCAGCCGGAGTGGCGCCTCTATGCCCGGGTCGCGCTGGGGCCGGGCGGCCATCTTGGTGCATGAAGTGGGCACGCGGGCCCGGGGTGGCCGAAAGGGGAGAGGCCAGGGACGGAGATGTCCGGGTCGGTGCGTGTGTCCTGGTGGGGAGGTTCGGCCGGGCCGGGGGCTTGGGCTGTAGGTACCAGGTTTCGGTGGTGCGGGGGCACGGAGGGCCATTCTACGAGGCCGGGTCCAACACGCGTCCCCCCCAGCTGAAAGCCGGAGAGAACTGCCCATCAGCTTGGGGGTTCTCTTCGCTGAGGCGGAAGAACTGGGAGAGGCCGTCAGCATTGGCGTGGTCCGTACCAGGGCGGTGTTCCACGGTGAAATCCATCCCCTGGAGGGAGATTGACCACCGCAGTAGCTTGGGGTTTTCTCCTCGCATCTGCATGAGCCAACGTAAGGGCCGATGGTCAGTTTGGACTCTGAAATGGGTGCCAAACAGGTAGGGTCGTAGCTTTTTGAGTGCCCAGACCACGGCAAAAGCTTCGCGCTCTATGGTGCTCCATCTTTGTTCTCGGGGCAACAGCCGCCGACTGAGGAAGGCGACGGGCTGGTCTAGGCCTTGGTCATTTACTTGGGACAGGACGGCCCCAATGCCATGCTCGGAGGCATCGGTTTGGACTATGAACTCCTTGGCGTAGTCGGGAGCCTGGAGGACTGGGGCAGTACACATGGCCCTTTTTAGGGCATCGAAAGCTTCCTGGCAGGCAGCCGTCCACTGCACTTTCTTTGGCTGTTTTTTAGACGTGAGTTCTGTGAGAGGGCCGACAAGGCTGCCATACCCCCGAATGAATCTTCGGTAGTAGCCCGTGAGTCCCAGAAAGGCTCGGACCTCCGTCTGGGTGATGGGTGGTTCCCAGGCCAGGATGGCGTCGATCTTTGGCTGTAGCGGGGCGACCTGGCCACTCCCGACCTGGTGCCCCAAGTAGAACACGGATCCTTGCCCGATCTGGCACTTGCTGGCTTTTACTGTGAGGCCTGCCTGGCGCAGGGCGATTAGCACCCTTCGGAGGTGCTGGAGGTGCTCACTCCACTCTGAACTGAAGACAGCGATGTCGTCCAGGTATGCCGCGCTGAACTGTTCCAGCCCGGCCAGGACTCTATTCACCAGTCGCTGGAAAGTGGCCGGGGCATTTTTCATCCCGAAGGGCATTACGCGGAAACGGTAGTGCCCATCGGGGGTGGAGAAAGCGGACCGCTCTTTGGCCCCTTCGGTGAGTGCAATCTGCCAGTATCCGCAGGTGAGGTCGAATGTGCTGAGGAACCGGGCTGCCCCTATTCGGTCAATGAGTTCGTCGGCTCGTGGAATGGGGTGGGCATCGGCTCGGGTAACGTCATTGAGCCCCCGGTAGTCCACGCAGAATCGGAGCTCGGGGGCGACACCGGGGGCCGCTGCCTTCGGGACCAGGACCACGGGGCTGGCCCAGGGACTGTCAGAGGGCTCGATCACCCCCAGGGTCAACATCTTCGAGACTTCCGCTTGAATGCAGGACCGGACCCGGTCAGGAACCCGGTAGGCTCGGTGTCTCACCGGCGGGCTGTCCCCGGTGTCCACATCATGAACACACCAGTTGGTGACCCGGGGGGTCAGGGAGAAGAGGTCAGAAAATTGTCTTAGGAGCTGGCGGCAGTCCGCTTGTTGCTGGGCAGTGAGGGCTGGGGAGAGGTTCACTCCTTCCACGGAGCCATCCTGCTCCTTGATACACAGGAGGTCCGGGAGGGGATCCGACTCATCTTCGGCCCCGTCATCGGTGGCCAGCAGGAGGCTCAGTTCTGTCCGCTGGAAGTGAGGCTTGAGGCGGTTCACGTGCAGGACCCGGAGGGGATCCCGAGGCGACTGGACGTCCACCAAGTAGGTGACTTGGCTCTTCTTCTCGACCACTTTGTAGGGCCCAGTCCATCGGTCCTGGAGAGCGCCAGGCTTCACTGGGGCCATGACCCACACCTGCTGGCCCGGCTGGAACTCGACCAGAGTAGCATTCTGGTCGTACCAGCGCTTCATTTCTTCTTGACTCGCCTCCAGGTTGGCCTCGGCCAGTTCTCGGAACCTCCTGGTCTGGTTCCGGAGGGCCAGGACATATTGGAACACATCTCGGGGGGTGGCCTGGGGTGCTGCCTCCCACCCTTCCTTAACTAAACTGAGGGGACCTCGGACGGGGTGCCCATAGAGTAATTCAAACGGGCTGAACCCTAAGGACTTCTGGGGGACCTCCTGGTAAGCGAACAAGAGGCAGGGGAGCAGGACGTCCCACTTACGCCGGAGGGGCTCTTCTAGGCCAGCGATCATCCCTTTCAAAGTCCTATTAAACCTCTCTACTAGGCCGTTCCCTTGCGGATGATACGGGGTGGTGAACTTATAGGACACCCCACATTGTTGCCACAGGGACGTCATATACCTGGATATAAAATTAGTGCCGCGATCGCTCACGACCTCGCGGGGGAAACCCACCCTGGAGAAGATCCCCATCAGGGCCCGGCCCACCACGGGGGCCGTAATGGTGCGTAGGGGAATAGCCTCTGGGTAGCGGGTGGCGTGGTCCACTAGGACCAAGATGAAACGGTGACCTTGGGATGTGGGGGGGTCCAGTGGCCCCACGATGTCGATCCCGACTCGTTCGAAGGGGGTACTGACGACCGGGAAGGGTTGGAGGGGAGCCTTGCGCTTCCCCCCACTCTTCCCACTGGCTTGGCACGTGGGGCAGGACTTGCAGTGGGCTTCTACCGCTGCTTTCATCTTAGGCCAATAAAAATGGGTCACGAGACGGCTGTAGGTCTTGTCCTGACCCAGGTGACCGGCGAGGGGGACATCGTGGGCTAAGCCCAGGAGGAAATCCCGGAAGCGGAGAGGTACCACCAGTACCCGTCCGGATCCCAGCTCCACTGATTTCTGCTCACTATACAGGACGTTATTCTCCCAATAGATTCGGTGCGTTCCGGTCTGGTCACCTGCGGCTTGGCCCTCGGCCTGGCGCCGCAGCCCGACCAGGGAAGGACAGGTGGCTTGCTCCCGGCAAAATTCTTCTCGGGTGGGCCCGCCCTCGTGGCGCCAATGGGCCAACTCGGGTAGATCCCCCAACTCGGGGACCGGGGCGGGGTCGGATGGTGCGGGTTCGTCGCTGACGACGGACCCTTCCGATGGGGGAACGGGAGGACCCTCGGCGGGGACGGTGCTGGCTACTTTGACCGGGGTGCTCTCGATTTCTCTCCGGGGAGTGAGTCGGGCTGTCATAGATCGGGTGGTGGCACACACCCACTCGGGGAGTCCCATCATTCCTAGGTGGGCCTTGCGCTCTACGTGCTTCCAGGGGGAACTCTCCAGGTCGTTCCCTAAGAGGCAGTCGACCGGCTGGGAGGTTCTTACGGCCACCTTGAGTTTGCCTATCACCCCTCCCCACTCAAATGGCACCAGGGCCACCTGACACATACTTTCCCTATTGTCTGCAGATATTACGGGGCAAAAGACATTGGGGAGGATCTGCTCCTCGGGAACTAGGTGCCTGAGGACACCGGTGATACTGGCCCCGGTGTCCCGCAGGGCCTCTACCTGGTGGCCATTGATCTTGACGAGCTGCCCATAGTTCTGTGTGTTGGACGGTAGGAGGCTACCAGGGATCATTTCCCTATCTCCCAGGGATACTAGGGCCATCGCGGCTGATTCCCACTCCTCGGCTTCCTCAACCTCCTCCCCTAGGGCTACGTTGGCTATCTGTCTCGCAGGGGTGACTTGGGTGTCCATGGGGCACTCTGGGTCATTAGCGTAGTGCCCGGGTTTCTGGCAGCGGAAACATGTGACGGTCACCCGGTGTCCCCGTCTCCCGGGGGGCCCTGTTACTGGTGGGGGGGGCGCCGGGAAAGGTGGAGGTGGTGTCTTCGGGGGGCTAGGCTGGGACTCCCTCGGCCCTCCCTGGTTCCCTCCCCCTCTCTGGCGGGGTGGTCCCTGACTGGTTCGGGGGTACTCTCCTACCATGCCCCGGGAGACCCGGGTGTTGGTCCAGCAGTCGGCCTCCACGGCCAGCTTCCGGGGATCTGTGAGCTTGCTATCCAGCAGATGTTGACGTAGCTCTACGAAGCAGTTCGCAGCCAGATGTTCCCATAACATGAGGTCAGTGAGTTCGGCAAGGGTGGTGACTTTGCTGCCCTTGACCCACCCATCGAAGGCCCGACTAAAAAAGTTTACATACTCCACCCAGGTGGTGCCCGGGATCTTCCTGCAGTCCCGGAACCGTTGGCGGTACATTTCTGGGGTGAGGCCGTATCTTGTGAGGAGAGCCTCTTTCATGTGGCTGTAGGAGGTCTGCAGGGATAGGGGTAGGTCGAGCAGGGTGTCCCTTCCTTCGCTCAGAAACCGTCCCCACAACCCCGCCCCCCAGTCCTTCTGTGGAATCCGATGGGAGGTCATGGCGACCTCGTAGGCCCGAAACCATTGCTGAATGTCATCGTTTTTATAATATTCTTTGACCACATCCTTGGGGATGTGGACCTTCTGTTCCGCTGGGGGGGCCGTCTCTCGGTTCCCCGAGGGCCTCCCGTCCTCATTTCGGGCCTTGAGCTCGAGTTCCTTTAAGCTCCGTTCGTGCTCCAGTTGGAGCTTTCTTCCTTCGTGCTCCCGTTGGAGCTTCTTTTCTTCCAGTTCGCCTTGTACACGCATTTGCTCTACTGCTAGCTTCTTCTCCGCTAACTTCAATTCGCCCTCGATTTTGAGTTTGGCTAACTCGAGTTCATGACTGCGGCTTCTCTCTCTGTCCGCGAGCTCTTCCGGGGATAGGCCCCCGTCTGGTACGATGCCTCGCACCTGATTGCTACTGCTTTCATTTTGGGGGGGTTCGGCTTCGTCGGGGCGCTCCCCCGTGCCTTCCGGGCGGGAGGCCCCGGTCTCCACCCAAGTTTTCAGTGCTTTCTGCAAGTCTTCTTTAGTGTTGAGGCCAGTGGTAGCGATTTTGAGTTCTTTGCAAAATTGTTTTAGCTCTTTGTGTGTGTATTCTTCCAGATGCTCCACCTGGAACACTCTGTTGGCGTTGGTTTCTGCGGAGCTCGTGGCGCTTCCTTCTGCCATCTTTGTTGGTCGTGCGTCCGTCGTTTACTGTACGATCTCTAGGTGATGGGCCCGAATCCAGTCGCTTGCCACCAATGTTAGACGGCGACCTCAGAGGAGCCCGGAAAGGGGATCCTGACTACCCTGAGACCCACCCTCAAAGTATCGTAGCCGGGCACTGGCGGGAGATTCCCCAGGGGGAGGATTCTCGCAACTAGGATCGTACTTCTGGCACCACACGACACAGAGGGACCACACTGGGTATTCTCAGAACAAGCTTTATCAAACAGGTATCACTGCAAATATGTACAAGGTGAGCACGGGCTCAAGAGTCTCGGCAAGGTAGGGGGTAGCGGGACTGTCTTTGGTAACGGTTCAAAGCAGGGACGTACCCGGCGCACAGCTCACAATCCTCGAGCTGGGGGATACGTGGTCGGAGGTGGGGTCCGGCGGGACCGTGAGAGTCTGGGGGAGCCGCGAGTCACTCAGCAGGGCTCAGGTACAAGTTCGGAGGTCTTACGATCTTCAGGGAGCCGCGAGTCACTCAGCAGGGCTCAGGTACAAGTTCGGAGGTCTTACGATCTTCAGGTAGCCGCGAGTCACTCAGCAGGGCTCAGGTACAAGTTCGGAGGTCTTACGATCTTCAGGGAGCCGCGAGTCACTCAGCAGGGCTCAGGTGAGTTCCAGTTCCAGGAGCCGCGACCACGTCAGCAGGCTCTCGTTGTTCCAGCGTCGAATCTGCCGGACAGCCCCAGAGCACCCCTTGGTATAGTTCGACCCCTCTTTGATGTCCGGAGTCTGTGCAGGCAGGGGTCTTGTCACCTGGGGGTCGCTTGTCGGGATTTCCTGCTATAGTCTTTTGATCCTTTCAGGGCCGGGTCGGGAGGAGTCCCAGACACCCAGCAGGCGTGGAGCCAGCCCTCAGGGAGGCCGGAGGGCCGATCGAAACCCATCGTCCCGGGGGAGTTCAGAGGTGCGATAGAAACTGCTCCTCCCTCTCTCATCCCCTGGAAGCGTGATGTCCTCCAGCCGGAGTGGCGCCTCTATGCCCGGGTCGTGCTGGGGCCGGGCGGCCATCTTGGTGCATGAAGTGGGCACGCGGGCCCGGGGTGGCCGAAAGGGGAGAGGCCAGGGACGGAGATGTCCGGGTCGGTGCGTGTGTCCTGGTGGGGAGGTTCGGCCGGGCCGGGGGCTTGGGCTGTAGGTACCAGGTTTCGGTGGTGCGGGGGCACGGAGGGCCATTCTACGAGGCCAGGTCCAACAGCTGTCACACCCCCTCACAGGGAAGCAGAGTCAAGAGGAAGGAAGTATGGGCATGCTGGGAAGGTGGTGTAGCCAAGGGTATGATGGGAGTCGCAGTCACAGACAATCTACACCCACCCACATGGCCCAGCAAGCTCACACTGAACCATGCTCACCTCAAAGGGAGTGGGAATGGACTGACAAGATGTCTGACACTGGGCTCTGTTGTGGGGAGCACAAGGCCATGCTAGGAAATGGCCAACCACAAACACCAAGACTGCACAGTCAGCCATCTTGCCATTGCTGTCACACCCCCTCACAGGGAAGCAGAGTCAAGAGGAAGGAAGTATGGGCATGCTGGGAAGGGGGGTGTAGCGAAGAATATGATGGGAGTCGCAGTCATAGACAATCTACACCCACCCACATGGCCCAGCAAGCTCACACTGAACCATGCTCACCTCACAGGGAGTGGGAATGGACTGACAAGATGTCTGACTCTGGGCTCTGTTGTGGGGAGCACAAGGCCATGCTAGGAAATGGTCAACCACAAACACCAAGACTGCACAGTCAGCCATCTTGCCATTGCTGTCACACACCCTCACAGGGAAGCAGAGTCAAGAGGAAGGAAGTATGGGCATGCTGGGAAGGGGGGTATAGCCAAGAGTATGACGGGAGTCGCAGTGACAGACAATCTACACCCACCCACATGGCCCAGCAAGCTCACACTGAACCATACTCGCCTCACAGGGAGTGGGAAGGGACTGGCAACATGTCTGACACTGGGCTCTGTTGTGGGGAGCACAAGGCCATGCTGGGAAATGGCCAACCACAAACACCAGGATTTCACAGTCAGCCATCTTGCCATTGCTGTCACACCCTCTCACAGGGAAGCAGAGTCAAAGGGAAGGAAGTATGGGCATGCTGGGAAGGGGGGTGTAGCCAAGAGTATGATGGGAGTCACAGTCACAGAAAATCTACACCCACCCACATGGCCCAGCAAGCTCACACTGAACCATGCTCACCTCACAGGGAGTGGGAATGGACTGACAAGATGTCTGTCACTGGGCTCTGTTGTGGGGAGCACAAGGCCATGCTGGGAAATGGCCAACCACAAACACCAGGACTGCACAGTTAGCCATCTTGCCATTGCTGTCACACACCCTCACAGGGAAGCAGAGTCAAGAGGAAGGAAGTATGGGCATGCTGGGAAGGGGGGTGTAGCCAAGAGTATGATGGGAGTCGCATTCACAGACAATCTACACCCACCCACATGGCCCAGCAAGCACACACTGAACCATACTCGCCTCACAGGAAGTGGGAAGGGACTGACAAGATGTATGACTCTGTACTCTGTTGTGGGGAGCACAAGGCCATGCTGGGAAATGGCCAACCACAAACACCAGGACTGCACAGTCAGCCATCTTGCCATTGCTGTCACACCCCCTCACAGGGAAGCAGAGTCAAGAGGAAGGAAGTATGGGCAAGCTGGGAAGGGGGTATAGCCAAGAGTATGATGGGAGTCGCAGTGACAGACAATCTACACCCACCCACATGGCCCAGCAAGCTCACACTGAACCATACTCGCCTCACAGGGAGTGGGAAGGGACTGGCAACATGTTTGACACTGGGCTCTGTTGTGGGGAGCACAAGGCCATGCTGGGAAATGGCCAACCACAAACACCAGGACTGCACAGTCAGCCATCTTGCCATTGCTGTCACACCCCCTCACAGGGAAGCAGAGTCAAGAGGAAGGAAGTATGGGCATGCTGGGAAGGGGGATGGAGCCAAGAGCATGATTGGAGTCGCAGTCACAATCTACACCCACCCACATTGCTCAGCAAGCTCACACTGAACCATACTCACCTCACAGGGAGTGGGAAGGGACTGACAAGCTGTCTGACACTGGGCTCTGTTGTGGGGAGCACAAGGCCATGCTGGGAAATGGCCAACCACAAACACCAGGACTGCAAAGTCAGCCATCTTGCCATTGCTGTCACACCCCCTCACAGGGAAGCAGAGTCAAGAGGAAGGAAGTATGGGCATGCTGGGAAGGTGGTGTAGCCAAGGGTATGATGGGAGTCGCAGTCACAGACAATCTACACTCACCCACATGGCCCAGCAAGCTCACACTGAACCATGCTCACCTCAAAGGGAGTGGGAATGGACTGACAAGATGTCTGACACTGGGCTCTGTTGTGGGGAGCACAAGGCCATGCTAGGAAATGGCCAACCACAAACACCAAGACTGCACAGTCAGCCATCTTGCCATTGCTGTCACACCCCCTCACAGGGAAGCAGAGTCAAGAGGAAGGAAGTATGGGCATGCTGGGAAGGGGGGTGTAGCGAAGAGTATGATGGGAGTCGCAGTCACAGACAATCTACACCCACCCACATGGCCGAGCAAGCTCACACTGAACCATGCTCACCTCACAGGGAGTGGGAATGGACTGACAAGATGTCTGACTCTGGGCTCTGTTGTGGGGAGCACAAGGCCATGCTAGGAAATGGTCAACCACAAACACCAAGACTGCACAGTCAGCCATCTTGCCATTGCTGTCACACACCCTCACAGGGAAGCAGAGTCAAGAGGAAGGAAGTATGGGCATGCTGGAAAGGGGGGTATAGCCAAGAGTATGACGGGAGTCGCAGTGACAGACAATCTACACCCACCCACATGGCCCAGCAAGCGCACACTGAACCATACTCGCCTCACCGGGAGTGGGAAGGGACTGGCAACATGTCTGACACTGGGCTCTGTTGTGGGGAGCACAAGGCCATGCTGGGAAATGGACAACCACAAACACCAGGACTGCACAATCAGCAATCTTGCCATTGCTCTCACACCTCCTCACAGGGAAGCAGAGTCAAGAGGAAGGAAGTATGGGCATGCTGGGAAGGGGGGTGTAGCCAAGAGTATGATTGGAGTCGCAGTCACAATCTACACCCACCCACACGGCTCAGCAAGCTCACACTGAACCATACTCACCTCACAGGGAATGGGAAGGGACTGACAAGCTGTCTGACACTGGGCTCTGTTGTGGGGAGCACAAGGCCATGCTGGGAAATGGCCAACCACAAACACCAGGACTGCAAAGTCAGCCATCTTGCCATTGCTGTCACACCCGCTCACAGGGAAGCAGAGTCAAGAGGAAGGAAGTATGGGCATGCTGGGAAGGGGGGTATAGCCAAGAGTATGACGGGAGTCGCAGTGACAGACAATCTACACCCACAAACATGGCCCAGCAAGCTCACACTGAACCATACTCGCCTCACAGGGAGTGGGAAGGGACTGGCAACATGTCTGACACTGGGCTCTGTTGTGGGGAGCACAAGGCCATGCTGGGAAATGGCCAACCACAAACACCAGGACTGCAAAGTCAGCCATCTTGCCATTGCTGTCACACCCCCTCACAGGGAAGCAGAATCAAGAGGAAGGAAGTATGGGCATGCTAGGAAGGGGGTGTAGCCAAGGGTATGATGGGAGTCGCAGTCACAGACAATCTACACCCACCCACATGGCCCAGCAAGCTCACACTAAACCATACTCGCCTCACAGGGAGTGGGAAGGGACTGACAAGATGTCTGACACTGGGCTCTGTTGTGGGGAGCACAAGGCCATGTTGGGAAATGGCCAACCACAAACACCAGGACTGCAAAGTCAGCCATCTTGCCATTGCTGTCACACCCCCTCACAGGGAAGCAGAGTCAAGAGGAAGGAAGTATGGGCATGCTGGGAAGGGGGGTATAGCCAAGAGTATGACGGGAGTCGCAGTGACAGACAATCTACACCCACCCACATGGCCCAGCAAGCTCACACTGAACCATACTCGCCTCACAGGGAGTGGGAAGGGACTGGCAACATGTCTGACACTGGGCTCTGTTGTGGGGAGCACAAGGCCATGCTGGGAAATGGCCAACCACAAACACCAGGACTGCAAAGTCAGCCATCTTGCCATTGCTGTCACACCCCCTCACAGGGAAGCAGAGTCAAGAGGAAGGAAGTATGGGCATGCTAGGAAGGGGGTGTAGCCAAGGGTATGATGGGAGTCGCAGTCACAGACAATCTACACCCACCCACATGGCCCAGCAAGCTCACACTAAACCATACTCGCCTCACAGGGAGTGGGAAGGGACTGACAAGATGTCTGACACTGGGCTCTGTTGTGGGGAGCACAAGGCCATGTTGGGAAATGGCCAACCACAAACACCAGGACTGCAAAGTCAGCCATCTTGCCATTGCTGTCACACCCCCTCACAGGGAAGCAGAGTCAAGAGGAAGGAAGTATGGGCATGCTGGGAAGGTGGTGTAGCCAAGGGTATGATGGGAGTCGCAGTCACAGACAATCTACACCCACCCACATGGCCCAGCAAGCTCACACTGAACCATGCTCACCTCAAAGGGAGTGGGAATGGACTGACAAGATGTCTGACACTGGGCTCTGTTGTGGGGAGCACAAGGCCATGCTAGGAAATGGCCAACCACAAACACCAAGACTGCACAGTCAGCCATCTTGCCATTGCTGTCACACCCCCTCACAGGGAAGCAGAGTCAAGAGGAAGGAAGTATGGGCATGCTGGGAAGGGGGGTGTAGGGAAGAGTATGATGGGAGTCGCAGTCACAGACAATCTACATCCACCCACATGGCCCAGCAAGCTCACACTGAACCATGCTCACCTCACAGGGAGTGGGAAAGGACTGACAAGATGTCTGACTCTGGGCTCTGTTGTGGGGAGCACAAGGCCATGCTAGGAAATGGTCAACCACAAACACCAAGACTGCACAGTCAGCCATCTTGCCGTTGCTGTCACACACCCTCACAGGGAAGCAGAGTCAAGAGGAAGGAAGTATGGGCATGCTGGGAAGGGGGGTATAGCCAAGAGTATGACGGGAGTCGCAGTGACAGACAATCTACACCCACCCACATAGCCCAGCAACCTCACACTGAACCATACTCGCCTCACAGGGAGTGGGAAGGGACTGGCAACATGTCTGACACTGGGCTCTGTTGTGGGGAGCACAAGGCCATGCTGGGAAATGGACAACCACAAACACCAGGACTGCACAATCAGCAATCTTGCCATTGCTCTCACACCTCCTCACAGGGAAGCAGAGTCAAGAGGAAGGAAGTATGGGCATGCTGGGAAGGGGGGTGTAGCCAAGAGTATGATTGGAGTCGCAGTCACAATCTACACCCACCGACATGGCTCAGCAAGCTCACACTGAACCATACTCACCTCACAGGGAATGGGAAGGGACTGACAAGCTGTCTGACACTGGGCTCTGTTGTGGGGAGCACAAGGCCATGCTGGGAAATGGCCAACCACAAACACCAGGACTGCAAAGTCAGCCATCTTGCCATTGCTGTCACACCCGCTCACAGGGAAGCAGAGTCAAGAGGAAGGAAGTATGGGCATGCTGGGAAGGGGGGTATAGCCAAGAGTATGACGGGAGTCGCAGTGACAGACAATCTACACCCACCCACATGGCCCAGCAAGCTCACACTGAACCATACTCGCCTCACAGGGAGTGGGAAGGGACTGGCAACATGTCTGACACTGGGCTCTGTTGTGGGGAGCACAAGGCCATGGTGGGAAATGGCCAACCACAAACACCAGGACTGCAAAGTCAGCCATCTTGCCATTGCTGTCACACCCCCTCACAGGGAAGCAGAGTCAAGAGGAAGGAAGTATGGGCATGCTAGGAAGGGGGTGTAGCCAAGGGTATGATGGGAGTCGCAGTCACAGACAATCTACACCCACCCACATGGCCCAGCAAGCTCACACTAAACCATACTCGCCTCACAGGGAGTGGGAAGGGACTGACAAGATGTCTGACACTGGGCTCTGTTGTGGGGAGCACAAGGCCATGTTGGGAAATGGCCAACCACAAACACAAGGACTGCACAGTCAGCCATCTTGCCATTGCTGTCACACCCCCTCACAGGGAAGCAGAGTCAAGAGGAAGGAAGTATGGGCATGCTGGGAAGGGGGGTGTAGCCAAGAGTATGATGGGAGTCGCAGTCACAGAAAATCTACACCCACCCACATGGCCCAGCAAGCTCACACTGAACCATGCTCACCTCACAGGGAGTGGGAATGGACTGACAAGATGTCTGTCACTGGGCTCTGTTGTGGGGAGCACAAGGCCATGCTGGGAAATGGCCAACCACAAACACCAGGACTGCACAGTTAGCCATCTTGCCATTGCTGTCACACCCCCTCACAGGGAAGCAGAGTCAAGAGGAAGGAAGTATGGGCAAGCTGGGAAGGGGGTATAGCCAAGAGTATGATGGGAGTCGCAGTGACAGACAATCTACACCCACCCACATGGCCCAGCAAGCTCACACTGAACCATACTCGCCTCACAGGGAGTGGGAAGGGACTGGCAACATGTCTGACACTGGGCTCTGTTGTGGGGAGCACAAGGCCATGCTGGGAAATGGACAACCACAAACACCAGGACTGCACAATCAGCAATCTTGCCATTGCTCTCACACCTCCTCACAGGGAAGCAGAGTCAAGAGGAAGGAAGTATGGGCATGCTGGGAAGGGGGGTGTAGCCAAGAGTATGATTGGAGTCGCAGTCACAATCTACACCCACCCACATGGCTCAGCAAGCTCACACTGAAGCATACTCACCTCACAGGGAATGGGAAGGGACTGACAAGCTGTCTGACACTGGGCTCTGTTGTGGGTAGCACAAGGCCATGCTGGGAAATGGCCAACCACAAACACCAGGACTGCAAAGTCAGCCATCTTGCCATTGCTGTCACACCCGCTCACAGGGAAGCAGAGTCAAGAGGAAGGAAGTATGGGCATGCTGGGAAGGGGGGTATAGCCAAGAGTATGACGGGAGTCGCAGTGACAGACAATCTACACCCACCCACATGGCCCAGCAAGCTCACACTGAACCATACTCGCCTCACAGGGAGTGGGAAGGGACTGGCAACATGTCTGACACTGGGCTCTGTTGTGGGGAGCACAAGGCCATGCTGGGAAATGGCCAACCACAAACACCAGGACTGCAAAGTCAGCCATCTTGCCATTGCTGTCACACCCCCTCACAGGGAAGCAGAGTCAAGAGGAAGGAAGTATGGGCATGCTAGGAAGGGGGTGTAGCCAAGGGTATGATGGGAGTCGCAGTCACAGACAATCTACACCCACCCACATGGCCCAGCAAGCTCACACTAAACCATACTCGCCTCACAGGGAGTGGGAAGGGACTGACAAGATGTCTGACACTGGTCTCTGTTGTGGGGAGCACAAGGCCATGTTGGGAAATGGCCAACCACAAACACCAGGACTGCACAGTCAGCCATCTTGCCATTGCTGTCACACCCCCTCACAGGGAAGCAGAGTCAAGAGGAAGGAAGTATGGGCATGCTGGGAAGGGGGGTGTAGCCAAGAGTATGATGGGAGTCGCAGTCACAGAAAATCTACACCCACCCACATGGCCCAGCAAGCTCACACTGAACCATGCTCACCTCACAGGGAGTGGGAATGGACTGACAAGATGTCTGTCACTGGGCTCTGTTGTGGGGAGCACAAGGCCATGCTGGGAAATGGCCAACCACAAACACCAGGACTGCACAGTTAGCCATCTTGCCATTGCTGTCACACCCCCTCACAGGGAAGCAGAGTCAAGAGGAAGGAAGTATGGGCATGCTGGGAAGGGGGGTGTAGCCAAGAGTATGATGGGAGTCGCATTCACAGACAATCTACACCCACCCACATGGCCCAGCAAGCTCACACTGAACCATACTCGCCTCACAGGAAGTGGGAAGGGACTGACAAGATGTATGACACTGTACTCTGTTGTGGGGAGCACAAGGCCATGCTGGGAAATGGCCAACCACAAACACCAGGACTGCACAGTCAGCCATCTTGCCATTGCTGTCACACCCCCTCACAGGGAAGCAGAGTCAAGAGGAAGGAAGTATGGGCAAGCTGGGAAGGGGGGTATAGCCAAGAGTATGATGGGAGTCGCAGTGACAGACAATCTACACCCACCCACATGGCCCAGCAAGCTCACACTGAACCATACTCGCCTCACAGGGAGTGGGAAGGGACTGGCAACATGTTTGACACTGGGCTCTGTTGTGGGGAGCACAAGGACATGCTGGGAAATGGCCAACCACAAACACCAGGACTGCACAGTCAGCCATCTTGCCATTGCTGTCACACCCCCTCACAGGGAAGCAGAGTCAAGAGGAAGGAAGTATGGGCATGCTGGGAAGGGGGATGGAGCCAAGAGTATGATTGGAGTCGCAGTCACAATCTACACCCACCCACATGGCTCAGCAAGCTCACACTGAACCATACTCACCTCACAGGGAGTGGGAAAGGACTGACAAGCTGTCTGACACTGGGCTCTGTTGTGGGGAGCACAAGGCCATGCTGGGAAATGGCCAACCACAAACACCAGGACTGCAAAGTCAGCCATCTTGCCATTGCTGTCACACCCCCTCACAGGGAAGCAGAGTCAAGAGGAAGGAAGTATGGGCATGCTGGGAAGGTGGTGTAGCCAAGGGTATGATGGGAGTCGCAGTCACAGACAATCTACACCCACCCACATGGCCCAGCAAGCTCACACTGAACCATGCTCACCTCAAAGGGAGTGGGAATGGACTGACAAGATGTCTGACACTGGGCTCTGTTGTGGGGAGCACAAGGCCATGCTAGGAAATGGCCAACCACAAACACGAAGACTGCACAGTCAGCCATCTTGCCATTGCTGTCACACCCCCTCACAGGGAAGCAGAGTCAAGAGGAAGGAAGTATGGGCATGCTGGGAAGGGGGGTGTAGCGAAGAGTATGATGGGAGTCGCAGTCACAGACAATCTACACCCACCCACATGGCCCAGCAAGCTCACACTGAACCATGCTCACCTCACAGGGAGTGGGAATGGACTGACAAGATGTCTGACTCTGGGCTCTGTTGTGGGGAGCACAAGGCCATGCTAGGAAATGGTCAACCACAAACACCAAGACTGCACAGTCAGCCATCTTGCCATTGCTGTCACACACCCTCACAGGGAAGCAGAGTCAAGAGGAAGGAAGTATGGGCATGCTGGGAAGGGGGGTATAGCCAAGAGTATGATGGGAGTCGCAGTGACAGACAATCTACACCCACCCACATGGCCCAGCAAGCTCACACTGAACCATACTCGCCTCACCGGGAGTGGGAAGGGACTGGCAACATGTCTGACACTGGGCTCTGTTGTGGGGAGCACAAGGCCATGCTGGGAAATGGACAACCACAAACACCAGGACTGCACAATCAGCAATCTTGCCATTGCTCTCACACCTCCTCACAGGGAAGCAGAGTCAAGAGGAAGGAAGTAAGGGCATGCTGGGAAGGGGGGTGTAGCCAAGAGTATGATTGTAGTCGCAGTCACAATCTACACCCACCCACATGGCTCAGCAAGCTCACACTGAACCATACTCACCTCACAGGGAATGGGAAGGGACTGACAAGCTGTCTGACACTGGGCTCTGTTGTGGGGAGCACAAGGCCATGCTGGGAAATGGCCAACCACAAACACCAGGACTGCAAAGTCAGCCATCTTGCCATTGCTGTCACACCCGCTCACAGGGAAGCAGAGTCAAGAGGAAGGAAGTATGGGCATGCTGGGAAGGGGGGTATAGCCAAGAGTATGACGGGAGTCGCAGTGACAGACAATCTACACCCACCCACATGGCCCAGCAAGCTCACACTGAACCATACTCGCCTCACAGGGAGTGGGAAGGGACTGGCAACATGTCTGACACTGGGCTCTGTTGTGGGGAGCACAAGGCCATGCTGGGAAATGGCCAACCACAAACACCAGGACTGCAAAGTCAGCCATCTTGCCATTGCTGTCACACCCCCTCACAGGGAAGCAGAGTCAAGAGGAAGGAAGTATGGGCATGCTAGGAAGGGGGTGTAGCCAAGGGTATGATGGGAGTCGCAGTCACAGACAATCTACACCCACCCACATGGCCCAGCAAGCTCACACTAAACCATACTCGCCTCACAGGGAGTGGGAAGGGACTGACAAGATGTCTGACACTGGGCTCTGTTGTGGGGAGCACAAGGCCATGTTGGGAAATGGCCAACCACAAACACCAGGACTGCAAAGTCAGCCATCTTGCCATTGCTGTCACACCCCCTCACAGGGAAGCAGAGTCAAGAGGAAGGAAGTATGGGCATGCTTGGAAGGTGGTGTAGCCAAGGGTATGATGGGAGTCGCAGTCACAGACAATCTACACCCACCCACATGGCCCAGCAAGCTCACACTGAACCATGCTCACCTCAAAGGGAGTGGGAATGGACTGACAAGATGTCTGACACTGGGCTCTGTTGTGGGGAGCACAAGGCCATGCTAGGAAATGGCCAACCACAAACACCAAGACTGCACAGTCAGCCATCTTGCCATTGCTGTCACACCCCCTCACAGGGAAGTAGAGTCAAGAGGAAGGAAGTATGGGCATGCTGGGAAGGGGGGTGTAGGGAAGAGTATGATGGGAGTCGCAGTCACAGACAATCTACACCCACCCACATGGCCCAGCAAGCTCACACTGAACCATGCTCACCTCACAGGGAGTGGGAATGGACTGACAAGATGTCTGACTCTGGGCTCTGTTGTGGGGAGCACAAGGCCATGCTAGGAAATGGTCAACCACAAACACCAAGACTGCACAGTCAGCCATCTTGCCGTTGCTGTCACACACCCTCACAGGGAAGCAGAGTCAAGAGGAAGGAAGTATGGGCATGCTGGGAAGGGGGGTATAGCCAAGAGTATGACGGGAGTCGCAGTGACAGACAATCTACACCCACCCACATGGCCCAGCAAGCTCACACTGAACCATACTCGCCTCACAGGGAGTGGGAAGGGACTGGCAACATGTCTGACACTGGGCTCTGTTGTGGGGAGCACAAGGCCATGCTGGGAAATGGACAACCACAAACACCAGGACTGCACAATCAGCAAGCTTGCCATTGCTCTCACACCTCCTCACAGGGAAGCAGAGTCAAGAGGAAGGAAGTATGGGCATGCTGGGAAGGGGGGTGTAGCCAAGAGTATGATTGTAGTCGCAGTCAAAATCTACACCCACCCACATGGCTCAGCAAGCTCACACTGAACCATACTCACCTCACAGGGAATGGGAAGGGACTGACAAGCTGTCTGACACTGGGCTCTGTTGTGGGGAGCACAAGGCCATGCTGGGAAATGGCCAACCACAAACACCAGGACTGCAAAGTCAGCCATCTTGCCATTGCTGTCACACCCGCTCACAGGGAAGCAGAGTCAAGAGGAAGGAAGTATGGGCATGCTGGGAAGGGGGGTATAGCCAAGAGTATGACGGGAGTCGCAGTGACAGACAATCTACACCCACCCACATGGCCCAGCAAGCTCACACTGAACCATACTCGCCTCACAGGGAGTGGGAAGGGACTGGCAACATGTCTGACACTGGGCTCTGTTGTGGGGAGCACAAGGCCATGCTGGGAAATGGCCAACCACAAACACCAGGACTGCAAAGTCAGCCATCTTGCCATTGCTGTCACACCCCCTCACAGGGAAGCAGAGTCAAGAGGAAGGAAGTATGGGCATGCTAGGAAGGGGGTGTAGCCAAGGGTATGATGGGAGTCGCAGTCACAGACAATCTACACCCACCCACATGGCCCAGCAAGCTCACACTAAACCATACTCGCCTCACAGGGAGTGGGAAGGGACTGACAAGATGTCTGACACTGGGCTCTGTTGTGGGGAGCACAAGGCCATGTTGGGAAATGGCCAACCACAAACACCAGGACTGCACAGTCAGCCATCTTGCCATTGCTGTCACACCCCCTCACAGGGAAGCAGAGTCAAGAGGAAGGAAGTATGGGCATGCTGGGAAGGGGGGTGTAGCCAAGAGTATGATGGGAGTCGCAGTCACAGACAATCTACACCCACCCACATGGCCCAGCAAGCTCACACTGAACCATGCTCACCTCACAGGGAGTGGGAATGGACTGACAAGATGTCTGTCACTGGGCTCTGTTGTGGGGAGCACAAGGCCATGCTGGGAAATGGCCAACCACAAACACCAGGACTGCACAGTCAGCCATCTTGCCATTGCTGTCACACCCCCTCACAGGGAAGCAGAGTCAAGAGGAAGGAAGTATGGGCAAGCTGGGAAGGGGGGTATAGCCAAGAGTATGATGGGAGTCGCAGTGACAGACAATCTACACCCACCCACATGGCCCAGCAAGCTCACACTGAACCATACTCGCCTCACAGGGAGTGGGAAGGGACTGGCAACATGTTTGACACTGGGCTCTGTTGTGGGGAGCACAAGGACATGCTGGGAAATGGCCAACCACAAACACCAGGACTGCACAGTCAGCCATCTTGCCATTGCTGTCACACCCCCTCACAGGGAAGCAGAGTCAAGAGGAAGGAAGTATGGGCATGCTAGGAAGGGGGATGGAGCCAAGAGTATGATTGGAGTCGCAGTCACAATCTACACCCACCCACATGGCTCAGCAAGCTCACACTGAACCATACTCACCTCACAGGGAGTGGGAAGGGACTGACAAGCTGTCTGACACTGGGCTCTGTTGTGGGGAGCACAAGGCCATGCTGGGAAATGGCCAACCACAAACACCAGGACTGCAAAGTCAGCCATCTTGCCATTGCTGTCACACCCCCTCACAGGGAAGCAGAGTCAAGAGGAAGGAAGTATGGGCATGCTGGGAAGGTGGTGTAGCCAAGGGTATGATGGGAGTCGCAGTCACAGACAATCTACACCCACCCACATGGCCCAGCAAGCTCACACTGAACCATGCTCACCTCAAAGGGAGTGGGAATGGACTGACAAGATGTCTGACACTGGGCTCTGTTGTGGGGAGCACAAGGCCATGCTAGGAAATGGCCAACCACAAACACCAAGACTGCACAGTCAGCCATCTTGCCATTGCTGTCACACCCCCTCACAGGGAAGCAGAGTCAAGAGGAAGGAAGTATGGGCATGCTGGGAAGGGGGGTGTAGCGAAGAGTATGATGGGAGTCGCAGTCACAGACAATCTACACCCACCCACATGGCCCAGCAAGCTCACACTGAACCATGCTCACCTCACAGGGAGTGGGAATGGACTGACAAGATGTCTGACTCTGGGCTCTGTTGTGGGGAGCACAAGGCCATGCTAGGAAATGGTCAACCACAAACACCAAGACTGCACAGTCAGCCATCTTGCCATTGCTGTCACACACCCTCACAGGGAAGCAGAGTCAAGAGGAAGGAAGTATGGGCATGCTGGGAAGGGGGGTATAGCCAAGATTATGACGGGAGTCGCAGTGACAGACAATCTACACCCACCCACATGGCCCAGCAAGCTCACACTGAACCATACTCGCCTCACCGGGAGTGAGAAGGGACTGGCAACATGTCTGACACTGGGCTCTGTTGTGGGGAGCACAAGGCCATGCTGGGAAATGGACAACCACAAACACCAGGACTGCACAATCAGCAATCTTGCCATTGCTCTCACACCTCCTCACAGGGAAGCAGAGTCAAGAGGAAGGAAGTATGGGCATGCTGGGAAGGGGGGTGTAGCCAAGAGTATGATTGTAGTCGCAGTCACAATCTACACCCACCCACATGGCTCAGCAAGCTCACACTGAACCATACTCACCTCACAGGGAATGGGAAGGGACTGACAAGCTGTCTGACACTGGGCTCTGTTGTGGGGAGCACAAGGCCATGCTGGGAAATGGCCAACCACAAACACCAGGACTGCAAAGTCAGCCATCTTGCCATTGCTGTCACACCCGCTCACAGGGAAGCAGAGTCAAGAGGAAGGAAGTATGGGCATTGTTAGACGGCGACCTCAGAGGAGCCCGGAAAGGGGGTCCTGATTACCCTGAGACCCACCCTCAAAGTATCGTAGCCGGGCACTGGCGGGAGACTCCCCAGGGGGAGGAATCTCGCAGCTAGGATCGTACTTCTGGCGCCACACGACACAGAGTAATCACACCGGTTGTTCTCAGAAACAATCTTTATCAAGTAGGTTATCACGGCAATTATGTACAAGGTATTCACGGGTTCAAGAGTCTCGGAAAGGTAGGGGGGTAGCGGGACAGTCTTTGGCAAAAGTTCAAGCAGGGACGTACCCGGCGCACAGCTCACAATCCTCGAGCCGGGGGATACGGGGTCGTAGTCGGGGTCCGGCGGGACCGGGAGAGTCTGGGGGAGCCGCGAGTCACTCAGCGGGCTCAGGTACAGGTTCAGGGGTGTCCGATCTTCAAGGAGCCGCGAGTCACTCAGCAGGCTTAGGCGCAAGTTCAGAGATGTTACGATCTTTCAGGAGCCGCGAGTCACTCAGCAGGCTTAGGCACAGGTTCAGAGGTGGTACGATCTTCCAGGAGCCGCGAGTCACTCAGCAGGCTTAGGCACAGGTTCAGGGGTGGTACGATCTTCCAGGGGCCGCGAGTCACTCAGCAGGCTTAGGCGCAAGTTCAGAGATGTTACGATCTTTCAGGAGCCGCGAGTCACTCAGCAGGCTTACGTTGTTCCAGCGTCGAATCTCCGGACCGACCCGAAGCACCCCCTGTTATAGGTCGACCCCTCTTTGATGTCCGGGGTCGGTCGAGGCAGGGGTCTTGTCACCTGGGGGTCGCTTGTCGGGGTTTCCTGCTATTGTCTTTTGATCTCGTTCAGGGCCGGGCCGGGAGGAGTCCCAGACACCCAGCAGGCGTGGAGCCAGCTCTCAGGGAGGCCGGAGGGCCGATCGAAACCCATCGTCCCAGGGGAGTCCAGAGGTGCGATAGAAACTGCTCCTCCCTCTCTCATCCCCCGGGAAGTGTGATGTCCTCCAGCCGGAGTGGCGCCTCTAGGCCAGGGTCGCGCTGGGGCCGGGCGGCCATCTTGACGCATGAAGTGGGCCTGCGGGCCCGGGGTGGCCGAAAGGAGAGAGGCCATGGACGGGGATGTCCGGGCCGGGTGTGGGTGTTCTGGTAGGAAGGACCGGCTGGGCCGGGTGGTTGGGGCGGCAGGTACCAGGTTTCGGTGGTGCGGGTGCACGGCGGGCCGTTCTGCGAGGCCGGGTCCAACACGCGTCCCCCCCAGCTGAAAGCCGGAGAGAACTGCCCATCATCTTGGGGGGTTCTCTTCGCTGAGGCGGAAGAACCGGGAGAGGCCGTCAGCGTTGGCGTGGTCCGTACCAGGGCGGTGTTCTACGGTGAAATCCATCCCCTGGAGGGAGATTGACCACCGCAGTAGCTTGGGGTTTTCTCCTCGCATCTGCATGAGCCACCGCAAGGGCCGATGGTCAGTTTGGACTCTGAAATGCGTGCCGAACAGGTAGGGTCGTAGCTTCTTGAGTGCCCAGACCACGGCAAAGGCTTCGCGCTCTATGGTGCTCCACCTCTGCTCTCGGGGCAGCAGCCGCCGACTGAGGAAGGCGACGGGCTGGTCTAGGCCTTGGTCATTCACTTGGGACAGGACGGCCCCAATGCCATGTTCGGAGGCATCGGTCTGGACTAGGAACTCCTTGGCATAGTCGGGAGCCCGGAGGACGGGAGCAGTGCACATGGCCTTTTTTAGAGCATCGAAAGCCTCCTGGCAGGCAGCCGTCCACTGCACCTTCGTTGGCTGTTTTTTAGATGTGAGTTCGGTGAGAGGGCCGACCAGGCTGCCATATCCCCGAATGAAGCGTCGGTAGTATCCTGTGAGTCCCAGGAAGGCTCGGACCTCCGTCTGGGTGATTGGTGGTTCCCAGGCCAGGATGGCGTCGATCTTTGGTTGTAGAGGGGCTACCTGGCCGCTCCCGACCCGGTGCCCCAGGTAGACTACGGAGCTTTGTCCGATCTGGCACTTGCTAGCTTTTATTGTGAGGCCTGCCTGGCGCAGGGCGGTTAGCACCCTCCGGAGGTGCTGGAGATGCCCACTCCACTCCGAACTGAAGACGGCGATATCGTCTAGATATGCCGCGCTGAACTGTTCCAACCCGGCCAGGACCCTATTCACCAGTCGCTGGAAAGTGGCCGGGGCATTTTTCATCCCGAAGGGCATCACGCGGAAGCGGTAGTGCCCGTCGGGGGTGGAGAAAGCGGACCGCTCCTTGGCCCCTTCGGTGAGCGCAATCTGCCAGTATCCGCAGGTGAGGTCGAATGTGCTGAGGAACCGAGCTGCCCCTAGTCGGTCAATGAGTTCGTCGGCTCGTGGAATGGGGTGGGCATCGGCTCGGGTAACATCATTGAGCCCCCGGTAATCCACGCAGAATCGGAGCTCGGGGGCGACACCGGGGGCCGCTGCCTTCGGGACCAGGACCACGGGGCTGGCCCAGGGACTGTCAGAGGGCTCAATCACCCCCAGGGTCAGCATCTTCGAGACTTCATCTTGAATGCAGGCCCGGACCCGGTCAGGAACCCGGTAGGCTCGGTGTCTCACCGGCGGGCTGTCCCCGGTGTTCACGTCATGAACACACCAGTTGGTGACCCGGGGGGTCAGAGAGAAGAGGTCGGCAAATTGTCTTAGGAGCTGGCGGCAGTCCGCTTGTTGTTGGGCAGTGAGGGCTGGGGAAAGGTTCACTCCCTCCACGGAGCCATCCTGCTCCTTGACACACAGGAGGTCCGGGAGGGGATCTGACTCATCTTCGGCCCCGTCATCGGTGGCCAGCAGGAGGCTCAGTTCTGTCCGCACGAAGTGAGGCTTGAGTCGGTTCACGTGCAGGACCCGGAGGGGGTCCCGTGGCGACTGGACGTCCACCAAGTACGTAACTGGACTCTTTCGCCCCACCACCTTGTACGGCCCAGTCCATCGGTCCTGGAGGGCGCCAGGCTTCACGGGGGCCATGACCCACACCTGCTGGCCCGGCTGGAACTCAACCAGAGTGGCATTCTGGTCGTACCAGCGTTTCATCTCTTCTTGACTCGCCTCCAGGTTGGCCTCGGCCAGTTCTCGGAACTTCCTGGTCTGGTTCCGGAGGGCCAAGACGTATTGGAACACATCTCGGGGAGTGGTCTGGGGTGTCGCCTCCCACTCTTCCTTTACCAAACTGAGGGGACCTCGGACGGGGTGCCCATAGAGCAACTCAAACGGGCTGAATCCTAGGGACTTCTGGGGGACCTCTCTATACGCGAACAATAGGCAAGGGAGCAGGACATCCCACTTCCGCCGGAGGGGTTCGTCTAGGCCAGTGATCATCCCTTTCAAAGTCCTATTAAATCTTTCTACTAGGCCGTTTCCTTGGGGATGGTACGGGGTAGTGAACTTATAGGACACCCCACATTGTTGCCACAGGGACGTCATATACTTTGAGATGAAATTAGTGCCGCGATCGCTCACGACCTCGCGGGGAAACCCCACCCTGGAAAAGATCCCCATCAGGGCCCGGCCCACCACAGGGGCCGTAATGGTGCGCAGGGGGATAGCCTCTGGGTATCGGGTGGCGTGGTCCACTAGGACCAAGATAAAACGGTGGCCTTGGGAGGTGGGGGGGTCCAGTGGTCCCACGATGTCGATCCCGACTCGTTCGAAGGGGGTACTGACGACCGGGAAGGGTTGGAGGGGAGCCTTGAGTTTCCCTCCACTCTTTCCACTAGCCTGGCACGTGGGGCAGGACTTGCAATGGGCCTCTACTGCTGCTCTCATCTTAGGCCAGTAAAAATGGGTCACAAGACGGTTGTACGTCTTGTCCTGTCCCAGGTGACCGGCGAGGGGGACGTCGTGGGCTAAACCCAGGAGGAAATCTCGGAAGCGGAGGGGTACTACCAGTACCCGTCCCGATCCCAGCTCCACCGACTTCTGCTCACTGTACAGGATGCTATTCTCCCAATAGATTCGGTGCGTCCCGGTCTGGTCCCCTGCGGCTTGGCCCTCGGCTTGGCGCCGCAGCCCGACCAGGGAAGGACAAGTGGCTTGCTCCCTGCAAAACTCTTCCCGAGTGGGTCCGCCCTCGTGGCGCCATTGGGCCAACTCGGGTAGATCGCCTAACTCAGGGACTGGGTCAGGGTCGGATGGTGTGGGTTCATCGCTAGCGACGGACCCTTCTGAGGGGGGGACGGAAGGACCCTCGGCGGGGACTGTTCTGATCTCTTCGATCGGGGTGCTCTCGACCTCCCTCTGGGGAGTGAGTCGGGCGGACATAGAGCGGGTGGTGGCGCACACCCACTCGGGGAGTCCCATCATTCCCAAGTGGGCCTTACGCTCCACGTGCTTCCATGGGGAACTCTCTAGGTCGTTCCCTAAAAGGCAGTCGACCGGCTGGGAGGTTCTTACGGCCACCTTGAGTTTGCCTATCACCCCTCCCCACTCAAATGGCACCAGGGCTACCTGGCACATGCTCTCTCGATTGTCTGCGGATATAACAGGGCAAAAGACGTTGGGGAGGATCTGCTCTTCGGGGACTAGGTGCCTGAGGACACCGGTGATACTGGCCCCGGTGTCTCGCAGGGCCTCTACTTGGTGGCCATTGATTTTGACAAGTTGCCCATACTTCTGGGTGTTGGAGGGGAGGAGGCTACCAGGGATCATCTCCCTATCTCCCAGGGATACTAGGGCCATTGCTGCGGGTTCCCACTCCTCGGCTTCCTCTACTCCCTCCCCCAGGGCTACGTTGGCTATCTGTCTCGTCGGGGGGACTTGGGGGGCCATGGGGCACTCTGGGTCATTGGCGTAGTGCCCGGGTTTCTGGCAGCGAAAACATGTGACGGTCACCCGGTGTCCCCGTTTCCCAGGGGGCCCGGTTACTGGTGGAGGGGGTGCCGGGAAAGGTGGAGGTGGTGTCTTCGGGGGGCTAGGCTGGGACTCTCTCGGCCCTCCCTGGTTCCCTCCCCCTCTCTGGCGGGGTGGTCCCTGACTGGTTCGGGGGTACTCTCCTACCATGCCCCGGGAGACCCGGGTGTTGGTCCAGCGGTCGGCCTCCACAGCCAGCTTCCGGGGATCTGTGAGCTTACTGTCCAGCAGATGCTGACGTAGTTCTACGAAGCAGTTCGCAGCTAGATGTTCCCACAACATGAGATCAGTGAGTTCGGCCAGGGTGGTGACCTTGCTGCCCTTGGTCCACCCATCGAAGGCCCGACTGAAAAAGTTTACATATTCCACCCATGTGGTGCCCGGGATCTTCCTGCAGTCCCGGAACCGTTGACGGTACATTTCTGGGGTGAGGCCGTATCTTGTGAGGAGAGCCTCTTTCATGTGGCTGTAGGAGGTCTGCAGGGAGAGGGGTAGGTCGAGCAGGGTGTCCCTTCCTTCGCTCAGAAACCGCCCCCACAACCCCGCCCCCCAGTCCTTCTCTGGGATCCGATGGGAGGTCATGGCGACCTCGTAGGCCCGAAACCATTGCTGAATGTCATCGTTTTTATAATATTCCTTGACCACATCCTTCGGGATGTGGACCCTCTGTTCCGCTGGGGAGACCGCCTCTCGGTTACTTGGGGGCCTCCCTTCCTCGTTTCGGGCCTTGAGCTCGAGTTCCTTTAAGCTGCGTTCGTGCTCCAGCTGGAGCTTCCTTCCTTCATGCTCTCGTTGGAGCTTTTTCTCCTCCAGTTCGCCTTGCACACGCATTTGTTCTACCGCTAGCTTTTTTTCCGCTAGCTTCAACTCGCCCTCAATTTTGAGTTTGGCCAGCTCTAGTTCATGATTGCGGCTTCTCTCTCTGTCCGCGAGTTCTTCTGGGGAGAAGCCCCCGTCTGGTACACCTCCTCGCACCTGATTGCTGCTGCTTTCACTTTGGGGAGGTTCGGTTTCGCCGGGGCGCTCCCCCGTGCTTTCCGGGCGGGAGGCTCCGGTCTCCACCCAGGTTTTCAGTGCTTTCTGCAAATCTTCCTTTGTGTTGAGACCAGTGGTAGCGATTTTAAGTTCCTTGCAAAACTGCTTCAGCTCCTTGTGTGTATATTCCTCTAGATGCTCCACCTGGAACACCCTGTTGGCGTTGGTTTCTGCGGGGCTCATGGCGCTTCCTTCTGCCATCCTTGTCGGTGGTGCGTCCGTTGTTCACGGTACGATCTCTAGGTGATGGGCCCGAATCCCGTCGCTTGCCACCAATGTTAGACGGCGACCTCAGAGGAGCCCGGAAAGGGGGTCCTGATTACCCTGAGACCCACCCTCAAAGTATCGTAGCCGGGCACTGGCGGGAGACTCCCCAGGGGGAGGAATCTCGCAGCTAGGATCGTACTTCTGGCGCCACACGACACAGAGTAATCACACCGGTTGTTCTCAGAAACAATCTTTATCAAGTAGGTTATCACGGCAATTATGTACAAGGTATTCACGGGTTCAAGAGTCTCGGAAAGGTAGGGGGGTAGCGGGACAGTCTTTGGCAAAAGTTCAAGCAGGGACGTACCCGGCGCACAGCTCACAATCCTCGAGCCGGGGGATACGGGGTCGTAGTCGGGGTCCGGCGGGACCGGGAGAGTCTGGGGGAGCCGCGAGTCACTCAGCGGGCTCAGGTACAGGTTCAGGGGTGTCCGATCTTCAAGGAGCCGCGAGTCACTCAGCAGGCTTAGGCGCAAGTTCAGAGATGTTACGATCTTTCAGGAGCCGCGAGTCACTCAGCAGGCTTAGGCACAGGTTCAGAGGTGGTACGATCTTCCAGGAGCCGCGAGTCACTCAGCAGGCTTAGGCACAGGTTCAGGGGTGGTACGATCTTCCAGGGGCCGCGAGTCACTCAGCAGGCTTAGGCGCAAGTTCAGAGATGTTACGATCTTTCAGGAGCCGCGAGTCACTCAGCAGGCTTACGTTGTTCCAGCGTCGAATCTCCGGACCGACCCGAAGCACCCCCTGTTATAGGTCGACCCCTCTTTGATGTCCGGGGTCGGTCGAGGCAGGGGTCTTGTCACCTGGGGGTCGCTTGTCGGGGTTTCCTGCTATTGTCTTTTGATCTCGTTCAGGGCCGGGCCGGGAGGAGTCCCAGACACCCAGCAGGCGTGGAGCCAGCTCTCAGGGAGGCCGGAGGGCCGATCGAAACCCATCGTCCCAGGGGAGTCCAGAGGTGCGATAGAAACTGCTCCTCCCTCTCTCATCCCCCGGGAAGTGTGATGTCCTCCAGCCGGAGTGGCGCCTCTAGGCCAGGGTCGCGCTGGGGCCGGGCGGCCATCTTGACGCATGAAGTGGGCCTGCGGGCCCGGGGTGGCCGAAAGGAGAGAGGCCATGGACGGGGATGTCCGGGCCGGGTGTGGGTGTTCTGGTAGGAAGGACCGGCTGGGCCGGGTGGTTGGGGCGGCAGGTACCAGGTTTCGGTGGTGCGGGTGCACGGCGGGCCGTTCTGCGAGGCCGGGTCCAACAGGCATGCTAGGAAGGGGGTGTAGCCAAGGGTATGATGGGAGTCGCAGTCACAGACAATCTACACCCACCCACATGGCCCAGCAAGCTCACACTAAACCATACTCGCCTCACAGGGAGCGGGAAGGGACTGACAAGATGTCTGACACTGGGCTCTGTTGTGGGGAGCACAAGGCCATGTTGGGAAATGGCCAACCACAAACACCAGGACTGCAAAGTCAGCCATCTTGCCATTGCTGTCACACCCCCTCACAGGGAAGCAGAGTCAAGAGGAAGGAAGTATGGGCATGCTGGGAAGGTGGTGTAGCCAAGGGTATGATGGGAGTCGCAGTCACAGACAATCTACACCCACCCACATGGCCCAGCAAGCTCACACTGAACCATGCTCACCTCAAAGGGAGTGGGAATGGACTGACAAGATGTCTGACACTGGGCTCTGTTGTGGGGAGCACAAGGCCATGCTAGGAAATGGCCAACCACAAACACCAAGACTGCACAGTCAGCCATCTTGCCATTGCTGTCACACCCCCTCACAGGGAAGCAGAGTCAAGAGGAAGGAAGTATGGGCATGCTGGGAAGGGGGGTGTAGGGAAGAGTATGATGGGAGTCGCAGTCACAGACAATCTACACCCACCCACATGGCCCAGCAAGCTCACACTGAACCATGCTCACCTCACAGGGAGTGGGAATGGACTGACAAGATGTCTGACTCTGGGCTCTGTTGTGGGGAGCACAAGGCCATGCTAGGAAATGGTCAACCACAAACACCAAGACTGCACAGTCAGCCATCTTGCCATTGCTGTCACACACCCTCACAGGGAAGCAGAGTCAAGAGGAAGGAAGTATGGGCATGCTGGGAAGGGGGGTATAGCCAAGAGTATGACGGGAGTCGCAGTGACAGACAATCTACACCCACCCACATGGCCCAGCAAGCTCACACTGAACCATACTCGCCTCACAGGGAGTGGGAAGGGACTGGCAACATGTCTGACACTGGGCTCTGTTGTGGGGAGCACAAGGCCATGCTGGGAAATGGCCAACCACAAACACCAGGACTGCAAAGTCAGCCATCTTGCCATTGCTGTCACACCCCCTCACAGGGAAGCAGAGTCAAGAGGAAGGAAGTATGGGCATGCTAGGAAGGGGGTGTAGCCAAGGGTATGATGGGAGTCGCAGTCACAGACAATCTACACCCACCCACATGGCCCAGCAAGCTCACACTAAACCATACTCGCCTCACAGGGAGTGGGAAGGGACTGACAAGATGTCTGACACTGGGCTCTGTTGTGGGGAGCACAAGGCCATGTTGGGAAATGGCCAACCACAAACACCAGGACTGCACAGTCAGCCATCTTGCCATTGCTGTCACACCCCCTCACAGGGAAGCAGAGTCAAGAGGAAGGAAGTATGGGCATGCTGGGAAGGGGGGTGTAGCCAAGAGTATGATGGGAGTCGCAGTCACAGAAAATCTACACCCACCCACATGGCCCAGCAAGCTCACACTGAACCATGCTCACCTCACAGGGAGTGGGAATGGACTGACAAGATGTCTGTCACTGGGCTCTGTTGTGGGGAGCACAAGGCCATGCTGGGAAATGGCCAACCACAAACACCAGGACTGCACAGTCAGCCATCTTGCCATTGCTGTCACACCCCCTCACAGGGAAGCAGAGTCAAGAGGAAGGAAGTATGGGCAAGCTGGGAAGGGGGGTATAGCCAAGAGTATGATGGGAGTCGCAGTGACAGACAATCTACACCCACCCACATGGCCCAGCAAGCTCACACTGAACCATACTCGCCTCACAGGGAGTGGGAAGGGACTGGCAACATGTTTGACACTGGGCTCTGTTGTGGGGAGCACAAGGACATGCTGGGAAATGGCCAACCACAAACACCAGGACTGCACAGTCAGCCATCTTGCCATTGCTGTCACACCCCCTCACAGGGAAGCAGAGTCAAGAGGAAGGAAGTATGGGCATGCTAGGAAGGGGGATGGAGCCAAGAGTATGATTGGAGTCGCAGTCACAATCTACACCCACCCACATGGCTCAGCAAGCTCACACTGAACCATACTCACCTCACAGGGAGTGGGAAGGGACTGACAAGCTGTCTGACACTGGGCTCTGTTGTGGGGAGCACAAGGCCATGCTGGGAAATGGCCAACCACAAACACCAGGACTGCAAAGTCAGCCATCTTGCCATTGCTGTCACACCCCCTCACAGGGAAGCAGAGTCAAGAGGAAGGAAGTATGGGCATGCTGGGAAGGTGGTGTAGCCAAGGGTATGATGGGAGTCGCAGTCACAGACAATCTACACCCACCCACATGGCCCAGCAAGCTCACACTGAACCATGCTCACCTCAAAGGGAGTGGGAATGGACTGACAAGATGTCTGACACTGGGCTCTGTTGTGGGGAGCACAAGGCCATGCTAGGAAATGGCCAACCACAAACACCAAGACTGCACAGTCAGCCATCTTGCCATTGCTGTCACACCCCCTCACAGGGAAGCAGAGTCAAGAGGAAGGAAGTATGGGCATGCTGGGAAGGGGGGTGTAGCGAAGAGTATGATGGGAGTCGCAGTCACAGACAATCTACACCCACCCACATGGCCCAGCAAGCTCACACTGAACCATGCTCACCTCACAGGGAGTGGGAATGGACTGACAAGATGTCTGACTCTGGGCTCTGTTGTGGGGAGCACAAGGCCATGCTAGGAAATGGTCAACCACAAACACCAAGACTGCACAGTCAGCCATCTTGCCATTGCTGTCACACACCCTCACAGGGAAGCAGAGTCAAGAGGAAGGAAGTATGGGCATGCTGGGAAGGGGGGTATAGCCAAGATTATGACGGGAGTCGCAGTGACAGACAATCTACACCCACCCACATGGCCCAGCAAGCTCACACTGAACCATACTCGCCTCACCGGGAGTGAGAAGGGACTGGCAACATGTCTGACACTGGGCTCTGTTGTGGGGAGCACAAGGCCATGCTGGGAAATGGACAACCACAAACACCAGGACTGCACAATCAGCAATCTTGCCATTGCTCTCACACCTCCTCACAGGGAAGCAGAGTCAAGAGGAAGGAAGTATGGGCATGCTGGGAAGGGGGGTGTAGCCAAGAGTATGATTGTAGTCGCAGTCACAATCTACACCCACCCACATGGCTCAGCAAGCTCACACTGAACCATACTCACCTCACAGGGAATGGGAAGGGACTGACAAGCTGTCTGACACTGGGCTCTGTTGTGGGGAGCACAAGGCCATGCTGGGAAATGGCCAACCACAAACACCAGGACTGCAAAGTCAGCCATCTTGCCATTGCTGTCACACCCGCTCACAGGGAAGCAGAGTCAAGAGGAAGGAAGTATGGGCATGCTAGGAAGGGGGTGTAGCCAAGGGTATGATGGGAGTCGCAGTCACAGACAATCTACACCCACCCACATGGCCCAGCAAGCTCACACTAAACCATACTCGCCTCACAGGGAGCGGGAAGGGACTGACAAGATGTCTGACACTGGGCTCTGTTGTGGGGAGCACAAGGCCATGTTGGGAAATGGCCAACCACAAACACCAGGACTGCAAAGTCAGCCATCTTGCCATTGCTGTCACACCCCCTCACAGGGAAGCAGAGTCAAGAGGAAGGAAGTATGGGCATGCTGGGAAGGTGGTGTAGCCAAGGGTATGATGGGAGTCGCAGTCACAGACAATCTACACCCACCCACATGGCCCAGCAAGCTCACACTGAACCATGCTCACCTCAAAGGGAGTGGGAATGGACTGACAAGATGTCTGACACTGGGCTCTGTTGTGGGGAGCACAAGGCCATGCTAGGAAATGGCCAACCACAAACACCAAGACTGCACAGTCAGCCATCTTGCCATTGCTGTCACACCCCCTCACAGGGAAGCAGAGTCAAGAGGAAGGAAGTATGGGCATGCTGGGAAGGGGGGTGTAGGGAAGAGTATGATGGGAGTCGCAGTCACAGACAATCTACACCCACCCACATGGCCCAGCAAGCTCACACTGAACCATGCTCACCTCACAGGGAGTGGGAATGGACTGACAAGATGTCTGACTCTGGGCTCTGTTGTGGGGAGCACAAGGCCATGCTAGGAAATGGTCAACCACAAACACCAAGACTGCACAGTCAGCCATCTTGCCATTGCTGTCACACACCCTCACAGGGAAGCAGAGTCAAGAGGAAGGAAGTATGGGCATGCTGGGAAGGGGGGTATAGCCAAGAGTATGACGGGAGTCGCAGTGACAGACAATCTACACCCACCCACATGGCCCAGCAAGCTCACACTGAACCATACTCGCCTCACAGGGAGTGGGAAGGGACTGGCAACATGTCTGACACTGGGCTCTGTTGTGGGGAGCATAAGGCCATGCTGGGAAATGGACAACCACAAACACCAGGACTGCACAATCAGCAATCTTGCCATTGCTCTCACACCTCCTCACAGGGAAGCAGAGTCAAGAGGAAGGAAGTATGGGCATGCTGGGAAGGGGGGTGTAGCCAAGAGTATGATTGGAGTCGCAGTCACAATCTACACCCACCCACATGGCTCAGCAAGCTCACACTGAACCATACTCACCTCACAGGGAATGGGAAGGGACTGACAAGCTGTCTGACACTGGGCTCTGTTGTGGGGAGCACAAGGCCATGCTGGGAAATGGCCAACCACAAACACCAGGACTGCAAAGTCAGCCATCTTCCATTGCTGTCACACCCGCTCACAGGGAAGCAGAGTCAAGAGGAAGGAAGTATGGGCATGCTGGGAAGGGGGATATAGCCAAGAGTATGACGGGAGTCGCAGTGACAGACAATCTACACCCACCCACATGGCCCAGCAAGCTCACACTGAACCACACTCGCCTCACAGGGAGTGGGAAGGGACTGGCAACATGTCTGACACTGGGCTCTGTTGTGGGGAGCACAAGGCCATGCTGGGAAATGGCCAACCACAAACACCAGGACTGCAAAGTCAGCCATCTTGCCATTGCTGTCACACCCCCTCACAGGGAAGCAGAGTCAAGAGGAAGGAAGTATGGGCATGCTAGGAAGGGGGTGTAGCCAAGGGTATGATGGGAGTCGCAGTCACAGACAATCTACACCCACCCACATGGCCCAGCAAGCTCACACTAAACCATACTCGCCTCACAGGGAGTGGGAAGGGACTGACAAGATGTCTGACACTGGGCTCTGTTGTGGGGAGCACAAGGCCTTGTTGGGAAATGGCCAACCACAAACACCAGGACTGCAAAGTCAGCCATCTTGCCATTGCTGTCACACCCCCTCACAGGGAAGCAGAGTCAAGAGGAAGGAAGTATGGGCATGCTGGGAAGGTGGTGTAGCCAAGGGTATGATGGGAGTCGCAGTCACAGACAATCTACACCCACCCACATGGCCCAGCAAGCTCACACTGAACCATGCTCACCTCAAAGGGAGTGGGAATGGACTGACAAGATGTCTGACACTGGGCTCTGTTGTGGGGAGCACAAGGCCATGCTAGGAAATGGCCAACCACAAACACCAAGACTGCACAGTCAGCCATCTTGCCATTGCTGTCACACCCCCTCACAGGGAAGTAGAGTCAAGAGGAAGGAAGTATGGGCATGCTGGGAAGGGGGGTGTAGGGAGGAGTATGATGGGAGTCGCAGTCACAGACAATCTACACCCACCCACATGGCCCAGCAAGCTCACACTGAACCATGCTCACCTCACAGGGAGTGGGAATGGACTGACAAGATGTCTGACTCTGGGCTCTGTTGTGGGAAGCACAAGGCCATGCTAGGAAATGGTCAACCACAAACACCAAGACTGCACAGTCAGCCATCTTGCCGTTGCTGTCACACACCCTCACAGGGAAGCAGAGTCAAGAGGAAGGAAGTATGGGCATGCTGGGAAGGGGGGTATAGCCAAGAGTATGACGGGAGTCGCAGTGACAGACAATCTACACCCACCCACATGGCCCAGCAAGCTCACACTGAACCATACTCGCCTCACAGGGAGTGGGAAGGGACTGGCAACATGTCTGACACTGGGCTCTGTTGTGGGGAGCACAAGGCCATGCTGGGAAATGGACAACCACAAACACCAGGACTGCACAATCAGCAAGCTTGCCATTGCTCTCACACCTCCTCACAGGGAAGCAGAGTCAAGAGGAAGGAAGTATGGGCATGCTGGGAAGGGGGGTGTAGCCAAGAGTATGATTGTAGTCGCAGTCACAATCTACACCCACCCACATGGCTCAGCAAGCTCACACTGAACCATACTCACCTCACAGGGAATGGGAAGGGACTGACAAGCTGTCTGACACTAGGCTCTGTTGTGGGGAGCACAAGGCCATGCTGGGAAATGGCCAACCACAAACACCAGGACTGCAAAGTCAGCCATCTTGCCATTGCTGTCACACCCGCTCACAGGGAAGCAGAGTCAAGAGGAAGGAAGTATGGGCATGCTGGGAAGGGGGGTATAGCCAAGAGTATGACGGGAGTCGCAGTGACAGACAATCTACACCCACCCACATGGCCCAGCAAGCTCACACTGAACCATACTCGCCTCACAGGGAGTGGGAAGGGACTGGCAACATGTCTGACACTGGGCTCTGTTGTGGGGAGCACAAGGCCATGCTGGGAAATGGCCAACCACAAACACCAGGACTGCAAAGTCAGCCATCTTGCCATTGCTGTCACACCCCCTCACAGGGAAGCAGAGTCAAGAGGAAGGAAGTATGGGCAAGCTAGGAAGGGGGTGTAGCCAAGGGTATGATGGGAGTCGCAGTCACAGACAATCTACACCCACCCACATGGCCCAGCAAGCTCACACTAAACCATACTCGCCTCACAGGGAGTGGGAAGGGACTGACAAGATGTCTGACACTGGGCTCTGTTGTGGGGAGCACAAGGCCATGTTGGGAAATGGCCAACCACAAACACCAGGACTGCACAGTCAGCCATCTTGCCATTGCTGTCACACCCCCTCACAGGGAAGCAGAGTCAAGAGGAAGGAAGTATGGGCATGCTGGGAAGGGGGGTGTAGCCAAGAGTATGATGGGAGTCGCAGTCACAGAAAATCTACACCCACCCACATGGCCCAGCAAGCTCACACTGAACCATGCTCACCTCACAGGGAGTGGGAATGGACTGACAAGATGTCTGTCACTGGGCTCTGTTGTGGGGAGCACAAGGCCATGCTGGGAAATGGCCAACCACAAACACCAGGACTGCACAGTTAGCCATCTTGCCATTGCTGTCACACCCCCTCACAGGGAAGCAGAGTCAAGAGGAAGGAAGTATGGGCATGCTGGGAAGGGGGGTGTAGCCAAGAGTATGATGGGAGTCGCATTCACAGACAATCTACACCCACCCACATGGCCCAGCAAGCTCACACTGAACCATACTCGCCTCACAGGAAGTGGGAAGGGACTGACAAGATGTATGACACTGTACTCTGTTGTGGGGAGCACAAGGCCATGCTGGGAAATGGCCAACCACAAACACCAGGACTGCACAGTCAGCCATCTTGCCATTGCTGTCACACCCCCTCACAGGGAAGCAGAGTCAAGAGGAAGGAAGTATGGGCAAGCTGGGAAGGGGGGTATAGCCAAGAGTATGATGGGAGTCGCAGTGACAGACAATCTACACCCACCCACATGGCCCAGCAAGCTCACACTGAACCATGCTCGCCTCACAGGGAGTGGGAAGGGACTGGCAACATGTCTGACACTGGGCTCTGTTGTGGGGAGCACAAGGCCATGCTGGGAAATGGACAACCACAAACACCAGGACTGCACAATCAGCAATCTTGCCATTGCTCTCACACCTCCTCACAGGGAAGCAGAGTCAAGAGGAAGGAAGTATGGGCATGCTGGGAAGGGGGGTGTAGCCAAGAGTATGATTGGAGTCGCAGTCACAATCTACACCCACCCACATGGCTCAGCAAGCTCACACTGAACCATACTCACCTCACAGGGAATGGGAAGGGACTGACAAGCTGTCTGACACTGGGCTCTGTTGTGGGGAGCACAAGGCCATGCTGGGAAATGGCCAACCACAAACACCAGGACTGCAAAGTCAGCCATCTTGCCATTGCTGTCACACCCGCTCACAGGGAAGCAGAGTCAAGAGGAAGGAAGTATGGGCATGCTGGGAAGGGGGGTATAGCCAAGAGTATGACGGGAGTCGCAGTGACAGACAATCTACACCCACCCACATGGCCCAGCAAGCTCACACTGAACCATACTCGCCTCACAGGGAGTGGGAAGGGACTGGCAACATGTCTGACACTGGGCTCTGTTGTGGGGAGCACAAGGCCATGCTGGGAAATGGCCAACCACAAACACCAGGACTGCAAAGTCAGCCATCTTGCCATTGCTGTCACACCCCCTCACAGGGAAGCAGAGTCAAGAGGAAGGAAGTATGGGCATGCTAGGAAGGGGGTGTAGCCAAGGGTATGATGGGAGTCGCAGTCACAGACAATCTACACCCACCCACATGGCCCAGCAAGCTCACACTAAACCATACTCGCCTCACAGGGAGTGGGAAGGGACTGACAAGATGTCTGACACTGGGCTCTGTTGTGGGGAGCACAAGGCCATGTTGGGAAATGGCCAACCACAAACACCAGGACTGCACAGTCAGCCATCTTGCCATTGCTGTCACACCCCCTCACAGGGAAGCAGAGTCAAGAGGAAGGAAGTATGGGCATGCTGGGAAGGGGGGTGTAGCCAAGAGTATGATGGGAGTCGCAGTCACAGAAAATCTACACCCACCCACATGGCCCAGCAAGCTCACACTGAACCATGCTCACCTCACAGGGAGTGGGAATGGACTGACAAGATGTCTGTCACTGGGCTCTGTTGTGGGGAGCACAAGGCCATGCTGGGAAAGGGCCAACAACAAACACCAGGACTGCACAGTTAGCCATCTTGCCATTGCTGTCACACCCCCTCACAGGGAAGCAGAGTCAAGAGGAAGGAAGTATGGGCATGCTGGGAAGGGGGGTGTAGCCAAGAGTATGATGGGAGTCGCATTCACAGACAATCTACACCCACCCACATGGCCCAGCAAGCTCACACTGAACCATACTCGCCTCACAGGAAGTGGGAAGGGACTGACAAGATGTATGACACTGTACTCTGTTGTGGGGAGCACAAGGCCATGCTGGGAAATGGCCAACCACAAACACCAGGACTGCACAGTCAGCCATCTTGCCATTGCTGTCACACCCCCTCACAGGGAAGCAGAGTCAAGAGGAAGGAAGTATGGGCAAGCTGGGAAGGGGGGTATAGCCAAGAGTATGATGGGAGTCGCAGTGACAGACAATCTACACCCACCCACATGGCCCAGCAAGCTCACACTGAACCATACTCGCCTCACAGGGAGTGGGAAGGGACTGGCAACATGTTTGACACTGGGCTCTGTTGTGGGGAGCACAAGGACATGCTGGGAAATGGCCAACCACAAACACCAGGACTGCACAGTCAGCCATCTTGCCATTGCTGTCACACCCCCTCACAGGGAAGCAGAGTCAAGAGGAAGGAAGTATGGGCATGCTGGGAAGGGGGATGGAGCCAAGAGTATGATTGGAGTCGCAGTCACAATCTACACCCACCCACATGGCTCAGCAAGCTCACACTGAACCATACTCACCTCACAGGGAGTGGGAAGGGACTGACAAGCTGTCTGACACTGGGCTCTGTTGTGGGGAGCACAAGGCCATGCTGGGAAATGGCCAACCACAAACACCAGGACTGCAAAGTCAGCCATCTTGCCATTGCTGTCACACCCCCTCACAGGGAAGCAGAGTCAAGAGGAAGGAAGTATGGGCATGCTGGGAAGGTGGTGTAGCCAAGGGTATGATGGGAGTCGCAGTCACAGACAATCTACACCCACCCACATGGCCCAGCAAGCTCACACTGAACCATGCTCACCTCAAAGGGAGTGGGAATGGACTGACAAGATGTCTGACACTGGGCTCTGTTGTGGGGAGCACAAGGCCATGCTAGGAAATGGCCAACCACAAACACCAAGACTGCACAGTCAGCCATCTTGCCATTGCTGTCACACCCCCTCACAGGGAAGCAGAGTCAAGAGGAAGGAAGTATGGGCATGCTGGGAAGGGGGGTGTAGGGAAGAGTATGATGGGAGTCGCAGTCACAGACAATCTACACCCACCCACATGGCCCAGCAAGCTCACACTGAACCATGCTCACCTCACAGGGAGTGGGAATGGACTGACAAGATGTCTGACACTGGGCTCTGTTGTGGGGAGCACAAGGCCATGCAAGGAAATGGCCAACCACAAACACCAAGACTGCACAGTCAGCCATCTTGCCATTGCTGTCACACCCCCTCACAGGGAAGCAGAGTCAAGAGGAAGGAAGTATGGGCATGCTGGGAAGGGGGGTGTAGGGAAGAGTATGATGGGAGTCGCAGTCACAGACAATCTACACCCACCCACATGGCCCAGCAAGCTCACACTGAACCATGCTCACCTCACAGGGAGTGGGAATGGACTGACAAGATGTCTGACTCTGGGCTCTGTTGTGGGGAGCATAAGGCCATGCTAGGAAATGGTCAACCACAAACACCAAGACTGCACAGTCAGCCATCTTGCCATTGCTGTCACACACCCTCACAGGGAATCAGAGTCAAGAGGAAGGAAGTATGGGCATGCTGGGAAGGGGGGTATAGCCAAGAGTATGACGGGAGTCGCAGTGACAGACTATCTACACCCACCCACATGGCCCAGCAAGCTCACACTGAACCATACTCGCCTCACAGGGAGTGGGAAGGGACTGGCAACATGTCTGACACTGGGCTCTGTTGTGGGGAGCACAAGGCCATGCTGGGAAATGGACAACCACAAACACCAGGACTGCACAATCAGCAATCTTGCCATTGCTCTCACACCTCCTCACAAGGATGCAGAGTCAAGAGGAAGGAAGTATGGGCATGCTGGGAAGGGGGGTGTAGCCAAGAGTATGATTGGAGTCACAGTCACAATCTACACCCACTCACATGGCTCAGCAAGCTCACACTGAACCATACTCACCTCACAGGGAATGGGAAGGGACTGACAAGCTGTCTGACACTGGGCTCTGTTGTGGGGAGCACAAGGCCATGCTGGGAAATGGCCAACCACAAACACCAGGACTGCAAAGTCAGCCATCTTCTATTGCTGTCACACCCGCTCACAGGGAAGCAGAGTCAAGAGGAAGGAAGTATGGGCATGCTGGGAAGGGGGATATAGCCAAGAGTATGACGGGAGTCGCAGTGACAGACAATCTACACCCACCCACATGGCCCAGCAAGCTCTCACTGAACCATACTCGCCTCACAGGGAGTGGGAAGGGACTGGCAACATGTCTGACACTGGGCTCTGTTGTGGGGAGCACAAGGCCATGCTGGGAAATGGCCAACCACAAACACCAGGACTGCAAAGTCAGCCATCTTGCCATTGCTGTCACACCCCCTCACAGGGAAGCAGAGTCAAGAGGAAGGAAGTATGGGCATGCTAGGAAGGGGGTGTAGCCAAGGGTATGATGGGAGTCGCAGTCACAGACAATCTACACCCACCCACATGGCCCAGCAAGCTCACACTAAACCATACTCGCCTCACAGGGAGTGGGAAGGGACTGACAAGACGTCTGACACTGGGCTCTGTTGTGGGGAGCACAAGGCCATGTTGGGAAATGGCCAACCACAAACACCAGGACTGCACAGTCAGCCATCTTGCCATTGCTGTCACACCCCCTCACAGGGAAGCAGAGTCAAGAGGTAGGAAGTATGGGCATGCTGGGAAGGGGGGTGTAGCCAAGAGTATGATGGGAGTCGCAGTCACAGACAATCTACACCCACCCACATGGCCCAGCAAGCTCACACTGAACCATGCTCACCTCACAGGGAGTAGGAATGGACTGACAAGATGTCTGACTCTGGGCTCTGTTGTGGGGAGCACAAGGCCATGCTAGGAAATGGTCAACCACAAACACCAAGACTGCACAGTCAGCCATCTTGCCATTGCTGTCACACCCCCTCACAGGGAAGCAGAGTCAAGAGGTAGGAAGTATGAGCCTGCTGGGAAGGGGGGTGTAACCAAGAGTATGATGGGAGTCGCAGTCACAGACAATCTACACCCACCCACATGGCCCAGCAAGCTCACACTGAATCATACTCGCCTCAAAGGGAGTGGGAAGAGACTGACAAGATGTCTGACACTGGGCTCTGTTGTGGGGAGCACAAGGCAATGCTAGGAAATGGTCAACCACAAACACCAAGACTGCACAGTCAGCCATCTAGCCATTGCTGTCACACACCCTCACAGGGAAGCAGAGTCAAGAGGAAGGAAGTATGGGCATGCTGGGAAGGGGGGTATAGCCAAGAGTATGACGGGAGTCGCAGTGACAGACAATCTACACCCACCCACATGGCCCAGCAAGCTCACACTGAACCATACTCGCCTCACCGGGAGTGGGAAGGGACTGGCAACATGTCTGACACTGGGCTCTGTTGTGGGGAGCACAAGGCCATGCTGGGAAATGGACAACCACAAACACCAGGACTGCACAATCAGGAATCTTGCCATTGCTCTCACACCTCCTCACAGGGAAGCAGAGTCAAGAGGAAGGAAGTATGGGCATGCTGGGAAGGGGGGTGTAGCCAAGAGTATGATTGTAGTCGCAGTCACAATCTACACCCACCCACATGGCTCAGCAAGCTCACACTGAACCATACTCACCTCACAGGGAATGGGAAGGGACTGACAAGCTGTCTGACACTGGGCTCTGTTGTGGGGAGCACAAGGCCATGCTGGGAAATGGCCAACCACAAACACCAGGACTGCAAAGTCAGCCATCTTGCCATTGCTGTCACACCCGCTCACAGGGAAGCAGAGTCAAGAGGAAGGAAGTATGGGCATGCTGGGAAGGGGGGTATAGCCAAGAGTATGACGGGAGTCGCAGTGACAGACAATCTACACCCACCCACATGGCCCAGCAAGCTCACACTGAACCATACTCGCCTCACAGGGAGTGGGAAGGGACTGGCAACATGTCTGACACTGGGCTCTGTTGTGGGGAGCACAAGGCCATGCTGGGAAATGGCCAACCACAAACACCAGGACTGCAAAGTCAGCCATCTTGCCATTGCTGTCACACCCCCTCACAGGGAAGCAGAGTCAAGAGGAAGGAAGTATGGGCATGCTAGGAAGGGGGTGTAGCCAAGGGTATGATGGGAGTCGCAGTCACAGACAATCTACACCCACCCACATGGCCCAGCAAGCTCACACTAAACCATACTCGCCTCACAGGGAGTGGGAAGGGACTGACAAGATGTCTGACACTGGGCTCTGTTGTGGGGAGCACAAGGCCATGTTGGGAAATGGCCAACCACAAACACCAGGACTGCAAAGTCAGCCATCTTGCCATTGCTGTCACACCCCCTCACAGGGAAGCAGAGTCAAGAGGAAGGAAGTATGGGCATGCTGGGAAGGTGGTGTAGCCAAGGGTATGATGGGAGTCGCAGTCACAGACAATCTACACCCACCCACATGGCCCAGCAAGCTCACACTGAACCATGCTCACCTCAAAGGGAGTGGGAATGGACTGACAAGATGTCTGACACTGGGCTCTGTTGTGGGGAGCACAAGGCCATGCTAGGAAATGGCCAACCACAAACACCAAGACTGCACAGTCAGCCATCTTGCCATTGCTGTCACACCCCCTCACAGGGAAGCAGAGTCAAGAGGAAGGAAGTATGGGCATGCTGGGAAGGGGGGTGTAGGGAAGAGTATGATGGGAGTCGCAGTCACAGACAATCTACACCCACCCACATGGCCCAGCAAGCTCACACTGAACCATGCTCACCTCACAGGGAGTGGGAATGGACTGACAAGATGTCTGACTCTGGGCTCTGTTGTGGGGAGCACAAGGCCATGCTAGGAAATGGTCAACCACAAACACCAAGACTGCACAGTCAGCCATCTTGCCATTGCTGTCACACACCCTCACAGGGAAGCAGAGTCAAGAGGAAGGAAGTATGGGCATGCTGGGAAGGGGGGTATAGCCAAGAGTATGACGGGAGTCGCAGTGACAGACAATCTACACCCACCCACATGGCCCAGCAAGCTCACACTGAACCATACTCGCCTCACAGGGAGTGGGAAGGGACTGGCAACATGTCTGACACTGGGCTCTGTTGTGGGGAACACAAGGCCATGCTGGGAAATGGAAAACCACAAACACCAGGACTGCACAATCAGCAATCTTGCCATTGCTCTCACACCTCCTCACAGGGAAGCAGAGTCAAGAGGAAGGAAGTATGGGCATGCTGGGAAGGGGGGTGTAGCCAAGAGTATGATTGGAGTCGCAGTCACAATCGACACCCACCCACATGGCTCAGCAAGCTCACACTGAACCATACTCACCTCACAGGGAATGGGAAGGGACTGACAAGCTGTCTGACACTGGGCTCTGTTGTGGGGAGCACAAGGCCATGCTGGGAAATGGCCAACCACAAACACCAGGACTGCAAAGTCAGCCATCTTGCCATTGCTGTCACACCCGCTCACAGGGAAGCAGAGTCAAGAGGAAGGAAGTATGGGCATGCTGGGAAGGGGGGGTATAGCCAAGAGTATGACGGGAGTCGCAGTGACAGACAATCTACACCCACCCACATGGCCCAGCAAGCTCTCACTGAACCATACTCGCCTCACAGGGAGTGGGAAGGGACTGGCAACATGTCTGACACTGGGCTCTGTTGTGGGGAGCACAAGGCCATGCTGGGAAATGGCCAACCACAAACACCAGGACTGCAAAGTCAGCCATCTTGCCATTGCTGTCACACCCCCTCACAGGGAAGCAGAGTCAAGAGGAAGGAAGTATGGGCATGCTAGGAAGGGGGTGTATCCAAGGGTATGATGGGAGTCGCAGTCACAGACAATCTACACCCACCCACATGGCCCAGCAAGCTCACACTAAACCATACTCGCCTCACAGGGAGTGGGAAGGGACTGACAAGATGTCTGACACTGGGCTCTGTTGTGGGGAGCACAAGGCCATGTTGGGAAATGGCCAACCACAAACACCAGGACTGCACAGTCAGCCATCTTGCCATTGCTGTCACACCCCCTCACAGGGAAGCAGAGTCAAGAGGAAGGAAGTATGGGCATGCTGGGAAGGGGGGTGTAGCCAAGAGTATGATGGGAGTCGCAGTCACAGACAATCTACACCCACCCACATGGCCCAGCAAGCTCACACTGAACCATGCTCACCTCACAGGGAGTGGGAATGGACTGACAAGATGTCTGACTCTGGGCTCTGTTGTGGGGAGCACAAGGCCATGCTAGGAAATGGTCAACCACAAACACCAAGACTGCACAGTCAGCCATCTTGCCATTGCTGTCACACCCCCTCACAGGGAAGCAGAGTCAAGAGGTAGGAAGTATGAGCCTGCTGGGAAGGGGGGTGTAACCAAGAGTATGATGGGAGTCGCAGTCACAGACAATCTACACCCACCCACATGGCCCAGCAAGCTCACACTGAATCATACTCGCCTCACAGGGAGTGGGAAGAGACTGACAAGATGTCTGACACTGGGCTCTGTTGTGGGAAACACAAGGTCATGCTGGGAAATGGCCAACAACAATATCAAACTCTGTCCGTGACAAGCTGGGAAAAAGCAGTGTACAGGCAGGCATCTGTTCGAAAAGTAGAAAATGTCATGTTTGTGAAGCATCAATGCATGTAGAAACATAACACACATCGTGTGTCTCTTCCAAACACAGGATTGGGAGGCAGAGGGCGTGCCTTGCAGAGGGGCCTGGACTGCATGATGACCCCCACCTGGCACGCATCCTAGATGCGTACCAGGATGGCACTGGAGGATTTGGCTAGGTAGTGGGGATCCTCAAGGACATGTAACATGAGCAGGTCATGCACCATGCCCGCATGGAGGCCAAGTGGGATGCCCTTACTGCGGTGCATCATGACATACTCCAATGCCTCCACCAGATCAACACCAAACTGTCCACACCTCCCTGGGTGGCCACAACATCTGTCGCAACACCATCTGCCAGCGCCACAGGGAGGGAGGAGGACTCTGGCAGAGAGTCCCCAGCACCGCAGAGGCCTGCACATGAGGATCCCCCCCCCCCCAGAAGAAGAGGGGTCGTCCGAAGAAGGACATGTGAGAGGCAGATGTCCCAGCACATCCCCCAGGGACTCTAAACCTGTTCTGGACAATGTTCTTTGTGCGAAACCCGTTCACCTTGTCCAATCGCACACAACTCGCCCACATGACATGGAGGGTTCATGTTGGGACAATGTAGCAGATTACTGTGGACTTTACTCTGGACATCTCATCTATCAGCACTTCCAACTCTAATGTGAACTTTGGATTCCAAAAACAATGTACAGCACCCACCATCCTGTGCACTTCCCTCACACATGTTTGAAAATAAACTCACCAGTAAACCATACTTGCCTCTGTTGTGATTCCAACTTGTCATGTTCAGGGAGATGTCGATCTGCTACACAACACAGTGCATGCCAAATACTGCAACAATGTGACCAACGTAAGGTGAGTCATGGTGATGTGACACATGTGAGGGAGACACACCACTATGGCACCACAAAACATACTCACCATGGCCATGTTACTCATCACACACAATGATGTTGACCTGAAACACATTGTCATGTACAGACACAACACCAAACTCAGTCAGTGGTAACAAGTCCACAGGTGAGGTAAGCACATGTCACTCAGATGTGGGAAGACAGACAACACACATAACAAAGCATAGCACAGGTTCATTACACATCAGCAACACGTTTATTCCACAATAGTTGCACGGTAATTCCACTTAACAGTGGACACACACTCACAAAGTGTTGGAGAATTGAAGTCCAGGGATGTATGGTACATCAGTTGATGGGAATTGACAACTTCCACACTGGTGTTGGCTTCTGGGTGTTGGGGGTCAGTGTTGACCAAACAACAGGCAAAGTACCCTGGGAAGGACAGATACAGGACACAGTCAAAAGCACAGCAGAACAGGAGAGAAATGCAATACACATGCACAAAACATGTCGCAAGAAACCTGCACAAAAAGAAGTTAGCAGTACTACCCTATTGTGGAGTACACACCACCTGAATGGACACATCACTGCACGCATCCAGTCAAGTGGCACACTGACACACTCAGACAGCAACAGAGCTGCCACAACACATTCCAGGCTACCTCCATACATTCACATAACAACACTTGAAACTCACATTCAGCTGAAGAAGTTGTTGATGAGCTGTGAGCAGACGTCACCCTCATCCTCATCATCACTGGCATCTTGGCCCAGCCCGGGATCCTCCACAGGTGCCGGCGTTTGGTCATCATCATCGTCATCCTGGATGAGAGGCACCTCTTTCCGCACTTCCATGTTGTGTAGCATGCAGCATACAAGGATTATTTTGCACACCTTTGCAGGCTCATATGGGAGGGCCCCACCGGTCTTGTGCAGGCAGCGAAAGCGTCTGTTAAGTAAGCCAAATGTCCGCTCAATCACCCTCCTGCTCCGACTATGTGCCTCATTGTAGCGCAGCTCGGCTGGTGTCACAGGGTTCCTGAGGGGTGTCAGCAACCACGGCATGTTGGGGTATCCGGAGTCACCTACACACACAAAAATTAACAAGTAGCTGAGTTTTGTAGGAGTGCGGAATACAACATTGACAAACACACACAATGAGAAACAGTCAGTACACACCGACAAGCAAGGCATGCTGAGCTGGCATCTGTGACATCAACGTTGCAATGCAACTACTCCTCATAATGTAGGCATCGTGCACAGAACCAGGGAACCGTGCACACACATGTGTAATAGACATGTCAGCAAGACATACCACCAGAGCATTGATGGAGTGGTAGTGCTTCCTGTTCCGGTATGCCTGCTCATGTGCCTGTGGTGGTATCAGGGCCACATGTGTCCCATCAATAGATCCGATGACGTTCGGTATCCTCCCCAGTGTATAAAAGGCATCCTTTATCTCCGGGAGTTAAGCTGGGCTAGGGAACTTGATGTAAAGGTCTAGGAAATGCAACATCCCCTCCAAGACATTGCGTAGCACCCGACTAAACATCGTTTGCGACATACCACCAGCAGTAGCCACAGTGTACTGGAAGGTTCCAGTAGCAAAGAAGTGCAGGGCTGCCATCACCTTCACCTCTGGAGTCAGTGCTGTTGGGTATGTCCGGCCAGATAGCAGATGTGGCACCAACTGCTCCGCCAACTCCTCAATCAGTGGCCTGGTGAAGCGGTTCCGTCTGATGCAGTCACGTTCCTGCATGGTTGCAAGGTCTGGGAATGGTCGATGGACAGCTGGTGCCCTGCAGTATAGAGATGCACAAAGGAAGATTGTCAGTTAATCCACCCATGTGGCCATGACCAGGCTCAATTGCACATGATAGATCATGACATTACACAATGTACTGAGGTGTGTGCTGTTGTGCATGGACACATAAGTCACCTACATGACCACCACCTCACATCTCAATTCCACATGTCCACATGAGTCCCATGTAGTGCAATGGCCAACACACACCACAGTGACTAGTGAGGTCTGATGTCTCCCAGGCATCACAGATCTTTGCCATGCAGAAACCCAGGGTCCCTGTATTGCCACGTCGACACTGGCATGGACATAGCGTATCATGTACACACCATAAGGCAATAGTAAGTCCCACAGGTAGTGGCCACTGTTGTTCCTGCCAGCCCTACATGTATGTCTCTTAGACACACACACACCATCAAGTTTGCTGCATATACCACATCGATGTGGAGACTGCCACCCATTGGGCACATTTGATCAGACACATCTGAGACACAACATGCACACAGACTGTGGGTGCACATCAGTATTGTGGCTACAGGTCTCACTGTGACGTACATGCCATCAGCCCCTGGACTCAGGGTGTATGTGACATGCCCCAAACATATCCAACATGAAACTGTGTCCGTGACTCATGACCATTACAGTGGTAATGTGCACAACACACAAAGGATTCTGCCCCCATGTACATGTGCACAGCCTGGGAGTGGCTGCACAAAAGTGCCACCCAACAAACCAGATGTGGCCCCCCTCAAACACCCAGGGAATGCAGCCTTACATGCCATGGGACACTGTGTGGCCAATGCTGTAGTGTGGTAGGTGTGCACAGGTGTCCTTGGCCAGTAAATGTGTGCTGCATCCATAGAATAGTCTCACCAATGAGGTCCGACATGGGTGACAATGTGTACGCATTGCACGGTTCATGACCGAGTCGTGCGTATGCTTTGTCATTGAATGCAATGACGTCCAACGCGGGTGACAATGCGTACGCATTGCACGGTTCATGACCGAGCCGTGCGTACACTTTGTCATTGAATGCAATGAGGTCCGACGTGGGTGACAATGCGTACGCATTGCACGGTTCATGACCGAGCCGTGCGTACGCTTTGTCATTGAATGCAATGAGGTCCGACACGGGTGACAATGCGTGCGCATTGCGTGGTTCATGACCGAGCAGTGCGTACGCTTTGTCATTGAATGCTATGAGGTCTGACGCGGGTGACTATAATGCATACGCGTTGGGCAGGCATGGTCCCAGACAGGCGTACGCCTTGGCCATTGAATCGTATGGAGACGGGTGCATGTGTATTTTCAAAATACGCGTTGTACAGTCAGTTGAACGAGCCGGTAGCACCCATTGGCTCCGTACTGTCATGGAGACGGATGCGATTCAAAACTTGTACGAGTTGTGCACTGGAAATTCAGTTGGATGCCTACAACAATGTTGCAATTTCAAGTGTTTCATGAAGGTGAAGATTTGAACGATGCGGAAAGTGTGTACGAGTCTTACATTTAAATGGATTGGCCAGATTCATAGAATGCAACCATGTTGGACCTATCACTTTAGACACATGGCACAGATTCTGCCTCTGCAGCACAGATATAAGGCTGGCTGGCCCCCAGGGAGCTCACTTGCCTGCACTACATGCTACTGGACCACATCCCTGCTATCACTGCTGCTGTCTCTGCATCCTCTGACTCCTGATATGGCACGTACTCTGGAGAGGGCCCCAGCCTTCACTGAGGAGGAGAACCAGGCCCTGCTGGACGGGCTCCTTCCACAGTACAGCAAGCTCTATGGGAACTCAGGGGAGCAGGTGAGTGTGCAGTCCACTGCCTTCCTAATTATGCATGTTGTCTGACTAGCAGGACTAGCAGTGTGTACACCAGTGGCAAGCATTCTCACTGACTAGTTTCATGACCCAAATTGTGTAGGTACATGTAATGAACAGGTGTCGTGCTGCTAAAGTGCATTGGTGCAAGCTTAAACTATCTAGGCATTGTTAACATGTCAGACATGCAGGTGATTTTTCCTTCCCCATGTTTGCACTACCTGTGTAACTCATTTCCCTTTGTGATGATGACATGTATATCCAAATGTGTGCTGCACAAATCTGGGGCATGTGTGTTAATGTACTTTTCACTTTGTCATCCTCACAGGTTGATGCCCACCAGAAGCAGGAGATCTGGCTGACCAGCGCCCGGGCTGTTCGTTCGGTGGGGGTCTACAAGCGCCGGATCCGCAACTGCCAGAAGAGTTGGCAGGACCTTCGGGGCTGGACCCGGAGGATAGCTATAGTCCAGCTGAAGCTGTCACCTCAGTGCAGGAGGGCACCGGCCCCTTACCCCCCACATGCTCCGGATCCTGGCGGTAGTCTTCCCAGGCCTGGGTAGGCAGCTGAAGGCCAGACAGAAGCAGGAAGGGGGTAAGTCCATGCCTAATCTGTGTACTATGTCTGACATGCCAATTGCAGTCTTTTGGCCTGGTCACACTTCCACATTACATAGGTCTTGTAGTCCAATACGCAGGTCCCTCAATTGTGTGATGCACCCTCCTCATCTGTTCCACAAGTGTGGCCCCTACAGTCTGTTGCTTGTGTCCCTGGGGCACTGTGTCCCTGCAGTCAGCTATGCTTTATCTACCGAACAGCATCTGTTCCTGTGACTCTGGTGTGTGTTTCATGGGTGGGTCAATTGTTTACCCAATGCCTGAGATCTGACATGTGATCTGTGTGTGCCCTTGAGATGTGTTCCAATTGCTGGTCTGACTCGCCATATGTGGCTGGGGTATTCCAAACAAACCCATGCAGCAGGGGACTCCAATTTGGGGGCCTCAGGAGTATGTTTATCAAGTATGTCAAAATTGCTTAGCCACCTGACTACTGTCCAGGGCCAAACACTGTTTCATGTAGACCTGGCCAGTCATGGCTCCTCAAGGGCATTTAGAAACACTCTGTAATCCCACTCCTGTGTATCAAATAACAGGTTGTGCTTAGTGACATGTGCCCTCAGGTGCCTGCCTCTGTGTCAGTAGGGTGTGGCTTGTTATTACGTACAACTGGGGTGTCCATGATTCAGAGGGTCAGCATGACATCTGAGATGTGACTGTGAGAGACAAGACCTGTGTGACATATAGGTGTGTGATCATCTGACAGCTCACAATGGTGTATGCCACTGTGTCCTTCATGCAGCTGGGTTACATGCATGGCAGACTGTGATGTGTTAATGTACAGGGAGTTGTGTTTGCAGAGACTCATGTGTCTGATTTGCATGATGTGGGGTCTTCTGCGTCCTGTATATGTTGTTTGCAGGGGATGGGCAAGTGCGCCGGTCATCTGCAGAGTTAGCTTTACCCCTGAGCTGGGATTGTGAGTCAGTGCATATTGTTGTTGTCTGGATGCCCTGCCCCTGTGACAGGAGACAGTGTTGACTGACCTTCTGGGCATCCCAGTGCCATGGCATTTAACTTGCTATGAGTGATCCTGCATTGTGTTCAAGTGTGCACCATGCACCCCATTGTGGCATTGCCCACCAGGTCATGAGAACATCATAGTGTGTGTTGCTGGCATGCATCACAAGCATGTGAAATGAGTCTCTGCCCATCCCTTCATCCAGACACCTGTACTGAGTCAGTAGCAAGAGATGTGCTGTGTGTATAGTGACATACTCCTACATGTTCACTTGCATGTCCAAATGAGGTGTGGGTGGTTCATGTCGGCACATTGGGGTGTTAGCCTTCAACATGCAACAAACATATTTGTGCAAGTCAAGGAGGGATATGTGTGCCATGGTTGATGTTGAGAATGACAATTGGCTTATTCTAATCAGTGTTGGCACTTTGAGCTGTGTTCAGCTGATGATGCCAGGGCTTGCCCTGTGATGTGATGAACTCACTGTGGTGTGTACAGTCGGTGCAGGTGACCGATTTTGTTCTCTTACTTCCTATTCCTATCTAGATACATCCACGGCCACAGGAGGGGACAGCTCCATGGACCAGGAGGAGCCACAGAGCTTGACAGGGACAGAAGGAGAGGAGTCGGGGGGACCAAGTGGCACGGAGGGCGAGTGGAGCCACACAGAGGAGTCGTCAGCACCATCACCCCCAGCTGAGGGCCACAGCAGCTCTGAGGATGACTCCCTTGTGGAGGCTGGTGTCAGCAGCCACCAAACCCCAGCTAGTGCGGCAGTCCCCGCCACCAACACCACCACCAACACCCTCCCATCGGCTCCCATCCCAGAGGTCCCTGTAGGCTCCCTTGTTCATGAGCATGTCTCCTTTGTGCCAGGCACCGCACCCCCTGCCCCTGTGTCCCCTGCTGCCCTGAGTGAGGAGTCTGTGGACTTACTTAGACAGATCCATGTAGGGCAGACGTCGATGCTGAAGGTCCTCCATGCACACACAAGTCTGTTGAAACAACTGGTGTCGGTCATGGAGGGCATTTCCTCGGGCATGTCTGCCCTACAGAGGACCAATCAGTCCATGGCCTCCTCCATGACGGCAGCAGTGTCCCTCCTCCAACAGTCCCGTACCTCTCCTACCCCTCCACCACCCACGATTCCTAGCAGCCTACCTGTCCCAAGCACACAAACACCCAAACCAAGGTCTAGACGTGCACACAAGCAAGCGCAGGGGACTGATACCACACTCACAGGGGCTGGTTTGCAGACACACACACAGTCATCCACAACCACTCCGCAGTCCTCCGAGACCTCTCCCTCCCAGCCCCCTTCCCTTGCATCACCTGCAACCCCATCTCGCCAGAAGCTCTTCCTCTGTGACCCAGCAGATCCTGATTACAAGGGGAAGAGGAAGTTCCCACACACAGAAGGGAGTGCCCCTCACACCCGGACACCCTCCACCAGGCAAAGTCAGACTGAGACCCCCTCCCTCAAGTCCCCCCGGAGCCGGAAGAGCACGACCGCCCAGCCACCACGCAGCTCCAAGGCAAAGTCTCCATCCTCCATCCCCCAGGCCACCACTCCAGAGGTTCCCACGCCTCTCCCTGCCCCGGGTTCCTCCACCCACAGATACACCATCCCCAAAATGCTAAGGCCACCCCCCCACCACTTGCTCCTCCACACCTGGTCAGACGGTTAGTGCCACTGATGTGGGGACCGTGTCCCCCCTCTCCTGCTGACCTCACCTACCCCCATTCCGCTTCCATGGATGTAGGCACTGCAGTGGAGTCCACGACCACCCCGTCTGACTTGGGCACTGCAGTGGAGACCCAATCCACTCCATCTGACCTGCCCACTGGAGTTGTGCTGGCACCCGCCCCATCTGACTTGTGCCCCACAGTTGTGACAGCACCCACCACTTCAGTCAGCTCCACTGCAGTTGCAAGTGTCTCGCCTGCATCCATCACCTCTTCACTGCCTCCTTCTGCTGTGCCCTGATCCTGTCCCTGTGGTGCCTGGCCTGCCCCCATGTATGCCCGTCCGAGGGGATGACCCCGGTCCTTAGCAGTGCAGGCAAGCAACATGTGACAGTTGTCACTCTAGTTCACTCCTTGGTATTTGGACATGGATTGGCCATTGGCCTTTTGTTTGAACGGACGTTTAACTTTTAATATGCTGAATAAAGCTTTTTTCTTTATCCCTGTGAACTTGGTTTAGCTGTACATTAAGTTGATGATGTTTAACATGCCCTTGCACCTGTAATGCTTGGTTTCCAATGTTGAATACTGATGTGTTGCTGTGAGGTTCTCCATGTGGTCCATGAGATATGTATCCTATTCTGGTAGGTATCCATGTCATCCTTTGCAGCTACCTGGGTGTGTCATGATCAACTATTTGTGAACATCCCTGTGAACATTTCATTTGCATGGTCACATCTCTGGCTTGCACCCATGCACATTTGATGTGCTTCCCATTGTCCAATTTGTCAATTCCACAAACTTTGTGCGCATCACCACTGGACCTACAGGTGTGGGCATCATTGGTATAGGAGCAACTGGGTCCTCTGTGCAACTTGCTAGACATATGTTTTGAGTATGTGCAGATGACTTAGGGGAGACTCACGTACCCAGGCTGTTGTGACCAGAGCCTTCATTGTGTGGTAACTGATGGCTGGCTGACCAAGTGTTCTGCAGACGTGAGTGAGAGGTGCTGTGAATATGTTTGGCACAGTTGGGCTTCCACAGGAGTTGGGTCCCCTCAAGTAAGTGTGTTGTCCCATGACATAGCCTGGGCCCATGGTGTGTGTTGTATGAGCATGTGTGTGTGTCCACATCCCTGTTCATACACAGGCAGTGTTCCCTTGATATGTTCCTGTTGCTGAGTGGTACTGGGTTCATCCCACTACTTTGCCATGGGCTACCAGATGTGTGGGTGCCTGACACACTACTGTTAATTGGTGACAGTTACCCTTGAGGCGGAAAGCCGGGGGTGTTACTCTTTGTAAAAAAACTTGTTAATCGCGCTATTTTGCACATTTATTTTAAATTTGCCTCATTGCATTTTACCGCTTACCTGTGCTCTGTGGTCTCTGGCTGAGAGGACACTCCCCTACACAGCTGACATAGCGCTGTTGGGAAGGCGAGTTCTCGGACGCCATCGGCCCCCACGAGACACTGGGCCACGCCCCCTCCAGCTAGCCACGCCCCCTCCCGGACGCTCATAAAGCCTGCTGAATTACGAGCCGGCATTCTGTGACAGTTACCCTTGAGGCGGAAAGCCGGGGGTGTTACTCTTTGTAAAAAAACTTGTTAATCGCGCTATTTTGCACATTTATTTTAAATTTGCCTCATTGCATTTTACCGCTTACCTGTGCTCTGTGGTCTCTGGCTGAGAGGACACTCCCCTACACAGCTGACATTGCGCTGTTGGGAAGGCGAGTTCTCGGACGCCATCGGCCCCCACGAGACACTGGGCCACGCCCCCTCCTACACAGTTTAAATATGCACACTTTCAGGAAGCGCAGCGGACGAGCGCAGCGGTTGCGCCCTCAGCACGCCGAAGACACGCCAAAGACTAGCCCGTCTGTGCCCGTCCGTGCCAGGACGGGGCACGAGGCAGAGGCTTTCACTCCCATTTCATCCCCAAGGCTGGTAAGATCGTCATCAGCTTTGAAAGCACTGCGCCCCACCCCAAATCCGAGGTGCTCTATATCTAACCTCCACAAAGTCGGAACACGTGCTTGCTCTGAATGTAAACTATCTACCACCATTTGTCAACCCCACCCTAACCCATCTAGGAGACACAGGAAAAGCAAATTATTACGTAAAATCGAGCCGCTGACTTATGTTTTTTATAGCACAAATTGTCGATCACTGCCCAAACATAAACATGATATATTCAACCTCCTTGCGGAAAAAGGTTCCAGTGCCTTTTCCCTAACCGAGACCTGGTTGCATGACAGCGCCGGCCCGGATGTTGCTACTGCCCTCCCCGATAACTACGCCATTGTCAGAATAGATAGGGAAAAACAGGTAGGGGGTGGGATAGCCATCATCTTTAACAGAGAACTAAAATGCACTCTGGAACCGGTATCGATCCCAGACTGTGAAGCAGGTCTTTTCAAAATCTCCTTGAACCCCAATTTTACAATGTCAGGCCTTCTGATCTATCGACCACCAGGCAATTCCTCTCAATGGGTATCCAATTTTGCCAATCTTATTACTCCCTACTACATGTCATCTAGTAATTTTTCCTTGTTGGGTGATTTAAACTTGCACCTAGAAGATCCCACCATCCCCTTCATGTTCTAACCTGTTGGAAGACCTTAAGGCTCTAAATCTGTCCCTGATAAATTCTAGCCCTACTCACATAGCGGGCCACTTGTTGGACCCCATAATATCCAACATCAGGGAACTTAGCTGTATTGCCACCTTGCCCTCTGGCTGGTCTGACCACCATCTTATTAACTTCAGCATTATTATTCCACCCTCCCTCAGCTTGCAACAAAATACTCACGCTTCATGCAGGAAAAACTGGAAATTAGTAGACATTGAAGCATTAAACTCGACACTAAAACAAGCCAAAACTCCAACATGGATCGCTTAGCAACTGAAGCGTATAATTGGCTTAGCAATGCAGCTAACAAATGTCTGCCTTCTACTTGCACCAAAGGGAGTAGACATCGCCCTCCAGCTCCATGGTTTAATGATAGCCTAAAGATTGAAAAATCTAAATGCAAAGCATGAGAACGCAAATGGTGTAAAAATTACGACCCCAATGCTAAAAGAAGTTACCAAGAAGCCAGGAATCTTTATCACACTGCCTGTAACTGTGCACTACCTGTGTAACTCATTTCCCTTTGTGATGATGACATGTATATCAAAATGTGTGCTGCACAAATCTGGGGCATGTGTGTTAATGTACTTTTCACTTTGTCATCCTCACAGGTTGATGCCCACCAGAAGCAGGAGATCTGGCTGACCAGCGCCCGGGCTGTTCGTTCGGTGGGGGTCTACAAGCGCCGGATCCGCAACTGCCAGAAGAGTTGGCAGGACCTTCGGGGCTGGACCCGGAGGATAGCTATAGTCCAGCTGAAGCTGTCACCTCAGTGCAGGAGGGCACCGGCCCCTTACCCCCCACATGCTCCGGATCCTGGCGGTAGTCTTCCCAGGCCTGGGTAGGCAGCTGAAGGCCAGACAGAAGCAGGAAGGGGGTAAGTCCATGCCTAATCTGTGTACTATGTCTGACATGCCAATTGCAGTCTTTTGGCCTGGTCACACTTCCACATTACATAGGTCTTGTAGTCCAATACGCAGGTCCCTCAATTGTGTGATGCACCCTCCTCATCTGTTCCACAAGTGTGGCCCCTACAGTCTGTTGCTTGTGTCCCTGGGGCACTGTGTCCCTGCAGTCAGCTATGCTTTATCTACCGAACAGCATCTGTTCCTGTGACTCTGGTGTGTGTTTCATGGGTGGGTCAATTGTTTACCCAATGCCTGAGATCTGACATGTGATCTGTGTGTGCCCTTGAGATGTGTTCCAATTGCTGGTCTGACTCGCCATATGTGGCTGGGGTATTCCAAACAAACCCATGCAGCAGGGGACTCCAATTTGGGGGCCTCAGGAGTATGTTTATCAAGTATGTCAAAATTGCTTAGCCACCTGACTACTGTCCAGGGCCAAACACTGTTTCATGTAGACCTGGCCAGTCATGGCTCCTCAAGGGCATTTAGAAACACTCTGTAATCCCACTCCTGTGTATCAAATAACAGGTTGTGCTTAGTGACATGTGCCCTCAGGTGCCTGCCTCTGTGTCAGTAGGGTGTGGCTTGTTATTACGTACAACTGGGGTGTCCATGATTCAGAGGGTCAGCATGACATCTGAGATGTGACTGTGAGAGACAAGACCTGTGTGACATATAGGTGTGTGATCATCTGACAGCTCACAATGGTGTATGCCACTGTGTCCTTCATGCAGCTGGGTTACATGCATGGCAGACTGTGATGTGTTAATGTACAGGGAGTTGTGTTTGCAGAGACTCATGTGTCTGATTTGCATGATGTGGGGTCTTCTGCGTCCTGTATATGTTGTTTGCAGGGGATGGGCAAGTGCGCCGGTCATCTGCAGAGTTAGCTTTACCCCTGAGCTGGGATTGTGAGTCAGTGCATATTGTTGTTGTCTGGATGCCCTGCCCCTGTGACAGGAGACAGTGTTGACTGACCTTCTGGGCATCCCAGTGCCATGGCATTTAACTTGCTATGAGTGATCCTGCATTGTGTTCAAGTGTGCACCATGCACCCCATTGTGGCATTGCCCACCAGGTCATGAGAACATCATAGTGTGTGTTGCTGGCATGCATCACAAGCATGTGAAATGAGTCTCTGCCCATCCCTTCATCCAGACACCTGTACTGAGTCAGTAGCAAGAGATGTGCTGTGTGTATAGTGACATACTCCTACATGTTCACTTGCATGTCCAAATGAGGTGTGGGTGGTTCATGTCGGCACATTGGGGTGTTAGCCTTCAACATGCAACAAACATATTTGTGCAAGTCAAGGAGGGATATGTGTGCCATGGTTGATGTTGAGAATGACAATTGGCTTATTCTAATCAGTGTTGGCACTTTGAGCTGTGTTCAGCTGATGATGCCAGGGCTTGCCCTGTGATGTGATGAACTCACTGTGGTGTGTACAGTCGGTGCAGGTGACCGATTTTGTTGTCTTACTTCCTATTCCTATCTAGATACATCCACGGCCACAGGAGGGGACAGCTCCATGGACCAGGAGGAGCCACAGAGCTTGACAGGGACAGAAGGAGAGGAGTCGGGGGGACCAAGTGGCACGGAGGGCGAGTGGAGCCACACAGAGGAGTCGTCAGCACCATCACCCCCAGCTGAGGGCCACAGCAGCTCTGAGGATGACTCCCTTGTGGAGGCTGGTGTCAGCAGCCACCAAACCCCAGCTAGTGCGGCAGTCCCCGCCACCAACACCACCACCAACACCCTCCCATCGGCTCCCATCCCAGAGGTCCCTGTAGGCTCCCTTGTTCATGAGCATGTCTCCTTTGTGCCAGGCACCGCACCCCCTGCCCCTGTGTCCCCTGCTGCCCTGAGTGAGGAGTCTGTGGACTTACTTAGACAGATCCATGTAGGGCAGACGTCGATGCTGAAGGTCCTCCATGCACACACAAGTCTGTTGAAACAACTGGTGTCGGTCATGGAGGGCATTTCCTCGGGCATGTCTGCCCTACAGAGGACCAATCAGTCCATGGCCTCCTCCATGACGGCAGCAGTGTCCCTCCTCCAACAGTCCCGTACCTCTCCTACCCCTCCACCACCCACGATTCCTAGCAGCCTACCTGTCCCAAGCACACAAACACCCAAACCAAGGTCTAGACGTGCACACAAGCAAGCGCAGGGGACTGATACCACACTCACAGGGGCTGGTTTGCAGACACACACACAGTCATCCACAACCACTCCGCAGTCCTCCGAGACCTCTCCCTCCCAGCCCCCTTCCCTTGCATCACCTGCAACCCCATCTCGCCAGAAGCTCTTCCTCTGTGACCCAGCAGATCCTGATTACAAGGGGAAGAGGAAGTTCCCACACACAGAAGGGAGTGCCCCTCACACCCGGACACCCTCCACCAGGCAAAGTCAGACTGAGACCCCCTCCCTCAAGTCCCCCCGGAGCCGGAAGAGCACGACCGCCCAGCCACCACGCAGCTCCAAGGCAAAGTCTCCATCCTCCATCCCCCAGGCCACCACTCCAGAGGTTCCCACGCCTCTCCCTGCCCCGGGTTCCTCCACCCACAGATACACCATCCCCAAAATGCTAAGGCCACCCCCCCACCACTTGCTCCTCCACACCTGGTCAGACGGTTAGTGCCACTGATGTGGGGACCGTGTCCCCCCTCTCCTGCTGACCTCACCTACCCCCATTCCGCTTCCATGGATGTAGGCACTGCAGTGGAGTCCACGACCACCCCGTCTGACTTGGGCACTGCAGTGGAGACCCAATCCACTCCATCTGACCTGCCCACTGGAGTTGTGCTGGCACCCGCCCCATCTGACTTGTGCCCCACAGTTGTGACAGCACCCACCACTTCAGTCAGCTCCACTGCAGTTGCAAGTGTCTCGCCTGCATCCATCACCTCTTCACTGCCTCCTTCTGCTGTGCCCTGATCCTGTCCCTGTGGTGCCTGGCCTGCCCCCATGTATGCCCGTCCGAGGGGATGACCCCGGTCCTTAGCAGTGCAGGCAAGCAACATGTGACAGTTGTCACTCTAGTTCACTCCTTGGTATTTGGACATGGATTGGCCATTGGCCTTTTGTTTGAACGGACGTTTAACTTTTAATATGCTGAATAAAGCTTTTTTCTTTATCCCTGTGAACTTGGTTTAGCTGTACATTAAGTTGATGATGTTTAACATGCCCTTGCACCTGTAATGCTTGGTTTCCAATGTTGAATACTGATGTGTTGCTGTGAGGTTCTCCATGTGGTCCATGAGATATGTATCCTATTCTGGTAGGTATCCATGTCATCCTTTGCAGCTACCTGGGTGTGTCATGATCAACTATTTGTGAACATCCCTGTGAACATTTCATTTGCATGGTCACATCTCTGGCTTGCACCCATGCACATTTGATGTGCTTCCCATTGTCCAATTTGTCAATTCCACAAACTTTGTGCGCATCACCACTGGACCTACAGGTGTGGGCATCATTGGTATAGGAGCAACTGGGTCCTCTGTGCAACTTGCTAGACATATGTTTTGAGTATGTGCAGATGACTTAGGGGAGACTCACGTACCCAGGCTGTTGTGACCAGAGCCTTCATTGTGTGGTAACTGATGGCTGGCTGACCAAGTGTTCTGCAGACGTGAGTGAGAGGTGCTGTGAATATGTTTGGCACAGTTGGGCTTCCACAGGAGTTGGGTCCCCTCAAGTAAGTGTGTTGTCCCATGACATAGCCTGGGCCCATGGTGTGTGTTGTATGAGCATGTGTGTGTGTCCACATCCCTGTTCATACACAGGCAGTGTTCCCTTGATATGTTCCTGTTGCTGAGTGGTACTGGGTTCATCCCACTACTTTGCCATGGGCTACCAGATGTGTGGGTGCCTGACACACTACTGTTAATTGGTGACAGTTACCCTTGAGGCGGAAAGCCGGGGGTGTTACTCTTTGTAAAAAAACTTGTTAATCGCGCTATTTTGCACATTTATTTTAAATTTGCCTCATTGCATTTTACCGCTTACCTGTGCTCTGTGGTCTCTGGCTGAGAGGACACTCCCCTACACAGCTGACATAGCGCTGTTGGGAAGGCGAGTTCTCGGACGCCATCGGCCCCCACGAGACACTGGGCCACGCCCCCTCCAGCTAGCCACGCCCCCTCCCGGACGCTCATAAAGCCTGCTGAATTACGAGCCGGCATTCTGTGACAGTTACCCTTGAGGCGGAAAGCCGGGGGTGTTACTCTTTGTAAAAAAACTTGTTAATCGCGCTATTTTGCACATTTATTTTAAATTTGCCTCATTGCATTTTACCGCTTACCTGTGCTCTGTGGTCTCTGGCTGAGAGGACACTCCCCTACACAGCTGACATTGCGCTGTTGGGAAGGCGAGTTCTCGGACGCCATCGGCCCCCACGAGACACTGGGCCACGCCCCCTCCTACACAGTTTAAATATGCACACTTTCAGGAAGCGCAGCGGACGAGCGCAGCGGTTGCGCCCTCAGCACGCCGAAGACACGCCAAAGACTAGCCCGTCTGTGCCCGTCCGTGCCAGGACGGGGCACGAGGCAGAGGCTTTCACTCCCATTTCATCCCCAAGGCTGGTAAGATCGTCATCAGCTTTGAAAGCACTGCGCCCCACCCCAAATCCGAGGTGCTCTATATCTAACCTCCACAAAGTCGGAACACGTGCTTGCTCTGAATGTAAACTATCTACCACCATTTGTCAACCCCACCCTAACCCATCTAGGAGACACAGGAAAAGCAAATTATTACGTAAAATCGAGCCGCTGACTTATGTTTTTTATAGCACAAATTGTCGATCACTGCCCAAACATAAACATGATATATTCAACCTCCTTGCGGAAAAAGGTCCCAGTGCCTTTTCCCTAACCGAGACCTGGTTGCATGACAGCGCCGGCCCGGATGTTGCTACTGCCCTCCCCGATAACTACGCCATTGTCAGAATAGATAGGGAAAAACAGGTAGGGGGTGGGATAGCCATCATCTTTAACAGAGAACTAAAATGCACTCTGGAACCGGTATCGATCCCAGACTGTGAAGCAGGTCTTTTCAAAATCTCCTTGAACCCCAATTTTACAATGTCAGGCCTTCTGATCTATCGACCACCAGGCAATTCCTCTCAATGGGTATCCAATTTTGCCAATCTTATTACTCCCTACTACATGTCATCTAGTAATTTTTCCTTGTTGGGTGATTTAAACTTGCACCTAGAAGATCCCACCATCCCCTTCATGTTCTAACCTGTTGGAAGACCTTAAGGCTCTAAATCTGTCCCTGATAAATTCTAGCCCTACTCACATAGCGGGCCACTTGTTGGACCCCATAATATCCAACATCAGGGAACTTAGCTGTATTGCCACCTTGCCCTCTGGCTGGTCTGACCACCATCTTATTAACTTCAGCATTATTATTCCACCCTCCCTCAGCTTGCAACAAAATACTCACGCTTCATGCAGGAAAAACTGGAAATTAGTAGACATTGAAGCATTAAACTCGACACTAAAACAAGCCAAAACTCCAACATGGATCGCTTAGCAACTGAAGCGTATAATTGGCTTAGCAATGCAGCTAACAAATGTCTGCCTTCTACTTGCACCAAAGGGAGTAGACATCGCCCTCCAGCTCCATGGTTTAATGATAGCCTAAAGATTGAAAAATCTAAATGCAAAGCATGAGAACGCAAATGGTGTAAAAATTACGACCCCAATGCTAAAAGAAGTTACCAAGAAGCCAGGAATCTTTATCACACTGCCTGTACAAAAGCAAGAGCTGCTTTTGTTTCAAAAACTATTGTTGAAGCAATCAACATGCCCAAAACTCTCTTTTCTAAAGTCAAGGAACTGGCTGGCGCACACACTACAGCTGCTGCACCACCATTAAACACACAACAATGCCAGGCGTTAGCATGCTTTTTTACGGAGAAAATCGATATAATCATCTCAGACATTAAGGCAAAAAATTCTGTTTCAGAACCTTCCCCTTTTTCTGACTCAATACCCACTTTTTTGGGTGGAAATTTACTGGAATCCTGGCCTACTCTTTCAATAGATAAACTGAAAGGAATCCTTAAAACTATTAAATGCGGCTCCCCCAGGGACCCCATCCCTATCAAAATCATTAAAAAACTGGATGACCACTCATTGGAGATCATTGCTAATCTCCTAAACTCATCCCTCGACCTAGCTACTGTCCCAGCCTTATGGAAGCATGCCATGGTGACACCCCTTCTGAAAAAGCCAACTGCTAACCCAGAAATATTGGCCAATTATAGACCTATATCTCTGCTCCCGGCTTTTTCTAAATGTCTAGAGAGACACGTACACTCTGCTTTAGCCACTTTTGCAGAAGAAAATTCTCTACTCCACTCTTCGCAATCTGGTTTCAGGGCTGGCTTCTCTACAGAAACCGCCCTGCTTGGTGTCACTGAACACATCAGAAAGCTTCTTGACCAGGGTCAGATGGTCGCGCTCGTGCTATTGGACCTAAGTGCGGCGTTCGACACCATCTCCCACGAAACTCTTATTCAAGAGCTACATACAAATGGTGTACGAGGAAAGGCTTTGGATTGGATCAGATCCTTCCTGGCTAATCGAACTTTCCAGATCGCATCTACACAAGCCGTCTCAGATACCCTACCTGCATCGCATGGAGTGCCTCAGGGGTCCATCCTAAGCCCTTTATTTTTCAATATGTACCTAAAACCTCTGGCCGACCTTGTTGAAAAATCAGGTCTAACGCTTATGAACTACGCTGACGATTCCCAAATCATCTTCTCCCTATCTGAATCTTGTCCTCACTCCCCTTCGTTACTCAAGGAAGGACTATTAAAAATCTTGAACTGGATGACAAAAAACCAGCTAAAATTAAACGGCGACAAGACGGAAATACTGATTTTGGGAAAAGATCAAGATCTCTGGAATCCCGTACATTGGCCTGATCAGATGGGCGCCTTTCCTACCCCGGTTACCCACGCCCGTAACCTGGGCTTTATACTTGACAATTCCCTATCCATGAACAAACAGTCCAGTAAAGTAACCAGCCTTTGTCTCACCATAGTTAAATGGTTGAAGAAGATCCTTTGGATGCTGCCTGTGTCAACGCAAAAGACCGTAGTCAATGCCCTTATCACATCTAGGCTTGACTACGGCAACATTCTGTACTTGGGCGCAAACAAATCTGTGATCGGACGATTACAGGTAGTGCAAAATGCAGCGGTCAGGCTACTCTGCAATATTCCGAAGAACTCTGGAGTTTCGAACCATCGTAGGAATCTTCATTGGCTTAGGATCGGAAGCAGAATCCGCTTTAAAGCCCTGAACTATATGTTCAGAATTAAAGCGGGTACAGCACCAAAATATCTCCAAACTCTTGCCTACCTCTATACGCCTAAGAGAAACCTCCGGTCGCAGACGGCAGCCTGTTTTTGCATACCAAGGTTCAAACGAGCAAGAACAGGTGGTAGATCCTTTGCCTATCTGGGAACCTCCCTTTGGAACACACTCCCCCCTTGTATCCGAAAGGAAGAAAACTATCTTAGGTTCAGAAAGCTTGTTAAGACCTGGCTGTTTGAACAATAAACACTCAACAGCCACCTCCCTCTTTCTGCCCTCAAACTAGCTGTGTCTAGGCGCCGGGAAACCCTTTTTGGGTAGCTGTTGCGCCCTATAAATTGAAAAGAAAAAAAAAAATTGGGATTTGTCAGTTCTGAGTGGTGATGATGTTGTCAGACACAGATGGGACACAGTCAGGGTTCCCCAAGGCACTTGTTTATTTGCAAAATCATATAGTTGTCCCTAGGTGGTACCTTTCAGGGATTGACACATTTGTATGTGTGTGTGAGACTGCTCCCACTTGTCGGATTCATGGCTGCAATGTTGGCAGGTGTCAGCATGTGTGCCTTGTGGTTCTCCTTGGCTTCTGCATTGTCCTGGGACTGTGGCAGGTATTCTGAAGGTTACGTGAGCTTTGTAGTCATGACCATGTACCGCATACTGTGCAGTATGTCTGTCATTCCCCAGGGTAGTAAACTCTCCTTGTGTGATGTGTCTGTGCACCTTAGTTCCTCCCAACATTCCTGTGTTTGTCATGGGTGCATGTGCAATGTCACCTGTCCATGTGGGCTTCACAGATGCACATTGTTGCAGTTCAGGGGGGGTGGTGTTGAGGCTGGACTGATGGACATGTTTGCATGAATGATCCCCTAGCTCCCGTTTGTCCATGGATGAGGGGCCATGCTGAGTGATTTTTGTTTGTGTATGTGTGATGTACGTTTGTGGAACAGGACACATGTCTGGGTTTCCCAGTTTGTACAACATCTGCCTTTGTCATCACAGTGGAGGTGTCATGCATGCTTGTGTCACCCCAATGTCTGGTCCCTGGGGGTAGTGCTGTTGTGTGTCAGTCTCTTGCTGTGTTAGTTTGTGTTCATTCCAGCTTGTGTCACATGTGTCTTTTGTGCTCCCTCTCATCTCACAATGCCTGATTGCCCACTAAGGGTGTCCCAATGATGGTTTACTATTGTATGGCACTGTGCCCACATCTGTGTCACTGTGGTTCAGCCCCCCCTCATGTGTTGTGTAGTTGCCTGGGGATACTGTGACACACACACACACACACACATGCTGTGTCAGATGTGCAGTGTGAGGTTGCCTGTTTGTGCATCGGCATCAGTGCATTGGTATTGCTGTTGTGGGCCTTTGTCTGGATGCTGTTTCTGTGATGGCAAGGTTGGCTTGTCGTACGTCTTTCACTATCCGAGGATGACGTGTCTGTCTCAGTGTTGAGATTGGAAGGTCTGTTCTGTCGTCGTCTTGCATAAACCTCTGCCCGAAATGCATTGGGACCATGTTAACCAGATGATATGGATTATATATAATATCATCAATATTGCATCTAAAGCGCATGAAGCACTTTGAGAAAATCAATGATCAATAAATTTTCCGACTTCAATTATTTATTGCATTTCCATTTAATGTAGTGATCAGATGGTTTAAACACGCTTTAAGCTTTCGCTCGAAGAGGTGTGCCCAGAGGGACATTGCCTGTGTTCAGCCAACGCATGAGAATTACTTTGTCTTTTCACACTCCCAGGGTTATGAGAGTGATACCTCAGCGGCACCCAACAAATTCCTCACTTTTTTCTACTTGCCAGGTCTGTGCACGACCCGACCATTCTTTGCAGTTTGGAAGACCACACTTAACTTCTGTTCTACTCAGTGAGGGGGTGTTCTTTTTACATTGCCACAGTGCTATGGTGATGTCTGCCTTGTGTAGGACACACTAATTTTTTGGTCACACATGTGCTGTTAGTTACATTGTATGTTCGAAGTCATTATCACTGTTGTGGGCATTTGCCACAGACTACACACTGTTGTCATGATGTTAGGGGGTATGTATTTTGCTGACATACCTAATCTTGGAGTATGATGGATGTGTGGCGCATCACCCATCCTATGAGTGGGGGTGGCAGGGGTGATGGGCAACAGGTCCACTAGGGATGGGGGTGGCGGGCAACATTAGCCCTGTGGCTGGGGGTGGCAGTGGTGAAGAGCAACATAAGCCCTATGAGTGGGGGTGGCAGGGGTGATGGGCAACATTAGCCCTATGGCTGGGGGTGGCAGGGGTGATGGGCAACAGGTCCCCTATGAGTGGGAATGGCAGGAGTGATGGGCAACAGGTCCCCTATGGCTGGGGATGGCAGGGGTGATGGGCAACATTAGCCCTATGGCTGGGGGTGGCAGGGGTGATGGGCAACATACGCCCTATGAGTGGGGGTGGCAGGGGTGATGGCCAACATTAGCCCTATGGCTGGGGGTGGCAGGGGTGATGGGCAACAGGTCCCCTATGAGTGGGGGTGGCATTAGTGATGGGCAACGGGTCCCCTATGAGTGGGGGTGGCAGGGGTGATGGGCAACAGGTCCCCTATGAGTGGGGTTGGCAGGGGTGATGAGCAACAGGTCCCCTATGAGTGGGTGTGGCAGGGATGATGGGCAACATTAGCCCTATCGCTGGGGGTGGCAGGGGTGATGGGCAACAGGTCCCCTATGAGTGGGGGTGGCAGTAGTGATGGGCAACAGGTCCCCTATGAGTGGGGGTGGTAGGAGTGATGGCCAACATTAGCCCTATGGCTGGGGGTGGCAGGGGTGATGGGCAACAGGTCCCCTATGAGTGGGGGTGGCAGGAGTGATGGGCAACAGGTCCCCTATGAGTGGGGTTGGCAGGGGTGATGGGCAACATAAGCCCTATGAGTGGGGGTGGAATGGGTGATGGGCAACAGGTCCACTATGAGTGGGGTGGCAGGAGTGATGGGAAACAGGTCCCCTATGAGTGGGGGTGGCAGGGGTGATGTCCAACATTAGCCCTATAGCTAAGGGTGGCAGGGGTGATGGGCAACAGGTCCCCTATGAGTGGGGGTGGCAGTAGTGATGGGCAACAGGTACCCTATGAGTGGGGGTGGCAGGGGTGATGGGCAGCAGGTCCCCTATGAGTGGGGGTGGCAGGGGTGATGGGCAACAGGTCCCCTATGAGTGGAGGTGGCAGTAGTGATGGGTAACAAGTCCCCTATGAGTGGGGGTGTCAGGGGTGATGGGCAACATAAGCCCTATGAGTGGGGGTGTCAGGGGTGATGGGCAGCAGGTCCCCTATGAGTGGGGGTGGCAGGAGTAATGGGCAACAGGTCTACTATGAGTGGGGGTGGCAGGGGTGATGGACAACATAAGCCCTATGAGTGGGGGTGGCAGGGGTGATGGGCAACAGGTCCACTATGAGTAGGGGTGGCAGGGGGGATGGGCAACATAAGCCCTATGAGTGGGGGTGGTAGTGGTGCTGGCCATACAACCCCTATGGTGGCCTGTTGTTAGTGGCCAGGATGTGGATCCCCTGTGTGGTGTACCATTTTGCGGGTACATGTCATTTGATTATGTGGTAGGTATCTGACTTACCGCCTGCGCCGTCCGTTCCTGAGCCGGTCATAGATGTAGAGTACTGGTATGACCTGAGCGATGGGATTCATGATGTGTTTGGGTCGTACACGCTGCTTGTTGCTCCGTCTCGTACTCGCTGCAAGCTGGTCCGTCTCATAGCCGTGGATTGAGTTGTGGAGCGAATCGTAGCTGATATGCTTATTTTCCGGATGCTGTGACTAACCCTGGGCGTAGTTCGCGTAGTCGCGCTTCGCGAAGCTTCGCGAAGATGTCATTGCACTACGCGACCTTCGCGAAGCTTCGCGAGCTTGCGTAGTTGCTTGTGGCAACCTGTTCGCGATGGCTTTTTCTTGTTCGCGAGCGCGGTAAGCATGTTCGGGGAACTGTTTGCATGCTCGGGGGATATATCTCGCGATCTTACCCATGCGGTCGCCAATGGGCGCGGCCATCTTGTTTTTCTATAGTCCCGCCCGCTCGCGATGCCTTATTTCCTGTTCCGGGTCGCGGATAGCGTGTTCGCGATGTGCATTGACGTGTTCGGGAGCGCATTTTACTTGTTCGCGATAAATTGTACATGTTCGCGAGAAATATCGCGCGAACTTACCCACGCGGTCGCGAATGGGCGCGGCCATCTTGTTTTTCACTCTATGCCATGTTTCTGGGCCTACTTTTGTATCCTCCCTTTATCTCAGCAATCCTTTGTCTTTTAAGCCTTTTTCCTGACTTTTTTTAGTTATTATCTATCTCTCTGTTTGCCTCAGTTTATATTTTGCATTTTATTTTTACTTTTACTGTGTTTTTGTTACTTTTATAAAGTTCTTTCTATCTTCTTCCCCCTAACTTTTTTCCCCTTCTGACTTTTCTTTTCCGCCTCCCACCCACCCCAGAACCATGGCCAAGGGCACACCAAGTCCCAAGGGCAAGGGACCTGCAGGCGCAGAGAAGCGCCGCCTGCCTTGCGGCAGAATGCGTCCTGCAGGGGTGCAGGCCCGGCAACTGTTTGGGGAGGAGGAGGTGGCGGCTCTTGTTTTTTTCATCCAGCGCCTCCTCCCCTTGACCTTGGCAGCAGGCGGCAGGCCCGGCTCCGGGTACGCTACCCAGGAGCGGCACCGTCGGTGGGCGAAGGTGCGCCGGGCCGTGTTCCAGTGCACTGGGATCCGGCGCACCCACAACCAGCTAGCTCACCGGTGGTCCGACATCCTGGACCGGGAGCAGGACCTGTTGGACCTGCTAGGTGTCGAGGTCATCGGGCTTGGTGAGTAACTGATTGTGTATATTAAATTAGATGAACAACAAGATTACTGCTGCGTGCCAAGCGTTGCTGGTATTACGTTCCAAAAAGCAAAATGTTCTTTGATTTAAGGACCCAGGTTCCCGGTGGTACTCTTACTTGTTTGCAACGTAGTTTGCGCTAGCTTGTGCTGATGCTGATTATGTAAGAGTTTACTTTACAGAACTGAAGTTAGGTAATGCGATTTGCTAGAGAGACTCTAGTCCTTCCATTGTCCTACTGTGAAATAGTGGTGGATGGATATTGGATACTAGGTTTAGTTTGTTAGTAGTAGTTACTAATTGTTTTATGCGGTCTGCGTGACGCATCCTCTGTCACTGAGTGCTGCTTACCCCAGTCCTCCGTCGAACCTTTTGTACTTTGTTTAGTGTGTGGTAGGCTTAGCATGGTCAGTCAGTAGCAGAACTAGATCAGCATTATGCAACCAACCCACAATTTGTTGTATGTATGCACTAATGTATGCAACTATGCATGTGTCCTCCATCTCATCATCTATGCATTTGATGGCTGAAAAAAATTCAAGTGCAGACTTAGTGAACAATTGGCCCGTCTGGAATAGGTGGTGTAGGTCAGGTGGTACTTACTAGGCTTTGTTAGTATTTGGAATCAGAATGATCAAGGAACACTGGATTGTTCATAAATAAGTAGACGATCCGTAAATGCACTAGGAAGCAGCCAGTAGTCGATCCATCTGATTAGATAGGGCAATTTTATTGCACTTGTTGTTTCCTAAAATGTTCTTTGACTTATTGTTTTTCCAAATGATTTATTATTTTTCTCACAGCACTCCTTAATGTTGGTCTCTTTCTGTATTATATTTTACATGATCATCAGCACCACCCAGGGGCAAGAAGACGGGGTCGGAGTCGGCGGGGGAACCCCAGGACCTCTCCTCTACTGAGGCTCCTGCAGCTGGCCCCAGTAAGTCCTCCATTGGTTAGATTGACATTTATATTCCCCTAAATGTTATGTTACTGCATCTTTTTTTTCCCAAACTCTAAATTATGGTTCCACTTTCTGAATCTTTTTTACAAAAGCTTACTTCTTTGACCTTGACTATCTGTTTACTAATTCTGTTTATCCCTGCCTCGAAGTTGCTTCTAACTCCCTCTGCTATGACTCTCTGTGCTACTAATACTACTACTACTACTATTACTATTATTACTCTGTGTGTAGCGAAGCTTGCACAGTTGCCCACTCTTTAATAGACGGTTTTCTTTGCAACAATTAAACTCTGATTGACCAATAGCTCTAGCCACTGGGTCCTGTCCTTTGGTTGTCCTCTTCAAGTCTTCTCAATGTTGAGGCTTTGACAATTACCACAAACAAAATTCCCAACCAGATATTTGACTAGTATTTTTGATCGGATAGTACATGATACTACTATTGTCTATGATTCTGCAGAGCCACATACAGAACTATGCACAACAAAATAGGATGGTGGTGATGGGAGGTTGGATCTTACTGATCACACCTCAGTCAGAAAAACCCAGGATCCCCTAACAGACTAGCTATAGTGTCTCACATTAGGGTCCCACTCCCGACCCCCCCACGAAGACGATACACAATGTTGATGATGACGGAGACAGAGACAATCCAGAACATAATAACAAACACCATTTTGCTCACACACTTGTGTAAGTCCACTCCACCACACCAAATACCACAGAGTCTATGTGTAAGTTCAAAAGGTTTATTTGAAACAAGTATCAAACTCTGTACATCGTTAATATGAAATTTAATTTACGACAGCCATAGTCAATAAGCCAGCAAAAAGCCTAACATTAAAACAGTAAACATTTACAAGTGCATGATTGACAACAAGAACAAGAGCCAAGATCTTTATAATTGTGGAAGATCCCTCACCGTAGAACGTAGAAATACTGGTTACATCATCTTGCATCCACTATGCTCTGTAAATCTCTGGTTTGTAGAAGGGAATCTTTCGCCTATGATATATGAGAAAAACACTGCGAGTTAGCCGTTAGATAGTATACTGGTGAATGATGCTAGCATTTTGCAGTCATGCCAAAAAGTGTAACATGTATGTGTGATGGCTAAGCAATATAAACTAAACAAAGTCAATATGTTGTTTTTTTTTGACCTCTTCACTTGTACGCAACAGTCAAGCGGCCTTAAAGGCATCTACTGCACATCAATACGCTGGCAGGTATAATATGCACCAAAAGAGTAGTAGTCGACATGATGAATCTAAAAGGGTTACTCATGGCTCAGGCTAACTTTCAAAAGAGTAGAGTAGGACTAGATGACCCTCGGAAGTGGAACCATATCCTACTAGTGTCTGTCTACTGACTGTACTTACTGTCTAGTGCTGATGTATGTTGCATCGCATTAACTTTTTGTTCAATGTTCCAAGTGAACACTTAAAATAGGGGGAGGTTTACAGGCATCTAAAAAATTTGATGCTTTTTTCTAGGCACACTACCATCCACCAGTGCCGTCGGGGCCAGCGATGCGGCCATTCCGGAGGGGGCAGGCGAACTGGCGGCACCTGCAGGAGACACAGGGCCCAGGGGGGATCCAGCAGCAGTGGCCGGCGGCGGTGAGTTATATTCATTACTTCTTGACATTACAGCTAGATGGAACTGTGTTCACTATTTCACTGTACTGTGCGACATTATACAACGGTTGAAGAAGACACCCTTTACGTAGCATTACCAGCGTGAGTAGAGTAACCAATGGCCTCTTCTATTTGATTCCAAAATCAGCTGTGAATGTTTTATGGAGAAGACAAACTCAGATCAGATGACCTTCATGGATGTGTTGAACATAGAGGGAAAGCACTAAGGGTGGAAGGACGGGCGAGATAAACAATATGACTGACCGGCAGAGAAGGATATGTTGTTGGAAGCATGTATAGGAGTCTGATAGTAATAAGATCAGATGCATGGGTTGTTGAAGGATGGGTGGAAGGTGAAAGAATGCCTGCCTGGGTGGGCGACACAGTATGGGTGGATAGTACTAGATAGCAAGAATCAGCGGTGTTTTTGGTTCAAACTCAAAGCCAAGGCAAGGAAGGAAGGAGCAGAAGCATGGGTGTTTGTTGGTGAAACCAACTAAGGTTTGTTAAGAGATATATACAAAAGGATAGACGTTTACTTTAATGGATGTATGCCTGGATGTACTATCACCAAGAGACAGTATAGGTGGAAAGTGTCACTGGAGATTCTTGCCTTGAAGAAAATGTAACAGAAACTGCGCGACAGTAGCAAAGCCTAGAGGAATCAAGGTAGTATTATGAGCATACAGTACACTTGCAGTAGTTTGCAAGCACGTCATATATTATCAAGCGGAAACCCCTTCCTCCCACTCTGGGGACCACTCCCTACCTATTATTATTAATGTATTTTCGATTGGGGCAGCCAGCCTGCAAAGGGTGGCCTATCTCTTGTTTAATGTTTATGTATATTGGTTACACAAGCAATGAAAGCAATGTACCCTCTGCAGTAGCGGTTGGTGGTGGGATTGTTGGCGGGCGGCGACATGGGGAGGGGACGGGTGGGTGGCACTGGCGAGTAAACTGTGTATTACTGTTACGGCCAAATACAGGTAATCAACATAAAAATAAATTAAACTATTTTCATGGTGCGCACTGCACCGCCGAATGCGATGCAGTGTGTGCTACTGTGTGCAGCAATGTTTTTTTTTTATGTATTCTTTAATTACCTGTGAATGTCCTTAATCCATCGTTTACTATCCCCACCCTGCACCTTCCCACGTCACCGACCGGCAGCACTCCCACCACCGACCGCTACCGACCTGATGTCGTATATCGTATTAGCACTAGCAGCATCTATAATATGAATATAAGCAATGATCGTTGGATCCGATAAATAAATAATCAGCCTTTTTGTAGTACCCATGGTAGGGTGTAAGTGAAATTGTGCATGCCATTTGCCCTCATGTAACAGAGTATGACCAGTGCCAACGGCCGTAAGGCGTCAGACAAAAAGATGAGCTTCCCCACCTGCAGACAGTAGTAGTAAATAAAAGTAACGTGAGTCTGCATCATCATGTGGCTCATATCTGTTTCTCTTGGGTGCAAGCTTAGCTGATGGACCTGGCATGCCGCCTACAACAAGGTTATGTAATTGGGCTAAACTACAGATAAGAACAGCACGACTGGTGTACCGCAGTACATACATAGTACGATTATATTTATAAATAATGTCTGAAACGGTCACAAATGTTAGAGTCCAAGGAAGTAGGATTAGAGATACTTACCCCAGCACCAAATCCCAAATGTTATGAACTGTGCTTGCTAGTGATACTGTGACACTATGTGTTGAATGATTAGTGTTCCTGTTTTGCTAAGAGTATTGGCTCCAACATGTTCTTTTTCTTTTTTGATATAGATGATACTCCTTCCCAAAAACCATCAAGGAAGGAGTTGGCCGCTAGGGCCCGGCGCCGGAAACTGGAGGCCATCTGCGAGCATTATCGCCGGCTGGTGGTTCAGGAGGAGGAGGAGGAGGAGGCGGCTGAAGCTGCAGCCTCCTCCAATGCCCCGGGCCCCAGTCAGGCCCGGCCTCCACTTTCACGGCGCCGTGGTCCGGCATTTGCCCGCCGCCGCGCCTCGATTTCCAGCACTGCTGCCCCCCACCCTGGAAGCAACTTTAGGGCATTTCGCCGCCAGCTGCTCCGCCGGATGGCCCGCTGGGAGGAGAACATGGAGGAGCGGGTCAAGATCCTGGTGGATAAACACCTTAAGGCCCGCCGACAGTAGAGGACCTCGTCGTTTGCCCCTTTTTTAATTCCTTTTGTTGGTGGGTGGGTTTGTGGGCGTTGGGGATTTCAACGGACATTGGGACTTTGGACTTTCGTTTCGTTGGGGTTAGGGAGGGGGGTGGGTTAGGTCAGAGCGGGATAGTTTATTTTTGTTAGGGGATATTAAAAATATACTTACTATTTATTTATATGATGTTAATGTTTTTTGTGGTGGGTTACAGTTTTCCGAATTCAATGTAAGTTACATGGTTGTTTACTTTGTTTCCGTGCTGCTGCATGCCCACAGCCAGTGTTTGATTTAAAAGATCTGCCGATTTTGTAACACACAAACCGATAGATGCAGTACCCCTCACTGAGTTATTTTTAATTGTCATAGTACTGTCAGTCTCTCCTCCTAGTCCATACCTCCCACCAAACTCTTACCTGTGATTGATGATGAAGTTCGGCACACTGATGGCTGCATGGTTGGTTTCTCAAATTGACGGAGTAGATGCCATTATAGTGGTGGTAGTAGTAGACACTGGCAATAGCGTTTGAAAAAAGAAAGAGAAAGTCACTTGACTGAGACTCAGGGAGGAGGAGTGGAACAGAACACAAAGTAAACTACAGCATGGGTGGTCAAGCAGAAGAAGATCCTTGCCCTGCCTTAGTTGAAATTGAATTACTGTTGCTTTCACCACATCTGCCCCAGCAAGCGTGTGATCAATTGGTGTACATAGTCATCACATCACACCTCAATATAAATCACACAGCCCGGGGGAAGAGGGTTAGGGATTGATGATTGGATGGGAAGTGGGGTTTTGGGAAAGGTTTGAGAAAGAAAAACAGACAATATGCATGGACACAACAAAAGTAAAACACAATCTTGTAAGACGACCATGATCCATTATCAAAGAAATCAAAGTATGAAGTGAGAGAAAGCAAATGCATGCATGCTGAGGAGGATAACTTGATGGTTAATGAGATAATGAGTTGTACTATAACTACTATGACCCAATGAGACAGTACAGTCAGGGACGAAATTGAAATTTGCCTTGCCTGTCTGACGCCCTCAGAGCTCAGACCGAACCCAATTGCCTGCTCTACCGGGCTTACTTTCATTTTTCAAGCTAGCTAAGGAAACTAAAAAAAAGTTGGATCAATTAACAAACAAACCACAACACACAGTCGTAATGATTAAAGAGAAAAAAGCAAGCAAATAAATGTAAAGACGAATGATGATACTAAAGTTACTGTATTATCCTGGTCCAAATGAGGAGTTGCATCATTCTCGTCATTCTTCTTGGTCCTCCCTTCCATGGACACTCCGCACATCAATCTTGGGTATCACTGCCTGCCTGATGCGTATTGGTAAGGTACGTGTGAGTCGTTTCTCCCACTGTAGCACAGGGTAAAGGGCCGGCCAGCCTGTAAGTGTAGATGGAAAAACAAAAGGGGTATTGAAAAATTACAGCCTTTACAACAATAAACTCAATTACAGTGGAGTGCAAGACAACACTCTGGAGAGAACACTTTCAGACTGAGGCAGCTTGGATAGGCTACATAGTGTGTCTACTCTACAGCAAGCATTAAGGTACAACAACAACGGGACAGGATTCAGGAGCCAGCACAGCCACAGGACAGGAGAACCGCGGCACAGGCCAGGCACCCTACCCCTTACTTACATTTTGACCGAGCCAGAGAAATGTCAAATGCACTGCAGCAACCTAGAATTTTCCCAATGAAGTGACTAAATCAATGCGCCACTGTCCGTCATACCACTACACTCTACTCCAGTCCACACCACTACAAGGACATCTAGCCTAGGTCTGCTGTGGTTCTTGTTCAAACTTTTTACCTTTTATGTCAGCCCATCAAAAGCCTGATGCGTATTGGTAAGGTACGTGTGAGTCGTTTCTCCCACTGTAGCACAGGGTAAAGGCCGGCCTGTAAGTGTAGATGGAAAAACAAACGGGGTATTGAAAAATTACAGCCTTTACAACAATAAACTCAATTACAGTGGAGTGCAAGACAACACTCTGGAGAGAACACTTTCAGACTGAGGCAGCTTGGATAGGCTACATAGTGTGTCTACTCTACAGCAAGCATTAAGGTACAACAACAACGGGACAGGATTCAGGAGCCAGCACAGCCACAGGACAGGAGAACCGCGGCACAGGCCAGGCACCCTACCCCTTACTTACATTTTGACCGAGCCAGAGAAATGTCAAATGCACTGCAGCAACCTAGAATTTTCCCAATGAAGTGACTAAATCAATGCGCCACTGTCCGTCATACCACTACACTCTACTCCAGTCCACACCACTACAAGGACATCTAGCCTAGGTCTGCTGTGGTTCTTGTTCAAACTTTTTACCTTTTATGTCAGCCCATCAAAAGCCTGATGCGTATTGGTAAGGTACGTGTGAGTCGTTTCTCCCACTGTAGCACAGGGTAAAGGCCGGCCTGTAAGTGTAGATGGAAAAACAAACGGGGTATTGAAAAATTACAGCCTTTACAACAATAAACTCAATTACAGTGGAGTGCAAGACAACACTCTGGAGAGAACACTTTCAGACTGAGGCAGCTTGGATAGGCTACATAGTGTGTCTACTCTACAGCAAGCATTAAGGTACAACAACAACGGGACAGGATTCAGGAGCCAGCACAGCCACAGGACAGGAGAACCGCGGCACAGGCCAGGCACCCTACCCCTTACTTACATTTTGACCGAGCCAGAGAAATGTCAAATGCACTGCAGCAACCTAGAATTTTCCCAATGAAGTGACTAAATCAATGCGCCACTGTCCGTCATACCACTACACTCTACTCCAGTCCACACCACTACAAGGACATCTAGCCTAGGTCTGCTGTGGTTCTTGTTCAAACTTTTTACCTTTTATGTCAGCCCATCAAACGCCGTTATTCCATACATTTTCTCCAATCCAACTGACTGTGTGCAAAGATAGTATGCTCAGCATCCTCAATGATGGTGACCGTGTGGTACGTATTCTCCAACACCAACTCAGTCTGTAGTGACTGATTAAGTTTATAATATATTCCATATTACCAAATTGCAACGGATATTGGCCGGCACCTGCAGTGGTAGGAGTACAATGTGGTCATTATTAAACAGCAAGGAAACATTAACTGTCACCACACCTGAGTCACTTGTACTTTGTCGGTAAACTAGTATAGTTCTACTTCATGGCATGCACAATTCTTCGTAGTGAGCCAGCATCCAATGCAATGCATGCCACCATCATTCACAATAATCACTCATTACCTGTCTTTGTGTTCTCTTTGGCTGTCTGATCTGATGCCTGCCTAGCCTTCTGCCAGTCAGTGATGAGTTTCTTTCGGATTGGAAACAAAATGGTATATAGGTGGAGTCACGTTTCACTTCTTATGGAGGGACTGTTAGAGGCAACATGTATTGTACTATTCTCCATCTCCATCCAATGTCTGACTTGCTTGAAATGTACTTAGGGAGAGTACGGAACATGGAGCAGGACCCTGAGGAGTGGAGTGGACAGTTATGCACAGACGTGCAACTCCAATAGGGAAATAAAAAAAGGAGACTGTTGATGGCATTGTTGTGAATGTAGATTTTGAACCAGAAAAACAGATACACACAGTCACACACAAATAAAGGAAGGGAGAACAATTTGAAAGCCTAGTTGTCAGGGAAGAGGAGCTCGTCCTCAAACTCTGGTGGTTCGGACAGCAGTACGTCTAACAATCCACTACTTATGTCATCAAAGTCACTCTCCTCTTCCTCCTGTGATTCACGTATTTTGTACTCTGGTGGTATAAAGTGTTGATTCATTTTGATCATGGTTAACCTCTCAACACTTTTGGGCGAGAGACTGGTCCTTTTGACAGTAACAATGGCACCAGCAGCACTGAAAACACGCTCTGAAGAGACACTTGCAACAGGGCAAGCCACATACTTTATCGCCAGCCTGCTGAGCACTGGCCATTGGCTTCTTTTCCCATACCAATACACCAATGGGCTTTGCTCCATGTAGACCTCTGTTGTGTCATCTAGATAGGCCTGAACCATCCGCTCAATGTTCAGGGGTGCTCCGATTTCCTGGGCCTCTTTTGCCTTTGCATCAGTCATTGATGTGCAATACCCTTTCCGTAGAAACCAATCCCCTGCCGTTTTTGGAAATGTGCCTGATGATCCTGTTGGTGCTGTTGATGTTATTGCTGCTGGCAGTGTTGACTGCTGGGAGGCAAACGCACTGCTCTTGGCTTCTGAAGTAGAACTTCGTTCTGGGTGCCCTGCAGTACTTTTTCTGACCTGGAGGGGCGGGCCTTTAATGAAGATCCTTTCGTTTTCAAACTCAGTGGCTTCCTTAGCTATCCAAGTTTTGTACTGGGCAACATTCAATTCTGAAAAAGGAATGACTTCATTACTGCGCAGCAATAATTTGTAACGTGGATCCAAAATTGAGGCAGTAATGTAATGTGGATCTGACAGAATGTTATTTTGAAGCCTTGTATTGTGAGATAAGCGAGCGGATAAGGTGTCTGCCAAAGAATGTGCTTCTACTTTGTCATCCACATCTGCGTACATTTCTGCCACATCCTTCAGCTGTTGCTCTAGCATGTACAACAATGGGATAGCTTGGCCCATAGTACAGTCCTCCCGGCTCACTTCACGGGTGAAGACCTCAAAAGGAAGTAGCATCTCTGTCAGGCTTTTGACAAGGTCCCATTGGGTCATCTCAACTCTCATGCCTTTCACTGTAGGATCCCCTGACCTTTTCATGACATAAGCATTAAGTGGTATATACTGCTCAAACAGACGCTCAAGCATGTAATACGTTGAGTTCCAACGTGTTGGCACCTCTTGGATGTGTGCTTTGACTGGCATTTTATGCTCACGTTGAATCACCCTCAGCTCCTTCCGGGCTTTAAAAGAATGGTTGAAATGTGTGCATATTCTTCTGCAGGTGGTCAGTAAGCTGCTGACTTTGCTTTCATTTTTCAGAAAGTCTTGCACAACAATGTTAATGCAGTGTGCCAAACATGGCACCCTGAAATACCCACCATCTTTCATGGCCCGAACTACATTACTGCCATTGTCCGTGGCAACAAAACCAATGGTAAGACCTCTTGGTCGCAGCCACTCCGACACCTTGCTGTTAAACTCATCCAAAATGTTAGCAGCAGTATGAGATTTCTCCATTGCAAACATGGCTACAGTTGCATGTTTGCGAGTGTCTTTAAAAATCTCAGCGGTGTCAACAACGCCGTCAGATATCTTATCTTTAACACCCGAAAAAGAGACCCAGTGTGCAGTGATGCACATGTAATCAGTGGCTTGGCAACTGGTCCACATGTCTGTTGTCAGGTGTATACTCTGAACAGCACTCTGTTTTAAGGCTTTTCCAAGCAATTCCAGCACGTCGTGATGTAGTGCTGGAACAGCAACTCTTGCAAAATAGTAGCGGCTGGGAACTTTCCATTTTGGGCAGATGGTGGTCACAAACTCAAGAAAACCCACCCCTTCAACAAAAGAAAAAGGGAGAAGGTCCAGTGCTAACATTTTTGCCAGCTTAGCATTGTACAAACGTGCTATTGGGTGATTGCGTTCGTACTGCCCCTCCGGCCTACTAAACATGCTAAGAATGGTAGGCTGCATGGTATTCCTTCCTGTGGTCGACTTCGCACTTTTTGGCCCAGCTGTACTCCTTGGTGTCTCAGGCTGGCTCTTACTCTTGTGCCAATGAGATGTGGCTGAGGATGTGGGCGTTACCACTGCAGTGCTGGGGACAGGGCTACTTTGTCTACCACTAGCACAGAGAATGTCTCCCTCTTCTTCCTGTTCCACCGTGAGCGGACTTTCTACTCGTTTATGCCCAACAGCAATGGTTCCAGTTTTGATGAGCCTAAGGTGCTCCTCCCACTGGATTGCGTGGTGTTTTTTCAGATGGGTCATTTGGCCTCCGGTACCATAGTTTGTACCAAGCTTTCCACGGCTAACAGAGGAATGACAAACGGAGCATACAGCAATGTTCTCCTCCTTTGGGCTAACCGTAAAGTAGTCCCACACTGGGGAGCTTAACTTTTGTCTCCTGCTGGAGGTGCCACTCCCACTTCCAATGCCGGATGAACTGGAGGGTGTGTGTTGAATTTGACTCTGTGCAGGACCACTACCTACTTCTGCTGAGGTGGTGCTTGTTGTGCTGGATGTAGGACGCTGCCGGCCCTTTGCTAATGTAAATATGGAAGCTGGAGGTCGTGTTGGTGTTACCTGTGTTGGAGGTATGCGTGCTACATCCCTCGCATCCATTTTGGATAATGTAAAAATGTTGCTCTCCATCTCCTCAGGCCCGGGAGTGATGTTTGTGATGACTGGCTCATCATCATCATCATCACCAACCTGCTCTTCTACATCAACATCCATAAGTGTAAGGCTTTCTGGAACCTTCCTTTTGCCATGCCTGCTCTTGTGATGTGTTTCCCTCTCAGACTCACTTTGTGGCTTCCAAGTGACATCTAGATCATCAGAAGGGGGGCTTGGTGAAGAACTTGATGTACTAACCCTCCTTTTCCTTGCTGGGGATTTAAAAGCCAATGCAACTTCTAAAGGAGTGGCTTCCTCTTCTTCCTCTGCATGAGGCTCAATTTCCTGAACTGCCCCTACTTCAGGAGGAACAGCTACTATTGCGGGCGGTAGCTGCGGCTGTTGACCACTTATCTGCTGTGTTGATGATGTTCCCTCCTGCGTGGATTGTGTACTACTTTGAGATAGCGATAAGTTTAGTTCAGGCTCAGCATCACTGCTTTCTACCATAAGGCTGGCTACCTCTTCCACACTCATCTGCTTGGGCATGGGTTGGTGGGTTGGGCCCACTGATGTGGAGGTGCTGCCCCCAGCTTGCCCCCCCGACACCGCTGCTGCAGGCCTCATTTTTGGTGAACCAAAAAAGGTTTTGGGAGGCACACCAGACTTAAGTGACACTTCCTTCTTCTTCTGTTCCTTCTTCTCCATGGCAACTTTCTTGGTACCGGAGGACCTGCTACCTGCTTTCTTTGGGGGCATCTTCAACAGATGTCAAAACAGCACTCAGTTGCACAAGTTGCAGAGATGCCTGGTCAGGTCACTGACACGTCACGTTGTGTACACTACAGCAGCAGGACGTCGGTCTGGCACCACAACAGTGGATGATGATGACACACCTCTGTCTTTTGTGCACCTAAAAGCAAAAAGCCAGAAGAACATCAGTCAAAAGATCCATAATATAATATATAATTTATTAGTGTCTCGTGGGTTGTCATCACAATTATTAAATTTCATGCAGTCAGTGAACAACATCAACAGTATAGCCAGCCATTAAGAGACTGACAAGGCCAGGGATCCTTTTGTATTTGTACTGTGTAGTGTACACTTAGGAAGAAGAATAGCAAGGGAAAAAAACCCGCCGTGATGATTGCTGAGTTGTACCCCTGGGCCTACTGTACGACTAGGCCACAAGTTTGGACGCCTATGGCAAAGGCACAATGCATGCCTTCCTAAAATGGCCGCCACACACATGCCCAGCCCCCCCACCACAATAACACACAAAAAGTGATTGGAAAGGACAGGAAGAGGAAGTTGTAGTGTCTGTGGAACTTAATCCCTCTCATAAAAATGTTTTCCAGACAAATAACAGCTTCTCCCTGCTCCAAACCTACAGCTCAATGACAGCCTGAGGAGTTTTTTGTGCAGAAATGCACCAAAAAGCGTTTTCGAGAAGGGTCTATGTTGCTCGCGAGATATTGTTTGCCAGATTGCAAAAGCTGCGTGTTCGGGATCGCGAACTGTACAAAAAGGCTTTCTCGCGTGCGCGAACACGCATATTGCGAGCGCAAAAATGACGAAAACTGTAAGTCTGCGTTGTCGCGCTGTGCAGAGTTACCGAAAGTTCGCGAGCTGAATCCCTTGCCTTACATGCAGGCCAAAATAGCCCAATTTGTTTAGCACACACCCAAAAAATGCTATTGCACCCCAAACACACCTTTTGCAACAAAATCCAAAGCCATCCGTGGAGTAAAGGAAAATCACCAGACAACACCAACTGTACATGTAAAATCACGCACCACAGCTTGGAGGCTGACTACCTCTGGGCCTAGTGGAAGACTACTAGGCCACAAGCTTGGAACCGGATGGCAAAAGCAAGCACACTGCTTGGATGGCTTCACAAAATGGCCGCCACACACCCACAACAACCACAAGAAATGGGAGACAGTCAATGGACGCCTATGGCAAAGGCACAATGCATGCCTTCCTAAAATGGCCGTTCGCGAGCTGAATCCCTTGCCTTACATGCAGGCCAAAATAGCCCAATTTGTTTAGCACACACCCAAAAAATGCTATTGCACCCCAAACACACCTTTTGCAACAAAATCCAAAGCCATCCATGGAGTAAAGGAAAATCACCAGACAACACCAACTGTACATGTAAAATCACGCACCACAGCTTGGAGGCTGACTACCTCTGGGCCTAGTGGAAGACTACTAGGCCACAAGCTTGGAACCGGATGGCAAAAGCAAGCACACTGCTTGGATGGCTTCACAAAATGGCCGCCACACACCCACAACAACCACAAGAAATGGGAGACAGTCAATGGACGCCTATGGCAAAGGCACAATGCATGCCTTCCCAAAATGGCCGCCACACACATGCCCAGCCCCCCCACCACAATAACACACAAGAAAGTGATTGGAAAGGACAGGAAGAGGAAGTTGGAGTGTCTGTGGAACTTAATCCCTCTCATAAAAATGGTTTCCAGACAAATAACAGCTTCTCCCTGCTCCAAACCTACAGCTCAATGACAGCCTGAGGAGTTTTTTGTGCAGAAATGCACAAAAAAGCGTTTTCGAGAAGGGTCTATGTTGCTCGCGAGATATTGTTTGCCAGATTGCAAAAGCTGCGTGTTCGGGATCGCGAACTGTACAAAAAGGCTTTCTCGCGTGCGCGAACACGCATATTGCGAGCGCAAAAATGACGAAAACTGTAAGTCCGCGTTGTCGCGCTGTGCAGAGTTACCGAAAGTTCGCGAGCTGAATCCCTTGCCTTAAATGCAGGCCAAAATAGCCCAATTTGTTTAGCACACACCCAAAAAATGCTATTGCACCCCAAACACACCTTTTGCAACAAAATCCAAAGCCATCCGTGGAGTAAAGGAAAATCACCAGACAACACCAACTGTACATGTAAAATCACGCACCACAGCTTGGAGGCTGACTACCTCTGGGCCTAGTGGAAGACTACTAGGCCACAAGCTTGGAACCGGATGGCAAAAGCAAGCACACTGCTTGGATGGCTTCACAAAATGGCCGCCACACACCCACAACAACCACAAGAAATGGGAGACAGTCAATGGACGCCTATGGCAAAGGCACAATGCATGCCTTCCTAAAATGGCCGCCTCACACATGCTCAGCCCCCCCACCACAATAACACACAAAAAGTGATTGGAAAGGACAGGAAGAGGAAGTTGTAGTGTCTGTGGAACTTAATCCCTCTCATAAAAATGTTTTCCAGACAAATAACAGCTTCTCCCTGCTCCAAACCTACAGCTCAATGACAGCCTGAGGAGTTTTTTGTGCAGAAATGCACAAAAAAGCGTTTTCGAGAAGGGTCTATGTTGCTCGCGAGATATTGTTTGCCAGATTGCAAAAGCTGCGTGTTCGGGATCGCGAACTGTACAAAAAGGCTTTCTCGCGTGCGCGAACACGCATATTGCGAGCGCAAAAATGACGAAAACTGTAAGTCCGCGCTGTGCAGAGTTACCGAAAGTTCGCGAGCTGAATCCCTTGGCTTACATGCAGGCCAAAATAGCCCAATTTGTTTAGCACACACCCAAAAAATGCTATTGCACCCCAAACACACCTTTTGCAACAAAATCCAAAGCCATCCATGGAGCAAAGGAAAATCACCAGACAACACCAACTGTACATGTAAAATCACGCACCACAGCTTGGAGGCTGACTACCTCTGGGCCTAGTGGAAGACTACTAGGCCACAAGCTTGGAACCGGATGGCAAAAGCAAGCACACTGCTTGGATGGCTTCACAAAATGGCCGCCACACACCCACAACAACCACAAGAAATGGGAGACAGTCAATGGACGCCTATGGCAAAGGCACAATGCATGCCTTCCCAAAATGGCCGCCACACACATGCCCAGCCCCCCCACCACAATAACACACAAGAAAGTGATTGGAAAGGACAGGAAGAGGAAGTTGGAGTGTCTGTGGAACTTAATCCCTCTCATAAAAATGGTTTCCAGACAAATAACAGCTTCTCCCTGCTCCAAACCTACAGCTCAATGACAGCCTGAGGAGTTTTTTGTGCAGAAATGCACAAAAAAGCGTTTTCGAGAAGGGTCTATGTTGCTCGCGAGATATTGTTTGCCAGATTGCAAAAGCTGCGTGTTCGGGATCGCGAACTGTACAAAAAGGCTTTCTCGCGTGCGCGAACACGCATATTGCGAGCGCAAAAATGACGAAAACTGTAAGTCCACGTTGTCGCGCTGTGCAGAGTTACCGAAAGTTCGCGAGCTGAATCCCTTGCCTTAAATGCAGGCCAAAATAGCCCAATTTGTTTAGCACACACCCAAAAAATGCTATTGCACCCCAAACACACCTTTTGCAACAAAATCCAAAGCCATCCGTGGAGTAAAGGAAAATCACCAGACAACACCAACTGTACATTCAAAATCACGCACCACAGCTTGGAGGCTGACTACCTCTGGGCCTAGTGGAAGACTACTAGGCCACAAGCACACACATCCAACAAAGGTAAATCACACACACACACCAACAGTGAAATACACCACAGCCACGTTTAGCATTTCAATCCTATGCCATCCATGCCCTACATGATGTAGAAATTCTACAGACACCACAAAACATGGACCTATGGGTACCCTACTGGCTGAAATTGCAGAGAAAAACAACTAGGCCCATATTGAAAGTAGTACAGGCCACCCACCACAACAATAATTTTTTAAAACATAAAAAATCCCAGAAAAATGTAGGTACAAACAAGCCCCAATGAAACAATCACACCAATTCTCCAACTTACTTGTCGTCAATTAAATCTCAAATCAAAAATTCCTCAAATAAATCCAAAAAAATGGTGTGATGCAGCAGACAGACACAAAAAGTGATCCTTCCAGCTCCAAATCCAAATGAAAGTGAACAACACATGCACAAAGCACGTGGGAGGAGCCTGCTGGACAGGAACAGGAAGTTGCAGTGTCAGGGGCACTTCCTTCCTCTTGAAAAAAAAGTGTTCAAAAAATTAAAGGACTCTTTCTTACACAAAGACTACAGCAAGATCACAATCTGAGGAGTTTTCTGAGCAAAATGAACATTTTAGAGAAGGTTTTATGAAGCTCGCTAGATATTCTTTGCCAGATTGCAGTTTTTCCATGTTCGGGATCGCGATCTTACCAAAACAGCCGCCGGAAGTCAGTTCGCGCGCACCAATGACGTGTTCGGGGGCGCACACTCTCGCGGGCTTGGGCAGCCATAGTACAAATCTCGTGGCGCTCGCAAACAGACAGAAAAGCAAGTTGGCGATCGCAGAATCAAGGTAAGACATTACCGCGCGCGCGAGAATAAATATTGAGCGCGCGAGGAAGCAAATTTACTACGCTACGCGCTAGATTGCGTAGCAATCTGCAACTTCGCGCTCTACGCGAAGCGCGAAGTTACCAAAACTTCGCAAGCTCCGCGAACGGAGCGTAGTTCAACGCCCAGGCTTAGCTGTGACATCCTGTACGTGGCAACCAGTCCGGCGCGTAGGAAGTACGCATCATATTTGTCATGTCGGAAACTGCTTCCGGGCGACTCGGTTCAGCGTTAGGAGTTACGGCTCGGACGGAGAATGGAGCTTGAGTCAAAGCCTACATGTCGGTCGTGTTTTTGCCAGGTATGCACATCGTACTTCCTCTACAGGACGGACTGGCTACGGGTACATGTCGGTCGCATGGTAAGGCTACGGACAGCCCAACCCGGTATCGGAATCGACCCCTCAATATTCACTGAAGTAAAGACATGGAAATGACATCTTCCAGAACTTAATTGACAATTTCGCAGTACTTTTGCGTCATCTGTATCTTTGGCTAAAGAGATCTGTCCTTCTATAACTACGCTAAAGGTATCCAAAAATTTATGGTGCTTTTTATTCTATGTCAACTGGATGCTTAGGGCTCTGTAGTCCTCTTGCTGGTATCCTCACTATCTTTCTGTCCTTTCAACTTTACCAATAGTTTTCATGGATTCAGACCTTTAATTGTCTTTGCCTCATGGAGGTTCATCAAAGTCAGTCAAACATTTGTCGTATTCAATGTCAATCCTGGTGAAGTATGTTTAATCTGGTCCTGAATATTTACCATTGGCCTTTCTCTCCCTTCTGGATTTCTTGGGAAATACCAAGTCCCAACACTCGTCACCAGTATCTTATTGTTCCAGATGCTCTTGTTTCTCTAACTCACTAACTTCTTTTATAGTATCTGGTCTCTTATTGATTGTCAACAGTTTCCTTTGTCTGGTCCTAGTATCTGAGGATTCTCGATTCTCAGAGGCACTTGTGATTACTTGATTCGCTTTCCGAGTGGAAACTTTCTCTGCCAATGGCACTTTCTATTTCTGGTGCACTTGTTTCAGACAGATTTGATTCTGCTCTCCATTAGTTCCCACTGTCTCTACAGATGTGCACTCTCACTCAAGAGCCTGTAGGGTTGAATGTACCTGAAAGAGTGGTACTGTCATTCTGTTCTGATCGCTGTTGGTATTGTTCTCTGTAAAGCTGAGAACTTTCAGACTGACCTTCCTCTCCAGATGCTTCAGAAACCTCCAACCTAGGCAGACTCAAGGAATTTGTGGATGTTGGCTTCACTTCTTCCTCTGCATGGCCCACCCTCTTGGTATGGGAGACATGTCTCGAGTTCAGCAGTCTGGTACACTTCACAGCAGTGTTGGTAACCAAAATCATTTGGTATGAGCCTTTCCAACATTCCTCCAAGCACGATCTGCAAAAGTGCTTTTTCATGTGAACCCAATCTCTAGGGTTCAGGTCATCACATGATGTTTCTCAGCCAGATGTAGTGACAGCATCAACAGGGTGAGAGATAGAATGTATATCAGCCAATCCTTTGCAGTATTCGAGGGCCAGATCATTAGTGATATTCACAAGTGCAGCAGCTGGGACAAAGGTAATTCTGAAGGCTCTCCTCATCAGCATTTCATGAGGAGATAGTCCTGTTTGCTTTCACGGTATGGTTTGGATGCTCCACAGTACCAGGAGAAGTATATGGGGCCATTTGAGAGATGTTGACGTATATGTTTTGGCCAATTTTCTTCATTTGTCCTTTTTAGTTTTTTTGACTTGAAGCTTCTGGTCTATGACTACAACTACATATTTGGGTTATCCCTAATGTTGTTCAGAGCAACTCTATAACCTCATTCTTAAAGTGGCTTCCTTGATCTGATTCAAGATCAACTGCCATCCCAAATGTCAGGATCAACTACCTCAGTAGTAGTTTGTCACCTGACAGATTGTCACATCTCCTGGTGACATATGCCTCCACCCAATGTGAGACTAGGCATACAATTACTAAAATATACTTCAACTAGTTACATTTGTGGCATCTCCACAAATCAATCTAGAGACATTTGAAGGTACCATCAGACCTTCCTATGTGGCACATGGTCTCTGCAACTTCCTTGCCCACATTTTGCTTTCTGTCAAATTGCACAGTGCTTGCACAGTTTTTTGTTTACCATAGTATAAAATGTGTGGATAATGCCAGTACTGCCTAAATGTCCTCACCAGTCCATCATGGCCCACATGTATCAGCCCATGCATGTGTCTCACCATGGCGAGCAACAGTGAATCCAGAAGTATGGGCTTTCCCTCAATTGATACCCAGACGTCAATAGCATCCTTCACCCATACAATTCTTTCCCATGTGTCCTTTTTTGTTTCAGAAGCAGTATGTTGCAATTTCCTCAAGTCATAGAAAGTTTACAGAGTGTTTAACAGCATGTTTTAAATGTGTTCTCCCTCAACACGGCATGGTTAATCCATGTGGAAGGTGCTGGACTCGAGAGCATAATATCAAGCAATCTCACCCACATAGAGGTTGTCTCTAGTGACAAAAGTATCACCACTCTTGTGTGCAGCACACTTAACCACTGCAATTTCTTTCAGCAACTAAAGGGCTTCCAACAAGTTTGACACATACAGTCCCTTTTTAATAAGAGAACTAGTAGAGGTCAAGAATCCTGTCAGGAACCACGATGGACAAAGTCATGAACAATGAAAAATCTGTACTGGCTAAAACTCTAAATAATGACTTGTGAGCCTTCTGGGTGCAATAGGCTCTAGTAAAGGGCAATTAGTCCCACTACTTGTGCAGAAGTAACATGACACAGTTAGGATGTTCCACAACCGCACTCCGGGTTCAAACAGTATATGCAGCTCTTAAAATGCCACTCCTGTCTCTCAAACAAGAGCCATCAACAAACATAGCGTGGTTATATTCAATGAAGGGAACATGAAATATATGGGGACTTGGCTTTGTGCATAACTCAGTGACACTAAAGCAGTCATATTTGCACTCACTTTCCTCACCTTCATTGGAGGTGGGCAAAAAAGAAACAGGGTTTAGTGTATTACACCTTCTTAAAGAAACATTGTCTGCAGACAAAATATTTATCTCGTAGCGGGATAGGCAGATATTAGTCATATGCTTAGTGTGATTTCAAATCATGAGAATCTCAATGGAATGGGGCATCATATCAATGAGTGGATGGCCTAAAATGATTTCTTCTGTTTGCTGAATGCAGACACTGACCGCTGAGACCACTATGAGACAGCCAGATAATACTGTGGCTACTGAATCAAGAGAAATAGACAACTGATCATTTGGCCTCTCAATCGGTCTGTGTTAACACAGATAAAGCACACCTATCTAGCTCATGGCAAAAGAGTATGAACTATTTAGTGTAGTCTGGCAATCCAAGAGTGGGTTCAATGTAAGTTACATTTTTGAGCTTTTCAAAGGCTTTAATGCACAAGAAAATGGTTTGGGGTCCACTGCCCGTAATAGTCAACCATGCCCAGAAACACTCTTACTTTTCTCTGTTTGGTTGGAAATTTCATCTTAAGGACTGTTTCAATGCGCTCATGGGACACTTTTATGACTCCCTTCTCAATCTGATGTCCCAGGAACTTAACTTTGTCCTGGAAGCACAGCCACTTTTCAAGGAAAGCCTTATGCTCATTCTCAGAAAAATGGTTGAGGAGAACGATAGTGTCCTACCTTCAAGCATCTTTTTTCATTTACGAAATGAGTAGGTCTTTGGTGTATTGAACTAGGGTTGAACTTCACATTAACTGTATGGTCTCTAAATTCTTCTTGCCTATCTGATTGAAATAAGATGGGCTCTCTGTATACCCCTGAGAAGTGTAAAACCACACACGAGTTTTCTCTTGGAATCTAAAAGTGAAGAGAAACTGGCTCTCTTCGCTATGGGGGAAAGAGAAGAGAATGCCTGACATAGGTCAATGACAGCAAACCGTTCTGCTTCTGAGGGAGTTTGGAATAGGATAAAACCAGGTTTTGGTACCACGGGATAGCATGTAATGGCTATTTAGTCACCCCCTCAGCCAGCCAATGTTGACCCAGGGGACCCCATCCCCCAGGGCCCAGCCATTACTAAACGGAGGAGGGGGGCCACGGGCCCCCTGCCCAGGCCGATTTCAGCCCTGGGGACCCTATCCCAAGGGGCAAACAGTCCTTAGCACACGTCCTCGTATCACATAGTAAAAATTATTTCGTGTTTTCACATTACAGTTCAAATCAATTTGCAGAAGAAATAATTTAGTCTTCTCTTCTAGATGGTTCTTTATTCATTAGTTGTCTTCTCTGTGGTACATAACAGCCAGCCAACACGTGTTTCGTCGCAACAAGGGAATGTGGTCCCGCGACTTTTTCAAGGCTGTGTTTGCAAAAGAAATTAAAGAACTATATTGTATATAACTTGAAAAACATGTTGTACTTGATGATAATGTCATAGCAACACGGTGGTGAGAATCAAGAACCAACGTAAAGCGGGTGAAAATTGTAGTCAATTACAATAACAAAGTGTATGAACATTGACCACATCACCATGAATCGTGAATTCATAAGATATCCAAAATTCTTTCTATGATTCTAATGACGGTGGAGAGAGCTGAAAAAACGTGCTTAAGTGGGGAAACACACCAAAAATTAAGCGGATCCTATTTGTGAACGGCAAACCCACGTGAAAGTTGTCGTGGTGTGATAATGCGGGTGTGATTCGCTAAGTTTAAGACTCTAAAGTATGCGTCTCCATATGTGCTCATGTGAAGAAAAGGTTTTTGTGCCGTATGTCGGTGACAAAAGGGTGAAGGTAATACCAAAAGGCATCCGGTCATAGCTACCTATTCTTGGCTTAGTAGAAATTTTCTGGAAAGACATTTCTCCTATCATCAAGCCCCACGCTATGAAGCATAGCGTCAGGAAAAGTAGCGATAACACCTGTTATCGCTACTTTCCTAACACCTGCTTCAGGACTGACTTAGCCATGATATCCTATGGAAGGAGGATATAATGGCTACGTTTGTGAGTCCCTATCAACAAGCTAACGTGAGATTATCGCTGGGTTTCCAGCGATAATCTCGAGTTAGCCAGTTAGCGCTAGGATTTTTATCACTGATGAGATAAGCGTTGCTAATAGCACGCTATCTCAGCGATAAAAATCGGCGCTACCCGGCGATAATTATCCGAGCGCTAAATGCGCTCAGCGATAATTATCGCCGGTTGTTGTTGATATGCCCCTATAACTGCTGAATTTCTCTGGTTTTGTACGAATTAAATAGCAGCCTAACTATAATGTCTCTGTAATCTTTGTTTTTTATAGTGAATTTCTAATATTATTTTTAATTTTATTTTTTAACTATAAGTTACCAGTAACCTTTGTTTTTCTCAGTGAGTTTCCATGTTTTTTTAAGTAGCAATGGTCTTTACAGAATTGTGTGGAAAGGCGACGGAGCCTCTGACCAGCTCTCACGCAATCCTGCCTAGTGGGACTTATAGAAAGTACCAGGAGGGCTTCTTGGTCCCCAAGGTCTTTTAGCATCCAAAACAACTTTATTCTCAAACCAGTAGTGTGCCTGGGTACGTGTTTGAAGAATGGTGCAGAAAGGGGGAGTGGCCTCAGAACACCTCTTACCAAACTGACTTGGCCCCCAAATACCCTTAATAGCCAGGGGGACTTCATCCCCCAACTAGTACTATGCCAGGAGACACGTTTGCAGAGTGATGCAGAAAGGAAGTCCTTGATGATTGCACAGGTAGTGCCTGTACAATTCTATGAGGGCCATTGCCAAAGACAGACTGCCAATACCATGTGTTTTTGACACATTGTAAAACACATATATAGACATATTTGACATAAGTTTCAGTGTAGCTATTTAATAAGATACTAATATAGCTTTTCCCTTTGTGTTCATTTGTCGAAATAACTACATCAAAAATGCATTTTCCTTCTTTACAGCAACTCCGGAGGTTGCAATGACTTTAGTAGTCACGAATACAAATGAAAAAGTGTAAAACAGATACATAGACATATTTTACACAAAGTTTGACTCTAGCTTTTTCCTAACATATTGGTTTGACTTTATTTTAACAACATATTTGCATAAAAACATCTCTTTCAAAGAATTACTTTAAACATCTAAACACACAAGCACAACATAACTTCCAAACAAGTATCAAACTATCCATTGTTGCCCAAACTTATGGGGCAAATACTGCTGCAAAACTAGTGCGAACCACAATGTCTGACAAGACCCTCTGGGAGATTACAACACCTCTCTAGAGGGATGAACAAAAAATATTCATGTGAGACAACGTCCAAGTTAGACCATCTAAAAACCTATTATAATAACCTCTCCAACTGGTGATCAAGCAGAGTGAAGCTGGAGGACCATCTACTTCAGTGGCAGCAGCAACAAATCCTGGTCAGAATCTCCCTGGTCAGACTACTGCAACAGATATGGCTCCAGAGTTGTCAGCAATGGCCACATAGTGCATGGACCATAGTGTTGTTATAAGTGCTGATGAGCAACATGTTACAGCTATTCACAATGCTGCCAAACATCATACATGGTATTTTTTCCCCTTTTAGGAGGAGTTTAAATGAGCAGCAAGAAGGCAATGCAATGCTGAAGGACCCTGAACTTCAATAGCAACACAACAACACTGAAGCAGAGAGTGCATTCAAAAGTCCAATCTGAACTTCAAGATTTGGCTCCACAATTTTTCCTGATGGCATCATACTGCATGGATTGAGGAGTTTTAGTGCTGGAGGGCAGTTCATAACGGCTCTTCGCCATGCTAGAAAGAATAATAAATATTGATTTTTTTTTTTGACCTTCATAGATTTTCTACATAAGCAGACATTTTATTATCTTACAAAATGGGCATCTAATATCTATCTGTTGTTCATTTATTTGTCTTCCAATTTATTGTAACACTACTTACATATCACTTGCCGTATACACAAGTCAAACCAAACTCTACAAATAAGTACACGGCTAACTTCTGCCAGTTATCATAATTTACTTTTTCAGTTTTTAAATATAAGTCAACAGTCTGTGTTTAAATCTTCTAGTAATTGCATCAACAATATATACAAATATACTCTGCTTTTCACAGAACACTATATAACATTTTTTAATCTCTTTTTTAAAACGATCAACTCTAATATATGTTTCTTGTTCTGCAACTCCTCCTCTTAACAACTCTTCATTTTCCGTTGAACCCTGCTCAGGACCAAAGAAGCAAAACTGCACATCACCAGAAACCTTTTCTATGGGCCCAATTACGATGTTGGAGAGACCGGAGTCTGTCCGACATCGTTTGTGATTTCGAACCAAACAACCTCCTGTCGTTGGTTGCTGACAAGCAAGAGGGATGCAACCAAACCCTGTTCTGTCGCAATCCTATACTTTTCGATGGGAGCATGCATTCCGAACAGAATGCATGCTCTCGTTGTAAAGAGCGGAGTCACAGTTCTTCCCTGCACCCCATGACAGGCACCTCAAGCTGCCTGCCACTGGGTGCAGGGATATGGTGCCCCCTAGGCTACCATTCGGCATCCTTGCACCCATGGGGTTCATGCTGAGGGCCCCCAAAGACAGATTCCGAAAGCCTTTCTGTGTCAGAAAGGCCGGTACAGAAAGGCTGTGGGAATCTGCCATTGTAAACCCCGGAAAGAGCTGGCTGAGGGATTATTGAAGGCTTTCTGAATGGCGGACTGGCTCTCCGAGCCCGTCGCTGGCCATATGGAAATCTTATTTGGATTCTCCTTCCATGACCCCATCAAAATTGGTCGGTCAGATCGGAATCTGACCAGCTGTTTACGATGAGGTCAGAAGGGCTCCGACCAACGGTCTGAGCCATTTCAACCTGCATCATAATCGGGCCCTGTCTGCCACACAACCTGCAAAAGTGCTCTACTTTGTTCTCCTATGCATACAGCCTGAGATTTCCCACAATACAATCTCCTATCTAAAGTTTGCATTGTTCAGTGGTGTAAATTATTTTGTGTTTTAAACTTCGCCTTGTAAAAATACGTAGGCATTTTCTTAATATATCAATGGATTCCTGTCTACAACTCCATTCATATACAGTACCCTGACTACGCCTTCCTTGTACCTCTTCTGCAATACCTTCTTCTACATTTCTAGGTACCATCACCTCTTTTGCTGTAGGACTACCAGTCTTCATTTGATAACATCATCCTCTTTAATCAATAGCATGAATTAATTTGTTATACTGGATATATCTTTCTTCATCAAAGAAAGCCTCTGTACAAGAAGTATATATCCATTGTCCACTAAAACTGTACAACAATTACATCTATTCACTAATCTTTTCTTCTGGTTTTGTCTCCTCATACAAAACACTATTTTGTCGAGAGTCTTCATTATCTCTAGAATCAAAATGAAAAGCTTCCTCTTCAAAGCAAAGGCCTTATCAACTACTCTCACAACGTGTTCTTTCTGTTTTGCTGCATCTCTCCTTCTTCTATATTTTATTAAATTAAACACTAAATTTGCAAGGTTACAACTATGCAATCATTATAACATCTGCGCAGAACCTATGCAGCCATCTACCCACCCACTTACAATCCGTGCACACATTGAAATACTGAGGCATAGGTGTGCAGTGATGAAACACCCAGGTTCTACTCATGCACTCATGTAACTATGTAGAGAGTACCATTGTAGAAAACCTATCACCCATATTGTCTAAAGACTACATATTCCTCAGTAAAACTAGAAAATACATGGGTTTGTGGTTGAATACATCAATACTCCCTGGAAGATTGAGGGATGCATTGGCAGTGCCTAGATGATTCCCTGACTGTCATAACACCATGGATCATTCCCTGTCTGCATATTTACTGCCTGCATGTTTGCATGAGTATACCACTAGTATTTTAATTACTGCATGAGTAGAGCCTGAATGATTCGACAAGTGTGTGACTAATGCTTCAATAATTCAATACATGCATAGATACTGGTAGAATTGCAAGAGTGCATACATAGTGTATAGGTGATTGTATGCAATGCATGGATTCATAATTGTTTAAGCCCGTGCATAGCACCTAGCCTTTGGAATGCGTGGCTGAATAGTGTTTCAGCAATTGGATACTACCCATGTCTTTTTGGTTGACTGAACAGGTAGTTCCAGGATGCTTACATAATATAAGGGTAGTGCCCAGAGAATTGAATAAGTACATCAGTAGTGCCTACCTAATTAGTTGAGTGCATGACTAGTGTCTGAGTGACTGCAGGATTCCATTGTTAAGGCTTGAAAGATTGGATGAAAGTAAGTATACTGCTGAGGTGATTGTATTAGTGCAAAACTATTGGCTCTTTAACGAAATGACTGCATAGGTACTGGTTGGGTGATAGGTTTACTATAATCATACTCCCTACATAATTACATGAGAGCATGAGTAGAGCCTGAGTGTTTCATCAGTGCACCCGCGTCCCTCAGTATTTCATTGACCGCATGGGTTATAAGTGGGTGTTTAGGTGGCTGCATAGGTTCTGCACAAATTTTATAATAATTGCATAGTAACCACCTTGTTAATTGTATAACTCAACAGATAGTACCTAGGTGATTAGATGAATGTATATGTAGTACCTGCATTCTTCAATGACTACATCATTTCTGGCTGCCTGATTGCAAGAGTACAAGCATAGTTTCTGGATAATTGAATAACTCCAAGGATGCCTGATCACTTATTCGGTGACTGCCTGCGTAGTAGCTGGGTGATTCCATGAGCGCCTGAATGCTGCCTGGCTGCCTGACTGCCTGAAAAAATTACCTTCATTGCTCTTAGATACATAACAGTTGTCACTATATTTCAGAATCATCGGTTATCTTCTTCTGTCAGTATCAAACTATCTTTTTTACTGTATACATGCTTTTCTTCTGAGCTATGTATGAGTGAAATCTAGGTATCACACGTGATATATAATTGCATACATGACTCTAGAAACATTCTTGCTTGTTACTTAGTGTGCACATGCATCAGTAAGTTTCTAAAATGGAAAACAACATATTGACATTTTTCAAAGCACAAAACGTTTTGCAAATTACTACCTACATCATTTCTCACTTCTAAAACATATATTCAGCATATCTCAAACAAAAGGTACACTCAAAATGAAGCTAGCACAAGAACTCTTGAGGCATTCTACGGTATTAATCCTGCCCAATTTTAAACAAACCGTGTTTAAAGAAAACACTACCCCTACCACATACATGAAATTCTCATCAGCCTTACTAAACATAGATCAGCATTTAAACATAATAGATATACACCTTAAAGTAATATTTAACAAAACATATACCTCTCTGCATCTTTAAGTAAGCTCAAAAGTCCCATTGTATATATAGCTATGTGCAAGCACAAAAAGCATATCTCACCATCTAAGCATATGCAAAGTGGTCATATAAGTTATAGACCACATTGACAAACAATTCCCAAAACATACCTAACAACTATTACTTCTTTCTAATTCATGTACAGGCAGACAACATGTTCTCATCTTTTCTCACTTCACTATTCCTGTTTAATTATGTTACTAAAAGTAATACAACTTCCAGGATACAAATGACTGATGTATCTATTCTACACATGATGTTTAGACATTTAAAATATTCTTAGTTCCTCATTACAACTTTCTACACAACTATACTGCTATTTTGTTTATAAACTACACAATGTAATAAACAGGCACTAATGAATTTTTCTCTTACTTCCCAAAACATTTGCCGCTAACCTCTTAAACACATATTAATTAATCCTTTAATTGATGTGAGCAAGACGCATTATGCGCAGTTCTGTGTAATCTTATTGAATATATGGATAATTGTGTGTAAGTACGCTGCATAGAATTAGAGGAGTTATGCCCACCCCTAGTTTAATCATTTTTGGACTGGGCTCACCTGGTATTAGTGGGTCAATAACGTAGGAAATGCTCCAACCAATCACAGAGCCATATCTATGCCTTTGCTCTTTTTAACTTAATGGAATCCTTATGCCCCCAATCTACAAAGAAATGAGGACGTTATATTTAAGGGAATATTTGTATCTGATTTTAATTATCATAGCGGTGTGATAGGGTCCATAGCCTATGGTTAGATTGCAGTACCTGATTAATTGGTTCTTAGCATGTGGAATTTTGAGGGAAAAGCTGAACCAGGACATCAGTTGACTCAATCCTTTGGACATGATAATATATTTAAGCCTTCCGAGATTCAAGACAGGCATAGACCAAGATTAAATAATTAAGCTAAGATTGACTTACCAGAAGATCACTTGCCTTATTTTAAAGGGTCATCCAGCGAGTAGCGTCACAATAGATTACAAAACCCTAGGAGACATCATCAAACAAACATTCTACAATACTTATTGTTGATGATTATTGGATAATGCACTAAGATAACAGTTTTTTTCTCTACACTGTCTAGCCCCTTTCACGCAATGAGTTCCTTACTGATGGAGTGCGTCAGACCATGGACAGAAGGTCCCCCCAAATTCTAGATTAAAGGCATCCCAGTCATGCAATAATGAAGTATCCTACGTTTCCTCTTGATGGCTCATGATAAAGAAAATGGTATAGCAGGTAATGCCACAGAGGATTCCTGCTGTGGAGTAGGTCATGTGGCAACACTGTTCCTAGGCATGATTCCTGTACTAAAAGTAGATTAGAGGGTTCTGTATGTTCCTCAAGTGGTAACCAAGAGACACACCCTTCTATCAATGATATCCCTGTCCGAAGGTCTGAAATCAGACATCCTGCAGTGGAGAAACGCATTACCACTACATTGGAATCGTAATGACCCCCACGCATTGGAGCAAGCACCTCTTTATTCTGCCTGAAAACACTGCTGAAAATGGTCATGGTTTACCTGAACAGCCAAGAAGTAGCACTGCAAGGGCTCTCTGCCCCCTAAACATCATTTGAACTCCAGAGACACTGTAACCCCTTTTTCATCGAATCCCCAATATCAGCAGTAACATTAAAAACGTGTGTATCATTTATAAGACAGTGATAGCAAGTGTTCCTATCCCTCAAATACCATGATACCATCTGTGCAGTGAAAACCTGACCTCCAATGACATTTACGTATGGAATGTATGCGCCACCTACTACTACCACTACATCACCCCACCTATTCACTCTTATTTAAAAATAACAACTACATTTTACATAGTTTTCTCAAACATAAATGAGCTTAATGTAAATATAACGTACAATACACAGAACTAGATTTATGAAAATAGGCTTAATTTCTTAATATGATAGAAGACATTGCGCTTTGTAGCCAAACATTAGCAAACGAGGTACATGCACTGACGTATTTTACAAAGAACGTACGAATCATTACCTTTATAAAATGCCCTTCGTTAACTGAAAGGAAGTGTAACGAATAATGCTGGGTTTAAATATAGTTTATTTTCAGTTTAATGCAGAAGACTCTGTAAACATCTTCTTAAAGAGATCAAAATTGAATTCAGCACTTAAAGTGCACACAGTTCATCAAACTCTTCTTTTCATTTTTGATAAATACTATTTTGTAATTCACTTTAAAGAAGCTCAAATAGAAACGTTTACAGCTATGATCGGATTTGATGTTTTTATTTTATTTAAACCCCCCTATGGGAGCCATGATTCAGAATGTTAGTTGATTTGAGCTCTGCTTATCAGCTGTCGCTTTCAGTAGATCAATGAGCTTCAACTTCTACGTAAAAATGTTTTGTTTTTATAATCGTACTGTATTCGTGAATGATTGTATCTTCATCTCATGAACAATTGATTTTTAAAGAGAATGCAAGGCAGTTTGATGAGATTTTGAGCTGTTTGGGGAAATTATCTGAGAAGTGTTTCTGAAAGGTCCATTTCATGGTCACTTAAAGGCTGAATACATCAGTAAAATGGATCTTCAATAATCATGTTAGCAGCAGCTCATTGATGCCTTTATTGAAAGCACTTTCGTATCATTTAGAATTAAACTGAAAGCATATGACGTGTTTTCAACTTACCTGATTAGATGTGCAAAATAGAAGCTGCCAAGCTTCTCAAAAGTCTAGCAAGTGGGAGTTGATTACTTTACTTAATCACAAATGTGACTGATATTCCGTCTGCCTTATTACATGTACCATAGGATATAATCAGGGCCAGTGAAAGTATGTGATACTGTGGCTTCTTTTGCTTAATTATGGATGCACATTTGCCACAAACCATCATCAGTTTCATAATCTGCAGACTTTAATAAAATTGCCTTGTTACTAGCTCAAATGAATGAAAAGCTACTAAAAATGCGATAATGTGTTAAGTGGTCACCTTTTAGTTGCTTTTTTCTGTATTTGATTGTTAAACTGGTTGTAATGAGATGTCAGGCCTGATTACAAGTTTGGCTGTCTAACCACCATCCCGCGGCAGCTGCGGCACTGAATACTACGCCGAGGTGAACGCATTCCTGCCCACCATATTAAGATGTTGCGCTGGAGAACGCTGCCACCATCGGGCTGGCGGTATACTGCCAAGCTGATTTGGATGTTTGCCATGAGCTGGCGGGGTCTTTGCAGCAGTGTCCTGACAGGGTGACTTGTTGCTGCTATAACGATGGGTAAGTACTACATGACAATATCAGAAAATACATGTATATGTTGCATATGGGTCATAATGTATATGTAGGTTATGTGTCTGTCTGTTTTGCTGCTTGTAAAATAACACAAGCCGAAAGTAACTGTTACCATACACCACTTAAGAGGAGTGACAGAGAAGCCTACCTCTGGTTCTGGCGACAACAGGGTTGGTGAGTTTCATGGTCTGAGGCACCAGCACAGGAAGGACCTGGACAATGGTACACGGATTCTGAAGTGGGTCCCCATAAAAAGGTGAGTATGCACATTCTTTTCCTACCTTTCTGCCAAGCTGTGTAAGCCAATGTCCCTGCCAGGAAATGCTCAACGGAAAGGCAGATCGTAATCTAGACAGCGGGAAGCTTGGCGGGACTGCCTCTAAGACCCACCTCTGACGCTCCCTCCGTTGACGATGAAAGCAGGAGTCTTGGTGGTGGCAATTGGACTGCAGCGGTCTTGTAGCCAAGTTCCCGCCATGATCATAATAGGGCTGTTGGACCACCAAGGCGGGGAGACCGCCAAAAATGCGATGGCTGGACCATTCAGCCAAACTCATAATCAGGCCCTTAATCGTTAGACAAGCAGTATTGTTCATCATGCTTTCGACAAAGCAGCCCATCCGCCAATCGCTAAATCATTTTGTGTTTTGGCAGATGGAATACTGTCACAAATGAGACTAATATCCCATCAGCTTTATTTCTAGTGCACTATATCCTATAGAACGTGTAATACTAAAGTCTGTCACGTTTGTGATGGAGTAACACACCCACCAAGCTCTGAATCAGGCCATTAGACTCAAACTAGGCAAATTACTGACATAAATATGCAAAATTATTAATATGTATGTAAATGAACTGATTAACATAGGAAAGTGTGAACCTTAGCACGGTATCCTTAAGCACCGACCTTTACCCTTCTGGGATGGTATCTTTGTTTTCATCAGACGTTTTATAGGAACAGCATAACTGCAAACTGCTTTTATTATTTTTCTTTTGCTGTTTCCTGCAAAGTCCAAACATCCCTCTTAATATTCAACTCAGAATGTGTTTGCTTGGTTATAAAGAAGTAGATCCTTACTGGAATTCTGGGGGAGGGGAGGAGACAGGCATGACAGGAGCTCGGTCGGCCCTGCTGACATTCATGCATCCTTCTCAAAAGGGAAGCAGAAGGGACAATGGAGGAAGACAGTGTGGATGGTGGGGTATAATACATAAAGGAAGGGGAGAGATCCTGCTGTTCCTCTGAGTGCTCTCTGAGGTTCAGCAGGGTCCGGTGATATGAGAGAAAAAGATTCTAATTGATTTCCTGAACTCTAACAGGTGTTTTTCCAGATATAGAGAAAAGGATGTGAGTCCAATATGTACCTTCAATTCATGAGAAGTCTATCTCTCGTCCTTTCTATTGTTATGCAAAACATTTCTCGTAAGTGTTCCCCTAAGTGCAACCTGGAAACTGGACCATGCAACTAAATCCATCATTTTGGAGACCAGGTCCTAACTGTGTCAATAAAGAAGGCAATGGAGCAGTCACGGTTTATTGCTAAGTTTGCCATGGCTATCGTGTTATTTTGTGTCTATAATTAAAAATAATAAATAATTATTCTAAATAGCTTCAACTATTAGGTAAAACAACCACTTGAATGATTTTATTTTTTTAATAGCTTACTATCGAGCATTACCTCCAGTATTCATATCATGTGAAAGAGTGATGCATCATTTATCAATGCACAACATTATGTAATATCATTTTTATTTTAAAAACAATTTCATTGGATGGGGATAAGAAGAAAAAATATTGTTTTTATATTCATGTTTGGCAATTTTGCATCATACATACTTGAGTTTGCTGAAAACTGTATTGGATACGCACGCCACTTTATACTTCTTATTCAGCAATGGCTGGTTTATGGCGAGCTCCTTCATAACACTTACCAAACTAGCAGACACTATGTACATGTTGTATAGTGAAAGAGAATTGATAACCCTCAAAAAACATCACTCGGCCCACCTGGATTGCGATGGTAACATCTAGGATCGACACAGAGGGGGTAAGTTTGAGTTCTGGTTGGATTGAGACATGCGTTTTAATCAAGGGGGCAAACATTGCTTGTTTCAAACTATCAGGTACAGTGCCAGGATAGATTGAGTTATTTATAAACTCTCTGATGATTGCTGGAGGGGAAGGGTTCATCCCCACTGTGTCTTAGTAAATTGCATAGTGTTTTGTAAGTTTTAACATAGTAAAACAATTATTTAAAAATGCATTCTTGTGTTGACCATTTTCTTATTTATAAAGCAATACTTTGCCTAAAAATTGTTCTTTTATATTCAGTACATCTTTTTGCAAATTCTTCTTTAGTAACTTCCAAAGATTTTTTATGCCGTATGCGATGGCTTTCTAAAAACGGATTTACTACTAACTCTGAGTTCTTAAATATACTAGTGGTAGCATTGTTTATGCTTTAGGTAAACATTTCACCTAGAGAACTGTATTCTCAACCTGACTAGGTATGATGGTCTGATTTTAACCACCCTGCATACATTTTTCAGCTGTTGTGTCTCAAATATTTTTCTCCATCTTCTGTACATTTTTGGTTCGGAGGCCTAGCTGTTGCTCTGTTCAACATCAAGTATCAAGCTGACTGATCAGTCTATTGAGTGTGTAGTGTTCTCATGATGAGTACATTTGGCTGCCATACATCGGTACACATTTTGCCCATTGTGTTGAGTATGTTTAATAGTACAGTGTATGCAATGTAGTTGTAATAAAGTCTCCCACAAACTCTCCAACACCACCAAAAGGTTCTTGAATATCAAAGATTTAAACAACCTATATTTGATTGCTTCCTATCAATAGCTCTAGTTTCCTGGCCAAAGTTTTATTTTCAAAGGAAGGTAGATCTTTTAGGTTGTTAATAATTTACCAGCGATATGAGTGCCTCAGCGGGATTATGTAGCCATTTTACTGCATGTACAAAGGAGTTACATTTTCTTAAGTCCAGAGTTTTCTTGCAGTCTATGGTTACCTTTTGTTCCCTGTGATCCTGAATGTCTATTCTGTGATCTCTCAACCTGTCTGAAGAGAAATCCGGGTTTGTGCAGCATACACCCTAACTGGATGGGCATAAAAGGTGTCTGGACCATCCCTTCTCTTACCGAAGCCCACCAAGTAATGATGACCACTTCCTTAGTGGTCAGCAGTCTTTACTTGCTTTGTATAGCATTTTTACTTGGCACTGAATCCACAATGATACCATTTGTCAGAATTCCAGATAAATGCTTCTTTGCAATTATTAACAATTATAGCCTGTGGTTTCCTCTCAATGTTATGTTTCCATTTGTTCCATAGATGCTACTTTCGAATTTATAGTCTCGGGCAATGACAAATGAATAGAAATCTTTGCTATCTCTATCAAAAATCTCTAGAAAAATTGGTATTATTGACCCATTCAACCCCCATATTCATCTGTTCCTGATGTGTATATTTGTCCAAGGTAATGAGAGCTGCAGAGTGACATATGATGCAAAGCAATGGACACTCAGGAGGTTGCATACTTATAGACTGTTTTTGAAGACACTTTCAACCCTTGGCCCATAAGTGAGACTCCAGAACAGTATCAAAAAAAATGTTGTGATACAAAAATATGGTTGTAGGAATATTGTGATATCAAAAATATTGTGGACTAAGTTTTACGTGTTGTTTTAATTCTTTCATACTGTTGTGCAATATATTGTTTACTAAGAAATCGTTGTCTTTTTTACAATCTTTTTGTTAAATAGATGTTAGTTTTGAACTGTATATTCTGTTCCTAATTTAAGAAAAGTTTGTTAAGCATAATTAAAAGTAAATAAATAAAACAACTTACCTTGCTCTCGCTGCATCGCTGACTCGACAATGCGGCGAGCGCAAGGTAAGTGCTAATATTTATTTATTTACTTCTCACTATCCAGTCGTATGTCGAATTCCCCTACCCCCCCACCCTACCCTGCCTCGTCTCACTGCCTCACCATGTTTACCTGTGCGAGGCAGCACTGCAAGTAAGGGTTTATTGTATTTAGTTTTAAAATGTACTTATTGAAAATCTTTAAAATTAAACTATATGTTTAAGAACATTTTTTGTAAGGGAAATTTGGGTTCATAGGGATAATGGTGGGGAGATTTTCAAATTATGTTTGTGCAAATAATGTTTTTATTAAAGTTTTTAATTTTTAAATTAGTCATTTTAGATTGTTGAAATGTTACATTTTAAATATCTACACGTAAAGGTTAAAACTGTGTGTTGCTTTTAATATTGTTTAGATTTTTAACAAAAATTGAGACATTTTGCTATTATTTATTTATTTTGTTTGCCAAGTAATTTTATGTACAGAATGTGTTTATGGTAAAATTTAAGCCATAAAAAAATGTATTTAAATACTATTCGAATTTGAATTTAAATAACACATTTCAATGTTTTATTATTTTTTTTATAATTTAAATTTTTTAATTTGTTGCATACATTTAAAATGTGTATTTATTATATGTGCATTTTTATTGTATGATTTCATCTTTGTTTCTTCAATTAAAAAAAAATTAATACCATTTTAATTGTATGATTTTGGGTTCATATGGGAATACAGCAGGGACTTATTTGAAGTATGTGTTATTATATTTATGATGTATTTACTGTCTTAAATTTTAAATAATGGTTTTCTTCTTTTCGTTTACAAATAGTCAGTTTGAAATGTAAGATTTAATATCAAGCAATGTTGTTTTTTAGTTAAAATTGTACTAAGAATTTTAAATAAATGATTCAATCATTTCTATATATATATATATATATATATATATATATATATATATATATATATACACATATACACATATATATACACATATATATGTGTATATATATACATATATACACATATATATACACATATACATATTTATGTATATATATATATATATATATATACATATATATATATATATATTTACCATAAATATTTACTTTTGTGTGCATGTGTAGTTATTGTGTGTATTTATTGTGTGAATCTGTAATTAAAGTATGTTATCTTAGACTATATATGTATTTTTGAAATCATATATCTTTTATTTATGAAAAATGAAAACACATTTTTAGGATATTAGTTTGTAATTTGTATGATATGTACAATTTTAGTGAAATTGTTTCTGAAAATTAAAATGCAGTGTATAACATTTACACATAGATTAATAATTATATATATTTTTTTTATTTGAATTATATATATTTAAGACATGTTTTATTTATTTTATAATGTATATTTATGTCTGGGTTTTTTTTTATATCATGTACATATTTAATTTCCATTGTTGATACATTTTAGCAAAAGAAAAAAGATAGCATTATCACATGTTAGTGATTCACACTTTTAAATACTTTTTTTACATCGTATCACATGTACTGTATTTTTAACACACTTTTAAGATGTACATTTTTAAGCATTTGGAAACAGTACATAATGATGTTTTATACATGTACTTCTTATGAATAGTACATTGTAAGTTTTTGTGTTTATTGATTAATACTCTTGAGTATAGTGATATTTTTACAGTACCATTTAGGTGCCGATTCCGATCCGGCAAAATAAATTTACGTACGACTCGTATCCGAATATTTTCACGTATGAATCGCACAAGTACCGTACAAACTGCGAAGTACGATTCGTACGTGAAAAATACATACGAATAGCGTCGGGAAAAGGGTACGATAGGGAGCCGGACATTTTTATGTGCAAATCGTAAAACAGAAGTCCGAGCGCGCAAGTATGATTCGTACCGCCCGTCCGAATACACAACCGCATGTACGGAGCGAACGCTGTAGCACACATGTACACGGTAAACTTTTGCCCGGATACGAGTCGTACAGCCCCCCCCTCCCCCCGCATATGTCAGCACCGTACCCCCGTATGTCAGCACCGTACCCCCCCTCCGCACCGTACCCCAGGACCGTACCCCAGCCCCGCAAATGTACGCGCTGCATCCCAGGCCCGTCTCCCAGCCCCGCACCTGTACGCACCGTACCCCAGGCCCGTACCCCAGCCCCGCACCTGTACGCGCCTCACCCCAGGCCCGTCTCCCAGCCCCGCACCTGTACGCACCGTACCCCAGGCCCGTACCCCAACCCCCACCTGTACGCGCTGCACCCCAGGCGCGTACCCCAGCCCCGTACCTGTACGTACTGTACCCCAGGACCGTACCCCAGCCCGCACCTGTACGCGCCGCACCCCAGGCCTGTCTCCCAGCCCCGCACCTGTATGCACCGTACCCCAACACCGTACCCCAGCCCCGTACCTGTACGCACCGTACCCCAACACCGTACCCCAGCACCCTCACCCAGCATCACGTATGTACGGACCTTACCTACGCGAAATAGACTCGTACAGAACCAGCACACTGTAAAACAGCGCAAGGAGGGTCAATTTGACTCGCACAACACCACAAAACACGTCTGCATGACAAAATACATCTCAATGACTGACCTGGCACATCCAAACAGGCAAACAGAGGCCCTAAATCACAACCACCTCTTATAACACACCCACCAAAATTTCAAACACAGCCACACCCACAAATGGACCAATAAAAAGGGCCCACACACACAACCCATGAGCCTTTGCAACAGACCCACTGCTGCCAGACCCCACAGACAAGCAACTGCACCTTACTTACACCTTAACTACACCTTAACTTACACACCTTCACACAACCTCCTTCACAAACACCCCCTCTTCACATTCACACACACACCGTCACATTCACACCCACACACCCACAACCATCCACACCCACACCCCACACCATGCCCACAGACAAGAATCCAAAGTTCACAAGAGCGGAGCTGGACCTCCTTGTCAACAAAGTCATCAGAGTCGAGCCACAGCTGTTTGGAACATTGGTCAGACAGACCAGCATAGCCCAAAAAACTAGCCTGTGGCAGAGGATCGTCGATAAGGTGAATGCTGTTGCACCCATTCGAAGGACCAGGCATGATTGCCAAGCCAGGTGGTACGATCTGCGCAGGGCAGTCAAGAGGAAAATGAACGAGGAATACGCCCAGAGTAACATCACTGGAGGTGGGCTGCCACTGCAGACCCGTACATCACCATCCCTGGGAGGAGAAGGTGATGGCCATGCTTCTGCCGGTGGGAGTACACGGAGTCGAAGGAGTCGCAGAGCCTGGTGAGTACACAAACAACTCATGTAACATGGGGGGAATGGCATCCACAATAACATCAAAGGGAGGGAGAGGGAAAATATCACTCTTGCACCCCCTGGTAAACTATTCATAAACAACGGAAGAGTGACTACAAAAGAAGGGGGGGGGGACAACAGCGTGGGAAAAACCAAACAAGTGTGTTAAAAGAACCCTCACTCACCAACCTAGTTGGTGACCTGCTTCATCATCGGGTTCCCACCAAGGAGGCCGAGTGCCTCCTCGGTGTGCTGCGACGCCTGAGTTACAGCGGAGCTGGTTTTTGAGGGATCAGTGAAGTGAATTTAAAAGGTGAATGGTTTTAACCGACCACAATTTTAATCAAGGCAAACCATTAACCATTAAAAACAAATGTGACGGACTAGAACTAGGTCGGTTAGGATAACCAAAGAACGTCCGTTTTTAAATTATTGAAGAGGGGATGGTCGACATGTTTCTGCTTTAGTTGCCAATTGTGCTAAGCATTCTTCAGGACCAAGGAAATTCCACGGCGGTATGCGCACGCTAAGGCGCACCCTAACCTGTGGAATCAGAGCGGTAAAACTCACGGTTCTACCGAGGAGCCTCCTTGTTATTCCAGGGCTACTAAATCCTGTAAGGAAAAATATTGAGAAACACAAACAAGACACACATAAACCTCTACATGTGATCTGCTTATGACTTGTTGTATTTTGTGTGAACACACAATTTGATAATCCCGTGCTGTGGAAAGGGAGTGCATGTATTAAGCAATCGGCCCACTACTGCTCTGAAGGCAATTAATTTGGTGCCCTACAGAACTGTTCCACGCATGAAAGGTACTGCGATGGACTTGGGCGTAAGTGAGGAACCTTCAACAAGATCCCACAATCGGAAAACCAACATCATTCGGCAAAATTTGTGCCCAGGTAACGGCTGGTAGCCATTGTGTCTGATCGTAATAGCTGACTCGTGAAAGTGCTATGCATGCTCATAAACGCCCGTGCGGTCTTTGTCAGGCGCCGTTGTTCAAGTGCATTCATAGTCGGGGTGGGTGAATAAAACTATATATACAAGTGAGATATATAGAAAACAGTAGCATGGAAAATGAATAAAAGTAATTAAAAGGTCCGCTTACTCGTATGCAAAGTGCAGCATACTTCATGGGTCCGTGAGGGGGGTAGTGAACTATAGTATCTGTAGAATGGGTAACAAGCAAAGGAATTAAGTTAATATTCCTTAGTACAGTAATCCACTCCCTCACGAGGGGGAACCTATCACCCAAAGATCTGCAATTGCACTTACTTCCATGCTCGCACACTCCCGCTGTCAGCCTATCTCAGTCCAACACGGCCCGAATGTTGATGTTAGCTGCGTGAACCAGGAAGTAAGTAAAGCTGATCACGTGATGGTGTTGACGTGCGTCTGACGTCTGTGGGCTTTGCCTAGGGGGGCGTGTCCCACCAGTGTGCCGCAAAAAAGATGAACTTTATTACGCTCCGTAGTAACTGACAAACAAAGCTGCTGGTGGTTACTAAGGTTACCAGTGACGCATACGGGCTATGGCCGTGGCTTTGTTAAGTGAAGCAACGTTAATCCCACCTGCCTTGTCGTTTCTATACCCAAACTGAGGCCAGTAGGGAAGTAGTGCGGTGGCAACCACAACGTTAACTAGAGGGAACCAAACGTGAGGCAATTCGATCATTTGATGTAAGTGTGGCAATTTCTACAGAACCCGGATAAAACCTCTATGTTGTGGGACCAATTGCAAGGATATCGTAAGAGGTGGCGTGATTAACCAGGTAATAGGTAAAAGGATAACTTTACATATCCTCGTGCCACTAAAACTTCAAAATTAGAGGCTAGAGAGTCTAGGAGGGCACGGGAATTGAAGGCTCACTAGAGACTAGAAAGGCAGGGAACTCAGAGACCCATTCGGAAAAAGATGTTGTTTAACAAAGGTTTCAGAAGTCAGTGGACCCAGAAAGTTACGCGAATAATCTCTCAGCGTTTTAGTACAGTGTTCCATGGAATATTATCGATATATCCACGATAGATCCACCATTGCTCCTTCTCAAAAAGTGACTGTTGTGTGTTTGGACCTGGGTTGAGTTTTTCTATCACTGTCCATCGTAAGTCATTGGCCGTGTGGTTGGAGAGTAGGAAGTGTTCGGTGAGTTTTGTACTTAGCTTACGACACCGGATGGTGCTGCGATGTTCGCAGATACGTTGTTTAATTTTTCTCCCAGTCATGCCAACATATCTCAGTCCACATGGACAAGTTATCAAGTAAACTACATCGGTGGAATTGCAGTTAGTGTGAATTTTCTGTGACCAGAGCCTTCCTGGCTCAAGAGATAGATGTTTAGTGGCAGTGGTTAGATGGCAAACACTGCATGATCCACAGGGGTAGTGGCCTACCACTGGAGGCAAACCCCACGTGTTGAGTACTGATTGAAGCGGGATCTTATCCTGTATTCTTGGGCGAGTGTGTACTAGTGTATCTTTGCTGCTTCTCGCTCGTTTGTACGAAAACAAGGGCTTCTCCCAGTCATGGTTATTGCTTCTCAGGATATTCCAATGTTTTTTGATGGATTTCCACATCCAAAAAGATCATCTCATGTTCATCATGAGTATGTGTGAACTTTAGGTGAGGATTGCAGTTGTTAATCCATTCGTAGAATTCTAGGAGCAAATTTTCAGATCCCTTCCAGATAATTAACACATCATCGATGTATCTTTTCCATAGCGAAATGTTGAGCAAGTAAGGGTTCTGTGGTGAGAGAATGTGATTGCATTCAAAATCGTACACATACAATCCTGCAAAGTAGTTCCGTTTAAGAGCAAGCGCTGATGGAGCTTTCTTTCTTGTTACTCTTGACATTGAAAGCCTGTACACATGTATTCCTCAGGACGAAACCATCAATGTCATTAAAAGTTCCCTGGAATCCAGCGTTTGGAATTACACAACTCCACAAGAATTTGTAGTCACCTGTGCTGCACTTGCTCTTAAACGCAACTACTTTGAATACAAGGGTGACCTGTTCCTACAATCTACAGGTACATCTATGGGCAGCACCTTTGCGCCGAGCGTAGCAGGATTTTATGTGTACGATTTTGAATGCAATCACATTCTCTCACCACAGAATCCTTAGATGATCTTTTTGGATGTGGTGATCACCAGGAGAGGAACCAGCCTTCAGACTAAGACTCATTACAAACCCACGGCGAAGAACAACTTGCTACATTTTTCTAGCTACCACCCACGACCATTGCGAGAAAATCTACCCTTTGGTCAATACCTACGACTCCGACGCAACTGCAGTGAAGTCTCTACCTTCAAACAACAAGCGGAAGATCTGACTGTTAAGCTAAAAGACCGAGGCTACCCCGAAAGAATCCTGAAGAAGAGTAGCAAGAGAGCCCGTAATCAAAACAGGGATGCTCTCTTGGAAGACAATGTGAGAGTTGACAAGGAAACTATTCCTCTCACCTGCGAGACCACCTACAATGCAGCTTCCAATGCAGTGAGCAAATCCATCAAAAAACATTGGAATATCCTGAGAAGCAATAACCATGACTGGGAGAAGCCCTTGTTTTCGTACAAACGAGCGAGAAGCATCAAAGATACACTAATACACACTCGCCCAAGAATACAGGATAAGATTCCGCTTCCTTCAGTACTCAACACGTGGGGTTTGCCTCCAGTGGTAGGCCACTACCCCTGTGGATCATGCAGTGTTTGCCATCTAACCACTGCCACTAAACATCTATCTCTTGAGCCAGGAAGGCTCTGGTCACAGAAAATTCACACTAACAGCAATTCCACCGATGTAGTTTACTTGATAACTTGTCCATGTGGACTGAGATATGTTGGCATGACTGGGAGAAAAATTAAACAACGTATCTGCGAACATCGCAGCACCATCCGGTGTCATAAGCTAAGTACAAAACTCACCGAACACTTCCTACTCTCCAACCACACGGCCAATGACTTACGATGGACAGTGATAGAAAAACTCAACCCAGGTCCAAACACACAACAGTCACTTTTGTTTTTAATGGTTAATGGTTTGCCTTGATTAAAATTGTGGTCGGTTAAAACCATTCACCTTTTAAATTCACTTCACTGATCCCTCAAAAACCAGCTCCGCAGTAACTCAGGCGTCGCAGCACACCGAGGAGGCACTCGGCCTCCTTGGTGGGAACCCGATGATGAAGCAGGTCACCAACTAGGTTGGTGAGTGAGGGTTCTTTTAACACACTTGTTTGGTTTTTCCCACACTGTTGTCCCCCCCCCCCTTCTTTTGGAATGGCATCCACACCACAAATACACCAAATGCACGCAACTTCCCCCAACCCCTCACCGCACACAACCACACTCAAAAACCACGCTCATGCCACTAACGTCTCCTTGCCCCATTCACAAATAAAGGCAATGCCATGTCCCAGGCCACACCAACCACAAACCCAAGACTGGATGTCCGGGATGCTGGGAGGGTGAGGCTCACACAACACATTGTGCAACTCAGAAACAGACACCAATGCCCTCAGCCCATATGGCCAAGGTACATACCCATCCACCATGCCCAATGCACAGGGACTGGCAAAGTACTGACAAGGTAGCTGACACTTGGCCCTGCTGTATGCAGCTCAAGGCCCTCCTGTGACCACTGTACACTCAAACATCAACTCCACAAGCTCAGATATCTAGCACACTCACTGACATGCCAGCATGCACCATGAGGGGACAGACACATCACCTGGGAGACCCAATGACAAATCACACTACACCCAACAGCATGCCCGGTCACACAGCCCCTCTTACACAAGCACACACCCCTGGGGCAGCCAGCAGATTTACCCACACTGCGCGCAGGTGCAGATCCAAGGATCTCTCAAGTACCTCTCAAGGCGCGCCATGAGAGGTACTTGACCTGTTTTTAATTACATTTTGGCAGTCCACGCGGCACCCCCTTACACTGACCTGCTCCCTGCTGACGAGAGGCAACTACCTCGAAACACGTGTCCAGGGATGGCTAACGCAACACATACTGTTCTTTTTACACATCGTGGCATAGGCGTACCCGCCGTCGCCACTACATTTCCCACAGTCCTTTGGGGCAACTTGCTGGTGTGACGAGCAGTGTGCGACCTACTTTTGCACAATTTATTACGGCTCCCTTGAGCCAACGGGCTGACGAGCCTTGGATCTGCACCTGCGCGCCATGAGAGGTACTTGACCTGTTTTTAATTACATTTTGGCAGTCCACACTGCACCCCCTTACACTGACCTGCTCCCTGCTGACGAGAGGCAACTACCTCGAAACACGTGTCCAGGGATGGCTAACGCAACACATACTGTTCTTTTTACACATCGTGGCATAGGCGTACCCGCCGTCGCCACTACATTTCCCACAGTCCTTTGGGGCAACTTGCTGGTGTGACGAGCAGTGTGCGACCTACTTTTGCACAATTTATTACGGCTCCCTTGAGCCAATGGGCTGACAAGCCTTGGATCTGCACCTGCGCGCCATGAGAGGTACTTGACCTGTTTTTAATTACATTTTGGCAGTCCACACGGCACCCCCTTACACTGACCTGCTCCCTGCTGACGAGAGGCAACTACCTCGAAACACGTGTCCAGGGATGGCTAACGCAACACATACTGTTCTTTTTACACATTGTGGCATAGGCGTACCCGCCGTCGCCACTACATTTCCCACAGTCCTTTGGGGCAACTTGCTGGTGTGACAAGCAGTGTGTGAGCAACTTTTGCACAATTTATTACGGCTCCCTTGAGCCAACGGGCTGACGAGCCTTGGATCTGCACCTGCGCCCCATGAGAGGTACTTGACCTGTTTTTAATTACATTTTGGCAGTCCACACGGCACCCCCTTACACTGACCTGCTCCCTGCTGACGAGAGGCAACTACCTCGAAACACGTGTCCAGGGATGGCTAACGCAACACATACTGTTCTTTTTACACATCGTGGCATAGGCGTACCCGCCATCGCCACTACATTTCCCACAGTCCTTTGGGGCAACTTGCTGGTGTGACGAGCAGTGTGCGACCTACTTTTGCACAATTTATTACGGCTCCCTTGAGCCAACGGGCTGACGAGCCTTGGATCTGCACCTGCGCGCCATGAGAGGTACTTGACCTGTTTTTAATTACATTTTGGCAGTCCACACGGCACCCCCTTACACTGACCTGCTCCCTGCTGACGAGAGGCAACTACCTCGAAACACGTGTCCAGGGATGGCTAACGCAACACATACTGTTCTTTTTACACATCGTGGCATAGGCGTACCCGCCGTCGCCACTACATTTCCCACAGTCCTTTGGGGCAACTTGCTGGTGTGACGAGCAGTGTGCGACCTACTTTTGCACACCCTCAGCAGGTGTTGATGGCCTGTTGTGGGGACCAAAATGCCAAAACACATACACAGCCATGGACTCCATGCACAATAGAGAATCAAATACATGAAGAATAGCATGCGGGTTGCTAATCTACACATAGACTCATATGCACAATCTTTGACAACTATGCCAGAGATGCCGCATTCACAGTGGCAAGAGACCTGCATTGACAGAGATGAGGCACCTTGGAGGGTGAGGAACAACTTTATTACTCAGCCTCACACCTATGGAAATGCATCAATATAAACAGACACACAGGTCTTTTGGATGAACATGTGGGACCTACACTGGACACCCCCTTCGCACCACAGATGCTGTAAATCCTTAGGACTGGCACACAAGTGAATGGGGTGAGCCAAACACCCCCAGCTGCACACAGAGAGGCTGCAATTCCCCATTGAGCCTCTTATGGGGATGTCCCACACTATGTCCACCCGTAGCATCCCATATGTTTCATAGGGAAGTTTTACACACATTGATGCCTTCATCACAATCCACAATCCCATTACAGATGACTGTCACGAAGTGTGACCATCAATTCATGTGAGTCATGCTACATGTCATGTGCCCCATGGTGAGTGGACATGTACGCATAGTGAGAAAAACCTGCACAGGAGCAGTGCCCACACATTCCAAACAACTACCACACCCAAAATGGCTTGCTGCAATCCTTACCCAAAGGAGACATCTTACCATGTCCGTGCATGTAACGCTGATTCAGCACACGTTGCAATACTCATGAGGAATAGCAGGAGCACAACGATGCCACGAGCAGACAGCATGCGCAACTACCTGTGGATGACAGACACACAAGAAGTCAGGAAAAAGATAGTCATCCGCATGCATGGTCATGTACTCTACATGAATAAGGTTGACACCATGCTAGTTGAAAACTGAGTGTTTCAGCTAAAATGTGTGGAATGACATCATCACTCGAGTGACACATCAGAACACACCTCTAAGTCACTTAGCATACAGTCAGCTGGACACACACATTGCAACACATGCTACACAAGGCTCCAAGCGTGCACACTCAGACCCAGGGACCAACCATTATGAGAAGAAGTTGCGTATGAGCTGACTCCGGATGTCCTCCTCCTCCTCCTCACTTGCCTCGTGACCAAGGCCTTCATCCTCCACGGGTGGATGTTCCTGCTCATCGGGATCCAGGCTGAGTGGCACAGCTTTCTCCACTGCCATGTTGTGCAGCATGCAGCAGACGAGGAAGATTTTGCAGACCTTCACAGGTGCATATGGGAGGGACCTGCCTGTCTTGTGGAGGCACCGGAATCGGCTCTTCAGGAGACCAAACGTCCTCTCAATCACTCGCCTGGTCTGCCCATGGGCGTTGTTGTAACGGTGATCTGCAGCTGTTCTGGGGTTGCGGAGAGGCGTCACCAGCCATGGCATGTTAGGATAGCCAGAGTCCCCTACATGGAAACATCATGCAAAGAAGTGGGTCAGGAGATGCCGTAACATTCAAAGATACCGCTAAATACAGGACAAACAGAGTATACCCACCAACAAGACATGCTCGTTCGTTGTGCAGCCGCAGCATCATTTCTGGCACCCTGCTACGCCTCATGATGTAGGCATCGTGTGCTGACCCTGGAAAACGTGCACAGACATGGGAAATCAGCATGTTAGCAAGACACACCACAAGGGCATTGATGGAGTGATAATGTTTTCGGTTTCGATAGGCTACCTCCTGTGCCTGTGGTGGTACCAAAGCCACATGTGTCCCATCAATGGACCCAATTACATGGGGCATCCCTCCCAGGGCATAGAACTCACCCTTGATACCTGTCAATTGCTCAGGAGTTGGAAAATGAATGAAATCATCCAGGTGCTCCAACATGGCTTCTAAAACATCATGCAGGACACGGCTGAACATGGTCTGGTACATGCCACCCACATCAGCTATGGTGAATTGAAAGGTACCAGTGGCAAAAAAATGTAGGGCTGCCATCACCTTCATCTTGGGGGTCAGCGCAGTAGGATACCTGTGTCGCGGTTGGAGGTGTTGTTCAAGCTTTGCGGTCAAGTCCGCAATCAACTGTTGTGAAAAGCAGTAACGTCTTAGGCAGTCACGTTCCCTCATGGCAGCCAAGTCTGGCATTGGTCGGGGGAGAGGCGGTGCCCTGCAGATAATTTGAAGGAAGAACGAAGAGTGAGTACCTAACAACATCAATGTCAATGAACTGAGCACATGCTCAACTGCTAATACACATCAGCGAAATACAGAGTCAGGTCTGTGCTACACATCCAGGACACGTATGGCAGCCAGGTGATACTCCTACGACAAGCCAGCTACACCCATTGATGGTCACGTTCTACATGACATGGCCCGGAACTAGCTGTGGGCCAGTGTAAGTGAACAGCCAGAGACATCACAGGAGTGACATACATCCACAAATCTGCATTGGAAGGATGTCATCTCATACAGACTGCTGGCGGCAAGCTAGACGCACAGGTCACATGTCATTGGAAATGTACAGATCATACACATAGCAATGAAGGGGTACATGTGAAACACGAAAACACAGACATGGATATGGCGCAGATATGTTCTCATGTCATAAAATCATCTTTGAAGCATCCAGACACACGTAACGTGTGAATCCACATGTGGCATGGTGTGCGTATATGTGTGCCATGCCCATCTACACACAGACACATGTTGGATGCAGCAACAGCAGATGCATTTGACGGAACAACACCAGCAAGCTCATGGGAACACATGACACACACAGGACATGTTCACATTGGGGCACGCTGTTACTTAGATGTCAGGTGTTAGTGTCCCTGTCCCTGGCATCAGGGGACATTTGCGGGTGTTGGTGACAGTGCCATACCAGTGATGCAGTGCTTGACATGTTTGTACTACATGCACACATGTGCATTGTGGGAAGGGGAAGTGTGCCACATACTGCCCCATCACACATGACATGTGTACACAGGTCTAGGGGTGGGCGGAATTTGCGAAAGCGACTTTCGCAAATTATCGCGAAAATGTTAAAAATCTCCGCAAACAAGCGGAAATATCGCGAAGATGCGGAAGTTTTTTCCCGGCATGTTCGCGAGATTTTCTGCATGGTTGCGGGTCGCTAACTTACCCATGTGGTTGCTTGCGGGCGCGGCCATCTTGTTTTCAGTTGTCTCGCGGCGCATGATCGCGAGAAAAAAGACGTGATCGCGCGACGCATGACGTCACTGCAGACGCGAACTGTCGCGAGACAGCGCAAATGGCTAAACAATACAACATCTCATGGAGAACGCGACCGGATCGGGAAAACTTGTCGGCGAACGCGGGGATTCAGGTAAAGCGATCGCGCGCACGCGAGAATGTATTATTTTAAAGCGTGAGCAAGAACCAAATTATCGCAAAGCTGCGGAATGCGGAAATTTTGACATTTCCGCGCTCTCCGCGGAACGCGGAAATGCCAAATTATCGCAAATTCCGCGAACGGAACGGAAATTTTGCCCAGGCCTAAACAGGTCATCACACATCTATTGTGCTAAAACATGAGGAGACATGTGCCATATCACTGCCTGACACACCTAGGCCCTGCACATGTAGGACTGGAATGACTATGACTTGATGTACAGCCGTGCATGAGTCTGACACCTCCATTCCATTTGTGTGTGCCTCCTATCACCTGTGTAAGCTGTGAAGCGCACCGTACACAGGCTCTGAGGGCATGTGAACGGTCCGTATCATCACACTGTTGTTCCCGCCGGAGTACGGGTGTGTGTATGGACCGTACACACGTACGTGAACGACCAGTGTGCACACGTACGTGGACTACCAGGGCGTACACATATGTGGACTACCAGGGCGTACACGTATGTGTACACACTGGTAGTCCACATACGTGTACACACTGGTAGTCCACGAACATGTTCACACTGGTCGTACACGTACAAGTACGCCCTGGTAGTCCACGTACATGTACACACAGGTCGCACATGTAGGTGTACACACTGGTAGTCCATGTATGTGTACACACTGGTCATACACGTACGTGTACACACTGGTCGTACACGTACATGTACGCCCTGGTAGTCCACCTACGTGTACACACTGGTCGCACACGTAGGTGGACGCCCTGGTAGTCCACGTACATGTACGCCCTGCTAGTCCACGTACGTGTACACACTGGTCGTACACGTACGTGGACTACCAGTGTATACACGTATGTGGACTACCAGGGCGTACACGTACGTGAACTACCAGGGCGTACACATACGTGTACACACGGGTAGTCCACGTACGTGTACACACTGGTCGTACATGTACGTGTACACACTAGTAGTCCACGTACGTGTACACACTGGTCTTACATGTATGTGTACACCCTGGTAGTCCACGTACGTGTACACACTGGTCGCACAGGTAGGTGTACACACTGGTAGTCCACGTACGTGTACACACTGCTCATACACGTACGTGTACACACTGTTAGTACACGTACGTGTACGCCCTGGTAGTCCACATACATGTACACACTGATCGCACACGTAGGTGTACGCCCTGGTAGTCCACGTACATGTACACACTGGTAGTCCACGTTCGTGTACACACTGGTAGTCCACGTATGTGTACACACTGGTCGTACACGTACATGTACGCCCTGGTAGTCCACGTACGTGTACACACTGGTCGTACACGTACGTGGACTACCAGTGTGTACACGTACGTGGACTACCAGGGCATACACATACGTGGACTACCAGTGCATACACATACGTGTACACACTGGTAGTCCACGTACGTGTACACACTGGTCGTACACGTATGTCTACACACTGGTCGTACACGTACGTGTACACACTGGTAGTCCACCTACGTGTACACACTGGTCGCACATGTAGGTGGACGCCCTGGTAGTCCACATACATGTACACACTGGTCGCACACGTAGGTGTACGCCCTGGTAGTCCACGTACATGTACACACTGGTAGTCCACGTACGTGTACACACTGGTAGTCCACGTATGTGTACACACTGGTCGTACATGTACGTGTTCGACCAGTGTGTACACGTACGTGGACTACCAGGGCGTACACGTATGTGTACAACCAGTTTGTACACGTACGTGGACTACCAGGGCGTACACGTACGTGGACCACCAGTGCATACACATACGTGTACACACTGGTAGTCCACGTACGTGTATACACACTGGTCGTACACGTACGTGTACGCCCTGGTAGTCCACATACATGTACACACTGGTCGCACATGTAGGTGTACGCCCTGGTAGTCCACGTACATGTACACACTGGTAGTCCACGTACGTGTACACACTGGTAGTCCACGTATGTGTACACACTGGTCGTACATGTACGTGTTCGACCAGTGTGTACACGTACGTGGACTACCAGGGTGTACACGTACGTGTACAACCAGTTTGTACACGTACGTGGACTACCAGGGCGTACACGTACGTGGACCACCAGTGCATACACATACGTGCACACACTGGTAGTCCTCCTACGTGTACACACTGGTCGTACACGTACGTCTACACACTGGTCGTACACATACGTGTACACACTGGTAGTCCACCTACGTGTACACACTGGTCGCACATGTAGGTGGACGCCCTGGTAGTCCACGTACGTGTACACACTGGTCGTACACATACGTGGACTACCAGTGTGTACATGTAGGTGGACTACCAGGGTGTACACGTACGTGTACGACCAGTGTGTACACGTACGTGGACTACCAGTGTGTACATGTACGTGGACTACCAGGGCCTACACGTACATGTACGACAAGTGTGTACACATACGTGGACTACCAGGGCGTACCCGTACGTGGACTACCAGGGCGAACACATACGTGTACACACTGGTTGTACACGTACGTGTACACACTGGTAGTCCACGTACGTGTACAAACTGGTCGTACACGTACGTGTATGCCCTGGTAGTCCACGTACCTGTACACACTGGTCGCACACGTAGGTGTACACACTGGTTGTCCACGTACGTGTACACACTGGTCGTACACATACGTGTACACACTGGTTGTACACGTACGTGTACACACTGGTAGTCCACGTAGGTGTACGCCCTGGTAGTCCACGTACATGTACACACTAGTCACACACGTAGGTGTACACACTGGTCGTAAACGTACGTGTACACACTGGTAGTCCACGTAGGGGTACACACTGGTCGTGCACGTACGTGTACGCCCTAGTAGTCCACGTACGTGTACACACTGGTCGTACATGTACGTGGACTACCAGTGTGTACACATACGTGGACTACCAGGGCATACACGTACGTGGACTACCAGGGCGTACACGTACGTGTACACACTGGTAGTCCACGTATGTGTACACACTGGTCGTACACGTACGTGTATGACCACTGTGTACACGTATGTGGACTACCAGTGTATACACGTACGTGGACTACCAGTGTGTACACATACGTGGACTACCAGTGTGTACACGTACGTGGACTACCAGGGCGTACACGTACGTGGACTACCAGGGTGTACACATACGTGTACACACTGATAGTCCACATACATGTACACACTGGTAGTCCACGTTCGTGTACTCACTGGTAGTCCATGTACGTGTACAAACTGGTTGTACACGTACACGTACGCCCTGGTAGTCCACGTACACGTACACACTGGTAGTCCATGTACATGTACGACCAGTGTGTACACGTACGTGGACTACCAGGGCATACACATACGTGTATGACCAGTGTGTACACGTACGTGGACACCCAGGGCGTACACGTATGTGGACTACCAGTGCGTACACATATGTGTACACACTGGTAGTCCACGTACGTGTACACACTGGTCGTACACGTACGTGTACACTGGTAGTCCACGAACGTGTACACACTGGTCGTACATGTACGTGTATGCCCTGGTAGTCCACGTACGTGTACACACTGGTCGCACACATAGGTGTACACACTGGTAGTCCACGTACATGTACACACTGGTCATACACGTCCGTGTACACACTGGTCGTAAACGTACGTGTACGCCCTGGTAGTCCACATACATGTACACACTGGTCGCACACGTAGGTGTACGCCCTGGTAGTCCACATACGTTTACACACTGGTAGTCCATGTACGTGTACACACTGGTAGTCCACGTACGTGTACACACTGGCCGTACACGTATGTGTATGCCCTGGTAGTCCACGTACGTGTACACACTGGTCGTACACGTAGGTGTACGCCCTGGTAGTCCACGTACGCGTACACACTTGTAGTCCACGTACGTGTACGACCAGTGTGTATACGTACGTGGACTACCAGGGCGTACACGTACGTGTATGACCAGTGTGTACACGTACGTGGACTACCAGGGCATACATGTACGTGGACTACCAGGGCGTACACATACGTTTACACACTGGTAGTCCACGTACGTGTACACACTGGTCGAACACGTACGTGTACGCCCTGGTAGTCCACGTACGTGTACACACTGGTCGTACACGTATGTGTACACACTGGTAGTGCACGTACGTGTACACACTGGTCGTACATGTAGGTGTACACACATATAGTCCACGTACGTGTACACACTGGTCATACATGTATGTGTACACACTGGTCGTACACGTACGTGTACGCCCTGGTAGTCCACGTACATGTACACACTGGTCGCACACGTAGGTGTACGCACCTGGTAGTCCACGTACGTGTACACACTGGTAGTCCACGTACGTGTACACACTGGTCATACACGTACGTGTACGCCCTGGTAGTCCACGTGCGTGTACACACTGGTCATGCACGTACGTGGACTACCAGTGTGTACACGTACGTGGACTACCAGGGCATACATGTACGTGGACTACCAGGGCGAACACGTACGTGTACACACTGGTAGTCCACGTACGCGTACACACTGGTAGTCCACATACGTGTACGACCAGTGTGTACACGTACGTAGACTACCAGGGCGTACACGTATGTGTATGACCAGTGTGTACACGTACGCGGACTACCAGGGCGTACACGTACGTGGACTACAAGGGAGTACACATACGTGTACAAACTGGTAGTCCACATACGTGTACACACTGGTAGTCCACGTGCGTGTACACACTGGTAGTCCATGTACGTGTACACACTGATCATACATGTACGTGTACGCCCTGGTAGCCCACATACGCGTACACACTGGCAGTCCACGTACATGTACGACCAGTGTGTACATGTACGTGGACTACCAGGGCGAACACGTATGTGTACGACCAGTGTGTACACGTACGTGGACTACCAGTGTGTACACGTACGTGGACGACCAATGTGTACACGTACGTGGACTACCAGGGCGTACACCTACGTGTCCGCCCTGGTAGTCCACACATGTGTACACACTGGTAGTCCACATACGTGTACACACTGGTCGTACACGTACATGTACGCCCTGGTAGTCCACGTACGTGTACACACTGGTAGTCCACGTACGTGTACGACCAGTGTGTACACATACGTGGATTACCAGGGCGTACACATATGTGTATGACCAGTGTGTACACGTACGTGGACTACCAGGGCGTGCAAGTACATGTACACACTGGTAGTCCACATACGTGTACGCACTGGTAGTCCATGTACGTGTTCACACTGGTCGTACACATACGTGTACGCCCTGGTAGTCCACGTACGTGAACACACAGGTCGCACATGAAGGTGTACAAACTGGTAGTCAACGTACGTGTACACACTGGTCATACACGTACGTGTACACACTGGTCGTACATGTATGCCCTGGTAGTCCACGTACATGTACACACTGGTCGCACACGTAGGTGGATGCCCTGGTAGTCCACGTACATGTATGCCCTGGTAGTCCACGTACGTGTACACACTGGTGGTACACATACGTGGACTACCAGTGTGTACATCTACATGGACTACCAGGGTGTACACGTACGTGTACGACCAGTGTGTACACGTACGTGGACTACCAGTGTGTACATGTACGTGGACTACCAGGGCGTACACGTACGTGTACGACCAGTGTGTACAAGTATGTGGACTACCAGGGTGTACACGTACGTGGACTACCAGGGCGTACACATACTTGTACACACTGGTAGTCCACGTACGTGTACACACTGGTCGCACACGTAGGTGTACACACTGGTAGTCCACGTACGTGTACACACTGGTCGTACACGTACGTGTACACACTGGTAGTCCATGTACGTGTACACACTGGTCATACACGTACGTGTACGCCCTGGTAGTCCATGTACGTGTACACACTGGTCGCACACGTAGGTGTACACACTGGTAGTCCACGTACTTGTACGCCCTGGTAGTCCACGTACATGTACACACTGGTCACACACGTAGGTGTATGCCCTGGTAGTCCACGTAGGTGTACACACTGGTAGTCCACGTACGTGTAAACACTGGTCATACACGTACGTATACACACTGGTAGTCCACGTACGTGTACACACTGGTCGTACACGTACGTGTACGCCCTAGTAGTCCACGTACGTGTACACACTGGTCGTATACATACATGGACTACCAGTGTGTACACGTACGTGGACTACCAGGGCATACACGTACGTGGACAACTAGGGCGTACACGTACGTGTACACACTGGTAGTCCACGTATGTGTACACACTGGTTGTACATGTACGTGTATGACCAGTGTGTACACGTATGTGGACTACCAGTGTGTACACGTACGTGGACTACCAGTGTGTACCCGTACGTGGACTACCAGTGTGTACACGTACGTGGACAACCAGGGCGTACATGTACGTGGACTACCAGTGTGTACACGTACGTGGACAACCAGGGCGTACATGTACGTGGACTACCAGGGTGTACACATACGTGTACACACTGGTAGTTCACGTACATGTACACACTGGTAGTCGACGTATGTGTACACACTGGTAGTCCATGTACGTGTACACACTGGTCGTACACATACGCCTACGCCCTGGTAGTCCACGTATGCGTACACGTTGGTGGACTACCAGTGTGTACATGTACGTGTACGACCAGTGTGTAGACGTACGTGGACTACCAGTGTGTACACGTACATGTACGACCAGTGTGTACACGTACATGGACTACCAGGGCGTCCACGTACATGTATAACCAGTGTGTACACGTACGTGGACTACCAGGGCGTACACGTACGTGGACTACCAGTGCGTACACATACTTGTACACACTGGTAGTCCACGTACGTGTACACACTGGTCGTACATGTACGTGTACACACTGGTAGTCCACGTACGTCTACACACTGGTCGTACACGTACATGTACACACTGGTAGTCCACCAACGTGTACACACTGGTCGCACACGTAGGTGGACGCCCTGGTAGTCCACGTACATGTACGCCCTGGTAGACCACGTACGTGAACACACTGGTCGTACACATATGTGGACTACCAGTGTGTACATGTACGTGGACTATCAGGGTGTACACGTACATGTACGACCAGTGTGTACACGTACGTGGACTACCAGTGTGTACATGTACTTGGACGACCAGGGCATACACGTACGTGTACGACAAGTGTGTACACATACGTGGACTACCAGGGCGTACACGTACGTGGACTACCAGGGCGTACACGTACGTGGACTACCAGGGCGTACACATACGTGTACACACTGGTCGTACACGTACGTGTACACACTGGTAGTCCATGTACGTGTACACACTGGTCGTACACGTACGTGTACGCCCTGGTAGTCCACATACATGTACACACTGGTCGCACACGTAGGTGTACGCCCTGGTAGTCCACATACGTGTACACACTGGTAGTCCATGTACGTGTACACACTGGTAGTTCACGTACATGTACACACTGGTAGTCGACGTATGTGTACACACTGGTAGTCCACGTATGTGTACACACTGGTCGTACACGTACGTGGACTACCAGTTTGTACACGTACGTGGACTACCAGGGCATACACGTAGGTGGACTACCAGGGCGTACATGTACATGTACACACTGGTAGTCCACGTATGTGTACACACTGGTCGTACACGTACGTGTACGACCAGTGTGTACACGTACGTGGACTACCAGGGCGTACACGTACGTGGACTACCAGTGTGTACACGTACGTGGACTACCAGTGTGGACACGTATGTGGACTACCAGGGCGTACATGTATGTGGACTACCAGGGTGTACACATACGTGTACACCCTGGTAGTCCACGTACGTGTACACACTGGTAGTCCATGTACGTGTACACACTGGTCGTCCACGTACGTGTACGCCCTGGTAGTCCACGTATGCGTACACACTGGTAGTACACGTACGTGTACGACAGTATGTACATGTATGTGGACTACCAGGGCTTACACGTACGTGTACAACCAGTGTGTACACGTACGTGGACTACCAGTGTATACACGTACGTGGACGACCAGTGTGTACATGTACGTGGACTACCAGGGCATACACCTACGTGTACGCCCTGGTAGTCCACGTATGTGTTCACACTGGTAGTCCACGTACGTGTACACACTGGTCGTACACGTACGTGTACGCCCTGGTAGTCCACGTACATGTACACACTGGTAGTCCATGTACGTGTACGACCAGTGTGTACACGTACGTGGACTACCAGGGCGTACACATACGTGTACGACCAGTGTGTATACGTGGACTACCAGTGTGTACACATACGTGTACGACCAGTGTGTACACGTACATGGACTACCAGTATGTACACGTACGTGGACTACTAGGGCAGACACCTACGTGTACGCCCTGGTAGTCCACGTACATGTACACACTGGTAGTCCACATTTGTGTACACACTGGTCGCACTACCAGGGCATACACCTACGTTTACGCCCTGGTAGTCCACGTACATGTACACACTGGTCGTACACGTACGTGTACACCCTGGTAGTCCACGTACATGTACAAACTGGTCGTACACATACGTGGACTACCAGTGTGTACACGTACGTGTACGACCAGTGTGTACACGTACGTGGACTACCAATGTGTACATGTACGTGATCTACCAGGGCGTTCACTTACATGTACACATTGGTCGTACATGTATGTGGCTAATGCAACGTGCAACTGGTGCGGTAGGAATACGTGTGTACACGTATGTGGACTACCAGGGCGTACACATACGTGTACACACTGGTCGCACACGTAGGTGTAGACACTGGTAGTCCACGTACATGTACACACTGGTCGTACACGTATGTGTACACACTGGTCGTACACGTACGTGTATGCCCTGGTTGTCCACGTACGTGTACAAACTGGTTGTACACGTACGTGGACGACCAGTGTGTACACGTACGTGTACGACCAGTGTGTACACGTACGTGGACGACCAGTGTGTACATGTACGTGGACTACCAGGGCGTTCACGTACGTGTACACACTGGTCGTACATGTATGTGGCTAACGCAATGTGCAACTGGTGCGGTAGGAGAACGTGTGAAACGCACCGTACCTGTGTGTGGATAGCTAAATTACGTAGGGACACATGAGGGACAAGTATTGGGGCCTCAATGCATGCTGGTTGTCATGGATACCGATTTTCAAGTTCAAATTTTCGATCATGTGGCCTGGAATAGGCAGTTGGCAACTAAATACAATGTTGCATATTGGTTGTTGATTTCACATCATGCTCAAATTTTGAACCATGCAAAGGCCCTCACTGGGGTATGTTTAAAGGGATTGGAGGAAACATATGATGCAAATGAGACTGACCAATCACTCTGTACTCCTGTAAATGAAACAGCCCAGCAAGGCAGATATAGCCCATGAGAGGGCACTAGCCTGCACTACCTTACTCTCGACACCTCTGCTGCTGCTTGTGATTCCCTGGGAACATGTCAGGGACTGTGGAGAGGGCCCAGCCTTTCAGCCATGAGGAGAATGAGGCATTGCTTGATGTCATCCTCCCACAGTACACCAGCCTGTTTGGGAGACCAGGGGAGCAGGTGAGTGCTGACTCCACTAGCTTTGACTGTGCCCCTTTTTTGTGACTGTCACTTCTGGCATTGTGTCTAGGTGTGACAGACATGCAATGGTTTTTAGCGTGGGTCCCAGGGGGGGAATGGCTTATGTCTCCCATGCAGAGCATGATGTAGTTCCTGTGTGCACTCCTCACTTGCATTGTGCTTACTGTGACATTCACTGCATAGTGCATGGCATATTCAGCCTACCCAATCCTTATGCCGAATTTTGTCCTATTGTCCAGAGCTGATTCCCTGGCCCCCCCGGTGTGACAGGTGACTGTACCCACAGATGTGTGTGAGTTGAGTGGAGCTGTGCTGAGTGTCCAAATGATGTGTACGCCCCCTGGACATTGATGTGTGTGAATGTTCCTTGTCATGTGGGTGAGTGTTGCACCCCAGCTGCATAGAGGCGGCAACAGCTCCACCCATCTGAGGGGTTTAAGTATGCCGTGCAGAGTGTCTGACTTGCTGAGCTAGCACCACACCTGTGACACCCCACAGGCATGTGGCACATGTGCAGAGTGAGGTTTGTATCCGCTGTTGCCAATGGCAGGTGATTGATCTGTGCCTGTGTGTGTCTGTGTACTCTGCTGAGGTTGCATCAGTGGCCTGCGGCATGTGACTGCTTGGAGGTGCTGTCCATCAGCCTGGTGTTGCATGTGATGCACAGCGTGTGCCATGATCATGGAGTGATCATGGCGTGTGTTGCACCCCTCATGCCACCTGTGTACTTTCAATGCCATGTCCTGCTTTGGGGCTTCCACATAGGCTAATATCCCTATGAGAAAGGTGCAATTGGTTGCCAGCATAATATGCCCTATTCTAAAGATCAAAGATGTTCAAATGTGTGTCTCTGTGACATGGAGCAGGTGTAGTGATGTTGTTTCACTTTGTCATCCTCACAGGTAACTGCCTATGCCAAGGGGGAGATATGGAAGCAGGCCGTCAGGGCCGTGAGATCTGTAGAGGGTCGCAGTCGGCACCTCGCCCAGGTGTGGAAACGCTGGCAGGACATCCGGTGCTGGACCCGGAGGATCGCCCGGTGGCAGCTCTAGGACTCACCTCCACACAAGCACGGCGGGGGCCGACGACTCACCCAACAGATGAAGCGTGTCCTGGCGGTGGTCTTCCCTGAGTTGGATAGGTGGTTACAGGAGTTGCAGCAGCAGGAAGGGGGTAGGTACATGTGTGTTTGTTGTGTCTCACCAGCTTTTGTAAGTGCTCAGCTGCCTGGATACACAGCAAGGGTTAATTTGTGCAGTGCATATGATGTTCCCCAAAGTCAAATGGGGCTGTTCCTCCTCCCTTCCCCTAAATGACATGTGTTCCCTGGTCTGTGTGTAATCACTATTGCACATGGTCATCTAGGCTGCCAGTTAATCCAAGTGCACATTGCTTTCTGCATCATGCGGGGGGGGGGTCTGAGACATGTGTTGTTACCTTGCCTGTGCCCTGTCCCGTACAGTCATTTAGGTGTCCATGTTAGTTGGCACTGATGCTGAGTCTCAACATAGGAGTGTGAGTTTTCAAATGAACAGACTTGCAGTAGGCATGAACAATGTTGTGGCCTCAGACATGATGTGCATGAGTGGGAGATATGCATAGTGCAGGGACGGAAGCTCAGGTTATAATTCCAGGACAATGGAGCTGTGTTCCCACTACAGTCCCCTAAGACACCCTTGCCTCTGAATCATGTGTGTCATCCAACACTGTGCCCATTCTCTGTGTGTTCAGCATAGTTTGGCCTCTGTGGCATAGTTCCCTGCCCTCATTTGTATTTCTCTGAAGTGTGCTACATGTACCTATTGTACATGCTGACCCCATTTAGCTTGCGCATCCTCACACTGGGCAGTGCCTGTGTGTCTATGTACAACTATCTGTTGATGGTTGTTGGTCACAAATATGTGTTGGCAGCCTCACGAGGCGATGTGGAGTACATTATAGAATTTGTGATGCATATTGGAGTAAACCCAGATTAAGAGGTGTCACTTCTTGATCTGTCTCAATCACATTGTCTCAGGTATGGGGGGTTTGTGCAGGCAAGGCATACATGTCCAAACCTTATGTCTCCTTGCCGTGTCTGACCTGTATGTGATAATTGTCTGGACAGACACTCAACATGCAGTGACCCAGTCAGCTTTAGCTGGGTTTAATGTTTGTGATTTGCAGCATGTGTCAAAAATGGAAATACATGGCTCATGCTCATCCATTTTTGCCACCAGTGTGTGGTCGAGATGCTATGTACTTTGGTCTGTGCGTGCTGACATCTGTGTGGACATTCTTGCTTGCCATGAGGGTGTCTCCTCAGTGCAGGTGCTCCTTATCCAGACACATTGCAGGCCCATTAGCCAATGCATTGTCCTGTGTTTGGACAGGTGTGCCACTCCACATGACAGGCAGTGGGTCAGATGTGTTGCCAACTGTGTCATCATGGTACGGATGGCCATGTGACAGGTGGCATGATTAAAGTTTTCAGTCAATAAGTATTGTACCTTGGCACTGACTACACTTGTCATCATGTCAGCATTTTTCCTATGCTTCTTTTTGCTAGTTGGTTGTGAAGGACAATATTGTGCCTGCATGACAGATGTCTCCCAGGGATGTGCAAAAGAAAAGTACTTTTACACTTTCCGTGGACACGCAGGCACATTTCACTGGAAGGCACAGTTTGATTACCACTTTTCTTCTGAATATACATATCCATGTTCACACAGCGTGTTTGCATGTGTGTAAGTCCTTGGTTGTTGCTGATACGAACTTAGGAGTGTCAAGTCATCCAGACCACCGTGGTGCCATGTATATGTACTTACTTCTACTCCATTTATTATTTACAGTGCCTTTTTAGAATTGGCTGCCAGCTCATACAATGACTGTGTAAAAGTATTTTTGTGTGCACATCATTGTGTGACTTCTGTCATGCAGGCAGATGTGTCTTCTGTTCACAAAGTGGCACATCCACACATTCTAAACATGTACATTGTGTAAAGTGTTGTGAGTCCCAAGGGTTTGCAATGTTTTTGGCTATGGTTTCCTAAGTACTCGCAGGTCTCAGAGTGTGGGGACACCTTCAGTATTAAGGTGTGTTATTTGGCCTTGGGTGCACCAATACTGTTTCGTTCACAGTGAACAAGAGGTGGCATGGATTAATATTCTTGCTGTGCTCAACTGTCCCCAGACACTAGCTTCTCAGTATAATTCGATATCAAGTTGTTTGCTGTTGTGTCATGATCCCCATTGTTTCCAAGTGTCATGGTGGGTCAACCAACTGGGGAGTGCAGGGTTACATATGTGCGGACTATTCTAGATGTTACTCATGATGCATTTCCTGATATGCACTGTGACATTTTGATTGTGACTCATGTGTCTGTTGTATACAGGTGACTGATTATTTTCTGTCTCTTCACCTTGCCCACAGCATCATCGGAGGACACTGAGGGAGACACCTGCATGGACGTGGAGGAGGGATCCAGCACCGCTGCCACCACTGCTGCGGAGTCTGCGGGAGCAAGTGGCACGGAGGGCGAGGGGAGTCAGTCGGAGGACCTGTCTAGTGACTACACTGACTACGACGCAGACGGGTCCGATGCTGAACTCCTCGAGGGGGCGGAGGCTGCTACGAAACCTGGCAGCAGCACTACATCTGTCACCGCCCCCTCCATTCCCATCACCGCCCTCCCAGTTGCTCCGGTCCCTTCTGTCCATGCTAGGCAACCCCGTGTCTACTTCGTGCCAGGCACCGCACCCCCTGCCCCTCTCCCCCCTGCTGCCCTCACTGCAGAGTCTGTGGACATTCTGCGACAGTTGCAGGTTGGACAGACATCGCTGCTAAATGTCCTCCATGGCCAGACACGAATGATGACGCAGATGGTGTCGTACATGGAGGGCATGTCATCAGCTATGTCTGACCAACGGATGTTGCTGAGGTCCATGGACTCTTCACTGACGGCAGCAGTGAGTCTCCTGCAGCGCTTCATCCCCCCTACCCCTGCACCATCCACACTTCCCACTCCCATACCTGTCCCAAGCACACACAGACATTCACAAGCATGCACCCCACCAGACACAGCCAGCACACCACCACGTAAGGGCAAGCGCACTCCTCCAGGCACGCACACTCAGGGGGATGAGGGCACACCCACTGGGTCTGGGGCACACAGGCATACACGCAGCCACAGTCCGAGGCTGCATGGCGCACTAACCAGTCCCTCCAAAGGCACTCCCCTCGGCTCCCCTACCACACCTCCAGAGAAAGAGGCCTACTTGGCTCTGCTGGGCCTCAGCCCCTTTGTCTCTGCAGCCTGCAAACGGGAACGGCACTCCACGGGTAGGGGCGTTGAGCCCCCCCCTGTCCTCTCCCTCCCCCAGTAGCGCTGCACCCCATCACTCCGACCCCCCCCCTCCTTTGAGGCTGTGTTGTCTTCGGGTGAAGGGGAGACGCTTGACGACCTGGCAGCAGTGTGCAGCGCCAAGCTGACCTCTACCTTTGGCGCTGTCCCAACCCCTGTGGTGGAGGCGTCCGTCCCTGCACCCACCACACCTACCCTTCCACCTCCTGTCCCTGCGGTGCCTGGTCCTTCCCCACATGATGCCCCCCCAGTCGAGGAACCTGCGGGTTCAAATGTGCTGGCAAGCTAGGGGAGACGCGTGGCCATGTGTCCCCCGAAGGACTTCATATCTGGACTGGTCATGTGCCTTTGTTAATAGTGTTGTTAACTACTTTTTCTTTTAATACTGAATAAAGCATTTTGTTTTCTGTTTGAACACATTTGCATTTCAGGTATTGATGTGGGTGCTGATGGTCCCGGAGTTGGGGTGGTGGTAATGTGTTATGTGTCAGGAGAAAGTTGTCGTCTGATGCTAATGGGGTGGACCATGGTATCTGCCTGCCATCACAATGTCTCTGCAAGGTATATTTGGTCGTGTGTGCTATTTGTGTTTGGAGACATTGTCCCAAGGACTGTTCCTTCCTCTGTGGCACCTGACATCTACCCTGCAGGGAGTAGCACTTTTGTAGTGCTGACCTGTGTCTAAATTTCCTTTGTTGGTGACGGATCCCTTCAACTATGGCCATGCCTGCTCAGCAATGTCTCCGGCTGCATCCTCTGTGCCATCCTTGCTAGTCACTGTACTTGTGTATTGAGTATGTTGTCATGCCTTAATGGGGACAATCAGCATTTTCCACACTATGCATGTGTGTTATCCCAGCCTAGTACACATTTGGTACTTGTTCTGCAGGGTATTTGGGCACCTGACTGACAATTGTGGGCATTGTATCTGTGGGAAGTCCACCCTATTCCTTCCATGAGAGGCAACATCTTGGTGGCTGTCCCGGCACCTGTACATTCCTATCAGTCCTGGGATGTGCGTGACAGTGTGTGTTCCCTTTGGCTCTCTTAGTGTAGTGGGCATTGACATGAGTATACAGTCTTGTGGCATGATCTCTGTGTGTGTATTGTGCTGCATCCGCCAGGGGTGGGTATGCATGTGTCATTTGTCCTCACACCCACATGTGTGGTGTCATGCAGTGGGGGAAGGACATCCATCCTCATGGTAGTGGGACACTGCTGTCAGTGATGTGTTGTTATGAAACTATCAACATAGTTGAACATTAGGGATGCGTACATACACCCATGGAGTTGTGCTCATCTGATCATGATGTACACACACCCATGACTCTGTCCACTGCAGGGAGTCCTCTGCACCCACCCCTCACATGTCTCTGTCCACTGCTGGGAGTGATATGCACCCACCCCTCATTTTGCAGGCCACTGCTGGGAGTCCTCTGCACCCACCCCTCACATGTCTCTGTCCACTGCTGGGAGTGATATGCACCCACCCCTCATATATCTGTCCACTACTGGGAGTCCTCTGCACCCACCCCTCACATGTCTGTCCACTGCTGGGAGTGATATGCACCCACCCCTCATATTGCAGGCCACTGCTGGGAGACCTCTGCACCCACCCCTCACATGCCTCTGTCCACTGCTGGGAGTCCTCTGCACCCACCCCTCACATGTCTCTGTCCACTGCTGGGAGTGATATGCACCCACCCCTCATTTTGCAGGCCACTGCTGGGAGTCCTCTGCACCCACCCCTCACATGTGTCTGTCCACTGCTGGGAGTGATATGCACCCACCCCTCATATATCTGTCCACTACTGGGAGTCCTCTGCACCCACCCCTCACATGTCTGTCCACTGCTGGGAGTGATATGCACCCACCCCTCATATTGCAGGCCACTGCTGGGAGACCTCTGCACCCACCCCTCACATGTCTCTGTCCACTGCTGGGAGTCCTCTGCACCCACCCCTCACATGCCTCTGTCCACTGCTGGGAGTCCTCTGCACCCACCCCTCACATGTCTCTGTCCACTGCTGGGAGTGATATGCACCCACCCCTCATATTGCAGGCCACTGCTGGGAGTCCTCTGCACCCACCCCTCACATGTCTCTTTCCACTGCTGGGAGTCCTCTGCACCCACCCCTCACATGTCTCTGTCCACTGCTGGGAGTGATATGCACCCACCCCTCATATGTCTGTCCACTGCTGGGAGTCCTTTGCACCCACCCCTCACATGTCTCTGTCCACTGCTGGGAGTGATATGCACCCACCCCTCATATGTCTTTCCACTGCTGGGAGTCCTCTGCACCCACCCCTCACATGTCTCTGTCCACTGCTGGGAGTGATATGCACCCACCCCTCATATTGCAGGCCACTGCTGGGAGTCCTCTGCACCCACCCCTCACCTCTCTCTGTCCACTGCTGGGAGTCCTCTGCACCCACCCCTCACATGTCTCTGTCCACTGCTGGGAGTCCTCTGCACCCACCCCTCACATGTCTCTGTCCACTGCTGGGAGTGATATGCACCCACCCCTCATATTGCAGGCCACTGCTGGGAGTCCTCTGCACCCACCCCTCACATGTCTGTCCACTGCTGGGAGTCCTCTGCACCCACCCCTCACATGTCTCTGTCCACTGCTGGGAGTGATATGCACCCACCCCTCATATGTCTGTCCACTGCTAGGAGTCCTCTGCACCCACCCCTCACATGTCTCTGTCCACTGCTGGGAGTGATATGCACCCACCCCTCATATTGCAGGCCACTGCTGGGAGTCCTCTGCACCCACCCCTCACATGCCTCTGTCCACTGCTGGGAGTGATATGCACCCACCCCTCATATTGCAGGCCACTGCTGGGAGTCCTCTGCACCCACCCCTCACATGTCTCTGTCCACTGCTGGGAGTCCTCAGCACCCACCCCTCACATGTCTCTGTCCACTGCTGGGAGTCCTCTGCACCCACCCCTCACATGTCTATGTCCACTGCTGGGACTCCTTGGCAGACACCCACCCACCCACCCGCACCCTTGGTGCTGTACACTGCTGTCCTGGCCATGTACACACCCCAATATACTGGTTATATGCTGCACCAGGCCCTAAGCCAACATTCGGGGTGTGTGTACGCCTTGTATCACTAATGTACTGGTGCCCTAGAGGTACGGGTGATGCGGTCCGTACCCATGCCCTCAGAGCGTGGGTATGGGCCGTACCACCATTGGAGTGACGACGTAGGGGTACGTGTGGTATGCACCGTACCCACGCCCTCAGAGCATGGGTACGGCCCATAGCACCATTGGAGTGGTGAAGTAGGTGTACGCGTGGTATGGGCCGTACCCACGCTCTGAGGGCGTGGGTACGGCGCGTACCCCTACATCACAACTCCAATGGTGGGACGGGCCGTACCCATGCTCTGAGGGCGTGGGTACGCGCGAACCCCTACATCACCACTCCAATGGTGGTACGGGCCGTACCCACGCCCTGACGGCGTGGGTACGGCGCGTACCATGCGTACCCCTACATCACCACTCCAATGGTGGTACGGGCCGTACCCACGCCCTGACGGCGTGGGTACGGCGCGTACCATGCGTACCCCTACATCACCACTCCAATGGTGGTACGGGCCGTACCCACGCCCTGACGGCGTGGGTACGGCGCGTACCACGCGTACCCCTACATCACCACTCCAATTGTGGTACGGGCCGTACCCACGCTCTGAGGGCGTGGGTACGGCGCGTACCCCTACATCGCCACTCCAATGGTGGTACGGGCCGTACCCACGCTCTGAGGGCGTGGGTACGGCACGTACCACGCGTACCCCTACATCACCACTCCATTAGTGGTACGGGCTGTACCCACAATCTGAGGGCATGGGTACGGCGCGTACCCCTACATCGCCACTCCAATGGTGGTACGGGCCGTACCCACGCTCTGAGGGCGTGGGTACGGCGCGTACCACGCGTACCCCTAAATCACCACTCCAATGGTGGTACGGCCCGTAACCACACCCTCAGAGCGTGGGTACGGCCCGTACCACCATTGAAGTGGTGATGTAGGGGTACGCGTGGTACACGCTGTACCCACGCCCTCAGAGTGTGGGTACGGCCCGTACCACCATTGGAGTGGTGATGTAGGGGTACGCGCCGTACCCACGCCCTCTGTGCATGGGTACGGCCTGTAACACGCGTACACCTACTTCACCACTCCAATGGTGGTACGGGCCGTACCCACGCACTGAGGGCGTGGGTACGGCGCATACCACGCGTACCCCTACATCACCACTCCAATGGTGGTACGGGCCGTACCCACGCTCTGATGGCGTGGTTACTTGCCGTTCCACCATTGTAGTGGTGACGGGTACGCGTACGCGGGGATTGGTGGACACGCACCCCGAAGTGACCAGACCCTGGAGGTAATGTTAGGATAGTATATGGTATTTTACGAATTTGGTGGAGGTTATGTTTCCTGACCCTCGCCCCCCCTTTGCCCCTGGGTGTTGTGCTGACCTTCTGCGGCGTCTGAATCGGTTTCTGTGCACCAGGTCGTAGGCTAGGAGGGCTGGGATGACACGTAGGATGGGGTCCATGGCTGTCCGTCGCATCCCTTCTTCTCTTCGTCCTCACTTTCCTGGGAGTTTTTAGCTGCCTTAGAAAATGATCCGTGCGGAGTGACGTAGGCACGAATCGTACTTGCTGGTCCGTAGAACGCTGCCTGACTCCATCCGGACGTCACGTACGCGATGTCCCGGATCGGAATTGTGGGTATTTTTTTGCCAGTCGGTGTTTTGTACGACTTGTACGGAAATGGTATTTCTGTACGAATCGTACTTGCGGGTTTGTAAGGTAGTTTTCCCGGGTACGAGTTGGACGGAGAATAAGCTCCGTATGACCATTCGTACCCGGGTTTTACGGGATCGGAATCGGCACCTTAATGTATACTTTACATATATATTTTTATTTGTTCTTTACATTACTGAAAAGTTTCTAAACATTTTAACACATTTTTAACTGATTTAGTTTGCATATTTTACTATCGTTTTGCAATATTCCTATAGCTTTCTGTAGGAAGATATTATTTTTTATTTTCGTTTAGTGGCTATATTATTTTACTACTATCTGTATTTTGTACTCTGTTATTTTGAGATGGGTTTTGTTTGTGTCCTTTGAGGTTCTATGTTGCTGTTTGACAGACAAATTAAAACCATTTCACATTTTACTTTTGGGGTTGTAGGGGTTAGGGAATGTGGATAGCGTTAGGTGGTATAGGTTTTTATATTAGGTTTCTGTAGAAAAGCTGTTTAGCTATAGTTTCTTTCATTGTTATGACGTAGGTCTAACTATACTTACTTGTATAGTAATGGTTTGTTATTGTAGATGCAATCATGTCTTGTACTATGTTTGTAGAGCTGTAAGAAATGCGTGTATTGTGAGGGTGGTGTATGTTACTTTTTGTATAGGTTAGGTGGTGATTAATTTTCCATATGTATCAATGCCTGTGTGAATGTTTTGACTGTATATGTGTCAATTGCACACATATGAATGATACATAGGCAAAAATAGCATCTACCCATTGCCGGAGTCTGGTCCACATGTGGGCAGTCAAGGCAAAGGATATATGGCACAAAAAGGACTCACCTGTATATTGCCACAAACAGGGTCGTAATCTTTGATGTGAAGCTGCTGCTGTGAAGGGGGGACCACTCGAACTCTGATGTGAAGAACAGGATTGAGGTGAGTACGCAACCCAAATCCTTAATTTCCACCAATTTGAAGCTGTTGGTCCCACCGCTGCAGTTCGCTTTTCAGAAAGACAACTTGTAATATGGATGGCATTTAAACTCCTCTGTACTTCCCTAAGGCAGCTGCTTTTTCCTGACCACACCCCCAGTGTTCTGCGGTGTGCTGGCGGTGTCTGCTGTTCAGCCGTTGTCTTTGCAATAGTAATCCACCCAATTCATAATACATTTTATGGTGGTCACACCACGTCAGACCAGGTTCACAACCTCCAAACAAGTAATAACGTCCTTAACAGACTTTTTTAAAAGTGTTTCCAAAAGCTGTGGTTGAAGTGGTAATATTAGACCTATATGGCTGGGTGTTGGTACGGTTTAAGGGCCTTTTTATGACTACGGTGAACCATTGGACTGCCGTAGCCACGTTCACGGTGCTGGCACCACTGCACTGGTGATCCAACCACCCTATTACAACTTGGGATCAGAGACCCCTGGCAGTGTGGCTGTGGTCTTGAGGCAGCAATATGCTTGGCGGGGCCACTGCAGTCCCACCAAGCATATTACGAGTTTCCTCACCACCACACTTTTCATAGCTGTGTGACCACTGTGAAAAGTGTAGCAGTGAGGACACAAAGGGGGCCTACAGGGCCCCCTTGTGCCTCTGCACCATGGGGTACATGCAGGGGGGCAAATGTTGTACCCCCTGTCTGCATGCACCTCCAGTTCCTGCAGGGCATGGACTTGATTGTCCATGCCCTGCAGGAACTTCCTTTGGCACCACCATGGGACCTCCAAAGAACTGCTGCCAGTGGCTTTAAAAGTCATAAACTGGTGGGCATTGTTTATGGCTTTTGCAGTCTCAGAGCAGGACAGCAGCATGGGCCCTCCTCTCCAAGACCGCCAAATTCATAATATGGCTCAAAGAATTGTTTTTACCTTCGCCTATTATAATTCTGTGTAGAGAGCAGTTGTTAGTTTTTACTTAAATGTTATAATAGTTCATAGCAAGTTGCACTTCGTTTGTTATATTCACGATGGATGGTGTATTCCTGTGTGAATCACAGAGGTCACATTTTAAAAGTCACATCCATCAACCTCATTATTTTAGGGGATTATTTTCAGTTGCAAATGTGCTTATTCATTTGTCATTGTTGTGGTTGTCATGTAGGAGGAAAGATTGTTCATTAGGTGCAGTGATTAAGTGTTCTGGAATCTGTATGTCTTGGTATCTAGGCTTTTTTAGTATTTGATATTAGTCGTTTTAAAGTAGGAATTGCTGTGAGCTACTGTAGTGTGCAGAACACAACTGTAGCAATGTTTTCTATGGAAACATACTTTAATGAACTGATTAGGAAGACATGAAATAAGATTTCTATAAAACCTTTGACCATACATGCATTGCTCATAATACATATCAGTATTATTTTGTGGGAAGTTACAGTTTTGTTGATTAATATGAGAATATAACAAATAAGCAGCACTTTTTTATTACTATGCCTATAACCTATAACCTAAGTTTTTGGTTTGAAAATATTCTTCTGCACTTTAACACAAAGTATATGAATTATGTGGTAAACAGACATAATATCGAATAAAAAATATCGACTGGACAGAATATCGAATTACCAAAATATAGTGGTGAAGAATATCGTAAAACAGGTAAGAAATATCGATTTAAATAATATAGAAATAAAGTAATATCGACAGTCATAATACAGTTGTTAAAAATATCGAATTGTTTTATAGTGTTTTAAGTGTTAGTATATGTGTTACAAGTATGTATTAATTTTGGAATGTATGTTAGAATATTTTTAAAGTAATGAATTTTATGTTATTTAATTTTTGTGTAATTTAATTCCGTAGCGGGTTGTGGGTTTATAGGGGATTAGGGTGGGAAGTTTAATTATAGTACATTAAATAATAATTTTTAGGAATTATTAATTATTTATAATTTCATTTTGCGTTTTACCTCTGTAGCGGGTTGTGGGTTTATAGGGAAATAGGGTGGGAAGTAATTTAATTGTTATTAGGTAATTAGTAATTGGTATTGCAAATTAATTGGTTGTTGATTAATTATTAATTGGTAAATAATTTGTATTAATTGGTAATTACTTTGTATTAATTGTTTAAGTGATAGTTATGTTAATTGTATTAATTTATTATTTGTAGCGGGTTGTGGATTTATAGGGGAATATGGTGGGAAGTAATTTAATTGTAAATAATTAATTATTGAAATGATATTTGTATATTGATAATTAATTTATTATTAATTAATTATTAATTGCCATTATGTGTATGTATTAATTTTTGGTATTGAAAATTAATTGGTTGTTTATTAATTAATAATAGGTAATTAATTTAAAAAAAATTGTATTTATAATTAATACATTATTAAATAGTGTGTGATTGGTAATTAATTTCAATACTTTTTTGGTATTAATAATTAATTTAATTTTAATAAAATATTAAATTATTATTTTCCCTACTATTGCACTCACTGGAGTGGGAATAGTCATTTTTATCCCTACGCTATCCAACGCTTTCCCTACTATTGCACTCACTGGAGTGGGAATAATAATGTTAACCCCTACGCTATCCAACGCTTTCCCTACTGTTGCACTCTTTGGAGTGGGAATAGTAATTTTTACCCCTATGCTATCCAACGCTTTCCCTACTGTTGCACTCTTTGGAGTGGGAATAGTAATTTTTACCCCTACGCTATCCAACGCTTTCCCTACTGTTGCACTCACTGGAGTGGGAATAGTAAATTTTACCCTCCCACTATCCAACGCTTTTCCTACTGTTGCACTCTCTGGAGTGGGAATAGTAATTTTTACCCCTACGCTGTCCAATGCTTTCCCTATTATTGCACTCTCTGGAGTGGGAATAGTAATTCTTATCCTCCCGCTATCCAACGCTTTCCCTACTTTTGCACTCTCTGGAGTGGGAATAGTGATTTTTACCCTCCCGCTATCCAACGCTTTCCCTACTATTGCACTTACTGGAGTGGTAATAGTAAATTTTACCCGCCCGCTATCCTACGCAAAAAATATTGAATATTTGTAATTAATATTACGTTAATATAAATGTATAATTCTTTTTTTTGTTACTTACATTCATTATTTATTAATGTTAAAGTTATTTAAGTATTTTTAAGTATGTTTCAGTTAATTATATGTATTAGTTCATTAATTTTACATTACTTTTAAGACATTTAAAAAAATCGATATTTTGACTAACTATTTTTTACAACGATATTTTGGATTCTTTATTTTTGTATTTACCTGTTTGGAGACAGGGATTCGATATTTTGGCATTCTATATTTTTTCCTCGATATTTTGGTAGGTCGATATTCTCCTTCTCGATATTTTGTCAGTGATCCGAATTATGTATAGTCTATCAACAGCTTAGTGTGAGGGAACATGGGGTATCATCTTGCCGAGAGAAGCTGCCATGGTCACTAAGGAAAGGGTAGACATTACCCAATATTCTGCTTTAGTACTGGGCTCACTATATGAAGCAGGTCAAGTCGTGTTTGTCTTTTACAGGAGAGGTGGTGTCTAAAGTCTGACAGCGAGCAAGGGCAGGTTCAATCCTACTTACATACTTTTGGTCTTACATTTTACGTAGTGGCCTGGTGTAAAGAATGTCATGTGTTATCTAACATTGTGGCATAATATTAGAGAAATAGAACATTCCCCTTATGAAGTGTGTAACTGTCAGTTTGGAATTTCCCAGGTACCTGTGAATAATCAGTCAGTTCACTAGGTCAACCTCTAAGAACCATCAGAGTCGACCTGATTGGAGATTTCTTTAAGAAGGGAATGGTCCTGAAAAAAACTTTGGGCCTCATTATGATGGCAGTTGGTCTTTCGTCTGACTGCCATCATATCGGGGACGGGAACATCTGACTAGCTGTCGATGGTCCCCCCATGCTTATTACAATGCGACCGCATTCAAGGCAGTCTCAAAGTGTATTTTTTTTATTGCAGTGTGTGCTGCGGGCTGCAGCACACACCGAAGTACAAAAAATATACTTTTTGCATATCCCTGCACTATGTGGCATGCACCATGCGGTGCCTGTCTCATGGTTCAGGGATATGTTGGGGGGCATCATCGGTGCCCCCCAGGGCCCATGTTGGAGGGCTAGGGTGGAATGTGGGCTCACTTGGGCCCCCCAAATTCACCTTCCGCCAGCCTTCTCATGGCGGAAACTGACATTGAAATAGTAGGCATTACAGACTGTCCGATGGCCTGACAGTCCGACTGGCTCTTTGAGCCTGCCGAATTAGTGTCAGACAGTCTTTCAGCCACCCAACCATCCACCTGCTATTGATGGTGGTGGGACCACCACAACGGGCTGTCAGTGGCAGTCCCACCATCATTGTAATAAGCTCCTCAATGTGACTATATGTGGAAACCTTTCTAGATTCAAATACTTCCAGCTATTTGTCCGACTTAATTAAGCAATTAATATCTAAGAGAGCTACAACATGTTAAACAGTTTCAAAGAAGAAGCACATTTTGGGATACAACTGCCATGGTAATCGTGCAGTGGTGCGTGCTGCTGTTAGTTCTCAAGGAGGTCAATTTGGACCCACTATATAGGATCTGAGAAGTTTGACTGCCATCAATGGATGAAGGTCATTTATGGCAAGATTTCAAAGAAATGCTAGATTTGATAGTGCATCCAACTACACATAAAAGGAACCTTTTTTGCAATCTTTGAATTTGTTCTGGACTGCCAAAAAATGTATGAGATTGGATGCTCCTTCACATTCACCCATTTGGAAATGTTTATCAGATGATATTGCCTCAGTATATTTTGCAATTATTTCAGTATGGTGACTTATATGGTTTCGGGTTCTATATACAGGATAGTGACCTTTTATTATTTCTCAGGTGCCTGAGCGTAATTAGATACTAAGCCATTCCCAAATACATGTGTTGCTCTATAGGATTTTCAATTCTAGGTTCTTAATTTGAAAATACTGGAAAAAAAGAGCCATCAGCATCAACCACCTAGAGGGAACAGGTGTAAAGCTTGGTAAGCAAAACACGATTGACCTCACGGAGGACTTCAGGAGATACGAGAATGTAGAAAGTGGTTTGGTCTTTCGATATATTGTATGGAAAGAGCAGGCGCTTCTGCTTTATGTCCGATGATTATAAGATAATACGTTGATCTCATTGAGCCTCAGACAGGTCAGGAACAATTTGTCCTACTTTGGCATGCCACCTCCTTTCTAGGTCTCAGCTATACAGCACATGCACTGTCTCGAAGGGACGTGCTGTGTTTAATCTGTGGGCTTCAGTCTGCCTACAGGCTTCCCATTTGCTTGTCCATCATATTTCTCATGTTCTTTGTTACCATTTGTCCATGGAATGCATGGGTATGCCTCTGCTTGTGTTTAGCCCCACAGAGCATAGACTAAGTACTTGCAAACATTCACTTTTTTTTCTTTGTATTTCAGCACTTAACACAATGCTCGTGCTTTTACCAGCTCCATCTACTCCCACCCACCCTCACCCCTAAAAACCTGCATTGATGCTTTCTTAACAGCTCTGTCTCCTCCCAGCGTTCCCCACCTCTCCCGCAAGACCCAATTGCTTTTAGTTATTTTTTTCTGGTGGCTGCTACAATTTATGGAGGCTAATTTCTTTCCACTCGTGTACAAATGCTGTAAATCTTTTGAAGGAAAGTGCTCTGGATGTGAACTCAAGAGGAGTCGGAGAGGCCCAAGAGTTCACATTACAGACTGAGGGATGCAGCATTCCAATGAGAACTTGGGAGACTAAGGGGCCAACAGCCCATATCACTAACAATTCATGAGCTCATTACCTGCTCCAAGCTACCTCCGGAATGCAAACATTCACACACACTTCAGATACCTCGTAATTTCCTCCCGAGTTATGCTGCTCTCCATATGCACCTCTTATCTGTCATGTTGTTTCACAATCTCTGTCAATGTTTGCAAAGGAGATGAGAAGAAAACAAAATGTCTGCTGTATGTGTACTCTAATGCACTGTGTGCTTCTTTGAGTCCTAGCTCTCTACATACTGTACGTTATCGAGTTTTGCCCCCACCAATGCCCCTATTTCTCTTTCTAGCTTATATGTTTCTCTGCGCCATGCTGCTCTCTAGAGACCTGGCTTGTGTATATGTTTCTCCAAACAGACTTAATTCACAAAGTACAGCTGTCACGAAGAAGGACTGCTGATAAAACAGGACAGCAGTAAACAGTAGTTGAAATGAACGTTGCTATGGTTCTCCAAGTAACATATGCTTATTTGTCAGGTTTTGAAATATAAAGCTGATCTAGCAGCCAGTGGTTAACCCACCCCTCAACCCCTTGAAAGAGATGGGATTCAAAGTCTGAGTGTAATGTTTTATGAAAGGTAGGTGTTCTTTGCGAATTAATCTCCCGGGGAAAAACACACACGGTATATTTGCCAGCTTAAAAAAAGTAGTGAAAAGCTGAAAGTGCCCAGAGATCAGAGCACTGATGCGCTGCAGGAACTGAAGAAGCACATATCAGGATTTACAGACCTCTATTTACAGCCAGATGTTTTGTGAAGCGCATTCCTGCAGTACCTCGAGAAGACCCTTACACTGCTAGATTCTTGGTGAGGACATCTCTTACAAACACATCCTAGGGTGGTTAGAAAAAGAGCTTCCTAGTGTAGCCAGTAAGGAAATAACATACAAACATGCCAGCACCAAAGGAGAGTTCAGAAGTGTAATTAAATCCACAAAAAGACAGAACAAAACCAACAGATTTTTGGTAAAAAAAGGAAATACACACTTCCTTTTTCGCTATGTAAATATATCGAAAAATAGAATTTCCCGAACATTTCTATATGCATGGTTTTCAAGTTTCCTAGGCCCATGGGATCTAACTTTGCAGTCTGGGAATTAGTAGTTCTCTGTACCCAATAGAAATTGTGACTACAAGTACCATAATGCGAAGGAAAATACTGGCCTGGAAAAGCTATTCACTCATTCAACTTGGAAACTTGAGAGCACTGATATTTGCTTCAGATGGTGCCTGTGAAAACTAAATCAGTTGTAATTTACACTCATCCATTGTAGAACACTAGTGTATTGATGGGTGCATAGACTTGCTTACACCCAACCTAGATTATTAATGGGCCAAAAAGACCCCCAAAGTCAACATTGCATCCATAACTCTGTCTGCAAGATGGGCAACATCTGTCTAGTATGTACAGACACATACAATTGAATAGTAAACGTTGTTCCAAATGTTCTTGGTGACAATTTACAAGATGTTCACTTGAATTTTGGGTCACTTCTCGTTATGAGATATGACTCGCCTAAATCAGCTGTGTGCACTGTGAATGACTTGTGCAATAGTAAGCCGGTAGGCTTTCTCAGTGGGTTTCGTGCTCCGGGGTGGCATCACTACATTTTGAGCTGTGCATTAAAATTTGGATGACAAAATGAAATGATTTGAATGTGCATTTTAAAGGCACTGCAAGAGAGAGCGTGTGTTGTTTCCATGTAGATGGTTTCCCACTGGAGTCAACAAAAACCAAGATTATGTTGGGCCAGTGGGGTTTAAATACAGCTGATGCTAACGTGTTTTGTACCAGGTTGTTATCAATTTTAGGTGAAATAATGATTGTGTAGTTGATTGTGTATTTTAGTATTACATTTTCAAATCTTTGCTAACAAATAACAATGTTTAGAAACTCTGAAAAAGGTCTGATCAGTTAGTTTCTGCTTCCTGCCATATTTTACTCTTCCTCAATACTTCATTTAGTGATACGTAATGCCTGCCTTGCCTTCACTCTGGAAATGTTCAGGCCTTAAGGGGCACATGCAACATTGGAAATTGCACTCGCAAAGGGGCAGATTCGCAGAATCAGCCCCTTTGCAACCGCAATTTCTGCATTTGGAATGCATCATCTCAAATGCACAAAATTTCAATTTGCAGTTGGATTTAAGGTATCGCAAATTGTGCTGCCTTAAATGCAATGCAAGATTCCATTTACAATAGCGATTTTGCTATTATGGACCGCTAAATACCGGCCATTTAAACCTGATGGTATTTAGCGGAAACTTTGAAAAATGCTGTAAAGTCCATTTTTCAAAGTTTCAGGTTACACACACACACATGCCCTTGGGGCATGTATGTGCATATCATGGGTGCCCATCACTATTTCAGGGGTGCAACAGGGTGTCCTTTTGACACCCTTGCACCCTTGAAATTGCATGCACAATTTGCGAGTACCTATTGGTACTCGCAAAGTGCGCATGCAATTTCCCATTCATTCCTATGGGCCTGTAGGCCCATAGGAATGGATGGGAAGCCATTCCTTACTTGCGAGTCGCAATTTGCGAGTCGCAATTAAGGAATGTTTAGAAATCGCTATTTTAATAGCGATTTCTACATGCATAGGCTTTTGCGAGTCCTTAATTGCGATTCCTTAATGATCGCAATTAAGGACTCGCAAAAGCCTACTTTGATGCATGTGCCCCCAAATGCCTTTACGCCCCAGTTATATGCTCACACAGAACAGAAGGGACAAGAGAGTGAGCCTTCCCTAGCTCTCCCTACTAAGACTGTAGACCTCACAAAAAGAGAAGGACAGAGACCAGCTGCTTGTTAAAGACAGCTGGGAAAAGGATACGATTCAGATCAGTAAAATATATATGAAAGGGAGGTGATAGAAAGAAAACAAATACCAGTAAACATCAAAAACCTTTTGAAGAAGCCCGAAGGTTTTTAAGACTGCCCTCACCCACCATGTAGTGGCATGCTTCATCATAGGGCCGCTGACACACCCTGGTACAGACCAACTCTCAGGGTGGAGCGCTTGTTTTTTTGTTGTTTAAAAGATAAAACAGACAAAAAAAGGAGAGAGTGCACCAAAGGAGGGATCCCTAATGCAGAACGTTTAGTGTTAAAAACTGCCAAAGTGGGTACCTATATACTAATTTAATATTGTCCCACTTCACAGGGTTAAAAGTAAATGTTGGTTATATAGGAGGAGTTACATCTCTATTATCCCATCTGCCTGTACCGACATGTTTCATCTATTACCAAACGCCCTTATGTGTCACTAAGCTTCCTCAGGCGTTTACTCCCTGGTAGAGAACCAAAGTTTTAAAGTGGTAAAGTCTTTTAAGTTTACCCATTAGTAAGACAAAATAGTAGGTCTTAGTTTGTATTTGTAAGTAACCACACTCGCAATGCGTACCCAAGTCACATTGTTTTTTCTCCCAACTCAGGGCCAAAGTGGGAACACCGCCATGTAGTCACACTTTCGGCAATAGTCAGGGCCTCCTTCCTGACCACTTTGAACCCTCCCAGTTATAAGTAACTGAAATGTGCAACTCTTCCCTAACATGCAACAAAAAGAACACAATTGGTGTTCTTGTACTCTCCTGGGTTGGGTCCTGTCCTGTCCTGGTGTTGGAAAAATGTGGTCTCACTCCCTTTTTGAGCTATATTTCAGGGGAAATCATCTCCAGGAATTAGAACTCTTGCCTATTTTTTCTGTTCTCCTCTTTCCTGGTCTTTTTATGTATCAACTAGCAGACAGCGCAAGCTGCCTGGTTTTCTGAAAGACCTATTATTTCTTTACAGTTGGCTTAGAGAAAGTCATAGACTTATTCTTAAAAAAATAATCTTGTTAGACCTGGCCTTTTTGCAGGGTTATACACAAACTTGTTGCCTTCTTCCTTCTATTTTTGTCTCACCTGCTTTTGTTGACTTTGGGGCTCTGGGCACTTTACCACTGGTAACCAGTGCTTAAGTGCATATGCTCTCGTTCTAAATTGTATTGGTGATTGATTTTGACATGATTGGCATATATAATTCACTAGCAAGTCCCTAGTAAAGTGAACCAGATTTGCCCAGGGCCTGTAAATCAAATTGTACTAGTGGACCTGCAGCGCTATTTGTGCCACCCACGTGAGTAGCCATGCATACATATCTCAGACCTGCCACTGCAGTGTCTGTGTGTGCAATTGTAATCAGCCATTTTGACCTGGCAAGTGCATCTACTTGTCAGGCTGAAACCTTCCCTTTTATTACATGTAAGTCACTCCTAAGGTAGGCCCAAAATAACTCCACGAGCACGGTGCAGTACCTTTAAAAGGTAGGACATGTACCGGTGTGCTTTACGTGTCCTAATAGTGAAATACTGTTGATTTTGTTTTCCACTATTTCAAGGGCAATCTCTCCTATAGGGTAACATAGGGGTTGCCTTGAAATATCTTCTAAGTGTCATTTTCCATTGTTAGCTTATAGTGGTTTGGAGTTTGAGGTCTCTGAACTCACAATTATAAAGTACATCTTTTGGTGAAGTTGGTTTTTACATTCGTGTTTGAAAATGGCACTTTTAGAATGTGCGTATTTTCTTGCTTAACCACTCTGTGCCTCTGCCTGTCTGCAGAATCCACATCTGGGTTAGGATGACAGTTGGGCTCTCGTGCATTTACCTTAGACAGTTCCACAAAGGGATATGAGGAGTGCCTTGCATATCCTAATGGGCCTTCACCAGGCTGATGGGACTTCCTGCCCTAGAGTGGTGGGAGGAGTTGACACTGACACCTGAATAGGGCTGTGCCTCTCCTCGCACAAAGCTGTCTCTACTCCTCTGTAGTGTGTCTGGAGCTATGTTAGGGAAAGACATGGGGCCCGATTCACAGAACTAACGTGAGACAAAATCCTAAACTTCCTACCATTTTCGTATTCACAGAAGGCACTTACTCATTTTGGTATTCACAGAAGACACTTACTCATTTCGGTATTCACAGAAGTTAGGAGTCCTAACTTTAGGACTCCTAAATGCCTTCTGTGAATACCGAAAGTCTTAAAATTAGGATTTTTCTCAGTTTAGGAGTCCTAAAGTTAGGCGTCCTAACTATACTACTACTAAATTCAGAAAAATCCTAATTTTAAGGCTTTCGGTATTCACAGAAGGCATTTAGGAGTCCTAAAGTTAGGAGTCCTAACTATACTACTACTAAACTGAGAAAAATCCTAATTTTAAGGCTTTCGGTATTCACAGAAGGCATTTAGGAGTCCTAAAGTTAGGAGTCCTAACTTTACTACTACTAAATTGAGAAAAATCCTAATTTTAAGACTTTCGGTATTCACAGAAGGCATTTAGGAGTCCTAAAGTTAGGAGTCCTAACTATACTACTACTAAACTGAGAAAAATCCTAATTTTAAGACTTTCGGTATTCACAGAAGGCATTTAGGAGTCCTAAAGTTAGGACTCCTAACTTCTGTGAATACCGAAATGAGTAAGTGCCTTCTGTGAATACCAAAATGGTAGTAAGTTTAGGATTTTGTCTTAAGTTAGTTCTGTGAATCGGGCCCATGGTCTTGTGCACTACAAAAACTTTCCTTTGCAGTTCACCTACTTCAAAGGCAGAGAGGGGTAGAACTGTTGGACCTCTGACACTCTCAAATCAGAACACTTCTGGACTAAGCACATCCTGCCAGGAAGAAGAGCTGGATGCTGTAGAAGGGAACGCCACTCTGTCTGTTGGTGTTTTGGGCTGGCCTGCTGCTTGCTGTTTCTATCCTGGTAGTGAACAGACTGGACTTTGCTTTCCGAATCCTGCTTCCGAGGTTCTTCAAGGGCTTGTGTTTGCTTGCCTCCTGTTAAGAAGTCTCAGGGCCATCAAAGACTTCGCCTGTGTCTTGCTAAAAGCACCTGGACATCTTTGCTGGGAGTCCTGATTGTCAAGTGGTGTCAAATCCAGTTCCTGGGCCCTTGGAATTGTGGGGCTGGTGCTGCAACTCGAGAAAAGCAACATCACTGCCATCAGCGATGCCTCTGCCTGCACCGGAGCTAAGGGCATTGCTCGTGAAGAGCACGATGCACTGCCCCAACTAACACTGCAGCGCTGAGGCCTGTCAAAGCCAACACCTCAACTACATCATCGTAGAGTCAATAACCAATGTGGGTGACCTCCTGAACTTGACACCGCACCATCGTAAGGAACAGATGTCTCGCAGTTGACACCGCCTTACCTCCCCTGCAACAGTAAGGAACCAACACCTCCCCTCCCCTGCCTAGCAGTGAGTAACCAATACCTCACCTCTTGTATGGCAGTAAAGAACCAACACCGCGCTGGCACCAGCAATGTCTCACCTGCCCAACACCATGCAATGTCTTTGTTTTCACCATTTGTAAGGTATTGTTACTGATGGTCCATGTGACTCCATAGCCGGCTCGCCTTCTCATAGTCAGTGGAGAACTGTTGGATTAGCACCTGTCCTTGCATCGAGCTATTGTTTTCTAGGAGCTAGTTTTTTTTACAGTGATCTTTCTAAAAGTGATATCTCGACTTGTGTATGTTGGATTTTTGTCATTGTGGTCTTTTTTTAAGGGCGTGGCCAAGTAGGCTATTATGGCGGACATGTCCTGCTGAGGCTCCGCACATGGGCACAAAACCTGTCCGTCAAATCGCGCCAAATTCACAGGCAAGCAACCTTAACAGCGTTTGAATGCTGTAGGACCTTGGCGCTGGTCATTAAGCCCTGATCCTGTATCGTTTTCAAGTGGTTCGGAGCCTTTCTTGGAAGAAGCTCCAAGACCAAGATGGCAGCCAAAGCCCACGCCCGACTGGTTGAGCCTGTGCTTGACTCCGGGGCTCCCGAAACGGGATCCAAGGAGCCGAGGGCTCACTCCGGAGTGGTGGTACAGCAGCGGGCTCCCTGCGGTGATATCGGGAGACACCGCAGTGGACCCGATAGGATTCCAGGCCAGACCGACAAGCAGGGTCTTCCCCCCTTCCCCGCTGGAAAGCCACTGAGGAGGACGACGGCTTAAACCTTTGTTGAGTGGTGGCCAAGATGCAAGGAGGACTGCCGTGCCACCAATCAGAGTTTAGAGGGAAGTGGCCCCCATTTCTACAATGACTGCTGGGTATGCCGGCAGCTCTGTTATGTCAGACGTGCCTGCCCTTAATATGGCGTCTGTTAGACTCTAGCACTCGCTCCGGAGTGGTAACGCATCGGCCCCAACACCGGAGTCCACTGTGAAGCAGGGAAAAAGAGGTTGATATGCAGCAAGGAGGCCCTAGCGAGTGGGTGTGAGCGGGGACCACTGAACTACCACACATTGAAGCGGACTGGCTGTCCCCCCCCTTTCTCCCACCCGCACATTCGAGGCCACCAGCAAATCCCGGCACGGAGGAAAGCGCTGCAGAGAGGGAGCCAACACAAAGAACCCGGGCTGGCAGTAATGTCCTTGAGAGGCACCGTAATGGGAGGCACCTGACCCCAAAAGGGCGACCATTAGTGCCCCCGGGTGTGTTGGTGACTGAGACCACGCAGGGCCCATGGGCCCTACTCCACAGAAGGTGCTTGGCTGCATGGGAGAAGAGATCGAAAGAGGGAGTGATCTACCATAGCCAGGGCCCAGGAGCTCACAGAGTGTCACGGCTGGACTCTCACCTGTTGTGCAGAATGAGAGAGCTGCGGAACGGCCACGCGACTGTCCCCCAGTCCATCTCCGCAAATCCTGCTAACCTAGAACCAGCCGGGAAGACGTCCTTTGAAGGCCATCAATAGGAGCCCTTAGACGCTGCAGATGCCACGAGGTGGAAATGGCAGTGGGAGGTGAGCGCAAGCACAGAGTGTGTGGCCATCCTTAGCAGTGGCCGCCGAGTGTGTGCCCGGTGAGTTCGCTGAAGCGACCCAACTAGGTTGGGGGCAGCTTGCGGGTCATCAGTGTGCCCTGCTCCTGGCCGCTTGCTCCCTCCTATCCATACGCACCCCAGTAAACACAGCACCACTCAGCTTTGGGAAAGCAGTTGGGCCACGGATGAGACTTTCACTGCTTGAGAGGACTAAGGGGGCCACAGCTCCATTCTTTTGGCATCACTTCCATTTCGTCCCCTCTGAAGAAGCTCCCTGCCTCAGATGGCAGCAACCCCCAGAGGGCCCCTCAGAACACCAATAGAACGCCGCGACCAATCAGCATTATGAGGAGTCAGAGGGTCACGGCAGGCACAGCGATGCCGGGGAATGCACAAGCCAGCTCCACGAGTGCCAGATCGTCATCTAAAGAAACCACAGCTTCATCGGATCAATCCCTATAGGACAAATTGGACAAAGTACTGGCAGCCATCGAACACTCCAGGGTGTCCATGGAGGAACGCCTGGGTACCCTGACTACAGACATCAGCCTGCTCAGAGAAGACCACTGCAAGCTGGCTGACAAAGTGTCGGACGGGGAGAAGCTGATGGCCACTGTGCAGCTCTCAATTAGTGCACATCCAGAGACCTTGCAAACCCTTCTAGGCCGCATGACCACCATGGAGGAGCAGATAGATGACCTGGAAGGCCGCTCGAGGTGCTGCAACATCCCTGTGCTGGGGCTCCCAGAGGGCATTGAGGGCACTAACCCTGTGGAGTACATGGAAACATGGACTAAGTCCTTCACTCCAAGTACGGATCATACAGCATTCTTCTCCATTGAAAGAGCCCATCGGGTCCCGGTTCGTAGGTCCCCGCCCGGCGCCCCACCCCGACCAATGTTAGCAAAATTCCTGCATTTCAGAGATCGGAACGCAGTACTCAGAGAAGCCCGACAGTCTGGCCCCATTCACGTCGAGAAATAGCATGTCATTTCATTCCCGGATTACTCCCGGGTAGTACAACTGCAGAGATCATCGTTCCTGGAGGTGAAGCACCGCCTACGGGCAGAAAACATACAATATTCACTGCTGTTCCCGGCACATCTTAAAATCACCCATGAAGGCTCAACCAGCTTCTTCACAGTCATGGAGGAAGCCCATGACTTGGTGGATCAGCATTGCAAGCAGCACCCTGGTGCAAAACCGTGAACTCTCATCGCCCGAAGACACAGCTCTCCAATAGACATCGCTCACAGCAACAAACCAACCGGGGAACCAAAGTGGCATGGTCTAGCTCCTTGGGGTCGCCCGACCTGTAGCAAATCATATGGGAATGCTGCAAAGACTTGCAAGCTGCAGCGGAGCTCAGACCCTCTTCCTCCCCTACAACAGACATAGATCATGGTCCACGCCTCTTCTCATCTGATGGGGAAGCCGACAACGAGGAGACGCGGTCTAGAGTGGGCTCGGCGACTCCTCTAGAGTGGGCTCGGTGACTCCGCCCCTAGTCACACCGCAGACTGCCGATACCTTGATATGTACTAGACACCAGCAGGCCATGTAAGCGGGGCTCCCCTGCCTGATGCACTATGATACGACTCACTGCATGAGAGTTAACGCATCACTAGTACAGCATACACACGTCCCTACCACAGGTCGGTTGGCGCACATTGATCATACAAATGCCCTTACGGAGAATGACCTCGCTGACATGTGACACCACCCCCACATTATGTTCACGCTCTCTTCTTATATGAGAGTCAGTTTGGACGTATCGCTGGTAGCGATAGGTCCCCAGCATTGGGGTTGTTCCCCTACCCTATTTGATCCCCCCATGTTCTCATACCACATTGCACTGTGTCAACATGTTTGCACCATTCGCGGTCTGTAACTACACCGGGCAGACATAGGTGCTGTGGAGGGGTTAGATGGGTCACACCTCGGTGCCAGGCTCCATTGTGCTCCTCTCCCCACCACCCCCAGATTTCCAATGGCACATAAAGGTACCATCACTATCCTCATGCTTAATGTGTGAGGCATGCACACAGCGCGCAAGCGGTACTCAATATACACCTCCATAAAGCACCAGAACCCGCAGATAGTGCTGTTACAAGAGACCCATCTCACCACTGGGAAATTGGCAAAACTGCGCAAGCGATGGCGCTGCATTTTCTGTGCTACCACATATTCAGCCTGTGCTCGGGGGACCCTTATCTGGGTATTTCCAGGCATCCCCTTTCAAGAACTATCTAGAGCAATTGATCCCGAGGGGCATTATGCCCTTATGCAAGGACTCCTGGATGGCCAACCGGTAGTCCTGGGGAGCATTTATGCACCTAATGCAGATCAATGCAAATTCCGGGACACGCTCTCCCCCTGCTAAGCTCGCATACCCAATCACCATGGATCCTAGGAGGAGATTACAATTGTGTTCAAAACACGTCTTTAGACAGATCATATCCTCCCCACCAGGCCTCTCGAATTATTGTGCAAGCTAATCGCTTTGCAGCATGGGCGGCTCACTGGTCGCTGACGGATGCCTGGCGCTCTAAATACCCGCACACACAGCTGTACTAATTTCACTCAATCCCACATGACCTCAAGGTCTGACTGGACTGATTTCTCTTCTCCTCCTCCATCCTGCCCACAATTCAGGAGTTTGATTATCTGGGCAGGGTCATCTCAGATCATGATGCCCATACGATCACTCTCGCATTGCGTCCACCCAGGCCGCCGGTCCTCACATGGCATCTGTCTAAGGATTGTTTGGAAGACCTGATCTTTCGACAAACACAAGCGGAGCACATACAAAATTATTTCCGGGAGAACGCATGCACGGCCACCACCCAAGCTGCGGAATGGAACGCATTTAAGGTTGCTGTCAGGGGCACATGTATCCAACACATCACAGGGGTCCGCAAAATCCTTGAGAGCAACATCCAAGAAACAGAGCATGCACTGGCCACACTTACACGCGCAGCTGACAGGAAAGAGGCCACACCATCCCAAGTAGCGGAAGCCAAAACCGCGTACGCGGAAGCACTGGTGGACCTTTGCAGATATAATTTTAGGACATGCTCGGGTGCACAAAGAAGGGGACAGAGCAGGTGCGCTTTTAGCGTGGCTGGTGAAGCAGGAAACAATTCTCCCGCCGATCGCAGAGATATGCACTGAACAGGGCAATCTGGTGCACTCGCAGGCTGCCATCCTTGACGCATTTCAATGCCAATACACACAGCTCTATGCGGCCCCGGCCCCAGCTGACGCAGAGCCACTCACCTGGTTTCTGAACAGACATCCCCTGCCTCGAATAGCGTCCTTCGACAGACAAGACCTTGACGAGCCCATAACCGCAACCGAGATCAAGCAGGCGCTACAGGCATTGGCCAAATGTAAAGCCCCGGGGTTAGAGGGCCTTCCACTAGAATTATTTCGCACCATTGCGGCACAATTGGTCCTCCGACTAGTAAAGCAGTTCCAGGCAGCATTGAATGATGGTGGGTTACCACAATCGGTGTGCAAGTTGGTTATAGTCTCGCTCCTTAAACCCGACAGGGATCCGCACCACATGGGCTCATACCGACCCATAGACTTATTGCCGACTGACTATAATATATATGGTAAAATACTAGCGGACAGGAATGCCACAGTCCTCCCAAAGCTGATCCACCCAGATCAGTGTGGATTTGTGCCCGGCAGAAATACTTCCTACAACATATGGCGCCTGTTTCACATTCAGGACCAGATCCAAGACTGCTTTCCTCGTGCGGCGTGTCTGGTCCTGGACCTCGAGAAGGCCTTTGATACTCTACATAATATAATGTTGGTAGTAATGGAAATACCAGTCGCACATCAAATTCCCATTTATCTAATCAATTTAAGGTGCCCATCGGGATAGAAAAACATCCCACTACCATGGATGTAACAGAATACAAGACCCTCAATGGGACACTTGTTATCAGAAACGTTTTCTAACTGGGTACTACCCCGGCACTCTAATTGTTACGGAAGACAATGTCAGTCAAACTTATTCAGAGTATAGATCGAATACATAGTAATTATACAAATAGTCCTTACTGTCCCCTGAAACTACCACTCATTTAAGAACTTAGGCACTTTTTTAGTCCACAAGAAAAAAACAATAATGTCCCAACGTGTATTCCTCATAAATGATCAAGAAATTTAATGTAACATGTTTTTATACAATTCAAAAAGACCTTTCTCCTTGTTGCGTTAATACATTTATGCAGTACAGTGTACACATCTGTCACCCAATCTACACATTTGGTCCCTTGAAGACAAGCCACAGCCCCGTGGGGTGAGAAGAATCGAACGTCGAAACCCCATTGAGGAGAAAGTCCAGAACAGCCGACACGTGTTTTGTTACGTAATGTAACTTTTTCAAGGCTGTAAAAATAATTATTACAAAGGAAACTTATATTACCATATGAAATTAAACAAATTGATCTTTGTATATACATCTATTCACTTAGGTATGATTTGAAAAGGAAGCAGAAAAAAGTCCTAGCAAGAGATTCGGTCAAACCACATACTTATTCCAATCCTGAATTTCTTTTAGTTAAAAATTAGTTTACCTCCCTTTTAGACAACCCAAAGAGTAAAGGACCAAGAGCAGGAAGAAAGCCCAAAAGTGCAATTAGAGTTGTTAAGGATCGTGTCAGAAAAAGAAAGAAAGAAGTCTAAAGTAGTGAATCAAGAAACCAAAGTATGCAAAATAACCTTGCGAACATGACCCTCAAACACGTAAATGGGGTGTCATGCAATGTCCAATCGTAATGTATTTCATAGAAATAAGTAAAACCTCCCCAGCTGTCTTGTATGAGTTGACATGTACCTTCAGTGTTGGAGAGCTGGTGGAAAGATATTGAGTGTGTTCCGGTCCAAAATAATGATCATCTGAAGGTCGACAGCGTGGAATGTAAGTGTCCTGTTTTATAGGTTCACCTTCCGGTTGTCTGCAACAGACAAACAGAGGTAAGAGTTAAGATACAAATTCAAAAGGGCGAGTACTATTAGTCAACTCACTATCTGAATAAACCAAGCAAGTGCACACCTCGGCATAGAGTCCAGTGGTGATGCGATACCCCTAGTCAGAACAATCAGATCCTGGAAGTAACAATTCCCAAAGGGCCATCGCAAACATGCCTAGTATATAACGTGGCAGTATAACTGTAAACATAGCTGCACCATGCAAAGACAATTATAAGTAATTCTAATCTTACGATTCCGCAGAGTATATGCCCTTTTTCCAGAACTTACTTCTAGCTGCCATACTCTCCTATGGCCCTGCCTACTTCAGGTCATACACCAAGCTCATAAACTCCACACCAACATCTAGGGTGAAACTTGGGCCCCATATGTCACCATTGTTTCCTGTACTTAGGGGTACCTGCCAAGGCTGTCTGCTCTCTCCTCTACTCTTTGTCATGGCAAAGAAGCCTTTGGCAATCCATCTCTGCAAAGAGGGCGGCGACTGGGGCATCCCACTCACAGACACTGCTCATGCCGTATTGCTGTATGCGGATGTACTCATCTACATCCGCAATGTCGTGTCAGATTTGACCCCCATACTTCACACGCTGCAAGAATTTGAGGCGGTGGCAGGTCTCAGAGTGAATTGGTCCAAGTCAACGCTATACCCTCTCACCAGCGATCTCCCCCCTTGTCTATTACAACTAGGCAGCGTAGATGTATCATGGAGCCCAAAAGCAGTGAGGTACCTGGGCGTCCGCTTGTACCACATGCCCCAGGATCTATATGAGGGGAATTATCGTAGGGCAATGGCTGGTATTGGGTCTTCAGTGCACTTCTGGAACGACCTCCCCTTGGCTTTCATTGGCAAAATCGCAGTTGCCAAGATGATATTAGTCCAGAGATTACTATATTATTTTACAAACCTCCCGGTGGTTCCCCCACGCTCCTTCTTCCGGAAGCTGGACACTCTCCTCTGCACCCTTATCTGGGGCTCGGGTGTCAACGAATTGCCCTTGCTAAGCTGCTGCTACCCAGGGATCAGGGAGAGCTAGGTGCCCCTTCCTTTGAGGCATATTTCCTTGCGGCCCAGCTTCAATGGGTGTCGAGATGGACAGCAGGTCGTGCATTAGGGGAGACAACCACAGCTACAGGTTTCATTCCAATCTCAACCATAATGCACATGCTGTTGCCTGGGGCGGCACCAATACGGTAGTGTCCTCTCCAAGTGGCAGTGGCGCGCGCTTGCCAGACACGTGTGCACAGAATAAAAACGCAAAGCACCCATGTATTCCCCCGTCATACTGCTGGTGGGGTTCCCTAGGGTTTGCACACACTATACAGAGTGAGCAGTGCGGGATTGGACAGAGCACTCGGTCACAGAGGTAGGCTCCTTATACATGAACGGGCAATTGCAGTCGTTTGCAGAACTTGGGGCCACCATGGATCTCCCCAGGGGACAATTTCTCCTACATCGGCAACGTCTGGAAGACTGCCGCAGAATGTGGCGCATAATAGACAATGAGCCCCCCACATACCAAGTGATCCACACACTGCCTCAGATAGGCCTAGGGTTCCATTTGGTCACATAGATATAAAAAGCAGTGCAGGCACTACACCCAATCACCCTCGCGCCCCTCCTATAGAACTGGGAGGCTGAGTTCCAGCGACCACTTCACGACAAAGAGTGAGAGCGTGCGTTAGAGTTTCCTAAAAAAGTGGCCCGCAACTATCATTTCAAGTACATACAACTCCATATATTGCACGGCACCAATTCGGCTCCCGAGAAACTCAAACATTACTATCTGTACATGTCCTTCACGTGCCCCAGTTGCCCGAACCTAATGCATCCTTTCTACACATGTTCTGGGACTGCCCAATGCTCCGTGCTTACTGGACCAGAATCCATGCCACCCTTCTCACAGTCACAGGGCTCACGGACATTCACACATGGGAGGCCTGCGCACTAGCCCTAAGCAAGCGTCGTAAGAATCAAAAAGTGGAAACATGTTTTGTGTCCCTGGCACTCCTTTTATCTAAACGTTGCATAGCAATGCACTGGTGGGCGCTCGGGGGCCCCTGCTAGCGGCTTGGGTGGGGGCAGTCACCAAATGGGGTGTTTCAGACGAAGAGGTGCTCCGATCTGAAGAGTTTAAGGGTATCCGTAAGCACCCCACATCCATGCCATGGGCTATCCTACCCCATTCCTTCAAACACAAAATAGCGGAAGAGCCATTGTCACAGAATATTCGATCCCCTGCAGCAGACGGGCATCATGAAGCTGCCCACTGCAGTCTCTCAGCGGAGTAGATACAAGTTGGGGCGGGGCTCAACACCGAAGATCTACAACACATGTACCACATCTAGCACAACATCCCTGTCTACCCTCCAGCTCACACACAGTCCACAGCCCAGATCAGATGTCTTAGCTCGCCGGTTCATATCACGCAGCACTCACTTATACACAGTGTACCCCAGTTCTATTTCCCCAGTTTGAAGAGTTTGGATCGTTATCTTCAACGTGGCAAACAATGCATCATAGGGCCAGCGGTGAGTGCCCATGCTTCGCCCACAGTACGTGCAATAGGCATCCACACGCAGACACATGCTTCATACCCATACGCCCTCTCAAGTCGGTGGTAATACTTAAAGAAATGTTGTTTAGGTCATGTTCTAATGTACGGCCATAAACAGTGATACAATGTACCACTGGTATGATGTTGCCTCAGAAGCAATCATAAACTCCGTACTGTACAATATAAAAAATGCCATAAAAAATGATTTTACAAAAAAAAAAAACGTTTTCTTGTTTCATTCGGATAAATGTTGGCTAGTTTCCTAAACTGGTGTCGATTGACTCCATTTGTATTGTTTTTACTGTATTACTGTATGTATGTACAAATGCTTTACACATTGCTTCTAATATAAGCCTCATATCACAAAAAAGGCCACGGGTCCAGAGGAATAAGACAGGCCAGGAAAGTGATTAGGAGTACTCTACCAAACATTGGGGGAAATCCCTTTTAAGGACAGTTGCCCTCACACACCAGAGGTGTCATGCTTCATTATAGGGGTACCTCCTCGCATGAGAGACCTAGACTCTATGCGGGCTACAACCCCCTCACTGCGAGGGAGGAGCTCAGGGATGTTCTTGTTGGATTGAGGCGGGTGTACTAAAACCCTATGTGAGCCTAGTGTGGTGAGAAAAAGTGCAGTGCTAGAATGTGCGTGAGTAAAACTGGCTATGGGGTTAGCTATGCAGTAACATTATTCAGCTAACTGGTGTCCGGATCAAAAACAGAATCAAACGGCTGGTAATGCAGGGGTCATCTTTAGAGGCATCTGTGTTAGCGCATGACCAACATGTTTCGGCCAAGTGACCTAAACTAGTGTCATGGCCTTCTTCAGGGTCAATAATTCAGCTACTTCAATAAATAAGTGTACAAAACGTGAGAATACTTGTGTGAAATATAAAATGAAATGGTGTAATACTGAACCAGTGATTCAGCTGTTTAGTATGTTCACCGCACAACCTGTGGTAGAGACAAAGAACAACATGTGACATTTGCATACATATTCAGTAGTAGTGAAGAGCATCGTAATATAAGTCTGACATCTCGTGCCAAGCTACAAAGGTGTTGAGCAGGGGTTATCTTAGCTGTGTGACTTCCTTGCCCTGACTAGAGTTAAGGTCCCTACTTCGACAGGATGCAAACTGTAGCAGGTCAGCAGTCCTGCTTTCAGGAGACCTAGGATGTGTAGGAATCACATCCTCTGGCCAGGCGTGTCTAGAGGCTTTAAAATAAAAGTGGATGAACAGTGTGCATGTGTGTTATGTTACTGGGATCCGGGATCTGGGCCTACACTGTGGGCATCTCCACACCACCCCACACCACATTGGCGATGAGGGTGGGAATGCCCACCAACACTCCCATCACCGAATACATGGAAGGCAGTGCCCAACTGATAAACAGGCCCGAACCAGCGGCATCCGGTATCGCTGTACAAATGTTGCCACAGCCCCACTCATGCAACAGAAGAGACCGTGAGGACAGCCAACGCCTTCACTCATCCTGGGTAGTGAGAAGATCGGCACCAAGCACCACAAGAGCCACCGATAACCAACAGTGTGAGGAGATCGGTGTGTGATGACGGCGGTGAGTGGCCAGAAAGCTCCAACCACTGCGTCCAAGAACGCGCGCACCAAGCATTCCCAGCACGCAGAAGAGTACATACAGAAAGCCAGTGTGCTCCGAACACAGCCAGCCACGCCCGCAGGCAAGCCCTGGGGGACAGACAGAGAAAGGAATTGCTGGAGTAGAAAAAAAAAGTCAAGACAATATTAACAAACAAACAATAACTGGAGCCAGTAAATTCAAAGCACAGGAAGAGAGGAGAAAGAAAACAAGAACTAACAAGCAGTGGCACCTGCAACTTCCAGGAGAGGAAGAAAAAAAACCACAATCCATTGGCCAGATAATAACTGTGGTGGCACAAGAACAGCTAGACCAGACTGAGGCCCACAAGAGACCAGGCAGATCTTGTATCCAGATGGCATGGCCCAACAGCCTCAACAGCCTTCCCCCGCACAATACGCACGTACAGGGGTGCTGCCACCAATCAGTGAACTGGCAGACCCAGCAACGGTGTCTCCAAGATAGAAACACAAGGGAAACCAACAGCACCGTCAAGAGGACACTACTCTTCACCATACAGGAGAAGAAATATATAAACTATTGAAACACCTACCGGGCACCGGGCTGGGCAAAAACTATGATGCTACAGTCATAGCTCTCAATGCCCACTTCACCCCTCAGCTAAACCCGGACTTCGAAAGGTTTAATCTTCACCAGGCCCGCCAACGAGAGGGGGACTCCATCAACAACTTCTAGGCAAGGCTACATGAGCTAGCAAGCACCTGCACAGAAGCCGACCAACTCAAAGAAATCGGGGCCAAGCTAATACAGGAATGTGGAAACAAAATGCTACAAAGCCTGATTCTGCACCAACAAAACGTCTGCCTCAACAACATCCTGATTTTGGCACGGTCACATGACCTGTTGGCAGCTAAAGCCAATGATCTGGACCTGGCCATGACACAAACGCCTGGGACGATGCCAAACATCAAAACTGAATGTGTCAATACCTTTCAGATCAAAGGCAGAGGAGACACGTCCAATGGAAGAAGGCCAGAGCAAACCAAGCACAGGTGCGGGTTTTGTGGTTATGAGGAACACCCAATCGGCAACTGCCCTGCAGAGGGTCGCACCCACTCCAATTGCAGAATCCAAAACCACTTTGCCTCAGTCTGAAGGAAGAAGCTCAGAAACAAAGGTCTAAAAGAAAACCAGACAGCATTGAAGATTGTTTGCCAACTGTCCCTCATGAACATGACTCATCCAAATGAAATGAAACCCCCAAAATGACAGATCTACCACCAGGACGACTCATCCCCAAAAATAGAAGAGGAAGAAGAGGTGTTTCTAATCTCTTTCACGAGGGAACCGAAGCGCCACCGGAGGACCCAACCAACCTGCACCGTCCAAGTGGCAGGATCAGAAGGTCAAGCCATAATTGACACTGGAGCATCAGTTAATGTGATGTGAGTGCAACAATTCAACATCCTCCAGTCCAAACCCCAACTAATGCTGGCATGCACCAGGATCTTTGCATATGGGAGTCAGACACCTCTACCTCTCCAAGGGCTGATGTCTGTACTCGTACAATCCGAAGACAAAGAGCTAACAACTACATTCCATGTCATTGACCAGGAAGCTGACATGCTGATTGTAAGCCACACAGCAGATGACCTCGGCCTGGTATCCTTCACCAAAAGAGTAAAGGCACACCAAGTGGATGACCTGTTAGACCAGTTCCCAGAATTGTTACAGGGGCCAGGCTATCTCAAGCACCCCCCAGTGAAGCTACACACCAATTCTTCAGTCACAGCAGTAGCTCTCCAGCATCGCCGTGTCCCATTCCACAAGCAACCTCTAGTAGAGAAGGAGCTCGAGAGATTCAAAGACCAAGATGTGATAGAAAAGGTGTCTGGGTCCACTCAGTGGGTCTCCCAAGTGGTGACTGCTGAGAAACCCAAACAGCCGGGGAGGATACAACTGTGCATTGACATGTGGCTCCCCAACTGGGCCATCAAACGGGAGCGGCATCTCACTGCCACCATGGGCGAGTTGATAGCAGACGTCAATGGCTCCCGCTGGTTCACAGAACTAGACCTTAATGCTGATGTCACCAGTTATTACTTGCAGACGAGACCTGCTATATCACAACATTCAGCACTCACCTAGGACTATGACGATATTAGTGCCTCAACTTCAGTACCTCCTCGGCTGGGAAAGAATTTCAGAATGCTATAATGGAAACCTTATCTGGCTTCACGGGTGTCCTGAATGTCAGTGACAACATCTTGATCAATTCACCCAACGGCTTAAGGAACACAGAGTGATGCTACACAAAACAAATATTCATTCTTCCAACCCACCGTCAAATTCTTTGGATATGCTTCAGCCAACAAGGGATACAAGAGGTTCTTGCAAGTCACAGGTGATCAAGCAGGCACAAGCTCCCGCCGCAGTCCCAGAAGTGGGGTGCATCTTAGGAATGGCCACCTATTGTGGGAGGTTCATCCCAGACCTGGCGACTCTCACTAAGCCCTTGAGGTCTCTTATGAAAGCAGACACAAAGTTGGTGCAGAACCAGCAGGAGGAAAACGAAGACAGAGAGAGTCTAACAAAGATGTGGCGAGGGGGAGATGAGTTTAGCGCCACCTCGGAGGGGCTCATCCTATGTGGGTCTCGCATTGTAACCCTAAAGATACTCAGACACCATGTCACGCTACTAGTGCATGGGGGACACCAAGGTGCCACGAAGATGAAGATCAGATTGCAGAAGAAAGTTTGGTTCCAGAGTTTAGAAGAGATGGCTGAAGACATCATTCACAAATGCGCTGCATGCCAATTGACTTTTGCGCCGGAGAGGCCGGTACCTGTAATCACCGAAGAACCTTGCGTGAGCCCTTTGGCAGAAATAAGTATGGACTTTGCAAACTTTCCCGATGGAAGGACCACCCTGCTCCTAATGGATGTGTATTTAAAGTACCCAACCGTAGAAGTGATAGACTTTCATCCATGTCGTCCAAGTCCTCAAAAAGGTGTTCGTCATCTTTGGCTTGCCGGTCAAGATCAAGAGAAACAATGGACCACCGTTTCATAGTGCAGAATTCCTCGAGAGACTCACAATACAGTAACACTGTATGACCCCCCAGTGGCAACAAGCGAATGGGGAAGCTGAGATATGTATGCGAAAAACGAACAAATCACTGGGAAATTGCCATCACCGAACAAGAAAATCCAGAACATCACCTACAATCCTTTATGAGGGAGTATCAAAGCACGCCCCATTGCACAACCCAACAACCTTCGTAGGCTCTGATGTTCAGCCAACAGAACTCGTCGAGACATGATGCTTACTTGCCCAGGGTTGACCTAACCACCACATGACATCCTAAGGACCCAAACATGTCATGAGTGAAGGAATTTACTTGCGAGCCAAACCTGGCGAGCAAAGACCTGGACACATCTACCTGGTTACCACGGTGCCATAAAAAAATGCAAGCCAGTTTGGAAGTGCAGAACACCGCTCGAGCCAGGGATCCGGACTGTAATCAAAAGTGTCAAAACTATGATAACAGCTAAGAAGGGGCAAGATATAGTCTAGAGAAATATATTGTGGGTCCAACAATTTGAGAACTCACCCCAGTGAAGTTCTCCCAGAGATAGTGAAGAGGATACTGAGTGGTCCTGATATCAGGGGAACAACACACTGGGCAATGAACCCCGAGGCATGAGCCAAGCAGACCCATTAGAAGACCAGCAAGACAACACGCAAGCCAGTCTTTGACCCAGCGATCAGCCCACTCATTGCCAGTTCCATCAGTATAATCTTCAACCCAACCATCAACCCAGTCAACGGCTCAAAGACTTTGGGCCATATTATCAAGAATGGTGATAAAATTATTGCTGACTTCACGGCAGGAAACTGCAGCTAAAGCGGCGATAAGGGGCTTGAGAATATGCCCTTGTGAATTCCAATAAAAGCCCAGGTTTGATGTCCTTCACACCAGAACCTGAGCTTCTATTGGAATTCACAAGGGCATATTATCAAGCCCCTTATCGCCACTTTAGCGGCAGTTTCCTGCCGCTAAAGAGGCGATAATGTCATCGTCATTCACAATGCTATGGCCGGTGGTGTGCTGGCTAAAGAATTTTGACTTTCAAAACGAAGTTGAAGAGAGGTGTAGCATGTCAGCAGTCCTGCTGTCAGGAGACCCTGGATGAGCACAAATCACATCCTCTGGCCAGGCGTGGCCAGAGGCTTTAAGTAAAAGGGGATGAACTGCTTGTGATACATTCCAAGGCTCTGACACAGTGTGCATTTGTGTTATGTTACTGGGATCCTGGAGTGGGGCCTACACTGTGGGCATCACCACACGTACACACCACCCCACACCACACACACCACTGCCAACTAGAGACCCTATTTCTAGCAGCTCTTAAGCCAAATTACACATCACTGGAGGTGCAGTACAACATCTCTAAAATCGATTGGCAAAGTCAATAAGTCCCAAAGGCAAGCCATATTGGCTTTGCCAATGCTTGTTCTCGTTTCAGGGTGGCTTCCTTATGATAACATACATTTTGCTGTATCTGGTTCTTGCTCAAATAGGAACAAAAATAGAACAACAATGCTCATAATATTCATAGATAGTCTCTGCATTCTTGTACATTTATTGTAGCTAAGTAGGTTACGGCCAAATTTTACAAGACTATAAAAAATATAATCAAAAAACTCTTAAGATCTTAATGGTCCCCAAAGGGCAATTACACATTATTAGTTAGTGTTAAGACCACAGTGGGGCAATTAGCCACATTTTGGATCTTGGTGATCTTATAACTTGTTCATGTACACCTCCTGAGCTGACATTATAAAACATATTTTATCATTATTCATCCCAAACATAAATGTATGTAATTCTCATTTTTAAAGTAATTTCTTTGCTCTAAGACATGTGCTGTCATTTCTGTGTTTAAGCAGATTATATTTTTCAAATTGTTATAAATTCAATTCTACCAAAGCATTTGGCTGCACACTAACGCTATTTGTTTAATACATTAATATTCTTTAGGTTAAAAAGATACTTTTGGATTTAAGATCCAATGATATTTTACCCTAAGCCTATTGTTTTAATGCTTGCTGGGGGGAGGTTTTAATGTGCAGAGCAAGACAGAGCAAGAGAGAAAGATTGCTGGTTGGTTCTTGTAGTGTTAATGAGTCACATTTTAACAGCATTTAGGGCTTAGCTCCTCTGTAGAGTGGCATATTGAACAAAAAACCTAAGTATTTGCCTACAGCTGAGATTAACTCTAGTATTCTACCCATACTTTGCTTCAATTTCATCGAAGAACCTTTGTGCATACTATTTAGAGTTAATAATATTGTCTTTGCTACTGTGAATTAGGGCCTCTTTTGCAATGAATTGGCGTAGGGAAGCACCACACGTCTTTTTGCAGTGCTTCCCTATACCAATTTGAAAGGACAGGAATGAACCGTATTTACAAGATATGGTGCATTCCTGTCCTTCCTACCTTCATCAGTGCACAGTTTGGTGCCTAGCACCAACGGAGGCACCCTTGCACCACTGTGCCTGCATCGTAGGCAGGATTGTTTTTTGTGCACAAAAACAATCCAAGGAGGCTTTTTCCTTATTCTATGTGTGTTGTAAATGCAGCACACATAGATAGAGGAAAAAACTAGGAGAAATAAAGATATTGTCCAACGCTACTCCTCTCTGGGGGGGACGTAGAATTTTGCTGCTGTTAGACCTGGCATCCTTGGTGTGGTTTTCCCTGACTTTTTGCCTCTACCTCCTGTGTTTTTGATGCTGTGGGGTTTTTTTTTTTGCTGACTTAGATGCTTTGAGCACTTTGCCACTGCTGATCAGTGTCAAAGTGCAAGTGCTCCCTGTATAAATTGATATTGTGATTGGCCCTCCCTGATTGGCATATTTGTTTTACCAGTAGGTCCCTATAAAGTGCAATACCTGTGCCAGGGCTGGTAAATCAAATACTACTAGTGGGCATGCAGCACTGATTGTGGCACCCACAGGAGTAGCCTGGAAAAGTTGTGTCAGGCCTGCCACCGCAGTGCCTGCAAGCAGTTTGTTAACTGCCATTTTTGGCCTGGCCAGTGTACCCACTTGCCAGGCCTTACCCTTCCCTTTTCTTACACATAGGACACCCCTATGGTATGTCCACGGTACCCCCCCCGGCAGGGTGCAGTGTTTGGGAGAGGTAGGACATGTACTGGTGTGTGTAACATGTCCTGAAAGTGAAATACTGGCAATTTCGTTTTTCAATATTGAAAGGCTAACTTCCCTATAGGACTGAATGGGGAATGCCCTTTAAACATTTTTACAAGCATATCTTCCCATAGGAGTGAGATAGAAAATAGGTGTTTGGTATCCCTGAACTCAGAATTTAATAACATATCTTTTAGGAAGGATGATTTTTAAATTCTGTGTTTGAAAATAGCACTTTTGGAAAGTAGTTTTTTTCTTGTCCAACTTTCCTGTGTGCTTCTGCCTGTTTGTGGATTGACTGACTGGCTTTGAAGTGACAGGGACTGGGGTGGCTCCATGAGTCTGGGGAGTCAGCCCTAGGCTGAATAGGCCGATCTGCATTTGGAGTGGTGGGAGGAGTAGCACCTGTACCTGACTAGGGCTGTGCCTGCCTTCCACAAAAGACTGGTTCCACCTCCTGCAGTGTGTCTGAAGACCCTGGCCCACACTGACAAAGGAATAAGTTGTGCACTGGCAGAGTGCACCCAGAACTGGTTTGGACTGGGTTCAGGACCCCTTACATAAAGAGAACAAAGACATTTCAAGGTGTAAATATTAGAGCTGAAACCCCTGTACTTTAGATCATCCTGGAATTAAGAAGAACCTTTGCTACGGAGAAGGACAGCGCTTGCTGTGGGTTCTGGGGCTGACCTGCAGTTGCCATTCTTTTGAAAACTAAAACAGCGATGTGATTAAGCATTCACTAAAGACATGAATTCTCTCCAGTTAAAGCATGTTTCTTGTCTTATGCTGACTAAAGTCTGGACTCCATTTTGTATTGTCATGTCTCCACGTGCTTTGCACGAGAAGAGTCCTACCTTTTCGCTAGTTGCTCTTGTAATCTGCCTAGTAACAGTCTATAAATAGCTCCTTTGTCCGTCTGGCGCATGTCCAGACTTGACCACATCTGTTATCAGTTAGTCCTTGTTTGACCATGTTTTCGCGGGCTCAGGAAATTGTTAACTCCGCCCACATATTGATCCTGTATCGAAAATGTCCATAAATGGTAATGAATTTTGCTCTATGTTGTATCCACCCACTTATGAGCCCCTCTATTGTGTATAAAAGGGGACCACGTACGTAAGTTCTTTGTGCTACTCTATGCAATACTGAAGAGTGTTGTGTAGGTTGTAGGACCACCCTTATGGGTTAATAAACTCTGTCTTTGTATTTGTAGTTTCCGTGCCAACTTCCTTCTCGCTTTTGTTACAGGAGAGCGAACCCTTGTATTCTGCGGGCCTAGCTGGGGCCTGTATTCATCAATTGGCGCCCGTCACGTGGGGCTCATCGGTGACTCGGATGCTCGAAGGACTGGTCGTGACGAAGGTGAGGAATTTGGCCGGGGATGTGATCACTGCCAGCGGCGTCTTTTAGTCCTGGCATCCCGAGGTTTTCTTCCTTCCCTTCCGAGCTGACCATCTGTGTGGCGCCGGTCCTCGACTGAGACCTCTTCTGTCGGTTTGCCGTGTGACAGCCGTTTGGGCGAATTTTGGAACTTGGCAGTTGGAATCTGGACACTCTTGATTGGTAAGAACCGTTGTACGGTACTTGCTCCGAGTTTTGAAGCCTGGGTTGGCTATTTGAGTTTGATTTGTGATGACCGGTCATATTTTGTATTGATTATTGTGAGAATATATGCGTTGCAACACATATAGGCAGGTAATGTGGAGATATTTCTCCGGAGTTGTTTAAATTTGAACGGCGCAAAGTTTAAGTGCCATTTTTGATAATACTGCATATTTTGCATTATTTTTGAGCATGCCTGCTTTGAGCGCACTCCGTAAGTGGTGCTGCTGTTTTGGAAACTGGTTAAATCTCGAGGAATCTGCTCCAGCCCCCCCAGTGGGGACTCCTAATAGGGATATGTATGTGAAGCATGGTCTTTCCTCTATAATGTACAGCACAGTGTGGAGGAAATACACCAAAAAGGATCCTGAGTTACGATGGCCTTTGTATGGATCGTTTGATATGCGTAAGATTGAGTATGTGGAACAGTGTATGTGTAAACGGCGTGCTCGGCAAGATATGTTTGAATGTGTACGGTTATGGGTGAAGGAAGTGCGTGAGCGAGAGAAACGTGAGAAAGCGCTGATTGATAAAGAGCAAAGAAAAAATGATCATGTGAGAGCACAGGAAGCGAAGCGTCGGGAGGAAAGAGAACTGGCGGAGAGACAAGAGAAAGAGCGTAGATTGCAAGTCTCGGGTCAATATGCTGTCCGCCAGCCACTTTATCCTGTCCTTACTAATCTCGAAGATGATTTTCATTTATTAGATCGCTCTCCGCCCCCTTATGTTGTCGCGTCTGCCCCGAGGTCACAGGATTCTGGATCGGTTTTGGATGAGGTAGACACGGGGTCCATGTTATCAACTGAGCGTATGGGTGAGCTTCGGAAAATTTCTCTTCGTGCGCTTAAGGGCAAGCTATCTCTTACTGAATTATTGGAACTTTTGGAAAGTTGGCGGGATAGAGAAAAGTTGTATTTTGTTGAAACTTTTTCTGATGAAGTGATTACTGCCTTTCGGAAATATTCTGATGTTTTTGAACCTGATGATGTAGTATCAGATTCTAAAGCATTACGTAATGGTGTCTTTTCTCCCTCTAAGGTACCCGATGCGGTCCGACTGCTGTTTGTATTGCGGGACGCGGCGTTTGAACTTAAAGAGAGAGCGCGCCAAAAGACAGGGGAGAAGGAGCAATCGGATTTACACGTCGGCGGAAAACAATCATCTATCTCCCATTCAGATAAGAGCGAACTAGTGCATGCTAAACCAATGCGAGAGGCGGCACCTTTGTATGTTCCTCCTAAAGGAGCAGGAACTAGTCTAGACATGTCTTCCACCGATGCTAAGGGATATTTTGTGTATAATTGGGTTTATACTCCCTGGCATAGGACTGATGTTACGGCATTAAAGAATGCATTGCCCGACCCCCGCAAGAATCCAGCGGCCTTTTATGAAGAGGTCGAAGGGGCTTTGAATTCTTGTACTATGACTTTGGCAGATATAGATTTGTTCTTTGGGCTTATTTTACCACTGGATATGTGGCGATCCGTGCGGAAGGTGGATGATCAAGCTGCTTTTAAGGCTAAATGGTCTGAGATTGAGGATGAGGATAGGGAGAGAAAACCCGCGCACAAACCGCCCCAGCTTATTTTAGATCTTCCTGCTGCTATCTTGACTAAGTTGAAAACGATTATCACCCCTAAAAAGATTGACTGGAATATGTTAGCCGCATGTAAACAGAAGGTTGATGAATCAGTTTCAGACTTCTTTACGCGCTTTGAGGAAACATTTCATGATTTCAGTGGTCAGTCGCTTACGGATGATACGGGTCGACATCTTTTTGTTGATAAATATGTGGCGAATTTATTACCGGGAATAGCAGCTCGATTGAAGGCGAGTGAAAGTTCTTGGTCCACCTCGTCTCCGGCATCCCTCCTGACTATGGCTCAGTATTATGAGCGTCAGGAACAAGAAGCGAAGGGGAATGAGGAGAAGAAATCGAAAGATTTGAAAACTAAGGTGATGCTAGCACAAGTGTATGGTCCGCCTCGTCGGGGTGTAGAAAGAGGTAGAGGAGGATTCTATGGTCCCCCTTCGGGTCGGTCAGATGTTAATAGAAATCAATGTGCGTATTGTAAACAGCTGGGTCATTGGGCCAGGGATTGTCCGGTACTATATGCACCCCGTCAGGGACGTGGTCAGGGACTGTCGAGAGGTAGAGGGGGATTTTTGAATTTCAGAGGGAATTCCAATGGTCGTGTTCGTTTTGAGCCTAACGTGCAGCAACGAGATAGACCTAATGTATTTGATCGGCAAAATCAGTATCAAATGTCTGGGAATGACCGTTCTGGGTACCATGATTCGCAGCATGCGTAGGAATGCGTTGGATGGGGGTTGGAATCAGTTGAAGTGCCGGTTGATCAGAGGGGTGCTTATGTTTCAGCAAATGTTCTGGGTTCTACTGATCAGTTCCTAGTTGATACAGGAGCTACTCGCAGTGCGCTGTCCAAACAATTGGTTCCGAGGGCTCCCCCATCTGGCTTAATGGTTACATCGGTAGGGTTTGATGGTACACTCTCTCGAAGCCCTCTATCCCGACCCCTTGCATTTCGTGTTGAACAACTTTCTGCACCTTGTCCGTTTTTGCTTGCCCCGAACACGCCTGACAACATTATGGGTCTTGATATGCTTAAGCACTTCAGAGCTACGATCCGCTGCTCCCCTACTAAAGTACGTGTGATATTAAATGATAATCACCCTATGGCAGAACGGATGTGTGTGGTTGCAGAGGATGCTGTATTAGCTTCTCTCCCTCGTACTTTGTTGGCCACTTCGGATACTGATGTGGGACAGATGGTGATACCGCCTGTCCACATTAGTGTCCAGGAGGGTGCGGTGTTACCACGCCTCCCTCAGTATCGTATTTCCCAGGAGGGGGGGGAGGCACTCATACAGATTGTGCAGGATTTGATTAAGGTGGGAGTAGTGGAGGAAGTTCCCTACAACGTCTGCAACAGTCCTATTCTACCCATTTTAAAGAAAGATACCGATGCTAGGGTTTATCGTTTTATTATTGACTTAAGGGAAGTGAATAAGATAGTGATACCTCAGTATCCAGTGGTTTCTGATATTACGACGTTACTTACTCTGGTCCCACCAACGGCGACCACATTTTCAGTTATCGATTTGAAAAATGCTTTCTTTTCGATTCCTATTCATCCTGATAGCCGGTACCTCTTCGGTTTTACTTTGAATAATAGGTCTTATAGATTTTGTAGAGTCCCTCAGGGTTATACAGAGAGTCCTAGTATTTACAGTCAAGCGTTGAAAAGACAATTGGATTCCTTTGTTCTGCCTGATGGTGTCGCCCTTATACAATATGTCGACGACATCTTGTTGGCGGCCGACACTCCTGAGCTGTGTGAGAAGTGTACGTTATCCTTGCTTTCCTTTTTGGCGTCTCACAATCACAAAGTGTCGAGGAAGAAATTGCAATTCTGTAGACCAAAGGTGACTTATTTGGGTCACCTTTTGTCACACCAGATCGTATTCAAGCAATTTTGGACACGCCAGTACCTTCCACACAGAAGGACGTGCGTGCATTTTGGGTCTTGCTTCTTTTTGTAGGCAATAGATATTGGGGTTCTCACAGATAGCTAAGCCATTGTTAGCACTTTTGACAAAAGATACCCCAATTCCTCTTCCCTGGTCAAATGAGTGTGAAAGTGCCTTTCAGCAATTGCGACGAGCCCTTTGTTCAGCACCAGTGTTAGGGACCCCTGATTATACGAAACCCTTTACATTGTATGTACATGAGAAAGATGGATGTGCATTATCAGTTTTAGTGCAGATGCACGGCGACAAGCAGCGCCCTTGTGCAAATTTTTCGGCTGTACTTGATCCTGTTGCCCGAGCATTGCCTGGTTGTTTTCTAGGCCTGGGCGAAGCACTACGCTACGCTCGCGTAGTTTGCGAAGTTCGCGCTACTTCGCACTACGCGAACTGCACGTAGCACAGTGCGAACACGCGTAGCGTAGTGTTGCGTAGTGCTGCAGTCATTTTTTGCTTGCTCGCGACCGCGAGCAAGCAAAATGACATCCTGGCGAGACTTTTTCCTTGTTCGCGATCGCGAGCATGGAAAATAAACCTCCCGGCGAGATTCCCAACGCGAGAAGGTAAGGTTTCTCATTGCGAGGGGTCGCGTATGCTCGCGACCGCTCGCGATGAGAAACTACCAGTTCGCGTTGAGAAAGCTGCAGCTCGAGTAAAAATCTACTCGAGCAGCAGAAAACTACAGCTCGCACTGTGCAAGATGCCATTTTCAATGATTGCACAGTGCCGGTTGCTTGTCCGCACTGTGCAATCATTGAAAACAACATCTTGCACAGTGCGAACATGTTACTTCGCAGTTCGCGAAGTGCTACGCGTAGCTCGCGTAGTGCGAACTTCACTTTGCGTAGCTTCGCGAAGTGCTACTTCGCGAACTACGCCCACCCTTATTGTTTTCGCTCGGTTGCAGCGACAGCTGTGTCAATACGCCAAAGCGAGGGAATTGTGTTATCTCATAAGCTGTTGGTATTAGTTCCCCATGCTGTTGATGCCCTGCTTAACCAGACAAAGACGCAGCATTTGACCAGTGCTCGTTTAACGGGATATGAGTTGACGCTTTTGGCTCCTCATATTACGTTAAAGAGGTGTGCAACGTTAAATCCAGCCACATTGTTGCCGTTTCCGGAAACTCAGTCTGAAGCACAAAAAGCACATGACTGTATTCTCGTGACTGAGGAACAGACAAAGGGTCGTATTGATCTCCAGGATACGCCCTTTACAGATGTAGATGGAGAACTGTGGGTGGACGGATCATGCCTGAAGCTACCAGATGGTACGACTTCAGCAGCGTATGCAATTACCACATTACAAACAATAGTGGAGACAGCACGCATACCGCAGAAATCAGCTCAAGCAGCGGAACTGATAGCATTAACACGAGCATGTGAGCTCAGTACAGGATTGTGTGTGAATGTTTATACAGCTAGCCGCTATGCCTTCGGAGTAGCGCACGATTTTGGCCTACTCTGGAAGGAGAGAGGGTTTCTAACGTCACATGGAGCACAGATAATGTACGGGGAGTTAGTTCACAACCTTTTGACTGCATTAACATATCCAAAGAAGATTGCTATAGTTAAATGTAGTGCCCATAAAAAGGTGGTTGATAAAGTTGGAGAAGGGAATGCTTTTGTAGACCGGGTGGCACGAGAGACGGCGATGCAGCCTGGCTCTACTGCAATGTATGTTGTAAAGTCACAGGCAGAAAGATGGCACGATGCTAGGAGAGAAGTGCTGGAGATACAGAGGACCGCTTCCGATAAGGAATGGGAGCAGTGGTCCAATGATGGAGAATTAGATGAGGAAGGGTGTTGGAGAAGTAAGCAGATGGATAAATGGAAGTTACCCACAGCTTTTGTACAACCTATGGTTCAGATGGCACATGGACTAGCGCATGTCGGAGCTTCCGCAATTGTCAAATTCCTCACACGAGTTTGGGAGCATCAGGAGATCGCTAGTACGGCAAAGAGGGTAGTGCAGACCTGCATGATTTGCCTGAGGTACAACCCAGGAAAGGGTACACGAACTCCAGCAGGAGGATTTGCAACACCCACTGCACCCTTTGAGGTTTTGCAGATGGATTACATTCAGCTTGAGCGCTGTAACAATCTGAAGTATGTTCTAGTAGTGATTTGTGCCTTCAGCAAATGGGTTGAGGCATACCCTACGAAAGACAATACTGCAATGACTACAGCCAAGATGCTATTGAAGGAGTTCTTCCCTCGATATGGTGTTTGTAGATTGTTGTGGAGTGATAACGGACCTCATTTTATAGCAGACATTATCAAGTATGTCCTGAAAGGACTGGGAATTACCCAGAAATTTCATGCAGTGTTTCACCCTCAGTCTGCGGGATTGGTTGAGAAATATAACAGTACTTTGAAGCTTAAGATCGCTAAGATCCAAGCTTCGACTTCTTTGACTTGGCCAGACGCTTTACCGCTGGCATTATTGTCAATTAGATCGATACCGCATTCTCGGACCGGTCTCACACCCTATGAGATTGTGTTTGGACGCCCAATGAATATTTGGGATCCACCGAAACCGAAGTCAGTGTATGATGTACCTTGTGTAATGATGAATGATTATCTGGCACAGTTAACGGATAATTTGGTTTCTATTCATCAACAGGTTCGAGAAGCGCTCCCTGATCAGTCTTCAGGTGAAGGACATAACCTCCGGCCTGGAGACCATGTTATGATCAAGGTGTTTGAAAGGACGAACAGTCTGGAGCCGAGATGGGTTGGTCCTGAGCAAGTCTTGCTCGCAACGAGGACAGCTGTGCGAGTCTCCAATCGGAAGAACTGGATCCACTCCTTGCACTGTCGTAAAGTGCCGCCTGGATTAGTGGAGCCTGCTATATTGACCGACCATCGAGAAATCCTGACGGCAGAGACAAGCCGTGCTGTGGAACCGAACGACGCTGAGGAGCTCTTCCCGGACCAAGCGATTCCTGGAGGAGGAAGATATCATCTCAGACCGAGGAAGTGATTTCTTTCTGTATCAGGACGTTGTCAGAACGGCACTTAGATTAGTGAAACGGAGAGCCAATGAGGCAAGGGGGGGGGATCAACCCTGCATTAGTGTAGTGACACCCGTCTTGGCCCGCTGGTGAAGAAATCAACGGCTGCCTAAGGGGAAGAGTTCTGACAACCTTTTAGTTTCAGGAAGATATTGACTTTTACTATAAAATGGAGAAGAAGAAGATTTTTTGTGCGAAAAGTTTTATTATCATTGTAGCCATTGTTGGTATAACCACGTGGTTTGTTGAGGATGTGACTCCTGCCCGTGAGTTGCTTGTTTTGACTACTCCAGTGCCTGAGGAGCACTACTTTTATACCCTTCCGTATCAAGAATTGAAGCATCGTCAGTCTTATTTGAATAATACTTTCATCCAGATGTTGCATCATACCCATGTTGCTACAAATGCTACGAACTGTTGGATATGTGGTATAATGCCAGCTCATCAGAAGAAAGGAGGAACGCCGTTTATACCTCTTCCTTTCTCTCATAATGGCTCTTGTAGAGCATGGTACACTTTGCTTTTTGCCACACGGAAACCTACAGTAGGACGACTACTTTTTAGACTTAATAGGGAATGTCATCAAGATAAAGAAGGCTATCCACAAGCGAATGGGACAATATGGGAGTGGGAAGAATATCGACCAGACAATGAATCAATCCCCTATATCTTCACGAACACCAGAGACACTGCTGGGAATGAACAATTTGTGATTCAAGTGGCACAAGCTCAAGCGGACCTGTGTGTTCAGAGTGTGGGTCATATTCCTGTTGGTGTTAGTGACTGTATTATTGTTTTGAATATAGATGGATTAAATAATAGTACTTTCTTAGCTTCCCATAATACATACTTCGTATGTGGGAATAAGGGTTATTATCGCTTACCAGCCGGCTGGTCCGGAGTATGTTATGTAGCGTTCTTATTACCCCCTGTATTCTTAGCGCCTGCATCCTATCATAAAGATTTGAAGTTATTGAACAATGTAACTGTAAATAGGTATAAACGTACTCTATCTATTGATGATGTTGATCAAACTGATACTAGCTTACAGCAGTATGTTGATTTTAACTTAGGATTGTTTTTCTTTGTTGGAGCTGCCCTAAATAGTAGGAAGGTTCGAAGATTAACAAGAGTTGTAGAGGCTGTAACGAATCAAGCTGCTGTTGCTCTTGGGAATCTTACGGAAGAATTACAAATCACTAGAATTGTTGCGTTACAGAATCGTATGGTATTAGATGTTATGTTAGCTGAGAGAGGTGGAGCATGTAGAATTATCGGAAGTAGCTGTTGTGTATTTATTCCTGACCACACGCCATCAGTCTATAACGCCATTAATAAATTGCATAAAATTGCAGCTGAAATCCATACAGAAAATGGCACTTGGACCTTTTCTGGATGGTTTTGGGCATTGATCACTACATGGGGATGGAAAGTTTTAACTGGTCTCTGTATTATTGTAGCAGTTCTGTTTTCCTGTTGCATCTGTGTTCAGTGTGGTCCTTTACTCTGTTCCTTATGTGTGTCATTCTGTATTCCTGATAAGAAAGCTATTGCCAATGTCACCTATCAGAAACATTTAAACAAAGAAGTGGAAGAGATGATGAAAATTGACATATATGATGATTATCCTAATAAGCCGAATGTCTTCAGTAAATGCTGAAAGGGTCGTCTGTTGAAAACTAAAACAGTGATGTGATTAAGCATTCACTAAAGACATGAATTCTCTCCAGTTAAAGCATGTTTCTTGTCTTATGCTGACAAGTCTGGACTCCATTTTGTATTGTCATGTCTCCACGTGCTTTGCACGAGAAGAGTCCTACCTTTTCGCTAGTTGCTCTTGTAATCTGCCTAGTAACAGTCTATAAATAGCTCCTTTGTCCGTCTGGCGCATGTCCAGACTTGACCACATCTGTTATCAGTTAGTCCTTGTTTGACCATGTTTTCGCGGGCTCAGGAAATTGTTAACTCCGCCCACATATTGATCCTGTATCGAAAATGTCCATAAATGGTAATGAATTTTGCTCTATGTTGTATCCACCCATTTATGAGCCCCTCTATTGTGTATAAAAGGGGACCACGTACGCAAGTTCTTTGTGCTACTCTATGCAATACTGAAGAGTGTTGTGTAGGTTGTAGGACCACCCTTAAGGGTTAATAAACTCTGTCTTTGTATTTGCAGTTTCCGTGCCAACTTCCTTCTAGCTTTTGTTACAGGAGAGCGAACCCTTGTATTCTGCGGGCCTAGCTGGGGCCTGTATTCATCAATTCTGCCAAGCAAAGGAGAAGGACTTTGCTGTATGCTGTTCTCTACTTAATGGAAATCTCCAAGGGCCTGAGGAGAGCTGGCCACCTGTTGTGGAAACTCAGAAACACAGTTTCCAAGATCTTCACGACCCTGTGTACGTGTGTCTGGGCACAGCGTGTAACCTCTGTGAAGCCTACAGTGATATCCAGAGGCCCTGATCATTTTAAATACTGTTTATCTGATACTCTCGTCAGCCCGAGTCGCAGATCTGCTGTGTGCATTTGCCAGCACCCAGCCCTGCCCGTGTTGTGATCCCGTGAATTCTGCCATGAGTTAAAGCTTCAGGAATTGATGGACGGTGCACCAGAATGAAGTCAAAGTAGGTCCGGGTATATTCCAAAATATATATTTGTTTATTTAAGACTCTTAAAATTGTGATTTGAACATCAGCCAACGCGTTTCGTTCCAAAGGGAACTTCGTCAGGGCAAAAGTCATATGGTAGTTTCAACGTCCCACTGACCTGGTTTTTATTTTACTACTAGAAGTGTCGAAATTGGAATTTAGTGGGACGTTGAAACTACCATATGACTTTTGCCCTGACGAAGTTCCCTTTGGAACGAAACGCGTTGGCTGATGTTCAAATCTCAATTTTAAGAGTCTTAAATGAACGAATATATATTTTGAAATATCCCCGGACCTACTTTGACTTAATTCTGGTGCACCGTCCATCAATTCCTGAATCTTCTTATCTGTGTTTCCAGTGGAGTATAAATGCGGCATACTCTGGAAGAGATGGCACAGACAACTTATTTAATTACTTACCTAAGAAGCTGAGGTGCAGAACCTTGGTCAGCTGCAATTGTTTTTTTCATTATGAGTTAAAGCTACTGAGGGCTTGTCACCACCGTCACCATGAGCCGTGAATTCCAGAGTGCTACGTGCCTTTCACCACCGCCGGCCCGAGCTGCGACCTACAGAGTGCTGTGTGCTTTTACCACCGCCGACCCGAGTCGACTACCCGAAACTGTAGCTATGAGGAAAGGAGCAACTGGAGCGGAGACAAGGGTTTGCCTAGCAACCGGGATTCCCTGCGCCCATCAGCTGCTGCCGCCAGGACTGCCTGTCAGGACGTCAGCCATGAAAGAAGGAACCGCAACCCCCTGGTAACGCTCGGACCGTAGTCCTTAGCCCCTGCGTGTGCCGCTGCCTGGGGTCGGTCGCGGGGCTGCAAGGGGCTGCTCAGGTTGCCATTTAAACAACGAGGGCCTGTGCTACACCTCCCGTTTAGTTACTGCGCATTTGGGGGCATATCTTCATGATCGCTGGCCACGGAGTAAGCTTTGGAGGAGGATTAAAGGGCTCAAACCGTTAGGGCCACCACCCGTCGGTGCTGACGTCAAGCGTGTTTGTAATACCACGTTTGGGCCCATAACTTGCTACAATTTAAGGACTGTTTCACCATAGTGCTCTTGCACACAAAGAAATGCAGAATCTACACATTTATTTTTGGCAACACCTTTAAAAGACAGGCTCCTTCCGTCGCGAGCCTGAACTAGCACCGTACCTGTGGGGCACTGTTGGACCACCAGCTTGTTTGGCGCCTCTTCCTTGCGGCCGCTGTCATTGCCGCCATTCCCGCCGCACCGGCTGAAAGCCAGGACTACACTCCCCAGAGCACATTGCGGCAGGAAGCCGCTCACGCCTCTTACGCGCCCGGAGGCGCTTTAAGTCGGAGGAGAGCCCCGGTGGAGCGGGGGCTCTTTCCGTCGCGAGCCTGAACTAGCACCGTACCTGTGGGGCACTGTTGGACCACCAGCTTGTTTGGCGCCTCTTCCTTGCGGCCGCTGTTATTGCCGCCATTCCCGCCGCACCGGCTGAAAGCCAGGACTACACTCCCCAGAGCACTTTGCGGCAGGAAGCCGCTCACGCCTCTTACGCGCCCGGAGGCGCTTTAAGTCGGAGGAGAGCCCCCGCGTCGCGGGACGCGCGCGCGCGGGCAACGCCGGGCTAGGCCCGGGCAAAGGGCGGGCCCTCTGTGGCCCTCAGAGGCCAGAGGAGACCGGGCTGGGCCATACACTTTGTCCCAATTAAACTGCAGGTCCAAACGTAGCTGTGCACAGTGAGATTCTTCATACTATATTGTGTTTGAACTGTGTCTACTGTTTTGTATTTGTTTTTAAAATTTGCTTTCTCACCAGTTGATGGTGTGTAATAATTAGCATAATTCTGTAAGCTTTATTCTGTATTATCATATTCTAACTACCCTGCTAGCATGTCGAAACAGAAGGCCCCTTCTGGACCGCGTACCATGGATAATTATTTGGTACAGGTAGTGAGCAAAATAAATACTGAAAGGCGGCAGTCACTGGGGATAAGCATATCTCCACCGCCGGCAACCCCTACCCAGTTTCCGCCAGTCCTTTCATTACTGGATGATAATAGTTGTATTAATGCTACTTATTTGGATGTTTCAGCCAGGGAACTGCCCGAGCTTGAGCAGGTTCCCCCCATTTTAGTGGATTTAGATGAATGTACTGATAAGGTAGTTCAATGCTCTCCGACACCAATAGCGCGGCTAGTTAGAGCATGTAGGAAAACCCAAAGTAAAAGGGGGGGAACACGTACTGTAAGGAAACGGGTAGCATCACCATTGAAACATTCTGAAATAGATGAGGCTGCCAAATCTAACGAAGTCATATTAGACGCTGATTTGACGAAGAACTTAGCGGATATTATTGACCTAAAGATCAGAGGCATTATACACCCACTTGTGTCAAAAATTGAACAACTAACTGCAGAAGTCGTTAGACTGGGCGGACTTCTAAAAAAGGCCATTGAAGAACCAGGAAGAGTAACTACTGCCACAATTAACAGTACATGTAACACCCAGGACGTTCATTCTATGAAGACTACAAGTAGTAGGGAGAATGTTATAGATAACTCCATAGCCCCTCAAAGCCAATTCGTAGTGACAGTCAGACTGCCACTATTACTAAAAGTTGCGAGGGCTGGAAAGAAATAAGTAAAGGGCACGTTACTAACCTCCCGCCTGAATGTGCACCGTATGTGGTAGTACTAACGAATGTACCGCCACTAGTAAGTGGGGGTCATCAAGAAACACATGACTCTTTAAAAAATAAAAGTATATCCTGGTTGAATAGGCAATGCGGTTTTCCGTTAAATTTTTCTGACCAAGTCCTGACTACCAGGAGAGTTAAATGGATAGGGAGTTCTAGGAAAAGCTCAAGGGGGGATTGTGTGATTGTAAACTTTAAATATCCACAACATGCTGCCACCGTCCTCCTAAGAGCTGCGTCTCTCCCGACCTCTATTGCTAATGTATGTGCTCGATCGTTAGGTTTCTTTTACAGTCACCTTAATATTAATCACTGTGAGATCAGAGGAAACATTACCTACCCGGCTACCTATAGACCTCACCTTGGTATTCCAACTCAAAATAGATTTCATGCCCTTAGCTCCCTGGACTCTAATGATTGACTTACACAGGGGGGAGAGATGTATTCAGAGAGGGCTAAAGGTATTGGCGTAGATGACTGTGCTAACAAAACTATAGCCATGGCCACACGACCTATGTCCTTATTGACCAAGGTAGAGACTGTTGTTGAGGGTCATGAGGATCTGTGTAATATGAGACAGCCTATTGGGGGAGCCTCTGTTACTGGACCTGTAACTACGAATGCTACTAGTAGAGGCACACGTACCAGATTGGTCTGCTGGAACGTGGCTGGTTTAAAATCCAAGGACAGAGATCTAGGCTGGAAAACTTTTATTAGCAAGTACGACATCTTATGTTTTCAAGAAACCTGGTGCAAAGGTGATGTTAATTATGAGGGATTTGTGTCCTATAATTTACCTGCACGGGGAGAGGGACCTGGTAGAGCCAAAGGGGGTTTACTTATACTTATATCGGTCCATCGCCGGATAGTGGTAAAAAAGCATATACCAGTAGGTGATCTTGTACAGATGCTCTGGATCTCTGAAGGTAAAGGCCGCAATATCCTTTTGATCAACTATTATAATAATATCTTTGATGGCACCAGGAGTAAAATAGTAACTGACGTGGCCAATACCATTGATAATCTGAGTTTGGAATCTAATGTTGTATTTGATATCATCTGGTGTGGGGACTTTAACACTACGTTGTGTGAATTGTCACCCTTAAAGGTTTGTGGGGTTACTAACAATGCTGGTTGGGATGTACTGCATTTTGGTCATGATACCTACGGGGAAACCTTGCACAAATTAATGGGTTGTCATGACCTGGAAATATTGGAATGCTTTAAGGATGGAAATGGCCTGCCCGTCCCAACATTCAAAAACTGGCGTACTGAGTCTGTGATTGATCATGTGATAGTATCTTCCAGTATTATCGATTGCTTTGCACCTCCGGAAATTGAAATATCAGCTATAAGTGACCACAATTGTATTATTGTGGCCACCACTTTGTGGGAGGATAGTGATGTAGAGGTGGGGATTACAATTGATAATGTAGAAGCTCACAAGGTCAATGGGGTCAGGCTTAGGTGGGTAGGGGAAAAAGCCTCAGAATTGATTACATCTATTGTTTTTATTCTGGAAAACAGATTCGACCATGAGCGGGTCTTATCTTCTTTTAAAGGAATCAACACTGCCATTGATGCCAAATTTACCGGTCGTAATAGGGGTCGTTCAAGGATTGGACCTGGTTGGTTCGACCACTCCTGTTCGGCAGCTCTAACCAGCCTCAAGCAGGCCTTAGCAATGAAGCCCAGGGATAAAAATGTAGTAATAAACTTAAGGACAGATTATAAAAATGCTCTTAAATTTAGGAAGGGGGATCTACAGCAGCAAGCTTGGGACTCACTCAACCAAGCTGCAGAATTATCTAACTGCACGCTGTTTTGGGCGACGGTTAACTCACCATTTCTTAAAGAGGCCAATGTACCCGAGTTAACAGCAAATGTTTCAAGTGAAGGATGGATTACCCACTTCTCGATTATTTTTGACTCTGGTAAAATTGCTGATGCCTGTTCATCCAGTTGGCCTATTTTGCCACTTGATTTCTCTGTTAGGGAGGTCGAAAGCGGCATTCGGGCGAGCAAGGGCGGAAAAAGCCCAAGGCCCGGATGGGGTCCCGATTGACGTTTATAAAGCTGCACCTGAAGTCTGGGGACCCCTGTTAGCTGTCGTTTTTAATGCTGCTGTCTGTACTGGGCCCCCTCCATCCTGGGAGGAGTCTATTATTGTCCCAATTTATAAAAAAGGAAGCTGGTCTGATGCAAAGAATTATCGTCCGGTTTCTCTATTGGACTCATCTATAAAGGTTATGAGTAGAGTTATGCTTGTAAGATTGGAGGAATGGGTGGAACAGGATTGCATTCTGGCAGACAGTATGGATTTAGGAAAGGCAGGGGTACGCTTGATCAATGTGTCAATTTAGAATTGTTGATCGGGAAGTACACTGATGCAAAACCAGGCCTTATGTACCTATGCTTCGCAGACTTGAGTAGCGCTTTCGACATGGTGGACCACTCTATTTTGTGGCAAACCTTGTTGAAAATGGGAGCACCAGAGGGTATAATATTCTTTCTCGCCAGGATGTACGAGAAATTAAAAACCTGTGTGCGTTTCGGGAGTAAGGGAGAATGTACCCCAAATTTTAGTGTCAAACGTGGTATAAGGCAGGGTTGTGTTTTAGCTCCTCTTTTATTTATTTTATTTATTAATGGAATTGATGCTATTTTAAAGGAAGTTAACGCAGATGCTCCCATGGTCAATGGCGTTTCAGTGCCGGTGTTATTATACGCCGATGACGCTGTTTTGTTATCTAGAACTTCCGTGGGACTGCAGCGGTTGATGGATAGTTTTGCGTCCTTTATTAAAGATAAGAAACTAGTTATTAACATAGGAAAAACGCACACCATGATCTGTGGTTCAAAGAATCCAAAACATACTATTAAAGGGTACTTTATGGATAATGTAAAGGTGCAACAAGTGGATAAATAATGCTACCTAGGTATTACCTTTTCTTGTGATAAGAAGTGGATTTATGAATTTAATAATATACGCAATAAAATGGCTAGACATGGCCATGGCATCTTCAGATTTGCCGGCAAAATTGGGGACTGTAGAACCGGGGACATGCTTAAAATTTACCAGGCCAGATGTGTAACTATTGCACTGTATGGGGCAGGAATTTGGGGCTACTGTTGTACCCATAATTTGCAGCTGGAAGAAAATCTTTTTCTTAAAAAACTTCTATGCTTGCCTACCTCGGCCTCTAATGTTCTGAGTCACCAGGAATTATCTGTTAACTACCTACTCGACTTCTTATCCCTTAGGCCTTTGATGACCTGGCGGTCAATCTGCCTGAAGGATGAGAAGTCCTTTACTAGGTCTATTATCCAGGACTGTTTGCGATTAGACAAATTTGTAGCAATACCCTGGATTAAATACATTATTGTATGTTTTTCAGATATTTTTAACCTGAATATTGTAAAAGACCCCAAAGCAGTTCTATCGATCCCCAAAACTGAGCTGAAAAGGGCTTTTCTGGATTTTGCAGAGAGAAAGAGGGCAGTTGCTGCCGGAACTCTGTCCACTGTTATGCTTTACAATAGGTACTTATCTACGGAAGGATTCCTTGTCTATCTAACCTTGGTTACAAGGCCCTGGCATAAATTTGTGTTAACAAGACTCAGATTTGGAATGGTACACCATTTGGTGGCCCATCCGACAGCGAAAAAACATCCATCTGGGCCTTGTAGATGTGATGGGACTTCCACACAAAGCACACTGCACTTTATCTTGTTCTGTAAACTGTACTCTAATTTTCGTATTGCTTTCCTTAAACCAATGTTTGGTAAATATGGAACACGTACAGTTGAGCACTCAATGAAATTAATCTTTAATTTGCAATCTGCGGACATTTGTTTTTACACTGCAACTTTTTTAAACAAATGCATCAATTCCAGGAAAAGTATGTGTTTTTAGCAAAGTGTGTAATTGTGTTTTTGCATTTTAACCAGTTTTAATTAATTTATTGCGATTCTTAATGTATTGTCAATGTTTACTGTAACTTGCCCTCTGTATTTTTACTATGTCTGTCTCTTGTGCTTTTATGGTCATTAATTTGTACCGAATAAAGCTTAATTGAATTGAATTGACATTTTTACTGAAAATCTTTTTCTATGCATGTCGGATTTTTTTTGTTTTAGTCTTGTGAAGCGTAGATAAAAACATACTTTATTTTTCTAAACCCGTGTGGTGTCCATTTGTGGTGTTATCACTGCATTACTGTCAAAACCCATGGGTGTTGCAATGGAAAATCCACCGCAACACCCATGGAACGCCACCCCTGATACAGTGCACAACAACGCAGCTACTGCGCTGTCTTACCTTGCACTGTATCTACAAGACCATGAAAATACCACTCAAAGTTGCTTTGCGTGGCTTCATAGATATGGGTCTGCAGTCTGTGCCACCGGATCGTCATAAAAAGTGATGCACCAGAGGCACAAGGGGCTTGTAAATAAACTCCTAGGTGTCCAAGTTGATTCAAGCATAAAGTCCCTGAGAAGAAACATGAGACTTTCCAACGAGTAAGGTCTGAAAATCATACCCAGAGATCTGTGTTGGGTTTCTTTGTTGGCACAGCCTGGGTAGAGCAGAACTGCGGGAAACATTTCGATTAAATACATCATAATATTTGTACCCATTTGGCAGCAATTTCTTTACAATGAGGTAGTGTGCAATTAACTCTTGTCAAATCCTCCAATTCTTTGGATCTGATACAAGTCTGGAATGGTCAATGTTCTCCAGCACACATAAGTGTACCATTGCAGAATTCTATTTGTGCATTCAATTGGAAGAATCTTCTTGAGTTAGTAGCCATTTTTGTACAAAGTTCAAAGATGGGCAATAAAGCAGAATCCCTTATTCCACACATCAAGAATATTCCAAATGGACTGCGTTCAACCCCCAATTGAGGCATTTTAGACCCCTACTCTAAGTCCTATTCGAGGCAGCACATGTGATAATTTTCCAACACAAAAATGAAGCTCCATGCTCTAATGTGGTTGATTTTGGTTGCTCTTAATATTTATTTTCACCAGAACATCTACTATAAACTAAAAGCTGCATGTAGTTCACGAAGAGAGTTCATCTTTTCATCTTTTAGCTGTCTGAAATCAGCACCGACTCTTTTTCTAGTGCTGTTTCATAGGGCTTCCCTTTGATAGCAGAGCAGATATATTACATTGAAACTATGATATTATATGGTGCTATGTGGTCGCAATTCCTCCCAATCTCTGCTACTGAACCCTCAATATAGTGCACATTGAATAATCATATGATCCCTGTTCTAACCAAAGCTAGGCTTTGCAATATTTTGCCTTCTCCACCGCTCAATCATTTTTGGAGTCCCTACAGCACTCGAATTCCCTCACTACCAACAGGCAAAACTGTCCCTCATCTCTCCAATCATAACATAAGTTATTGCTAAACACAGCGCCCCCCCACCTGAGGTCAGCGCCCCCTCCAGATCAGCACCCAGGGCGGCCGCACATGTCGCACTGCCCTAAAGCCGGCCCTGGTTCCGTGCACAGCTGGCACGCCAAGACTGACCCTACTCACCATAACTTCTTTTAGCCCCAGTAACAGTCTGATATTCTGGGAAGCCCGCTTTATTGCCTGCAATGTTCTATAGATAAGTTATAAATTTAGCCTTTTAATTTTCATGAAACTTATTGACGATGCTGACGTTCTGGTACATTCATTTTAAAATTGCACAAGTGTTGAAATAAATGAACAGAATAATGCCCTTAATTCAAATTGCATAAACCACCAGAGTTATCGAGTGCTACATTTCATACCTGACAAGCATGATCATGCAAGAAAACAACAGACCGACCAACATTTGAAAAAGTTATCATTTTGCTGGTAAAGCTCTTGGTACGGTTTATGTAGTTTTGAAGTATTTAGTGGGAGGCGTGCAGTGTGAACTGATTTTTTTACCAAATGAGTTTCCTTTCTAATGGCTGTCAAATATGTGATGCATAAGGGCATTAAGAGCCGTCGATCTAAAAATATCATTCTTCCATTTATTCACTGAATACCCTGATTTGATTACTGCTCTACCATGCTAACACATTGTTTCATTGTTTGGTGATCACCTGTAGACACCTGATGAATGAGCGATGTATGGGAAAATCTAGATTATTGTTCCATTATTCAGTGATTGACATTAACAACATGCTGTGATACCAATCAAAGAAAAATGTCAGAGCTGAAGACAAATATAATAAGCAGTTTAGAGAAATGAAAATCTCTCTTGTAAATCCTGAAAATGCAGCTTCCATCACCCCATCCATCAAAACGTAATCCAGATTTGTGAGTCGCTGATATTGGCAGAGAAAGTTTGGGTCTAGGATAGTAAGTTTGGGTCTAGGATAGTTTTACAAGCCCCCGTTTTATATCGATATGATGTGTTACTTACTTCCTTTGACATTAAATGCTAGAATTTGGCTCTTTTGAGAGTTCCTTGATCCAATTTTGGCTTCTGAACACCATAAAAAGTCTATACCCCTTTAGCAAATTTCATGCAGCGGAGGCAGTGTGATAGGCACTGCAGACAATGTCTGAAGGGGGCGTGATAGAGGTTTGAGACTATTTGGTCGTTATTTTTTTTTTTACTGATTTAACTGAGGCACCCTTTTCAAATAAAGTTGATGACATAAAATGTAAAGAAATTACAAGTTTCTGTGTTTTTTATGGATATATAGTAGGTAAAATATGCGTTCTTTATAGCACTTTTTTTATTGTTAACCCATTTTTATTGATTTTTAAAGTAGCATAGTCAGTATTGCAACCACTACAGAATGAGAATGGAATCAACAGCTACATACATATTCCCAGCAGGTCGATATACTATAAACAATGATGGTTATTACGACAGGAGACATTGGTTCAGCATTACATAAGCAACAAACATCGTGTGAAACAAGTTCAGCTGACAGGTCATAACCGTTACAAACTGTCAAGACCTCTGCACATGTGATATACCATCTGTTCGGCACTGGTTGATAGCCATGGAATCCAGCTCTAATCCACTTCTAATCATGTGTTGGGCAAGGACGCATGGCCTCCCCAGTGTAATGATGCAGTTTACAGCATTATGTACGGGCCAAAATTCGGTGAGGCGGGTTATAGGTCTAGGAACACTAAAGGCATAGAGGGGAAGGATGGGAGTAAGGAAGTACGAGGCGACAATTGCAGTTTGGAATAGTACTTGTTCGGCAGTAAGGTCTCCCATCTCACGCGTCATTCCCGAGATCTTCAAAGAGCACCTGTAACTCAGGTAGGAGTGTAACCCACTGCTGAGCAATGGGGACTTTGCACAGGCCTCTAACCTCCTCTCTACAGAGCTCCACCGATTTCGTGTTACCCCACTTTAGCGTAGCCACACACTAATAGAATATACTAAGGAGGTGGGCATCCTTCCACTTGGCAGTGGCTCTCCTAGCTATGAGCAGGGCCAGATCTATCAATCTGTCATTGGCTCCTCCCATCTTTTTACGTCGAAACCACCCCATCAGGCCCACAACAGATCTTGTGATGTCGAAGCCATGGAATGCGTGAACCACGCGATGAGGCGCCATCTGCTGCCCATCGCATGAATCGCATGTATTGGGGGGTCGTCGGGTTCTGTGTCCATGATTTGCCAATTTCGCTGCAGCTCGGCAAGCAGAGTTTGATGAGCTTAGATGTGACCTAAGGGTAGGTTATGATCCACACAGAGCTGCTCGATTGTCACAAGGGTAGCATTCAGGAACAAGGCCCAGGATACCTACCCCCTCTGACTCCCAGTGCTCTATCCCCTCCCTCCCAAGGGGCTCCCTGAAGGGACGTGAGGATCTAATACTAATTTCCGGCATGAACAGCATAAGGGTAGGGGATAGCCAGTGGCTTCTAGTATAGCTGGCATACGCTATAGTCAGGAGCTTCTTGGATTGTTGAGGGGGTGCACTTGTTTAGTACTTTTGAAGCAGGAGCTTAAAAGTAATAATGAGGCTGTCAAGTTCCAGCCATCAAATGGGATTAAGTGTCAAAAACCCCAGAAAACTTGGTAGTCGTGTAATGATCGTAGGCTTGATATATTAATAAAGGGGACCTTCCCTAGGGGTTCAGACAGGTTCTGACTGGAGTGTGGCTTCCTGGGCCGACAGGATGGCAGTGGACCCATGAGTTTGGTTGCGGTGCAGAGCTTCTTTTTAAATAAATCTGCTCATGAAGACTTTTTGATAAATTGGAATTTTCATTCTTCTCAAATACATTGTCTAAGTGTTAGAAATTGGGTTTCTGGTTGACTAGGGTGTGAGCCCTGGCCAAGCAGCAACAACAACAGGGTATGTCAGGATAAGGCACCAGCACACCCTAAATTGACCTGTGCTCACTCTCTGGTAGCTTGGCATAGAGCAGTCAGGCTTACCTTGAAGGCAATCTGTGCAACATGTCACACAGTGAAAACTGTGAAAACACCTCACAGAAAGATCCCATAACGGGTTAAGGAAATGGAGCTCACTTTAATGAACAAAACAAGATCAAAACAACAAAAGTTCAATAAGTAGAACCAGAGTTATGAATTTGTAAAGAATAAGCTGATGTATAGTGCTTAAAAGCACAACGCTCCAACCGTGGATATCTGGTCACGCTAGACAGGGTCAAATCCAAAGGTTCAAGCCAACCATGAAGGAGCACAGGTCAGATACAGTTCTAGATTAGCCCAGCTAAAGGTTTGCATTCTGAAGTTTTGTGTTAAGAGTCTCGTTTGCAGGAAAACATTTGCTTGGAGCAAGGAGAGAGTTACGCTGATAGACGGGCTGGAGTCTCATGGTAGGGATACATGCTTGCGGACAGTGCTTGCTGTGTGAAGATATGAACTTGCGGTGGCTCACGTAAATTCTTTGTGCGAGCTGCACAGTTCCGGAGCATACTGGCCCATTCGCAATGAACCCAAAAGCTTGACTTCAAGAGCTTGCGATCCACACGAAGGGTCCAGGGACCTGAGTGGTGCCTCCTGGGTGTCAGGAACTTGTGGAACACAGCTCCAGGAGCTAAGGGAAGCCTGGTATGTCCCCTAGGCTCCGATCTGGAGGCCAGCAGACCATCCCTTTGAGTCACTCTGGGGTCCTGGGTTCAAGATGGAGGTTGCAGGTCCAGTTTTTTTTACCCCAGGAAAGAAGGTAGCAGGCAGCAGGTCAGCACAGCAAGGTAGTAGCTCCTTCAGAGTAGCAGTTGAGCATAGTGGCAGTCCGTTTAGCAGCATGGCAGTCCTTCTTCCTGACTAAGTAGCCAAAGGTCCAAAAGTGTACTGAAGTGGTGGTGTCTGAGGTACATTTCTTATACCCAGTGGTGCCTTTGAAGTGGGGAGACTTCAAAGAGAGGCCTTTGAAGTGAATGGATGCCTCCTTTCCTGCCCTGGCTTCAGACTCACTAAAGGGGGCAATACAATCCTGGACAGGACAAAGCCTATGTAGGCGTAAGTAAGGCTGCATTCAGTTCCTCTCTCCCATCCTGTCAGGATGGCTCATCTGATAACACTTAAGCTTCCATTATGTGTAGCTGTCTAGGGGGAATACACAAAGGCCAACTGTCACTCACCCCAAACATGTCATCAGTGACAAGCAGCAGGCACCAAGTGACTAAATCAAGAATTGCAATTTAAAATTTGACTTCACCATAAGCTAGGATTTTAAACTGTGATTCCAAAGACACCAAACTTGAAAAGTCTATCTTTTCACAATTAGGAATGACACTTACAAAATATAATAAGGTAAACCCACTGTTATCCCATGGGAGAGGCTGGCCTTGCAGTTGTGAAAAATGAATTTAAGAGTGTTTCACTACCAGGACATGTAAAACTTAAAAGTACATGTCCAACTTTTTAAATATACTGCACCTTGACTTTTGGGCAGTCCACGGCTAACCTTAGGGGTGAGTTATATGTTTTAAAAAGGAAGGTTTAGGCAGAGCAAGAGGTTTAACTTGCCAAGTCAACAGTTCAGTTTAAACTGCACACACATGCTCTGCTATGGCAGACTAGAGACAAGTTTAAAGGGATACTTAAGTGTGGCACAATCAGTGCTGCAGGCCCACTAGTAGATTTTAATTTACAGGCCCTGGGCACAGGTAGTGCACTTTACTAGGGACTTCTAGGTGAATTAAGTATACCAATTGGATGAGCCAATGTTTCCACGTTTTCAGGAGAGAACACAAGCAGTTTAACATTGGTAAGCAGTGGTAAAGCCAGAAAAATAAAGTCAGCAAAAAAAGGCGGTCTGAAGGCAAAATGTAAGGAAAACCACACCAAGGATGCCAGGTCTCACACTAGGATAGATTACAGTCTTTTACAAAGTCATTACTACTATGTTTGCAATTGGCTGAGATTTACTCCATTATCATATCTGATTAACTCAATTCTCATATCTGACAAGGCCCCACTATTAGCTTGCCTTGACATTTCGACCATCAATTTAAAATCAGGAAGATGGAGATTTAATAACTATCTTTTGTCCGATAACATTTTTATTTCTGCAAAATCGGCTTTACAAAATCATGTTCAACTCAATAATCCTTCTGATAGTTCTGTAGTTAATAAATAGTATTGTTTCAAAGCCTCTTTTCTTGCATTCACAATTACATTTTCACCTAAGAAGAAAAAACTATAAATAAACAATATACTCTTTTATTACAAGAATGTAAAGCACTTGAACATGGCTACTTCACCTACTAATCCTATGTTACATGTTTAATTAAAGCCAAATCTGAATTGAATAAACTTGCCACTATTGATGCACGTAATAGCCTGTTCAAGATTAAATCCAAATTTCATGGGGGTCAAAATATAGCAGGTAAAATATTGTGAATTATTTAAAGATTGCAACTGAATGAAAAGTAACTGGATCTATTCTCAATGAGGCCAATAACTCTGTGTCAGGTTCTAATACTGATATTTCTATTTGTTTTCAATCATTCTACAAATCCTTATATACTGAAGATACTTGTCCCTGTGACCTTTACTTTCGGATTGTTTTAAAGGAATTCCTACACCCGCCTCTCTCATAAATTTGTAGAGTCTGACATTAGTATTCTGGAAATTTTTACTCCCATTATCTCATTGAAGAAAACAAAGGCTTCTGGTCCAGGTGGCTTCTGTATTCAGCATATGTATTCCTTTGCTGTTAATTCTCATGCCCAAAAAATAAAAATATCCTATATTTTGTAAAAGTATTAGACCTATTTTCCCTATTATGACTGTCACATTATTGCCAAACCTTTTTAGCTTCCGATTTAGTATCTGTTGTTACCCTTCTTCTTAAACCTCTTTAATCTGGTTTTATTAATGGCTGGCTGGCTTATGATAATGCATGAAGGTTCTCTAATATCATCAGTCAAGTAATTAAAGTGGAATCCCCACTAGCTACATTATCATGATATTACAAAAAGGCTTTTAATCATATCAGTTGCCAACTTATATCTGAAACTCTTCATTGGTTTGGTTGTATCTCCTATATGCAACTCTTATATTCAAACCCTTGTGCAACTGTATTTGTAAACTGATATTCTTCTTTTATTTTCCCCTACAGAGAAATACTAAAAAAAGCTTTTCTTTATAACTTTGCTGTTTGTTATATGTTTAGAACACATTTTAGAATTTGTTTTAGTCCCAACACACTAGGTTTCAAATGTAGTTTACAGGAGGTTAAAATGTCTGCATATGCTGATGATATTTTGATTCATATGACCAACCCTCTTACTTCATGGGGCCCCTTTTTATAATTAATGTCCTTGTGTTCCAGCATCAGAGGATATAAACTTTAATTTCACGAAAACCAAGATTTTACCTTTGAATTTCCTATGAGTCCCTTAAATATAAAACACATCGGTGCCTGGTTTTTCTCCCTCTGTTAAAGAAACAATATCATAATTTTGTAATGTTAAAATCTAAGATACAAACCTTATTTCCTACCTGGTCTCCTTTGTATGAATCCTGGTCAGATAGACTGAATACCAATAAAATTATGATTTTACCACAATTTTGTATACTATTTCAATGCTACCTTTCAATTTCCTAATTCCTACATTAAACAACTTGATTCCATTTGTCAGAAATCTTTATGGAATAATAAACCTTCATGTATTGCTGTTGCTAAACTCAAACAACCCAAAGTCGAATGTGGAATTAAAATTCCCTGATTTTAAACTGGACCACTCTTCTTTTAATTAAATAGTATCATGCATTGCCACATGATTTCCATGATGCCACATAGACTATTCTTGAATGATTTGAACTTCATAATTTCTCTTTTAAGGATGGTATCTATATGTCTAACTGCACTTCCAAATACCCCATTTTAAAATATTCAGATGTTTTTGTCATACAAAGTTTTTGTGATAGATTATCTCCACTCCACTTGCTTTGGGGTCTGAGTTTAGGCTTTTTTTAAAGACTGGGGGGATAAAAATTATCACAAACGTATCCAGGACATTATATGTATAAGGCAGGCAATTTGTATTAAATACTCTAACAATGTTAAGTAAAGATATGGCCACTATGGGAATATCTTTCCTTCCCCCAAGTATTTCATGATTCAGTCGGCAAGGTTTAGGCAATATTTAAGGTTAGACTAAAGAGCACCTCTATCATCTTAATAGATTTTGCTCACTCACTGTGCTCCAGACCTCTTTTGATCTCCATGATCACTTCTTTTTAGAATACCTACAAATCAGGTATTTTATTTTAGGCTCTAAATATGTAATGGATCTTGAAGGTTAGGAGCTATCATTACGTTTACATAAGCCAGCTAGGAAACCTTCGATAACTACAATCTATCAAGATCTCTGCTTGTATATCATCGATGATAATATGCTACCAGCGGCAAAATAGTGCAGGTTTCCCTCCTCTGATATTTTCGCATCCGAGGTTCAGAGCGCGCGTGACATTGTCAACTGTTCGGTACACTCTATCAACTTAAAATTACAGCATTTTAAGACTATCTGCTTAATTGTATTATACACCGGAAAAAATCTCAAAATGGGGTGTGAGCACTTGCACAGATAAGACTAGATGTCCTAAGTGTGGCTGGTTAGTCTGCAGATATTTTGCATATGTCTGCCACGTGCCTCACTCTACAGGAGTTTTGAAATTGTGTGACCCAGCTAATATCATCCGGCCTAGGCTTTGAAGTTCAATCATCTCCTAAAGAGATACTGATGGGAGTTAAGCTGCAATGTGATTGGGGTATCAAACATTTGCTGTTGATAATAACAGTTTGTGCCAAGCTCTGTATTGTAGGTCATGGATTTCTTTTTCTTCTCCAAAACCAGCCAAGTAGTGGGCTTCTTTCCAGCAAATTTAGGGGTCTGAACTGGTTTTGGCCAAAGCAAGAGGTCTTGCTTCTCTTAAAAAAATTGATAGAACCTGGGTTGGTTTTTACCTAGGATCCTTTAAACTACATTGTTGGTTAAATCCATGTTTATCAGCAGTTATTTGTTGCAATTATGCTCTTTTATGTGATTTTGTTTACTCTAGACCAAACCCTAACCTCTGAATGTTGAACTTTGTTTTTGTCTATAATTGGTATGATTCCTTTATGATTATCTCTACACCAATGATTTTTAAACTACTCTATTTGGTATAAAACGTTTTGAAATCAATCTTTTAAGCAAAAACATTGGAAAAGTAGTTGCTTTGTATCTCAATTCCCAGGTGATAATTATACTGCTATGTTTGGATTTTATCTACCTGATTAGTTTGAAGAGGAATATACGTCAATCTATACATCTCTCTGACTTTTTTTCTAAATCTCCCATAACAATCGACTCTTTGTAATCAACAACGATGCTCCCAAGGGTGCTTTAATTTGCAAGACCTTATTATCCCAAATAATGTCTATACCTAAAACAGGCTGTGAAGTTCTTTGGGAAGAAGACTTGGCCATTTCATTATCTCCTCGTTTGTTCGATAAAATATGGCCTAAATTATTTAAAACTTTTAAAGCAGTATATATTATGCAGTATGTTTTTCATAAATAATAGAGCTGGTATTACTCCTAAACAGGTTGCTAAATATGATGCTTCTGCTCCATCTCTTTGTTAGTGTTGTTCTGACCGTGACGGTGCAGTAGTTCGTATGTTATATTAATGCAAACATGTTCCCCATTTTTAGATTCTAGTTTGATCTACATCTTTGAAGATTTCCAAATGTAATATACCTCTTACACTATCAAGAAAATATTTTCCTATGCTCTATGTCAGCTGATGGTGATTGACAAACAAACAATGTTACTGGATATGTTTTTTGTGCTTTTAAAGTTAAACTCTCATGTTGGAAGGATTTATCCAAACCCTCTATACACACATGCTGGAATTTTGTATGTGATGAACATATAATTCATACTGCTTCATCTAGTAGTATACATCAAAGATTAAATCTGATTGATTCTTGCAACCTTTTACTAATTAATTTTGTCTAATTACTTATCTGTCTTCCTCTTCTCTTCTAACTTTCTTTTTGTATCTGTTTCATCTTCCTTTTTTCTTTTTTTCTGTTCTCTTTCTATTTCCTATAAAAAAAATCCATCTCAAAATCTTCTGCTGTTCCTTTGTTGCAATGATTAAATACTAAGGATGAAAATGTAGTTGTATTCAAAATATTGTTAACTGCAATTATCAACAAAATGTCTAAACATATAAAGACCGCTGCTGGCTGAAAAACACCACTGAATTGTCCACTAAGTTGGGCAGGCCTATGGCTTCTGGCAAACCCAGTGGGAAAGGAAGTAGTAGCTGCAAAGGGTAGTTGGCACTCTTGTGGAGATGTAATTTCAGATAGGGCTCTACTACAGCATTATAGAACATCCTAGCATTATGTGAGTTCTATCAATCTCTGGAGCATGCACTTACAAGGACTGGGCTTTCTTGGGTAAATATGAGCCCAGGAGGCAGTGGTGAAGAAGGCAGTTAGTAGCACCAAATACAAGTTGAACCCATATTCTTTGCCATGAGGGTAGCAGCAGTGAACACAATTGGGCCGGTAATAGAATAAACTGACCTGCACTAACAGAAGGTACTGAACAACAAATCATTGAATTGATTTACCTACACTACCATGGCAATTAGCAGATCATGTTGCTGCTGCACATAGGTGGTAGATATACACATTTGTAGCCCACAAGAAAATGAAGTTGTTCTTAATGTAAGCTAACAAACACTCTGATGAAAGAAAGAGATGCATGTCCTGCCTGGCCATAACTTAACATCCTTAAAAACGTGATAGGGATGGTACAAAGTTGCCCATCATACACATTCAACCATGCAGTTCTCCTGCTAAATCCAGAAAGTATTTCTCAATGACAGTCACCTGATCATTTCACTGATAAAGTGGACATTGATAGTTAATATAATCTTTGAAAGGAATTAAGAAGGCGGAAGATCTCAACGGGAAGAGTGCTCACACTATAGTTTATTTGATAAATGTGATTCCTGCGAGATCAGAATGGACTGTTCCCATAAGGTGCATAGTCAGGACCGATTTGCATAGGTGGGGCCTTTGTCTAGAGTGACATCGTGGGCAAACAAAGATGGACTGTAAGTTGTCCTGAGCGATTGCCAGTGGCTGAGATTAATTCAAGCATTCCATCCAACACCTTATTTTTTGTTGTCATTCATCCCCTAACTGCAATGGGTGTACCCATACATGGGTCCCGTACTCAACGTGCTGTAGGATACAAGCTGCGTTCTACTGATGAAGTCCAAAATGGCCAAAACTGTTCTGGGATTGCTTCTGCTCTGTGCTGGATGTACCTCATCTAGCTGCTTGCAGGGACTGCTCCATTGAGAAACAGTTTCCGTTTTCATTTGCATAAGGTGGGCCTTTGACTACAGTGACATGGTTGTCAAAAAAAGATAGACTGGAAAACGGCCAAAGTATTTGCTAATAGCTGAGATTAACTCAAGCATTCCATCCAACACCTTGTTGTTTGCTGGCATTCATGCCCTGCATGCAACGGGTATGCCAAGGCATGAACCCTGTGCTCACTGTGCTGTAGGATACAAGCTGCCATCAACTGATAAGGTCCAAACAGGTCAAAATTGGTATGGCATTGATCATGCTCCATTTTGCATGACACATATCCTAGCAGTTTGAGCAGGACTGCTCGGTTGAAAAACAGGGTCAGCACTGATTTACTAGAGATGGTGCCTCTGTCTAGAGTGACTTGTGGGGTGAACAATTATGGACTAGAATGGGGTTTGAGTGACTGAGATTAATTCAAGCATTCCATCCACCATCTTGTTGTTTATTCTGGTCATTGGTACAAAAAGACACCAAAGATGCATCACCGTAAAAGAAGGCGCACAGAAGCACATGGTAGCCTGACAAACCACTGACCTTTGAAAGGGGCCATTGTGACTTTTTGTGTTAAATAATGATGCTCTAATTGTATGTCAGAATACTGTATAAAGAAATGTCATGGAACATAAATATCAAGTGCTAAATATCGTTCGCAAATATATCATCCCATGAAGAGTAGATTTCCCATTATTCCTCCAATAGGGCAATATTTTGTGGTCAATATTTATGTTAGACAATATTCTGACAACCATAATCTGTTTTCACACCATGCTGAAGATCAACACAACCACTGCCCTCATAACTTAGTTATTTATTGATGTAACTATAGATGTTCTAGTCCCATTAAAGATGGAATAAAATGTAGTTCAAATGACCGGCATACCTACTACCTACAAATGTCATATTCAATCATCATTAAAGTAGACGTACATTGCATCAGAGAGTCCTAACATTCTGTGCATTATGAAGACTATGTAACATTCCCTTTGCCCATTTTATCCGCAGACATCAGATAATGTTACTGATTGAGGGGGTTTCTTAAATCTCAAACTCTCACTAAAGTCATCAAATAAGTTTCCCCACTGGTCATATGGAAATTTGTTTGTTAATTTGAAGTGTAAGACAGTTGCTAACATCAGCAATGCACCTAAATTACAGTAAAAAATAAGGTCCCAAAATAATGATGGAGAGAATGGTGTCCAAACCTTAAGAGCATTATTAACAAATGTAGTTCATGTTACAAGCAATCAGCAAAATTGAAAGAAAATTACGATCAGAGGACACATATTTATATGATTATGCAGTTTGAATTTATCTATAATCAAGACAATATGCAAAAGAAAATAACATACAGCAAACAAAATATCACGCATGCAGGTTCCATAAAGGAAATTCACAGATCTAAACAAGTACCAAAATTGGTAAGGGGAAATTCTATGAGGAAGGTATCAGCATCAGATGAACCTGATTTAAGGTTCAATAGAAAGAGTTGGAGTATTCAAGCATGAAGCTTAACACTCTGGGAATTCAGCAGAGTCAAGAACAAGTCTTCTCTCAGTGAAAGTCTGGTTCTGGTCTGCTATTCTTAAGAGCACACAAATAAAGTATGAAAGAAGATTCTAGAAGGCTTCTTCTTATCATTCCACTGAATAAACCTATAAAAAGATAGCGTTCTCAGGGAGTATGCACACTGCCTTGTTTGGGAATCTTCGATCTGCTTGGTACAGAGTGGTTTCTCCCACCGTCTCAGTCTCCATATCTGAGACTAATTTTAAATTAAAAAGATCATTCCTCCCTAATCTAACAAACTGAACAATAAGTGTATTCTAACTTAAGGAGCACATTGATAAAGCACCTGTAGAGAAGAGAAACAAGACTCCTTGAAGAACATTTTACAAAAAATAGCTTTGGGGGCCTAGGTCTAGTCACAAGTTAGTACAACATTAGGTTTGAAATAGACTCTATTTGAATACAGTTAGCATGAATAATCACATCAAACACAAATTACGAAAGGTATCATTTTTTTCTCAAAGTGAATACATTGATTATAATTCTGCTAATATATGGGTGGCTCTCATCAAAATGAACACACTGCCACTTACTGTAATTCATTAATAAAATGCACAGTGTGTGAACATTTACAGAATTGCATCCACACGTACCCAGGGAATTGAAGCTCTTTATAATGTGGTCAATAAGATCACACTCATCCAAAATGACACCTTAAAACCTACATCATGATCTTTGAAATATATTCCTGCTTTAGCAATGTGTTTGGAAGTAGTAGTTAGATTGTTATGATGTAGAGTAAAGTTTACATACGTTGCTTATTATCAAAACTATCCCATAGGGAGAAGACCAAAAACAACATTTTAAACTTGATTCTTGAAATTGATGGTAGCGGGATTCAAGGGAAATACACATTTCGAACATAGAATTTATGTTGGTAGGACTGGGCCATGAGAAATGACAGACAGGTGAAAACTTAAAGTGGAAAACTGCAAGCTCATAATGGAGCAACAAGGAAAAAGCTAGTTGCAGACTCCTACAAAGTTAAAACATGCAGCACTTTGAAGGATTATGATGAAGTAGTAATTATTTTCAAAATTCAGAAGTGATGAAAGCACTTTCAGCATTGGATTCAAATATATATTTTGCGGTGTTGAGAGTTCCTTACACCCTGAAAAAGGGCAACTTTCGACCTTTCAGCATACATTTAGTTCCAACTCCAAGTGGTGAAATATAGTTGCTGACCTAATTCATCTAATGTAAGTGCCAGCCCTCTTAAATACCATTGTGTATAATGGAAATTAAGTGGAAGAGATTACAGATTCACTATGGGTTATTTAGGTAACTTGATGTTTTTCTTTTACAGGGACACAGATGTAACAGTTGAAATTCTGCACTCCATGCAAAGGTGTTACTGTGTACACCATTAAAGTAAATTATTTCAAAGACAGCGTTTATTAAGTCTTTTGATAGTGAAGGAACCAGGCAATGGAGATCTCAAGGACACAGGAATATATTTCAAACAGGTGCAGAGAGGCAATATATATTTTTTCTAAATCTAGGCGATGAAATGCTTTCTTTTATTACATGAAATGTAAATAAAAGGGGAGGGGGCCACACAGTCCCCCTCTAGGAGCCTTTATAGGACTCAGTGAGAAGATGCCCTGGGGTAGGGACTTATTCATAAGGAGAGGTAAGTCACGTTGCTCCCTCTCTGAACTTTATTTGGCCCTAGGCAATCCGTTCCTCAGTGGAAAAATAATAAAAAAGGGGAGGGGGATACGCGGCCTTCCTCACAGAGCCTTCTCAGGCCCCAGAGACCCAATTCCCCCACATGGCCAACCTTCCGTTAAGAAATAATTTAGGCCCCTGGGGATGGGTTTCCTCAAGGGCTGAATATGACGAAGGTAGGTGGGTTCCACTCCCCCTTCCCATGATATTCAAATTGAGCCCCGACAGATGGGGTCTCGGGGCTCAAACAGCTTGAGGAGAGGGGCAGCGAACCCTCCTCTCCAAAATAAATAAATTGTGACCCAGAGGATGGGTTCCCCACAGCTAAAAACAGCTTAAGGAGGGGATCCTTGCACCCCTTCTCTAAATTAAATATTGAGGTCCCCAGTTGATTTTTGTTTTGCATTGTGTAGTGTCATATGATTTTAGGGAGAAATCTGCAAATAGATTGTTTGAATTTGACTCGTTGGGAGATAAAACTGTACCAGAACTAAGCACAAAGGAGTCACATTTGTATTCCACTTGCCGATTATCCTTTTGCTACTAAGGCCCCCATTTATGGGATTTTGGCTTAGGGCAGCACAGCAAGGCACCTTGCTGTGCTGCTCTACACCAAAGTATAAGGGCAGGGAAATGCACAGTATTTATGCAATACAGTGCATTTCTGTCCTTTCTCCCTGTGCTGATATTGTTTCGGAAGCCTAGCACCAATGTAGGCACTCTTGCACCTAAAGGGTACCTTCATTGTATGCAGGATTGTTTTTGTGCAGGAAGGGAAACCTTCCTACACAAAAACAATCCTAAGAGGCGTTTTCTTCTTAGAAAAAAGAAAAAAAGAGCAGAAATAAAGAATTTTCTCCTCATTGCGCCTCACCTCAGGAGACATAGGGGTTTGGTGATTCCCCATTGAATGCCTTCCAGGTGCAGAGTAAGCGATTTGTTCTTCGTTACCTTACTCAAGATTTATCTGGCCACTCGAAACCACGAATGGTGGCTTTGTGTGGCTTCATAAATTGGATTGAGAGCCCTGATTCTCGCATTTACCACTTTACATGATGCAAAAGTGATGCTGGGCTCTCAAATTTCTAGCTAGGCCCTTGAAATGACATGAGAGTCAAAATAAGACCTCTGAGCCTTGAAAGGTTGTATATTCTGCTGAGACACATGCCATCAATATGAAACGGAGATCCCACCAGATTGGTATGTTTGCCATAATGCATCGTAGTCCTCTTTGAAATATTTATTTTAAATATGTATGAAGCATTGCCATCTACATGGAAAATAGACATGTGTTGGCATCAGACCAGTACAAATAATGTAGCGCAATCTAATCATGGGCAATATAATCTGAAAGTTGGAACATAGCACTAAAATAACGCTAAAGGGGAATTGGCGATGCCATGAGACATAAGGTATTTTTTTTAAACTGACTTTCACAGATGTAAGATCCGCGACGCAGACCCCATCCTGTGTGTGCCAGCTCACACCACAGGCAGATCAGGTGCACGGCACTGAAAGGCTGTTGACTCGGTGTCTTGAGCTCCCACTTCATTTGATCAGAAAATTACTCCTGCAGAAAGTAGCTGCGCACATTTGAGAGACACAATAGACGCTGAAAGCACATAACACCTGCTCTCTGTGAAATGCACTGGCAGCTAGCAGAGTTCGAGATGTCCTTTAATGTAGTTGCTTTGTATTTCATGAAACTCCTCTATTTGTGAAACATATAGCAGAACCCTGGTCGTATGTACTGTTGTTTTGAACCCCCAGAGCTTTCCGTACGTTTTGACAGGGATATTTCCCATCACAGCTCCTACAATGTGCGATTTGCCACTTAGAGTTGCCTGAAGCTCACTGACTGTTTTGCACCCAGTGCATGGTAGAACCTGGTTTTATTTGAACTAAAGCATATTGTGTTGTAACTTTTCAATTGAAATTCGCAATGATCAGATCAGATAATATTTGCATTGATGGCATTACTTTGCTGCTGTCTTACTCCTAACTTTAATTTGGGGACTGATGCAGAATCAGTGCAGTGCTGTCATACTGACACTAAAGCCTTAAGTGACCTCAGTACTAAAGGCTGTTGACAATGATAGTGGGGGCTGTTTAAATATTTTCCAACGCTGAAAAGGATCCGTGCAAGGCACCATTTTCAGCCACTTTACTGCAGTGGCTGCTAGATTCTGTCAGCCCATCATGGAGCTAATCGCATTGATTGCAAGTGGCTGAGCAAATTTAAATTGGGGTCCTCTCTGATAAGACAGGACTTTTAGAATGGGAGAGGGGGCGTGCCTTATCAGTCCCAGTGGGAACACCATTTCCAGGGCCCAAAGGCAATTAAAATTGTAAGGGGGCATGCAGACCCATCCTGGAGCCATTTTGGGCCCAGGGGACCCCAGCTCCTGGGGCTACATTTAATAAAAAAAGGTAGGAGGATGCAGCCACCTCCACAAGCTTCATTAGGCACCGGGGACCCCATCCTCGGGGCGAGTAATTAATAGAGGGAAGGGGGGCAAGACGGCTAATTAGTCTCCTGTACCCCATTACATGAAATGTAAAGAAATGGGGAGGGGGCCACACAGTCCCCCTCTAGGAGCCTTTATAGGACCCAGTGAGACGATGCCCTGGGGTTGGGACTTATTTATAAGGAGAGGTAAGTCACGTTGCCCCCTCTCTGAACTTTATTTGGCCCTAGGGACCCCGTTCCTCAGTGGAAAAATAATAAAAAAGGGGAGGGGGATACGCGACCTTCCTCAAAGAGCCTTCTCAGGCCCCAGAGTCCCAATTCCCCCACATGGCCAACCTCCCGTTACGAAATAATTTAGGCCCCTGGGGATGGGTTTCCTCAAGGGCTGAATCTGACGGAGGTAGGCGGGCTTCACTCCCCCTTCCCATGATATTCAAACTGAGCCCCGACAGATGGGGTCTTTGGGGTCAAAAACAGCTTGAGGAGAGGGGCAGCGAACCCTCCTCTCCAAAATAAATAAATTGTGACCCAGAGGATGGGGTCCCCACAGCTGAAAACAGCTTAAGGAGGGGGTCCTTGCACCCCTTCTCTAAATTAAATATTGAGGTCCCCAGTTGCCTTTTTCTTTGCATTGTGTAGTGGCAAAAATTGCTATTTTTTCAATTTAGGCCTCATTAGGGTACCATTCCAGAGGGTTCCCTTCTCTGCCCCCTTATATCATTTGTGAATAGTTCAGAACATGGGGCATATTATCAAGAAACAGTGTTAAAATTATCACTGCTTTAGCGGCAGAAAACTGCCGCTAAAGCGGTGATATTCGGCTTGATAATATGCCTTTGAGAATTCCAATAGAAGGCCATGTTCTGGTGTGAACATGGGCTTCTATTGGAGTTCTCTGCGGCATATTATCAAGCCCATTGTCGCTGCTTTAGCGGCAGTTTCCTGCCGCTAATCCGGCGATAATTTTAACGCCGTGCTTGATAATATGCCCCTACGTCCCTAAGTCTTGTAATGGCTGCCAGCATAATTTTTCTCAGTGTTCCTGGCAGCCAATCAGTGCACTTGCTCCTGGGGAAGAATGACTCTCATGGGAATGAAGTGAGACAAGGGAAAAAAAGCTCTGTGGGCATATCATTAATCTCTATTTTGAACTAGCTCTTCTGTGAGCCTCTTGCGGACCTAACAGTCCAGGGGCCGTATTACAGAAGGTGCTCCGGGGGCACAACAGGCGTTTGCGCCCGCTTTGCGTGCCCTGGGCACTTTGGTATCATAGAAGGGGGCACAGACGCTTGTGCATACCCTTCTTTCATACCAATAGCGCTCCGATAGGGGGATGCCCTATGCAAATTAGGGAATTCCTTTGACTTTGCGCTCGCGCCATATTACAGACAGCGATGCAGAGTCGAAGAAGCCCACAAGAGGCGCCCTGACAGTACACCATTTAAAAGGTGGCACACTGTTAGTTTTTTTCTGCAGCTCTGTCTAAGAAAGTCTATGGAAAATGCATGGAGATTTTGCATATCGGACCCCCCTTTTTTTTCGCCTCCCCATTTGATGGAACACCACAAACCTTTCCAGACAGAAACTAGGCAAGAAAGATCACTTTTTTGGAAAGTTTCATGGAAATTCATTAAACGCTGCCCAGTTTATTACTAACTCAAAAAACGCAGTCCTGAAATTATAACATAACTATGCAGTAGAGACCACCGTTGTGTAATAACATTTCATTTCTCCCAGTGACTGTAGCTATAGTTAGGTCAGCATTTCCTCCATAGAGCTCTGACTTGTTGGCAGCAACATGAACACAAGAATTGCTGTTTGCCATAATAGAACTCATGGTCTTAGCCCCCTGTCCGAAAGTTTATAAGTAAAAAAATATATAAGGGGGCAGTGTAGGGATGCCCTGTCCCCTAGACTGTGTGCAGGATGGGACCCAGAGGGACACCCCAGGACACAAAACAATTGGACGTTTTTGCCGCAAACTGAGAGGTCGAGGAACAAATTATAAAAAAGTATTTTAAAAATGGTGGTCTGACATTTTTTTTATTTGGGGAGGGAGCAAGATTGGGGGCAACCATTCTGAGCCAAATATGTGCCCGAGAACCCCATTCCCTGAGATCAACTCTTATAAAAAGGGGAGAGGAGTGCGCAGCCTGCTCTACGAGCCTTTATAGGCTCCAGGGACCCATCCCCTGGGGCTGATTTATTTGAAAAAGAAGGAGCTGGACCCACGGCCACATTCCCAAGCCTTGGTAGGCCCTGGGGACCTCATCCCCTAGGGCCAATTGGTAAAAATGGGGAGGGGGTCATAGACTCCCTCCCCAAACCATTTTAAGTCCCAGAGACGACATCCCCGGGGATGTAACATAACATTTAAGGGAAGGGGCTGCTTGGATCTCCTTCCTGTGCCTTAAAAGACACCTGGGACCACATACCTTTGGACGGCAATATTATTTTGTCCCTTGGAGCCCACCCCGGGGCCTGAGTAGTTTCTCAGCACACATGAGCGTGGGCAGGGAAACATATGTATGCTTCTGCCAAGCAGGAGCAATTTTAAATCTCCTGCCAGATGGGAGCAAATATTGCAGGGTTTTGTTTCCCAGACCGCACTTCTGCAGGAAGGGAAACAGATATTGCTCCTGCCTGGAGAAGCAAGCAAAGATATATGCTCCTTTTGGGTGGGAAAAATGCTGGATCCTGCACCCTTCTGGGAGCTGGCTGTAGGGGCCCAGAGGCTGCCCCCTGCAGCCCCCAACTTGAGGCCTGTGGGAGCCTCCTGTGGCCATGGTGATGGGGTTCAGAGGGCCCAAGAAGGGTCAAGGACGAGGACCCCTCCCCTTAACTAAGAAATATGGCCCAAAGGGATGGGGTCCGTGGGGTCTAAAAAGGCTTAGGAAAGGGGGCTATGCAGCCTCTTCCCCTTTTTTATTGGTTTTGGTGTCATGGCATGTGGTACCTAGGGCCTAAAAAGGCTTGGGAGGGGGTTTGCATGCCCCCGTCTCCTGAGAGGATTGGGGTCCACATTGCCCCCTTCAATTAATAAGGGAATTCTGTCCCAGAGGATGGGTCCGTGGGGCTTAATAAGCATCAGCCCCCTCCCCTTTTTTAAGACATTTGGCCCCGGGGAATGGCGTCATTACGGATGCTTCATGTTATTCTGAGCTATTCTGTAACTACTTCCAGACGGCAAATGCCATACTCGTTTATAGAGTAATGTTTTCAAAAGAAGCTTGCGTAAAGTCTTCAATGATGTTATCAATTGTGTCATTAAGAGATGTTGTCAGTGATGTCATAAAAGATGTCATAGAACATCATGAGTGATGTAATATGTGAGGTCATAAGCAGTGCAGGCAGGTCGCAATGTCTAGTTAGCTCTGCTGACTATCCCGTGTACTTTTCTGTGGTTTTATTGAGTTCAAAATGTTATGTTGGCACTGCATGACACCTATTTGTCATACAACATTACATACAGTCACTCCAGAGAGAGATTGACTGGGAATATGTTCGATTTATTTTTCTTGCCCTGCATTTAAGCATGATGGACAGAGGGGTAATAGAGTTGTTGTTTGCAGGTGATGGCATTGTCGATATGCTGATTCAAAGCATCCATCAGATTTGCTCTCGCGTTGGTCAAGTGTAAAGAACAATTGAATTTTCTTTGTGAATAGGGCTACATGGCACCGGCTGCAGCTCCTCTGATTTTACCCATGACTGTTCCTGTTAGCTCCAGAAATGTTCAGCTAATTGCAGGGTGTCACAGGGGAGGTGCGACTGTGCTTGCATTTGAAAAGAAAAGGCGCATCAGCAGAGCTTTAAATAATAAGCATTGATTAGCAACGCCAGGAGTGGCGGCATTATGCTGAAATGTCAGATCCAAACTGAATCTATGTATAGCAATAAGGAAGAGGGGAAGAGAAGCAACATTAGCTGTGAAGGGTGATGTGCTTCCTTTCGGGTCACCAATGCAGAGATTGACCCATTTGTCTTTTATTAGTAATATTAAACGTGCTGATGCACCATGCTTCGATGATGGCCCTTATCACTAGTGAAAGCAGTATCAACAGATAATGGGGCAGATTTTCAAGCCCCTTGCGCCACTTTTGCGTCACTTTCCCCATGTTAAAAGTAACGCAAAAGTGGCGCAAGGGGCTTGTAAATCTGCCCCAATGACTCTAGCGTATCCCTACGAAATGATCATGGGTGACATTTCAATATTCTGTAAATATCTTATTGAACGATTGTTAATCACTGAATTGCCTCCCCTGCCTGGATGTTTTTTTTCCCATTCTGAGGCGGTGAGGAATGAAAATACCATAGCTATCCTGAAGTAAAAAGTTAAGATTCTACTTATTATACGCATGTTAGCATTGCAGCTTAATCAGTAGCGGCTCGTGGAGGGAGTTCGGTGGGGCAGTGAGGCGGGGCGGGGGAGGGGCAGGGTGGGGAAATGCAAACACCGGAATATGGATGAACGGAGGTAAGTACACATTTAAATTAATAAAATGAATTCCTTTGTGCAAGCTGCATCGCATTTTGCAATGCAACGCGCGCAACAAAATTCTTTGAAAAAATACTACTGAACAGAAAGCACTATACCGAGCAATAGCACGTTATCAAGCCCGCCATCTAAAAATATCCTTGCAAACCACAATGATGGTGCTTTTTCCACTATATCAGAGGTGTCCCACACTTTGGTGTCCTCCCCTGAACCTTATTTCCAATGCCCTATTAGTGGGGTATGTATCTGTGAGGATTAAGAGCACAGCATTTCTTAGATGTACTCACCAGTTGCAAAGTGCACAATACTGAGTTTCGAGGCATGGATTTGAAGCCCTGGTTTTGCTGGACACCTGGGGGCATATTTATGAAGGGGTTTGTATGGCGCTTGTGTTGCAGCGTGGAACATCAAATTCCCCCTTCGTCACAGACCAAATACCTCAACATCAAATTCACTCATATACATTCATTGGTGGGGCCCATAACACCAATACTTACACTCAGTTGATCTGCTTTCCTAGGGAAATAAGCTTCCAAACGCTGACATGAAAGGAATACCTTTACCTTACCCTAAATACATTGACTTCAACCCTAAGATATTCCTCTCATAAGGAGATGAATCATTTAGTTGTTATCTATGATTTTAGTGATTAAACTCATCTATCTACACATTACTTCTTTATCTTAATTCTCTTCTTCAAATAATCGACACAACACATTTGTCAATTAATCAAGTATTCTTTATCTAAGAAAATTGCAAGAATCATTAGAAATCATCATCAGCATTTCAGAGCATCATATTTACCTATTTTGGCTAAAAGTCGTCCTCTAAGTCAGTCAGGTCAGGTCAAAATCTTTATTCAGCAAAGTTAGGCCGCAATTCAGTCTCTCAAAGAGGCCGCAATTCAGTCTCTCAAAGATTCAGGATAACAGCTGTCCAGCAGTGTCACCGTCCTCTCCGTCAGCATAACGTCAGGAAATCAAGTTCGTCAAAGAAGAGCGAGTTTTTTAGTTTAATTCCCTACCTACTTTTATAATGAAAATAATGTCAAAAAGTATCAAGATCGGGGTTTAGAAAGTCCTGATTGGTCGACTTGGGGTCGCGAGGAGAAGTTCTCAGGGTGTCCGTGTGATGAACTCATCGCACTTGCTGGTTCCGGTTTTTAAATCGGTCATTGTCTTTGCTGCTGGTGACGTTCCCGGGGAGACCATGAAGGGTACATGTTCTCCCAGGGTCAGGTCCAGGCCACTGCTGCTTGCGGTGACGCCTGCGCACTTCACCCAGAACCTCGTGTTGTCAGGCGAGTCACGTTCAACGTCTCGTTCAGCCATCTTGTCTAGGCCGAAATGGTCAACTTAAGCAAAAGAAACACAAAAACGTAATTAAAACATAGAAAGGGCTAATAAAATGTTATCCCTTCGCTAATACCCATATGTGTGTGTACTTATCTAGCAGAAAGCAACACTCAGAGAGGTTTATACTCACTTAATAAAGCACAAATCACAAATACATCACCAAAGCAACATATAACATGCAATATTCTAATTTTGTACTATTAGTATGCGTACTCAAGTTAGTTTACAATTAGTATAGCCATGCAAAGTGCAATTCCCACGTGTAATTATTTTGTTAATATGATTGATAAGTATTTCACTGCAAACCAATTGATAAGATTAGTATTAGTTAATTATTCAGATTAATATAAACATGCAGAATGGGGGGGGTATACAAAATTTTGTACTACCCGCTCCAGCACTTGCACCGCACAATGTGGTGCAAGCACGATGCAAACCCAAAATACAATGTATGAAGCAACGCAAGGCCACCTTGTGTGGCCCCAAGTGGCTTTACAAATCAGGAGTAACACAATGCAGCGTAAATCAATGTTTTGCGATAATCTGCCATCGGAAGTAGTTTAATGGGTGTTGCATTGGTGTTCCCAAGCAACTCCTATGGTTTTTAATGCATTCTCAGATTTACCAAAAGTGGCAGACCTGGGAATGTGCCAAAATGATATGCTTTCCCACCAAAATAATACACCTTTCAAGGGGAGGCATAACGAGGAGAAATATCTTTATTTCTTCTCGATACTTACTGATTCTATGTGCGCTGCATTATTCAGCACACATAGTAAGAGGAATATGGCTTTCAGGAATATTTTTGGGGAGAAAGGTGTTCCTTTGCTGCACAAAAACACAGGCACACCTGTACCATGGTGCAATGGTTTCTGCGTAGGTGCTAGGATTTCAAAACGGCGCCGACACAGGGACAAAGACAGGAGTGCACCGCATTCTTTTAACAAGCATTTACAATGCAATGGTCTCGGCATTGTTAAAGTTAGAGCTATTGGCATTGCTCATGACATTATTTTTGTTTTTAAAACATCTCTCTCTCTCACAAAAATAAGACTTGTTTTTGTGAGAGAGAGAGATGTTTTAAAAACAAAAACAATGTCATGAGCAATGCCAATAGCTCTAACTTCAACAATGCCAAGACCATTGCATTGTAAATGCTTGGTTTTTTGCGCTGTAGGCTTCGGCTGTTTGAATGTTCCTGTGTGTTGGCTGTAGAGAGAGTGGGCGGGGAGGGATCGCCAGAGGTCTGAGGAGTGGGGGTCACGGATATGGGGGGAGCCCAACAAAGAGGCCTTTGTGGGTGCTGGGCAGTATGAGAGGTGGCCTAGTGAAGCATTGAAAAAATGCCTTTTATCCAAACTCTGCTGCCGCAGCCTCCCAGCCCCCCCCCCCCCCTTAAATTCCATGTGGGCAATGGAGGAATTGTATACAAAAACGGAAGAATAGCTTTTATCGACATTAAGCGTAAACATTTCTAGCTAGGGCCTCCCTCCCGCTCGGGTATTAGTTACAGGAGAAAAGAGCACAAGATCCCTCCCCCTTTCTGAGGTAATGGGGGTACCACACTGGTTGTGACCAGATGACTCCATGTCACCGGGACACAACTTGACATATGACTTTATTAGGTAAATGTGTAAAAAAAAAATAATACGAGTTCAGCAGAACGCGCAAGTGGGGGTGTGGTAATGCCGCCAGAGCTGCACTTTAGTGTATTCTGTAAAAGGCCACGGTTCTGCTGAGCAGGGCGAAAATGCACAATTGCAAACAGATGGGTAAGGCGCTGGCTCCCCCCGCTGCACACCGAGCCAAACATTCAGGGCACCGCTTCCTGCCTCTAGTATTCACACATATACCCTCCCCGGCCCCCCTTCGCACTCCCATGTATATGTACACGTCCGATGCACAGCATACGCCTCATCAACATATAGATCAGACGATGATACGAGTTATTACCCACTTCAATAGCACCCATTATATACATCAAAAGAACGAACTGCTGAGGTGCGTGCCGGATGGGAGCCTGTGAGCCCAGTTTACGTAGCAGGTACCAGTGTAAGCAGTCTATTGCCCCCCCCCCCCCCCAAGGGGCACTTCACCTCCGTGATAGCACATATCCCCCCTTCCACAGCTTCCTCGGCAGGAGACCCCGTTGTACTCCAACATCCGCCAAGTCACGTTAGATCACGATTCCCCCAACGCGCCCACACTCGTTCTTGCTTCCCAACCATTCCACGGCCTCTGCCCGGTCGCTATTTGCGAACTCTAGAGCATTTCCGTTGGGGGAGGGCCTAAAAACGCACACATACTAAATCTATACATACAATACCAAATCTGTGCGTGCTGCCTACATGTGAGGGGAAGTGTCCAGTTTCTACATTTTCCTTTGATAATTAGGTTTCGTTACTCTGTCAGAAGTCCTTCCTACAAAAACGGACAACAAAGAAAAGGAAGAAGTCTGCCAGACAGGGCGGAAGGGGAGGTCCAGGCTTGGCCCATCCCAGGCTACTCTCCTAAACCCTCACGGCAGATCTCGTGTACGAGTGACCTCATGTCCCCGGGAGAGGCTGGAAGAGAGCCATTACTATGCCTTTAACAAGGAAAGAAACCGTTTTCAGGAACAAATGACAATAACACGTTGTCAGAAAATCCAAATCAGCAAGACATTATAATATTTATGCGTCTTTTATGTTTTTAATGAGGATGGGAAACTTAAGCCAAAGGCCGAGAGTGCTGGGCAAAAACTAAATTAAGCAGAATGAACAAATATATATTATAACCCCATCCATACAAAAGCGCGAAGGCTTCAATCTGCTTAAAGCAACCTAAAGTTGTCAGAAGTGACAGGGGTCACGGCAGGACTGCGATGTCTGAAACTCATAAACACGCAAAAGGCTTCCAAGGAAAAACTCTGATTTGTTTAGTTTTCTTACCTGAGGGCTGAAGTTCGCAGTGTTGGCCTCGCACGAAGACAGCGCTAAAAGGGCCATGCAGAGTAGAATGCGCAGCGCCGTCTGCATCTTTGTAGCGCCTTGAAACCCGTCGATGCGACTTTGAGCTTTTCAGTGTTAACTGTCCTTCCTTCGTCTTGTCCTTTTGTTTATTATTTTATTATTTCCTCCGTCCGGCGGCAAAATCCTCTTTTCCCTGAAAAACTTTCTTTGAAACAACGGCGAAAACCCAAAATTACCCCATAAAATGCAATAGGTTATGGAGAGGATAAATGTGATAAATAGAAATCCTCCTCGTCTCCGGGACTTGGGATGTAAGAACTGGGGAAAAGGGGCACGCGTTGATAGCGGTGTGCCAGCGTTTCGGTTATCGAGGGAGCTATATATTTTTTTATTATTCTTCCAGTGTTTTTTTTCCTTCTTCCTCCCCTGCTCCCCGAAGCCAAGTGGAGACGTGGTCGCTACCGAAAGTAATTAGAACCAAAAAGGGAAGGGAACAAGGCAGAGCAAAAGGCACACCACTGCCTTTCTCCGAGGTCAAGAAGAAATGCCTCGGAGAAAGGCAGCGGCATTTTCGGATTCGGGGGCGTGTTTGTCTTTTCTCTCCTCCAGCCAATGGCTGGAGGAGAAAATGAGACTTCTTCCAAAGAACACGCCCCCCGATCCGAAAAAGACGGGGCCTGATCGGAGTGACTGACCTCTTCTCCAGTGGCTGGCCAGCATTCAAGAGGCCAGCCAATGGAGAACAGGGGATAAGAGGGGCGGATGCAAGCCCCTCTTCTCCAAGTCATTAAATCTCCCGACTTCCGGTTCTGCCTTCGGCAGACCGGTAGTCCTCGACCTAAAAACTGTGCATTCCTACCCTTTCCCTGTAACGCTTTGCAGCAAGATGACTTACTGTGCTGCATTACTTTGCTATGAAAATGGTGTCAAGAATGCAGGGTCTATACAGACATATTTATTGCACATTCTACAAGGCATAAAGTTAGTAGGATTAGATGGATTTAAGGTCTGCAAGGCTGGTCTCTTTGAATACTGAAAGTCTGAACTCATCTGTTAAGCATGCAGCACTTCTACTCTTGCTTTAAGTCAAATAATGTGATCTTTATCTCTTATAAGAGACACATTTATTGTGAAAAACGCTATGGGATGAATGGTGTATATGTGCCCATTCCAGTTCCATACTAGTGCACTAACCAAAACCAAGGGGGGTCCTTGCTGCTTTACCGGGGTCTCATGTGTGTGCCTTGAGGTAGAGCAGTGGCCACTCACGGTACCCTGGGTCCACTATGGTTAACTCTCTTCTCTATGTATGATCCCAATGCCAAATGAGAATGTTGTTGCCTCATTCTTCCTTACACTTGTGCATTTCACTGGGGTTTGCTAATAAATGGAGTCCAACCACGTTGGATTATTCATCACCCCTAGAGACCCACCCTTGGCCCTTAGCGTGAGCTTGCATGACTTAGAGCTCTTCAATAATTAGTGAGCTATGCACGAAGGGCCACGAGACTGCCCCTTTCATTAGAATGAGCGACCGCTGAACCTATTTGAGTATTTACTTTTTTATTTACTGTAAAGACTGGCTTGACGCAAAGTCAAGTTTATCTGACAGGCGCACAAATCTTGTCAGGTGGTGCTCTGGTCACCATAGAATTACTGTGCCCATGAACTACACCGTGGGTAATAATCAAAGTCGTGTTCCGCGGCCCGGGTCTTTGCGAATCAATAGCAGACGTCATTAGGCACTAGTTTGATACACATTCTGAACACATTCTGAACAGGGAACATCTTGGGACATGGTTCGGGTCGCAGCGAAGTGGTCACGCGCTCAGCGCACAGTGCACGTTTAGAATGTCGGCTATAGGAAGATTTAGAGAAGCACATTTCTGAGCTTGTGGTTAAAAATAAGACTGATCGCACCGGCAAGGTGCAGAGGTCGCTCCACTTGGCTAGGAATGAAACTTGAAAGTCTCCTTATATAAAGAATGCAGCTGAAAACTGTTGTACATACACAACATTATTATGCAAAAAGGGACACGACCGGTAAAATTCTACTGTGTAAACTTAAGGAGGGCTAAACATACAATTGCATTCCTCTCAGTAGAGACTCGGAGGGAGCCCTTCACACTGATGCTTATGATAAACTAAAGATTTTTAAGACTGGGGGCATCATTACAGGCTCCTATCACCACCAAAACGTCACTTTCAGTGACGTTGTGATGGCGATAGGGGCATTGCCTTATTTGCAAGGCAGTGTTAAGCCACTTGTGGCTGAATGCCGCCTTGTAAATAAGGCCCTCTTTCTCGCTGTATGTAGCATGTAAGGGGAGGGCGATGGGTGTTGTGGTGGGTATTCCACGGCAACACCCATTGATTTTGACGCTGCCCCCTATTTACAAGGGCAGTGTAAATAGGAGGCAGCGCCAAAATTAAGACCAGGGAAAACCTGGTCTTAAACAGGCTAAACAAGGAGAAATGCTTTATTTCTCCTTGTTTTTGCTGTTTCCATGTGTGCTGCCTTGTGCAGCACACATAGAAACAGCAAACTGCCAATGATTTTTTATGTGCAGGAATGTCCCGCTTCCTGTAATGCAGAAAATACTGGGACCCCCTTTGTACAAAATAATTTTCCAGCAGGTCAGGGAGAAAAGGGGAAAATGAAACCAATCTAACTAATAATACTCCCTCTTGACCTAAAAAACAGTTATCTATATATAAACTAGCACACAAAAAGCACAAAAATGTATTCTTAATATTTTTATTTTTCGTATTTTTATATTTTCATTTTTTCTGTATAAAAATATAATCAATTTTGAACAAATAAATCAATTTTTCATAAATGAACGTTTTCACTATACTTTACACATCATTCATGTCAGTTCGATAAGACAAAGATATTATTTCGATTCATGACAAAAAAGAAAACAAGACCCAGGGAAAAGAACACTGCACATACAAACTCTTCATTCATACAGACACATATCAGACATTCCTTGCACATATATCTCAGTAGTTTTACCACTTAAGCATATAATGAGTGATAAGGTAGTCCTGATGGCCCCCAAAAAAGGGAGCTGCTACAAAATTTGTAGGATCTACAAGGAGATTTGGTCAACGCGTTTCGGTGGTAAAAGGAAACGTGGAAACCACCTTCTTCAGGACCAGCTACTTCTCTTAGCGCAAGTTCTCAAAACCTGGGGTATCTAAAGAAAAAAGATTTTTACATACAAATGACAAATTAGTCACTAGTCTCTAAACATTATTATTGACAATACTGTGTGCTATAATAAAAGACACCGGTTGGGCCAATTTATACAACAGAGCATTAAAGTAAGAATGAAAGAAAATGTGTGAGTGGAAATAATCCCTATAATACTCTACTCTACTCTGACCAGAAAGGTATGAATCCATACAAGGAAATCCTGTTTTTTTGTAGTAGTCCTATAAATAAAGTAAAGAAGGATACTTACTCTTTAGGGAAACAATATCAACCTACAAAGCCTGCTGTTTGTGCTGTAAGACACAGTAGAGTTTCTTCCTCTTTTTTAAACAGATAAAAAAGAGGAAGAAACTCTACTGTGATTACGTCTTACAGCACAGGAGGCTGGTCAGAGTAGAGTAGAGTATTATAGGGATTATTTCCACTCACACATTTTCTCCTTTTAATTTCAGCCAAAGGTAACTCTCTTTGATTAGAAATTGTATTTCATATTGCACTAATTTGTGTGTTGACCCTCTCAGACTATCTCTATTTTTCCTTTCTTTCATTCTTACTTTAATGCTCTGTTGTATAAATTGGCCCAACCGGTGTCTTTTATTATAGCACACAGTATTGTCAATAATAATGTTTAGAGACTAGTGACAAATTTGTCATTTGTATGTAAAAATCTTTTTTCTTTAGATACCCCAGATTTTGAGAACTTGCGCTAAGAGAAGTAGCTGGTCCTGAAGAAGGTGGTTTCCACGTTTCCTTTTACCACCGAAACGCGTTGACCAAATCTCCTTGTAGATCCTACAAATTTTGTAGCAGCTCCCTTTTTTGGGGGCCATCAGGACTACCTTATCACTCATTATATGCTTAAGTGGTAAAACTACTGAGATATATGTGCAAGGAATGTCTGATATGTGTCTGTATGAATGAAGAGTTTGTATGTGCAGTGTTCTTTTCCCTGGGTCTTGTTTTCTTTTTTGTCATGAATCGAAATATTATCTTTGTCTTATCGAACTGACATGAATAATTTGTAAAGTATAGTGAAAACGTTCATTTATCAAAAATTGATTTATTTGTTCAAAATTGATTATATTTTTAAACAGAAAAAATGAAAATATAAAAATACGAAAAATAAAAATATTAAGAATACATTTTTATGCTTTTTATGTCCCGCTTCCTGCACATAAACAATCATCTTAAAATAATGTGGTTTTGCAACTTCTATGTGTGTTGCATTGAACAGCACATAGAAGTTACAAAAAACATTTTTTTAAAGGATTGTTTATGTGCAGGAAGGGGGACCTTCCTGCACATAAACAATCTCCCCCCCCATGCAAACACTCTTGCACTATGGTGCAAGGGTGCCTGTGTAGCGCTAGGGGAAACGCAGGCATGCGCTGCATTCTTGTGAATACGACACATCCCTGCATTTTCAGAAGGGAGAAGCGTGGCGTAAGCAATGCACGCTCAGCACCACACTTCTCCATTCTGCTGTAAATATGCCCCTTAATACACTACTTGTTGTAGCTCTCAGGAAAATGACTCCCACACACAGGAAGAGTTCCTCGTTTAGCTCATTTCCGCCGAGGTTAGATTCAATCTCATTATGAACAGAACAGTTCTGAAGTGGAATGCAACACTTTTAGTGCATTAAGAGGGGTAAAGCAACAAGCATGGATAGGTCTCTGCTTATTTTTAGCAGTGGTGCATTGAATTCACACATTTAGTTTTTGCGTAATTATGTGAAATTTTAGAATAATTACATGCAACTTTGTGAAAAACAAAGCTGGCATTTAGCACAATACATAAATGCAAATTGCATCTGGATACGAAGATGTCTTCTGTGCTAAAAAAAAAAGTGCATCACACACATGTGCCACAAGTAGCAGCTGCTCATGTTCTCCTTGTTCGGATTGTTGCCATATGCTTGTGTTAAATTGTTGCTGCATACAGCATATGTGATGTGGTGTTATTGTGTAGTTTGAGGAATTTTACATAACAAGCATAACGATAAATTAAGCACGATTTCATCAGTATAACAAAATTGAAAGCTAGTCCTATTTAAGAAGGCTTTTAGCTCTTAAAGTAAATACATTTCTCAAATCCCTGTCAGTATCCCCCATCCCCTCCTCCAAATAATAGAGTTGATCTTGCTTCTTATTTTGAAGCCAGGAAAGACCTTCCATTATTGAAATCCTTAGCTCTGCTAAATTGTGATGTCAAAACCTCTCCCAAAATCATGGTTGCCAGATTTCATTGAGTCTGCAATGCTTTAGGGAACCTTTTAAATCGATATTCATTAGGGATAGGTCTGTGTGTGATAATGTAGGCTGTCATATAATGACAAAAACGTCAAAAATAAAAACAGCAACCAAAAAAACGTTATCATTCAAAATATATGAAAACCAATAATGTCGAAAAAAATATGGAATAGCAAGTTCCTGATGATACACTAAAACAAATGTGAACCAGCAAAAAAATGATAACAAACAAATCAACTACTATAATTTTATATATATATTTAAACAAATATACTTAAAACCAAACAATAACTGTAAGAACTTGGGTTAATAGTTTAGAAGGGTAGGAACCACACTCTAGTAATAAAAACAATTCTGGTCAGGTTAAACCACAAAATTCAATAAATAAACCTCTTCTTAACTCTCTGGTAGTTTGGCAGAAAATCAGTCAAGATTAACTTATAAGCAGTGTTTAAAGTATTGATGCAACAATCAAGCAGCAATAAAGTGAAAACACAACACACCCAAACCAATTTAGAAAAATAGAGTACTATTTAATGAAAATAATTATATCAAAACAGCAAAAAAGTAATTGTTAGAATTGGAGATATGCATTTTGAAGTGCCCAAGACTACAAATTGTCAATTGTCGTTATCTGGTCACTGGATCAAAGTCAACAGTTAAGGCTGGCCATGATGGAGTGTGCATTGGATACAGGGACCTGTTGTGTCCTGGTGGAAAGTTTACCTTCTAACTTAGTCCACTTTCCTGTAAGAAGCACTCATCAATGAGGTCGTCAGAGGCTGGACTTTGATCTGGATCCAGAGAGGGGCTCATCAAATGGCAGGTTGAGAAATCCCAGGCCTTGGTGCAAACCTTTTGTCGTCAGTGCAGTAGTCATCCGTGCAAAGAGCTGGTTGACAGTCAAAACCTCTTGTTGGAGGGAAATGCGGAGTAGTTCTTGACGCGAAGAGCTCCAGTCGGTGAAGCTTGGGGTCTTTATCCAGAAAAGTCTTGTCGACAGTCGGATGCATGTCCAATGATGGCCCTGATGAAGTCTACTCACATTCACAAGGAGACCGGAGATGGTTCTTTTCAATGCAAAGAGCTAAGAGCCTGTGGGTTTTCACCTGTAGTACAGTTCTTGCAGTTTTGAGGTTGAAAGAGTACACTCTAAAATCATCCATGGGTCCAGGACCTGGAGTAGCACCTCTTGGGGATTAGGACTCACTCAAGCAGAGGTCAGCAGCATGGTTCATGTAGATCCACTGGCAGCTGGGCAGTTGCCATGAAAGACCCCTGGAAGCTTGGTCTGTCCCTGTAGCTAGCTCAAACAGGAGGTCAACCCACTGACTGTTGGAGTCACTTCTGGGGCCCTACATTCAGGGCAAGCAGGATCAGTCTTCCTTCTTCAGACAGCAGGGAGGTCATCTTCTGAGTCTCCACAGGTCCATACATGCTTTGATTAGAGGTTCTGAGGGTGCCACTTTATACCCGGTACCAGCACTGTCTGTGAGGAACACCACCTTTGTCTAACTCGGGGCAGGCATCTTCTGAAGTCAAGAAGGGGCTGGGTACAGCCCAAGGCTGCACTTTGAAGCTTGGGAAGAGCTGGGTACAAGCCCCCAGGAAATCTCTCCCTACAACCAAGGCACTTTGGTCCCCTAGTTGGGATGAATATACATCACACCACACGAGAGTCATTAACAGTCATGTGACCCTGTACACTGGTAGAAAGGTTCATTTGGTTTAGAAAAACAAATGCCAGCTTTCTAAAAGAGGCACTTTCAGAACGGTATTTTGAAATCCCACTGTATCATTAAAGAGGGTTTAAATTACAATTCAAATGAGTGGAAGAAGCATTTCTCTATATGTTCTCAAACTGAGCTTATTGCTTAAATGTAATGTGGTAACCCACTGGTAGTCTATGGAATAGCTAGCCTTGCCACAGTGAACAATGGCATGTAAAACCTAAGTACTCATGTCATATTTTTTAAATACCATGCTCCCTGTCCTACAAACCTGCAGGGCATATATTTTAGGTGACTTATACGTATTAAAAAAAAAGGTTTAGGCCTAGCAATAGGTTTATTTTGAGAGGTTGGAATTGCAATTTAAAAGTGCTCTACGGACTGCAGAGGGAGCAGTGAGACATGTTTTACATTGCTATGGTTTCTTCAGCTCACTTGTAGTATTTAATTTACAGCCCCTGAGTACATGTACTACCACCTACAAGGGGCTTGTTAGTAAATTAAATGTTCCAAATGATGTATATTAATTTTATCATGCGTGGAAGGGAGAGCATACGCGCCTTACAGAGTGCTTACAAAGTGCGCAAAATCCTAATACCCACAAAAAAGTGTTCAGTATAATTAGGGAAGTAAAGGCACACATCTGAGGAAATACCATGCAAAAGATGGTAATTTCCAACAAGTGCCCACCCCACTCTCCCACAGCAGAAAGCAGGAGAACTACCCACTTTTATGTGAGTTCTCATTGCTAAAGTGGAAAAACCTAGAATGATCACCAACTTTGATGTGGTCAGTCCCAGAGCGATGTTCCACTGTAAAGTCCATTCCCTGTAGGGAAATGGACCGCTTGAACTGTTTTGGATTTTCCACCCTCATCTGCATCAGTCATCTGAGGGGTATATGGTAATATCAGGTATGGACTATGAAGGCTCTCACCTCAATCTGTGTAATGGGAGTGTGGGGGTTCCCAGGCCAGCATGTCCTGTATCCTGGACTGAAGGGGCTGCATTTTGCCCCCAATTACTTTATGGTCCAAGTAAACAAGTGATCCCTGCCCTATCTGGCACTTACTGGCCTTGATAGTCAGGTCTGCCCGTTTCATGGTCTGATGTTTTGCCTGGGAATGGTGTTCCCAATCAAAAGTTATCACTTATTAAATGTAATAGGGTAGCCCAATGTTATGCTATGGGAGAGGTAGGCCTTGAAATAGCAGAAAATAAATTTGAGAGTTTTTCACTACCAGGACATATAAATGTGAAGATAGATGCCCATCTTTTTAAATACAACATACACTCCCTATGGGCTGTTTAGGGCCTGCTCTAGAAGGGGCATATATGTATTAAAAGGTAAGGTTTAGGCCTGTCAAAAGGTTTTTTTCACATCGAAATGGCAGTTTAAATCTGCACACATAGGCAGCAATAGCAAGCCTGGGACATGTTTTAAATGGATACTTAAGTGGGTGGCACAATAAGTGCTTGCTGCAGACCCACTAGTAGCATTTAATTCATAGGCCCTGGGTAAATGTAGTACCTATTTAATGAGGACATACAAGTAAATTGCATGTGCCAATTAGGTAGAAGCCAATTTCACCATGTTTAAAGGACATAGAGAGAACACAAGCACTTTAGCCATGGTAAAATGTGAAGGGTCCTAAAGCCAACAGAAACGATTTCCGAAAACAGAGGGGGGAAGGTAAAATGTTTGTAGATGACCCTGCAGAGAGGGCCAAGTCCCCAAAAATCCAAAAGTCAAAATCCAAAGTAAAGAAGTCCCTTGTTGTTTCTTGTGTTAGCCGAACAGCCATTGTGCATTTTACACAGAAATCACTAGTAACAACAAACGTATCCAAATTGGTCCAAAGCATTTTCAAAGTTGTTACCAAACTATGAAACTCCTTATGTCACTTGTCAGGTTCCTGTCTAGGTTTTAGAAAATGTGTTGTAAAGGCATAGAGATTATCCATGGGCAAAGTAACATACACAGAATTCCCTCAGTGTATTTCCCACAAAGGAAATTCTAACACTGACTGAGGTTCTTGAGCACTGATGACCATACTCACTTTCTTTCCTGTTTCAATATTTTTCCTTTAAGAGACTTCTTTCTTCATCCACTTAATCCTGTATTTTCTCAAATCGCTCCAATTCTTTATTTACTCACCTAAATCTCTGATATTAAGAGCTCACATAGTAACTAGACCCATGTCTGCTAAATTAACTTCACTCAATTTCATTTTTAAATTTGTATGCAAGTCTTTTGTTTTGCTTATTTTGACTGCACATTCATCAGCTAAATGTTCAAGATTATCATATGCCTCATTTGTGCACCTTGCTGGTTTGCTGATCAACTTTCTCAATTCATCTGAAGTATAGACTATTATTCTGTTTATGTCAATTATTGTCTGTAAATTACATTTTCATAATTCCAAAGTGAATTACATTTCTCGTTCTCAGGAGGTGTAGTAGCTACTACTTTTACTATAGAAACAGTAATAGAAACAACTGTTTCTGTATGCATGGCAGTTGTAGTCGCGCTAGAACCAGGAAAAACTGGCAGTGTGCTGTCAGGCAGAGCATTTGCAGTTGCAAATGTATTGCATTTGGTGCTGTAAGTGTTGCTATTGCCTAGGTACTTGTGCTTGGCTTACCACTCACCATCAGGTACTAATGGTCATTGTGCTGGTGCCTTTTCACTATCTGTGTGAGGCGGTCTAGAATCCAATAGGTCATTTATGAAATTATCCTCCTCATTGGAATATATTTTTTTATTCTTTTTTCGTCTATCCCTTTCACTTCATCTTTCTTTTAGTGTGACTCATTGATGATTGCAGGGTAAACTCTCACAGTTTCTGTCATATCTTCTCTCCATGCCCTCTTCTGACTTGTCCACTTTATCAGGGCCGGCTCTAGAGTAGTGTGACAGGTGTGACTGCACCGGGCGCTGACTTCGGATGGGGGCGTTGTGTTTGCAAATATAATATGGTTTGAAAAGCACCTGCTGCTGTGTTACTGGCCTCCATCAATTTTCAGGCAACAATAAAAATGTCAAGATAACTCCACTGATTAATGTTCTTCCTAGAGAGAGGTCGGAGGTTTGTCTAGTGGAAGTTTTGACTCATGGTCAGGTAGCGCAGTGGGTTAATATGCCTGCTGCAAAGAACGTGTACCATGCAGATCACAAAACACATCTAATGTAAATAGGATAGTGGATTGCTGCTTTGTCTGAGAGATCCTCTTGTTACTTGCAGTTTATAAGTTAAAATCTTATAATAAAAAAGTGAGCTATTTAACCGTCATCAAACAGCTGCATGCAAACTACAAGGAGCGCTATGGTTTTTTTCCCCAGTCCTTGCATTACCCTAATGTTGGAAAAAGGGTTCATATTGTTGATACATGCCGTTATGCATAGACAATACAGAAACACGCTTCTTGCTATCTATTGGAAATACAATAATAAACAAAACAAAAAAAAGGTTTATCTTGATAGCTTAATTCTGGTTATTAAAGAGAACTTTTTAAATTCTGGGCGTGTGCTTCTCCAGACCAAGCACTTTTAAAACCATACTGTCTACCAGTATGGATGATATGTGACTTCTACACCTTGTAGTCTTCTGTCTTATGTAGCATTTCCTATACACTGATTTACACACCTATTATTGATTGTCTCTGTGTAGTGTATCAGATGTAAAGTGCTATTGCACACTACACTGGTATGAGTGGTGCCATAAAATGAATTAAATGCATTTGAGAAAGAGTGGTTAGGGAGACTTGAGGGGCACTGTCAAAGTGTGGTAATGAGGGAATCCATGGTGGAGGTGGTTATTGGGGAATGCCAACTAACCTTGTTGCACTGGGCGCCACCAGTGCTAAAGCTGGCCCTGTTGTTCCTATCCACTGAGTCCTTTTAACTGGCTCTTGATTTACTTGCTAGCTTTTGCTATGGCCATTTTATTCCATTCATTCACCACTTCAAATTGTATAGGTGTAGCTTGTGGCTTTCTCTCACACATTGTTTGTCTTAGGAAATCAAGCTTTTTAGTATTAAAGGTACCCTCTAAAGGGAATTTCATATCCTTGTCACCAGAAGTATTCCAGCTCACACTGGTGAACTCCAACATCTGCCATCATTTCAAATGCAGGGGAGCTTTCAGGAAGAACCTTTTCCACCTCTAAATAAAATACACTAGGATGTTCTGTACCCCTAGAATTACAGCTCAGTGGCATGCCCAATAGATGATGGATTGGGGATGGTGTAAACCTCATGTTATTGAGGCAATGTGCTCCACAGGCATGGTAGTAAACAACATTTCGAAATACACTCAATAGTGAACGGAGTGACACAAAAAAGTGAATTCTAGCGTGGAATTTAGGAAAACCACCAAGGTTTGCTTCAAAATGCAAAAGAATACAATACAGAAAATCTCATATAAATGCAGAAAATCTTTGTCATGAAGGCTCTCAGTAATAGTAACAATGCAGAATAATAGGAAAAATCACTACTATGTTAAGTCTCAAATATGTAGTAAAATCGATAAGAAATTAGGCAGCATCCCTAGTAGCATAGGAAAGGCCTCATAGCCCACCCCCAAATTTATAGTTTTTTATTGCCAATTTGATCATAGTCCAGCAGTAGGACTGCAAGGTTACCTTGGTGTGAGCAAATAATTACATTTTCAACATATCAAATTACAGAAATACAAAGTGCTATATAACCCTATCAGCTTAGCACTAACACACTACTTGAATATGGGTTGCCTCTAACCTAATATCATCTGGAGATGTCAGAATGAACTAGTTACAAAAATAACAGTGAACCACTGTGAATGAATGCAACACCACATGAAAGCATACGGTCTTTGGAAAATGTTATAGCAGGAAGGCTAGCAAACCTTCCTTCAAGAACAGTGTAATTCAGAAATGAACAAACCCAAAGCTTGCTTGATTATGTGCATTAGATATATAAGCAAAGCATGAATATGTTGTAGCATCCTTTTTGGACAAAATGGTTTCAGGGCTTAATTATGCCTAAATAGCATAAGAGCAGGAAAAAACATCTTAAAGTCATAGCAAATTCGTTTCAACTTCATTAGTTCAATGTTAGCTTGCACATGTGAAATTGACTGCAGATCATCAGTGCACATTTTTACTTAGACGCGAAACACGGCATCAGTAGGTGGCAGTAATTTTTGGGGTATAGCTATGATTAGTTTGGGTTTCTCAATACTCGTGAAATCAAAAGACTAGCTGGAATATCCATCAGTGTATTGATTTACTCCTGTTTTGTCCCAGTGGGATACAGGACCCCTAATGGAAAATAAAAGTTCACAATACAACATAAGTGTCCATATTAGACATCTTAAAATACTAGGGTCATTTATTTAAAGTTTGTGAATTGCACATTGGTGATTTATCAGCCACGTCAAACTTATGTTTGTTACCTCCTCCAAATGTATGGGTGAGGTTTCCTCCTGAGAAGCCTCCACTGGCACTTCCAGTTGAAACCTTTGACCAACAAGCTCATAGGGATGATTTCCCCACACCATGCTATTGAGCGCAAGACAACTGTCTTCACAGTTTCCTACCTGCAAACAACATGCGAGGTATGGTACTCCTATGCAGACAAATCAAACAAAAAGAAGTATCTCTGTGCATTAGGATGAATGTTTTATTGTTTTCTAAAAATTAAACTCCTGTTTGGGAGGTTGTTTTTGAAAAACAAAAAAATTCGGAGCAAGGCTTCAAAACAAACCAACGTTGCAACCTCTACGCAAAGTGCTCTACCTGAGGACAATTGAAACACTGGAAGTTTTTATGAATGTTGGGAAATCTATGCCAGGCAGGTGGGGAATCTCAAAATAAGACTTCAATTTTGAGGAATAGATGCAAGGAAAGATTTCCACAATTTCCATCTCATCTCTTGACACCTGAACACGCGGAAGGAGAATGTGATTCTTTTAACTTTAGGACAACTAGATGAGTCTGGAGATAACTTTTCTTTTGAAAAACAGCCGAGCAGGCCAGTTCACAGTCTGGCATTTCTCGTGGTGCAGAGAAAGGGAACTGGCTCCTTACGGCTACCAGTGACAGTGTGCCTTCCAGACTTACAATTATCTTCGCCAAACACTATCTACACCAAAGCTCTTATGTGGCCGGGCAGTGGATGCCTTCCTCCATCCCACCATTGCCATTCAGAAACCACTAGATCAGGGGTAGCAGAGGGGGCCACGTTGTAGACAGAGATACCACCATTAACCCCTTGTGTGCCCCGCCCTTTCCCCGCCCTGTGCCGGGCGTTGAATTAGTGGGTGGGGTTCATGACGAGATAGTCTCGTCATGGGCACAGCGCAACCCCGGCCCATGACGAGACCATCTCGTCATGGGCACTCAAGGGGTTAAAGCTCCTGACTGCTCCTCCTCTCTCCCATGGTAGTGCAAATAATGCTTGGGATGGCATAAAAGAAAAGCAGAGGTAAGGTAGCCCTTCCTGAACACATAGGGTCAGATTTGCTGTTTTCACACATTGGAAAGCTGCACCCAAAGTTGCTGCACTGCATGAAAGGCATAGGGCCGAACATGGCTATATGTACTAAGATATGGTGCTGTTTTCCTCTCTCTGTGCTAGTGCACACACCAACGCACACCCCATTGCACAATTTTGCAAGCATAGATTTTGTACGGGAAGGTGACCCTTGCAGTAAAAAAGCTATGATGTTATTATTTTCCCACTTAATATGTGTGCTGCACAGTGAGGCGAAATGGAAATATTTGGAGACTTTTAATAGTTGCTCTACTGTGATGCGTGCCTTGAAAGGGCTTAATTGATTGGCTCGAATCCTCTTCTGCAAACGTTAGTAGATAGAGACTCTTGTAAAAAGCTATGATGGTTGCATGAGATTGTCCACGTACCACCTATAGCATGAAACCTTGATGCTAAGATGCAGCCTTACTTTGTTATTACTTTAGGTGACTTTCCAATGCAACTCATTATTTCCATTGGAAAGTAACTTCCACCACAACAACTTGGACTGAGTTTGCATCAATATTTTGATTCAAATCCAAAGCAAATTGTTTGTAAATATGTTTGTAAATCTGGGTCCAAGTTACTAGACTGGGGCCTAGGCTGTTCTGCATCCAGCAGTCAGTGTTGCACACGTGACAGTCTAGTCCTCTTTGCTAAGATAAACATTCATTGTTCTACTACTTCATATAAATAACAATAGTTCCAAACATCATACAAAATGTGAAATAAAACAGAAAAAAGAAAAAAATGCAATGACAAAGAAGTAGGTATTTTTTTCAAATAATTGCACCACACCAGTCAGTACGTTTCGACAGTCAGGAAAAACCACCCATCATTTCTTAGTGCATTTATATAGAGAGGGCTTTTTTCAATATATTGGTGATTGAGCTTACCACTTTTTTTTATTGTATTACTTTTAATATCATTTTATATACACTAAGGTGGCCTATAGGCCACTTCGTTTCAGTTTAAATTGCAACTAAATGCAGTGAACAGAAAAATGATTATAAACTACAACTGAAAAGATGTATGAAGTAAGATTATCTAAGTGTCTATAAATGTAAACGTCGTCAATAAAAAAAGTCCCTGTTGAGGCTTGCTTATTACGTTCATTTACTCAAATATTATTTAAAATAAAATTGTATTTACTGTTCAAAATAAAATATTTAATCAAACTGTATAAAATCTCAGTTCAGAAGCGGTGCTAATATGAAATAAACATCCCCATAAACTGCCTTTGTGCTGTGCCGAAATTTTGTACATTTTGTGAAGTAATTAATCGTGATACCTTCAAATTATAGTCTGAATGACAGACTCGCGGAGCTTGAAACCTTCACCGCATCTGACCATGCCTTGAAGATTCAAAAAGACACTGTGAGAAATTGCTTTCCATGCTATTTCAAAAGTTCCACTTTACAATTCCAGAGCAGATGGTATTGAAAACCGAAGGCACAAAGAAATTGCATAGGTAAGCACAACTTGTAGCCGAATTTGAATTACTTTAGAAATTCTAATATTTTTTTCCTTTTGTGATACTATCTCTATCTGGCGCTAGGAAGAGATGAGTTGCTCTTGGAAAGACTTCACTTGCTTTTATTTTATAAGGGATTTGCTTTGGAATCATAATTTCTCGGGTTTGGAAAAGCTCTTTAGAATCTAATTATGTCCTCGCCTAACCTCCACGTCTACCCTTTTCCGTACATTGAGAATATACGGATCAGCCCAATAACCCTTTTTTTCTCCCTTTCCCTAGGGAAAACACACACACACAAACACACACACGCAGGCTCGTACAAATAAGCACTCGCTCCCTTATACAACTATAAATATGCACATGCATAAATCACACAGATGTTCACAAAGCCACCCCACGCACGGGCTGTCAATAAATGTATGCTTCTTTCTCTTTTCGGGACGATAATTTAAGTGCAACCTGTCTGTGATATCATTCTGAAGGTTCACAATAGCTTCAAATATGAACAAAGCGCTGAAGGAAGAAGGAACGTGGCAGAATAATACAGGGCGTACACGAATTCAGAACAAATGGCCACAAGTAATGGAGTTCTAAAAAAAATGAAAGCCAACACACAAGCCAACAAGAAGACACAAGTAAGCAGCAGTAAAGAAAGAGAGGAACAGTAAATAAACGAGAGGCAAAAATCAAATCGCACCTGTGCAATCCCTCTGCAAAGTACATTTATATTCCTTTGACAGGGTGCGTGGTGTAGTGTCGCGGTCTAGTTGACGCGCGCACTACGTAAGGACGGCGATGTGCGTAGCGGCCATCTTGGACGCTACTGCGCATGCGCGGGAGTAGCGTGTTGCGAGAGACGGCGTTCGGAGCGTGTTGCCCGGCGCTCTCTCGGGAAATTGATTTAAGTGTTAATAAAGGCATCTACCTACCTACCAGAGCCTCCAGCAAGTTATTGGGGAATAGCAAGTAACAACCAGAGCACCTAGCATCATTACAGTGGCAACGAGACTGGGCTGGTGAGAACCCTGCGTGGAACAGGAGGAAGGTGCCCCCAACTTGCTTCAGAGAGGAGTGTCCACTAGGAGGGACGTCACCCCACGCGGTAAGAGGACCGAGGGGGTCGAGGACAGACGCCTACGCACCGGGAGAGCGCGGCAGAGGCAGATAGACGCCAGAAAGTGGCACGTGGGCAGTAAAGGAGCCGGCCACGAGGTAGAGGAAAATCGCAGGCGGACCGCGGAACGACAGAGGAGACCCTAGCGGAATCGGGGGACGACGGCGCAGCCAGCTCGAACGCAGTCCCAGGTACCCGAAGAAGGGGAGCGGGGACAGACGCGCCAGGTAGCCCAAGGAGACAAGCGGAAGCCAAAATGAGTGCACAGTCATCGACGCTAACAACGCCGATCCCATTCCTACCACGCCCGGGAGAACCCCTAATGAAGTGGGAAGACTGGAGGGAGTACTTCAAAAACTACCTGGAAGCGCTGGAAGATGAGAACGAGGAGGCGTTCTCCAGTGCCAGGAGGAAGAGGATACTCCTACACATCCTGGGACCAGAAGGAATACGGGTGTTTCAAAACCTCACACCGAGCGTCAGACAGGGAGGGGACACAGACGTGTTCTCTCACGCCATAGAAGACTTGGACAACCACTATCGGCCTGCAGTGTGCACCTCTATTGACCGCTATAACTTCCAGCAGAGGAAGCAAGAAGCGGGGGAATCCATAGATGACTACGTGGCAGCGCTGCGAAAACTGGCGATGACGTGCAAGTATGGAGGGCTACAGGATGAATTCATCAAGGACCAGATCGTAATGCATACGACAAGCAAGTCGGTGCAAGATAAACTGTGGGCGAGTGGGGATGCGACGCTGAATGAGGTGATCGCCATAGTGAAACGAGCGGAACTGACCAAACGCTGCGCGGAGGCGGCAAAGAGAGACCCGGCCCCCAGACTCACGGTCAATAAGGTGGATGATGAGGACCAGCACGGACGGGGAAAAACAGCGACGGGGGAGTACAGAGGAGCGCCCAAAGGGAAGGCAAAACCTGGACAGACATGGAAGCAAGAAAAGAGTGAAGCGATGAGATGCTACAGATGCGGAAGCTCGAGCCACGCAGCGCACGACAAACGGTGCCCCGCATTCAGAGCCAAGTGTGCGTTCTGCGGCCTAGTAGGTCATTACGAGAAAGTATGCCGAAAGAAAGGGAGACAGCATGCAGTGAAATTTGTGGCGCAGGACGCGGGGGAAGAAGCAGAAGGCCGGGAAGAAGAAGACGATGAAGTCCTGTGTGTAGAGGACCAGGTGCTGGGCATCGATGGGAGAAGAACGCGCAAACCCCAGTGCGACATGATCATTGGAGGAGTAAGCATCACCATTGTGGCGGATTCAGGGTCTCCCTACACGATTGTTCAAAGATCGGTGTGGAACGAGAGGTTCAGACCCACGTGGGGCGCGCAGCTAGAACCCCCCTACACAGGGGACCCGATCCCGATGGTGGGGTTCAAGAAGCTGTTGTTCCAGTTCAAAGAGCGGAGCGCCCTCTGCAAACTGTACGTCGCGGAGAAGGGACCGTCAGTCCTGGGCTGGATGGACCAAGGAGAGTTGGGCGTACAGCTGAACCCAGGAGGGGACACCCAGGTGATGGTGACCCTGGACGGAGAGGAGTCGACGGCGGAGAAATGGCGGAGTGGACACCCGAAGGTTTTCGGCGGGAAGATCGGGAAACTAGAGAAGTTCTCCCACAAAATCGTCCTTAAAGAAAACGCCCGGCCTGTAGCGCACAAAGTAAGGAACATACCAATTGCGGTGAGAGAGGCGGTACAACCGGAACTCCACCGACTGGAAGACGGGGGAATCATCGAGCCCATCGACAGTGCGGAGTGGTTGGCGCCTCTGGTAGTGGCCATGAAACCGTTAGGCAAGGTGCGTCTATGTGTGGACCTCAGAGAGTTAAACAAGTGCATTGTGGTAGAAAAGTTCCCCTTACCACGCATAGAGGAAATGTTGGCCCGCACGAAAGGCGTAAAATGGTTCTCCACCATCGACCTGCAATCGGCATACCACCAGGTAGTGCTGCATTCGACAAGCAAAAAACTGACATCGTTCTTCACGCCGTTTGGCTGCTACCAATTCTGCCGCATGCCCTTCGGTCTTGCCTCGGCAGCTGCGGTGTTCCAGAAGCTAATGGCCCGCCTATTCAAGGACATTGAGGGAGTGCAGTACTTCCAGGATGACATCCTAGTGATGGGGACAGAGCTGGAAGACCATGACAAGAAGCTGTCGGCGGTATTGAAGATCCTGGAGGAAAACGGCCTGACGGCAGAGTGGGAGAAATGTCACTTCGGGATGACATCAGTCACCTACCTGGGGCATGAGATAGGAGCGCAGGGGATAACACCGAAGAAAGGGAACGTGAAGGCCATCTGCGAAGCACCTCCGCCCACCTCCAAGGAAGAAGTACGGTCATTTCTAGGGATGGCGGAGTACTATAGCAAGTTCGTCCACCACTTTGCCACAAAAACCCACCACATGAGGCAACTCACGAGGGACAAGACGGCGTTCGTATGGACTGAAGAGACGCAGGAGGAGTTTGACAAAGTGAAACAGGAAATCAGTGGAGCGATCCCGCTGCAGGGGTACGATCCTCAGGGACGGTCCATATTGATGACGGACGCGAGTGAAAAAGGGCTAGGAGCGGTGCTCATGCAAGAAAGACCAGAAGGAGGGACGGAGACGATCAGCTTCGCGTCCAGGACGTTGACGGCGTCGGAACAAAAGTTCAGTGTGATCGAGAAAGAGATGCTGGCGGTGGTATGGGCCATGGCGAAGTACCGTCAGTTCCTGTGGGGCACTAGATTTCAAGTGAAGACGGATCACAAGCCCCTAGTGAAGGTGTTGACATCGGATGGTCATGCCAGCGCCACACCCTGGATTGCGAAAATGACGCTGAAACTCCTGGAGTACCGATACGACGTGGAGTACATCCCGGGCTCAAGAAACAAGATAGCGGACTACCTCAGCAGGGCGTCCGCGATGGACAGTGCCTCCAATGGCATGGAAGACGACGACGAGATGGTAGCCCTGACAGACGACCCGGAAAAAGCCATCAGCAGGCAGGAGTGGAAAAACGCGTATGAGGCGGATGACGATATGGACGACATCAAGTCGTACATTGTACGAGGGTGGCCAGAAAGGAGAAGACAGAGACCCAAAGTCCGGCAGTTCTACGAGGTCAGAGAAGAGCTGTCGGTGGGAAACGACGGGGTGTTTGTCTACAGAGGTGACAGGATGGTACCACCGGAGAACATAGTACCGGCCCTGCTAGCCATACTACATGAGGGTCACCTGGGAATCGTGAAGACAAAGGCCAGGACAAAACAAACGTACTGGTGGCCAGGAATGGACATGCATGTAGAGAGGCACGTGAGAGACTGTGTGCAGTGCCAGGGTGCGGACAAGATACTGAAGCCAATGAGCCCACCCTTAGGGAAGTTCACGAACCCCAGTAACCCATGGGAAGAGGTAGCAGTGGACATATTAGGGCCTATACTAGACGATCAGGGGATCCCCAAATACCTCTGTGTGTTAGTAGACAAGTACTCGAAATGGCCAGAAGTGCACATCAACGAGATCATGGACACGGATGAGATACTGCGCTTCCTCAAGGCGGTGTTCCTCAGGGAAGGCATACCCAGGGTCATAATCAGCGACAATGGCCCCCAGTTCACCTCCGACAAGTGGGTCACGTTTGCAAACAGGAACAGCATACTACTTAGACACACCTCGATATATCACCCGACCAGCAATGGACAAGTAGAAAGGTTCAACAGGGTGCTTATGGGCTCTATACAGGCGGCCATCACGAGGGGCAAAGACTGGGAGAAAGAAGTGCAAAGCACGATATGGGTGTACCGTATCACCCCCTCCGGTACGGGGTACAGTCCCTTCCAGATCTTACGAGGAAGACAACCCTTCACCAGAGACAATGTTGCGTGGCAGGAGAAGACCATCACCAGCAAATGGTCTCCGGCGGTGGTGCAACACAACCTGGAGAAGGCACAATGCATCTATACGGAACACTACAACCGCCACAAGAGGGTGAAGGAGACGGCGTTGGAAAAAGGGGAGTGGGTCAGAGTGAAGCTGGCAGTCCTGAAGCGGAAGGGAGAAAGCAAGTACTCCCCACCCCTCAGAGTAGAAGAAGTGTACGACCGGGCAGCGTTGCTCAGTGACGGAAACGTGTGGTCACACGATCGCATGGCCAAGTGCAACAAGATCATACAATGGCCCCGAGAGGACGCGGAGGGGGAAACCCCGACGGAAGGGCCGATAAGGGACACAGATTCGTCCGAAAGAGGGCGAGGAAAGAACATGAGCGGAGAGCAGGAGAGAGAGAGAGACACACCAGGCGGATGGTCCCTGGGGGAAACGACCCGGGAAGACGGTGAGAAAAAAGAGAGAGAGGGCCAGGGCACTCCGAAAGGAACCGACGGAGGCCCGGTCGCAGAGGGAGGCCGAGAAGGACATTCCACTCCGGTAAGACACACCCGGGTGGGGAGAGCAGTGGTGAGACCATCCAGGTTTAGAGACTTTGAAATGGACTGACCACATGGTCGGGGATATTGTGTTGTGTGGTATGAAAAGGGGGAGATATGTAGTGTCGCGGTCTAGTTGACGCGCGCACTACGTAAGGACGGCGATGTGCGTAGCGGCCATCTTGGACGCTACTGCGCATGCGCGGGAGTAGCGTGTTGCGAGAGACGGCGTTCGGAGCGTGTTGCCCGGCGCTCTCTCAGGAAATTGATTTAAGTGTTAATAAAGGCATCTACCTACCTACCAGAGCCTCCAGCAAGTTATTGATGAATAGCAAGTAACAACCAGAGCACCTAGCATCATTACACGTGGCACAAAGAAATGAGGCAGTGAATAGCGCCATCTTGGTAAAGAATAACTGCAGAATCTACTTAGGTGGTACCTATTATAGAAACGTGTTGTTGCTCTTGTAGTGGAATTCAAGTCTTGTATTGGATGCTAACCTAACCCTCTATGCCCAAATCCTGGTGATAGTTGTGCATCATAGACACCAGTCACCAGTGGGGATTAGTAATGGAGGGTAAGACAATTGTCTAGACCCCTGTAGGTAAGTTGAACATTTCACCAATTTCCATAAAAACATACATTAGGACAGCAAGGAAATGTCTGTGTAATTATAAGATTTTTTTCATTATTATTTCGATTATTATTTGGGGTGCATTACAGTGGAAGGGCGAACATAGCTTCAGGCCTACCATTGTAGCCTCACTATAGAAGTGTACAAAGTGCAAGTTGACCTGTGAAAACAAACCCTTAATAATTCACTTCTTTGTAAGCTTTAGAGAAGGCAGGGTGCTTGGTACTTAAAAGTAGGACGTAAATATAGAACTGCTCTTACTGTGACAAGCACCCTAGAACTATTTTCACTGTGGAAGTCTGGCTGCGCACATAGAAACATTGGGAAGCTGTATTAAATATTAAATCTACTATCTCTTCATTGGGAACAGCTGGAGAAATGATTCAACAACTCTTTTTAATATTGATTAAAATATCTATTCATTGATGACATTGGTTTTTCAATCAATATTAAGAAAAAGTAACTTTTAGAAACTATCCGTTTCTCTTCCTGAAATTCCAAAAGTCTAATTAGCATTGACCTTCCAGCTGTCACCAAGCTGGCAAATGTCCTTGAATGAGAAGTGAAAAATGCTTGCAGATACAAAGGCCTGGGTGTCAGGAGTATTTTTAATTCCCCTGGCAGGATGGGCCAAGGAGCTAAATTTCCTTCAAAGCGACCTCCTCGGCACAGGTAAATGTTAGTTGACACCTCAGCAGCCTTTGTTCTCCCAGTCTGGAAGTAAGCAAACTCAGTCAGTAGAAAGAGAGTTGCCCCAGAACTGGTGTGGAGTGACCACAAAATAGATGTTGCTCATTACCCTGGACACACCTCTAGTTGGGCACATAGGCTCCACACAAGGGGAGAATGGTTTCACTGTTTAGTATTTTAGGAGTTAGAGGAACTAATATTTTTGCAGTAGAATTCTACTTCCAGCCCTGAAAACCTGGGACTTGTAAACCTTTTCAACTGCAAAACCTCTGGAGGAACTGGACCATCGTGCCAAGCCGATCTGGCAAAATTGCATTGCTGCTGGGCAGATGATTCAGGTTTCTCCCACTCTAGGTTTCCTCACAGTATCACACCTGATTCAGTAGGATCTCATGGAGAAGGTGTCCGACCTTGTGGAGCTCTCTTGAGCTATAGCCTGCAGCCTTTCCCACTGAAGTATTCAGAGCTCTGAAAAAGAAACTAAGGTCCAACATAGAAATCTTGACCAGATGACAGTACCAGGCTGGCAAGAGGACTTCCTTTTGTGCATTGAGTGCGAAAGTCTGACCTTTCACATTCAAAGCATTTCCCTCTTAAATCAATGGCTACACCGAGGACCATGTCCAACAGCCCTCTACAGCTACAGCCTGCTGCCTTTCCTGGCTGAAGATTTGTACTTCTATTTTAAAGACTAAGTCTCAAGGTAAAATCTTCAATGAATATTTGGGAAAAGTAACTATTAGAAAGCTAACTTTTCCCTGCCTGAGGCTCCTCTAGGTTAATTTGCATTATCTCTCCAGCAGCTGCCCAGCCAGTGCTTGACCTTAAAGAATTGTGAAAACTGTTGCCAGAGCAGAGACAATGGGTCAGTGAGTTTTTCTTCCCCTTGCTGGAAGCCCAGTTAGGTTGGACTCAGGAACCTTATTAACTTGTTAAGGGACTAATATCAGTAAGTCAATCATTGTACCAAATGCAACCATATTACAATTATGATGTAGCTTTTTTTAAATTAAAAAAATACATGTTTATTTAAAAAAAAGAGTTTGTCAACATAATATACCTGAAATTCAAAATAATTTCCAGCTTGCTGATGTTCTTGGGCCTCAAGATCATCAGTGAAGGTTGAATATGCTGTTCTAAGAATCTTCTGCTGCAGTAGGGAGAGTCAGGGTACTATAGATGAGGCTTAGATGATGCTCCAAGCACATCCTATGCCTTCAATCGAGCACAGTGGTGGAGGGTTCCCAATGGCATTTGGTACCCTGTGGCTCTTCCAATGTGTAGACCCACTGCACTGCAGCATGTGGCGAATGCCCTTCCTGATCTCATTTGGATATCTGATCCCCTGTAAAGCTTATTTCACTTCTTAAAGTCCCTCTGCTTGATGAACTCTAATTTCTTTGAGAAAAACTATGAGACCTCTTTTCTCAATCTTCAGCCATTTAAGGTTTTTATGATTTCATGCACTAAAAAGTGTAGGGGTATGGAGAGTGATTGAGTAATAATCCTGGAATGACTCCGGAAGGCTTATTTTCTGGTCCTGTACGTCAAATCCTGTTTTTCACAGCTAACAAAGAACTCCACTCCTGACTTCGGAGTTCGTCTCCTCTGCTTTGGAGTTCTCTGAAAAAAAATAACAGGGGTGAAAATGAAGCAGAAAATATTTTTAGGTTTGGGAAAGTTTCCCTGGAGGTACTTGAAAAAACAGTGTATTTGTTATGTAACTTATGAATCAAGATTTTTGGATATAATCATGAATGTGTTATATGTTATTGTCCGTATAATACACAAGGGCTGTTATGGGATGAGTCTGTCTGTGAAAGATGAATGTACTTTGTCAGAGAATATTTTGGAGAAACACATGAATGATCTCTAATTGAATGCATATTATATTCACATATGCAAATTTGGGTGTGACAGCATACAGTTGCAAAAGTGGTGACTCAGTATGGCATATGTCAAAGGTGATATAGTCCACTGTTCATCATTGATTTGCTACTATCCAACCGCTATAATGCAGCACCCAAATTAACAGCTCAGGTGAAACATTACACCATTACTTGGCCCGCATCACCAGCACTGATCACTTCTCTGTGCACATTGCCAGGAACCTGGATGAGGCGAGAGTTCAGGGATAAAATCTAAATGTAAGCCCTGTTGTAGAGCAATGTTGTGCAACATGTGCCAGGCTTGAAATATTTGGGCACTACTTCTGTTGGGATGCTGGATTACCCTGCTCCATGGCTAATACATTCAAAGCACAACTTGAGGATACCAAAAGTGTGCTTAATTATGGCTTCATTGTGTGTGTGTTTGTGAGTGTGTATGTATGTGCTTGCTTATACCTCTGTTGAGGCTGTATGGTTTGTGTGGTTGTCTATCAAAAGCGTGTAGGAAGGTCGAGAGGGAGGGTACACCTGGCATCACCTCACCCTTTGCCTGTGATATTTATATAGAATGTGGTTTGTTTAAGAATAATGCACACATTCCATATAAATAACATTGCTACCATAGGTATATATTGTGATGGCTTGAAGTTATGAGTGACTATGTTTGTGAACCCACTGCCCAGGTATACATGCAGTACCAGTGTGACTTAGGTAAACTAGCTTGTGTTTCTTGCTTGGCACATTGTCATTTTGCCTATGTTAGCCTAGTTGAACATGTTGTAGGCCGCATTTCAGTTGCACATGTTACTACATAAGTATGATTGCTTTTGTGCCACATTGTATTTCCACACAGAACCTGCATATATGTTTTTGTGTTCTGTTCTTTTCCTGGTATTTAGTCTGAACACCATAGACATGGTCAAACAATAATGCCTCTTTTTATTCTCTCTGGTAGGACACTAGAACCTAGACATAACACGAGAATGCAGCTGTTGTTTGTGAACACACAAGTCTTGTCATATAACTAAAAAAAAACACAAACTGAGCGAATTTCTTCAGGCAAGAGCACCACATCAGCTGAGAGGTAGAACATCAATCTATGTATTCTAAGAAACATGGTTCACCACTCATCCCAGAGATCTTTGATATATAATCATTAGCTTTAGTAAAAAGGGGGAGGGGGACTAAACTATCATAACATAACAGGGCTTTTTATGGTATATGGTTTGCCAGCTATGCTAGCAAAATTTGTGCTAGCCATTTGTTTTCTAATTGTGGCACAAATACTGCTTCTTAGAGCACAATAGTTGACATAAATATTAAAAACTCAAGGGCCAAGAGTTTTGTGTTTTGGGGTGCAAACTCACTTGTTTCTCTGGAAAGATTAGGAGGGCAAGTGAGGCACTATAGCTAGTCGGACTCGGGCTAATGGATACAGAGATAGTATGGTGACTCAGTCACTACATGCCAATGGTGTATGGTCTCAAGCATAGTTCTGTTCATCAGCAGAATCCCTTCAACAGACCATAGTAGTCACATGTAACCAAAATCACCACTATCCAACTGACATGCAAGAGCAAACTGTCTGAAAATATAATTATCATATGTGCAGCAAATAAATGTAGGTATGTATCAGTAACACAGCCCCTGGCATCAAAGACTGCTCCACATGGATTGAGTGCCAGTGATTTAGGAAAACAGCTTTTACAGCGCAGTCATTACATCCCACTACCTTTACATAGCAGTCATTACATCGCGACATCCTTTACATCGCATGTCATTACAACGCAGCCATTACATCGCATGCCACTACAACTCATGTCATTACAACGCATGTCACTACAATGCAGGCATTACATTGCAAGTCATTACAACGCATACCATTACAACGCATAGTACCCTTACACTATCCAACACTTACCCTACTGTTGCACTCACTGGAGTTAGAATAGTAATTTTTACCCCTACACTATCCAACACTTACCCTACTGTTGCGCTCACTGGAGTCAGAATAGTAATTATTACCCCTATACTATCCAACACTTACCTTAAATGCGATGTAATGGTATGCATTGTAAGGGTATGCGTTGTTAAGGTATAATGCAATGTAATGGAATGCGATGTAAATGTAGTTTCTGAAAATGCAATGTGATGGCATGCGATGTAAAAGAATGCATTGTAAAGGATGTTGCGGTGTAAAAACTGGGTTGTAAAGGCATGCGTTGTAAATGTATGCATTGTAACGTCATACATTCATGGTTTAACGTGAGGAAATAATGTTCCCTGTGCTGGGGTTGATTACAACCTATGGCATATAATAGCTTTAGAAGAGGGCAAAGGCATAGAATTTGCATGCCACCCATTGCTTTTTCATTGCTTTTCCACCAGTGAATGTGGCCTGGGGATAAACCGGTGCACTTGTTTGGTGATGCATCCTACTACCTTTCTCAAGCCCTTTAATTTGCTTGTCTATCAGATGTCGATCATTTCTCCATTTACCCTCTGGTAAAATATAGTGGCCAGGAAGAGAATTGCAGCCAAGATTTTGACATTTGCCGAGATGATCTGAGAGCTAACAGTGTGATTTCAACTCTGACTTCCAGTCTCCAACCATGTCAAGGATCTCATCAAGTGAGAAGTTGTACTTAGGAATGACTGCATCACTGGACATCCCAAATAAGTTGATCCTCTGCCTATATAAATCATGCATCTACTCCTCAAGCAATTGTTCCTCAAAATGAGGGGAAAATTCACAAAGATATTCACCAACATGGTTAAAGTGGTTTTGTTTATGATGTGCTCTGTAGCCTTTGTGGGACTTGTTGATGTTACAGTAACTTCACCTGTTGATGGATGTATTGGATTTGTGGGTGGCTTGTCACTCTCCTCCCTCGTAGTGGCAGGTGTGCTAATTGTGATTAAATTAGCGTTTTCTACTAAGTCTAGCTATAATTGCTGTTGTGCACCTGTGTTGTTTGTCACACATTGTTTCTGTTTTGTTTCTTATTTAATCTGAGGAGGTGTTAATGTTATTAATTCCCTCCATTGATTTCTGAGTGTCATGCAATGCTAGTGCTTGGCAATGGGTGGTGTACAACTTAATCTAATGCTAATGGAGTAGATGAGACTGTAACATTGGTGATAGGCAGCTGTCCTACTCTTTTGTGGGTGTGTTTTAGTATTTGGATGTGGCTCCCTAAACCTCTCCTTAATTTTACCTAACCTTCACCCATTTATTAGTAGATTAACCTAATTTTCTCAAAGCTCCCTCTTACCCTCCCCACATGCAGGCAGTGTATGAAAGTGGGTTTCTGTTGCAGTAAACCCCCCCTTTCTTTTTTTTGTTGCCAGACTACTAATGCTCTTTGACTTGATGTGCTCTGAGGCCCTGCCAATCAGGACCCCAGGGCCAGTGTTCCTTCCCCAAAACAAAACCCAGTTGACAGCTCTGGCCATAGGTAGGTCCCTGGTAAATGGTACCCCATGTACCCAGGGCACTGTGACCAGAGAAGGCACCTAAGGGCTTCAGCACTTATTGTGCCACCCTTAGAGGCCCTGTACCCTGACACACACACAATTCCCTTGCCGGCTGAGTATCTTGGTGCAGAACAAAACAGAGAGTCGACATGGCACACATCCCTGTGTGCCATGCCCACAAACACACTTCCCTGGCATACCTCAGTCACCCCTCTAGCTGGGTGCACTATGCCAGTGGTGTGGGTACAGGTGCATGAGCCCTATACCCCTACATTACCCATTAAGTGTAGTGCTGCCATTAAGAGTATATGGTGCTGGGAGGTCGTCATCACGAACTCCACAGCACCATGATGGCTACACTGAAGACTGAGAAGTTTGGTATCAAACTTCTCAGCACATTAAACCCACACTAATGCCAGTGTGGGATTTAATGTAAGATGCACGACAGAGGGCATCTTAGAGATGCCCCCTGAACCTAACCAACAACCAGCATCCTGACTGAGAAGCTGCCTAGGCTGCCACCCAGCAGACATGTTGCTGGACCTCTGGGTAGAGAGCCATCCGCTCTCCTGGGCCTGCAACAATGCATATCCTGGGTGAGGTGCTAGGTCTCCTCCCCCAGGATGGGCAGGGGAAGCTTCAAAGGCATGCCACATTTGTGAGGTTCTCCAGGCCACTTGCTGTACTCAGCCACTGGCCCCCACCAGTTCTGACCCCCACTCTGGTGGGAAGACTGGCGGGAAAGCCCAAGTGAGGAAAGGGGGTGTGCCAGCCTCTGCCAACCCCACCCCTCAGGTGGGGGAGGTGAGGTGAAGCACAACTCCGGGCTCTCGCCACCTTGAGGATGGGGAGCCCTACCCAATCAGGATTAGGCTCCTGCTCCCCTCCCACTGGAGAGTGGCAGGATAGGGGGTGTACCCACCCCAGGGAAGGGACCCATTAGTCCCTGACCTCTACCTACCTGTAACGTCCCTAAATTTAGTATTTAGGGGCACCCTGAACCTTCCTTCCTCAGATCCCGCATCTGAAACAAGCAAGAAGAACAAGAAGAAAGAAGGCCTGCCGTGCAGCTGCTAACAAGAGGACGACACCAACTGACTTGGCCCCAGCCCCACAGGCCTGTTGACCCTCGAACCTGCTCCTGCTAAAACCCGGCTTCTCTAGTGGTCAGCAACCTTGAAAACCCTGGGGGACCTGACTGCCTTGTGACTCTAAAAGACTGGGACTTCCATGAGCAGTGGTTCTGCTCAAAGCAAGTAACAAGCCCCTGGTGTCAACCAGGAACCGTGACTCCTGCACACTCTGCACCCGCCAAGCCTGGCCTGTGCCTGAGTGGAAAAGACCCCGAGCACGTCTCGCGGCGACTATGACCATAAATCCAGCACCCAAGGACCCACCTCGACGCTCCTGACAACGCCTGCAGCCTCAGAACCAGGGACCCCTCCAACCACGACCAGCTGAGGGTAAGATTTCCCGATGCGAAAAGACACCCTTGCACCCGGCGCCCTGTGGCCCCCTGTGCCCAGCAGCACCCGGGTGCCAGCCTAACCTACAGCTTCCCAACTTACCTCTTAAAGTGGTGGTCGCACCTGAAGAATCTTCGTCCCCGAGCTTGCAGCCTTTGTTCGTTTTGTAGCTTCTCCATTGGAATCCATTGAGCGCCCGACTGCTCAAAAGCACCCTGCACCCAGCCGCTCGAGTGCCCCTGGCAGTGCAACCTCTGTCCTATTTTTCTTCCGCACTTGCCCTGAGCAAGTGACCAGGAGCCCAGCTTCCACAGCCACGTGGCCTGCCTGCTAGCAGCCACCAACCAAAGGCCCCCTGCCCACCATAGGCTAACACTGGGCCTAACTCTCTCTGCAACCGGCTGCCCCTGTGCCGCTGAGGGTGTAACAACTGTACCTACCTGACCCTGGGAGACCCCTGAGTCTATGCCCAGAACCTTAACTCTGCCAGTTGAGCACTTACCCAAAAGCCGATAACTCACTTTTCCTCCATTGGGTAACATTGACTGGTTTCACTTGGAAATTCTTCTGTGTCGAGTGTTGAAACTTTAAAATATTCACTATAAATCAGCCGATCAACGAAAATGAAATTACTCACCTGTTATCAGGAGAGATCCCAGTGCTGGATCTTGGTGCCCAGCACTGACCCTGAAAAGTAATTACAACCGTACTTACCGATAACTTGATTTTCCTCCATAGGATAACATTGCCTGGTTTTTGCCAGAAATTCTTCTAGGTGTCGATTATTGAAACTTACAAATATTCCTTAAATATCGCCTGTTTAACAAAAACGATTTCTTTCAACTGTTTACAGTAAATGCACCAGGGTTGAATCCAGGATCCAACCCTGAGTAAGAAAATCATACATAAAGTAACTGAAATTGCATTTACTTAAAAAGTCCCATTGAGCTCAATGTTATAATTGTGTGTGAATTGTGTTGCCTATTGCAACAACTGTAACTATTGCATTCAAAAGTCTATTGCCTATTGAAAGTATTTAACTAAAGCATCTCATTCTGAGAAAGTATATTTTGATACCTATTGTTGGTTCTAAAATAAAACAACTATATATTTTTATATACAAACCATTGGCCTAGAGTTCAGTTCTTGAGTGTGTGAGACCATTTGCTGACTGAGTGTGTACAACAAATGCTTCACACTGTCCTCTGATACTGCCTTACTGCTCGACAAAGCCACCACTTTAGAGAGTAAGATTATATCTAACTTTAGCCTCTGCCAAACCTCTGGGGACTGTGGACTCGGTGCACACTGAACCTTACTTTGGTGCAGTATATACAGAGCCACTTTCTTACAGGCAGGTATTAGCAGATATAGCCACACTTTTCTCATTCTAATTACCCAATATGCACAAGGCATTAGCTTCTCTCTAAATGTTTTTGTACTGCTGTTATGATATGTTGCTGGACATTTATGAAGTTGGGCAATCTCTTGGTAACAGTTTTTGAAAATGTTCTTAAGTGATCCTGCGAAAAAGAGAGTTTTTCCAAAATACACATATAAATGTAGCAGTACTGTGCAGTTAATTTTAGTCGAAGAAAATACCTGAGGCTCGGATGTATGTCGTTACAACGCACACTTTTACCACGCATGCATTTACAACGCATTTTTTACAACGCAAAATCCATTACAACGCATTCCATTACAACGCAGGACACTACAACGCATTTTTAAAAACTACCTTTACAACGCATTCCATTACATCGCATACTACCTTTACAACACATACCATTACAACGCATAATATTACATTGCATTTAAGGTAAGTATTGGATAGTATAGGGGTAAAAATTACTATTCTTACTCCAGGGGGTGCAACAGTAGGGTAAGTGTTGGATAGTATAGGGGTAAAATTACTATTCTAACTCCAGGGGGTGCAACAGTAGGGCAAGTGTTGGATAGTATAGGGGTAAAAATTACTATTCTAACTCCAGGGGGTGCAACAGTAGGGCAAGTGTTGGATAGTATAGGAGTAAAAATTACTATTCTAACTCCAGGGGGTGCAACAGTAGGGTAAGTGTTGGGTAGTATAGGGGTAAAAATTACTATTCTAACTCCAGGGGGTGCAACAGTAGGGTAAGTGTTGGATAGTATAGGGGTAAAAAATACTATTCTAACTCCAGGGGGTGCAACAGTAGGGCAAGTGTTGGATAGTATAGGGGTAAAAATTACTATTCTAACTCCAGGGGGTGCAACAGTAGGGCAAGTGTTGGATAGTATAGGGGTAAAAATTACTATTCTAACTCCAGGGGGTGCAACAGTAGGGCAAGTGTTGGATAGTATAGGGGTAAAAATTAGTATTCTAACTCCAGGGGGTGCAACAGTAGGGTAAGTGTTGGATAGTATAGGGGTAAAAATTAGTATTCTAACTCCAGGGGGTGCAACAGTAGGGTAAGTGTTGGATAGTGTAGGGGTTTTAATGTCATATTATGCGTTGTAATGGTATGCGTTGTAAAGGTAGTATGCGATGTAATGGAATGCGTTGTAAAGGTAGTTTTTAAAAATGCGTTGTAGTGTCCTGCGTTGTAATGGAATGCGTTGTAATGGATTTTGCGTTGTAAAAAATGCGTTGTAAGTGTAGTGCGTTGTAAAAGTTGCGTTGTAAAGGTTGTATACCCTGAGGCTCAGTTCACTTGCCGAGTAAATATAAATGTTTTTTCTTACCTGGAAAACAGCCTTCAAGCAGGAAATTGAGTCCAATGTGAATTGTTAGAAACGAACTGGTTTTCTTCAAAGACTATACGATCAGGAAATACTGTGACGAGGATTCTCAAAGAGACTCCTGTTCTATTTGCAATATTTAGTAGATCTTATAAACCTGCGTTATCTTTTTCCCTACTTCAGCTCCAGTTTACCAATTTTTCTAAAAGGCTCAAATTTTGGCAGCTTCAGATGCGCTACTCAAGAGCCGTGTTGAGACACTGCCTTATGTCTAAAAAGGGCGACCCCAAGAAAAATAGGCAAGTTCAAATGTGCGACTCAAGCGCCTTGATGAGATACTGCCTAGTGTCAAGAAAGGGCAAAATTCTATTCAGAAACACTGCACTGAAGGGAGACGCAACTGGTGGCTCACATGATTCAGTTGAAGTGCAGCGTTTCTCACTTGAGCATGCACGTTCTGCTCTTCTGCCTCCTCACGCATGAAAGAACTAGACCACTGCTCCTTATGCTTGGAATTGTGTCCACAGCTTCCTGAATTCAATACTGGTGATATGCGGAGCACGTTTAGTAAATGTTTTAATGCAGCTTTCGTAGCTGGGTAAACATTTCCAATGTGGATATTTCTTAGCCTTTCTAAATATGACATGTCTTTTAGCCTGATGATTCTTAGTGTGTGTACTGGTTGCAATGTTCCTGACAGTGGGTAGGCTTAGTGCCCCTGACAGAAAATGCCCCAAAAAACAACATGGACACATAACATTTTTCCACAGAAAACTGACCTTTTTTTGGTAAGATGCCTAGATGTGGATTTTGGGCTCTAGCTCAGCAGGCACTGAGGGAAACCTAGCAAACCTGTCAATTGTTTTAAACTAAAACTCGGTACTTAAAACACAGGTGCCCCCTTGCAGAACCAAGTCGTTTTGTGATAGATAGGGGACAACTAAGGTTTTGTTCACGGGCTCGGCGGCTATCTTGTAAAACTTACCAAACCCACACATTTATTAAAACTAGACACCCGTGGGAGTCCAGGGAGGTGTGACTTGCATGGATCCCCAAGCGTTTCCCTACCCAAAATCCCCTGCAAATCTCAAATTTAGCTGAAAAAAATAATTTCTTTTAACATTTCTGTGCGAGAAAGTTGTGGGATCCCCGGGCTGACACTAATTTCCTAGACCCAGCATTTCACCAGGTCTCCCAAAAACAATGGTACCTCACTTGTGTGAGTGGGCCAAGGGCATCAGACGTATTGTGGAGACATCAAAATTATCTATCAAAAAACAACCTGGTTTTGCAAGGGAGGCACATGCGTTTTTGGTCCTGGGCTTGGCAACAATCTAGGGAAACCTATGAAACACAGACATTTCTGAAAACTAGACAACAGGGGGGGCGTCCAGGGAGGTGTGGCTTGCGTGGATCCCCCAACGTTTTCCTACCCAAAATCACCTGCATTTCTGAATTTTTGCTATAAAAACCAAATTTTCCTTACATTTCTGTGTGAGATCACTGCAACAGAAAAAATGACCTACCACCCAGCGTCCCCCTTGGTTTCCCTATAAAAATGATACCTCCCTTGTGTGGGTGTCAAATGCAGAATCACCTAAACATTTATTTTTACAAAAACATAGCACTTAGAGTTTGTTGTGCAATGCCCTCAATTTTTTTGGCCCTTCCAAGTCACAGGTCCTTGGCCCACCCACACAAGTGAGGTAACATTTTACTCGAGAGACTTAGGGGAACGCTGAGTGGTAGGACATTTGTGCTGTCACAGTGATTCCAGACAGAAATGTGATGTCTTTTTACAAAGTTTGAGGTTTGCAAGGTATCTTGGGTAACAGAACCTGGTGAGAGTCACACAAGTCCCCCTATCCTGGTTTCCACTCAATGTCTAGTTTAAAAAAATGTATAGGTTTGCTAGGTGTCCTTAGGTCCCGGAAGAGCTAGGGTCCAAAATCCACAGCTAGTCGCATTGCGAATAAAGGGTCAATTTTTACTGGAAAACTATAATGTGTCCACATTGCATGTTGGGCCATTTCCTGTTGCAGGCTCTAGGCCTACCCACAAAAGTGAGGTTGAATTTTTAATGGGAGACTTAGGGGAACACAGAATAGTAGAACAAGTGTTATTGCCAATTGACTTTCTCTGAATTTCTGCCTTCCAAATATAAGACAATTTGTCAAAAAGAAGTAATTGTTTAAAAATGACTGCTAATTTACATGTTTGCATGGGTACCCACAATTTGGGTTCCTCATGTTCTTGTTGAACGTACAAGTCCTATATATCCCAACAGCCACAAGAGACCAGCAGATGTAAAGGTATACTGCGTCAAAAAATCTGTCACACTTAGAAGAAGTTACAGGTGAAAACGTTGGCACAAATGGCTGGGTTTTTTTTCAGCTCAATTTCATATTATTTATTTTTAACTGTTAGTTTCTATACAAAAACCTGGAAGGATCTACACAAATGACCCCTTGCTGAATTCAAAATTAGTTCTAATTTTCAGAAATGTATAGCTTTCCAGGATCCATTATTGCTTTCACACCCATTTCTACCACTAACTGGAAGGAGGTTGAAAGCACAGAAAATAGCAAATGTAGGCTATGTCCCAGTAAAATGCCAAAACTGTTTAGAAATGTGGTTTTCTGACAAAAGTTTGCCTGTCCCTAACAGCTAAGAGTATGGTGATTTCAGCAAACCCTTTGTTGATGCCATTTTCAGGAATAAAAAACAGGATTTCTTCTGCAGCAATTTTTTCCCATTTATAAAAAACAAAACACATTTAACTATATTTTTGCAAATTTTTGGGTCCCTTCCGACGGCATCCACAAAGCCTGGGCACCTTACGAATCCTCAGAGTGTTGGGAAAAAGGATGCAAATTTGACATGGATACCTTATGTTGACATAAAGTTACAGGGGCCTAAGCGCAACCTGCTGATCTTGGAATCCCTCTTCACTCATGTGGGAGTGCCATGTAAAGGGGGATCCATCCTCTGTAAGTAATAAGCCAAATCTGTAGGTATGTTCTTGAATATAACAATACACTGGTCAAATAAATCAGGGAGTTCTGAGATACGACCATTTTTGTCCCAGAACAATCCTCTAAAATTAGCATTCAGCTGCTGAGAGAAAGAGAACGTGCAAATGCCAAGGTGCGAGCAAATATTTGTACGTCCATTTGTGAATCAGTGCTATGGCACTGTACTTCAATTTCTCAAATGGTTAAAGATTTACTAGCTGGGACAGCCTTTTCTATGAGAGCCACTCAGGATGAAAATCCCGTCAACGAGGGGTGGAACTGCTCTACAACAAAAATGGCAGCTCTGTAAAAAGCTCTTGCATCCAGGAGTCCTCTCATCCACTTCGTTGACAAAGAGAAAACAAAGTGAAGAGTTGCTTGGCTGTAGAGGATGCATTGAGGGTCTGGGCACTGTTCTGTGGGTGCAAACCTTGCCAGAGCCCCAGCAAGTACCATAGACAGAGCCAATACCCCTTCATCACTCCCCTCTTGGTCCAGCGTGCTGAGTTGGAAGCTGACTAGAGGATGACCTGAATGAACAGGTCCCTGAGAAATGCAATGAGTATTGCTGTAGTGGGGGGTGAAAGACAGCCAGCGTAACTTCTGAGGACTCCCCGTCCTGATTTCAACATGGTACCGGTCACGGGGATAGGAGCAATAGTGGCGGTCTGCAGGTATGCCCTTCCAGACTCGGCATATGGGGGAGACCAGATCTATGGAAGGGGTCAAGCTCCTTGTGTAATACCTTTGAGGGAATGTGGAGTGGCTGCACTCGGAGATGGATGTCAGTGCTGATTTCAGAGCCTGAGCAGCCTATGCAGCACAGGGCATCATTGTGTGTCTAAATGTGGTGCCAGTTTCATAACTTCAGTTTGCTTTGGGGTAGCCTGGAGGATACTACTGTTGGAGAATGGGGCTGCAATGAGGTCTCCGGCTCTGATAAGACGGCTCTTCTGTTTTTGAAGCTGTGCCATTGTAATGTCAGAATAAATGCCCTCATCACTGGTCTTGTCACCATGAGTATTATCATATTTGGTATGAAGTGTTTGTTTATTTTAATATTTGTCAACCGTTCCACATTTTGAGGGTAGAGACTGGCCCTACAGACTATGTAAACTGCCCCAGCTGCTCTGAACACAAACTCCAAAAGTATACTGAATGCCAGAAATGCTAGAAAATGTATTTCCAGCCTCCTGAATTCTGTCAACTGTTTCTTCTCCCCATACCAATAGTTCAATGGATCTTGATCAAAGTGTATGTTTGTTGGGTCAACCAGACAGTCTTGGACCATTTTCTCATTTGTCATTTGTACTGCCACTTGCTGTGTATGCAATGCCTGTACCTGGGCCCTTGACTTAGTACTGCCATGTGTAACCGACCCATTGTAAAAGTTGGCAGTGAATTTGAAGCTTTTGTTTCTGTGGGTTTAGTAACCGACGATGGTGTTTGTTGCTGCTGGAGAGACTACAGTATCCCACTCTAAGAGGTTTAAAGCTGCACTTCAGTTTTGCCCTGGCCTCAAATTTACAGTTGTTCTTTTTTAGACCTGTCATTGTTAGGGTAGTCATACCCCAGCTATTTGCCTGCTTACCTTCACTTGTTTCTGTATGTTTCTGTTGGCCTTATGACTCTGAGCACTTTACCACTGCTAACCAGTGCTAAAGTGCATGTGCCTCTGCCCTAAAGCATGGTAATATTGGTGTATATATGATTGGCATATTTAGTTTAACTGTAAGGCCCATGTAAAGTGGTATACTATATACCAAGGGCCTGTAATCTAAATGCTACTAGTGGGCCTGCAGCACTAGTCTTGCCACCCACACAAGTAGCCTTTTAACGCCGTCTCAGGTCTGCCATTGCAGGGCCTGTGTGTGCAGTTTACTGACACTTCGACTTGGCATTTAAAGACACTTACCAAGCCTTAAACTCCCATTTTACTAGACATAGATCACCCCTAAGGTAAGCCCTAGGTAGCCCTAAGGGCATGGTGCAATTTTTACAAATCCTGATAGTGACGAACTGCTAAATTTGTTTTTCACTAATGTGAGGCATACTCCTCTCATAGCCTAGCATTGGGGATTCCTTAAAACACATTTAAGCTGTAATTCATTCCTGTTTAGAAAGGAGTAGCTAAACAATTTTTTATATCTTTGGAATGGTAATGATAAATTCTCTTCAGTGGTAAAGTTGTATTTTACACTTTTATTTTAGAAACGCCATTTTTAGAAAGTGGACATTTCTCTGTTCTTAACTTTGCTCCATATGCCTGCAGCCTGTCTACAATACAGGTCTGGGCTGCAGTAGCGGGCGGCATTGATCGGGAGTTGTGGGTGGGCCAGGGGGTATGGATGTAAAATAAATAGAAAAAACATACTTTCTTGCCGCTCTCCCACATCGTCTCAGTTTCTCCTCTCTGGGGCCGGAACAGGAAGCAGCCAGGCTCCCTTCCTTAAGCCAACCACAACTCTGCAATGCAGGATTGTGATTGGTCTGTGCTCTGTGGTACGGAGCTCAGCCAGGGAATGGAGGCCTGGGCATGTTCTCCATGCAGGCTGTAATGCAGCCTGCATGGAGAACATGTGAAGTGTGCATGACTGTTTGACCGGCTCGAGAGGACCGGCCTTGCAGTCATGTGCACTTCGGAGTGGGCAAAGCACTCTTCCTCTGCTCTGAGAACAGAGCAGCCCTACCATCCCACAAAGCTGCTCAGTATGAACAAATACATTGATAATAACCTCGACTTATTATCATTGTAATTGTTCGTTCTTTCAATGTTTAGCAGCAGTGGGGTGACGCTCCCCCGCCATAGTGGAAGAGCCACCATTCCTGGACTTGGTGACAGCTACACTTAGTGCATTCCTTCTAGAGAGCCAAAATGCTGGAAGGGTAGATGTGAGAGAGGACTCATCTGTATTCATCTGCATTCTGATAGTCTTTTTAGACAGGAAGGAGAAGAGGGAGCTCACACTTGCATTTGAATTGTCCAGTCCTCAGACAAAGGACTGATTACCGCCCATCGATATTCTGACAGACAGGGTTGGGATGAAGAGACCTTTGCACTTCAAGGGGCTGCTTTGAAGTCACCCCCCACTTCAAAGGCACAGTTAGGTATACGCAGTGGGGCTCCGACCCCCTGCCAAATCAGTACACTATTGTACCTTTGAAGAACTATGCAGGAGTAAAGATTGCTGTGCTGTATGGATTACCACTTTGCCTAGAAGACTATTCTAAGAAACTACTTCTCTGCTGTGCTGCGCTGCCCTGCTGCCTGCTGATCTCTGCCCTGTTGAGGACAAGGACTGGACCTATCTCACTTAAATCCAGAGTGACTCTAAGGACTTGCTGTTTTGCCTTGTGTTTTTTGAAGTCTCAGGGACACAAAATACTTCCTACAATCCTGCTAGTGCTGCTGGACTCTGCCATCTGTGAGTCCTACTTTTGCCTGAGGTGCCCCCTCTAGTTCTGAGTCTCAGAAGTGGGTGGGTTTTGCAGCAAGTTTTGTACAAAACCGATGTATATCCACCACTGGGCTGATCAGAACAGATGCAGTGCTCTTTGATGCCAATGCAGTGCCGATCCGAAGGCATCCCTGCACAACTTGACGATGAAGTGGTGCTGATCCAGGGTCCCAATAGTGAGGTTTGACTCCAATGCAGTGCTGATCTTAGGTCCTGACTGCAAGCCTCGACTTTGATGCATTGATCTGACTGCGTGAATCAGAACCAACGCATCGAACTCTAAAGAAGCTTTCCACCATCCAAGGAACTTTTTCAGCAGACCCTGCATGGATCCTGTAGCCAGCCTGCCCTCCATCGTGGTCAGCCTGAACTTTGGATTTACACTGGTCCCTCACAACCTTAAGCAACCTTTGAGCACTATTGACCTCTGAGCACTGTTTTTGCATTTATTCTTTAATACTTCATATCTGGACTTCCACTGGATGGATTTTTGTTGTTTTGGTCTTGTTTTACTCAGATAAAGATACTCTACTCCTACAAAACTGTTTTGTGGTGTTTTCATTGTGTGTGTGTGTGTGTGTGTGTGTGTGTGTGTGTGTATTGCACAAATACTTTACACATTGTCTCTTAAGTTAAGCCTGCCTGCTCTGTGCCAAGCTATGAGAGGGTGAACACAGATTGATTTAAAGTGTGTATCTAGCTTACCCTGACTATGATTGTGGTCCCTGCTTGGACAGGGTGCAAAACTGCCATCTAGCGACCCAGGGCCTCATTTCCAATAACTGACGCATTGTTGAGTTGTGGCAGCGATGCATCAAAATTCCTTGCGTTGTACTATGTTATTTTTAAACGCCATGGGTGCACCCCTTTCAGGCTGCATCAATAATATTTGATGCTTCTGTGGGTGTGATGTCATAGCAGAAACTGAAGCATCAGGAGCAAAAGTGACATAAAGCAGTGCTTTTTCTTAAAAAAGGAAAAGTACTTTTATTAATGAATGAATGAATGAAATCCAATTTGTAAAGCGCTACTAAGCCCAATGGGCGTCAAGGCGCCTAACCAAAGAATGCTAGTTAGATCAAATAAGCTTGCTTACTGGTAGGCCTTGATGAAACACCACGTTTTGAGCGCTTTTTTAAAGAGGGCTAGTGAAGGTTGGGCCTTAATCTCCGAGGGGAGGGTATTCCATAATCGAGGGGCCACGTTGGAGAAGGCCCTGCTGCCCCATCTGACTTTCTTGGAACGGGGAACTACAAGCAGATTCATCTCGGAGGAGCGAAGACACCTGCTTGGGATATAGCAGGTTAGCAGAGAACCTAAGGCATCAGAGGATCCGGCCAATAGGGCTCCATACACCAAGCACAGAAGTTTGAACGAGATCCTATGCTAGATTGGAAGCCAGTGCAAACTCTTCCTGGCTAATGTAGCCGAGGAAGCATTAGGTACAGCCAGAACAAATCTTGCTGCAGCGTTCTGCACAGCCTGGAGGTGTTGAATGAGACCCTTGTTGATATCTGCATATAGTGCGTTGCAATAGTCCAACCTTGAACCCACTAGCGCAACCACAATCTGCTTACGAGCCTGGAGGGAAAGATAGTGAACGATTCTCCTAAGAATCTTGATAACCCCCCAGCAGGTGGCCAGCGTTCTATTGACCTGGAGAGTCATAGTCAGCGAGGTGTCAAATATAACGCCAAGGTTCCTGGCAGAGTGGGATGGGTTAGGGCAGGTTCCCAAAGATGGGGGCCACCACTCACTGGACCAAATATCTTGATTCTTACCAAAGATCAGGACCTCGGTTTTATCGCCGTTCAACTTTAGGGAGTTTTGGATCATCCATTAGGAGACTGCTTGCATGCAGTTCCTAAAGTTGAACGCGGATGTACTAACCGAGTGAGCCAGGGACACCATGATCTGGGTGTCATCGGCGTATGACACCACCTCCATCCCCTGCGATTTCACAAGCCTCGCAAGTGGGGCCACGTAAATGTTAAACAGGGTCGGGCTCAAGGCCGACCCCTGTGGAACCCCACATTGCAAGGATTTGGCAGGGGAGAGAAACTCTCCAAGCTTGACCCTCTGCTCTCTTAGGTCTAAAAAAGAGGACAAAAGGCTCAGGGCCGGACCCGCCACTCCTACCTCCCTCAGACGTGATGTTAAAGTCGAGGGAGACAGGGTATCAAATGCTGCCGTTAGATCAAGTAGGACCAAAAGAGTGGTCTGACCTTGAGCCACCTTCGTTCGAATATTATTCACCACCATAGTGAGTGCAGATTCCGTACTATGGAATTTCCTGAATCCATGCTGGGAGTTGTCCAGAAACCCAGAGGAATCCAGGAAAGCAGACAGATGAAAATTAAGGTGGGATTCGTGCATTTTGGCTGGGGCAGGCAGCAGAGATATGGGTCTGAAGTTTTTAAGCATTTCTGGGTCCAGGGAGGGCTGTTTAAGCAGGGGCTTCACTATCGCCTTTTTCCAGGCTGCCGGGAAAGTACCCTGTGCCATAGCACCGTTCATCACCTCCATCAGAGGCGGTAGTAGGGTGTCCCTACATGCTTTCAGCACTTACAGGGGACAAGGGTCCAAAGGAGAGGCCGACTTTGTCCTGTCCAACAGAAGATCAAGCTCCTCCAGGGAAAGCGACGGGAAATGGGTAAGGGTCTTAGTGGGATCTCTGGTCCAGGACTCCAATTTTGTGAGGGCCAAGGGAGAGTGAGCCCCCAGGGTACTCCTCTGTGTTTCCAGAGCAAGATAGATATCCTCAATTTTATTATGGAAAAACTCTGAGATTTTATTACACAACTCCTGTGAGCCCACAACTGGATCAGGCACTTGTAGGGAACATAGGGAGTCCACAATCTTAAAAAGAACCCTAGATGATGTAAGGGATGTGGTACGGTTGGAGAAAAACTCCTGCTTTTCCTTTATCACCCTGACCTTGTATTCTCGCAGCAGACGTTTGTGCGCCTCTATTTCAGTGGGGTCCCAGGATTTTTGCCATCTTCTCTCCTGTATCCTGCAGCTCTGCCTCAGGAGCCTTAACGGCTCCGTGAACCAGGGAGCTGAAGGTTTACGCCTTGCTGAGTTCCGAAGGGATGCAGGGGCTAGCACATCTACAGCTCTAGTGATAGAATTAGCGAGCTCTTGTGCAGCCTCACCAGCTTCCCTGGTAGATGAATAAGAGATACACCCTATAAACGGAGCAAGGGATTCGTTGGTAATATTCCTACAGCTCCTTTTGGGTTCTCTGTTGATGGAACTCAGCTTAGGCGCACCTGCAGGGGAAGATGCTAATTCTAGAGGCACTGCCAAATGGTCTGGCCAGACCAGAGGCAGGGGGGACCAACCGAGAGTCTCGGGTCGTTAGTAAACACCCCGTCTAGTATATGGCCAGCCCGATGGGTTGGGCTGTTCACCAATTGAGTAAAGCCACACGCGTCCAGCGAGTCCACCAAGGAAAGCGTATCTTTAGACCCCAGGTCATCCAGATGAATATTTAAGTCCCCATGTATGGTAAGATGGGGATTACCAAAATAGGGTTCCAGAATTCTAAAGAGCTCACAACTGAAGTTGGATCTGGGTCCAGGAGGTCTATAAATAAGGATGCCTGTAAAGGAAACCGAAGGGGAACAGGAAATGGAAAAGTATATAGCCTCAAAGGAGTCTGAGGGCTCAGACAGGGCTTTTATACTACAGGCAAAGGAAGCTTTATAAAGAATTGCCAGCCCACCCCCCCTACGTCCCGTTCTGTCAAGTCTATGCAACGCATAGCCTTCAGGAATCGCCATCAATAAATCATGACCAGACGAATCCGAGGCCCAAGTTTCTGTCACAAACACCCAGGAGGGTTTCCTGGCAGTCACAAAATCATGAAAGGCAACATTGTTTTTAATGAGTGACCTAGCATTGACTAGAAAGCCCTTTATAGATTGAGTGTGGTTTGGTGAAACAGAGGAGGCTTGTGTTATCCCGTTAAGGGAGCAAGAGGACAATGGAACACTGTTGCAAGTGTGGCATAAAGAAGAACGTAGAATGCCCTCAGGCAAAAAGCTGTGGTGACAGGCTAATAAAGACGGCTTTAAAGCAATCATCTCCTGGAAGGAGTACAAACATGTTACCTGAGAAGAAGAATGCAAATCCTCTGTGCCCAGCCCATCCCGCAGCCCGTCCTCAGCGCGGACGGGCCGCAGACGGGCTGAACTCAGGCGTAACTCCGGCGGAAATCCGGCGTCCCCGCTGCGCGTATCCGCTGTGCGTCAGCGACCCCCTTATGTAGACGTCTAGCGTCCTTGTGACGACTAGAACGTCCGACCTCCAAGATGGCGCCGGCAGGCGTCCCTGTGTACACCTAGTATGTCCGCCAAGGTTTCAGAAGCACCGGGAAAAGGGCCCGCCCAACAGCGGTGGTTTTCGGTATATTATGGTGCAAGTAAGTGGGCTCGGGATTAAAAGCGGGGGATAATACAAAATTAAATATATCCAAGATAAAAAAACGGAACGTTTTAAAAATGCCAGAAGTAGGCGGCAAGAACAAACAGCAAATTACGCAGCTCGCTCTGGACGCTCTGTGTCAGCTAGCTAGTATTACACACACAATACTAAATACTACAAATTAATTTACAATTCTATACGTTAGGTAGATGGAAAATACCATAGATGGCATTGCATAGTCACCTTTGACCCGCTAAATGGTCATGCAGCCATATAAGGTACATCTATTGGTTTGGTCAAAGGTTCAAGATCAACAAACCACATGCTCAAGATATCATTTTGTATGGAAATGAAATCATCAATAATAATCATGTGTGTTAGAAATTAAGGTTTCTGGCTGGCAGAGTATACACCCTATTCAAGCAGGTGCCACAATCCTAGTCAGGTTAAGTCAGATACACACCCTAAAATAAAGTGTGCTCACCCTCTGGTAGCTTGGCACAGAGCAGTCAGGATTAACTAAAGAGGTTATGTGTAAAATATTTTTATAGATTAAATCCCAAAACGGTGCTTAGAAGTCAATAGCGCTAAAAGGTTACTTGAGGACGTGCTAGACCAGGGTAGATCCACAGTGCAGGCAGACCACAGTGGAGGGCAGGCCGGCCACAGGATTTATGTGGGCCCTGCTGAAAAAGTACCCTGTGTGGGGAGCATCGGAGTCGAGGACTCCCTGTGCCAGTTCTGATACATGCAGTCGTGTATCAAGGAAAACTATGTATTTCCATAAAGGAAGCATGATATGGATTTTAGAAGCAGTGGTTATTTGTACATTTCAGAATTTATGGGTACCCGTACTAGCATGTGAAGTAGAGTGTTTTACTCAAAATGTCTTCTATTTTACACACTTGCTTACGTTTGGAAGGGCCAGTGCAGAGAAATACAATTGTTATTAATACCTGTTCTACTATTCTATGTTCCTCTTAGTCTGCCGATAAAAATGGTACCTCATCTGTGTGGGTAGGGCTAGTATGCACACCCTGTTGTGGGCACTTGTCCTACCCACACAACTGAGGTGCCATTTTTATTAGGAGACGTGGGTAAATACTGGGTGGTAAGAAATTGGTGCCAGCCCAGTGATCTCACAACTTTACCACACAGAAATGTGAGGTAATTTATTTTATTTATTTGGATCACTTATATCGCGCACAAATCATCCCCAATGGGGATCTCTCAGCGCTGGCAAAAATGATCAGCAGTCGGAGAAGGAAAGAAACAAATTAGAAGAGCCAAGTTTTAAGCATCTTTTTAAAAAAGAGCCAAATTTGAACATTGGCGAATAGATTCAGGGAGGCTATTCCATAGCTTGGGTGCTAAATGAGAAAAAGCACGACCCCCTGACCTTACTTTCCTGATTTTATATTCGCACAGGATTTTGTGATTGCAGGATCTGAGCTGTCTTACAGGCCGATACCATTTAAGTTTATCCCTAAGATAAACAGGTCCCAATCCATATAGGGATCTAAAGACCAAACATAACATTTTGAAAGTGGCCCTTTTTCTGACTGGGGTCACAACAAGCAGCTAATCAATGTAAAAATGGCCCTAAAGGGCAATATGTGGTACTTCCTCGCAGGATGCTGTGAATATTTGATAAGAGGTCTCCCACTGAACCTTCACTCTATTTTTAAGAGGGAGGTGCCCGGTCCCACACGGACAGCCACAGCCAGATTTTAGTGATTGGAGAGTGTAGGGCACTCACGTCTGCACTGCCCGGCCAGCCTCCCACCCATCATCACAGAGAGGTGCCAGCACTGGAGCCGGCGTCTTGGTTTCCCTGCAAGCGGCTGGTCCCCAAGGGCCTGATTAAGATTTTAAAACTTGGAACAGGTTTTCACATCAAACTCATTTAAAGAAAAATTGTAGAGACACAGAGTTTTCTGTGTGGACTTAATCTATACCAACAGTTAAAATAACGTTTTGTGACAGAAATGTTCTTGTCTTGACTTAATCAATATAGGCGTAAATTCAAAAGAGAACAGCCAATCTCTTGTAATAATTTGATTCTGCTGACCTGAATTTTATCTTTTTAGAACAAAACAATTATGCAGTCTCAACATCTATAATGATGTGTGTGATAAATAATTTTTGGGGATGTAAGAGAAAGCCCCAAGTGAAAGAAACCAAACCCCAACCATAGGAAAACGCTGTGGTGATTTGTGTGAACATATAAGGTATATTGTTTATTTATTCTAAAAGGCAGCCAATTATGTTAAATACAATAAAAAACACAGAGGGTTTTCTCAATGTGCCACCTACACAGAAGTACAGTCTGTCTTTTTTGTTTGTTGACAGCGTTCCAACCCTTTATTCATTCAATACTAAGGTCTCATCAGGAGTATGGTAACCTGGGGACTGAGGAAATGTGTAAAATTACCAGGCTGAATGACTGAGAATTGATCAAGAGTGATGGAAAGATACATGAACAATACAATGAAAGGGATACATACTGTTTATCAAGGAGTTCTGATCCTCTCCTTTAGGCCCAACCAAGGGTATGGAAACTTGGAATAGACACAAACTAATGTGTTTTGTTCATTGGTAGGCTTGACGTGAGTCAGGATTATGGCAGCTTAGGCCAAGTCACAAATTGAAATGTCCTACAATGTGAGAATGTAAAGCTCTATTTAGATAGCGATCAACTCATGCTGAGATAGTTACAGAGAGGGCTAGCTGAGGAGATGTGTTTAAAAATGTTTTTTTTAATTGTCACCGTGATAAGTTCAAGGGTTTCACAGGTTTCCTTTTGGAGAAAGATAAACTCTATTGAATGTAGCCCTGTTGGAGAAAAAGTGGGGTATCTTAAAACAGAATACATTGTTGTTTTGTCTGGTGCATGAACATTATCAGGGTATGGACTTAGTTTTTCAATTGTCTCACCATATTGAGGACAGAGAATCATCCCCGAGTAGCAGTATTCACTGGTCTTCCGATCAGAGATGCTGTTCGTAGATAACTACAAAAAGAGCAATTGATGGACAGAATGCAGAACAATGTCATACATTCGATCCAGTAAAGAGATCTGGGCCCAAGTCCATCGTTTTTTTGCTCACCATGCCATTCCAGTTCGAACCCAGCCATATGCAAATCAGTCTTGACCCTGCGCCCTATGGGAACAGTCCAGCCCAAACTGCCAAGCCAGGTCCTCCCTGGACTGGAAACAAGCATCCTAGGACCACTGGATTTAAGTTAGCCTGGCTGATGAGGGGTGTTATCCCGAAACGGGTCCCAGGAAGCTTGTTTCCAGTTCAGGGAAGGAAAATCAAAACGGAAAGGAAAAACCGACAGTCGGTTTCTCCTTTCCGTTTTGATTATTGTTGTCCCCTACTCCTTCTGCCTACCCATCCTACATATAGGGGCCCCCCTTCTATTGGATCCAGTTCAGGGATGACCTGGATTGGCAGTTCGGGCTGGACTAATCCCATGAGGCACAGGGTCAAGACAGATTTGCATATAGCTGGATCTGAACAGAGGTGGCGAAGTGAGCTGCTTTACAAATCTGAATTACCCTAAGTCTCCCAATAAAAATGGTACCTCACTTGTGTGGGTAGGCATAGTGCCCACCACAAGAAACGGCTCAAAACGCAACATGAATACACCACATTTTCACAATGAAAAATAACTTTTTTTTTGCAAAGTGCCTAGCTGTTGTTTTTTAACCCTAGCTCTACCGGCACCTAGGGAACTCTAGCAAACCTATACATTTTTGTAAACTAGACACCAAGGGGAATCCAGGATGGGGTGATTTGACTGGCTCTCTCCAGGATCTGTTACCCAGAATCCCTTGTAACCCTATAAAACTTTCCAAAAAAAACCATTTTCCTCACATTTCTGTGGTAGAAAGTTCTGGAATCTGCATGGATCCACAAATTTCCACCCACCGCGCGTTCCCCAATGTCTTACAAGAAAAATGGTACACCACTTTTGTGGGTAGGCATAGTGCCCGCAACAGGAAATGGCGCAAAACGCAACGTGGACACACCACAATTTTACAGTGAAAAATGACCCATTTTTGGCAAAGTGCCTAGCTGTATTTTTTTAACCCTAGCTCTGCCGGCACCAAGGGAAACTTACCAAACCCATACATGTCTGAAAAGTAGACACCCGGGGGATTGCAGGGAGGTATGACTTGCATGGATCCCCCTAAGTTTCCTTACCCAGAATCCCCTGCAAACCTTAAATTTAGCTGAAAAAAATCACTTTTTCCACACATTTTTGTGTGGGAAAGTTGTGGCATCACCGGGCGGACACAAATTTCCTACCACCCAGCATTACCCCGGGTCTCCCGATAAAAATAGTGCCTCACTCGTGTGGGAGGCCCAAGTACACGCAACAGGCAAGGGCCCAAAACGTATTGAGGCCACATCAAAATTGCTTATCTCAAAACGACCTGGTTTTGCAAGGGGGGTCACCTGGGTAAGGAAACGTTGGGAGATCCACGCAAGCCATACCTCTCTGGAATCCCACGGGTGTCTAGTTTTCAGAAATGTGTGGGTTTGGTAGGTTTCCCTAGATGGCCACCGAGCACGGGCCAAAAACCCAGGTAACCCCCCTTGCAAAACCAGGTTGTTTGGTGATAGGCAATTTTGATGTCGCCCCAATATGTTTTGGGCCCTTGCCTGTCACGGGTACTTGGGCCTCCCACACGAGTGAGGCACCATTTTTATCGAGAGATCTTGGGGAAAGCTGGGTGGTAGGAAATTAGTGTCAGCCCGGTGATGCCACAACTTTCCCACACAAAAATGTGTGAAAAAAGTGATTTTTTCAGCTAAAATTGTGGTTTGCAGGGGATTCTGGGTAAGGAAACATTGGGGGATCCATGCAAGCCATACCTCTCTGGAATCCCCTGGCTGTCTTGTTTTCAGAAATGTGTGGGTTTGGTAGGTTTCCATAGATGGCCGCCGAGCACGGGGCCAAAAACCCAGGTGACCCCCCTTGCAAAACCAGGTTGTTTGGTGATAGGCAATTTTGATGTCACACGAGTGAGGCACCATTTTTATCGGGAGACCTAGGGGAACGCTGGGTGGGAGGAAATTTGTGGATCCACGCAGATTCCAGAACTTTCCCACACAGAAATTTGAGAAAAAAATGATTTTTTCAGCAAAATTTGAGGTTTGCAGGGGATTCTGGGTAGGAGAATTTTGGGGGACCCATCCAAGCCATACCTCACTGGACTCCCCATGTGTCTAGTTTCCAGAAATGTGTGGGTTTGGTAGGTTTCCCTAGATGGCAGCCGAGCTCAGGGCCAAAAACTAATGGAACCCCCCCTTGAAAAACCAGGTAGGTTTGTGATAGGTAATTTTGAAGTCATATCAATAGGTTTGGGGTCCTTCCCTGCCACGGGTACCTGGCCCACTCATACAAGTGAGGTACCATTTCTATTGGGATACTTGGAGAAATGCTGAGGAGTTGGAAATTTGTTGTTACTTTCTGCAGCAGGAAAATTTGAGCACAATAATGCAAGGAAAATGTCACAGTCACATTTTGAGGTTTGCAGGACATTGTGGGTAAGATAACTTGTTGGGAAACACAAGAGAGACATCACCATGTACTCCCATGGGTGTTTAGTTTACGACAAAATCTACAGTTGGTAGGTTATTCTTAGATGAAATGTACACCTGTGCAGAGAGACAAAAAAGACAAAGATTGCTGCACAGCCATCTATTCCTCAAGCACACACACATACTGGTTGGATATGGCACGAGGGCGAGTGACGGTTCAGTATATAACATTTTATTAACAAGAGATTTCACAAAAATGAAATGCACTGTCAATAATTGAAAGGACAAAAAACTGAACCAGTGACTCGCAGCTCATGAGCTGTAAAGCCACGTAAAGGCACCAACCGCTTTACAGGCCATTCACATACCTTTCATACATGATACACACAAGACCATTCACACCACCAGGCACAAAACCAACACATTAGAACATTCACAAAAAGGGACAAGGTACACCCTGCTTTACAAAAACAGAAAAGAAAAACATTTCTACACAACCACCTATTCCTCAAGCACATATACATGCTGGTTGGATATGGCAGGAGGGTGAGTGATGGTTCAGTATATATAGTTGTATTAACCAGAGATTTCACCAAAATGAAATGCACTGTTAATTGAAAGCACGAGAAACTGAACCATTGACTCACAGCTCGTGAGCTGTAAAGCCACAGCAAGGCACCAACCTCTTTACATGCCATTCATATACCTTTCATATGTGTGACACATACAAAATCATTTGCACTGCCAGCCGCGGGCCCAGCACATTGCAACACTCACACCAGCAAACAGTGCTATTCAAGGACCCATCACTTTCACACGCCCACATTCCTGACACAGCAACCACACCAGCTCACGGATTGCGTGGTGTGGCGTTTGGATAGCAGTGTGTGTAGTGACCAGCAGCTAGTCACTATTCACACACCACCAGCCAAGCACCAGTCCACATACACCGCCAGCCAAACACCAGTTCATGCACACGAATAGCCAAGCACCAGTCCAAACACACCACCAGCAAAGTGCCAGTTCACACACACTGCCAGCCAAGCACCAGTCCATGCACACCGCCAGCCAAGCACCAGTCCACTCACACAGCCAGTCAAGCACCAGATCAATCACACCGCCAGCCAAGTGCCAGTCCACGCACACCGCCAGCAAAGCACCAATTCAAACACACCGCCAGCCAAGCGCCAGTTCACACACACCACCAGCCAAGCACCAGTCCACTCACACAGCCAGTCAAGCGCCAGTCCACGCACACCAGCAGCCAAGCGCCAGTCCACGCACACCGCCAACCAAGCGCCACTCCGTGTACACCGCCATCACATTTTGGATTTTTTAATACAAATAAGAAAACACAAACATATTGCAAATAGATACAAATCTACTAACACAAAATCAGAAACGAAATACACTACACAAATACCAACCTTGAAACTGAACAAAAAATATTAAACAATAGAGGCCAGGCAGTTCACTTTACCACTCATGGATTCTCCCAAAAATTATTTTGTGTGTGGTATATTCTAAAACAAGCAGGCACACATAGCCCAGGGTTAGAAGGACACTCGGCGCAGTACATACGAGTCTCCTTCCGCGTACCTCTTTGCCAACACACTCTACATCTCCTTCTGGGAAAGTCTTTTGAGGGTGTGGGAGGAATGTGATTAGGAAAGTGGCCATCTTTCAATCTAGCCACATCCTCCACCACTCCAACTCTAGGAACACTTGCCTGTTCCACTAAAACAAGGCTGCCTATTACAGACTCCTGAAACTTAGCAAAAGTCATCTTTGACTCAGGACTTGAATCCATGAAAACAACAAAAGCATTAAAGGTTGCCAAGTGGAAAAGATGGATAGCCAACTTCTTATACCAAGTGTAAGCCTTACGAAGAGCAGCGTAAGGTTCCAACCTCTGATCTACTCTGTCAACACTACCCATGCGCCTATTATAGTCTAAAATGCATACAGGTCTTCACGCTTCAGCAACCTGACCCCACACAGTCATAGGTGAAGTGCTTTCTTCATGGATTATAGTCAGCATGTAAACATCTCTCCTGTCTGAAAACTTCACAGCTAGAAGTGTCTCACAACGCAACGCACTGCACTGTACTGTCCCCGCACAAGCTTTTTTCAAACTAGTTATTTAGGGAAACCTTTACGGTTATAGCGGATTGTGCAACAAGCAACAGCGTCCACTTTGGCCAATTCCCGGAACAACCGCACACTAGTGTAGAAGTTATCTACATATAAATGGTGACCTTTGTTAAAAAGTCCTCTACCAAGTTCCCACACAATTTTCTCAGTCACTCCAAAAGTGGACGGACAACCAGGGGGGTTAATCCTGGTTTCCTTACCAGTATACACCCTGAAATTAGAGTCATATCCAGTCCTACTGTCACACAGCATATACAGCTTAATTCCATAGCGTGCTTTCTTACTAGGAATGTATTGCCTAAAACCCAAGCGGCCCTTGAACAAGACCAAAGACTCATCCACTGCTATTTCTTTCCCTGGAGCATAGATCTCAGAAAACCAATCTACAATGTAATCAATGACAGGCTGAACCTTAAAAAGACGGTCACACTCAGGGTCATCTCATGGCAACGCTAAACCATTATTGACAAAATGCCGCATCCGAAGCAGAAGCAAATACTTATCACGACTCATGACTGCCGGAAATATAGCCTTTGCCATCAAGGGACTAGTAGACCAATATGAAGACATTGATGGCTTCCTTAGCAAGCCCATCAAAAAAGTTAAACCCAAGAACTCCTTCATCTCTTCCAGATTTGTGGGAGTCCATCGGGTAGCTCTAGAATGAGGCTTAAGGCTGGCACTGTTGTCCCTCAAAAACTGTTCGGCATACAAATTAGTCTGCTCAACAATCTCTGCCAAAAACACATCGTCCATAAATAACTGAAAAATATTTATCGGCAAAAGGTTTTCTGTATTCACACCCTGGAACACTAGTAAAGTCTGGCAATGCTGCCTGCACCATGCCTGGGGCAACCCAGAGGTCATCACTTTCAACTGGAAGCCTTGCAGCTCCAGGCTGTAACCCAGATGCCTCTTGCTGCACTATCAGCACATCAATGTCCTCCTATACAACAGTTACTTCAACCGCACAGAGACTAGCTTCATCACTCAATGATTCCATGTGGAGAGAAAACTCACTGCCTGAACCTTCCCCTCCCTCCTCTGCCTCAGATGCAGAGTCAGTCTCTGAACCACGGTCAGAGGAAGACTAAAAAAGCATACCAACAACCTGCTGAGCAGTAATCCTGCGGCTAGCCATTATCCTTACTAAGAAAGGAGATTGCACAAACATGATAACAACAACCAACACTGTGCCAAATAAGTAAGTAAAAACAAATGTGTGCCTTTATCACAAAGATCTATATACTCAAAAACTATACAATTAACTTGCAAGAGACAGCTACACTCACCAGCACGTACTCTGCAGGGACACAGCAAAAACCAACGATACCCCATTAGAAAGAAAAAAACAAAACCAATTACTCACAAGACAACAAAATACATATCGAGCACAAATGCAAAAAGTTTTGACATTCAAGAAACAGAAGCCAAACATGCTGCTATTATTACACCATTTGCAAAAAACACATTCATGCAGGGAAATTAAACATGTTTACATTATACAAAAAAAAATCACTTACCAAACACATGCAACTACACAAACAGCAGAACCACCAGTAACGAAACCGCAACCTGGAACAGTCTAAAGAGCAAATGCCTTGAACTACAACAAAAAGGGATAAATAAAGCATTGCAATTGCAATTAACATTATAACATGCTATGTCACTACCCAAATGGTCAATCTGCCAGATGGGCCTGCAAATAGGGCTGAGAAAAATCTTGCCCAAGGGATCGGATAAGGTTGTCTGCCAGGCCGATCTGTCCTCCAGGTGGGGCAGTAAACAGCAGACAGAAATGTGCCCCCCTGGCAAAAGAAATAACTCCCTGGTGCCTAGTAGGGTGGTTTTCTGCCTCCCCCCTCTCGCCTTGAGCAGAAAGGCCAAAAAAAAGGGGCAGAAAAAACATTAACCAAATTTTACCCCCTTGGAAGCAACCATGTCGCTTCCATTACTCACAAAACAAAATCCCTGGTGCCTAGTGGTGTCTTCTAACCCCTCCCCCGGGGCAGAAAGGCCCAAAAAATGGGCAGAATACACATCAAAAACAAATTGCCCCCCGGAAGCGACCCTTGCTCAAGGGGTCGCTTCCTTTTTAATTTTATTGAAATCCCTGGCTCTACTGGTCCAAAAAAACGGCCGCTGGGGGCAGAATACACATAAAAAATGAGCCCCCTGGAAGCGACCCTTGCCCAAGGGGTCGCTTCCTTTTTAATTTTAAGGAAATCCATGTCGCTAGTGAGCTTTTCTGCCCCCCCGGGGTCAGAAACGCCAAAAAATTAGGGCGATCTGTCCCCAGGGGCGCAGAAAAGTCTTAAAATAATTGTGCCCCTAAAGGAAGCAACCCTTGCCCTGGGGGTCGCTTCCATTTACATTTTAAAATACATCCCTAGTGTCTAGTGGGCTTTTCTGCCCCCCTGGGGACAGAAAGGCAAAAAACACAGGCCGATCTGCCCCCAGGGGGGGCCAGAAAACCCATACAAAAATATTTGGCCCCATGGAAGCGACCCTTGCCCAAGGGGTCGCTTCCATTTTAAATAAAACACAAATCCCTGGCTCTAGTGGGCCAGAAACACCAGAAATTGGGCGATCTGTAAATTGGCCCCCATAGGCAGCAACTCCTGCTCAAGGGGTCGCTTCCTTATTCTCAAAAAAGACATCCCTGGTGTCTAGTGGGGCATTCCTGCTGCACGATCGCAACGCTGTGGGCGATCGTGAAGCAGGGGAGAGGAAATACTCTTTCCTCTCCCCCGATGCCTCAATGCATCGCCAAATGCCCTCCCCACGCCCCACCGGAGCAGAGAAAACTCACCTCGCTCCTCCGGACGCCTGGAAGGAAATGGCTTCCAGGCGTCCCAGTGCTTCCTGATGACGTCGGTGCGTGCCGTGCGCGCTGGCATCACAGGATCGCCGGGGGGGGGTCAGGGGTGACAGCGGAAACTGTTCCGCTGCCATTCCTGCCTCGGGGTGCACATGGGCTACCCATGGGGGGAGCGCCAGCGCTTCCCCCATGGGTGGGTGCCATGACGGAGCGGTTCCGTCATGAGCACAGCCCAACCGATGCTCATGACGGAACCGCTCTGTCATGAGCATCGAAGGGGTTAAAAGCATAGAATCCTGTATCTACCTTAAACCATATAAACACAATACATATTGTTTATAATAAAAACATGAATTAACCCCTTCGTTGCTAGGCCTTTTACCCTCCTGTGCTAAGCCTTTTTTGGGCTATTTGGGGTAGTGCGCGCTTAGGCCCCTGTAACTTTTTGACCACATTAGGTATCCACGCCAAATTTGCGTCCTTTTCTTCCAACATCATGGGGATTCTAAAGGTACCCAGGGTTTGTGGATTCTCCTAGAGAGTTCCCAGAAATTAGTCAAAATACAGCAAAATTTTGTATTTTTTGTGAAAAATGGGAAAAACGGGCTGCAAATGAAAGCTTCTGGGTTTTTCTCTGCAAATGGTATCAAAAAAGGATTTGTGGGGCTGAAATCACCATTTCTCCAGCTTTTAGGGAATGACAGAATTTTGTCAGAAAACCAACATTTTTTACACAGTTTTGGCATTTTTCTGGGACATACCCTCTTTTTGCTATTTGTTGTGCTTTCAACCTCCTTCCAGTTAATGGTAGAAATGGGTACAAAAACAATAATGGACCCTGGAAAGCTATACATTTTTTAAAAGTAGACAAAATTCTGAATTCAGCAAGGGGTCATTTGTGTAGATCCATCAAGGTTTCTTTATAGAAACTAACAGTTAAATATAGGAAAAATTAAAAATTAGTTGAAAAAAGCAGCCTTTTGAGTCAACGTTTTAACCTGTAACTTCTTCTAATTATCACATCTCTTAGAAAGCAATGTACCGTTACATCCACTGGACCTTCCTGGTTGTGGGGATATATAGGACTTGTAGGTTCACCAAGAGCCCAACGAACCCAGAGTAAAAAACTGAGCAGTATTTTGTAATGGTTTTTTTTTTTGTTCCGGGTCTATAGCAATTATTGTGGGAAAATGTATACATGGGAAAATCGGTATGAAAGACACCTATGTATTTCTGAAATGGGAACAAACTACAGAGTTTAGAAACAGTGCATATTTGCACATTTTCGAAATTGGGAATACTCATACTTGCATGACAATTATTGGTCATTTTTCAAAATGACTTTTTTTTTACACAATGTCTTTCATTTGGAAGGGAGAAATGCATCCAAAATCAATAGGTAATAACAGTTGCTTTACAAATATGAACTACCCTAAGTCTCCCGATAAAAATGGTACCTCACTTGTGTGGGTAGGCATAGTGCCCATGACAGGAAGTGGCTCAAAACCTAAGCTGAACACACCACATTTTCAAACTGAAAATTTACACTTTTTTTGCGAAGAGTCTAGCTGTAGTTTTTGAACCCTAGCCCTGCCGGCACCTAGGGAAACCTAGCAAACATATACATTTTTGAAAACTAGACACCCAGGGGAATCCAGGATGGGGTGACTTGACTGCCTCCCACCATGGTCTGTTACCCAGAATCCCTTGCAAACGTAAAAAAATGACAAAAAAAACATATTTTCCCCACATTTCTGGGATGGAAAGGTCTGGAATCTGCGTGGATCCACAAATTTCCACCCACCCCGCGTTCCCCAAAGTCCTATGAGAAAAATGGTACCTCACTTGTGCGGGTCGGCCTAGTGCCCGCGACAGGAAACGGCGCAAAACGCAACGTGGTCACACCTCAATTTTGCAGTGAAAAATGACCCCTTTTTGGCAAAGTGACTAGCTGTAGTTTTTGAACCCTAGCCCTGCCAGAACCTAGGGAAACCTAGCAAACCTATACATTTTTGAAAACTAGACACCCTGGGGAATCCAGGATGGGGTGACTTGACTGCCTCCCACCATGGTCTGTTACCCAGAATCCCTTGCAAACGTAAAAAAATGACAAAAAAAACCCATTTTCCCCACATTTCTGGGATGGAAAGTTCTGGAATCTGCGTGGATCCACAAATTTCCACCCACCCCGCGTTCCCCAAAGTCCTACGAGAAAAATGGTACCTCACTTGTGCGGGTCGGCCTAGTGCCCGCGACAGGAAATGGCGCAAAACGCAACGTGGTCACAGCTCAATTTTGCAGTGAAAAATGACCCTTTTTTGGCAAAGTGACTAGCTGTAGTTTTTGAACCCTAGCCCTGCCGGCACTTAGGGAAACCTAGCAAACCTATACATTTTTGAAAACTAGACACCCAGGGGAATCCAGGATGGGGTGACTTGACTGCCTCCCACCATGGTCTGTTACCCAGAATCCCTTGCAAACGTAAAAAAATGACAAAAAAAACACATTTTCCCCACATTTCTGGGATGGAAAGTTCTGGAAACTGCGTGGATCCACAAATTTCCACCCACCCCGCGTTCCCCAAAGACCTACGAGAAAAATGGTACCTCACTTGTGCGGGTTGGCCTAGTGCCCGCGACAGGAAACGGCGCAAAACGCAACGTGGTCACACCTCAATTTTGCAGTGAAAAATGACCCTTTTTTGGCAAAGTGACTAGCTGTAGTTTTTTAACCCTAGCCCTGCCGGCACTTAGGGAAACCTAGCAAACCTATACATTTTTGAAAACTAGACACCCAGGGGAATTCAGGATGGGGTGACTTGACTGCCTCCCACCATGGTCTGTTACCCAGAATCCCTTGCAAACGTAAAAAAATGACAAAAAAAACACATTTTCCCCACATTTCTGGGATGGAAAGTTCTGGAATGTGCGTGGATCCACAAATTTCAACCCCCCCCGCGTTTCCCAAAGTCCTACGAGAAAAATGGTACCTCACTTGTGCGGGTCGGCCTAGTGCCCGCGACAGGAAACGGCGCAAAACGCAACGTGGTCACACCTCAATTTTGCAGTGAAAAATGACCCTTTTTTGGCTAAGTGACTAGCTGTAGTTTTTGAACTCTAGCCCTGCCAGAACCTAGGGAAATCTACCAAACCCAGACATTTATGAAAACTAGACACCCGGCGGCTTCCAGGGAGGTATAGCTTACGTGGATCCCCCAACGTTTCCTTACCCAGAATCCCCTGCAAACCTCAATTTTTGCTGAAAAAATCACTTTTTTCACACATTTTGGGGTGGGAAAGTAGTGGCATCACCGGGCTCACACAAATTTACCACCACCCAGCGTTCCCCCAGGTCTCCCGGTAAAAATGGTGCCACACTTGTGTGGGAGGCCCAAGTACCCGCGGCAGGCAAGGGCCCAAAACGTAGTGAGGCGACATCAAAATGGCCTATCGCAAAACCACCTGGTTTTGCAACGGGGGTCACTTTGGTTTTCGGCCTGGTGCTCGGCGGCCATCTAGGGAAACCTACCAAACCCATGCATTTCTGAAAACTAGACACCCGGCGGCTTCCAGGGAGGTATGGCTTGCGTGGATCCCCCAACGTTTCCTTACCCAGAATCCCCTGCAAACCTCAATTTTTGCTGAAAAAATCACTTTTTTCACACATTTTGGGGTGGGACAGTAGTGGCATCACCGGGCTCACACAAATTTACCACCACCCAGCGTTCCCCCAGGTCTTCCGGTAAAAATGGTGCCTCACTTGTGTGGGAGGCCCAAGTACCCGCGGCAGGCAAGGGCCCAAAACGTAGTGAGGCGACATCAAAATGGCCTATCGCAAAACCACCTGGTTTTGCAAGGGGGGTCACTTTGGTTTTCGGCCTGGTGCTCGGCGGCCATCTATGAAAACCTACCAAACCCATGCATTTCTGAAAACTAGACACCCGGCGGCTTCCAGGGAGGTATGGCTTGCGTGGATCCCCCAACGTTTCCTTACCCAGAATCCCCTGCAAACCTCAATTTTTGCTGAAAAAATCACTTTTTTCAAACATTTTGGGGTGGGAAAGTAGTGGCATCACCGGGCTCACACAAATTTACCACCACCCAGCGTTCCCCCAGGTCACCCGGTAAAAATGGTGCCTCACTTGTGTGGGAGGCCCAAGTACCCGCGGCAGGCAAGGGCCCAAAACGTAGTGAGGCGACATCAAAATGGCCTATCGCAAAACCATCTGGTTTTGCAAGGGGGGTCACTTTGGTTTTTGGCCCGGTGCTCGGCGGCCATCTAGGGAAACCTACCAAACCCACGCATTTCTGAAAACTAGACACCCGGCGGCTTCCAGGGAGGTATGGCTTGTGTGGATGCCCCAATGTTTCCTTACCCAGAATCCCCTGCAAACCTCAATTTTTGCTGAAAAAATCACTTTTTTCACACATTTTGGGGTGGGAAAGTAGTGGCATCACCGGGCTCACACAAATTTACCACCACCCAGCGTTCCCCCAGGTCTCCCGGTAAAAATGGTGCCTCACTTGTGTGGGAGGCCCAAGTACCCGCGGCAGGCAAGGGCCCAAAACGTAGTGAGGCGACATCAAAATGGCCTATCGCAAAACCACCTGGTTTTGCAAGGGGGGTCACTTTGGTTTTTGGCCCGGTGCTCGGCGGCCATCTAGGGAAACCTACCAAACCCACACATTTCTGAAAACTATACACCCGGCGGCTTCCAGGGAGGTATGGCTTGCGTGGATCCCCCAACGTTTCCTTACCCAGAATCCCCTGCAAACCTCAATTTTAGCTGAAAAAATCACTTTTTTCACACATTTTGGGGTGGGAAAGTTGTGGCATCACCGGGCTCACACATATTTACCACCAGCCAGCGTTCCCCCAGGTCTCCCGGTAAAAATGGTGCCTCACTTGTGTGGGAGGCACAAGTACCCGCGGCAGGCAAGGGCCCAAAACGTAGTGAGGCGACATCAACATTGCCTATCCCAAATGTCCCATCACTACGTTTTGGGCCCTTGCCTGCCGCGGGTACTTGGGCCTCCCACACAAGTGAGGCACCATTTTTACCGGGAGACCTGGGGGAACGCTGGGTGGTGGTAAATTTGTGTGAGCCCGGTGATGCCACTACTTTCCCACCCCAAAATGTGTGAAAAAAGTGATTTTTTCAGCAAAAATTGAGGTTTGTAGGGGATTCTGGGTAAGGAAACGTTGGGGGATCCACGCAAGCCATACCTCCCTGGAAGCCGCCGGGTGTCTAGTTTTCAGAAATGCATGGGTTTGGTAGGTTTCCCTAGATGGCCGCCGAGCACCGGGCCAAAAACCAAAGTGACCCCCCTTGCAAAACCAGGTGGTTTTGCGATAGGCCATTTTGATGTCGCCTCACTACGTTTTGGGCCCTTGCCTGCCGCGGGTACTTGGGCCTCCCACACAAGTGAGGCACCATTTTTACCGGGAGACCTGGGGAACGCTGGGTGGTGGTAAATTTGTGTGAGCCCGGTGATGCCACTACTTTCCCACCCCAAAATGTGTGAAAAAAGTGATTTTTTCAGCAGAAATTGAGGTTTGCAGGGGATTCTGGGTAAGGAAACTTTAAGGGATCCACGCAAGCCATACCTCCCTGGAAGCCACCGGGTGTCTAGTTTTCAGAAATGCGTGGGTTTGATAGGTTTCCCTAGATGGCCGCCGAGCACCGGGCCAAAAACCAAAGTGACCCCCCTTGCAAAACCAGGTGGTTTTGCGATAGGCCATTTTGATGTCGCCTCACTACGTTTTGGGCCCTTGCCTGCCGCGGGTACTTGGGCCTCCCACACAAGTGAGGCACCATTTTTACCGGGAGACCTGGGGGAACGCTGGGTGGTGGTAAATTTTTGTGAGCCCGGTGATGCCACTACTTTCCCACCCCAAAATCTGTGAAAAAAGTGATTTTTTCAGCAAAAATTGAGGTTTGCAAGGGATTCTGGGTAAGGAAACGTTGGGGGATCCACGCAAGCCATACCTCCCTGGAAGCCGCCGGGTGTCTAGTTTTCAGAAATGCATGGGTTTTGTAGATTTCCCTAGATGGCCGCCGAGCACCGGGCCAAAAACCAAAGTGACCCCCCTTGCAAAACCAGGTGGTTTTGCGATAGGCCATTTTGATGTCGCCTCACTACGTTTTGGGCCCTTGCCTGCCACGGGTACTTGGGCCTTCCACACAAGTGAGGCACCATTTTTACCGGGAGACCTGGGGGAACGCTGGGTGGTGGTAAATTTGTGTGAGCCCGGTGAAGCCACTACTTTCCCACCCCAAAATGTGTGAAAAAAGTGATTTTTTCAGCAAAAATTGAGGTTTGCAGGGGATTCTGGGTAAGGAAACGTTGGGGGATCCACGCAAGCCATACCTCCCTGGAAGCCGCCGGGTGTCTAGTTTTCAGAAATGCGTGGGTTTGATAGGTTTCCCTAGATGGCCGCCGAGCACCGGGCCAAAAACCAAAGTGACCCCCCTTGCAAAACCAGGTGGTTTTGCGATAGGCCATTTTGATGTCGCCTCACTACGTTTTGGGCCCTTGCCTGCCGCGGGTACTTGGGCCTCCCACACAAGTGAGGCACCATTTTTACCGGGAGACCTGGGGGAACGCTGGGTGGTGGTAAATTTTTGTGAGCCCGGTGATGCCACTACTTTCCCACCCCAAAATCTGTGAAAAAAGTTATTTTTTCAGCACAAATTGAGGTTTGCAGGGGATTCTGGGTAAGGAAACGTTGGGGGATCCACGCAAGCCATACCTCCCTGGAAGCCGCCGGGTGTCTAGTTTTCAGAAATGCATGGGTTTTGTAGGTTTCCCTAGATGGCCGCCGAGCACCGGGCCAAAAACCAAAGGGACCCCCCTTGCAAAACCAGGTGGTTTTGCGATAGGCCATTTTGATGTCGCCTCACTACGTTTTGGGCCCTTGCCTGCCACGGGTACTTGGGCCTTCCACACAAGTGAGGCACCATTTTTACCGGGAGACCTGGGGGAACGCTGGGTGGTGGTAAATTTGTGTGAGCCCGGTGAAGCCACTACTTTCCCACCCCAAAATGTGTGAAAAAAGTGAATTTTTCAGCAAAAATTGAGGTTTGCAGGGGATTCTGGGTAAGGAAACGTTGGGGGATCCACGCAAGCCATACCTCCCTGGAAGCCGCCGGGTGTCTAGTTTTCAGAAATGCGTGGGTTTGGTAGGTTTCCCTAGATGGCCGCCGAGCACCGGGCCAAAAACCAAAGTGACCCCCCTTGCAAAACCAGGTGGTTTTGCGATAGGCCATTTTGATGTCCCCTCACTACGTTTTGGGCCCTTGCCTGCCGCGGGTACTTGGGCCTCCCACACAAGTGAGGCACCATTTTTACCGGGAGACCTGGGGGAACGCTGGGTGGTGGTAAATTTGTGTGAGCCCGGTGATGCCACTACTTTCCCACCCCAAAATGTGTGAAAAAAGTGATTTTTTCAGCAAAAATTGAGGTTTGCAGGGGATTCTGGGTAAGGAAACGTTGGGGATCCACGCAAGCCATACCTCCCTGGAAGCCGACGGGTGTCTAGTTTTCAGAAATGCATGGGATTGGTAGGTTTCCCTAGATGGCCGCCGAGCACCGGGCCAAAAACCAAAGTGACCCCCCTTGCAAAACCAGGTGGTTTTGCGATAGGCCATTTTGATGTCGCCTCACTACGTTTTCGGCCCTTGCCTGCCGCGGGTACTTGGGCCTCCCACACAAGTGAGGCACCATTTTTACCGGGAGATCTGGGGGAACGCTGGGTGGTGGTAAATTTGTGTGAGCCCAGTGATGCCACTACTTTCCCACCCCAAAATCTGTGAAAAAAGTGATTTTTTCAGCAAAAATTGAGGTTTGCAGGGGATTCTGGGTAAGGAAACGTTGGGGGATCCACGCAAGCCATACCTCCCTGGAAGCCGCCGGGTGTCTAGTTTTCAGAAATGCATGGGTTTTGTAGGTTTCCCTAGATGGCCGCCGAGCACCGGGCCAAAAACCAAAGTGACCCCCCTTGCAAAACCAGGTGGTTTTGCGATAGGCCATTTTGATGTCGCCTCACTACGTTTTGGGCCCTTGCCTGCCGCGGGTACTTGGGCCTTCCACACAAGTGAGGCACCATTTTTACCGGGAGACCTGGGGGAACGCTGGGTGGTGGTAAATTTGTGTGAGCCCGGTGATGCCACTACTTTCCCACCCCAAAATGTGTGAAAAAAGAGATTTTTTCAGCAAAAATTGAGGTTTGCAGGGGATTCTGGGTAAGGAAACGTTGGGGGATCCACGCAAGCCATACCTCCCTGGAAGCCGCCGGGTGTCTAGTTTTCAGAAATGCGTGGGTTTGGTAGGTTTCCCTAGATGGCCGCCGAGCACCGGGCCAAAAACCAAAGTGACCCCCCTTGCAAAACCAGATGGTTTTGCGATAGGCCATTTTGATGTCGCCTCACTACGTTTTGGGCCCTTGCCTGCCGCGGGTACTTGGGCCTCCCACACAAGTGAGGCACCATTTTTACCGGGAGACCTGGGGGAACGCTGGGTGGTGGTAAATTTGTGTGAGCCCGGTGATGCCACTACTTTCCCACCCCAAAATCTGTGAAAAAAGTGATTTTTTCAGCAAAAATTGAGGTTTGCAGGGGATTCTGGGTAAGGAAACGTTGGGGGATCCACGCAAGCCATACCTCCCTGGAAGCCGCCGGGTGTCTAGTTTTCAGAAATGCGTGGGTTTGGTAGGTTTCCCTAGATGGCCGCCGAGCACCGGGCCAAAAACCAAAGTGACCCTCCTTGCAAAACCAGGTGGTTTTGCGATAGGCCATTTTGATGTCGCCTCACTACGTTTTGGGCCCTTGCCTGCCGCGGGTACTTGGGCCTCCCACACAAGTGAGGCACCATTTTTACCGGGAGACCTGGGGGAATGCTGGGTGGTGGTAAATTTGTGTGAGCCGGGTGATGCCACTACTTTCCCACCCCAAAATGTGTGAAAAAAGTGCTTTTTTCAGCAAAAATTGAGGTTTGCAGGGGATTCTGGGTAAGGAAACGTTGGGGGATCCACGCAAGCCATACCTCCCTGGAAGCCGCCGGGTGTCTAGTTTTCAGAAATGCGTGGGTTTGGTAGGTTTCCCTAGATGGCCGCCGAGCACCGGGCCAAAAACCAAAGTGACCCCCCTTGCAAAACCAGGTGGTTTTGCGATAGGCCATTTTGATGTCGCCTCACTACGTTTTGGGCCCTTGCCTGCCGCGGGTACTTGGGCCTCCCACACAAGTGAGGCACCATTTTTACCGGGAGACCTGGGGGAACGCTGGGTGGTGGTAAATTTGTGTGAGCCCAGTGATGCCACTACTTTCCCACCCCAAAATGTGTGAAAAAAGTGATTTTTTCAGCAAAAATTGAGGTTTGCAGGGGATTCTGGGTAAGGAAATGTTGGGGGATCCATGCAAGCCATACCTCCCTGGAAGCCGCCGGGTGTCTAGTTTTTAGAAATGCGTGGGTTTGGTAGGTTTCCCTAGATGGCCGCCGAGCACCGGGCCAAAAACCAAAGTGCAAAACCAGATTAACTATTGTTCCTACAGCGTGAGAATTTTGGAATAATATTGCAAAGAAAATGTGGCAGACATTTTGAGGTTTGCAGGACATTGGGGATAAAAAAAAATTTTGAATTCACATGAGAGACATCACCATGAACTCCCATGGGTTTTCGACAATATCTACAGTTGGTGGGTTATTCTTGCATGGAAAGTGTACCTTGGCAGAGAAACTAAAGACAAAGATTCCTGCACAACCATCTATTCCTCAAACACACACACATACTGGTTGGATTTGGCACGAGGGCGAGTCATGGTTCAGTGTATTAAATTTTATTAATAAGAGATTTCACAAAAATGAAATGCACTGTCAATTATTAAATTTACAAAAAACCAAACCAATGACTCACAGCTCGTGAGCTGTAAAGCCACGTCAAGGCACCAACCACTTTACAGGCCATTCACACACCTTTCATACGTGATACAAACAAGACCATTCGCACCACCAGGCACAAAAGCAACACATTACAAAATTCACCAAAAAGGGACAAGGTACACCCTGCTTCAGAAAGACAAATATTACTGCACAGCCATCTAATCCGCAAGCACACACACATACTGGTTGGATTTGGAATGAGGGTGAGTGATGGTTCAGTAGATACAATTGTATTAGCAAGTGATTTCACAGAAATGAAATGCACTGGTAATAATTGAAAGGGCAAGAAACTGAACCATTGACTCACAGCTCGTGAGCTGTAAAGCCACGACAAGGCACCAACCTCTTTACAGGCCATTCATACACCTTTCATACGTGTGAGACATACAAAACCATTCACACCGCCAGCCGCGGGCCCATCACATAACAAAACTCACACCAGCACACAGCGCCATTCAAGGGCCCATCACTTTCACACGCCCACAATCCAGACACAGCAACTACACAGGCTGATGGATTGCGTGGGGTGGCACTCAGCTAGCAGTGTGTGTAGTGACCAGCAGAAAGTCACTACTCACACACAGCCAGCAGAGCACCAGTCCACACACACCGCTAGCCAAACACCAGTCCACGCACACCGCTAGCCAAGTGCCAGTCCACGGACACCACCAGCCAAGCACCAGTCCGCACACACCACCAGTCCACGCACACCGCCAGCCAAGTACCAGTCCACGCACACCGCCAGCCAAGCACCATTCCACGCACACCACCAGCCACGCTCCAGTACACGCACACCACCAGCCAAGCTCCAGTCCACGGACACCACCAGCCAAGCACCAGTCCACACACACCACCAGTCCACGCACACCGCCAGCCAAGTACCAGTCCACGCACACCGCCTGCCAAGCACCATTCCACGCACACTGCCAGCCAAGTTCCAGTCCACGCACACCACCAGCCACGCACCAGTCAACGCACACCGCCAGTCCATGCACACCGCCAGTCAAGCACCATTCCACGCACACCACCAACCAAGTGCCAGTCCACACACACCAACAGCCAAGCGCAAGCCTACACACAACGCCATCACATTTAGGATTTTTTTTAGAAAAAAATAAAAACACAAACAAATTGCAAATAGATACAAATCTTCTAACAGAAAATCAGCAACTAAATACATTGCACTAACACCAACCTTGAAACAGAATCAAATTATCCAAAGAATACAGACCAGGCAGTTCACTTTACCACTCAAGAATCCTCCCAAAAATTCTTTCGTGTGTGGTACGCTCTAAAACAAGCAGAGAGACACAGTGCAGGATGAGAAGGACAGTCGGGGCAGTACATACGACTTTCCTGTGATGCCACTAATTTCCCACCCCAAAATGTGTGAAAAAAGGGATTTTTTCAGCAAAAATTGAGGTTTGCAGGGGATTCTGGGTAAGGAAATGTTGGGGGATCCACGCAAGCCATACCTCCCTGGAAGCCGCCGGGTGTCTAGTTTTCAGAAATGCGTGGGTTTGGTAGGTTTCCCTAGATGGCCGCCGAGCACCGGGCCAAAAACCAAAGTGCAAAACCAGATTAACTATTGTTCCTACAGCGTGAGAATTTTGGAATAATATTGCAAAGAAAATGTGGCAGACATTTTGAGGTTTGCAGGACATTGGGGATAAAATTTTTTTTTGAATTCACATGAGAGACATCACCATGAACTCCCATGGGTTTTCGACAATATCTACAGTTGGTGGGTTATTCTTGCATGGAAAGTGTACCTTGGCAGAGAAACTAAAGACAAAGATTCCTGCACAACCATCTATTCCTCAAACACACACACATACTGGTTGGATTTGGCACGAGGGCGAGTCATGGTTCAGTGTATTAAATTTTATTAACAAGAGATTTCACAAAAATGAAATGCACTGTCAATTATTAAATTTACAAAAAACCAAACCAATGACTCACAGCTCGTGAGCTGTAAAGCCACGTCAAGGCACCAACCACTTTACAGGCCATTCACACACCTTTCATACGTGATACAAACAAGACCATTCGCACCACCAGGCACAAAAGCAACACATTACAAAATTCACCAAAAAGGGAGAAGGTACACCCTGCTTCAGAAAGACAAATATTACTGCACAGCCATCTAATCCGCAAGCACACACACATACTGGTTGGATTTGGAATGAGGGTGAGTGATGGTTCAGTAGATACAATTGTATTAGCAAGTGATTTCACAGAAATGAAATGCACTGGTAATAATTGAAAGGGCAAGAAACTGAACCATTGACTCACAGCTCGTGAGCTGTAAAGCCACGACAAGGCACCAACCTCTTTACAGGCCATTCATACACCTTTCATACGTGTGAGACATACAAAACCATTCACACCGCCAGCCGCGGGCCCATCACATAACAAAACTCACACCAGCACACAGCGCCATTCAAGGGCCCATCACTTTCACACGCCCACAATCCAGACACAGCAACTACACAGGCTGATGGATTGCGTGGGGTGGCACTCAGCTAGCAGTGTGTGTAGTGACCAGCAGAAAGTCACTACTCACACACAGCCAGCAGAGCACCAGTCCACACACACCGCTAGCCAAACACCAGTCCACGCACACCGCTAGCCAAGTGCCAGTCCACGGACACCACCAGCCAAGCACCAGTCCGCACACACCACCAGTCCACGCACACCGCCAGCCAAGTACCAGTCCACGCACACCGCCAGCCAAGCACCATTCCACGCACACCACCAGCCACGCTCCAGTACACGCACACCACCAGCCAAGCTCCAGTCCACGGACACCACCAGCCAAGCACCAGTCCACACACACCACCAGTGCACGCACACCGCCAGCCAAGTACCAGTCCACGCACACCGCCTGCCAAGCACCATTCCACGCACACTGCCAGCCAAGCTCCAGTCCACGCACACCACCAGCCACGCACCAGTCAACGCACACCGCCAGTCCATGCACACCGCCAGTCAAGCACCATTCCACGCACACCACCAACCAAGTGCCAGTCCACACACACCAACAGCCAAGCGCAAGCCTACACACAACGCCATCACATTTAGGATTTTTTTTAGAAAAAAATAAAAACACAAACAAATTGCAAATAGATACAAATCTTCTAACAGAAAATCAGCAACTAAATACATTGCACTAACACCAACCTTGAAACAGAATCAAATTATCCAAAGAATACAGACCAGGCAGTTCACTTTACCACTCAAGAATCCTCCCAAAAATTATTTCGTGTGTGGTACGCTCTAAAACAAGCAGAGAGACACAGTGCAGGATGAGAAGGACAGTCGGGGCAGTACATACGACTTTCCTTCCGCAAACCTTTTCGCCAACAGACTCTTCATCTCCTACTGGGAAAATCTTTTGCGGGTGTGGGAGGAATGTGATCTGGAAAGTGGCGTTCTTTCTATCTAGCAACATCCTCCACCAGTCCAACTCTAGGAACACTTGCCTGTTCCACTACAACAAGGCTGCCTATTACAGACTCCTGAAACTTAGCAAAAGTCATCTTTGACTCAGGGCAAGAATCCTGGAACACAACAAAAGCATTAAACATTGCCAAGTGGAAAAGATGGATAGCCAACTTCTTGTACCAAATGTAAGCCTTACGAAGAGCAGTGTAAGGTTCCAACCTCTGATCTACTCTGTCAACACCACCCATGTGCCTATTATAGTCTAAAATGCACACAGGTTTGCGCGCTTCAGCGACCTGACCCCAAACAGTCACAGGTGCAGTGCTTTCATCATGGATGGTAGTCAGCATGTAGACATCTCTCCTGTCTGTAAACTTCACAGCAAGAAGCTCCTGGCAACGCAACGCACTGCACTGTCCCCGCACAAGCTTTTGACAAACAAGTTCTTTCGGGAAACCTTTACGGTTAGAGCGGATTGTGCCACAAGCAAGAGTGTCCACTTTGGCCAATTCCCTGAACAACCGCACACCAGTGTAGAAGTTATCTACATATAAATGGTGGCCTTTGTTAAAAAATCCTCTTCCAAGTTCCCAAACAATTTTCTCAGTCACTCCAAAAGTGGAAGGACAACCAGTGAGGTTAAACCTAGATTCCTTACCGGTGTACACCCTGAAATTAGAGACATATCCAGTCCTACTGTCACACAGCATATACAGCTTTATTCCATAGTGTGCCCTCTTACTAGGAATGTATTGCCTAAAAACCAAGCGGCCCTTGAACAACACCAAAGACTCATCCACTGCAATTTCTTTCCCAGGGGCATAAATCTCAGAAAATCGATCAACAAAGTGATCAAGGACAGGCCTAATCTTAAAAAGACGGTCACAGTCAGGGTAATCTCGTGGCAACGCTAAACCATTATCAACAAAATGTATCATCCGAAGCAGAAGCAAATACCTGTCACGAGTCATGACTGCCGGAAAAATAGACGTTGCCATCAAGGGACTGCTAGACCAATATGAAGACATTGATGGCTTCCTTAGCAAGCCCATCAAAAAAGTTAAACCCAAGAACTTCTTCATCTCTTCAACATTTGTGGGAGTCCACCGGGCAGCTCTAGAGTATGGCTTAAGACTGGCACTGTTGTCCCTCAAAAACTGTTCGGCATACAAATTAGTCTGCTCAACAATCTCTGCAAAAAACACATCGTCCATAAACAACTGAAAAAAATTGACCGGCAAAAAGTTTTCAGTATTCACTCTAGACCCTGGAACACCAGTAAACTCTGGCAATGCCGGCTGCACCATGCCAGGGGCAACCCAGAGGTCATCACTTTCAAAGGGAAGCCTTGCAGCCCCAGCCTGCAGCCCAGATGCCTCTTGCCGCACTACACCAACGGGAAGCATTGCAGCCCCAGGCTGCAGCACAGATGCCTCTTGCCGCACTATCGGCACATCAGTCTCCGCCTCTAACACAGGCACTTCATCCGCACTAAGAGTATCTTCATCATACGATGACTCCATACGGAGAGACAACTCACTGCCAGAATCGTCCCCTGCCTCCTCTCCCTCAGATGCAGAGTCAGTCTCTGAACCAATATCAGAGGAAGACTCAAACAGCAAACCAACAACCTGCTGAGCAGTCATCCTGCGGCTAGCCATTATACTTACTAAGATTGAAGACTGCACAAACAAGTCAACAACAACCAACAATGTGCAAACCAAGTAAGTAACGAAATGTGTACCTTTATCACAATGATCAATGTACTCAAAAACTATAGAATTCAATTACAAGAGACAGCTACACTCACCAGAACCTACTTTGCAGTGACACAGCAAATACCAACGATATCCAACTAGAGAGAAGAAAAAAAAAACAAATTACTCACAAGACAAGAAAATACACATCGAGCACAAATGCAAACAGTTTTTGCCAAGGGGTCGCTTCCTAAATAAAAAAGAAGACATCCCTGGTGTCTAGTGGCCTTTTCTGCCCCCTCCCCTGGGAGCAGAAATGGACAGAACGACGACTGATCTGCCCCCAGGGGGGGCAGAAAAGTCTTCTAAATAATTAGGCCGCAAAGGAAGCGACCCTTGCCCAAGGGGTCGCTTCCTACATAAAGAAAAAGAAATCCCTGGTGTCTAATGGGCTTTTCTGCCCCCCCCCTGGGAGCAGAAACGGGCAGAAAGACGACCGATCTGCCCCCAGGGGGGGCAGAAAAGTCTTCAAATTATTATGCCCACTTAGGAAGCGACCCTTGCCCAAGGGGTCGCTTCCTAAAAGACTTCCCTGGTGACTAGTGGGCTTTTCTGCCCCCCCTGGGGGCAGACACGGCCAGGAAGAGGACCGATCTGCCCCCAGGGGGGGCAGAAAAGTCTTCAAATAATGTGGCACCCCTAGGAAGCGACCCTTGCCCAAGGGGTCGCTTCCTACATAACTAAAAAGACATCCCTGGTGTCTAGTGGGCTTTTCTGCCCCCCCTGGGGGCAGAAACGGGCAGAAAGAAGACCGATCTGCCCCCAGGGGGGGCAGAAAAGTCTTCGAATTATTTTGCCCCCGAAGGAAGTGACCCTTGCCCAAGGGGTCGCTTCCAACATAACATAAAAGACATTCCTGGTGTCTATTGGGCTTTTCTGCCCCCCCTGGGGGCAGAAACGGTCAGAAAGACGACCGATCTGCCCCCAGGCAGAAAAGTCTTCAAAATAATTTGGCCGCCTAGGAAGCGACCCTTGCCCAAGGGGTCGCTTCCCAAATAAAGAAAGAAACATCCCTGGTGTCTAGTGGGGCATCTCTGCTCCACGATCGCGACACTGTGCGCGATCGTGGAGCAGGAATGCCCTGTATTGAGACATCAGGGGAGAGGAAATACTCTTTCCTCTCCCCCGATGCCTCAATACTACAAATTTCACCGCCGCGGCCCCCACCGGACAAGAAAACCTACCTCTACCCCCTTGGACGCGCTGGAAGAAATGGATTCCAGCGCGTCCAACGCTTCCTGATGACGCCGGCGCGCGCTGTGCGCGCTGACTTCATGGGGAAGCGTGGGGGGGCTCGGGGGTGGCAGCGGAAACTCTTCCGCTGCCATCCCCCTCTGTGGGGGCACGATCGATGCCCCAGGGGGGGAGCGCCAGCGCTTCCCCCGGGGGCTGTGCTCATGACGGAGCGGTTCCGTCATGAGCACAGCTCAACCGATGCTCATGACGGAACCGTTCCGTCATGAGCATCGAAGGGGTTAATAGATGCAATAGACTAGGTATATTATGCAGGGCACTTTGAGCACCTAATCCACAAGGTCATAAAGAATTTAGCTAAGCGAAATACCACAACTCTTCTAGTATCTGTACTAACTGTTCTAAGCACTTCTAGGTAGTGGCCAGGACCAGTGAGCTTACGCAATGGAATAATCCATCTAGACCTCAGATTCTCATAGTGAGGGCAAAAAAATAGCAGGTGGGCAAGTGATTCGGGACTTCCTTCACATGTAGGACATATGACATCAGAAAGAACATGGCTGAGCAATTTGCTACAGAACACTTTGGTAGGGAGAGTCTTAAACCTAAACTGAAGAAACTATTTACATGCCAATGGCGGAACAATCTCATCAATGGTTTCTTCAAAAAGTGGATAGGGTTTAAAATCTAAGAACTGCTGAGTAAGTGGACCCATGGATTAGACACATTCTCCATTGAAATAAATTCCCAATAGATGTCCTGAACCCTACTTTCTGTGATTGAGGACATCTCCTCAGTCCAATAATCCTCCATCCCCAATATTCTCAATAGTTCGAGAAGGGAACAGAAACAGGGGATTTTACTAACCTTGGAAAATACCATAAGATCCCTAAGTCCCACTATGTAGGAGGCAAGCTCCTCTGTCATCCATAAACAGTACCAAAACATTAACTGCTTGCCCTCAATCTTGTGAGCAATATTTCTATGGGCCAGATCAAGAAATTAAGAGTCAGAAGAGAGTGAGCTGGGAGGTAGGAAAGAGATCTGATGAAATGATATTCCATCACAGAGAGATGTTTCCCACAATGCTGCTCCATAAATAGCTGAACCTCCAGCTTTTGTGTTATAGACTTCTAGTGCTGGGGCCACTTTCCTTGACACGGCTCTTCTATTGATTTTGGTTATATGGGCAGTTTTCTGAACTAGAGAAAGGTGTGCTTTCTCGATATGAGGGGTCCTGCACAAAGTCGGAGTTAAAGGAATCTCCAAATAAACAAAGCTAGAGACTAATTAAATGAGTCTGTCCCCAAGACACATGCATCTCTTAGGGGCTTCAAAATACCATCAGAAAACACCATATACTTTGTCTTTAAATCATTTCGTTCCTGGCCATACTCGTCACAAAAGTTTTTTTAAATCATTCAATAGATGTTGGAGCCCTTGCAGGGAATTTGATATCAATAACTTATGTACAACACAAAAGGGTAGTAGTGTTCCCAAAACTTGGGAAAAACCACACATCAAAATACACTAATGTCGTATGGATTCAGCCAATGGCGTATTAGGTTTGTATTTGCTATTAGTATAGCGAGGTGCTGAAAAAGCTGTAGGCCTTCACTACCCAGGAGTACCGTTGGTAAGTTGAAGAAACAACTTATCCATATAATCATCAAAAGAAAAACCAGCTAATTACGCACACCCATATTCCAAGTACACACAATCAATGGACACACCAAAAACAGTGTCACTTCTCTATAGCGTTATCAAGCGCGTTTCGATACACAACGAACCATCCCCAACGTTTTTGGTGTGTCCAAAATCTGCACAAATTATTCACACATTACTTTTGTGTGCTTTGGGACCTAAGATTGACCAACATGGAGGACTATAGATCAACATTGCAATGACCTTGAATTGATGGCAGCTTTGTATATACACCGTGGATACACCTTATTGAACTGATACCTTTCCTGGATGTTGCTAATTTAAATCAGGAATTGATTAATCGACCATTAGCCTTGAGAAAGTCAAAGAACTTATCAAGTACGGACGAAACACGTGTTGGCTGTTGAATTTGTATATGGATTTGAAAATCATTAAAAAGAATAAGTTTTTGAAGATTTGACGTCGATGCAACCTATTTTATTGAACTTTGGAACACTCCAGATTCTTGAAGGACTTTGAGGGATTGCTGGTCTAATTATTAGAAATATAGTCTTGCATAATGAGACATACCCTCTTCCTGAACTTATACTTGGCCACCAACAATTTCCCTCACTGCAACTTTCCCTCTTATTGACAGAACCCCCTCAGGTGCACTTGTCCAAAGTCAATCAATACTTGATCATAATAGGAGTATTGGCAAGGGGGATTGTACGAACGTCTATGGCCATCAGGCTGTCTACTATAGCTCTATGAAAAAAACTGACTTTCATCATATCATTTAACATGTATGGTGAAATTATCCTTTCCACCTGCCTATAATAGAAGAGCAATGGTGTGTTTCCCTTAGCAAAAAGATCACCTAATTTTTAAGTTAAGTGTGATCTTCTTATCTACACCTGGGCAGTTTGGGGACTTGTACAAGAAAAAATTCAGTTTGTTCCCTCTGGGCACAATTTCTAGTACAGAAACAATTTTTACCACCCCCCTTGCATATGGTTTGACAAATCTTGTCTCAAGGGAGTATTCCTCATCTAGCACCACCTCACCGTTATAGGGTTCGGTTCTCTTCCCATGCCTCTGTCCTGTAGAACAACTCAATGTTCTGATCTATCACTAGGGCCTATGGTGGCCTCCTGTATGGTTAGGTAAAGGTTGGCTAGGTGGCAGAGTGAAAATTGGGGGGGTCAAATGACTTTTGGCAACAACTTCTACACAATCACACAGAACTAGTGGCGGGAAGGGCCGTCTCACTGGGCATCAACATACGGGGAACTCTGCCAGACTCAAACTAGTGTCTTTGCCTAGGTAGCTGCATTCAGAGCCTGATTTTTAATCACCCTCCCCTCCAATCCACCTACCACCTTTCTTAAGGCTGCTACCTACTCCTTAAGGACCTTGATTATTCCATTTAAGCTATAGAATATAGAAAAGCATATATTGCTTGTGACATCCAAATCCTATGTGTCCCTCCCCTCTGCTCTGTTCTCTGCAACTGAAAGAGCAGCATACCTATCACGGAATTCAACCTGGTCCACCTGGTCTGCCGCCTGTGCATCTGGGGACGGCCCTAAGCTACGGGAAATGACTCTATTTTAAGACCTTCACTCTTAGTACTTGTGAAAGGGCGAGTATGCGAGCTCCTGCGTGAATTGCTAAACATCTGTGGGATACGCTTAGTGGTTTTCTTGGCAGGTGGAGGAGTAAGGGAGTTCTCTAATGGTTCTGGGAGTGTAAAATCAAAAGTTGTAGATGGGGGAAGGAGGGCTGTGAGCAATAACTTGACAGTAAGATGTCAAACATCAATTCTGTCCCTACATCATTACAAATTATGCTGGATGGCGATTTATTGTAAGGGAAATCATACAATAATAATATTAATAAAATCATTTATAAAGCACCTGGTTACATGAACTGGTGTGTGCCCGCGCATGGAGCTACTACATAAAAACAGGTGAGAGAGACTAAAGAAAAAAGACATGCAGCAGGGGCAGATGCGATCTTTAGAAACTCACAGCTGGAAGAGACAAGTTTTCCAACTTTTCCAGAAAGCGTTTTCTAATGGCTCAGCTCGAAGTGGAGAGGGTATTGTGTTCCAGTTTTTGGCTACCATGAGCCCTATCCTGGGCTTTCCTTTTACCCATTACTGGGCAGCAGCAACCACAACACTTACTAAAACTGGGGGGGGGGGGGCACAGAAATAGGTAACCATCACAATACTTGAGAATTTTGGAATCATAAAGTCCCCAAAGTGTCCAGAGAAATGCCCACCAAAAAGAAAACACTTTGCTTCCAACTCACTAGTAAATGATGTTGAGCTCTTATTGGTGATGAGGTCAGTACCGTGTAAATACTACAGTCACATATAGTCCATAAACCATATGGGGCAAGAAGAGAAAGGACTAGAGCATAAATGCCACAGGACCCCCAGAAGATTTATCAAGATAGGCTCCAGGCATGAGCTGGTGATGTTGACAGCTCCCAGCCGCAAAGTCTCCTGGGGCTTGCGGCCTGCCCCCACTGCCAACAGCACAGACTTTTTCCCACATGCAGCTAGACCCCCAGCACATTTATTGAGAGCGCCTTTGGGCCTGAGCCGGTGACTTTGGTGGCTCCGGGATGCAAAGTCTCTTGGGGCTGGTGGTCTGCCCCCTCTGCCAACAGCGCAGACTCACTCCCACTCACCGCGGGAGCCCTACTAGATTTATCAAGAGTGCCTATAGGCGCTAGCTGGTGACGTTGGTGGCTCCCGGCTGCAAAATCTCCTGGGGCTTGTGGTTTGGCCTCTCTGGCAACAACGCAGACTCGCGTTAGTTTATCACATTGATGAATTGATGATTTGGCTTCCTCCGAAGGACACTTGTGTATATCTGGATGTCACTCCCAGAATAATACTTTGTATTGTTTCTATTGTCCATGTTATGTCTGCACTGTTTGTACTGTCTTTCTTGTATGTAACTCAGATCATCTGTACTGTTGTTTAATTTATTTTGTTTAATTTGCTCAATGTATTCTATTAATCTCAGACAATCCCCATAGGCATAGATGCCCCTGCCACTGGCATTCATATACTCTGTTTGGAATCCCACCAAGCCATCTTTACACTATGGCATGGGAACACTTAGTGCAGCCTTGTACCTCTGATATAGGAGCATGTCCACACAATTGTCATATCTAAGCCGCCTCTGAACTATTGCACAGTGCACTTCTTGCACGAGATTCCTGGCCTCGCTTACATTCCAGAAATCCAGGTTACAACATACACCGTTACAATGTAGGCAAGGTCCTTCTCTATCCTTGGCCTTCTTTTAAATATTTGAGATAAATATGGACAGCTCGCCTCCTCTGTCTTATCCAAGAACACTGGAGGCTTCACCCGTGCCTGTCTGTGCTTCCCCCTCGCCTCCCTTCATTTTCTAACTCGAATCACAAACTGACGCAGCATCACGGCCACAGCATCGCACTCCAATCTTGATATGCAGGGTTCATCATCATGATCCATGTCATCATCTATATTTCTTTATTCGAATATTAATTAATAATTATAAAAGTACAAACAAGAAGTCTTTGACAATACAATTTTCATCCGAAATACAACAGTAATACAATTTTTAAAAGTAAAAAAAATGTTATAAAAGCTTTCATCTGGCATTTTCATTAAAACTACAATGTACAAGAAGCAGCATTCTTTGGTATTGGGGAAAAAACACTTAGGCACGTAGCCACGTTTAGAGATTCTGATTCACCTACCAGAGAGGAAGAGCCATGCTTAACCTGTCCGCACTGCTGGGAACTCAAATGCCCATCATCCTCTCTGCCTACTCGTGCATAAAGGCGCAAAGCCATCCGGCAGCATTATAGCCACGTTTGGAGACTGCTGGTTCACTTACCAGAGGGGAAGAGCCATGCTTGCTTTGCCTGGGCGCATTGCTGGGGACTCAAATGCCCATCATCTGCTCTTCCTACTCTGGCATATAGGCGCATAGCCTTCCAGCCGCATTGTAGCCTCGTTTGGAGACTGCTGATTCACTTACCAGAGGGTAAAAGCCATGCTTTGACTGCCTGCACCGCTGGGGACTCAAACGCTCATCATCATCTGTGCCTACTAGCGCATAAAGGCACAAAGGGTGGGCCCATCCACACCGGTCATTGCCAGATTTTGGTCAAGTTTGCGCTATATAAAACTCTGTTAAAAAAAAAAAAGGATAACTTTGTCAGGTCTCAAAGGGAACTCACAAGGTTAGCTGTTTTGATAAGGTCTGTGCAAAGGCCCTTAAAAATATACATGATGCTCTAAGGTCAAACCCCAGATATTAGAATTTAGTGAAGTCATTACGTTTGATTTACAAAAAAGCAAGAATTTACAAAGAGTAGCAGCATTAAACAGCAGTAGAGACTTTTGGTCCATAATTAATGCTCCTTTCCTAAGAGAGGAGGAGGTTTCTCTAGAGTCCCATGTGGACGAGGATGCATGGGTTGAACATTATGGAGAACTTTTTGTGAATCTATAGCAAGTAAAAGCGCCGTATGCGGCCTTACCAGTCTCTAATTCCAGAGATCCCTTAACCTTTAGTCTGGGTGAAATTAAACACGCTTTGAATCAGTCTAAGAGATCTAAGGCCCCTCGACCCGATGGGCTCCCGATTGACTTTTTCGTGGATAACCAGGACCTCTAGGATCCATTACTCACAAATGTTTTGAACACCATAGTTTGAACAGGCCCATTGGTATCCTGGAAAAAGTTGGTCATAATCTCAATTGTTAGGGACGGGGATAAGGCTGCACCCAAACAATTATAGGCCTATCTCTCTATTAGATACAACAGCAAAACTAATAAGGCGGGCACTCCTGAATTGATTGGAGGAGTGGTCCTCTGAAAAGAATATAATAATTCCTAGCCAATATGGCTTTAGAAAAGGAAAGGGGATGGTGGACCAGTGCCTCAATTTAACTCTTATAACTGCAAAGTATATGGATGCCAAGAATGCCCATTTGTAAGTGCATTTATGGACTTATCAGCCACCTTCGATTGTGTTGCCCATTCCAAGTTATGGGCAATAATGGAGTCAATGGAATAGAGACCCAGAAAATTAATTTTATCAGAGAGATGTATGCTAATGCTGCGGCCTATGTACACTACAAAATTATTGGAGAATGTACACAGTATTTAAGAATTACCTGCGGCGTTAGACAGGGGTGTGTACTCGCCCCCTTTTTATTTGCTCTCTATACTAATGCGGTGGAGTCCGACTTGGTAGGTTCGACATTAGACGTCCCCCACATTAAATCTTTTCCTGTCCCGATACTCCTCTATGCAGATGATGCAGTGCTATTGGCAATCCACTGCAAAGACTCATACAGGAGGACGTAAAATTTATGAACAATCTGGACATGAGGTTTAACCAATCTAAGACATTTGTACTTGTGGTGCGTACGACCTTAACAAAACTCCCCGCGTTGTCCACTGAAGGCCGTAAACTTGTGATTGTGAATTCATTTAATTACCTTGGGATTATTCTTAACAAGAAAAATACAGTGTGTGACGGGGAAGAGAACCCTACCAAGACAGACACGAATCCATGGAAATCATGCTCACAAGGCGAACATGTACCACCTTCTCTTCCCCTACAGCAACCCGCAGTACCGTACACAACAGACGAGTGGTACCCGTATCCTTCACAGGACTGGACACAAGAGCCGGAACGAGGTTCCTTTAATTCGGCCTTCCAGTCTGACGAAAACCCGCCCCCTGATGATGCCGCGGTGGAGGGCGGGATAAAGATCGCGGAAACCCGGAAGACGACGGACGGCGTTTCCCTGGAGGCAGAAGGAGAGTTGGAGTGGAGGAGTGCTAGGATTCGGGAGGAAGAGCGAGGAAGAGGAGAGAGTGACGAACCGAGAGCTGAGCCGAGTAGAGACGACTACTACAAGCCAGGAGGCAAATGACTCTTCGAGCCGCCCCGCCACGTTCCCACGGGAGGAGCGTGGCTCGAACAGGTACGGGGGAAAGTGGCGGGCTGGGTGGGAAGAAAGACGCCGCCTACGCTCTGAGCACCCGTACCGAGCTAGCGTTGTACAGTACGCACGGTCCGAAAAGTCCCCGTACCCTCACTACGCACCAAACCCCCTTGCACGTACTGGAGAGCTAAGAGCACATGAGCACTCGGTTTCCTTCACTCCCGGCCCCTGTTGACAGCAGAGCAGGACGATTGTCCTAATCCTTGGTTTCTTTTTTTTTATTTCTCCCCTCTGGCACAACCACTCCGGAACCCCTCCCCGAGGGCTGGAACCTTCACGGAGTTTTCAGCGGAGACACCACTACAATCTTCCCTCAGTCTGGAGTCACCAAGAAAGAACAAGCCGGACTCCCCTTCTCCTGCAGCAGCGCGACGGGCCGCAAGACAAAAGAAAACATTGTCCAAAATAAAACCCTCTTTACGCCATCCTGGTCTGGTTGTCGACTCTGTCCCTGCTACCCCGCCACACAGTGGCAGATGTGGTGCTAAATAGAGGAATCTGAATGGGAAAAAGTATTGCAGGGCTTTTTAGATTTATAAAGAATCTTGGTTCAAAGCCATTAAATGTAAAAAAAATGATTTATGAGGAAAAAACATTATCTATCGCTGTGTACCAGGCAGCTGCCTTGGGCTTATCAGATATTTCCAAATTGCAGATTATAGAGAACAGCTTTTTGAAAAGATTGCTAGGTGTTCCGCAATCCTGTTCCTCTGATATTGTTCACTCTGAGCTGAGTGCCCCTTATATAACAGATACAGTTCGTAGTGCCCCTATCCGTTGTGGCACTCAGCAAAAAAAAACAAGTCTAACTAGACATATTTTGGTGCACTGTGTGAATTTAGAAGGGGTTAAAAAAATCAAATGGCTAAAATATGTTGAGGCCAATATCCACACAATTTGGCTATGTAAATTATATGAGGACCCGAGTTCATGTTTGGCCGTATCCAAAAAAGAATTGGTGTCGTCTATTAGATCATTTTGAAAAGAAAAGGTACGACCGCAACTGCAATTTGACTACAGTAAAATATTATCTCTTAGCCCTACTATAAACAATAATTTGACCTCACACCAGTCTTTTGAAACAAATCTCCAGCATAGATACGCATTATAGAGATTCCGACTAAATTATATTCCACTTATGTTAGGATATCCCCCCGAAATCTTACTCCATTGATCCCCAGAATGATTTGCATATTGCCTTTTTTTGCAAGTTGTATTTGAATGAAAGGAAAAGATACATCCTCCCCCCACTTATTCATAAATTAAATATTAGACAATGTCGCCCAGCATTTTATTACCTACAGCAATTATTGGATTCCCTGGAATGTTTGTGTTTGGCCTCGTTCTTCTTAGCTCCTATAAAGACAAGAAGACGAAATATCTAGTGTGAATTGCATAAGTAAGATAAGGGTTGTTTTTACATTAACAAACTTCTTTTATTGATCGTGCTTTTAATTTTATCTCCTGCAACTGATCTTTTATAGACGTCTCTTTTATTTTGTAATCCTATTTTAATCATTTGGAATGTACATTTTGTAGAATACTTTGTATGCCGTCGTTCACTCCGTGAAATAAAGTTTAATGATGATGATGAGTTAGGCATGTATAGCAGAATTTACTTTTAAGTAACACTTCATAAAAGACATGACAGCTAGAATAAGTTGGATCTAATAATGTGGTCTACATTGGTAAAAGCCTCTAGATTGTAAAATAGGAGACAGATATCTTTTTCGCGGGAAGTAATTTGTCGGACAGAATAAAACAAAATGGATCAAGGTTTGTAGAGAGGTTCCATCAGAAGGACATGTTAAAATGGTATTACTATCATATTGACCTAGAGGGAAGCAGAGACTACACTGTATTGAGTGCAATCAAAACCTTGTGAGCAGGGATCTCTCACATTGATTTTTAACCAAAGTAAGATAGGGCTCTGGGCCCTGAATTGTTTGTATTATCTTACATGTCTTGCTGGCATTCTTTTCAGGGCCCCTGATTCCCTTTTTTCCACAGTTTGTCTCAGATATTTCTCCTTTATCCTCTTCCCATCCGCTATAGCAATAGATTGGAGAGCTTAATACAATTTGGGATGTTCTATTTTAACAGTCAGAAGTTTATATTATGCGAGCCATGGTATCTTGTCCCCCAGATCACAGCCAAGACAGTCCTTAATTACTTCTCTGTTAAAGACTGTGTGATCCCCACTCCAGACACAGATCCAGAGATGTAATGGAGCTATTTTTAGAGCATCTTCCACAAATCCTAATTCCAAATCATCATGCATGAAGGTGCTAGGACTTCCAGGACCTACCCCAAATTGTTTTTGACAGAATCTATTCTCTCCCCTCTGTATTCTTAAACAATTGCGATAGCCCCAGATGGCTGCACCATATATAAGAACTGGCAGACATTTCATCCTATAGATCTGTAAAAGGGGAACTAGAGGTTTGTTGCTTAATGAGGAAGAAAACTTAAAAAGAGTACCACAAGCTTGATTAAAACATTGACATCTAACAGCCATACATGGGCTCCCGCTGCTATGTTGGTCAAAAGTGACTGCCAGGTATGGAAAAGAACTTATCTCCGATATTACTGTATCCCTGATACATATGGCCTAACTTTATTGGTGATCTCCCCCCAAATCATAATATAGGTTTTGGGAATATTGGCATCTAAATGAAGGTCATCCATAAAGTTTAAAAACGTATCCGCCTATATCATTAGATGCGCTGGATAATAAAACTGAATCATATGCATGCAGCAGAGACGGAACAAAAGCAAAGAGGGGGCCAGTGCACAACCCTGTCTAACACCTCTAGGGAAGTTAAAGGAGTCCATGCACTCCCCCTTCTGGCCAAATCTAACAGTTGCTGCTATCTCTGAGTGCAGAGCTTGCAAAAAATCCAGCACGGTTTGTGTAAATACCATATCAGATAATATGGACTAGAGCTTTGGCCTGTTAACTCGGTAGAATGTGCCGTTTAGGTCCATGAATGCTAGAAGTCAAGAAGACTTTGCTTTGCCACCACATATTTACCTATTATCAACTTTAAATTTAAGCATTGTTCCATAGTTCCCTTCTCCTCCCTGAAGCCATACTGTACTGGACTCTCAATATTACTAGTATGAGCCCATTCATCCAACATGTTTTAAACCTGGCACAATTGTGGCACACTTCCAATCCTTTGGTTTTCCTCTAGCTGCAGCTCCATTAACGCTACTGGTTATCAGAGGGGCCCAAAATGGAATATTGTGTTTATATAAATCCACTGGAATTCCATCCGGGCCAGGAGCCTTATTGGCTGGACTAGTCCTAATTGCCTCTCTTACTCCCTTTACGTCGAATGTTAGAAGTATGGGAAACTCAAATATATCCTCAGCGCTTTCATTGGGTCTACTTATGTCTCTTGAATAAATATTTGAGAAATGTTGCAGCAATTGTCCTGGTGAGATATTATTACTTATTTCATTGTTGACGGGTGAGGGCAAATCTTTACTATTTGCCTGAAATCCCTTGAATCCCTCTTGGTGCAGGCGGTCTTTAATCTGTCCTATGATTCCTCCCTTAGTGTTTTCTTCCTATGTGGTGTAGCCTCCTTGTAACTTGATCTTGCCAGTGTAACACCTGGTTTACTTATTGGCCTAGTATTAAGGGACTCCTGTAACAATTTATTTGCTAATCTACACTCTTGATCAAGCCACACAGATTTCATATGCTTCACTGGGGCAGAGAGGCTCTTTATGATCTCCTTAATTGATTTAGTCAGGGTCCCAAAAGGGTCCAAGACCTCGTCTGGAGGAAGATCAATCCAAAGCAGTGGGTTCACTAGTAGGTCCATATTAGCCACAGCAAGGGACTTAAGTAACTCAGGAGTCTTATGCCTAACTCTACACCCCTTATCTACAGTTTCCATCCCAGTTAAACCAGGGTTAGTGACACTCGCTACACACATCGGTATTGATAGTCCAAACCCTATATGGTTGTGATAACTATAAGTAGTGGATATGACATTGCCTGATCTAACTCATTCTCCCATTGACATTGAAAAAAATATATACTCAATGGTTGTTCCCTTACCCCCCACCCCCATAAAGATTGGTTTGCACTAAAATCTTGTCCTAAAAGCGAACCTAAGTCTATGTGTCAATGCGACCTAAGGCTCTTCTCAACCTCTGGCCTCTATCATCTGTGCCAGCTAAAAAGCTATGCTGCACTTTCTTCGTGAAAGGATTGTCATCTAAGTTAAGTTGGCCTATCTTAGCATTGAAATCCCCCCTAACACCAAATTAAAACACTGTGGCCTTTGAAGGGCCCTATTTTCAAGAGTGTGGAGTACCTTGAATAGCGTAGAGATTAAGCAGCCCAAGTTTATCACGGCGTTGTAAAAATTTACAAAGAAAATAATTACAATTCCGAATTGCCACCACCCTTATAAGCTGAATCCCAGATAGCTTGACGGGGATGACTATAATTTTAAATTAGTATACAAATCAGCATAGTTAGGGCACCTTGACCTCTGCATCCACCCCCCTTCCCTAATGCAGGGATGTGGAAGGATTCAGAACTATCCATAAAAGAGAGTTCATGTGCCCAGGTTTCTTGGAGTAAGATCACATCATATGAGTTAACCAGGTGTAGCCAATCCGGGTCCGTCACTTTAGTGGCCACACCCACACATTCCAACAATAAAGGTTAAAAATCTGGGACCTATTTTCGAAAAATTTGGGATACTATTCTTGTTTTCTTGGGCAAATGTTAATAGAAATTCCCCCTTATTACATTCAGGTTATAGTACAGGATTTCCACATAGTCAATTGTTACTGTCCAGACCTGTACCAATGTGTCTCTGGTTGTTCTGGACGTTCTTATTTAATCTCCTCGGGTGGTTCTGGATGTAATTGTTTGTTGGCCTCAAGTGGCCATAAAAAACATAGGGGTTTGAGGGTGATTCCCTCATTTGTTAACCGCTGAGATCGTGAGCTTAGAAATAACCTCCTTGTCAATGATGGATCTCTGCAATCGACCACAAAACAATCCCCGTTTCATTGTTTACTTCCCAGGCCCACCCACCCTACCCTTTTAGCAAAAACAATATTCTTGTGTTCTCTTATATTAAAACAGGGATTTTTACAGAGCCAATGACAATCTTTGTTTTGTAACTGCATTGTGGATTCCCTAGAGGATGGAGAGAACAAAGGGACCCCTGTCATTGCTGAAACATATGGGCCACATTCAGGAGGGAGGTTTAATACAGGCAGATTATCCTTCTCTTGTGGATAGAAACCCAAGCCTTCCTTATCATTCCTGCTATTCTTTGCTGCATCAGCTGAACTCCCGTTTGTCGGACTTGAATCTCTATTTGACAGCTGGGCGGGCTTTAGTGCTGACCCTAGAGCGTTACCAACCCCACCCCTCTGTGCATCGGTACTTGTTTTCATATTTGAATAGGGGATAACCTCATCAATTGTGGCCCTGACGTGAGTGACCTTATGTCCCTTCACAGATATATTATTGCTTGGATCACCAAATGTTTGATCACTTTTAGAGGTTAAAGCTTCCACCATTAATTCAATCTTATGCATCTTTTCATATAGTGGAGCAATACATTTATTTGTTATTTGTTTAAAATTATCATTATTTAGTAATAATGTCCGTGTCTTAATCCAACTCATTACTGTAACTAGGCCTGGGCGTAGTTCGCGAAGTAGCACTTCGCGAAGCTACGCAAAGTGAAGTTCGCACTACGCGAGCTACGCGTAGCACTTCGCAAACTGTGTAGTACCTTGTTCGCACTGTGCCAGATGTCGTTTTCAATGATTGCACAGTGCGGACAAGCAACCGGCACTGTGCAAACATTGAAAATGGCATCTTGCACAGTGTGAGCTGTAGTTTTCTGCTGCTCGAGTAGATTTTTACTCGAGCTTCAGCTTTCTCAACGCGAAATGGTAGTTTCTCATCGCGAGCGGTCGCGAGCATACGCGACCACTCGCAATGAGAAACCTGACCTCCTCGCGTTGGGAATCTCGCCGGGAGGTTTATTTTCCATGCTCGCGATCGCCAACTTGCAGTTGCTGATCGCGAACAAGGAAAAAGTCTCGCCGGGATGTCATTTTGCTTGCTCGCGGTCGCCAACTTGACGTTGAGGACCGCGAGCAAGCAAAAAATGACCGCAGCACTATGCAACACTACGCTACGCATGTTCGCACTGTGCTACGTGCAGTTCGCGTAGTGCGAAGTAGCGCGAACTTCGCAAACTACGCGAGCGTAGCGTAGTGCTTTGCCCAGGCTTAACTGTAACCTTACACAGCTCCTTTTTCTTGGAGCCCGTGTGCTTGGTTTCACCATTATTGGGTATTTATTTTCACATTTCCTTTTAACTACTCGAGCACACACAGTATCATCTAGGAGTTCAGATTCCCCAATAGTTGTGCGATCAACTTCAGATACGTCAGATGCGGAGGGGGAAATTATTAGTACTGTAGTAAATACACAACTATTGCTTTGATTGTTTGTGAGTTGTATGGGCAGCTCAGACGGCCCCCCACCCTCCCTCAAACTGCGACGTAATTTGGCCTTTGATATTTATCTCCCCACTCTCGCCAAATAATTGTCCAATGTGGCCTTTGACCGGTGCTTAACAGGACTTCCCTTCTCCAAGTCAAGTTTCTGCTTACCCAATATTCTATCTTCGTAAGCTGTGTCCATGTACAATAGACCAGAAAGCCAGGACAGATTGTCCAGTCCAGCCTCTTGCAGGCTCTGATGGGTGCAGACAGGCCAGCTCTTGCAAATGCCCAAGTATGTCCTGTGAAGCAGGGGCCCCAGACAAAGAAATACGTGCCTACGGGCGTGAGATACAAGGGTGTCGGTGGTGGCGGCTGCCGCAGGCGTCTCTGGGGCTTGTGGTCCTGCCCCAGTCCACACCATAGCCATGGCCGTCCTGCAAAGTGGGAGCCCCAAACAAAGTAATACGCACCTCCGGGCGCAGGCTGCAAGATGGCAGAAGCGACAGCTGCCACAGGTGTCTCTGGGGCTTGTGGTCCTGCTGCAATATGCACCAAAGCTACGGTCGCCCCGTGAAATGGGAGCCCCAGACAAAGAAAATGCACCTCTGGACACGGCCTGCAAAGCGTTGGTGGCGGCGGCTGCCGCAGGCGTGTTGGGGCTTGTGGTCCTGCCCCAATCGCTACATGCAGGGTTCAGTTCTCCCCCTTCCTCAACTTTTACAAAATTTATTTTTCATTTTAAAATTATTTTATTGTTGAGATACATTTCCATTCATCCTTATTTTATTGTGAACAGTGCTTTGCTTCAAGCTGGCTGTCACGATGTAGGGCAATACAAGAAAACTGGTTACTTGGGTAACACAAATGACATGCCCACCTTAGTTCTGTCATCATGCCCACTAGCATGCATCGCCCACAGTAGGGTGTCTCCTTTATCTATTCATGCTCGGGCCAACAGAGTGCTGTTATCTACAGACCACATCTCTGATCAGAAGAGTGGTGAATACTGCAGCTCCGGGATATTTCTCTGTCCTCAATACGGTGAGACAATTGAAAAACCAAGCCCATCCCATGATGCTATTCATGCACCAGACACAACAACATTGCATTCTGTTTTAAAATACCTCACTTTTTCTCCAATAGGGCTACACTCAACAGAGTTTATCTTTTTCAAAATGGAAACCTTTGAAATCCTTGAAACATATGATGGTGAGAATTTCACAAAACAAGTTTTTTAAACACTTCTCCACAGCTAGCACTCACTGTAACTACTTCAGCATGAGTTGATCGCTGTCGTAATAGAGCTTTTCATTCCTGCATTGTAGGACGTTACATGGGACATCATGCCTTCGTGACTTGGCCCAAAATGCCATCAACCTGATTCAAGCCGAGCCCACCAGTAAACACAAAACACTGAGGGGCATATGTACAAGGTCTGGCGATAACTAGAGTTAGCGTTAGTATTCTTACCTCCCTGTGCTGCAGAAAACTCCTTTACAAGACGACGCTACATGGCAATAGCTGCATGGATCAGCGGTGAAAACTGCCGGTAACATTAACGTTGTGGCGATAGGAATTTCGGTGTTAGTGGGCGAAAACTAACAAAAGGCCCATTAGTGGCAAAAAAAACACACGTTAGTCAACCCAACATGAGGTTTTACAGTCGACCTCCAATAAAAAATATGCAAAAAAACAATGGAATGCAGAATGGAGCAGCCAGGGCCAAGTGCAGCACAGAACAACAACCCAGCTCATCCCCCTCAACATCCAGGATGACCAGCCAGAGTCCCGGGGAAGAGGAAATGCACGGCTAAATCCATGAAAAGAGGCACATCGCAATGCAACACCTGTGATGCATCACTTCTCATTGCTCCCTCTTCGCAACACCATGGCATCCAAAACCTTGAAAGCGCGGACGGTCCCTGGGGCTCGGAGGCCTCACTGGTCCTGTGTTTGGAGCCTGGATGCCTCGCTGGACCTGCATTTGGAGCCTGGATGCCTCGTTGGTCCTGCGTCTGGAGCCTGAATGCCTCTTGGTCCTGCGTCTGGAGTCCGGATGCCTTGCTAGACCTGCATCTAGAGCCTGGAGTGGGATGCAGCGTTGCTGTGGAGTTGATGAGCCATGGCAGTACACATTGAGGTGCGACAATCTCCCTTACCTGGTCGTGAATTCTGGCAGAGCGCACGTAGACATGTTGCTGACCTGTGTGAGAAGACCGCCTTGAGCCCCATGGAGCTGTGAGTGGTAGAGGCACTCCTGCGCACCAATGTAGGAAGGTCTGCAGAACATACTGCAATCCACCACTACACCGTGGTGCACTGAGGGGATTACCAACGGTGGGAAGAGCCTCTCTGCATCACAGGCCAGATGAATTTGTGCTGGCTGGACGCTGTGGAGGTTTAGGCCCCTGAGCTGCGCTGAACTTGTGTGGTGGGAGCGCTTCAACTTCACGCCTAAGGGGGCCCTTCAGCATCATCTGCAATGGGAGGTCCCCCAGTGGCGGCGACTGCTGTAACCAGGCTTGTGAAATTCCACCTGGCTGAGGCTCCTGCTGGCTGAGACACAGATTTAGAGAGAGTTCAGCGGATGCGCCATGTGTCCATGTCCAGGTAAAGAGAAGGTGGGACTCATAGCAGAGGAGGGCTGGGGGTTGAGTCGCCCAGGCCTAGCACATGGTGTGATACAACCCCCGTGGCAGCTCTTCCGCAATGACAGAAGAGCATCATCCCACTGCTTTCAAGCAGACTCAGAAGAGCAGGAGAAACTAAGACATGGGACCCAGCCTTGAGGTAAGATTTCTTTCATTTAAATATTTACAACACCTGCTCACACACACACCCCGCATACCCGCTCCATCCTGTGTCTTTTCCGGCATTTCCCACCTCCCAGCTGTCCAGTGCCCCCCGCAGCACTTCTCTATGGCGGGCGCTGTGTGCCTATGATCAGCAGGAGTACCACTGGATTGCCAAAGGTATATCTGATGTCACAACACATAACATTACATCGCATTCCATTACTATGCATTTTAATACTATGCATATTGCAACAGTAGCGAAAGTGCTGGATAGCGGTGCTGAAAAAACACACCCCAAATTTCATATTTTACCACAATATACACCCTAAATTTCATATTTTGCCCCATTATACACCCCAAATTTCATCTCTGACCCCGAAACCCATGCCCACCCTAAAACTTAAAAAACACCATTACTAAGCTCACAATGCTTTGGAATGGAATGTGATGTAAAGGCACCTGCGATGTTGTAGTAGCGTTGTAAAGGCATTACGATGTAACGCCTGTGTTTTAATGGATGTCTCCTGTGCCAAAGGCAAGCCTGTCTGCGTCCATCTTCCCCTGGACCGTGCTCAGCAGCAAGGCTCCTTCCACTCAGACACTCCACCGCTACGATTCCAGCACCCTCCTCGCAATCAGCCCTGGACGTCACATCGCCTGCCAGAACCAACCTCTGCTCCGGACCAGATATCGCCATCGCCATCATTGATGGCAATTAAATCACCTCCAAAGACCACACCGACCGTCCAGGAGGAGGCATTGCCATCACCTACAGAAGCACACTCCGACTGACCACGCACTCTAATGACCCAACTGTGAAAATGGAACACCTCAACTTCCAGATCCAGACCAACCCCAGCCCCATCCTCTGCGGCACCCTCATCTGCAGGCCCCCTGGGCCATGGACCCACATTCCTCCGATACCATTGTAGACCTCATTGCACCCCAGGCTCTCCCATCCACCGACGACATCCTACTTGGTGAACTCTACTTCCACCTGGACAACCCAGTGACCAGAACACCACCCCTTCCTTGTGAAGCTCGCCAGCATCAGACTCAAGCAGCTAGTCCAATCATCATCATATTACTTTGTTCGGTCCTTCAAAGTATACAAAAGATAAAACACAAATATATGTACAATTAAAATAGTATTAAACTGTTTGGATCACAAGTACAAATGACATCCCAAAACAGGATAAAACAACATATAAACATTCATTCTACGTAGTCACACTAAAATAGAGAGTGTTGTATAGTCTTCCGATCATTTAGAATACTGGACCATGTATGCCAACTTGATTTTTAAAATACATGTACAACATAAGAAAAATGAATAAAAAATGACTTCATTACTATAATAAAAAAAATGTGCGAAACAGCCAGAAGGAAAATAGAAAACGACTAAGAGCTAAAACTATTTGCCCTTTTGCATCAGATTTGAAGATCCTGAATGCAATCTGGTGCTGCCTAGCTCCCAGATTGAGACATAGTGGTCTAATCCATTTCCTGCGCAACTGCCTATACTTTGCACAAAAAAACAAGATGTGTTCTTCAGATTCATGAGCTTCACGGCAAGCAGGAAAAAGATCTAAAACCAGACAAGTCGCCTCTTTCCCCGGAAATTTCAGTAGCAGGTTGCCATATCTAAATCTAATATACAGGCTCTTGGCAAGAGGGGGTGGAATCAAATCAAGGAAGGGTTCAAACTGGAAGCTTGATTTAACATTTAAAAAGTTAGATGTTAACTGTCCACTTCTTTGGTTATTAATATATAGCCCCCAACTAAAATCAAGTACGTTGCTTTGAGGGTCAGAATATCACGTTTGATGGCCTTTTCTGGGTGCTCCCAGAAGGTCATCAGGTTCAGTAATTTACACCGTTTGGCAATATGTCTGAACCACAGTAGTTGTTTTTGTCCGATTTAGTGCTAGGATCTCCCGTAAGGAATTATGGTAGTCAATTAGTTGCAGGCGGTCCAAAAGTGCAGCCAATAAGTTAGTGGTCTCAGGGCGGCTAGATCGCCTATTCTTTTTATCCCATGATCACAGAAGAGTGCGGTGAGTGGTGTTGTGATGGGTAGCGAGATAAGAGCCCTTGCGAAATTGTTCTCGCAAATCCTTAGTTTGTTTACTGAGTTAAATCCCCATATCTCTGCTCCGTATAAGGCTCCACCTTTGGCTTTTGCGTGATAAATTTCAAGGTTGGGTATATGATTGTTTTAATAATCTTAGTATTGATTTAGATCTTTGGCATAGTATCATGGAACTCTTCCCCAGCTGATATTTCCAGCTAAGTGTCTTATGCCTGAGTAATCAAAACTTTTTACCCACTCCAATGGTTCTTCTAAAATCTTAACCTCCCTTACGCCTCCCAGTACTTTTCCGAACACCATAAATTTAGTTTTAGTGGTGTTCAATTCCAATTTCCTCTCTTTGCAAAAGCTCAGAAATGTATCCAGTAGTGCCTGTAGACCCATGGGAGTTCTAGATATTAATAAAGAGTCATATGCAAAGAACAGGATGGGGACTTTTACATCGTTCATTGAAGGGGCATTGTTCTTACAACCCATTAAACAACTAACCACATCATTGATAAACAGAGAAAACAGTGTGGGGGCAAGAACACACCCTTGACACACCCCCGTTGGTTCGGGATCCTCTCTGTCAATACCCCTTTTTTCCCCCACCTGATCTGGGCATAATTGTCCTTGTGCAATCTGGCAATAATAGACACCAGATTTTCTGGGGCTCCTTGTATAAGCGTGGTCTTCCACAATAGATTACGCGGAACCAAATCAAAAGTGGCTCGCAGGTCCACAAATGCTATGTAGAGCCGCTATTTCCTGAGTAGCACCTATTTCTATGCCAACAGGGAAAACCTGAAGGCTTGGTCACACGTGCTAATTTTGGCACAGAAGCCCGCTTGGGCAGGGGACAACACCTTATTGGCATCCATCCATTCTTGGAGTTTATCTAAAACTTGCATAGCAAAAATCTTCTGAAGATTGTTGATTAGACTGATGGGCCTTTAATTGGAGGGGATAGCAGGATCCCCCTTTTTAAAGATAGTTATTACCTCTGCTCCCCTCCATGTTTCCAGAATATCCCCACCAGCCAATATACTGTTAGACAGAAGATTTATGTATGGTCCCCATATCATTGGTTCTAATTTGTACAGATTCCCCGGTATCAAGTCAGGTCCTGGGGCTTTGCCTGTGTTTAATTTACTGATTGCAGACATAGTGTCTGCTAAGCAAAAAACTAGTAAAGGGTTATTTACAGTCTTGTCAGGAACAGAGTTGTCTACAATTGGGGCAACCTGATCAGTGTGTAAATCCGTAATGGCCACATCATCGGAATTTAGGCGCGAAAAATGTTCCACCCAAGCTTCCTGTTGTATGTGATGGTTATTGGAAATAGGGTTTTCCACATTGCCCTTAGACACAATAAGCCAAAACACGCGACTATCTCTGGCTTGGGCTGCTAAAAAATGTATCAGCATGTTCGCGCTTTGCTTTGCCAAGTGCTAATCTATAATTATTACGGGCTGAAATTATATCCATTCTAGAACACTCTCTAACTGCTTTTAGTAGTGCCTTTTTAGCTTCCTTACAATCATTGTTATACCAGCTACAGTCTCTTACACTGACAGGTCTTCCAATGCGACTCCGTTTTAAAAAAACTGATTCTAGGGCCTTGAAATGTTTGTTGTGTACTGAAATAACATATGAAGCATCAATTAGATCAAGACTATCCCAGTGGCCACACAAGTTAACTAAAGAGGCCACTAGGAACTCATATATCCTAGCGTAAAGGTCCTGGTCAGCTTGGATTTTCGGCCATGTAACAATTCTACAATTATTAGTTGGGGTTGGCTCTGTTAATTTGGAAATATGGCGATGAACATCCCAATCCAGAGCCTTGCCCTTTAATTTTAAAAGTAAAGAGTTATGGTGGCTATCTCACCTTGATTCAATGATAATGTCCTCTATCAGTGGCCAGATTCTAACATCAATAAAAATATAGTCTATTGTACTTGCATAGGCACCCCTCATAAAGGTAGCCTTCCGTCCTATATCTGATAGAGTTCTTCCATTGCAAGCCCTCAGATTCCTACCAGCAGTTAGGGATGCAATCTGTAATGCAACATTTGAGTAGCGTTTACAATGTTTACCAGCTACCACATTAGGGATGCCCAATAACTGGTCCTCCTCTTCGAGAGAAGCTCTTAATAGAGCAGAAGGCTCGAACACAGCGTTGAAATCCCCAGCAACTATAATTTTGGAATTCACTTGAAAACCCTCCACTAGATCGTCCAGTAAAGAGACTACTATGGATTCACTATTAGGAGGTTCTGTCCTAGCATAAACATTAAGCGTCAGTCAGGACTAAGCCGGACGGAAATGTAAGCTTGATACCCATAATGTCAAGAGAGTTTATCAGTTATTTGTGTCTGCAGGCTAAAGTGTTTCTAACCAAAATTAATAGGCCGCCGCTGGCGCTACCTGACATAATCCGCGGTAGGGCATCCACACAGTATGAGGTGTAGCCATTGATATGCACATTGTCAACTGCCCGGGTTTCTTGGAAAACACAAATATTAGCATCTCCTAGGCCGATGAACCATTCGGGGTCAGGGAGCTTTGAGGGAATCCCTGCTAAGTTCCATTATAATAAGGTCAGGCTATTGTTTGTCCTGTTTCCACCAACAGGAACACCCTCAACAACATCTGCTGCACCATCTGCTGTGTGTACAGTTCCGTCCTCAGCGGTCATAATTGGCATGTTTCTAGCTCCCTGTCCAATATAGGAGTTACCATCCTGTAACTCATGAGGTACACCACTGTCAGTTCTCAGAGAGACTGCGGCTGACACTGCAGAGTGTAGATCAGAGATATATACAAGCTCCAGGTGTGGGCTGCCAATAATAGTTTTAGCATTTGGGGCCCCTTTTGGTTCCCCAGAGTCAAAAAACCTCGAATGTTCCACAATGATATTTTGATGGACTACGGGCAGATTACCGCTTGCCATGGCTAAATTGTCTAATCTACCACTATCTGATGGGATCAGAGGAATCAGTCAGTCGTTCTCATCTAAAGGGTTAAAAATATCAAACTGATTGTTGACTGGGATTCTGTATCTAGCTTGCCTCCGCCCACCCATTAAGGGCTCCCCAAAAGGTGCACGTGTCACACAATGGTGCTTGTAGAAATATCCAAGGGGTAAGACACTAATCCCTGAGTGTGCCAATGACCAATTACATGCCATTTCTAAAATTACGTGGACCAGGTCAGGTGAACCAAAGGAGACTACAACACAGTCGCCTTCTCTAGACTTGTTGGAGTTCCCCACCCAACCAGCCCGTCTCACCATTTTGAAGTTAAAGTAAAGAGGATTACCTATCCCTGTCCTCCTATTTAGCTCAAATAAAGATTTATTTTTCAAATTAGACCAGTGTTCCGATGTTCCCGGGGACAATTTAGGAACATTGGCTAATAATATAGTTTACAGAGTAGCTTCTGGAGGCAGATCAAGTACATTGTATGCTATGTGTTCTCTTCCTGGTATTTTAAGGGTACCTAAGTTCCTTTGAGACTGTTTTTCCTCAGTACGGGCATGTTTAAGCGTATTAGGGAGAATTGCATTTGGAGTACTTTGGCACAGTTCTTGTGTGCTTGGGCTCTTAGTTAAGTCTGTCACCTTCAATTGCGGTACCCCCGTGCTAATGTTATCTTTGCTTTTAGGGGCGGTCATTAGGATAGCTGTACCTAGGCCTGGCCCAGCAGAAGTTGAGTCACTTTTGGAACTATGGGTGGGCCAAGTGTGTTGAACAGGCTTAGGGCCGATAGATCTATCCTGGGTTAACTGTAAAGAATGAATATTCTTAGGGTATGACTGTTTCTGTGTCTAAGGAAACAACACTAATTAGTTTGTCGATTTCCTTTTCCAATTTAGACAGCTTCTGTATCAGGGGATTCAATAAAACTGATATGACATCACCCAATTTGGCCCAGAACCCTTCATCATCAATACGTAACAGCGAGGGTAAGAGTGATGGGGGAAAGAGAGTGTTAGCCGCGGTCGAACCAGCTGTGTCCTCCGACTCATTGACAACTTCCCTAGCTGCACCTCTACTCCTTCTTTTAGGTAGTGGGTATGGTTGTTTGCTAGGACCTGGCCCTTTCCGCTTTTTTGAAATGAGGTAGACTGCTGCCTCCTTGTATAGATTTAGGTATTTGGCTTCTGGTATGTACTTTAGATCTAACAACCATTTCACTTGTGAGTGGGGCAGCACTTGGCAGAGGAACCTTAAAGGGCGGAATAAGGGTTGATGGGGGTGATGGGGGCTTAGCAGAGGGTTCGGGGCTGAGATGGACACCCATATTTATGCAGCCAGAAATATCAGGTTGTAAGTGTGGTGGTTGAGGTTGGACTGGTTGTGGCGAGAGAGAGAGAGTCTGCGCTCTGTAAGGGCGATCTCGTGGATGAGGACTGATTCGGAAAAGCAACGAGAGTTCCTACCATCCCTTGGCCTACTACCGTTTTCTTCTTGGTCAAATCTTTTTGTGCCATAATAATGTAGGTGATATTACTTTTGCAGATTTTACACACAAAGCAATTCTATAATCGTCCTATACCTTATTTGGCAGGTCTCAGTCACACCGTTGGTTTCCACAGCAAGGGCCAATATCGCGTAATGGATGAATCCTACCAAGTGCACGAACCAAATGGTGTGGCCCAGCCCGGCCTCCTTCAGGCTCTGACGGGCACGGATGGGCCCGCCCTTGGCCTGGGCTTCTCCGAGGCGTGGCCCGGGCACGCCCGTGCACGTCCCGTGCTGCGGGAGCCCGCAGCAGCTTTTAAGTGCCGCCTGACGCTGGCTGCCTTCGTTGGCACTCACACAGCACTAGGGACGATGGTTATTGGAGTCCTCAAGCCATCGCCGGTGAAATGCAGGTGCCTCCTGCTGACGCCCCAAAGGTGCCAGTAATACCGGTGAAGCTGCCAAAAGCCAAATGTCAGTGTCGGAATAACGCGCTCCCCAAGCAGCTAGTCACAGCAGCAAGCCACATAGCAGGACACACGGTCGAGCACGTCTTCAACTACAGCCACACCACCGCACTCTCCTGGACCAACCATCATTGTATACATCACGTCTTCACCATGCCCACCGTACACCACCACCATCATCGCCCCCGTGCAACTGGATCAAGGCCACCGAAGAACTTCTCATCAACTCCCTCAGCTGCACCACTCTGCCAACGCTTACAGGTGATAACACCGCAGCGCGCAGCCGCCACTGATGGATCTCCAACTGCGCCAACATCCTGGCACCCGTCAGAGGCGAAAGATAGTGATCGATCCCTTTCAGTGTGGAGGAGCCTTAATATATGGATGTGAATTCCAGACATAGATGCTCCCTGGAGAATTTGCACACAAACCTGTACAGTGATACATATTGAGAGGTATACAACTTTACATCTAAGGATTGTTGTCTATTCTGAGACACACACATCAAGCATTTAACACCTTTAATTCAATCAGGGAGGAGTATCTTGATTATCCACTGGGAGTGATTTAAGAATCGCCGTTTTTTAAACTAACGTGGTCGATACAGGAAAGAACATACAGAGGGCTATCTACCTTCAAGAAGAAATTAAAAGTAGAAAGCCAACACATGACAGTAATAGAAACATTGCCTGCCAAATTCTGCTTGGGGCTGTTTCGTACATCCTTAAGTAACCACTGTGATAAAGTCCTGACGAAGGCCTATGCCGAAACACGCGTAGTTTGTCAACAAGGAGGCGGTCTCTGCACATCATTAATTTGACTAATGGTTTTAAAATATTGATTATTTAATCAGATTGATCGCTGAAATATTTTTGAATGTAATAATGAAATGAAATGAAAAATATGACAACTGTGATTTTCTGACAAATCGGTTTCCAGAGTATTAAAGAAAATATGTGTATTTAATGAAAAAAAGTATATTCTGTGATTTTTAGAAACAAATGCTAATATTGGGAGATATATATATTTTTGTAATTTAAAAAAAAGAGAATAATTCTGTTAAAAAAATGAAAAAGTAAATCAAGTAAATATACCATTTGGGTACGAGCTGTTTTTACAGTATAGTTATCATGTTAAATGTCGAGTGTTGATCTGCATGACTAATGTGAAATCCACCGTGTCCAGGTGTGCTGTTTCCAAAACGCGTCAAGAAAAGACCAGGAAAAATCCAGCACCACTTTGTGCCATGTTTGCAAAGTGACAAATGTAGGCATATGCGTGACCTTGTGAAGCCCTGTGGCACACCATACCTGCATCAGGTATGATGTACGCAGGGTGTGTGTTCCCATGCGACCAGGCCTCAAAGGAGTCGCACAGTGAAATTATCAGATTTACATGCAACAATGGTGGTACAGCACTGCGTCAGTAGCTTATACCTGCCTGATAGGCTGACCCCATGGATTGCTGTAGTTGCGTCATGTACAAGGTGAGACACACCTAGTGAGACTCACCCCCAGTGAAAAATCAAACATCGGGTGATCCAAAAAGCAAAAAATCTGGGTGTGCTGAATAGGTAGAACCCATCTGCAACAGTGGACTTATTGAGATGATGTAGATCTCAGCATACAATGAACTACACATTATTTCATGCAAGAAGAAACCGTTTGTCCATGAATCTGATAACAAACTTACTCAGCTACACAATAGGAAATTCAAAGAGAATTTGTATTGTATTCCACAAACACATCTAAACTATTTCTTTGGGAAAGGTAGTTTCCTTGTTTTAACTTTTTTTCTTTGCTCATTTTGAGGTCACCTTAATTTCAAGGGAACCCCCAAACTACACACTATTGAGCTAGAGTATCTTACTGACACTCTTAACCCCTCAATCCAAATTGGTTGGAGGAATAGAAGCTATTTATCACATCAGATAAAAGCTTATATCATGGATATATTTTTTGTCAGGTGAGCCAAATAGCACCTATTTTGAGTTTTGGGGAAATAGCGTGGGGTTTTCGGTGCTTAACAAGCCAACATCTTTGTCTTATGGTAAATGCTATACTCTTTTCCCGGTTACATTTTGGAGGATATGATTTGCTGATAATTAACAAAATAGTGATGTATTACTGCAACCAGTAATAATTGGGAGGAGTAAAAACCACCTAACTTGGAATTACGACGCCTCGGCAAAAAGTGTTGAAAAACACTGACCAACTTTGAAACAGGGCTTTTGTGTATTTTAGGTTTAAGGAGAGCCTAAATTGGTATCCTCAACTTGTAGTCTGAAGGAAGTAGCTTACTCGCATTCCTTTATCCAGCCACACTGAAGCAGCAATACAGTTTGTAAAGTGCAGTGGCTGTTCCACAGGTTATCACTACTAGCTTACTTAGAATACACCCAGGGATGTAATGAAAGTTATTAACCACAACCTTTGTAAGCTTAGTTTTTACAATAGAGATTGTGATTTTTGTAACAAGTGCAGAATAGAGACTTATTATAACCATCTTCGTCCACATCTCAATAAAGCTGCACTTAGATGATTTTGAGCATGTTTTTTAAAATAAAACCAGAAATGTAAGATGGAAGAATGGCTACTGTCCACAGAGAAACAAATGATAAAGCTCAATTTCCTACTTCCTCCACTCTTTGCTTCCTTTTTCTCCAGCTCTTAACAGAGGGGACTGCAGAAAGTTTCCCGCCACAAAAGACCTGTTGAAATAGTTCTTGCCTGATGTCATACAAGAATGATCCATATAATGCTTTCTGGGAGCAACGCAAGACATGTTCTACACAAAATGTCATCTAAGGAGGGAAAATCTGCCCCAACCTAGTTGTTTGGTATTTTATACTCTGTGGATATATTGGAAGTGACCTGCTGCACAAAAAACTCAACAATTTAAACTTCTGGCACTTCAAAATTGGCAATGTCCAAGGGTCTAACAAAACAAAACATTTTGGAATGGCACTCCTACAGGCCCATGGTGATCAGTAACGCAATGTTTGGTGCAAATACCTTTTGCAATAACATAAAAGCAGGTTTGTGGAGGTGGTGATGTGTGACAAGAATTTTTATCTTTATTTGTTGGTAGCTTATCGGGGTGGAGATGTTTTTTTTTTGGCCTGTTGTGTTTTTTGCTGCCTTATTCCAGAATGCTATTGTTGTGTTGTACAGTGGTTGTAGTGTTCTTTTTTAAAAATGTTTTGCTGGCTTGTGCCACGTAATATTTTAGTTGTATTGGTATGCTGTTTTGTGTTATGGTATATTGCTATGTTTTTATGATTACTCTGGAATGTCAACAAATGCTGCTACACATGAAACACCAAATACACCCCCTGGACGACATTACAAAACAATCTGTAATGTTGCATTTTGTTGGGGTGAAGATGTGCAGTGTTGCTTTCTGTGTTAGGTTTGTGTGCTGCATTATCACTTTGTAGCATTTTGTTTTGTACTGTTTAGTTGCAATGGGTTCTGTTTTTAGTATTTTGTTGTATTGGTCCATATTTGTCTTGTGATTAGTTTTTTTGTTTTGTGTAATTTACTTTGTTGAATTCTGTTGTGTTCTATGATTGATTACTTCTGCGATGCAGAAAAGATTCTGCTAAATTCCCTGCAAAGACAGCACATTCCTTTAAAGTTCCTCTGGCTGACAATCATGTATCTCTGCCTGAGGTGGTAAAATATCCCTGCTCCTGCTCTTCAACTATATAAAATACCAGCCAGCCTCAAACTGTGGCCTTCGCATGTTTTATTCATGATGTTATTTTCCTTTGTGCTGTGCTATTCGATTGTGTTCTTTAGAAACGTCAATAAATTCTGCGACATTTTCAGCCCAAAGTAAGTTATGCCTTTAAAGTTCAAGTCACATACAGCCTTTTACAACTGTCTATGGTAATAAAATATCACTGTTCTAGCTCTTCAACTATTTAGGCCACCCAAATCTTTGGCGGAGACTTGTCTTTAATTAGAATTTCCAGTGCACACTTTATATGATACCTCCTCTGGAGTCTGCCAATTAGGAAAGATCTTATTACGACTCTGAGAAGGTACTTAAAAGGATCGTAGTGTGAGAGACACTCCACAAAACAAAATCTGCCAAATTAAACTAACACAAAGAACAATACAACTCATTAGTTAGGAGGCTACTAAACTCTTCTCCTACAGGTTGCTCTGAATATCATTCCAGCCTATTCTTCTGGGTAATGTCAGCAGAGAAGGAAAGTGCCTGTTGATGTTCTTCTTCTCGTGACTCCTGTTCAGGTCTACGCATCACAAGAACTCTAAATAAATAGCGAATAAAAAATGATCGAGAGAGTTGTGAAAGAAACTAAAGTTGCTTCGGCGAGAAGAAGCAAATCACCACGGTTGAAAGGGACATGATTTCAATCCACTTATTGCGACAAGACATCTTGCACTGTCTTACACTACACAGCTGCACAATCGGGTTTTGATATATTCTCAGGGTAATGAAAACTACATTATATTACAGCGGTGCGAATGAACATATAGCCAATGCAACTACAGGGTTGGTTGAGTCCGCAGACTGCAGATCATTAGCAAAACTGGTATTCTGTCATGTAATCACTTAAAGAAGTGACAAAGGGTTAGGAATCTCGCCTTGTAAATGTAATTACAGAGAGTGTCAATAGCTATTGATTTTTCTAGACAAACCACTTAAAAGGCACTTGGAAACTCAGGAATGGGGCTGATAATGCCTGTTTTCTGCATAACAGCAATACTGCATTCGTGTTTTGTTGTACAGTGTTTTGTAATGACTATCAAATGGGCAATCTGAGGAAACTTGGAACAACAAATACTGGTTTTGACGCCTGGTCAATATGTTAAGCACAGACATGCAGAGTACAGACGTGAAATCTGTACTATTAGTGATTGCTGCTATCAAGAAATATGAGTGCAGTATGTGCACAATTCACGACAAAACTGTCCCATTGTTACTGGAGTGTATGGTTGGTCTGTATAAATGGTTTGTAGCAGCCAATTTAATCACAAAAGCACATCAGTTTTAAATGTCTCGAAGTTAGCAGCGTTTATTAACAAGGTGAGAAGTTTCAAAGTTTATAAACTCGCAACTTCATGCAATTTTGTTAAGATTGCATAAGCTAAGGGAAGTGCCAAACAAAAAAAATAGCACCGTTCACAGCTTTTTGTTGCTGGAGAAAATGTCACTGCTGCTCTGTGTGGAGGATGAACTACTTAGCAGCCACCATCTATTATTTTGCTGCAAAGTGCCACTCTCGCGAACTCCGGCGTCCTACCTCCACCCTAACCTTTATGTTGTCCCTGGCCTTGTCCACTGCCTCTTGCACTAGAACAGTTTGTATCGGCCCTACATACGTCATATGTGGGAGAGTGTGAACAGTCTAAAATATTTTAATGCATTGATAGTTTTCTGCATCATTACCAAAGTACAGAATGCATTTTTCACACTCGATTTCACATGTGTAAATTGATAATACACTGTTGGTTTTGAAACACATTTTCTGTGAAAAGTAGAAGTGAGTTTGTCTCATTATATATTCTAACCAGTTTAGATATAAATTCCATCTTTCCAAAATAGAAGTCACCCCTCCATTCATGGTTCTTCTCACTTATCAACTTATTTCCTTGCAAACTCTTCAGCACACAGACAAGCTGAGATGTGAAGGTTTATTTCCACTGGTATTGTTATTCTGCTCTCGCTGAACTTATATTCACCACCTGCAACCTTCCTGAATATAAAATGTTATAGTTATGTATCTATTTTTGTTCTAGCATCTCCAAATAATTATTTCTGTAGTGCGGTAGTGCTTAGATGTTAAGACAATATGATGTTTAGTTTGCTTGTGCTTGGATTTACAGATGAAATACTACATTTGCTCACACTACAGTGAGTCTGTAGATCCTGTAGTTTGATACACAAAAATAATGTATAAAAATCCTCGATTAATAGGGTGAGCCAGAAGACTTTCTTGTTCTGCTTCGGATGATGTCTGTTACTCTCTCGATTTTGCTGCCCACTTGAAACTTGGAATAAATTTTGATTTTACAATCTCTGTACAACCTTGCATCAAGATCCTTAATGGCAGTGACACTGTATCACCTACTCTTGAATTTGCAATACAACTCTTTAACTTTTATTTGATCTAGAACTCAGTTTTATAGTGGGCCTATTTACTTAATGAATTGTATTTCTGATTTTTGATGCTTTGGGAAGTGCCTTAATGCAGAGACACATTGCCTCATGAAACTGAAGTTTAACTCTGTCTCCAATCCACTTAAATGTGGAAATTTTAAATGAGATAAATTTAGGGTTGTCTAAAGTGTCAGGGCACCCGCACCAACCACAGGCACAAGGACTCAGCCATGATTTCCAGTGATCATGGGTATTACAGGTGAAGTTAAGATACATTGCTAACTGTAAAGATAACTGATGCTGCCTGTATTAAAGATTATTAAAGATTACTAATGCTGCTAAACATTAGTACTGATTACTGATGCTGCCTGTATTACACATTAGTAAAGATTACTGATGCTGCTAAAGATTAGTTAAGAGACGTTGCCATTGTAAAGATTACTGATGCTGCCTGTATTTAAGATTAGTAAAGATTACGGATGCTGCCCGAGAAGCTAGGTTGTTGGTTGAATGAGGGGTGACTACTGTTCAAGCAACAGACACAATCCACAGTCAGGGTGAACCACAACATTCTGTAAATTAACTTGTGCTTAACCCTCTGGTAGATTGGCACAAAAGCAGTTAGGATTAACTTGGAGGCAATGGGTAAAGTATCTATATAACACACAAACAGTAATAACATAACAACACAAAACAATACAAATCCCACACCAATTTAGAACAATAGAGTAAAATACAATGAGGTGTCGGACATCAAAATGACAAAAACAAAATCATTAGAATCAGAAATATGCAACTTTAAAGATTTCAGGTAAGTAAAGCACCTTAAGAACAATGCACCAATTGTAGTTATCTAGTCATGCGAGACCGGGCGTAAGTCACAAGTTCCCACCGACTAGGAGGGAGTGCAGGCTCGATACAGGGACCAGGTTAGTCCTGTTGAGAGGGTTACCTTCAAAGTCCAGCACAAAAAGTTGCATTCAGGGTGTAAGAGGCCGCAAGGAATAGGGAACGCATAGCGGATGGTCATCAGTGTAGTGCAAAGAGCTGGCCGGGCGTCGAGGACAGTCGTCGCTGTAGCGTGAAGATGAAGATCTGGTGGGGAGTCAATGATGGTTGTTTCTGGATCTTTGCAAAGGTGGTCATCGTAAGCTGTTGATGCTGTAGCACGAATTGCAGATCTTGAGCTGCCAGGTATCATTGTTAGTTGCCTTGGCATGAAGACTCGGGTTCTCAATAACTTCACGTTGGCGGACAGTGCGGATGGCAAGATCTTCACGTGAATGGGTCTGTTTGCATTGAGGAAGCGCCCAAAACTTCAGGATTTCTCCTTTTCTTGGGAGAAGAGCTTACCTAAGGTCACACCATGGGTCTAGTACCTGAGGGGCACCTCTTGGGGGTCAGAGGCTCACTCTAGCAGAGGTGAGAAGGGCTCAGGCAGATCCAGTTGCAGGTTTAGTTGCAGGTTCAGGCAGCAGGTCAGCTGGGCATTTGCAGGAAGCCTCTGAAGCTTGTTATATCCTGTAGCTCAAAACAGGAGTTCAGTCTGCTGACCCTTAGAGTCATTTTAGTCTGGGATGAATGGTGATTGCCCAGTCTTCCTTCCTAGCAAGCAAGGCAGCAGACAGCAGAGCAGCAGAGTAGCAGGGCAGCAAAGTGGCAGTCCTTCTGGCAGCAACGTAGCACAGCAGTCCCTCTTCTGTAGCATCCACAGGTTCAGGAGAATAGTGAAGAATAGGTCTGAGGGTCCCCTTTTTATACTCAGTGCCTTCTTTGAAGTAGGGGAAGTTTATAGAGAATGCCCTTTGAAGTTCTTGAAGTTTCCTGACTTCCCTGTCCTGCCTCTAAGCTGGTCCTTTGTGTGAAGGCATAGCACAGCCTATTCAGTTGCAAGTGGGGCTCGGCCCAGCTTTGTCCCCCATCGTGCAGTTGATGGCCCATCCAGCCACACCTAAACTCTCTACTGTGTGTTGTCTGTGAGGAATAAACAAGGTCCGACTGTTAGTTACACCCAGCTATGTGAACCAGGAGCAGGCTGAAGGCACCAAACAGTTAGGGCAGGAAAATGCCAACTTTCTAAAAGTGGCATTTTCAACATTGTAATGTAAAGTTTGATTTTACCATTAAAGAGAATTTTTAAAACTATTTCTCAGACATCAAACACGAAAAGTCTACCTTTTCACAATAAAAGGTTGGCATTTATAAAATGCAATAAGGCAACCCAACGTTATCCTATGGAAGATGTAGGCCTCACAGTGGTGAAAAACAAATGGTTTACACTACCAGGACATGTAAAACTTAAAAGTACATATCCAACCTTTTAATTACAATGCACTCCTTAGGGTTGACATATGCAATAATAGGGGAGTTTAAGGCTTGACGAGGGTGATACATTGCCACGTGGATTCTGCATTTTAAAACTGCATTCATGCTGCAATGGCAGACCTGGAACATGTGTGGAGGGGCTACGTAAGTGGGTGGCACAATAAATGCTGCAGGCCCACTAGTAGCATTTAATTTACCGGTAATGTGTATATGGTATACCACTCCACAAAGGACTTATAAGCCCATGAAATATGCCAAACAGGTGTAAGCCAATTTTATCATGGTTGGGGGAAAGAGCGCAAGCACCTTTGCCCTAATTAACAGTGGCAAAGTAAACAGAGTCCGAAAATCAACAAAAATGAATTTCACCTAAAAGTAGAGATGTGAAGGAAAAAGGTTTCGGGGAAGAACACCGCAAGGCTGACAGATCTAACACTATTCTACTGCAATTTTAACAGTTGATACAGTGACCATCAAGTGTCTTCACCTTTCTGACATAAAAAGACTCAGAAGAGCTCCATATGTGCCTCCTGAGCACCAAGATGGTGCCACTGAAGTAGTGACCATATTGGTTATCCTTTTTCAGTAATATTCGATCAGGATGTATTTTACCAAACAATAGTGCGGTATCAGATGAATGCTTGAGCTATTGATGCACATAATGTGTTTTCCATCGAGCCAGAGATTACCACTTCTTTGTTGTGAGTAGACCAAAAATTAAAGATGCGGCTCTGGATCTTAAGCATGTCATAAAATCGCAGCTGCTGTGCTCCTACAGTTTCGACAAATTCCACGCACATAGACAACTTATTTGCAAACCTAGAGGTATATCAGTTCGGTCAAGGGCCTCATCTTTCATACATTTCTATTGTTTTTTGCTGTTAAAACTTTTAGATTGAAGTGAGGGTCCTGTCAAACAGTTTTAGTATTTTTCTCAATGTCCTAATAAGTATGCTAGAACGTTCTTAGATAGTAGAGTCTAACCTTAATTGAACTTTACTACTTCCAGTTTAAAAATTCCAGAAGACTCTTTCTGAGGCCTTCGTGTGTAGTACCTGATCAATAAACTATTTTGGCTGGATTGTAACCTACTCATGTTATTTTATCTTTTCAAGATCTCCATAATTTAGTCGTTTTGGGCTTGTTTTTCTATAGAATACACGTTCTTTAGACTTATCCAGAACCTTCAGCTTATTTTGGCACCCTTCAATGGTAACTGACTGACCCAGTCATCTGCATATATTAGGAATTGCAATTCTCTTTACAGAATTTGACCTAGAATTCTTTTAAGCAGTTTTCACAAGTCATAAATACAAAGGCTGAATATAATCTTTCCTAAACATTTGTAAACCCAATAAAATCCAGGCTATTCTAGGCACATGTTAAGATGAAGCAATAATCAAAAGAGATAGAATTGGATCTTCCAGTTCGATGTGATCGATTAATATACTTTTGCCTTAATAATACAGGCTTAAATTGAATAGGTCCAGAAGCTCATCCCAAAGCTGTAATCCTTCTCGGCATCCAAAACTAACTTAAGAGCAATAAAGCACAAAACATTGAAAAATGATTTTTGAAACTTACACAATACTAACACCAGCCATCCACTCATTATGAACTAATTAGTCTTAATTTCTTGATTCCTCTGGACAGGCTGAAAGAAACCCTCCTATTTGTATTATTATTATTTGAAACTTGTATTAATCACAGCTACCCAGAAGGGTTTCCCAGTACCAGGCAGACGCAGGTAGGGCGTCCAAGGGGTATATTCACAAGAACGTGTGCTAAACATCACCAACAAATGTCAACACAACTTTGCATAACGCAGCCTATAGCGGGAAAATAACCCCGTGTCAACCTGGAATTCACAACAAGGCGGTACCATGCGATAGTCTTCTGAAACCGCGGACAATGTCCGCGATACAACCACCTCGATGGAGATAAAAACACAAACCACAACACCAAAAAACCTGCGATGGGCCAAAGCGCAATGTGGAAATCAGCGATAAGCATCGCCAGGCCTGCAACACACACCTGGCAGGCGGGAAAAATCCCCATAAAAGTAGAAAAAACACCCAAACACAAACTGACCTACACCCAAGCACCAGAGGCTGCCGGAGCAGGCGCAGAGGATGAGCGCAACCGCACAAGCACCCCGGACGACCAGCCCGGGACCTGAGGGACAGGGAAGGGCAAGGGCAAGAAGAAGATCAAGACGAAGTTCAGTCCGCAGGCGAACAGGATCATAGTCACGGAGGTGATGCAACACTATCAACAACTGTTTATCACCTCCAACGTGTCATTGGACACCAAAACCGGAATGTGGCAGACATCGTGGACAAGGTGAATGCCTTCGGAGAGCACAAGAGGACAATGGACGAGGTCAAGAGGCGATGGAATGACATCAAGCGGAAGACCAAGGAGAAACTCGCAGCCAACCAGAAGGCAGCAATGCAGACTGGAGGTAAGGGCCCAGCGCCGCAGCTCGAGCTGGATGACATGGAGGAGCTAGTGTCGACAGTCATCAGTGTGGATACTGTGGCCGGAGTCGGGGGACCGGACACTGCTTGACAGGACACAACACAACCGCAACAGGGTGAGTGAACACCAGGTACTGGGGGGATGGGTGGAGATGGTCATGATGGCACACATGCACAATCAGGCAGAGCACAGTGCACACCCTCAATGACTCTGGGTCATCGCCCAGATCCATAGACTGTCACAATGTACAATGCCATGCTGTCTGAATGTCAACATGTCCCATGCGGCTACATACATGTGGACACATTTCAATACACCATCTCCCCTTCACATTGCAGGGCCAGCGTCAACACCCCTGCAGAGCAGTCCCAGCCACTCTTCACTGATGACGAGGAGGACAACCTCAGCATCGGCACCCAAGCCCTCCTAGACATCATTGACACCATCTGCAACTCACCTCCAGGATCAGGGCTAACCAGCTGCATCGAGGAGACCCCACCCACCACCCAAACCACCCAGCAGGAGGCACCCATGGCCCCCCCAGTCTCCCAAGACCCCCAGGAAAAACACATGGCCTTCCAACGCCGTGTGCTGGAGGCCCAGAGAGAGACGGCTGAGCAGGTGCGGGTGGGGTTTGACCTCATTGCTACCAAACTGGACGGCATCCATGGGTGTGTAAAACCACTCCATGTCCTCCAACGAGCCCTCAATAACATCGCTGGAGTCCTGACGCAGAGATAACACCTGTCCGCTCAGAGTGGCTCCAGCGATGCTAGCCGTGAGCTAGCACACATGCGGAGGCTTATGGAGTACATGGTGCAGATGGAGGCAGAAAGGATGGCAGCCACTGCTGCACACCGCGAAATGTAGTTGGGATCTACCATGCCCTGCAGATCATCATCATGTCATTGCTGACACAAGGTGTGGCGCAGATGAATGCTGCTGACCGCACACCATCCACATCTCCGCTCCCTGGTGTGTCGGTGCCCCACAGGGCAGCAGGCATATCCACTTCAGCATATGATGTGTCACTGCCAGACAGTGCAGCCAACAACCCTCCTCTGGCCCCTGATGTGTCAGTGGCACAGCCGGTACTGCAACACCCACAGGTGGGGCAGAGCACACATCCGGGGACGAGGACGTGGCTGGGTTTGTGATCAGGAGGCACGAGCTTTTATTTCCGCCACCTGGCCTGTTTCTGCTTGGCGCCGCACATGGCCCCATGATCTTCCACTGTACCCCGATACCCTCTGATGCACTCACCTTGGACAGAGACATGGACTGCCATATCCTGTTTGATGACCAATGACACGGCGACCTGACTGCAGACTGTACCCTTCCTCTTCCGCAGTACTTTTCATCCCCGGATGGACTCTGGCTGGCCCTTCACGGGCCCATATTGTGTAGTGTGCTCGGCATTGCCCTGTGCCACTCCAGCTGCAGAACTGCACTGGATGTGCAATAAACATCCAGTGACGCACCGCTGTGTCATATCTTTCATCATTCATGTATGAATGTGTGGGTGAATGTAGGGTCAGTGATGTCCCGTGCGTCAATGATGCTTATCCTGTGGGATGCCAGTCAGAGGGTGCTACATTCCATATTGTGTACCGGGTCCCGTGAAAACTAAAACAGGGACACACGCATCAGTCACTTCCATGTCCGGACATGGACTGCACCACGGGCAGATCCCACGAGTCATTGTTGCAAGCCCTGCGCTGGTCCGGTATAAGGCAGGCCAGACCACTCCGCTTATGCTCCGTGGAGGGGTCCTCATTGCTACCCGTCGCAGGCATACTCGCTGGTGGTGTGCAGGTCACTGGTCTAGTTGTCAGCATGTCACAGCCACTCACTGAGGGCAGGTTTGCATGCACACCACACCCATCCGGCACAGGCGTCACAGGCCATGTGACTCCACCAACATAAGGGGCCGACGACATCACATTTCGCTCTGCCGGTGGTGACTGGATGACGGACGCTCCACGGTTCTCAATCATAAAGGGGCCATGAGTTGTTGTGCACAGGGTTAGTGGCACCCGAGGCCTTGCAGCTGTCACGGGCCTACCACCACGTGGCGCTGACTGGGGTTGCACAGGGTTAGTGGCACCTGGAGCACAGGATGGTGACTTTGGGTGCACTGAGTTAGGGGCACCTTGAGCTGCTGAGCGGGTGTGCAGCCTGCGATGATGCCCCGTCCCGGCGGTCCAGACAGCTCAGGTTTTGTGTACCCTGCTGGACCGCAGTGTAGGCCAGCGCCATCAGGCAGCGCGGGACTACCGCCACGTGGCATGGTCTTGAGGGTCACAGAGTTAGTGGCACCTATTGGGCTGAGATGGTGTGCAGCCTGCAATGATGCCCTGTGCACTGGTATGTCCTCTGCCATGGAGTATTCAAGGCTCAGCACCAAATGTGAGACCTGGTGGCCTGTGGAGTGGGGCTGCATGGTGTGGAGTGTGCCATGTCTGTGGGCCCCGGGCTTGTGGCTTGCAGCTGCATGTGGTGGGACCTCCTGTCTGCACACCGGTGGTGTAAGGTGAGCAGTGCGGCCTGGCTGTGCATGGGCGGGCATGCTCCAATGGGCGGTGGGAGGGGCTGGGATGCCTCTTCCTGGGTGTGCATGGGCGGGCATGCTCCGATGGGCGGTGGGAGGGTGTGCATGGATGGGAAGGTGATGTTGTCTTATGCAATGGTGTGTACTGTGCCACTCATGTATCTGGACTCTTTTTCAGATGACTGGTCTGTCTCAGATGTGTGACCTGATGGACTGCCCTACATACCGGCAAATGGTTGGAGACACACCGGTGGCAGCAGGTGAGCAATGTGGCCTGGATGCGCAGGGGCGGCACTTTCTCTCTCTCTCTCTCCCTCTCTTCTTCTCTCTATCTCTCCCCCTCTTCTTCTCTCTCTCACTCCCCCTCTCTTCTTCTCTCTCTCTCCTCCTCTCTTCTTATCGCTCTCTCCCCCTCTCTTCTTATCTCTCTCTCTCCTTCTCTTCCTCTCTCTCTCCTTCGCTCTCTCTCTGTCCTTTGATGTGCGCAGGGCACACCTTCTCATCATGATTTTTGTCTTGCAGGCTGTGACCTACGGATTGTCCCGAGGGGAGCCACCATGTGTCTTCATTTCATTTCAGTGTTCATTTTAAGAAAGTTTTATTTTTTGCTTCAGAAATGAATGCTTAATGGTAATTTTTGTGACGACACATGCATGTCACCAGTTGTGATTCTGCAACATCAGGTGGATTATTTTGTACGTGTTTGGGTGTAGCTGATGTGGCATGTGTTTGGGAGGGGGGCTGTCAGGGAGGGGGGGTGCTCGGGGTGGTTGTGGCGGGTGTTGTTTCCCTTTCGGCCCTCCTATTGGCTGCATGTTCAGTTGCCAGGGTACATCTGTTGTTCTTCAGGTGTGGCTCTTGTCTGGTCTCCCTTTTGTGTTACAGGCTGTGGTCCGACTTAGCACCAGGTGTTATTTTCCTGGTGCTAACGCGCCTTATCACCTGTTTTGTGTTTTTATCGCAGTTCTGGCTGTTCGTTGTGAATGTTGTGGAGTGGTGTTATCATGGCTTTTGGCACAGGAACGCCTACTCTGCATCTCATTAGCAATAGTTGCGGGGTCATCTGTTGCGATGTTTTTTGCAGCTGCTATCACGGGTAAACTGGTGCTGTGGGATGTTAACACCAGCTTGTGATTGGAGCGATAAGTTTTTCACAACTTTGGCTGCAATAAATTGCCATTAAGTCAGCGATAGATCCTTGTGAATATGGCTCCAAGTGTATTGGATTAAAACAGCCAGGTCTTCAGGCTTTTAAGAAGCGTCAATAATGAGTTGCAGTTTCTTAGAGCAACAGGAAGAGAATTCCACAGTATCGGATTCTCTGCTTTTCATTAGAATACCCCATGGCTTTGATGGATTTTAAATGCATCTCTGTGTGTCACCGTACCACAGCGATAGGGCTCATCTCTGAGCATGGCCACTCACCTTGAGGCTATATCCTATTTATTTTGAACTTATCTCTGTGTAGCAAATTACTACATCTTCTCTTACACATGTAGGAATTGATCAGTCTACATGCAACAGAGTATGCTTCAGCATCAAAATAATAATGAACACTCAAAAGATACTTTTCATACCTGTATATGTAGAAATTATACCATGCAAGTAACTTAGGAAACATCCTTACTAAAGGATAAAACATTACAGAAATTAAAAATAGGGGCATTCTATAACTATTAAAATACTTGTGATGAAAAGGTAAAGCTGCACAACAGACACTAAATAGATCAGGAGAAGACAAAGAGAAGAGATTTAGGTTAAAACTAAACCAACTATATATTTAAAGCCCATTTTTCAACAGGCCACAGCATCAGTTTGAAATACATTAATGGTTTTATTTGGTGCAATACACAATTCCTACTTCCATTGGAAACATTATTTAAAGGACTAAAAATGGGGGAATTAACCATCCACATTTTAAACTCTACTGTTGGAGAGCACAAACCAAGCGCAACACAACACTATTAAAATACATTTTAATCAGCCCATAAATATGTGCTAAAAGAGGCTTTGACAGAGTCCAAATCAAAGTCGACAGACTGCTATTTACTCAGTTTCGGATTTCCCATATTTTTCGATAAAGTGATAGTGAAATAAATCACACAGCTTTGTAAAATCTGGTAAGATATGAAAAGGAAAGATAATGCATGAAAGACTACAATCTCTCTATTCTATTCTATGCTATTTTACTCCATGGAGACTGATGAAGCACATGGCTACCCAGACAAGGCCTCCCAGTGCTAAGCAGATCAGGACCAGGTTCACACAGCCTGACATGAGTGTGTATTTAATTACCATCTCTAGTCACTAGTAATAAAAGGAAATTGAATAGCTGCTCAACTGTAATCACTCATCACAGCTGAGTTGTGATATCTGCTTTAAGAACCAAAAGCCAAGGTGAAAGGCAAGTCATAGAACATAATTACAGCTGCAGTTTAAACTAACACAATTAGATCTGGTTTTCTGTTCTTAAGGTCTGTTTATCAGAAATTAATAACAACCAGCATGAAGGACATATTTTTGAGAACACATTCATTTTTTCCATTCCATAGGTTATTACAGGAAGGATTTAATCTCTGCATGCTTCTTGTCATTTTGGGTGAAACAATTTCTGGAATCTTACTTACCCGAAACTGACCCAAATATCTTTTTGGAACAAATTAACTGCTGCATGATGGTGTGTTTAGTTTCAAACCACAGATTCTACTTTTATTTTTTATGTCTACAACATACTTGCATATGAAAGGGCAAGACTAGAAGGATTTACTGGTTTGTAGAAAGGGAAACAGTGTGACTATGTATTGTAAGCAATACAATATCCTGTGTTGTACATTAAAAGAATATTGAGTTAATCAAAGGGGGCAGAAAGAGGTTCGCAGTGGACTCTACCTCCTGTCTTAGATAAATAACCAAAGAAAAGTCCACTCGTATTTCAACTACTTATCCTTCTAGTAATCTTGGCAACACTTAGGGAAAACAAAAGGTTTTCTTAAAATATTCCTCACCCACCAAAAAGTCCCTTGGTGGCATCATTCATCTTCGTGTCCTTCCCGCCCCGCTGCAGGACGGGAGTGCTGCGACTGACAGAGACGTGGGAGATCTTTGGAAGGTGTGAGCTATAAAGTGATGTGAGAGTGGAAGGGTCAGACGAACTTGTGAAAATAAAAAATACCTGGCCACATGGAACCTACACTTTATTGAATCCTGCAGCTGGTATTGTTAAAAAGTGGGGTGTGGGAGACACACACTGTAATGAATTTGTGTCTCCCAGTCTACATGTTTCAAGCCTTACCCCTGCAGCTTGGATGGTCTTCTTCATTAATATTAAGGTGAAATAAGGAAATAATCAAGCAAATACAATACATAATAGGTATGTTTCGTCAATATGATCTGGAAAGATAAGATATTACAAAATGGTTATATTTTCAATGAGGGTATCAGAGTGCTTTACATAAGTTACATCAAAAGAAAAGTTGAGCGCTAGTCACATATAAATGAGTATCTAAGATGAGATCATGTAAGTTGTAAGTTCTCGTTCAAGGTCAGGATTGTGTCAGTCATTCTCGTTTAGAGATCATTATGTATCTTGGTAGATGAGCAGCTTCTGGTTGGTATTAACTTGCCTCAGGGCTGGGTTCAGGAGAGAGTTTTATTAGTTAGAACTAGTTTGACTTCTTTTTTGAAGGAGGTGGTGTTCATTCTGATTGCTTGGGGCAGGGCGTTCCATATCCTCGGTGCTAGGCCAGAGAAGGTGTGTGTGTAGGTTTTCTTTTTCTTACATTTTTGTGGTTTCAAAAGCAGGGTGTTGGTGCTTCTCAGAGTTCTGCTATTGACTGATAATTCGAGTTTATTTGCTAGATATTTTGGTGAATTGAGGTGCAGAACTTTGAGCGTCATGCATGCAATTTTTAGCTGTGCTCTAGCCTCATAAGGGAGCCAATTCAGTTCCTTTAGATCCGGGGTGATGTGGTTGTTCTTTCTGGAGCCAGTTACAAGTCTTGCAGCCGCGCTGAGTGAGGCTCTTAGAGGATCCAGACTGGATCTTGGCAGGCCACATAAGGTTGTATTCCCATAGTCTATTCTGGGGAGAACTAATGATTGAACGACTGTTTTTAGGTCGTTGTCATTGAGGAAGGGTTTTAGTTTTCTGAGAATGCTCATATGAAAGTTGGCTCCTCTGGTGGCTATGCTGCTGTGTTCCTTCATGTTGAGATTCTTATCCAGTATTATTCCCAGTGATCTTGTGTAATAGATAATGTGAGGTTTGCATTTGAGGACTGTTAGGTGTTTCATCCAGTTTACTATGTCACCTTTTCCTTGTGGTGGGGAGATTAGGAGAAAGTCAGTTTTGAGTGCATTGAGTTTGAGGTGTTTTTTTGTTAGCCAGATGTGGGTTTTTTGTAAAGTTGTGTTGAGTAGGTGGATGTCATCCGGCGATGATATTTTTAGGTATAGTTGGGTATCATCCATGTACATGTGGTAGTAGATATTGGAGAGTTTCAGAATTTCAGTTAAGGGTTCCATGAATAGATTGAAGAGGGTAGGAGATAGGGTGGAACCTTGCGGGACTCCCATGGTGACCAGTGTGTTCGAGGATAGCGATTGGTTAATCTTGATTCTTTGAGTTCAGTTGTCTAAGAAGGAGGCAAACCACTTCAGGACAGCTCCTGATAAACCCATTCTGTGTTCAAGTAGGTCTAGGAGCCTGATATGTTTGACCGTATCGAAGGCTGATGACAGGTCTAGGAGGATTAGGAGGCAGAATTCGTTTTGATCTAGAGAGAGTCATCAACGATGTGGGTCATGGCAGTTTCCGTACTCTGATTGTGCATGAAGCCTGTTTGGAACTGGTCAATGAGGTGGAATTGGGCTATATGGTTGCATAGTTGGGAGTGGACGCATTTCTCTAGTAGTTTTGCTAGTGTAGGAATAGTGGCTATTAGACTGTAGTTATCTGGAATTGTGTGGTCAGCAGTGGATTTTTTAAGAATATGGGTTACCTGTGCTTTTTTTAAGCATCTTGCAAGGGTTCCTTGGGATAGAGATGCATTCACTATCTTTGTCCAGATGGGTAAAAGAGCAGTTTTGATCTCGCTGAAGATGTCGGCTGGCTGGAAGCGGATCGCAGAAGTGGTTTGACAGTTTGAGTGTTGTTATTAACTTGATGATGTCATTTATGACATTAAATTGTTAGTGTTTTGCTGCCCTTATTTAAAAACATACAAAACAAAACGGGACATGAAATATAAATCACACACTCTATGAAGTCATCATCTATATATTGTTGGAGAACTTAGAGTAGTTGCTCCTTATATATGGATATCAGTATACCTGGCTTGTAGTGAAACAATTGTGGTTTTTGCATAAATAATGAGTTTATCATCGTGGTAGTGAAAATAGATTGTCTCATTTACATAGATAGTGAGTTTGTGAGGAAAAAATGTTACATGTCTGTTTAGCAAACTTTATTTATGCCTAAATTTGGCCCCATGTGCTCTGCACAGAAGTGGAGGGGCGCTTGTAGTCACACACCAAAAGCAACAAAGTAGTTGAGACACTGGTTACAGATATGCATTTCCTATGGAGAAATGCTCGTTATCAAGGGGATCGGCTATGCCGTACTCACTTCATCAAAGCTGCACCCTCATCTAGCATACGATGCCTGCCCATGGATCCGAAGATGAATGAGCGAACCAAGACTGTCCTGTTAAATGTCCTGGCGGCTCCTGCTTGCGTCCTCGTGGCAACAGTGTCTAGACCGCTAACTCGAAAAAAATGTCTGCCCGTTAGTGGTCCAGTTTAGTGTGTTCTGGGTATATTTCCTCACTCACTATGCCGGTTCGAGCCTGCTGTTCGGCGGAACTTGAAAATCATAAATTTTGGGTTTCAGCAAAACTAGTACAAATCTATTCATAAAAATGTATTAATAAAAATGTATTAATAAAACAGACTCCAGCCCAAAAAGAACTCATAAAAATCTCAGACTTCAATGAAGTCATTCCTTTATATAAAGGAAAGGGTATTTGGAAAAGACCGGGCCCATCATGTCTCAGATGTTTTTACAAAAAAGGGGGATCTTCCTTTGGCCTCTACTTACTAGCTGCGCAGGATAAACCGAATAAAGAAATAATAAGGCAATGATAGTGATTATAAGGAGAATTAAAGCGCAAAGGGGTAAGGAGAATTACAGAGCAAAGGGGTACCTTTTCTCACTTTGGGGCAGTTGTAAATCACAAGAAGAGTCCTAAAAAAATAACAACAGAGAAGATTCCTCTACTTGTACAACTTTCAAGGGAAGTAATATTTTCCCCCATTTCTAAATTATAGCACCCTACTGACAAGCATTGCATCTAAGCTAATAATGGAAATATATGCAGCTAATGTAGTTTCAAAATTATACTGCTGATTGATGATGATATTACAACTACAATTATAGCAAAGCAAAAGCATACATGTTATAGCAAAAATACAGAATCAATAACTATATCCAATGCAGAGCACCTTAAATGCAACATAACCTCCATTTAGAGTGATTGTAGAGAGTGTCGATAGTAAACAATACATCAATACAAGAAAGTATGGGAGAGCGAATGTGGCCTAACGGCCAGGGCGGTCGACCTCGGGGTGGGAAACCGGTTTGAGTCGCGGCAGGGATGCTCAACATTCTGTGATTCTGGAAAAATAACGTCATCTTCCCGTGCCTAACAAATAAAATATGTGTCCATCTGTAACGTAACTGGTGCTCATGTAAAGCACTTTGATACCTTTGTGTCTAGTTCGTGCTTTATAAAACTCCACACAAAAAAGTACATTTGCGGGCTATTAGACCAGGCATCCTTGGTGTGGTTTTCCACCTAACCTACTGCATCCAGACCACCTGTTTTGCTGACTTTGTTTTTGCTGGCCTTAGAACTCTGTGCACATACTACTGCGCATGCTCTCTCTGTGGGCATGTGGACCCGCCGCTGACTTAACTAGTGCTCATGCCTAGAACGCCCAGAATAAGGATGCTCTCCTTGTGCCCCCACCTGCAGTGAACAGCCCTACAATCACTGTTGTGCTTGAATAAAAGAAGTGAGGCCAAAAGAGAGCTCATTAAACTTTCAAGATTTGGCCTCCATCTTGGAAGGGGCCGCTATTTAAGGCTGTGCCCATTTCAAGAAAATGCTTGCTGTTGGGCATACTCACTGAGGAGGCAGCTTGTTCCAGTCTTCTACTCCAGATCAGTTCTGGTGCTCTCTGGCTGACCCTTTTCTGAATCTGTGGACAAAGAGAAACACATTGTATTAGAACAATTGAACGAAGGATTTATCTTGGTGATAATGCACCACAATTATCTTGCAGTAGAACACAGTAGAATTTGGTAGACTCACCTTAGCGCTTCAGCAAAAACCTGTAGGAAAAAAAGAGATTGTAATTGATCCATTTCTCAAATAATGTGCATTACTACAGTGATATAACTACAGTTGTGCATTAACCACAGTTGGGAATTTACTAACAATGATGAAACTACAAATGTAAGAGCTAAAATAGTGATTCTAACAGGGAACGTTTACGAAGTGGTACAACGTGGTTTTGTTAACAAAACAAAAGTAATGTATTTGTATTGTGCTGTTATTGATATTAAACTAAAGGTAAAAGGTTAAATCTTGATTCTCTGGGACTGCTACATCTCATTTGGAATTAAGAGTGGATCATAGTTCTAACATGATATTCCAGGAAGGAAAATACCAAGACAAAAAGCCTGGTAGGAGTTGGTGTTAAGGGGAGACACATATTGATCTGGAATCTTTGTGATCACTAACAGTTAGTATTTCCATTTTAGGCTACACCTGAATTGTTTTCACAACAATGAGGGAGATAGTTCATCAAAAGCGGGAAAGAGGACAAACACAGGTACACGATGGAGATGATGGGGGAAAGAGAAGAGGGAGTTTTGTGAATACAGAACTATCACATCCACTTGTGCTTTCAGATTTCAACATACATACCGGGAGAGATGACCACCAGGCCTCTGGCGCTTTCTCTCTCTCTCTCTCTCTTGCCATCCCATTCCTTTTTACTTCAGAATACTCTCTTCTGACCACATGAACGTTGTAGTAAGAGCCTTGGAGTCATGGGGAGCTGGGAACCAGCAGCTCGGAGCTTCGTCATGTCCCAGTGGGATCAAATGGTTTAGTGCTTGACACTGGCCTTAAAACATGGCAGAATTGGCTCATCCCCATTTGGCATATTAAATTTACTTGCAAGTCCCTAGTAAAGTGGAACTACCTATGCCCAGGACCTGTATGTTAAATGCTACAAGTGGACTTGCAGCACGGATTGTGCCACCCACTTAAGCAGCACTTTAAACTGGTCTCATGGCTGCCATTGCAGCCTCTGGTTGAAGTACAACTTTTAACCAGGCTCAAACCTTCCTTTTTAATTCATATAAGTCACCAATAGGTTATGCCCTAGACAGCCCAGAAGGCAGGTTGCAATCTATGTTGGATGTGAAAACCGTAGGACATGTAATTTTCAGTTGTACATGTCCTAGTAGTGTAAAACTCTTACATTTGTCGTTATTTGGATCAAAGCCTACCTCTCCCATAGGATAACACTGGAGTTACCTTATTACATTTAATAAGCTGCAATGTCCAAATGGGACCAGGGAATTTATTCATGTTTGGTGTCTTTGAAATTGTAATTGAAAATCCTAATTGACGCTAATGCAAAATTTTAAATTATTTTTAGAAAGTTCAAAACAACAAAACAATGCCAATACCAACTATTCTTTTTCACGTACCTAGTTTCTTTTATAATCACTCTATTCAAAAGAGTGATCAACATTTATTTTATCAATCATCAATGATGTCACTTTGAGCTTCATCATACACAGAAGCACAATAAGAACATATTATAAATATACAATACAGTAGACCTACCTAACATACATGTTCAACAAGGATATTGGTTAAAACACTAATTTACAAACAGGAAAAAGCAATGGAAAAAACAAATATGTCAGTTCTGAATTTTGATTTTACCAAAGAGGAGATACTAATTACTTTCCCACAAAACTACAATTAGTTTATTCACTCCTTCTTCAATCGGCAATGCAACCAAACAATGCTACGCTACCGAAACCAAGAATGATATGACCTCATTTTTTTATCTCATCTACCCTTATTTCAAGTGCCACTTTGTAATGCTTGTTGGTTGCACAGATGGCAACGCGTTTTGAACCCTTAACTTTATTTTTGGTTTCTCCTCAGGACTCAGAATTGTTACCCGCTATAGGAAAGAAACAAAAAAGTATATCACTACATTGCAACTCATTTGAGGGGGCTGCAAACTTTTTTTCTCCACTTTCAGCTACCAATAATTTTACCTCATGTTCACTTAGTATTTCAATACATGTACTGGGAAGGCAAACTGTGCACGCTCTTCTGGTAAATATGTCTATAACACAGACATGGACTTCATTACCATCTAGCTATATTCAGCTGATAGATACACAACAAACCCAATGGAGCTTCCATGACTACTCTACTGGGAGCCACTCTTTAATACATGATCCCTGCCCCACCCCTATATCTTACTCGCTTTGGACAACATTCAATCTAAAACAAGAAACAACTAATGAAAACAGGATGCATCTCGCCCCAAGGTGCATAAGTTAACATTTAGCACTGATATATTTGTGTTTTTTCCATTCCTTTTTCCTGTTTGTAAATTAGTGTTTGTATCCATGTTCTTGTTGAACATGTATGCTGGGTGGGTCTAATGTATTGTTAATTTATTATATGTTCCTATTGTGCTTCTGTTAATGATGAATTTCAAAGTGACATGGTTAATGATTGAAAAAATACATTTTGTGATCATTGTTATTGAATACAGTGATCATGAACGAAACTAAATATGTGTAAAAAAATAGTCTGTATTGGCCTTGTTTTGTTGTTTTGAATTTCAATGGCTCAGCCTTGATGACAGAAAGGGCCCAACCCCTGTTGTAGGTGGTTTGCATTTAGAAAGTTGGAATTCTTCTGCTTTAGCCATTTGTTGGCTGAAGCCTGTCTCTGAGTCACATGACTGGGTGTACCTGTGACAGTTGGGCGTTGTGCATCCATCATAAAAAGCCAGATTAGGGAGAGTAGATGTGCCTGGCTGAGCCATCGCTGGAAGGATGGGACAGGAGGAGCTGGGCCCAGCCCCACTTACACTTGAACAGGCTATGTCCTGCCTCCATACAAAGGGCTGCACACACCCTGTGGTTAGTCTGGAGCTAAGGCAAGGAAGGCTGGGCACCTGTGAACTTCGAAGGCCTGCCTCTAGAAGCTTCTCCCCACTTCAAAGGCACAACTGGTTATAAACTGGACCTCAGAGACCAACTCTTAAGTACACTTCTGGACATGTGGATACTCTGCCAGGGAAAAGGACTGCACTGCTGCTTAAAGGACTGCTAATCTGTTGAATTGCTGCTATGAATGACTGCTTCCCTGCTGTCCCAAGCTGCTTCCTACGTTCCACATGCCTGGGTGAGAAGGACTTGACTGGCTCTGTTGAGCTCATAAATATCAGAGGGAATCCAAGGGTGAGTTGTCTGCCCTCCTGCCTTTAGCCTCAGGGATAGAAGGCTCCATATACCTTGACCCCAGTCCTGGACCCTTGTAAGTTGGCCTAAGGTGCTCTGCCAGTCTCTGTGGATCCAGCAGATCTAATGCATCTCCTCTGCTGAACAACCCCAAGCAGAACTGACACATCATCACTGCTGTGTGGATCGGTACTGCTGCAAAGGCTCACATTGCATCACGGCCAGTGGCCCCATCAGAACTGCCACCACGTGACACATCCTCAACACAGGTCTTCACATCCCTCATCGACTGCAACCTCAACACTGCCACAGGACGATGCTTCGCAGCCTCGCAGCTCCTCAAAATCGATGCATTGCCCCAACTGCATGACGCATCCTCGGTGTTGGACTTCGCATCACAAGCCCTCATCAATGGGATCCTCGATGACGGTGCAGGACCTCGCAGCTCAACCTTGCCACAACTTGGAACTGATGCATCGCTGTGGCTGCGCGATGAATCTTTGATGTGAATCTCTGCAAAACTCTGCAAACCAGAATTTAAGGTACTTTGTTCAGCTGGCCTACCTGGGTCCCTGTAGCCGGCCCATGCCCCTTCTTGGCTGGACTCAACTTGTAACTTTGTCTTGGTTCAGCACAACCAGATATCCACATTTGGAACTATTTTCACTGACATCTTTAAAGTTTATTGTCTCTGTTTCTCTTGATTGGATTTTTGTCATTTTGGTCTTGCTTTATTTATTTAAAAAACGTTGTTATTCTAATTTGGTTTGTGATCCTTTTTGGTGTGGTGTTTTCACTTTGTGTTCGACAAGTACTTACATACTGGACTCTGTATTAAACCTCAGTGCTCTGTGCCAAGCTACCAGAGGCCTGAGCACTGGTTAATTTGGAGTTGGCTTGTGCCTCACCCTCACAGGGATTTTGGTTGCTTCTTGACCAGGGTTCACACCCCAGTCAACCAATAACCCAACTGCTTAAAGGGTAAAAAATTAAAACTTTGCCCAAGATATGACTTACCAGGAGTAGGTCATGCTCAAATGTTTGTAGATGTATAAAACTTTATGTATGTGGGCAATAGTTACACTTTTGGAATCTAAAAATAGATGTCAATAAGATTTAGATTTCATTTGGAACAAATGTTTTTAGCATGTTAATATCTTGGCGCAACAAAAAATATTTTTTTCTGCCTTTGCTATATCAACCACATTTTGGGAAATTGGAGAACCAATTGATACATAATTTACATCTTGGATATGCACTGATATTATACTTATTTGTGTAGCTTTCTTAGCTTCTGCAAATTCTTCTTCTCTTTTTCTGATATTATCTAACTTTTTGAAGGTTTGTGCTATGGAAATTGGAATTGTAAAGTCTGAAATCCAAATCTAGATGATTTTATTGTCACCTGTGTAGCCGGCAAATGCTTTGTCACAGCGAAAACAAGGTTTAGTGACAGAAGGGGACAGATTCAAGTTTCAAAACAGAATTTGGTTCCTACAATTTTAAACGTCTCCATTAATATATAAGAAAGACAAGGCCCTCAGTTGTTATATCTACTTTATTATGGAAATGAGAAAATAAAAAAAAGTAGAACAAAAACATAAGGAATAAACAATTATTGCGGATATTCTCAAGAACGTGTGATAACTATCACAAAATTAGCTTAACGCAATGATCGAGCAGGTAAAGCAACATTTTGTATACCTCCTCTATTTTGCATGAAAATACTAATTATATAACCTACTTATATTATAATTTGTCTAACGGTTTGCTGTGTTATATTATTCAACTATTTGCATTTTTATTAGACACCAATTACACTTGGGACTTATTGCTATTTGCATGGCAGAATAACTCTAACAACTAAATTATGTACGCATAGTACATGTGGTAATAGGATATCGCATGATTTATGTTGCTTTTGTGATGTTTGCGTTCCCGTTTTGGACCGTAAGGGTGAGTTTTATTGCTTTAAATGTCGCTAAAAGCTAGGAAAATACTAAAACATAAAGGGATTAGTGAGGGTTTAACATTAGAATCTCCATTTCTTCGTAGTAATGACTCTTTTGTGTTTGTTTCGCTTAAGTTGGCATTTGGGCCTACCAAATCATGGCGTCCAAAATGGAGTTCAGAATCTTCACCATCTTGTGAGCGCGATGCCTACTGCGCAGACTTGGATGGCTCCGTAGACCTCCAGGCAACCTCAAGACACAGTGTTCCTGGTCAAGGATAGGAACATGGAGGACTGCCAAACTTCAGTCAGTAAAATCTGGTCTAAATGAACAGTTGGGACATAAAAGCAAAACTTTTACATTGTTGCATAAGGGCAACATGGACAGAGAAAGTGAACCAGCAAAATCCATGAGAACCTCAAGTAATGTAAAAATCGGACGTTTCAAATTAGCCAATCATCAGCCTTCTTAGCCTAAGAATGTTTCATGTTATCCCGAATTTTATTATAAAAAGGGAAGTAGAATAGGGAGGGGCATTAAGAGGCACCCTCGGTTTTCGATGACTGCACACCCCTATCGACCCCACAGGCGATGACAGATGCTTGCACGATTTCTGGTCCTTTGGTGATCTTTGGGACTGTAATGTGCTTAGCAAAGAACTTTCGGACTTTGAGCTTTGGCCTGCTTTATTTGGACAATTTAACGGCTAAATTCGGTTATGCAGAGCCAAAATAAATTAGGAAAAATCCAGATAGCAAGAATAGGTAAATATAAATGTCATGACATTTGTGCTGATTGAACAAAAATTCTAAACTTTGATTGACTAAAATGCTAATATTAATTGCAAACAATATTTAGATAAACAAATATTTGATTAACAGAAATTACGAGTTTGTGGTTTTTCAATGAAGAGAGTAAAGGATTCTGAGTCTTAAATGTGTTTTAGCTGGTTCTAAATCACCATCAACCATCAACCAGTCCAACTAATTGGTCCATCAACCAAGTGGTAGAGTGCCTTGATGTTTAATTCTATAGGTGGTGATGCTATTGTATGTTCTGTAAAATAACTTTTCTTCCCTACAGGTAAAAGGTACTCCCCCACATGTCCAGTGCTTGATTTTATCATCCCTCCTGTGTGCAGATTCGTGAGTGGAGAAGTGTGAGTGTTGGTGTTATAGGCCCCACCAATGAATGCGTGTGTGAATGAGCTAGTGTAACGTCGGGTCTGCGACGCAGGGAGGATAGTTGTAAATTTGCCCTTCTCCGATTTCGCGCTGGATGGTTATTATTGGCTAGTTTGGTGATTATTGCTTATTTCTGATTTTTTTTTTTTATTATTGATTATTGATTGCGGATGTTTGGATGAGTATTGATTTATGTACTAACATTCTATGTTGAGTCGCGTTGCATTCTATGTTGTTTTTGAAGACTTCTGAGAAGTCTGATGGCCTGTGGCAAGTGAAATCACATGGTGAATTGTTTGTTGCCCTGTAGGTACACGGGGAAAACGTGTGACGATTGGAGTTGCATGACGCATTGTCTGGGTTCGATTTGGTAACATCGCCATGTGTTATCCGTAGGGATTTCTGTATGAAAGTGGTGTATGGGTAGCGAAGGCCACCTGTGAAATTTTGGTCTTAAGTAACAGGAGTCCACGTGAACTCTGATCACGCTTATCACTGGAAAGGAAATAGGTGTTCCCTAAGCTTGTAAGAAGGATAAAGTAGAGGGAAGTGCTACTTTATTAACAAATGTAATAATTCTGTAGTAGGGCAGAAGTAAGAGCTGCTCTCGGGAAAGACAGGATTCTGTGTTAATGAACTACATTTTCTGTATGACTGTGTGTAAATGAAATAGCATTCGACTTATTTGTGAAACTCTGGTCTTATTTCTCAAGAGCAGTGCGTCTCCAACAGGTGTCTTATTTCCAGAGAAACAGTTAATTAATGCTTGCTAGAAGGGTAAGGCAGAGGGAAGTGCTACTTTATCGGCAAATGTAATAATTCCCTAGTAGAGCAGAGGTAAGCGCTGCTCTCGGGAAAGACGGAATTCTTGTGAAAAAGGTCAAGACTATCTCTTTTGTTCGCGAAACAGATAATGGTGGCGTTTTAATGTCGTTACTAGCAGAATTTGAGTAAAAGAGAACGCAAGAAAAGTTTGCCGATAAATTTTGTAAAGGAGGGATCAGCAGAAGCAGGAGTAGTGAGAAAAGCTGATGTCAGAAAAGATCGCGCTGGGATTGGCCAGTAAGTAACGGACGTAGACGCTCCTGATTGGTGCGTTAGTGTACGCCGCGCTAGGAGTGGAGAATTACAGGGTGACGTAGACGCTTCGGATTAGTGCATTGGTGTGAGTCGCGCTACGATTGGATAAAACAACAGAATAGTCGTAGGAGAAATCTAGCGATACTGAGAAGAGAAAATGATGTATTATGATCCACCAGAAAAAGAGAAGAAGACCTGGTTCGGAAAGATCAAAAGTTTATTTAAAAAGGACAAACCGATTGTGACTAGAGAGGGACAGTTGCTTCCTACACCTAAATCACCTGCATCTTTTATGGTTGCAAAATATGGATATCATACATGTATTTGGTTAGATAATTGGGCAAAGTATACAAAAGATGATGGAGTTTTAGCATTTCCGGAACATGGTTCATTCAATTTAGCGGTATTGAGGAATTTGAGAGAAAGAATGATGACATTAGAACCAATAGCTAGACCTACTCAGTTTGAAGCATTGACAGAATGGGAAGATGAGATATATGACAGAGAACGACAGCGGAGTAGTGGAAGGTAGAAATATATGTTTGGTAGACCGTGTGGACAAGAGAATCATGATGATAGAATGAGGAGATGGCGAAGTGCAAAAATGGCTGATGGTATGTTCCCTATGAGAAGTGCTGAAGAGACTAGTAGTAGAAAATGTACAGAGAAGAGAAATAATACAGGATCAGAAGGTTATAAGTATGGTGTGCATGAGTCGGAGGATGATGTTCTTGAGGACATGTTTTATAAAAATCCACACCCATACCAACCAAATTCCACAATGTTGACACCAAGTGCCCCAGTAAAAGAATCACCACAAAATATAAAGTTTGAGTCAATACCACCTGATGTAGGAAGAAATAATCCCTTTAGAGAAACAGAAAATACACAACCTGGTAAAATGACAAATGAAAATTCAGCTGAATTAGCCAGAACTACTTTAGAGTTAACTGAAAAGATTAGGGAATTGACTAAAAACATGGAAGCTGTAACTGTTCCTGTAACGATAGGACCCGTAATGCCTATTTTAGATAATCAAAAGGATAGTGAGCATTGTCTGATGATTCCTTATAACAGTAATAAACAAACCAAAATGGAAAGAAGAGGTTCAAGAGAGAACCCATGGGGACAGATGGTGGAAACTTCTGGACAAAGTACTCCTAAACATTTGACAGTAAATCAGAGTCTAGCGAAGAGAGCAATAATGACAACAGAATTAGTACCAGGGTCACGAAAAAGTTTAGAACAAATACAAAATGAAACAATTCCCGTAGGTCCTACTTCTGATGAATTAAGTGAATGGTTAAGGAGTTTACAGCAAAAAGATGCCGAACCTCGATCTTTAGATGTGTCTAAATTAAAAATACTTTTAGAAGAATTAATAGTAGGAACTACTCCCACAGAAAAGTTAAAAGCTAATGTTTCTATGCAAAATTATAACATGGAGAGCAAGAAATTTACATGAAAGATTGGAAGAAGTAGCAAGTAAAATGGGTATCGACTTTGAAAAAATAAAATCATTACAGAAACCATACAGAGTAGATTTTGCTGAAAAAGACATTGAAAACTTGAATACAGCAGAAAGAATAACTGAGATTAAAGATCTAATTGTTTTACTGAGAAAATGGGGCGATGTAGACAAATGGAAAAGTAGGTGGTTTTGAAAACGAGATGATGCAACAGACAAAACGTTTGCAGCTTTCCCAGTAAGAGAAAAAGAAAAAGTGGTAACTGAATGCCCCATGAGGGAGATTCCAGGCGGAGGCTATGTGCATGTTCCCTGGACCAGACAAGACATTTTATCATTCACCAATGACTTTCCTCGTTTGTGCGAGAAGCTGGTTGAATGGTACAGGCAGGTAGACAGGTTTGTAAAATTATCAAAAGTACTATGGATTGATTTGAATAGTTTATTTGACATAATTGTGCCAGCAGACCTATGGGCAGAATGTAAAATTACAATAGGTTGGCCTACTCAAGAATACCCTAGAGATCCAAAAACAGGTGCTCCTGATCCAGAAGTAATGAGAAAATATGAACAAGTAGTTACCTTTCTGAAAAATAAAGTGCCTCCTAAAGAAACTGATTGGGTAAAAATTGATAGAACTCATTAAGAAGTAAAAGAATCTGCACATGCCTAGTATGAGAGATTGTTGTTAGCTTTTAACCAATACAGTGGTGATGAAAATTTGAGTGAGAGGGATTTGAGTCATTTTGTATATCGATTTGTGTATGGGTTGCGTCCTGAAGGAAGCGTAATGATTAAACAGCATACAGTGGATTGGCAAAATAAAAAGATAGATGAAGTATTGAGACATGCAAAATATTTTAGTGATGAGATTGCAGCAAAGCAGCGTAAATTAAAAGAAAAGGCCATGTGGGCTCAAATAAAAGTGCCAGAAAGACAGGAAGCCCAATTGATTGAACAAGCAAATGGTATGAGCATGAAACAAAAACCCAACATTGGGAATGGAAAAGGACAGATTAGTTTAGAAGAAGCCAAAAAGAAGTGGCCATGTCCTAATTGTGGAAGAATAGGGCATTGGAGAACCGAGTGTAAATTTCCCCCAAGTGCTAATGGCGATAATGCATCATTGATTTCACAGGTGCAGAATGAGGTGAGTTGTTAACCGCAGCGACAGCAGCAGGTTGTTGCCTAACAGTGTCAGGTGCCAAAACCGCCTTTTCCGCAGAGCGTAAATTGCGATTCTCCTATTAACATGACCAGAGAATCTGGATTTCATTAAAGACACGGAGGCTAACATTATGCATATCACTTTGAATGCGTCTCCAAGCAGCCGCATACATCATAAAGCAAGTGTTCCAAATATAACTTTAATAACAATAAAAGGCATGAGCCCACAACATCCAGCCTCTTTTAAATCGCGAAAACAGGATAAGTTTGTTTAAAATCCTTGGAACTTTAAGGAGTGAAGAGATGCAAACATCTTGATAAAACATCATGGACGGCAGGATACCGAGGATGAAGAAGGAGAAGAAGTTCAAGTCCTGAAGTCATGAGAGATTATCTGCAAAAAACAGAAAGCCATGTGAGTAAATATTGATAAAATAAAGGATAAAATATGAGAGCAATCAAAGAGATTAATACAAGCATAAAAGCGAGAAAGCATAAAACTGATGTCAAGTCAATAATGTATTTAATGTTTCAGTTCATAAATAATAGATAAGTTGTACTGAAGGATAAAACATTTAGTGGGCAAGAGGAGGGAGGGATAATGTTAGCCTCCGTTTCTTTAATGAAATCCAGATTCTCTGGTCATGTTAATAGGAGAATCGCAATTTCATTACAAGACCGGAGGCTACCATTATGCATGTTGGTAGCTTTGTAAGACTACGTCGGAAATATGAGGAATAGGTTTACAATAATGCTGGCCAAATATTCTAGTTTTCAACCAGTCAGCAGCTTTAAGTTTAAGTATATTGTCCAACTCACCTCCAGACCAGAAGGACTTACTGGCCATTGCACGTCTGATAGAGTGAGGTTTAAAAATATTAAGATCAATACCTGCTAGGTTCATAACAATTTTAACCCACCTAGAAATAGAACTGGAAGAGATAGCTTTGTGAGGTTTAACAAAGGAGATGAGTAATTGAGTCACACTGGAAGGACGAAGAGAATTCATTCTAGAATTGTATTCTTTCATACAGTCAACCACACAGAGTTCAGGGCAAGAATCAAAACGAGGGTAAAAGATGGAATCGGATATGGTCTTGGTTCTTCTGAAGAGATCAAAGTTTACTCCGAACATGTTGTATGCTCTATTAGAAATTTCAAGGGCTTTAACAGCAGAGACTCTACGACAGGAAATTAAGCAAAGTAAGGTAGCGAGTTTGATGGAAAGGATTTTATTGTTTAGAAGGGTATTAATAGGCCAGTTTGTAAAAAGGTCAAGAATTAAGTTGACATCCCAGAGGGATTCATATCTAGGTCTTCGAGGTCTCCTGAGTCTGATGCTTTTGAGAACTCTGCAAATAATTGCGTTTTTGCCAATTGTCTTACCATTGATGAGAGAATGACCAGAGGAGATGGCAGATTTATAACAATTGATAGATCTATAACTAAGGCCTTGTTTGAATTGTTCTACCAGAAAATTGATTATGTCAACGATAGGTGCTTGAACGGAATCCAGGTTCCTTTCCAAGCACCAATGAACCCAAGATTTCCAAATGTTGTTGTACCGGTAGTGTGTACCGGGAGCCCAAGACTCACCGAGGAGAGTTGAAGCTGTTGACGATAGTCTTGCGAGATCATTGGATCTCCTGACACTCTCCAGGCAAGAAGATTCAGTTTCCCTGATTGAACCATGGGGTGAAGATGACCGTCTATGTCTGTAAGAAGATCCACAAGGAAGGGAATTAGGAATGGAAGGTTGTAACTCATTTCCAGGGCAGTTGGGAACCAGACCTGAGAGGGCCAAAAGGGAGTGATTAGGACGATCGAGCATCGATGAAGTCTGACTTTCTGAAGGACCCTCTGGATCATAGAAAAGGGGGGAAAAGCGTAACCGTTGCTGCCTTGCCAAGGTTGGAGGAAGGCATTCACTGCCAGAGCACCCGGGTCTTGCATCCAACTGTAATAATTCTCGATTTGGAAGGTTAGCCTTCTGGCAAAAAGATCTATTTACAGGGGACCCCAAAAATTGTTGAGAGAATTGAAGACGGGGATGTTGAGTTTCCAGTCTCTGAAGTCTAGGAGGAACCTTGAGTTCCAATCTGCGGATACATTGGATTTGCCTGGGAGATATTCGGCTCTTAGAGATATTTTGTTTTCCAAACAGAACATCCAAAGTCTATTGGCTAGATTGGAGAGGTCTGAAGATTTGGTTCCACCTAGGCGATTTATGTAGGCAACAGCGGAGATATTGTCCATTTTTAGAATGATGGACCTGCCCTGAATGGATTGTTTGAAACTCATCAAGGCATGGAGGCCGGCCGTCAACTCCAAGAAATTTACGTGATGTGAGGATTCTTCTAGAGACCAGATTCCCCCAGTGTTCTTGCCTTGAAAGCAAGCTCCCCAGCCATGAAGGCTGGCATCTGATTCTAAAACAAATTCTGGAGTTGAGCCAAATATTGCTTTTCCATTCCAGGTTGTCTAACCACCAGATCAGTTCTACTTTTCCTTCTTGGTCTAGCGAGATGAGGTCTCCGTACCAGAGGCCCGATTGAAGGGCTCTGGCTTTCACTCTCTGAAGGGCACGATAATTTAAGGGGCCTGCAAAGATAGCTTGTATGGAAGAGGAAAGGAGACCTAGTAACCTGGCTAGTTCCCTTAAGGGAAACTTTTGAAGTTTTCGAATATGTCTTATTTCTTTCTTTATTTTTGATATTTTCTTTGGAGGGAGGAGAAGGAGGCATTTTATGGTATCTACGGTAAAACCTAAGAATTCCAAGTTTCTGGAAGGGGAAAGGATTGACTTTTCTTTGTTTATGATGAACCCCAGGTTTTCTAGTAGGTCCATCACAGTTTTCAGGTCTTGAAGGATTTGAGAGTGGTCCTGAGAGAGGATGAGAATATCGTCTAGGTATAGTATCTTACGAATACCTTTTTCTCTTAAGGATGAAGCGATTGATCTCATCACCTTGGTGAAACACCACTGGGCTGAAGAGAGACCGAAGGGAAGGGCTTTGAATTGGAAGAGATGGTTTTTCCATAGGAATTGAAGGAAAGGTTGGTGAACTTTGGCCATGGGGATGGGAAAGTAAGCGTCCTTTAGGTCTAATTTTACGAGCCAGTCTTCCTCTAGAAGTAGGTCTCTGAGAAGGTGAATTCCCTCTATTTTAAAGTGTCTGTAAACAAGGTATTTGTTGAGATCTCTTAGATTTATGACTGGTCTCCAACCTTTGACTTTCTTTTTGACAAGGAAGAGGGTGCTTATAAATTTTAGGATCTCTAGGGGGACTTCTACTATAGCACCCTTCTGAAGCATGGAGGAGATTTCCTCCTCTATTTTCTTTTCCTGATCTAAAGTAAGAGTCATTTCTCTCGGGAAAGAAGATTGGTAAGGAGTTTGGGTAAAGTCTATCATAAACCCTCTCACAGTATTTAAAACCCATGGGTTTTGGGTTATTAATTTCCAATAGTTGAAAAAGAGTTTGAGTCTCCCACCTACTTTGGGATGAGGAGGGGAGGTAAGGATTGTACTCACTTTGGGTGTTGTTGTCGATGGATGCTCCGCGGGATCTGAAGTTTCTGGAACGAAATCCTCTTCCTCTTTGTGGAAAGAATTGAGGAGTGTTCGAGGGAGTGAATCCCCTTCCGCCATATCCTCTTCCTCTAGGATAGGGCCTCCGGTTGAAGTGGCCGGAAGACTGGCACCGTCTACCGGCCCTCCCGAAAAGGTTATTTGAGTTAAAGACTCTCTTCATGTTTTGGTGGGCTTTATCTAGGGCTGTAAAGGTCAGACATATTTGCCTAGAGTTTAAATCAAGTCTTCGCCAAAGAGCAAGCCCTTAATTTCGGGCTAATTTTTGTGAGGACTACTCTTCTCCTCTCAGAGTTGAGGCTGGCATTAGCGTTACCAAGTAGAACAAGAGCTCTCTGGCTAAGGCCTCTAATGAGTTCTGTGTTAAGGGGAGTCCCATTAATGTGGCTTTCTTCCGTAACATCGATAATTCTTGCGAGGGGGCCCAGGATGTCTAGGACTCTATCTTGGCAACCTTTTAGGGATCTCTCCATACCCTTTCTAGGGTCTCTTCCAAGTTTAAAGAGGTACTTGATGAGTTCTGGATCAAGATTTGGAGTCAGGCAAGCTTTATCTCTGATGGAGGGTCGGGAGCATTCAGCTCTTAATAGGTTCCGAGCATCCCTGTCTAGGGGGTTTCTTAGCCATTTGTTGATGAATTTGCTCACGTGGTTGTGAGGAAACCATTCTGAGCTCCTGGGATGTTTAATATTAAGAGGAGAGAACATTTCTTGACCTAGGGGGTCTAAGATGGTATCTTTAGAAGAGTGAGGAAGGTCTTAACCGAGTGAGTTGAATTCAAGATCGTCTTGATCTAAATCTAAGACATATTCATCGGGAGAATCAGATGCATCATCAATATCAAGATCATCATCGTTATCAACGAGGTCGTCATTTTGAGCACTTCGATATTTTGTGCCGCAGGGGACACCTGGATATTTTGTGCCACTGAGGACACCTTTATGAGTTGTGATGCTGGGGACACCTTTATGTGTTGTGCCGCTAGGGACACCCAAAGTAATAGAGGTGCGGTGACCTCCCATAAAACTAGGAACTCCAGTGCTCTTGGGGATAAAGTCTAAGTACTTACTTTTTTTGAGTCTTTTTCCCCTTGTATGAGTGAGATCTTCGTTAGGGAAGTATGTTGGTCTAGAGAATTGTTATCTTCATCACATAGGAAGGATCTTTTAGATGTAATCACTTTAGACAAAGTCTCCAACATACAGGATCTCATTTCCTTGTGAATTATGTTTTTAAAAGCCTCATTGTTTAAGTTGGGAGTAGGTGCGCTAGCCTCTGCTTCGTCTGAATCAAAGTCAGACATTATAGGTGGAAGTAGGAAAGATAAAAAGAATAGAGTATTCTCTTTCTTATTATATATTTATTTATTTTAATAAATGTTCTGTCTCCTTTTTTTTTTTTAATATAGTATAGAAATAAAAATTAATAAATAATTGTATTTCTCCCCTTTTTTTTAAAGTAAGGTAGGGGAATGAGGGTTTAGAAATAATAATTATATTAAATATAACTCTCCTCTCCCCTTTCTTTTTTTTTCATTTGGATTAAAGGCTAAAGTTTAAGAATAAGTGTGGAAAAACTGCCAACAGCTGATGAACTCCTTTCCTCCGGTGATCGTAAATGCGCTCGAGCGCGATCACCGGAGGCTGTTGACACGCTGGTTGCCAGGAAACAGGCAGCGCGTGAACAAAGGCCCGATAGGCAGCGTTGGAGTCAAAATGGTATCGAGGAATGTTTCCTGGCAACGCGACGACGTTAGCGTCGCATTGCCAAGGGTCATTCCTCTAATCTTCGATGTGCACAGGTGCCGATGTTGAATCGGGGATAAATATTGGGATCGGTCCGGAAAGCAAAGCGAAGCGAGACAGTAGGATTGATCAATGAAGTGCGAGTAGGAAGGAAGATTTTCGTAGATGTTTTGAATCTAATTCTAAACATTAAAATTTTAATTAGTGGGTGAGCGCATGGTCATAATCCAACCGCCGTAAATTGGAGGTGGTAATGACGAGAACGGAGGAGGAAGAGAGAAGGGGGGGGGAAGGCCCAAAGACGAGGAGCAGGACGAGAGGCTGAACGTACGAAAGGGCACAGATACGGAATATATGAAGGGGGACACGGATATATATAAATATACAGGAAGGTAAAGTGAAAAGTAAATTAGAGAAGGCACATTATAAATTTAAGTTAGAGAAGTAATGTAAGAGAACTTATTTGCCTGGAGCCGCATTTAAAAGAGGCTGGATGTTGTGAGCTCATGCCTTTTATTGTTATTAACGTTCTATTTGGAACACATGCTTTATGATGCATGCGGCTACTTGGAGACGCATTAAAAGTGATATGCATAATGGTAGCCTCCGGTCTAGTAATGAAATCCTCAGAAATACAGTAATGAGACAGGATTCTACAACGAAGAACAGGTGACAAATCTGGCGCGCGCTAGTGCTGTTTCGCAGTATTGGCTACAACGCGATGAGAGTGAGTCAGAACAGATTTATTGACGGTACCGAGGGGAGGAAGAAGAGTACATACTTGGCGCAACTCTAGAAGTAGACCAGACAGGCCCTTTTGTGGATGGAAAGGTAAATGACGAAAACATTACTTTCCTAGTAGATACTGGTGCTACTCGTTCAACTGTTAGGTCAGCTGATGTCAAAAATCTTCCTCTCTCGGATGAAACAATCCAAGTAGTTGGAGTATCCAACAGACAGATAAAAACGTATCTCACTGAACCAGTTAAAGTTAAAATAGGGAAATTTTCTGAAATGCACCATTTTGTCGTGTGCGATTCTAGCCCTGTAGATTTGTTAGGGAGAGACTTGCTGTGCAAAATGAACTGCACAATATTCTGTACTCCTCATGGAATAGCTTTTGAAACTCCTGATGAGGATGTACTGTACAAAATGACTATAGCTAACATGGAACCTGAAATCACTGAGGCATTTGCTGTATTTGACCCCGAGGAATTGCCTCAAGAATTGAAGAAAACAGTAAAAACGGAGGTATGGGATTTCACAGGAGAAGATGTGGGATTAATGAAAAATGTAGCTCCCGTAAAAATTTCTCTAAAGGAAGGAGTAAGTTACCCAAATATTCCACAGTACAAATTGACAACCGAAATAATTGCAGGAGTTACACCTATAATAGACAGAATGATAGGGCAAGGTATTTTGAGAGAAATAATGAGCAGTCCATGTAATTCACCAATTATGGGTTTGAAAAAGCCTAACGGAACTTTCAGATTAGTGCAAGACCTGAGAAAAATAAATAAAATCATTGTATCATGTTGTCCCATTGTACCAAATCCATCTGTGATTTTATATCAGATTCCTTATGATGCAGAATGGTATACAGTGATTGATTTGTGTCATGCTTTCTTTTCCATTCCGTTGCACCCTGACAGCCAACAGATTTTTGCATTCCAGTTTGGCGAATGTACTTTAGCATGGTGCCGAATCCCACAGGGGTATACAGAGAGTCCCTCGATATTCAATCAGATTCTGAAAAAGTCCCTAGAAAATTTAAAAATGCCCGAAAGTTCGGTATTGGTCCAACATATCGATGACCTACTTGTGGCATCGAGAACTCGAGAAGCTTGTGTGGTGGATACCATTGCATTGTTGAATCATTTGGCAGATGGAGGACTTAAAGTATCCCCATCGAAATTGCAGTTCTGTCAGAAAGAAGTACAATATTTGGGCCATAAAATTGAAAAAGGTCTAATAAAAGTGACTGCAGATAGAATCAGGATAATAAAAGGAATGAGAGCCCCAATGACTCAGAGAGAAGTGAGAATGTGTCATAGAATGGTTGGATATTGCCGTCAGTGGATTAGTAATTTTTCCTTGATTGCAAAACCTCTGGTAAGCTTGACAAGGAGTGATGTAAAAGATCCCATTGAATTAAATAAAGAAGAGTTGGAGGCTTTTAAACAATTGAGAGATGGTTTGTGTGAAGCACCAGCTCTTGGCATGCCTGACTATGAGAAAGAATTTGAACTCTATTGCAGCCAAAGAAATGGATGTGCACTTTCTGGGTTAATACAGAAACACGGAAAAATGAGGAGACCAATTGCATATTTTTCAGCTATGTTAGACCCTGTAGCTGTAGCATTGCCTGGTTGTTTGAAAGCTGTAGCAGCTACTTGTAAGAGTCTGGAACAGAGTGAAGGAATTGTGATGGGATATCCTGTAAGAGTGTTTGTACCTCATGATGTGGCAATCCTTTTAACAAGGAGCCGCACTCAGTTCATGACGCATAGTCGTCTGACTAAATATGAGAAAGTCATCTTAGGTGCAACGAATGTGAGCCTTGTGAGATGTCTGAATGAGAACTCTTCAACATTGTTACCTGATGCTGAGAATGTGGAAGTCAGAGAGGATGTGGATCATGACTGTTTGGAAGTGCTTGATTTTTGTACCAAACCACGTCCTGATATAAAAGATGTACCTTTGACAGAAAGTGACTACGTGACGTTCGTGGATGGATCATGCTTGAGAACGGATGGGGGAATGTTGAGTGCAGCGTATGCAGTATGTACAGTAGCAGCTGTACTGGAAGCATCTTGTCTGAAAGGAGTAAAATCAGCCCAGGTTGCTGAACTTTTTGCATTAACAAGAGCATGCAAGTTGGGAAAGAATGTGAGAGTAACTGTGAAAACTGATAGTCAGTACTGCTTTGGTGTGGTGCATGACTTTGGGCAGATTTGGTCCCAAAGAGGGTTTTTGACATCGAGTGGAACTCCTATAAGGAATGTTGAAGTGGTTAGAAAATTCCTTGAGGCGATACAGCTGCCTAAGCAGTTAGCAGTGGTGAAATGTGCTGCGCATGAGAAGTCTGCTGATTACATTTCAGCAGGGAATCAGTTTGCCAACGACATGGCTCAGTATTGTGCACGAAATCAGAACTCTGTAAATCGGGGTACAGAAAAAGAAATGAATTCATGTCCCTTGCTGTTTACTAACACTGTGAATACATGGGAAGAAGTGAGGCAGTTGCAAGAAAAAGCAGGAGATGAGGAAATGAGACAGTGGGTAAAAGCAGGAGTTGCACCACAGGAAACAGATCATGTGTGGGTTTATCGAGATGGAAGACCAGTCATGCCTGAGAGCATGGTTTCTCCCATGGCACGGATGTATCATGGACAAGCACATGTAGGAAGAGATGCTATGATCAGACTTTTCAAACAGACATGGTATAATGCAAAGTTCAGACTTGTAGTTGAAAGCCTTTGTCAAAGATGCCTTATATGTCAGCATTACAATCCTGGAAGAAAAACAGTGGTAAGTCTGGGAAAGATAGGATGAGAAGGAGGGCCTTTCACAAGAATGCAGATTGACTTCATTGAAATGACCCCTGCAACAGGTTGAGGTATGTTCTAGTGATGCTTTGTCTGTTCTCTCGATGGGTGGAAGCATACCCAACTAGAAGGAGTGATGGAATCACAGTAGCCAAGCTACTATTGAGAGAGTTCATTCCTAGATTTGGTTTTCCAGTCACGATCGAGTCAGATAGAGGAAAACATTTCCATAATGAAATCATGAAATTAATTTGTGAAGCATTGAATGTACAGCAGAAACTACATTGTGCCTATTGCCCAGAGGCTTCTGGTGTGGTGGAACAAGTAAATGGCACCATTAAAAATAAATTGGGAAAAATGTGTTTAGCCACAGGTTTGAAATGGCCTGATGTCTTGCCTCTGGTACTCATGACTATTACATCTATTCCGGATAGGAATGCTGGCTTGAGTCTTCATGAAATTGTGATGGGGAGAGCAACAAGACATTTTTTCATACCTGTCAACAAGCTATTACCTATATCTGATGACTTGGTATTGGATTATTGCAAGGGGTTGGCTGATTCCGTTCATTCTGTGTTTCATCAGATTGGATCGGATGCAACCACTCTTGAAAAGAAGCCAGCTCATGATCTGAGCCCAGGTGACTGGGCGAGAATAAAAGTGCGTAGAAGAAATTGTTTGGTTCCAAGGTGGGGTAAACTACGCCAGGTGATCCTGACCACGACGACAGCTGTAAAATGTGGAGGAGTGAAGAACTGGATTCATGCTAGTCATACTTTGTGAATTTCAAATCCAGTGGATAACAGAGAAGAAGAATACTTTGAAGAATCTGATACCAGTTCTGAATCAGATACAGAAGAAATAACAGCAAGACCAACTCCTGATAGGGGGGAGTCAAAACCAAGTTCAGCTATAGCACCAGAGAATCTACCATTAAGAAGAAAATTGCAAATTTCTGACACCAGCTCAAAATCAGACAGTGAACCAGTACAAGCACATAAGAGCGTAAACAAATATAATGGGGAAACTGTCAAAGAAATTCTTGATAAAGAAGTTCCGTATGAAAAGTCAAGAGAAATTCCACCTGAAATAACAGAAGTAGATGGTAAGGTACCAGATACAGAGAGAGAGAGGGAAAGATTGTTGTGGAAGACCCCCGAGGAGATGTAGGGAAACCATACATCCAGGTAGAAGAAAGGACAGTTAGTCAGCAGGAAGATTGTGTGGAAGAACCACAAGGAGGGACAGAAGTAGATAAGAAAAAGGAAGTGGTGGAAATAAGAACTACTGAAAGTAAGAGTCAAGTTGGAACTGAATCCGAGGACAGTGACGAAGAAGTACCAGAAGGTCGAGTCCTGAGGAAAAGAGCATGGAGAACTGGGAGTAATGAAAAGGGAAATAAGTTAAAAAGGCCAGCAAAGGATGAAATTTGGCCAAACAAGATAAAGAGATTGAGATGCAGATTGAGACGAGTAAAATCATCCAGAGCTGAACAAGTGAATGAGATGTCTAGCCAAGAGAAATCAAAAGACGTTGAACAGACACCATCAGAGGAAAGCAAAAGGACTAGAAAACCTAACCAGAAGTATAAGTCACCAGAATGGTCGTATGTGGCACTTCCTGAAGTACAAAAAGAGGCAGACAGCCAAGGAGATCTAGAGGTGACTATACCAGAAGCGGTTGAGGACGACGAAGAATCGGAAATCCTGAGAGTTATCTTGTCCGACATTGGGGAAGAGACGGATGTTCAGGAAATTCTGAATCAAGATTGTGAAAGAAAAGTGAAAGATGATCAAATGTCAAACTGAAGAGACAAAAGTGCTCTAAAAGGAGAATCTTGAAAATTACTAAATAAAAGACATAACAGAAAAGAACCAAGTAGGTGCTTAGAGCCTTGGGTTTAGACACAACTAGTTGTGAAGTAGACGAGGCTAAGTCAAAAGACACTGATCATTTTCCGAAATGGCAAACACAGAAAGTAGAAAATCTACATGTGTGTTCCTTCGAAGATGGTGCAAAATATGTTGTTGTTGTACAGGATAACTAATGCTTTTGTGGAGTGTGTTGGCTTTAATGGTCTCATTTAAGGTTACATTAGAAACAATAGAAGGTCATAGTGAGAATAAGACTGATGTAGAAAAGATTCAGAAGATTTATCCGACTAAAATAGATAGAAATTATTTACATAAAGATAGGTCCATAACTGAGTTTTCTAACAATGTTTTCTCAAAATTATTATATGAATACCTAAAAACAATGGATGTGAGAGACTGCTATGTATGTATGCAGTTGAGGGAGTGACGTACCATCACCTTCCAGTGACATATGGAATAACATGTAGCGTATTAGCACGTTTGTTTTACAAAATAGGGAAACTAGAATATTATTTTTCAGATGTAGATAACTTATTTTCACAAGTACCCGTAGTCCATAAACTGAATAAAGTAAAACCTGGTAAAGTGTTAGGTGAATTTTTCCTAGAAACTAAAGAATTAACATTAGAGTCAGTATTCAAAAATAATCTAACTTATAGTTTGAAAAGAGAGGAGAAGACTTTCTTAGATATGGTAGAAGAAAGGAGAATAAGAATGCAAAATAAGGTACCTGAGGGTAAAGAAGAAAATACAGTATGGGATGTTGAAAGAGAAAAACATTTGAAAGGAGAAGCTAGTCCAGAAATGGTTCTAGATTGGCCTCAGAAAGGGAAATTGTGTATTAGAAGAAATCAAACTGCATATGATAACTATTTCATAGGTGCAAGTGAATGCCATGATACTTCTAGAATCATGGGTGGATGGTGATTTAAAGGAAGAAATGATCCAGTATTTCCTGGATTATATTTTATCTGCAGGAATAAAGCTTATTATTGAGTACCCGACCATTGGTATGGCACATGTTATCTAGGCCTGGTTTTCCCAAAGATATTTCATGTGGGAAGAGGAAAAGATGGTGCACATGAGATAGGCAGACAACTAACACGTAGAAGAAGAGAATCTTGGTCAGAAATTGTAGGAGACATTTTTGGAGCGTTGACACCAGCAGTTGGAATATCTCTGAATGCACATAAAATTAGAAAATTATCAACAGTAGTGGATCGCTTATCAACAAGCACTGCTGGAGGATTTTTATTGGTAAATACCGAAGTGGTTGCCATGCGAGCCATGGTGATGCAACATCAACTTGCCCTTGATATAATTTTGGCAAAAGAGGGTGGAGTCTGTAAAATGCTGAAGGTTCAACATTGTTGTACTTATATTCCTGACGAAAGTCAAGATTTAAAGACGTACATAAAGAATATAACTGATTTGCATGAGGAGATTGTTCCACTGGAGGTTGAATAAATTTGGGAAAAGATTGGAAAAAGGTTTGCTACTATTAAAGACTTTTTACTTAAATTCGGGAGTACCTTTATTGGTAAAATTTTATTTCCAGTAACGTGTGATTATTCTAATATTAATTCAGAGATTAGGATGTTTATGTAGCAAAAGAAGGAAAATACGAAATAACATAAAAAGAGAAACTGTAAAGAAAAGAGAGAAAGAAAGAAAAGAAAGAGAATTTGAAGAGGTAGAATTCGAAGATTGGAAAGAGAATATGTATAAAAAGACAAGAGAAGAAGAGACAGGGGAAACAATCATGTGATCTAACAAAATATTGAGAGAACTGAATTAATTTCTATTTACAAATGTTATAAAAATTTATAGTATTGTGGTGAGATTAAAAATCACCAAAGGGGGATTGATGGAGCAGGTAAAGCAAAATTTTATATACCTCCTCTATTTTGCATGAAAATACTAATTATATAACCTACTTATATTATAATTTGACAAACTGTTTGCTGTGTTATATTAATCAACTATTTGCATTTTTATTAGACACCAATTACACATGGGACTTATTGCTATTTGCATGGCAGAATAACTCTAATAACTAAATTATGTACGCATATTAATAGTAGTACATGTGGTAATAGGATATCGCATGATTCATGTTGCTTTTGTGATGTTTGCGTTCCCGTTTTGGACCGTAAGGGTGAGTTTTATTGCTTTAAATGTCGCTAAAAGCTAGGAAAATACTAAAACATACAGGGATTAGTGAGGGTTTAAGATTAGAATCTCCATTTCTTTGTATCAATTACTCTTTTGTGTTTGTTTCGCTTAAGTTGGCATCTGGGCCTACCAAAGCATGGCGTCCAAAATGGAGTTCAGAAGTGGCCACCATCTTGTGAGCGCGATGCCTTTTGCGCAGACACTGATGGCTCCGTAGACCTCAAGGCAACCCCAAGGCACAGTGTTCCTGGTCAAGGATAGGAACATGGAGGACTGCCAAACTTCAGTCAGTAAAATCTGGTCTAAATGAACAATTGGGACATACAGGCAAAACTTTTACATTGTTGCATAAGGGCAACATGGACAGAGGAAGTGAACCAGCAAAATCCATGAGAACCTCAAGTAATGTAAAAATCGGACGTTTCAAATTAGCCAATCATCGGCCTTCTTTTTTTTTTTTTTTTTTTTTTATTATTCCTCATACTGCAATGTAGTGTATCTGGAGTTATCAGGGACCCAATTCTCTGTTTTCTAGTCCATCCCATTTCTCCATTCTTTGGAGAGATACATTCTGTAAATTCTATAGAGTAGGGTCCCCTTTCGTCCGTAACACCTCCAAAACTTTTCCATCCGCGCTGGGGGAGCTGACCACTCTGGTCACTCAGACAAGCATTATGCTTGTGGTTTTATTGCCATTGCATAATCATTGGAATTAAATGGGTCAAAGCTTGATTGTGACATAAAGATACTGAATTAATTTGCGAATTGAGAGTCTTCCCATATTTCCCAATACTCGTGCTTTTTACTGGGCTTCCCTCTCCTATCCCATTTATTTATTCTGTTAATTGAGGCCACCCAATCCAAGTGTGTGGGGGGGACTGGTCTTATCCACTTTATACAAAGTTCCCTTCGTGCAAGCAAAATCATTATAAACAAAAGATTCTCTTCCTTCTTAGTTAACGTAGTTAACACATCCTGTCTACTGACCCCAAAAATAACAAGATCTATACTTACTTTAACTGGTCTTCTTAATACCAAGTCTATGGTTTTACTCACTTCCTGCCAGAAGCCTTCAATATGGGGACATTGCCAGAACATGTGCACATCATCTGCTCTTGGTAGAGCACATTTGGGGCATTGTTTCGTAACGGATCCACCAAAATTAGAGAGTCGCTTCGGCGTCCAGTATGCTCTATGGGAAGTAAAGAGATGATTTCTCTTTAAGGTAGCAGACTTCACAATAGACCAGCATTTGTTCATTGATACTTGACACAAGTCTTGGAGATCCAGCGCCGGCAGATCTTTCCCCCAGATCACATCGGGAATCAACAACTCATCCTCTCCTGCTTTTACAAGTGCCCAGTACCATGTTGCTATTTCTTTTTTCTTTGGGGGATTCTTTATCATGATTTTTTCCACGATCCTATTTCCGGAAAATTTCTCCTTCACTGTTTTTGCCCAGCTAGTGAGCTGATAGTATTTGAATTTTGAAAGGGCTGCACTTGACTTCATAAGCAGAGTTTCCCAGTCTATTATGCTATTACCAACCAATAACTGGCCCCATACTTGAAAGCCTGAAGATTTAAGAGGTATTGCCAAACTGTCTTTGAGGCATTCTGGTTTTCCTGGGGAATCCCATATGGGCGCGAACTCACTGTAATATGGAATGTTTAGAGTGCACCTAATTCGATACCATAGCTTAGCTGCGGCTCTCAGGGTCTTCAATTTCACTTTTTTGAAGTATTTTGGGTGACCAAATTAAAATAAAAAGTGGCCAGTATTTCTAGTCATTACTTTAAGATGTTCCGGGTACAAATCATAGTTGTTTAGTAGAACCCTCATGTGCTTGAATTGGAAGGCTCTGTAGTATTCCACTAGATCTGGGCTGGCAATTCCTCCTTCTGCTTTTCTTCTTCGTAATTTACTCCAGGCAATGTGTGTACTTTTAGCCATGCAAATGAAGCTCGCTATTTCTCCTTGTATTTTTTTTAAAGTTTCCCTCTTAAATTCCAGTGGGATTGCGCTAAATAGGAATGTGTATTTTGGAAGGATAGACATCTTAATTATATTAGATCTACCTAAGAAGGTTAAAGGGAGACCCCCCCATGCTTTCAATTACTTTTTCACGTCAGCTGTTACTCTATCCATATTTGTCTCGGGTATCTTATCTAGGTTTTTGATCAGGTCTATTCCCAAATATCTAATTTTCTCCCTGGTATAAATATTATCTACCTGGGAATTCCAACTCATTATCTCCGTTTTTGATTGATTAGTTTGGTAACCTGAAACCCTCCCAAAGTTTCTTAGGGTGTCATCGATGGCTTGGACAGAACCTGCATAGTTGCTCGTGAAAATCATCACATCGTCCGCATACAAGGCTATTTTTTTTTCCCAGGTCTGAAATTTGAATGGTGTTATTTCAGGGTGGACTCTGAGCCTGTTTGCCAAAGGCTCGATATATAAATTAAAAAGAAGGGGATACAAGGGACATCCCTGACGGGTCCCTCTGAAAATGGGGATATTTTCTGCTAAATTCCCGTTAATTAGAACCTTAGCTTTTGGTGCTCGATACATTGGAACCTGAAAATTTTCTCCCAGGTTGTATTTTGCTAAAATTGCATTCAAGAAAGCCCAATTTACTCTGTCGAATGCTTTGGCCGCATCCAATGTTATTACTGTCAGGGGGATTTTTTCACTTGTTGCTATGTCTATTGACCCGATAAGCTCCTGCGTAAGATCTTGTAAGTGTCTACCCCTTATAAACCCTTTCTGGTCTTCTTTTATTAGTTTTCCTGCAAAGTTACCAAGCCTCTTTGCTAATATTTGTGTATAGATCTTATAATCACAATTGAGTAAACTTATTGGACGGTAGGATTCACATTTAACTGGATTTTTACCGGGTTTTAACAGGATGCTTATCGTAGCGTCATTCCATGAGTCAGGGAGTCTCCACTTCTCCAGATCAATTGTATTTAATAAATTTGTGAGCGGGGGAACTATAACCTCACTAAGTTTACTATATAGTTCATTAGGGAGGGCATCTGGGCCTACGGCTTTACCCCTTTTCAGACCTTTCATTACTTCTTCTACCTCCTCTTTAGTGAATGGGGCGTTCAGATCTTCTTTTTCCAGGTTTGTTAACTCCGGAAGTTCCAAGTTGAGTAGGTATTCTTCTAAGTCCTCATTCAGTGGAACGGTATCTTCAGTGTATAGGGAAGAAAAGAAGTCTACAAATTCTCTCATTATTACCCCTTCTTCTGAACACGGGACAGTGCCGTCTTGTGGTAAGATATTAAGTATTTTATTTCTATTAGTGTCGGTCTTCGTTTTCCATGCTAACAGCTTACTACAGCCCTTCCCATATTCATAATGAGCGAGCTTGCTTACCTCCCATCTCTCTCTAACCTTACTTTCTAGAATTCCTGTTAGTCTTTCCTCATGTGCCGCCTTGTCTGCTTCCAGCTTCTTTTTCTTTTCCAGATCCACCCCAGCTTCTATTAATAACTCTGAATTTTTAATATCGGTACCCAACCTTCTAATGTCTTGTTTTGATAGTTTTGTTTTGTAAGCGGCCAGACTGAGTATTTTCCCCCTAATAACAGCCTTGTATGCATCCCATGTGATTTGAGGAGATACTTCCTCTTTATTATTTTCAAAGAAATTCACCGACTCTTTTTTAGATTCTCAACGATTTGCGTGTCATTAAAAATGGTCGGATCTACCGTCCATCTCATGTTCGTCTGTTCCTTACCCAACTGAGTTTTGAGTAGGACGGCGGAATGGTCTGAAAGTAAGGCTGGTAAATGCTCAACCCTAATAATTTTACACACTATCGTTTTTTCTACCAAAAAGAAATCAATTCTAGATTGAAGACCCAGTCTTTTATTTTTGAACGTAAATGGGTAATTTTTATCCCCTTTCTCTTTCCAGATATCCACCAACCCCAGGTCTTTTCTGTAGATTCCCAACCATTCCCTCATTTTTGGGAGATTTATGTATTTCATTGGGGGCAGGCGATCTATCTTGGGGTCCGGAATCAAATTAAAGTCTCCTCCTAAGACCACTGGAGTTACAGACGATAATAAAAGTGTGTATAAATTTTGAAGCGAGGTGGGGTCATCTAAATTCGGCCCGTAATACCCAGCTATCGTGTATGGGGTGTTGTGAATTCTTACCCTAACAATCGCCCATCTACCTTTTTTGTCTGCTTCAATTCTCTCGATTCTGGCTTTTACTGACTTTTTAAAGAGTATAGCTACCCCTTTTACGACGCACTCCTGATCTGTGCAGACATAGCAGTCTACCCAACTCGTTTTTTTTTATAATGTCATCCCATTCCTTCTTTAATAAATGTGTCTCTTGCAATATTATGATCTCACAGTCTGTCACCCTTAGATACTCCAAACTTTGACGCCTTCTACTTGGTAGCCTTAAACCATTTACATTCCAAGATAATATGTTATCATTTTTTCCTGACATTTCTTCTCTCTCCTAACCTTGCAGTCTGCTTTACCCAGTTTTCTCTTAATTGACCTTGGTGGGTCTCAATAACTCCCATTGCTTTTTTTGTTACTTTTTCTGCATTCTGAGGAAATTTCTCGATTTTTTCCCTAATTTGCTCCCCACCCCTTTGCATTTTTTTTGTTTTTATATTTTTTGATTGATAAAAAACCCACCCTGGGGAAGCCTCCCTCTTTATCTTTTTGGGGTATATTGATGCCCCTTCTGAGCTCCATGACTGCCCGTTTTTTTTTTGTTTTTTTTTTTCCTTTTTTCTTCATTTTAACATATGTGAGCTCCTTTTTTGGGGGGGATTGTGTGGATTGTATGGATTCCATTTTTACATTTTTAAATAAATGTTTAGATACACAATCTCTTGACTAAATCACCAAGAGCTAAAACAGCAACCCTTCTTTCCTATAGGAAATATAATTCAAACTCCAGTAGACATCCCTGATTGACTCCTTACTTGATCTTTCATTTGCTCAGGGCAACTTCAGCAGGGTCTCTTATGTTATGCATTTTGTTTCGCCACATGATTCTGAGGCTGGCCGGGAACTTCATTTGTACTGAGGCTCCTAGACTTTTTAGTTCCTGCATGTATTGACCGAGTTCCCATTGTCTATTTTGGGTGGATTTTGAGATATTTGATCTAATCCTGAAGGTCCAGTCATCTTTATTATGGGGGCCTTTTTTTAATGCCTCACTCAGGATTCTTTCTTTAATTTTGTATGTTTTAAAGTTTACTAAGATTTTCCTTGGGTTTTTCCTCTCTTTATTTCTACCAAAGGGGTCACGGTGTGCTCTTTGAATGTCATCCTCTAGTCCTGTTTCTTTTGTCCATGGAAATTGTTCCTCGAGTAGCTGGACTATGAATTTCTTGACGTCTACCCCTTCTTTTCCTTCGGGGACATTTAATATTCGTATGTTATTTTTTCTCGCCTGATTTTCCAAGGATTCCAATTTTTCACTCGTACTTTTTTTACTCTCTTTTAGAACCCTTATATCTTTTTCATTTTGTTCTACTTTTTTAGAGAGCCCCTCAACTGTTGCTTCAACTTCAGTAACCCGATCGTTCAGTGCAATCATCTTAGTATCTAAGGCCTCACATACCTCACAAATTTTACTCTGATTTATCTCTGATATTGCAAATTTTGCCCTCATTTCCTCCAGCATCTTCTCAAGGAACTGATCCGTTGGACTTAAACCTGAAGTCGGGATTTGTGTTTGGTTCCCCAAAACTCTGTTCACACTATGATGTGAATTTAATTGATCGTCTGCTGGAGTCAACTGGGAGTCCAGTAGTTCATCCACCGTTAATTTTGGCTGAACTGGCATGGCCGAAGTGGCGGGATCAGTGGTTACCTCAGACATCGTTAAAGATGAAGATATGACAGTTTTAGAATGAGACCCAGTTAGTGCAGGGACACAAGCCAGGGGAGCTGTCACAAATTTCGTAGAGTTAGACCTTTTTGCCAAGCTCTTTCGGCTTTGTTCTTGGATATTAAAGAAGGATCTAAGAGAGGGGGTCACTCGAGGGGGGAGTGCCACACTTCCACTTCTCCCTGATTCTTTTCGAATTCTTCCTTTCGTATAGAAGCTGCTAGAGTCCAGCTTGACCTGTTTTTTTGAATTTCTCTTGGTACTGCGAGGGGCAATATGTTGTTTAGGGTCCACTGGAGTTGCGTTTAGGAGAAAGTCCCTATTCCATAAACAGTAGGTAGACCTGCCTTTCTCCTGCTCGGTGTTTGTTGTTACTCCTTTGGCTTGTGTTTTAAGTTGTGCCTCCTCTATTTGAGTAGGTACACTCGGTCCTCCAGTTTTCGCTGTTTTTAGGCAATTTACCCCCTCTCCCTCACTTCCTGTGCCTTCAATAGTGCTAGATTTTAACATCCAGAGCAAAATTCTAACAAATTTAAAAGAATTAGTTGTACTTTTCTCTCTGCACCCACTTGAGATCAGAAAAGCCCCTTTTGTATCCTTGGTGGGTAAACTAAGCACTTTATTTTCTGCTATCTTCTTTTCCAGTGTATTTTGTGCAATAACCAGATTCTCCTGATCACTGGTGAAGTCACACAGATCTACTGGTATTGAAAGTCCTCTTGTACATGAATATTGTCTGCCCTTAGGAGGAGGACACCGCAACTGCAGCTGATCCCTGGCTGTACTCAGCGCCTCGCACCCTGCCTTACCTTCCGCTGTTGCGAATGTTCTGCCGCTTCCCCCGCTCCCTCTGAATAGGAAGGACACTCTACTCGCGGCTCACCGAATTGTTTTGCGAGCTTTTCGGGCAGCGCTCCACACCCCCGTAGAAGGAGCAAACCTCTGCTTCTCTTGGCTCACTTGCCGGGGTAGAGGGTGCGGAGTATGGAGTATCGGGCGCCAACATTGAGGTCCTCCGACTCGGTAAGTTTCTGGGGATAGGTTTGATCCCTCCGGTAGCATGTTATTTTGTCAGACATTCTTACATATCGGGCGTCTGCTGTTTTTAGTAGATTCCATAAGAGAAAGGAAAAAGTAACCGGTTTACTGGTATCACATTAGGGCAATTGCTCGGAGCTCCCAACCTGGCGTCCTAGCCGGCCGCCATCTTCCCCCGCTAATAACTCTAACAACTAAATTATGTACGCATATTAATAGTAGTACATGTGGTAATAGGATATCGCATGATTTATGTTGCTTTTGTGATGTTTGCGTTCCCGTTTTGGACCGTAAGGCTGAGTTTTATTGCTTTAAATGTCGCTAAAAGCTAGGAAAATACTAAAACATAAAGGGATTAGTGAGGGTTTAACATTAGAATCTCCATTTCTTTGTAATAATGACTCTTTTTTTGTTTGTTTCGTTTAAGTTGGCATTTGGGCCTACCAAATCATGGCGTCCAAACTGGAGTTCAGAATCTTCACCATCTTGTGAGTGCGATGCCTACTGCGCAGACTTGGATGGCTCCGTAGACCTCCAGGCAACCTCAAGACACAGTGTTCCTGGTCAAGGATAGGAACATGGAGGACTGCCAAACTTCAGTCAGTAAAATCTGGTCCAAATGAACAGTTGGGACATAAAAGCAAAACTTTTACATTGTTGCATAAGGGCAACATGGACAGAGGAAGTGAACCAGCAAAATCCATGAGTACCTCAAGTAATGTAAAAATCGGACGTTTCAAATTAGCCAATCATCGGCCTTCTTAGCCTAAGAATGGTTCATGTTATCCTGAATTTTATTATAAAAAGGGTAGTAGAATAGGGAGGGGCATTAAGAGGCATCCTGCGGTTTTCGATGACTGTACACCCCTATCGACCCCACAGGCGATGACAGATGCTTGCACAATTTCCGGTCCTTTGGAGATCTTTGGGACTGTAACGTGCTGAGCAAAGAACTTTCGGACTTTGAGCTTTGGCCTGCTTTATTTGGACAATTTAACGGCTAAATTCGGTTATGCAGAGGCAAATGAATTAGGAAAAATGTAGATAGCAAGAATAGGTAAATATAAATGTCATGAAATTTGTGCTGATTGAACAGAAATTCTAAACTTTGATTGACTAAAATGCTAATATTAATTGCAAACAATATTTAGATAAACAAATATTTGATTAACAGAAATTACGAGTTTGTTGTTTTCAATGAAGAGAATAGAGGATTCTGAGTCTTAAATGTGTTTTAGCTGGTCCTAAATCACCATCAACCAGTCCAACTAATTGGTCCATCAACCAAGTGGTGGAGTGGCTTGATGTTTAAGGTTAGGATTCTATAGGTGGTGATGCTAATGTATATTCTGTAAAATAACTTTTCTTCCTGATAGGTAATAAGGTACTCCCCCACATGTCCAGCGCTTGATTTTATCATCCCTCCTGTGTGCACATTTGTGAGTGGAGAAATGTCAGTGTTGGTGTTATGGGCCCCACCAATGAATGCGTGTGTGAATGAGCTAGTGTAACGTCGGGTCTGAGACACAGGGAGGATAGTTGTAAATTTGCCCTTCTTCCCCGATTTCACGCTGGATCACAACTTTCAACATCACAGACCATCGCGGGAAAATAACGCCGTGTTAACGTGGTATTGTCAACATGGCGGTACCATGAAATAGTCTCATGATAACGTGGCGAATGACCGCGGTAAAATTAACGCACGCCTAAAAAATTCTAAAAAAGTGGCAATGTCCCAAACCGCGATAACAAAATCAGCGATAAGCAGCGACAGGCCAGCAATTCCCACGCATCTTGCGGGAAAATGCTCCATAAAAGCAGAGAAAAAAAACGGTGAGATAACAATGTACGAGTACAACCTCACATCCTTGCTGTAGTACAAATGTCCACTGTCCCGCATCAAATAGGCATAACCTCACAAACTGTCACAATGTACATTGTCATGCAGTCTGTATGTAAAATTCGCCATTGCGTAAACATACATGGAACACCCTGTGAACCTGCATCTCCCCTTTACATTGCAGAAGGACAATCAACACCTCCTGCAGAGCAGACCCTACATCACATCAGTGATGATGGAGACGACACCCAGGACATCGACACAGACGAACTCCAAAGGTCCATGGACAACCTCCGCACCCCACCTCCAGTAGCATTTGGGACACAAGTGAAATGCTGATGTGTTGGATTCCGGACTGTCACTGACACACAGAAATGGTATTTCGAATACGTGATACCCAAACAGCCTCTCTTTACAGAGATGACACACCCACCATCTATTTGCAAATAATGAGATTGTTAGCACTACATGTTGCTCTTACACTTGCCAGAGTGATGTGCTTGTACAGAGGGGTGACATGCACTCAGGGGATGTGTGCTGGAATGGACTCATCTTCACATGCTGTGCCTTTGCTCATTTTGTAGTGTCCCATGATTGCTAAGGACGGTGACAATATGACGTGCTCATGTGAAGAAATTGTCAATGATGGTGTTCCTACGGGCTATTCCTGCTGCACCTGCAGTGGGGTGTGGTCCACAAGCCTCATCTTCCTCATCATTGTCCGGTACATCTGGCACTTGTATCCAGGGGGCATTGGTGCATACACATATGTTGTGCAACACACAACATGCAACGATCATCTTGCACATGATGTCTGGGCTGTACAGCAGCCTTCCAACTGTGATGCCCAGGCACCTGAAACGTGACTTCAACACGCCAAATGTGTGTTCCACGATGCCCCTGGTGCGGTTGTGGGCCACATTGTACTGCCTCTGGGTCTGTGTGTTCGGGGCTCGGAGGGGTGTCATCATCCAAGGGCAGAGTGCAAATCCTTGGTCACCTTTGACATTGCAGAGAGACATGAGTCAATAGTTGGTTCTGCATGATGTGTCATACGCTCACTAGTACATTGGTGTGTGTTATGTGTGACTTAGTGATTCCTGTCTGACATGTACTGCTTGTAGCAAATGAGCGGCACCAATGTGTAACATGTAGTCTCACTGCTAGTCCTCCCTCACCCTGAGCCTATTCACTAGTGTGCGCAGCGCGGTTGCATCACTTGCACACCTACGGCACACCATTGTCATGCCTGTCTGCATATGTCCACAAGCCTGACAACGACACTGTGACGCTGTGTGTTGAAGGTGGGCAACCATGTGACTGACTGAACTCGCGCTGTGGTTGAGGGTAGACCTTTGGCTTATGCTGCGGTAATAGCGACACACACAACAATTGGCATGTATGATCCCAGACCCCGAGCGGGCTTGCGCCCCTTCATTCACCCCTTTGGCTGAGCCTGCACTCTGGGGGCATGCTACATTGCAACATTGTCCATTGCGGAACGGGTGGTGCAGACACCTGAGGCTTGAGCCGGGTGTGAAATTGGTGCGCTGTCAGCGAGGTATTGGTGAATTTTTAAACCTTGTTTTTAATTATTTTAACGCTCAGGCTGTGATTGCGAGTTTGCACATTGAAACCATTGGTTTTGCTCATTTGCACATCTACCTGCCCTCTACCCTGTGAAGCGAGAGCAGGCCGCCATCTTTCTTGTACTGGGGTCGGCGCTCTAGGCTTCCACGGAATTTACTTACTTAAAGCCGATGCCAGCGCGAGCGCGCTCAGAAGACACCTGAGGCTTGAGCCGGGTGTGAAATTGGCGCACTGTCAGCGAGGTATTGGTGAATTTTTAAACCTTGTTTTTAATTATTTTAACGCTCAGGCTGTGATTGCGAGTTTGCACATTGAAACCATTGGTTTTGCTCATTTGCACATCTACCTGCACTCTACCCTGTTAAGCGAGAGCAGGCCGCCATCTTTCTTGTACTGGGGTCGGCGCTCTAGGCTTCCACGGAATTTACTTACTTAAAGCTGATGCCAGCGCGAGCGCGCAGCGGACGCGCCGCTGGCGCGCTGAAGGCGCGCCTAAGGCAAGCCCGTCTGCGCCCGTCCGCGCTCGGCCCGCGCTCCGCGCCAGTACCCCTGCCCAGCTCCCCACGGATCTCTCGGGGCGCCAGATATACTCAAGCGAGGCGCTGCATATGCTCAGTACCACAAACCTCAACTGTAATCGAAAATGCATCTTCCCGGACATCTCATCTGGTCCTAGTATGACCACATATACTAACTGTGGAACAAAGATTCAGCTCCTCTGGCACAAGATAGCCAACAGTAGAAAAATCACAACGAGGGTAGGAACAAGTAATAATATCAAATGTCTGCTACTAAACGCTAGGTCACTAGTAAAACATAGCACGGAACTTGCTCACCTCATTGAAAATGAAGGAACTAAAATAGCCTTCATAACGGAGGCATGGACGGATGAAGCTTCTGGCCAGGACATCGTTAAAGCCACACCCCCTGGTTACAGCTGCCATACCCAGAATAGAATTAACAAAAAGGGGGGGGGGGATTAGCCATAATCTACCACCAATCCACCAAAGCCACCTTCAATAACTCCACCAATGCTGACTGTGAGGCTTTGGATTTTTGCTTTCGCCTTTCCCATCGATATACATTTAGAGGTACCTTACTATATAGACCGCCTGGTCCCAAAGCAGGGTTCCTAACACATGCTAGCACCTGGGTTGAAAACGAACTAGGATCAAGTTCTTACTCGATCCTAGGAGACTTTAACTTTCATTTAGAGGCAGAAGAGGACCCAGACACCAACAAACTCACTGATTTATTCAAGACTATTGACCTAACTCAACGAGTTATTGGACCCACGCATAAAGCTGGTCATACATTAGATGGGATTTTCACCAATAACACAGATGTTACCTTTAGTGAAATACTACCAATGACTTGGTCGGATCACAATGCTATCATTTTCCTGATCTCACCTTCAACGCATAATACAATAAAAACCACGACCAACCACACGGAGTATCGCTCCTGGAAAAAAGTTAAAGCCGATGTCCTTAACAATCTTCTGAAAAACTCGCTCTTCATTATTTCTGAGGATTTGGAGGCCGCAGCTATTGACTATTCCATGTGGCTGGACTCAGCATGTACAGAATTGGCCCCCAGGAAAACACGCCGCAATTTCAGAGTCCGACCATCCGCCCCATGGTACTTGCAAGACCTGAGAGAACTGAAACGTGATTGTAAACGTCTGGAAAGATTATGGCGTATCAACTACGATTCTCAGGACAAAAAATGTTACAAGATGTGTTTATCCCAGTATAAACAACACCTTTTTAAAACCAAACAAGACTTTTTCGCCGCTAAAATCAAAAAAGCAGGAAACTCATCTAAGGAATTGTTTAAAACTGTTAAAACCCTCGCTGAGCCCACTATCTCCCAGATAGAATCCAGCCAAGAATTGTGCGACAAAATAGCAAACTTTTTCTTTGAAAAAGTTGATGATATCTTTTCTACCTTTACCCATTCAACCATATTAGGGGCGTCAAATTCACACGACTCTTCCAACAACTCTGGGACGCTAAAGACTTTTTCACCCATCTCCTCTGCTGAGGTTCTTAAACTTTTAGATTCGACTAGATCAGGCTCCCCGATGGACCACTGTCCCCTTTTAGTACTCAAGCTAGCCCCTGAACCAGTCACGGAAACCCTTACATCTATTTTTAATGCTATATTCGTCAAGGGTTATTTTCCTAGGATCTGGAAAACAGCTTCTATCCTACCGCTATTAAGAAAACCCCAGCTAGATCCCCTGGACCCAAACAACTTCAGACCTATATCAAGGCTGCCTCTCCCTGCCAAACTAATTGTAAAAATCATGAACATACAACTTATCAGATTCTTGGATGAGGCCCAGGGATTAGACCCCACGCAGTAGGGATTTAGATCAGGACATAGCACCGAATCGGCACTAGTCAAATCAACAGAAGAAATTAGAGCCACTTTAGATCAGGGTGGAAAGGCGGTAATGATCATGTTGGATCTATCTGCTGCCTTTGACACGGTCCATCATGGTTTATTGATGGACCGGCTACAAGAAATTGGGGTTAAAGACAAAGCATGGAGTCTTATTAAGTCCTTCCTAGCAGACAGAATACAGGCGGTCTCGCTGGGAGACTTCACTGCTAAAGCCTTCTCCCTTCCATGCGGGGTGCCACAGGTATCCTCCATCAATCCCTCACTTTTTAACGTATATGTAAAACATCTTGCTTCATTGGTAGAATCCTTTGGATTCAACCTTACATCCTACGCAGACGATACCCAGATTGTGGTATTTTTACTACCTGCGGCCCTTACCAATGTAGCGGAAGACTTTAAAGAGTGTATGTCAGCAGTAGGCAGATGGATGACTCAAAATTGCCTCAAGCTGAACTCCAACAAAACGGAGGTGGTCTTGTTTGGAAATGACCTTAGTTTCTGGACACCCACCTGGTAGCCAGACTCACTGGGCCCACTACCCACGCCCTGTAGGAAAGTCAAGACCCTGGGCATAATCATAGACGATAAACTCTTGTTCAAGGACCAGGTCAATTCAGTTATCTCCTCTGCTTCTTTTATCCTAAGATCATGCAGGAAGATACTTCCACTGCTCCCCAAAGACTCACATAGGACGGTCATCTCTGCCCTTGCCTTATCCAGACTTGATTACTGCAATAGTCTCTACCTCACTATGCAGGAAGGACTACAGAAAAAGCTGCAGCTCCTGCAAAATGCGGCAGCAAGACTGATATCTGGCACTCCGAAATATGCCTCGATCTCGGCCGAAATAAAAAAACTACACTGGCTTCCAATAAACAAGCGAATTCTGTTCAAAGCACTGTGCATGACCCACAGAGCTCTTCATAATAATGGTCCTCTCCATCTAATTATGCTCTTCCAATGGTATTCTCCTGGAAGAACTCTGAGGTCTTCTAAGGCTAATTTAGTTGCAGTCCCCAAAGTAAACAAAGCCAACTGGGGAGGATGCAGCTTCCTGGTAAAAGCCACCAAGGCCTGGAACGCACTGCCGCTATACCTGAGACACATAACCAATCATCTAGAATTCAGGAAGGCGCTCAAGACCAGCCTTTTTACCTCTTAATACCTTTGCACTGCCATTATTCAGGATGATCTTCTGTTCTACAGCGCCAGGACACCCTTGGGTATTAGCCGCGCTCTATAAAACGGAATAACATAACATAACACTACAACAGAGACACACTCATTAGTTACTACCTTGGCATGTCCAAAACTTAATCACACCCAGAGCCCCGGGTAGAGGAACCACACCCCTACGCTGTACTGTTGTGCGCCGGTACACTACTCTTACCCTTACAGGGGGGTACGACGCAGCTACATGTCTCAGGTCTACCCCACTGCCTGAGGTGACATGGTTGCGTCCGCTGCACACAGCACAATGTGATGTGGAAGGGCCCGGGGCCCTCATGCATACATAATGACCACACAGACACACTGAGATAGTTTGTGGAATTGGCTACGGGCATGTGCGCCCAGTATCTTTTATTGCCAGGGTCACATGCCCAGTGATGCCTGTGCTGGATGGGTGTTGGGTAGTGTAATCCACGCCTCAGGGGTTGGTTGGTGCTGGCAACAATGACCACAACAGTGATCAGACAATCAGAAGTTCAAAGTTCAAACAGCAAGGGTCCATGACTTGAGCTGCACAGAGTTAGTGGCCTCAGATGCACTGTGGCCGGCACAGGCACACCGCCACGGGACGGTGACTTGCGGTGCACTGAGGTAGGGCCACACGAGCTGAGCGGGTCCTCGTTGATGTCCAAGGGGAATGTACCAGAGTGTTGCGGAGGACAGTGAAAGGTGTCCTTCCAGGGCATGATACAGAGGGCAGAAGCAAACAGAAACAGGCAAATGGAGGAGTAGAATGCTAACAGACTCCTTTTAACCACCAAGTCAGTATCAGCTACATGATGATGAAGACAACCCCCAGGCCATAGACTCAGATGCCACCAAAGTCACGTGTCAATGGCTTGCGATGCACAGAGTTAGTGGCACCAGGGCAGTTGTTGGTAGTGTTCGATCACCTCCATAACGAAGATCCTTCTTTCCTCCGGACTGAACTGCGTCTTCCTCTTACTCCTCTCCTTGCGTACAATGATATGAACTCTGCCATGAAGAAATCAAGACTCAGTTCCAAATTTGTGACCTACTCAACCGCAGTGTAGGCCGGAGGCAGCGGTCAGCGCGGGCCAACCGCTGTTCAGCCAGCTCCTCCTGGAACTCTAACACACGACATTGAAATGGCATGTGAAGATGATTTGTGGTTGACGGAGGTAGAAGCACCAGAGCTGAGCGGGTGTGCAGCCTGTGACAATGCTGTGTCCTGCCTGGTACGGACTGGATCGGATTGGTGTGAGGCCTGCTGGACCGTAGTGTAGGCAGAACACAGGTGACCCTGCGTTGCTGGACTGCAGTGTAGGCTGAAGGCAGTAGTCAGCAAGGGCCCACAGACATGTGTGGTTGGAATGCTTTGCACAGAGTTGGTGGCACCACATCAAAGGGAGTATAGTGATATAAACTCTGCCATAAAAGATGTACTCTGCCATTGTATAATCAAGACTCAGTTCCAACTGTATGACCTACTTGACCGCTGTGTATGCCGGTGGTGTACGGCAACGAGAAAGGGGTGCTGCGGGCCTGTCTCGGGGAGGACACTGACGGTCTGAGGAGGCTGCCAAGGTTGCGTGCCTCAGGCTTGGAGCTTACACAGGCACGTGGTGGGCCCTCTTTGACACACACCAGTGTCAGCAGGTGAGCGGTGTAGCCTGGTGGCGCAGGGGCGGCCAAGACGGGCCTGGGGACCAGCAGCCTGGGTTGCAACATGTGCACATGATCACAGGCACCGCCGCTCATGGCGTCGGCCTCGTAGTGGGCTGGGATGCGCCTCCCTGGCATACATGTTGGCCATTCCGGAAGAGAATCATGCCCAGAGCTACAGGCTTTTTATTCACACCCCTACGTTGGCCTGGCATACGCCGGGTCAGCCCACTCTGCTCATGCTTACAGGGGAGGACGTGACAGGCTACATTTCCATGCTCTTCCCCACTACCTGGGGTAACATGGTTGCGTCCACTGTTCACTATACTCCAAACACCAGCCGTATATATCAACATGGGCATATCAGTGGTCTGCATACTGCAGTCTGGCCAGCACATCCACGCCACACTTGGCATTGTGTACATTCTCATTCATGGGTCACTTGCCTCCTTCACACATGCCTGGTTCCCACCTCTCCCCACATTCTGCTATTGTGTGGCTGAGGTGCCATGCCATTGATGACTCGTGTACATGGCTAGCCCAGGTTACCACAGTAAGTTGTGCTGTCGTGTCTGGTAGGTGAGCATGTTGTTTGGAATGTTGTATTTGAGTTTGTAACGTGTGCATTCCCAGAGTTGTGAGTTGCATGATTGTGGAGTTGAGATGTGTGGTGTGTTCATTTGGTACGTACCAACATGCAATGCATTCCCATAGGAGCCAGCCCCAAAGCGCTGGTTGATGATGGACTGCCGAAAGATGAAGGAATCATGCACACTGCTTGGGTAGTTGGCGACGACATTGGTGAAGAGTCCCCGGTGGTCCACAATTGCCTGCACATTGATGGAATGCCTGTGCTTCCTATTGTGGTAATTGTGTGCAGTGGCGGCAGGGGGCACGAGGAGTACATGTGTGCAGTTGATTGCCCCCAATACGTGTGGGAATCCAGCTATGGCGTAGAAGCCTTGCTGGGTTTCCAGCTGTTCCTGTGCAGTGTGTGGGAAGTGAAGGCATTGGGGTACCAAGCTGATGAAGGCATCCAAGACAGGTGTGAGGAACTTGGATAGTGCTGGCTGTGAGACTCCTCCAGCTCCGGCAGTGGTTGGTTGCAAGGTCCCAGAGGCCAACATGTGCATCTGCGGAGGGATGTTGGTTGTCCACTGTGTTGGTACCGTCAGCCTGTGGGCAATGATGGTCAGGATGCGTAGGATGGTTGTCCTTTTGAGCCTGTAGTGGGCAATGACATCCTCTGGTGTTAAGTCTGTGAGGCTGGTTCATTTTCTGAAGGTCCGTTGTCTTTATCTGCACTGCCTCTGTGATGGTCCGGGGAAGGTGGGGGGATCCAGGTGGGGTGGCGTGCCTGAGGGTGGTGGCGGTGGGTGTTGTGGCCCTCTTGGGGCTCCAAGCTGCATGAACAGTAGCTCCATGGCATCTGTTGTTGTTCAGGTGTGGCTCTGGGCTGGGGTCCCTTTCATGGTGCAGGTTGTTGTCCGACTTAACACCAGGTCGGAGCAGGCGTTAAATCCCTGCTGCTAACAGTCCTTATTGCATGTTTGGTGATCTTATCGCCGATCTTGCTGGTCGTTGAGAATGTTGTGAAGTGGTGTTGTTGCGGCTTTTTGCACGGGAACGCCTCCTTCATATCATTAGCGTTAGTTGCCTGTGTCATCTGTGGCAATGTTTTTTGCGGCTGCTATCGCAGGCAAACTGGTGATATCGGCTCAAGCTTGTGAATGGTGCGATTAATTTATCACCACTAAAAGCGATAAAGTGCCGCTAACTCAGCGATAGGTCCGGGATAATATGCCCCAATGTCATTAATAATTATCATGCAAAAAAGAGGTCCAGAATGTAAATCTTTCCCCAAAAATAGTAAACTTTCTTTAAAAAGAAAAAACACGGTGTTTGTTTCTAATGTAAGTCGGGTTACTTAGTGCCCACCTTGCTGCTGGGTCTGCGGGCAGACAATCAACTGTTATTTGAAATTGCTAGTTTGTGGGCAAAGCACCTGAATTGTCCCCACGGCTCATGGGCTATCAAGATAGCATTATGAAGTTTCTGTGCTTATTCAACTTGGCCTGCATCTCAGTGATTGAATTTACGCTGCCAGGCAGCAGAACTCTGCAGGAATTCTGCAGAGTTAAAATTTGTGAGCTCCCCCAGGCCTATAATATTACTAATTTTGAATAATAAAAGAAGACTAAAATAGCAGGCAACATAAATATCTGCCCCATAAGAAATACTTTAATGCTCTGATATGCAAAAGTTCTGGAATAACAACAGTGGGGATTATTGTAACACCTAGTTTACACTACTATGACCACTGAATCGAAACAATTGAAGAGTTTTAAGCCTACATTTAAACTACAGCCAAATAATCTGTCATCTCACCACTAATGTCCTGAAGAGGTTACTAAGGCTCAGAAGCTTCCTCAAATGCATAACTATGCCTAATTACAGAATCTAAAAGAAATCCCAATGTGGCAACTACCTTCCACCCAGCTGATCCTTTCAGACGAATATGACCCAGCACTAGCTCAACTACCTACTGTACCTTCCTGCATCTCACTTATGGCTCTGATTCATGTTGACTGAGCACTCATTGTCTTATAATTACTTTATGCTGTGGAAATCAAGTGTAGCAGCTGTCACTCCTTCCCCAGGAATAGTCTGTTGTATTTTTAAATGTTTTGATAGAACACTTGTACACCGGAAGGTCTATTGATGCTAAGCAGGCACAAATTAGCTTGCTAAAGTTTAGTATGCGATTGAGAATAACCATGTTTTAATCTGCCATATGAAGTTGGTAGTATTTGAAGTTCCCTGCGGGTAGTAGTGTAGGGAGTTCCATAGATGTGCAGTACACATTGCAAAGGCCCACCATACTCCTCTGGATCTAGAAATTGTAGGAATGAGTATCCAATACATGGTCACTGAGCAAAGGAATTTAGAGGGAGTGTCTTTTAATAATGTATTTTAAAGAACTTTAGTGAAAGGCTATACATTCTTTCTATACTATACATATTACTGTCAACTCAATACACCTTCTGACTAGAAGCCAGTGCAGTAAGTGAAATAGAGAGTGGGCATGGCAAATCCCAGGAGCACGACTGATCTGGGATGAGGCAGTTGTCCAAATAATTTGTAAAGTTTATATGTGGTAATTGGGGAGACCTATGTAAAGTGAGATAGAGTCTGGATCTAGATCCGAAGACGGCAACTGTGGATATTTGTTTTATCAGAATTCAAAAAGGGAGTAAAATTCCTTTGCAGTTTAAAGTGGTAAGTGCAGGACGAGATTAGAAAATAGAACTGCTGGACCAGAGACAGGTTGCAATCAATCTTCACCCCTAGGATCTTAACTACTTTAGTGGAGATGGAACAACTCAATTTCCAAGGACCAGTAGTCATTCAACCAAAAGTAGAACGCACAATCACATTCAAAACTTCATTTTTGCCTGCATTTAGTTTGAGGGAGTTGATTCCTATTCATTCCCAGATGAATCTCAATGGAATATATAATAGAAATCAAGTCAGTATTAGGATGTACAAGTGCTATATACATGTGTATGTTAGTTTTGCTCACAAGAAGAGAATATTTCTAGACAGGTGACTCACACATTGAAAAGTAGGGAGATAAAGCCAGATTTTAGAAGGGTTGCTGAGACAGTGATAGGGGAAAGTTTGACTGTTTGAGAGCAATTTTTAAATAAGGAAGAAAATAAATTCAAAGCTGAGACAGTTTTTCCAAATGCTTTTGAGAACTCTGGTTGGATGCCATGATCAACTGTATCAAATGAAGCAATAAACCTAGCTATGTCAGTGCATAGATTTTACCATTATCAGCTTCCACTATGAAGAATCTCTAGGAGCAGTGTGTGCAGATGAAAGTCTGCTTTGGTTGGGCCTAATATGTTGGCACATTGTAGATCATGCGTACTCCCAAACATTTTTCCAAGGGCCACTACGTTTGGTCTGCCATGTGACAGAGCACTACAGTGGTGGTCTGGTGGGGGAGGGGGTGATAAGTTGGGTATAAGACAAAGCAGATATATCTATTGGTCGAATTGCAAAATGTGAAACCAAAAAAACTGGGATTATTCCCAGCTTCTCCACTTTACCAAATTGTGTGATTATAGGTAATTGATTTATTTCACTTTCCCTCCTCCTTCTTCATTATCACATATAAGATGGCCCTGAAATACATTACTTCAGGATGTGGGCTGTACAAAACCTTATCCTGTGTTTGATTTAATAAACTATAATGTTGTTCATCTGTAATATGTACCTAGGGCACCCTAAGCGTGCACACATTTTTTAAAACTATCACTGATATACTAAATTGAAATGGTTCTACAGGTCAATGAAATACAATTTTTGAATTTTGAAGAGACCTCATCATATTTTTACACCTTTGCTTCAAGTTGGCTTTGAAAATGAAGTTGTTCCTAAAGTTAAGTGGTGCCGGACAATCTAGTCACTTTCTTTACTTAACTTCAATTAACGTTTATGTAAAGGCTTGCCTGCTCATTCATCATTGTTTTAATGTTCACACAAGTGAACAGCAGCCTAGTGCTACTGTTGATCAGGGGGCCACATGAAAAGGTCAGGAGGGCCGCATGCAGCTGCAGGCCGTAATTGAGAATCCCTGCTGTAGATAATTGTTCACTTGCCTGGCTAAATGTTTTCGTTATTGCAGTTTCTAAACCTGCTTTTCTTTTATGAGTGACTAAGGCCAATTTCAATAATTACTTGCTCTAATGGTGAGCTAAGCAAATGTTTTTAGCAGTACGAGGGAGTGTGGAGAAAATTTAGAAAGCAAAATTGCAGGTCTGTGATCAGAGGAAGATGCAGATTTGAATTTGGTCAAAATTGTTTGCAATTCTTCCAAAGATAAGGCAGAGAGAACACAAAGAGGTAAAGGAAAGCCAACTTCTTAAGTGACTTATGAGAAAACTGCCATGATCAATATCCAATCTAAAAAAGTAGATTTTTTTAATGAAATAGTTGTTTTGCTTATCTCAGAAGGATAGAGAGGGGCTTATTTCCATGCTAATTTTAGGCGTAGTTACATCTGTTAGAAAAAGTATTATTGATAACTTAGTTTTCTAAAGAAACTTGACATTTTAGGAAAGTAATAGGCCTCTTTAGCAGATTTAAGAGAATATTTTGAATTTTGCATAACGTAATTACCTGATTACAAAGAATCATCATATGCCAGTTTTCAATGGAGTTCAGCTAGATGTATTTGAGGTTTTCTTGTTTCAGCTTCAAGTTGAGCCAAAGGGTGGGTTTTCCACATTTAGTGAATGATTGAAGTTTATTTTGCACCACTTTATCCACTGCTTCTACCATTTAATGGGAGTAGGCCATATCATTTCCCCCAAAGTTAGGACATAAAGCACTTAAGGTCCAACTTAATTTTAAGTAGACCTGACTCCATCGTAGGTCACGGGAATCACCATTTTTCCTCAATTTATGCAGAATCATTGTCATGTCTACCATTGGCTCAGATGCTGTCTGACCTTGTCCTTCCAAGAACTATGAAATTGTCAAGTCATTCAGACAGTGACTTAGGGGCTGATTCACAAAAATAATCCGAGACAAAGTCCTACACCTACTACTTATGGTATTCACAAAATGCACTTATGACTGAACTTATGACTATTAACTTTACGTCTGCACTCGGGCCAGAATTTCCACACCCGGAGTGGAATTTCCGCACCCAGAGCCGAAATCCCGCTGTTGTGCCGTAATCTCCGCTCCCGGGCCAGAATACCGGCATTATGGCCGTTTGAGCATTTTCCTCAATGCTAATCACCTGCCCAAGTGCCTACCATCCCCACATGCATCAGATATAGTCAATTGACACCAGATGGTCGGTATTCCGGCCTGGAGGAAGAGTTTCCGACCCGAGTGTGGAAATTCTGGCACAATTGTGGGATTTCCGCTATGGGTGTGGAAATTCCACTCTGGGTGCGGAAATTCCAGCCCAAGTGCAGACGTAAAGTTAGTAGTCGTAAGTGCATTCTGTGAATACCAGTAGTAAGTTTAGGATTTTGTCTCAGATTAGTTCTGTGAATCGGCCCCTTAGATATCCCACCTGATGTGACATCAAGTCTTGAACAAGTGTCTAGTTATCATAATATCAAGGTTAAATGAGAGCAAACAGAGACATATAGTCAAAATAGTGTAGACTAAAATGACGTACGTTTTCCATGTATGTACACAAGTAGACGACTGGGACGTATACATTGATGCACATAATCTATGTCAGACAATCTTAAACTTATGTCAGAAATTCCAGTCTCTGATAAGATTTAATTTATAAGGACTATCCCTTGACCAGTTATCAGGAGAGGTCCTTTGCCCAGATTATCACACAAAATACTGCCGGAGACAGTCTTGACTGCTGCCAGCGCACCAAGAAGATGCTACCTCACAATCGATACAGATAACGAGGTGAGTTCCTGAGTAAGGATGCTGCTGCTGAGTGTGTTTTCCTTTCACATGGAACACTGCCTTCACACCTCTTTCATAACCACATCTTTGGCTGTCCACAAGGTATGCAGTGCATTTCTTCTCCCTAAGAAAGTCTACAGTGCAAGTTCTACATTCTGTGTTCTCCTATCATAGCATATAAAAGTAAGTATTATGGTGTTAGATTTTATAAGACATTTTAACCATGTTAGAAATGTTCTTGCTGTTCACAACCTGCCAATTTTCTGATTTCATGAAAGTCTGTATGATGGCTTTAGATGTGCTAAGAAAGAGGTTTGCCCTGTAAGCAATACATGATTTTAGTTAAAAGCGTCTATTCTTAATAGTTCCACTGTAGGGGTGGACGGAATTTGCGAAATTCACTTTCGCAAACTATCGCAAAAATGTTAAAAATCTCTGCAAACGCGGAAATATCGCGAACACGCAGAAGTTTTTTTCCCGCCCGTTCACCGTATTTTCTGCGTGATCGCGGCTCGCCAACTTACCCATGCGGATGCTCACGGGCGCGGCCATCTTGTTTTCACTTGTCTCGCGGTGCATTATCGCGAGAAGAAAGACGTGATCGCGTGACGAATGACGTTAATGCGGGCGCGAACTGTCGCGAGACAGCGCAAATGGTTACCAACAATCCAACATCTCATGGAGAACGCGACCGGATCGGGAAAACTTGTCGACGAATGTGGGGATTCAGGTAAGGAGATCGCGTGCACGCGAGAATGTATTTTTTTACAGCGCGAACAAGAAAAAAATTCCGGTAGGATGCGGATTGCGGAAATTTTTACATTTTCGCGCTCTCTGTGGAACGCGAAAATGTCAAATTATCACAATTTCCGCGAGCGGAACGGAATTTTCGCCCAGGCCTATATGTGATATTATAAAGAGTGAAATAGAATTGTGACCCAGATCCTGGTTCAGGGATTGTTAGTAACCCAAAAGCAGTAATACGACTTCAACAATGTATTGGGTGGGGTTCTGCAAGGCTATAATAACCTGTCTTTCATTTTCAGCATTGGTGCATTGAACCAAAGTTTGACTGTGAGTTGTAAAGCAAACATAGTGGAACCATGTCAGATTCACAGTTTACACAATAACTATTTGCATCCGATGATGTTGAATTTTCTAAAAGCTGGGTGTTGGCAGCAGACCCCGTACTGTTTTGTTTAGGTGCTAGAGCTTGACCACAACAAAATAACAAGGGGCATTGTTATTTGACCTTGTCTACAGTGTTCAGACAAAATCCCAGGAAAGCACAGAATGTGAAAACAACAGCAGGTTCTGTGTGAGGGTACAATGTTGCACAAAGCAAAATATGTTTGTATAGTGAAGTGTGCAAAGCAGGGGGCAGTCTGCAATGTGTTCATGCTAACATAGTGAAAATGACTTTCGACCTGCACGGGACATATTACACCCTCCCCTTGGTCAGGATGATAGCACCAAAATGACGACAGAATTCAGGTGATATGCGGAGCCAAAGCGTATAACAGATTTTGTAGTCAGCGTCTCCTATAGGGTCTATGGCCAAATTGGAAGAAAATAATTTTAGTGAAAAATGTATCCAACAACAACGTATCGCCGGGACCCAGGATATAGGATACCAAGTGAAAAGACAACGATTCCAGTAATAGATCCAAACCTTCCAAATCAGAAATATCAGCCATCCAGTTGAGAATGTCAAAGGAACAAACATGCTTCTCCTATTCAGTTGTTGACAAGAACAGCGAAGGACAACCTGTGTTGATTTCAATGCAACCGAGATCAAGAAGATGCTGCGCAGTGGCACAGGGATAACCTCCGGTCACTGGCCATAACGCTGTGTTGTACACAAGCTGCATATCCAAGGCACAGTCCTGGTTATGGGCTACTAAGGGACACATCAACAGTTTGAAATCCAGGGCAGCATGAGAGGGTGTAGCCAGGCAGAGTCTAGGGCCTATTGAAAGGAGCACTGGATGCAGTGGAACACAGGTTGCACACAGGTGAAGTAAGCATTTGGAAGTTTAGACAAAATTCAGCATTAAAGTTCTAAGGTAACCACTCCAAAAAGTTTTAGCATTCGCTCACAGTACAGTTGCAGTAATGCCTGCCTAGGAAGGGCCACATATGGAGTAGCCATTGTGGAATAGAAGGAACATCACAGTGATGTTGCAAATTAAGACGAGCATTAGCAGGACCCCACTGAATGTGCTGGAAAAAGAAGAATGTATAAAGGCTGGGATTACTCCAAAAATAATCTTAAAAGATGTCACAAGGCAAGAGCCCACAAGTTAAAAAAAGTGGGCCAGCCATGTGGTATCAGAGGCATTAAATATTTGATATATCAATTCACCAAAATGTAGGGGGATATTTGTGTTTAACAATGACTGTATTTCACTAGATGTTCTTGTCATCTGCAATTCGAAGGTCTTACGTGCTGAAGTGAGAGCCACTTCTTGTTAAACAATATCGCTGTGAGTCTGCTTAGTGTATTGAAATCTGTTTTCAAAGTTGAAATAGAAGGCCATAACGAACAATCGACACTCCCGTGTGGAGGGGGAAACAGGACATTGTTGCAACAAGCAACTAACTCTTTACGTACGTTACGCTAACGTGGGACAGGGCTTTCAACTCATATAATGGCGCCTTTGTAGTACGGTGCAGAGCGATCTTCTCTGTCGGCTTATCGCATCGGAGAAATCCCGAATAGGGAAGTCCTGTTTGGGAGCGAAATGGGAAACATTATCATGTGAAGTTTGTATTTGGCTGGATTCTCTTTACGCTGTGAGCATACTGGCTTTAACCTCTTAAATTTGCCAAGTTTGTGAGTAACATGGAAACCATTAATATTTGGGTTGGGCATTTGGCAGATTTTTCTTAATTTTGTGAACACACTTGCTCCAGACCACCGAGCAAGCTGCTCCTCATTCGATCTGTACCACAAGAATAAGACAATGTTCTTGGGGTGCAGTGCCCACACCGTGAGCTGAACTAATATCTAGAAATTGATGTCCAGTCTGCTCACTTATTGTGAAACATAGGGGCTTGGACTACTATATCCATGCTCAATACGCCATCCAGAAAAGCCCAACTAGCTTCACCATACCACACACAATATAGCTCTTTGAGCCTTGAAAAAGTCTTTTCAAGACGAAACATGTGTCGGCTGTTCTTTCTGTCTCTACGTGTCAACATTGATGAAGATCTGCGAATACATATTTTTTATCACCTTTGGAGTGGTGCTATTGTTACTGAACTAAACACTGACTTACTTGAATCAATTGTGTAACTATGTTTGGGTTGTGCTCTGTCAACTAATGTAATATGACTGGGAAACAGACACCACACAGGGTATTCCTCCCCCAGACCACAACAGTCCTGATTACTAAGAACAAGATAGCTTGCATTAGAAAGCAGTGTGAGAGTGGGAAGAATTGGGGGAACAGGAGTTCCTTTCAAATAATAAGCCACATTGGGGGCAGAAACATTAGGGCGCCGTGAATTTTTACTTGTTGACATGCAATGGAATGACTGGCAATGGAGTCGCACCACTCCCCTGTAAGAGAAACTTCTCCCTCAGCTCGTTGACAACAATATGTAAGGGCAGGTGCCCTAACTCATGTATGTAGCTGCTCCCAAGGGGCTCATCTCTACCTCCTGGAAAGTGTTTCATGCAGGCAGTGAACTGAAACATCGAAATGGGCAACAAGATGACCTTGTATGCTAACCATACCACAGAATGAATTTCCGCTATAGTGAAGGGAAGTTGTTCAAGTTTCTCTATGTGTAGCATGGTGTAACTAGCATCTTTCATAGCCATTGATTGCTGTTTATGTGTCAAATTAAATGGTAAGACCAATGCACTACAATTAAGGTAATGCCAAGCAACAAGTCCATTCTTAGGTGTTTGCAGTGTCCAGCCAAATTGCATAAATTATGTAAGTTGATTCTGTCCATGATACCAGGCAGAAACCTCATTTTGTACAATATCAATTACTAATGACACAATATTATCTAAGGTATAAATACGAGATGACAGTGTATTAATACTGTTGTCAATAACAGCAAGCTTTTTATCTAAATTATCTTGATGATCAATTTGGCATAAACGTACTGCAGCTTCCAGTTGCAACAATTTCTAAAGTTCATTTTAAGCAGCCTAAACAAATCGTTTAGAACTAGGTGAATTTGGACCAAAAAGGAAATTAGATAGGTTCATATCTTCAGAGAGGAGGGAAAGATGTTGCTTCACCGCAGACAATGTGGAATGTTCTATCCATTGTTGACATGATTTACCTAGGGTATAAGTAGTAACAGTGGTGGAATGTACGGTTTGTGGATATTGTGGATCAGGTCTATTTATTTTGAACCCAGAAGTAGTTTTCACGAAAAGAGAATGACACACATTTTTTGTTCAAAGGCCATAATGACCACCCAGTCAGGCCTATGATAGTATAATTAAAAGTACCATTTTGTATCATACTATTTTGTTGGGCTTTAGTATAATTTGTCTTAGATTACCAATTATCAAAAATTTCCAAGGATAGAATAGTGTGAGTATTAAATTCTTTAATCTTAGCCAACCCCAGACAATTAGTCTGTTGGACCTTGTCATTTAGAAAGATAATTTACGTGGGTATCGGACATGTATGAAATAGAGATTCTGTACCTGAGACTTGCCAGGAGTTAGTGCCCAATACTGATGTCAAGCCAATATTGTCTTTACAGTAATCATATTCTTTCAGGGTTAGGTTATCAATAAAAAGGGATGCACATATTTACTGAGTCTGAGTCAGCATAAATGTTTTTTGAGGGAGTGGGAATCAATTTAAAATAGCATTTTTTTTACAGAGTTTTATTTAGAACGAACTTGACCCGAATCGGGTATCAGAGCGCTTTACATAGCACCAGTCGCATTACATGAAGACACATTATTTTTTATTTATTTTTGTTAGGCACAGGGAGATTAAGTGATTTACCCAGAATCCCAGGATGTTCAGCGTTATTGCTAAGACTTGAACCCAGTTCCCCAGTTTCAAGGTGGACCACCCTACCCGTTAGGCCAACTCCTCTCCCAGCATGATGCTGGGTCCGAAAGGTCATAACCAGTTAGATAGGTAAATTGGAAATACAATGAGATGGAGTAGGGCAATGCTTCCATTGAGTATGATTATATTGGAGATGTTTTCCATTAGCTCTATGCAACAAATGGTGACCATAATGTTGATAACAGAACAAACCGGCATACTTAGCAGAATTTAAATTTAAATCTTCCTTGTCAAAGACAGTGTAATATTGTACTTCAGAAAACATAGAATTCACAGCATCGATGTCCCAAACACCTGATTGCAACCCAGGCACTATCACATCACCCATAGAAACAGAGAATACATATGGTATCTTCAGCGTCTCCGTAGGACTGAATACATTGAATGGTACTTTATCCCATACAATTTCATCAGTGACTGGGATCACTGAAGTGTTATAAAGGGACTGGTATATTTTCATTTTATGCACAGAGGCATGTGGAGTCAACACCACATCAACAAGTTCGGCAGCAGAACATTCTGGGAGGTAATGGCCATTAATCACAAGGAACAAACAACGAAAACCCAATCCAGACATTTATCCAAGGTGAAACCAGATAAGTGTGTTTTTACCAGGAGATGATAACACAAATCTGCACTGGTGGTGGGGTTAAAACAGAAGACAATGAAAAACTGAATGAGGAAAAGTTATCTTGCTCAATATATTAACCGAAAGATCTTGGCTCGAATAACGGAGGCTGGGATTCTGGATATACCCCTGAGGCTTGCTCTCTCGAAGGAGCCTCAAGGGGTGGATCAGAATAAATGATTTCCATTGTGGGGTGTGAAGAAGGTAAAACAGGTACCAAGTCAACTGAAGAATTGACATCCCCCTCCAGCAGCCAGGGAGAATCAGAAGTAATCGAGCTTATAGGCTGTAAAGGAACATCCCATGTGGGGACATCTCTATGCATACTATTGAGGATTGGACAAATGGTGTAACTTGACATGCTCAATGGAAGCAAAGCAGTTGTCTTTGTATCTCCTGGAAGTGGAAGTAAAATGACAGTTCGGGAACCCTTAAGACGAAGCAGTGGAACAGGAGCATGGCAGGAGGGACCAAATTCTTTCTTGATTGCCACCTTTTCACAAACCAGATCTCCAACTTTAGGAAGACAGCCAGAAACAGGATTCAGAGCCACTGCATCCGATGGCTGAGTCAAAGGAAATGGGTGTTAGCTGGAGCATCACACCTTTGTAGATCCTGTAAGACAACAAAGTTGTTATCTAAGGTTGTGGCAGCCACCACTACGTCTAGACCATCAAGGTCTGGAACAAACATCTTGATGCCAAAGAGAGTTTTGTACGGGGCCACCCACCCAGAGACCTTCTTGGGAGGTTATTAAGAGCATGTTGAACCCCATAAAGGTGAATTGCCCAGCCATATTCCATACTTAATACCCTCGTTGTTAAAGATTGCTTTAAGTCACGGATCATCAGCTCCACCACAGAATAGCTCTCAGGCCTATAAGGAGACAAGAAATGCACCTGCATACCCAGTGACATAATTAAATCACAGTACACCTTGGAGGCAAAAGTTGGAGCCTGGTCTGATTGGAAAGTGCCACAGTCATAAGTCCTGACAAAGGCATGCAACTCTTTTATAACAGTGCAAACGTCTGCTGAGCGCTGTGGCCAGACCTAGAGGAACCTAGTGCAAGAATCCACCACAACCAAAATATATTTGAATGCATTATCAGATATAAGAGGACCGCAATGATCAAGATTACTAAAGCCAAATGGCTGATTGGAAATATAAAGTTGTGTCTGATGGTTGTGACACAGTACAAATCTTAATTTGTTGGCAAACATCGCAACAAAGGACATATTGGTGATTCTGCTGTTATAAACAGCGCCTCCAATAGCATTGCTTTAAAAGAGAAATGGTGGCACACACTTCTGCATGTGCAGAAGCAATACCTCCATGAACAGCCACCATCAAAGATTTTCTACTGTCATGGTTGGCAATCAAACAATCACCAACCCCAGAAATGGACATAAAGGGAACTTTGTTAGCAGTTAACTGATAGGTATATCGAGAAGGAAACCCCTGAGGTAGGGGAAAACCATCCTGAGTTACAGCAATGGCCGTCTAAATTTCATCATCAATTTTAGTCAAAGACATGTAACTGCGGCTACATTAAACTGTGGCTACTGCAGATTTGGCTGCTTCATCAGCCATCACATACCCAACAACATGTGCTTCCTCACGTTTATGGTTAAATGTATGTACAACATGTGTAAGTGGCAAGCATTTTTTCAGAGCGCCCACTCGAACTCAAAGCATTTTATGCTTTATCACGCTACCTTTAGAATCCTGAAAATCATTTTGTTTCCAAGAAACAAATTGTCATTGAAGGACTGTATTCAATAACAGAATCACACACAACAAGGGTGGGTAATTCAGGATGAGAACATTCAAGAGATAAAAGGAGGGCCTTCACCTCAGCCATCTGGGCCATGCAGTCGTCAAGGGATTGCACATGAATCAAGGTAGAGTGAAAAATTCCATTTTCATTGAACCTACAACAATAGCGCAAGCTGTGGAGTAAGCTTGCTTAGAACCAATGGCCCGTTGAGCCAAACTATCAGTGTAAATGATACATTTGTACTGATCAAGAGGAAGAACTGAAGAAGGCAGAGGGTGAACATCTTATACTGAAGAATCTCTTGCATTTCCATAAAAGGGTCAAAACCAAGGCTGACATCAACAGATAGTAAAGACATTTGAATCCAACGAGGATGCAGATATTTAGGGGTTCATTAGGATGGCGGGCGAAGGCACATCTACGTTGCTGGTGGTGGCAGAAAATGTCATTTTCTGCACTCCAGCAGTGGTCCTCGCCTCCGCCATATTACAATGGGCAAACATAGCCCATTTTCCATCCACTGCGGGGTGACGTGAACCACCAGAAATTTGTGCCTGCCACCTTGGCGGAGGGAGCCAATAGAGACCCACCGCCGTATAGAATAACATCTTGTCTGCCGTACAAATCACAATGCTGCAAACAGCCCATCACACCACAGTGGAGAATCCACCCACCCAGAGATAGCAGAAGCATGACAGGGGAGTACGAAACCAGACTCCAGGTCCCCTCCATCAGGTCCTGACCTCAATGGATCCAGCTCTTCAAGCCATTCCGCTGCTTTACCTCATCCACTACCAACAAGTAATGCACCGTCGCGGACAACGACGCAGGTATGCAAAAACACAACTCCGCACACAACCACAACACACAACTCCTGTGCTGACATGGGTTCCTGTCCACATCAGACACTCTGGTAGGGACAGGAACATATCCCCCTGTGTACCCACACATGTCCTACCTGTCAAAACGTCACCCCTCTGCATCCGGGTCACCCATCAACCGCGAAATCACTACAATGTCCCAGTCACATCACCGCAGCGGTGAAGACGCAGGAAAACCTGTGCACAATGTAGTAGGCAGGGCTGGTGCCAGGCATAGGCAGTCCAGCCAGATTCACAGGGCTCCACCTCCACTCTTCCCACACTATGCTTCCCACACCCATTTGGGCACATGCTATGTGCTCCTCCTGTGCCCCCCTGCGCAATTAATCTGCGAGGTGTAGCCAGACCTTGCACCTCACACACCAAAGGACAAGGGAGCCTGACTGGTGGGAGTGAAGAGGAACACCCTGCACAGAAGCCCAGGGGCTGGACAACCCGTCCTCCTTACACCTACCCCCCACTCACGTGAAGCAAACTGAGTATGATTCACACTGCCTGTGAACATCCACTAAACTGTTCACACTGCCTGTCAAGTCACTCACAAACGCCCCACACTGACACCCAGCCACATACTCATACCATAGGTCAGCAACAATGGAGGACAATAAATGGGCCAGCCAAAAGGGAAGTGGACAGTTCTGGAAAACCATGGAGCAAGCCACATACCATCTGTACATCACATGCAAAATAAGGAATATATCACACCACCCTTAGGACATCAAAGCAGACATGGGTGGCACAGTGAGTGAAAGTAAACCACAGTGACCTCTGTGCAATAACTCAGGGATACATCAAGGCAAGCACAGGAATGATAGGAAGTGTGTGAAATCATACAGTGACAAGCCACATATCCGTCTCATCTTACTTGACATGTGTATGTCATCAGTACAACACACATGGCCCATTGCCACACTCCTTGACTGTCAAACACAAGTAGGACCTTCACACATACCCATCATCTACCCATCTCACACCTGCCACACTCAACACCTGTGAGAAACACACATAATGGTCAAAATGGTGTCCTGTGAGTTCAGTGACAACCAATCACACTGCCTGTGGTGCATCCACAAACATCACACTCACACTCAGGGATTTCAGAACCAATGAAGACACAGAATTAATAGCCAAACACAAAACTCACAAACAGCATCCACAGAAGTCCAACAAGCCCACATATGGGCAGCCAAACAGTGGAAAGGCAATGTGACCCCCCTAGACAGAACAGGAGTACACAACATTGTCAATCAGGGTCAATGCACAGACACCATACCTCAACACAAACAAGAAGTGCATCCTCAAAAATCAATCCTGAAAACTAACTGGGATCAATGGGACTATAAGCTACCATAGACAGAGACACCACACCACTCATAAAGTGAACAAGGTGCCATAATGTGCCACAAGCATGTACATGCACAATTCTGACAAGTGACAGGCCACAAAAAGGGGGACAAACCACCAATGTGCACTCATAACAAGCCCACTAACAAGAATGCACCTTGCTTCATGTGACAGACACACAAGTAATGCACACTACACAGGAGGCGTGGCTTGAGTCGCCACAAGATGCCCGTGTCTGGTTAGGGCTCCGCGCATCGAGCGAGACCCTTCTCTTTGCCGGAGCTGGTTTTTTCCACCCTGCTGCTGCATGGACTGAGGCGTTAATTGAGCGGGTGCGGGGGCTCAGGTAGTTGTTTTATTTTTGCATTTTCGTTGCCGTTTTCTGCCTGTTTTCCCCGCGCCTCTCCTGCCTCAGGTGTTTGCCGTGGCACCCGCCATTTTGACATCGGCGGTGCGCCCTCTTTCCTCACAAGATTCCCGTCGCTGCTCGCAGCGTGGTTTTTAAAGTAGCGGCGGAAGCCTTGTTCTGAATTTATTTAAAGTAACTCAGCTTTGGTGAAACTCCCTGCAGTTGTGGCTGGAGTTGAATAACGGAACACTGCTTTCCCCAATTGCTGAATGGCTGCAGTTCTGGGGGCTCCTCACTGGTGGCATGTGAGACTCATTTCTTCCATGAAGGCATTTTACCCTGATTGAACTGGTTCAGAAGAGGGGCACCACTAGTGCTTTTCTTTTTTGTTTTTTGCCAATATATAACGTGTTTCACTGGCAGCTGTTCACAGCAGTCTACAAATGTGGTTGCGCCACTCATACTGATTAGTTCAGTGAGCTGGGTTCTACCTGCCTTAGAGAAGGCTTATTTTTGTCAAATTGGGCACTTTTTAAAAATATTATTGTGTGTCGGAATGAGCCTAGCTGTCATGCACGGTGTGCTTGTTTTATCTGTCAGTGCATTTCCTTCAATATATGATGGACACTATTAACTCCATTTGGCTGACACTAGTTCTTCAACTCAATGCTATTGGAATCCTACATCTCGCACTAGTTGTGGTGTAGTCTGATTGACTCTTTTTGCTGTTACTTTCAGCTGCCTCCTCCTGGTGCCTAACTTCATATGTCATCTTTGCTTGCCTTTGGTCATTTCAATATACTACCACCTTCTTTTCCATATGGATTCATCTTCCTCCGCTGGTCACAAACCCATCGCACCAGGTATGTCTTGTCTTCGCAAGGAATCCAGCACTGCGGCCCCTTCCAAACACCATAAGAAGGAACCCAATTCGCCAACTAAGTCTCCATTGCCCATCATTTTGGAGGACCTCATGGAGGAGATAAAACGTATTAAATAACCCTGGGCATAGTAGGCATAGTGGGGCTACGTGGAGCAGCGCGTAGTGTGCCCAAATCTACGCACACTTGCGTGCTCCACGTAGCCCCACTACGCGCCGCCCATCTCCCGCCCGCCCTCCTTTTAATATGATGTAAAGTATGATAAAAAAATTAAATATAATGACTTACCTGCAGCGCGGCGTCTCCGGGGTTCCCTCTTCCTCGTTGACAACTTCTTTTCACAAATGCACATGCACGGACACCCGCGCATGCGTATTTCTTGCGAGAAATGCGCATGTGCGGGCGTCCGCGCATGCGCATTTGTGAAAAGAAGGTACCGGCAACGAGGAAGAGGGAGCCCCGGGACGCCGCGCTGCAGGTAAGGCATTATATTTAATTTTTCTATTATAATTTACATTATTTTAAAAGGAGGGCGGGTGGGAGGCGGATGGCGGGCGGCAGGCAGCTCTGCTTCGCCCTGCCGTGTGCGTAGCGCTGCCTTCTACGCCTACTTCGAAAACTGCGAAGTAGGCAGCGCTACGTACACTCCGTGGGCGAAGCGGAGTACTACGCCCGGGGTTAGTATTAAACCTTTTGTGATTGATACTAATACTACGCTTCGGAAGCTTGACGAGAAATGGCCGAACTTAGACTCAAGAGTGTCAGCGATGGAACAGAGAATTAGCGATACTCAAGATGTGATCCCTCAGGTTGCAGCCATGTCTAAGGAAATTGCTCTCCTCAAGGCGCAAACGGAGGACTTAGAAAATTGCAATAGGCACAGCAATCTCTGAATTTATGGCATTCCTGAAGGTGAAGAGGGGTATGACATGATTACCTTTTAACAGATGCACATCCCCAAAATTGTTGGACTCAAGGACGGTACCAGTCTTAACTTGCAACGTGCCCATCGCATCGGTCCTAAAACTGGAAGCTTATCTCCCTCATCTTCGGCCAACCGTCACAGAGCGATCATTGTATTATTTCTGGAACACACCGAGCTGTTAATGATTCTTCCAGCAGCAAAGCAGAGAAAGTAGATGTTATGGTCCGGTCACAAAGTATTTTTTTCTCAGGACGTTGCACGTGCTACTGCTGCCGGTCGGAAGGAATTTCTCTCTTTTCGCCCGGCGCTCCGCTCCATGAGTGCCAGATATGGCCTAGTTTAGCCCTGTTTCTTCAAAGTAACCTACAAAGAGAGGTCCTACTCTTTTGATCGTCCTGAGGACTTGAGATAATTTATTTCTCGCCATAAGGGAGATTAGATGGACTTTGGAGGGTCTGTAACGTCATTGTCGATTTGTTTTATGTTTTGTCTTCTGAGATAAATGCCTTCTTTTTAATTGTTCTGCAGCTATATGTTCTGCTTGTCGTTATCTTTATGTTTTGCTATTGTTGTCCTTTTTTCATCATTATGACTCGTCGGCCTACTTTAGATGATATTGCATTATGTGATTTTACCCTTGTTTTTCTCCGCAGATGTTTCCTCCCTCTGTTGACATATTCCCCAGATGCCTCTTTCCTCCTTGCCCTCTCATTCTATTCCTAATGTCCATGGTCACCCCTTGCATATGGTAAGTGTTGAAAGTTCCTTTGGCTATCATGGCTGTATGTTGTTCCCCTGTTTTAATGTTCTTACTTGATCTTATTTGTGCTTGTTATATAATGGATTCTTCCTGATTTGTTCTCTATTTTATGCTCCTTTTTCATTTATTCTTTTCCTCTTTTATTCAGAGGTTTCGGTTGTGCTTGGATGTCTTGGCTAGTTTGGCAGTCTGTCTTCTTACGCAGCTTCCCACTTCCCCATGTTATTTTTCTCATTCTTATCTGGTAATTTTTGACTAAAGTCCTTCGGCTTCTAGTCAACTGTCCGTTCTATATCTCTTGTTTCTTTTGCTTTTTCCTTTGCTCGTCTTTCATTTGTTTACCTTTTTCCTCTTTCACCCCCCCTGTTTATTCTCAAAATGTGTTTCTCCTTTCATTCCCTTCTTATACTTTTTCTTACTTTTTCTTTTCATATTATCTTATCTTAATTCTGTTTTTCTTTTTTCTCTTTAGCGCTCTCTTCCTTTCTGATTTCGTACCCTATTTTCTGATTGTATCTTCAATTTTTCCTACTTTGTTCTTCTTTCCTGTAATCTTCATCTTTTATTATTCACATACTTCTTTTTATGTTCAATTGCTAATTTTTCAATGCACTCATGGTCTTGATTTTGGTTGTTTCTATTTTGACTATATAACTTTTGTTGAATTATCTAATATTGTTACTAGTACTAATGCCTTTTTTGCCTTGTAGTGTCTGATAATGTTCAGATTATTTCATGGAATGTGAAAGGGCTACATAATCCAGTTAAGAAACAGCGGGTACTTACCCAGTTCTCTAAACTTCAATGCAATATTGCTATGCTACAAGAAACACACCTTAATTAGGGTGATTTTAATTCGCTTAAAAAGCAATGGGTGGGTCATGTTTAAAGTTCTCCTTCCAAAGATAGGAAAAATGGTGTTGCAATATGAAATATTCGTCGCCAGTGAAATAATCCGCAGACACCGTCAGTGTGAGTACAACTTAGTTTATTCTGCTGCAACCGATATCCATCGCCCAGAATGACCGTTGGTCCAGGCGCCTGCAATAGAATTCTCACAACGTTCTAACGGCAGGATGGGAAAGGACAATAGGCAGGGGGAGAGCGGGATGAACCATTAGAGAAAGGAATAACATTACAACACAATACTCTTTCACAAATCCTTATCCCTCACGAAAGAAAAGGAGGAGAAGGATGATGATGGTCGATGGCTCCTTCTTCATTCTATTATTAATGGATCCCATGTTTCCTTACTCAATATCTAAGGCCCCACAGGCATTGACTCCCAATTTTGGCAGTCTATGTCCCATATCCTTCATACTTGTTAAAGCTCTAACCTCATAGTGGGTGGGGACTGTAATCAGGTCATGGATCCTTTCATTGATAGGAAATCATCTTCTAGGTACAGCCCCAACAAAAAGCAAAAAACTTTTGTTAGGACTATTCATGCACGAGGCCTCATAGATACCTGGAGAATATTCAACCCAGACAGTTTAGAATATACATTTTATTCCCCCACTCATAGCTCTACCTCTAGAATAGATTACATATTTCTAAGCCCACACCTCCTTTCCAACCTTCTACACGCAGAGATTGGTTCCATTCCCATCTCTGATCACTCTCCTGTTGTAATTAGTTTAGACCTTCCTTCTTTACCTTCTAAATCTTGTCGCTGGCGTTTTAACATTTATCTCCTTAAAGATCCCTCCTTTCTATGTCACTTTAAAGATTTTGTTTGTGAATTCTTTCTTCTTAATTCTACTCCTGATATGCCCTCTCATACTATTTGGGATTCCTTAAAAGCAACAGCCAGAGGCTTTATTATAGATTATGTGGCTAGCAAAAAGAAAAAGTATCGCAAAGAATCTACTTCTCTGCTTTTTTCTATTAGAGAATTGGAACATGCTTATTTTCATCTAAAAATGCCGATACCCTCAAGACTTTAAAACTCTAAATTTTATGGTGGTCGCAACCGTGCTGGTAAACTTTTAGCGAACTACCTGAAGGTTAAATCTCAAAGATCTAGAGTAGTCAAGATTATTGATGACAAGGACATTCCCCGCCTTAAAGATGAAGAAATTTGAATGTGTTTTACAGATTTCTATAAGAATCTTTATACTCCTGAAACTTCCCCGTCTGACACAAATTTGGATTCTTTTTTTGATTCACCACCTCCTTACTCCTCTCCTCTTCCTGACTGCTCAATTTTGGAAGGAGATATTTCTCTTTCTGAGATTAAATCCGCTCTGTCCATGTTACCTAAGAATAAGGCTCCTGGTCCTGATGGTCTCACTGCTGAGTTCTATTCTTGCTTTTCCATGGTTCTTCTGCCCCATCTTTTATCTCTTTTCCAAAAATTTTTAGTCATGGTGAAGCTTGTGGCTCTTTTCTTGAAGCCATGATCTGTCTCATTCCTAAAAAATATAAAGATCCATCCCGATGCGCCAACTACTGTCCTATATCTTTGATTAATTTGGATTGTAAGCTCTTTGCCAAGATATTAACCCTTCGCATCAATCAGGTTCTTCCTGATTTAATTGGCTCTAAACAAACGGGGTTTGTTAAGGGAAGGAATATTTATGATAACTCTGGAACTTTTCTCAATATTATTCATCTTGCAGCTAAGAGTTCTTCCCCTATAGCCGCCATAACCCTGGATGCGGAAAAAGCTTACGACCGCGTCCATTGGCTTTTTATGACTCGTGCTCTTAAATGGCATGGTTTCAGTCCTTCTATTCTATCCCTCATTAATCTATTATATTCCTCTCCGACCACTTCAGTCTTCGTTAATGGATCGCAATCTCCTTATTTCCCTTTACAGAGGGGTACCCGTCAGGGATGTCCTCTCTCTTCGTTACTTTTTATCCTTTCTCTTGAACCCTTTCTTCACTCCTTGCAGCACTCCCCCACATTCCGTGGCTTCACGCACAAATCTGTTGAAATTAAATTCACGGCTTACACTGATGATATTATGTTATATGTCTCTGATCCTTCTACTTCTTTGCCTGCTATTACCGAAATTCTTTCTTCTTATGCGGCCTTGTCAGGGTATAAATTGAATTTTTCCAAATCCAAGGTGCTTCCTTTAAATAAATATTGTTTAAGAAGCTTGTTTGAGGGTATTGATTTTAAATGGAATACTAATACTATTACTTGCTTAGGTTTTAAATATTCTTCTACCCTTGTTAAAACAATTCATTTCAATTTTGAAGAGGTCTTATCAAAAGTTAGGAATATGGCAGATAGATGGACCCCTCTTTTTTTGTCATGGTGGAGTAGATCAGACACCATTAAAATGATGATGCTTCTCGTTATTAATTTTTATTTATCCATGCTACCAGTTAGATTACCATTGAAGGTTTTTAAAATCCTTAATGGAAGTCTAAGTAAATTTCTCTGGAACGGCCGGAAGGCTCATATTTCTTTAGCCCTTCTCTTTGCCCCAAAAGATTGGGGCGGCGTTCATTTTCCCAATTTCCGACAGTATCGACAGTATCATTCTTCTTTTCTAATTCGACAAATGTTGTCATATATATCTACTTCGGTTGATGTTCTCTCTTCTGTTTGGTATAAGTTGGAGGAATCTCTGATTTCTCCTTTCCCTTTTTCTCTCTTAGCAAATTTTACCCATCCTCCTCGCTCTTTCAATTATCCAACGATTTCAAAATTCATTTCAACTTTCCATCCTATTAAATATAAATCTCATACTCCCTTACAGATATTTTTAGATTCTTCTATTTGGCATAATAAAAATACCAAATTGTCCAACAACACTATTTTTGGAAAGCTTGGGCAGCCAAAGGGATTTTTCAAGTTAAACAATTAATACAGGATGCTCGTTGTCTTTCTTTTCAAGAGGTTCAGTCTACTTTTGACCTACCTGCATCTTCACTGCTTAGATACGAGTCTCTACGATTGCTCTTAACGCATCAGCTTTCTCTACTTTCTAGATCTTCTCTTCCCCCTCAGGATCCTCTGTTAGAACCATTATCTACTTCCCCTTTCATTAAAGCCTCCCAAGTTTACAAATACCTACATTTTTCTTCTCCTAGTTACCCAAAAAGTAAAGTTGAACTTTTATGGGAATCTGATCTACAACGCACCATTTCCATTAATTCTTGGAATTCCATTTGGACATGCATACATCACACCTCTTGTAATTCTAGCACCACTCAGACCCTTTAATATTTTTATCATAGATTTTTCTTAACTCCATTATCAATCTCTAGGTATAGTTCACATCTATCACATCTATCTCCGAATTGTTGGGTATGTCCTTCTACTCCTGCATCCTTTATGCATTCCTTTTTTCTTTTCCCTAACATTGCCCGTTTTTGGACGAGGATTTGTGAATCCATCTCCTCCATTTGTAATATGAAATTTTCTTTTGACATATACTCCATATTACTAGGGAGCAATTCTGCAGAATGGGTTGGTTCCCGCAGAGTGGGTATATTTGTGGATTTGTTAATTGCTATTGCATTTCAGGTAATTACCTCTAATTGGAAAAATGCCTCTAAGGTTCGTTCTCAAAGGGGTGGAACCTTCTTTGTTATCATCATAGACTGGACAGAGCTTCTTCCAAAACTTCTCAACAACTTATTCATAAAGAAGCCTTCTGGTCTCCACTTACTATCTATTTATCTGCATTTGCACTGCATAATCAAAATAGCTCTTTTGTTTATCAACCACCATGAGTACCTTATTCTTTTATCGTTTATCTCTTTTATTCCATTTCCTTCGATATGTCACATATGCAATTATTACTCTGTTTTTTTACATCAATGTGATTAGTATAAGATTATTGTTCATCTAATATTAGATGAAGATATTATTATATCTCCAATTTCTTTTCTTCTGTCCTTTTCTTCCTTTCCTTTTCCTTCCTTCTTTTTCTGTCCTTTCCCCCTTCTTCTTTACATTTTCTTTTCTTCTGTAAAATTGAAAAATGTAAAATGCTTTTTATTCTGTGGCAAAAATTTTATTATTGCTTTTTCTTTGTGGCATATCTTTAGATTCATGATAACAATTTGTATGATAATTATTCCACCAATTTATTTATTCAGTTGTTAAATTAATGCTACTTGTTTTTTATGCTTTGTTGTATATCGTACCCATGTTTCTAATTATTTTAATAATGCTCTTTAAACAAAAAAAAAATGCACACTACACCTGCAACACACATCAGAATGTATCACACAGCAACAACTACTCACACACAATGTCATGCAAATAGAACATCACACACACATAGCATCTGTCAGTAGAAAGAGCCATCACAGGCCAAACACTGCATACACCCACAACAAAAACACAACAGATACACATACCAATACATCATATTGCAAACTCAACTGGACATCAGGGGGATGCGCACCAAGCAAGTACAAGGCAACATACACTGACAACACTGCATGCACACCAAGCAGTGTGTGCATACCAAGCAAATCAGTAGCACACATATCTGAGTACCACACCATGAACTCCCACAACACAAATCATCGCAGCACACAGAGAACATCACACTCAGGAAGGGTAGCAGTACCTCAGCAAACACACATACTGCTTACCCAACACCCACAGATGCACAACTAAGGGAAACCCAGGGGCAAACAACCAGACTAGAGGAATGTGCTGCCCAAACATATGCACTGCTCATGAACAACCATGACAGCAACTTTGTAGAAGAAAATAAGACATAACTAATTGGGAAACTGTCCTGAGTGGCACATTGGTCCTGTACACAGTTCAGCATCACAAAGCATAGTGTAACAAATGAAGTGGTGGGGAGGCTCAAACACTGGCAAGTCATGGGTTGGAAGACATGAGATTGAAGTGGTGTGTACGTCAGTAGTGGACAGGTGAGGAGTGTACTGTACACAAACACATAGAGGAGTCACTCACAATGTGTAGTCAGTGTGGCTGAGCAGGTCTGCACAATGAGCACAAACAGTAACAAGACACATGGATGATCAACAAAACCCAATACAGACTTGGCAGTCACACACTCTGCATAATCACAACTGGCAGCAACAGCAAGTAAGTGTCTCCCAGGGGTGCACGGACACACCAACACACTGCACAGTGCCCAAACTGCCAACTCCTACATGTGCCCACAATCTGAAGCACATGGCAGACAATTGAAACAAACAGGCACACATTACCTGGATCACACATGTGTGCAGTTGGCATTGCAGGAGCACACACACATCTACACTACTCACAATGACAGCCCATTTGCATGATTTGACCACTCATGTTGACATATCCAAATGTACCCATGTGACGAGGAAGACAGGCCTATACAAGATGACCACACATAAACACTGCTGTACACACATCAAGAAAGATCGCACAGATATGATGGACCCTGGCCACCACGCAAGTAATCCTGTGGATAGAAGTCACCTCTGTTGTGGTATTGCATCATAACATGACATGTGTACAATTTAGCAAACATGACCTTATGATGGGTAGGATAACAGTAGATCATCACAAACAACCATCATTGCACCCTCAAGCCTCAGAGTTAAGAAGAACTAAAGTGCCTGTGACCTCTGGCAAACTCTGAAAAAGTTAAACAATCAATTGGCAATGTTAAAGTGGCATACAGAGAATTTGTCACATGCAACCATACCCATACAGAAAACGCTTTATTTAGCAAGGACACTGACAAAGCACACAACAGGAGTAACTGTCTTTATTACATATCACCCAGATAGGCATCAAAAGTAGAAAACTTCAAGGCCATTAGCCAGTCCATAGTTCAAAGTATGTACATGTGTGCATGAGAACCTGCACAGGGAATGGGCATCCAAAGTGACAAACAGCAAGGCCATTGGCCAGTCCATAGTTCAAAGTATGTACATGTGTGCATGAGAACCTGCACAGGGAATGGGCATCCAGATTGACAAACAGCACGACCATTGGCCAGTCCATAGTTCAAAGTATGTACATGTGTGCATGAGAACCTGCACAGGGAATGGGCATCTAGAGTGACAAACAGCAAGGCAATTGGCCAGTCCACAGTTCAAAGTATGTACATGCGTGCATGAGAACCTGCACAGGGAATGGGTAAAACTGTACACTGCCATGGGAATCACCACAGCTCTGGGGATCCAGATGGGCAGTCCAGGCACCGCTGTGGGAGGGATGAGTTTGGGAGGGGAATTTTGCCTCAGACTTGGCTGTCAGTTGAACTGGGAGGTGGCTTATTGTCGGGGCCATTGGAGGACTGGACCTGGGAGAGGGAGGACCAGCTGAGGTAGAGGCATCTGTGGCTTTGGGAGCCAGAGGGCTGTTTGGACCAGGTGGCATGGTGGCAGGGGGAGGCAGAGACATGCGGCCATGAGACACAGTGTGTGAGGGTGATTGTGGAGGGCTGCCTCTCCACTTCTTGGGGATTCGATAGCCAAGAAATGTCTTGGTAGGAGTGGGAAGTGGGGTGGGCACAACAGCCTCAATCTCCACCAAAGTGCATCAGGTGCAGGTGATGGCCCTCCCTGTGGGGATTTGCTGGATCTGGTGGTACGCTTGGCCTGGCCTTGCCTTTTCCCCTCCATCTACTGTTGACCAGGTGAACCTCCCACATAGCCCTCCTGTCCCAGCTTCACAGGGGTGTGAGTGGGAGTTGAGGTTGTGGGTGAATCTGCCGTAGAGAGCTATGTCTGCAGACTCTTTGCAGGCAACAGCTTCACAGCAGACAGGGCAACTGTTTGTTTGTCTTTGGGAACAAGTTTGGGGACGGGAGTGTCCTTGGATGGGGCTGATTTGGATGCATGTGAGCCTGAGGCCTGCTTCTTGGCCTGATGCCCCTGAGTGTCACCTGAAGGGCTTTTGCCTTTGCGCTCCTGTGTGCCTGTTTTTTGTTTTGGGGATGGTGTGTGCATTCTGGCCAGCTTGGAGTGCTGCTGTTTTATGCTGTGTGTTGAGTACTTGGAGCCTGAGGGCTGTGATGTGTGGTCACTCTCATCAGATGTTGCCACTGGCAGGGTGGTTGCTGAAGGGAGTAGAGCTAGCCTCTGAGCCTGTGAAAGCTGAATGGCTGCCATCAATGTGGAGGACAAAGACTGGACAGTTCTGTGTAGCCCACCCACATCAGAATGAATGCCCTCCATGAAGGCAACTACCTGTGCCAACTTCTTGTCATGATCCCGGAAAACATTCAGGAGAGTAGTCTGACCTACACACAGCTGGTGGAAAATGTCCACTGACTCCACACTGAGGGCAGAAGGGGAGACAGGGGCAGGGGGCAGCGGTGCCTGGGGGCAAGGACACTCTACCCTTCTTAGTGCTGTGGGCACGGACAGCACTAGTGGTAGTACCCGGGAGGGTGGGCACTGGACGATGTGTGGTGTAAGAAGAGGCAGATTTCCCACTCCCTGTGCTCGGCCAACATCGAGGAGTCACTGCTGGAGTAAGATGATCTTGAGGTTGGTGTTTCTGGGCGTGAATCTTCAAGGGCATTCCTGTCCCCCCTCCGAAGCGCTGGTCACATCAGTGTCAGTGAGCTCATATGTAGCAGTCGTGCCAGATGCCTCACCACTGGTGTCCATCCACTGTCCTTCTGTGCCCTTGGTAGATGCTGCAATAGACAGCAACGTAGGTTCAGTATAGTGCCATAGTCACACAGGGCCCGATTCACAGAACTAACTTAAGACAAAATCCTAAACTTACTACCATTTTGGTATTCACAGAAGGCACTTACTCATTTCAGTATTCACAGAAGTTAGGAGTCCTAACTTTAGGACTCCTAAATGCCTGCTGTGAATACCGAAATTCTTAAAGTTAGGATTTTTCTCAGTTTAGGAGTAGTAAAGTTAGGACTCCTAACTTTAGGACACCTAAATGCCTTCTGTGAATACCGAAAATTTTAAAGTTACGATTTTTCTCAGTTTAGGAGTAGTAAAGTTAGGACTCCTAACTTTAGGACTCCTAAATGTCTTCTGTGAATACCGAAAGTCTTAAAGTTAGGATTCTTCTCAGTTTAGGAGTAGTAAAATTAGGACTCCTAACTTTAGGACTCCTAAATGCCTTCTATGAATACCGAAAGTCTTAAAGTTAGAATTTTTCTCAGTTTAGGAGTAGTAAAGTTAAGAGTCCTAACTTTAGGACTACTAAATGCCTTCTGTAAATACCAAGGGCCTCATGTAGGTAGCCAAATACCGGTCGGTAACGGCCGATTTTCGGTAATTATACCGTTACCGACCGGTATTTTGGCTTTTGGTATGTAGGGGGCTCATTTCTGGATTCGGTAATTTACCGAATCGGTAAAATTACCGAATCGGTAATTTTACCGATTCGGTAAATTCCGAATCCAGAAATGAGATGTAGGGGGAGTGTGTGGGTGTTTTTATGAGTCGGTATTTACCACCAACTAATAGTTGGTGGTAAATAATGAATGGATGTGTTTAAGCATTTTAAAGCGCTTAGACGTGTGCAATGTGGCAGACATGCATGCCCTTAGGGCATGTATGTGTGCCACATGTGCACACATGGCCGAATCAGGGGTGCAACAGGGTGTCAATGTGACACCCTGCCACCCTTGCATGTGTTCCCCCCATTACCGAATCGGTACCGAATCGGTATTTACCGATTCGGTAATGAGGCATACCTTCCCATCAATGGGAAAGTATGCCTCCTTACCGAATCGGTAAATACCGATTCGGTAATTACCGAATTTTACCGATTCGGTAAAATTTCCCAAATGATTACCTACATACAAGTTACCACTTCTTAAATACCGATTCGGTAACGTTCGGTATTTAAGAAGTGGTAACTTGTATGCTACCTACATAAGGCCCCAAAAGTCTTAAAGTTAGGATTTTTCTTAGTTTAGGAGTAGTAAAGTTAGGACTCCTAACTTTACTACTGCTAAACTGAGAACAATCATAACTTTAAGACTTTCGGTATTCACAGAAGGCATTTAGGAGTCCTAAAGTTAGGACTCCTAACTTCTGGGAATACCGAGATGAGTAAGTGCCTTCTGTGAATACCAAAATGAGTAAGTGCCTTCTGTAAAAACCAAAATGGTAGTAAGTTTAGGATTTTGTCTTACGTTAGTTCTGTGAATTGGGCCCAAACATCATATGCAAGCAAAGCAAAAAACTAGATTATGATACCCCCATGTTGCACACCACCCTGTGCAGTCTGCATGTGCAACCTTAATGCAAAAGTCAGAAGATGCATGGAAACATGCATAGTTAGCATTAATGACCCATGTGACATTCACACAGCCAAATTGCTTGCCCGTGCCTCCTTGTAACCTGACATACTGATCTCTGTAAGCATACCTACATGCCTGTAGGTGAGATAGATGTACATCTCAACATAGTGTCACAGTCACATATGGAGTCACTTTAAGGGGACAACACAGATACTGACTCCAAAATGTCCTTTTACTATGGCCATGAGCTACTGGTGTCCACCATGTTGTGCTTTGAAGCACAACGACCGTTGCACGTTGGTAGATGTGTAGTTCTCAAATTTTCCAAATGAGGCACTGCACACATCGACGAAAGCACACTAAGATGAGGCACACTACTGTTCACTGCCCGGTGATGTCTATAACACCCATAATGCAGCAGATGTCATAAGGCCAGATCTCATCTTGCAATGTCAAGGGCCATTATATTAAACACATGAGAAAGTACATGTATCAAAAATGTATGATAACTGCACTCAACACAGAGGCCACTTTCAAGCCATTGCATCACACTAGAAACATCACAGAGCTCGCACTGGCTCAGGGTTGGGATACACGCAGTCACACACACCCAAAGCCCCCATTCGCAGAATACTCACCCCCAACTTGCTGCTGATGAGCCCTCAAATGTCCATCCAGCTCTGGCTGTGCCACTGCTAAGATGCAGGCCATTAGTGGTGTCATGCTCCTGCGCGCCATCCTTCCAGTCCGAGGGAGCAGACCCAGCATCATCTCTGCCACGTTTTTGCTCCGCCGGCAGATGTCATCCCACCTCTTGTGTGTGTGGCATCGGTTGGAGTCACCCAGAGCCCGCACTTTGCATGCTATGGCCCTCCATAAGGCCTTACGCTGGTGGACTTTAAGCTGCAGGCATGGTAGACAAGAAGAGGAAGTTTCAGTGACACTGGGTTATGTACCACTGTGTCTCAGTACAGGAGCATGCACAAACTTAGCACAGCTATACAGAGATGTTTAGCAGAGACCATTCAGCATAACACGTAGTACATTAGCATCAGATAATTGTATATAAATGCATGCAGGTATGAGGATCAACACAGTCCCTGGCCATCTCATATACATGCAGAATGCCAGCACAGAAAGCAATGTGAAGAAGGCCCTCATCTGCGATGCAGTATGTGAGTGAGCAAGACATATATTACATTGGAAATTATGTGTCGGGCACACTCACTGTGACCAACACTACAAACCCCTCAATGTCATTGGGCTGTGAATGGCTCACTGTGTCATGGAGGTCACATTTAGAGACATGATCTTACATTCTCACACCCTTCTCACAAGGTCTGTATTGTGCTATCCACAGGCCTAAGATAGCTCTATTCATTGTTATGTTATGTTAAATGTTATGTTAAAATTATTTCTAGAGCGCGCGTACACCCAAAGGTTCCATGGCGCTATGGCAAAGGTGCACTAAATCAGGAGGTTACTGGTAAGCTTGGGTGAAAAGGAAAGTTTTGAGAAGAGATCTGAAGTGCGGCAGGGAAATATCAAGTCTGAGATCCAAAGGAAGGGAGTTCCACATCTGCGGTGCCAGAAAGGAGAAAGAGAGTCCACCGTGTTTTTTCCGTTTGTAACGAACCGGGGCGAGAAGGTTGGAGTGAGACGAACGAAGTGCACGAGTGGGAGAATAGCGAGAAATTAAAGAAGAGATGAAGGCAGGTGTCTTGTAGGTAAGGGCTTTGAAGATAATGCAGCCCAGTTTAAACAAACAACGTTTGTCAACCGGGAGCCAATGAAGAAGTTTCAGCAGTGGACGGATGTGTTGAGTGCGTGATTGGTGAGTAATGTGGCGGGCGGCCTGATTCTGAACCAGCTGAAGTCGGTGAAGTTGGTAGGAGGGGATGCCAACATAGAGAGAGTTGGCATAATCTATCCGTGAAATAACCAAGGCCAAGAGAACTACAGTGAGGGCCTCGGTGGTAAGAAATCTGGCAATCTTCCGAATTCTGCGTAAATGGAAGAAGCAAGAAGATGTAACTGCTCCAATCTGGGGGTTCATGGACAGATCACTGCTAATGATCACTCCAAGGCTTTTGACCGATTTAGAGGGTAGAGGAGGATTTCCTAGCGAGAGGTGCCAAAAATTGTTGTTCCAGGGGTTTGAGGGGCCGGTCAAAACAAGCTCGGTCTTATCAGGGTTGAGCTTGAGTTGACTGGTATTCATCCAGTCCCTGATAAAGCATAAAGTGGCCTGAAATCTAGATATGGACGCAGCAGAGGAGTTAATGTTGAAGACAAGTTGAAGGTCGTCTGCATAGTTGAAGCAAACCACTTCGAAATTACGGAGCGAGTAAATGAGAGGGACCATATATAGGTTAAAAAGAAGGGGCGAGAGAGAAGAACCTTGTGGGACACCACAAGTTAGAGGGGTCTTTTTGGCAGAGAAAGTGGCCAGGCGAACGGCCTGCGAGCGGTCTCCCAAAAAGGAAGAGATCCATTTTAGGGCCATGCCCTGAATGCCAGCATCCCGGACACGGTCGATCAGAAGGTTATGATCGACCGTGTCGAAGGCGGCCGATAGATCTAAAAGAACAAGCACTTGGGAGAGATTGTGGTCCGCACCCCGGCGGACCACAATCTGATTGATGGGTCCCTGTCAAATTGAGCAGTAACTGTACAGGCTAGGGGGGCTCACACTGAGGTTAAACGTAGGCCATCTGAACAGTCACATGCATGTACAATTAGAGAGGGCAAACAGTGCCTACACATGTGAGTGAGTACACATAATGAAAAGAATGGAAGGAGGATGTTTCAGAAGTACAAAATTCTGCTGTGTCATATGGGAATTTCCAACAAGAGTGCCCTCAGGCATTTCATTCTTGTTCAGAATGCTTAGATATCCATGGTGGCAATATAAAAGTCAAACACACTTCCTTCAGTGTCCTCTGGACGAAAAACCTTTGTAATGTCACAAATGAGCATGTGAAAACCTCATGGACTCAGACATCCATTAGCACAGGCAATGTCTGTTCTGACTTCCACTTTCCAAACCAGCAGTGTCACTGTATGGCTGCAAAAACACTGCATGTCCCTCCCATCCTGAAATGCAGCCAGGGATGTGTGTAAATTAGGCTACAAACCCCATTTACCTGAAGTCAGCATGCTAGGCAGTGTATCACACAAACTCGCACTCACAGGCACATACTGCAGCAGATCAACTTTGTGTGTGCACTCTTTGCACTCTCCTTCTTTCACTCTGTAACACTTATTATGACATCAGGAGCACCATATAGCCTCCCATACTGTGAGAGCACCTCGTCCACCAGGACATCCAGCTCCTCTGTGGTAAAGGGATGGGCCCTGATGTTCTCAGTTGTTGCCATCACTGGGTCCAAGAGACAGGAACAGCAGCAGTTGGTGGTGAAGAGTGTCATTCAGCAGTGTCTGGATGCAGTGGAAATGTGTGGCTCTCTCCAAGACATATATAGCCCCCTGGGGTTGTTTCAGTGGTACTCAGTTGCTGCAATTGGTGTTGCGGGTCAGCTTTTTTCAAATGTGACCAATGACCGGCACCGCGGTAGCGGAGCATGACTACCGCGATTTTCAAAAGTGCATTTCTCTACCGTGATTGTGGATCCCATTGGCTGACAGGCCAGGGGCATTGGCGGTGTCACACCGCGGGGCCCAGGCGGTCGCTACCGCAATCGTGCATCTTTCAATTGCAGCCAATGACCGGCCCGTGGAAGCGGAGCACGCCTCCCGTGCATTTCTCTTCAGCGATTGTGGTTCCCATTGGCTGTATGGGCATGTGCATTGGTGGTGCCACACCACAGGGTCCAGGCAATCGCTACTCTGATTTGGCAGCATTACAATGGTGCCAATGACCGGCCACACGGTAGCGGAGCATGCCTACTGCGGGTTTCAAAAGTGCAATTGTGGTTCTCATTGGCTGTAGGGACATGGGCATTGGCGGTGCCACACCGCAGGGGCCAGGTGCCAATGGCAGTGATAAATGTGGCAGTGCACGCATACTGCGATTTTCAAAAGTGCATTTCTCTACCGCAATTGCGGTACCCATTGGCTGAAAGGGCATGGGCATTGGCGGTGCCACACCGCAGGGGCCAGGCTGTTGCTACCATGATTTGGCAGCTTTACATTGGTGCCAATAGCCGTGATAGCGGTGGCGGTGCACGCTTACGGCACCTATGGACACATCATGCTGTGGCTATGGCAATGGCCAGTTTGCAGCATTGAACTGTAGACACTTACAATGAATCATGCCACCAGAAAGTGTAATCAATTGCTAGTGTGACATTTAACCCACTGATGCCTAAACATGCCATGTCAGTGCACAGGTTTACATGCATTGGCATGTACTCTCTCACATGTCACTTATGATGTTGTTGTACATGTACACAGATCTGTTGTGTGAGTGACTCTCAAATATGTAGATGGCTAAGCAACCCACAGTCATGATGGACTTACTCCATTATGTGCCTATTGCACTGGGTAGATTGCTGGACTCATGTCCATGCTTGATATTTATGCACGCACTGTGCTCATTGTGTTGGTAATGGGTGCCCTGTCTAAATCACGCATGAAGGTGAGGCAGGTACAGTGGCTATGTAGAAGATAGGAGTGTTGCTGTTTCACACATGTGCTGTGTCAACTACTCTCAGGGCTGGTAACACAGGATGTTGGAATGTACCATTTGGCATTCACATAGTCTGAATCTGTTTTGGGGGTACTCACGATGTACATACTGGACATGTGTACAACTCCTTTGGATCAAGGTGTCTCTACGTGTGAATTGGGCTGTAGGCAGTTGCTTCTGGCCAGTCATTGTTGGCGCTGTGTCAGTCAAAACGTAAGATGGTAAACACATCGAATAGGGGGATTGAATTGACATGTGTCCCGTTTCATCTTACCTAGGAGGCAACAAAATGAGCATCGTCCATTCACATTGCTTGCGGACATGGAGGATGAGGACATCATACGTAAATTCGTTTTGGACCGACCTTCCCTCCAAGACCTATGTGCTCAGTTGGGGCCCCATCTGAGGCCTCGCAGAACATATCCGACTGCTTTGACACCAATGTGTAAGGTGATGGCAGCCCTGCATTTCTTTGTAACTGGTTCATTCCAGTACACGGTGTCCAGTGCAGGTGGGATGTCTCAACCAATGTTCAGCATGGTGCTACGTGCTGTCCTGTCCACTATGATGGCCTACAAGGACAGCTACATCCATTTTCCCAGGAGACATGAATTGGCAGATGTGAAGGGTGAGTTTTATGGCCTTGCCCACATACCCAATGTTGTTGGTGCCATTGACTGCACACATGTTGGCCTGGTTCTACCAAATCACGTGAGCACATTTACAGGAACAGGAAGCATTTCCATTCCATCAATGTGCAAGTGGTATGCCAAGCGGATATGATCATTTCCCAGGTCTGTGCAAAATTTCCAGGATCCGCACATGACTCCTACATACTTCGTAACATCATTGTGCCAGAGCTGATGGCAAATATGCATCTGGAGTGAGCATAGATTGTGGGTGAGTAAGCAGAGTCAAGTAGCGTGTTGTATGTGTGACATGCTGTCCTCTGCCCCAGTTATGTTACAAAATTGGTCTGTGTATCTCACACCTAGGTGACTCTGCATATCCCAACGGTATTCTCGCATAAAATATGAGTAATGCAATGATTAATAGACAGAAGCAGATAAATGTGATTACAAGCACCAACAGCGTAAACAGTAGATATAGTTCTACCATGGTGCTAAACAATTGTATAATTGCAGGCATATAAACAGTGCAGTAATCTGGCGTACTATATGAGCCCTACTCTAAGTGATCTAGAGTGTGTGTAGTTGTGGTGCCATGACTCTCCCCAAGGGACAATCCAACACCCTTACCTGATGGGATAGAGTGAAGGACCCAGTCTTGGTCATGAACTGGACAGCCCTCACGAGATGTCAGTTTGCTCCTTGGTGTTTTCTCAGTATGAAAGGACCCTCAGTGTCAGCAGAAGCACCTCATCTACTAATCTAACAGGAGGCTCATCTTTTATAATAGAAAGCAGCCTTGCGATGTACGCACAGATTAGTGTATACAGCCCTGTCGCCCCGTGGATTAAGATACTAATGACATTTTTACATAGTAAGAAATAAGACCATGTACATGATGTTCAGGGTGTTGTGATAATATTGTGCAAAGCTAGATGCAAAACGTTTAGTTTCAGAGAAACTAATCTAACATTGTAGTGCATGCAAATGAATGCAAAAGGTCACAGCTTGGAAATGTTATTTGTGAGGACAATGTAAGAAATAGGCTGCTTCGCTACATGGGCCTAACCTGGTAATATAACAGGCCAAAGCAAGAGCCCATTCAAACACATAAGCATGCTTAGTCTCATCAGGGACAAACTGCCAAAAGGAAGGTATAATCACATCCTCTCCTCAAGGACATGTAAGAACAAACGAGGGAGGCCAATCGACCTCCGCCATCAAAATATCATTGGACGTCAAGTCGTCCCAAAAAATATAATTAATGGTACGTTTGATGTCACCTTCAGTCTGAATGTCCATATGGCAAAGTCTATCAGGTGGAGCTACGCGGGTGTCGGAGGTTTTACCAGTTGCAAAGGTGTCAGTTGCTTTTGCCTCCAGAAACTGGCAGAGTGGTTGGTGCCCCAGAGTAACTTCCTATGCACTGTAGAGGAGAGTCACCGCCCAACTCCTGTCCAGGAGAAGAATTCCCACCATCTGGGGCATATTTTGCTGTTAAACCAGCAACTTTCTTCTTCTGAAAAGGGGGCTCTATATGGAGGTAGTTGCTCACTCTTAACTTTTATGTCAAAAAAGCTCTGTGGGTCCCGCTTTGGTTGCACGTACTCACCTTGACTGCGATCCTGATGCCCTCCTCTTTCATACTGTTGATCAGATGAAACCTGAAAGGATTGAGGAGAATGAGGATCAGGAACCTGAAACCTCTCAGGAGTCTTAATTTTGGAGTGATCACGTGAATCAAATCTATGTCCAGAAGCGTCCAGCAGCAAACACCCACCAGGGGACCTAGGCTTTTCCTGTTGCTTAGACTTTTCCCAAGTCTTTCTAGGAAAGAGAAGACGAACTTCCTTTTCAGGAGAAGGGTTACCTTGAGACTGAGTAGATGGTCTGACCCCCAAGTTATTGCAACTTAAGGCTGTGTAAACATCGGCAATAATAACTGGCAACTCACATTCACTGTCAACGCCAGCAACAACCGCAAGGCGTTGACTTGCCATTAAGGATGCTGCTTCACCTTTAACATTGGAAAGAATCATTTTGGAGACAATGGAAAAAATACCCATTAGCTTCATCTAAATCTAGGGCAGGACCTGCCCCATTTTTGTTCTTTACCTGTTTGAGAATGCTCTCAAGAACGCTCATCAAGGGGGTGCCATAACAAAGCATATACAATGAGGCAAGCACAATCCCTCAGGTGTTGCAGTTGGCTAAGGGTGGAATCAGACCACTGGTCAAGCACATAGTAAGGATCCTATGTTTCTCTACAGGATCTGTAAGAGGAAAAACTGCATCAAGCTCATTAATTTTCGTGGCAATCCAGAAGGGAAAGTCCTCATGATTCTGAGGATGTTTGCCCATGAATGAATTAATAATAACGGGGCTAATAACAAGACCCCCACTATGCGCAGCCTGCACAGGAGGTGCAGTCACAGGCATACCCGCCATAAAGCACAAGCAACAAATTGCATCAGGCGTCAATATAAGAGAATAATCTGAACATACAACAAACATACCTCCGCCAAACTGGTGTTCAGATAATTAGTGTACAGAGTAAAACCATCCAAAACAGGCCAAGTGGCTCCGTCAATACTCAAGGGGCCCATTTGAACTGTTTCAATAGGGTGCAGTAGGGCACGATTAAACCCAATCTTCTGCTCCCAGGCCATAAGAGGAACTTTAACAGCTGCATAGGGTGTTACGCTGCTTGAACAGTGGCAGCAGTGTAATAATGAAAAGCATTATCATTTGCATTCACAGTGGGAAACGTACTCCATATTGAGGACTCCATGCTGCAACAAATATTGAGTAACCTCTGTGAGGCAATGAGCTGGAATCGCAACCAGTTGAGCCATGAATCAGAACAAAGGGATTCAACAGTAGCACTAAAATGGGTCAAAAAAACTTTTAAAATTCAAGCTTGAAAAACCTACAGAAATAGGTAGTCCCTACAAACTGAGGAGTCGAAGTTCTCCCACTAAGGACAGCTCCAAGAAGCAGTATGAGGGGATTGTGGACAAGCACAAGTGTTACTCAGGGGTTCCGAGACTAAGTTCTAGACCAAACATTGGTGGGGCCATGGTGCTGGGATTCTGGGGTGTCACAGAACTATGCTTGGGATCATAGAACCTGAGTACACAGGGACTGAGTCATCCTTCCACCTTCGTACCGATGAGCCCAGGACTGAGCACCTATAGTGTCTCACTTGCCCTCCTACTCACTCACAGAGGAACAAGTGATTAGACCCCAGAACACAACACTCCAGACCTTCTCAGGAATCGAGGTTACAGGACACCTCCTTTTGCCCACACTTGTACTAGTCCACAATAAGATCTGACAGAGACACAAGAAAAAACGTATTTTAACAAATGTGCTCTAGTATACAGTATACATGCCGCAATAAGAAAATGCCTAACACAAATACGGACCGCATAGTAAGCAGTCCATAGATCATAAAAGGAGCTGTCATTATTTAAGTCAGGGTAGCCTAATCCCCTCCCCTTCTATAGAAGCAAAATGAATATATGTCAGAAGATCTCTGAGTGTTGGCAGCAGACCCCGCACCTTAGCATTTACAGATGAAAGTCCTACGTCTCAAGTGCTGTGATGATCTTTTCCCTGGAGAGATCCCTCTCCAAGTGTGTTGTTACCTATCTCTGCATACCTATATGACAAAAGTATGTGTCCCCAAACAACAGCTGCATTTGCGTGTTTTGTCTAGGTGCTAGGGCCTAACCAGAACAAAATAACAAAGGTCATTGCTGATTGACCTTGTCTACAGTGTTCAGACTAAATCCCAGGGAAGAACAGAACGCAAAAACAACAGCAGGTTCTGTGGGAAAGTACAATGTGGTACAAAGCACAATATGATTGTATAGTAAGAAATGCGCAAAGCACAGAACATTCAGCAACATGCTCATGCTAATATAGGGCAAACGACAATGGGCCTGCACTGGACATATGACAACCATACTCCTAGCACTGGAATTACCTGCCTCTCTGTCCCAGGAGGTCTGATTGTCACACCCTCCTTCACCAACTAGGAGTACCTGCCACACTGTGGCCCTTTTGCTGTGGTGGGTACAAACTTATCTGATGGACTGTGAGCAGTTATTGATGGAGGTGCGCCCACACAAGAATTTTACATGGATTGTCTCTTTGTTCACACAAGCTTAGAGAGGCACCTCACATTCCACACCATTTTTATATCAGGCTCTCTGTTTGACTGACCTTTCATCACTTATTGCCATGTCAGCATCATTTATCAATTGTTTGACTGAACTTTCTTCTGGAAATAAAGTTGTGTCTCTTTCTTGACCCAATCAATGTTTGCCTGTCTTTTCCTGGATCTCTCGGAGTACTTATTTGTGTATTATCCTTGTTACTGCTCTTATTATCCAGTAGGTCATCCCTTTCTGGATTGAGATGTATAATGTGACAGTTGCTCACTCTGTCTATACTATGGTGCAATTTTGGTTAACAGTATTACCTAACATATGCTATAACGGTTGTAGTGATGGGCACTTACTAGTATTTACTAACTAAATAGCAATTTGCTTTTGTGGGCATGGCATTCTGTATTCCATGTAATATGAAACTTCTAGTAAATATATTACATTAGTTTCTATGATAAATAGGATTGCATGTTGACCTGAGAGACTGTTGCCATGTCTGACTGAACCCGTTTCCTCCACCTCATTTCTGTGAGGTGTAGACGTTTCAGTATTTTTAAAGGAAATTAATGCTTTTGGTATGTAGCATGCCTTGGTAAAAAGCTAGCTTTAAAAGATAGAGATGACCTTCCCTTATCCTCACCACTTTCAATTTGCAATATATCGACACAGAAATTATTCCATACTGCCCGGGGCAGATCATTCAATGAATATATCTGAAATTAAGTCAAAATCTCAATTGAGAAACTTGCTGTCATACTAGACAGTGGGTGCAAAAGCCTGAAGTCTTGCAAGTATAATATGCGACGAACCAGTTCAGACATGTGCCATTTAATTTTCCTTATTTCTCTGGGTATATGTACTGCTTCGTTAGCAGCTCTTCGGCCATTATATATCTTGGAGCCTGCATATATTGCAGCTGTGACCAGAACACTTCTTGTATACATACTCAAGTAGATTGCCAGGAGGTTTTTCATTAGGCACACACCCACACACTCACAACCCCCCCTCACCACACACACACACCTCTGTAATCCATTCCAGACTGAAATTTCTGAGGAGTCAGCAGGATGAGACAAAGAGACCACCAAGGTATGGTGCAAGGTGAAGTAAGTGGAGAGCAGAAAGAATGCTTGTGCTAGTGTTTTTGGTCCCGTTTCTGCCTAGGGTTACTGTGTTTGCTACTACAGGCCACTAAAACAGATGCCTTTGTTGTAAATGTCCAATGGCTTGGACCCAAGTATGTGGAACACTTGCTTCTTTCTCAATATTTGTTGCAAATGGGTTGTGCCCATTTAATATGCCAGGATATTTTGTGTTTTTAATCACCTGGATATTGGACCTTTACTGTGGGTGTCTCACTACCTGAGACTCACTCACGGTAACTGCATGTCAATTGACCTGCGCATGTTTACCACCAGTGTTTGCCCGTTAAGATAAGGCTGCTGCCCCACAGCTAGGGTAAGGGGTACTGGGCTGGTCACACATGAACACGTGTGTACACACGTGTGTACAGGTGCAGCTGGCACATGAGAGACGGGTAATCTTCCTGTGAAAGTTCTAAACTGCATATTCAACCCGTGAAAATGCAATTTTTGACTGGCCTAAACCTTCCTTTTAGATATTTATAAAGCACCCCTATGTAAGCCTTATTGCCTGTAAAGACAAAACAAAAGGAGGGCATACAGAAATTAATGTTGAACATGTCCTTACAATGAAATATCCCCCAAAATAATTTTCACTGTAGCAATGATGGCTGGTGCCATAAGGAATCAATGAGCTACATTGTTACATTTCATAATCCACAGGGGAAAAAGAGGAACAGCCCATAACCAGTTTTAGGGTTAGACAAAGGGGTGTCCTCAAATGACAGGCTGGCACTGGGCAAAACAGAAGCATCCCCAGAACACGAAAGTGAGCAAGGAAGTGAATGGTGAGGACAACAACATCATGAATAGCTAGAAGGACAAGCACCCTGATGCCCTTATAGACAAAGGGCTGTATGCAGATGACCCCCCAGGGCTAGATGGGTGTCTCTAAGGTCAGTGATGCTATCACCTTTACAATCCCTGATTACCAGTTGGAAAACCTATCTACCCTGGGTGCCCTGCAATATGGCCAGGAGGCTATAGGATCTTAGGACAGAAGGGAGCACAGGACCGCAGAGGAAGCCAGTAAAACCAGCTCCTCATGAGTGTGAGGAGGCCTGCTGAAAATGCTCTTAGTGGTTAGAGCTCACCACCACCAGCACATTGAGCTAGCAATTGTTGATTAGGACCACTGGGCCCACGTAATGCACATTTAATGATTTTAATAGTAGACCTATGCTCAAAAATGGAGCAGTGGGGATCCACTGCCATTTCTAAAAATACCCCTGGGATGGGCCAGTGCCCAAGGGTCAGCGCAAGCATTATTAGTAGGTTATGCCTTGAGATGAGGCATGTGTGGGCCCCATCCCCAGACTCCTACTTGGCCCAGGGATCCATATCCAATCCAGTGTTAAGTTAAAGTGGGCCCTGGACCCCATCCTTGGGGCCCAAATGCAACAACTGGGTCCAGGGACCCCATCCATGGCACCCAGGATAAACACAGACTGCTCCAGGCGCAGAACAAATCCAGAAAGCAAGGCTGTGCACTCTTGCAGGGCAGCAGCAGGTGAAGCTCCTGCCAGCTCCAATGCCATTGATGGAAGGCACCTGGGGAGTTGGCAGGTTAGCACGGAATGGGTTACCTGTGCTGCCCTAATGAGGCTAAATACTCCAGGTGCCCAGGTAGTTTGCAAAATTGTTTTTTGTTTGGCGCAGGTTCCTTGGTTTTTTGATTAAAAAGAGATAAGGATCTGGACAACCAAGGATGGGATAAGTGAATTGAGTGAATGTGGTCAGCTTTTGAATGTGGTATGGTGTATGTTTGAATAGTGATGAGTGAGAGTGGTGAGATAAGCCCAGATGGCGGCTAGTCATTGTTGCATTTTTTTTCTCAAATATTTTTTCTCAAATACTTTGGTGGTGTTTTGTGTACAGAAAAGAATTGTTATATAAAAAAGAAAAATTCAATTGAATCATTTATTGAAAATAAAAAGTACTATAGGTTAGTAGCGGCTGTTATTGATATTGTTCATGCGCCATTTTTTCACTTGATCTGAATTGAGTATCAATACTGGCAGTTCTGTTGTTTTTCTTTGATAAGAGGCTCAGCCTTACTGATTAGAGCCAAACCCATTAGTGTTCTCTCAGGTAGGACTGGGGCACACATCTTAAATGGCTATTTCAATATTCACTTCTCCTTGAAGCAAGCACCCCATAATGCCTTACGAGGGCTTAATTTTAGCCTTATTTCATTCTTGTGGTGCCACAAAGAGGGAAGGGGCACCACCAACGGTTCTAGAATGTCTTTGGGGCAGAGCCGGTTCAAGCACTGGTGGCACCCGGTGCTGCAATGATTTTGGGGCCCACTGAATGGTCTTCTCCACAGATTCCTTTACTACGACCATTCAACAGAACCTCTCATCTCTCCATAGCCCTTCTCCCTCATGCATTTAATTTGTTTTATAGTGCTACTCATACCAGTGTAGGGTGTCAGAGCACTTTACAACACACACACACATTGTACAGATCCAATGAATCATACATGTGTAAATCACTTTAAAGGAAATGTTAAATAAGACAATGAGGATTACAAGGTGTAGGAGTCACGTCATCCATACTAGTAGGCAATACATTTTAAGTGTTTGGTCTGCTGAAGCACAATCTTAGGACTTAAAACATACCACAGTGGTTATGGTTGGCTTTAATAATAAGAATGTATTTTTACCAAAGCTAACCTGTATACAACATTAGGAGAATGAAAGACTGGGGGGAAATGTAAGGTTACAACCCTATTCCTTGCAGCTTCCATGCAACTCGTTGATGACAATTCATAGGTCACTGTGCTATATTAGGATTGTAACTTATGAACTGCAAGTAACAAAAGGATCTCTGAGACAAAAGCAGTAACCCACTGAGCTATCCACATAAAATACAATTCTGTAATCTGCATGGTACACGTTCTTTCAAACAGGCTTATTAACACTCTGCACTACTTTATGATGAGATAAAACTGCCCCTAGGCAAAACTCCATCTCTCTGCAGCAAGAGCAATAATCACCAGAGGTATCTTGAAATTTTTATTGCTGCCTGAAAACTGTTGACACTCAAGGAGCTTTGCAGCAGCTATTTTTAAACATATAAGTTGTTTTAAACACAGTACCCTCGAGGTCAGCACCAGGTGCAGCTGCACCGTTCGCACATCCCTACAGCCGGTCCTGTTTGCGGGGTCTTTGAAGAAATAACCCTATGTCTCCCATGTCTAAGGATGCATGACCTGGGGAGACATTTTCATAATTTCTGAGCATTCCTAAAATTGAATCTTTACAAGGAGCTATGGTTGCATTATATGTAGCTACCGGTGCAAAAGAAAGACTTAGGGCTTGATTTAGATTTCAGAGGACGTTTTTTTTCATTACATAGGTGACAAATTTTCCGTCCACTGAAATAATAAATCCCATAGGGTATTATGAGATTTATATTTTGGCGGGCAGTATATAAGTAACAGTTGTGATGGAGTAACCAGTGCGCCAAAATATGAGTCAGGTCCTCAGTCACGTTATAATAAATTTCAGTGCTTTGTTGACAATATACTGCTGTGATGTGTTTAGTGATAATAATGGGTGTGCTTAAGCGTGATTACTGATTCAACTGATATGATGGTGATTGTTAACATGTGGAAATTGGTATAAAAATGCAGATGATTTCTTTACAAAGCCAACAGGTTTGCCTTACATTATAATGAGGGGATTACTTGACAAAGCCAATAGGCTTGCATTATATACTGTTGTGCTAATCCCTTGACAAAGCCAATAGACTTGCCTTATATATTGACAATGCTACCCCCTCAGAATGCCAATAGACTTGCCTTAAATCATAACACAGTAGACCGTTGACAAAACAATTTGGCTTGCATTATATTACAGTGGTGAGTCCCCTGACAAAGCCCATAGGCTTCCTTTATCTAAAAGGACACACCATCAAAGTGTGATGTTCTATTTGTTAAGAGGTGGGGTTACTGTGATTTGGGGGGTCAAATGTGATTTCAGAACGTCACCTAAGGTATATCCATCTGCTTGATGTATTTTTGGGTAAAATAATGCCTAGAATTTAGTAGTGTGTGTGTGTGTGTAATAAATGTATGTTTACTTTTTCAATGAAAAAGCAGTGATTGGAGAATAATTTATTGAGTGTTATTACTGCATGCCAGTGAATGCCGACTACCCTGACACACCACCTCTACTGAGTAGGCCTTGGACAGCTCTACTTTGCTACCCTAAGAGAGTCATGTGCTACAGAGGGGTGCTTGGATTCCAGAAAGGAGACAATTGTGGACCTATTAATTGTGCAGGCCTCATATCCTGCACAACCAATAACCCATTTTCTTATAATATTTAACCTAACACAGGTGTTCCTAGTTAACATAGCACCATCTAATGGAAGGAGCAATCCACAAATTCAATCACAGTATATGTGCTGGTATAGCTACCCGATAAACGGTTTTGTAGTCAAATTTCACCATCAATGGATATTGTACCAGGTGTTATACTGTCCCTACAAATATAGCAGGACTGTGCACTTGACCAACACAAACTTCAAAGTACAGAGATTTAGTGTCAGATGCATGAAAATGCAATTGTTGCATTTACTAAATATTGATTCCATAGGAATTGCTATTTAGGCAATGCAAAATGATATGTATGAAATTGACAATTTCCTAATAGTGATTCCTACATGGGGGTTGATTCCGATGTCGTTCGGAAGAGTTCCGAATCGGATTTGAGTTTGCTGAATGCGATCCGGAGCCCTTGTTACTGATCAAATCGTACACACTTCCGAATGACCAAGTACGATGCCTGAAACATGGCAGGGCTGTCCGAATCGGTTCTGAAAGGCCATTGGACAGCTCGTGTCTTTCAGAGCCGAATCATACAGCTCAATGAACTCGGTTTCCAATCGACGTATTTGGACCTCCTTTCCAATTTGGTTTGCCCGGAATGAAACGGCTGTCGGAATTGGTCTTTTTGGGGCTGGTTGCATGCCCCCCTTCACCCGGGGCCCTCTGAACCAGAACCGTGGGGGTACCCATGGCTCCCCTCTTCCCAACCATGCACAGTGTGGCAGGCACCACCGGGTGCCTACCACAGGGTGCACGATTTTCCCCAGACACCCCTTTCTTCATGGGGAGCCTGTTTTCACGTTCGGAACACGGGCTTCCATTGAAGTCAATCAGAGTCCGACCGAATTGTATCTGGATGCATGGACTCCCCCGATCTGAGTCATCCGGAAAGCATTCAGGAACCAATCCGGACGAGATTGGAATCGGGCCCATAATAATTATAATAATAGCATTTGTAGAGTGCAAATAGCTACCTCAAGCAGAGGTGTCCTGGAGCTACGCGGTCACTGCAGGTGCGGAGGTCCAACCGAGGCGTTACCATTGGCTGAAGAGCCCAGTCCTCAAGGTCTTTCTGAACTCATGTTCAGACTTGATCAGGCACATATGAGAAGGCAGGGAGTTCCACAGTCTGGCCATCCCCACTGTTAAAAACCTGCCTCCCATACGGGACTTAGCATAACGAGGTACACAGAGCAGGTGCTGGGAGTTGGATCTCAGCGATCGTTTTTGTTGATACAGGCAAAGCCTATGCTTAAGATATCGCAGGCCGCTATCTTGCAAAGCACGAAAGGCCAGAGTCAGGGCCTTGAACTCTATCCATTTAGCTACAGGTAACCAGTGAAGTTGTCTGATGTGGGGAGTGATGTGGTGATGGAAAGGAACTCAACGAATTAGTCTTGCAGCCGCATTCTGTACCATCTGTAATCTATCGATCAGTTAGGAAGGCAGCCTCAGGTAAAGACAGTTAGCATAGTCCAGCCGAGATGTCAGAGTATAGTGGACTAAGACCCTTCAACTATCCTTCGGCAATAGATGCAAGAATTTCCTTAAACTTCTCAACTTCCTGAAACATGAGGCTGATATATGACGGACTTTGGCCGAGTAAGAGAGGTCCGTATCCCATTTGACACCCGGGTTTTTCGCCGTGTTTGCTGGTAAAGGTGGTGGTCCCATTTTTACTGGCCACCAACATTCAGCGGGGGGATGAGATGCTGCCCAAAGAAGAAGACCTGCGTCTTGTCCACATTAAGTTTTAAGCTGTTATTATTCATCCAGCGTGAAATGTCCTTCATACACCCCTTAAATCAAGTAAAATAATCAGCAGAGTGATCCTTAAAAAAGAACACCAGCTAGGTGTCTTCCTGTTGGAAAACAAGGCAGCATCTGTGAGGCCTGCACAAATAACATGACTACATTTGTCCTTCACTGGGAACCAAACACCCAATTGTAGCGCCTGACTCTCAGAGGGTAGCGTTGCAGAGCAGTCTGAGGCTTACTCAAGGGAGGTGGTGTGGGCTAGTAATCGCCATTTGCAGGTGCACAAAAATAACACTCAATTATTGATTGTCCAGTCTGTACTTTGCTTTATAAAAGTAAGAGTACATTTATTAAACACACACACCACTCAATACTATGCACCAATTTACAACTATACATAAGCTGTTGGAATTTCTTTTTGACATTGCATAACATCTCCACCCCTCCCGCAGGGGGGGGTGGGGTCTAGTACCACCACTCCCATGTATGCACATCAACTTGCCCCCAATGCAGTTAGTTGAACATAACCTGGAGCGAGGGCCCTGCGCACTGGCACCATCCAAGTGGCGACCCACTTCATTACCTCAACAAGCATTAAAAAGGGGTAAACCTGCCTTGGTGACACATGACCCTGACTGAGCATCTCCTACTGACCATAAAGTATGCACCTCTATATCTTAAGGGCTAGCAGTCTGGGGTCTTCACCTAAGCGCAGCAGCAAAAATCCATGTTTACGCACACTTTAGAATGACAGTACTCATCACCTTGGTTGATCATTTGAATGCATTGCAATTACAGCCCCTAAGGGCATCACAGATGAAATCACAGGATTGCGCATATACAGCCAGACACCCTAGCAGGACTATCTGGCAACATAACCCCACTTGGCTTATGACATCTCCTTACACATGTGACTTACGGGGAACAACCTTTACAACGCAACTTTTACAACGCACTACCTTTACAACGCATTTTTTACAACGCATAATCCATTACAACGCATGACATTACAACGCATGACACTACAACGCATTTTTAAAAACTACCTTTACAACGCATTCCATTACAACGCATACTACCATTACAACGCATACCATTACAACGCATAATATTACACTACACTATCCAACACTTACCCTACTGTTGCACCCCCTGGAGTTAGAATAGTAATTTTTACCCCTATACTATCCAACACTTACCATACTGATGCACCCCCTGGAGTTAGAATAGTAATTTTTACCCCTATACTATCCAACACTTACCCTACTGTTGCACCCCCTGGAGTTAGAATAGTAATTTTTACCCCTATACTATCCAACACTTACCCTACTGTTGCACCCCCTGGAGTTAGAATAGTAATTTTTACCCCTATACTATCCAACACTTACCCTACTGTTGCACCCCCTGGAGTTAGAATAGTAATTTTTACCCCTATACTATCCAACACTTACCCTACTGTTGCACCCCCTGGAGTTAGAATAGTAATTTTTACCCCTATACTATCCAACACTTACCCTACTGTTGCACCCCCTGGAGTTAGAATAGTAATTTTTACCCCTATACTATCCAACACTTACCCTACTGTTGCACCCCCAGGAGTTAGAAAAGTAACTTTTACCCCTATACTATCTAATACTTACCTTAAATGTAATTTAATAGTATGCGTTGTAATGGTATGCGTTGTAAAGGTAGTATGCGTTGTAATGGAAATGCGTTGTAAAGGTATTTTTTAAAAATGCGTTGTAGTGTCATGCGTTGTAATGTCATGCGTTGTAATGGATTATGCGTTGTAAAAAATGCGTTGTAAGTGCATGCGTTGTAAAAGTGTGCGTTGTAACGTCATACATCCGTGACTTACAGTCCCTTCAAAAGAAGTACTCCTGGCAACTACACTTTTCCTGCAGTGTGCCTCTTCACTTTAAAAGGAATCCCAGGTAAAAGCATGGGATTACGTAAATACAGCCAGACCCCCTAGCAGGAAGGTCCAGCAACATAACTCCATTTAGCTTAACATCACCTTACACAGGTACTTCACTTTACACATGTGACTTTCAGTCCACCTAAAAAGAAATAACCAATAGTAAATGCATTTCGGTGCATTTACACCACTTCACCTCCAGGGGATGCCCTTCTCCAGACATCCCCCAACTCAGCCCTTCACTCCGTGATGCACTTCATAGTACACCCTCAGCTGTAGAACATAAGTTCCAGCCTAGAAGGTGTTCAAGGCTGGCTGAGCCCTTGAGAAGTTATTCTTTCAGATGCCCCGTGAAACTTAGGGGTGGACAGTTCTTCTTTATGCCGGGGGAGACTGTGGTGCTCCTGCAGCCCCCCTGCACCCCTTTTCACACGTGAGGGTGACCCCTTCCTCTGGGGGCCACCAGGCACCAAAATGGCAGATTTTTTCGTGCTGGGGGGGAAATATTGGGCCTCTCCAGCAGCTCCTCCAGCACCTTTTCACAAGTGAGGGTGACCCCCCTCCTCTGGGGGCCACAAAGCACCAATACGGCAGATTTTCAAATGCCTGGTGAGGCATTATGGGGCTCTTCATGCTCCTCTTTACCAGCCCCCGCCACTGGGAACACTCTCCTCTGCCCTCTGGGACTCTGAGAGGGTAGATTCAGCAGTGTGCTGTCTTCACTGGCTCCCTGCGCCAGCCTTTTGCCAGGCTCTCCTTCTGGGCCTTTCTTCTCCCTGCGCAGAGAGCTGCTAATTGATGAGCCTGTATCCCCTCCCATCTTCTCTTCGTGGAGAGGAGACTCTAGCTTGTGGAAGAAAGGTTATCAATCCATCCAGCTGAGGTCAGCCCTCAGCCTGGGTCTGGTCCTGGCTGGCTCACAGAAATATGACAGTTCTTGATGACTCAAAAGCAGTACAAATATGACTTTGGACTCTGCAGAATACTTCTTTTCACCTCCAATACAATGGACTTTAGTACATGTCTGGAAACTGTAGGCCTTGTGGAAGTTAATTTAGCCATCGGCCCCACATTCCCTTAGGGAAATAATGAAGTGAAAACACAGTAAAACACACTGACTTTCCCTGTCATGTTTCTTTCCAGCGTATAAAGCCTATTCCATATCATCACCCAACACTGCATAAGTCCTGCCACACCATTCACTTTGTAGCTGCTCCTGGACTGCGCACGCTAGGAATCTCGCCTGCGCAGCCCGTACACGTGTGCACACGCATATACACATGTGTCTGCATGTAACCAGCCCGGTGTCCCTTACTCCAGCTGCTGCGCAGTGGCCTGGTCAAGCCAGGGGAACACCAGTAAAATCCCCATGCAGTCTCTTACATCCTGAGTTCACTGTGGGTGAGTCCCAACTTATTAGGCTCCCCCACAGTAAAAGCTCAACAATTAGGTGCTCAAAAAGCAAAAAATCTGGGCGGCCCATAGTGTCAGTACCACCTTCTAACACTTCCGCATAGGAGATTGCCTTCACTTCCCAAGAAGCAATGAGAGAGTAAAGTGACACCAGATAGGTGTTGAAGTGCAATGGGCTCAGGGCAGAGCCCTTAGGCACCCCGCACCATAGTGGCTTAGGTTCCAATTGATGGGGTTGGAAAAATACCTTTTTAGAGCAGTCTTTAAGGTAAGACTGGATCCGAGAGAGTACTACCCCACAAGCCCAGCTGTTTGAGTCTGTCCAGTAGGATTGGGTGCGCAACCATGTTGAATGCTTCGGACAGACCTAAAAGGACCATTGTCGCTGACGCCCCTTTGTCTACATTCATTCTTACAAAATCCGCCACCTCCACCAGTGTAGTCTTGGTGCTAAATCCTAAACGGAAACCGGACTGAGTGCCATGCAGGATGTCTTCACCTTCTATGAGATTGGCGAGTTGGCATTGCACCTGTTTTTCCAGCATCTTCGCGTATGCTGGCAGTAGGGAGATCTGGTGGCACCTGCTAAGCTCTTGGCTTTTGCTAATAGGGGCTGTAACAAAGCATTTTTCCAAATATCAGGGAAAATGCAGGTGGAAAGCGAGGTATTATTGCCCATAGAAGGAATCAACATTATGACATCTCAATTAGGAAACCCCATGCTAGTCATACCAATGGGCTAGTTTTGCATTTCCAAAGTATTGAATTCCTATAGGGAAATCATTATTTTGGAAATGCTAAACTAAGGGTGGCTATGGGTATAAGGCCCCCCGTAATGCACCCCAAAAGTAGTGGTGCCCATGTAGAGCACACATATGCCATAGGCGCATGTGTGAGCTCTATTGCACTTGGAGTGTTTTCTTTTAAATTGTACATGGTTACCATCGACTTTGAGTCAATGGTAATTGCATTTCCTAAATTCTCAATTTGCATTTAGGAAATGCTTTGTACATGTACAAAGAAATTACAAATAGAAAATCCCCACTTGCGATTTCCTATTTAGAGAATCACAAAAAGTGATTTCAACTGGGTATATTTTGCGATCCCTAAAGGTCTTTCTACATAGCAAAAGGCTGTTTTACATTTCTTAATAGTACAAAATCATGATTAGGCCTATTAAGAAATGTACAAGGTCTTTGTACATTTGGCCCTTAGTCGACAGATGCTATCCGTGAGTGTTGGTGGGATTCGACCAGCTCACAGTACTACATCTAACTCCTAAACCAAGCAGGGTAGCAGATGTTGGTGGCAACGTCAGACATGACACTCTGATTACCAAGGAATCCGTGGATTCAGACTGAGCCCTTTCACTTGCCATACTTGCATGACCAAGTTAAACACAAGAAAGATATGACAATGTGTTTTCAAACATTTACTAAAATGATAGTATCCTTGTATAAAAAGTGTGAGCTTACATTATTAAAAAGATTAGACTTGTTACTGTAATCAGCATTGCTAGAATGGTAAATAGTGAACACTTCAACCATGTTAACTGTTGGCAATGTTTGCGAACTCCTATCCGTACCTACACTATACTAAAGAGAGCATAGCGATATTATTATTCTGCCAGATCAATTGGGATAGTCCTAACCCAATGAGTTGGGCTTAGGTGTGAGGAAGCCGGTCGCACTGCACAGGTTATGTTCCTTAGCAGGATGGAGGTCGGAGTCAGCTGGGCTGCATCTCGGTCACAGTCTGCAGCAGTTCCAGGATAAATCAAGTCATGAAAATGCTCCTCTCAAACAGCCTTAGCACAGATGCTGTTTATATTATTTTTATCATCCACTTGTAATGCGCACAGCTACCCCAAATGGTTTCCCGGCGCGGGCGGAGTACAGATAGGTGGCCCGATGCAGTGAGCTAGAATAGCCAAGTTTTGGGAGCCTTGCAGAAGCTTGAGAGTGAATTACAATTCCTTAAAGCTATGGGAGAGAGTTCCACAATTTAAGGCCGAGATAGGAAGAAGAATGACTTTTCATGAGAGTTAGGCAAAACCTCGATACCAAGAACATGGTTTGATTAGAGGTTCTCAGGAGCTACCAGTCCCTGAATTTAGCGAGGTCCTAAGCCCAGTTTGGCTTTAAACATAAAGCACAGCGCTTTAAACTCAATGAGTTTGGCGATCCTAAGCCAATGCAATTCCTGAAGCAAATGGGCAACTGAGGCAGATTTTGGTAGGCAAAAGAGCAGCCTAGCAGCAGCGTTTTGCACAATCTGAAGGCACTGATCCACGGCCTTATAAGCACCTAGGTACAATGCATTTCCATAGTCCAGTCTGGATTTGATTGAAGACTGAATGACCATTCGATTAGCCGCTAAAGAAATCAGCCACAGAATCTTTTTCAGCCATCTGATAACTGCAAAACACGTAGCAGTGACTCTGGCTACTTGTGGTTTCATGGAAGGTTTGTTATCCGTAAACACATCCAGATTTTTCACCAAAGGGGCTGGGGTGGGCAGGGTCCAGAGGGACTCAGGCCAGTGTGTAGCTCAACACAGAGAGGCATTCTTACCCACAGTCATGAGCTTCGTGTTATCACTATTAATTAAAATAAAACACTGTTCTTATCAACGGTGGCAGAGAAACAGTGGAGCTCATTCGGTTTCATCTAGCTAAAATTCTGTGTCTCCTACTGAGCATAGAAAAAGAGAAACACAGTGGCATTGTTTTATTCATGTATGACCCTGGAAACCATTAGTTCCAGAGCATCAATGCCTATCGCAAACACACATACACCACTTTAATGCATTAGCAGCAAAATAGAGAAGTGTGGCAAAGGGCACCACAAAAAAGAGATGTTAATCCAAAGAGTTGAATCTAAGATGGAGAATACAAGCAAGCCATGCCACACAGGGTCACAAAGCTGTTAAGTTTATCTTTCTCTAAACTGAAGCAGAGGGAGCACATGTGAGGCAGACAAACCATACTTTAGGTCTGAGTGCATGATTCATCCTGAACTCTTATGGATGTATTTTGTTTAAATTAAAATTGATTGCATTTTAATCAATGGGCTATTTCTATTTTTAAAACTAACGGGCCAATTACGATGGAGGCGAGACTGCCACTGACAGCTCGTAGTCAATTTTCATGCCCACCATATTACAATGGCTGGCGGTAAGTTGGCGATTGGAAAGACCGACCACCACGCATCTATCAGGCTCCTTGAGCCCGCCGGTGCGTCAGAGGCTGCCATAATTCCTACAAAGGTGGCGGTGCCTATCAGGCACCACCGTAGGGATTTTGATGTCCCTGCCCACCAGCCGCTTCATGGGGATTCACCCGGAAAGGGACATTGGGGGAATGTAGTGGGCCCCTCTTGTACCCTGGCCCTTGATTTTGGGTGTTGGGTGCCCCCCAACCTATCCCTGCATCATGTGGCAGGCACCTTATAGTTCCTGCCACATAGTGCAGGGATATGTTTTATGTCTATGTTTTGTATTGCGGCGTGTGCTGCGGCACGCAGCACCCACCACAATACAAAACATTGATATTGCGATCGGCTTGAAGGCGCTCACATTGTAAATTCATTGGCGAACCGCCGACATCCTGTCAGGCGTCTCACCTCTGATAGGAATGTTGTCAGATGGAAGTCTGACCGCCATCCTAATCAGCTCCTGAGTGTTTTTTATTTTTAAAAGTACTATCACAATTTTAGTGACACTGATCCTTTTCTTTCTGACACCTTACCGCTGGCATTGTTTTTAAAGTAATGTTTATTTTTGCAAGCATGGTTTAAGTTTTCTGCAGACTGCAATTAAGTATTTATATGTGTATTCTAATTGGTTTTCATGGTCATAGTAACAAATCATCTGTCAAGATGTACATGAGACAGTGTTCTTACTGCAGCTCTAAATCACAATTACCTAAAATGAAGCACTAGTTTTCAATTAGAATATTTATTTGCTATTGAATTGCAATAAAAACGCAGTGTTAAATCAAGCAAAAACATTTCTTTTTAGCAGCGAGGAAGAAGATAGCACAATTGTTGTGACATACTTGCATAGTTTAATATGTGCACATGTAGCATAGTAGTTTTTGCCCATGTTGGGCAAAATTTGTTTTATCATGAATCAATCATTTGTTTTCTCCAGAATCGATTTGTATCCGTGTTAAACAATGTTTTAATATGTTTTTAAAGTAAATAGTTTTTAGGACAAATCAATTTATTGTTATAATGTCATAAGGTTATTATAATATCATTATGACATAATTTTCAAACAAAATATGGTAAATACGGTAAGTTTGCAAATTGCTGAACTCAAACTTCGCATGCACACTTGCCCTTCACAAACAGGATGAAAACACCTGAAAAGCCGCATACACTTTCAGCAACCCACCAGAAAACTACATACTGCCTCACTCTTACTCACTCCTACTCTCCCCATCAGCGAAAGAAAAGCAGGAAGTTGATCATTCTCCTACATTGCACCCAAGGCATAGAATGACCTCCCTCAACACATTAGAGCCTACTCCTCACTTCTCGAGTCCCACAAGTTGCTGAAGACCAGACTCTTTGTGAATGTACCTTGAGGACAATAAACCCAGACACCTGACCAAGCACCTGGGTACCCTCTCAGGAGATCCGTGTGCTATACAAAATTACATAACATAACATAAATGCTGACCTAAAATCTACTCTTTTTGGTTTTGGGCAATAAGATTCCGCAATTTAAGAAACATATGCTCACATATATTCTGCAGCATTTTGTAGCATTCTGATAGCTGCCTGAGAAAAGAACATATTCAAAAAAATCAAAGCCTTGGTTGTTTTTTCAGCTCATCTGTTTGTGAGAAGAAATGTGTAAAAGTGTATCTCAAATCATTGGATACATTTCCCTGCTACACGTTTGCAACTGGGTCCAGTGAAACATACTCAGATATACAGTGTCACCCGGCACGGATCAGGGGAAGGTTTAAGGAGTTTAAAAAAAAATAACATACCTGATCGCTGTGTCTCTCTTCTATCTCTCCTCCACCATCTCTTCCCTGGGGCCAGAACTGGACGCACCCAGGCTCTCTTGAAACAAGCACAATGCTGCAATGCAGCGTTGTGATTGGTCTGAGCGCCGTAGTTTGGCGCTCAGTCAGAAAATGAGAGCCTGGGCAAGTTACAGTGTATTACAGCCTTCATGGAGAACATGCAAAGTGTGTATGACAGTTTGGCCAGCCTGAGAGGGCCAGAACAACTTTCATGCACTCTTGGAGAGGGCAACCCACTCCTCCCCCCGCTCCTCTATAATCGGAGCAGCCCCACCCCGCCCGGAACCCTGCGGCAGCAGGAAAACATAAAATGATAATAACCTCAAGTTATAATCATTCAATGTTTCCTTTATTTCACTGCTGCAAAGCAGAGAGGCGACGCTCCTCCACCTTAGCGGAAGAGCCGCTGCTGCAGCAGAGACCCTTTGGGTCGGAGCGAAGCTTTCCCCCTCGCCATATTGCTGTTTTTCTATACCAGCAAAAATAACATCATCTTTAAGCCATTGAATGAATATACGTGGCTCTGTTGTTGGTGGAAGGAAATCTCAAAGTAGGCAAAGAGAAGTCCTTTACCACATAAAGGCATCTATTTTCTGTACCTGGCTGCATCTATTGCAGTGTCCTGATCCCTCATGTTGTTTCTACATGCGAATCATTACTTCCCTTCTGCAGTTCTCTATATTGTTGCCGTGGGATGTAGGCAATATACAGTCCATCTCCTAGATTATTTTATGAGGAGCATCCTTGTACACCTCAGTCCTCCTTGGTCTGTTTTGTAATTTTGAAAACAGAAGAACGGGGCTCCCCATACATGCCAGGCTAATATACCGGGAAGCATTCTTCATAAGTCAATCGAGGAATTTAATAATCTCTTTAGAAAAAAGCTCTGGAGCTATGAGAGAAATGTGTGGGTTAAAGGCCTTCCAATTAAGAAAGGTTTCTCTGTGGATTTATAGGCTGGTGGTTCACTCTTCTTGTCTATGTTGCCATGACGACTGTCAGGTAGATTTTCTGCTACTTGCTAGGAAGTTAAGAAACGTTGAATCTGGTTGAGCCTGTGCAATTCACTGAAGCTTAAATGGAATTCTTTGCAAGGAATTGGCATTTAGCCTCGGTCATATATTCATATCTAGAAGAAAAAATCAATTATAGTAATCAAATGTGCAAAAAAATTATTGGAATTATTTTCTGTAAAGGAAAACGGCGCTGTAATGTATTCTTAATGCCAGAATGTGAAAGGTTTGAAAAGCTGCAGCTGGTCGTTTTTTCCCCTGAATCTGATGGCTTTAATTACAGCTCGAGACGCACAGAGACAAGTCTTTTTCTGGTCTGCTTTTACAGGCTATAATCACCCCTGGTGATATTCAGGAAGCAAGTTAGCATCCCGGCGCCTCATTAGGTTGAGACACCTGTACTGCTAGAAACACGGTGTACAACCTTTTCTCTTTTCATTTCCTCTGTTACTTGGACTGCTGGTAAAAGCAAAAAAAAATGCTATCTGAGGCTTGGAATTTAAGGTTTCATAAAATGTCTTTGCTTCATGACTTTAACAAAAAACTATGGGGCATATCAGCAACAGCTGGCGATAATTATCGCTAAGCATGGTTAGCGCGAGGATAATTATCGCCGGCTATCGCTGGTTTATATCTCCGAGTTAGCGTCCTAACACCAACGCTCATCTCCAATGCGATATATAAACCAGCGATAGTTGCAAAAAGGTGCGATTATCGCTGGAAATCCAGCGATAAACGCACAGCGACAGGCGATACCTTGTAGATAGGGCTGGGTGGTCTCAGCCCTATGCTCCACCACCCATAGGCTAACATGGTTTAATCAAAAGAAAAGCAGGCGTAAAGAAACCTGCGATAAGCACGGTTAGCGCTCCTTTCTTCATCGCTGAACAGGTTAGCGTGCAGATTGATAATAGGAGTAATGTTGCTTAGCGACATTTTCCTGGTAATTTTTGTGAGTTACGCCCACTTTGCATCTCATTAGCGATGCAAAGATGAGCGTTGATGTAATGGGCGCTAAGTCAGCAAAACACGCGATAGCGTGTCTTTGCTGAGAAGGCGATAAAATTATTGCCGCTTTTCGTCCGAAAACGGACGCTAAAGCGGCGATTATTTTATCGCCTCTCCTTGATGATACGCCCCTATGATTCTCACTTTTTCTCATCTCTCTCTCTCTCTGATTATCGCCTTCTCCTTCTATATGTTCTCTTGTTATCCCACTATTTATCGCTTTGTTTTTTTCATTATTTCTTTTTAGTTTGGCCCTTCTCTAGGTTCCCCTTTTTCTTTCTCTGGCCCACCACTTAACCCCCTTCTACGTCTTTTTTGTTTTGTTGTGCTGATATTTCATTTTCCCTTCTCTCATATTGCATCTGTCTTGTGCTAAGAAAAAATTTCACTATAGGCGAAGTGGAAATGTAGGGGCTCTAAGAAGGGTGAAATAACAACAAAGCCTCATTAACAAGCAAATGGTCTTTTAAAGACCTGTGAAGTAGTGTGTGCCCGGGAAGCTGTCTCAGCCCGGCTGCCCCACAGCCCAATGGGCGTTGCGCGCTTGTATACAGGCACGCAAACATCAGTCACTTCCATTGCCTAGTCATTAAAAAACATTTTCCTCGCCATCCTCTAAATATTTCACCGGATACATTCTTCCAATCAAGATGATTTTCCCACCAATCACTCTTACTAATTTGCAAAGCCGCCCATTTTACTCCCGCACCCTCTCTTTTTGGGGCACTTTGCATGCCCTTTGCCGCCAGTCAATGTGGCCTCTTTTCTCAGCGACCTTCTGTATCCACATATGATGGAGTGACCAGTTTTTCAGTAGGTAGTAACCTGTAATACTTCACTAACACGCACTGCAGCACCCCTCGGTTCTCCTTTCTGTATCTGGTCACGTTCACCCTGTCTGTGACTGCTGTCATTGCCACTTGCTTGCTTTGTGGGGCCTGAGTGGCAGGGCAGGGCGCACGGGCCATCTCAACACATAGCTGGGCAGATCACCTTCAGGCGACGGAGAAGAAACCTTAATCTGTGCTTTGCCACGTGTTCTCCTGTCACTGCATTGTGAGACGCTCAAAATGCATTCAGTACGTATGTGCAAAGCTAATTATGGTTGACAGGAAAACTGCGACCAGGCGTCACGGAGAGTTCATCTTTGAAATGCAGTAATTCCAGAATCGCATCCGCTATGCCAGACTTTAGGCAAAAGCCCACAGGGAAAGCTGTTTCTCATGCACTCATTCATGTACACTTCACTATTCCCCGATGGTGCTGCATAGGTGCCTATGGCCATGTTGCACAAGATAAGATATATGGGTTCCATGCTTGTCTTTCATCTGTGAGTTTGTATTTAATTTTCACACAACATTCTCATATTTCATTCCCTTTCATGTAACCCCATTCGTCGATCAGTGAAATGAAAGTTGGATAGAAATATTCTTTGTTTGTAGCAGCAGCACTGATTGTTTTGATCTAAAAGTTCTAACAGGTTCGGGTGCAAAATTAAAATATGAAACACAGATCTTCAGGCTGAAAAGATTCTTTTAATCAAATGCAATGCATAAATAAAATGTTGTTTACTTTTGCCGAGCCGATAAAGAAGCAGCTTTTATCGAAATTTCAAATATGTGGAAATAATTTTTCACGTAAGAAAATTTTAACTTTGCCAATAATCACATGAACTTATTAATTGTGACCCTAGTTGGGTAGCTACGGTTTTATGATCATTTTCATAGTACTATACAAGAGGTGCAGTGGGTGGGAGCGATTTATCACAACAAGCAAGGTGCTGGGGAGCATACCTCATTTGAATAAGGGAAATGTAAAAGAACTGTTACAACTTTTAGATTCTCTAAGTAGAATAAAACATAAAAGTGACAGGTGTACCGCCAAGGAAATGACAATAATCCACACTGCATGGTGAAATAGAAGAGTTTCCCTTTTGTCCAGCAAGGAGTTATCAGAATCGAATCAAAGTAAATTAGATTGTTGATGCCACACCACTGTTTTTGAAAGTGTTTGGCTACCGTGTTTCTCTGTAGAGACTACAGTTAAACATAGACATCATGCAGAGCTTTGATGGCTGCTGCAGTGCTTGTTGGAACCCACTGATCTGTGCTTTTTTAACTTTTTGTTATTGGCTGTGCATGTGGCCACGATGTTAATAGCTCAGATTTATAACTATAACATAATTATAAAATTCACATTTAATGGTCATATGACCACTGGGAGGAGCCAATCTAGTTCATGCTGATTATAGCGCTTCAATGCATGTGAGTGAATATTTGACTGTGCGGACAAAGGCCTATATAGAAGAGTAACTATCTCTGCAATGTACTGCCTCTGGAAAACAACGCAGCAGAATACACATTTTAAACGCGGGTTTAAATCAGCTATTTAATTGAGTGATGGTTCCGTATGAGTATTAGCAAGAAGCTCATTTCCAGCCTGAGGTGAAGAGATGGAGATACAACATCCCCTCCAGCACAGGGCAGAGATAGAATGAAAGCTGCAACAATATTTTGTCTCATGGTGAATAGAACTGATGTACACTGTAATGTATGTCCTAAACAGCACTTCTGCCAAGCTTAGTCAATCCATAATTTGAAACAGACCCCATGACAAGCTGTTGAGTTTCAATAAGAATGGTATCAATTATTTTTTCAGCCCAAAAAGCTACAAAATAGGATGGTTCCATACCAATATTACAACTTCTTACCCAATGGTCATAGCTTCAGCAAGATTTCTGCTTCGTTAGGCCCTGCAATATATGTCCTGTCAAAAGTTATGAGGTTGTTTTTAGGTGTTATGGAACAATAACAATGATCATTTATCTTTTTCCTACATGGATCTAAAGCGATCTCTGTGGCATCTGTTTCGCAAAGCCAAAAAGAAAGGAAGGCAATTGTCATATTGAAACAATAACACTCCATTCTGTGAGACCATCCACCATATCAGTTCTCACTTTGGGCCAGATGTACGACCTGGCAAATAGCGCCTCTCATTTGTGACTCTGTACAACACTGTTTAACACTGTTTGCAATTCCCAATGGAGTCGCAAACTGCGGGGCTCATGAATGTTAATGAGCCTCTCGCAATTTGCGAGCTCATTTAGAATTGTTTGCAAATGCAGCCCGTTTTCCTTAAAGGAAAATGAGATGCATTTAAAAAAAAAAAAAAAAATGAAACATTTTCGTTTCATTTTTTAAGGACAGGCAGTGGTCTCTGGAACCACTACCTGCCCTTAAAAAATAATATTGCATGCATTTGCAAAGGGGAATGGGTCCCCTGGGGACCCCTTCCCATTTGTGAATGCATTACCACCTACTTGAAGTAGTGGTAATTTGTGACTGTTTTGCGACCGCAATTGAGGTTGGAAAACATTGGTACATAGCTTTGCAGTAGCTATTAGGAAGGGAATGCCCCTTACTAATAGCGAGTCGCAAAACAGTATTTTGCAAGTCGCAATTTATTTGCAAGTCGCAAAATACTGTTTGTACATGGGCCCATGCTTTTTAGCGTGCGCAAACGGGTCTAAGAACCGTTTGCGCACGATAAAATGCATCGTACATCGGCCCTTTATAGGGAAAGGGTATCAGACCTCCAGTCCCAGTGAACATCTTTCAACTAAGCAAGATGTACAGGGGATTAATCTTAACAGATTTTAAGTTTTATTGGCAAGTGTGTGAAAATGCCCCTTTTTGAGTGGTCACCCCCACTTTTTGCTAAATGCTGTTGCTGGTTTTCTGACACTGCACATTGGGACACTGCTGTCTAGGGCCCATTGTATGTGCTCTGATCCCTTAAAACACGTTGATTGGCATAAATCATATTCCTATAAGTCCCTAGTATTTGGTACAAAGTGTACCTAGGGCCGTTAAGTTAAATGTCACTAGTGGATTGTACCATATATTGTACCACCACTAAAGTGAAAATGGAAAACTTAACTGCATGCCTGCCACTGTGCAGGTTTAAGCTACAAATTCAAACTGTCAAAATAACCTCTTCTGACAGGCATAAACCTTCCGCTTAAATATTACTAAGTCACCCCTAAATGGCCATAAAGATATTTAAAAGAAGGGCTAGTAAAAGTAGTTAAACTTGCTTACAGTGACAATGCGCTAACAGACATTTCTAGCATAGCTGGGTTAGCTTCCCATTAGAAAGCATTGGGATACTTTAGTTAAATTAATAGTTATCTCCATCTAGAAACCAAATGAATTGTTAGTTCTTAGACTTTCAAAAATATTTATTACAAATCCAATTCATTGTTAAAGTTGTATTTGTAAAAAATATGTTACAAAGGGTACTTTAAAAAAGTTACTTTCAGCCTGCTGAAAGCCTCTGGAAGGCAATTTGCCCGAGCTTACAACAGTCACCTGGGCACTGAATAGTTCTTTCAAGAGCTGTGAATTGGCTCCTAGAGCTGAGACAAAGGTCTTGGGTATGGGAGAGAGTGACCTTCCCTTGAAAGGATGGCTTGGGGGCTGTGCCCAGCCCCTTACACATGTTCAAAGGATACCTACGTTGTCACTGGCAGATGTATCTCACACAGGGTCTGTCTCCCTATTGTCTTATTAGCCAGCCAGGCACCAAATTCGAGTGGGACAGGGGCTGCCCAGAGCGACTACAGATGCAGGATTGCTCATTTCCCTTGTCACACCTCTATGGTGGTGACAGGAGCTCTGGACAAGGGGGGGAATGTTCTACCTAGTTGGGTTTAGGTAGAGAGGAGCAGCCTGGGATTGCTTGCAGAAGGGCATACAGGAACTACTTCAAAGGTAGATAGGGTTACCCTGGGAACTTTTTCTCTGTTGGTTAGGGAGGGGCCAAGGGTCACCTCTACTCACAGGCTAGCATCAGACACAAATATGGCACCTCTCGGTACCTTCTTCAAAACACTATGGGACCTATGGAAGACTGAAGAAGGATTGCACTTGCTGTGACATATGAGGGGGCCTGACAGGCTGAACTTGCTCCCTTGTGTACCCAGGAAAAAGAAGGAGAGACTCAAAGGGTCAGTTTTATGATCTCCCATTAAGATACAGGGATGAAAAAGCTACAAGAAGACCACTTTCCTGAAACATCCGAAATTACCACTTTCAACTGGACCTCTTCTGGACCCTGCAGTTGTCTTTATATTGGAGGGAGTCCTGACTCCCAAGTGCTGTTCTTGATGGCTGGTGCCAGAGTGAACTACTCCTGCTGCATTTTCCTGCAAAACTGCAACCATCTAATTGAATTCCTGGTTGGCCTCAATTTGCTGGTTTGCCCCACTGAAGGTTATCCAAATCCAAGAAAAGTTTTTAAGTAGGCATGTATAGAGCTTCGTTGGGACCGATGTCAAGACCTTCCTAGGAATTGATTTAAGACCTCACCCGCTCGGATATTTACCACCTTTGTTGATGACTGAACAGGGACCCTGAGCTACAGCAACCCTCCTTGATCAAGCCAAGCTGCAGATCCAGCTTGCAGCTTGCCCCACTGACGAATAGTTAACAACAACCTTTCTCCATATATCTTTCTATGCCTGAAGGCAACTCTCTGATGGTGGCCAACCTGGTCCATGTATCTGGCCAACTCTACATTATCAAACCCTACCCATGACCCGATCAAAGGCAATCAGTTACCCGCCGGCTTTAATTTAAAAAATTAAAGAAAACACATCTTCAATTCCCCTTATTGAATTTTTATCATTATGTTCATTACAATATCTTCTATCTTTATAAATCAAAGTGGAATTTTTCATTGTATTCTTGACGTTTTAACTGTTTTAGTACTTCTAAGGCTTTACACAGTTTCTCAAGTGAAGCCTGTCTTCTTTGTGTGCGGACTACCTTCCACCCAAACTAATAATCCACTTCCTCACAAGAGACATCTCAATTTAGAGATGTATTCAATGGTCCACACAGAAATGGATACAATTTTCCTGCACATAGCAATTGTGATAGGGAGACCCCTAAGAGACATAATCTGTTTGAAGAAAGGGTCAACACCCCCGAAAGCCAGTCACAGCATTTTCCGCACACAACACTTTTGTCTGACATAATATTGCATTAAAACAACATCTCACCTCCTTCCATATCCCTATTCTCCAGTCCAAACCAACAATGAATTGTCTCCAGAACTTTACCATAGGCAGAAAAAGTTCTATACAGAAATGACGGATACAGATTTATCTCCAACATCTTTTAATAATAAGACCTCATCAACCTTTCATGCAATGCAAGTTAGAATGTATTCTAGAGGACACAAAACAATGGGTAATGCATCAAAACTTTAGGACTTCAGCTACAAGGTACAAAAATTTTTTTTAACAATTATTTGTGACTCTCACCTCCTCTAAAGGAAGCATCACAAAGCTTTATAAAACCCTGATAGAATCCAAGTAGCCTACTCCAGGATTGTATACAAATAAAAGGAAAGAGATTTAAAAAGAGAAATTACTAGTAAGGAATGTGAGACCTTTTGGGTTGATATGCACAATATTTATGTCTGTGTGAAAAACAGAGAAACCGGCCACCGGGAGGGGGGAGGGTGGAGGGGTGGTTCACGTTTCTACACTACTTCTGCTTCGGTTACAGGAGGCCAGTATTGCGGGCCAAGACCAGCCCCACACTTCTGGCCCACCGGGACAATGCCTGGTGCCCGTTACGGCCAGTCTGGCCCTGCACCTAAGATGGGGTGCATGACATTTGAAAAGAAGGACATGTGTGTTTAAGTTTTAGATTTACTACCAGGTACATACTCCTGAAGTTGTTTTTCACTGATGTAAGGCCTATCTCTCCCACATTGTAACACTGGGTTGCCTTATCACAATTAATAAGTGCTAACTTCAGATCAGGAGCAGATAGAGTTATGCTGTTTACAATCAAATGAATTGTAATTTAAATCCTCTTTAATGATAACATCGGATTTTAGATTACAATTTTGAAATTGCCACTTTTAGAAAGATGGCATTGTAGAGGCCCAATGTTTCCGATGCCTTTCCAGGAGTTTCCAGCTGCCTGAACCTGTTAATGGCTCCCCCAGCAAGAAAGTGTACTGGACCTTGACCGTGAAAACTGACTAGAACCAGTTTTGGAGGTAGGTCAGGGAATTTTCCTACACAAAGTCTGGCACCAGGTATAAAAATAGGTCCTTCAGAACCACTCTTTAGAACACTCCTGGGCCCATGGATGGAAAATTCAGTTGAAGGACTGCCTTGCTTGCTGTCTTATTGAAGGAAGATTGAACCTAATTGCCTTGGTTCCAGGTTACCCTGAGAAACTCTAAGAGCCGGTTGACTGGCCTCCTGTGTGAGCTACAGGTACACAACAATCTTCCAGAGGCCTTCTTGTAACTGCCCAGCTGATCACCACCAAATGGACCTGTCAGAGCCCTGCTTCTGCCCTCTGCTTGAGTGAGTCCTAATAACCAAGAGGTAACTCCCAGCTCCTGGAAATTGGGTTTACCTTTTCCTCCAAAGGTAAAAGTGAAAACCCTGAAGTTTGAGCTTATTGTGGCTGCAAAATGACCTCTTCATGCAGACGATCAACCCCCAACACAAAGATCCAGCGGGAGCTGCTCATCACACTGATAGTGACTGTCTGTAGTGACCGGCAATGTGACACCTGCACTTCTTGCTACAGCAACCACAGCTAACGCAAATCTTCAGTGACGATCTGATCTTCTCGCTACCGCGACGACTGTCCCTGGGGCTCATCCTGCTCTTCATGCCGAAAGCCTCCACCTCATGGTCTCCTCCACCACAAACAGAACCTTTTGCCCCAAACTTATGAAAGTAACTCTTCAGTAACAACAGTTTGGTCCTTGTCTCTGGTCCATGCTCCATCATGGTCAAACTGAACTTGTGACTTTTCCTCTGGGCTAAAACAACAAGAACACTGCGAGTGGCACTTTCTGATTCTTGGTGCTATTGTCACTAAAACATTTAAAGTTTAGTATCTCTAGTTCTACTGATTAGGTTTTTGACAAATTTTATTTCTTCAAATGTACTTTACGTTTCTAAATTGATTTGGGATTTTTCTTTTGTTGTGTTTTCACTTTGTTACTGTTTGTGTACTGCTTAAATAGCTTACACATTGCCTCTAAGTTAGGTGTGACTTCTTTTGTGTCAAGCTACCAGAGGATGAAGCACAGGTTAATTTAGCGACTTTTTTTTGGTTCACCCAGACAAGGATTGTGGTTGTTGTCCGAGTGGGGATCCACCCCCTCATTCAGTAACCCCATTTCTTATAAACACTAATGTAGAACTACTATTGTGCCACGGACAAGATTACCTGCATGTTTCGGAACTGCTAGAGAGGTTATAATCAAAGGCCAAATTGTTACATATTTGAAGGGATTGTCCTAAACTGAAATCAGGAAGTTATAGGGTTCCCTTTAGCCCTGAGGAATGCATTTGGGACCACCTGGATTTCTTTGCATTATGAGATAAAACTGCTGATTAAATTGGCAATGTTTTGGTGTGGCAAAGTTTGCTTTTGCTGCTTAGCATGCTAGACTTGAGAGCATACTAGTCATGAAATGACTTATAGATAACACAGTGGAAACATTGGAAGTTTGATGCTGTTTGGAAAACTCTATTATAATATTTATTATTGGTTCAACCAACCTTGGTTTCAACTTCCTGTCTACATACATTAAATGTGTTCTCTTGAATTTTCCATAAAAGATGAAACACCTTGGGGAGAGTCTGAGGAACTGAAACCAGTTGGACTGGTCCCGTTCACATTTATCATGATTAAGCAATACTGATAATGTCCCCATTTCTCAGAAATATGAATTTTGCAGCTTCATTAAGTAAGAAGAAGAGAGTTTATGTATGTAGGCGTATTGAGTTTAGATATTATTGCTGTAAATTATTGGCTGTTATGAGACACTGTATCGTTTATATGTGATTGCTCCTCATAGGTCCAACATTTGATGTTCATGTGTAATATAAAAAGCTTTGTTTAAAAAATAACACTCTATAACCCTTAAGGCAAAGCAAGTGGTGTATTCATTTTGTTTGCTATAAGAAGAATGTATGACGTTACAACGCATACATTTACAATGCATGCCTTTACAACAGTTTTTACATCACAACATCCTTTACAATGCATTCTTTTACATCGCATGCCATTACATCACATTTTCAGAAACTACCTTTACAACGCCTTCCATTACATCGCATTATACCTTTACAACGCATACCATTACAATGCATACCATTACATCGCCTTTAAGGTAAGTGTTGGATAGTATAGGGGTAAAAATTACTACTCTAACTCCAGTGAGTGTAACAGTTGGGTAAGTGTTGGATAGTGTAGGGGTAAAAATTACTATTCTAGCTCCAGTGAGTGCAACAGTAGGGTAAGTGTTGGATAGTGTAAGGGTACTATGCGTTGTAATGGTATGCATTGTAATAACTTGCGATGTAATGCCTGTGTTGTAGTGACATGCGTTGTAATGACATGCGTTGTAGTGACATGCGATGTAAAGGATGTTGCGATCTAATGACTGCTATGTAAAGGTAGTGCGATGTAATGACTGCGTTGTAAAGGGTGTTTCCAAAGAAATATAGTGAATTTCTTTTTTTAATAATGATCAATCAATATAAATCTTTAATCGATCTTAAAGAGAAACAATATAATTAAACATTTAAATTTCATGCAGCATAATAAATATTCTTAATTTATTCTTAATAGCAAAAAATATTAAAATCACATCATTCTTTTGCAAACAAAGCATTACATTAATAAAAGAGTACAGAACTGTCCCATAGACATCTCAGCAACCCTACAAGCTCCACTCCATTGATTTTCTGCTATAATTCACCATCTTAAGGAAGCAATATACGCTATAGAAAATATCAGGGCTATATAACATTTGAAGAAAGGCTAAAGCCACCCTGCATTTCTGAAAGGCAACCTTTTTCAGTGTAGATTTAAGACAAAGCTGGAAAAACGAACAATAAAAGTCACAGAAAAACATAAAATGTAACAAGTATTGTTCCGCCCTAGCATTACAAGGTTGGGGAACAGCACGCAACCCCACACATTAGCCTAATCATAAAACATGCTGAATGCCAAACCATTCCCGACCTGAATTTAAAAAGAAAAGGCCAGTGGCGGCTCCTCAGCTAAGGCAGAGGAGCATTGCCTCACTGCTGAAATGGAAAAATAAAATGATAAAAATGTATAGTTATTATAATTTTATTTTCCCTACTGAAGGCAGTCACGGGGCGGGCGGGGCTGGCCAGAGCCCCTCTAGGGCCAGCCAAACAGTTCATGCGCACTTGGCATGTTCCTCCCAGGCTTCATTACAAAGTCTCGTCAAGAACATGCACAGGCTCCTTGTTCCAGTCTGAGTGCTGATCCACAGCACTCAGACCAATCACAACGCTGCATTGCTCAGAAAGTCATCAATAATTGCCCTGTTAAAACGTGCCTCACTATCACTCAACCGGCTCCCCCAGAGCAGGAGGGGTGCCAGTTTAATGCTATTTGAGATATACTGTACATTCAGCTCGGAGTGCAGAATAAAATTGGCACTCAAGGGCAGAACAGTCTCCTGCAAATTCTATTTTCTTCTACTTGTATGGTAGCAGCTTATGAAATCCCCAAACCTCAGCTCCATATGTAGTAGTTGGAACACACTGGATTTTGTATACTTTAAAAAATGGGGAAATCGTGGACCTACCATCCTTCCTAGCAATATTGAAAAGGGAGCCATTGCCCTTTCATGTTCATGTATTTACTAGCCTCTGCAATAATTGATTTGTATTGAAGCATTTCATATAACGAAAACAAAGAGCTGCATTTCTTTAAATGCAATGTGATAATGAACTTACCTCTCAATCTGTTTAATGCAAAAGGCCAACAATCCAACCATTCAAAAATTATATTGATAAAATAAACTGAGGCAAACAATATCCAAATAAATCACAAGAGGTAACAAACACTGAGAAAGCATAGTTCATTAAAGGAATCAAAGGTAAAGGAGCAAGCTATGATTATGCAACTCAAATGTGCTCACTTATAAGCCAATCTTAATGTATGTGAGTATTTTCATAGTATTCAATGATGTTTACCCAGCCCAGGTATTGAAGTCATGTATATGAGTATGCATCATTTATCTGGATGCTAAAACTAATTACATTCTATAGACACAATAATACCTACAGGAAAAGAGGTAAGGGCAGCCACGCTTGGTATGGGAAGAACAAGCAAGAAAACATGGAGGGTAACAAAAAGACATTTCCCACAAGTTCTTTATTCGAGTGTTACCCCTTTTCTTACTGTATTGACATGTTTGAACAGCGTGTTCATAATATAAAGATCCCCAAAAACAAAGATTAGCACATTGAGATGAACATTAGATAGAAATTCTGGTATAAATATCACCCATGGAGAAATTTTTCATACAACCAGCTCCTGCACCACCATTGATGAGTAATCCATAATACCCGTGATGATTGTTCATTGTTCATTGTTCCACATCTCTAACACAAGTTCTATAGAGAGTTTACGGGGATCGGCTGGATGGAGGAATCATACTCATATATAACAATAAAACATTACTTTTTTCTCTCTTGTCTCCAACAAACAGCTCTTTTCAGGTAAATATTCCTTTTCCTGCCAGAGCAGATCTCACAGTATTGCTTGAATTGTAGATAAGTGAGGATTTTGAATCAGCCCTCCAGAAGATGTTTGTTGGCAAACCGTCAGTCGAAACGAGCTTCATCTTCGAATTGATGGAAACATTTTGTGACCCAATGTACTAAAATGCACTATTACACCTTCATTCTTATGCCCAATCGTTGTACGACAAGACAGAGGTATTCTACCATGATAAAAAAAATTAACATTGTCCTGAGAAAATATTGTTTCTAGGAAATTAACTACCACAATATTAAAAGGTAAGTACAAATAGGTAAGTAGAGTTTTACTATGCTTAACTACACGTTTATGTGTCTTTATATATCTTCAAGATGTGTAAAATAGTAGATCTATATCTACCTATAAACAGTTACCTACACAATATTGTGACTGCAAGCCTATTGTGAAGGTATTTTTGACAATTAGCACACATCTCCCTGTGAACTGTTCATGAAATACTACCAATGTTGAACAGTGCCACTGGTGAGCTCTCCTTTATTGTTACATAGATAACCACAGCAAGAATTTAGGAGCAGCAATGGATGGAGAGCAATAATAGCCGTTTACATAAAAAAGCCTTTCAAGCTCCTCACACTCTATGCTAAACCATACCTTCTCTCGGGTCCTAAGAATATCATCATTGGCATTCCGCAAAGGTCCTCTCTGAGCCCAACCCTGTTCACCACATATATGTCCCCACTGGCCACCGTGCTCAGGTCCTATGGTATGAGCATCATATCATATACTGACGATACCCAACTCATCCTCTCCCTGTTGTCAGACCCTACAAACACCAAAACCAACTTCCACTGGTGTATGACCAGTGTTGCCAGCTGGATGCAGAACAGGTGCCACAAGCTCAATACCGACAAAACAAGACACTCATCTTCGGGAGAAACACATCCCCTTGGGACGACTCCTGGTGGCCAGCTGAACTTGGACCACCACCCACACCCATAGATCACGCTAAAGAAATCTCAGCATCCTAGTCAACAACAAGCTCACCATAAAGAAGCAGATAAACATTGTCTCATCTTCCTTCTTCCTCACTCTCCACGTGCTCTGGAAAACAATCAAGTGTCTCCCCATCAGCACCAGGCGCACCATTACCCAGGCCCTCATCATCAGCCACCTGGACTATGGCAACACCCTCTATGTGGGAATCACCACACTATTGCTAAACAGACCCCACACCACACAGATCTCAGCAGCTGGGATAATCCTCGACTTACCGAGGAGGGCCCCCATCTCCGCAAATCAATGTACTAGCTCTCAATCAACAAACAATGCCAGTTCAAAATGCAAACCATTGCCTACAAGACTCTGCACAACAAAGGACTATTCTACCTTAATCACAGAATGAACTTCCACCAACCCTCCAGATATCTGCATACCGCCTCCCTCTCTCTAGTCCACATGCCCATCCACACATCCACAGAAGGAGGAGTGGGGCCTCACCTTCTCCTACCAGGCTGCAAAATCCTGGAACAGCCTTTCTCTCCACCTCAAAACAGCCCCCACCATGCAGGGTTTCAGCAAAGTCCTAAAAACCTGGCTACTCAACTAACCAACCACAGCAGCAGCAACCCCCCCCTGTGCCTGGATACCCTAACGGATGATAAGCGGAATTTTACAAATCCTGATTGATTGATATGTACAATGCTCCAATATTTGCAAGCTAGATGCAAGCAATATACATCCCAATATGTTTATATACTACCAAAACCAAGTTGATCTGCTGAGGAGTAAGTATACTAGGTGAGAAAGCTGTTATATTTGTTTGCTAGATATGGCAAATCTATCTTTAGCACATGTTAACCAAAAATATAGGGGAAAATTGTTTTGAAAATTACTCATCTCATTCAGGTTAGTTTATACAATGATTCTAGCAGGTGCATTGTTATCAGTGGTTAGTCATTGCACTGGTACTTAGGCCTAGAGAAGATAGAGGGCTGCATATGCTGTGCATGAGCTGCAGTTTATTTTTCATGCCTCTCACTCAGAATTCTGTTTGTGAGTGCCTCTCTGGGGCTTGTCTCCATGTTAACTATTCCAAGGAGTATTGGGGAGAGACACTATCATGGAGAATATTACAAGCTCCAGGCAAGAGCTGGCAAACCAAAGGCTTGTCAAGAGGAACGTAACCTGCGTAACCTGACTGCTGCACCTTTTAGATCTGCAGACAAACCAGTCAAATCAACCAGTTTTAACAGAAAGGAACACTACTTTTAAATGTTAAATAAGTCACCCGTAAGTAGGTGTTGTAGATCACAATCTAGGGTTTCTGGTATTTAAAAAGGTAACCTATAAGGATGTAGGGGCATATTATCAAGGACGGCGTTAAAATTATCGCCGGTTTAGCGGCAGAAAACTGGCACTAAAGCGGCGATAATGGGCTTGATAATATGCCCTGGAGAATTCCAAAGAAGCCCATGTTTACACCAGAACATGGACTTCTATTGGAATTCTCAAGGGCATATTATCAAGCCCATTATCGCCACTTTAGCGGCAGTTTTCTGCCGCTAAACTGGCGATAATTCTTAACGCCGTTCTTGATAATATGCCCAGTAATGTTTGCTTGTTTCTATTGTGATTAGCCCGTAAAAGCTGTTTTTACTCTTAAGGCTTTAGCTGGTTCTATGAAGAAAAAGAATAGACCCTGGCAAATTTTAATTACGCTGGTGTAATTGGCAAAACTCTGATAATTTTTCAGAACATAATTTATGCTAAATTACTGGGATTATGCTATGCCACATCATGTAATTTTAGGTAGAAATTTTAAACCGAGATGTACCATTCAGGGAATTTTTGAATGAGAGCGGTATCTAAGGTAGAAGATTTTAACTAAATGGACTATTTGGGTAATTTCATAGCACAAAACTACACCCTGAACCTGAGTGGCAGTGTTATGAATGTGTCCTTTAAATTGGGCAATCAACAAACATTTCAGATAGTTTTCTACATTAGTGGACAGTACAGGTAATGTTTTGAGTGTGAGATGAATTTCATGTAATTATATCTAACTTCACGTCATTTTGCATATTTACACTGGAGAAAATTACGCAGGTTTCATAATCCACTTAACAAAGAGAGAACAGTTATCATGTTAACTCCATATCTTTGGCTTGGAATAAGCTACAGAGAAGGTTTAACCACTGTTGCAGTATTTGTCAACATCCAATTTTCGATCAATATACATGAAAAGTAACTTTTTAAAAACTCAGCCCCAGCAGCCTATTTAACATTAGCCTGTCTGCAGCTGTCCTGTCAGTGCTGCTTTGATAAGGTGTGAAATAATGTTATCAAAGTAGAAACAATTATTTGTGTCTGTCAGGGTGGTATGGGGGAGGACTGTGACTCAGTTAGTTTAACCTAATCCGGGCAGTTTAGGAGTGTAAGGAACTTTACTAACTTAAAAGGGACCAGATGGAGATATGTACTTTTAAAGTGTAGTGATAAGGAAAGCCTGGATAAGTAGGGTCTTTTGATCTTGAAACACACTTTAGTCTCCTGACAATATTTTCAGTAGAAGAGGGAGCTGGTCTCAGAACCAGTTTGGAGTGGTTGAGTGGAAGAGGACTCCATCCTCACTACCTAAAACACACACCAAGTAGAGGTACACAATCCTTCCAAGGGCAGAAAGGTTCTCAGTGATGGATTTTACTGAGAATTGTGTGCCTTGATTGGTTTTACTGAGAACGGTGCTCGGTAGGATAGATCTCAGTGAGGCAAACAGGATGTGCTGCAAAAGTGCGAAGGTGTGACGTAGAACGTTTTGCCAATTGGTCAGGGTCCATACTAGTAAATGATATAAAATTAGCAACTTGGCTTCCAGCTACTCAGAATTCTTTCTGGATCTGTGACAGAACCGAAAACAACTGGATCATCTCTTTGTAACCTGTGTGGAAACCTTAAGGGCTATACCTGAGCCCCATGTATTAAAAAGTGGACTCTCTTTTAAAGTAAAACTACTCTGCTTCCCACCTTTTTAGGTCGAACCTAGACAGCGCTTACACTGTCAGGTGATCCGTTGTAGGTACTTTGTGGGGTCTGATTCCTCCCTTACATTGGATTAGCTTTTGTGTGTGCCATTTAATAATTGAAGTGTGCAAGTGGCTGAAGGTTGGTGCATGTTCCACCTTTTCTTAGAAGTAAATTCCCATGGAGTATTGCCGCAGGAACGAGCAGGGACGCGCACGCTGCTTCAGAGCAGGGATGCACAAACTGCTCTAGTGCCTTTATGTGCTTGTGTTGGTTTGTTTCTGGCTGAATGCGCTTTGGGTACAAAACGCGTTCACCCGATGTGAGAATACATGGTCTTTATTTTGTACTGTACATGCTCTTCTTGCTGGCTTTGTGTGTGCATTTGTAAAATATTTTGAAACAGTGTTTATTGAACATTTTGTGTGTTTACTCGCTGTCGCATACACAGCAATTATGTGGGACATTAAAATGTGACACATCACGAAACGTTCCAAAATAATCACACACCGAACAAATGATTGACCGAGCTTCATCTTTTACCCCTTTCCATACGTCGGACGGACGGGAGCCGTACGACGACATGGGGGGCGTGTGCATCGGACAGCTCCCGGCTGTCCTAGCACCCACCCATGGGGGAAGCGCTGGTGCTCCCCCATGGGCAGCACCTAAAGCTGCCCCACCCCCAATCAAAGGGGAAGCCCTTCCGCTCCCCCCGCCCTCCCACCGCATCATGTAATGACGTGAGCGCGCCTTGCACGCTGACATCATTAAATGACACCAGACGTGCTGGAAGCCATTTGCTTCCAGTGAGTCTGGCGAGCAAGTGGTGAGTTTGTCCTTGGGGAGGGTTGGGAAGATTTTAAAAAGGCATCGGAGGAGAGTAAAGTGTTTTCCTTCCCTCCTATATTTTTTTCAAGCATTCCTGCTGCACGATCGCGCAAGGGAGCGTGATCGTGCAGCAGGAATGCTTGTTTTTTTTTAAAGGGCCTTTTGTGTTGGGGAGTGGCCCCTTGGACAAGGGTCACTCACCTTGGGTGAGCACATTTTGAGGATGGGTCTACCCCCCTTATAAACATAAGGCATTATGTGACCACTAGGCCACCAAAGAATTTCTTTTTTTTTTAAAGTCCCTTTGTGTCGGGGAGCGGCCTCTTGGGCAAGGGTCGCTCTCCTTGGGGGATACATTTTTTTGTAGTGGTCCCCAGGGAGCAGATCAAATTAATATTTATTTGTAAATAAGTCGCTGTGAGCCCACTAGGCCAACAGGGATTATTATTTTTCTTTAAATATGTTTTGGGGTTTGGCCCCTTAGGCAAGGGCCGCTCCCCTTTGGGAATCATTTATTGTGGCCATTTCTGCCCCCCTTGGGGGCAGATCGGCCTTGTTATTCTAGGCCCTTTCTGCCCCCAAGGGGGGCAGAAGCCATTAGACACCAGGGATTGTTTGTGTTGTTGGGGAGCAGCCCCTTGGGCAAGGGTCGCTCCCCTTGGGGGATCATTTATTTTGGCCATTTCTGCCCCCCTAGGGGGCAGATCGGCCTTGTTATTCTAGGCCCTTTCTGCCCCCAAGGGGGGCAGAAGCCATTAGACACCAGGAATTGTTTGAGTTGTTGGGGAGCGGCCCCTTAGGCAAGGGTCGCTCCCCTTTATGGGGTATTTATTGTGGTTGTTACTGCCCCCTTTGGGGGCAGATCGGCCATATGTTTTCAGGCCCATCTTTTAAATGTTGGTGTTGGGGAGTGACTCCTTGGGCAAGGGATGCTCCCCCTTTCTGAAGGTGAATTTTTCGACTGTTTCTGCCCCCTGTGGGGCCAGATTGGCCTGCTGCTTTTAGGCCCACCTACCACCTTTGCTTGGCTGGTGGATAGTGTGTGGACTAGTGCATTATTTGCATATGTGATTGTAATGCTTTATTTCTCCTTTTCTATTCTAGTGCAAAGTTTTTGATTCTTGTTTGCGGTTTCAGCAGTGGTTGATCTGCGTAGCTGCATTTTTTGGGAACATTTTTGCATTTTTGTTGTGTTTACTCCAAATGAGTATTAATGTCATGCATGAATGAATTGTTTGTAAGTGGTGTCATAATAGCAGCATATTTAGTTAGTGTTTTGTGCATGAAATTCGTTGCAATGTGTTTTGCGTTATCTTATGTGTAATTTTCTTTTTTTTTTTTCTTTTTTAGTGGGATACTGTTGGTCCTTACTGTGTCTCTCCAGAGTAGGTGGTGGTGAGTCTAGCTGCTTCTGGCAAGTGAGTGGTATAGTGTTGGAGAATATAGGTCTTTGTGATAAAGCTTCATTGTGTTTATTTCTTTTTTTACAAAGGGTTTGTTGTTGTTGACTTGTTTGACAAGTTACCTTTATTAGTAAGCATTATGGCTAGCCGTAGAATTACTGCTCAGCAGGTGGTTGGTATGCTTTTTTGAATCTTCCTCTGACCAGGATTATGAGACTGACAGTGCGTCTGAGGGAGAGGAGGGAGGGGAAGATTCAGGCAGTGAGTTTTCTCTTGACATGGAATCATCGGATGATGAAGCTACTCTCAGTGCGGATGAAGCCACTCTCAGTGCAGATGAAGTGCCTGTTTTAGAGGAGGACACTGATGTGCCGATGGTGCAAGAGGCATTTGGAGTGCAGCCTATGGCTTTAAGGCTTCCCTTCGAAGTGCTGAACTCTGGGTCGATCCAAACATGGGGCAGCCGGTGTTGCCTGCCTTTAGTGGTGATGCAGGGTGTAGAGCAGATTGTGAAAATATTTTGCCTATTGTTTTTTCAGTTGTTCAAGGATGATGTATTTTGGGCTGAGATTGTTGAGCATACTAATTTTTATGCTGAACAGTTTTTGAGGGACAATAGTGCCAGACTTAGGCCCCGCTCTAGAGCTACCTGGTGGTCTCCCACAAATCTGGATGAAATGAAGAAGTTTTTGGGTTTTACTTTTTTGATGGGCTTGATAAGGAAGCCGTCCATGGCTTCATATTGGTCTACCAGTCCCTTGATGGCAACAGCCATATTTCCTGCAATTATAAGTCGTGATCGGTATTTACTTTTGCTTCGGGTGCTGCATTTTGTTGATAATGCTTTGGCGTTGCCACGAGATCACCCTGACTGTGACCGTCTTTTCAAGAGTTGGCCTGTTCTTGATCACTTTGTGGATTGATTTTCAGAGATCTATGCTCCAGGGAAAGAAATAGCTGTTAATGAGTCTTTGGTCCTGGTCAAGGGCAGTTGGGTTTGTAGGCAGTACATTCCTAGCAAGAGGGCACATTATGGAATTAAGATGTATATGTTGACTGAGAGTAGGACAGGATATGTCTATAATTTCTCGGTGTACACTGGTAGGGATTCCACTATGGACTCCCCTGGTTGCCCGTCCACTTTTGGAGTTTCAGACAAAATTGTGTGGGATCTTGTTAGAGGACTGTTTAACAGAGGCCACCATTTGTTCCTTGATAACTTCTACACTTCTGTGCAATTGTTTAAGGAATTGTTCAAAGTGGACACTTTTGCTTGTGGCACAATTCGCTCTAACCGTACAGGTTACCCAAAAGAACTTGTTTGAAAAAAAACCTGAGGGGACAGTGCAGTGCCTTGCATAATGAGGAAATGCTAGCTGTGAAATTTGTGGACAGGAGGGATGTGTACATGCTGACTACCATTCATGAGGAGAGTACTTCACCTGTGACTGTTTGGGGTCAGGTTGCTGAAGTGCGCAAACCTGTGTATATTGTAGACTACAATAAGCACATGGGTGGTGTTGATAGAGTAGATCAGTGGATGGAACCTTACACTGCTGATCGTAAGGCTTACATTTGGTATAAGAAGTTGGCCATCCATCACTTCAATTTAGCAACTTCCAATGCTTTTGTTGTGTTAAAGGAGTGTCCTCCTGCATCAAAGATGAATTTTATTCAGTTTCAGGAGTCTGTGATAGGCAGCCTTGTTGTTGTGGAACAGGCAAGTAATCCTAGAGTTGAAGTGGTGGAGGATGTGGCCAGATTGAAAGATCGCCACTTTCCTGATTTAATCCCTCCCATGCCTAAGAAACCCAATCCCTGTAAGAGATGTAGAGTCTACTTGCGAAGAGGTATGCGGACGGAGAGCCGTATGCACTGTGCCGATTGTCCTTCTAATCCTGGGCTGTGTGTGCCCACATGTTTCAGATTGTATCACACTCAAAAGAATTTTTGGGAGCAACCGTGAGTCTAATAGTGTACTGCCTGGTCTGTATGGTTTTATACAGTCGTTGTTCAGTTTCATGTTTGGCATTAGAATGATATCTTTAGTTACTGCTGTTGTTTTTGTAGTTATAGTTTTGTATCTAGTTGCAATTGGTTTGTGTTTTCTTTCTTGTTAAAAAAAAATTTGTGTGAGTGGACTGGCGCTTGGCTGGCGGTGTGCGTGGACTGGCGCTTGGCTGGCGGTGTGTGTGGACTGGCACTTGGCTGGTGGTGTGCGTGGACTGGCGCTTGGCTGGCGGTGTGCATGGACTGGTGCTTGGTGTCAAGGGCCAGAACCAAAAACCACAGGAGTCGACGATGGTCCCATAGGAGTTTCTTTGAGCCTTGCATTGGGAGGATTTTTCTTTAATAGAGAAATGTGAAAGGTTGGATGAATTTTCAACTGTTTTGGAAGCCTTAATTTGACTAATACAGGATTGATTATTTTCATCACCTGGAAAGGACCAATAAACCTAGGCTGAAATTTTCAGTTCCCTTTTAATCGCAGGTGTTTAGTGGACAACCAAACCAGATTTCCCAACCTACTCTTCTTTTTTTATCTGCCTGCATTTTGTAAGATTCTTTAGCCTTCTGTAGATTCCCCTGAGCCTTTTTATAGGAGTCTTTTAAATCTAAAATTAATTTCTTTACTGCTGGCACAGATTCATCTTTTTTCCAAATCACTAAACCAGGGTGTCGCCCAGTATTCAGATAGAATGGCGTATAAACTGTGGAGTCATGTACAGCATTATTATACGCAAACTTGGCGGTCCATAGTAATTCTGACCTGTTTCCCTCCTGTTACAACATATACAGCCTTAGGTACTGTTCCAATTCTTGATTTACTCTCTCAGTCTGCCCGTCAGTCTCAGGATGGTAGCTGGTAGAATACCTTGTGTCGATACCTAGGCTATGCATAAATCTTTTCCAAAATGTTGACACAAACTGAGTTTCCCTATCTGAAATAAGTGTCTGAGGAACCCCATGTGCTCTGACTACATGTTGATTAAACAATTGAACTAACTGCGACGCTGTGGGGATGTCTTTTAATGGAATGAAATGACTCATTTTAGAAAATGAATCAACAAAGACCAATATGGTTGTGTAACCTTGACAAGATGAGAGATCCACTATTAAATCCAAATATACTGTGTGCCAGGGATATGGTGCAATTGGCAGTGGTTGCAATAACCCTTGTGGTGCCTGTCTGCTTGGTTTCCCTTTTATGCATAACTCACAAGTCGACACATACTGTCCCACACAAGCCGCCATTTCTGGTCACCCAAAATACCTTTTTAGCAGATTCAAGGTCTTTTTTTTGCCCTTATGACCCGCCATTTTATCATCATGACAGTTTTTGAGAGCTTTTCCCTGCAAATCTTTAGTGGGAAGATACAAAACATCATCATAATATGGAAGACCATCTTTAATGCCTTTCCTTGCATCTTTTCCGACCCATTTCACTAATTCTTCGACTGGGCAATTTTCTCAAATTTTCTCGGTGAATTCTTCCAAAAGAATGATTCCGATGATCTTATCCAAAGGAATGATTTGTTCATTAACATAGGCTCTCACATCATCCGACATGTTCATTCTAGACAGAGCATCGGCCTTCCCATTTTTCACTCCTGGTTTGTACGTAATTACAAAATCAAATTCGGAAAAATACAGCGACCAACTTAATTGTCGGGGAGTTAATGTTTTAGCCGATTTCAGGAACTGTAGATTATGGTGATCGGTGAACACAGTCACACAATGCTTGGCTCCCAACAGATAATGTCCCCAGTCCTGAAAAGCTTCTTTCACTGCCAACAGTTCTTTATCCGCAATGGAATAGTTGATCTCTGGTTCCGACAGTTTCCTGGAACGAAAGGCCACCGGATGAAGGTGTCCAGTTTGTTTGTTTCTCTGAGACAATATACCACCAGTGGCATAGTCTGAAGCATCAGTTTCCACATAGAAGGCCTGTTCGGGGTCAGGATGCATCAAAACTGGGGCTGTGATAAAGGCTCTTTTGAGAAACTGGAACGCCTTTTCTGCTTCCTCTGACCAATCGAATTTCTTCCCCTTTTTTAAAAGTTGAGTGATGGGGGAGACCTTTGCAGAGAAATCTGGAATAAATCTCCAGTAGAAATTGGCAAAGCCAATAAAACTTTGAATTTCTTACATTCCTAGGTGAGGACCAATCCTGTATAACCTGTACCTTTGATGGATCCATAGCCACACCATCAGCTGATAAAACGAATCCCAAGAATTCCACTTGATCTGCCTGAAAAGAGCACTTTTCTAATTTGACATACAGCTGATTCTCCAATAACCTTTGTAGAATGGCTCGGACATGTTTTACATGATTCTCCATGCAATCAGAAAAGATCAATATGTTGTCAATGTAGACAACCGCTACTCTATCCAGAAATTCCCGAAGAACGTCATTTACTAAGTGTTGAAAGGCATCTGGTGCATTGCTTAGCCCAAATGGCATCACTTGATATTCGTAGAGACCATATTTTGTACGGAAGGCTGCCTTCCATTCGTCGCCTTCCGCGACTCTCACCAAATGATAGGCCCCCCTCAAGTCAAGCTTAGTATATACTCTCGCTCCCTTGACTTGATCCAGAAGTTGTGATATCAGAGGCAAGGGATACCGGTTCTTTATGGTTACTTGGTTTAATGCTCTGTAGTCAATGCAGGAGCGAAGAGTTCTATCCTTCTTAGGTCTAAAAAATAGTGGTGACGACACAGGAGATTGAGAAGGTCTAATAAACCCAATTCGAAGATACTCGTCTAGGTACTCCTTTAGATAAGTATTTTCCGTTTCTGTAAGGGCATAAATGCGACTGCAGGGCAAGATAGCCCTGTGCTCTAGATCAATTTTGCAATCGTATTCACGATGCGGGGGTAGCTTCTCTGCATTTCTTTTATCAAAAACACTGGCCAAATCTTGGTAGTCACTGGGAACTTCCTTGAATTCTACGACACGTAGCTGATTGGTAAGTTGAGCTAATTCTGTGGCTGGTGACCCTTCTGTCTTGGACCTCAGATTTGTAAAGCAATTTCTTTTACAATGCTCGGAAGTCATCTCCACAGTTCTTCTCTCCCAGTCAATTTTTGGATTGTGTTCAAACAACCACGGTAGTCAAAGTATTAATTGGAACTGAGGGGCATCGATTAGATTAAATCTCAAAAACTCACAATGGCCCTGCAATCCAACCAACTCTATAGTTTCTGTCTCTTCGGTGATTGGACCTGAAGTAAGATTTGTGCCATCAACCGCCTTGACCACTTCGAAATGTTTCTTCTTGATGGCATGAATTCCAATCTCCTTAGCATATTTCAAGTCGCAAAAGTTGCCCGTGGCCCCCGAGTCTATCATGACCCAAACTCCCTTGACTTCAATGGATCCAAACTTTGCCGTAAATGATACAATCAGGTTTGGAGCGGCTGATTGTAAAGTGTTGATGAGTTGTTGTGATTCTGGAGCTGACTCACTGACATTTACCACCAGGGCAACTCCCTCTACTGATGGGATCTGTCTTTTAACCCCACGCTGGATTTTGGCTTTTTGGGGCAATCTTTCACAAAATGACCCGAGTCCCCTCAATACATACATACATTTTTGGATCATCTCTTCTCACACTCATCCTTAGCTAAGGGACCCCTGACTGATCAAATTTGCATAGGTTCCTCACTAGAAGTAGCTTCCAACTTGCTACTATCAGTTTTGACTCGATCAAATCGGGGCACAAACGGACGATAATCTTTCTTCCTTTTGGATTTTCTTTCAAAAAGACGATGTTCAATTTGTAGGACCAGGTCAATTAATTCAGAAATTTCTTGTGGTCTTTTTGGTATTTGAGCTAGAGCGTCTTTGAGCTCATCTTTGAGACCCTGATAAAAAATTGCTGAACGTTTACATTCAGGCCAGTCTATCTCCACTATTAATTTGTTAAACTGCGCTATGTAAGCCACAAGGTCACGATTCCCTTGCTTGAGGTCTAGCAACTCATTGTCCGTGGCTTGATTTGCAGTTCTCCTATCAAAAATTCTCAAAAACTCTTTTTTGAACAGTTCAAAATCATACATTGCAGGGTCGTTGCAAGAGATCATGGGCATAGACCAAGCAACAGCATCGCGGCTCATGTAGGACAGCATGAAGGCGACCTTTTGACTGATCCTCTGAAAACACTACTGATCTGCATCGAAAATGTAAAGAGCATTGAGTGAGAAATATCTGAGCTTTGTGTGGATCCCCACTAAATCTTTCTGAATTAGCCAAAGGTACTATAGGGGCTACAGAATAAATGACCTGAGTTACTACCTCTGAAGCTGACCTGCTGTTAGTCTCCAACCCTGGCAAGGAGGAAGCTCCTGCCATTAATTCCTCCATTCTATGTCTAATTTGCTGTGTTTCTTGTTGGGACCTCTTAATTTCCTCCCTTAAGCTCCTATTCTCCTCTGCCGATTGAGTCAACTGATTCTGCAATCCTTCTAATATTCCCGCCAAGGTCTTAAGGTCAAACCCCTCTGTTATCTCGACTCAGGTGGATAAGTCTGGCACTTCAATCTGTCAAGGGCCAGAACCAAAAACCACAGGAGTCGACGATGGTCCCAATGTCCCACCACCTCTACAGTCATCCGCTATATACCACGGGTAACGGCAGAACCAGGGGGGAAAGGGGAAGTGGAAGAAACAGAGAGACAGCCTTTGCATTGAGGATCTGAAGTCCTCTCTAGTTGCTGGGTCAGGGCGCTTAGAGTGTCTTCTTGGAACTGCACCTGCAAGGGGAGATAGAATTTATAATTGTACAATATTATGCTCTAATTTCCTGTCCAACCCTAGAAACTTCTCAATATTTACCCCTTTTAATCTAAGGCTTTGCCTCTCTCTTGCTCACTGAATATTAGGATAACAGCTACACTTGCATCTGCATGGGGAAAACAAGAAGATTATAAACAACAACCCTTCCTATAACTCAGCGCTAAATATTTTATCTGACTCGACATTTACTCTTATTCAATTAGGACTCCTCATATCTTTAAATGTGGACTGGTTCAATTTATATGTCTTATCAAAACTGACTGGCAAAGTCTTTCTCATTAGCTGACTTTTTCCATAACAAACAGGATTTGTCTCAGAATATATGTATGCAATTTTGTACTCAATGTCTTTTGCCGATATCAAAATGGAAGAGTTGAACCTTGTATCCACTAGAGCTTCTGTGAAAACGGCTTACCGCTATGTTGGCGCCTGGAGCTTCTTCTGGGAAAATTAACAACAGCAAAAAATACCTTGCGTAAGTACATATAAACGTCGCTCAATAGTTCAGTCAGAATTTCCTGCAAAGACGTTTTCCCTCGTTGCGCATGCGATAATTGATCTTCAATTTTCTATCCAAAAAAGATTGCTGCAGTTGTCACTCAAATATAGACGCTATACGCGTCCTGTCAAAGGGTTTATTTATCAAAAACAGAGACGCGCGGTAAGGAGACACTAGTCTTCTCACAGTTACAGTTGAAGTGCGCAGTTCCTTTCTCGGAACGTGCACATTCAACGCTCGGCATGTCGCGAGCCTCGGATCACTAGACTGCTGACTGAAGTCGGTTAGTGTACTAATGGCGGCAGCTTCCGCCATGTTGGAATTTTTTAGAATCTTTATACATTGTCTGAGCAGGAGTTTCGAAGCTAACTGCTTCCTTCTCCACTGATGACTTTTTGTTGCAAACCGTAATAGACTGCCCTTCCTTCTCAATGCCTTACGTGAACAAATACTCGCCAGGATGGTCTTGAAACTTGGCTGGCAGTGTATGTGGTCTGGTGCTTGGCTGGCGGTGTGCGTGGGCTGGCACTTGGCTGGCAGTGTGGGTGGGAGGGTGCTTGGCTGGCGGTGTTTGTGGGCTGGCATTTGGCTGGCAGTGTGTGGGTAGTGACTTGCTGCTGGTCATTACACAGTCTGCTAGTCAAATGCCACTGCAGACACTATGTCAACCACCAGCTGGTTTGATTGCTGTGTCAGTCATGTGGGCGTATGAAAGTGATAGTCCCTTGAATGGCGCTGTCTGTTGAAGTGAATGTTGCAATGTGCTGGGCCCGCGGCTGGCGGTGTGAATGGTCTTGTGTCATGTATGAAATGTGTGTGAATGGCCTGTAAAGAGGTTGGTGCCTTGCCGTGGCTTTACAGCTCACGAGCTGTGAGTCATTATTTCAGGTTTTTAACCTTTTAAATATTAACATTGCATTTCGTTTTTGGGAAATCTCTTCTTAATAAAATTTCACGCTCTGTACCTTCACTTACCCTCATGCCAAATCCAACCAGTATGTGTGTGTACTTAAGGAATTGTTCATTTTGAAGGAATATTTGTCTTTTTTGTCTCTCTCTGCCAGGGTGTACATTGTCTCCACATTGTCTGTGAATGTGAGTGTTGTAATGTGCTGGGGCCGCAGTTGGTGCTGTGAAAGTCTGTGTCAAGTATGAAAGGTGTGTGAATGGCCTGTAAAGAAGTTGGTGCCTTGCCGTGGCTTTACAGCTCACGAGCTGTGAGTCATTGGTTCTGGTTCGTAACCTTTTAATTATTGACAATGCATTTCGTTTTTGTGAAATCTCTTGTTAATAAAATACACATTTTGAACCTTTCACTCACCCTCGTGCCAAATCCAACCAGGATGTGTGTGTGCTTGAGGAACAGGTGGATAGGCAGTCATATATGTCTCATTTGTCTTTCTGTGCTAAAGTGTAGTCTGCCTATAGGGAAAATTGACCAACTTTACATATTTCTGTAAAGTAAAAAAAGAAATATGGGGAGTGCTGGATGGTGTGCCTCCCATGGATCCGAACATGTTGTTTTACTCACGCCATGCACACCTCAAAACTTGACTATAGTCACTCATTTTTCTTGCATTACTGTGTCATAATATTCTGTTGTCAGACAAACCACAATTGTCCTACCATTCTGCATTTCCCCCCGGTCTCCCGATAGAAATGGTACCTCACTCGTGTGGGTGGGTCAAGTACTTATAGCAAGGGCCCAAAACCTATTGAGGCGAAATCAAAATCACCTAGCGCAAAACAACCTGGTTTTGCAAGGGGGGGTCCCATGAGTTTTTGGCCCCGGGCTCGGCGACCATCTAGGGAAACCTACCAAACCCACACATTCCTGACAACTAGACTCCCAGGGGAGTCCAGCGAGGTATGACTTGCATGTGTCCCCCATCGTTTTCCTACCCAGAATCCCCTACAAACCTCAAATTTAGCTGAAACAATCACTTTTTTCTCAAATTTCTGTGTGGGAAAGTTCTGGAATCTGCGTGGATCCACAAATTTCCCCCCACCCAGCGTTTCCCCAGGTCTCCTGATAAAAATGGTACCTCACTTGTGTTGGTAGGCATAGTGGCTTTAACAGGAAAGAGCAGAGCTAGGGTTCAAAATCTACAGCTAGGCACTTTGCAAAAAAGTGTCAGCTTTCACTGTGAAAATGTGGTATGTCCACTTTGCGTTTTGGGCCGTTTCCTGTCACGGGCACTAGGCCGACCCACACAAGTGAGGTAACATTTTTTTTGGAAGACGTTGGGGAATGCTGGGTGGGTGGAATTTTGTGGATCCACGCAGGTTCCAGAACTTTCCATCACAGAAATGTGAGGGAAATGTGTTTTTTAAAACTTTTTTTAGGTTTGTAAGGGATTCTGGGTAACAGATTCTGATGAGAGCCAGTCAAGTCACCCCAACCTGGATACCCCTGGGTGTCTAATTTTCAAAAATGTATAGGTTTTCTAGGTTTCCCTAGGTGCCGGCAGAGCTATGGTTCAAAATCTACAGCTCGGCACTTTGCTAAAAAAAGGGTCAGTTTTCACTGTAAAAATAAAGTGGGTCCATGTTGTGTTTTGAGCCGTTTCCTGTAATGGGCACTAGACCTACCCATACAAGTGAGGTACCATTTTTATCGGGAGCCTTAGGGTAACACAGAAATGTAGAGCACCTGTTATTACCTATTGACTTTTTATGCATGTCTGCCTTTTAAATGAAAGACAATGTGTACAAAAGAAGTCATTTTGAAAAATTACCTATAATTCTCATGCTAGTATGTGTACTCACAATTTCGGAAATGTGTAAATATCTACTGCTTCTGAGCTCTATATTTTGTTCCAATTTCAGAAATACATTGGTTATATTGGCTCTGGGTTCATCGGGTTCTTGGTGAACCTACAAGTCCTATATACCCCCACAACCAGAACGGTCCAGCGGATGTAACGGTATATTGCTTTTAAACAGCTGTCACAATTAGAAGAAGTTACAGATGAAAACGTTAGCACCAATGGCTGTTTTTTTCAACTAATTTTCAATTTATCCTATATTTAACTGTTTGTTTCTATAAAGAAACCTGGAAGGATCGACACAAATGACCCCTTTCTGAATTTAGAATTGTGTCTACTTTTTTAAAATGTGTAGCTTTTCAGTATCCATTATTGCTTTCATACCCACTTCTACCATTAACTGGATAAAGGTTGAAAGCACAAACAATAGCAAAAATAGGCTATATTCCAGTAAAATGCCAAAACTGTGTAAAACATTTTGTTTTTCTGACAAAAGTCTGTCAGTCCCTAAAAGCTGGGAAAATGGTGATGTCAACCCCACAAACCCTTTGTTGATACCATTTGCAGGAACAAAAATAGACACTTTCATTTGCCAGACTTTTTCTCATTTTTCCCAAAACCCCAAAGATTTTGCTGTATTTTGGCTAATTTCTGGATCCCCTCCAGGGGAATCCACAAAACCTGGGTACCTTTAGAATCCCAATGATGTTGGAAGAAAAGGACGCAAATTTGGCGTGAATAACTTATGTGGATACCTTATGTGGCCAACAAGTTACAGAGGCCTAATAGTTAATACCCCAAATAGCCAAAAAAAAGGCTTAGCACGGAGGGGGGGGGGCGAAGCCTAGCAGCGAAGGGGTTAACATTCCAGCCACTCCTTCCGCTCCGTTGCTTGTTTTCCCTTTAACCTCTGCAGTGTTTTTCTGCCCCTGTCACTGAAACAGATTCTGTCTCCACTCTGCAATTCTAAACCAGCAGACTCCTCCCCTCGCTGGCATTTTCACATTCTTCTTGAGTCTTGCTGTCAGGCCCCTCTTTTTTGGGAGTACAATGTGTTTTTCCATCCCTCATGTACTATCACTGCTAGCTGTGTTGTTTGTTTAAAAGGGAATGGTTCATTAATACGCTGTTGCATACACCGCAATGGTGTGGAACATCCAAATGTGACACATCATGAAACATTCCACAAGTGATTGAAATTCCCTTTGGTTGCTGGTGGAATTTTCAGACCACCCTTCGACTGCAAATACAATACATAAATAAGAAACAAAAGATGATTAAGAAAGAAACCTATATCGATGGAATGGAATGCGATGCTGGAAGAATTTATAGCGACAGAGGTGCAGACACTATAGAAAGGGCAAAGATAAACTGGTACTGTTACCATACACAAACCGTAGTCTTAAATGATGAAAACTGGACGATGTAAGGACATATCAAAATCTAGGTATCACTTGTTGAAAATGTGCCACTAAACTTCACTGATACTTCTTGCTATGCTGACTGTAAATATGGACATACACATGCAATGATGGGTCCATGGGGGAAGGAGGGATAGGGAAATAGTTAGACTAGATTATGTTGTAAAGGTAAGGACAAGCTGTGTGTACATCTGCATCGCCTATACTCTGTTGTATATATGTAAGATGAGGCATGCTGGTTGATGCTCTAACACTCTGGAATGGGTACGCACAGCTGCATAATAATACCCACGATGCCTCAATACTCGAAACATGATTTTGTATACTATAATGTGAACTACAATGTAACGTATTAATGGTGATTTATATTTGTAAACCACTGTTTAGAGATGTTGTATCAGCCAGAGAAAATTAATAAAATATGTGTTAAAAAAAAAGATACAAAAGACACGGCCCTGTTCAAATCTGCGTAAAGCATATAAGAAATAAACTACTAAAAAAAAGACATACCGCCTTTCATCTTGTATATCCGCACATTGGTTGTCCTTTACATGTACTGTTAATAAAATACAACCTCTCGTTTGTGCATCTGCTGTAGCAAAATTTAAGAGTGTTCTTTTTTCCCTGCCACACATTAACGTTTTACTTTTGAAAAACTAATCTATATATAAAGAACAAGGCTTAATAGCAACGCCAACCCTATTTACAACTTGAAAACAAGGTTCCTTCCGTGGTGGGAAGCTTCCCACCCAATGATTGAGGGCAATCCACTGAATGGTATGGTCCCAAAACAGGCACAGCTGCAGGTCACAAGAGTGACAGTGAACTTTAGGGCTATGCCAATGTTCACTTTGAAAGCGCATTGTTGACACACTACAAAACACAGCTAAAACATTTCAGCCCTCTCTCACAATACCAGACTGACTCTTTGTTGCATCCTTCCTCCTTCCTGCTTCAAACAAAAGTCTGCTGGCATGTGGAAAATAGCCTTAAGAGTTGAAAACGCACAAAAGTACTTGTTTAAACACCTGCTGCAACTTCCAATACAAATCCACACCACAATCATATATTACAACCAAACCAAATAGGCATTGGACAAAATAGGCAAAGCTGCAAAATGTATGTGAAAACAACATTGGTGTATATATTGGTGGCGCTCAAGCAAAAATACATTTGGTCTGTTGAGCTACACTTGTTCGTGTCTCGTTTTGCCTTTTAGCACTGCGGTACAATTTGCTGTCTCAATTCGATCTGGAGCATATTGTTTTGTAAGTTTTATTATGTTTTGAATGGAACTTTTTTCTTTTGTTCAATGTTGCAGTTCTGAGGTGAAACAATGTAGTGGTTTAGGTAAATGTTAATCCCACCCTTCCCACACATCACACAATTTAGGTGAAGCTGGAAAATATCTATCAGTGCTTTCTTTTGAGCTTGCCTTTCAGCACTTACATGATGTACTGTGTAATGTATGCAATCTCTTACAAAAATATATCCTACAGCACATCACCTCAGCATCAAACAAGCATCACCTCAACACTACACCAACTGAACAGAACTCAGCACCACCTTAGCACCAACTAAGCACCACCTAAACCCCACCAACACCTCACCATGCCTCACCACCTCCACAGCATCACCAAACTCTACCACAGCACCACTCAGTACCACCACAGTATCGCTCCCACCACCACAAAATCGCTCAACATCACCTCAGAATCAATAAGCACCACCTCAACATTGGAAAAGACAGGAAGAAGATGCCAGCATTTCAACGCCAAAAAAGCTACAAGACATTTTTATTTTTATTCTTTTTTTAATTGGGTCGTTCAGTTGTACATAATATCTTCTTGGTTATATATTAGGTAACAAAAATGCTTATAACACTTTTTATTATAACTTTTTAACATGCGGTACAGCAGCCACAAAGTGCTAAAACAGAGCCGAAAACATAGGCAGAGCCAGTAACTCTGGCTAAACACTTATAAGATCCTAAAGCCGAGATCTATTGGCTATGCCAATGCTTTTTTATGAGTAGAATGAAAACAAATGTTTTATAGACATTGACACAGATTGGGAAAACCTATCTAGAAGCGTTATTAGTGTCTCACAAAAAATATTATCAACCCTAGAACATTCAGTGTAACTTGCTTTAAGCCTTTCACTGTCTGGGAAAGCAAATATGGGAGAAGTGAGTAGTGGCATGGTGGGCGGTAGAGCGAGGTTTGAATAGATGAATTTCCGCCAGCTATTCTGTTCCTCACCAATACACCGATGCCCTTGATTATGCTCTCAAGTCCCCAAGACTGCTGTAGCAAAGATCAAAAGTCGCAAAGTACAGGTGCAGTAAAAGTCACATGAGTTGTGCCCAGCCATTCTCAAAATGTGCATTTTCCCTGCCGCCTCCCAGGGGAGCAGGAGAACAAAGCAAAAAAACTGCTGTTTTCTCTTTATCGGAATATCTGTCGAAAAACATTTGAGGTTTTCGTTTACATGCTATCGGTTAATATGCCAGTGCCACCCTGCTAGAATGCTATTATCGGGGGATTAAGGACTAAATTAAAATAGCACCACTTGATCAGTATCTCTAATGCCCGGGGCGAGGGAAGCGACTAAGCCTTCCTCACGCTATATTTGGTCCCTTCATCCCACCTTCCGTCCATCTGTCATGCTTCCAACCCTTCTTCATCATGCGGTCTATCCTCCCATTCATCATCACCCTTTCACCCATCTATCAATCCTTCCACACACTTCCAGCCATTCATTCCTCATTTTCCCATCCATACATTCCTTCTTTTTCATCCATCCATCATTTCACTCTCCATTTATCAATTCGTCTATCTATCCATTCATCCAGCCTTTCATCATTCCAGACATTCTTTCTTTCACCCACCAATGCAATGCTGTTTTACATTTCATCCAGCAATTCTTTCACCCTTACATCCATTTTGTAATGCTTTTTGCCCTTCCTACTTATCACAGTTTCTTTCTTCTTTTCATATGTTCCTCATTTCATATTCTTTCTAGCCATCTCTCTCACACTCTCAGCACTGTAGCCAGTGTATTGTGGGCTGCAGTGCGAGGAAGTAAATGGGGGAAATGATTACTATTTGATTGCTAAAATACAGCAATAAACAGAGTTCAGTGCACTGCTAAGGCCTTTGGGTCCTGGTGCCCCTGCACCTGCTGCACCAATTTAAGCTTCGGCCCTGCACACTCTTTCATTCTCTTTCTCTCATCATTTCATTCTCTCATCATTTCTCCTTTTAGGGTTCCTTTACAATTATAAGCTTCCCATTCCTGACCTCTGTTAAGGTTTCCCTTTCATTTTCTATGAGTGTTTTTCTGCATACAGACAAGCTCATAAATAATTAAAGGTGTCAACACCACCCCCTCCTAAGCTGTGAAAGCGCGGAGTGGAGCATGTGTGTGGGTGGGGGGGTCATGACGCCACTGCCTATTGTGATATTTGCACCTTCAGTTGAATTTGTATTTTATGGAGCAAAACTCAATTTTGTTCTTGAACGTTCTTTCCAACTGTTGCAGGTATCCAACGGTAGTAATACCTACTTCCAAGAATGGCACATCTATTGTTCTCATACCTTAAAGCTGACATCTAGAACACTTTGCAAAAAAACAGTAATGTTCAAATATACCTTCGATTGTTATAAAAAAATGTCAGTGACTGATATTATTTTCAAATGCAATGTCTGCAAAGCAAGTAATAAAAAGAATATTTTAAAACAACACTTTGAAAACTGAAATATAAGAGAATCTGTAAATAAAAAAAGTAGAGAAGGTCAAACTTAAAAGAGATACTTGGATTAAAAATTAGATCGAAGCCTTATTTGAGGAGAATGAAAAAGTTTGTCACAAACTTCTCAAACTGTGGATTGGATCTTTAACACATTTGATTTGCTTTTTTAGGTAAAATAATAATAGATAATGGCCAAATTGACACATTGAATTTAGAGATTCTAAAAATATTAATTTGAACAGAACCCCTGCAGATACGAACGTGCCTGGAACACTAAATTCAAGTTCAGGGAGGCTGTTATGAATAATTCTCTTCTTGTCCTACATTTTAGCTTAATGTAATGTACAAGGCATCGTTAAAAGCTTCTCCTCACCATGCTTCACCCCAGTAAAGTTTATCTGAAAGTAGTTTTATGTTTACTGATTGTTCTGGTAATAAAGCACGAATCGTCTGTCAGTGGTTGCCGTGGCAACATATCTACATCATTTTTTAAAGGGAACTAAATCTATGTGCTTGTTTAGTATTTTGGAGTGCTGTGGCACCCAGGGGTATAGTGCAGTCACAGGCATCCATTAATATGTCGATATCTGAGTGAAGGCAATGGTTTCATGAATAAGCCCCATCGACATCAATGAAAGAGGTATACATTGTCCTAAATGTCTTGTGTTCTGGGGCCTACAAAAAGCAGCCACATTTCCATGCAAAAACTCCGGAACAAGATCCATTGGGTTAGTGCATTTCTAAAAGCCCCTATGATTGGTGGGCTCAGTCAAATGGAATGGCCAGTGAGAGCTTTTTAGGTCTTGCCTGACCCAGCACATGCGCTGGTCTGGCGAGACTTATTGAGAGGGCTCCAAAAAGTGCTACCAGGCCAGCCTAGAGCTACACTGCATGTGCGCCGGCGCGCGCGCTTGACTGCGATTACTTTCACTTTCACGGCCACGCGGCCGCTTTGATGTTTGATCGCGATCACTTTCACTTTCACGGCCGCACGGCCAGTTGGCATAGCCAATAGGTCTCGCTTTTGGGACCTTATAAGTATTTTAGTTATGCAACTGTTGCAAGGCTAGACACTTATAAGGTCCCAAAGGCGAGACCTATTGGCTATGCCAATGCTTGTTGTTTACTGATGTGAGATGGTTGCTTCTGTCGAGGGGCAAGACATAGGCCCCAGCAGCACAGGTGGGCCCCTCTTTCAAGCCAAGGATAGGAGTAGGATTGAGATAAACAGGTCTCAGAGGCATCTCACCACATTCTGCAGGTGGGCCCCATCATGTTTTGTTACACCGCTAAACGGTGCTGGATGCTAGAAAATTACCTGTGACACCACCTAAACGTCATTAACAGTGCAGTATATTGTGGAACATAAATGAAGCAACTTTTTGAACTGGTACAATAACTTTGAATCAAAATAAATTATTGCGTGGTCTGGCTAGTTATCAGTCATACATTTCAGAAATTATATCATCTGTACTGACAATAAGAAACTCGTTTTGGGTGGTCATAATGCAGAACTTGTAGATTGCTGACAAAACCTCAAGTGAGGCTGCAGGATCCACAGACCGAGTTTAGGTTCTCTCCATTTCTGTTAATCCCTCTTTATTCTGCCGATACAACAGCAGTGTGTGGCCAGGCAGCATGTAAAACATACCAAAAAACAGGTACTACTATTAGGGACGAGCGCAGGACTAGGTCAATTGATGTAGGGGTGTACAAGAGGGACACCAATCAATCAATCAATCACGTGTTTGCAGAACATGACTACTCACCTTTAAGGGTCTTAAGGCACTGGGGAGGAGGGGAGGTGCAGGTACCAGTCCATCAAGGAGGGTTCTGTCGATGAGCCAAGTTTTGAGGTTTCTCGTGAAGATGGGGAGTGATATGGTCTGTCTGAGGTTGAGCAGTAGGGCGTTTCAGGCTCTGGCCACGAGGAAGGAGAAGGAGCGGCCTCCCAATCTGGTCTTTCTGGCGTGGGGTACCGCGGCGTAGGAGAGGTGGGCTGATCGTAGGGTTCTTTGGGGTGCGTGGAAGTTGAGTCGGCTGTTGAGGTATGCTGGTCTGGTGTTCTGGAGGGCTTTGTGTGCGTGGGTGAGGATCTTGAAGGTGATTCTAGCCTCGATGGGGAGCCAGTGGAGTGTGCGCAGGTGCTGGGAGATGTGGCAGTGTCTTGGTAGGTTGAGGACCAGTCTTGCGGTGGCATTCTGGATGTTTTGTAGCTTGCGGGTGATGTTTTTGTTTATTCTGCCGTAGAGTGTATAGTGCGTTGCCGTAGTTGAGTCCGCTAGTAATGAGGGCGTGTGTGATGGCTTTTCTGTGCTCAAGGGGGATCCATTTGAAGGTCTTACGTAGGAGGGGGAGGGTGTGGAAGCAGGAGGATGCAAAGGAGTTGATCTGGTGGTCCATTTTGAGCTCGGAGTCTAGGATGATTCCAAGGTTGCGTGCGTGGTCCGTGGGGGTGGGTGAGCTTCCGAGGGCGGGGGGCCACCAGGTGTCGTTCCAGGCATTGGGGTGTAGGCCCATGATGAGTACTTCTGTTTTGTCGGTGTTGAGTTGAAGGCAGCTGCTTTTCATCCATTTGGCGACAGCTGCGATGCCTTTTTGGAAGTTGTGTTTGGCTGCCTTGGCTTCGTTGGATAGGGAGAGGATGAGTTGGGTGTCATCTGCATATGAAACAATGTTGAGTCTGTAGGTTCTGACGATGGGGGCGAGCTGAGTCATGTAGACATTGAAGAGCGTTGAGATGAGGGAGGACCCCTGGGGGACTCCGCAGGTGGTTGGTGCAGGGTCCGAGAGGAAAGGGGGGAGTCTGACCCGCTGCATTGTGCCAGAGAGGAAAGAGTAGATCCAGTCGAGGGCCTTGTCCCGGATCCCTGCGTCTTGGAGTCTGCGTATTAGGATGCGGTGGGATACCGTATCAAAGGCCGCTGAGAGGTCGAGGAGGATGAGGGCTACTGTTTCTCCTTTGTCCAGTAGGGAGTGGATGTTGTCTGTTGCAACGGGGAGGGCGGTTTCTGTGCCAAAAAGGAAAACTCCTCAAACTTATCTTGCTGCACTGTTTTTCAAGCCAGGTAGACTGCAACTTGAGACTGACGTACCCTATTCTACAAGTCAGTCATTGGTCTGCTTCAAACCATCTCTAGATTTTTATCTTCATCTACAAGTAGTTGAAGTGTGGCACCACCAATTTACGGAAGGAGTTTGCATTGGCTGACAAGAATATACATTGCTCTTATGCCTCAGAAAGGGTGACAAGGTTAGGGTATTGTCATTGTTCTATTATTTCTATGGGTTTTCAGTCCTTTTCAGTTTACAAGTAATGTTTGAAAACATTGCTAAACATATTGTAATCAAGTTTCATATAAAGAAAACCCGATGTGTCATCTATAAAATTTCATTAAGGAACGTTTTTGACCTAGGATAATTGTTAGATGCAAACAGCCTGAATCTGTGAATATAGTCCCTGAAGATTGGTGAGACAAAAATCCATTCTTTGAAAATAAAGGTTTTAAAGAATATGGCATAAAGACAGAAATTATAAATAATCAAGGAGAACATGAGCTGTACATTTTACATTTGCACTACATATGGATTTTCCGATGTCAATGTCAATGATGAGTCAATTCATTCCATGGTCAGCTAATTTGTTCCTATACAAAAAACATATCTAAATCACACAATAAAGTTCAAGTGAGGTGTGCTGAGCATTTGTTTTCCAGGCTGTTTTAAAACTTGGAGAGAAGAAAGAATCACAATTTTGAATCCTGCCATAAATTGTATGTTTGTAAAAAAAAGTATTTTTATTGACTTTTACATTTCTAGTACCTGCAACCATTACTCTGCTATTTTTCATTGTGTCGTGCGTGCATATAATTTTCTCAGGTGAGCAGGCATATGCAAAGGCAGTGCATATTTCGTATGTTACGTAACCGTAGTTGCCATGTATGCAGATAATAGGGAGTCGGGCATGTTGATAGTCCAGTAATGTCAGCCTCTCAGAGTCAAACAATGCTATTTCACCATCCGTTAGCCCCGCCCTGATGCCCCGGCTTCCTTCCCCTTTTACGTCAGTTTCTCAGGTGCTTAGGATGTGTTGTCACCTACTTGAGTGTGCAATGGAGATTCTCGTTTCAGCTTGTTATCTCCTTCAGGGGAGTCAAGGCAGCAGGTTCTACTGCCCTGTCAGTGAAGCTATCTAAACTGTGTTCCCACTCATCCGCCAGTGGGTATTTGTGGTGTCCCCTGCTTCCCTCCTGTCGCAAGACTGCCTCTTCTGGCAGGGCCCATTTCATGAACTGCTTTTTCTATCTACTTTGTGGTGGGCCATAAATTGTTTGTTATATCAGCGGCCACTCTTTTAGGGCAGAGGAGCGTCACCCCACTGCTGCCAGCACCACAAAGGTGAAAATTAAAATGGTCATAAATTGAATTTATTGCAATTTTATTTTTCCCTTTCCCCAGCCAGAGATGGTGTTTGAGGGTAGGCCACTGCTGCTGACTGGAAGCAGTGGAGTGGCGCTCACTCCGACAGTTTACGCTGCGTATGTCACTATGGCCAGCTGACATGTGCAGTGTAAACCTTTTCACCCAGCTGTCTCAGAGAGCTGAGTGGAGTGTAGGTCCAGACACACAGTGCCTGTGGGAGTGTGGAGGCAGCCTGCTCCAGCCAATCCTGGTGCTGCTCTCATGCTGCTGAACATCATCAGCAGTATGAGAGCAGCATCTGAATTGTTGCAGAGAATTAAACTGCTTCAAGCTTCCAGCACCGAGGGACTGAAGCAAAGGACCAGAGGACAAAAGCCAGCAGAGTGGGTAAGTACCCTCTCTGCTTGTTTTGCATGTTACTTTGCCTCTTTCTTCTAATTTCTGATCGTTATTTTGTCTTTTTCTGCCTGGTATTTACCAAATATAAAAAGACCAAAAGAAAAAAATCCAATCAGCAGAACCAGACTTAAAAGTTGTTCAATAATAAACTGCAATATAGCACCTAAAAGCATAAAGCGCCAACCACGGTTATCTGATAGAACTGGACCAGGTCAAAGAGTTCAGTATGCAACAGGTCAGTACAGCAGGGCAGCAGTTCCTTCTAGAGCAGCAGTCCATCAGAGAGGCACTCCTTGTAGCAGCACAGGAGTCCTTCTTCCAGGCATATTATGCTGAGGTCCAGAAGTGTACTGAAGGGGTGGTGTATGAGGTCTTTATTTATAACCTATGCCCTGGTTCTTGAAGGTGGTAGAGGCTTCTAGACAGTGGCTTTGATGTGCATGGAATGCCCTGCCCTGCCTGCCCTGGCTCCAAGCTGGATGAAGTGACAATGCAAGGTTGTTCGGTCCTTGGTGTGGAGACAGGACATAGCCTATTCAAGTGTTAGTGAGGCTGGGCACAGCTCCTCCCTCCCATCCTGTCAGTGATGGCTGACATGCACTCACCTGGTTTCAACTGCGGAGACAATGTTGGACCTCTTATCCCTCCCGGGGCCACGGAGGATCAAGGAATCAAAACCTTGAATCACACACTGCCCCTGAAGAGAAGGGGGTTGGGGTAAAACAAGAAAAGAGAGACTTGCAGTAGTGGATCTGCTCTGCTGCTTTGTGACACAGGATCAGCAATCCCAGGACCTTCAGTGTGTGTGAAGATGCAATGCACTGGAAATAACATGAAGGGAATTTACTATCAATGAAATGGCAAATCTCAGCATACCATGACCAAGCAATTAGTAGCAACAATACAAAAGTTTCATCAATTTAGTACAAGAGAGCAAGTACAAATCAAGATAATTGGCTGGAGTTCATGGCACTCCCAAGGATCGACCTTGCGTGATATTCTCTATTACACTAGTTCTCTGTTGTGCAACATAAATTACATATACCTCATGCACCCTTATTTGTTTTCTCTTACCTCAACTGTTTCTCAGATAAATACTGGCGTGATACTTCTCTGTTCTTGTGCTATCTCAGTTCGAAGTGCAAAGTTTGTAAAGTCCCAAGAGTGCTAAACAATCGAAGTTTACATAGAAGGCCTGGAGTAAAGGATGTTGATAATCCTGAAGGTGGTGTTTTTACTCAGCGGTGCCCTTTGCTTATAGATTGATTAGTGGACACTAATCTTTGACTGTGTTCTTAGCCATGTGTTTTCTCTTTTTTACAAGAATCCAGAGGAGATCTTGTAGGCCGCCATGCAGGGAGCTGAAGGGGAAGAGGAGTTGCCATGCAGGAGACGGCGGTGATGGAGGTGTCGCGGAGACCATGTGAAGTGCAGGTAATCATAGGCTGCCGAAGTCTAGAGAACTGATCAATTCCTGCTGGCTCAGCAGGTGAGTGGGAAAGAGTTTTGCTTGTCTCGAAGCAGGAGTGAGGCCAAGTACCATCTCGGGGCTCAGGCGCAGTTTAAAAAACATGCCTGAGTTCCAAAAGGTGTAGCTGGCTCCTTGGGGCATGTGGTTCACACGGTAGTTGGAAAGATCCATAACGGACCACTAGGGAGAACACGTGTCTGTACAACGGTTTTGACCTTTAAGGAAAGGCAGGTATAAAATGACAATTGAAACCAATAAACCAAGAAAACAGATGTAATTTCTCTCAAAGAGTGCACATTCGGAAAACAAACCAAGGCCTAGCTTACAGCAGGTGCAAGGTAATCAATTGGTTCATGGGCCCTGGGGATGCTTGCCACAGTGTCATTATCGGCCATTAAGTGCCACAGGGGTAATACCACGTGTGGTCTATGCGCCAAACCCACTATACAAAAGGCGCAAGGGAGGTTTGCGACAATGGCCCATCCAGTCACACCTAAGCTCCCATTGTGTGTGGCTGTCTAAGAGGAATACACAAAGACCAACTACCAACTACACTCATTCATGTTACCAGAGACAGACTGCAGCCACCAAATACCTTAGGCAATAAAATTCCAACTTTCTAAAAGTGGCATTTTCAGAATTGCAAAATCCGATTTCATCATATGTTAGGATTTGAAAGTAGGATTCCAGAGACACCAAACATGAACAAGTCATCTTTCCCCATTTGGAAATTACACTTATAAAGTGTAATAAGGCAACTCCAATGTTATCCTATTGGATAGATGGCACTTGCATTAGTGAAAAACTAATTTAAGAGTTTTTCACTACCAGGTCATTTAAATTTAAAATACATGTCCAACTTTTACAATACCCTGCACCCTGCCCTCTGGGTTAGCCAGAGCCTACACTAGCAGTGACTTACATGTATTAAAAAGGCAACTTTGGACCTGGCAACAGGTTTATTTTGCCTTGTGGAAAAGGCAGTTTTAAACTGCACTCACAGGCTCTGCAGTGGCAAGACTGAGACATGTTTAGATGGCTACTCAAGTGGGTGACACAACCATTGCTGCAGGCCCACTAGTAGCATTTAATTTACAGTCCCTGGGTGCATGTTGTATCACTTTGCTAAGGATTTATAAGTAAATGAAATATGCCAATTAGGGATTAGCCAATATTACCATGTTTAAGGAATGAGCACATGCACTTTAACACTGGGTATCAGTGGTAAACTGTGCAGAGTCCTAATGCCAGCAAAAATGAGATCAGAAAAAATGGTGAAGGAAGGCACAAAGTTGGGGGGAGGATTACCCTAAGGCTGACAGGTTCAACACAGATAAACAACAATATTACTGTTACTACATGCCAGAAAGCTTGATCCTTCTCATAACTGACAGCTTGGCCCAGTGTATTTGGTGGAAAGTTGAGTGCATTTCTAGCAGTGGATGTCAATGGGCTCCCACCTATCTCTTCTGCAATAAGACAATGCTTCTGCACCATAGAGGGTCTTTGGTGCTTTTGAATGCTGTTATCACAGGTGCCAAAGATAAGCTTCCAAACTCAGAGCTGAATCTTGCTAAGCCATGGCACATTGTCATAAAACTTGCAGCAGTTAGCTGGAGATGCTCTGACCAGTTTAGCATCTTAGAAAAAGTAAGGCCTATATATTTAGAAGTTCTTACTCATTCTCCTGTATCGCCAGCTATGGGCCAATACTTTTTTTGTGCTTATCCCCAAAAAGCAAGACCTTGGTTTTGTCTGTGTTTATAGGTAGGTGACTTAAATTACAGTAGGAATGAAGTTATGAAAATATCCCCTGGAGGCTTATTGAGGTATAGCCCATTATGACGAGGCCATCAGCATCTAGTAGACAAGGAGCATAAGTTCCCAAAGTTTGTGGCAAATGTAAACCTAACAATTTGAGAGCCAGAACATAGGCTTGTTTGATGGCATTCTGAATTTCTATCTGTTGGGAGAGTTGGCTCGAGAGGTCAGACTCCACCTGTGCCAAGTTAGAAGAATGTAGTTTCCGAGAAGAGCAAGAAGACCGAGACTTATCAAAATGCTTTAATCACTAAGGGGCATATTCACAAGGTCTTTTCTCCGATTTATCTCCACCTTAATGCAGCAAAAGTGGAGATAGACCTAACACCCCATTCACAAGCTGGTGCAAACTGCAGACATCACCAGTATTCCCGCGATAACTGCCCCAAGATTTATCTCCACGGTGGCCACCACCAACTAACCCTAATGAGATGCAGAGTAGGTCTTCCCGTTCAAAAACACACGAAAAAACCACAACACCACTTTCACAACGAACTGCCAGATCCGCGAAGCGAACAAAAAACAGGCGATAAGCCGCGGTAGCCGCAGGTATTTAACACCTGCCACAAGCAGATGTAAAGATGGACGACTACCTGCAGTAGGCAATGGAGCCCCGCACATAGCCACACCCGAAGAACAAATGACTCCATGGAGCTACTCATCATGCAGCTCGGAGCCCCAACAGGGTCACAACACCCACCGCCACCACCCCCAGGACCACCACCCCCAGGACCACCACCACCCCAGGACCCGGACCCACCCCCGACCACCACAGAGGCAGTGCAGAGTAAGACAGCGGACCTACCAAAAACGCACCACTCTCACTGACCTAACGCCCGATGAAGTCATTGCCCACTACAGGTTCAAAAAGACAACCATCCTCCGCATCATGACCCACATCGCCCACAGGCTGACAGTCCCAACACAGCGGAGAACCAAAATCCCTCTGCAGACAAAGCTGCTGGCTGTGCTGCACCTGTTGGCCTCTGGTACCTTCCAACCAACAACTGCCCGAGTCGGAGGGGTCTCACAGCCAGCCCCATCAAAGTTCATCACACCTGTCCTGGATGCCATCCTCAGCTTCATACCCAGTACCTTCATTTCCCCAACACTGCGCAGGAACAGCTGGTGACAAAGAAAGGCTTCTACGCCATAGCCGGATTTCAGGGCATGTTGGGGGCAATCAACTGCACACATGTCCCACTTGTACCTCCTGGGGACACTGCACACCACTACCACAACAGAAAGCACACGCATTCCATCAATGTGCAGGCAATAGTGGACCACCAGGGACTCTTCACCAATGTCATTGCCAACTACCCAGGCAATATGCATGATTCCTTCATCTTCCGACAGTCCATCATCAACCAGCGCTTCCAGGATGGCACATATGGAACTGAACTGCTCATTGCTAAGTGCCAAATCAACACATCACACACCCCAAACCCACCACCATACAACACACAACTGTGGGAATGCACACGTGACCAAACCACATACAACATGTCAAACAATACGAGCACCTACTAGACATGACAGCACCACTCCATGGTCATCCTGGGCTACCCCTGCACCCAATACAGACATATCATGGCACCACAGCTGAACGTGTGGAGATGCGGAATGCAGCCATGTGCGAGGATGCAAGTGACCCGTGAATGGGAATGTACACAACAAGAAGTGAGGCGTAGATGTGCAGGACAGACATGGGTACGCAAACCACAGACATGTTCATGCAGACCACAACTGCTGGTGACTGGAGAGTAGTGAGCAGTAGACGCAACCATGTCACCCCAGGCTGTGGGTCAGATAGCAGAAGTGTTGCACACTCCGTCCCCCCCTGTGTACGTGAGCATAGTGGGTTGGTCCTGAGTATGCCAGGGCTGCGCAGGGGTGTGGTTAAAAACTCCCGGGAAGGCCAACATCACTGACAGTGTGGTGCCTTGTGGCCTGCCACGAGGCCGACGCCATGAGTAGCGGGTCCTGCCACCCTGTGTACCTGCTGCACCCCAGGATGCTAATGCACAGACCAGGTCTGCCCGCCTCAGTGCACCAGGGCCGCACTGCTCACCTGCTGATACCGTCGTGTGTCAAAGAGGGCCCACCACGTGCCGGTGCAAGCTCCAAGCCCCAGTCCCACGACCTCTGCAGCCTCCGCAGACCATCGCTGGCCCCCCCGACACTGGCCCACATCACTCCTAACTTATTGACATGCTCCACCGGCGTCCTCTTCAGCCCAGTATGTCCCACATGTGGAACATTGTCCTGGGTCCTGAATGGCAGTGACCCCAAGTCCGTGGCAGCGGCCAAAGCACCAGACTCCCTTCGATCAGTGAGGCATAATTCCATATCACAGGCCTGCAACACATGGTGCCACTAACCCTGTTTAACGCAAGCCGGCGACATGTGGTGCCACTAACCCTGCGCGCCATGAGTGACCGTCATCCTCCGGTGGAACATGGTTGGTGTCTGAGCCTGTGGCCTGGGGGTTGTCATCAGCAACAGGCAGGTACAGACTTGGTGTCTGGCATGGGTCTGTGGCATTCATATCTTCTGGATACAGCTGGCATGTGCCCTCTGTATCATGCCTTGGGGGTAGACCTCCAATTCTCCCCCGTGACACTCCGTGGAAGGCACCTTTGACACAAGTGAGGCCCTGCTCTGCCCTCATGACCCTACCCCAGTCTCCCACAGGTCAGCGTCCCGTGGCGGTGAGTCCGCGTCGGCCGCTGTGCATTCGGGGCTACTGGCCCTGTGTAACTCCCTAAGGGCTGGCTTACCCTCACCCCACACACAGCCAGCACAGGCGTCACTGGATTAGTGGGCCTGCCATCACATCCTGCCGAACCAAGTATTGACTCTTTTCTCCCTGCACTGTCACAGGTGATCAAAGATATGCACTCTGCCCTTGGATGATGACACACCTCCGAGACCCAGAGGCAGTACAATGCAGCCCACATACACACCAAGGGCATCGTTGAACACACATTTGGCGTGTTGAAGTCACATTTCAGGTGCCTGGACGGCACAGGTGGAAAGCTCCTGTACAGCCCGGACATCGTATGAAAAATGATCGTCACATCTGTGTTCGCACCAATACCCCATGGATCCCACTTCCAGAGGTACCGGGCAATGATAATGATGATGGAGCAAGTGGCCCACATCGCACTGCGGCTGCGGCAGGAATGGCCTGTAGGAACTCCATCATTGACAGTTACTTCTCATGAGCACGTCACATTGTGGCCGTCCATGGCAATCATGGGACAATACAAGACGTCCAATTGCACTGCTTGTGTGATTAAAACATATTTGCAGGTTACAGGTTGTACTTGTACATTGTCATGTTACATTTTCCTGCGGTTTCAGATGTGATTTGCCATGTTGTGCACATTTGCGGAACCAGTTGTGTCCTGGGTTCTGTTGTGGAGGTGTTGCTGTTTGTACCGGGATGTTGTCAATGTCGAGGTGCACTTATGCTTATGTGCGTATGCTGCACGGTGGGCGAGTCGCTCCTGTGGCTCTGATTTATCTGCCACTGGTCTCTTTCATGTGGTGTGCCTGTCGGTTCTGTTCTTCCACGGTGCTTGGGTGTTGTGGGGTACGTGTTGTTCTCTGCAGTCAGTCAGGGTGCTTCCGTGGTACTCCGCAGGGGATTTTTTTGTTCTGTGGCATTTTCCGTATGCTGTTCTTGTGCTTTTTCCCGCATTACGCGTGACTATTGCTGCCCTCACGCTGGTTGTCCCTGTGTTCTTATCGCGCTTTGGCCCTTCGCAGGTTTTTTTGTATAGTGGTTTGTGTTTTAATCTCCATCAAGGTGGTTGTATCGCGGACATTGTCCGCGGTTTCGGCAGACTATCGCATGGTACCACCTTGTTGTGAATTCCATGTTAACACAGGGTTATTTTCCCGTGATCGGCTGCAATGTGTAAAGTTGCGTTAACATTTTTTGGTGATGTTTAGCACACTTTCTTGTGAGTATACCTCTCAGTTTCTTTCAGTAACGCTGTTGATCTGCTAGGTTAGAGTAAATGAAACAGCAACTTAAACTTCCAGCTCGTTCCGTTAATTTCCGTGTGAAAGCCCAAATGGCAAAACAATAGTCAGCCACTGAATCTCTAAAGCCACCATGTTTTATTGTAATTTTATCTTTTTCTTCAACCTTTTCATTCTGGTGTAAAAGAGTAATTTTCTTGTAGCCTGGGGCCACAATATTAAGAAGGTGTCCTGGCTTCAGAATTGAGCTGTGGCATCTTATAAGGAAGGACCATATTTTAGACACCGTGTGAGAATATGTGGGTAATTATTGGGTCTACTATTTCACTTTTGATTTTAAGACCAATGACGGTACCACCACTCTGCTGAGGTACAGTGCTTTAATAGCTGTAATCATTGAGTGTAAAGTGAAAAGCCCTATTATTTTGGGGTCTGCTATAAAAGATGTATCAATGCTGGTAACTCCCTGACTTTTTAGTAAACCATAGGAGTCTATATTCTGAAACGTTAAAATCATCTATGCTAAAAGAGAAGTCAGGAAGCATAGGAAGTGCTTGTATGAAAACTTGTAGTTAAGCTGCATGGATATTTCACCCAAATAGGAAGTATGCAATCTTCCAGAGGAAAATAACTTAAATGCAGGTTACAAAGAGAGCCCAATGCTCACAGCCTTAGTGATGAAAACCTTTTAAATCCACTCCATAATTGGTAATAGACAGCCAGATATAACCAACTGGACACCTTTGAGAGTCCAATATTTGAAATATTGGACTGGCTAGGTTATCAAGGAAGCTGTCTCCATTTAACAGTTTCAGCCCAGGTAAGGCCAACAGGTGGCTCATCTTCATGGCCATTTTGGAACTGACAGGAAAGTTGGGGGGTGGCGGGGTGAAGGGGTGGATTATGCAAAAGCAATACTATTTGCATGTAGACAATTGGTCATTGTGGAATCTAATGCTGAAAGATCTAATTTTTACTTAAAATCATGTGCAGTTATCATAAATGAGGGAGGGTTATGCTTAAAGACTTTGGAAAAATCAATATTGAAATATTGCAAGCGTTTTTCTATAGAGCATGTATCTGCTTGATTCATACTGCGAAGGTGAATCAAAGCAAGGGACCAAATCTTCTTCATGAAAGAGAAGTTGTAAGATATTCAAGTAATGTGGGGAGAGCTCAAATAAATGAACAGCAGAATAAGAATGTAGCTGGTTTAAACATTGAATTATTTTTTTCACTATGTTACTTTGCATGTATTAATGTTGAGCTGCACTGGACTCTTAATAACCATTTATAATAGAAGAAAATAAAGTCTAAAGTAAACTGTGCGGCATAGTACTCCGACAGAAAAGCAAAATTGGCACTTTCTGATTTACTGCGAGCTATGAGAGGAAGACAACTCAGGCGATACTTCATCTGGGACAATCCAACTCACACCCTATTTTTGCAGAGAAAAATAAATGAGTGCTATCTGCAAGTATACTACCGACAGCAATAAATGCATCGAAGCCAAAGAAGAGTGTTATACAGAGTGCAACCAGGAGTGACTGATGCTAACTACACTGTAGGTACTGTTGAGTCTTGGTGGACTACTATATGAAGTATACCTATGACCTTCAAAACAAAAGAGAGAGAAAGGGATTTTCACAATTTTGGAGGGGATACTCCTAGTCCCCTTGTAATCATATAAACAAACAAGAATAAAGAGTATACCCAGTAGACAGAACCCTGTCTTTTTGGTATTTGGAAAAAGGAGCACAGGAAAGGGATCATCCTGCAGGTTGATGTGGCTGGTCGTGTTGATAGGCGCAGCAGTTGGTGATCAGCTCCACTTAATCGCGTAAAGAGCCAATCACCGTGACCCCAACTCCCATGAGGCACGCTAACATCGCGTTTTTAATTTTTTCCTTTCAATGAATGGGACGAAAGGACACCTAACCGTGAGTACATGGTTAGGCTGCAGTGACCAAGGGTAGGGTACACCTTAGCGAGTGTATACCTCCCGGGTCACGTTCACTGGTCCTGATGAAAACCTGGTAGTAACAACTGGTGGTTGAAACATGTAGACCGTTTTTTCTGCACTTTTTTGCACTTCTTATCCACTAAAAGATACAGAAGGTCAATCTAACCAAGTAGGCATCTTAACAACCAATATTGTCCAGTTGCCCTAGAATACATTTTTTTTGAATGGGTTAAATCTGGCCAATTTTTTATCAACACTTTTTTCACTCACCTTCACAACAAAATAACCAGCTCTACTGTAATCAGGTGTCGCAGCACACCCGGATGGCATTCGGCTATTCGGGTGGGACCCCAATGATGAAGCATGTGAGGGGTCTTTTTAAGAAAGGAGATTTCCCTTTCCTGTGCTCCTTTTTCCAAATACCAAAAAGACAGGGTTCTGTCTACTGGGTATACTCCATATTCTTGTTTGTTTATATGTATACCTATGACCAACAGAAGGCCAACTCCATTGCAGTCATAGTAAAGGCTCTAACAGAGTACTATGTTTAGTCTACTAAGAAGCAACCAGACACAACTTGCTGAAGGCAGTGAGAAACCACAAGATATTGTCAGTCAGTCAGTCAATAGGTCTTTATTCGATTCACATCATAAAAGACATTCTACACATGTTAAAACAATTCATATATAATGCAATTCATGTTACAATACAAGATAAAACTCTTAAACCTTTAAAATATTACATAAAAAACAGTAGATTTAAAAATAATCACAAACATAATAAAATACAATAAAGTACAATAAGGGACACGCTGGTTAACCTAATAGTCCGTAATATAATGCTAATTAATAGCAACTAACAACACAAATCACGACTTAAGTTTCCTTGCCCTAAGGATCCATGCCCAACTAATAAATTTGGCAACACCTATTACTACAGGTTTTGAAGTACCTGTTTTCAATATTCTACAAGCAACCTGTGCAGAACGAGTGCTCATTAATCTGCAGACAGGTCGAAGCCAAACGCGTCAAGGGAGTTGGTAGGTTGGGCAACAAAAAAGGAAGTGGTCCATGGTTTCGATCTTGTCTACACAGAAGGGGCACTTATCGCTACCAAGAGGACTCCAGCTTTTGGTGAGTCCTCGCAGTGGTAGGGCGCCCACTCTAAACTGGTGATACAGTTTACGATCAAAATACTTCAGAATAGTATCCCAGTAACTTTCATAAACAGACTCGTCCTTAAAAACTAGGAAGGTGGCAGTCATCGTGGTGCCTATGAGGGAAGCACATCTCCTATTCTTGATAAAGCTCCAGTATGCATCCTTAAGGGCCTTTTTCGACGGGAAGACCACAGAATCTGGGTTAGCCCATAGGTCACGCATCCCAAGATCAATCAACAGGGATTTAATACTAGACAGCCAGGGTATTCTATGCGAACCCTCCAGCCCTTTGATCTCCAAAAGGGCTTTTGCGTAAATCGTTAGTTCAGGAGTAGTCCATAGGCGACGCCAAAACGCCAAAGGTCTATACCCTGCCCAATCCTCTATGGGTTGAATTCCTAGAACATACAATAAGGGGATGCGCGGAGTGGATTGAGGGAGCCCAATAGCTGACCGGAGGAATTTATTCTGGGCGGTCATCAACTTGGACAGGTTGCTAAAACCCCAAATCTCAGCACCATATAAAATGGCAGGTAGAATCTTGGAGCCATAAATCTTCATTAGGGGAGCTATTGGTTTTGTTAAGGAATGTTTATGCTCTTTCAGCAAAGCTCCTCCCAATTGAGCATGTTTAAGAGCGAGAAGATCCAGCTGGTGAGACCAGCTGCAAGTCTCGCTGAAGGTGACCCCAAGGTAAGTAAACACAGCCGTTTGGGACAAGTTGACACCACCCAGACACACCTGTGCCTTAATACGCCGGGGACCACGAAAAACCATAAACTTGGTTTTCCCAACATTTATCTCCAACTCATGTTCGCGACAAAAGATCTCGAAGCGAGACAGGGCTAGCTGCAGACCCTGTCTCGTCTTCGAGATCAAAAGGGTGTCGTCTGCGAACATGAGTAGGGGAATCTTCATTCCAGCCAGGGTGGGTGCATCAGTAGGGTTATTGGAAAAATAATTTATAACCCCGTTGATGAATAATGAAAACAAAGTGGGAGCGAGCACACACCCTTGTCGAACACCTTTAGACACTTTAAATCTATCCGTCACCTCCCCTGGTTTGCCCCAACGAACACGGGCATACGTATTTTCATGAATGGTAACCAAAAAAGATACCAATTCTTTTGGCATGCCCATTTCCGAAAGTACTTTCCATAACTTATCCCTCGGCACAAGGTCAAACACGTACCTTAGGTCCACGAAGGCAGCATACAGCTTACCACCCCCCAAAAAAACTTCCTTCCAGTAAAGGAGTACTACCCTGAATACTTGGTCCAGGGTCTCAATATGTGAGCGGAACCCTGCCTGAAGTGGGGACAACACATCAAAATCAGGCATCCAGATTTGAATACGACCCAGAACAAAACGGGCTATAATTTTTTGTACTGCATCAATAAGACTAATAGGTCTACAGTTGCCCGGGGCAGAGCGATCGCCTTTCTTATAGATCGGCAATATCTCTGCCCCAAGCCACGAATCAGGGACAGCAGCACCACTCGCAAGGGCGTTAGCCAACAAGGTCAAGTACGGGATCCATACATCTTGCTCCTGAATGAATAGATCAGCAGGAATACAGTATGGACCCGGGGCTTTACCACTCTTAATCGATCTTAGCACTAACTTAACTTCACAGGGGGAAAATTCTAACAAATTTTCAACACCAGATGGACGAGAGATGTGATTAGCCATCATATCACCCACCTTAAACTGTTCCTCGAAATACGCGACCCACTGTTGTGGCTCAACTTGATTAGTGGGACGAATATCCGAGGGGCAGTTACCCCATTTAAGGAGATGCCAAAATTGGACCATGTTACGGTCGTGGCAAGCCTGGTATAAGTCCCTCCAGCGATCCTCATCCCAGTTTTGTTTGGCCTTAAATTGGGCAGTTTTATATACAGATCTACATTTTTGAATAGTAGAGGGAGAGCCAGTTTTGATGGCCTGTATCAAAGCACTTTGGGCCAATCTACAGTCCTTGTTGTACCATGTACGGGGTCTCAACTCTTTGCCTTTACCGGTGGCAGGATGAGTTTTCACAAAAAAAGATTTAAGTTCGGCAAAGAGCATATTGTGGATATCTCGAATATTATCCTTAATCAGGCTTTGAGACTTCATCTGATTAAGTGAGACCAGAGTATTATTAATTAGTTTTCTAATGGCTGCCCGTGAGGTTTCACAAGTGGCGATTTTCGGCCATCTCACCCTTCTAAGATCATTTGTAAGGATAACATCCATAGGGGTACGGCCATCAAGAGAAGTAGGGGGGACAGCAAAACTATTATCCTTAATACACAATGCAAGAGGATTGTGGTCGCTCTCGACTCTACTTACTACCACCATGTCGTCTATGAGCGGCCACAATTCCAAGTTGACTATTATATAGTCAATTCGGCTCCCTGCTCTGCCATTCTCAAAAGTCATCCTCCCCATCCTATCAGATTTTGCTCGCCCATTAACTGCTCTCATGCCCTGATTTAGACACAAGCCTTTCATAAAAAGAGCTGCTTGAGTCCATTAACTTACAGGTTCCAGCTCCAGCAGGGGAACACCCCAGGTTGAATCTTCTTCCTCAGTGAAGTCCCCGCAGTCGACCCCCAAGGGCTCAAAACAGACGTTAAAGTCTCCAGCCACAATCTTATTAATAAACTTTGGTTTGGTCTCTAGATAATTCTCCAAAAGAAGACAAGTGGGAGAACATTTGCCTCCTGGGAGACCCCTTACATAGATGTTAATTATAAGGAGATTGAGGCCGCTGCGGGATTTAACCCTGATAATCAAAATATCTGAACTGTCAATTGGGACCTCTGTCACAGTGACACCTTCACATTGTCGGACCCAAGTGGTTAAACCACCCATGGGTCTGCCCCTATGACCCTTAACAGCAGGCTTATAAAAGTTCAAGAACCCTGTGCGAAAGTGGGGAGACAATGCCCAGGTCTCTTGAAATGCCCATATCTCAAACTCATCAACAAAATTGGCCCAATCAGGAACATCAAGCCTAGACCCCAGCCCTGCGATGTTCCAAGAGCCCACTCTTAATGAAGAGTTTGCGACCCCAATTTCCACTGCTTGACCTGAAACAGCCTCAGGGTCATTCATTTCAGCAGAGGATGGCTGTTTAAAACCAGATGGGTTAGCCATACAAGAAATATCATTAAGAGATGGTAACTTAGTAGTAATATCCGGGCTCTGGTGACAATTAAGACCCGAAGACCCTGGAACAAGCAGTGAGGAATAAGATGGACCAACCATACATCAATCATTATCCTCCAGTGATGAGAGGATATCAAAGCGATTGGAGGTCACTATGGGCAGATCAGACCTTACAGGAATTATTGAAAAGGCACGACTATCCCGCATAGGTTGTATGGTGCCAGGTCTATAAAAGAAGCCCAATGGGAGAATTTTAATTGAATTAGGAGCTGGGGGTAGGTGGTGAGCAACTTCCAATATATATTTGACTAAAGCAGGAGACTTAAAACTCAACACAACACAATCCCCAGGAAGGGACTTGTAAGACTGACCAATCCAATTGATGTGCCTAACCATGTTAAAATCCTCAAACAGGGCCTTACTGTTTCCAATTTTAGAGCTCAGATAATGTAGGGATTTGTTCTTAAGGTTGGACCAATGTTCGTAGGATCCTTCAGAGAGTGATGGATCATTTGCCAAGACTATCGAATAAGGGGTGGCTTGGTGAGGAAGATGTAAACTAGAGGGCATTGTCGTAATCCCTACTCCCACCCCCTCATTACCAGCCCTATTACCTTGGGGGGGGCATCTTTGCACGTCACAATGATTGTTAATACCCCTGACGGTAGCTACATCAAGACCTAAATCAAGGCCCTTCTCTTCCCCTATAGATGGTAAGGAAGGCGTAACCCCCACTGACCTTAATAGTCTAGCACTACCGGCCTCTTTAGACACCTCCACTGACATCACCCCTTTTGACAATGTGGGAGGCCCTAGGACTACAGACTTATTAACAGCAAGACTAGCTTCCAATGTATCCAACCTACCGGCTACAAGGTCCAATTTGTGGTGGACAGGGACAAGGAGACAGGCTAAGTGGTCTTTAAGGCCAACAAGAAGCAAATCCAGAAAAGGCTGAATCTGGTCCTGGCTCGGGAGAGTAAAATTATGGTTAGAGCTGCGCCCTTCAACAATGGGCCCACTAGGCTCGGAATGAGACGACACAACAATAGGCTTACTCGTTCCTTGACCTCTCTTGTTTTTGTTAGTAACTTCTTTTTTTTTACCTTTATGAGCCAACCTCCCTCTTGTAGTAACCCTGGTAGGACTCTGAATAGCAGCACAAGCCTGGGGGGAGTCCAAAGACTCCTGAGCAGGAAGAATAGGTGCTGGGGGAATAGTAGTGCCATCAACTAAGCTGGGATGATCAGAAACAGGCGAGTCAATCTGTAACTGGGCACATGGGAGGGAATAAGAAGTAGGGTCTAAAGAGAGTCTCCGTTCCACTGCTAAGATCTCAAGATTCAGTGCTGACTCAGCTCTTATTAAATAATCATCTAGTGTCCCCCCCGCCTTATCGCCTGCCCTCCTTTTGGACATACTACGGGGGCAAAAGAAGACCGATCTTCTCTGTGAGCAGCCCACCTTCCCTTATAGTAACACAACAACCTAGGGTGGTGCACAACAGTAATTTGTAGCAAATCAATACCCCTCAGCCAACTCACAGTTCCTGGACTAAACCACCTAGACGCCGTTCCCCACACGGCAACGTCGAATGGCACAATGTCTGATCGAATTCCCACCACAGATGTTAGGGGATTAGCCCAGCCCAGCCTTATCCGGACTTTGACGGGCAAGGACGGGCCCGCCCTTGGCCCGGGCTTTGCCCGGGCGCTACCCGCGCGCGTCCCGCGCTGCGGTGGCGTCCTGAGCTTATGAGGGATTCCCCTCAGCTGGTGATGTGCGCGCTGAGGGCGCAAGGCCTTCTGGGTATTGTGGTTCTTGCACTGCAACAGGCCGGTGCAGTTCCCTTCGCGACCCTGTGGCCTCTGGTGCAAGGCAGTCCACGGACAATAGCAGCAACACTTGACAAAACCGTTCCCCTCACGGTAGGTTAGGAAAACTTCTTAGCGCGTCCCGCGCTGAGGTGGCGTCCTGAGCTTATGAGGGATTCCCCTCAGCTGGTGATGTGCGCGCTGAGGGCGCAAGGCCTTCTGGGGATTGTGGTTCTTGCACTGCAACAGGCCGGTGCAGTTCCCTTCGCGGCCCTGGGGGCTCTGGTGCACGGCAGTCCACGGACAATAGCAGCAACACTTGACAAAACCGTTCCCCTCACGGTAGGTTAGGAAAACTTCTTAGCGCGTCCCGCGCTGCGGTGGCGTCCTGAGCTTATGAGGGATTCCCCTCAGCTGGTGATGTGCGCGCTGAGGGCGCAAGGCCTTCTGGGGATTGTGGTTCTTGCACTGCAACAGGCCGGTGCAGTTCCCTTCGCGGCCCTGGGGGCTCTGGTGCAAGGCAGTCCACGGACAATAGCAGCAACACTTGACAAAACCGTTCCCCTCACGGTAGGTTAGGAAAACTTCTTAGCGCGTCCCGCGCTGCGGTGGCGTCCTGAGCTTATGAGGGATTCCCCTCAGCTGGTGATGTGCGCTCTGAGGGCGCAAGGCCTTCTGGGGATTGTGGTTCTTGCACTGCAACAGGCCGGTGCAGTTCCCTTCGCGGCCCTGGGGGCTCTGGTGCAAGGCAGTCCACGGACAATAGCAGCAACACTTGACAAAACCGTTCCCCTAACGGTAGGTTAGGAAAACTTCTTAGCGTGTCCCCAAGATATTACTATATAGGGTATATCCAAGAGCGACAGGGCCCAATCCCACAGGGGATTACTGAGCAACCTAAAATTACTATATAAAGTTCACCCAGTAACAACAGCAGCCAAGCATGCATTCATGAGGTATATGATTGCAGTATATTAGTCTAGTGTTCACAAGGTAGCATTAAAAACCCAACCCATGGTATCATAGACACCACAGTTTATGAGGTTCTCCAGTAATGCGTCCCATTAATCCATAGCAATAGGAATACCCTAGAACAGAAGCTAACTGATGATTCAAACATGTAGCTGGAGAAGTTAATCTCCTCAACCACCAAGTCCGCTGTATTGAGAGTTGAGCATCAGAGTTTGAGACACTTCCCTTCCTTCCTGATAATATGTAAAATTGACTATTGTAATTGCCTTCAAGCGAGGTTTCCCAGTGGATAAATCCACCTTACAAAATGTACTAATTTTGAAAACCAGAAAACCTCTCTAATTCCCCAAACATACTTCCTAACAAGCAAACTAGATAACGATCTGTAAAAAATCTTGGCTCTCAACAATTCTTTGACCTACTCTAGAAGGCATTTCATAGCAATTCCCCAACTTACCTCTCTTGAAGTCTTTCCTGGTACATATCCACCACACATCCATGCTTAGACGATCAATACAGTTCCTGTACCTTATCCAGATTTATGTCCCTCTGTTTGTCTCCCTGCTTTTTAACTACCCTGAAAGGCTTTTCTCTTCTCATGAAGAACGAACAGGGATAACAAGCTTAACCATCAAATCTCTCATATCACTAATACGGGTCACCCTGAAAGTCCTTCAACATGTCCTCATGTATCATTCAAATCAATTGAATGCCCATTGTATGTAAATACATAAGTGTTATAAATGTATATGGCACCTGGATACCTAGCCTAGCACTTGCCTGCGGGCTGTATATCCTGCTTGTTTTAGACTGATCCAATGATACCGCTGCTGCACAGGTTTTCCGGCTGGGGTTTTCCCTATTGGGTTTTCCCACTCACCATTCTTCCTGCCAACAAACTCCCCATCCTCCCCAGGACCTACTTAGTGCAGGCAGGAGTGTGACTGCAGCAGAAGGTACCTTGACACCTACCATGCCAGTTTTCTGTGGCCTCCAGTTCCTGCTTGTTCCAGACTGCTCAAGTGACACCTCCTCTGCCTTTGTTTTCCTGCTGTGGTTTAACCGTCTGGGTTTTTCCACTCACCGTTCTTCCAGCCAGTAGAAGCCCTGCCCACCCCAGGACCTACTTAATGCAATCTGGAGCACGACCGTGCAGAAGATATGCCACTGCTGCATGAAAGGCATGCCAAAGGCATGCCCATCTGCATCTGTCCGACTAGCACCATGACCCCTGTCCTTCCCGCTCACCAAACATACACCATCACCAAGCTCTACACCCTCGACCTCAGAGGCTGCAACAAACACTAATACCTCACAACCCACGCTCTATGTAAAACTTTTCATCTGCACCCACTACCATTTTACTTGCCACAGCAGACACACCAGTCCACTGACCAGCCCCCCCTCGAACACAAAGCAGACACCATCTGAATAAAAACACCAGCACACCAGCTTGCATGCCCGTTCTCAACGCACGCTTGCTATGGAAGCATTCCATAAAGTTATGGGACCAAACTGCCACTGGGGGCTCTGGTGCAAGGCAGTCCACGGACAATAGCAGCAACACTTGACAAAACCGTTCCCCTCACGGTAGGTTAGGAAAACTTCTTAGCGCGTCCCGCGCTGCGTTGCGTCCTGAGCTGATGAGGGATTCCCCTCAGCTGGTGATGTGCGCGCTGAGGGCGCAAGGCCTTCTGGGGATTGTGGTTCTTGCACTGCAACAGGCCGGTGCAGTTCCCTTCGCGGCCCTGGGGGCTCTGGTGCAAGGCAGTCCACGGACAATAGCAGCAACACTTGACAAAACCGTTCCCCTCACGGTAGGTTAGGAAAACTAATTAGCGCGTCCCCAAGATATTACTATATAGGGTATATCCAAGAGCGACAGGGCCCAATCCCACAGGGGATTACTGAGCAACCAAAAATTATTATATAAAGTTCACCCAGTAACAACAGCAGCCAAGCATGCATTCATGAGGTATATGATTGCAGTATATTAGTCTAGTGTTCACAAGGTAGCATTAAAAACCCAACCCATGGTATCAATAGACACCACAGTTTATGAGGTTCTCCAGTAATGCGTCCCATTAATCCATAGCAATAGGAATACCCTAGAACAGAAGCTAACTGATGATTCAAACATGTAGCTGGAGAAGTTAATCTCCTCAACCACCAAGTCCGCTGTATTGAGAGTTGAGCATCAGAGTTTGAGACACTTCCCTTCCTTCCTGATAATATGTAAAATTGACTATTGTAATTGCCTTCAAGCGAGGTTACCCAGTGGATAAATCCACCTTACAAAATGTACTAATTTTGAAAACCAGAAACCCTCTCTAATTCCCCAAACATACTTCCTAACAAGCAAACTAGATAACGATCTGTAAAAAATCTTGGCTCTCTACAATTCTTTGACCTACTCTAGAAGGCATTTCATAGCAATTCCCCAACTTACCTCTCTTGAAGTCTTTCCTGGTACATATCCACCACACATCCATGCTTAGACGATCAATACAGTTCCTGTACCTTATCCAGATTTATGTCCCTCTGTTTGTCTCCCTGCTTTTTAACTACTCTGAAAGGCTTTTCTCTTCTCATGAAGAACGAACAGGGATAACAAGCTTAACCATCAAGTCTCTCATATCACTAATACGGGTCACCCTGAAAGTCCTTCAACATGTCCTCATGTATCATACAAATCAATTGAATGCCCATTGTATGTAAATACATAAGTGTTATAAATGTATATGGCACCTGGATACCTAGCCTAGCACTTGCCTACGGGCTGTATATCCTGCTTGTTTTAGACTGATCCAATGATACCGCTGCTGCACAGGTTTTCCGGCTGGGGTTTTCCCTATTGGGTTTTCCCACTCACCATTCTTCCTGCCAACAAACTCCCCATCCTCCCCAGGACCTACTTAGTGCAGGCAGGAGTGTGACTGCAGCAGAAGGTACCTCGACACCTACCATGCCAGTTTTCTGCGGCCTCCAGTTCCTGCTTGTTCCAGACTGCTCAAGTGACACCTCCTCTGCCTTTGTTTTCCTGCTGTGGTTTAACCGTCTGGGTTTTTCCACTCACCGTTCTTCCAGCCAGTAGAAGCCCTGCCCACCCCAGGACCTACTTAATGCAATTTGGAGCACGACCGTGCAGAAGATATGCCACTGCTGCACGAAAGGCATGCCAAAGGCATGCCCATCTGCATCTGTCCGACTAGCACCATGACCCCTGTCCTTCCCGCTCACCAAACATACACCATCACCAAGCTCTACACCCTCGACCTCAGAGGCTGCAACAAACACTAATACCTCACAACCCACGCTCTATGTAAAACTTTTCATCTGCACCCACTACCATTTTACTTGCCACAGCAGACACACCAGTCCACTGACCAGCCCCCCCCGAACACAAAGCAGACACCATCTGAATAAAAACACCAGCACACCAGCTTGCATGCCCGTTCTCAACGCACGCTCGCTATGGAAGCATTCCATCAAGTTATGGGACCAAACTGCCACCATCGCTTCTGACATCGCCTTTCTCACTTAGACCTGGCTCAACTCAACATCTGCCCCAGATATTGCCACAGCAAACCCCTCAAAACAATCACTCACCAGGACCACACCAACAAGTTGGGAAGTGGAACAATCATCATCCACAAAGAGACCATACAGTGCAAAACCACCACTGAAAACACCACCACCCCGATGGAAAACCTCAACTTCAAGCTCCACATGGATGACAAGACACCCATCAAAGGCACTCTCACATACTGATCCCCAGGCCTACGCACCAGCTTCTGCGATGCAGTCGCAGACTTAATTGTGCTCCTAGCCCTGAACTCCAAGGACTACATCTTACCTGGTGACCTAAATTTCCACATCAATAACCCAACGAGAACACTGAATGCCTCCTCGACAGTATCAGCAGCCTCGGACTGACTCAGATCATCCAAGACCTTACACACATCACAGGACACACGCTATACCACATTTTCACCTCCAGCAACCGTGTCAAATACAGCCATGTCACAGAACTCACATGGATCGATCACTCCATTGTCCACTTCAGCATCTTTAGCCCCCCTACCTCTACCCCAAAGATAACCAGCACCCCCCCTGAGGTTAAACAAAATCTCAGAGACCAGGTGAACAGATGCCCTCAACACCTGCAACCCCACTCCCGCCATTACCATCAAACAGGGAGTGAATAACTTCAACGCCTGGTTCACCAATTGCACCAACAGCATCGTCCCCATCAAGTGCAAATCCTCCAAAAAGGCCAGCTGGTACACCCATAACTCAGATCAACAAAACGAAATAGCAAGCAACCATGGCTGAGATGGCGCACCAGCATGGACACCTTTGACAGGACAGCCTCAAAACCTCCTCCAACCTATACTACCACTGGCTAAGGGCAACAGACCCAGCTGCACACATTAAAACTAGCACCAACAACATCAAGGAAGATTTCAACATCGTTATGGAATTCTCCAGCCCGGCTGTCGGCAAAAACAAGTTCACTTCGACTACTTCTTCCAAAACAAGGTCGCAAATATATAGAGAAATTTTGAAACCCTAATCCACACCTACATACTTCTTCAACAGATATGCCACCACCGCAATTGACACAAACCAGACTGACCACCTGAAACCTCCTTTCCACCCACAACACCACCTCCTCCATGAAATCCATCCACTGGGCCACTCCAACAGACTCATGTCTACACCACATCTTCAAAATTGGAAACCAAAGGGTTAGCCCAGAACTCACCACCCTGCTCAGCACCTCTATCACCACCTGAACATTTCCCAATGCCGTGAAACACGCTGAAGTCAGGCCACTACCCAAAAACCCTTCCGCCGACCCCACTGAACTTAAAAAACTATCATCCAATCTCTCAGCTCTCAGTCCCAGTGAAGGTACTGGACAAAATTATCAACAAGCAACTCATAACACAACTGGAGCATAATGAGCTACTCATCACCTCCTGATCTGGCTTCCGCAGCAGTCACATCACAAAGTGTCCATTTGAATTGCCATATCACGTCCCTCACCATCGTCTATAAATGTTTTGACCCCATCTGCCATTTAGCTCAATCTTTTCATGAAAACTATTCGGGTGGAAATACTGAAGACTTCTATTGTGAATAAGTACAAATAAAATTATGTGTGTTGGTAGTACCTAAAAAGGCTTCTTAATTCAGTTTGGTTATTAAAAATCTTCCTGAATATGCTAATCATATTTAGGGGACTGTTTGGGCTGTGGATCAACATCTTAATTGTTTCTTATTCCAAACTTTCCAATGGTTGACACTAATGCCATGAAACCTTTTTGGAAATAGAGCAACCAGTAGATGACAAGATTATGGACAGACTAGGAACTTATAACTGATTTATGCTACACCATGCTTGAAGTCCAAGTTGTCAAACAAAGTTCCAACAGAAGCTGATTTATGCCATATTTTTCGGATAACCATTGACCATGTAAATGCTTCCCTGCTGGATTTCTTGAATGTACATTTTGTTTCATTTGGACATCATAAACATCTGGCAGTAATCTGCATGTCTGGAACCTACATTTGATGCTCCTGCTTTAGAAGTACTGGGGAGAAAAAGGTCAAGGTCTACAACTCTGTTGATGGTCAAATTTGTGAGGGGTTTTAGCACATTAAGATCCTGATTATAAGTTCTAGGTAAAATCTCTGAAAAATAGCTAACTGTTAACTAAGCATACAGTGGAGTAAATATCATTTCATTTTGAGTTTTTATGTCAACCCACAATATTATTATTTAACCGGTGTGGAAATCAATGTGTGCTGTAAATATAACATTCAAATGCTCATTATATACTGTGTATGATATTTACCATATTGCAAAAATATTGCAGGCAGTAACATATGCACATGCACAAATTTAGAGGAAGTAGCCATTTCTTGAGCCACGGAGTAACAGGAGCATTATCCATTATGAAGATCTTTTAACAATAAGGAAATGCTTGGATTCAGACCATCTGAAAGCTTCAAAAATAACACAAAAGGGCTGAATAGTGAATATAGGAAGGAGGCAGTCATTTTGTTTTCCCAATAAAGAAGAAAATTGTGGATTTAGAATCTGCATCCATCCCCTGACAGACTTGGTCCTTTGTTGCCAAAAAAGGTAGATCATATATCAACAGGATAGAGGCTAGCATGCAAAGTAAAGATATATTTTCTGACCCAGAGCTTGAATAACTTGCTGCTAGTCTTGCAAAGCACCACCATAGACTTTTGGGGCACCTGATGCTAAAAACACCTCCCAAGCACCATAATTGGTTTTGGAAAGAAATCACTGACCAATCAACACAGTTTTCTAATTCCCACATGGGGTAGAGGATGTAAAGAAATGTAACCAGGACCTGAACAGTCGGGTACATAAAACGTTGTTAAAGAAGAAGGACACTATGGCAACAGGAGGGGGTTCCCTAATGCAATACCATTTAAAAGCTTGGGAGGAGAAAGTAATTTTAACAATGGAGATATCATGGATAGAATTCATCTGTGATGGATTAGAGGTTAAAACCTACATAGAAACTGTAGGGAAAGATAATGTATTATCTATCAAGACGGAGGGACTCAGAGCCCATGAAGAACCAGCATAATGCTCCGATTAGGTAATCTAGATCACAGGGTTATGCATTTCTTAGAAAGTAAGGTTTTGTCTGCTTAGGTCAGTTAAATTCCACAGAGTCTGCAGGGAGCATTACTCTGAAGATACAATTGCCCTCACATGCCTAGATAGGTGTCGTTCTTCAGCATTGGGCTTTTGCTCCATGTAGAGCCGGCGCTGCACTGCCCGACGGGCACCCTCAATGAGGGCTCTTTAACGGAGATCTTTTTTTTTATAAGTCCCATGGTGAAATGTAAGTGTATAGGTAAAATAGTAGATTTGTGAATTTTAAGTAAATATGTGAAAGAGGGGATAAAAATACAACAGGGGTACTCTACAGAAATATTTTAATGATTGAGTCCTGCTGCTATGTTAAAATATGTGTGCCACCTACTAGAAGTCATTATCTAAGGTAGCTAAACGTCGACATGTTTCAAGCCTAACTTAGTCATGTGAATGATCTAGAGACTTTTCTTCAAGGCCATAAAAACCTAATCAATACAGTGACTGGGGTTTTGATATATAAATTCATTTGTGTTACTCCCAGCCACCTATACTTCTCTATGTATCAATATAAGTACATACATTTTTCAGAAGGCCTGTAGCACAGAGAAAATTGGGACATCATCACTTTCACTATTATCAAACAATTGATAATTTGAGACACAAAAGCATGCTCACATCTTCATGCTCACTAAAATATGTCCCATGAATTAAAAAGTGCAATTCACCAACACCAAAAGGAAGAGAAAACATATATCATGAAATTCCAACACACTCTGTTGATCATTGAGGAAACTTACCCAATGAGGGTATAAAACAGGACTCTTCGAGTATTTTGCCAGGTGACACGCTTATTAGCGTGCTGTAAAATATCACAATATAGGGCCAGTTGACCCATGTTGATAATCTGGTGAGCTAGCGGTTAAGTTTCACCGACACTCTCTTTGGGAAAATAGACTGGCTATGTTGTACTTATGAACTCCTGTATTTCAGCACACTGGAAGACCTACTCACGCCGGCAATCTCATAAGTTTTGAGTGCAGTGACTCTCCAGTATTTAACCTGTCTTCCATCAGCGTTAGTTGGAAGCAGGTGTTTCTCGTGCAGTTGAAGCCCGGTTTCAACCACTAGAGAGGAAACACTGGGGTCATGTGTTTGGGTTTGTTTTTTATTTCTAATGGGAGAGGAATCTTCTCTCCCATATATGTGTAAACGCGGCGGCCAATTTAACATGGGGGCTCAAATTTCTGAAGTCAATGTGGGTTAACATAGTCAGTCCAGTCAATCTTAGTTGTAATAGTCAGATTGACATAAAAACACTCCTATTTTGATGGCATGACATGTTTTTTTCAGTAGTGATTCAAAGAAATACTTTCCTTTCAGCAATTGTTTATTCTGTGAATGAGGATGGTATTGTAGGCGTACATGTGTCACTCACTAACTGATCTAATTTATATTTCATGGCAAGGAATTTCATTAATTGAGACCGATGATGTTCGATGAAAGGTGCAATATCCATTGTTGTTCCCATCTAAAGAGGGCATCTTGGTTCATGTTCGGGTATGCTTCTAGCACAGGCCATCGTATATCCTCCGCAGTGTGTCCCTCAGTGAGGAAATGTGTGCTCATTTTTGTATTGGATTTCTTTCAGCATTTAGTGCTGCGATGTTTGTTTATTCACAATTTTACATGGTGTGTGGTCATCCCTACATATCGTTTACCACAGGGACAAGTGATCAAGTAGGATCGGTTCTTTGTGTTGCAATTGGTGTGTGATTTTTGTGTCCACATCCAATTAGTCTTCAAAAGTATCTCCCAAGAACTTTCTGTGAAAGTACAGGCGACACATGAACCACATGGGAAATGTCTTTTAATGGGGGTAGACCCATAGTAATCGCTGGTCTGACTCCTTATGGGTTTGTGGGTGTATTAACATGCCCCTCATATTAGCAGTTCGTTTAAATGCAAACCTAGGTGGTGGAAAGGATAGTTGCCCAATTTGAAAGATTTGCCAGTGTTTCCTAATTATTTTGCAAATCTTATTTCACTGGGGTGTATAAATAGTGACATAGGGCCATATGTAGGTAGCCCAATACCGGTCGGTAACGGCCGATTTTCGGTAAAAATCACGTTACCGACCGGTATTCAGGCTTTCTGTATGTAGGGGGGACATTTCAGGATTCGGTAATTTACCGAATCGGTAAAATTACCGAATCGGTAATTTTACCGATTCGGTAAATACCGAATCCTGAAATGGGATGTAGGGGGAGTGTGTGAGTGTAGTGTGGATTCGTTATTTACCACCAACTGAAAGTTGGTGGTAAATGACGAATGTCTTAGTTAATGCATTATTTGGCCCGTAGATGTGTGCAATGTGGTGGCAGACACACATGCCCTTAGGGCATGTATGTGTGCCACATGTGCACACATGCAGGAATCAGGGGTGCAACAGGGTGTCACTGTGACACCCTGCCACCCTTGATTGTGCACCCCCCATTACCGAATCGGTATTTACCGATTCGGTAATGGTAACTGGCTTCCCATTGATTCCTATGGGCCTCCTGGCCCATAGGAATCAATGGGATACAAGTTACCATTACCGAATCGGTAAATACCGATTCTAAAATACCGACACTTACCGAATCCGTATTTTTTACCTACATTACATTTACCGATTCATAAATACCGAATCGGTAAAATTCGGTATTTAAGAATCGGTAAATGTAATTTACCTACATATGGCCCATAGTGTCTTGTCTTGTTGTCTAGTGCATAGCTCTACTAGTATCTCTCTGTTACAATTCCTAGCCCTCAGTGGTTTAGTTTCTTCACTGATCAACAGAGTGTGCTGGAATTTCATGATATATGTTTTATCTTCCAAGTGGTGTTGGTGAATTGTACTTTTTAATACCTGGGACACATTAGAGAGTGAGCATGAATATGTGAGCATTCTTTGGTGTCTCAAATTGTCCATCTTCTGATAATAGGGACATTGATGATGTCATAATTTTGTTTGCTCTACAGGTTTCCTCCAAAATTGATTTACTTATATTGATACATAGAGAAGTATAGGTAGCTGGGAGTAAGACAAATTATCGAAATCCCAGTCACTGTTTAGATTTGGTTCATTCATATGACTAAATTAGGCTTGAAACATGTCGGCCTTGAGCTTCCTTAGATGATCACTTCTAGTAGGTGGCACCACATATTTTAACATAGGCAGTAGGACTCAATCATTAAGATATTTCTGTAGAGTACCTCTGTGCTATTTTTATCACAATCGTACAGATATTTACTCAAAATACACCAATTAATTTTACACACACACCCACACCTCACCATACGTCTTACAAAAAGATCTCTGGGAAAGAGCCGCCATTGAGGGTGCCCGTCGGGCATTGCAGCGCCAGCCCGATGTGGAGCAAAAGCCCAATGATGAAGCACAACAACTATCTAGGTGTGTGAGGGCATAGGGTGGAGAAGTGTGGCTCAATGGTTAGAGCGGCAGACTCTGATGCAGAGTTCTGGCCCAGGACCAGAGTTCAATACCCCGCCTCGGCGGATATTGCATTCAATTTCCATCGGACCTGTTAATTCTCGCCTCGGTGCCTAATCTAATCATGGGTCCCACGCTGCAACTCTGGGCAATAGCTTGCTTAATCTCCACAACGGCCCCCACAGTGCTAAGGATGCCTGGCTTTCACCTTGGGGTGCCCAGGAGTGGACATCTCACAGGAAATACCAGGAAGGGTTCCACTGCGGTATGAGTACAAGCGCGGGGATGCCTCAGGGTAGCTGTGCGCTATACAAATATTTCATATTTACATTTACATTTACATTTGCTCCTACAGATTAATGCCCACTGCAGACTCTGTGGAACTTATCTGACCTAAGCAGACAAATCCTTACTTACTAGGAACTGTATACCCCTGTGATCATGAAAAGATAATGTATTGACACTACAAAAATATTGTATGTATGTGTGTATGTTACAATATACAGGGCCACTGAAGGTATAATGTCCAGTTAATGGAATTTCTTGGATTTAACTCTTCCCTAATATTGATTGTTGGATTGAGTTTGAAACTGTACATTTATGAATTAAAGTTTGACCCTTATTACAAGCTGCCTGGTTAATAACAATAGGAGCCAGATGTACTAAGGTTACCATTTCCATTTCTTAAATAGTGACTCAATAGGAATCGCTATTATTGACTTGAAGTCAATGGTAATTGCATTTCCTAAATGCCTGATTCGCATTTTTAGGAAATTCTTTGTACATGTGCTTTAGGAGTCCCAAATAGTAAATCTCTATTTGCTATTCCTAAATCACGTTCGCAATTTACGCTTTCTACAGTGTAGAAATCACAAATTGCAAAAAGTTTTGGTTGGCCCTTAGTACATCTGAAAAGGACATTTAGCATTTTTTAAGGGCTGAAATAGCGATTCAGCCCATTAAGAAATGCTAAATGGCTTCGTACATCTGTGCCTATTTGGGTTAATCCTATGCGCACAAACGGAACGTGCTTGTAATTGTTCTGTTACTTATAACACTTTGAAAAAAATAGTGTTCCATGGTGATTATAATTTATCCTCTGCATTAGCTACAATCCAATTCTGATTATTTCACAAATGACTCAACAAAATGCAATTCTTTGTAAAAACCAGCCCTTTCCCCATTTAATTCCAGAGTTTAAACCTGACAGAAATTAACAGATGTTGCAATATTTATTGCACCTGGTAATTAGCCAGAGTGATAAACATAGCATCAAATGAAATTGTCGGTCTTCTACTTTCAAATGTTTGCACACTGGTTTGTAATTTGTATGGCACTCGTAAAAAGGGCCTTTTGGGATATGCCTGATATTACATGCTACAATATAACATGTACCTTTTGTATTACAGAAGATCTGAAAACTGAAGCAAACTATTGTGCATCTGCATCAGACCAGGCCTATTATCAGCTGGAAGAACATATGGAAATATAGGTCAAATCATAACACCAAAGACACCAATTACCACCTCGGGCTACACTTTCAAAATCCTCCCCGCAAAGAAAGTGTTTGCAGCATTTGAAAAAAAACATATCATAGAATCTCAAAGAATGAAACTACTGCTGAAATGTGAACAAAATTTCACTATGGACTAGACAACAAAAAACATCATCTGTGCCCACCACGACTTCAGATTCAATTAAGATGTCAACACAATTATGTTTGATTACTATGTTGCCACCAAACAACACATCAGAAGGGACTGTTTGAAGCAGTAGAAGTCTAATGGTGAACGACCCACTTCAACAAAAGAAATGAATAAAGGAGAGTAGGGACTCCACCCACCGGAGAAAATGATCCCAATACAATTAAAGAATATTGAGGCAAAGACAGAGAAGATAATTCCTGTATCATCAACTAATGTGTTGTTGTTGTGAAGTGGAGGCATTAAATACTTCGGAATACGAACATCAAGAAACAATAATGCCAGGACAAACTGATAAAGACCTAAGCAGAAGCCTAACAAAACTAGAAGAAGGTCAACAACCATTATTGGTCTGATTTAAAAAGCAGGTTGAATCACATTCTGCAATTCCTCAGAGATACCCTAAAGGAACAGCAGCAGCAGCATACGGAACACTCAAACATAGAACATAGACATTCTAGTGAGGTCTAAACCCAACACTATAGATTGCATGACAGCAGCAATACTCATGTTCAGTTATCAGATAGTGAAAGGACATACTTCTAGTGTATTAGTTCTAAATTATCTGGGTCAACTGCTGGAAAGACAAGAAATAACAGTGTCACAAATGACACAATTTGCAGTTAGGAAAAGCACTACTTCATCTGTCCCATCTGCACAAACATCTGCTCCATCCTCTCAAACAGCCTCACGGAGAAAACCTGAAATAATCAACAAGAAAAAGGATACATCTTGACCCAGTGGGGGAGCCTGTTTCAAATAACTGATAATTGAACATGGTTCAAAAAATGTACTCTTCTGTTGATTTTTTTTTTTAATGTTTGATGCTATATATTCAACCTTTTCTTGGATTGTGAAAATGAAAATTACTGTTTCACTTGTTATTTGAGCTTATTGATATGAAAAACAATACCAGTCACCTCTTGCTTATATCGTTGAACTTGTGAAAACATATACTTTTGAAGTTAAAAACCATATTGTACATTTTAATAAATGTTCTTATTTCTGATGTCCATGTTTTTTAAAAAAAAATACATATATGAGAAGCAATACTTCACAAGAGCATGTGTTTAACTCTAACCTTTTTTCTGTAACATACCGTTTTTATTTTCACATTTATCAAATTTAGCACATAATTATCCATGGGTGTGAGAAAGTGTGGGGAGGTCAGTACCTTCTATTACACACTATGGGACTGCCCGGTGATAGCAACACACTGGGAAACAATTATACACAATATCACAAGTTAGCAGAGTCACCATCATGCCGGAGCCCAAGGGATGTCTCTTAAACATCTGGGAGCCAACAGACCTCAACCATGCAGCTCAGGACTGGGCAACGCTAGGTATGATATTCGCCAAGCGCAAAATTGCCAAACACCGGGGAGCACAAACCTCTCCGACGTACCAAGAATGGAGTGGTGATATGGACAAAGCTTTTGTTGCAGAGAGGGCATCATATATACATCGAGGGTGCCCCAAAAAGTGGGAACGATTGTGGGGGCCTTGGAACAAATATAGAGGAAACATCTGTACTCCACTCCAGATGAGTCAGCAACGGACATTAGTTGATTTAAAGGGGGTGAAGCCATGTCAACCAACTTACCACAGTATCACTGTAATAACTACAACGAAATAATCAAATGTAATGGGAAGCATAACTGTATACCAATCTTCTATTCTGTAACCGTATTTTCACATGTTCAACTAATACTCAATAAAAAGAATTAAAAAAAAAATTATTCATGGGTGTAAACATATTATTTTAACTTTTAAGAAGCCATAATCACATAATTTATATTTTTAATTTATAAAATAATTTTACATTTGAAAAGTAAAAAGAAGTTACCACTAAGTAACGTATAGTGCTATTTTTATGGTGCGCAATTCCTATGACTTTCAGAATGCCACCTCACTCGGAATTGCTTTTTTCTTTACTGCATGCAAAAATAATGCACACAAAGTTGACCACATGCGGTAAACATCACATGTGGAAATTTAAACATAACACATGCTAATAATTTTAAACAATAGATTACACACATGTTAATTTACTCATGCAAGAAACAACTTGTAATTGTGTTAAGAGCTATACACGTTTGATTTTTAACGATATATGCGGTAATATAAATACTGCATTATTCGTAATCAGGCCCATAAGGTGACCCTCTTTCAGTCACACGGTGCAGAGGGGTCGACAGGGCCTCACTGTGGCTGCCATATAAATTGCCACCAACAGGAACACATTTGAAACCCTATGTAGATCTTGAGCTTTTGTGATAGGAGCTGTCAACAGCTGAACAAGGATTCCTTCAGTAAGAACTCTGTCACAGAACTCCCGACGTGACTACCGGGAGCAACGATCACCTGCCTGCTGCATTTTTAATTGGAACCCTGTCAGTTCCCGTGTCAGCGCTCTGTACTCCGCGCATTTCTAGGTTTTTAGCCTCATTACCTGCACGCGCTCCCGAGCGCCTTCCGCTTATCGCTCTCCTCCATTGCCGGCTGGTCACTGGAGCGGGGACGGGTGAGGTCGCCATCTTGGACGCCCTGGGGTTTGCGGTGCAGTCTCTTGGTCCCTCCCCCCCTGGCAAGTATATCTGGTGCCTGGCTACTCCTATGGCCAGCTTTGACTGATGTCAGAGAACTCCCGACGCGACTACCGGGAGCAACGATCACCTGCCTGCTGCATTTTTAATTGGAACCCTGTCAGTTCCCGTGTCAGCGCTCTGGACTCCGTGCATTTCTAGGTTTTTAGCCTCATTACCTGCACGCGCTCCCGAGCGCCTTCCGCTCATCGCTCTCCTCCATTGCCGGCTGGTCACTGGAGCGGGGACGGGCGAGGTCGCCATCTTGGATGCTCTGGGGTTGGCGGTGCAGTCTCTTGGTCCCTCCAGCCCCTGCCACGCCCATAATTTGTTGCTAGCGCAGCCTATATCATGCCACTATTTCCTCAGCAGCGCAGCGGTCGAGCGCAGCGGGCGCGACGAAGGCGCGCCGAAGTTTCGCCTAAGTTAAGCCCGTCTGCGCCCGACCGCGACGGGCCGGGACCTGGGGCCATAGACTGCTTCTCTGCTGGCCTACACCTCTGCTCAACTGCATTCCTACAAAGCTGCTCTACCACCTACACCCTCATTACAGCAACATCTTGACATGCTTGGCATTTCTGTTCCTGATTCCTCTCTCTCGTCTGATTTCTCCGCTCTGCTTACAGCCCCTTCTTCTACGCTGGGGTGCTCTCCTACCACTCATCCTTCCCCTTTTTCCAATATCGCTTCTGCCTGTCTTCTTAACACTCGTTCGGCTGCTAAACATCAACTGGAATTATTTAACCTTTTGCACACTGAGTCCCTTGATTTTTTGTTTCTCACTGAAACTTGGTTTTCGTCTGATTCTCTCCCTGATGTCCTGGCCATCCTCCCCACTTCCTACTATGCCCTTCGGTCGGATCGCCCTGACGGCAAGATGGGTGGGGGTGTGGCCATGATTGTTCGCTCCAGCTTACAGTTTCAGCTTCTTCCCCATTCTTGTATATCTAATGTGGATTTTTTGTAGCCCGCTCACTCAACCTCCCTGTTCCCCTCACGGTTGTCCTTATGTATCGCCCCCCTCAACATATGCCCCTGTTCGTAGCCACCCTACAGGAACTTCTTGCCACACTTGTGGTTAATAATTCTTCGGTTCTCCTGCTGGGTGACTTCAATTTTTGGCCGGGTGATCCTAAGGAAGATTTGTCTTCCAAAGATTTCTCGGCTACTCTCCAGTGTCTCAATTTTCATGCTCATGTCACTGTTCCTACCCACATCCAGGGTCATATACTTGACCAAATTTGGTCACTAAGTTGCACGCTTTTCCCTCCTAGCATCTCTCCCTGCACTTGGTCTGACCACTCCCTTATTTCTTTTTCTATCACTCTTGGTGTTCCTGACAGACCCTCTCTACCCAAGAATCTTGTCGCACGCAATTGGAATCGGGTTGACTTAAATTCCCTTTCTCTTTCTATAGCTTCTTCTACCCCTGATCTCTCTGAGCTCTCCCTGGATTCTCAAGCTGATGCGCTCAGCACCTGGCGTTCTTCCTCCTGCGACCAGGTTGCTCCGCTTAGGCAAACCAAGGCCGTTCGCCCCTATGACGCTCATAAATGGTTTAATACTGATCTCAAAGTTCTGAAATTAGATTTGAGACGTTCTGAGCGTCATTGGAGACGTAATTACTGCCCCGCTCTCCGGGTTCAATATAAACATCTTCTACACGAATATAAGCGAGCCGTCCTCTTGGCCAAAACCACTTATTTTTCTGAGAAAGTGGCCCTTTCTGCTAACAAAGCCAAGGAGATCTTCTCTCTGGTTAATGACTTGGCGTTCTCGGACCGCACCAATTCCAGTCTCATTCCCTCTCAGGACCTCTGCTCTTCCCTCAATTACTTTTTCATTGAGAAGATCGCCAAGATCAAATCCAATATTCCCTTGCCTCCGTTTCTTTCTGCCATTCCTTCTCTGTCGGTACCCTCTTCTTTTTTCGATTCTTTCCCCCCTATTACTTTAGACACATTTCTCACCTTGCTTATTAAGATTAAGTCTGGCTCTCCGGCCGACTGTGCCCCTGCCCGTATCTTGAGAGCATTATTTACTAACTGTCCTTCTCCTCCTCTTTTTTTCCTTAATGCTTCTCTTGCCCTGGGCTCAGTCCCTTCATTTTTTAAATCTGCTATTGTTTTGCCTATTCTTAAAAAGCCTGGTCTAGATCCTTCACTCCCCTCTAACTTTAGGCCCATTTCCCTTCTTCCCTATCTCGGCAAGATTTTAGAAAGTTATGTCACTTCTTGCCTATCTGCTTATATTGAGGAGAACCATCTCTTGGCCTCCCATCAAGCAGGTTTCCGCCGAGGTCACTCTACAGAGTCAGTGGTCCTTGCGGTCCTCGATGAGCTGAAATCAAAGGCTGATTCCTCTCTCCCTCAAGCCCTGGTTCTCCTTGATCTGTCCGCTGCGTTTGACACGGTTGATCATTCCATTCTTCTCGACCGTGTCAGCGCAGTGGGCATTCGGGGTCCTGCATTCTCTTGGCTTGCCTCCTTTCTTTCAGGTCGTTCTCAGGCAGTTCATTTGTCCGGTTTTTCTGCCCCCACCCGTTTGGTCTCTTGTGGGGTTCCCCAAGGATCCTCTCTTTCCCCCCTGCTCTTCAATCTTTACATCTACCCTCTTATTACTGCTATTCTCGACCTGGGGGTCTCTGTGTATAATTACGCAGATGACCTCCAGCTTGTCTTCGATCTTTCTTCTTCAACTCTGTCTCTTTCGAAATTTCACTCTACTCTGGTCTTTATTTCTGAATGGATGAGCTCTAACCATCTTAAACTCAACCCGGACAAGACCGAGTTGGTCTTGACGGGCGGCTCATCCAGTTCTTGGTCTTCTGCCTTTTGGCCCTCCACCTTTGGTTCTCCTCCCACTCCTGTCTCCTCAGTCAGAACTTTGGGCATTCAGGTCAGTCATGATCTTTCCATGCACGCTCAAATCAGCTCTGTTGTTTCTTCTTGCTTTCTATCTCTTCGGCTCATCCGAAAGATTTCCCGTTTCTTTTCTTCAGACGCACTTAAAATCATTATCATGGCTTTGATCACCTCTCGCCTTGACTACGGGAACAGCTTGTACGTGGGCATTCCAGCTTACGAAACACGCCGCTTGCATGCTATTCAGAGCCAGGCTGCCCGTCTCATTTTCCACCTCCCTAAAACTCATCATATTACCCCTGTGCTCAAGTCGCTTCACTGGCTTCCTGTTTTTCAGCGGTCTCTTTTCAAAATGGGTTGTCTTGTTTTTCTGGCTCTTGCCCGTTCTGCTCCTGCTTTTATCTGTTCTCTTATTTCCTCTCACACTCCTGCTCGCACTCTTCGTTCTTCTACTCTGGCCCTTCTTAATGTCCCTCGCTTCCGTAAATCCAGAACAGGAGGCACACGCTTTTCTGTTCTGGCCCCCCGTTTCTGGAATAGCCTTCCCCTTTCTATGCGATCCATTCCTATCTACTCTCATTTTCGCAAAGCACTGAAAAGTTTTCTGTTCTCCCAGGCGTATTCCTGTTAATTCCCTCGAGCTATCCTTGTGACTGTTGGTTTTAGCTACCAGCGCCAGGAAGCCGCTTGGCCACAGTGCGCTTTATCAAATACTTTTTTTATTCATTCATTCAAGAAGCAGATTCCAAGAGATAAGCGGTTCTTTAAGTTTATTCCTCACACAGGCGCAGACCGATAAAATGTTGCTAGCCCAACGGTGCCAACTGACAGCTTTCCGAAGATAACTGTTCTTATTTTAGAACAATGAACGTTCTACTACATGACATAAGAACGGAAAACAAAACCTTCAATACTGTTTATAAATTAGTAATTGGCTTTCAATAAAATTGCAATTAATTTGGAATGTAAATTCACCATTATAAAGCCTGGAATGGGTATTAAATGATTGAAAGAATCGCCTATTTAAGTGGAACTTTATGTCAAATCTATTTACTAATATGAAACACATAAGTAATAAATAATACAGATTCATCCCAGTGTGCATGAAACATGAAATGTGAAATCTTCCTGCATACGTATGCATAGTCACTGGGTGGAGTTCACAACCTCTCGGCTAAATTGTTTTTATTTAAATTTTAAGCTTGGGTTCCACCTATTCTTGGCAGCAGCCCCACTCTAGTAAAAATATTCGAGAAAAAAGAGCCTGCCTCTTGAGGCCCCTGTTTTAGGAAATTACTGAATTAGAAGGCACCAGGCTCATATAAGTGAACATGTATGGCTACTTGCTTTTCTAAATGATATTATAATCTAAAATGAAATCAGTAATAACTTTACATGATGATATACCTGACAAAAAGTTCACTAGGTTACAGCCTAATAGCTGAGAATTTAAAATGAAAACACAAGAAAAAGTAAGCTTGAAAAGGGGGTTAATCTTGTGAAGGTGCACCTAGAATGGGGTATTAGGAACAAATATGGTTGAATTGTAATTAGGAAACTAGTTTAGAAAATCGAAGGGCCGAGGAATTGGCGTAGGGCGGTGCCGCACGTCTTCATGCTGTACTGCTCTACCCTAATGTGAAATGGTAGGAATGCACCGGATTTTTGAAATACGATGCATTCAAGTCTTTACCTCTGCACTGGTGCACAATTCGCTGCCTAGCGCCAACAGAGGCACCATGGTGCAAGGGTGGCTCTGTTGCAGGCAGAATTGTTTTAGTTCAGGAAGGGGCAACTTTCTGCACAAAGACAATCCAGAGGCATTTTCCTCTTTCTTTGGATGCTGCATAATTAGGAGAAACAAAAATATCTCTTCCCATTATGTCCGCTCTGGGAGGTGTAAGATTTTGGCTCTGCCCCAGGTTTACCTGATTAAGTAAACCTAGGGCAGCGTCAAAACCCGTGGGTGTTGCATGGGAAAACCCACTGTAACGTCCATGGAACGCCTCTTTGATGCAGTGCAAGGCAACGCAGCGCCTTGCACTGCTTTGTCTTACTCCATATCCATGAGGCTTTGCAAAGCCACGTTGTCTCATAGATATGACTGAGAGGCTTGCACAGCCTGAGAGCAAAAAAAAGTGATGCTCTGGCGGCACATGCCTCTCATAAATAAACCTCCATGATTTTTAACTATTGTGGGACTTTACATTGTTGCCTATGTACGGGGTTGCTCTTGGGCATTGAGAACTGCCTGGTAGGAAAAACAGGCTGTTAATAATGTGTTAATATAGTTTCATGTTTTTCAATTTGTCATTGTAGACATTAGGATAAAATCAATTATTTTTTAACCTTGACAGTTTTCACATTTTTGAATGAAATTTGCCCCTTAAATTTGCTGTTTAATGTCATATTAGTCTTTGTTCGCCCACGCCCTTCAATCATTTGACTGACTTTTTCGGGATTCTATGTCACCAAACCAAAGTCACATTTATCGAAATGCATTCTTATGAGTACACCATATTGTTGATCAACTCTTAATTTGTCTGGTCACGCTAAATCTTAGATCTCGCTACAGGCAGCTTTGGCTGTCAGTTGACTAAACCTATTTTTTCAAATCTACGTCTGGTAGACTTTGAGGCAGTCCCTTCCCCTTGAGTGGAAGGCTTTGCTATCTCTCTTCCCTGACCCGATTTTGTAGATTTACTCTTTATTCGTGTCTGCTCACCCAGAAGCATTTCAGTCTCACAGTATTCTGATTGGTTGAATTGTATCTAACTTCTGTCGACCTTGCTTGCATCAGGGAATAACGTTTTGTTTTTCTTTAAGGCCTCCATGGGAGTGCATTTGCTGTTCTTGCTCTTTCGCTTGCTTCTCCCTTCATCTTTCCTCCACGACCCTCCCTGTCCATGTGGTTTCCCCCACCCCTCGACTTCCAGCTAATATGCCTCCTTTAGCACTTTCTGTTCTTCCCTCCTCTCCTTGCTCCTTGATGATGGCCTTTTGTTCCACTGTAACCTAACACCTAGGTGAATTTTAAAACTATATTTTTGAGAGCCCTACAATTGTGAAGAGTTTCTGGAATGCTTGCAACATATTTTAGCTCTTCTCTTGTCTTTTTCATGTTTTTAATAACTTAATTTACTGATCTAACACGTGCGTCTTCCTCGTTACATTGGTAATTAAGAATGTCTGTGACACTGGTGGCCATTTTTTTTTGTTTTTTGCGCTTTACATAGTGCGAACTAGACCCGGGGTTTTCACAGCGCTTTACATGAGAACCTGTTACGTTACAGTTGGACAGATTCATTTATATTTTCTTTTTGTTAGGCACGGGGAGATTTAGGGCCTCATGTAGGTAACATACTATTTACCGATTCATAAATACCGAATTTTACCGATTCGGTATTTAAGAATAGGTAAATAGTATGTAGGTAAATAATCGGTAATTATTACCGATTCGGTAAATATCGGTAATTATGAATCGGTATTTACCGAATCGGTAATAGTGCATCCCTTCCCATTCATTCCTATGGGCCTGGAGGCCCATAGGAATGAATGGGAAGCCAGTTACTATTACCGATTCGGTAAATACCGAATCGGTAATAGGGGAGGCATTATCATGGGTGGCAGGGTGTCACATTGACACCCTGTTGCACCCCTGATTCGTGCATGTGTGCACATGTGGCGCACATACATGCCCTAAGGGCATGTATGTCTGCCACATGGCACTTTACAAATAGCACAAAAATGCTTTTTGTAAGGTATTCGTCATTTACCATCAACTTGTAGTTGGTGGTAAATAACGAATCCAGACACCAATAATGCACTCACTTGAGTGCCCCCTACATTGCATTTCTGGATTCGGTATTTACCGAATCGGTATTTTACCGATTTCTTAAAATTCCGATTCGGTAAATACCGAATCCAGAAATCAGCCACCTACATCTCAAGTGCCTCAATACCCGTCGGTAACGAGATATTTACCGATTTTCGCCCGTTACCGACCGGTATTGAGGTACCTACATGAGGCCCTAAGTGATTTGCCCAGAATCACAGGATGTTGAGTGTCCCTGTCGAGTCTCAGCTCCGAGGACAACACCCCTAGCCCTTAGGCCACATTCTCTTGTTTTTCTTTATTATAAGAACCCATCACATGCGTTCGTACGAATTTTCATATATGAGATTGAAAGAAGCATAGGCAAAGCCAATAGCTCAGCATTATAGAGCTGAGACCCATTGGCTTTTTTAAAGATAGTTTAGTTTATTATTACTTTTTCTTTTTTGCTTCTGCGTTATGTAGACTGTTGCTTTTTACTTTATTATCCATCATTGCTTCTTAAATTACTTCGAGCAAGCAATTCAGTAGAATTTAGAACTTGCATTAATGTAACTCTGCTGATCTTTTGTTGTCATTGTCTACCTTCAGATATGGTAACAGCTACCCCAATGTTTACAGCGTTTAAATGTGGTGTGTGCCATACCCACCTTTTTGACATTTACACTCTGATCGATCATTCATTAATAATCTCATGCCTGTATGCCTTATATAACCCTGGGGATCCTGGGGCCAAACATCTGCATTAGCCATCCAGTCTCTCTAAAATGTGGAGTTGAATCTGTGAAGCGCCAGCAGGCAGAGCCAGCATTCTCTAACCCTGAAACCCCACCATGCTTCCTCGTCTTCCCTAAGCGTGTTGTTGCCCCTCCACCTTACAGACCACACTTCCCGTTACTGTGCCTGCCTCATCCCTGACCCTTCACTAGAATGCCCCACCATATTGTCATTGTCTTTGTCATCTATATATTCCTTCCACGTTGATGTCTTATGCACCGGCATGCCATGATCTCACTCTCACCTGTTAATGTGACACGGCCCTCTAGATAATCTGTTACAAAGTCAGAGATTTCAATGACGACCGCTTTTGCTGTCAGAATAGATGCACACGTAGATGAGGTGTGTATAATTTTCAGGTTTCCACCATCTGAGGGATTTGTCATTCGGTTTATTGCTTTTACGTGAGCACTATGTTTGTATTTCAGATGAGGGTGTTTGCACTGTGCTGCACTTTGTTTATCTATTTTCCATACTTTGTTTCTGTTTACCGTGATTTGGGTCTATTTAACTCACTTTGTGCACGGCTCATTTACTTTTTCGTTCACGGTTAACTAATGGATTTCTGGGACAGTGATTTCAGTTTATCCAGTTCGCTGACTAAGCTCACTTCACAGTATGTCCACTCACTGCATTTGTGGCTACTATGTCTGTGGCTCTTTCCCTAGCTCTATTTCCTTCAATGTTAACTGTTAGACCTGGCACCTTGGCATGAGTCTCCCTTCCACTTTTTGTCGCTGTGCCTCATGTGTTTTGCTGGTGTTAGCTGCTCAGAGCACTGTGCCACTGCCAACCAGTGCCACAGTGCAAGTGCTCCCTATTTAAAATGTATATGTTGGTTGGATTCCATGATTGGTTTATTTGGTTTACTGTCAGACCCCAGTAAAGTGCACCAGGAGTGCCCAGGGCTTGTAAATACAAATGCTGCTGGTGGGCTTGCAGCACTGGTTGTGCCACCCACAGAAGCAGCCTAGTAAGATGTGTCTAAGGTAGGGGTGGGCGGAATTGGCGGAAGACACTTCCGCCAATTCTCGCGAGAATGCAAGCAATTTCCGCGATCACGCGATATTTCCGTGATCGCGGAAATTGGTGCTTCCGGCCTGCCGCTGCCGCCCGCTACAGTTTGTGTACGTACTTGCCAGCCACGGCGCCGACGTCCCTGGGGTCCCTCGAGTCAGCTGTCCATCGTAGTGGGGGAAAGGGCGGAAGACGTTGCCCACCGCTGGTTTGTGGGGCGGGGCTTCCATGCAGTTCACATGCCGTGGGCCAGAGACGCCGCGGGCCAGAGACCGATCAGAGCAGCTGGTGTCAGGAACTACACGGGGATTGCGCGACAGGTAAGGACCACAGCTAGTTTTTGACGGTAGATATGGGGAGAACAGCACACCTGCCCAGCCTCGACCTAGCTCCCGAATGTATTGTGCCGATGAATGCGTTACTGAATTTGAGCTTCAACTCGGGCACCTGCTTTATTTATATCTGTAAGTGCTTGGCCAGGCAACAATTTCCGTTCCCTCCCGGAAATTGCGACAATTCGGCATTTCCGCGTTCCGGTCGGAACGCGGAAATGTCGAATTGTCGCAATTTCCGGGAGCGGAACGGAAATTGTCGCCCACCCCTAGTCTAAGGTCTGCCAGTGCAGAATCTGCGTGCAGTCTGGTACTTTCATGCTGACTGGGCAAGTGCACCCACTTCCCAGTCCCTAAACCTTCCCTTAACTTCATATTAGTCAACCCTATGGTAGGCCCAAGGGCAGGGGATATTGTAAGCATAAGGTAGGACAAGCCCTGATGTGTGTGGCATGTCCTAATAATGAACTACAGCCATTTTCGTTTTTCACTATTGCAAGGCTACCTGTTCCCATAGGCCAGAATGGGCTGTTAGAATTGTTACATCCTATGATCCTAACAGACCCAGGGAACTTGGTAGAAATTCGAGTTTAGTATGCCTGAACTCAGAATAATAAAATACATCTTTTAGTAAAGTTTATTCTGTGTTTGCAAATACCACTTTTAGAAAGTTGGTATTTGCTTGCCTATCCATTTTAGCCCACCTCTGCTATGATGTGTATCTGCCTGTCTGGTTTGTATGAGTGACAGGGCTGGGGAAACCCAGAGGGGCAGGGCTAGGTAGCCTGGTGGTGAATAGAGAGATTGACATCCAGATGGGTGGGAGGAGTGCACCTGGAATCTGAATAGGGCTGTGCTCTGCCACCACAATGCTGGCTCCACCTCCTGTGGAGCAGCTGATGTCTCTGCCCGCACCCTGAATAGAAAGTCAGAGTCATGTCAACAAAGTGCTCAAGAACTGGTTTGGACTGGGCAAAGGCCCCTCTACCCCAGAGGAACAAAGGAATTAGGGGTATAAGTATTGGGACCCTGCTCTCAAGAAATTAGATCCTGATTGACAAGAAGAACCTCTGCCTGAGGAGAAGGAACTGGGAACGCTGCAAGGAGGAGTACTGTCCCTGACCTAGGGGATTGGCCTGCAGTGGTTGCCTTGCTGCTGAAGGAGAGGAGAAAGACTACAAAGACTTTATTTCAACTTGCGCTTAAAAAGATCTCCAAGGGCTTGGAATAGAGCTTGCCTCCTGCTGAAGTCTCAGGAACAACAGACTTCACCCCCCAGCTCCCCAAAGTTCTTTGGAAGTGCCTGCTGCTGTTGTTGGGCCTTCTGAGGGACTGCGTGTCGCAAGGAGCTGGAAGCGCGACTCAAGAAGGAGAAGCGTGCCGCCGTCGGAACTGCTGTCATCGCATCTCGTAAAGGGTGTCGCCGCTGAAGCATCGCATCGAGCAGAAGCGTCTCGCATCATCCAAGAAGTGTCTCGCAAAGCCGAAGAAGCAGGTCGCCATCGCAGCCATCGAAGCTGACGCATCACACCGCATCAAGAGAAGAGTCTCGCATCGAGGAAGAAGCGTGTCACCATCGCAGCCATCGTAGCTGTCGCATTGCACCGCATCAAGAAAAGCGCCTCGCCTCCACTGAGAAGCGTGCCGCCATCGGAGCTGCTGTCGTCGCATCGCGTAAAGGGGTGTCGCCGCTGCAACATCGCATCGAGCGGAAGCATCGAGCGGAAGCGTCTCGCAAACGTCGGAGAAGAGTGCCGCTGCCAAGGCCGCTGTCGTCGCATCGCGTAAAGGGTGACGCTGCTGCAGATCGGCGCATATAAATTCTCCCTACTTCCACGGACAGAGTAAATCCACAGTCGCACGCACATACACTCATCATACGCTAGGGCCCATCACACTGTAATTCAAACTATTACTCTATCCACACTGATTATAGGAGAGAAAACTAAACCAATCTGCATCTAAAACGAGGTCAATGCGACCATAAAGTTATTGTCCTGAGTCATGATTTTAAACATAGGAAAAACATTTGAAACTCAATAAATGACAAAGAAATAACCACCCGACACTGATATTCAAACAAAGATCATTTTTTTAACTAAATTAGTTCAATGAAAGTCAATCAATAGCAAGATCATTATTCTCATAGTTACCTAGTCTAGCTAAATGGGTCAGGACAGGTCTCTCATTAAAGTCTTCCGAGTCGCCGTCCTCTTAAACAGCATCGATCCTCACGAACATGGGTTCAGGAAGAAGTGGCCTCAAAAAGCTACAGACCCTCTCTAGTCTAGTAATACTTATAACAAAACGAAATAAAAGTAACAAACAAATTCTGAATGTCCGTTGAGTCGCTGAGCAGAGCGAGCAGGAAAGGATGTCACTTGGTAACATTTAGAAAACCTCCGCTCAGAAAAAAATCACAAAAATAAAAACACGGAAGAAGGAAACTCGAGTTTGCAAGCGATACATTTATGAATGCTCTTCCTTGGTACCATAGCGAAGCCACCACAGGTTTATCGCAGTTCATTGTGGCTTTATTCTTTTCCAAGGGCAATTGGAAGCATGCCCGGAGCTGCTGTCCTCACGGAAACTTTTAAATCAGACAGAGGCTGTGGTCAGGTGACTTTCAACCATGTTCAGCAGGGCCTCTCGTCAAAATTCAATCACTCGAGCGCAGGCTGTAAATAGCAGCCATCTTGGTTTAGGCCAAAACGGACCATCTTAATTAAAAGAAACACAAAACAACGTTACCACATCATAATGATTATACAATGTTAATCCCCACTAATACCCTTATGTGTATGTAATTACCTAGCCGTCTGTAACACAAAAAAGCATTAGCACACGTTATTTTAAAAAGCACAAACACGAAACAAATAGCACTTTTGTGACACTCATTTAATTAAATTGCACATATTATTAAGCAACATATATGCATTCCCACGTGTAGTTTCTCTTATTAGTAATGTTGGTTAATTAAGACTTTTAACAAAACTAATAATTAGTGATTATAAATTAGTAATTTTAATCATAACATATAAACAAAACTGGAGCTTAAAACTCAATAAATTTTCAACAGAAACCTCTGCTCCAGCAACGCCGCTGCAGCTGACGCATCGAGTCGAGTCTTATCGCAACATCGGAGGAGCGTAACGCATCGGGAAGATCTTCACGTCTTTATTTCTTTGCACCAAAAACTTCATCACATCAGCATCGTTGCAACATGCTGCATTGTATATGATCTCCAACCAGTCCCAATTTGATCAGACTCTGTAAAAAGGTGTGCATTACTTTTATATATCACAAAAAGAGGGGGGGATCTAGGAGCTAAAAGAGGTCCAGTGTCCATGCTCCCGAATTTCGATATCTAACACCAGGAGGACAAAGTTCCTATGGGCGGGTGCACAAAGTCACCAAGCCCTAAAAAAGAGAAAAAGGAAGAAAAGCAGAGTGTGAAAATTTCCTAGATTAGAAACCCACTCAAGAAACTGGAAGACCACTCTTTGTCCTCTATTGCCCTCACACACCCCGAAGGGTGTCATGCTTCATCATCGGGCGGTTGCTCCTCATAGGGCCGGCGCTGCAATTCCCTACGGGCCCCGCGAAGGGTCTCTTTATCGGAGATCTTTTGAGGACCGCCGGATGGTGCATGTGGGTGTGTGGGGAGTGGGTTGTTGATGGAGGGTAAATGAAGTGCGTGCTAGATGGTGTGAAAAATATGTAAAAAAAGGGTCATCATGCAGCAAATTTTATTAGATGTACCCTTAGCAGGCTTTGGACTGCTGGAAAATTATGACCCTAGATGCACACTATGCTCTGGGGTCATAGGTCATAGGTCAGTCATAGGTCAACATGTTTCGCGCTTCTACCGCCTATAAGAGGTCGATGGCGCTTCGTCAGGACCAAATCGTTAAAATTAAGTGCACGTGAAAGTTGGTGAATCATAATAAAATACCCTCAATACCGTTCTGGGCCACAAACTGTGTTCCTCAGTGTGGTCACAGGTTAATGATGAAGAATAGGCTCCAGGTCAGTATCGTTCTGGGCCACAAACTGTGTTCCTCAGTGTGGTCACACGTTAATGATGAAGAATAGGCTCCAGGTCAGTATCTGAGTCCACAATGGCAGAGGAACGATCACCTGGTAAGCGTTCGCAAGAAAAGCCTGCTCGACAACCGAATTCACCGCTTCGTCCCCAAACTCAGTGCTTCTCAATAACTTTTAGCCATGTGGGGAAAAACATGTATTTCTATTATTGTCTCTGCATACTTTTTCAGTGCTTTAAATGATCGCTGCAAAGTCTGCACATGCTGCATATAGTCCAGGAACAACATCACACGTCCCATGCTAGCTGGACATTTCCTCTGCAACTGGCATCTGCATTAGAGCATCCATGTCTCTAAAATTTAGCAGTTTAAAAATGATCGATCTTGGTGGTGCCCCCGGTGACAGTGGGAGGGCCAACATCCTGGGCCTGCTCGATTCAATTAATACAACTTTATTCAGCTATTAAAAACAGCCATAAAAGTACGTAAAATCTAAAACATATGTTAAATACATTAAAACATCTCAATGCCAGATTCAATTACATGTATTCATTAATATACAGTACTTAAAAATGTAATATAATTCAAAGGTCCACTAATACATAAGACTTTTCCTCACAATAATGGCTTTCAAGGCAAAAAGGCAACGTTATAGCACTCAGAGGCTTCTCTTAATGCCATCAGATATTTCTTAGCAGCTTTATATAATCTAATAATCTGTACAATCAACATGGGTTTAAGGTAAATAAATACCTAAGATTCTGGTGAAATTTACAAAACAATTAAATATGCAACATGCTTTACTTACTTCAATCATCACATGGGCAAAATCTTATGTCTGAAGGACAGGACTTTATATTCGAGAAAGCCACTAGGTGATGCACAATGCCACACCTCAATCTTACCAGCACAAAAGGACACTGCATATTTGTCACATGTATTAAATAACTGTTTCCACCCTCCTCCAAATCAAGTGACTTATAAACAACGACTGATGATTTTGTTTATCAACTGCCATATGCTGATCCAATCTGTCCTGTCTGTCCTCTTAGTTAATGATAATACCTGACTAGGGTCTGACCAGAGAGATAAGTTAAACAGCCTACCAAGAGAAGAACTAATGTACGATAGTCAAGGTTTACTTAAAACGTTGTCCAGAATTAGGCAATCTGAGATAATTGATCTTGTGAAACCCGTCTCATCTTTTGCCCACATGGAGAACCATAATAACAGAGGTCTCACCAGGAGAACATCTTCTAAAAACTGCAAGCCAACCTCCTGATGTATGATTGTGTTAGAAGCAGAAGAAGGTAGACCTAAAATCTGTTAAAAAAAACTATGGGGCATATTATCAAGGACGGCGTTGATGGGCTTGATAATATGCCGCAGAGAATTCCAATAGAAGCCCATGTTCTGGTGTGAACATGGGCTTCTATTGGAATTCACCAGGGCATATTATCAAGCCCATTATCGCCGCTTTAGAGGCAGTTTTCTGCCGCTAAACCGGCGATAATTTTAACGCCGTCCTTGATAATATGTCCCTATTTTCTTCTACTTGCAAAGCAGTACAGGAGGCAGAACCCCAGAGGCCAGCCCCATATGTGGTAGTAGTCACTCCTTTAGCTTTATATCTTTCAACCATTTCCTTGATAGGTCGTCTACCTAATTTGGAGAAAAATCTAAAAATCCCTTGCAAAACCCTACTCATTTTAGCTTTGATATTAAAAACCTGTTGTGCCCATGAGCCATTACCTGAAGAAAGAATGCCCAAATAACAAAATAAGTTAACTGAAACAATTGGGAAGGTAGCAATAAAAAAGGTTCTACATGGCTTTTGATTTGGCCCACAGACCATGGTAAATGTTTTGGATTTGTTGATCACCATTTTCTTAGAGTCATACACTCTCCAAAGGCACTTATCAGTCTCTGCAAGCCAACTGGTGTCCTCACTAGTAAAACAGCATCGTCAGCATATAACAATACTGGTATAGGGAGTCCAGCAGCCCAAGGAACATGGACTTGTAGAGACTGCAGGTGATTATACACCCCATTGACAAAAAGAGAGAACAAAAAGGGAGCTAGCACACAACCTTGTTGAATATCTTTCCCCACTTTGAATTTGGTGGAGTATTACCCCTGGGGCCCAAAATGAACTTGGCTAAATAGATTCTCATAAAGACGAGAGAGAAACCAAAAATTTGGCCTGGGTGCACCTAGGAAAATCAATGTTGACCACAGAAAATTATGGTCGACCAGATCGAAGGCACTACTTAAGTTTGTGAAGCAGAGATTTGGATCTAGTATATTTTCCTATTCATAACTCCAGATTAATACATTGTTCAACAGTCCCCAACTGCTTCTTAAACCCAAACTGTATAGGGGATGAAATAGATTGTTCTTCTACCCATTCCTCCAGCCTTATTAATAAAACTCCACTCATTACTTTTGCTGAGAAGTCCAGGAGGGAAGTAGAGCGATAATTTTTAGGATTTGCTTTATCCCCCTTTTATATTTATACAATAGTAGAGATGCCCCAGGAAGGTGGAGTTGTATCTACAGCAGCTGCACTAAACACCCTAGTTAGGATAGGCCCCCACAGTCCAGTAGCCGATTTGAAAACATCTACCAGTGGCTCATCCCCTGGCACTGGCCTGTACTGCCTAAAGGACTTCTTCATTTGTGATATCCAGTGGGAGTGGTCCCCATTCATGCAGTACCCCCTGGACTCCACTTACAACATCTCCACAGCTCTGTCTAAAATGTTCAGAAAAGTGTATCACCTATGTCTTGCAAGGAACAAAAGAACAAAGCTCCAGAATATCATCATTTTTTAAGAAAGGTTCATTAACTGTATCCCCAAATAACTTGGTGTCCTTTTTTTCTGCGGCAAGAGCCAAATTATCCTATGCTTTAGCCTGAAATGTTTTTTTCTTTGTAGCCAGGGCCTCTTTATATTGTTGCCGAAGATACTTGACAACTAGAGTATCGTGTGGAAAACCATATAGAGCATATTTCAATGACGGGTAGGCTTGGGTACAGGCATGGACAAACAATCCCCTTTGTGATGTATTCGGGCAACGGGTCAAATATGATTTTATAGAAGTAACAATATGGTTACAATTTTCCACTAGCAAATCTGGTGAAACATCTTCCTGGAGGCAATAATGTATTTCCATGAAATTAGTCAATACTATTTTTTGTAGCAAATTGTAATTTTTACACCATTTACACTGTTAGGGATAATTCTATTTACTATAGGGAATGATTCACACTTCTTGCCTTAAAAAAGAAAAGGTAATATAATTGGATTATGAGCACTTAGAGCTCAGTGTACGTTACTGGGGGAACCACACATGGCATTGGCTAAAGCAGATCCCAGTACATGGTAAATAATTGTAAACAAATTTCTTCCAGTGAGTGATGGCACTTGCTCCACATTAGCATCACAGTCGCACCGCCATAACTGTAGATCATATTTAGAAAGGATGGAATTCAATGCTTCCCCATACTCATGATGCAAAAGTAGTAATTCCCCACATCTTTCTGGTAATTGTGTCCACATGCCTGTGTAGCAGATAGTACACAAGCCTAAATATTCACATGGATAGAACGTAAAAACGTTCACATGGATAGAACTTAAAAAGACTTCCAGGCCGTTGTCAAGTGCTGTAGCCACTCTGCTCTGTGTGGCTTCAAAAATATTGTTATAAAATGTACTCATTCCAGATCTCTTCCTCCCTTTTTATTCAACCACAATATTTGAGAGTGTGGGCCCACTGATGAAATCTTATTCACATTCACATAAATGTTATTAGATATAAGAATCAGGGACCCTTCTTTAGCCCGCCCAACTTGAGACGCTTTAGCTCCCAAAAAGTGTGAAGGAAACCATTCTATAAATATTGGGTTTGCACACCAGGTTTATTGAATACAATATAATATTAATACCAGATACAGTATTAATCCAATCAGCATTGCCTATCTTGCTCATCAACTCACTCACATTCCATGTTGCAAACTTATAACTTCCTGCCAAATAATGACTTATGACATTCATTGTTAGAGCATAGGCATGCAGACTTCTAGAGCTAGATGGATCTTTACAGTTAGCCTCATCAGACTTAAATTCATCTGTCATTTCCAGCACAGGAGTACATAGAAGATCCTTAGGTGTCATATTATTTATCTGAAAGAAAGGTGCCCCGAATTCTGTATTTCTCTGATCCCAAATCGTATTATCTAAGACAACTGATTCAGTCATTATCTTCTTGGGAGCTCCATACCTGATATCTATTAGATACTTGTAGGTCAAGGCAATAAGGTAGAAAGGGCCTCGTCACTACCCGCAATGTCTGCAAAATACAGCATCATGGAAATGGTCAGGTAGGTGCCGATAATGGGAATAAGGCCATATTTTGAACAAATAGAGATAGTGGCACTGTCTTTGAGAGAATGTCTCCAGCAATACTGGGGCTTTGAAAATGAATAATAACACAATCCCCCTTGAATCTTTTCCTTAGGGGCCCAATCCATCCCACTCTCCTTGTAAATAGAATTTGATGTGCTCTAAAAGGGGGAGAAGAGCAATTTGAAATGAGCCAATAGACAACCTTATTCTTCAGGGATTCAGAGGTCTCACCAGCACCTGGTTTCAGAGAGGGAACATTGACCCGGACTGCCACATACGAGCAGCAAACAGGTAGAAGACTAATAGTTATTGGATCCTCTGGGGGCATGGTGGCAATACAATCAGCAAGGTTAGCTCCCCACAACTGAGGATGTGTATCCAATTCACGCTGGCAAGGATATCCCATTGCGCGGATCTGTTTGGTGGGAATTTTATTTTCCACTTGCACATGACCATCCACAGTACTCGCCAGGGTCTTGCTTAGAACACTAGGAGCCCTGGAATGAGCTACAGTGACCGTAAGGGGGAGAGAGTTACTTGCAAAATTTACCTGCCCATGTTTTGAGAAATGTAACTCCTTAGCCCTTGCTATATGCACAGTAAGCACTTTCTCACTGAAATAAATAAAGTTTTTCATTCCACCCTTCAACCTATCCAACTTCTCTTTAAGAGGCAGCTATAACTCATTAATGATATCTGTTCATTTACTCCAAAAAGGAGTCCAAGTACGTTTATCTGTGGGGATAAAGTGATGAGTGACCTCTTGATGAACAGATAAATCATGGTGATTTGGATTAATATCTACATCTTTCAGTAACTTTCTTTTCTGTTTAGCTGCACATGGACTAGCTGAAGACATGTAAGCAGGGATGATGGTGGAGACCCTATTACCGTAGCTGGCACGGTGGATGGTTGATGAATAATATGAACCTCCATGCCTTCAGTAGTACCTATACCATGACTTTCCTGCTCTTTGCCCAATCCAGGTTCCAACTCCTCAGTAGGTGCCACATATTCATCTGGCCCATTTGACCCAGATGTACTCAAAGACACTCGTCGCTCTGCTAGCTCTAGTTCTTTGGCAATAACTCCCATGTTGTGTGCTAAGAATGAGTCTACAGTGGTGCGCTTAGGTATAATACTTGGCTCTATGGTTTTCTTAGCACCTCCTACTTTATGTTTGCCCATATTTGCTACAGGCTTTGTCAGAGTACCAGTGGGAAAGTGGGGGAACTCGTTAAACAAAGTATTTCAAAGAAATCCACTCACTGTGACACTTGGGGGCTTATTAAGATGTGCTTCCACCCGACACCGACTTGGTCATGGGTCTGACCGACACCCGGTCGGGGATCCTGACCGACTGATCTCAATGCAACCGAACATAGTTCAGTTGCATGGTCACTTTCTGCAATGGAAGCTCATTTTACGGACATATCAGGCCGTGACACAAGCTCCTATTGAGGGAAGGGAGGGCAGTTCATCCCTGCACCCCATGGCAGGCACCTCAAGGTGCCTCCCACAAGGTGCAGGGATCAACAAATAGATATTATGTGGCACAACACTATCCGTTATTGATTATAGGGGACATGGGCAGAGGGCGTAAGTTCAACTTTTGAAGAGAAGGTGCAGCACATGTTCTTGGGCTGGCAATGCTTTGAGTCAGTCCACTGCTCTGTTTGGTTTTCAAATCCCCCACAGCCACGATCACCCACTGGATGCAGCCATCATCCAAGCCCATGGGGCCAGTCACTGCAGTGCTCGCCTCCGTGTATGTGAACATGGGGTTTCTTCTCACTCATCTTCGACCTCAGCTGGACTCACTGTGCCAGCCCAGCAGTCACCAACAGGATCAGCATCACCACACCTCACTAGGATCTTTGGTATCAGTCATGCTGCTTGTGATCAGTAGGAAGCCGAAGACAGTTGTGCTCCAGTAGGGTAGGCCGCAGCGCTGATCCCTGTCTTCTGCTGGTCCCGGCTCTGCTGCAATCTCTCAGCTCATCTAACCCACTTTTGCACCACTTGAGGCCTCCTGTGTGCCTCCCTGCCTCGGGTCAATCACACCCCATACAGAACTTTCCCCTAGTCTCAGGGCCTGTGGTGTCCCTTGGTTCATGCACTGGTTTCTTGCTTGTGGAACGTTGTCTCTTCAATTGTAGTGGGAAGGAGGAACCTCTGATATGGTCTGCTAGTGTCTCTAGCGCCCGAATGTGGTGTTGCCACTGGACGCTACAAACAAGTATTTTCCCTTATTTTTTGTAATATTTAGGATGGAGGTGGATTTAACAGGATGTTTTTACTGTTCTGTGGTGAGTGTCTGGGAGGTGTGTCCTCACGGCATCTTAGCTAGACCATGCCAGCTTTTTTACATTTACACTACAACTGATCATTTATTAATAATCGCATTCCTGGAGATCTTAGTTTTAACATCTACGTTACCCACCCAGTTTCACTAAAAATGTGGAGATAAATCTGTAACATGACAGCAGTCATAGTCAGCACTATCTCATCTTGAAATCCCCCAAGCTTTCCCATCTTCCCTGAGAGCATTGTTTCCCCTGCACTTTACTTACCATACTTCACTTTACTGTGCCTACCTTGCCCCTGACCTTTCACTTGGATGTCCAACTACATTGTCATTGCTCTTTTTCATCTATAGATTCCTTTCCCTTTGAAATCCTATTCATCTTCATGCAACTATCTCTGTTTGCTGTCATTATCCCCGTTGTAACATTGGCAGTGGTTGGTTATGTGTTGTAGAAGAGTTGGATTAGTGGGTAAAAGGGTTGTAGCAGTGCATTAGTTGGATCATACACTTTGAAACAAATGTTATGCCATCTCGAGTCTTATTGGAGAAGCTAGGACTGCATATTCATAAAAAAGGCAGACGTTGAAACAGGCAAACCAAACCATTGCTATTATTATAGGACTAGAATGAATGCAATTAAACAGAACGTGTGAAAAATGAATCTCTATGCATGAGAATGGATTTTCTGCTCATATGACAACAAAAATTTGTATCATTTTATTGCTTGCCAGTAAAGGGAATCCACCATGGCATGTCAATGCCAACAACTGTGTAGGCTGTTCATCTCCTCACCTCTCAATAAATGTGAACTTTGCTACAGTTGCTGTCTACAAACGTCCAAAGATAAACTTCTGTGTGCAGCAAAATTAGCTTGCTCCTTTTCCTTGTTTAGTTAAAGCAAAGGGGTAGAGATACATTTAAGAAAGTAAGTCTGTGGTCTTCTCAAGACACAACAAAGAAATTTCCCTTTTGAACATAATTTCATAACCATCAGAACTCATAGCAACAACTCTCCTTGACCACTTTTAGAGCAGTCTCCAAAAACTTTGACCATGTGGACTTACTCTAAATCTACCATTAATTTTAAGTGATAGTGTCATATACACTAAGTGATTGTCATCCATAATGTTGCTCACGTATATTGTGGACATCTGTCTATCCTCAGCTACAAGCAACAAGCATCTCCTGCAGCTATATCAGACATACCTGATTCTCTGTTGCTATTCATTGTTTATATGCCCTTTATGGGCAAAATAGTTGTGAGATAATAATTTGGAGTTTGAGATTTATGCATATTACACCCCAATGAACCTCACTCTCTATCTTGGAGGAGAGCGAGCTGCAGCAAGCTGTCTGGCACACATAAAGATGATGCAGATAGATTGATGGCCCAAGTTGATCTCATTGTTCTCATTGGATGCTGGCCAACAGTGCTATGTCCACCCCTTCTTTACATAAAAAAAAATAAGAAACTTCAAAGACATTTTTGATGAATAAGTATCTTTACAATCACTTGTGAACATCCTATTAAAATATACCTTCAATTATCTGTAACTGATCCAATGGATTCTTTCACTCTTGCTCTCCTGCTAACTGCTTGTGGTGGTTCACATTCCAGTATTATCCCACAAAATATTCTGAACTATGCAACATGATTAATCTTGGTCCTGAGATATAATGGTCAATTGCATGTTGTCCAACACCCTCATCAACCCTTGACTTCTAGTGCCGCATCACAATCAAGTATTTTTAACTGTAATATATATATATATTTATGTGCGTAAAAAATATGTGAGGTATAGTTACTGTGTTTCCTTATTTGTTATGAATCATTTTAACATTTGGTCAATGTAACTATGTTGCCTCATTAATGCTCCATCTTGCTACTATTTAAATAATTTCTTATAGAATGTCAAATCCTCAAAGAAAGAAATAATCTTTACTCCAACGTTACTGCCGTACCACTGGCCCATAATAATAATTGGATTAATCAAAGCGTTCTGTTTAGTGATTAAATTGCTCCATGGATCAGCTTTAGGAATACTTACATAAAGTACAGCACTCCTATAAGACAGCCAGTCGAATCCACTCTTCCACCAGAAATAATCTATTCATTTGTTAGGATGGATGAATACGATTTCAATGTATATGTACCATGATATATGAAGGCCCCACAGCAGCAATAAATGCAATAAAGGCAATGTCAACTTCTGCCATAAACTATGCCCGCATAACAATGTCACTACCAATAAATGCAAGGTCAATGTATGCCATAAACTTTGCCCACATAACAGTGTTGATACCGGCAGACTCAATGTTAATGTATACCATAATCTATTCACGCACAACAAGGTTGATACCAGTAGAAACAATGTCAGTGTACGCCATCATCTAAGTACCCATTGCAATGTCAATATCTGTAAAGACAATATAGATGTACGCTATGACAACTGTATACATAATACAGAGCATGTCGGTAAAAATTATATCAATGACAGCCACATTATTTCCAGAAGTCCTAACGAACTTGTATCATTACTGTCAGATTCATGCAAAGTGACCTCCGCATCAACTACAAGTCAGACATACTGTGGGACCCCCAACCCACGCCTATTGAGTGAGGGGTCACAGGTGGGGGCCTCACTTAGCCCAAAGACAAACGCGCACACAGGAAAAACCCAGATCGATCCCACAGATAGGCAGTTGCACCACAAACAGGTCAGAGGAAATTGTCACCAATAAAACACGTTTGGCCGGAGGCACATGTTCCCCAGTAATACCACAAAGCTAGATGCCACATGTAGATAGGAATGCTCAGCCAATCAGGACACAACATCCACACCACAAGTAGTGATCACATGCTCCCCACACCAGACATCCAGACACATACACACTGGCCAAAAGCCAACTGTGTCCCCTTAACAGATGACTGCACTTGTTATTTATGACTAAGATGCTTTTCCAAGTATGCAAAATTAGTTTATTGTACCTCACAAAATGATTATATTGACAGCCAAAACTCTGTACAGCCAGAGACCTTGTTCAGATACAACTCTGTCAATACTCTCCTGGCCGCTGAGTTTAATTAAATCAACTTGTTCCTGTATCACCAAACGCCTTTGGTCTTTTAATTCCTTTAAGGTGAATTCATATCCATGCAGCAAATTCTCCCCACAAAGGACCTGTGCTTTCGAGTATATCTGACCCTCGAAACCTGAATTCGGAAACTGTAAAGAGGTTTGAGGATTCACTTTACAGTGCCCTGTTAAAAATTATATCATTCAAAGTTCGGTACTGCAGGGCTCTTAAGAGCTACCTTCCCCCCAAAAAAGATTGCAAAAAGTTCTGAACAAGAATTGAAGCCTCACCTTTCCATTTTTCTAAATAACAAGTGTAAAACAATATATCCATTATGAAATGTTATGTTATATGACTTTTATATAGCGCAAATCATCTCCAGGTCTCTAAGCACTTCTAGAGAAGAGTGAGCAAGTCGCTGGGGCAGAAATAGAATACCAGCGGTGGTGGCAGAAGATTACGCGGTTGTTAATGCCTCTCTAAATAGGAACGTTTTTAAACGCTTCCTAAAGGTGAGCAGAGCCGGTTCCCTGCGTAGGTACTCCAGAAGATCCTTCCAGATTTGCGGTAGAAAAACAGAGAACGCTCTGCCCCCTTTGGATTTAGAGATGTACCTGGGGGGAGCTAACCTACAGGCCTTAGAAGATCACAGAGTTCGGCCAGGAACATATTTCTCCAAGCGATCTTTTATATACTTGGGTGCCGGACCGTAGATTGCCTTGTGGGCAATACATAGACCCTTGAACTGCGCTCTCTGTTTGATGGGGAGCCAATGTAGTTTATGTAACAGAGGGGTAGCGCGTGTCTTTCTAGGAAGTCTAAAAATAAGCCTGGCCGCATCGTTCTGCACCACCTGCAATCTCCCAATAAGCTTCTGGGGGAGGCCAATGTAAAGGGCATTCCCGTAATCCAGCCTGGAGATGACAGTGGTGGAGACAATTGACTGTAGTGAAGATGTTGGCAAGAGAGGAGCAAGTTTCCGTAGCTGCCTGAGTAAGCCAGTACAGGTTCCCACTACCGTGGTGACCTGGCAAGACATAGATAATTCAGAGTCAATTTTCAGCCCCAGGCTTTTTACAATTGGGACTGGTACCGGGACTACACCTAGATCCGGAGGCCAGAAGAGATCACACCAGGGGCTATTACTTGTTGGAATGATGAGCAAATCGGTCTTATCTGGATTTATTTTCAATGAATTGGCCGTCATCCAGTTCACAGTGAACCTGAGCAACTTTTTGGCCGACTCCTGGGCCTGGCGGGAGTTGTTAAGTCGGATAAGAAGTTGAGTATCATCGGCCTAATTAAAGACCTGACAGTCCATGTGAGTCAGAGTCTCCACAAGGTGTTGCAGATAGGTATTAAAAAGAAGTGGAGATAGTGCAGAGCCCTGGGGTACCCCACAGGCCAGGGAGCCCAGATCCGATATCTGCTCACCCAGCTGAACTCTCTGAGTACGGTCAGACAGAAATGACTTTAGCCATTGGTATGCTTGCCCGCTGATACCCAGATTGGTGAGACGGTTCAACAGTATGTTATGGCTGACCGTATCGAATGTCGCTGACAGATCTAGTAAAATCAGGGCATTCGGCTATTTACCGTCGGCCATAACTCTGAGCTCGTCCAGAACAGCCAACATCACTATCTCTGTACTATGATGAGCTCTTAAGCCCGCCTGTCTAGCTTGGAGTAGCTGGTGGTCCTCCAAATACTTCAAAAGTATCTTTAATACGTGCTGTTCCAGCATCTTGGCTAGAAAGGGGAGCTGAGAGATGGGTCTATAATTCTTTAGAGTCAGGGTATCTGCACCAGATTTTTCCAACAGGGGGGTGACCCTGGCTTCTTTGAAATTTGTCGGTAGATAGCCCATATCCAAAGAATTATTTAGTAGATCCAGGATCTACTTCTCCAGCCCTGGCAGGGCCATTTGAAAGATCCTTGGAGGGCAAGGGTCTACCCGAGAGCCTGATTTGGTGTGATTTGCTAATGATGCTAAGGTGACTGAGTAAATTTTAGAGAAATTAGAAAGCTGACTGCTGAGGCAGGGAGAGGGGTAGGTCTGATGGAGGGAGCTGGGATCGGTGGGGGTTCTAGCAATTTCCGAGATGATGTCCTTAACTTTCTGAAGGAAGAAATCCTGAAAGGCATCACAATCTAAAGATGCGACTGTGGATTTCTTCTTGGCTTTTTGACTCAATTCTTTCAGATTAGCGAAAGTCTCTTTCTGTTTGTTCTCTGCCAGAACAATCCTTCCCTCATAATACTCCGCTTTCCTTGCTAAGATGGCTGATTTGTAGATGGAAAGAAGGGCTTTATAGGCATTTAGCTCTGCTGGCTGATAGCTTTTTCGCCACCGCCTTTCAGCTTGGCGGAGGTGTTGTTTTTTTTCCCTCAGTGGGTCATTGAAACATGGGGCCCCCTTTCCTTTATCTCTGACTTTTTCTTTCCGTTCTGGTGCCACTATATCTATAGCTTGCTGTAGATGGATCAGTAAGGCTTCACTTTCCTGGTCCAAGTTGGCTATTTTCGTCCTGGAATGGAGTGCAGGGTATCTATTAAGTGATCTGCCTCAATATTTTTCCATATTCTAACCTTTCTCCATAGGGGTGGGGGCTGTGATAATTGGCTATCACTCGGGACCCAGCATCTAAGCAGCGAGTGATCAGACCAAGCACAGGGGCTAATATCTGTTAACTCTGCCCAAGGCTGTGAGGTCCAGATAAGGTCAAGAGTATGGCCCTTTACATGGGTAGGACTGTTGACCAATTTCTGAAGGTCCATTGAGAGCATCGCAGTCTCAAATAGACCCGCTGCTGATTCTCTTTGTGTCTTGTCCCAATGGTAGTTAAAATCCCCCAGTACTAGACGACGTTTATATCTGTAACATAAATCAGTAATAAGTTCCAGAAAAAGATCATTAAAGCTAGGGGTGGTCCTCGGACGCTGATAAACTACCATGAGTACAATGCAGGGTGATTTGAAGGAGATTTTTACCCCCAAGATATCTGCATTATCACAATTTTCTGCTGTTATTTTAGTGACCATTTTAAAATGAAACGCCACCTCCCCCCCGCTAGTGTCCCCTGGTCTGTTTTGCCAGAAGGCATCAAAATCTGTTGGGAGTGCTGCAATGAAGTCTGGGGCTGACATGTCCCCTAACCAAGTTTCTGTAAGTGCCAAAATGTCTATATCACCATCTTGTAACAAAGAGAAAACCTCAAGATGGTGCTTTTGTAAGGAGCGTGTATTTAAAACAGCTACCTTTAAACCCCATGCTATGGGGACACAGACATTTTCCTGAATCATCAAATGAGATGGCCTGGACATGACCTCAGTGCTATTAGTCCTCAGTAAGTTTTCAGCCAGCAGCATCGCCTGAACATTACCCTCTAAGGTGTGCTTACACGTAGCAAGGGTCCGTAGCATTTCCGCAGTATAAATCAGCAGGGGGACAGGGGTTCTTGCCCCTGGTCCCGGATGGGCGCGGACGGGCGCAGACGGGCTTGCCTTTGGCGCGCCTTCGGCCTATACCCATTCAATGCTTGTATAGGTTGCACCTAGACAACACATGCAACGTTTCTTTGATATATTCTTTTTCTATATCAGTGGGTTTGGAGCCAATCCATTAGTTGCTATTGGTTTGCTTTAACCCTGGGCGTAGTTTGCGAAGTAGCTCTTCGCGAAGCTACGTAAAGTGCAGTTTGCACTAGGCGAGCTACGCGTAGCAATTCGCGAACTGCGTAGTACCTTGTTCGCACTGTGCCAGATGTCGTTTTCAATGATTGCACAGTGCGGACAAGCAACCGGCACTGTGCAATCATTGAAAATGGCATCTTGCACAGTGCGAGCTGTAGTTTTCTGCTGCTCGAGTAGATTTTTACTCGAGCGGCAGCTTTCTCAACGTGAAGTGGTCGCGTATGCTCGTGACCGCTCGCGATGAGAAACCTGACCTCCTCGCGTTGGGAATCTCGCCGGGAGGTTTATTTTCCATGCTCGCGATCGCCAACTTGATGTTGCTGATCGCGAACAAGGAAAAAGTCTCGCCGGGATGTCATTTTGCTTGCTCGCGGTTGCCAACTTGACGTTGAGGACCGCGAGCAAGCAAAAAATGACCGCAGCACTACGCAACACTACGCTACGCGTGTTCGCACTGTGCTATGTGCAATTCACGTAGTGCGAAGCAGCGTGAACTTCACAAACTACGCGAGCGTAGCGTAGTGCTTTGCCAAGGCTTAGTTTGCTTCACTGTCACGCTCATTTGCTACCTTGTTATTGGTCAGATGCCCTAGGCTTCCCTCCTTTCTTCATGGGTTTGTCCCTTGCCTGGAGCATGCATGCATTATTTGTGTCAGTTCTACTTTTTTCTTTCTGTTTCAGCACTCTTTTAGAGTGTGTCTTATTCGGCTGACTCTGTTGTGTCAAACCTCTATTCACTCGTTGCCTATTCCTTACTCAATCAATCAAGTAGTATTTGTAAAGCGCTGCTTTTCACCCGGGGGGTTATCCAGACACTGTGCTGCTGGTTTCAGTTGAAAAGACAGGTCCTGAGTTCTTTCCTGAAGTGGCTGACCGAAGGTGTGGTCTGTAGGTGGAGGGTGTTTCATTTTTTGGTGGCAAGGTGAGAGAAGAAGCGTTCTCCGGTGTGACTGCAGCAGATGCGAGGAGTCTGTGCTAGGGTGAGGTGTGCAGAGTGCAGGTTCCTGGTGGGTTGGTGGAAGGTCAGGCGGTGGTTCATATAGTGTGGTCCAATGTTGTGGACGGCCTTGTATGTGTGGGTCAGGAGCTTGAATTGACATCTTTGGTGGATGGGGAGCCAGTGGTGGTCTCATAGGTGTTGGGTGCTGTGTGTTCTCTTGGGCAGGTTAAGGATCAGTCTGGCTGCTTCCCTTAGTTGGTGTCCTGTTCTTGTTTTTACACACCCACTCCTCACCCATTCTGTTGTTGCCCGAGGTTTTATTGGTGATGGTACAGGATCACAGGAAGATTAGAAGTAGACCAGATAAAGACCCCACCAGGAGCAGCCAGCAGGCAGCTCAGCCCAGTCAACTGTCATTACTCACTGCAGATTCCCAACATTCTGACAGCATCATCACATTAACATTCCACTGGTGGTAGACTGGCAATGCATTAGCATTAGCAGGATATAACAATGTGGTATGCACAAATTGAGGGCTGGCTAGATTTATCGCACATAACCTAAGGCCTTTTTGGCAGCTAAGCACCAGCTCTTCTGCCATATTTGTTCCCCCATTGCCATTCCCTCACAGCAAGGAAGCCTTTTCCTGTTAAAAACTCAGCTTGTGGGAGTGTGGGGGATAAGCAGTTGAATAACATTATGTCAGTATCTTTTATCTGGCTTTCTATTGAACCTTGCTTATTTATAAAAAACCTCATGACATTTGTCTCAATGAGTTTCATTTTATTGCTTTCATAAAGATGACAGTCAAATGTAGTCCACCGAGATACAAAGCTAGGTCATTATACAAGGAGCTCCACACCAGAGGTATGAACCAGCTAAGCTGTCTAGTCATCTGCAATAAGTTGGAAACTCCCCTCCCTTTTTCTTTGAATGGGGAAGGGGGAGCAGCAGGATTAATGATAAGCTGAGGAGCAGTGTAATTCACAGAACTTTCGTTGACTTAAGAAGTTCTCCCTCTTTCTCCCCTACCATCTCTTACACCAACTGATCAGCAATCAAAGACTCCCCTGGGGCTGATCGTGCAATGTGAGCACTCAGGAATGCCTGCTTGTAAACAAAACTCACTTGTACTTTCAAACAATAAACATATCAGGGATGTCTCAGCACTGGCATAACATATGTTACAAGTATCAAACTCGAATGTAGTGATTTCATTGACCTCTGAAGGATGAAAGGTAGCGTATTTTGTGCAACATTCAGGTTACAAATAGCTATGGTGCGTGCCGTGCTCTTGGGCCCTTTTACTAATAGGTGGTGATTGAGGGACTGGCATCTAGTCTTGGTGTCTCTCTTTTCCTTGAGAGACAACTCTGCTGTTCATTGCCGCTAACTTGACTACTTGTGACACTCACTAAAGTGGGGCATGGAGGGTGAGCATGCTCATCACTGTTTCTATTGCCCCTCCTGCGTTCATCTCTATCTCTTCTCCACCTTCCAACAGACACAAGCGGGAAAAAAAAGTGATATTACATGACCCGCGCTGGCTGCTTCATAGTGCTTTTATACCTTCTTGCTCTCCACCCCCTCCTGCAATCCTGTTATTCACTTCCATCCACCCTCCTGTTTTTCACATTCCCTGTTGCCAAAGCCAATAGTTTTCCCATAAGCAAGTCCGATTGGCTTTGCCAATGCTTGTTTTCTAACTGTCTTGCTTCCCTCAGACCCGTTCTGTAGCAGCGGTGAAGATGCCTAAGCAATGTAATAAAAGTAAATTAATTAATACAAAATATGTATAATATGACTAATGCTCTGTGGGGAACAACCTTTACAACGCAACTTTTACAACGCACTACCATTACAACGCATTTTTTACAACGCATAATCCATTACAACGCATGATATTACAACGCATGACACTACAACGCATTTTTAAAAACTACCATTACAACGCATTCCATTACAACGCATACTACCATTACAACGCATACCATTACAACGCATAATATTACACTATACTATCCAACACTTACCCTACTGATGCACCCCCTGGAGTTAGAATAGTAATTTTTACCCCTATACTATCCAACACTTACCCTACTGATGCACCCCCTGGAGTTAGAATAGTAATTTTTACCCCTATACTATCCAACACTTACCCTACTGATGCACCCCCTGGAGTTAGAATAGTAATTTTTACCCCTATACTATCCAACACTTACCCTACTGATGCACCCCCTGGAGTTAGAATAGTAATTTTTACCCCTATACTATCCAACACTTACCCTACTGATGCACCCCCTGGAGTTAGAATAGTAATTTTTACCCCTATACTATCCAACACTTACCCTACTGATGCACCCCCTGGAGTTAGAATAGTAATTTTTACCCCTATACTATCCAACACTTACCCTACTGATGCACCCCCTGGAGTTAGAATAGTAATTTTTACCCCTATACTATCCAACACTTTCCCTACTGATGCACCCCCTGGAGTTAGAATAGTAATTTTTACCCCTATACTATCCAACACTTACCCTACTGATGCACCCCCTGGAGTTAGAATAGTAATTTTTACCCCTATACTATCCAACACTTTCCCTACTGTTGCACCCCCTGGAGTTAGAATAGTAATTTTTACCCCTACACTATCCAACACTTACCCTACTGTTGCACCCCCTGGAGTTAGAATAGTAATTTTTACCCCTACACTATCCAACACTTACCCTACTGTTGCACCCCCTGGAGTTAGAATAGTAATTTTTACCCCTACACTATCCAACACTTACCCTACTGTTGCACCCCCTGGAGTTAGAATAGTAATTTTTACCCCTATACTATCTAATACTTACCTTAAATGTAATTTAATATTATGCGTTGTAATGGTATGCGTTGTAAAGGTAGTATGCGTTGTAATGGTAGTGCGTTGTAAAGGTATTTTTTTAAAATGCGTTGTAGTGTCATGCGTTGTAATGTCATGCGTTGTAATGGATTATGCGTTGTAAAAAATGCGTTGTAAGTGCATGCGTTGTAATAGTGTGCGTTGTAACGTCATACATCCATGCTCTGTAGATATGACGGCAGTGCTTGGAACCTGCTAATGGAGGCAACAGTAATATATTGAACTTTCTGTTCTTCAAGATAGTACAGCTAACAATGAAACAAAATGGATGTGACGGTAATGAGATAGCATCCAAAGGAACAAAAGCAGCAAACATTCAATATGGTTATAATTTTCATTTTGTTATTATTACTCATCATTGTGTACCACATTCTACTTCTAGTTCTAGTGTGGTTTTCACTCAGGCTGGAACGTCCATGCATTGTCTGATTTAGTTTCAAATAAGGGCCTGCATACAATTGGTTGCTGGCTATACCAAACTCACAGACCTGCCTCATTGCTGTTACCGATGACATCAGAAGCATCCTCGACCGAGGACAAAGTTCTGCACTCACCCGCCTCAACCTCTCTGCAGCATTTGAAAAGGTCTCCCACCAAAATTCAGTAATAGTGGGGCTGGATTTTTCTATCCATACCCTGGCAATAGTCAGACGAGCACATGCCATAAAAATTGACACAAAAGAATTTGACACATTACCAGTATCCAATAGTAGCCCTAATAGAATTTCCTTCTCTGATAAGACCGTTGTTTTACCAGTTAACTTACTCAGTTCCTGGGCAATCCTACACCAAAATTCGGCGAGCTTAGGGCATGTAACAAACATATGTCGTAAATCTGCAGCGAATTCATTACACTTGGGGCAATAAGATTTAATAGAATTACTTGAGACAGCCCATTTAGAAATCACATTTGGAGTATAGTACAGCATGAATAAAATGCGGTGCTGTTGTAGTTTTAAATTAATTGAAGTGACAGAGGAACTTATTCTGACAAGTGAGTCTGTAACCTCATCGGAAGTCACCTCTATACCAAACAAAGTATTCAATTTAGCTGTAATCTGTAACATATCATCGTCAAGTTCATCCATAAAGCAGCAATAGGCTCTCCCTATAAGACCACGATTACCTTTCTTAAAAATTACACGAAGGACTTCTGTTGTTAAAGGGAGAGCCAGCAATCTTTTATCTTGCATAAAAAAATTCCTGATTTGCAAATATTTGAAAAAAGAATAATGCGTGAACCCATATTCCATTAATAATGACTGAAAAGACTTGAAACCGTGTTCATCATAGAGCTGCCCCAACATTATAATTCCCTGTTGTTGCCAAAATTGCGTGACTGAATCAGGAAGATTACACTTTTTACAAATGTCTTGCCAAATATGAAAGATATGTCGAATAGTCTTAAATCAGACTCTTTTGTAGTAGTTGGGATCTGACATAGACTGTAACAAGAAGCCAGTATTTGAACCATGTGCCAACTGGTACGATAATCAAAATTTCCTTCCCTCAGGTCCCTTTATTAAAGACTGAATTCGGCTAATAAAGGCGGCCCTGAAGTAAGTTCTAAAGTCTGGTAGTTTGAAACCTCCCTGCTTAAAAGATAGCTTGATGTATCTGAGCGCCCGTCTTGCTCTCCGATAATTCCAGTTAAAGCTTCCAACAACACTGTCTACGCGCTTAAAAAAAGACACTGGAATTCTAAGGGGAATGGCACGAAAAAAATAGAGGAATTTAGGCAATATATTCATCTTTACTATATTGCACCTCCCAATAATAGTCAGCGGAAGCTTTTGCCACCTACGCAGGTCATTGGTGACCTTTTTCAAAAGCGGTGTATAGTTTAAATCAAATATATCATCGATACAGGCGCTAAGGCACACCCCCAGATACATGGCCGAAGTTGTAATACCTAATGAAGGTGTGGCAAGTGTCAGTGTGAAATTTAAAATAGACTGTGTCTTATTCAAGTTCAGTTTGTATCCAGAGAAGGACCCAAATCGCTGCACTTCATGAGTTAACTCTGAGATAGTTTCTACTGGCCTTGTGGAAAAAACAGCAATATCGTCCGCATATGCGGTGACTTTCAAGGAAATACCATTAAAAACAACTGGTGATATAGACATATTATGAAGTAAATGTTTAATAAAAGGCTCGATATATAATGCGAATAATAGAGGAGAGAGCGGACACCCTTGCCGTGTACCGCGAGCAATACTGAACACAGACGAGGCAAAGCCACTATACTTAATCGTGGTAGTAGGTTTGTAATATAGTTTCTTAATAGCCGAGATAAACTTCCGACCGAAGCCGAAAGAGCCCATCCTACACCGCAAGGAGCCCCAGGCCACCCGGTCGAAGGCCTTCTCGGCATCTAACATAATCATCCCAATTTGCTGATCCAGCTGATTTGCAACATCGAATACGGCTATAGCAGTGTTAATATGCGCAACAGTGTCCCTCCCAGTAAAAAACCGTGTTGCTCCTCAGACACTAAATAATGCATCAAAGGAGCAAGGCGGGATGCTAGAAGTTTAGAAAAAATGTTGGCATCTGAATTATTTTAAAGATATCGGTCTGTATGAACCGAGATTTTCCGGTGGCTTGTCTTTTTTGGGAAATACAACAATATTTGTCTTATTCCAAGAAGGGGGAGAATCCCCACCCATAAGTATCCCATTAATTAGATCTAGCAGAATTGGGGCTAAAAGATCCCTGAATGTTTTGTAAGATTTGAGTGGTAAAGTATCCTCCCCAACTGCTTTACCCATGGGCAATGCCCCGATTGCGAAATTGAGCTCTGCCAGATCAGCATTTCTTTCTAGACTTGAAATCTGAGAAGAATCCAATAAAGGCAAATCACTCTCTTGTATGTAAGTAGTAGCTAACTGTATGTTAAAACTCGTCACTTCTCTATACAAGTCAGTATAAAATAAGCAGAACTGTTCCAAAATCTCCTGCGGTTTTGAGAAGACGTTGCCATTTACCCCAATTACTTTTTTTATACATACCTTAGCTCTGTGATCTGCTAACTGATGGGCCAGTACTCGTCCAACCCGTTCGCCATACTCATACTGCCGATTTCTATACTTAATATAATTAGTTGCCACTTTATCTTTAAACTTTCTGCCAAGCTTTGCTCTCATATCTACGACCTGTGAATATATTCGATATTCCTCCGCATCTTTTAGAACTATGGATTGAGCATGAAGCTGTTCTAACTCCATATATTTCCTATGTTCACTATCCATTAAGTTAAGATTAGACCAATTTTGTTTAATTATATATTGGAGTGTAGTCCCCCTTACATATGCCTTCAGACAATCCCAAACAAATGCCAAAGATGTAGAGTATAAGTTATTGGCAATGTATTCCTTAAGGGCTTCTTGCATAAATGTAATATAATCTGAGTTATTAAGAAGATGCTTAGGAAATGAGAAGTCTCTTGTCTTAACGCCCTCATCATTACCCAACGCTAACATAAACATTATGGGATTATGATCCAAAGTGATCTTGGGGCATACTACCATACTAGATTTCTCCAACATATTATATTTGACGAAAATCATATCTATCCGTGAATAATTTTTGTGCGGGTGAGAGAGAAAAATAAGTAAAACCTGGCTGTGTAGGATGTAGCACTCTCCAAGCATCCTCTAATTGATGTAAGTAAAGCAGATCTTGAATTGCTGCCCTCGCCCGACTCATTCTATTTCTAACTTTAATATTTGTAGTATCGATTTTCTTATCCAAAATACAGTTTAAATTGCCCATCACTATAAGGTCCACGGACCAATCTAATAATTCCGAACTAAGAAAAGTGAAAATATCAGGGGAGTCATTATTCGGGCCGTATACTGTACAAATTGTCATATTATGTTTAGACACAGAAATCTGAGCTATCACCCATCTCCCGTTAGGATCAGCCATAGTCCGTGAGATTTTGAACACAGAATGCTTAGCTTTCAACAGTGCTACCCCCCGAATAGACGCCGCCTGTGATGTACAAATAATTAAATCATAGCCTAATTGTTTTAGATGGTTTCTATCCTTAAAAGCCACATGCGTTTCTACAAGGCCAATGATATCTGGTTTAAAAACCTTCAACTCTTCCGCGACCAATCTTCTTTTATTAGCTTGATTCAGTCCACATACATTCCAACTCATAATTCTAAATTTGCTACTTGACATAAAATAGATTCATCTTATTTCTAAGATTTCTAGATCCATCTGTAAGTAGACTGACATAATGAATTTGCAACCAACATTTTTTTACATTGCCCAATGTACCGTGACCCTTTAACCCCCCCTTCTCCCCACTCAATCTGCAAACTCGTTCCACCCCACCAAGAAGCAACTTCCACCCAGTATCCATGGAAAGGAATCAACCCCCTAGGCTTAGCTGTCCCGATGACAGCGAAAAGAGAGCCCCTCTCCCCCACCCCCCCCACTGAGACCCACCACTCCCACCAGCCCCCAACCAGTCCAAAAATAAAATATCATTCCACCAAAAAACCCTCAATCAATAAATTGTGATAATAGAATAGTACAAACATCGTCAAGGGAGAGTAACAAAGACACATAACATAACTCAATCCTTTACTACAGGTTGCCATTTATGAAGAGCTTTTTTTGCATCCTGCTCATTAAAGAAGAAATTAATATGACCATCTTTTATGACTTTCAGACGGGCAGGTTCCTGTAGAATGACCTGAGAACATACAGCTTTGAGGGGATCCATAAGTTGCCGCAGAAGCCACCGCCACTCCATAGTGGGTTTTGAAAGATCAGAACGAACAAATATAGAAAAAGAACCCACTTTAACAGGAGCTGTGGGGCGAGCCTTAAAAAAAATGGCCTATCGTAACAAAAAATTACCCAGAAAGACCAATATAGGCCGTGCAAAATTTCTTTTAGACTGAGTATCCCGTGGTAGAAAAAGTGGTAGCCTGTGTGCTCTTTGGACTTGAGTGTCCATGTCCCAGTCCTCTAAATCTGGAAATGCTTTTTGGAGAAGACCGACAATGAACGCTCGTGGATCAGTCCCTTCGCTGCCTTCCGGGATCCCAAAAATCCTCAAGTTCATGCGCCTCTAACGATTTTCAAGGTCTTCTAGCTTTAGTTGGACACTGGTCAACTGCGATTCATGTATGCTGACCTGCTTCATAGTAAGAGAATTATCCTCTTCTACTGCAGCCACCCTATCTGGAAGGTCGGAAACCTCTACAATTAGATGAGATACTTTAGTGGTGACCTCAGCCAGTGACTTTTTAATTTCAGAGCTATCAGCCCTAACTTGTTGATAATGTTGTTGAGCTTCTAGTCTTTGGATCTTAAGTGCTTGCATGATCCCGGACAAAGATGGCTTCTCATCAGAAGTATTATCCTGAGGACAACCTTCGAGAAATTTCTCCCCCCCGATGGCTCCTGCAGCCCCTAAGTCTGCTAAGTCTCTGGATGGAGAAGGATAAACAGGGGTCGTGGTTTGGCCAGTAACTACTGTTGTAATTTCAGCCTCAAGTCCTATCTCCTGCGATATAATCTGAGACCCATCCTGAGGACTATCCACTGCTGCCGCACTTACAGAAAGTAGGCCGTCTGATTCCGTGACTAATAGTCTCTTAGGAATATCGGAAGGGTGGCCACCTGGAACATATTCAAATTGGTTATTTAAAGTAGTGGTTATAGTTGTGGTAAGAGGTAAAGGAGCAGGAATTCCTGAATTAGAAAGCCTGGAGACGATTGATCTGACTTCCCCCTTTGTAGAAACCCATTTCCAAAGAGGGCTCAGCTCCAGACCTGATTTTGTAGTATTTACTGCCCCTTTCAGCCGTTCCATTGTCTCTGATAGATGAGCCTTAGTATTAGCCCCACTCATACCCCCTCGTCCTCTGCTGCCTTTTCCAGTCCTGCCATGTTTATGAGTTTTCCCTTTCTGGGTCCTCCAATTCTCAGTAACGCTATTAGTAGTACCATGGCCTGACTCCTGAGTATCTAACTGTTGATTAGAGCTGGAGGGCATCTTAGCCAACTGCCTAGGAGAACATTTACTAGCCTTCTCCTTTCCATTGGTGGCATTATCACTGGCCCCAATTAGGTCTGCATCAAGTGGAGACCCTGGGCTCACAATAGTGGGATCAGGACCTGACCGCTGCTGAGTGGGAGCAGCGCTAGCCCGTATCGATGAAATAGAAATAGACAGATCTCCACAGACTACATTGGAAGGAGATGGCCCTATATCTTCTCGGTTATAGTTAAGACCTTCATTGTATAGTGATGGAGCAGGGTTTTTACTCCAAAACGGAATACCTGTTTCATTTTAGCATGTTATAATTAAAAGTACTACTGAATAATTATTAATGACTAATAGTTTGTCGAATGTTGACTAATCAACCTTATTAACAAGAGAATTACACGTGGCAATGCTATTGCATGGCTAAATAACAAGTGAACTAAGTTAGTGAGCAAACTGATAGAAAACGATGTTGCTTATGTGATGTTATGGTGTTTTGCGCTTATAATTAATATGTATTAATAGCTTCTGATGTCGCAAATGGCTAGATAAATACACACACATAAGGGTATTAGCTGGGGAATAACACTGTTTAATCATTTCTATGTAGTAATTATGTTTTGTGTTTCTTTACTCTTAAGTTGACAATTGTGGCCTACTGAAAGATGGCCACCTCCTGCAGCCTGCAGTCGAGTAGATGACTTAATGGAAAATTTTGCAAGAAGGCTTCGTGTTGCCTGTGACCTTGCCCTCTTGTCGAACTAAAAGAGCCATGAACATGACGACAAATCCAGGCTGACAGCCAAAAACCCCTGGATGAGAAAATTGTAGCAACTGAATAAATCTGACTACATGAACTTTCGGTGGTCTCATAAGATGAGACATTTATCTGGGAAAAACATCCGTAGAAGTAACGGATAAAATTATGGACATTACATTTTCTATTCATCGTTGAAGACAGACAATATTTGGGAACTTTTGCTCATGTTGCAAGACGACATTATTTCCGCCATTCATCCGTTCTGAATAAAGAAATGATACTTTTTAGAATGTAATTTACAGTATAAAAGAACGTAGAGTAGAGAGGTCTAGCGCCACTTCTTCCCGAGCTGATGATGCGAGGTCCCTATGCAGACGGAGAGGACGATGACTCTACATGACAGCAGAAAACTATAATTCTTCTACAGAGGACTGGTTCTGACTTAGGATCTGACATTTAGACAGAATAGGTAAATATGAGAGAAATGAAATTGTATTTAATTGGCTTTTCTTGAAATATTAGATAAATGAACAATCTGTTTGAATTCCTGTCTCGGGTGATTATTTCTGGTCAATTTATTTGATTTATTGTGTATTCTTTGAAATGTATTTTGCTAGATCCTCTGCAACTAGCGGGTCGCATTGACCTCAAAGTACAGGCAGATCAGATAGAGCATATGTGTAAGGTGGTTTTCTCCTTTACAGGGCACGGATAGTGTGATTTAGGGTGAATGTTGGTGTAATGGGCCCCACCTGGGTGTGATGTGTGTATGCGTGTGTGACTGTGAAATCATTCCGTCCGTGGAAGTAGAGGGGATTTGGAAGCTCTGATCTGCACCAGTTTCTTGGTAGCAGATTGATGGTTAGCTATTGTCATGATCTAGCGGAATTGCGTGTATATAGGCTTGTTGATTATTGATTGATATTTGTACTAACACTATATGTTGAAGTCGTGTTGAGTTCTATGTATTGTGAAACGGCTTCTGGGATGTAGGAAGTCGGTGACAGTTCCGTAGTAGAGCAGAGGGAGTGTTGCTCTCGGAAAAAGGCGGGATTGTTGGCCCTGTATGCAGACAGGGGAAAACGTGTGACAATTGAAGTTGCGCGTCTCATTGTCTGGGTTCGACAAGGTAGCATCGCCGTGTGTTACCATTAGAAACGTTTTCTGTGTGAGAGAAGTGTATATGATAGCGAAGGTTATCTGTGAAACTCTGGTCTTAAGTCCCAGGGATCCGTAAGGTTTGCCGTTAAAGCTTACCGCTGGAGAAGTAATAGGTATTCTCGGAGCTTGTTAGAAGGACAGGGCAGAGGTAAGCGCTGCTTTCTTAACGTATGATATAATTCTGTAGTAGGACAGACTGTTCGCTGTTCTCGGGAAAGACAGAAATCTGTGTGAATGTACTACATTTTCTGGTGTGTAAGTGCGTGAATGAGAAGGCATTCTGGTTAGTTGTGAAACTCTTAGGAGCATTCCGGAGGGTAACAGTTAATTGATGCTTGTTAGAAGGGTAAAGTAGAGGGATGTGCTACTTTATCAACGGAAGTAACGATTCTGTAGTAGGGCAGAGGTAAGCGCTGCTCTCAGTAGCTAGCGAAGCAGACAATGGAGATGTTTGTACGTTGTAACTAACAGACTCGTAGAAGTTGAAACAAAGTCTACCGAGTAGTCTTGTAAAGGAGGGGTAGACGAGAAGAACAGGAGACAGGAGCAGAAGCGACTGCAGCGGCTGCTGACGTCAGGAAGACCGCGCTGTGATTGGACAGTGGGTTAGAACGGAGGAAGCGCAGAGATTGGTGTGCTATTGTACGCCGCGCTAGGATTGGGAGACATACAGGGTGACGTAGACGCTCCAGGATTGGTGCATTGGTGTGAGTCGCACTGCAATAGGACAAAAGCTCGTACAGCTGTAGTAAGAGTAAACAGCTAGTGGAAAATAATAAAATGTATTACCATGCTGAGGAAAAGAAAAAGAAATCCTTGTTAAGTAAGGTTAAGACCTGGTTCGACATGGATAAGGATATTATAACTAGGGAAGGAGAGTTACTTCCTCCGACCAGAACCCCCGCATCCTTTATGGTTGCAAAATATGGGTATCATACCTGTATTTGGTTAGACAACTGGGCGAAGTATACTAGAGAGGATGGGGTTCTGGCATTCCCGGAACATGGCTCATTTAATTTGGCTGTGTTAAGAAATTTACGAGAAAAAATTATGAATCTAGAGCCTCGGCCTAGGCCGACGCAATTCGAGGCATTGGTGGAATGGGAAGATGAAGTACATGAACGAGAAAAGCAGAGGCGTGGAGGTAACTACCGATACATGTTCGGTAGAAAATATGATCGCGAAACCCATCATGACAGAATGAGAAGGTGGCGAGATGCCAGTATGACTGAGGGATTATATCCTGTAAGAACAGCAGAGGAATCAGGAGGGAGAAAATATACAGAGAAAGCCCATAATGTAGAGACCAGAAGATATGGGGCAAATGAGTCTGACGATGATATCTTAGAAGACATGCTCTATAAAAGACCACCCCCGAATAGAAGAGAACCAGAGGTAGGAACAGCAGTTAGCCCAATGAGAAACACCCTGCGGATTATAAAGACGGAGGCTACAGCCCCTGAGCTGAAAAGCGGTTGTTCTCTGGCAGGCAGGGAAATAGAGAGAGAAAGAGAGAAAGAAAGAGAAAGAGAGATAGAGAGAGAAAGAGAGAGAGAGAGAGAGAGAGAGAGATATGAAAAGAGAGAGAGAAAGAGAGAGAGAAAGAGAGAGAGAGTTAGAGAGAGAAAGAGAGTTAGAGAGAGAGAGAGAAAGAGAGATAGAGAGAGAGAATGAGCTTGAAAATGAAAAGACCAGAGAACTAGCAAGAACTACATCGGAACTAACAGAGAAAATCAGGGAGCTGACTAAGAATCTTGAAGCTGTTACAGTGCCTGTGACAATAGGTCCGGTTATGCCGATTTTTGAGAAGCAGAGGACGGGTGAAAATGGTTTGACGGTGCCATATGTGGGCAATAGGTTGATTGTACCTCTGGAACAGGCAGAAATGAGAGCGAGAGAAACACAGTGGAGAACAGGAGAAAATCAGTAGAGACATACTGTATGTGGAGGGGAAATGAGTGTGCAGACTAACTCAAGTTTGAATTCTGGATGTATGGAAGGGAACAGAGGATCAATGCTGGAACCGCAGAGGGTGGCAGAACCAGGGGGTGCGGAAAAATCTGTGATAACTGCTGAAGATTTGAATGACTGGCTGAAAACATTACAGAAAAAGGAGAAAGAGTCATAGGGGATGGATGTAGCTAGGCTGCGTATGGAAATGGAGGAGTTGATAGTAGGAACCATACCTACAGAAACACTGAAGAATTATGAGGAAGGGGAGATTCTCTTTTTATGTAAGAGTATCACATGGAGAGCAAAGAACATACATGACAGGTTGAAAGGAATAGCCAGTGAAGTGGGAATTGACATGGATAAGGTGAAAGCTTTACAGAAAACATACCAAGTGGATTTTTCAGATAAAAATATTGAGAATCTGAACCATGCAGGCCGAACAGGACAGATTAAGGAAATGATTACCTTGTTAAGGAAATGGGGAGATGTAGAAAGATGGAAAGACAGATGGTATCGAAAGCGAGAGGATGGAGTGGATAGAACCTACTCAGCATTTCCCCTAACAGAAAAAGAGAAGGCAGTGACAGCTTACCCCATGAGAGAGATTCCAGGAGGAGGGTACGTACATGTCCCTTGGACCAGACAGGATATTTTATCATTTACGAATGATTTTCCTCGCTTAAGGGAAAAGCCAGTGGAGTGGTACAGACAAGTCGACAGATTTGTAAAGCTGTCAAAAGTACTATGGATTGACCTGAATAGTCTGTTTGATATAATCGTACCAGCAGACCTGTGGGCGGAATTTAAAATAGTCATAGATTGGCCCACTAAAGAATACCCGAGAGATCAAAAGACAGGGGCTCCAGACCCGGAGGTCATGAAAAAATATGAGCAGGTTATGGCCTTCTTGAAAAATAAAGTACCCCCCAAGGAGACAGACTGGGTTAAAATAGACCGAACACATCAGGAATTGAAGGAATCAGTCCATGCTTACTATGAAAGACTGATACTAGCTTTTAAGCAGTTCAGTGGAGATGAACACCTGGGTGACAAGGGTCTGAGTCATTTTGTGTACAGATTTGTATATGGTTTGCGGCCTAAAATCAGTGAAATGATACGGCAGCACACCGTGGACTGGCAGAGTAAGAAGATTGATGAGATTTTGAGACATGCAAAATACTTCAGTGATGAGATTGAGGCAAAGCAAAGAAAGCTGAAAGAAAAGGCAATGTGGGCACAGGTGAAAGTTGCAGAAAGACAGGAAGCTCAGCTGGTTGAACAGGCAAATAACCCAGGAAATAAACCTAGGTTTGGTCCAGGAAAAGGAAAAGGGAATATTGAAGAAGCAAAGAAAAAGTTCCCCTGCCACAACTGTGGAAAATTGGGGCACTGGAAATCCGAGTGTAAGAATCCTCCGTCCACTAACGATGATAATTCATCATTGAATTCGCAGGTGCAGAGCGAGGGGTGTGGTCAGCATCGACAACAGCAGAAGTCTGATAAGCAGCAGAATCAGGTGCCAAAACCACCCTTGCCACAAAGAAAAGGATCCCAGAAGTACAGCCAAGAATCGGGGTTCTACGATGAAGAACAGGTAATCAGACCAAAACGCGCAAGCGCTGTATCTCAGTACTGGCTGAAAAATGAGGGAAGTGACTCTGAGGGAGACTTCTGGCGGTGCTGAAGAGAGGAGGAGGAGTGCGTACTTGGCGCTACTCTGGAAATAGACCAGGCAGGACCTTTTGTAGACGGGAAAATTAATGGTGAAAGCATCACTTTCCTAGTCGATACTGGGGCTACGAGATCAACTGTCAGGTCAGCTGATATAAAGAATCTTCCTCTCTCGGACGAAGTGATCCAAGTGGTTGGTTTGTCCAACACACAGATCAAAACACTGCTTACTGAACCAGTAAAGGTTAGAATAGGGACATTTTCAGACATGCACCGATTTGTGGTGTGTGACACCAGTCCAGTAAACCTGTTAGGCAGGGATCTACTGTGCAAAATGAATTGCACTATTTTCTGTACTCCAGATGGAATAACCTTTGAGACACCTGATGAGGATGTGCTATACAGAATGACCATGGATAACAGAGAATGTGAGGCTTTGGGGACATATGCAATATTTAATACTGATGCATTACACACAGAGTTGAAACAGACAGTGAAAGCAGCAGTTTGGGATTTTACTGGAGAAGATGTGGGCCTGATGAGAAATGTAGATCCAGTAAAGATTACTGTAAAAGAGGGAGTGGTTTACCCAAACATACCGCAATATAGATTGACACCTGAGATAATTGAAGGGCTAACACCCTTAATTGAGAAAATGATCCAGCAAGGGGTGTTAAGAGAAATATCGAGCAGCCCATGTAATTCACCGATAATGGGACTGAAGAAACCTAATGGGAAGTTCAGAATAGTACAAGATTTGAGAAAGATTAACAAGATTGTTGTGTCATGTTGTTCAATTGTGCCAAATCCATCAGTGATTTTGTATCAGATTCCTCATGATGCAGAATGGTACACGGTAATTGATTTGTGTCATGCTTTCTTTTCAATCCCATTGCATCATGACAGCCAGCCAATATTTTCATTTAGATTTGGAGAGCGGATCTTGGCATGGTGCTGAATCCCACAGGGGTATACAGAGAGCCCCTCAATATTTAATCAGTTGCTAAAGAAATCTCTGGAAAGTCTGACAATGCCTGAAAATTCAGTTTTGGTTCAATATATTGATGACCTACTTGTGGCATCAAAAACACGTGAAGCTTGTGAAGTAGATACAATTGCATTGTTGAATCACCTGGCAGATGGAGGATTAAAGGTATCTCCAGCCAAATTGCAGTTCTGTAAGAAAGAAGTCCAGTATCTGGGACACAACATTGAGAAAGGCCTGAGAAAAGTGACTCTTGACAGAATCAAAATCATTAGGGGAATGAGAGCCCCAATGACCCAAAGGGAAGTAAGAATGTTCCTGAGAATGGTAGGTTACTGTTGTCAGTGGACAAGTAATTTTTCCCTGATTGCCAAAACATTGATTAAATTGACCAAAAGTGAGGTGAAAGACCCATTAGAACTAAACCCAGAAGAAATGGCTGCATTCAGAGAGCTGAAAGACAGACTTTGTGAAGCTCCCGCCCTAGGGATGCCTGATTATGAAAAGGAATTTGAATTGTACTGTAGTGAGAGAAATGGATGTGCACTTTCAGTGTTAATCCAGAAACATGGACGTCTGAGAAGGCCAATTGCCTACTTCTCAGCAACTCTTGACCCAGTAGCTGTGGGTTTGCCAGGTTGCCTGAAAGCAGTAGCTGCTACCTGCAAAAGTCTGGAACAAAGTGAGGGGATCATAATGGGATACCCTGTACGGGTATTCGTACCTCATGATGTGGCTATCCTTTTAACAAGGAGCCGGACACAGTTCATGTCCCATAGTCGGCTGACTAAATATGAGAAAGTCATTCTTGGTGCAACCAATGTAAGTCTGGAGAGATGTGTGAATGTGAATCCAGCGACACTGTTACCTGATGCTGAATGTGTGGGAGTGAGAAATGATGTTGATCATGACTGCCTGGATGTACTTGATTACTGCACAAAACCGAGACCAGACATAAGAGATCTGCCACTGCCTGAAAGTGATCATTTGTTGTTTGTGGATGGGTCTTGTCTGAGAACAGAGGAAGGAGTGTTGAGTGCTGCATATGCTGTGTGCAAAGTCTCGGAAGTCGTGGAAGCATCACCCTTGAAAGGAGTTAAATCCGCTCAGGTGGCAGAATTGGTGGCACTGACAAAGGCATGTAAGATTGGGAGGAGTGTGAGAGTGACTGTGATGACTGACAGCCAGTATGGCTTCGGAGTTGTCCATGATTTTGGCCAACTACGGCTACAAAGAGGTTTCCTGACCTCAAGTGGAACTCCCATAAAGAATGCTGAAGTGGTTGGAAAACTGTTAGAGGCGATACAGCTGCCTAAAGAACTAGCAGTTGTAAAATGTGCTGCTCATGGACAGGGTGATGATTTTGTAACAGTTGGCAATAAGTTTGCCAATGACATTGCACAATATTGTGCAAGAAACAATCACTCAATTAACAGGAGTAAAGAACGGGAAATGTCTTCTTGTTCATTAATGTTTACTAATGAAGTGGGGACATGGGAGGAAGTAAAACAGCTGCAGGATGAGGCAGAGGATGATGAAATGAGAGATTGGGTGAAGGCAGGTTGTGCACCCAGAGAAAAGGATCATGTGTGGGTCTCCAGGGACGGAAGGCCAGTCATGCCTAACAGCATGTTGTCAACAATGGCAAGGATGTATCATGGCCAGGGACACCTGGGGAGGGATGCTATGATAAGAGCCTTTAAACAAACCTGGTACAGTCCAAAATTCAGACTGATAGCAGAAAGTCTCTGTCAGAGATGTCTGATATGTCAGCAATTCAATCCTGGAAAGAAAACAGTGGTGAGCCTAGGAACAATAGGCAGAGAGGGAGGACCCTTCACAAGAATGCAAATAGATTTCATTGAAATGCCCCCAGTAAATAGGTTGAGATATGTCCTGGTGGTGGTCTGTTTGTTCTCAAGGTGGGTGGAGGCGTACCCAACAAGAAGAAATGATGGGATAACAGTGGCCAAATTACTGTTAAGAGAGTTCATCCCAAGGTACGGGTTCCCAGTAACCAGACAGAGGAGGACATTTTTATAATGAAATCATGAGTCTAATTTGTGAAGCATTGAGTGTACCGCAGAAGTTGCATTGTGCTTACAGACCAGAGGCTTCTGGAGTTGTTGAGCAGATGAATGGCACTATTAAAAACAAAATTGGCAAAATGTGCTTAGCCACAGGAATGAAATGGCCTGATGTCTTGCCTCTAGTTCTGATGACCATTAGGTCTACTCCAGACAGAACCACAGGTTTGAGTCCACATGAAATTATCATGGGAGGTGCTATGAGGCATGCATATGTACCAGTGAACAAGCTGATGACTATAACTGATGACATGATTTTGGATTACTGCAAAGGCCTGGCTGAATGCAGTTCATTCTGTGTTTCACCAGGTTGAAGAAGACGCCACCACACTTGAAAAGAAACCAGCCCATGATCTTAGCCCAGGGGACTGGGTAAGGATAAAAGTCCACAGAAGAAGGAATTGCCTGGTTCCAAGGTGGGGAAGGCCAAGACAAGTCATCTTGACCACAACGACTGCTGTGAAGTGCGCTGGTGTAAAGAATTGGATACATGCAAGCCACACATTGAGAGTTCCAAATCCAAGAGATGGTACTGGAAAAGAGTATTTTGAAGAGTCAGACTCCAGTGATGATGCAGACAGTGAGGCAGTAAGAAGGAAGAAGAATCCTGAAAGTGGGGAAAGTGAGTCAAGAGAAGCTTTCATCCCACCTGAAGAGGTTCTGAAGAGAACAGTGCAAACAACTGCAGAAGCAAGTTCAGACTCAGAAGAAGTGCCTGAGGTTCCAATTGACAGTGACCAAGACAAAAAGAAAGAAAGAAAAGAAAAGAACATTCCAACAGAAGAGACACCTGAGTCACACAAAGGAATTGGACAAGTTCCACCTGAGATAAATATTGAAGAAAAAGGGACAGACAAAAACAGAGAGGGACAGATTGTGGAAAAACCCCGAGGAGGTGTAGGGAACATCTACAACAAGCTAGGTGAAGGGACAAGCAGACAGCAAGAAGATTGCGTGTCGGAGATCCGAGGAGGGACAGAAGTAGGGAAATCTCAAGTGATGGAAAAAGAGACCGTTGGAGAAAAGAAAGTTGTTGGAGAAAAGAAAGCTGTTAATGAACCAGTAGCAACTGAAACAGAGTCTGATGAAAGTGACAATGAGACACATGGAGGACGAGTTCTGAGAAAGAGAACTTGGCTTGGAGAAAGAAACAATAAAGAAGGAAAGCAAAAGAGAAATGCTAAAGGAGATCTTTGGCCGAATAAGATAAAGAGACTGAGGTACAGACTGACACGAGTTAATTCTTCGAGAGCTGAGCAGGTGAACGAAGTGTCAAGTCAAAACCCAACCAAAGAAGAAGAAACAACGATACCTGAAAGAGCAAAAAGAGTAAGAAAACCAAACCAGAGGTACAAGTCACCGGAATGGACGTATGTGGCACTGCCTGAAGAAGGAGAAGAGGTGGACAGCCAAGGAAGTCCAGAGGAGGCTTTATTGAAGGAGGTTGCTGAAGAAGAAGCTGTGGGAATCCTGAGAGTTATCTTGTCCGACATTGGAGAAGAGACGGATGTTCAGGACCTGATACAGTTTGATGATGATGAAGAGACAGTGAAAAGTGATGAAAATCCAAATTGAGTGAATCCAAGAAAACACTTGGAGAAGAGAAGAAGAAGTAGTACTAATATTAGTAGAGTTTTAATAATCCGGTGGGTACTTGCTGCCCTTAAAAAGTTCGATAAAGGAGTAGAAGAGGCTAAGTCAAAAGACACGGTCAAATTAACAAAATGGCTAACACTGAGAATAAAAGTAGATGTACTTTTCTGAAAAGATGGTGCAAAATGTGCTGCTGCTGTACAGGTTTATTAATGCTGCTTTGGAGCGTGCTTGCTCTACTGATTTCATTTAGAGTCACTATAGACACTTTAGAAGGTCAAACTGAGAACAAGACTAATACAGGGAAGAGTCCGTTAAAAGTAGTTCCAACTAGAACTAGTAATGTACATATACATAAAGATAGGTCAATTAACGATTTTTCTAGCAATGTTTTTTCTAAATTGTTGTATGAGTACGTAAAGACAATGGAAGTAAGGGATTGCTACGTTTGCATGCAATTACCAGCCTCTGTTTCGGAAGGAGTGACTTACCATCATCTTCCGGCTACGTATGGAATTTCCTGTAGTGTGTTGATTAGTATTTTTTATCAATTAGGGAAATTCGATTACAATATGTCTAATGTAGATAATATTCTTGGGCAGTTGCCTATGAATAAAGCACTGAATCCTGCAAAGGATGCTAACACTTTAGGTGAGATTTTTCTAGAAACCAAAGAATTAACCTTAGACTATGTTTTTAGAAACAATTTAACTTGCAAATTGAAAGGAGAAGAAAAGAATTTTCTAGACATAGTTGAGAGAAGAAGGTTGAACATGCACAAGAGTGCAGAAGGGCATAAAATGAGTGACACAATGTGGGATATTGAGAAAGAAAAGGAGTTGAAAAATGGAGCCAGTCCAACTATGGCTATAGATGCCCCACAGAAAGGGAAACTGTGCATTACCAGGAAGAGATCCCAATATGATTATTATTTCATAGGGACTAGTGAGTGCCATGATACATACTTTATTGCAACCGGATGGGGATTTAGAGGAGGAGAAGATCCAGTTTTCCCGGGAGTGTATTATATTTGTGGGAACAAGGCTTATTACCGTTTGCCTGACCATTGGTTTGGTACATGTTATGTTGGCCTGGTCTTTCCAAAGATTTTTCACATGGATAGAGTAGATGATGCTGAACATTCTAACACATTAACACGCTATAGAAGGGAAACATGGACAGAAATTGTAGGAGATATTTTTGGAGCTTTAATTCCAGCAGTGGGAATTTCTTTAAATGCCTATGGCATTCGGAAGCTGTCAACAGTGGTAGATCGCTTGTCAACAAGCACCGCTGGAGGCTTTCTTTTGGTTAATACAGAAATGGTTGCTTTGCGCGCTATGGCAATGCAAAATCGACTTGCCCTTGACATTCTTTTGGCAAAAGAGAGTGGAGTCTGCGGAATGCTGAAAGTTAAACATTGTTGCACTTACATTCCTGACGAAAGTAAAGATCTAAAAGTTTACATCAAAAATATTACTGATTTGCATGAAGATTTAGTACCACTGGAAGCTGAAAGTATCTGGACTAAAATGGCTAACAAGATGATTGCTATTAAGAATTTTGAAGCTAAAATAGGTAGTACCATTTTTGGTAAAATATTATTTCCATTAACTTGTGTAATAATTGTATTATTGATCCTTAGATTAGGATGTATGTGTTGTAGATATAGAAGAAAGAAGAAGAAAATTGTAAAAGAAAATGTTAAAAAGAGACAAAAGAAATCAGAAAGAGATCCACAAGAAATAGAACTTGAAGAATTAAGAGAAAGCATGTATATGGAAACTAAAAAGGAAGATGAGATGGAAACTAGGGTCTAAAAGCAAGAACAAGAAGACATTTCAAACTCTTCTAACAGGGGAAATTAAATTGATTTTTGGGGTTTTGATTTTTGTGGTGATTATATATCACCAAAGGGGGGATTGATGGAGCAGGGTATTTACTCCAAAACGGAATACCTGTTTCATTTTCGCATGTTATAATTAAAGGTACTACTGAATAATTATTAATGACTAATAGTTTGTCGAATGTTGACTAATCAACCTTATTAACAAGAGAATTACACGTGGGAATGCTATTGCATGGCTAAATAACAAGTGAACTAAGTTGGTGAGCAAACTGATAGAAAACGATGTTGCTTATGTGATGTTATGGTGTTTTGCGCCTATAATTAATATGTATTAATAGCTTCTGATGTCGCAAATGGCTAGATAAATACACACACATAAGGGTATTAGCTGGGGAATAACACTGTTTAATCATTTCTATGTAGTAATTATGTTTTGTGTTTCTTTACTCTTAAGTTGACAATTGTGGCCTACTGAGAGATGGCCACCTCCTGCAGCCTGCAGTCGAGTAGATGACTTAATGGAAAATTTTGCAAGAAGGCTTCGTGTTGCCTGTGACCTTGCCCTCTTGTCGAACTAAAAGAGCCATGAACATGACGACAAATCCAGGCTGACAGCCAAAAACCCCTGGATGAGAAAATTGTAGCAAATGAATACATCTGACTACATGAACTTTCGGTGGTCTCATAAGATGATACATTAATCTGGGAAAAACATCCGTAGAAGTAACGGATAAAATTATGGACATTACATTTTCTATTCATCGTTGAAGACAGACAATATTTGGGAACTTTTGCTCATGTTGCAAGACGACATTATTTCCGCCATTCATCCGTTCTGAATAAAGAAATGATACTTTTTAGAATGTAATTTACAGTATAAAAGAACGTAGACTAGAGAGGTCTAGCGCCACTTCTTCCCGAGCTGATGATGCGAGGTCCCTATGCTGACGGAGAGGACGATGACTCTACATGACGGCAGAAAACTATAATTCTTCTACAGAGGACTGGTTTTGACTTAGAATCTGACATTTAGGCAGAATAGGTAAATATGAGAGAAATGAAATTGTATTTAATTAGCTTTTCTTGAAATATTAGATAAATGAACAATCTGTTTGAATTTCTGTCTCGGGTGATTATTTCTGGTCAATTTATTTGATTTATTGTGTATTCTTTGAAATGTATTTTGCTAGATCCTCTGCAACTAGCGGGTCGCATTGACCTCAAAGTACAGGCAGATCAGATAGAGCATATGTGTAAGGTGGTTTTCTCCTTTACAGGGCACGGATAGTGTGATTTAGGGTGAATGTTGGTGTAATGGGCCCCACCAGGGTGTGATGTGTGTATGCGTGTGTGACTGTGAAATCATTCCGTCCGTGGAAGTAGAGGGGATTTGGAAGCTCTGATCTGCACCAATAGCTCCTCAGATTGAGTTTGCAGGACCAATTCAGCCAAAGTGGAGGTTTCTTTAACAAGGGCAGAACTATTACTACCCCCAATTAATATTCTCAGCAGAAGGGGAGATGAGTGTTTTAGTTAGTTCCTCTGCTTCGCCCCACCCCTCATTCAATGCAGCATTAAGCACATCGGCCATTTGATCAATAGGGGCAACTGAGTCCGATCCACAAGAGCGTAAAAGTGCGGAAACTTTGCCGGAACGAAGCAGCTTTAACATGGGCTTCCCCAACTGGGGATTGAGAGTTGCAACTTCCCTTTGTACCTCATTAATAACACAAGCCGCTTCAGGCGTACCCCCACAGTTTAGATGATCTGACCTGACCTCCTCTGCTCCTCTTGCCGGGCCGGGTGTAACTGCTGCTGTCTTCGCTGAGAGCCCCGCCCGTCCTCGGCGGGTCGTTCGTGGGGGCGCCACTGTTTTCTGATGCCAATGTCCAGCTCCCCGACTGCCAGACAAACTTTTACAGGAACTGCGGGAGCTACAACAAACCTCACGTTTATGTGCGCCTCCGTTTAGTACAACAAAGGAACGCCGGGGAGAGAATAGCGGTGATGTTGCTCGCGATGTTCCAAACATGAACCAGCTCGCTGCGCGGAACCCCAGCACCGCACAGCTGATCTCAGTTACCCGGCACATCGATAGCGGCAGCGGAGGCTAACAGCTAACGGCTAAGGCGGCTGGGGGCGGCTGAGAAACGATATTAGTAAGGCAAAGAGTCCATCCTCGTTAGCAGTCCTGTATAACTCTCCCTCATCTTTTCACAGCATTCTTCTCGGAATTTCTTCAATTGGACAGCAGCGGAGGTGAGCGGGAGCCGTTAGTGGCGGCCATCAGTCAGGAGTGGGCGGAGGTGCTCTCAAGGACGGAAACATTCCGCCATCTTCCCTTCCCGTCCAGTCGAGTCGCCTGCTTCAAAGATTTAATGTAAAAATGTTTGGTATTTGAGGACCAGCCCTCAATTGGATATCCTCCTTTCTCATGGACAGAACTCAACAGGTTAGACTTCCACCTACACCTCAGAACCCAAGAAACTCATCTGTGGGGTCCTTCAAGGATTGTCCCTCAGCCCTGCCCAGCACTCTTCAATGTCTACATTATTGCTCTCGCAAACATCATCACAGCCCTTGGCATCAACATAGTATTTTACACAGATAGCACACTGCTCATCCTCTCCCTTACCAACTCAACCAACACTGTCAAAGCAAACTTTGCCAACTGCATGAGCAATGTCGCTGCTAGGATGAAAAACAACTGCCTCCAGCTCAACACAAACAAAATCAAAGCTCTTATCTTCTGCAACAACCACTCGCCCTGGGAAACCTTTTGGTGGTACACTGAACTTGGCGATCCACCCTCCCCTGTGGACTATACCAAAAACATCGGGATCATCCTGGACACCAACCTCTCCAGCAGACAGACCAACACCCTCTACTAATCATGCTTTCACAAACTGTGACTGCTATGCAAGATTTTCAAGTGGATTCCACTGAACACCAGATGAACAGTCACCCAGGTGCTGATCACAAGTAGAATTAATTGCAGAAACGCCCTCTACATCGGATTCCCAGCCCATGTTCTATACCAACTCCAAACCACTCAGAACACCACATGGGACTCATCCTGAACATCCTGCGAAAAACCACATCCCTCCACACCTCAAATTTCCACTGGCTCCAAGTCCAGGAAAGATTTAAGTTTAAGATACTCACCCACACCTACAAAGGTCTCCACAACACCTGTCAAGCTTACCTCAACGACTGCCCACCAGACACCTTTGACCTGCATACCAGGCAAGAGCACACCTCCCTCATATCAGGAAGAACAGAAACAGAGAAAGTTCCTTCTCATACCTCACAGCCACGACCTGGCACAACCTCCTGAAACACCTAAGAACCTTCCTCATGGACATCTGAAGAAACTTCAAGACATGGCTCTTCCAGATGAAACAGGAATTGTCTCCTCCTCCCCTGTCAGCCTGACCGACTCAGCGCCTGGGTACCCTCATGGGTGATTTGCCATGCTCTACAAATTCACATAACATAGCATCTTCAAACCGGGGTTTAACCAATAAGAAGTTTTTGGTTTTTGTGGGTGTGCAGGGAAGGTCTAGGAACATTACATTTGATGCTTTCCCTATCTCCTGACCATATGCACTCTTGATTGGTGCAATATGTGTGGATGTTAGCTGAACTTATCACCCATTCATATATCACCAAAGGGGGGATTGATGGAGCAGGGTATTTACTCCGAAACGGAATACCTGTTTCATTTTCGCATGTTATAATTAAAAGTACTACTGAATAATTATTAATGACTAATAATTTGTCGAATGTTGACTAATCAACCTTATTAACAAGAGAATTACACGTGGGAATGCTATTGCATGGCTAAATAACAAGTGAACTAAGTTGGTGAGCAAACTGATAGAAAACGATGTTGCTTATGTGATGTTATGGTGTTTTGCGCCTATAATTAATATGTATTAATAGCTTCTGATGTCGCAAATGGCTAGATAAATACACACACATAAGGGTATTAGCTGGGGAATAACACTGTTTAATCATTTCTATGTAGTAATTATGTTTTGTGTTTCTTTACTCTTAAGTTGACAATTGTGGCCTACTGAGAGATGGCCACCTCCTGCAGCCTGCAGTCGAGTAGATGACTTAATGGAAAAATTTGCAAGAAGGCTTCGTGTTGCCTGTGACCTTGCCCTCTTGTCGAACTAAAAGAGCCATGAACATGACGACAAATCCAGGCTGACAGCCAAAAACCCCTGGATGAGAAAATTGTAGCAACTGAATAAATCTGACTACATGAACTTTCGGTGGTCTCATAAGATGATACATTAATCTGGGAAAAACATCCGTAGAAGTAACGGATAAAATTATGGACATTACATTTTCTATTCATCGTTGAAGACAAACAATATTTGGGAACTTTTGCTCATGTTGCAAGACGACATTATTTCCGCCATTCATCCGTTCTGAATAAAGAAATGATACTTTTTAGAATGTAATTTACAGTATAAAAGAACGTAGACTAGAGAGGTCTAGCGCCACTTCTTCCCGAGCTGATGATGCGAGGTCCCTATGCTGACGGAGAGGACGATGACTCTACATGACGGCAGAAAACTATAATTCTTCTACAGAGGACTGGTTTTGACTTAGAATCTGACATTTAGGCAGAATAGGTAAATATGAGAGAAATGAAATTGTATTTAATTAGCTTTTCTTGAAATATTAGATAAATGAACAATCTGTTTGAATTCCTGTCTCGGGTGATTATTTCTGGTCAATTTATTTGATTTATTGTGTATTCTTTGAAATGTATTTTGCAAGATCCTCTGCAACTAGCGGGTCGCATTGACCTCAAAGTACAGGCAGATCAGACAGAGCATATGTGTAAGGTGGTTTTCTCCTTTACAGGGCACGGATAGTGTGATTTAGGGTGAATGTTGGTGTAATGGGCCCCACCAGGGTGTGATGTGTGTATGCGTGTGTGACTGTGAAATCATTCCGTCCGTGGAAGTAGAGGGGATTTGGAAGCTCTGATCTGCACCAATAGCTCCTCAGATTGAGTTTGCAGGACCAATTCAGCCAAAGTGGAGGTTTCTTTAACAAGGGCAGAACTATTACTACCCCCAATTAATATTCTCAGCAGAAGGGGAGATGAGTGTTTTAGTTAGTTCCTCTGCTTCGCCCCACCCCTCATTCAATGCAGCATTAAGCACATCGGCCATTTGATCAATAGGGGCAACTGAGTCCGATCCACAAGAGCGTAAAAGTGCGGAAACTTTGCCAAAACGAAGCAGCTTTAACATGGGCTTCCCCATCTGGGGATTGAGAGTTGCAACTTCCCTTTGTACCTCATTAATAACACAAGCCGCTTCAGGCGTACCCCCACAGTTTAGATGATCTGACCTGACCTCCTCTGCTCCTCTTGCCGGGCCGGGTGTAACTGCTGCTGTCTTCGCTGAGAGCCCCGCCCGTCTTCGGCGGGTCGTTCGTGGGGGCGCCACTGTTTTCTGATGCCAATGTCCAGCTCCCCGACTGCCAGACAAACTTTTACAGGAACTGCGGGAGCTACAACAAACCTCACGTTTATGTGCGCCTCCGTTTAGTACAACAAAGGAACGCCGGGGAGAGAATAGCGGTGATGTTGCTCGCGATGTTCCAAACATGAACCAGATCGCTGCGCGGATCCCCAGCACCGCACAGCTGATCTCAGTTACCCGGCACATCGATAGCGGCAGCGGAGGCTAACAGCTAACAGCTAAGGCGGCTGGGGGCGGCTGAGAAACGATATTAGTAAGGCAAAGAGTCCATCCTCGTTAGCAGTCCTGTATAACTCTCCCTCATTTTTTCACAGCATTCTTCTCGGAATTTCTTCAATCGGACAGCAGCGGAGGTGAGCGGGAGCCGTTAGTGGCGGCCATCAGTCAGGAGTGGGCGGAGGTGCTCTCAAGGACGGAAACATTCCGCCATCTTCCCTTCCCGTCCGGTCGAGTCGCCTGCTTCAAAGATTTAATGTAAAAATGTTGGGTATTTGAGGACCAGCCCTCAATTGGATATCCTCCTTTCTCATGGACAGAACTCAACAGGTTAGACTTCCACCTACACCTCAGAACCCAAGAAACTCATCTGTGGGGTCCTTCAAGGATTGTCCCTCAGCCCTGCCCAGCACTCTTCAATGTCTACATTATTGCTCTCGCAAACATCATCACAGCCCTTGGCATCAACATAGTATTTTACACAGATAGCACACTGCTCATCCTCTCCCTTACCAACTCAACCAACACTGTCAAAGCAAACTTTGCCAACTGCATGAGCAATGTCGCTGCTAGGATGAAAAACAACTGCCTCCAGCTCAACACAAACAAAATCAAAGTTCTTATCTTCTGCAACAACCACTCGCCCTGGGAAACCTTTTGGTGGTACACTGAACTTGGCGATCCACCCTCCCCTGTGGACTATACCAAAAACATCGGGATCATCCTGGACACCAACCTCTCCAGCAGACAGACCAACACCCTCTACTAATCATGCTTTCACAAACTGTGACTGCTATGCAAGATTTTCAAGTGGATTCCACTGAACACCGGATGAACAGTCACCCAGGTGCTGATCACAAGTAGAATTAATTGCAGAAACGCCCTCTACATCGGATTCCCAGCCCATGTTCTATACCAACTCCAAACCACTCAGAACACCACATGGGACTCATCCTGAACATCCTGCGAAAAACCACATCCCTCCACACCTCAAATTTCCACTGGCTCCAAGTCCAGGAAAGATTTAAGTTTAAGATACTCACCCACACCTACAAAGGTCTCCACAACACCTGTCAAGCTTACCTCAACGACTGCCCACCAGACACCTTTGACCTGCATCCCAGGCAAGAGCACACCCCCCTCATATCAGGAAGAACAGAAACAGAGAAAGTTCCTTCTCATACCTCACAGCCACGAACTGGCACAACCTCCTGAAACACCTCAGAACCTTCCTCATGGACATCTGAAGAAACTTCAAGACATGGCTCTTCCAGATGAAACAGGAATTGTCTCCTCCTCCCCTGTCAGCCTGACCGACTCAGCGCCAGGGTACCCTCATGGGTGATTTGCCATGCTCTACAAATTCACATAACATAGCATCTTCAAACCGGGGTTTAACCAATAAGAAGTTTTTGGTTTTTGTGGGTGTGCAGGAAAGGTCTAGTGAACATTACATTTGATGCTTTCCCTATCTCCTGACCATATGCACTCTTGATTGGTGCAATATGTGTGGATGTTAGCTGAACTTATCACCCATTCTGTTGAAAGGAATTGAACTAATGCTTTTATGGCTCTTACCTGTCATTCTATATTAGAGAATGAATTGTAATGGGTGATGGGTGGCTTGTTTTCAGCGTGCCCTACACAGAGGATTCTTAGTTTCCGTTGTAGATTCTGATAGTTGGGGATATTGATTTAAATATTTGACTTAAATTGATGGTTCCTGCTTCGATGGTATTCATGAACTTTCTTCTAGAGCAAGGTAGTGTCAATGATATTGATGGCCATGTTAGTGATTGAATGAGCATTACAAATTATTTACCGGCTGTTCGGATAGAAATGTATCCTGATTCGATCTAAAGAGATATGGTCCCAGGTTCATAAATGCAACTAAAGTCTAATATCAATGTTTTGCATACTATCAAGTCTGCAATTTAGAGATTTGATTGTTCCTGAGCACTACCTATAAATATCATAATATCTGGATACCACAAGCACAGTGGGGACCTATCCTCATGTTGGAAAATCCAGAAAAGGTTATAATGCTGTATGACTGCCTTGTTTTCACAATACTGAACAGTACCTATAATGGATTAAGGACCCTGGAAGTTTAAAGTCAGTTTTGAATGTGTTGCTTTGAAGAGGTTCATGCTTTTCTGGTTTCCAAGTTCCAGCATCAATGATAGAAAGTAAGAATTGCTCAGATCTTGAGATTACTAAAATATAAAGATGATTTGATGTAATCAGCATAGTTGGAAAAATGACAAGATGATGGATGGAGTGTGTGAATTAATCTCAGCCATTGACAGCCACTTAGGGCCATATTCCAGTCCACCCATCATGTCACTCTAGACAAAGGCCTACCTTATGCAAATCAGTACCAACCCTGCTCCTAAAGTGAACAGACCATCCCGAACTGCCACACGAGGCCCCAATGGAGGACTGAGATGTGAATTGTTCTACGAAGACTATAGGTGAACTCCTGTAGAAGTAGGAAGTCTAATTCAAATCTCTCTCATGTATACACCTTATTTTCAGTCTTTTAACAAAAAGTAGCATAAGTGCCATATTGAAGGCAGTTCGAGGATGGGGAAATTTGAGAAGAGTCGCCCAACCTCTGTTTTTAGTAATACAGAGAATGATCCATATGTAAGTTGAAGACAACTCAGTATACTGACAAAAATGGATAATAGTTTAAATATGCTGTCGGTTGGCAATCTGTCCATAATTTACTGGAATGGAATAAACAATGCTCTGATTTTTAAGTATTGGTTTAATGTACATTTTTTGGAATTTCTGAGGTAAAGGTAACCATTAACAATGCTCCTGATGACAGTGGAGGCCTTGGTGGATGAAAGGATTTTTTGGAGATCCCTGGAGCAAAGGACTGGCGGGATGCTGACTAGCTAGATTTGACATGCTCCATAAATTATGTGGAGGCACTGTGGTACCACTTGATGGTCTCAAGCAAGCACTTTGGAGTCATAACAAAACATATGGATTATGCAAAATAGGCATTCGACCTTAAAATGTATCTAGATGGCTAATGGAATTGAATATGGTTAGTTTCATGTCATTCAGGGCTGGTCTGGGAAGACTAGGTATGATCAGCTGCATGGGTAGGTCAGATAACATGTTTGAATTAGTAGACAGGAACTAGACTACATATAAGATTTACTATAGGTGAGGGTCCTGCTTTAGGGTTTGTCAGTTTTACCTTGTTCATAAGTGTGGCAGAGGACATTGTGTTTTGGATAAGCAAATAACTACTAATTTCCACCCCCAGAAAGTTTTTCCATGGATCTTGGGAGGGAGGGGGATCACTGTTTAATTTTTTCCGTTCACCACCATCAGGATTTTCCTTGCAGTAACAAACATAAAAAAAGATTCCAGACTGTCTTTCATAAATATGGCCAGTGATGTAAATCCCTTACTCTGATGACCAGCATTCCATCAGGCCACCAGAATGAGATTTCAGAGAAAAGTGCCAATGGGAAACCACTAATGGAAAGCTATTGATCTGCTCGATTTACAATGGGGCCGACAAAAAGAGACAGAATATCCTGTAGAACAGCCTCTAACTGAAGCGTTCAATATGATCTATTGAAACAGGTACTGCAGAGAACCAAATGGTACAGACTGAGGTATTTGAATGTGAAAGTGGTGAAGTCTGCACAAATGTTTGCAAAAATATTCACTTTAACCTAGGGGTTAGTAAATGAAAAGCTTTGGATGGAGGGCAGTACTTGACCTATAACTATATGCATTCTACTGCAGAGGAAGATAGAGGGGAGCTTGAGGAGATAGAATACTTTAAAATTATTGTGATACCCCAAGCCTCCTTGTGCGTACGGTTCCTGACAAAGATATTGTAACATGCTGAGGGTAACTTCTATCAAAATGTTACAAACATCCTCAATGGGCCAAGGCTCAGAAAAGAAAGGAAGGAAGCGGAAGTCACCTACTGATTTGGAGTCGGCGGCTTTGATGCTCCGGATGGTGCCTGAGGTCTGAGGTGGTGCAGCGCCCTTGGAGCTCTCGCTGCTGCGGTTTGTCGGTGCAGCGCGAAACTGGAGGCGGAGTATCCCCGGCTTTCAGTTTCGGGTCTTTTCCGGCAAAGCCAGCACCTGCGAACACGGTCCCCGGAGTGGTGAGTGGACGTGCAGAAGAGATCGGGAGAGCCGAAACGAGGTAGGAGAACATCTTTCTTTCTGCCTCGAGGCCAATATTTTGGAGCCTTGTCAAGCAGGACCTGCAAGTGGGACTACTGCATGGACTACTTTGGAGGTAGGTAGTAGGGCCTACGTTGGTCAGGCAAGCCCGGAAAAATCGGCTTGGGTCACCCTTCTGTGGGTGGGTTTTCAGAGTTGTATGGATAACGGGGAAAGTAGTCTCCCCTGTAGTGCCTCCCGCAGCGCTATTATTCAGCAGGGCTTTAGGACAACTGTTTTCAGGTACACGCTGCGCAATAGGGCCGCAAAATTGGATATAGGCACTGACTTTATTTATCCCACTCGTGCCTCTCCCCCAGCTGTTGAAGTAAGGGTCTGTGCTAGGCAGGGCAAGAAAGTGATCACGGAGAACATTTCCCCAGCGGGTGGAAAAGGGAAAGGGAGGGCTGAAAAAGCCTTGTCGTCCAAGGTTAGAGTGACTCCATCTTTGAAAGCATTCTACAAAGTATTATCCATTCCATCGGATAGGGGGTTAAATAAAAAAATCACTATGGCATCTCCTAGTACACAGATTGCCCACTCCATGAACCCCTCCCTACCCCAAGAAATAATCTTGTCTTCTACTCCGATGTCGTCTGGGGCAGTGAATGAAGTACGCGTTGTGGCTGAGCAACAGGTGGCCATCCATCCCTCTGTAGATCTATCGAACAGATACTTGGCTCTAGAAAATCAAGGGAACCAAGGAAAACAAGAGATTTGGCCGGGAACCTTTCAAGCAACGGCAAAGATGGATCTATCAGTAGCACCATTGCTGTTAGCCTCTGATTTGCCCGGTCCACCTGGTATATCCAGCATAGGCCCCCCCAATAATACAGGGGTCGGGTCATTAGCTGAAATATTACTGGCCCTGAGGGAGGATATTGGTAGAAGATTTTCTATCTCTGAAACCAATCAAGCTGCAATCCAATCTTCATGTGAGGTATTAGCACAAAAAATCAAAGAGGTTTCTCAGAGAACTGATATTTTAGAATCTGAAATCCCCAAGATGGAGGAAGCGCTACATTGTTCCACAGTGGAAATGGATAAATTAGCCCACCAAAATAGGGACTTGAAGACGACATAGAGCGACTTGAAATTCTTGCTAGAAAAAATAACTTACAAATTCTAAATGTTCCGGAGGATATTGAGGGGGGTGACATTAAAAACTTTGTGATCTCTCTCCTAAAGGAAACAATCCTTAAGGACTCCCCAGCACTTGACTTGACTCAGGATATTCAGCGAGTGCACCGGGACCCGTACAAGAGGAATCTTGCAAAATCAAAGCCCAGAAAAATGTTAGTGAACTTCCTTACATATACCCTGAAAGAGAAAATCTTATCCCTGGCATTGAAAGCAGGTCTTGTTAAATGTAATTCTTTTTCTAGCCCATTTTCTTTTTCTATCAGGTCCGATATATCCCATATCACTGCTACAAAACAGTGGGAGTTGGGTACAAGAATGGCAATCTTAAATACAATGGGGGTCAAGGTACAACTAAGGTTCCCGGCATCACTCCGAATTATGTGGAACAATCACATGTATAATCTACGCCAGATTGAGGGAGTGGATACCCTCATTGAAAATATAAGGAGTGGAAGTGGGGTATAGCGGGATAAGGGGGTAGGGCCCCTATATAATAATTACTATTAAATTTATCTCGCTGGGCCTCCTAGAGGGGTCTGGTTTAACATCTGCATAATTGATTTTTTCATCTTCTTATGGTTGCGTCAGGGAATCTCGTCCATAGATCTTACGCTCGGAGGAGTAGGGGGGTTTCCCAGGGTAGCAAGGCGGGGACACAGGGGCAAGGAAGGGTTGAGGGAGGATGGGGGAGCATGGGTGGGGGAGCATGGGGAAAAAATCAAAAAAATATTCTTAATCTCAAATGTCTCTTGAAAATTAAGCCGTCTTTAGAATGTCTGAACAAAGTTTTTGTAGGGGGTAGAACTCGCAGCCTTAATGAACAGTAAAATTAATTTTATTTCATGGAATGTTAATGGGCTTAGATGCCCACGTAGGCAAAGATTGGTTATGAAGTATCTCGAACAATCTACAGCTCAGGTCTGTCTCCTTCAAGAGATGCGTCTGAGTCTTTTGGAATGTAGGACCATCTTTGGTAAATATCCTTGTGTTGAGCTTTTTTGCTCATCTGAACAAGCAGTTCATAATAAGGGGGTTGCAATTTTAATTATATCAGGGGCTAGAGGCAACATTAAATCAGTCTCTTCAGATCAGTCAGGGAGATGGATTATAGCACAGATCAAAATAGGTGGGAAGGAGCTAACCATAGTATCATTTTATGGCCCAAATGTCGAATTCTCGAAGAGTGACCATATTACTATGAAAAGTAAAACCTATTTTATCTCCCTTCTTTGCCTTCCAAACATCGGCTAGCCCCAAATCGTGCATCATATAAGTCATTGCTCGACGTATGTGTGAGGCTCCGACATGATGGCTATGATTAGATCTATCCCGTAGGGGATTGAGAAGGACGTTAAAATCACCTCCGATAATTATTGGGGTGGTGGTTTCTATTAGTTTAGCCTGCATTTTATATGTATGTGTCACTCTTCGAGAATTGACAGGCATGGTCTAGAGAATGTCCTTGATAGAGACCACACCAAACTCTGAGAATATCCAAGAGTGGCTACAGCTTAAAGAACTACCTGTTTTAACTGAGGGCAGTCGAGCATCTCTCGATGCTCCCATAATAGAGTGTGAAATAAAATTATATATCAATAAGATTAAAAATAACAAAGCCGCGGGGTCTGACGCCCTTCCATGTGAAGTTTATAAAATCCTTCAGGATGAACTGGCTTCAGGGCTGTGTAAACTATTTAAATATATATATATAGCCCTGAAGTTAGAGTTCCGAATTCCTGGAAGGAAGCTACGATTGTCCTTATTCTAAAGCCAGGGAAGGCTCCTCTTAAGCTGACTCATATAGGCCAATCTCCCAGCTTAACGCTGACTATAAGATCTTTATGAGCGTTTTGGCAGGGAGATTGGTCAAGTTAGTCCCGCAGCTGATAAATACGGACCAAAAGGGTTTTATACCAGGAAGGTTCATTCAGGAGCAGACCTTACAGCTAATTGGTAGCATAGATCTAGCAGTGGTACAGTCGGAACCCCTGGCTGTGGCTGCATTTGACGCAGCTAAGGCGTTTGACCGTGTCTGTTGGGTCTTCATGTGGGAAATCCTAAAGATGATGGGCTTCGGTTTAATCTTTATCCAGACCCTGACTAATTGCTACCAGGGTGCCTCTGATGTAATTCTGTTAAATGGCCTGTTAACATCAAGTTTTAATATAAGAAGGGGTACAAGGCTGGGTTGTCCTAGCTCGCCCTTACGTTTCGATCTATATATAGAGCCTCTTGCCCAAGCCATTAAACTGGATGAATTAATCACTCCCTTTAGTGTCCATCTATATAGTAGCAAGTTAGCCCTCTATGCAGATGACTTGCTGCTGTACACCAATAACCCAACCGAGGTACTCCCTAGAGTGGAAGCACTCTTGGAGGAATTTGGCTCATATTCAGGCTATCTTGCCAATTCCTCCAAGACAGAAGTAATGTGCTGGAACATCGATAGTTGGTCTGGTACAACAAGCATGGAATTTAGATACCTTGGGATTATCATAGTTAAAAACTTAGATGATATCCCTCAGATTAATCTGAAGAAGGTGTCTAAAGAGAACGATCACCTCTTTTTAAGATGGAAAAACCTGCCTTCGACTATATACGGAAGGGTTAACTTGTTAAAAATGGTCATGTTGCCAAAATTGACCTATCTGCTTAGTACCATTCCCCTTGATTTCTCAAGTAGGGATATAAGTAAAATCCAAGGCAAGATAGGCAGTTTTATTTGGTCTAATAAATGTGCAAGGCTCTCCTGGAAGAATTTAAGGCATAGACTACTGAAGGGAGGCCTTGCCCTCCCTGATTTGCTTTGGTATTCTTTTTCGTTTCAGTTTAAAAACTTCTGGGCGCTACTCACTACTACGGGGAACTCAAATTGGGGGATGATATTGAAGGAAATGACTACCTTTGAGGGCAGAGGAGAGGGCTTCCTTTACAAGTTTGGTGCCCGAGGATTTTCAAAAAGGTTCGCCTGAAAGTTCTAAAAGCAGCCTTAAATGTTTGGTACAGGGTCAGGGAAAAATGGGGGATTCGTTACTACTCGGAGTTTGCTCCCAATTGGGATTCCCCTGGGTTACCCGCATGTCTGGAGGATAGCATTGCGCAGCCTATTAAAAAAGCCGGTATTTTGATTTGGTCTGATCTTATCTCCTCAGACGGAGTCCACCCGTGGGTGGTGCTAAGATCCAAAATAGGAAGCTCCTTCTCAAGATTTAAATATCTACAACTGGCCTCCTGGTTTACAGCAGAGAGGGATTTTATCAGTGGAAATTGGGAAATTGAGCTCTGTCTCCAAAATGCAAAACCCATAAAAAAAGAGGTAGGGTTTTGGTATAAAAAGCTTTTGGATGCCGATGTGGTTGATCTTCCTCCACAGCATACGGTTTGGAAACCGTCAGCCCTGGACACCACTGCAGTTGATCTATATGAATCTTCGCTCCAAACACTATATAAGTTTGTTAAACCAGCTTCATTAAAAAAGAACCATTTTTATGTTATTAACAGACTATATTATACCCCCATGAAAATAGCCAAATTTGCCCCCCTTTCCTCTTCAAAATGTCCAAGAAGCGAATTCTCCCCGGCTGACGATCTACATATATTTTTTGAATGTGGGAGGTTAAAGGAGTTTTGGCAGAATGTGGAATGCACACTTAGAGCTATCTTTAAAGTTGAGATCAATCTGTATCCTTCCACAGTCATTTTTGGTATTAATAATGATTTTATGAACTCGCTGTCAGCAACACAAAAAGGCTTGTTTTTGTATTTGATTCTTATTGCTCGAAGGGAGATCTGCAAGTTGTGGAAGGATCCATCACCCCCACTGTATGAGAACTGGCTGAAGGCTTTATTGGGAATGGCCCGATTGGACCTAGGACATTTGAATGATAATAGTTTTAACATCTGGTTACCGCTCATAGCATGGGACAGAGAAATGAGACTGATCTATCGTCCCTAGGTCCTATGATTACGCCAAGCTTCATACAAAGAAGATGGGCTGGCTAGGCCTACAGCCAATGCAGTAGCAGAAGCCTGGGTAGCCTAGGTTCGAAGGATGGCTTTTCGCTTGTTTTTGCAGGCGCCATATGGTGAGATGAGGACTAAAAAAATAAATTAAAAAAAACAAGAAAAGAAAGGAAGGCCTATATCATTGACGTGGACTACATTGTGGCAATGATATTTGCTTTTTGGGGCATGAATTTGCATTTTTATTAGAGTTCATTTTTGCATTAGTCATGGGAGGATTACTTTTAAGAAGCCATATGCATAGTAGATTTACAAAAAAGTGGAGCCACAGCGCTTTTTCTAGGGAGGGGTGAACTAAATAGGTAAATTGCATGATTTTATTTAAATTTACATTTCAGGATGGTGAAGAAGTGAGGAAGTTGGGGGAGGAGTGTTTAGGTGAGGAAAGAGTGAAAGGATGGGCTTGTGTAAGTATGCAAAGCAAGTGTAAAGGAGGGATGCCTGGTTAGGACTATTTTAATTCCACTTTCTTAGGGAAATATGAGTAGGGGATAGTGGTAGAGTCAATGTAATCCAAGAGACAAGGAGTTTGCTAATCTGATATAGAAGAAATATAGTTGTTATTGTTATGAAAGTGAGGAATCAAAGAAGACTGAAGACACGTAGTGGAGCTAGAGAGGATAGTAGGAGATTGGGAGTAAGGAGAGATGGGAGGTATATGGCAGAATTTTCTAAACTAGTGCAGAAGAGCGGGCGATTTGATGGGTACATGTTCAGAGGAGATGTTAATGGTAAGAAGAGCATGTTTGGTAGGGTCAGCAGAAAAAATAAAAGTTTTATTGAGGGGAGAAGACAGGATTGTGGTCTGCATGATTTGCCAATTATGGAAGACATGTAGCAGAGTCCCAGAATCTTCCATGGAAATGAGTATGCACATGTGACATCATAGAAGGCCCTAGCCCTTGAGTATAGAAAAAAATCCTGTCATTTCTTCTTGCACTCCTGGCTTTAGAAGTAGGAAGAGCTTAATTGACTGCGTTAGATTAACAGTAAGAATTTAAAGCAGCAGACCTCAGTGTAGAAGTGATAACATGACTGGACAACCAATCAAGTTCTTATGGGTAGGGTTCAGAGAAGCTGCATTCAGAAGAGCAGGGTTTGGGAGAACCATGGGGAACAGCAAGAAGAGAAGTGTTCGCAAGAGTGATATTAAGAACACATTTATGAAATGCAAAGTGCATAGTAGCAGGATACAAAATAAAATATTTTCTGGAAGCGGCAAGTGGACCATAGGTCAGAGGAGACATATTCAGAGGCACTTATTTCAGGGGGTCTAGATTTAGAGGAGCAAAACTCAAATAAAATTCATCCCCAGTTGTGGCATTAGCGTAGTAGAAAAAAAGTCCAAAAATGGAAAAGAGAAATAGTGAGCAGAATTAAGAGAAGGCAGTATACTTTAGAAAAGCACAATACAGAGCAATACAATTCAGAGTGGAAGATCATTGAGTGCAATTAAAATGAAGTCTTTTCCCAGATGTGACATTGGTAGGGGTGGGTGGAATTTGACTCTGAGGAGTTACATAAAAACTCTGTAATATTCCACAGAGTTCCACCAATGGGGAGAAAATAAGCACCTTATTCTGCTTGCGCTGCAATTTAGCGCTGGTAGTGCAAGCAGTGCTGAAAATCAGCATGAACGGCTCCATGTGTTGCGCAAGAGCGCATAGCCATTCATGTTCATTTTTCTGCCTGTTCAAGTAGAACATCTATTTGAGCAGCAGCAAATGTACTTGAATTGCGTGGGTGGAACAAAACATTGCTCCCACCCTTAGACAATAGCAAGAAACATAGGGGCTGATTACAAGTGAGGTGGTCTTTTGACTGCCGCATTTGTGGTGGTACAGCAGGGGGAGCCGATCGTCTGCTGGATTATGACTTTCACAGTCGTACCTGTGGTGGACCGCTGCCTGCGCCAGAGAACCACCGTTCCCTGGCTGTGGTGTGGTGGTGACCCAATGTACCATGCTGAGCAGTACTGGCATAGTCCCGCTCAGCATATTACAAGTTCCTTCCACCACCAACCATTTCATGGTGGGCTCCCGCCATGAAAAGGCTGGTAGTAGAGGAGCAAATGGGTCCCTATAGGGCTTTCAGTCCCTCCTGCCATGGTGATGCATTCAGAGGGGCACAACATGTGCCCCCCTGTCTGCTTACACCCCCAGTTCCAACAGGGCATGGACGTCACCATCCATGCCATGCCATGCTAAAGCCTTTTTGCCATTCCCATTGCGGTGCTTGTTTTTTTGGTACTGCCATGGGAAAGGCAAAAGGACCGTCCACCTGCACGAGTTGAGCTCGTAATTAGATTGGCGGTCCTTGTGCCAGCGGACAGCACAACTGATCCAAAGACGTAATCAGCCCCATAGTTTTTAAGGAAGGAGAGAGTTAGAGGGGTAGAATTCAGAGGAAGACAATGTGGGGCAGTAAATCTCAGAGCAGCAAAACCAAATCCAGTGTTTCTCAGTTAGCTCATTGTTTCCCTGTGAAGAATCCAGAAAGTAAACAGAGACGATCAGTATAGTAAATTTAGAGCACAACATTTATAAGGGTAAATTCAGTGTAGCACAGCACCGTGCACATTTAGTGGAGAAAAACAACAGTTTAGGTAATGCCCATATGCAATGTCAGGGCACTGGAGGGAAATGTGACATGTCTCGTGATATGGAGCGTAAGCATTAAGCAGTAGGTTCCAAAAAAGTCTCATCGTGCCATGTAGAAATCTGGGGAGATTTAAAGCATGGTGTGAGAAAGAATGTAAGTCAGAGAACTATAAACAGCATGTCAGGTCATGCCAGGAAAGTGCACATTTATTAGTCATTAACAAAATTGTGCCCCATTTAGTCATAAGATATAAGGGCCTTGGCACTTTCAAACCAGGACTAGATTTGGGTGAAGCGTCTGACCTGTGTACGATGTACAGGCTCTCTCCTTACCTGCACCACAGTAAATATTTTTACCAGTGATTCCCACGAAGCAGTAAAGTGTGTCTTAAAGTTATCAAAATGTATTTCTACATTTCTCATTGATCATTGATGTCTGCTTTTTGTTTACTTGGTGGGTTGTTGTTGTGTCTGGGCAGGAATCAGCTCTCCATTTTGGGATTAGCTTGTACAGCCCCAAACTGAGGTACCTGGATACAAGATGATGGCACAAACAACTAGCTTGAAATAGAGATGACTATCTTCTGTACTAAGTCACAAAATAATGGACGATCCTTGGCATGTGGACTAGGCATGAAAGAAAGTTAGGACTAGTCACCAGTATTGTCTCTGGAGCGGCCATCTTGTAACAGTGCCTCACCAATCTAACCTCACCAAGCATTGACCTGTATTCTTCCTTGAACTGTCAATAATCTTCCAGATGCCTTTGAGTCTCTACCAAGTCCCTTGCCAAATGTTGCCTACTCTTTGTAGGAATAAAACTCATTTGACACACGACGCAAGATTGCTCAAGACCCAGTTTCATCTTTTGAACAACAAAGTTTCCATTTCTCCTTACAATTTTGAGGCAGCTTCTGTACATTAACCGTTCCCAGTTTGACATTCTTCTACTCTTACTCTGTTGCTTCTTTAAACACTATGGCTCCAAACTGCAAGAGCTCCAATGAGGACCTGCTGCCACGGGTGGAGCATTTCGCTTATAAAATTGTGTTCCATCTCCAATCCTCTAGGCTGATCTGACTATTTCCCTACACACCAACGGGATCATTCTTATTCAAGCATCAAACTGCAATCTAGAACAATTTGATAAACTCTTAATGAGGATCAAAAATTCATTGACTAACAATAACTCAGCGGTAGTTCCAAATCAAGGTTTTTACTCCACATTAAATCTTCACCCACCACTCTCTCCTCCTCCAACTCTACCTCACTCTCTTGTTTTCCGAGTAACCAACTCCCTTTCACCAATGCGGAGAGAGGGAGAACCCAGGCCTCTTACCCCAACCAAAGATTGCCAGATTACCAACCTGCCCTCTCCCTATACTCACAGGTAACTGAATCTCAATGCTCTCCCCCTTATAGCCGTCATCAACAACAACAAGTTAGTGAACAGTAGGTCTTCCAACCAAACCTCATCTTCACCACCTTTGCTGCCTTGTGTGCCATGTTCATCTGACAGTCAACACAAGATAGACAATGAAGGTTGTAATCTGACACCTTTGCCTTCTCCTCCTCACACCTCATACATTACCCCTCCTCAAACCACAACCCCCCTCTCACCTCTCCTATTGCTCTCCTATGAACAAATGAGGAATCCACACCTGCTACCACTGCTCATGCCTCTGAGGTTTCACATTTACTATCTCTCCATGTACCACCCAAACATACTTTAAACCCTCCCGACATTAAGGCTAAACTCACTGACATCATGAAGGATCTTCATCTAGTCACAGAGGGCCTTTAGAACTTATTACGCTTCTCTGTGAAGATGGAAAAGGTTTGGGACATTTATAGAACGTCTGAGTCTAATCAATCTAACATTCCCACAGAGGTCAAACACTTCCGTAGAAATATCACGTCCATGGAATACTCATCGAATGCAAACTAGCCCCCCCAACCTTTTCCAAATCACCTTCCGAACAATCATTTGACCGATGCAGACATTCACTCCCTTTTACTTTCTTACAACGCCTTTCAAACTGACTCATCTCCTTCCACATCTAATATCCAGACTATTCCCGCCAACCTGTTTAAAAAATCCAGCATTAATCTCAGATCAATTAACAAGGAAAACTTATTGACAGTCCATACTTCACACATAGAAACTGTAGTACGCAAATCTCACATCAAATCAATGCTCATTATCTGCATTCATGGATAAGGCATGTAGCTGATATTGCTGACCTTATATACATCCATGAACTAGACCTTCTGTTATTAACCAAGACCTGTCTCAATGACTATTCTACAATGACTATTTATAGTATACTTGTGCTCCTTACAAGATGGCCACTTGTGGTCTTTAGTCCTTCCTTTGTGTTCCCACCTCCCGAGCCTCCCAGAATGTCTGTGTGTATTCTACCTTGCACCATTGGAGAGTTCCACTCTTGGCAGTTGATGGTCTGGTCAGCTGGCGAGGTGTATTGCTCTGCCTTAACTTAATAAACCTTATCCTGAAACTACTAAGAAGTATCTTGAGATCCATCAACATCAATTTACAACATTTTGGCGACGATTTAGCTGGCCAGACCAGAGAAGAAGACCAGAGAAGAAGACCAAGAAGAACAGCCCAGTACGAGCAACACCTCCCACCAAGAACCCTAAACTGCGAGCCATCCTACTGCAGTAAGAAGAAAGAGATTTGGCAACTGAAAACTTAGAAACGCAAGAAACCCAGAGGTAATGAGCCGCAAATAAAAAATTTAAAAATGAATAAAGAATTCCCATACTAGAAGAAGAAAAATGAGCACCCAACCTAAATTTAATGAAAAATGTATCCAGTAGATCAAAAAGATCAAATCATTCCAGCCTCAAATGTTCATCATGGAAAAACGAAATACTAATCAACAAGGAACTGCTCTACACTGTGATTTAAGTATCTGCTATCCACGAAAGACAGCCGAGGATTTGCCCAGATACTAGTGAGTAAACAAAGCAGCATCCAAGGTAACGTGGTAATCAATTTAAGACAGAAAAAACCTGTCATCTAATGCCCAAGAAGAGTTGCAAGTCACTAAGCACGCTGCTGCCACGAACGAGAGAAACTCTAAGTAAACTTCGTAGCAAATTGCAAGGACACTGCTCCTAGAGACAAGAAACTCACCGCCCTTAGCCCAGCCGCTGCCAGCCAGTGGTCCCTATTTCTATTTGTGAAGAAAATCGGCAAAAAAGAACAAACTTATTTCAGGTACTCCTGACATCGTCCTCATTAACCGTTAGTCAGCTGCTGGTGTGCGTGTACTTGTGTGCGCGTGTTCTCTCTTACCGTTTGCCAGCCCAGAAATCCTTCTGCGACGCTGTCATCTTTACACTGATGACGTTGTGGAATCTCCATGTGTCCTAGCGGAGAATCAGAGCGTCATCAGCATCCAGCGTCTTTACGGAGTGACTGTGCATTCCTCTTGACACATCGTGAGTGTCCAGCGTTGTCCTGGTTAATACCGAGCACCTGGATGAGGTTTCAGTGCATCAATGCGCAACGTGAAACCTTATGACACGACGTCAGGCAGCCATCTTATGGTTACGTTCCCATGGTTACAGGAACACAACGGCGATAGACTTCAAAGGAATTCCTCGTTATTGTTCGGCGTGAAAAGAGAGTGAAGACAAAGTGCTTTCCGTCGCGCTTGTGATCTCATTAAGCTGGTCAGTTTCATGTTTCGGTGCACGTTGGAAGATCCCAAGATTGAACTTTCGTATGCCACAATGTGTTACGCTCCGATGTACTAGTTACTGCCCTTTCTCAACTCCATGCCTAAGGTAAAGGTAAGCGATTACATGTATTTTATATACTGTTGCCATATCCTGAGAGAAACTACGCCCGTCTACGGTGTGTGGAATTTGGAGAAAATGACCTTTGTGCACACAGACTAGTGTGCGGACAAAGCATCCACAACCATTAAAGCAAAACATACATCGGTTAAATAGCGTTAAGCTTGTGATGTCTGTGACAAGAGTGACATCTAGTGGTTTTTGGTAGCATTTTAAGTGGAGGTAGTACGAGTTTTCTATGAATCAAACCAAAGAGAGGCCTCACCAGATTGTACATGGTGGGATCAAAACAACTATGAGAATTGTGCTATGAGACATTTGAAGTTGGACAATACACACATGCTGTGTGATTGTTTTGAGGGTGATGTTCTAAAATACATATAAGTAAAGTCACAGAAGAAATGTAAAGATGAGAGTGCCGTTGTGAGAGAAACGGAAAATTAATTTTGAAAGCCTGTTAGGCAGTCACCATCAGTTTTTGGAGAGAGTGATTCATTGGATTCCAGTGTTTTACAGAGAACAGCTTGAAAGTAATTGAGGCAGAAATAAAAAAAAAAAATCTGACTTCAAGTTTTAAAAAGAGATGCCACCGTTCAAAAGTATTGAAAGACTGTATATTTCAAGAGATGAAATGCAAATGGAAAATTGGAAAGTGATTACGTATCTAAAGGTGAGAGCGCGGATGTGAGCATTTAAAAGAAGAGAAGCAAGACGGAATATAAATCCAAAAAGCCTGTTTGGCAGCCACCATCAGCTTCTGGAGTGAGTGATTCATTTGATTCCAGCGTGTGAAGGAGAGCAGCTCGGAAGCAAATGAGGCAGAGAAAAAAAAGATCAGTCTTAAAGTTATAAAAAGAGATCCCACCATTCAAAAATATATAGAAAGACTATGGTTCTCAAGGGAAGAAACGCAACTGGAAAATTGGATAGTGGCAATGAGTACTTCAATATTGACCTGGAGAAAACTATTGCAAGTGATATGCGAATTTAATTTGAACCAGCACAGAGAACATGGAATTGGGACTCAAACTTAAAGTCAAGGAAAACGAAGGTCTGAGGGAGTGAGACCAGAACCAAGACCGGGAGAGGACATCAGAGGTCCCATGACCAGAAGGGGACAAAGGTCCCAGAATCAGTACTGGGAGAGGACAAAGGAGGTCCCAGGACCTGGAGGGGACAAAGGCCCCAGAACCAGATGGGGACATGACGCAGATTTGTGACAGAGCGGTTTCTAGAAGAACCAGGACAGAAGTTCCAGTACCACAACAGAAAATCGTGACACAGAAGTTCCCAGAACCGGGACGAATGTTCCGTGACTAGAACCGGGCCTTATAGCCCACAGTACTGAGACAGATAGTCAACAGATTTGTGATAGAGAGGTTCCCAGTAGAACCAGGACTAAGGTCCCAGCACCACGACAAGGAATTGTGACAGAGAGGTTCCCAGAAGAACCAGGACTAAACTCAGCGCCATGACAAGGAGTCATGACAGAGAGATTCCAAGGAAAAACCAAGATTAAGCTCCCACCACCACGACAAAGAATCGTGACAGAGAGGTTCCCAGTAGAACCAAGACTAAGGTCCCAGCACCACGACAAAGAATCGTGACAGAGAGGTTCCCAGAAGAACCAGGACTAAGGTCCCAGAACCACAACAGAGAATCGTGACAGAGAGGTTCCCAGAACCATGATCAGGAGTGGGCAAAGGTCGTCCTTGTGAGTCCAGATGGTCCCAGAACCACTACAGAGAACCCAGAACTACAATACAGAACTGTGACTGAGAGATTCCCAGGACCAGCAGGGAACAAATATTTTGTCACTACCAGGAGGGGTCAAAAGTTCCAGAAAATCACTTGTACCAGGACAGAGAGGTCAAGGAGGCCAGAGAGGTCTTCCCTTCCCCGGATAAGGCAAGACCACAAAGAGTTGTTCATTATCTGTGTACTGGAAACTTGGAACATCCTTTTTCACTGAACTGTATAATTGTATGGGGTGAACGAAAATTCAAAGAGTAATAATCCTAGAATGTCCACCCCTGGTATCAAACCTAGAGAAAGTAGGACGTCATGTAGTTGTTCACAGTCTTTTGAACAAAGCAAGAGTACAAGTTTAAAGAAACACAACAACACAATCAAAAGAATGCGAGACCTGGAACCCTGCAGTGACTAATCAGGGTATCCTGTTTATAAATATAAATCCAAAGGGGTCCTAGGGAGAGTGCTAAAATGTGCAAAAGAAAGGTGCCTAGAACCAGTAAATGTACAATGAGCCTTGAACCAGGTAAAAAGGCCCAGAGACTTTGGAACCAGTGTAAGCATAGAGAGTCCAGAACCAAGAAACTACGGAAACTACCAGAACTGGGACAGAACACCCACGATTGAGACAAAGGTCCTGCTACTTGAACCTGGTCAGTTAGCCCACAGAACTGTGTCCAGAGAACTGTGAGCCCTTAGAACCCAGAGAGCAGTTTGTGCGAGTATAGGAGACCATCCGGTGAAGACAGTTTCTGCAGCGACCACACAAAATTGCAAAGATTATCAAGGTGGTAGTACAAGAACACCTAGTGGTAGTACAAGAGCAACCTATCCCATAAACTACATCTAGTTCTTGCTGGAAACTGGGAAATACCGGAGGTTTTTGTTGTGTACCGTGTAGTACTAGATGTGAGGACACAGTGGCATTCTGCAGTGCAAATAAAGGAACAGTATAAGCTTCTCCATAGGGCAAGTGCACTGTCGTTGGAAACGCGTTTGCAATTATTTGGAATCCAGTGGTTGCAAATTTATGGAATCCATGGTAGTCTCACGGTTGCGATGGGTACATTTTGCTCAGAGGATACCGGTGATGCTTTGGAAGCTGGGAACCCGGAGTTCACCTGACTAAAGTCTCCACGGATCCACAGTTCGCTTGTGGATGAAGGTGTCAAAGAAAATTTGTGCAATCTTTAGCACCCCTTCCGATGCTGCCCATCTTATCCAACAGTTTCTAATGTTTGGCAGGACAATGATCTATCTCCCAAAGCCAACATCCTCAGCACACACAAAGGACCTCAATAAACATTTCATTAAGCTGAGGACATTTTTGGGTGAAACATGTCTGTGAATGATTTGCGTTTAGACATTCAAGCCAGCTCTGTAGCACTGTGTCTAAGAGCCCGAATAAAAAAGAAAAGTGACACACAAGTAAAACCGCCCAGAAACCAAATAAAGATGAAGCATGCTGGATCAACGATTAATTTGTGTGACCTCTGCAAACATCCATAGCAGTTTTTCACCTATAAATCTTGAAGAGTACACACGATTATAGTGTCTGTAGTTGAAATTTCTAATTTAACACATCGAGACATCTGTTCAACAAGTTATCTACGATTGCTAGTAGAAGGCAGTGGTGGACTAAGTCAGATTGACTGTGTCTGTCTCTCCCTGTTTGATCAGTTGAAGGGGAGTAGGTGATGGTGATCGTTGCCTTAGTAACCTGAAAGTCCAAGAGGTCACCGCCCAAGAGGTCGCTGACCTCCCCGTCCAGAGGTCGCTGACCTCCTACATGTCTTAATGATTTTTGTGTTGTTCTTTACCATGCTTTAAGCTTTCTTTTTGTATTTTGTTTCTTCATTTTCTTTTCCCTGTAAAGGAGGAAGATGTGTAGTATACTTGTGCTCCTTACAAGATGGCCACTTGTGGTCTTTAGTCCTTCCTTTGTGTTCCCACCTCCCCAGCCTCCCAGAATGTCTGTGTGTATTCTACCTTGTACCATTGGAGAGTTCCACTCTTGGCAGTTGATGGTCTGGTCAGCTGGCGAGGTGTATTGCTCTGCTGTAACTTAATAAACCTTCTCCTGAAACTACTAAGAAGTATCTTGTGATCCATCAACATCAATTTACAACACTATTCTACACCAATCCTGGAAATCCCAGTACCCCCCGAATATGACATCATCAGACTAGATAGAACAGTCAAAGTTGGGGGTGGCATTGATCGCATCTACCACTTCAGTTCTCCCACATACACATTTGGCACCGATGTCCTCCTGCGAACACATGCACATCGAGATCTTGAACAACGACAACTTCCGACCGGTCACCAATATCATGACTCTAGCCAAACCACTTGAGAAATTCATACACACACAACTATGCAAGCACATAGAACAGTTTCATCGCCTTGACCAATACCAATCGAGCTTCAGCTCAGGTCATAGTATTGAAACTACTCAACCAGAAGGAACCATGCCTGCTCATATTGCTTGAATTCTCTTTGGCAGTTGACATGGTCAAACATGATATTTTGATTGGACTACATGAAAAAAGCATTGTTTGCTTCTTTCCTTCATAATAGAACACAAATAATCAAAGTCAACCACAAACTTTCCAACAGTAAACTGATCTCAATTGGTGTACCTCAAGGATCAGCACTCTCTCCCACACTCTTCAATTTGTACGTGAACCTCTCTCTGCAATTCTGAACAACTCAAACATAAACTACCACATGTACGCAGATGATACTTAACTGTCAATGAGAATTTCTTCTCCGAATGACATCAAAACTCATAATAGCGCACTTAGGAAAACCCAATAATGGTTATCTCAAAATCCCCTTATGTTGAACACACTCAAGACGGAGTTCCTCCTAAAGATTTCGAAGGGACCCCTTGTGAAATGCCAGAAATGCAGCCAGGAAAGGGCATCAGACATCCACATGTTCCAGGAGTGTACGGCTATTCTCGAATTTTGGGGTAAGGTTCGGGACACAATTCCGGTCATCCTTGGTCACCAAGTTGAGGTAAGTCTTTCTACAATCATTTTTAGAATTTCAAATGAAGTCATAGGTCCAGCTAGAGCTTTTCTCTTCTATCTCATACTACTAGCCAGAAGAGAAATCTGTCGAAGATGGGTTGAATACTCACCTCCATTGCACTCAGACTGGTTGGCTTCCCTCATTTTGATATCTAAATTAGATCTGAGAGGAACCCAGACTCACCCCTGCTAAGGTAGTTAAACTCAGACACAACTGACATAAATTGGATTTGTGTTTCTCTTAATTTGGAAAACGTGCCCTATGATTAAACTTCTTGGGAACTCTCTGGACTGTGATGGGCAGACTCACCCAACCTCCCGCCATCGTAAGCAGTTGCCGGTAACTACTGGGCCATATTTTGAGAGTGGTCTTACCCATTTAGGACTTTATCCTTCCAGCATGCAGGTGCACCAGTAAGAGGGAGAGATTGTACACCTTTTAACTCTCAAAAGGTGTTTGTGGTACAGGCTGTTGGGTCGGTTATTGTGGTCTGAGGTGAATGAGGACAACAACATCAAAAAAGACGGAGTTCCTCCTAATTTCCCCCCACAATCACTCAGCCCCCATTCAGGAATGGCTCAAACAACTAACGGCTCTAAAGTGCATCCTGCATCTTGTGGACTCTACTAAATCCCTGGGCATAACCTTGGACAAATGTCTAAATATGCAAGACCACATCACTGCAACAACAGAGGAGCCAATCACAAACTGAACACATTAAGGAAAGTCAACTGTTTCTCCTGTCGGAAGACATGAAACTAGCTGTCGAATTACTGGTCATCTCCCATTTAGACTATGGAATTATGACCCTCGCTGGGCTACCCAAAGCTAAATTAGTAACTTTAAGGGCTACTTGGAACTCTGCCAGACTCGTCACGGGATCAAGTAAACATGACCACATCACTCCAGATTTTATCCAACTCAACCGGCTCTCTCTAGATGCAAGGAACAGGTACAGGATAGTGTGCTTCACGCACCACACACAACATCATAACACTCCTTCTTACTTGACAAAAAAACTTGCATTTTCAGGCATGAACCGAGCCCCTAGAAGTTCCAATACTCTACTGCTGATACCACAAAAGTTCAAAAAGAAGAAAACCTACAACTGCGCCTTCTGTGGTCTGGCTCCAAGAATAATAAATGATCTCCCTCCTGAAATCAGAACGAACACCTCGACAGCAGCATTAAAAAAATAAGTCAAAGGATTACTCTTGAAGAGCCAAATGCAACAATAAACCAATTGACTCCCTTAGTAACTCTCATGCCTTGTGCACAACTCTGGCGTACTGCACTAATAAGCGTTTTGTGCATTTGTAACCTCTTATTTGGTGTATCATTTTTTTTTGTACCTGCTTAATGTCTATGATTCGATGTACAGCGCTCTGATACCCTAGCGGGTCTTGTTCATGCTATATAAAACTTTTCAAATAAATAAATCTCCACAATTAATTTCTGCCACACTATGAGCGCAATATCGTTATGTACGTGAGGCACTTTTTAAGGTGAAGAAATTTTTTCTGACAAATTTGTCACAGATGTTTCCCATGAGCCTGCATTAATCTGTTCTGTATTGTCTCATTTATTTCCGTCTTACATCCAAACCTTTCTTTTCCATTTGACATTGCAAAATTGAAAAAGGCACCTAAGAAACATGATCGTATTTATTTAGTGAGAAAAATGGATTCTGTATCTTCAGTTTCTAATGTTGCTTGTGTAAATGTTTGCAGCACGTATTCCATTAGGAATGTGTGCAGCATCAAAAAATACTTGTCAACAACATGAATGTTTCACATTCCTTCTGTTCCATTTCCCCTTAAGGCTACTCAGAGTACCGGTAATGGAGGTCTAACCAGTAAGAAAGAATGAGAGAAAGCATTGTCGGAAGAGAACATTTTCCGTTTTGTTAAACTAACTCAATAGAGTAGTTGTATTTTGGACACTAGCGGGACGTTGGTAAAAAAAGAAAAACAAAAGCGGTGTAAATAATAATATTCATGTCACATCGCCCTTCTTCTCTCATCTTAGATTTAATAAATTCGGGTCTGAAAATAGGCATGCAAAGCAGAACTAACTCATTCACCCCAACCACGAGCGAAAGCCTACACCAGCCATTATTAAAAACACGTTTATTTTCCAAAAGCCTCACTGATTAAGGTATTGGGTAATCAGGTTGGCTGAAAGCGTATTTGAAAAAACCTGGTCAATAAAAATGTTCTGGGCTAGTAATATTATGTGTTCCTTCTGCAAATTCAACATGGAAACATGTAGAATTTGGATAATGTCTCTGTTTATTTAACCATTATTTAGGGCATGTATGTGCGCCACATGTGCACACATGCACGATTCAGGGGTGCAACAGGGTGTCAATGTGACACCATGCCACCCTTGAATATGGTCCCCCTATTACCGATTCGGTATTTACCGAATCGGTAATAGTGAATGGCTTCCCATTTATACCTATGGGCCTCCAGGCCCATAGGAATGAATGGGAAGGTATTCCTTATTACCGATTCGGTAAATACCGAACCGGTAATAACGAATATTGCTGAGTCGGTAAAATTTACCGATTGTTTACCTACATTCTATTTACCAATTCTTAAATACCGAATCGGTAAAATTCGGTATTTAGGAATCGGTAAATAGAAATTACCTACATATGGCCCTAAGAGTGCGAAAGCCGTATACCAAATTTTTCCAAATACTAAAAAATTTAGGAAAAAGCAAAAAGGAAAAAAAAGGAGATGAAAATACATAACACAATTCAGGTACATAATTATCACTGAGGGGGCGGTGGGGAGGCTCCCTTTTGCGGTTCAATAGGCTTTATGCCTGATAGTTTGGGGAGGGTTCCTATGGGGAGGTTAAGGGTGCACTGGGTGGGGCGCAGTGGGAGAAAATAAAAAATAAGTCCTCATTAGATACATCAGATATACTATGCATCTTATTCTTGGCTCTTTTTCAATATAAAAAACCAGAGATCTCCGGGTCCAAGTGGTGGTGACATTTTAAAATAAATGCAGGAAGGGAAAATAAAGTTAGAATCGTAACATGGAATGTGTATGGATTAAGGTCAAAGAACAGACAAAGGTTGGTAATGAGGTACCTGAATAAGGCAATTGCTCAAGGTACTTTTCCTTCAATATGGAAGAAGGCTATTGTGAAGCCGCTCCTTAAGAAGCCTTCACTTGATCCCGGCCTCCTGAAAAATTTTAGACCTATTTCTCTGCTCCCTGCACCCGCTAAAATTTTAGAAGCTCACCTGAATCGCCATTTATCCTCTTTTCTTGAAGCCTCGGAGTATCTTGACATTACCCAGCATGGATTTCGAAAACACCACAGCACAAAATCTGCCCTCACCTCTGTAGTCGATAACATCCGACGCAAGGTTGATGCTGGACAAACTACTGTTCTTGTGCTATTGGACCTCACAGCCGCATTTGACACTCTGTCTCCTGCCATTTTAACATCTCGGCTTAGGGAGGCAGGTGTCACTGGCTCGGCCCTGAGTCTCCTTAATTCCTTTCTCCTTGATAGGGAACAGAGAGTGATGCTCGGCAACCACCTCTCCCCTGCAAAGTCTTTGCAATGTGGGGTGCCACAGGGGTCGGCACTAAGTCCGACCCTGTTCAACATCTACGTGGCCCCCCTTGCTAGGCTAGTAAGATCGCAGGGGATGGAGGTGGTATCATACGCCGATGACACCCAGATCATGGTCTCACTAAATCAGTCCTCTGTCATAACATCTGCCTTTAGCTTCAGGTCCTGCATGCAACATGTTGCAGACTGGATGGTTGCCAACTCCCTGAAGCTAAATGGCGACAAGACTGAGGTCTTGATCTTTGGGAAGGACCAAGAGATCTGGTCGAGTGAGTGGTGGCCCTCCTCTCTTGGTATCTGCCCGACTCCTTCTCAATCTGCCAGAAATCTGGGTGTAATGTTTGATACTTCACTCTCGATGTCCTTACAGGTGAATCAGACTGTCTCGACCTGCTGGGGCGTGATCAGGACGCTCAATAGAATTCGCAGCTATCTGTCACTTCAAGCTCGCAAGCAGATTGCAGTCGCCCTTGTTGGTTCCAGGTTGGACTATTGCAACTCTCTTTACATGGAATCCAACAAGGGCCTTATACACCGACTGCAAATCGTGCAGAACGCTGCCGCACGTTTTGTCCTGGATCTCTCCAGGGCTTCTTCTGCTACTGCTGCGAGGAGAGACCTTCATTGGCTGCCTATTCAGCACAGAATTTATTTCAAAATTCTGTGTTTGACATATAGAGCACTTGAGGATGAATCTAAAGGCGCTATCAGCTCTCTGCTTACTCGTTACCACCCTACAAGGCGTTTGCGCTCTTCGGGACTATTTCAACTTGTTGTCCCTCGCTTTAAGCTCACCAGATGGGGAGCTAGGGCTTTTTCAGTTGTTGCTCCACAACTTTGGAACAACTTGCCGATAGAGTTGAAGACCTTGCCTTCTTTAGCGCTGTTTAAAAAGGCCCTAAAAACTTGGTGCTTTTCCAGAGCTTACACAGGCTGAGCTGCAGGAGCTTTGTTATGAGCTGGATTTGGAATTAGGCGCCTTGACGCCCATTGGGCTATGTTTGCGCATAACAAGATCCCTTTTATTATTATTATTATTATTAGAGGCACGTAGCATCAAATCAATCAGAATATTCAAAAGGTGTTGCTATAATCCTTAGGAAGGGGTCAGGGGTAGAAATTATCACATCCAACACTGATAAATCAGGGAGATGGGTTACGGCCACTCTTAAATGTCTGGATTCTGAGTTTGTGTGAGCTGGTTTTTACGGCCCAAATAAATTATTAATAATTAATACTCTTTTGGATCCAGTTCTTGATATTATAGAAAGATTATTGCCCGAGTAGCTTTGAAGGAACTCCCCATACTTCCAGTATTCTCCAAAGTGCAGGCCGGACAACTGTCTCACACTTGACTTTGTTCAATAAGAAGCAAACAAAATGGTGAGTGGTTTTAAAATACTGATCAGTGAGTGAAAAATTCAAGCGCAATTATGTTATCGCTTGTTAACGCAGAAGCCCAGAACACTTTCTGGAAAAAAGGCCGGACTTTATGTTCAGCTACCCAGGCCTATAGATGTTTAAGTAGGGCTTAAGTGAAAGCTTTTGCCTTTAAATCCAGAAGCGCAATTAAGTAATAGTTTGATGATTTTGTCTGATTCCCTTTCTTGAATATGGTACACAAGGTGGACCCCCTCCGTGCGTCTGGACCTTGACCTGCCAAAAAGGCATGATTGAAAAGGGGGGGTTAACACCCTTAACCATGCTTCCACGCCACATTTGAATATGCTGGCTGGGAGGCCATTAGGACCAGATGCTCGGTCTATTTTCATTAACCTGATCGTTCTTCTGACAAAGGCGGTAGAGATTAGTTCCTGAGAGAAGCATTAATTTATATCTGTGGCCTAAGCTTGACTGCTAGGCCAGGAGTTTAGGACTGATCTGTGTATAACTCCTCTACGTGTCCTGTCCAGGCTCCTGTGACACTCCATTTCCCTTGAGGTTTTGATGGTTTTAATTTATTGATGTGGTCCCAGAAGTGGGCCTGGTTCTTTTTCTTCAGCATATGGAAAATCTTCACCGATTCCTTTTTCTCCAAGGCGTTGTTCTGCTCCATTTGGCTTTTTTATGTAACTAGCATGGTTTTTTAACAGCCGTAGCTGTCTTTGTTATAGGGTTGTCTTTGTGAGCGCGCGGGGTCCTCCTTCGCGATTTTCATTGAGAAAGAATTGTTTTGTTGTATTGGAGTTGTGACATCCTCTTCCAGTCATTCCTTGATCACGCCTGTGTGTTGTTGTTGTCTAGCAGGGAGTTTCTCAAGTCTCCTGTAAGGAAATACCATACTTGGACTATTTTCGATTGCCAATTATTGGTTTCCTTGATGTTCTGCTTCCCTAACAAAGTGATGACCTTTGGAGTGTCTTCCCGCCTCCACTTGATTCTCCTTACACGTTTCACTGCTTCTAACCCTGCTTAGGTGCCTATGTTATTACATCTATCCACATTAAGTGCTGTTAGTTCCAGAGTACAACTCAGAGGGCTGTGATTGCTTTCAGTGCTATTAACAATCTCAAAATTGGCAAGCCACCTCACTAGGGGGCCTGAAATTAAAACATAATCAATTGTTGAAATTCCCATTAAGGTGGGGTGAGGATGGGTTGCTTGTGCATCAAGCTGCTGTTGTGCTGAGGTCAATTTGTGATTTGTCAAAAAGTCCTTCATCTTTTCTCATTCTTTGGAGTGTGCGAGAAGTTCACTTAACTTCCCTAACCCATGTATGTTAAAATTGCATGCCAACAGGATTTTGTGAGTTGGGAGCTCTGTAAAAAGTTCTTCCCAGCTGTCACAGAGGTCTTCCACTGTAGACGCCTTCAGGTGTTTTGGTGTTTTGAAGTAGCAGTTTAGCAGCAGCAGAGGTGTTATTTTGTGCTTGTTATGTTATGTTAAATTAACTTATAAAGCGCAACGGTTACCCAAGGGTGTCCTGGCGCTGTTACCAATCTTACTATCTACGTTACAGAGAGCAGGATTAAAGAATGCGCATGCCTTAGAGGGTGAACAACCATGTTTTTAATGCCCTTCTGAAGGTCAGCAGGTCTGTCAGGTTTCTAAGCTGGGCCGGAAGGGCGTTCCAGGCCTTAGCCGCCCCCACAACAAATCTTCTGCCTCCCCAAGAGAGTTTTTTTACCTTGGGGATAGCGGCCAATTTCGCTCCCCGAGAGCGAAGATCTCTAGAGGGTCTGTACCACTTTAGGTGCTTTTGCAGAAAGACATGTCCGGTTGCATGGAGAGCCTTAAAAACAGTGCATAATGTTTTAAAAAGTATCCTTTTCCTGACTGGAAGCCCGTGCTGTTTCTTAATTTCTTTCGATATGGGTGCAAATTTAGGGGTCCCGGTCAATAGTCTGGCTGCTGCACTTTGCATTTTGCAGCCTCTGTAGTTTATTCAAAAAACGTTCCTGGATGTTCAGATAGAGACTATTACAGTAGTCCAAGGGAAGCAGCTTGATTTTTGTTCCTGCGATTAAGAGGTTAGCTCGATTGAGGTAACCTCTAACTTGCACATGTGTTTAGCAAAGATAGACAAGCCCAGGCAGCCAAAGAGGTCTGCATGAAAATTACATAGAATCCTTGTATCATTGATGGAGTAAGAGACCAAGTCTCTTGTTGATAGAGAAGGTTACTTTTGTCCAGATAGGCTAGAGTGTGCCTACTTGACCTGATGGTCTTGAGGCCAGCCACCTTTCAAGATGTTATTGTGATGTGGGACACTGTTTGCCTGGTGCCAGTTGGCTGTAGTAGTGCTAGGGACACTGCTCCGGACCCACCGTGCAGGAGGTTGCCGACCAACCCCAATCATGGTGCTCATTGCTTGTTCTGTCAGAGCTCACCTTCCTTTGGTTTTGTGGGTATGATACTGTTAAAGAGGTTACATTCTTGGGCACTCTAGGGTCCTTTCATGGTTGCCTCAATTTGCACCACTCAATATGCTCTTGTTTGTTCTGAGTTGCACATGGGGTAAGAGCACATCTGTATATTTCAGTGGTTGCAGTTTTAGGAGCTCAATTCCCCAGACTTCAAATGTTCTCTTTTTGCCCAGAACGGCATCTTTGTGGGCCTCCCTATTACAGGTTGTTACTGTGGCTTCCGTGGTTCCACTTTCAAGTGAAAGTGTCAGCTTTACCCAGGCTAAAATGTTGGATGTGAGATTTTTCAGTAAGTGAATGTAATAGAGTATATCTTAAGAGGCCTTAGGACAATATTGTGAAATATACACTGACTCAAAGCCCTCTTAAACACCCTGGTAGTTGACTCTGCCCGGTGTGGAGGGTGAGGGCTCTAGATCTCTTGGGTATTGGGGATCTAAGGGCCTAATGTTGGCTAGGACTTAAACAAGTTTTGCGGGGGCCTGAAGTCTGTTGTCTATTTAAGTGTCTACTACTGTTGAAGAGAGACACTTGCATTGGCCTGGTTTGGTATTGTTCTCCTGGGTTCTTGGCAGTATTGGAGCTTGTTTACTGAGTCAATGTGCAAGCAGGCTGGCTGTGTGGCTGGGCCTACAGTTCGGTTTCCCACGATAGCTGGGACTGTTTGGCCAACCTCTGAAGCCGGCCGTAAAGTTGACTATAGCCAGCTGTGGGCACACATCCTGTTGTATGTTCTGGCTGCTGTTGGGTAGGGTACTGACTGATATACCCACGGTCCCAACGACCATAGTCAGTCCAACCATGGTCATATTGGAGGCCCTACCGCTTTGTTTTAATTCCTTGTATGGCCTAAGTGTTTGACTTTGTTCGTAGAGCAAATATGGAAAAAAGCTATGTGGAGCCAAGTCCTGGGTGTAATGCTGGGACGTTAGCTGCTCCTCAAGTCAATGTTCTCCTTTTTAAGGTGTGCTGTTTCTTTGACTGCTTTTTCAGTCTCTTTTTTTCTCTCCTTGAGAGACAGTAGTGTTTGCTGTATGGAATAAGGGGGCCAAATTGACAGGGATACATGTGCTGCTCCATTCACTAGTCCATCACAATTGGTCAGGCTCAAAGACGGTATTTCTTCTGTGGTGTAGAAAGAGGATATAGAGGAAATATTAGTCTCCATTGCTAATTCAGGTGGAGCCACTGTGATATTATCTGATGTCATGCCGTAATATGATGTATTAGCATGAGACGTTCATAGTTGGAATTGTGTCCAGTTTGTTTGTTTCATCCCTCAGTGCGTAGTTCATTGCACTTTCGACTAGTGTGCCTAACATCTCGGGTAAAGTACTTAATTTATCTATTATAGGTGAGCCGGGGCATGGTCTTTTCCCGAGGCCCATAGTAGGTTCTCCAGTGAACTTATTTTGGACCCTAGATCAGCCAGGTGAGTAGCTATTGATTGTATTACGTCTATCTGTAGCTCCATCTTTTGAGATTGCCAGAGAAGCGCCCTTGTGATCATGTCCTGTGAGGTGCTGATGTTCACCAAGGTGGGGTTAGTGGGAGGAAACACAGGGGCCTGTGTTGGACAGGCTGTCCTGGCCAATTCATCTTTCACAGTTGTGGGGGTTTGTGCTGGTGTTTCTTCAATTTGGGCCTCAATTATAAAGAGATTTCCCAGTTCCTGATCTGTTATAGTTTCATCTTTGATCTTTACAGGAGATAGTGATGGTAATGTTGCTGTAGGGAACACAGCAAACTCATGTTCCTGTTACTGGCCCAAATAGCGGATCAGGCCTGCATGAACTTGAGCGACAACTGTTTGCTTGCTTCACCAGGCTTCTGCTGCTGGGGTTCCTATAGAAGCCGGTTTGGTGGAAGATGTATTGTTAGTCCATAATTGCTTTTCAGCTGAAATGCCCCATTTATAGTTCTCATTTTTTCTGAGAGATGAATGGAGTTGGGGAAACTGCAATATACTCTGTTCTTCCCAGCTCAGCCCTAGGCATGAGTGCAACCTGCCGGCCCTGTGTCCTATAGATAAGGGGACCTCTTGGTGGACAGTGTGAAAGCTCATGTAAAGGTTGGTTGAGGACTGTGTGGCTATAATAACAGGCCCAGAGTATCATGATGAGACATTTTGTGTAAGATTTCTCTTATCTATCCTTTTGAACTCTTGGAGGCAGGGGTTTTATCGATTGGTGCTCCAATTTGTCTCTTCCCTTTCAACCCCAGATCTCCCCTCTCACCAGTGGGAGATATAAACTGTGCTGCGGGGGATGATTAAGAAGGTGAAGAGAGGGATGCATCTGCATGGGCTTTTTTCCTAGACAGGATTTATTTTAGCTTATTTGCTTGAAGTTGTATAGGACCCCTTTTTCTGCTCTTTCTCTGGGGGGGGGGGAGGGGGAGAGGGAGGATCTCTTTATGAACTATTTAAATTTTGGAGCTGATGTAACATGATATCAAGGGCACTATTAGGCCCCCTATCCCCAACACTGCTTGTTGCCTGCTAGCCCAGCTGATACAGTGAGGCTTCTTACTTTGCAACTTTCCTTTCTGCCTCTCGCCCCCTTCACCTCACTTCTATTACTTTTATTGCTGTTATCTCCATGTGTCTCCTCAATTGCAGCCCGCTGGTATCCACTTTTATCCCAGATGATGGGAGAGGCAATAAGGAGGGAGGGGTCAGTAGTCTTAGGGGAGAACGAGGTACCTTAGAATGTACCCTCAAATATGGTAAAATATGGTAGAATATAGCAGAGTGTGATGGTATGTTCCAGATGAGAAGGTGGTAGCTCTTGTTGTACCCTAATATATACTTTGTTTTCTCCAAGGACCAGTTATCCAGTCATCCAGCCTTCCATTCTATTCTGGGGCCACAAGATAGGGAAGATTAGGGATCTGCCCTAGACCTAGCTGGGCTGTATCCATGGGGATCCTGGGCTCACACTTATGATGGTTGACTTACGATCATCAGCTCAGTTGTCAAATGTGTTACCATCTGCTTCTTGCCTCTCCTGTTCAGGTGATGGGGATTCCTCTGAGCTCCTCCGCTCAGACTGCTCAAGATGGTTGCATCGCAGACCTACTATCTGACCTCCCCACATTAGTGGTGAAGGGTGTGAGGAAATAGCGCGATGTGTAAGACTGAGGTGGGGGAACAATGAACGGTGAGCTATTGATTCAGGCAAATCATGGTCCACCAGCAGGCCTCTTCCCCAGCATGCTGAGGGCCGTGCAAGTTATGTAACTAGGCGGCTATGTGGCTGCGCGAATTCTAGTAATGCCTCTTTGCTAGGCTGGGTGGCAGACCAGGAAGAAAAAAAACAGATCGGATTGGAAAGCAAATGCCCCAGCTGCAAGACTGTCTGGCATCTCCTCGCCTGTGCGACTATGTGTTCTGTGTGCCCAACATCTCCAAACATTCTGCTTTTCTCTCTTCTTCCAACTGTCCTCTAAATAGTAATTACTGACTTTAGAGAGCTTCCTTATTTTCTCCTGCTATGTTGTTGTTTGTGCCTAACAGCCTGTTTCAATTTTGAAGCACCACATTCTGTTGTAATAACTCTCGTACAATAGAAGATTTGTAATGAAGCTTTATTTACACATCCCAAAGTGCCTAGCCTGTGCTCCTCAGTCACCTCAACATTCCAACGTGCACTCCTCGTCCCTAACCAGGCTATACCAATGACACATAAAAGGGGGGGGGGGGGGGGGGAAATGGAAGATACCAATAAGAGATTTTAGGGAAACAGGTAAATTACAACACATCTTCTTTCCCATAAAAGAAACCCATGGACAGTTGTGGGGGCACAAAAGGAGATGAGAATGGCAAGGATTTTAAAAAAATATACCATACAAGGAAAACACTTAAAACCCCCACAAAGGAGAGAACCAATAGAAGTTACAGAATTCTGATAGTTATTTCATGACATAGTCCCTATGCCAACTGGGAGGTTTCGTGTTCCTGTCACTGTGCTTAACTACAGGATTACTGTCATGTATTCTATTTCCTGCACCTGAGTTGTTAACATGCTTCTGTTCTGAATAAGGAACTAATCTATCCTTACTCCACATTTTCTCATCAGACATGGTGACTACATTTTCTTGACATTCTTTATCCTGTTTGGTCCATAATATCTATTGTACTTGTTGGTACCATCAACAGGTCTTTTAACATAAACCAATTGACCAGCTTCCCAATCACGTGACTTAGCTCCCCATCTGCGATCATACTCACTTTTATACTTATTTTGGTGGCACTCAATTTTTTGTTTGATTGCAAGGTCATCTTTTACAAAAGAACTGTCTTCAAATAACCAGTTGGGAGTTAGCTTCGATCCTGGTTTGCGACCTTTTAGCAAACAAAAAGGGGAATACCCCGATACACTGTTAGGCGTGATGTGGTATGACCATATCATGTCTTTGATGGACTGAACAATGGGTTTACTATTAGCCATGGCCAATTGTATAGACTCTTTGATCATTCTGTTACACCGTTCCACCAATCCATTAGCACGTGGACAGTATAAAGGGGTACGGATATGACTTATTGCCAGACTGTTAAGAAAATGTTGCATTTCTTCAGAAACCAGCTGTACCCCATTATCCGTGATGAGGGTATGGGGAATCCCTTCATTTGCAAACACATCCGACATGAAGAGTATGATCGATTTAGTGTCTACCTTGTTGACAAATTTAAGATTTATCCATTTGGAAAAATAATCTACTAGCACAATGATAAACCTCTCTTGCAAACCTTGAATATGCAGTGGGCCAATAACATCCATACCCACTTTTTCCCACGCTTTTATGGGCACATGAATCGTTTCCTAAGGTGTTTTCCTTGTGCTCTTGGTTTTATCTCTGAGACCACAAGCATGACATCCTTTGACCAATTCTTCAATGGAGTTGTCCATGCCTGGAAACCAGTATCCTGAACGAAGTTTACTTTTGGTAAGGCTCCTACCCAGGTGGCCCTCGTGAGCTATACCACAGATGCGTTCTCTAAGCTCTTCCGGGGGAACAATCTTGTCTGCTTTAAGCACATTGATGCCTGTAATGGATAGTTCATCCCTTACGTTCCAAAATGGTTGTAACTCACTAGGCAGGTCACTACATTTCTTGGGCCACCCCTTCATAATCTTTTCCTTAACCTGTTTTAAAATATTATCCTTAGACATTAGCCTGTTCCAATCATCTTCTAAAATGGCAGGAATGTTTACTTGTAGTATATCACATTCTTCATTGCTATCATCAACATTTTTATCTAAAGGTAACCATGAAAGACAATCGGCTACCTGATTCTTGTTGCCTGGAACATGTTCAATCCTAAAATTAAAATTCTGTAGTGAAACTAGCCATTTACAAATGCGAGGAGTGGTTTTTTCAATCGTCGCCAATTTCTGTTGTAATAACTCTCGTACAATAGAAGATTTGTAATGAAGCTTTATTTACACATCCCAAAGTGCCTAGCCTGTGCTCCTCAGTCACCTCAACATTCCAACGTGCACTCCTCGTCCCTAACCAGGCTATACCAATGACGCATAAAAGGGGGGGGGGGGGGGAATGGAAGATACCAATAAGAGATTTTAGGGAAACAGGTAAATTACAACACATTCCCTATGCTTCAGCCCTTCAGCTATCAATGGTTTTCCATTCATTATTACCTTAAACATTCCCCTTTTCTCATTTCTCCTGCCTCTCCACTGTTTGCTTTTCTGGGTGTTTGCCTAGTTTTCAACATTGCTGCTGCTAATCATTTTCCCATTTCTCTTACTGGAACCATTTCTGCTACTGGTCATTCCTACCTTCCCACCACTTCTCTTTTTGAAGCCCAACTGGTTTCTCAAATCTTTCTTTCCAAGAATGATCACTTATCCCGCAAGACTCCCTTCCTCTTTCTCCACCAATTTTATGAACTGAAGCTCCAGCCAACAATTCCCCCAATGTAGTGGGTGTTTATTTATTAAACAATAATACCAAAATACAAGTCTTTCTTCATTTTATTTAGACGTTCTGAATTTGGGTATTTTTCATAAGAGATTTTAAATATGATTTCTTTCATGTGTGAAGCAAAGTTTTCAAAAGGTTCTTGCATGATAGTGCTCTGACTAACAGATAGGGAAATACTGTATAATTATTCATTAAAGCTGATAGATCTCGAATTTTTCAAATATATGTGTTTTGCCGTAATGTCTGTAGGCTGATCTGTAATGCGTTTGTATGAATGCCAAGAAAGCACACATCCGTAATTAGGCACAATCAGTTTTATCAAATTATATTATCAGCTTCTTTATGACCCAGACCAGTGCGTGGGTAGGCTGCTTCTAGGTTTCTTGACTGAGACATTATGCTGAAACTCATGGAAAGCAGAACTCTAAACACAGAGGGCTAATGAAAATGGAGTTAGATAAGAAGTTACAAATGGCTTCCTAATTTAGATGTTCATTGATATGTGGCACAGCATCAAGAGTCTGTTGGGTTATCTTGTCCTAGGATTTTCAAAGTGCAGCAAAAAATCTGGAAATGTTATGGAGGTGACCTACTGAATCTATGGATCTCTCCAGCTGCAAAAAGCAGAAGCGGTTCTCTCAATTAGATCCTCTTGATAAACTGTTTTTGGGCCATGGTCTTGCATTGTATAACGCTGAGAAGACATTGTTTAGTGTGTATCCGTGTTAGACCTGGCATCTTTTGGCGTGATTTCCCTTGTCATTTTTCTTCTGACCTTATGTTTTTTATTGTATGCTGCATTTCTTTTAATTGGTTTTAGAACTCTGGGCACTCTACCATTGCTGACCAGTGCTAAAGTGCAAGTGCTCCCTGTGTAAATGGTATTTGCGATTGGTTTATCCATGATTGGCATATGTGATTTACTAGTGAGTCCCTAGGAAAGTGCACCAGGTATGCCTAGGGCCTGTAAATCGAATGCTATTAGTGGGCCTGCAGCACTGATTGTGCCACCCACACGAGTTGCTCTGCAACCATGTCTCAGACCTGCCACTGCATTGTCTGTGTACACAGTTTTAAACTTCTATTTCAACCTGGCAAGTGCACCCACTTTCAAAGCCCATACCTTACCTTTTAAAACATGTAAGTCACCACCATGGTAGGCCCAATGTAGCCCCCGGGCAGGGTGCAGTGTATTTAAAAGGCTAGAAATGGACTGGTGTGTATTGCATGTCCTAATAGTGAAATAATGCTAATTTTGTTTTTTATTATTGCAAGGACTCCCATAGGGTAACAAGGGATTGCCTTTAAATATCTTTTTAAGAGTAAATTCCCATTGTGAGCTGATAGAGGTTTGGAGCTTGTGGTCTCTGAACTCCCAATTGAAAGACACATTTTGGTGAAGTTGGTGCTTAAATTGTGAGTTTGAATATGCCACTTGGGCATTTTCTTGATTAACCATTCGGTGCCCCTGCTGGTCAGTAGATTACACGTCTGGGTTTGCTGACAATTGGGCTCTTGTGCTTTACCTTTAGGCAGTCAAACAAAGGGATCGGAGGTCTGCCTTGCATATTCTGATGGCCCATCACCACGCTGATGAGTCTTCCTGAGCTAGAGTTGTGGGAGGAGTTGTCACTGACACCTGAAGAGGGCTGTGCCTGTCCTCACACAAAGCTGTCTCCACCCCCATGTAGTGTCTCTGGAGCCAAGTCAGAGAGAGGCAGGGGATTGTGCACTTTAAAGACTTTCCTTTAAAGTTTGCCTACTTCAAAGGCAGAAAGGGGTATAAGTATTGGACCCCTGAAACTCCAAAATCAGAACCCTTCTGGACTGAGGACATTCTGCAAGTAATACGAGCCGAATTCTGTAAATGGGACTGATAGTTGCTACTCTGCCCTGCCTGTTGCTTTGTTGTGCTGGCCTGCTGCTTGCTGCTTCAGTCCTGGTAGTGAAAGGACTGGACTTTGCTTTCTACATTCTGCTTCCAAGGTTCTCCAAAGACGTGTGTGTGTTTGCCTCCTGTGAAGAAGTCTCAGGGCCATCAAAGACTTCCCCTACCAGTGTCTGGGCTCTTCTGATGAGAGCGCTGACTTGCAAAGTGCAGCCAAATCCAGTTCCTGGCCCTTTGACATGTAATCTGGTGAGAAAATCCACATATCTACTCTCAGTGCTTGTTTTCTCGATGCAGCACCTAAACTGCTGCTGAAGAATTGACTAGGCCTGGGCTAAAAATCCGTTCCGCTCGCGGAAATTGCGATAATTTGACATTTTTGCGTTCCGCCTAGAGCGCGAAAATGTCAAAATTTCCACAATCTGCATTTTACCGGAAATTTTTTGCTTGCTCGCGCTGTAAAATAATGCATTCTTGCGTGCGCCCGATCGCCTTACCTGAATCCCCGCGTTCGCCGACAAGTTTTCCCGATCCGGTCGCGTTCTCCACGAGATGTTGGATTGTTGGTAGCCATTATCGCTGTCTCACGACAGTTCGCGCCCGCAGTAACATCATTTGTCGCGCGATCACGTCTTTCTTCTCGCGATCATGCACTGCGAGACAAGTGAAAACAAGATGGCCGCGCCCGCGAGCAACCGTATGGGTACGTTGGCGAGCTGCGACCACACAGAACATACCGCGAACAGGCGGGAAAAAGTCTTCCGCATCTTCGCGATATTTCCGCGTGTTTGCGGAGATTTTTAACATTTTCGCGATAATTTGTGAAAGTGAATTTCGCAAATTCCGCCCACCCCTAGAATTGACGCAGTGCCCCCTTTGTGGCTGAAAAATCACCATAGTGTGTGTGAGTCCCCAGAACCTTGTAACCAACGTCCATGGCAGCTGCAGAATGAATGCAGCACCTGCTTCGTGGCTGTAAAATCGACGCAGTACCTGCATTATCGCTGCCACTCTGATGCAGCGTATCTGAATTTTCAACACATTGTCCCTCGACTCCGCTCCTTCATAGAATCTGGACCAAAGTAGGGAACTGAGGTCTTGTGTCTGGAATTCGATGCATCACCTCCCCTTCCAGTAATGAACCAACACATCACCTTCCCTGCATAGCAGTAAGGAACTGATGCATCACCTCCCCTGAGGAGTAAGGAACCATTACATCGCTTTGCTTTTCGGGCACCTCACCTTCCCTGTTCCTGTTCTCGTCTTCAATTTTTGCCACACTAAGGTACTTTGTGCTAAAAAGAACGCATCCATTGATTTCTGTTGACTATACTTGCTTGATCTTTTAAAAGTAATATCTTGACTTGCGTATTTTGCAGTTTTGTTGTTTTGGTCTTTTTTTATTCAGGTCAATATTGGCCACTTTTCTAAACTGGGCGTAGACTCCGTAGTGTTTTCAGTGTGATGCTGTGCGTATAAATGCCTATCATTCATAAAGCTTTATTTCGGTTGCAAACCATTAAAGCACAAATATATAATACATATTGCACATTAATAGAAATTCATGGTTCATATTATACCATAATACATTAAAAGGAATAAAATATACCAAAAAGATAGCACAGTAAAACAATCAATGGCCAAATTGGGAACAATAATCTCAAGTAAAACATCATAATGCTAGACGTCATTCGCCTTAATTATTGCATTCCGTACATACCACATAGAGAGGAGGAATTTCGAAGTGGCAAATACAAACACAGGGGTCGTATCATATTTTAAGAGTCTGAAAACTTCCCTATAGTCCCTAAAACCTCTTAATTTGCAAAGAGAAATGATCCATTTAGATCGTGCCCTGGTGTAAGAGGGACAAAGAAGCAAAGCATGCAAGTCAGTCTCCTCCACAAGAACACAACCAGGGCAGGGGCACCACCTAGAAGAGGAGGGCAACCATTTATTTGACAGAGCCCGCAGTGGTAGAGATCCGTGTCTAAATTGGAGATAAAGTTTTTGTGCTAGCGAGGGCTGGATGTCATCCAGGAATTTTTCAAAAAGATAATGGTCTTTCACCTCCAAAAAGAGGAGAGACAGCCTGCCCAAGCTAGAATTCAGATCACGGAGATTCAGATGGTGTTGTTTGAGAATAACCTCCAATGCCCTCTTACTAATCAGAGGACAAGATGTTTCCGGTGAAGACCACAAATCTTCCCTGTGTATATCGTGACAGAGTTGTTTGACGTGTTTAAGCCACAAGATGTTACCTGAACCCCTAATAGACAATAAGTTGGCTAACTCTTCCTTGTAGCTTATCAGCTCGGGTATAGACCAGAGTCTCCTCCAATATAACAGGGGTCGATGAAAAATGGTTTCCTGGATGGGGACCAATCCCAGATCCAGTCTTAGAGGGATCTAAGGAGTGCTCTTAGGGAGATTAAGAAGACGCCTAATGAAATTATTTTCAGTGACGGACATAAGGCTGGCATTAACATGGCCCCAAAGCTCTACGCCGTATAATGCCGCTCCCCTAGCCTGAGCCCTGTATATTTCCACTAAGGGGCCCAGGGGTTTGTAAGAAAATTCATTAAAAACCTTTAAAATTCCACCTGTTGAATGAATCAACTTAAGGTTAGCCTTGACCATATGAGAGTCCCACTCCATTCTATCATTAAAAGTGACTCCCAAATATTCAAACGTAGAAACTCTTTCAAGAAAACATCACTCCAAGTGTGGGTGGGGGTAAGTTGATGGTTTAGAATTAAAAACCATAAATTTAGTTTGAGAGAGATTCATCTCCAAATTTTTAGAGCGGCAGAACGAGCAAAAAGCCTCCACAGTACGCTGAGCACCCATTGGGGATTTTGAAAGCAAAAGGGTGCCGTCAGCGAACATTAGGGCTGGTATTCTGCGTGCTGCTAGAATCGGAGAGTCAAGATCCTTTACCCCCAAGAGGTATGAAATCAAACCGTTGATAAATAGGGTAAATAGGGTGGGGGCCAACACACACCCCTGTCTGACACCCCTATCTACCGGAAAGGGGGCAGAAAGCTCACCATTCTTACCGTAACAAACCCTCGCAAACTGTCCTGAATGGAGACGCCTGAAGAGGTCACAAAGGTATGGGGGAGCGCCTATCTCAAGCAAAATTAACCAGAGCTTATCCCTCTGTACCAGATCAAAGGCCGATCTAAGATCCACAAAGATCAGGTAGAGAGAGCCCTTCCCCAAAAAGACCGTCTTCCAGTGAACCAGCTGTAGCCTAAACAGTTGATCGGTTGTGAAAACCCTAGGGCGAAAGCCTGCTTGAAATGGCGATAGGATGTGAAATTCTTCCATCCAGCTTTCAAGCCTAGTTAATAAAATTCGGGCAAACACTTTTTGAGGAACATCAATAAGACTGATAGGCCGATAATTTGCTGGATCTAATGGAGAGGCCTTCTTGTGGATAGGTATAATTTCTGCACCCTTCCAAGTGTGTGGAATAGCCATACCGGAGAGTATTGCGTTAAAATATATCAGTAGGTATGGTACCCAGACCAGCGGTTCACTAGTAAATAGGTCCCCGGGGATCCTATCTAAGCCAGGGGCTTTACCAGCGGGAAGACTCATTAGGGCAGCCTGAATTTCATGCGAAGTGCAGAGTGGTAAATCGGGCACCCTTACTTCATTAATCTTTTGGGGCAATATCCTAGTCAGAATTGGTGATGGTTCGACCACATTATCGCTTATTGGAATGCTAAAAAGAGGTTTAAAGTGCCTCAGCCAGACCTCTTCACTTAAGCCAGGTGTTACAGCTGAAGATCCCTCGTGTCTACCACACCTGACTAAATTCCAAAAAGTCCTGGAATCATGGATATCCAGGGCGTCCTTAATACTGGCCCATCTGGCAACCTCCCAATCTTTTTTAGATTCAGATGTAATAGATTTGTACAGGGATCTGGCTCCTTTGATACTATGTGGGGTACCATTTTTCACCTCCCATAGGAGTGCCCTTTTAGCATCCCTGCAGCTAGAGTTGAACCAGTTGGCTTGAGTCCTCACCCCATTTTGCTTTGGTTTTACCGCAGCATAAAAGAAACTAGCGGCCATAGAAAAGAGTTTAGTATGAATAGTCTCTAACTCTTGAAAATAAGATAAGTCCTGACTACCCTCCATAAGGACAAATGCTTCAGCAAAATAAATGGCCACACGGGAATATAATGCAGCACTTTTATTTGGGGTTGTCAAAAACTTGGCCCACCTGATACGTCGACCACCTGCCACCACTGTTAAATTTGGTACAATAGATTGGACCGGTACCCCTGGAGCTCGTGCTGGATCCAAATGGTGCAAAAATTCCAAAGAAAGAAGATTATGATCCCTGTCAGCCCTAACCACTATGGTAAAAGACTTAAGATGGGACCAAAATTCCACATTTACCAAGATGTAATCAATGGTTGAGTTTTTACCCTGTCTATTATAAGTATGCATCCCCGGGGCATCAGGAGCAAGTCTGCCATTGCAGGCTCGAAGAGAGTGAAAGACAAGGAGCTTATTAATCTCAATAGCTAAAGGTAAAAGACGTGGAGCAGGATACATAAGACAGTCCTGGATATTCCAGGTTGAGTCTTCCTCGAGAGTAATAAAGGGGATACCAGCCAGGGGTTCGAAATGGCAGTTGAAGTCACCCCCAATAATCTTATAGGGAAAGGAAGAAAACAGGGTCAGAAGGTCGCTGAGGGCATTGAGAATGGTGAGTCCCAATCGTAAGGGAGTGGGGCGTAAGTAGATATTAATTACCAGTATCGAGGTACCGTCCCCAAACTTCAAAATAATACAAAGAATATCTAGAGAGTGGGAACTGATGACTCTAACTGTACACCCCAGATGGGTAGCCACCCAAATACATAGACCCCCCGAGGGTCGCCCCCTAAGTCCCCGCACCGCCGGGACACTATAAGAAGCAAAACCAGCCCTAATCGGAGATGTCGTCATCCAGGTCTCTTGAAAAAGGCAAAGGTCGTAATCATTTATCAGTGCCTCCCAGTCGGGATTAAGGAGTTTATTACCTAACCCTGCCACATTCCATGACCCGATTAAGGAGCCAGAATTAGCAACCCTGACAGAGGTACGAGGTTCAATCTCAGGACTTGGGAGATGGTCTTGGTAAAGGACCGAAGTTAAATCTACGTCATCGACAGGTATACCAATACTAGAGCCAGGGGAAGTTGCAAGTGTATTGAGATAGCATACAGTGAGATGATCAGCCTCAGCACTCTCCCCCTCCAACTTGAATGCGTTGGCCCTACCAAGTGGTAAGCCAGAAACCCCCACACAAGGAACTAGTCAGTCCTCGCTATCCAAACAGCCAAAAGAGTTGGCAACTGGAATATTATAGGCAGCAGTTTGCGGATCAAAATAGAAATTCCTTGAGGCAGTTCTTGCCAAAGTGGCCGGCCGTTGATAAAAATAACCCAAAGGTAGAGGTAGAATTGAGCTCTGGGAAGGCGATCCTTGCCATTCGAGAATGAAATTAGCCACTCTAGGGTCCCTAAAGTTAATAATAACACAATCCCCTCCCTTGTCTTTTTGGTTCACCCCCAGCCAACTTAACCTTTGCACAAACAAAATTTCCCCATTACCCCCTCTTGGTAAGGATCTAAAAGTATTCAGCCAATGAGTAACCTTGTTCTTCAGCTCAGGGAAGGATTCCTGGCGAGCACCAGACAAAGGGGGAACACCTGTGAGAACCACCACATATGGCGAGGCCTCCGGGGCGCAGCTGAGGAAGGGGTGCTGATGGCAATTGTCCAGTACTATGGTCATTCCCATCTTTAGAATGGGATATCAAAGCACTGTCCACTCTCTTCTTACCAGATGTTATAGTAGCAAATGAGGAAAGAGGTGGTGGCACATTAAGTTCGGGCACAAAAGACCTAGGGAGTGAGGGAAAATTAGGTGCATTAGAGCTTAAGATAGGAAAAAGAGCATTCGTAGTGGTTGATGCCCGTGCCTCAATATCATTAAAACCAGATACGGATGCAGTAGGACAGGAGCCTTGATGACTGAGTATGGAGGTCGCGGGAGCCTTGTCAGTAATCCCGCTCCCGGAAGGGGCAAATAAATGCCTATCACATTACCTCTGAGATAAGCCTGACTGCTCAAGCCAAGCTACTAAGGGGGTGCTCAGGGGCTATCTTAGCTGTGTGACTTCCTTACCCTGACTAGAGTGAGGGTCCCTACTTGGTCATGATGCAAACCACTGCCAACACGAGACTCCATTTCTAACAGTCTCACATTGTATATTGCTGATATGATATTGTTTTGTGTGTATTCCAGCATTGAATTGCAGACTTACCATTCCATACTCCTGGCCACTGATGTATGATGGTTTATAATAATTCAGCTATGGGAGAACTGACGCCCCATGCATATCTTCTGTGTATCCATAAAAAACAAACTATTTTTGCCAGTGCTAATTGGAAATTACATCATTTAATCTCTTCAGTGATCTATAAACAATGCTAGCTCTCGACCAATTAAAATATAAGTGGAAGTAATTTTAATAAAATCGTTACATTTTTCTACCATATGTTTTGTTTTTTGAGTCTTCAACAATAAAACGATCAACACATATTACATCCAACCAGCCCCTTGAACACTGGCCTATCACCCCTAGTACTTGAGCAAAATACCAAGCAGACCGCTATCACCACCAGTACTGGAGCAAAGTCCCGAAGCAGACCAGCTATCGCCACCAGTACTGGAGCAAAATCCGAAGAAGACCAGATGTTCAAGACTGCACAGCAGCAGGGAGAAATGTATCCCCTTTTCTTTTGTTCCAGTCTGATTGCCTCCTTCGAATGTGCAGAGCAGATTGTTTTATATAGTAAAATAGATAATTATATCCAAGCAATGCTTCCTACTCCCACTTTACAATTTATTTCCTGATCTTTACTGATGTGATGCTTCATATCATAAAACTATGCCAGAGAGTGTGCACCCGAAAAAGAAGAGAATGTGGAATACCCATCTGGTTTGTATGGATCTTCTCCCTTTCTCCCAAATCACTTTCTGGATCACCCAGACTGCATGTCTGGGGAAATCAGCATCACAGAGTGTCCACCAGGTAAGAATTTGTGCAGGGCTTGTTCCAAAGAGACTGGACGTACCCGCTCCATGAATGAGACATATGCTACAGGGGGCTTTCTCTTTGGCGTTATGTGGCAAACAATATCAACCAGCACTAAGGAGAAAGAGGCCAACATGCTATAATTGAAGCCTGATCAAAAACTTCATGCCTTTTCAATAAAGAGCATTTGAGATCAGGCAGCTAAAACTGCTATAATTATAAGAGGTAAAAGAACGATGGATTTAACCAGATCTTTTGACTGGGGGAGAATATTTGCATTGTCAGCATTCTGTCCATCATTTGTTTGCTGTAATAATTATAAGAGGTGGCCAAATATAACCTTCACTCTTACTCGCATAATTTATATTCTCTTCTTACACATGGAAATGTTAGTTTTGAAACTTTAATAAATAAAATGATTGTCAATTTAAACAGAATATATTGCTCAGAACACGCTTGGTAAGTTGCATTCACTGTAGAGGAGGGAAAGCATAGGGTCTGCACATTTTAAACTACACCAATATTATCAGACATAGTGTGATATCTTCATCCTTCACAGTGGCAGGAAGTATTTTCAGACTTTCTTGACAGTGAGGTTCCGCATCGTCTGCATTTTATCGCTGCAGACTGAACTCATGCGGGACATCAAGGCAAAGATAACTTTTTTCTCTACTGTTACTCAGATCTTACTCCTCTGAGTGACAGTGGGGAATCTGAGCAGATGTCATACCATGAGCTCAGATCTATTGGGGCATCACAAGTGGTGGTCCACCTCCTGTGGGGGTTCTTAGTTCCCAGCATAGAACTGCAGCCTTCATGAGATGGCGCAAGTTGTTCAGTGAGTGGCATGGAAAGGTGGCCCTATAGACAGTCAAACATACTGAGCTTCGCCAGCGGGCATTCCATTCGGGTCTCAGTATTCCCGTGGGCTCCTGAAGTTGATAGCTACACCCTGCTCCGAAGGGAGAAGGACACCACGCTTTGATCCACTTTTACTCTACCTGGCAGTGATTAGGTATGATGCTGGGCTGCTCAGCCTGGGCACTTGTGATTAAGGTATGGAGGGGTGAGGCCCTCTCTCCTGGAACTCATGCCCCCCTCCAAAGTGTATGAATCAGATCTTCTAAGTAGGTTGGAAGAGGTTTTGTAGACATGTGCCATGAAGGAGGCCTCAAGAAGATGTTCAGTACAGTCTTCACTTTTGCTGGGGCATTAACTTGGTGGAATATGCAGGGGGCCTGGATCTAACTGAGCTGGAAAGACTGAGCTTCAATGAGGCAAAGATACAATTACCGTTGAGACTCAGGCAAAGTGTGGCATTCTGCCATAGGCAATCAAGATTAGCATATGTTCTCTCTGCAAACTGTTACTTTTGGCCAAAAAAATGAGATTGATAGCAGAGAAGGGTTTTGAATACACTGAAAAATACACCTCAAAAGGCCTGATCCCCTACCCAAATATTCAAAGGGTGGAAGGGCGGGTTTTCGTGCGGATGAGCACAGTGGCAGATGACTGAAGCTCCCGTTTCTTAAGCAGGCCTTCCACAATTCTACCCTACCAGAGGAGACATTTGCAGGTTTGGTATGATGTTGCTACACCCTGACATGTCCGACTGCTGATTTCCAGGCCTTTTTTTCCTCCCACCAACCCAAATTTCCAACTACCAGCGGCATCCACACTCTTTCTGACCATATACACGACAGGCCGGACTGCACCGCTCGGTACGAGGAACCTCTTTTCCTCTTCTACTCACTGCCATATGACTGTTACATCCCCACATACTTACTGCAATGACTGTCACCATCCACTTACCAGCCCAACAACTTCTGGCATGTGCACTGGGCGGTTGCAGTCCTATGTAGCCTTCATATGGGCGATGAGAGGTGAGTACTTCATGTAATTGGCATAACCAGCCTGCCTGTTTTTCTTTTCAAAACATGGAAATAGCGAGGACTGAGCGAGGAAATGTAGCAGAAAGAAAACTATTTCATGGACATGAAGGCCATGTTGGATAGACCACTATGCGCAACTTCTGATACCCCACCTTCAAACCAGGATGCATGCTCCTATCAAACACCTTTTTAACTCACTATCTAGGACTCCTGCCTGAACGTCCCTGTCCTAAAAACCCATTTCTGTCCCTTTTAACGTGAGCGCTGAGACACCGAATATGACAGTTTCCAACCCATATAAAAAAAAAAAAATCCCATGAAAAGCATGGAGTGGTTTTACAAGTTAGAATTGTAGCACATGAAACACGGATGAATATATATATAGTATTTCTTAGAACATATTGATAACTATGTTTGTTTCTCTCTTTTTTGATTCTCCTTTTTGCTTGTATGTACTGTTCATCTGCATTCATCGTTTGCTTCTACTGTCGTGTAGTTTCTACCAATCCACAGGACCCGTGCATTGTTTTTACAAGAGGACCTGGTGTCAAGACTGATTTTGGACACCTCCACAGGATGTGTTGGCCTATAGACCAGCTAGCTCACAGTGACACCGTAAGACTAACCTACCAGGGAGCGAAACCACTGAACATAACACCCCTTACCCCTCAGGGATTGTGGAAACAGTACAGAACCTTTCACTCAGTCACTCAGGCTCTCTGATTCTCAGAGAAATATACAGAGAATACACAGTGGGACATTTCCAATAATATTTCTTGAACCAACGTTATTGTTGCATAAAATACTTGTGCTGCAATGATTAGGAGACAGAAGCAGATAAGCTTGATTACACACACCAAAAGTGTAAATAGTAGATATAGTTTTACCTTGGGGCTAAAACCCTGTATATAGGAAGGCATATAAACAAGGCAGTAATCTGGCAAACTCCTACTATGCGAACCCTACTCTAAGTGTACCTATTAGGCCTGGGCCAAAATTCCGTTCCGTTTGCGGAAATGCCGATAATTTGGCATTTTCGCGTTCCACGGAAAGCGCGAAAATGGCAAAATTTCTGCATTCCGCAGCTTAGCGATAATTTGTTTCTTGCTCGCGCTGTAAAATAATACATTCTCGCGTGCGCGCAATCGCCTTACCTGAATCCCTGCGTTCGCCGACAAGTTTTCCTGATCCAGTCGCGTTCTCCACGAGATGTTGGATTGTTGGTAGCCATTTGCGCTGTCTCGCGACAGTTCGCGCCCGCCGAAACGTCATGCGTCGCGCGACCACGTCTTTCTTCTCGCGATCATGCACCGCGAGACAAGTGAAAACAAGATGGCCGCGCCCGCGACCAAGCAAAAAATACCGCGAACGGGCAGGAAAAAAACTTCCGCATCTTCGCGATATTTCCGCGTGTTTGCAGAGATTTTTAACATTTTCGCGATAATTTGTGAAAGTGAATTTCACAAATTCCGCCCACCCCTAGTACCTATAGTGTTTGAAGCCAAGAATCCCACCAAGGGATGATCCAACCCCATTACCTGATTGGATAAAGTTAAGGACCCCCACATCTTCACGAACTGGACACTCCTCACTAGTAGTCAGACAGCCATGTGGTGATTTCTCAGCATGCAAGGGCCCGCGATGTCAGCGGGAGTACCTCCTCTACTAATCTATTGGAATGCTCATCTTTTATAATAGAAAGCAGCCTTGCAATGTACACATAGATTAGTGATGTTATTGATATGCAGATAGCCCTGTCGCCACGTGGATGAAGATAGTGATGACAATTTGTATGTACTTTGAAACAAGACCTTGTCCATGATGTTCATGGAGTTGTAATAATGTTGCGCGAAGCTAGATGTAAAAACAAGCTTAGTTTCAGAGAAACAAATTCACCATTGTCATGCTTGCATATGTGTGCAAAAGGTCACAGCTGGAAATGTTCTTTGTGAGGCCATGTAAGAAATAAGCTGTTCGCTACATGGGCCTAACTCAGGAATATAACGCTACCTAAATGTTTTCTTTATGGGACATATATATGTACATGAATTGAATTACTGCAATTCTGTAACTAATAATTCTTAAACCGCCTTGAAAAAGTCGAAGGCCTGTGGACCATTGAGGGCTGAAGCATGTGTTGGCTGGTCTAAGTTCTCTGTTGCCTCCTAATTAAATAGAGGCTTTCATTTGTTTTCAACTGCATTAAAATAAATATATGTGAGCATTAGAAGGTAAACTCTGATCACTATTTTACTCCAGGAATATCAAACCACATGTTTATTATTTTTATTGAGAATTGCTTACTCTACCTTACTTAAATGCTATTCATTCAACAAATTAATGTCTGGAGTATTCTGGTGCAGAGGGACATCTTGGAATGAGGTTTACTTGAAACGACGAATGTGGAAAGTGCAACCAACACTCCCACTTCTCCACCTGTGGAATCTTGCTGTAGTTTCCCACCAGGGGGTGGGGATTCCCTTGATATGTATTCTGGATCTCCTTTCTAGGGTGCCATACCAAGCTCACCATCTAGCTCCTTATCCTAACTGGGCAGTGGCCCTCTCTACATCTCAGTGACTGGTGCTTGGTGGCTGTGCTCCTCATGACCCCCACATGTTGAAATCCAAACATTCTTACCAGTAGCTATTCTCAGAGGCCATTTCTAGTCATACCTTATGATGGTATCCTTCTCAGAGTCAACAGGCCCAGCATTCACAATGCTTCTGACTGAGCTAATGGGCATCAAGGTGTCCATCAAACCCATAAACTCAAACATCACAACTACAGCGACAGATGTCCAATCACTCAAGCCTCCTCTTTTTACCAGCAAATGCCGTCGATAGAATCCAGGATTAATTATGTCAAACAAAGTATGGACAACTACCTGGGTTGGGTTCCTGATTTGGGAGACTACATTGCAAGGTGGTTAATCTGGAGGACAGGAGTAGGAAGGACAATAATTTACAAGGTCCTGGAGCTGATAATATGCACAAATTCCTGCGTACTTTTATACCAACCCTCCTGAATCTCATGTTTGAGCCGCCATAAGAGTTCCAGTGAGCCCATTGTATGAGAACACGGCATGGCCCGACCAAACCAGACCACACCAAAAACTGGTATACTAAATAATCAAAGTGGCTAAAAAGCATGGTCAGTAGCGATTTCACAACCGTCAGATCTCCATATCAGTGTACTTCTCTTCCAAAATCAACTCTACGAGGCAGAGGTTCATGGCACTTAGACCTTGGCTAAGGAAGAAGGACAGATACGATCTGCTGGAACCTGCCTTGATGGTTATAACCAGGAATACCATGGAATATGACAACTGCGCTTCATTCCTAGTTAGCAAAAATGCCATGGACAGGGAGGGGGGATAATGAATGATGGGTGGGATATATGTGGCTCACTTAACAAATGAAGCGAGCCAAAACAGTAGAACAAAGAATAAAAAATACTCCCCACTTAGAACAATAGTGTTGAATGATAAGCCTGCATAAACGAAGTAAGCAAGCAGCATGCTCCTCATGAGAACAGCTTCCTTGCTTATTCATCCAACCAATCCAAATATTCATTCATCCTTTCATTCAAATTCACCCATAGCCACCATGATAAAGCTTTTCTTTCTCTCATTTTTTTTTTATTTTCAGAGTTTTATATAGTGTGAACTTGACCCGAATCCAATCAGGTATCAGAGCGCTTTACATAGCACCAGTTACGTTACATGAGGACACACATTCATTTTTTGTTAGGCACAGGGAGATTAAGTGATTTGCCCAGAATCACAGGATGTTCAGCGTCTTTACCGAGACTCGAAACCAGTTCCCCAGGTCCGAGGTCGAGCGCCCTAGCCGTTAGGCCAACTCCTCTCCCCTTCTGTCTTTCATGAAAATTTCCAATCCATTATCCATCCATTGAATAGCCACCCATTCTTCAAACCATCCTTTCACCCATCCATCCATGCATTTCTATTAGTCAATCTGCTTCAAGTGTCCACTTTTGCATAGAATGATGTGGTGTTCATGAGTTATTCAAACTTGGTTTGGGGTGTGAATATAGATTGACCAGGTACTGAAGGAGACCCATGAATGCATTCTCTAAGTGGGTTAAATTCTCAGTCACCATTTTGGGCCTGACAGATGTCTAGCAAGATCAGAGTGAACAAGAAAGGAATGACCTTTTCTGTTCACATCCCTATAGATCCTTGCTAAGGATAGAGTTAATATTTGTGAGTTGTGCAACTAACAGAAATAGGATTGATCTTGATATCAGATCATGCCCTGGTGGTGGTATTAAAATAAATGTAGAATAAAGAGGCTTAAAAAATGGCACCAGCAACCCTCATTGTTCAGGGTCCCAATTCTTATGAAGGGGTGAGGAGCATATTTTCTAGAATTTCACCTTAGGCTTTGCACCAGTTGACATAATTATCCACCACTTGGGGTGAAAATGTAATGTGAACACATGAGAACAACAGAACAGGAATGGTTGTTCTTTGCGGCTCTTTGTTTAAGATAAAATATGCGCACATTTTGTATAATTTGCAAAAGCAAATTCTGCTAATCTCACACCCCCCATTTAAAACTCAATTAAGAAATTAAGTACTTTTCCTGGTGGTTTGGGATGCCTTGGAAACATCCTTTGGAAGGAAACGTATTGCCATGATTGAAGGTCACCTTCGACTTCGCACCTTAGAGATACAGAAAAAAGAACTTAAAAATGCTGCAAAAGATACTATAGTCAGACATCTTCATTCACACTACTTAGGAAAATACAATTGAAGAAGGCAGCTGAGAGCTATTGTGACCAATAGGGCAGAATGTGCTATGCTACATATTAAAAAAATAATCTTAGGAAGGTAATAAAATAGGCATGCAATTAGCCCAACAACTGATGGAGAAGACTCAAAGATTCTCTGGAGGATAGATGCGGCCAAATGTAGACTTGATGCACTTTGAGGGAAAGAAAGAAAATAGAAGAATTCAGGAACCTCTTCATGTCCTTTTATGCAGTAAACATACATCTGATGGAGGCACATAGACACTACAGTGCACAATCACAATGTCCCCAGATTGAAAGGATACATGTGGAAAGTCTTAAAACAGCAAAAATGGATGAGGAGATGCTCTTTACCAGTTGTTCTTTCAATTTGAAGAGGGAACCTTGGCCTTATAGCTACACTGTGAATTGTTATAGTTGTTTTGCCCCTCAACTGATTCAAACCTAACGACATTGTATGATCACATAGTGGAGCGATGTTGCCCTACTGGTGAATGAGGCAGACATCACAAATATTTTCAAGCTGTTGAAGTACCCACTTGTCTGTTCCTCATATAGGGGGGTTTCCCTATCAAACATGAATGTGAACATCTACACGAAGATCTTGGCATCCAGATTTGAAAGACTATTACATGAATTAGTCAACCCAAAGCAATTTTTAGTTTTATTGAAGATTGGCAGACCCATGATGAAGTGACAAATGTGGTCCTCCTGGTCAAGAAGAAAAGGTACTAGGTCTAGCATCTCTGCATACAAAGAAGGCTTTCAACCAGGTGGAATGGCATTTCTAAAACTGAACCTGGAGGCTATGGACATGATACCTGAATTTCTTAAGATGGTGATGGCCAACTACTTAACCCTCATGGCTAGAATAGCTTTGAGAGGGCACATGTTTGGAGCAGAGGCATTAAAATGGGAACAAAATGGGTGGTCCCTTGTTTCTGATCCTGTTTGCTTTAAATATTGAACCTTTCCTCTTCCACATTAAGAGGTCTTGGAGACAATTGGGTGGTACTAGGTTACCCTCTCCCAGAAGACCCAGGGTTGTAGCTACTGTGATTCTGACACACATTCTGAGGAAAGATCACTCTCTGGTGTGGTATTGTTTAGGGACAGCCAAACTATTGCTGTTTAGTGAAAAATATGCTCCCTCCTATGACTGCATTGACAAGTGAGACTTTGGAAAACATTAGCCATAGAGCATCTGGTAGCTAAAGTACGGGAGGAAGACTTCACTATGAAAACTACTACCAGATTATATGATGCCTAGGAGCCCTGAGCTATTTCTCTCAGCCACTTTATTCAGGATGGGGCTCCAGGAAGGGGGTTGGATACCTTGGAACTGCGGCGGAATGGATGTCATGTCCATCATGAATGTCACGTCTAAACTGGCAAGAGAGCATTTCTATTCTATGGCAGAAAGAGTTTAGGAGTTCCACTAGGGAGTGTTTGGGGAAGGGGGAGGAGAAGAGGGGATACAAGGTAAACGGTTGTTTAGTTACAGAAGATACATTTTTGATTCATTCATTTTTAAGATGATTGCACTGATTTTGCTCTGATTCTGCACTGATTACACATGCTACTTATCCTCGACTTTATTCCATGTACTTACTGATGAATTTGTAAGCTCAATAAATAACGCTAAAAAATTTGGAATTTGTGGACTAACCTTTGCAAAACTCGTAGAGCCTGATTACAAGTTTGACGGTGCAGCGGTGGGACCGCAATGGAAACGTCAAAGGAAGTTCCAGCACGGCATGGACTGAAAAGTCCATGCTCTGCTGGAACTTCAGTGCATGCACACAGGGCGGAACAAAGGGGCCCTGCTGGGCCCCCTTTCTTTCTTCACCACCACTGGAAAAACTTCCATGAAATCATTGGCGGTGTAAAAGTCGTAATATGCTTGGTGGGACCGTGGGGGTCCAGCCCAGCATATAGATGCCTTTAGACTGCGGTGCCACCAGCAGAGAAGGGCAGTTCCCTGGAAGAGTTGGCGGTCCTAGGGTGGCACAACCACTGGGGTCTCAATGTGGCAGTTGCAAGACCACCACCGCTGCTCCACCATGAGTCTGGCGGTCCTCAGACTGCCTGACATGTCATCAGGCCCTTAATAGTAATAGGAAACTTCTGCATCACAGTCTCATATAATACAATCCAGGTTAGGATCATAAATACAGATTTTAATTTATCATGTCAATAATCCAACAGAACTTCGACTGCGTACAGCCGTGGGTTCCTGTGGCCAGTAAGGGTATTCTCTTGTGGTGGGCTGTATGATTCTTGCACTTCAGGCTTCTACTTCCATTGTCTTGAATCTGCATGAGATGACAAGTTAAAAACTTGTTATCTGATGAACATGGTGGCAGTCTTGTTTATGACTGTGTTGGACTGCTCTTTGGAATCTGGGGTACTGTGAATCGTAAAGACACCAAAGTTAAGGGCTGGGAGTCGCAGGTCAATATAGGAAGTGACACATTTAAACACCATCTAGGAAAATGGCCTCTACCTGGCAAATTTTCAAGTTGGATTGGCTCTCTGCTTGCTTAGACTTTGTTTATCATATCATCCCTCACCTTTATTATTTTCCTCCTCTTCAGTTACCTCTGTATTCCCTGACCTTTAACTGCTTACTTGACCTTAGACTTGGATCTTAATTTGGCGTTGTTACAATGCACAGATAGTTTCCTTGACTTGCTTACCTGCTATCTTACCAACTTCCTTCAGTTCAGCTTAGGTACACCATGTCCCACCATTTTGAAGCCAAAACAGTTCTTTACCGGAATGTTTTGGTAGATAACATTGTCATGATTCAAGAGATGAGTTTAGAGAATGCAGTGCCACAGAAGGCCCTGGCGTATTATTTGTCTCTCTGCCAGTGGAGGCTCACATAGGTCGTGCTGAGGGGTGGTGAGGCATGGCGGGGTTGGGACAGGGTGGAGGGGTAGTAAACTCGGACATAAAATGGAACGGAGGAAAGTAATAATTACTTTCCTCCATTCCGTCGTATGTTTGAGTTTACTACCCCCCACCCGCCCCAATGCCCCGCAGCACGCCCTATGCGAGCTACCACTGCTCTCTGCATCCCATACCAATTTCCCTCCAGTATTTATTGCCACCTGGAACGTTCTTCTTGATTCTGACTCTTCTTTATTTTTGGGAGTGGGACAGACAGTCATGTGAAGCTGTTGACTATCACCCAGAATTCCCGGCCGCCATGCTACTAAAGTTTCAGACCATCTGCACTTGTGCTCGTATCCAGCGCTGTTGGACCTGGCCCTTTTGGCCGGATGGTCCCTAAACCTTTCGCCTTCCACCTGTACTTTTTCTGACCTGTTGTTGGCTATTCTATGACTCTGGGCACTTTACCACTGCTGTTCAGTGCTAAAGTGCATATGCTCTCCCTATCTAAAATGTATATGTTTGTTGGATTTCATGATTGGCTTATTTGGTTTACTGTCAGACCCCAGTAAAGTGCACCAGGAGTGCCCAGGGCTTGTAAATACAAATGCTGCTGGTGGGCTTGCAGCACTGGTTGTGCCACCCACAGAAGCGGCCTAGTAAAATGTATCTAAGGTCTGCCATTGCAGAACCTGCGTGCAGTCTGGTACTGTCATGCTGACTGGGAAAGTGCACCCACTTCCCAGTCCCTAAACCTTCCCTTAACTTCATATTAGTCACCCCTATGGTAGGCCCAAGGGCAGGGTGCATTGTAAGCATAAGGTAGGACAAGCCCTGATGTGTGTGGCATGTCCTAATAGTGAATTACAGCCATTTTCGTTTTTCACTACTGTAAGGCTACCTGTTCTCCATAGGCCAGAATGGGCTGTTAGAATTGTTACATCCTATGATCCTAACAGACCCAGGGAACATGGTAGAAAATCGAGTTTAGTATGCCTGAACTCAGAATAATAAAATACATCTTTTAGTAAAGTTTATTTTAATATTCTGTGTTTGCAAATACCACTTTTAGAAAGTTGGTATTTGCTTGCCTAACCATTTCAGCCCGCATCTGCTATGATGTGTATCTGCCTGTCTGGTTTGTGTGAGTGACAGGGCTGGGGAAACCCAGAGGGGCAGGGCTAGGTAGCCTGGTGGTGAATAGAGAGATTAAAAACCAGATGGGTGGGAGGAGTGCACCTGGACTCTGAATAGGGCTGTGCTCTGCCACCACAATGCTGGCTCCACCTCCTGTGGAGCGACTGATGTCTCTGCCCTGCACCCTGAATAGAAAGGCAGAGTCATGTCAACAAAGTGCTCAAGAACTGGTTTGGACTGGGCAAAGGCCCCTCTACCCCAGAGGAACAAAGGAATTAGGGGTATAAGTATTGGGACCCTGCTCCCAAGAAATTAGATCCTGCTTGACAAGAAGAACCTCTGCCTGAGGAGAAGGAACTGGGAAAGCTGTAAGGAGGAGTACTGTCCCTGACCTGGGGGATTGGCCTGCAGTGGTTGCCTTGCTGCTGAAAGGAGAGGAGAAAAGACTACAAAGACTTTAATTCAACTTGTGCTTTAAAGATCTCCAAGGGCTTGTGCTGAGCTTGCCCCCTGAACGAAGTCCCAGGACCAGTGGACTTCACCCCCAGCTCCCCAGAGTCTTTTGGAAGTGCCTGCTGCTGTTGTTGGGCCTTCTGAGGGACTGCGTGTCGCAAGGAGCTGGAAGCGCGACTCGAGAAGGAGAAGCGTGCCGCCGTCGGAGCTGTTGTCGTCGCATCTCGCAAAGGGTGTCGCCGCTGCAGTATCGCATCGAGCGGAAGCGTCTCGCATCATTCCGGAAGTGTCTCGCAACACCGAAGAAGCGTGTCGCCATCGCAGCCATCGTAGCTGATGCATTGCACCGCTTCAAGAGAAGAGTCTCGCCCCGAAGAAGAAGCGTGTCGCCATCGCAGCCATCGTAGTTGTCGCATTGCACCGCATCAAGAAAAGCGCCTCGCATCCACGGAGAAGCATGCCGCCGTCGGAGCTGCTGTCTTCACATCGCGTAAAGGGGTGACGCCGCTGCAGCATCGCATCGAGCGGAAGCATCTCGCAAACGTCGGAGAAGAGTGCCGCTGCCAAGGCCGCTGTCGTCGCATCGCGTAAAGTGGTGACGCCGCTGTAGATGACGCATCGAGTCGAGCCTTCTCGCAACATCGGAGAAGCGTAACGCATCTGGAAGATCTTCACGTCTTTATTTCTCTGCACCAAAAAACTTCATCGCATCTGCATCGTTGCAACACTTTCGTTGCCCTGCGTGTCGCATCTAAGGTACATTGACTTAAAGTGTCGCATTTAAGAACTTAAGAGAACTTAGCAAACTTCTTCCATCTAAAGTAACAGTATTGTGTATTTTTTTGTCGTTTAATGGTCTTGTGGTAACTCTATATAAAGAATCCTTATTTTTAATATAAAAACTTGTGTGGTGTCCATTTGTAGTGTTGTCACTTGGTTACTGTATGTGTTCACAAATGCTTAACCTATAACGCTCTGAGATAAGCCTTGTCTGCTCGCGCCAAGCTACCTAGAGGGTGAGCAGGGGTTATTTTAGGAGTGTAACTCCTTACCCTGACTAGAGGAAAGGTTCCCTGCTTGTCACAGGTGACAACCTGTGCCAACCAGAGAACCCGTATTCTAACAAGCGCCTAACTACTTTTCTCCATGTTAGATGGTTTTCTTCCAGTATTTTGCCATCTGTTCTTTTTAGTTATTGTCTGCTCTAGCATTTAATGAAACAACACCCCAGTATGGCATTTATAATTCTGGCCAATATCTAGCATGCTTTTCTTACGTTTTAGTCAACTCGACTCTTAACTCTGTTCATGTTTCTCGCCTGAAGATTTTCCACCTTGCATCAATTATTACAATTTCTTGCACATATTTGTATACAGATAGGCTTTGGTGTCTGTAGGACTTGGCCTTTTTGGCTAAAGTTCCCTAAACTTTTTGCTCTCCCCCTAGACCGTTTTCCTGACATAGAGCTGCCAATTCAGATGCTTTGGGTACTTTGCCACTGCTGATCAGTGTCAAAGTACAAGGGTTCGCTATGTAAAGTACAATGGTAATTGGTTGGCCATGATTGGTATGTTTGCCTAACTAGTAAAAGTCCCTAGTGATGTGCACTGTGTGTGCAAGGGCTAGCAATGCCAAGGCACGCAGAGAAGGGAACTCTGGCCTTCAGTGTAGGGCCTGCGCGCAGAGTGCTTAGTTAGAATGTTGTCCTGACATGTGTAACCACTTGTCAGGCCTTACTTTCCCTTTTGCATACACTGTGGGCACCCCTGTGGTAGGTCCTGAGTAAGCCATGGGCAGGGTGTAGTGTAGGTAAAAGGCAGGACATGTACTGAGGTGTGTGTTATGCCCTGACAGTGAAAAGCACTCCATTTCGTTTTTCACTTGTGAAAGCCCATTCTGCCCATAGGACAGAATGGGGGAGGCTGGGTATTGTGTTTGTTAGCCTAGTTTCCTATAAGTTTAAAATGGAGAGGTGAAGTTTAGTATGTATGAACTCACAGTGTCACAACACATCTTTCTATGAAAGTGGTTTTGTCACTGTGTGTTCAGAAACCACTCTTTTAGAAAGTGGCTGAGTTTTGTGCTTTAAGCATTTCCGTGTGTCTCTGCTGAATGTGGATTGACTGTCTGGCTCTGAGAGGTGCAAGGAGCTGTGAGAGGCCTTGACCCAGGGAGGGGTGGAGATGGCACCAGGCTGCCCGGCATCTGGAGATTAGGGGGAGGAGAAGCCTGGGAGGTGAAAAGGCCTGGGCTGGTGCTGTAAACCAATTGACCCATCTCCTGCTGTGTGATTAAGGATCCAAACCCCCAGTATCAAAGGGAAAAAGGTGACACTGGAAGGGAGACACCCAGAACTGATTTAGGTAGGGTCAGGGACCCCTGAGCACAACAAACTTCAAAGACATGAAGGGGCATAACTAAACAAACTGAAGCCCCTGGAATTTGGTGTAGTTTTGAATGGCGAAATGGACAGGTCAAGTCTACAAAGGCTTTGACCTCTTTCGTGGTCAAGAAGAACCTCTGCCAAGGAAGAAGTTGCTGAAGAGACTTCTGGATAGGACTGACCCTTGCTTCTTGATCTGGGGCTGGCCTGCAGTTTGTAGCTTTTACTAAGGAAAGAGACTGAAGGGACATTGTTGTGGGTGGTGTGTCCCCCTTCTTGAACAGGAATGTGCTTTGTGCTGTGCCCTGAACCCCAAGGGCCCGAGGTGAGCTGGCTCCCTGTTTGGAAACACTGGAACATAAATGTTTCCGGTGAAGTCCCAAGCAACGCGGTGCGCGCATGCTTTTCCAGCTTGTGACCCTCAGAAGATGTGCCTTGTGAACGTGTGCACCAGGAGAAGAAGTGAGACTCGGATGCACAGGGTGCGTGTCGTGGTGCATGCTGAGGCATTGGTGAAGAGTGCCTGGTTGTTGTGTGCACCGGGAGAAGAAGTGCGTCTCGGACGTGCAGGGTGCGTATCGTGTGGCTACCGAGGCGGTGCTGAAGAGTGCCCAGTCATCGTGTGCAGCGGGAGAAGAGGTGAGACTCGGTCGCGCCGGGTGTGTGTCGAGGTGCAACCAGAGGCGCTGGTGAGGAGTGCCTGGGTAGTGTGTGCACCAAAATCGAAGTAAGTCTCCCCAGTGCTGAGTGCGGGTCTCGGTGTCCACTGAAACCGCCGGAAGGAGGTCCAGGTCATTGGGCCCTCGGAGTGAAACAGTAGCGGCCTGGACCTGAAGGTCTTCTCTATGTCTTATTCGGCCCAGTTTCTGGTTCACAAATGTTTGCTGTTTGGATGGGTTCTCCCGTCATCCCATGCCCCCTGGAAAAGCTGTCTATGCTTGATACTCTCTTGCTTGGCTACATATTGCATAATGTTTCCTCCATTGGATACTTTCTGTCTCGTGTTCCCAGGATTGGATACCTTTTGCAGTGGCTTGGAATGGATGCTGGTTTAGTGCTGCAGACAGTCGTTTGCAGTCTTGTTCACATACCGTGCCTTGGATTCGACTTCTGAAGGCATGCTGTCCTCTCTACCATGATGAAGTGATGTCACGATGATCTTTATTTTGTTCGCAGCTTCTGCTGGGACTGGAAGTGATAAAGAAATTTGCATTGTATACTTGCCTCATTGTTTTAAATTTCCTACACCAACACGATTTTCGCAAACTGATGTCTACAAAAGTGATCTAATTATAGAGTGACCATGAAATTGTCATTTCTCTTAAGTAGCAAAAGTGAAGAAAAACTGCAGTGTTAAGTCTAATAGTATTCTTAAAGACAGCGAATGTTTACTATGGAAAATATGCGGAAATGCTTTTGTGTACTGCCACCATAACATATTACATTCCATGAACCCAAATAACCACAAAAGGGCAAATTGCACATACAAATCAATGCACTCTGTACAAAATAAAGGTTTGACTCATAAGTTCATAAACTATAGGGCAATCAGCAATCATAATGAAATAAATATAGATGAAAAGTAAAACATCTAAAACAAGGTGGATATCCACAGTGAAATGCTGCAGGAAAAAATCATGCATGGAAGAAGTATGATAATAGGCATATATCAGCTCAGCATTTTCCTCTGCATCATCAAGACTTTGAAATTCTCACACAGCTATATAGGACGTTCCCTATCTTTCATGCCCATTCTCAGCCCTTACACTCCCTTTTTTCTAAAGAAGGCTTTACCTGTTGGTGTTAAAACCGAATTTGTTGTAATTTATTTGTGTTATTCTGTCATAGTAGGACCAATTGCGCAAGTTCAATTTGAATTGAAAATCTAATTTGTGTTTGCCTGGCTACATTTTCATTTATTTTGTATTTTTTCTTTGTATTATTTTGTTTTACTTTCCACATTGATGGTGATGCTTTGATATAGTGAAGTTTATGTTTTTGTAAATTAAACGCTTTCCGATTGAACAGCACTCCTCAGTAATTCTCCTTTATAATTTTTAAAAAACAATATAAAAAAAGCAAATCTAAAAAAGCCAAGAAGGACATAGTTTTTGTTTAGAGTCTTGATACTTTTAGGATAAATCATTAATGAAAGACATAAATAAGTCATATCGTTTAAAGTACAGAAATGCCACTACTGCCAAAGAACAGTGGAAACCCAGGGTTTGTTGGGGATTTAAGTCAAACTGTATTAGAGAGGTAACTCTTTTGCTATGCAGGAATGTTAATATCGTGTACATTTTCCTGAACGATTAAGAATTGAGGTCTAAAATGCATTTTACAAAAAAAACATTTTTATAATATTTTATTATTCCTTGTGCAGTTTGAGCAGCATGTATAACAGCCTCTGGATGTTCCCGTCAAAAATCTTGATCCGAAATATAATCTCGTTGATTCCAAGCTGTTTTTGTCCTTTTTAGCTTTGTAACTGTTTAGTTCCCTTCTTTTCTATTTTTAGCCATAACCATTCAACCGCATGGCAGGTGGTTCTATTGAAAGATAAACAAACTTGTAAGGGAACCCCACTGATTCATAAATGGCCTACTGTGCTGACAATGAAGGCAGCTGGAACAGCAGCCTTCACTGAGATGTCGGTCATTTCGAACAAAATCAGGCCCCCTGCAGATTCCCCAGCCAAGGAACAGCTGCTGCTACTATACCTGTTTTGTTTCCTCCCTCCAATACATGCTTGTTGCTCTGGCTTCCCAATGGTGGTCATATTAGGGTTTAATTGATTACAAGAGGCATCCAAAGGAATCAGCTTCTGTGATTACTAACAGCACAGCGAATCCTAATATATTTTCTGAAATTATAACAATTATAATTCTACCATGTTGAATGCTGGTTTTATACCAGTTGGAATATTAAAAGCAAAAGAACTTTGTGTTTCATGTTCAACCTCAGTTTCATTTAAACAGACAATACATTAACTGGATATACAAAAGTAACAGAGTAGTCAAAATATTCAAATTCTTGTTTCTTGACTGAAAGTTCATAATTCCCTTCATGATATATGGTCCACACGTGCAAGCATCGCCCGAACTACCCCCCAAAACAACCATCTTCTCCCTACAGTCAGATGTGCGTGTAAAGGACTGACTCTGCCCAGAATCCTCCTGGTTCTACTTCAAGGCAGTTCAACATGCCATGTTCAAAGCAGGGCCGACAGTGCAGGGCAGGAGGTGGTGAGTACTGTGACGAGGATTTAACCCCTTCGCTGCCGCGGACATTCCGCTGCAGCGCTGGGGGGGGCAGGGGGGCAGCGCGGTGGGCCTGTGCTCATGACGGAGCCGCTCCGTCATGAGCCACAGTTGAGCTGTGCTCATGACGGAACGGTTCCGTCATGACTCCGCCCATTTGCGTTGTCGCCCCGCACAGGCGGGGAAACAGCGCCGCGCAGGCGGAGCGGCCGCCAACAGGATTGTCATGACGGAACCGTTCCGTCATGAGCACACGGCAACCGTGGCTCATGACGGAACGGTTCCGTCATGAGCGGGGAAGGGGTTAAAATCAGATTGAAATAATCAGTAAGTAATCAAAGCATTACCTTCTCATCCTTTGCTTATACTAGTCTTTACGTCATGAAGATGCAACAAAACAGGAGTGAATGGCATCAATCACCTGCCAAGGCTTTAAACCACAAAGGTCAAAAGAGAAAGGAGTAAATACAGACGGCCAAAGTAGCCAGTCGCGGCCGGCATGACTCGTGGGTGGGGGTGCGGGCAGTTGAGCTGGGAGGGGGTCACGCGGGAAGGGGGGGATAATTTAATTATAAAAACATAATTAAACTTACTATCTCCTCCGGTCCCGCGTCACGTCTCCTCTCTCCTCTCCATACAGGAAGCAGGCAGGCTCCCTTCCCTCCCCTAAGCCAATCACAACGTTGCAATAGCATTGTTGTGATTGGCTAGGATGCCGACCCCACAGGCTTCTATGGGGAGGCCATTTTCTTTATGTAGGCTGCAGCCTACATAGAGAAAATGCAGAGTGTGCATGACTGATTTGGTCGGCCTTGGGGATGACAAAACCGTCAGCGCCCACATCAGTGGGCTAGTCAATCCTCCCCTGCCTAGAGAAGGACCGCCCACCCACCCACCCCCAAATAAACCCTGCCTTCTGCTTTCTCGCGGTGCAAGAAGCAGAAACATAAAATGGTATTTAAAATACCATTTTATGTTTCTGCTTCTCGCACTGCAAGAAAGCAGTGGAGCGACGTTCTTCCGCACACGTGGAGGAGCCGCCCCTGAACGTAGCCCAGTGCCAAAGAAAGCTGACGAGCACTAGCACCTCAAAAGGCATGAATAGCAGACTCTCAAGGTCAGCCCACCAAATGTGTACAATAGTCTACCCCATAAGGCAACATCGGAGCCAAAGAAGCCAAAAATGAGCCACCATCCATGCAACATGGGGAAAGAAAGATAGAAGGAACTGTAAGGCAGCAGCACAAAGTCCAGGGAACTGAGACAAAAGTACGGAATTGCTCATGTCCCATACCACAACAAAGGCAGCCATTGCAGGCTAACAAATTCTGTTGGAAACGTGCCCGCTTCAAGTATCTGAGCGTCTATGTCAACCAAGGCCTGGAAAACATGATCTGTGATGAATTCCGACTCCATCATCATCAGAACATGTATAAAATACACAAAACGGTCACATTTACACTTATCAATGTGGGATAGGATTCAATCTGTAAAAATGGTGGTGGGTCCCTGGTTTATCTTTTTTCTTATAATGCTGCATTTGCTGGCTAAGACTACCTTGCATACAAGATACACTCCAATTTGTGTTGCCTTAAATTGGAAACACTATAATGTCCCTTAATATGGTAAATATAGTTTTTATAAATGAGGAATGTTTGACCCTGTAAGAAATCTAATATTGCTTGTTTTGTTATGTTAGACCCTCACCCACTTTAGTGTGAGATTGTTCATAATTGGTCTCTTCCAGATCCCTAAAAACAGGGATGGGCTCGACCATATTACAGGGGGCACTTTGGATAAACTCCTGCCAGGCTCTTCTAGGAAATAAAAATATCACAGAACACCTAAGTATCACTTTATTAATGATGTTCCTGGTGTGAATATAAAAGTTAAATTAGTGGAGGTGTTTATGGGAACTCAATGCCCTAAACCCTCTGTATTGTTTACATGTTTCAGCCTTTAAATAGCCCGTCGGCTTCAGGGCTTTCATCAGGTCTATGTTTCTTGTGTCCCGAAATTTCCATTTTTTTGAGGTCAGTCAATTTTCCTAACTACTTCAGTCAGGACATACACACACACATGCAGCACATAAAACATCCAACAAAACGGGCTATTCACCCTATCTCTGTGACTTTTGCCTCTGGATTCCCAATTATGGAAGCTTTTATAGTGATCTAAGGGAGAGATGTCCCTGTAGTCACACTTTCATCAAGGGTGCCATTTCACCTGCAGTACTTTACTGCATTCTATTGATAAAAAGATCAGCAGTATCACGTGGGGCAATATAAAACTAGACTTCGACACTTGCAACTGACAGCCCATAGAAAACACAGAGACCTTAGTCTGCCAAGTGCCGGGCACTATTTTGCGGCCGTTCATCTATCCCAACTAGTCTATGTTGGTGAAGAATAAGGATATGTCTTTTTTGTCTTTCATATAACGTCACCTCACACAGAGTGTGTCTGGGCTTCGCATAATGTACACACATAGGACACCCTCTGCATTGATACCCAACCCCATGGTACAAATGCTGGTAAGTACATGGACATACTTACACATACATGCAGTCATACACGTACATACCCACATAGAGACAATACTAGCATCTGCATAGGAGGCCGACTTTTTTGTGTGGGAGGTGTGGCGAAACTCTTGTATCCGTAGCAAAGACCACCTACTACATCAGGGGAATTAAGTTGTTTCATATGCTACGAACAGAATTTGGTCTGCTCATAACACAAAGGTGGAAATACATGCAATTAACACATTGCTTCATCCATAGATTGGACATGACTCCAATAAATCTGCTAATCTGCGCCGTTTTGCAATGCCTCAAACGCTGGGGGGTGTATAAGGAGGCAACAGCAGTGTTCTATAATGTGCTAGTGAAGCACTTGCATGCCAAACCCCCCTTAGGACTCCTACCGAGCAAATGGCAGGATGTGCTCCATGCAGATTACACGGAGGAAGAATGTGGAAAACCTGGGTTGAAAGGGGCAGTAATCGACAGTGAAATTCTGCAACTTTAAGATTTTACAGCATTGGTATTAGAGGCCATATAAATTGTCGAGGGCAGGGCTCCTTAATCACTCGAACTGCTGGCAATACACCCAACCACACTGTGACACACAGCATGTTCTCCTCCGCTTTACCTAGCTTCTGCTCTCTGGTGGGCAATATACTAGACCCAGATACACAATCTATATGTGACTACCTATTACAAGTAAATTGACTCCAAACTGAATTTCACCTGCCCCACAATCACTTCTGGAAATATTTTCAGCTCGAACACTGCTTCCATCTGGCATCTCCACCCTAACCCTCACTCACCTCTTCTTGCCATATTTACTTGGTTAAATGGGGTCATTAGGAAAAACTGGTCCCCGGCCTTTATGCACTGTTGATCACGAAACTCTTCTCTGACTGAATGGAACAGTTGCTCCGACTCAGATGGCAAGACCGGCTCTAGGTTGCATGCTCTGAGGAGGATTGGTCCCATTTACTCCAAACACATGATGAGGGATTGCACGACGCACGCATCAAATGTATTTCTTTAAAATGCTTCTTGACTCAATTTGGACACTGAGTAAACTGCACCGAGCTCGCTTGTCAGCCGCAGATGAGTGTTGGTAATACAGCTTGCCTGAAGGCAATATTTTACATATCCTGTTGTCCTATCCTGACATCCAGCCCCATTGGTGCACCCCCACAGTATCCTGGGGCTCACTACACACAAGAAACTCTGTGTCGACTCAGCTTTGGTGACTACGAAACTCTGCTTTCTCCTCCAAAGGAAAATGCCCACTCCTCCGACTGACATAGACTGGATGGAAGCAATAGCCATAATGGCTTCCCATGAACAAGTGAAATACAAACTGAACGATCACGTCCAGTTGTTTAATCACATATAGAGAGTGTCTTTGACTGTCTCCTTCCCCAGCATGCTAACCGTCTCCTCTTCTTATTTCTGGATTGGTCCATTGAAATCTTCACTATGGTGAGATTCAACCAGTGAGTGACCTGCAGATTGGTATTATTCTTATTGTTCTTAGTTTTGTTCTCACTGATGTTGTTTGATTCACTTTCTGCCTAGGCACGCTCTGTATTGATGGTATAGACCCCTTTATGTTTATTTGTCTTGCTCATCTACACCAATTAGGATCAGATTGATTATTTCTCTGCTCTCACTGGTGGTAGAAACGTTCCCGTTAGGGATATTGTCGCAGCGGAGCATGGTCTCCCCTTATGATGGTAGCTTACTGGCTGTGGTTGTTGCTTATTCTGGTTTAAATGATACCATCTCCTATTAAGGGGTATGTTCTGTACTATTTCATACATCTTGAATAATGGTGTACATTTCTGACTTTAAAATTAATAAACATATTCAAATACAAGTAAATTGGCTTCACTTCATGATACAGCTGATTTTCCATCAATATCGAGCAATTCCCCACATCTATTGACTTCTGCTATACCTGCAGCTAAGATCTGCATATTTAGACATTGGTGGTCACTGCATTTACCAAGACATGATTAATGACCCACTGAAATGTACAAGATGACCTCATAAGAGAGGCAGATCTACATATTCCAGGATTCCCTACAGACCTTTCATTCATTATGGTCACTGTAGTTGTCAGGTCCCCACACTGCTTACCGTTAGTTGTGTAGGGTAATTCCGCAGGGATGACGTGAACAACCCCCTCCAGTACCCTTAGCCCCCCAAATAGGGTGAATACTACCTAGGACCACAAGGGAACCGGGGGAGGCAGCCAGAGGAGATGTGGACAGCTGGGGAAGATGCCTTGGATCCACTGGGGGTCTGATGGTGGGCGTAACCTAAAACAGGAAGCACATGGGTATCAGACACACCTCACACATAAACTGTCAAGACAGACGTGACTAACAAAAGGAGATGTGTATAATCACCTGGGGTGTAGTATTTTAGAAAGGTTTTGGCATGCAGACAACGGAAGTAATGTTCCAAACAGCACTGAAAGAAGGCACTCCTGTGCTGAGAGAACACGCCATCCAGGACTTACTGGGAATACCCAAAACCCCTTTTTAATGTGACCCAGAACGCTTCTCAGCAAGGTCCTTCTGGCGTACGTATAGGGGAAGAGACGCGCCTCCGGGAATACCAGCGGTGCGTGAGGTGCAAGGGGAACTGTTTGATAGTTCGTGGTGTTGTATGTGCTAGGCGGCTTCGTGCCTTTGCACGGGCCGTCTTAGGTGACTGGACGTGCTCCCGCCCCGGAACGACAAATGTCCTGTCAGGTCCAAGGAGAGTGCGAGCGGTGCAAATAAAGGGCTGAGGAGGGTCCGGGCAAGGTACGGAACCCTAAAGGAACCGGGATTGCGCTCCTGCGCCGAGGTACCAAGGAAAGTGCCCTCCTCGCGCTAAGGCACGAGCGGTGCAGTCAAGTTACAGCGACCCCGTGTTACTACACGGGTCACGAGAATGTCTTAATGCGCTCCTGCACCAAGGGGGGGAAGCAACTGGAAATGCGCTCCTGCGCCGAGGGGAAAGTAAAGGTGGAACGACTTGCCTTAGCAGGATGCCGGTTCTCAAGTCCCGAAGTATCCAGGTTAGGTTGGCGCCCTTGTGCGGTCCGGACGAGGGTCCGGTTGCAGATCGAGCCACGCTCCTGCGTAGGCTCGGGACGACAATACGAAGCCCGGAGTTCTGTGGCTTCGCAGGTGAAATAGACCTGCTCCCGGAAGTGCTTGCTCATTGGTTCGAGGCGGGTCACGTCTAACAACTAGACCGCTGACCCTCCTCGATAGTTCCCCGGGTGCTCAGGCGCGCGCATGGGCACTTCATTCAGCGCGCCAGCCACAGCAGAGGGGGAAGAACGTGACAGTAGTAGACACGTCCTAATATGATGCTGGCTTTCAATGACCATACCTGTAGGTTGCTGTGCTCTCAGGTGAGCAGATTTTGTTAGTAGGGCTTAAGACTTTTCCCTTAGCTCCACTATCGCCCACTCTGTATGCATTTTCCCCTCCCTCTCTTCCCTCTCATTAGAGGGGATTATAAAAATGTTCCTACGCAGACTGCTAGGGCCCGATTCACAGAACTAACTTAAGACAAAATCCTAAACTTACTACCATTTTGGTATTCACAGAAGGCACTTACTCATTTTGGTATTCACAGAAGGCACTTACTCATTTTGGTATTCACAGAAGTTAGGAGTCCTAACTTTAGGACTCCTAAATGCCTTCTGTGAATACCGAAAGACTTAAAATTAGGATTTTTCTCAATTTAGTAGTAGTAAAGTTAGGACTCCTAACTTTAGGACTCCTAAATGCCTTCTGTGAATACTGAAAGCCTTAAAATTAGGATTTTTCTCAGTTTAGTAGTAGTATAGTTAGGACTCCTAACTTTAGTACTCCTAAATGCCTTCTGTGAATACCAAAAGTCTTAAAATTAGGATTTTTCTCAATTTAGTAGTAGTAAAGTTAGGACTCCTAACCTTAGGACTCCTAAATGCCTTCTGTGAATACCGAAAGCCTTAACATTAGGATTTTTCTCAGTTTAGTAGTAGTAAAGTTAGGAGTCCTAACTTTAGGACTCCAAAACTGAGAAAACTCCTAATTTTAAGACTTTTGGTATTCACAGAAGGCATTTAGGAGTCCTAAAGTTAGGACTCCTAACTTCTGTGAATACCGAAGTGAGTAAGTGTCTTCTGTGAATACCAAAATGAGTAAGTGCCTTCTGTGAATACAAAAATGGTAGTAAGTTTAGGATTTTGTCTTAAGTTAGTTCTGTGAATCAGGCCCCTACACTTTTCACATTCCTCTTATTACTGAGAGCTTGATTGTAGCATCCTAAACTGAAGAAGTTCATTAGTATATACTCTGACAGGTTCTTCTTTCTTTGTTTTAGTGCCTGTGTGTTTACATCACCCATTTCACGCTGCCTCTTTTACAAGACACCATAACTTTCTATATCTTGACATGCTAGGAATGCACTAACATATATTGCTCGTGTAAGAAACTGGGTTATTGGTTGTGGGGGTTGGAAGCCAAACTCAGGGAACGGCCATAATATTTGCCTTGGTGAACCACAAAAGTCACTAAATGAACATGTGCTTAACCTTTTAGTAGCTTGGCCCAAAAGCCGTCAGGCTTAATGTAGAGGCAATATGAAAAGTATTTACGCAGCACACAAACAGTAAAAAAAGTGAAACCACAACACAAAATCCCAATCCAAATTAGCAAAATAGAGTACATTTTAACAACGATAACAGATGACAAAAATCCAATCGTTAAAACAGGAGGAATTCAATTTTAAAGTCTTAAGTAGATATAGTGTCTAAATGCACACAGCGCCACTCACGAACATCTGGGCATACCAGAGGTGGGGAAAGTCACAAGTTCAGGCCAACCCCAATGGAACGCTGGCTAGACATATTAAGGACCAGGTTAGTCCAGCTGAAAAAGGTACCTCCTCAAAGGTGGGCATGAAAAGATCAATTTGCAGTGGAGGAGGCAGCAAGGAGAGCATTGAGGATGGTCCCCACTGTAGCGTGAAGAGCATGCCTGGCATTGTGGCTGGTCATCATAGCACGAAGATCTGGTCGGGCTTCATGAACATTCATTGCTGGAGCTTCACTCTGGGGCTCACTATGGCATGAAGAGTTGAGTTCACTGAAGCTTCATATAGGCAGTTGTAGATGGCAGCTGAGTCCTGCAGAGAACAGGCCTATTCATGGTTGCAAAGAGCTACTCTGATTCCAGCCAAGGGTCCACAACCTGGGGGGAACCTCTTTGGGATAAAGGACTCACTCTAGCAGAGTCCAGCAGGGCTCAGGTAGTTCCCGTTGCAAGTCCAAGCAGGACCACTGCAGCAGGTAAACTGGGCAACTGCAGGCAGGCCTCTGGAGCTTGTTGTGTTCATGTAGCTCAGAGCAAGAGGTCTGCCAGCGGAACATTGGAGTCACTCAGGCAGCTGGAGATGAAGGAAGCAAGTCCAGTCTTCCTTCTCAGCAAGCAGGTGGTCCACATGTGGCAGGGCAGCCCTTTGGGGGTCAAGACAGACTTTGAGAAGCAGAGCAGCCTTCTGGTAGCATCAGGGCAGTCTTCTGGGGAACAAGGCAGGTCTCAAGCAGCAAAGCATTTTTCTAGGGAACAAAGTAGTCCTTCTTATGAAAGGTCCACAGGCCCAAGAGTGTACTAAAGTAGTGTTCTGAGGGTTCAATATTCATACCTGGTGCTAGCCTTTAAATTGGGGGCATTCTCTATACTAACCCCACATTTGGTTCTAGAAAATTCTTCCCATCCCTTGTCAATGCTCCAAGAAGTCTGGGGTGACAAAAAAATGGTGTTAGATTCCTTCATGTGTGCTGAAGGCAAACCCCATTGAAAACAAAGGAGAGCTAGGTACATAAAGCACCGCTCCCAGCCATCCAGGCAGGATGGCCAATCCCACCTGTACCCACTCCCTTTGTCTCACTGTCTTGCAGGAATACACAAAGCACAACAGTAGAGGCATTTACAGTCAGGTGACCCAGGATACTATCAGAAGGTGTAAATGTTTAAGACAGAAAAAGTCAACTTTCTGAAAGTGGCATTTTCAGAATTGTGGCTTAAAATCCCACTTTACCATTGAAGATGATTTTAAATTACATTTCACTTAGGTCTAAACAGCATATCTCTACCTCTTCCCAATCAAATGTTATCACTCATTAAATGTAGAAAGGTAACTAGGTGTGGGCATAACTTGCATAATTCCATGTAGCATAATCACACAGAACTACCAAAGAATTCAGTAAGATTACGCTTGAATTAACCAAGAAGTGGAATTCTGCATTTAGAGCTATTTTGTAACTCAAAAATGCCCCCTTGCTTCTAAAATGGAAACAAAAATGCATTTTGCGCTAAGATGTAGTGCTAAATGCAACAGTATATGAATAGCACATGAATAGTGGTGTGAGGAGCAAAAGAGTCTCCAAACTGTTGTTGTTCCAGGTGGTCACTGGAAGTAGGAGGAGGGGGAGGAGTTAAAGCAACAGATGGAGTTGAAAGACCCATTCACACGGAGAACTCTGGAGTTAGGGAGGGGATGAGTGCAGGCTCAGAAGATCATTGAGATGGCTCTTGGCACACACCTCAGATGTCTTTTTCTGTGCCTGGAGGAGCTCCTTTACCCACTTATCATGCTGGATCATGTTCAATTTATCCTTCTCCACAATGGGCTCAAAAACATCTGCCCAGAGTCTTTTGGTGGTAGTGCAAGTGTATTTCCAGTTTGAGGCATTCTTCCCGTTGGTACTTTCTTCTATCTCTTTGATAGTGTTTGGAAAATCTTGTTCCCACCTTCCATTTGAGCCAAGTCATGACATGGTTCCATTCGAAACTATGCCATGCTCTGTTTGTTTGCCAGTTCTGTCTGCTAAAAAGGAATGACAACAAATAAAAATAAATGATGTGTGCACATGCCCACTACTTCATATACATTAAAACACCTTTCAAGATAACTAAAGCCTTAAATATATGAATAGCAGATAATGTGAAGACTCTCAATACACTGTGCCATGTCTAAAGTACCCCTTCCATTTGTCACTTTGTTGAAGCTATGTGGATCATTTATAAAAAATAATTGGCATGATCACAAAAACACTTAAATCAAGCCTTCTGTGCAGGACTTCATTCTTGAATAGGGACATGAATTTAGAATTGGGTCATGGCAAGCAATATGTGAGAGATAAAGTAGCCCTTGATGTACATTATGATGATATTGCAAGTCAGAGTTCCATAACCTTCCTTTATAAGGTTATGGAACTCCTAGGTGAGTTGCAATATCCTTATCATGTATGGCAGGGGGTACTTTATCCCACATAATTCATGGTCACACCATCACCTTTCCCACAAACCACTTAAAACCTTGGAACACAACTCTTTCATATTAAAGACCGAGTATGTTTTCAAACACGAAGAATAAAAATAAAACCTCTAGTGCAAACTTAACCACATCAAAAACCTGTTAGATAGTTGTTGCAAAGAGATATTAGAAAGAGTTCAACACAAGTCAGTTAAAAAAAATAAAACAATGCAGCAGTTCGGAACATGTAGAAACATCCAGAAAGAGTCTAGCTTTTCCCTATTTAAGGAGTGCAGGACATATTCATACTGACTTTGTCATTGTATGCTATTAAAATAGAGCAAAAGAAAGAAAAGCAACACCTTATTTGTTGCTTTAAACAACTGTTTTGATTATGCGCGGTGACCTGACCTGTGACTCACCTCGGCTGGTGTCTCTGGCAACAGGCATTGTGATGTCAGAACTCGACTGTAATAACATTATAATAGTCGAGTTCTGACATATTGTCTGTATAATCGTCAACTTGGTGTGTCATAAATCCCCGATTGTGGGGACTACCATTTATACAAGGATTACAGAACCCCATGTATTATAAACCAATTCATGCAACTATCTCTCCAGCATGCTACCTATCATGGAAATTTTGTAAAACTATTTGTGCTTCTTAGATAAAAATTGCACGTGGGATACTGAGTTAAAGTTACACCATGTCACATACAATCATGTTGCCAAAACAGAAATTTAGTATGAGTCAATGTTCAAACTGTGGTAACTGAGGGGATTTGCACTAGTACCCAAGAGTAAAAGGGATGAGAGGTTTACCATTCCAGCACGTCTTCCCTACAGTAATGAAACATACATTTGTATTCAGTTCTGAAAAAAAGAAAAAACTTCCTCCTATCAAAAATGTTTTTGGGGGGAATGGTGAACATTGATATTCTTATCAGACACAACTCAGTTGCAGAGCAGAGGTATTCATCTGCCAAATGGTGGCAATCTTTATCATCGGGCTGTGCTCCTCGTTTGGGCTTATGCTGCAATACAGACAAGCCCCCCAAGGGGGCTCTTTGCCACAGTTCTTGTTCCAAATAGCCACTGAGCTGGATCTGTCGTACTCAATATTACTGCAAAGTAGATTGGTCAGGAGATTAGAGAAAAATAAAGAGATGAACATCGACTGAAACCCACCTGGAGAGAACTCTTTGTTTACAGTGAGCCTTTATGAAGATTAAAATAATTTGAGACCTTAAGAAAATTAATATTGCCAAAGATCAGGAGAATTGGTCAACTTGTTTCTTGCCAACTAGTGAAGTGTTTGCCTAATCTACATAAAGGTTATATTAGTCAGTCTATGTGAAAAGCCCCCTCTTATTGGCCCAATCCAGGTGTCTTCAAGCTCAAACACACTGTTAAATACTCTTTATTCAGGGAGCAAGAATTGGTGACACATATGACCTAAGATTAAAAACAAACAAAACCTACAGCATATAAAACATGAAAGAATACACTGAACATCCATTGTCCCCAAAGCATGCAGACAGGCATACTGTGTATTGCAAGCACTTACAGGTTTTTTTTTTCAAAATTTGTTTATTGATATCAAAGAATAACATTTGTACAGTTCACATCACCATTATGCATTTACAGGGTTTAGTGACACAATTTCCATCCATCCCAACCAAGTGGTTTTTGCACCATTATGCTCAATGTGCCAAAATAGTTCAACTTTATGTTATTTCCCCTCAATTCCCCTCATATCCAACCCGAGTAATCATATTGAGTGAAATAATTTATTTCACCTGAATCCTCAAAGGAATCCTTGGGAACTCATGGAGTTTGAAACCTTAATGTCGGGTATTTTGATGAAAAACAGGAGTATGCATTTAAAGTATTATGAAGGTGGTACCTGACAACAAGGCCGAAATCACTGGAAAAGCACATATATCTGTCCTGCAAGGTCCTAATTATTTACATACTCATCTCCGTGGTCCAGGACACAGGGGATCCTAAAATGCGAATGTCTTTTTAAAACCCTTCTGCAGGCGGCAACTGTGCTCTCATTGTGGCCCTGTAGTAAACATCATCAAGTTTCCAACAGCTGTCGGACTCCTAATATGCTGGCCTCACTGTTGAGTGGGCGCAATCTTTCAAATGTACAAGTTACATTTTATTTCTATAAGGAGTCATCCTATAGTTACTCAAATCACCATGTTCAATTCAAAATGTTTGATAATAAATGAAATATATTAATGTATGATTTCAGAGAGGAACACTAGACTCTAATACAGTGAGAACTGTCCTCCAATTTCATGACTAGGCGAATATGATTATTTCTCTGTTACGAATGCCAAACCGCATCTTAGAGACCTTGGTGATTAAAGCCAGGGAGTCTTGAGAAGTATACCTGATCATATCTGGAAAAATTGAAAGGAATCATTCTAACAAGGGAAGGGGGGCACCCCGGAGTGCCAATGCTAGTAAAATTATGGGTGGGCACTATAAATTACAGAATTGCTAGTGCTCCTGGTGGGAAGATAGATGTGTAAAAACTACCCTGGTGGGCATACATAACTGGACCAAATTTAGGGTACATGTATGTAAGGCACTAATTTGATATCTTAGGCCTTTCGTTGTCAGAATTAATGAATCCAAGGTCCTTTAAATGCATCTGCCTATATTCTCTACATTTATGTACAGGAGTACCAGTCTAATACAGTTCAGATTGTCCAAAAGACCTCGAAGTGAGAAATTTCATAAAGATTCAAATAGCCTAAATGGAAGGTTATGGATAACTGATTGCTTTCTCATATGGTTAGAACTTAGCATTACTTCCTTGCTTGGAGGGACCAAGAGTTGTCTTCATTAAATCCCACCATGTGTGTATGTAGTCTGAAGACCCATCTCTGTTCCTTCTCAAACAGACTCTCTTTGGTGTTCTTGTTCTCACACATAGTTTCCAGGATCACTCAACCCATATCATCTAGCGCATGTATAGACTTCATGAAATGGCATGATATCTTAGTGGCTGCCTGTCAGCAATGAATATGCTTCTGTGCTCATGAATCCTCATTTTGACTAGTCTGGTTATCATTCCCATGCATGGAAGTGTACAGGGACAGGGAAATTATGCAATTACACCTTTTTGGCAATTATGCGTAATTTGCACAAAACTCCCACATCAGGAGCTCAGGTCTAACATTCATAGTGAGTGTGTGCAGCTGCTGGCTGCTGCTGTTCATGTTCAGTTGCATTTAGCCCTATTTTTGTAGTACAAAATGCATCTTCAAGTCCATTTTGAATGCTAGGTTGCATTTTGTCCTAAACAAATAGTGCTAAAGGCTGGGTTACACTCCTTGTGTAAATAGGCGTGATGTTTCTGCAATTTTGTGTGATAACACTACACCAAATTATGTGAGTTACACCAACTTACATGCACCCAATATATGAAGGACACAAATATGGACATAATAAACGACCATTAGTTTTGAGAAATTGCTGGACAACTATGTCAAAACTTGTATGCACTTATAACATCAGACACTTACTACACTTAGGTGCCGATCACGATCCGGTAAAAACCGGGTACAAACCGTCGGACGGAGCATATTCTCCGTCCGACGCGTACCCGGCCGTCAAAATATACAAACATGGAATTACGATTCGCACGGAAACCCCATTTCCGTACGAATCGTACAAAACCCCGACCGACTAAAATAAACATACAAGTGCGATCTGGGAAAGCGCCGACGTGACGTCGGGACGCACGCAGCCTGCCATTCACGAACCAGGAATCACGATTCGCACGACGTCATCCCGCACGGTGAATATTTTCCGGCTGCCAAAAACTGCCGGGAAATCAGGACGACGCGAACAAGGACTACCTGTACGCGACGGACAGACATGGACCCGAACCTACGTGTCATCCCGGCCCTCATAGCAGTTGACCTCCTCTACAGGTTCCGACGCAGACGCCGCAGAAGGTCAGAACAACACCCAGGGGCAAAGGGGGGGGGCAGGGGCAGGACACAAAACCCCCACCAAAGTCACACAGCACACATGCCCTGGACATACCTGACCCCCAGGCCCTGGTCACTACGAGGGGGTGGGGGCATGTCCAGCAAAGCCAGCGACCGCCACAACGGAAGTGCTTGACGACGCGAACCGGCAACACAACAATACAGGTACGTCCCGTACCCACGCCTTAAGAGCGTGGGTACGAGTCGTACCCCGCCCACACCTACGTCATCCCAACTATGGCGGGATGGCTGTACCCACGTGGCAAAGGCCTGGGTACGGCCCGCACAAGCATCACATAGCGTGGGGACGCATATGTACGGACCGCACCCCCACCCCCGTATGCATGGAGCGTACCCCCCACCCCAACAGTGTAAGTATGACCCGTACCCTCACCCGCGGACGTATGGAGCGTACCCCCACCCCAACAGTGTAAGTACGACCTGTACCCTCACCCGCGTACGTATGGAGCGTACCCCCACCCCAACAGTGTAAGTACGACCCGTACCCTCACCCGCGTACGTATGGAGCGTACCCCCACCCCAACCGTGTATGTACGACCCGTACCCTCACCCGCGTATGTATGGAGCGTACCCCCACCCCAACCGTGTATGTACGACCCGTACCCTCACCCGCGTATGTATGGAGCGTACCCCCACCCCAACAGTATAAGTACGACCCGTACCCTCAGCCACGTATGTATGGAGCGTACCCCCACCCCAACCGTGTATGTATGACCCGTACCCTCACCCGCATATGTATGGAGCATACCCCCACCCCAACAGTGTAAGTACGACCCGTACCCTCACCCGCGTATGTATGGAGCGTACCCCCACCCCAACCGTGTATGTACGACACGTACCCCCACCCGCATATGTATGGAGCGTACCCCCACCCCAACAGTGTAAGTACGACCTGTACCCTCAGCCGCGTATGTATGGAGCGTACCCCCACCCCAACCGTGTATGTACGACCCGTACCCTCACCCGCGTATGTATGGAGCGTACCCCCACCCCAACAGTGTAAGTACGACCCGTACCCTCACCCGCGTATGTATGGAGCGTACCCCCACCCCAACAGTGTAAGTACGACCCGTACCCTCACCCGCATATGTATGGAGCGTACCCCCACCTCAACCGTGTATGTACGACACGTACCCCCACCTCGTATGCATGGAGCGAACCCACACACGTGTATGTTCTAAGCGTACATATCGTGAAATAGGAGGGGTGGGTGCAGAGTCCTCCCAGCAGTGCCCAGAGACAGGAGGGGTGGGTGCAGAGTCCTCCCAGCAGTGCCCAGAGACAGGAGGGGTGTGTGCAGAGTCCTCCCAGCAGTGCCCAGACACAGGAGGGGTGTGTGCCTATCACTCCCAGCAGTGCCCAGAGACAGGAGGGGTGTGTGCAGAGTCCTCCCAGCAGTGCCCAGACACAGGAGGGGTGGGTGCAGAGTCCTCCCAGCAGTGCCCAGAGGCAGGAGGGGTGGGTGCAGAGTCCTCCCAGCAGTGCCCAGACACAGGAGGGGTGTGTGCCTATCACTCCCAGCAGTGCCCAGAGACAGGAGGGGTGGGTGCAGAGTCCTCCCAGCAGTGCCCAGAGACAGGAGGGGTGTGTGCAGAGTCCTCCCAGCAGTGCCGAGACACAGGAGGGGTGGGTGCAGAGTCCTCCCAGCAGTGCCCAGAGACAGGAGGGGTGGGTGCAGAGTCCTCCCAGCAGTGCCCAGAGACAGGAGGGGTGTGTGCAGAGTCCTCCCAGCAGTGCCCAGAGACAGGAGGGGTGTGTGCAGAGTCCTCCCAGCAGTGCCCAGAGACAGGAGGGGTGGGTGCAGAGGCCACCAGCATTGCCCATGGAAAAAAATAAGGGTGGAGTACCCACAGATCCAATTGCCACAATTGTCAGTCAGGTGCACAAAGACCCTGCAGTACATGTAACACATGTGTGCGAGGCTGGGAGTACACACATGCATACAGCCTAAAAGGGAACATGTCCACATGAAGTCATGTCAACAGACTACATACACAAGTACAGTGATCACCAAGGATGCCACGAATGATGCAGGTGGAGACATCGCTCTGCATGCATGGCCAAAGTTGAAGGTGTCCGTCACACACCCAGCTAATGTACACACAGCTCAGCGCTCAAAATTGGGAACACCCTGCAGGGAAGATGTCAGGGTACACAGAGGAAGGAATACACCTTGGGACAATTTCACCATGCAGTAACTGCTTACATGAACAGAGAAACCTAGCTAACACCTTGTGATGGCACACAGATACCAGGGTCCCCCTATGACCAGCACACTACTACATTTCCCACACACCCAACACATGATCACCACCCAAAATCACGTAGCAGCCCCACCAACAGCAACACCACAAAAGCAGTAGTGTTCTAAGGAAAAAAAAAAGGCTTTATTCAGCATTTCCAAATAACGTGTGTGTGGATCAAGTTCAATATTTACAAAGCCCATAGGGCAGTCCATGAGTCACAGCTGGATGGGGGACACAGTGGGACGCGTGTCCCCTAGCTTGCCTGCACATTCAGACTCCTTCGTCTTCCACAGCGGGGAGGGCATCATGTGGGGCGGAAGGACCAGGCACCGCAGGGACATGAGGGCGAAGGGTAGGCGTCGTGGGTGCAGGGATGGAGGACTCCACCACAGGGGGTGGGGCAGGGCCAAAGGCGGAGGCCAGGATCTCGCTGCACACCTTAGCAAGGTCCTCCAGTGTCTCCCCTGCACCCGAAGGAACCACAGGCCCCAAGGAGGGGGGGGGCGGAGGGATGGGTCGCAGCGCCACTGGGGGAGGGTGCGGACAGGGGGGGGACTCAATCACCCTGACCGGGGACTCCCTTGACCGCTTGCGGGGTGGTGTCACAGTGGGGCTCAGGGACAGAGCGGCCATGAAGGAGTCCTTGCCGGATATGTGGCCAGGAGAGCTGAGGGGAGGGGATTTGGAGGGAGTGGATTGGGTGGAATGCGGACTCCCACTCTGGCTGCATGACTTACGTTTGCCCCCCGACCCAGTGGGTGTGCCTACTTCACCCTGTGTGTGCGTGCCAGGAGGAGTGCATATGACCTTCCCTGCTGGTGTGGTGCCTGTGTCTGTTGTGGTGGGTGCGTGCTGACGTCTGGGTGTACGTGGGACAGGCATGGGAGTGGGAAGTGTGGATGGGGCAGGGGTAGGGGGTGGGACGTAGCGCTGCAGGAGACCCACTGCTGCAGTCAGTGTCGAGTCGATGGACCTCAGCAACTGCCGTTGGTCAGCCTGCGATGAAAAAATGCCCTCCAAGTATGCCTCCATGTTGTGCAGCACTTGGCTGTGGCCATGGAGGACATTAAGGATCGCAGCCTGACCAACCTGCAACTGCCACTGGATGTCCACAGACTCGGCATTGGCGGCAGCAGTGGAGACAGGGGCAGGGGGTGCGGTGCCTGGCAGGAAGGAGACATGTGGTGACCGGGCACGCTGGGAAGGGACACGAGCAAGTGGGAGGCAGCTGATGGCAATGGAGGGGGAGGGGTGCGATGTTGTGCCTCTGTCAGCTGCTGGTGTAGCCTCCGCCCACTCGGAGAGATCATCCTCGGACCCGTCAGCTTCATATTCTGTCGTGCCAGTGGACTGGTCCTAGGCCTCACTCTCCTCCACCTCAGTACCACTCAATGTGCCAGCCACGATGTCAACGCTGGCACTGGTGCTCGGTCCCTCCGCTCCGTCTGTGCTCATGTCCCCCGACGATGCTGTGGGCAAGGTGAAGAGACAGCAATTATTCACACACCTGTATACATATGTCACATGAGTCCAATCTACATAGGTTACAGTGCATAGCCTGAAAAGAAAGATGAGTAACATCTACAAAACAAGGTACAGATGTAGGGCATGCAACACACAGTTGGTTGACCCACCATGCCAATGAAAATCCATGGAGAGCATGACACAATAGCAAATGACATGAAATGGAGTTTGACATAGGAGCCAGGCCCTGGGGACAATCCAGCACTGCATCTGCACCACACAGCGTTGCCGAAAATAGGGATGAGGAGGGACCATATCCATTAACTTGAGGCACATGCTGCATAGGTAATACTGAAAACATGCCCACCATGACTGGCTCACTGCACCTTGAGTGTATGTCCAGACAAACATCACACACTGGCCAGACCTAGCAAGGAGAATTCTGGTTTTGACATGTAGGCTTGGCCCGCACCAACCACCCCCTACATGAGACAATTTGTTGAGACACAGGTGGCACATACATCTCTTAGTCTGGGTGAAATACACAGGGGCTGCATAAATGCAAGATTGGACGCCAAATTCCCAAGGTGCGCCTGTCCAAATAATCATGTACAAATGGTCATCATCAGATGATTGTAACAAGACACACAGGCACTGGCCACTGTGAATATGAACAAGGAAAATCAGGTCAGGCTGTACAGTGGACACTTGTACTACATTTCACGTCAATATACATGGTGCCAGGGGACAATGACACAGAGCACAACCTATGCTGTAGACACTGAGAGTGTCCACGTTTTGTGATGACACACATGACACCTATGAACATATGCCCCAGGGGACAGCAGTGGCCACACAACTCCATGGTCCTGAATGGGAATGACTGCAACACACGCCACCATCCCTGCACTATGCGTATCGCACACTCATGCACATCATGTCACAGGCCACAACATAGGACATGCGCGCTGTAAGGCCTGACACTTGAGAGACTAACACCCATGTCTGGACTCAGCATCAGTGCCAACTGACATGGAACCCATATGTACTGAACTGGACAGGGCACAGGCAAGGTCCCCAAACCTGTTAGACACCACCCCCACACATGATGCTACAGGCATAGTTCACGTGGAGAAAGCGCCAGCCTACATTACCTTGTGAAGGAGTGACTACACACAGACCAGGGAACACATTGCAAGGAGGGGAAGGGAGGCAGGAGAGCACAGCTATACTGTGGGTAACTGGATCTGCACAGCACCTTTTAACCCTGGCAGTGTATCCATGCAACTGTGCACTTACAAATGCTGGTGACACACAACAAACACACATGTACCTACCCCCTTCCTGCTGCTGCTTCTCCTGTAAGCGCCTCTCCAAGTCTGGAAATACCACCGCCAGCACACGCTTGTGGATGTGGGTCAGACGGCGGCGCCCCCGGTTCTTATGGGTCGGTACGGTCCGTACACCCGCCTGTACGCTCACTATCACTATGAGTACGCATACGCGAGAACACCCATAGTGATAGTGAGCGTACAGGCGTGTGTACGGGCCGTACCACTATGGGTGTTCTCGCGTATGCGTACTCATAGTGATAGTGAGCGTACAGGCGTGTGTACGGGGCGTACCACTATGGGTGTTCTCGCGTATGCGTACTCATAGTGGTACGGACCGTACACAAGCCTGTACGCTCACTATCACTATGAGTACGCATACGCGAGAACACCCATAGTGATAGTGAGCGTACAGGCGTGCGTACGCTCACTATCACTATGGGTACACATACGGCAGCACTCCCATAGTGATAGGGAACGTACACAGGCCCTCTTAGCGAAAGTACGGTGCCTTTCACACATCACAGTGGTGACAGGCAGCACACAGGAAGGAATAGGGCTGACATACTTGTCCATGGATGGACATCAAGGCATTGTCTGGGCAGTACTACATGTGTGGGGCACAGGTGTGAAAGGCTGTGATGTGGCAACTTACTCCTGAGTCGAGAAGGCACCAGATGTATGATGAGATGTGTACAGATGTTATGTGTGACGGTGCAATGTGTGCCAGGCATGCCCTTGACTCCTTTGACATGTGTGCATGTCGTACTGCACACTTGGGATGAGCGTCACTGGCATGGCACGGTCAACAACACACGCAAGTGTCCCCTGATGCCCACTACAGGGGTTACCAAACCAGACAGGTCACTACCCACGGTGCACCATGTGACTATGTCATGTATGTGTGGGGGGTTCACATTGGGTTGATGTTGGTGCTCCCTCAAAAGCATCAGCTGTTGCAGCAACCAACATGTGTCTGTGTGTAGATTGACATGGCACACTTTTCCGCACACCAGGCCACATGTGGTATCCGATGTGAGGTGCGTATGTATGCATGGGACACAGAGTAGCGTAACAAGGACATGTCTGCATCCTCTCTATGAATGTGTGGTGAGTCATCACATGTACACCTTCATGGCAAGGTGTGTGGGCTGTCCTAGTGTAATGTCATGTGACCTGTGGCTCTAGTGTTCCGCTACCAGTCTCTGCAATCGACATCCTACTTATGCTGATGTGTGGATGTATGTCACTCCTGTGTTGCGTCTGGCTGTTCACTTACACTGGGACACAGCTAATCCCATGCCCTGGCATGTGGAGGTTCACAATCTCCGTGTGTAGCTGGGTCTTGGTAGGAGTGTCACCTGCCAGCCATACGTGTCCAGGGCATGTGGCACATACCTGACTCCGTATGTCGCATATGTGTATTGACAGATTGACATGTGCTCAGTACATATAAATTGTTGTTGTAGTGCACTCACTCTTCCTTGTCACTTCCAAATTACTGCAGAGCGCCGCCTCTTCCCCGACCAATTCCGGACTTGGCTGCCATGCGGGAGAATGACTGTATCCGGTGCTACCGCTTCCCCCAACCGTTGATTCTGGAGTTGACGGCGAGACTGGCACCACACCTGCAACCGCTGCACAGGTGTCCTACGGCACTGACACCCAAGCTGAAGTTAATGGCAGCCCTACATTTTCTGGCCACGGGTACCTTTCAAAATACCATAGCTCATGTTGGTGGCATGTCCCAGAGCATGTTCTGCCGTGTGCTGCATGATTTCTTAGAGGCCATGTTGCTTCACCTGGATGAGTTCATCCATTTCCCAACCCCTGTAATGTTGACTGGGGTCAAGTGTGGATTCTGTGCCCTGGCAGGGATGCCCCATGTCATTGGGTCCATAGATGGGACACATGTGGCTTTGGTACCACCACAGGCACAGGAGGTAGCGTACAGGAATCGCAAGCACTATCACTCCATCAATGCCCTTGTGGTGTGTCTGTCCAACATGGTGATTTCACATGTCTGTGCTCGTTTTCCAGGATCAGCACATGATGCCTACATCATGAGGCGTAGCAGGGTGCCTGAAATGATGACGCAGCTGCGCAACAAATGAGCATGTGTTGTTGGTGGGTACACTCTGTCTGTCCTGTATTTTGCGTAGACTTCCAGCACGACCGCTTCTCCTGTCCAACTTATGTCCATGTGCTTTCCATGTAGGGGACGCTGGCTATCCCAACATGCCATGGCTGATCACACCTCTCCGCAACCCCATCACGCCGGCCCAGCTCCGCTACAACACCGCCCATGGCCGGACAAGGCGAGTGATAGAGAGGACGTTTGGCCTCCTGAAGAGCCGATTCCGATGCCTCCATAAGACCGGCGGCGCCCTCCCATATGCCCCGGCGAAGGTCTGCAAAATCTTCATGGTCTGCTGCATGCTGCACAACATGGCAGTTGAGAAAGCTGTGCCACTCATCCTGGATCAAGATGATCAGGACCATCCACCCATGGAGGACGAAGGGCTTGGCAATGGGGCTAGTGATGTGGAGGACGTGGTTCCGCAAGAGGACATCCGGACTCGGCTCATACGCGACTTCTTTGCTTAGTGGTGAGTACCAGTGTCTGTGTGTGCACACATTGGTCCCCGTGTGGCATGTGTTGCGATGTGTGTGTCCATCTGCATGAATGGCACGTGAGTCAGAGGTGTGTGTGGATGTGTCACTGGAGTGATGGTGCCAGTGATGTGTATTTTCCCAGTCATAATTGTGACCTGGCATGTTGTCATCCTTACATGTGTCGAGTACATGCACATGCAAGTGGCTGTGCTTTTTGTGGCTGACTTCTTGTGTGTCTCTCATCCCCAGGTACTTGCGCATGCCGTCTGCTGGTTGCATTGTTGTGGCACTGCTATTCCTCATGGACACATCATCGTGTGCTGACTCAGCGTTACCCGCATGGACAAGTTTGGAAGTCTCCTTAGGGTAAGGGATGCATCAGGGGTGTATTGGGTGTGGCAGTTGTTTATGATGTATGCACACTGCCCCTGTCGATGTTTGGTTCCTCTGCAGACATGTCGCATCACCATGGTACACATTACATGCAGCTGGGTACACCTGAATAGATGGTCAGACTTGTTGACAGTCATCAGTGATGGGATTGTGGAATGTGATGATGGCATCAATGTGTGTTACACTGCCCTCGGACACATACGGTTTGCATTGGCTTGACATGGTGTGGGACTTCCACATCAGCGGATCAATGGTGTATGGCAGTCTCTCCGTGAGCAGCAGGGGGTGTTTAGCTGTTAGCCAACACTTGTGTGCCAGTTCCATGGCTATCACCCATTTGTGCTGCAGAAGGGGGGTGCCAGTGTTGGACCCACATGTTACTCAACATGACCCGTTCATGTGTACTCCGAGTTGCCTCTGCAATCCCGAACACATGACTAATAAAGGTGTCCCTATGCCTCCAAGGTGCCTCTTCTCAGTCAATGCTGGTGTGTTGCCACGGTGCATCCGGCATGTCTGGCATGGTTTTCCGTGATAGTGGCTATGTGTCTATGTGTAGAGTAGCAAGATGCAAGCTGTTTGTGTGGGATTAGACTGTGTATTGTGCATGTAGTCCATGACTGTGTGGGTATTGTGACATGTGCCATCCCCATGCATCCAACGTTGGCCAGGCCACCATTCTCTGCATCCACCTGACTCAAGCTTGCAGGACATGGTTCTGCCACCTGTCCACACATACCTGGGTGCCCCCCAGGACACTCCACATGATCCCGGACCTCTGCGCATGGCTGTCACTGTACTCAATATGTCTGTCGGCACGGTTGGCGGCCACCCCCTCAGCTGGTTGGGCCCATCACGGGTGTGTATGGTGCTCCATGTCTGTCTGGCCTACTGTAATATGAGCCATGTGTGTCCTGTGCCAGACTCAGGCCCCAGGGTGTGGATGGTTGAAGTCAAATGAGAACTCAGGCATAGTTAGACTTTACAAGACACATGTAAGGTAATAATGCAATCAGTAGGCATCTTCTCTTTATGGTGTGACTTTTTATTTTGGTTGGGGTGGGGGGGGGTTTGACATGAGGGGCTTTCCGGGTGTGTGGAATCCAAAGTTCACTAGGGGAGTTGGTGTCCTTGCCATTTGAAATCCTCAGAGTCCATGCCACTGTCTTTGGCAACATTGGTCAGACAGTGACCAGCAAGTCCATGTGGCAGAGAATGTCTTTTGATGCTGCGCTGCTGTTGCTCCAGTGGGCCAGGTGCCAGGCCAGGTGTCCTGGGAGATGGTGCTGTTGCGCCGACCCTCACCGTCTTTTCCGTGGACGACCCGCCCTCCTGCGGGGACCCTCAGAAGCAGGCCGTGACGATGTTTGGGATGCTCCGTCGGATGTCTCCTCCTCCTCCTCATCCCTCCCTGTGGGTGGTGATGTTCTACGCCTGGTGGCACAGGGAGGGTTGCCCATGTTGTCGGCCATCCGACGGAGTGTACTGTGAATTCCCGTGAACACCGTCACGAGCTCAGCCTGTCTGTCCTCCCTCCGCCGTTGGTGTTGCAGTAGACAGGCATGTTGCTCCGCATGTTGCTGGGCCTACTGGGTCTTGATCCCCTCGAGGATGGACACAACCTGGGCCATGCCCGTGGTGTCCTGCCGGTATGTGTCCAGGATGTTTCGGACATGGGAATATACCGGTTCCCCAGCCAACTGGTCAGGCTGGCGCCTCCGCCGTCCTCCACTCCCACCACCCCTGCCCACTTGCACCTGGCCTGCCCTTGTGGGCACATCGGGTCTCCGGGACCCCTGAGGGGTGGCATTTGCGTTGTCGCCTGCCTCCTCCTGGGTGCCCGGGACACCGTGTCCCTCCTGGCCAGCCTGGCTGCATTGTGGTGGTGGGGCAGGGATCCTGGGTGTCTCCTGGGATGTGGCAGGAGTGGGGGTGGTGGTTGGCCCAGTTGTACCTGACGCAGGTGCTGCAGGTCGTTGGACACCAGAGGGGCCAGGTTGGTCGGGGTCGGGTTCGTTCACAGAGTGGTGAGAGTCGTCGCTGCCGGTGGCTCCGTCATCCCGCCGAGCCGGGTCCTGTGAGTCTTCCCCCCCAGTGTTGGGGGGAGATCCACGACGTTGACCTGTGTGTAAGAGAGACAATGTTAATTTTGTTCCATGCAACATCCATGTTTCATTGTTTTCAAAGTTGGCACATTTCCTCTGGCAATTTGGATATGTCTTGCATTCCACTCACAGTGCACTTGTGCATGGGTATGTCCCTTGGCCACAGCTTTTGCGACTTTACCTATGTGTGGCACAGTCTTACTTGCTGCGTCAATTGTGACTGCAGTCAGCAGTGGAGTGGGCAGGTGTGGCGAGCCATGCATTGGTGCCTTCCGTGTAGCACTGTACGTGTGCACATGGAGTGGATCCACACACTTATATAATGCAGGTAGCTGTCGTTGTGCTCGTGCACAGGTTGTGACATGGCCCTGTGTTTTGCCATGGAGAATAGGGGGGGTTCTGGCACTGGCCACCCTTGTCTACATGCACGCAGTCCACCTGCTGACGAGCAGACATTCCCACACCCCACAAGGCTGATTTGCTCTCCCTGTGTGACCCTTTCTCGCTCCCTTTCTGTCCCCCTCTCCCTCCCTCTGTGTGTCAGCCTCCTCCCTCTGTCCGTCTCCCTGTGTCTCCCTCCCTCTCTGTCCCCCTCTCCCTCCCTCTGTGTGTCAGCCTCCTCCCTCTGTCCATCTCCCTGTGTCTCCCTCCCTCTCTGTCCCCCTCTCCCTCCCTCTGTGTGTCAGCCTCCTCCCTCTGTCCTTCTCCCTGTGTCTCCCTCCCTCTCTGTCCCCCTCTCCCTCCCTCTGTGTGTCAGCCTCCTCCCTCTGTCCATCTTCCTGTGTCTCCCTCCCTCCCTCTCTGTCCCCCTCTCCCTCCCTCTGTGTGTCAGCCTCCTCCCTCTGTCCGTCTCCCTGTGTCTCCCTCCCTCTCTGTCCCCCTCTCCCTCCCTCCTTGTGTCAGCCTCCTCCCTCTGTCCATCTCCCTGTTTCTCCCTCCCTCTCTGTCCCCCTCTCCCTCCCTCTGTGTGTCAGCCTCCTCCCTCTGTCCGTCTTCCTGTGTCTCCCTCCCTCTCTGTCCCCCTCTCCCTCCCTCTGTGTGTCAGCCTCCTCCCTCTGTCCGTCTCCCTGTGTCTCCTCCCTCTCTGTCCCCCTCTCCCTCCCTCTGTGTGTCAGCCTCCTCCCTCTGTCCGTCTCCCTGTGTCTCCCTCCCTCTCTGTCCCCCTCTCCCTCCCTCTGTGTGTGAGCCTCCTCCCTCTGTCCGTCTCCCTGTGTCTCCCTCCCTCTCTGTCCCCCTCTCCCTCCCTCTGTGTGTCAGCCTCCTCCCTCTGTCCGTCTCCCTGTGTCTCCCTCCCTCTCTGTCCCCCTCTCCCTCCCTCTGTGTGTGAGCCTCCTCCCTCTGTCCGTCTCCCTGTGTCTCCCTCCCTCTCTGTCCCCCTCTCCCTCCCTCTGTGTGTCAGCCTCCTCCCTCTGTCCGTCTCCCTGTGTCTCCCTCCCTCCCTCTCTGTCCCCCTCTCCCTCCCTCTGTGTGTCACCCTCTGTCACCTCAGCCCAGCTTCTGGGCACACACTGTTAGCAGATCTTTGAATGGCCCTTGGATTGTTGATGTGAGTTTGTTTCTGATCTCCAGGCACCCATTGGGTGTAGTGTCTGTGTCTGCACTGCTGCTGTGGTGGTGTGTGCTGCCACTCTTTCACAGTGTTGGCTGTTCATTAGCTGCTGTCATGTGAAAGAACGTGCCGTCACTAGGCCTGGGCGGTAAATTCCGTTCCGTTCGCGGAATTTGCGGAATTTGGGTAATTTCGCGTTCCGCGGAGAACGCGAAATTGCCCAAAAATCTGCGTTCCGCGACTTCGCGAAATTTTTTGCTTGTTCGCGTTCTCAATATGCGTGTTCGCGAGATATTTCACCCCGAGCACGCAAACAGCGATCGCGAACAGGAAAAAAGTATCGCGAACAAGCAATTCCGCGTGTTCGCGGAATTTCTGCGTGTTCGCGGAGATTTTTTACCGTTTCGCGGAGATTTGCGTAACGCGATTACGCAAATTCCGCCCACCCCTAGCCGTCACCCCCATGTGTTGATGCAAGGCGTTCGCCATTTGCTGGCGAGTCTTTCCTGTGTGGGGACACACTGTTTGTCTGGCTGTGACCTAGGCCATATGGGCAGGGGGCATTGTTGTCTGCTTCTGATTTGCACTATGTGATTTTTGGGGCCCACACTCCCGCCATCCTGCTTACCGTGTCATGTGTTGGTGTTTTCTGTGGCCTGTGACTTGACATTGTCCAGCTGGGTGCATGGGGCATGTTGGCGCCAGTGGCAGGTGTGTGTTCATGGAGTGTGGTTGAGTCATGCGATAGCTTGGGGTGGTTGCGTGCCTGTTTGTGAGTTTGGTTGTGGATGCCGTTCCCCCCATGTGAGGTGAGTTGTTTGTGTACTCACCCGGGTCTCGGAGTCCGTCTAATCCGTCCACTGCCACCACCGGCAGTATGGCCATCACCCTCTCCTCCCAGGGATGGTATTCTACGCGTCTGCGGGGCAGCCCTCCTCCAGTGACTTTGGCCTGGTTGTGTTCGTCCGTCATTTTGGCTCGGACCCTCCTCCGCAGATCGTACCACCTGGCTTGGCATTCATGCCTGGTCCTTCTGGTGTCCGCAACAGCATTCACAGCATCGACGATGGTCTGCCACATGGATGTTTTTTCTGAAATGGTGGTCTGTCTGACCAATGTTCCAAAGAGGTGTGGCTCAACTCTGAGGATTTCATCGACAAGGACCTCCAACTCTCGGCTAGTGAACTTTGGATTCTTGTTAGTGGGCATGGTGAGGGGTGTGGGTGTGGATGGTGGGGGGGTGTGGATGGTTGTGGGTGTGTGGGTGTGGTTGTGCAGGTGTGGGTGTGGGTGTGAATGTGATGTGGGGGTGTTTGTGAAGGTGTGTGTGTGAAGGTGTGCAAGTTTAAGGTGTGGTAAAGGTTCTAGTATGGTGCTGTAGGTTGTCTGTGGGGTCTGGCAGCAGTGAGTCTGTTGCAAAGGCTCATGGTTTGTGTGTGTGGGCCCTTTTTATTGGTCCATTGGTGGGTGTGGCTGTGTTTGAAGTTTGGGTGGGTGTGTTATAAGGAGTGGTTGTGTTTTGGGCCTCTGTTTGGGATTTTGGCAGTTGCAGGTCAGTGAATGTGTTGTTTTAGTGGTTGTTGGACATGTTTTGTGGCTTTGTGCCATTCGAATGGTGTATTCTTGTGTTGTTTTGCTTTGCCCTGGTTGTGTACGTGCGTTTTTAGCGTGTGTACGGTGTGTACATTGGCCATTTTGTTGTACAGTGCTGTCCTTGTGTCTGGCTTGGTACGACTCGTACATGCGCGATGTTGTGTGAAGGTGGTGATGTTGGGGCCTGGGGTACGCTCCATACGTACGCGGGTGAGGGTACGGGTCGTACATACACGGGTAGGGGTACGACTCGAACGTACACGGGTGTACATACACGGGGGTACGCCACATACACGGGTGTACATACACGGGGGTACGACTCGTACACGGTGTACATACACGGGTAGGGGTACGACTCGAACGTACACGGGTGTAAATACACGGGGGGTGCCACACGTACACGGGTGTACATACACGGGGGGTATGCCACGTACACGGGTGTACATACACGGGTGGGGGTACGACTCGAACGTACACAGGTGTACATACACGGGGGTGCGACACGTACACGGGTGTACATACACGGGGGTACGCCACATACACAGGTGTACATACACAGGGGTGCGACACGTACACGGGTGTACATGCACGGGGGTAAGACTCGTACATGGGTGTACATACACGGGTGGGGGTACGACTCGAACGTACACGGGTGTACATACACGGGTGGGGGTACGACTCGAACGTACACTGGTGTACATGCACGGGGGTACGACTCGTACACGGGTGTACATACACGGGTGGGGGTACGACTCAAACGTACACGGGTGTACATACATGGGGGTACGACTCGTACACGGGTGTACATACACGGGTGGGGGTACGACTCGCACGCACACGGGTGTACATACACGGGTGGGGGTACGACTCGAACGTACACGGGTGTACATACACGGGGGGGTACGACTCAAACGTACGGGGGCTGGGGGGGTGTTCGGCGCGTATGCGGGCACATGTCTCCATGGTTGCTACGGGTGTTCGGTGCGGACGGTGTTTTTTGCATACGGTTGTAACATCGGACGCATGGGATGGATCATGATTCCGCGGTCGGACGTGACTTTTCACATTTGTACGGTAAATCGTCCGGGGACGTGTCGGACACAATTCCCGACCCGAGGATGTGTGGGGAATTGTTCCCAATGCGATTCGTATGGTCTTTTTCCCATGCGAATCGTAATTGGCAGTTTGTACGGCACTTGTAGGATTCGTATGGTAAAAAGACCGGATACGAGTCGTACGGGCTATTTTTTTACCGGATCGTGATCGGCACCTATGTGTCTCTCCCACTCAAAAGCTTCCAGCTGAGCATTGAAGGCTGGACAGGGTTCATTCAGGAGTTGATAAAAGCAAGCGCCAGAGGTCCTCCCAACTCAGGTGGCACTCCTTTGCTCTGCTTTTGTGGACATCCACTGCCCTACAGCCCATTGCAGTATCTCTTCAAATCAGGCCTGCCCTGCAATGCTCATCAGTTTCAGGACCCCCTAGCAAATGACATTTAATTCCAAATCAGTAGAACTGGAGGCCCATTCATCCTATTCCTGAGTCATGGCGTTTATTTATTTTTTATTTTTTAATCCCTAAGGGACATTAGAATGACTGATGGTGCTGTGGTGATAGGATGGCTCGGAATTACCAGAAATGTCTGGCTTCCTGTTCCTATGTGTAATTTTCTGCTTGAATGCGGTGGGCGGAAGTCTCTGGTCCGAGTGGAGGAGGTTAAATGTTAAACAGAAGTGGTTAATAATATGTGAAACCACATTTAAAGGTTTAAAAAAGTAGTGTAAACCGTTAATAATTGTATTTTAATGCACATATATAATTATAAAAGTATGAATGTCAGAGTAAAGTGAGAGTGTATGTATAAATAGAGCATAGCATGTTTGATTGTGACATTATGGTAATGCAATAGTACTGATTGAGGAGGGTGCATATGGAAAATGCAACAGTCCACCATTCATCATTTACAAGCCACTGTTTGACCATATTAACGAAGCAATCAAACTGGCACCTCATGGAAAAAAAAGGAAACGAATTGATCCCACATGAGTAGTCCCTGCCCCTGTTAGTTGACCCACTCTGTTATGTGTCTCATCCTGAGAAACCTGGATGGGGCCATAGTTTAGGGGTGATATCAATATATAAGGGCAATTGCATGTGATATTGTGCAATATGTAGCAGACTATTACTAGCTTACATTAAATGTCTGGGGAGTACAGCAGTAATGGTCAAGATATCTGAAGCATGACTTAAGGATGCCTAAAGTACGTTCAGTGATGTCTCATGTACAGATGTGTGTTCTATTGTACCTCTGATGAGGCGGTGTGTTGAACATAGAAAGACTGGAAAAGAAAGCATATCTGGCACTATTTGCAACATAGACATAATATTTCTTAAGATGTGGTTCCACTATAAATGTACTGCATCACCAAATGCATGCAGTCACTGTGAGGGTAATGTGTATCTATTGCATTGAAATGAGTTATGAGTGAGTATATGTAAGATGCCACCCCCAAGATACACAAGCAGCACCACTGTGAAATGTTGTAATAAATCTATGAGCCATATGTCACTAAAATCCCCTAATAATAACCAATGTGCAAGAGGTGATTGATGAAATATACAGCTGCTGTGTCTGCTTATAGAAAATCCAGACTCTGGTATCGGAGACACCTGCGGTGAGGTGTGTGAAGTACCACCTTGCTGCAATAGATGGCACCAAAGACATGTGGGGAGTGGGCAGAGGCATAGAATTCCCTTTCCACCATATACAGTTCCTCCAGGGAATGTGGCATAACAATAGACTGATGCACACTAACTGTGATGCATCCCAGTATATGGTAAAACAATCAAAATTGCCTTGCCAGTGAGCTGCCTACATTGTCAGACGTGAAACTCTGGAAAGATACAGTGGCCATAAAATGGAGTGCACTTAGAATTTCTAAATGGGAAGGGATAATCTGGGGGCAGGATGAGGGCGAATCAAGCTCTTCTTCCCAGTCTGCATCCACATCAAGCATCACTTCACTTGAATAGTTTCATCTAGCAATAACTGCATCCATCAACACGCCAAAGAGGTTGATCTTAGCGTATACACCTTCTCTCTTCTCATCAAATAATTATTTCTCAAAATGAGGGGCTAATCTATAAAAAAATTCACTCGCATAAGGGTCAGCCTGCATGTGACTTGTTGATGTAATGTATTTCATCTCTGAATGAGTGGTGGAGTCCTGAGTCTAAACTCCTCCAGGTTGCATTAGCAGGTGTGTTCCATGCGTTGGGTGGCTTGATTTAATATGTTTTAGAAGAAACAGCTTACACTTATAAAATTATTTTAAGTGATATAGCTTACAGTGTACAGATAAAAACATGGTAAATCTATCAAATAAATGTTTCCCTTTCATTTTCCTATATTCCCTAATTTTATTTGCTGCTTCCATTGATTTCTATGAGCATGTGTTGCATTCCAGTAATTGTGTGCTTGACTTACTTGAAAGCTTGGCTGGAGTACATCTGAGCCTGTTTTTGCCATAGCAATGACTTTTTTGTGAGTGTGCTTTTGTATAAATATGTACCTCACTAACCTTCTTATAATTTCACTAAACCTCATCCGTTTTGTCTAAATATTCCCCATTTCTAAGCCACTCTTTGCTTCCCTGCCATAATTACTACAAAAATGTATACCTACATGTGTGAAGATTTCTGCTAATATGATGGACATTTCTGTACAGAAAAGGTGGATGTGGCATAGCTGGAGATGTCCTACCAAATGTTTGTGAACTACGTTCTGTAATACGTAAATAGAACTATTAAAGTACTCCAAAATGCAGTCTGTGAATATGATCGTTAGGGGCATATTACAAGGCCCTGCGCCCCCAGAGCCAACTTGACTTTTCATGGCCTTGTTCTTATGGCCCCCTTTTACGTATTACTTTGCATGAAAGGGGCATTCAATGGGTGTTACTGTGGGTGTTCCCATGCAACACCCATTGATTCTGATTCAGTCGTAGATTTACAAAGTTTTGTAAAACTGGGAATGCCTCAGATTCAAACTCTTCCAGAGGGAAGGCGTTAAAGTGGCGCAACGAGGAGAAATACTTTTATTTCCTTTTGGTTTTTGCTCTATGTGTGCTGCATTCTGCTGCACACATAGAAGGAGGAAAAGGCAAACAATCATTGTTTTTGGGCAGGAAGATGTCCTTTCCTGCACAAAACAATCATCCCTGCAATGCAGGCAACCTTACACACATGGGGCCAGATGTATCAAGCTGTTTTGCGATCGCAAAAAATAGGATGTTTGCGAACGCAAAATAGCTTGAGCCAATGTATGAAAGATATCACCATCGCTAAAATGGGATTCGCAAGAATGCGAATTCCAATTTTGCGAATCAACAAATCTGCGAATTCTTAATTGCAAATTCGCAATTTGAGAGTTTAAAATTGCGAATTTCCAAAATTTGGAGCTCGCAAATTGCGAATTTGCAAACCAATGCAATTTTACACTTTCAACTTACCACCAACTAAGGCCAGGTGGTAACCAGGTGCAAACTATTTAAACAGTTTCTTTTACAATGGCAGCTGTGTATGTTATAGCGAGGAGGATGAAGAGTCAAGTAGCAACACAGAGAAGGAGGAGGAGACAGGAACGAATTTACAGAGTGCGCATAACCCTGCTTCAGCAGACAGAGGAAGAAATCCATGACAAATATAGACTAGACTCAGCAACAATACTTGACCTGATAGCTGACCTACAGCCAATACTGGAGCATCAGACCTGCAGGACACAAGCCATACCCAAACATGTGCAGGTCCTATGTTCACTGCACCTACTAGTATCAGGGAGCTCCCAGGGGATGATAGCTGCAGCAGGAGGGGTGTCCCAAAGTTGAGTTTCCCGCTTCTTCAATGCTTTCTTGGATGCAATGGTACAGAGGATACACCATTACATCAGATTTCCCACTACACAACGGGTATTTCAGCAGACAAAATTGGATTTCAACCAGATAGCACAATTCCCACATGTAATCGAGTGCATTGATGGGACACATATAGCCATCTGTCCCCCTTCAGCAAATTAGTATGTGTTTAGGAACAGGAAATCCTTTCATTCACTCAACATCCAGGTCATATGTAATGTCTCACACATAATAACTGACATGGTGGCCAAATATCCTCGTAGTGCGCACAATTCATTCATATTCAGACACAGTGGAATGAACACACATCTCACTGGGGGAGAATTTGGCGAAGGATACCTGCTAGGTAAATGCATGTTACTCTCTCTGAAGGACTCATTTGACCTGTAGAAATTAGACAATTATTAACCATATGCCTTTCATCCTGAACGTGACAGTGCATATGCTGTGCGCTCCTTCACACTCATACCATACCTCAATCCTGCTACTCAGAGTGAAAGGAAATACAATGCTGCACACAAGTCTATGCACAATGTCATAGAGCGGACATTCAGCCTACTGAAGAGTAGGTTCCGCTGTCTACACAAAAGTATAGGCCAGAGATCTGTTGCAAAATTTTGTCCACTTGTGCCATGCTGCACATCCTAGCAACAACCAATGGCATACTATTAGACCTCCCAGATTCAGAGTCTGATGAAGAGGAGGAACCAGGTCCACGTCACACAGCAGCAGGTGGTGTAGGTATAGGTGCAGCAGATGGCAGACAGAGACGTAATGAGATCACACGCAACTATTTCTAGGTGAGTAATGATGAGACAAAGCAAATCATGACTGTTGAATGACTGTGTTTTATTGACCTTAACATAAGGTAAAATGTGTGCACACAGCCTTCAACTACTTACTTGTGGGTGCCTTGTGTTGCTCCAAATGGCATATATACAGTCCATGCACAAATTACAACCCTTTTAGTCATATGCCATGGGTTACCTCACCCATTTGCATGCCCCTGCCACAGCACTGACTATTTCTTGCTCCCACCCACAGCACGAGAACGGTCAATGTACACACTGCCATCCCTTGATGAGGCTTCAGATGCTGTTCCTTGCCTTAGACTCTGCGGTCTGGACTCAGTCACCGGTGGAGTAATGTTGCTGCGGCTGGAGGCCACCTCACTATCCCCTGCACCCAGAATACCTGTGACAGCTATGTTGGCTGTCTGTAGCTGCTCAACAGCAGTGGTGACCTGCACCAATCCCCTGGCAACATCCTGGCTGCAGTGGGCAATTTCCGCCTGCATGGACACAGTGTGTCTGGACAGGACAGCTGTGGCATTGCACAGACTGTTGACTGCCTTTGTGTACCCATCCAAATGGCTGAATAGACGTTGCTTTTCACGGCGTCTGGAGGCATGGTCCCTCTGCATAGTGGTGCATAGCTCTTTGATCGCTACAGTCATGTCCTTAATACTGTCTGCATTAGTCCTATGACCCTCTGCCACAGTGCTGTTAAGCTCCCAAATGCCAATCTTGATGTCAGTCATGTTGTGATTTAGGGACACCAGCTGCCTCTGCATTGATTGCATGTTTATTTCAATTGCATCAGCTGCACCTTTACCATAGTGCCCTCCTGCCCAGAGAAGATAAAGGATTCCTCTCCTTTGTCAGCGACGCATTGTGCCCTTGCACTGTGTACGAAGCGATTGCTGCTGCTACGCTGCACAGGAAACTGATCAGTTTGATGCTGTGCCTGCTATTCGGGCCTTGACTGTGGCTCATGCTGGATGTCTTCCACTTCTTTCCTCCAACTCCTGTAGTGGGGCCACAGTGTACCTGCATGGTCTTTCTGCAGGTGTTGTTTGTGTGGTGGTCTCTGACTCTTCTTCCCCTGCCTGTTCCTGTAGCTCAGGTGTCTCATCAATTTGTGTGCCTTCACCCTGTGGCACTGGTTCATTTGTGAATACAAGAGAACTACTTATTGTGTGTCCTGCTTTCTGGTATTTTCAAATTAAATGTACTTGAGCTGGTATACCTAAACGCTGTGCTTAGCTTGGTCATTGACTGGTGTGAGTCAACTGCGGATATGTTTCTCTGTATCACTGCTTTACTATCCTATGTGTGGGACTGCATCTCCCATGATGCATTGCTGGGTGGTGACAAAATTGTGGACTGGAGTGGCAATCTTACTTGATCATTGGGTCATTTCTAAGTGGGGTGTTTAGTGAGTAATGGGTCAAGGGTAATTTAGCATGCATCTTACCTTGTCTGGTGTTGTTTGTGGCTGAGCTGTAAATATCTGCTATGCCACTGATGGATTCTCACTGTAGGGTGGACTCCAACAAGTCCTCAAGGGGTGTGGACGCTGGCTGTGTGCACGTTTCCTTTGGTCCGCAAGCCTCCTTGCCACCTTCTCTTTTGCCCTTGAGCGCTTGCGTAGATCTTTGATGGAGCGCTGTGTGACCCCAATGTCATTTACTTTTGCTTGTATTTCCAGCCAGATCTACCTCATCTCTGACTCAGGAATGTGCATGGATTTTTTACCAAAGAGTTGTTTATGGCTCTTCACTATTTCCTTAATGAAGACCTCCAATTCTTTCTCACTGAATTTTTGTTTTCTTTTGCGTCCTGCAGCCTCCTTTGCCTTCTCATGTGTAGACATGATGGGGCAGATTTACAAGTCCCTTGCGCCACTTTTGCGCCGTATTTCCCATGTTAAAAGTGACGCAAAAGTGGCACAGGGGGCTTGTAACTCTGCCCCAATGTGTTTTTGTGCCTGTCTTAGCACTCCTGTTGAGCTCCTGAGTGGTGTGCTCCTGCTCTCAGCCTCTTACACAGCCTCAGGCACTCTGAAAAAGCATGGGCAGTCACACTTCCTGCTTATGAGGTCATCAAACTGCATCCGTATAGCGGATTTGCTAACTTGAGATTTCATATTTTGCGAACCCGCAGTTAAAGAATGGCTATTTTGTAATCAGTAGTTGTGATTGCGATTTTTACCGAATCGTGATTTTTTTGTGACTTTTTTACCTGCATAGCGTTTTGCGATTCTCAAATAGCGATTCGGTAAAAATCGCTATTTGACAATCTCAAATAGCTTTTTTGATACATTTGGCCCAGTGTGCTTAAATATGGAGAAGGGTATATCTCCACCAGAACATTACTAAAAGTGACGTTTTGGTGGCGATATCCCCTTGCAAATATGCCCCGCAATGTTGTCCGCCATCCCAGTAGATACTACTCCCTCCGCCAAACTGAAAATCAGGTCCTTGGCTTGTAAGAAAACCCCACTTGTTTGAATGTTTAACTAGCTCTGCAATACTTGTTGGATCTTGCTCCAAAAGTTGAAAGACCGAATCAGCAGTGGCAGCCAGAACAGGTAAGAACAGGGAGCTGGTGGGTTGGGCAGGGTGGGCGGTGAAGTTGATAGGTGAAGGAATACGTACAATTAAATAAAAACATTAAAATAAAACCACTTACCTTGCGCTCGCCGCAGTGGTTTTATTTATATATGTATTTAATCTTACCTGACCTGTTGTCTGTTGACTTCCCCACCACCCTGCCCCACCGCCCCACTTCTCTTACCTGTGCCGGCCGCCACTGCAAATCAGGTACACCACACATGTGACTATGCTGCCTTATTTGTCCTTCATGTTCCACCTATCACCTTCTCTGTGCCTTCTCACTCTCCCAATATGAGGCCCTTAGCTTACAATGAAGTTATGTTTAAGACTATTTATTCTTCCAGTCTTCAACTCTCAAGCTCTGAATTTCCCTCAAAGATTCAGGACTTGGGAAGCTGTTCCTACCTTTCCTGAATCAGACACTCTGATTCTCGAAACCCACGCCACTCTAAGTTCCTCTTGAAGATTGAGATGCTGAGTAAATGTAAAAATCTTTGCAATTCCCTTTCGATAGAGTAAAATGAGCGCAATCCCTAGCTACACATAACATGATTTTCTCTATTTTCTTAAGTACAGCGCTACACAAACTTCTTAGCTTGATACCAGACACATATAACACTTAAATGCTATAATAGAAGAGCCCTTCTCAGTCATTGAAGACCTATGCTGCTACACTTCTCGAACGTAAAGTGAAGCAGAAAAAAATTAAGAAGCCATTCCCCTAAAATGCATGCTAGTCTGTTTAATCGAGCATTGCTGCTGATCCTAGAGAGAATATCTGAACTCAAGCCCTGAAGCAAGAATGTCGCAGCCAATGTTTTTTTTCCCATTGATTTAACATTTTATGTAATATTATTTTATAATTATTGTAGCAAAGGAGGAATATAATAACAAATCAAACTGATCACAGGTCCCTAAGGTCTGCTATTATCTAAGAGACAATTGTGTGATCCCAAGGGAAAATCCATATTGTTGGGGGAAGCCACACATGGGAGAAATTACAACAGTTAATTTTTATGCTGACAATGGAACATAATTGCACTTTCTGTGGAAAAATATGTTTCAAACATTAAACATGTGGCGCTTAAGTGGTAATGTGGGAGAATTTGAAAATAGTGCATGAAAATTAACCAGTTAAATTAAATTACTGAATCTTATCTTTCTGCTGGGGAAGAAGACAAACTCTTTTATAAAAAAAATGCTGTTGAAATATGTTGTTAGATAACGGGTTATCAGTTCCCGCTTTATGAAGAGACACGGTCGGTTTTGTCTTTTAAAAATAGTTTTTTTAGGCAGACCTGTCATTCTTTGCTTGCATCGTTTAGATGATGGAGAATCATGGATTCCGATATAGACAAGTGCTGTCTAAATTAAGACAAAAAAGACATTTCGTGATTAGTGTCAGCATTTATAAAGTAAGGCACAGTCACTAAAAACATTTGTGAATCAGGTGTAAAAGGGTGTAGTAGACTGACCGCCAGGTACTAGAAGTGCGGGATGTTATATATAGATAGCTTCCACTGCACAAATCCGTTACCACCTCATTTCAGGATCAGTAACTTATCAATGATTTGTGACAGTAACTACGATCAGAAATGATTGATATATTCTATTACAGATCCCAAATAGGATGGGGGTAGAAATAGCCTTCCTTGACCTCAGGGTGGCTGTGGTGGGTCCCCACAAAGCAGATACTGCCCAAAAACTAAAAAGCTCCAACTTTTATTAAGGAGTTCACAAACTAAGAACCAAGTTGACAGTCCCAAATTTGTGTCCGTAATTGTTTGTTGAAATGTATTTTTTCATTTCTATTTGCCAATCCTGAAAATGAAATCACATGGTACTATGTATGGCCATATGCCTTGCTTAGAGACCACAATGATGTTATCTTTTTTTTATTGAGCAGAAGAATAAGGTAATCCATTACATGAAATATAAAAAAAAAAATCTCATATTTCCTTCAACCATAAACTCAATCATTTGAAATATTGGGATTCGATGTTATACTACCTGGGATTTCTTAGCATAGGGAAAGGTGCAGCATGCCAGAGCAGCATTCAAAAAGCCTCTTAAAAAAATTTGCATCAAGTATTATACCACATCGAGCCACTATGCTATTTCAAACTTAGATAAAGTGCATTGTGCCCAAATTCCGTCAAAAAAACAACACTAATTCATATTAATCAAACATTTAAACATCGGTAAATGCATCTGGGCCAGATAACTCTGACAACCAGCACCTCAGGAAAGCCGCCTGGTTCACCACCAACCTCCAAGAAGCCAGACTCACCTGCAGATGCCTGGAGAAGAACTGGAGAACCAGCAAGACACCTAAAAACTACACCACCTACAAGGACGCCATGACGGAGTACCATCAACGCATCAGAACCAACAAAAGGACCTTTATCCACAACAAAATCCTCGCCGACTCCAGCAACTCCACGGAACTCTTCAGCATCGTCCAGGTTTTCACCAAGCTCCACAGCAAAGCCACGGACATCACCCCACCCAGGACCTCTGCCACAAACTCGGATCCTACTTCCACCTGAAGATCAAAAACCTCTACGACACCTTCAATGACCACACACCTGACTCTGCATCCAGTCCCCCCTCCGGCAACACCAGTCAGCTCACCATCTCCTCCTGGACACCGATCACAACCGGAGAGACCGCCTCGACCATGAAAGGCACCCACTCGGGGGCCCCCACAAACCCCTGCCCACAACACATCTACCACAGAGCCACCATCGCACCCAAACTACAATGCACCATCAACACCACCTTCGAGACCGGCTCCTTCCCCGATGACTGGAAACGCGCAGAAGTCAGGCCCCTGCTCAAGAAGCCATCAGCATACCCGATGGACCTCAAGAACTACTGGCCCATCTTGCTCCTCCACTTTGCAGCAAAAGTCACTGAGAAGACAGTCAACGCAGAACTGACAAGGTTCTTCAAAGACAATGCCATCCTCGACCCTTCTTACTCTGGATTCCGCAGCAACCACACCACTGAGTCCACCCTACTCGCCACCACAGACGACATCCGCACCCTCCTCGACCAAGGCCACACCACAGCCCTGATTCTACCCGACCTGTCAGCAGCTTTCGACACCGTCTCCCACCGCACACTCACAGCCAGACTACACGATGCTGGCATGCAAGGAACCACCCTCAACTGGATCCAGTTGTTCCTCACCGGCAGAAGCCAAAGAATCAGACTACCTCCCTTCCTCTCCGAACCCACGGAAATCAACTGAGGTGTCCCACAGGGATCATAACTCAGCCCAACCCTCTTCAACATGTACATGGCCCCCCTAGCCGCCATTGTCCAACAGCATTGCCTCAGCATAGTATCCTACACCTACAACACCCAGCTCATCCTCTCCTTCACCAAGGAACCCACCACCACAAGACTCAACTTCCAGATAGGAATGCAGGACGTCACAGCCTGGATGAGCAACAACTGCCTAAATCTCAACTCGGAGAAGACAGAAGTCCTCATCCTCGGAATCACCACATCGGTATGGAATAACACCAGGTGGCGCACCACCCTCAGCAGCCCCCAACCCCCACAGTCCACACCAGATACCTTGGCATCATACTCAACTCCTCCCTCTCCATGAACCGACAGGTCAACGCCGTCACCTCCAGCTGCTTAAACACCCTCCACATCCTCTGTAAAACCTTCAAATGGATCCCCCAGAGGCAAGGAAGACAGTCACCCACACACTCATTAACAGCCGGTTGGACTACAGAAACACAGTCTACGCCGGAATAAACAAGTCTCTACTCTGCAAGCTCCAGATGATACAGAACACCTCCGACAGACTCGTCCTTTGTATCCCTTGACACGAGAGCACATCAGCCAACAGCTACGGAAGCTCCACTGGCTCCCCGTCAAGAAGAGAGTCACTTTCAAGATACTCACCCATGCCTACAGGTGCCTACACAACACCAGACCCCAATACCTCAATGACAGAATCACCCTCCACGTACCCAAAAAAAACCTCTGGTCCGCCAACCTCATCCTCGCCGAATCTCCACGTATCCACAGAGTCAGAGCAGGGGGAATATCCTTCTCCAACATCATGGCCAAGACCTGGAACGATCTCCGACCGTCATTAGACACGCCCCCTTCCTTAACACATTCAGGAAGGCTCAGAAGACCTGGCTTTTCAGTTGAACAGGGCTGCTGACCCCCCCCCAGCTCCTTGAGACCCTCGCAGGTGAGAGGCGCACTTACAATTCCCTGATTGATTGATTGATTGATTGAAGGTACTATTGATTAAGTGTAGTACATTAACTCCCATTAAGTGCATTCAGCCCTGAGACAAGCAAACTTAGGTGTTTTTTTCCCCAGTACGGTTATTCTAGACCCTAATAAAGTGCATCAATTCATGTTCCACCCCGCCTAGCAGCCAACCACTCATAATGTAAAGTGTGATTATGCCTAGACAATATAACATATAATATCCCCATTTAGTGGGCTTAATAAACCTTTTTACAATGTATTCCTTCTTTACACTTGTAGACGTTCTACTTCATCCATATATTTCCATACAGCAGTAAATCTTTTAGTAGCACCAACTCTTTTAGCATATGACTCATCAATTTTTTTGTTTGATTCATTTTATTATGCCATTCTAGGTACGTTGGTACTTTAGATGTCCTCCAGCTCTGCAGAATCAAGGAACATTCCAGTAGAGAGGCAATCGCTTCCCCCCTTTAGCCGTAGGTGAATTTTGTCAATGCTTTAGCAAGCCAAAAAGTAATAGAGCAGCCTCTGGTTCAACTCTTCTCTGTAAGCCAAGGCTAAGAATGACAAATACTCTCTCCCAGAACTCCAGTAGCATCAGGCAGGTAAAAATAGATATTGAGCCAACCACCCTCTAAAAGTTGCTGGCAACGAAAGCATCTATCCTCTAATTCTGGATACATATTTTGGAGCACTTTAGGAGTATAATATGCCATCCAGCGTGACAAGAATGAAATTGTTTTCAAATTCGCAGCCTTCAAGGCCTTATTGCTAAATTTTGACATCGCCTGCCACTCGACCTTGGAATCTATTCTAAAAAACATTTTACTCCCCATGATTCTATAAAACCCCCATGACTCTATAAAACTCTGTACCAATTTCCCACCCCTCTAAGCTTCGGTCTGGAAAAAGCAGCCATCGCATGTACTGGAAGGGAGGCAATATTTTTTTCAATAAATTTGTAATCTGAAGATACCCAAAATACCCAAAAAAAGAAAAGCTCACAATGATGTTATCAAAGATGTCATTTGAAATGTCACCAGTGATGTGTTGTGTAAGATCATGAGCAATGCGTGGCAGATGTTTGCATAGATAACATAACCGGCCAATTTCAGGGTATTGTTTTGTTTTATTTAAGAAATAATAATTCATTATTATTATGGTTCTTACTTAGAAGTTGAAGACACACACCTCACTTCAACGGTTTTACATAATGCTAGGATCTGAATGTTAGCAAACTTTATTATTTCAATTGTATACTATATTATATGTGACCTCCCCGCTTTTAATGTATGTATTTTTATTATTGTTTGCTGAATTAGTGGAGCAGTAGTGTATTAGAATTCCTTTTTAATTTAGTCAGTTATAAATATAGTTTTCAGACTGTAGTTAGATTAGTAAATGTTACTTCCCACATGAACAATATTTATTTAGATATTTAGATAATGGCAAATTTCTATTTATATTTTTATACACCTGTTTTTTAATTACAATATTTTTCTGTTGTGTTTTATTCTCTAAACGTATTATCTCAGTTTTGTCATTTTAAAATTGTTATACTGTTTCATTATAGTGTTTTAAAGTATGTTTACAATAGTTTAATGCCTTTTAAGAATGTTTCTAGCAAAACATTTAAAGATATGTGTAATAATTAAGGACGTCTCGTAGACAGGTTACGTAGAACAGGTTATAGGTTTATTGGTTAGTCATAAAGTCCATGTAGATCTCTAGTAAGGCCTCAGCTAGGCCCCTGTAAAGCCCCACCAGGAGCAGCCTCCCTGCTGCTCAGCCCATCTCCTCCAACTGCCAACTCCTCCAGTCCCCCACACTCAACATTCCAAGTGACATCACTCATGGCTGAGCAGCAAGGAACAGGACAGCAATGAGGAAGATGTACAAACAACAACAATAGATTATAGCACATCTCCCTTCCTTAGAAAAACTAAGCAAAAGATATAAATGCATTGAATCAAGATAGCACAAAATACCTTTGCTTAAATAAAATAGAAATAAAAAGAAAGTACATTATGCAAATAATTATACATCAAATCAGCAAATAGTCGCAAGAAAATAACTATAACAAAAGAATAATGAACCCCATCCCCCTCCCTAGGGAAACTAATTAGATGGGTACACACTACCAAAAAAACACCTCCCTAAGACACATAGAACATAGAAATAGGGAAACGCACCTCCCTATGAAACTACTGTAATAGGGGAAAACACCTCCCTATAGGGGAAAACACCTCCCTTAGACACATAGAACATTGAAATAGGGAAACGCACCTCCCTATGAAACTCCAAATACTGTAATAGGGGAAAACACCTCCCTAAGACACATAGAACATAGAAATAGGGAAACGCACCTCCCTATGAAACTCCAAATACTGTAATAGGGGAAAACACCTCCCTATAGGGGAAAACACCTCCCTTAGACACATAGAACATTGAAATAGGGAAACGCACCTCCCTATGAAACTCCAAATAATGTAATAGGGGAAAACACCTCCCTATAGGGGAAAACACCTCCCTTAGACACATAGAACATAGAAATAGGGAAACGCACCTCCCTATGAAACTCCAAATACTGTAATAGGGGAAAACACCACCCTATAGGCACATCCTCGTCGCCAGTGTAATAATTAAGGACGTCTCGTAGACAGGTTACGTAGAACAGGTTATAGGTTTATTGGTTAGTCATAAAGTCCATGTAGATCTCTAGTAAGGCCTCAGCTAGGCCCCTGTAAAGCCCCACCAGGAGCAGCCTCCCTGCTGCTCAGCCCATCTCCTCCAACTGCCAACTCCTCCAGTCCCCCACACTCAACATTCCAAGTGACATCACTCATGGCTGAGCAGCAAGGAACAGGACAGCAAGGAGGAAGATGTACAAACAACAACAATAGATTATAGCAATATGCTTGTATATATTGTTGATTATTTTAATTTTTTTTTTTTAAATATACCTTGTTTTTGTACAGGAAATTAAATGTAACTTTTTTTTTAATAAAAATAACTTTGGAGGGGAGTGGCTAACTTCGCTTGAGGTAGGTCATGGTGGCCTGAGCTCCAGGCCTTGTTCTGTGAATTCCCCTCTGAAATTCTTTCCTCCAACTGACTGAGGTGGTCCAACAGAGGTGGTGACCGCCCCCAATGGTCTGACAGCATGTTGGGACCCTGAGATCCTAGGTGTTGTTGAGAGTGTGGTAAAACAGACCTGATGGGATGGACTGCTGTCAGCCCTGAATCCAACATGTTGGAGCACCATATAGCAGGGAAGGCGGACGGCTGCTGAGAGGGCATTAGTCAAGACTGTTGCTTTAAGATTTCTGGATGTGTCCTCCAGGGGAGCCATGTATGGACTAGTGGCCTGATCCGACTTCTGCTGCTGTCTGGGACTGGATACGTTGAGGATCCTCTGAAGAGTAATGCACAACAGCGACACATCCAGAAGGAGTTTAATACCGATGGGTGGCCCAGCTTGATATGAGAAGTGAAGTGGGCCCTAGGTTGGACCTGAAGTTCCAGGACTCAACAGTGGTGAGGTGGACAAGAAAGGGTGTCCCCCTGAACCTGAGAGTCCAATGGGCTGGTAGTAGGAATGCAGGTGAAGAAAGGAGATGCTCCTTAAGTTAGAACTCGGAAAGGGGCTTATAATTTCCCTGAGCTCAGATGGCACATGAAATATGAGAAATTTAGCCTGTGACTCTTATAGTGGAGCATCTGTGGTGAGGACACAGATGTCCTTTAGTGAGGGTACCCTGATCTTTGGAGTAGTCCTTAATGAGAGTGGATGACTCCCAGGTGGGCGTATGTGACCGTCCCCAGATTGCTCAAGCTGAGCCTATCCACACTTGTGTGAATGGTGCTTGGTTGATGGAAGCCTCTGGTTGAGTGGCACACAAAGGAGGCCGCTGAGGGCTGTATTTAAGGGAGCCACTGAGTAAACAGTACATACTGATTTCTAAGGCTAAGGAGGAGAATACTGCCCACTGAATGCGACAAGGGGTACTTGAACAGACGAGATGTTATACAGTGAATGAGATCTATTCTGCTGTGATCTGGGGGTGGGCCAGTTAGTCTGGACAGCGAACTATCAGCCTCCCTCCCCTGAGGGAGGAGAGCCAGTCAACACTTCTGTCTTTCCTATTGAATGTCTGTAGAGATTGATCGATATGGGTAAACCAAGGCAGAAGAAGAGAGATGGGTTCTCAAGCTGACAAAGGATTGAACACTGAGGGCAGAACAGGCTACTCAGGGGGAAACAGCCTTTACTATGCAGCCAGAACTACGCAGTACCATTACACAGTGGGCAATACAATGAACACGTTGTTACCATCAGTTCCACAACCACGCGTTCCATTACCACACAAGTTGGTACAATGTTTTTAACTCCAACACCTTCCCTACTGTTGCACAGACTGGAGTGTGAATAGTAATATATACTATTCCAAAGTCCAGCGCTTCCCTAAGGCAAGTTGTTGTAACAACTTGCGTGGTAATGGAACACATGGTAACAATACGTTCGCTGTATTGCCAGCTTTATAATGGCATGCATTGCAAAAGCATGCGTGATTGTGTCATATATCCCTCAGCGGAGCATGTCTTGCAGCATCATCCTCTCTAGCGCGAACCTGAAAAGATCCTGAAACCAATTGAGGAATCCGGAAGCCCTTGAACTGAAAATAAATACGGTGGCCTTAAATGGGATACTCCAGGTAGATCATCACAATTTGTCTGACAGCGTGAAGGCCACAGAGGAATTGTTGAGGGAGATACAACCTGCCGACACATCTTTGATGTAACAGGTTACAGATCTCACAAAGACAGTTTCTCTGTTGTAATACCAGGTGTAAGATTAGGAGCATAAAATCGTAATAATAATGTAGGAGTGGATGATCTATCAAAGAATGTGGGGGGGCTCTGACATGGAGTCATATCTTGAATACTGGTTGCAGTCTGAGGTGACTCCCCAGTGCCTCACTAGTTTTTTGGAAATCAAAAGGGTGCAAAGAGTGCCTGCCCAAAGACCATCCCCTTAGGGGGTCCCCTAGAACAATTGTGGCCATGTTCTTCTTTTGCATTGGCAGGAGCATTCTTCTGCAAAGAACCCCCGCAGCTGGTCCCTTCAAGATTGAGAACTGCTCTGTTATAGAGCAGCAATACAAATTAAAAGGGCCTCCTGCTTAGAGGTCATAATAATACTGAGAGAGGCTGGTCTGATGTATTCATTACTTTTCCCCGCAAAATTGAAAGTACTGATTGACAAAAAAGCGACTGGCTGTGATTGTATAAAAATGGCATTGATTAGACTGCACTGCCTACAGCTCTACCCTAGGAAGAGGCCGCAGTTTACTCACAGTGTTAAAAGACCAGCCAGATTACAAACGTGGAAAGATAAGGCGGCAGCAATGCTAATAACATCTACTGTTGACTTTGGATGTGGAAAGTAGTGGAGCCTTAGACTGTCATACCTCCTATTTGGGCCCAAAGGGGGATATTGTTGATATAGATAGATTACCACTGCTTACACTCAAACTGCTGATAATATGTGATTCTGTAAGGGAATGTTTTTGGAACGGGGTTGGTCGGGTGGGATTTGAGACGTCCTTAGGTAACTGCTAAATGTACGTAGTCATGGTGTATGTGCTTAAGTGGTGGAAACTGGAGTATTCCATAAGTGGAGGCGGTACCATATAGGTTATGATGAAAAGCCTTCAGGTATTCATTTACTCCTGCAAGCATAGTGGGATGAAAACCCAGGGGGGATCCAGGACCCATGGTTCTAGTAGTTCATTATGTGCAAAACCCTAGATTGCCTTGATAGAGTATCATAGGCAATAGAATAAGCAAGTCAAACACAGTTTTCCAGTTTGGACTGTGGGCTATTGCAGCTGCTCTGCTTTGGGATGAGGGAAGTGGACCAAGTTATTTATATTTTATGTTTCTTCTTGGGCATCCTGATAGGAGTTAGACTCTGAAGGTGTTCAGGGATAGGGGTTATGCATTGCAGAGGTGTCATAACATCCACAAAATATACATTTCTGTTCCTCACAAGGAGCAGGCATAGCTTGGGATCAGCAGTCAAAAGGGACAAAGGCACAAAGTCAATGCATTCCAGAGGAGAAGAGGGGCACATGTAGCTTTTCTCCAAGAAATGCACATTATGAGCCCCAGAATTACTCAATTACAGCAAAGATAAGAGGCCATGTTTATGCTATGGGATACTTCTTTTCCAGGGGAGCATTTATTTGGGTACCGTCGGGGTTCTTTTTTTGGCCACACAGACACAGTGGTGTCTGAAGCTTTGGATGGACAAGTGGTGCAATTTGGTTATATTTATGCCCTTAAGCAAGATATCCTAACTTTTTTCTTTGCATTCTCTACCCACCTGGGGCACCTGGGGGGACTATTATCTTTGGGGGAGATGATAACTGTGTCAGTGATGTGAATCTAGACTGATCGACACCCCCATTGCAGGGCTCTCAAACTTTGAAAGTGGCAATGGGATTCACTAATTGGATGTCAGATTGAGGTTACCGTGATATTTGGAGGCTGTAGCATGGCCATGAGAGGGATTACTCATTCTACTCTACCCTCTATGATATTCATGTGAGGCTAGGCAAAATGCTATGTACTGAGGACCCATGCCATTTTTTGGGGAACTCAGAATAGTTCCATGACAGATGCCCCTTTCTGGTCACCACTTAGTGATGCAATATCTGAATATTTTGCTAACAACCAGGGCTCCGCTTTCAGTGCTCTTGAGGAGTGAGAGGCATTCAGCGTGGTGGTGAGGGGACATTGTCTGTGTAATGCAGCTGGCAGAGATAGCCATCATTAACACCATTTATGATCTGGAATTGGAGGCAACTCAAAATACGGCAAAGCTTAAGGAGTCCAGGGAACGTGGTGTTAAGATTAGTGAAAAATTACAATGAATCATTTATAAAGAGTACATCTTGAGAGTATACACAAAAGTGAAAGTAAGCCAGGGAAACGTAGAACCTGGCTGGTCTGACCCGAGAGTAGTAGGTTATCAGTTACACAACTTTTGACACAAAGGGGACAGTAAGTATACTCTCAACAAGAGATAAACAATGCCCTTTTAGAATATTATGTACAGTTGTATAATGGCCTTGGGGATGATGACGAGGAAAGAGGGGACCTTTTGGACAGGGTCCCACTTGTTGCCCTGTGACTGGAGGAGACAGGGATCTTGGCGGTCCAGTTTCCGTGAATGAGATAAGTGGTGCTATTAGGAGGCTATCCATTAGGAAAATTCCAGTGTCAGCTTGATTCCCAGAATAACTTGATCATACTTACGAAGCCCTTTTAACTCCACACTGGTTACCTTACACAGAAGGGCATTGGAGGAGGGGAAGCTCTTCTCATTGGCACGGGAGGCAATGGTGGCACCACTGCCTAAGTCAGGTACACAGAGGGAGAGAGCAGCCTCTTATAGTCCACTTTCCTGAGCAAATTACTAGTCACTAGATTGTATTCATATCTCACTACACTAATTAATGTGGCCAAAAATGGGTTAATCTCTGCAGGCACTACATCCCTTAACCTTTGAAGATTGTAAAGAGTGTTACTGAGATTGAAGCTGAGACATATGCTGGGACTGTGGGGATTTCCTTCGACCTGCAAGAAGCCTTTGATACAATCCAATGACTTCTCAAACTAGTTATGTCCAGGATAGGTCTAGGATAGGGATGGATATCCTGGGTCCATCTTTTATACCAAACTAGTGCCCAGGGTTAATACTGTGTGATATGTTTCTCAGCAATATAATATATTTAATAGCACACAACAAAAAAGGATTTACACATGAAGTAGGTGTTGTCCCAAACCTCTCTCTTTATAAATTACACAACAGGGTGTCTACTCTCTCTGATCCTCCTTGCTCTTGTGATTGAGCCGCTTGCAACAGTATGTAGGAACAGGAGAAGGGTATACCACAGTGGGAATTTGTGCATTTTGTATCATTGGATGCAGATGATCAACTGCTGTGTGTTATACATGGGGAACTAGATCTGCAACTTATATTGCAATTATTGGTTCTGGTCCGTCTCTGAGCTCAGGATTAATAAGTCAAAAATTTGTTTTTTTCACACTGACATCAGCAGGTAGAATGACTGGGCTCAGTGAATTGGAAATTACAATGAGTGACGTGGTGGCTAGACAGGGTAAACACAGAGGAGTTGAGCCGTGTGGGTCGGTCATGTGCCGAACCAAGCTGCCTTCATTGCTTCACTGTGTCAGGACTGGCCAAATTGAGTCCCAACTTAAGTTCGAAGAGCCACTCTCTGGTCCAAGTAAGAAGAGAGTTTTTTGTAGTCTACTTAGCTGGAAACACCGCTTTGCTACGAGGAGGTCCTTGCTATCAACTTCCAGGAGTTCATCTTACAGTTAAGGCGATATTCCAAGATGGCGGCTGCAATCTGTTCTGTTCAAGGTCAGCACTCTAGTGTTTGCCCGAAGCTCTTGAAGTAGTGTATTTGGCACGAACGCGCTATATGCGCACTGCGCACTTCAACTGTTGGAGTTGTGTCATGAGGAGCGTTATCGCTTCGCCCATAAGTGGTACAGTATTTTCCTCAGGGGAGTTGCGTTTTGTTATGCGCTGCTTCATCTGACTTTTCCCGAGAGGTTTGGCATCATTTCCTGTAGTCTTCCAGACGCTTAGCCCTACGTCAGGTATTTATTGAGAACCAGCTATTTTCTGTACCTGGTGAAGTTATCAGAAGGAAAGGAGCTTGCCAGGTATTTTCTTCAAAGATTACTACATGAACTCACAAGTAAGTCCAGTGATATTTCTGTGAGGATATTCTTCTAAGTCACGTCACCCAGTGAGAAGAGTATTGTTTGACACACTCTCAGAGACAGAGAATTGAGCATTTTTAAATCTTGGCTAAATTAACAACCAGATCAGTTTACAGGCAAATAAGACTTTCAGTTTTTGAGCAGCATTTCTTCAGTTGTGTTTTTTCCCTCGCAGTCAGCCTGAGAAACCTAGAACTTTGGCACAGTATCAATATTCATTTATATATTCTTGCCTGTAGAGTGCTAGATGCTTGGGGAGTCTCATCGTTTAAAAAGAAAGGCAAATATAATTCTTCGAGGAGAAAGCAAGCTGCGCAGGGAGTTTCTGTCCTCTCATCTCTTATTCATCTCCACAAGTAAATAGAAATATTTATATATATTTATACTTACCACCTGTATCATTATATCTTCATCCTGTAAAAAGAGACAAGAGTTATATACAACAGCGCATAGAGGCAGAGTGTATTAAGAAAGACATTCAATAAGCTGGTCTTATTCAACTAACATTGCTAAGGAGAGATGCTAGCCACTGTATCTAAAAGGTAATTCAGAGTAGTGGGAGGAGAAGTTTGGTTGGGCTATAGAGGGCTTAGTGAAGAAGAAGTAACTTTGTTCTTGTAATTGCAATTGTAATTACAGGTATTCGAAACAATCCTAGCTGGGTTCTGGTGAAAAGAACACATCAGTGGCAGTCTCTCTTGTCATTCCCATTCCCCATTCCCCCCCTTTGCTACATGTGAATTTATTTATTAGTTCGCCTTGAAGTCTGGGATTTGGGATTTGTTCTTCTGCCCCCGTGGAAATCAAGTTACAGGTGCGTGGTATTAGACTTCTGACATACTGATGCAGGCTAAGATCAAAACACCATAATACCACAGCGTTACTGCTCATTGGGCTCAAACATGGTGAGCCCCTACCATTTTCACTGAGCACCAACTCTCCCATTGGACTAAAGTTGGTTAATTGATGGTGGACGAGTTTTACTCATCTAGGACCACTATTCACCTGGGAATGTTTGTTGATGAGTATGGTTTTCAGCACGTACAGTTTATGACATATGGGGTTATAGTAAGGAATTTTAAGCCATTCTAGAAAGGACATATGGAGGCACCACAGCAGAATGAGGTGCTGCAGCTGATAGTGACAATGGTGCAGGATGCCACTTGGTAACTAGATTTTACAGGGAAAACTGTGTGTAAGGACTTCACCAGAGTTAAAGCGATGTGTCAATAGAAGATAAAGGTAAATGGGACAGAATACTGACAATATTGACTTATTCCAGAAGGTATCTAGAAATATTGGGCTTAAATGTCTCCACTTTAATTACACGTACCAGACATACATTAAGCTTATAATGCACTCTCCACAGTTATCAACATAGTTTGGACAAGCCCACAAATAGGGATGTATTGATAACAGGTTGCTCAACACCTAGGAAGCTCTCTAGACAGGGAGAAGGTGTGTGGACCTGAGTTGTGCTTGCTGGATGGCTTACAGTACTGACTCAAACCCAAGAAGGCAGGCAATGGATTCCATGATGTGACACCATTATTACCTAAATACTTGACTGCAATTTCCTGGAAGACCTCGGGGAGACCAGTGCATGTGAGATGGATGAAAGATGTGCCCAGTGGGCGTTGTAGAGGAGGAATCCCTGCCTAGTGAGTCATGTGACCTGTGTAGAAGGCTGATGGGTGACGTACCAGGTGAGGTGATCCAAGCTTTCAAAGAGTGTGCAAAGATGAGCGACTTGATAAGATGAGCTCGACAAAACTGATCCACAAAATGATGTATATTAATTTATGGGACAGGACTAGAACCTGAGGACTGTCTTGCCTGACTATTGTGCACTACGATCCCTAATTGCTAATTTCAACGTAAGCATTCATATGTTATTCATTTTGCCTCACAAAACCCAGATTTGGATTGCCCAGTTTTTTCTCTCGTTTATTCAGGTATATTTCTGATAAGTTTGAATCTTACCTTGTGCTTTTTCCAGAGTTGCATGCTAACCCATAATATGAAATGTATACAGTTAAAAGAGGAATAAAAGAGAAAGGGAAATTAACGCTTATATTTTGTTATTGCATATGTGTCTCTCTTCAAAAATAGCTTTATAAAATGTTAGCTAAAATAAAGTAATTCCTTAAATCATTTATTAAAAAACTGTGTAAGCATTCTTATTAATAATAATAATTGCTATTGTGTCTTTTAGTTTGTAAATTCATATGCCTAGCTTTTTAATGTTGTACAGAGTTCTTAACATGTACTACATATTTAAAGAAAATAAAGATTGTGTAATATAAACTCAATATTTTCGACCTGATGCTTTTGTGATCAATATTTTGGTACTGTACGGTAAAAATATGTAAAGTCTATATTTTCATTAGATTTATGGTACCACAATATTTTGGTAGACGATATTTCGACATATACCCTATGTATGTTTTTGCAACAACTTATAGCAAACCATTGTTTAATAGACATTTAAATCAGGTTCCCTTGCTAGAATACAGAGTGAGACCAAGTTTTGTACATGTTGCAGGATGCATTTCAAATGGAAGGCTCAGGCGATGACCTGTGAAATTTGCTTGTGCTAAGTTGTCTTATGGACTTTTGCTTGTATAACTTTAGTTATATTTTCAAGCGCACTCACCGGAAATCAAGTGTTATCTTCTGTGTAATGTCATGGTGGTCCCATTAAACCTTGTACACAGTTGGCTTAGAGAAGACAAACATTCCTCATCTTGCTGAAGAAGAAGAACCAGGAGAAATGGCATAACTTTTCTGGATGTTCCTCCCACATAAAGAACTATTACGAGAGCTGAAACTGTCCACCTCTATCTTACTACTTCTCTTCTTAATACTGTTTGATTGACTTTATTTCTGATTGACTTTTACATACCTATTTTATTCAATGTTTTTTATTACTCAATTGTTTACTCAATTGTTAACTTTGTATACCCACAATGGGGTAATTTTCACTTGTTTATAGGGACTCCTCCCTTCCCCTTCCCTTCCTGTCGGTCTACCAAGTTCCTACTGTGGTCCTTGGTCCCTTCCTACCCCTTACCCTGAAGCTCTCCCCACGCTTCCCTCACTCTCGGGTTTCCTTCCCGACATTTATTTATTTTTCTTTACCTTACTTTCGCCTACACCTCCAAACGCGTTGGTAATTGTTTGGCATCGGGTTAATTGAATCCCGTAGCGTTCCGATGATTGCGCTGGAAATGGATTGTTTTCGGGTTATTTTGACCCTCGTGTAGCCTTGAGTTTATTCTTTCCCCGCGCGAGACTCGCATATTTCATCAAAGCGAGGAAACTGCCTTGGCAGCACACGCGCAACGTCCGCGTGTTGCCAAGGATCTTTCCTTTAATCCCTTTCAAGTGCTTCACAACGAGCGCGAGCAGAACTCTCTCTTGCTCGTTGCTTTCTAACGTCGTACATAACTCTCCTCATCTTTCAAACGATTTAGGCAATAGCCCTATTTTTATTGGATTAACTCCTTGTTTAAGGGAATCCTTGCGCAAAGGAAATTTTGAATACTACAACAATATTCTGTTTAAGGGAAATTGATTTATTCCTTTCAGGAAGACAATCCCTTCTCTACTTCCCTCATTTATTTAAAAAAAAAAAAAAAAGAGAGCCTAATTTTATTTACTCTATTATATAAAAAAAATAAATAAAAAAAAAAAAAGAGGTAAGATTAGAATAAATATAAAATAGTGATCCCTTACAAGGATCTGTTATTCCTTAATTTGTGCTCTACCCCCCTTTTTAACATGTCTGATATAGACTCGGATGAGGCTACCGCCCCCATCCCTAATTTTGATAATGAGGCAATCAAAAGTATGGTTCACGATCAAATGAGATCCTGTATGTTGTCTACCTTTTCAAAAGTTATGTCTTCAAAAAGGTCTCTCCCCACAGAGGAGAACGAAATTCAACATTCCTTTGCTGATGATGATCTCATTGGGATACGGGGGGAAAAGGTCTAAAAAGACTAAAAATATTGAGCCTATCCCCAAGAGCACGATGGGAGGTCTCAGCACCTCAAAATTTTCGGGAGGTCTTCGCACCTCAAATACTTCAGGTGTCCCTTGCGGCACAACTCTTAAAGGTGTCCCCTGCGGCACAACTCTTAAAGGTGTCCCTTGCGGCACAAAATACACGGGTGTCCCTAGCGGCACAAATTATCAAAGTGCTCACATAATTGATACACATCTTGACCAAGATGATGACGATGATTTTAACGATGACGATGCCTCTGATTTCCCAGACGAATATATCCTGGATCTAGATGAGGAGGAAGAGGACTTTAATTCTCTACCCTTAGATGATGACCTGCCTTCCTCTTCAAAAGATACCATCCTTGATCCTTTAGGCGGAGAAATGTTTTCCCCCCTTAATATTATGCATCCAAGAAGCAACGAGTGGTTCCCACAGGAACACGTTGGTAAATTCATAACTAAATGGCTAAGAACCTCTCTAGAAAGGGACACACGTAACTTACTAAGATCTGAATGCTCTAGACCTTTTATTGAACATAAGGTTTGCCAAACACCAAATCTCGACCCTGAACTAATCAAGTACCTTTTTAAACTCGGCAGAGATCCAAGAAAAGGCATGGAAAGATCCTTTAAAATCTGCCAGGATCGTTTACTAGACGTACTCGGTCCTCTGGCTAAAATCATAGACGCCGCAGAAGATAGCTACCTCAATGGCTCCTCTTTAAATACTGAGCTAATCCGAGGTTGGAGCCAAAGGGCACTGGTTTTCTTGGGCAATGCTAATGCCAGCATTATTTCGGAGAGAAGGAGAATTGTTCTCACCAAAATTAGTCCGAAATTGAGTGACCTAGCGGATAAGGAAAGCACTAACAACCCTAAAGGGCTATTATTTGGCGAAGATTTGATCAAGACTTTGAGTAAATATGTCTCTACCTTTACCGCTCTTGACAAAGCTAACCAAAACATGAAAAGAGTTTTCAACAACTACAACCTTTTTGGCAGGGCCGGAAGAAGAGGCCAATCTTCCGGCCGCTTCAGCCGAAGGCCATATTCCAGGTCCAGGGGCTACGGAGGAAGAGGCTACCAACCCTCAAACACTCCCCAATTCTACCCCCCAAGAGGGAGGGGATTTCGCACGAGAAACTTCAGAGGAAGAGGGACATCCAACGACTTCAACCCTCAAAGTGAGTACTTTCTTTCCTACCAATTCCCCTTCCCCCTCTCCAAAAGTAGGAGGCAGACTAAAACTGTTTGCTCACAATTGGAAACTAATTACCCAAGACCCTTGGGTTCTGAGTACGGTGAGTGGGTTTATGATAGACTTCATAGATACCCCGATTCAATCTTCTCTACCGAAAAGCATTCCCTTATCCATAGATCAGGAAAAAATTATAGAAGAAGAGATCTCTTCGATGCTTCTAAAAGGAGCGATAATAGAGGTTCCCTCCCATTTTATGACTTTTGTGAGCACACTTTTCTTAGTAGAGAAAAAAGACAAGGGTTGGAGACCCGTTATAAATTTAAGGGAACTCAACAAATTCCTTGTGTACAGACACTTCAAGATGGAAGGAATCCATCTCTTGAGAGATCTTCTTCTAGAAGGAGATTGGCTAATCAAATTAGATCTGAAAGATGCTTATTTTACAATCCCGGTGTCCAAATGCCATCAACCCTTTCTCCAGTTTATATGGAAGAATCATCTTTTCCAGTTTCAAGCCCTTCCCTTCGGCCTCTCCTCTGCCCCTTGGTGTTTCACCAAGGTGATGAGGGCTGTCGCCTCATGCATACGGGAAAATGGCATCCGCCTTATCATATACCTGGACGATATCCTCATCCTGTCTCAAGATCAGTCTCAAATTATCCAAGACATGAATTTTGTAATAAACCTTCTAGAAACTCTGGGTTTTATAATAAACAGAGAAAAGTCAATTCTTATTCCATCAAAAGAATTAGAATTTCTGGGTTTCACCGTCGACACTACGAATTGTCTGCTGCTCCTTCCTTCCAAGAAAATTGCAAAAATAAGGAAAGTTATAAGACACGTTCTCAATCAAAAGGATTTATCCTTAAGGGAACTAGCCAGACTTCTCGGTCTCCTCTCCTCTTCCATTCAGGCGATCTTCCCGGGCCCACTGAACTATCGAGCCCTCCAAAGGATAAAAGGGAAGGCTCTAAGAGCAGGTCTATGGTACGGAGATCGAATCTCTCTCGACCAAGATTCCATTCTGGAACTCAATTGGTGGTTAGACAACCTAGACGCTTGGAATGGTCGGGCGATCTTTGGGTCAACCCCAGATTTTGTCCTAGAATCAGATGCCAGTCTTCACGGATGGGGTGCATGTTTCCTAGATCAGAACACAGGTGGAGTGTGGTCTCAAGTAGAATCCTCCCTCCATATAAACTTTCTAGAGCTTACTGCCGGTCTCTATGCTCTTATGAGCTTCAGGAAATTCCTGCATGGAAGATCTGTTGTCCTAAAGATGGACAACATATCTGCTGTCGCCTACATAAACCGTCTTGGTGGTACAAAATCCTCAGACCTGTCAAACCTAGCGAAGAAACTTTGGATGTTCTGTCTAGAACACAAGATCTCCCTAAGAGCAGAATATCTCCCAGGGAAATCGAATCTTTATGCCGATTGGAACTCAAGGTTCCTCCTAGATCACAGCGACTGGAAGCTCAACACCTCTGTTTTCAATTCTCTCAACAATTTTTGGGGTCCTTTCCAAATCTTTTCTTTGCGAGCAGACTATCTTTCCAAGTTTTGAATTACTTCAGCTGGATGCCCGACCCGGGTGCTCTAGCAGTGAATGCATTTCTCCAATGCTGGAATGGGGTCAACGCCTATGCCTTTCCCCCCTTCGCAATGATACAGAGAGTGCTCCAGAAGGTCAGGCTTCAACAAGCTTCAATCGTCCTAGTGACTCCCTTCTGGCCATCCCAAGCTTGGTTCCCAACTACTCTGGAACTCTCTTGCGACATTCCCTTCCTAATTCCCCCCCACGCAGATCTCCTCACAGACGTGGACGGTCACATTCACCCTCTAGTCCTATCAGGGAATTTGAACCTTCTTGCTTGGAGAGTGTCAGGAGATCCAATCATCTCTCGGGACTTTCCTCAACAGCTTCGACTCTCCTCCGCGAGTCTTGGGCTCCCGGTACACACTACCGGTATAACAACATATGGAAGGTTTGGTTACGTTGGTGCTTGGAAAGGAACCTGGATCCCGTGGAGGCTCCTATCGTTCACATAGTTAATTTCCTAGTCGTTCAATTCGAAAGAGGCCTTAGTTATAGATCTATTAATTGCTATAGATCAGCTATCTCAGCTGGCCATGCTCTTGTTAATGGTAAAACAATAGGCAAAAACAACATTGTTTGTCGAGTCCTCAAAAGTATCAGACTCAGAAGACCTCCTAAACCTAGATACCAATCCCTTTGGGATGTCAATACTATTCTTGACCTCTTCTCTAGTTGGCCAGACAATAACCTTTTGAGTAGAAAGAACCTCTCAATCAAACTAGCCACTCTACTTTGTTTGGTTTCTTGCCGTAGAGTCTCTGATGTTAAGGCTCTCGATATTTCATATAGATCCTATGACATGTTTGGAGTCAATTTCGATTTGTACAGGAGAACTAAAACTATGTCTGACTCTATCTTTTACCCCAAAGTTGACGTTCACCCTAAACTTTGTGTTGTTAACTGTATGAAGGAATATGACTTTAGAATGAGTTCTCTCCGTCCTTCTGGTGAGAATCAATTACTTATCTCTTTCGTTAAACCTCATTTAGGTATTAGCTCTGCTTCTATCTCCAGATGGGTTAAAACCGTTATGAATCTAGCAGGTATTGATCTAAATATTTTTAAACCTCACTCTATCAGAGGCGCGATGGCCAGCAAATCCTTTTACTCAGGTGGTAAGTTGATTGATATTCTTAAAGCTGCTGATTGGTCTAACTCTACTACTTTTGCTAAGCATTATTGTAAACCAATCTCTCATATGTCTGATGTTGTTCTTAATAACTACTAACATGCATAATGGTAGCCTCCGGTCTTGTAATGAAATTGCGATTCTCCTATTACCATGACTAGAGAATCTAGATTTCATTAAAGACACGGAGGCTAACATTATCCCTCCCACCCTTCCCGGGTGGTTGATTTTATAATGAATTTTATATTGTTATTCCATTGTATCTCATTTATACTCGTTTGCTTAATGTCTATTTGCATTATTTATTTCTGCTGTTCGCAAGTTTTTTCTCTTTCAAAGTATTATACTATTTCTTATATTTGTCCTTTCTTTGCAGATAATCCTTCATAAATATCTCGTTTTTCATCTTTGGAGAAGTTACTTTTTCCTTTCTGGTGTCCTCTCTTCGTTTGATACCTTCTAGACTACCTGAAGAACCAACATGGAATCTATAGTTTTTTGGGACTCATCTTTCTTCATTCCGCATTTTAAAAGAGGCAGATTGTTATGTCCTCACGACCATTGTTTTCTTGTTGTTCCATTCTGGAACCTTTGTTCTTTGTGATGTAGCGGCTGCTTGGTGACGCATTAAAAGTAATATGCATAATGTTAGCCTCCGTGTCTTTAATGAAATCTAGATTCTCTAGTCATGGTAATAGGAGAATCGCAATTCTTCGACCATTGCAGCCTTTATTTTGCTATTATATATACACACATATCTTCGGCGCCTCTGCTGAAAGAACTACATTGGCTGCCTGTGAAAAACGCTCTTATTTTAAAATCTGCTGTCTCACATATAATGCCTGAAAGGGCAAAGGCCCACTTTACCTTCAGTAAAGAATAAAAGCATATGCCCCCTGCTGTAATCTAAGATCTGGTTCGAAAGCATTGCTGTGGATCCTTCGCATCCGCCTATCACGCAGCGGTGGAAAGGCTTTTTCCTATCTCACCCCCATGTACTGGAACAAACTCCCTCTTCATGTGCATTCTTGCCCAAGTTACAGTAAATGCAGGAAAAAACTCAAAGCCCACTTTTTTTAAAAACACCTGCATCGATTCCTGTATTTGATCCACAAGCAGCACCGAGATGCCCTAGGGTGATTTGTGCACTATATCAAGTCAATTTAACATAACATAACATAACACATACATACACATATTACACATACTGAAGGTGTAATAACCTGACGTACAGAAAAGATGCAAGCTGGAAGGTTGTGACAGAGAGATTCTTTTCCTTGTTGTTTGGAAGAAACCAGTTACACAGCTTGTGGTGGTTCTACTGTAGTGGTGCCTCCATGCACGAATCTGTTAGAACCAGTTCTGAAATTAAATACAACAAACATGTCTCCAATCGAGCACTTTCTAATCACAGTGCACACATCAAGACAAAGTACATCCAATTGTTATTATAGGAAAGGACGTTATATAAATAGATGTTTTATTTCATAGAAACATGTGTTATTTGTAAAGAATTGTTTACACAGCGCAATCCATCGACAATGAGGATGGAGCCACAAATACACATATATAAACATGACAATACAAATTTCACAATATAGATACCTATCCAGACTGAACAGACTAATGCCACATTAAAAATAAAGACAGTTAACAGTTTAAAAGGGTTTAACACAAATAAGTCATGCAATATGACGTTTCTATTTAAACCACAATACTTAACTGTAATCTGTCATTTTGATGAATTTTTAAAATGAAGAAAGTTAACCAGATCAAACAGCCGGCTGAATTTTCCTTTGAGAGAACAGTTGAAGTGATGAGATACCTTTTCCATGAAAATAGAAAGTTTCAATTATATACAGGATGGGGAGGTATGGATTGGGAAGAGGAAGTAATAAAAGGTTTATTTTAAAAAGGAATAAAGTTGGACAGGAGGTAAGAGGTTTGTAAAAAAGGGAATAACGTGGGAGAAGGAGTAAGGAATTTGAAAAAAGGACCTGAAGAAGGAAGGATACTACAAGGTTTGTAAATACATTTTTAGTAAGGCAGGAAGGGGAATATGGGTTTGAAAAAATGGAGTAAAGTGGGAGAAAGAGGTTTATAAAAACAGGAGTAATGCTTAGGGGGATTACGAGATTTTGAAAAAGGGGAATAAAACATGTAACAAAAGTAGCAATAGTCTGAAAAAAAGGAAGTAAAGTAAGAGTGGATGTAAGGGATTTAAAAATGGGGATTTAAGCGGGAGAAAATTGTTCGTTAAAAAGAAGTAAAACTGGAGAGAGAGTAAGGGGTTTGAAAAAGTAATAATATTGGAGTAAAGCAGGAGGGTTATTAAGGGGATCAAAAAACGAGAGTAAATTGGGGGTGAGAGTAAGGGATTTTAAACAAAAGGGAGTAAAGTGGTTGGGGAATAAGGTGTTTCTAAGAAATTACAAGTAAGGCAGGAAGGGGAGTAAGGCTTTAACAATGGAGTAAAATAGAATTGGGATTAAAGGGTTTGTAAAAAAGGACTACAGCTTCAGGGGGAGTAAGATTTTTGTAAAACATTGTAGTAAAGCAAGCGTGCGAGTAATGAGGTTGAAAAAATGAAGTACATACGGCATGAGAGTATGTGGTTTAAATAAAAAAGAATGAATAAGAAGGAAAGGGGAGTGAAGGGTAGGCCAGGAAGTGTAAATCAAGTCACTTTTAAAAAGCCACAAAACGTAAATCAAACTGAAGAAAGGAAAATGTCTTCAAAAATGCCTTTCAACGGGTTGATTTCATCAACCTAGGGGGAAAGCCATGCTGAAAGAAAAATTCGACAGTAATGATTTGACTATATAAATTTGTCAGAATTAATTTCTTCATGTTTGATTATCATCCATCAGAATGTCATTTAACAGTAATTTACGAGGCCAACATCAGAAGAATTGTGAACTCCTAAAATCTTGCTCCTCGAAGCTAAAGAAAAAAAAAACATATATCAGACATTAAAAACCCTAATACCAATACATTTTTATTGTTTTCATATGTGCTTTTTCAGCAAATGTAAGCAATTTTATCAATGGGATTTCAATGATATCTATTGATATATATTTGGAATTTGTATGTGTGTATATATATGTATGTACCCTGTCGATGGCTCAGGCCGAAACGAGTAGGTCTTTATTTGCACTGTCGGTGGCATGATATAAATGTGTGTTTTTTTTTTTTTCACTGAAAAAAACATAGGTTTCAGGGACGTTATGGTTAGTTGCACATTTCACTTGTACAAAACCATATAAATTCGGCCGTTATAGTTAGTAGGGCTAACTATAGCTCACGGCCCACAATGCACTGCTGATGACATCACATATTACATCACTCTAGACATGGTCATTGACATCACTGATGACATCACTGATGACATCTCAAATGACATCACTGATGACATCACTGATGACATCATCCAGTGAATGTGTGTTTTAGTAAACTTAAAATATATTTTATATATGTTAATGCCAAGGTGTATTGAAGAATAAGTTGGTGTATAAGGGTCTGGGTGGAGGATTTAATAGGTGTGTGACTGACAGTATAAGTTAGTGATTAAATATCTCTTACTGAATGCATGGGTTAGTGACTAAACTGTGTGAATGTCTGTATCAGTCTCTCAGTTGTTGTATAAGCTGCTGCATGGGTTGATGATTAGGTACATGACTGTCTATATGGCTTACTTATTAGCAGCATGAGTATCTGTATGAGTGCCTCAGTGATTGTGTGTGTGTAAGTGGGTGGGCGGTGTGTAACCTTTTGCCAACATATGTGGCTAATTTACTAGGTGTATGGTTTCAATAGTGCATGTGGTAATAGCTGTTTCAGTGAGTGTGTGTGTGTATCACTGTGTTGGAGAGTGAATGTATATCTCACTGGTATATGTGTGCGTAACTACATATGTGAAAAGCAGTATATGTGAGTGTGGAGTATATAAATGACTCTATGTAAAAGTGAGTAATTGTGAGAGTGGCTGTATAAATGAGTGTGTGCTTGTGTCAGTGATTGTAGAAGAGAGCCAGTATGTGTTACTATTTGTATGAATAGGTTAGATACTGAATGTATAACTGTATAGGTGAGTAAACGTCAATGTTATAGATTCTTTACAAGACTAGCTACGTGTGTCAATACCTCTATGGATGAGTGACGGTGTATGACAGTTTGTATAGGTGTATGAGTACATAAAATAGTGCTATATTGATAGGTGACTGCATGTATGAGTTACTGTATGGGTGAATGAATGAATGTGTGTGTATAACTAGGAAGTAGTCAGTGGGTATAAAGTAACTGCTATTAATTTGTCTATGGCTTAGAAAATGGTAGTCATTATTTTAGAGTGGGTGTATCAAAGGTTATATTAGGGTGTGAAGAGGTGCATCAAATTATCACGTGGATGATGTCATCAGTGATGTCATTTGAGATGTCATCAGTGATGTCATCAGTGGTGTCACTGACCATGTCATGAGTGATGTAATATGTGACATCATCAGCAGTGCATTGCGGGGCGTGAGTTATAGTTAGCTCTTCTAACAGCCGAATTTCTATGGTTTTGTACGAGTGAAATGTGCAACTAACTATAACGTCCCTGAAACCTATGGTTGTTTCAGTGAATTTCGAAGGTTTTTTAAATGCTAATTTGTAACTATAACGTTCCTGAAACCTATGGTTTTTTCTGTGAATTTCAAATGCTTTTAAAATGATAATTTGTATCTATAACGTCCCTGACACCTAGTTTTTTTAGTGAATTTCAAAGGTTTATTAAATGCTAATTTCTAATTATAATGTTCATTAAACCTATGGTTTTTCAGTGATTTTAAATTATCATTCCATTTTCAACCTGGTGAAAACAGGCGATATTGCCAGTTTTCCAGCAATAGCTTCTGCAAAAAAAAATTGCCACAAATGAGAGCAACAACTAACGCAAATATGCAGAGTAGGCATTCCTGTACAAAAATAACACGAAACACCACTTCCCGATATTTTCAAAGAGCAGCCAACTCTGTGGTGCGGTCCAAAAACAGGCGATAACCTGCTTTAACAGTAGGAATGTACCATCTGCCTTTTACTAGTGTAAAGTAGGACGACTACCTACAGTGTGAAAGGGAGCTCAGCCCAGAATCACATCTGAAGACCAACACATGTCATAGAGCTACTGATCATGCACCTCCGACACTCAAGAAGGCCACAAAACCCACTGTCACCACCCACAGGACCTCCCCCCAGACCACACCCCTACTACCACCGCGGCAGCACACAACAGGACAGTGGTCCTTCCAAAAACGGCATGGTCCCTCAGCCACACAATAGCTAAATGTTGCAAGATGTGGCAACCAAACATGTGTGAAGGACGCAAGTCACCCACCAATAATAATGCCCACAATACCACGTGTAGTGGTGATGTGCTGGACAGACTTCACTATGCACAGCACAAAACTCTCCATGTTTACATATACTACTGTGCTTGTAGTGTTGCGGACAGTGGACGCAACCATGTTACCTCAGGCAGTGGGGAAGATCTCGGTCATGTACCTGTATCGTCGTCCTCTGTAAGCGGAAGCGCAGTGGGCTGGTCCAACATACGCCACTCCAGCGTAGAAGTGTGAATAAATAGGCAGGACTCTGGGTGTGGTTCAATTGTGTGAAGGCCAACACGTCTGCCAGACCAGTGGCCCTCACCCTGCCATGTGGCTGCTGCCATGACCGTGGGTCTCCTCGACACAGGCCTCCTGCGAGCACAGCGGCACAGCACCGCAGACTTATGTCTGTACAGACTACTGCCTTCGATCTACACTGTGGACAGCAGGGATCACAATTCAGATGGAATGGCGATTGCAGATGACGCAGTCCAGTAGGTGAGACACATTGCTCCCAGTGCGGCCCGCTCAGGCCACGCATCATCGCAGGCTGTATACATGCTGAGCGCCAGAGGCACCACTAACTCAGTGCACCACAAGTCAATGCCACGTGGCCTTATAAGGCAGAATTTATAAGACAAAACACATTGCTACCAGTGCGGCCCGCCCAGACCACGCATCATCGCAAGAATTCAGTAGGCAACTAACTACAGCAGCCCTGAAACCTGCACAATATCCTTTTAGTATCCTTGCTTCAAGAACTTCTTTTATATCAGTTATAGCTCTACTACAATGACTAAATTCATTGTGCAAGTCCAAATGAACACTAAGGTGCCGATTCCGATCCTGGAAAAATATTCCCCGTACGAATCGTATCTGGATTTTTTACCGTACGAATCGTACAAGTCCCGTACAAACTGGCAAGTACGAATCGTATGTTAAAAAGTCCATACGAATCGCATTGGGTAAATTCCCCGACACATCCTCGGGTCGGAAAAGGTTTCCGACACGTCCCCGGACAGTTTTACGGACGAATCAGAAAATTGAAGTCCGAGCGCGTAAGTACGATTCGTACCGTCCGTCCGATTCTACAACCGTATGGTAAAAAGACCGTCCGGAGCGAACTCCTATAGCAACCATGGAGACGTCCAAACAGGTGCCCGGTACGCGCCGTCCCCCCCCAGCCCCCCATATGTACGCACCGTCCCTCCCCCAGCCCCGTATGTATGCGCCGTACCCCCAGCCCCCCTGCGGATGGACGCGCCGTACCCCCAGCCCCCCCGCGGAAGGACGCGCCGTACCCCCCAGCCCCCGTGTGTACGGCGCGTACCCCCACCCGTGTATGTACGGCACGTACCCCCACCCGTGTATGTACGGCGCGTACCCCCACCCGTGTATGTACGGCGCGTACCCCCACCCGTGTATGTACGGCGCGTACCCCCACCTGTGTATATACGGCATGTACCCCCACCCGTGTATGTACGGCGCATACCCCACCTGTGTATGTACGGCGCGTACCGCCACCCGTGTATGTACGGCACGTACCCCCACCCCCGTCGGTACAGCACGTACCCCCACCCGTGTATGTACGGCGCATACCCCCACCCGTGTATGTACGGCGTGTACCCCCACCCGTGTATGTACGGCACGTACCCCCACCCCTGTCGGTACGCGCTGGGGGTCTGCACCGTACCGACGGGTGTGGGGGTACGCGCCGTACATACACGGGTGGGGGATACGCGCCATACCGACAGGGGTGGGGGTACGTGCCATAGATACACGGGTGGGGGTACGCGCCGTACAGACACGGGTGGGGGTTCTCGCCGTACACACAGGGGGATGGGGGGGGTACAGCGCGTCCTTCCGCGGGGGGGCTGGGGGTACGGCGCATCCATGCGCGGGGGGGCTGGGGGTACGGCGCGTACATTCGGGGGCTGGGGAGGGGGGACGGCGCGTACCGGGCCCCCTATTCCGCTCGCATCGTGGCGTACTTCGCTTTTCCGGCACTTTTTGGGTGCCGTAAAAATAATGCCGTCCGGACTGCTGTCGGTACGAATTGTACTTGCTGGGACGTAAAAACATGCCTAACTCCGTCCGGACGTCACGTCCGCGGTGTCCCGGATCACATTCGTATGTATGTTGCAGTCGGTCGGTGTTTTTCCGACTCGTACGGAAATGGTGTTTCCGTACGAATCGTACTTGCAAGTTTGTATGGTGTTTTTACCGGGTATGAGTCGGACGGAGAAAACGCTCCGACCGACGGTTCGTACCCGGTTTTTCCAGGATCGGAATCGGCCCCTAAATATCAGTCTACACTGCAGACAGCAGAGCTCATATTTCAAATTCAGTTTTGATTTATTAATTGCAGAGTTAACTGTACTCTATGTCCTCCGATTTTGACAGGAGGAAGTGACAAAAAGCATTCCTCGATGTCTGAGCTGACTACTGCCTTCGATCTACACTTCGGACAGCAGGGCTCACAAGTCAGATCAAGTCGCGATTGCAGATGACGCAGTCCAGTAGGCAAGAGACATTGCTTCAAGTGTGGCCGGCCCGCACCAAGCATCATCGCTGACTGCACACACGCTGAATGCTTCTGATGCCCCTACCTCAGTGCAGCCCAACTCATGCACCCTTTCTGATACAATATTTTGTGTATAATTTCACATCTGCTGTCCTACCTCAGTGTATCACAAGTCATGAACCCTTCACGTTAGAATCTTTTCTGTATGATTTCATATCTGGTACCCATCCCTTACTGCAGCACAAATCATTGACCCTTTATGATTGAATCTTTGTGTCTGATCCAATGATTACTGTTGTACTTGTTGCCAGCACCAACCATTCCCGGAGGGTTGGCTTACAATCACCCCACACGCATCCACCACAGACGTCACTGGACATGCGACCCTGGTAATCAATATGAGTTGAGCGCACGTGCCCGTACCCAGTTCTACTATCTAACTATGTCCGTGTGTCCATTATGTATGCAACATGTTGCCTCTAGGCCTTACCACATTACATAGTGCTCTGAACAGCGTATGCAACCATCTTTCCTTTAAAAGTGGGGGAAAACTTCAGTTATGTAACTTTGTCTCGGTCATTGTACAAGTACGTACGTAGAGACTGCATCATTAGAATACTGCAAGCAGAGTGTATAGTGAATTTATAAGTGCGTGAGGATCATCGCAGTGATTGTATAAGTACATATGTTGGCGCAGCCTAACTCCGACAACAAGCTTGTCTCTAACTGGTTGCCCTCCATGTGCCAAAAACTGAAACTTCAACTTTCCATGGCCCTGTTTTGCTACAGCTGCAACACTCCACTGAATGTGCAATAAACATTAATATCCACACAGATGTCTCATGTCCACCATCTTTCTTGTGTGGAACTATGGATGAATATAGGGTCAGTAATTCCCCGTACCTTCATGTTGACCATATTGTTGGACTTGGCTCACAGAGTGACACTTTGGCTTTTGCAACCCGGGTGACGGTGGCACTCCAACACGGACACCCGCACCCAGTGTTGTCAGATTTTTTAAACTTTCTATAGCCCAAAGCCAACCAAAAAGTAGCCCAAAGAAGCCCGATATTGCTACTTTTGGGAAGGAGGGGCAGGGACAGCGTCAAGCAGGCAGTGAATTCATTGGAATTGATTTTGCAGCAGTATGCCAAGTAAATATTTGTCTAATAAAGCGCTTTAACATACTACTTTGCTGGAGCGTGTATATATATTCATAATCTGGCAACTAGCACAAACCAAAATTTTACCACACAACTGGAAAAATATAGCCCAATTGCGCGTGAGCTAGCCCAATCTGGCAAAACTGATGCCACAGCCACTCCCTCATGGCTGGTATACACCCACACCACACCATCCAGCACAGGCATCACAGGACACGTGACCCTGCTAATATAAAAGACTGGGCACACGTGCACTACGCCATTTAGTTAAGCTTTCTATATCCCAAAGCCAACTAAACAGTAGCCCAAACTAGCCCAATATTGCTACTTTAGGGAAGGAGGGGCAGGGACAGCGTCAAGCAGGCGGTGAATGCATTGCAATTGATGTTGCAGCAGTATGCCAAGTAAATATTTGTCTAATAAAGCGCTTTAACATACTACTTTGCTGGAGCGGTATATATACATTCATAATCTGGCAACTAGCACAAACCAAAATTTGACCACACAACTGGAAAAATATAGCCCGATTGTGCGTGAGCTAGCCCAATCTGGCAACATTGATGCCACAGCCACTCCCTCATGGCTGGTATACACCCACACCACACCCATCCAGCACAGGCGTCACAGGACACGTGAACCTGCTAATATAAAAGACCGGGTGCACGTGCACTACGCCATTTTAGAGTGTAGAATACATGGCATCACTTCTCACTGAGTTAGTAGCACCGCAAGCACTGAGCGGGTGTACAACCTGCGATGATGATAGGTGCACTAGTATATCCTCTGCCATGGCCATATTGAGACTCAGTACCCAATGTGAGACCTATTACCTTCCAGAATGGAGCTACATGATGTGGAGGGTGCTGTGACCGCGAAAAGGTGAGCAGTGAGGCCTGGGTGCACAGCGGCGGGCAGATACCTCTGGGCGGCGGGAGTGCATGTGGTGCAGCAGCCTGGATGCAGAAAGGCTGCACAGCGATTTAGGCATATGCAGTCGTATATACCCTTTCTTATTGCATTTTTAACAAGTTTTCCAATAGCAGGACAGTTTTTACAGTCGGCCAAATGTCCGTCACTCCCACATCCGTAGTAAAGTAGTTGAGTATTTATTTTTTCATACTTTGTACCCTTAAATTTACCATAAAATGTTGACGAACTTTCCTTTCTCTGTTTTTTTTTAAAGAGGTAAGGTGTGTTGGAAGCATCGAAGCATGCAGACACGAGCATGACATTCCTCTCACAGCTCGTGGCTGCCTCGCGTCACTTTGGGAATGTTATGTTTTGAATGTGAGAAGGTTGCAAGGTAGAAGTTAACGAGGGTTCAGTCAGTCTTGCTTTATACTTGCTGCTTACAAACATGTTCTGAGGATTAAACCACATCAAGAGAATTACAGTCTCTGTCTTTTCATTCCTGCATACTGGTCTTTCCTACAATTACTAATTCTGTATTATCTTTCAGATGTGGGAGCTTGAGGGTGCATTATGTCCCAGCACGTGGTTGGAGACACACTGGTGACACAAAGGTGAGCTGCAAAGATTTTCTCCAGTGTCACTCTCTCACTCTCTCTCTCTCTCTTCCTCTCTCCTTTGATGGACGCATGACGCACAATCTTATCTTGCTTTTTATCTAAGAGACTCTGATTCACAAATTGACGTCCCCCCCAACACCACCAGAGCGGAACACGTGTAGAACCTGCGATGATGCGTGGCCATCCTGGCAATCAACACCCATTCTGAATTGTGAGCTCAACTCTCTTCAACACACGCCGGTGGCGGAAGGTGAGCAGAGAGGCTTGTTTGCACAGCAGCAGGAACTCACCTCCGGCCAGTGGGAGTGGATGGGGTGCAGCAGCCTGGATGCGCAGCGGCAGCTCCGGATAGTGGGAGTGCATTGGGGGCAGCAGCCTGGGAGCGCAGTGACTTTTTATACACCTCTGGGCAGTGCAAGTGTATGGGCTACAGCAGACTGGGGACCATAATATCAAGAACAGCGATAACATTATCACCACTTTAGCGGCAGGAAACTGCCGCTAAAGCGGCGATATGTGGCTTGATAATATGCCCTTGAGAATTCCCATAGAAGCCCAGGTTCTGGTGTGAACGACATCAAACCTGGGCTTCTATGGGAATTCACAATGGCATAATATCAAGCCCCTTATCAACGCTTTTGCGACAGTTTCCTGCCGCTAAATCAGCGATAATGTTATCCCCGTTTTATCGCCGTTCTTGATAATATGGTCCTGGGTGCACAGCGGCTGTTAGACACCTCTGGGCAGTGGGAGTGGATGGGATGCAGCAGCCTGGGTGCGCGCCGCAGAGCCAAACAGAGAATTACGCGTGTGCACTTGTATATAGTCTGCAAGTACTAATTCTATACTATCTTTCAGATAACTAAGCTTGAGGGTGCAGTATGTCCCAGCACGTTGTTGGAGACACACCGGTGACACAAAGGTGAGGTGCAAAGATTTTCTCCAGTGTCAACACTCCCTCTCCATCTCTTCCTTTCTCTCTCTCTCACACTTTCTCTCTTTCTCTGTCTCTTCCTCTCTCTCTCATTCTTTCTTTCTCTCACTTCCTCTCTCTCTCTCTTTCTCTCTCTCACACTGTTTGTCTCTTTTCCTCTCTCTCACACTGTTTCTCTCTTCCTTGTATCTCTTTCTTTCTTTCTTTCTTTCTTTCTTTCTTTCTTTCTTACTTTCTTTCTTTCTATTTCTCTCTTCTTCTCTCTCACTCTTTCTCCCTCTCTCTTCCTCTCTCTCTCTCTCTTCCTCTCTCTCACACTGTTTCACTCTTTCTCTCTTCCTCTCTCTCACTCTTTCTCTCTCTCTCCTCTCTTTCTCTCTCTGACTTCCTCTCTCTCTTTCTCTCTCTCTCTTCTCTCTCACGCTGTTTCTCTCTTTCTTGGATCTCTCTCTTTCTCTCTCTCACTCTTTCTCTCTTCCTCTGTCTTCCTCTCTGTCTTACTCTTTCTTTCTGTCTTCCTCTCTCTCTTTCTCTTTCGCTCTCTCTCTTCCTCCCTCTCTCACTCTTTCTCTCTCTTCCTCTCTCTCACACTGTTTCTCTCTTTCTATCTTCCTGTTTCTCACTCTCCCTCTCTTTCTCCTTTGCTGGATGTATAACGCACCATCTTATTTTTCTTTTTGTCTTGCAGGCTGTGATTCACAAATTGTCAAGGGATGACACGCCATGGCTGTACATAGTTTTATTTGTTGTTGTTTTCTCTTAATAAAATATTTTACACACTTACAGGCACATGCATCAAAAGAAAAACCAGTCGCAAACGGGCAGATTCTCAGAATCTGCCCCTTTGCGACCGGTATTTTTGCATTTGGGATCCATCATTTAAGTAATTTTTAAATTGCGATTACTTAAATTGCGATTGCATTTAAGGAATCGCAAATTGAGATTCCTTAAAAGCAATGCATTAAAGTAAAAAACTTAGCGATTCCGCTAATAAGGGGCGCAAATTACCATGAAGTTGAACTTCATGGTAATTTGCATAAACTTTGAAAAAAGCACTAAAGTGCATTTTTCAAAGTTCCATTTTACACACACACATGCCCTTGGGGCATGTGTGTGTGCAAGATGTACTCATATGCAGATTTCAGGGGTGCAACAGGGTTTCCTTTTGACACCCTGGCACCCTTGAAATTGCATTCTCAATTTGCGATTCTCTAATTGAGATTCGCAAATTGAGAATGTCTTCCCATTCATTCCTATGGGCCTATAGGCCCATAGGAATGAACGGGGCGGTATTCCTTAATTGCAACTCGCAATTTGTGACTCGCAATTAGGGAATGTTTAGAAATCGCTATTTTTAAAGCGATATCTACATGCATAGGATTTTGCGAGTCCTTAATTGCGAATTCTTAATATTCGCAATTAAGAACTCGCAAAATCCTAGCTTGATGCATGTGCCTGTTAGTTTTATTTGTTGTTGTTTTGTTTTAATAAAAAAATGTTCTATGTAAATCCATACATGACTAAGATTCTTATTTGTCCAACCTCACAAGCATCTTTTTTATTAACACTGCAATACCAGACGATTTTTTTAGGCTCCACATTTAAAAACGTTCCTGTCACATTTGTTTGTGCTGGTGAGCGGGGATGGCGGACAAGCAGCTGCTGCTGGGGGATGTCGGAGTACTGTTGGGTGTCTGACCTGCATCATCGTTGCCTCCATTGCATCTCTTCTCAGAGATCTGCAAACCGGCAGCCTGGCTCGTAACAGTGCGGGCCCGAGAAGTTGCACCGGAAGAGCTGCGAGCCCACCAGTGGTTCGCAGATGGAGACTTGCGGGCCCAAGAAGGTTGTTGACAGTATGCTAGTGATGTGGGAAGAAGGTGCGTTACCTGCTGATGTGGGGAGAGGCAGCGTGAAAGGGGTATCTCTCACAAACAGAGCTCCGGTATGTTTTCAGAAATGCCTCGGACAGATGCCAGCTGATGGACTGAATCATAAATTGGCTTTTCAATGCCCATATAGTAAGACTTATGAACAGTACGCACCCAGGCTCGCAGAGGGACAACTGCGGCCCGTCCGCTCAACTTACAGACTCAGAACTACAAGCCGTCCGCTCCCAAAGGAACAGCAGTGTAGTAGCTCGCAGAGGTACAGGCACAGCAGTGTACTAGCTCGCAAAGGTAGACAGCTGTGAGCCGACGGACTGGCTTCTAAAGGCATATATCCAAAGTGGTGATGTTGGGCACAGGGAGCGTGAAAGGGTTTTCTTCCTACTAGTGTCCTGGAGTGGAAGTCGTGCTGCCTAGCACTCACCTGTTTCTCCTTTATTGTTAATAAATGTTAAACCTTCACTGCACCCAAATCCTCATTACACAGAGCTCTGCTATATTAAATTGCCCTCGGAACCTTTCTTCTATATTTTCACTCGATGCGAGGCACAAGATGGCTGCTAACACTTCCTGGTTTCAAGTGTTAGCAGCCAATCAGAGGACACTTCCTGCTTTGAAGAGTTAGCAGCCAATTAGAGGCAAGCTCGTGCTCGAGAGTAAGGCACTGACCAGATATATGTGTTCCTTTTCCCTTTAATATCTCAAAAACTACTGAATGGATTTACACTTCAACAAAACTGCGCTTTCTGGACCAAGACCTTTCTCCCTGCCAAATTTGACGTAATTCCGTTCAGCAGTTTGACCTGTAGCCTTGTCTAAAGTTTCCTATGGAAAATCCATTGAGAAAACACGTTTCACCCCCCCTTTTTTCTCAGCCTCCCCTTTACCAATCACCCCTAAACTTTCAAGATAGGAGCTGATCAGAAAAGAGAAACCTTTTGGAAAATTTCATAAAGAATTGTCAAACGATGCCAAAGTTATAAGCAGATGGAGAGCTCCAGGAGGGGGGCAGCGCAACCCCCCTGCCAACATGAGTGAAGTCTTGACACTACGGAGACCCCAGCGGGCACCCGCAGCCCCCGCTATTATTTTTTAAAAAATGCCCCCGGGACCTAGCCCACCCCGGGATGTCATTAAAATAAAACACGGCAACCCGCGACACCAGCACGAATTATGCTGATTTAAAAAAAAAAAAAAATTGGGAGCCCTGGGGTTCCTTCTGGGACCGCCTGACCAGACCTAGGGGGTCAGGGTGTTTCTACTCTGCCCCCTTCTCTTGTTTCCTACCTTTTTTTCTCTGTTTTCCAGGGACTCGCTTCTACCGAGCCACAAGATGGCTGCCAACACTTCCTGGTTTTTAGTGTTGGCAGCCAATCACAGTGAAGCTAGTGCAAGGGACTTAGGCTCCGCCCAGATATTGAAACTTTTATTTTTCAAATTTCTCAGCAACTACTGAACAGATTTACACCATTTAAAAAAAGGTCGCTTTCTGACCCACGCACTACCTTTGTGCCAAATTTCGGGTAATTCCGTTCAGTAGTTTCAGCTGTAGCCTTGCATAAAGTTTTCTATGGGAAATTTATTTTTTCACTCTTATTTTTTGAATTTCTCAAAAACTACTGAACGGATTTACACCATTTAAAAAAAAGGTCGCTTTCTGAACCAAGCTCTACCTTTCTGCCAAATTTTGGGTAATTCCGTTCAGCAGTTCGGGCTGTAGCTCGTCGCAAAATTTCCTATGGAAATGAACATGGGGAAAACGCATTTTGGGACCCTCCTTTTTACTCAGCCCCCGCTTGACGAATCACCCCCAAACTTACAAGAAAGGAGCTGACCCAAAATGTGCAACTTTTTTGAAAATGTCATAAAGATTCGTTAAACGACGCCAAAGTTATTAGCAAATCAAAAAAATGCTTTTCCTATGAAAACTAGGTTGTAACTATGGCGACCGCCAGTAGGTAATATATATGTCCACATGCAGCTTGCATCAAGGTTGTGGTGTCTGTTTCGTGGTGGATTTCCAACACTGATTCTCCGAGTAAACTGAAACAAGAGCTTATTTTTTCCCTGTGTGTAAGGGTAGCTGTATGTTGTTTGGTATGTACATACGGATGCCCGCAAGCCTTTTGGTCTCTGTGCATGGAAGCCTCTATGTTTGATGTGTGTGTCATGCATACACGAGGAGTGCATGTTGGGCTTTATACATAGATCCATGTTGGTCTGATGGCCTGATGCGTCTGTTAGTATGCTATATCTGCATTTGGTCAATGCATGCATTATCTCTGTTGATTGATATGTATCTGTTTGTATATCATACAAAGCCAAACCTTTTTGGTTGTAATGCTATTTCAAAGTTGGCTTGAGGGAAAAATTCGGCGACATAACCCCTACTTTATGCAGTAAGAGTCTAATATTAAATTTTTGGGATAGTTGTGGTTGTAGTCTGTCCCTTGCACAGATCAATGGCCTGTGCAAACTGCACTGTGTTTACTTTTTGCGTTTCTCTCTCAAGGCCTGTTATGATGAATAGTTCAACTAAATGTGCATGTCCCTTTTAAAAGGGTAGGAGGGCGGTGAACTGTGGCATTACTAGACCTCACAGCAGAGATGGCATATTTTTAAGAAATAGTGAAATGCACCGAATATTCGAATTGCTACTTGTTGACTGGCACCCTGGAGTTCATGCTTTCAATACACAATTGGATGTTAGCCACAGGACTGTTCCATAAGATTCCGGCACATTGTTCCAATACTTTTTTTGAAGCTCTTTTATTGCCACGGTTGTAAGTTGTGATTCATTTTCGTATATGTAGTGATGTGATGAAGAGAAGAAACATTAAAGGCACCACACTGAAATGAGGCTAGACAAGTTGTACTCCATTCCCATTATGGATTTGATTACATTTCGTTTACAGGGGCTTGCACTTCAATTCAAGAGTCTTCTCCATCAGGAGGACGTTTAATTATTGTAGTATATACCTGAAAAAGTTATTTTATGCCAATTCGGTTTTCCATTTTGAGCTCTGGTGCGCAGCTACTTTGCAGTCCTAATAAGAATGTACAGAAAATCAATACAGGAAGAAAGTTCATTGCAGAATAATATGGCTTAACTAGGAAAAAAATGCGCAATATGGCATTACCGGTTATCAATTCCTACTAGTTTTTTGTGTCGTTGCAATTTATCTTAATGCCTTATAGTGCTGAAATAATGCACTGTTTTCTTTAGAAAAAGCTGTTATTTGGCAAGCCAGGGAAATAAACACGTGGCATCCTGTCCTGAAATTCTCTTGTTTTTAAAAGGAGATTTAATTTACTCTTGCGAGACGGTGAGACTAGAAAATAAAAGTATAGGGCTCGGATTCCAAAAGAGAGGATGTGACTTACTCTTTTAGTACTTCTGACTTACTCCTGGAATTCAGGGGTACTCTTGACTTCGCCCTGGAGTAAGCCATGAGTGTTAACACCTACATGTTCAGCAAAATCTATTGTGTGACTCTCTGAGGCAGAGTTTCACTAGAAGGCACAATTTGTTCGGCAGCTTTAATTGGCATTTTTACTAGTTTCTCACATTTTACTCACCAGCTTATTGATGTATAAATTGAAGGTTCCCTGTGAGCATCATTACCCTCAAAGAATGGATAACTTTGATATTCCAAATAGGAGTTCAAAGGGGTAATACATTGGATACTGAACATTTTATGAGCTTTTGCATGGATTCCTTTGAAAACAATATAAGAGCCCACGTCTACTATTGTTCACATAATACGGCACTACCTGTGCAAATAGGGGAAATTGCACAATGCAAGTAACATTCGTATGCCGTTGGTTTCATGCAGTGCACTCTAGCTAAAAAGAGCTGTTTAGGTCGATGCTTGGCATTGTGTTAATTCACATAAACAAACCAGCACTGCCTTTCTGTACTAGGATGTGTTAGCTGTTGCAATTACACATCTTACGTGTAGGAATATAACCAGATGTTTTGCTTGTACCGTGTTTGCATCTGGTTTCATTGGGCATTAGGATTTCACTTAAAGCCAGGTCACTCTTTTAATCTGGCTTGGTTTGGAAAGCCAATGCAAATGTGCTTGTTTGCATGAAATTGAATGGGGGCTGCTGCTCCGAGGCGAAAGAGGATTTTGGCACACTGCTTGAATCAACTTTTAGAGCTTTTTTGCATGAAAGCCGATAATTTCTGACAGGCTTTGCAAAGCAATGCCCCACCATGTGTTGCCCAAGCACCCTCACAAATAGGCGGTAATTATGAATTTATGTTTTCTCCAGTGAGAATATAAATATGCATTGGGCCCTCTTCACCAAGGTAAGTTTGAAAGTGCAGATCTCCTAACAGATAGATCTTCACCAACATCTAGATGTAATTCTTTGCAGTGGTGGAATTCATCACTTCCCAGTTGTAGATCTGCACCTGGATGTATACACAAATGAGGGTTGGAGACTCCAACAAATGAGTTTATAGCGGAAATGTTATTATTAGTAACTTTCCACCTATTTGCAGAATCTCAGCTGTTAGAGTGTAAATCTCCCTATGAAGACTAGTATAGAATTAAAAAAAAAATTATTTCAATAAAAAAAAAAATGTTTTTGTTAGAACATATTTACCTAATTACTATTGATCCAGGACTACCACAGTAACAAGGGGCAAAACACAGTTACAAGGGGTAACATACTATTTAATTTAAATGTTAAATTTCCATACCCCAGCCTTTAATATATCATTTGTGTTGAAAGAGTCACAATAGTACATACAAATTATGATTTTTTGAATGATCTTATTGTATTTCTAACTACATATATAGATATTGCATTAACAGGTAATATATATATATATATATATATATATTATATTCACTGAAAAAACCATAGGTTTCAGGGGTGTTATAGTTAGCTGGACTTTTCACTTGTACAAAACCATTGAACTTCCCCTGTTATAGTTAGTTCAGCTAACTATAACTTGCGCGCCCGCAATGCACTGCTGATGACGTCACATGTTACATCACTCATGACATGGTCAGTGACATCACTCATGACATCACTGATGACATCTCAAATGACATCACTGATGACATCACTGATGACATCATCCAGTGAATGTGTGTTTTTCTGAAAATTACATATGTTTTATATATGTATATCTCAAGGTCGATGGAAGAATAAATGGGTATATAAGTGTCTAAATGGATGATTTGTTTTTGTAAAATTGATTGTATTACTGACTGATTAAGTGTATCTTAGTGAATACATGGCTTAGTGAGTAATGTTTAAATATGTAAATATCTGTATCAGTCTCTCACTTAGTGTATAAGTGGCTGCATGGGTTGGTGAGTAGCTACATGAGTGTCAATATAGGTTATTAGTTGGTTTTTTGAGTATCAGTATGAGTGTTTGAGTGTCTGTATGGTTCGGTGGGGGGTATTACGTAGCGCATACGTGCATGAATGAGTGACTCACTGTTTGTATGTGTTAAAGACAGCATGTGTGCAGGACTGTATGGGTGGATGAGTGTGTGCATGGGTGTGTTAGTGAGTGAATGACTGTCTCAATAGTGTTTTTATGAGTAACTACATATGATTTAAACTAGTATATGTGACTATTGGTGTATATAAGTGAGTATATGTGAGAGTGAGAGATTGTAAGAGGTCCTGTATGAATAAGTATGTGTTTCTATAAGTGATTGTTTAAAAGACTAAGTATGTGTAAGTTTCTGTAGAAGTAAGTGTGGTGGTGTGTGTATAACTGTATATGCAAGTAAATGGATGTTTGATTCTTTATTAGCATGAGTGACTATGTGTGTGAGTAACTCTGGATGAGTGGCGTTGTGTAACAGGATGTATAGGTGTATGAGAACATATGATGAGTGAGTACATGTATGAGTGACTGTATAGGACTGTTGGTGAATGAGTGGATGTGTATGTGGATCTTAGAATTACTGAATAGGTTGTTGTAACTGGTATTGGTATGTCCATTGTTTTGAAAATTTTAGTTTCCATTTTTGAATGTGTATATCAAAGGTTATATTAGGGGGAGAGGATGTCTGCCACTCTCTCACAAGGATGATGTCATCAGTGATGTCATGAGTGATGTCACTGACCATATAATGAGTGATGTAATATGTGACGTCATCAGCAGTGCATTGCGGGCGCGCGAGTTATAGTTAGCTGAACTAACTATAACGGGGGAATTTCGATGGTTTTGTATGAGTAAAAAGTCCAGCTAACTATAACGCCCCTGAAACCTATGGTTTTTTCAGTGAATTTCTAAGGTTTTTTAAATGCTAATTCCTAACTATAACATGCCTGAAACCTATGGTTTTTTCAGTGAATTTCAAAGGTTTTTTAAATGCTAATTTCTAACTATGCCTACAGAGATAGGACATGTGAAGAAAGAAGAAAAAACGCACAGAAAGAAAAAAAGAAATGCAGAAAGAAGCAACAGAAGTCCTCAAAGACGAAGAAAAGTGCAGGAAGAAGGATAACGTGCAGAAAGAACAAACAGAAGAGCAGAAAGAAGCCTTGTTGCAAAATCATCCTGTACCCTCAACTTTTTCAGACTGATACTGGTGGCAACTGAGTCTGACTAACCAGTCCTAGAGCCAGTGCTATGTTAAAAGACACTCAGAATACAGTGAAAACACCTACATACACTAGGGAACACTATGTGTTGGGGTCCCCCTGTGATTAGCATGACCTCCTCTGTAAGCCCCTAGTATATAATAGGGCAGGGGATTAAAACTACCTCTTAAAGCGCCACAGGGAGTGTTTGCACACGTCACCTCCTGGCCCCGTCCCCTCCCTTCCCCACTGTGTAAACACACCCTGTGGCCGTTTTAAGTTGGGAGATTAAGTCCCCTTGAATCCTGAGGATCCCTAGGGTCCAACTAGACCACTAGGTACCTCCAGTAACCGCCACGGAGCTGCGTTGCAGAGAGATGTAAAAAGTGGCACGGCCTAGACCACCTCTCTGCAACGCAGCGCAGTGGCGCTTACTGGAAGCACCTGGTGGGCTAGTTGGCCCTCAGGGACCCTCAGGATTGAAGGGGAATAATTTCCCCAACTTAGAAAGCGCCACAGGGCGTGTTTGCACATGTTAACTCAGGCCCCGTCCCCTCCCTTCACCACTGTGTAAACACGCCTTGTGGCCGTTTTTAGTTGGGAGAATACGTTCATTTGAATCCTGAGGGTCCCTAGGGTCCAAATAGCCCACTAGGTACCTCCAGTAAGCGCCACAGAGCTGCGTTGCAGAGAGGTGTAAAAAGTGGCATGGCCTGGACCACCTCTCTGCAACGCAGCTCAGTGGTGCTAACTGGAAGCACCTGGTGGGCTAGTTAGCCCCCAGGGGCCCTCAGGATTGAAGGGGAATTATTTAGCCAACTTAAAACGCGCCATAGGGCGTGTTTGCACACGTCACCTCAGGCCCCGTCCCCTCCCTTCCCCACTGTGTAAACACGCCCTGTGGCCGTTTTTTAAGTTGGGAGATTAAGTCCCCTTGAATCCTGAGGGTCCCTAGGGGCAAAATAGCCCACTAGGTACGTCCAGTAAGCGCCATTGCAGAGAGGTGTAAAAAGGGGCACGGCCTGCACCACCTCTCTGCAACGCAGAGCAGTGGCGCTTACTGGAAGCACCTGGTGGGCTAGTTGGCCCCCAGGGTCCCTCAGGATTGAAAGGGAATTATTTCCCCAACTTAAAACGCGCCACAGAGCGTGTTTGCACACATCACCTCAGGCCCCGTCCCCTCCCTTCACCACTGTGTAAACGCGCCCTGTGGCCATTCTAAGTTGAGAGATTAAGACCCCTTAAATCCTAAGGGTCCCTAGGTTCAAACTAGCCCACTAGGTGCCTCCAGTAAGCACCACAGATCTGCGTTGCATAGAGGTGTAAAAAGGGGTGTGGCCTCAGAACACCTGTCTGCAACGCAGCTCCCTGGCGCATACTGGAGATACCTGTTGGGCTAGTTGGCCCTCAGGGACCCCCAGTATTGAAGGGGAATTAATTCCCCAAGTTACAACTGGCCAGTGGGTGCGTTTGCAGAGTGCTGCAAGGAGGGGGCGTGGCCTCCGGCGTGATGCCGGTCTTTTATTTATTTATTGGCCCTGGGGACCCCATCCCCCAGGGCCTGCACCCTAATTTATTTTGCTGAAAAAAATAAATTTGGCCCTCCCAAGGCCTTAATCGGCCCCGGGGACCCCAACCCCCGGGTCATGCCCTTTTTTTAAAAAATCCTTCAGGAGGGGGGCTGCGTTGCCCCCCTCCTCAGGCCACTTATGGCCCCGGAGACCCCATCCCCCGGGGCCGGCCTTTGTTTTTTATTATTTAAAACATATATATATTTATTCAAACAACTCGGACATGCTGGACAAACCGTATGTACCTATCACCATGACGATTTGCGTGATATTCATTAAAAGCCGACTATGCATACAACGAATCCACGTGGAATGTATTTACACCGCTAGTGAAGCTCTGACGTTTCTGACGCCCTACTTTGCCTAATCCCGGCGCCCGGTGGGTACTCTCCAAGTAGACACCCTTGTCGTTTATTTATGCAAACAGGGGTAGCTATTGACGGACACATTTAATACACACGCACACCAAGCCATTCAAAGGGGATTCAACAAATATTTGACAAAACTATGCAAGAAACCCCCCTCACGGTTTATAAAACACAAACCCACCGCCGGATATGTAATACTTTTTATTTTACTCTCTGGAAAGGAGACGAACCTCACTTGAGAGTCACAGCGTGCTCCTGGCTGAGCCCAATGCTGTGTTACACCCACCAGTGCCCGCCGAGTGCCACACACCTCTGTGTTGTATTCCACCAGCTAGTGAGTATGCTATGACACTCTCTAGCCCATGTGCACTGTAACACCACCCGGTGAATATGTCATGCGACACTTGCCTTCGCACGGGTTATATTGCCCCATCTAACGTGCCTTCCTCGATGCCTATGGTATAACGCACAGCGCTATGTCATACATAGTACAATCTGGGATCCATATCTTTGTCACAGTGCATATGCAATGTTACACTCCCCAGCACATATTTTATATTACAACTTTAGAGACTAGTTAGGTTACCCAACACTGCCCTTTGCATCTTACACTCCAAGGCACATATCACATAGCACGCGCTAGTGCCTGTGCTATCTCGCGCTCTCCAATGAATCTGTCATTGCGCACAATGTAGTGCATATTATATTTCACGCCCCGGTTCATCTTATATCACACTTTTTGGTGCATTGTTTATACCATTTACTATAGCTAGTTTTCATTTTCAATCGTGCTCTCAGGACTATGTTCTATATAACACTGCGTCCACCTAGCCTTTTCACGGGCATTACATTTTGCGATGGGGGTGGAGGGTCAGGGGGTGTTTCTGCCATCTGAGCCCAGATTCACAGTCACAAACGTCCTCTTCTTCCTGAATAAAAGTGAGATTATGCTGCATACTTGTTCATATTTTAAGTAGTTCGCACAGACACACATTTTAAAAACAATAAAGTTCCTAATACCCACCTTCTCTGAACAGTTAGCTTGCTGCCCCATCCACCTCCTCCCTATCCTCTGTTGTCTGAATCCATGGACTAGCCTCCTCCCTCCTGCCATGCATGGTCTGATATGCTGCCACTGCCCTCCATTTAGCATGATGTACCAGTCCACTCCTCCTCCCCTCCATTGCCCAATTCTATGGCCCATCATTGACCTCCTGCTTGGCCTCTGTGCTTAGCTTGCTGCCCCTATTCTCCTTCCCCCTGCCCTCCGATGTCTTTGTGCATGCCCCTGCTCCATCCTTTTTGCCCATCATGTTCCATGGACCTGCCACTCCTATCTACTCTGAGTGTTCTGTTGAGCTGCCACTCCTCTCCCACCTGCCTAGCATTGTCAGATGACTGTAACCTGCCCCTGCCACCTCCACCCTGCCTGTCCACATGCCATGCCCCTATCCCCTTCCTCCTGTCCTCCATGGTCCATTTTACTGCCACACCCTTCTGCCTTCCCTGGTCTGTTGTGCTGCAACTGCTCCTTCTGCCTGCCCCGCACGGTCTGTTGTGAGGCCCCTTCCCCTGAACTCTCTTGTCTGTGCCCAGGTCCTGACCCTCCCTTCTATCCTCCATGGTCCTTTGTGCATGCCCCTGCACCCTCCTTCTTGCCCATCATAGCCATTGTGCTGCCACTAACCCTCCTGCTTGCCATGCATGGTCTTCTGTGCTGCCATGCCCCCTCCCACCTTCCCTGTGTGGTCAGCTAGCTGCCCCTGACCCCCTCCCACCTTCCCTCCATGGTCTGTGTGTATGCCATCATAGTCTCACTGTTGCTCTCCATGGTGTGTCTTGTTTCTAGTGCCCATCCTGCCTGACCTCCATGGTCATCTTGCTGTTTCTGCCCTGCCCCCTTGCCCTCAGCCCTCTGATTCCATGTGCAGACCCCTATTCCCTCCCTCCTGGCTTGTCTGTTCCATTGTAATGCCCCTGATCCGTCGCTCCGGCCCTTTATGGTCTGTTATGCTGCAGCTTTCTCTCCTGTCTGTCCATTATGGTAAGCTAGCTACCATTGCCTCTTTCCCCTCTGTTCTCTGTTGTCCATGTGGATGGTCCTGTCCCCTCCCTATTGCTTTCTATGGATTGTTGTGCTGCACTCCCGTCCCGCATGCCCTGTGTGGTGTATTGTGCTGCTGAAAACCCTGATGCCTGCCCTGTAGGGTCAGTTTGGTGCACCTCTCCATGTCCCTCCTGTCCTCTGTTATCCGAGTCCATGTCCCTACCCCAAGTTCTCCTGCCTACCATGATCCAATGTACCATACTTGCGAACATTTTTAACTTGGTAAGAGGGAGATTTTGAAAAAAAACTGGGGTATTGATTTTCCCCTTTGAGTTACATTGAAAAAGAGGAGATTGTAGACAGGAGACAGATCAAATAAAGCCCATTTGAGCTTAAAAACATTGGACGTTTCCTGGCTGAAAAGGGTCTGTTGGTATGTATGGTTGTACTACCACTGCCTCTTCCTTCTGCCCACAATGGTCTATTATATTGCCACAGCCTCTCTTGCCAGTCCTGTATTGTTGGTTTGTTGCCCCTGCCCCCCTTTCCACTGCCCTCCATAGTCTGTTGTGCTGCCACTGCCCTTTCTTCCTGCCCAGTGTGGTCAAATTGTTGCCTCTGCACTCTCCTACCTGCCTTCAATTTTCAGAGTCCGTGCCCCTGGCCTCTGCCTCTCAACAGTATCCCAATGAACAACTAGATTGCTAACATTCTATATTTATTATAAAAGTGTGGAACGCCTGACGTCATCTTGATGTAATCAAAACTGTAATGCCTAGAGCATTTCCTTTACAAATTACATATATGAGAGGGTCTTATTTGCATCAAAATTATCGTTAGTGCTCTAAAAAACTAAAATGAGGACATATTTTCTGAGTTTTCAAATAGCGACAAAGAACTTTTAAATTATTTGTAATCTTTATGTTTTTTTATCCAGTTGACCACTTGATTAAATGTTGCACCTAGTGGAGAGGATGTGGTGTTACTTCCAGAGCTGCAGACTTTGCAACTGGGGAACCAGGTTTGAGTTTCTGCTTCAGCTCAACATTCTGTGATTCTGGTCAAATCACTTAATCTCCCCATGTCTAGAACCAAAATGAATTTGATCTTGTGTGATGTAACCAATGCTCATGTAAAGCACTCCAATACCTGACAAGTCTGCACTATATATAACTGCAAATACACAAAAAATTAGTGTTTTGCACACTTCTGTCATTGGGCTACATCTGGGTGATATTTGTGCTGCATTTGGGCTCTTTTGTCTCTGGTGGCCATCTTGGGAGATTTATTTGTTATGACGTTTACTGCAGTCTCCTCAGTAGGGAATGCTTTCAGTTTTTTACTTTGATTCCATTAAGAAGGTATTCAGATATGTCACGCATTTGCCATAAATTCTGAATGTTAGCACTCTAGTTGATCATTAGATCACTGTAGTAAAGCTACTGCTCACCACGGAAGTCTGCTGCTGGTATTAAAAGTGCATGTTTCAGTCTGCATATCAGAATTTTTTAATGAAATAGAAGAGGATTTGAGAAGTCACTCAAAATGTGCCCTAATTTTTCTTTCTTCAGCACTAATCATAATTTCTATGGCAAAATGAACCCCCTCATTGTGTTCCTTTTTAAATTAAATGTTTTAAGTGTTACCAGTTTATTCCAATCAAGATGGCTTCAGGTGTGCCATACTTTTGTCATAAGTAAGACAGTAAGTGCTCTAGTTGTTCTTAAGAACACACTGGGACATTCTGTCATTGGGCTATACTTGGGCTACATCTGGGTGATATTTGGGCTACATTTGGGCTCTTTTGTCTCTGGTGGCCATCTTGGGAGATTTATTTGTTATGAAGTTTCCTAATTTCCTCATTTACTGCAGTCTCCTCAGTAGGAAATACTTTCAGTTTTTTACTTGGGTTCCATCAAGAAGGCATTCAGATGTGTCACACATTTGCCATAAATTCTGAATGTTAGCACTCTCGTGGCTCATTAGATCACTGTAGTAAAGTCACTGTTCACCAGGGAAGTCTGCTGCTGGTATTGAAAGTGCATGTTTCAGTCTGCATGTAAGAATTTTTTAATGAAATAGAAAAGGATTTGAGAAGTCACTCAAAATGTGCCCTAATTTTTCTTTCTGAAGAACTAATCATAATTTCTATGGCAAAATGAACCCCCTCATTTTGTTCCTTTTTAAATTAAATGTTTTAAGAGTTACCACTTTATTCCAATCATGATGGCTTCAGTTGTGCAATACGTTTGTCATAAGTAGGACTGTTAGCGCTCTAGTTGTAATTTAGAACACTCTGGGAAGCTGCAGTAGAACACAAAGGAATCAACTGACAGTCCTTGCCCTTGTTGGATGTACATTGTTAGACCTGGCGATTTCTGGTTGGCTAAGGCTTGCGCCAAAGCCAGGCAGAAACCGCCACTCTAGTCAGGGCAAGGAAGTTACACGCCAAAGATAACCCCTGCTCACCCCCTTGGTAGCTTGGCACGAGCAGTCAGGCTTATCTCTGAGGCGATGTGTAAAGCGTTTGCGCGCGCACCCAGCAACAACACCCAAGGCCCACCACAAAGGAAACTCCACACAAGGTATTCTATAAAAATAACCTTTGTATTATACACAACACATTAGATAAAAACACACACTTTACAATGTGCCAACAGGCACAGGCAGAATTTACAAGGGATTATGTACAAGACAGGGCCACCTGGACCACTGCCAGGAAATAGCACTTTTAGATATTTAGCACATAAACTATATAAAATCACTGTAGCACAAAAATATTCTGTATAGCACACAACCAGTACTCACTGGTGTCGGGGAAGTACCACCTACGTAACCCTAACTACTTTAGGAGACTGTCACGCAGGGGACTAGAACCTCACTAGCACCACCTGTACTAGGAGAAAGCAACAACCACCTACGTATCACAATACCTGTAGGGGTAATAGAACGTTACACATGATGCATCACATTCAGAGGTGTATGGAAGGAAAAACACATGATGCCTAAAAACATTCAGAGGTGTAAAAGCAATGGCACATGACGCATCAAAACACATTCAGAGGTGCAAGTAGGAACACAATTGCGCAAAACTCCTATGCCACCACCTGTGGCAGTCCCTGGGCCAACTGGCCTGGAAGGGGCTAGGACGCCCTGCGTTTAACAAAGTCAGGCTGCGCCAGCTGCGCAGACTAGAACAAGAATGGTCCCCCACCTAAACGTGGCAGCTGCCCACTAAGTGCTGGGCAGCTGGAAAACGACTTCAGGCACTCTGCGTGCCTCTGGAGCCCTCTCTGGGCTCTGACCATTAAAAATATGCCCCCTAGAGCCTTCGTGGCTCAGCACAACGTTGGAGCCTCACTGGGCTCGAGAAACAATCGTGCTCCCCTTCGTTGGAGCGCTCCGGCCGCTCTGAACACCAGTCAATGCCCCCAACCGTTGGAGCGTCTAGCGCTCTAAACAAAGGCCCTCTAGAACGTTGGAGCCCTCTCGGGGCTCGAGAGCAAGTCAGCAAAGCACTTAGAGCCTCACAGGGCTCACAGACAAGGATCGCCCTCCTCGTTGGAGTCCCGCTCGGGGGGACTCGTGAACACAGCTCCCGCCCTCCCCAGCAAGTGCGCGGAGTCCCCCAGCCCTCGCGATCACTCACCAGGCTGTCGGCAGGGGACTCCCGCGTTGGCTGCTTTTTCTCTCTGCTCCGGCGGACTCCGGGGCTGCTTCTCGACACGGAGGGGGGCAGGCACCGACAATGTGCCTCGCGCCCTCCTCCGCTCCAGCTCCGGCCGTCCTCGTCACTCTCCTAAGTACCCCGGGGCGCAGGGTAGGCTCCTGCCTGCTCCGGGGGTTAAGCAGCCGCGACGCTTCGGTAGGAGGCGGGGTAGGCTCCCGCCCTCCTCTGCTCAGTTCCGGTTGTCCCGGCGGCCCGCCCCCAGGCTTGCCTGACTTCCGGTCACGAACCGGGCTGCAGCGGTGATCTCGGTGATTAGAGGGGTGGGCTCCCTCCGTAAATGCAATCCTTGGCGGGGTAGGCACCCGCCGCAGCGATACGCAAATAAGCGGGGTGGGCACCCGCAAGCCGAATCAAAGCGCTTCACAGCGCTACAAGGTGAGCCAGCGCTCGCAGCGCTACAAAGGATCCTCAGAGCGCTCCCAGGCTCTGAGAGACAGCCAGTCCAGGAAAACAGCGCGCCCTGCACTAGGAAGTCCAGAAAGCGCTCCCGGGCGCTACAAGCAATGTTTCAGCAACAAAAAGGTCCTCCAGAGAGCAGGGGGCAAAGGCTGGGCCCAGAGCCAGCTCACAGGGCCCTCCAGCAGGGAGGCAGTCCCCAGTGGCGGTCTCTCCTGGCGCCCAGCAGCAGCAGGCCCCCCCTCAAGTGGATCCTGCAAGAGAACAACTTCTGTGGGGACACAGCCCCATTTTTATACAGTCAAATCCTCTGTCTAAGGTGCAGGGAAGGGGCGAACCAGTTCCAACAGGTTCCTGAGCACTTTGTTTTGCTCAGCCCCTCTCCCTATTCACTGGCAGGGCTAGGGTCATTAGACGCACCACAGGGGCCGGCGCCAGCATTGTGTGGGGGAATCCCTGTCCTATTCAGGACCCAGGTACACTCCTCCCCAGCCATCAACATGCTAACTCCCCATTCACCACTGGGTGACTCCTCCTGACTCTGGGGAATTCCCTAGTCCGTCACCTGACCTCACCAGCCAATCGCCAGACAAGCCACACATTTCAGACTGCACACTGAAGTGCCCACTTCTAGAAGTGGCACTTCCACACCAGGTACATGCACGCTGCACACATCAACGCGCAGCATTCACTCCCACGAGTCCGCACATACCAAACACGGGCCTGCACACCCCACGCATCAGGAACTACCGGGACACATACATTCCCCCATGCATTCCTATGGGAGGGCAGGCCAACCTCACAACACGCACGCACTTTACCCTGAGACACAGCGGTAAAGTGCGCAGAAACCAAAATCCCTAAACCAAGTCACCATTTTAAGCAAAAAGTTTCGGGGTGAACCGGCCAGAAGGGCCAAGTCCAACATACATGTTTTACCGAGAATGTCAAACTTCATTCTCACATGACTGAGAAAGATAATGTGAATTTACAGAAAATATGCTCTCAGTTTAGCTTATAGATCCAAACCTCTGTGGGAAAAGCATGAGAAAATAGTTTTCTATCAAACATGATTCATGATATCACAGCAGAAGGCTTTTTCACATGGTAAAATCACCTTAGGTCACACCACAATTCCGAAAATGAGCGTTTCTATTCTATTAACTGCAATGCTTTTTAATGAGGTGCTATCATGTATATTGGTCCCAAGATGGCTGCCAACACTTCTTGGATGAAGTACTGACAGCCAATCAGATCTCACGATGAGATGTGTGGTTAGGCTCCGCCCAGATATATTAGCGTATTTTGCACATATTTTGCGTATTTTGCACAACATTGGTAATTGTAGTTTTCCATATGTCGATCTCCCCATTTATCGTATTGTACCAACTAATTTTGCGCATTTGAGCAACAATCTGATTTTGTCTGTTTTCATTGTATATGGTTGTCTGTAATAGAGCATAGGATTTATCCTTTTATGTGCATATGTGAGAAAATTTTAACAAAACGATAGTATTTTTTCTATGCCTATACTCCAAGTATTTTGTTTATGTCTATTAGGAAGGCGTCTCACATTTGATTCAAAAGCACTACGTTTTGTTCGTGTAAACCATGTGATCAAGACCGCTGTGTCGGTCGAAACGCGTCAGAACCGGATTGAAGTTTGTGTGGAAATAAACTAAGCTATAATACCTGTACCAGCGCATTTGTGTCAGTGTCTTGCAGCAACACCGGCTGGTGTTGCGAAAGGAGGAGTGAATATATATTATATATATATATATGTATATAGGTTATATATATATATATATATTACCTACTGGCGATAGCCAGTAGGTAGTTATAGTTAGGACCACGTTTCCATAGGAAAACCTCAACATTCTATTTTGAATAACTTTGGCGCCGGTCGACGAATCCTCGCGAATTTCTCAAAATAGGTGGGGCGCTACGCTCCGCTCCTACCCTGAAAGTCTCGGGGGGATTCGTCAAGCGGGGGCTGAGATAAAAGGGGGGTCCCAAAACGCGTTTTTCCCATGCATTTTTCCATAGGACCTTTAGAACGAGCTACAGCCCGAATGGCTGAACAGAATTACTCAAAATTTGGCAGAGAGGTAGTCCCTAGGTCAAGGAAGTGCCTTTAGTAGGTTTGGTGTAAATCTGTTCAGTAGATTCTGAGAAAATAGCCTTTAAATCAATATATATATCTGAGCCAGCTTACGGTACGCTTACCGTACGCTTACGGTAAGCGTACTGTGGCGTGCGCGAGCGCGATTCTGATTGGCTCTTAGATCTTAGTAAACATTCGAATCGGCCGAAACCAGGAAGCGGCGGCCGCCATTTTGTCTCTCGCACTGAGAGAGATTTTTAAAATCGGAAGCCCAAAAACATGTAAAGGGGCTGTTTTGACAACTCCCTCCCACATAGTCATGTGGAGGGAGTCCCCAAACATCCCCCAAGTGCAAAAACGGTTTTATTTTTTTTTCGGCAATTTCGCGGGGTACGCTTACCGTACGCTTACGGTAAGCGTACGGTAAAAAAATAAAAATAAAAAAAACACTATCCACACTTACCCCACCCCCTGTGCTTTTGGTGGCCGAAGGCCACCAAATGTGCTGGGCTTATTACAATGGAAAAAAACACTATCCACACTTACCCCACCCCCTGTGCTTTTGGTGGCCGTAGGCCACCAAATGTACAGGGCTTATTATAAGGGAAAAAAACTTAGCATTTAAAAAACCGTACTAATTCACTGAAAAAACCATAGGTTTCACACACGTTATAGTTAGGAATTAGCATTTAAAAAACCTTGCAAATTCACTGAAAAAACCATAGGTTTCACACATGTTATAGTTAGTGGAAATTTTACTGATAAAAAACCAATGAAATTGCCCCGTTATAGTTAGCGCAGGCAACTATAACTCACGCGACCGCAATCCTCTGCTGATGACATATGTGTCTTTATGAAAAAAAAATATTTGTAATATATGTATAGCTAAAAATGTATGGAAGAAGACATGGGCAAATAAGTGTCTAAATACAGTATTAGCATCAGCAGAGGATTGTGGTCGCGTGAGTTATAGTTGCCTGCGCTAACTATAACGGGGCAATTTCATTGGTTTTTTATCAGTAAAATTTCCACTAACTATAACATGTGTGAAACCTATGGTTTTTTCAGTGAATTTGCAAGGTTTTTTAAATGCTAATTCCTAACTATAACGTGTGTGAAACCTATGGTTTTTTCAGTGAATATATATATATATATATTCACAGAAAAAACCATAGGTTTCAGGCACGTTATAGTTAGGAATTAGCATTTAAAAAACCTCAGAAATTCACTGAAAAAACCATAGGTTTCAGGGGTGTTATAGTTAGCTGGACTTTTCACTTGTACAAAACCATTGAAATTCCCCCGTTATAGTTAGTTCAGCTAACTATAACTCGCGCGCCCGCAATGCACTGCTGATGATGTCACATATTACATCACTCATGACATGGTCAGTGACATCACTCATGACATCACTGATGACATCTCAAATGACATCACTGATGACATCACTGATGACATCATCCAGTGAATGTGTGTTTTTCTGAAAATTAAATATGTTTTATATATGTATATCTCAAGGTCGATGGAAGAATAAATGGGTATATAAGTGTCTAAATGGATGATTTGTTTTTGAAAAATTGATTGTGTAACTGACTGATTAAGTGTATCATAGTGAATACATGGCTTAGTGAGTAATGTTTAAATATGTAAATATCTGTATCAGTCTCTCACTTTGTGTATAAGTGGCTGCATGGGTTGGTGAGTAGCTACATGGGTGTCTATATAGGTTATTAGTTGGTTTTTTGAGTATCAGTCTGAGTGTCTGCATGGTTCGGTGGGGGGTATTACGTAGTGCATAGGTGCATGAATGAGTGACTCACTGTTTGTATGTGTTGAACACAGCATGTGTGCAGGACTGTATGGGTGGATGAGTGTGTGTATGGGTGTGTTAGTGAGTGAATGACTGTCTCAATAGTGTCTTTATGAGTAACTACATATGTTTTAAACTAGTATATGTGACTATTGGTGTATATATGTGAGTATATGTGAGAGTGAGAGATTGAAAGAGTTCCTGTATGAATAAGTATGTGTTTCTATAAGTGATTGTTTAAAAGACTAAGTATGTGTAAGTTTCCGTAGAAGTAAGTATGGTGGTGTGTGTATAACTGTATATGCAAGTAAATGTATGTTTGATTCTTTATTAGCATGAGTGACTATGTGTGTGAGTAACTCTATGGATGAGTGGCATTGTGTAACAGGATGTATAGGTGTATGAGTACATATGATGAGTGAGTACATGTATGAGTGACTGTATAGGACTGTTGGTGAATGAGGGGATGTGTATGTGGATCTTAGAATTACTGAAGAGGTTGTTGTAACTGGTATTGGTATGTCCATTGTTTTGAAAATTTTAGTCTCTATTTTTGAATGTGTGTATCAAAGGTTATATTAGGGTTAGAGGAGGTCTGCCACTCTATCACAAGGATGATGTCATCAGTGATGTCATCAGTGATGTCATTTGAGATGTCATCAGTGATGTCATGAGTGATGTCACTGACCATGTCATGAGTGATGTAATATGTGACATCATCAGCAGTGCATTGCGGGCGCGCGAGTTATAGTTAGCTGAACTAACTATAACGGGGGAATTTCAATGGTTTTGTACAAGTGAAAAGTCCAGCTAACTATAACACCCCTGAAACCTATGGTTTTTTCAGTGAATTTCTGAGGTTTTTTAAATGCTAATTCCTAACTATAACGTGCCTGAAACCTATGGTTTTTTCTGTGAATTTCAAAGGTTTTTTAAATGCTAATTTCTAACTATGCCTACAGAGATAGGACATGTGAAGAAAGAAGAAAAAATGCACAGAAAGAAACAAAAGAAGTGCAGAAAGAAGCAACAGAAGTCCTCAAATACGAAGATAAGTGCAGGAAGAAGGATAACGTGCAGAAAGAACAAAAAGAAGAGCAGAAAGAAGCCTTGTTGCAAAATCATCCTGTACCCTCAACTTTTTCAGACGGATACTGGTGGTAACTGAATCTGACTAACCAGTCCTAGAGCCAGTGCTATGTTAAAAGACACTTAGAATACAGTGAAAACACCTACATACACTAGGGAACATTATGCGTTGGGGTCCCCCTGTGATTAGCATGACCTCCTCTGTAAGCCCCTAGTGTATAATAGGGCATGGGGATTAAAACTACCTCTTAAAACAGGCCACAGGGCGTTTTTGCACACGTTAACTCAGGCCCCGTCCCCTCCCTTTACCACTGTGTAAACACGCCCTGTGTCCATTTTTAGTTGGGAGATTAAGTGCATTTGAATCCTGAGGGTCCCTAGGGTCCAACTAGCCCACTAGGTACCTCCAGTAAGTGCCACAGAGCTGCGTTGCAGAGAGGTGTAAAAAGTGGCACGGCCTGGACCACCTCTCTGCAATGCAGCTCAGTGGCGCTTACTGGAAGCACTTGGTGGGCTAGTTAGCCCCCAGGGGCCCTCAGTATTGAAGGGAAATTATATCCCCAATTTAAAACGTGCCATAGTGCGTGTTTGCACACGTCACCTCAGGCCCCGTCCCCTCCCTTCACCACTGTGTAAACGCGCCCTGTGGCTGTTCTAAGTTGAGAGATTAAGTCCCCCTGAATCCTAAGGGTCCCTAGGGTCAAACTAGACCACTAGGTACCTCCAGTAAGCGCCACAGAGCTGCGTTGCAGAGAGGTGTAAAAAGGGGCTTGGCCTCAGAACACCTGGCTGCAGCGCAGCTCCCTGGCGCATACTGGAGATGCCTGTTGGGGGCGCGTTTGCAGAGTGCTGCACGGAGGGGGCATTGCCTCCGGCACGATGCCAGTCTTTTATTTATTTTAGTTTTTTAAGAAGGGGGGCTGTTTGGTTCCCCTTCTTATTCTAATTTATTGGCCCTGATGACCCCATCCCCCAGGGCCAGTCTCCTAATTATATTTTTTTGACCCCAATCCCCAGGGCCGGCCACTGTTTTTTATTATTTTTAAAAAATATATATTTATAGACACACCTAGGACATGCTGGACAAACCGTCCGTACCTATCACCATGACGATTTGCGTGATATTCATTAAAAGGCGACTATGCATGCAATGAATCCACGTGGAATGTATTTACACCACTAGTGAAGCTCTGACATGTCTGATGCCCTACCGTGCCTAATCCTGGTAGACACCCTTGTCGTTTATTTATACAAACATGGGTAGCTATTGACGGGCACATTTAATACACATGCACACCAAGCCATTCAAAGGGGATTCGACAAAAATTCGACCAAAACTATGCAAGAAACCCCCCTCACGGTTAATAAAACACACATCCACTGCCGGATGTGTAATACTTTTTATTTTACTCTCTGGAAAGGGGACGAACATCACTTGAGAGTCACAGCGTGCTCCTGACAGAGCCCAATGCTGTGTTACACCCACCATTGCCTGCCGAGTGCCACACACCTCTGTGTTGAATTCCACTAGCTAGTGCATATGCTATGACACTCTCTAGCCCATGTGCACTGTAACACCACCCCGTGAATATGTCATGCCACACTTGTCTTCGCACGGGTTATATTGCCCCATCTAACGTGCCTTTCTCGATGCCTATGTTATAACGCACAGTGCTATGCCATACATATTACAATCTGGGATCCATATCTTTGTCACAGTGCATATGCAACGTTACACTCCCCAGCACATATTTTATATTACAACTTTAGAGACTAGTTAGGTTACACAACACTGCCCTGTGCATATTACACTCCAAGGCGCATATCGCATAGCACGTGCTAGTGCCTGTGCTATCTCGCGCTCTCCAATGAATCTGTCATTGCGCACAATGTATTGCATATTATATTTCACGCCCGGTTCATCTTATATCACACTTTTTGGTGCATAGTTTATACCATACACTATATCTAGTTTTCATTTTCAATCGTGCTCTCAGGACTATGTTCTATATAACACTGTGTTCACCTACCCTTTTCACGGGCATTACATTTTGCGATAGGGGGTGGAGGGTCAGGGGGTGTTTCTGCCAAGTGAGCCCGGAGTCACAGTCACAAACGTCCTCTTCTTCCTGAATAAAAGTGAGATTATGCTGCATACTTGTTCATATTTTAAGTAGTTCGCACAGACACAATGTTTTAAAAACAATAAAGTTCCTAATACCCGCCTTCTCTGAACAGTTAGCTTGCTGCCCCATCCCCTTCCTCCCTATCCTCTGTTGTGTGAATCCATGGACTAGCCTCCTCCCTCCTGCCATGCATGGTCTGATGTGCTGCCACTGCCCTCAATTTAGTATGATGTACCAGTCCACTCCTCCTGCCCTCCATTGCCCAATTCTATGCCCCATCATTGACCTCCTGCTTAAACTCTGTCCTTAGCTTGCTGCCCCTATTCTCCTTCCCCCTGCCCTCCGATGTCTTTGTGCATGCCCCTGCTCCATCCTTTTTGCCCACCATGTCCCATGGACCTGCCACTCCTATCTACTCTGAGTGTTCTGTTGAGCTGCCACTCCCCTCCCACCTGCCTAGCATTGTCAGATGACTGTAACCTGTCCCTGCCACCTCCACCCTGCCTGTCCACATGCCATGCCCCTATCCTCTTACTCCTGTCCTACATGGTCCATTGTACTGCCACACCCTTCTGCCCTCCCTGGTCTGTTGTGCTGCAACTGCTCCTCCTGCCTGCCCCGTGTGGTCTGTTGTGAGGTCCCTTCCCCTGAACTTTCTTGTCTGTGCACAGGTCCTGACCCTCCCTTCTATCCTCCATCGTCCTTTGTGCATGCCCCTCCACCCTCCTTCTTGCCCATCATAGCCATTGTGCTGCCACTAACCCTCCCACTTGCCATGCATGGTCTTCTGTGCTGCCATGGCCCCTCCCACCTTCCCTGTGTGGTCAGTTAGCTGCCCCTGACCCCCTCCCACCTTCTCTCCATGGTCTGTGTGTATGCCATCACAGTCTCACTGTTGCTCTTCATGGTGTGTCTTGCTTCTAGTGCCCATCCTGCCTGACCTCCATGGCTATCTTGCTGCTCCTGCCCTGCCCCCTTGCCCCCAGCCCTACTCCCTCCCTCCTGGCTTGTCTGTTCCATTGTAATGCCCCTGATCCGTCCCTCCTGCCCTTTATGGTCTGTTATGCTGCAGCTTTCTCTCCTGTCTGTCCATTATGGTCAGCTAGCTACCATTGCCTCTTGCCCCTCTGTTCTCTGTTGTCCATGTGCATGGTCCTGTCCCCTCCCTCTTGCTTTCTATGGATTGTTGTGCTGCACTCCCGTCCTGCATGCCCTGTGTGGTGTATTGTGCTGCTGCAAACCCTGATGCCTGCCCTGCAGGGTCAGTTTGGTGCACCTCTCCATGTCCCTCCTGTCCTCTGTTATCCAAGTCCATGTCCCTATCCCATTTCCTTCCATGATCCAATGTACCATACTTGCGAACATTTTGAACTTGGTAAGAGGGAGATTTTGAAAAAAAACTGGGGTATTGATTTTCCCCTTTGAGTTACATTGAAAAAGAGGATATTGTAGACAGGAGACAGATCAAATAAAGCCCATTTGAGCTTAAAAACATTGGACGTTTCCTGGCTGAATCGGGTCTGTTGGCATGTATGGTTGTACTACCATTGCCTCTTCCTTCTGCCCACAATGGTCTATTACATTGCCACAGCCTTGAAGGAGGGTAGATTTTGTATCACAGGGGGCCCCTGGCCCGTTCTGTCCACACCTGAAGTATGAGACCCTTGTCCTTGCCCTGCCAGCTGCATTTGTAGGCCGTATTAAATTGACCAGCGGGTCCTGTGTTGCTATATAATTATCCTGAGACATCCTTACCACTCAGCCAGCATAAAACCCCTGTGTAGGCCCTTCTGTTCAATATGTAGGCCTCTTTGTTAAATTGACCATAGCTCTGCAATTTTAGTGTATAGCAGTCTGAAGGCAGGTCTGCGAGTCCTTCTGATCCAAACTAGTAGCCCCCACCCTACCCGAGTGCTCCGTGCTCGGTATCAAAGTTCAACATCTCCCTGAAGCTGTCGACATACAGTAGGCAGCATCCTGGACTGGTACTTGCTTCCTGGGCAGGTTTCCCGCTTTTAAGGAAGTGGCAACCGCAGAGCGTCAAGTTAGGAGAACTGAGGAGATTTTATACATGAATATATTGAATTCCCGTACAATACCCATTATTTTCTGCTTGCTCTATGGAACTTACGATAAGCGATTGGCCTGAGAGACTGACCTTTTTACCCAGTCCATTGTCAGCATTAAGTGGGTAAATGACGAAATGGCTGGTAAAATCTGCAGACGAAGCTTTTGGGTAGCATACATAGGTAGATGTAGCGTGCAAAGGAGCCCACAAAATGATATAAAAAGGGAGCACCCACAGATATCGACGGACTACCTCGCCGTCTGTATGTAGGTTAACAGGCAGTGCAGGTTTTCCCCAAGAGCTGGGAGCTCTTGTCTTCCTTTGCTTAAAATGTCTTGCTCTGCTTTGCTTGAAGTATCTTATTCTATTTTACCTATATGAAATGTCATGTTATGTTTAACCATTGTTCTCTTTACTTTTGCATTTAAAAGACTTTGTATTGTAATTGCAGGAATGCTTGCTCTAAGAGTAAACGTGAGTGTTCCTAGGTAACATTTTCCTTGGTGTAACTTGTTTCTCATGATGCATTTATAGATGTGTTTTCTCTCTCTCTCTGTCAGTACATTAATTGAGATACAGAGAATATTATGACAGCTGTATGATTATCTGGATTCTGTATTTTGTACTTTATGTCTCTATTCTGTGGTTTCTTTGAAGTTGCATCTTCTCATTAAACTGCCATTGTATTCTGCCTCCAATTCCATGTCTCATATGTCTGTTTTCTTCATTTTTGGAGCAAGCGTTCCTAGGCACCCCGGCTCAAATTAAGGTGCCCCTTTTGTCCCTGACTCACTCTCCTGCTCAGTTCTGTGGTGGCTCCCGGGGATCTGGGGACCGCCCCTAGCTTCCTTGACCCGTAATAGATCGTCCCTCCAACAGCCTCTCTTGCAAGTCCTGTATTGTTGGTTTGTTGCCCCTGCCCCCCTTTCCACTGCCCTCCATAGTCTGTTGTGCTTCCACGGCCCTTCCTGCCTGCTCAGTGTGGTTAAATTGTTGCCTTTGCACCCTCCTACCTGCCTTCAATTTTCAGAGTCCGTGCCCCTGGCCTCTGCCTCTCAACAGTATCCTAATGAACAACTAGATTGCTAACATTCTATATTTATTACAAAAGTGTGGAACGCCTGACATCATCTTGATGTAATCAAAACTGTAATACCTAGAGCATTTCCTTTAGAAATTACATATATGAGAGGGTCTTATTGGCATCAAAATTATGGTTAGTGCTCTAAAAGACTAAAATAAGGACATATTTTCTGAGTTTTCAAATAGCGACAAAGCACTTTTAAATTATTTGTTATCTTTATGTTTTTTTATCCAGTTGACCACTTGATTAAATGTTGCACTTAGGGGAGAGGATGTGGTGTTACTTCCAGAACTGCAGACATTGCAACTGGGGAACCAGGTTGGAGTTTCTGCTTCAGCTCGACATTCTGTGATTCTGGTCAAATCACTTAGTCTCCCCATGTCTACAACCAAAATGAATTTGTTCTTGTGTGATGTAACCAATGCTCATGTAAAGCACTCCAATACCTGACAAGTCTGCACTATATAACACTGCAAAAACACAAAATAATAAGTGTTTTGCACACTTCTGTCATTGGGCTATATTTGGGCTACATCTGGGTGATTTTGGGCTACATTTGGGCTCTTTTGTCTCCGGTGGCCATCTTGGGAGATTTATTTGTTATGAAGTTTCCTAATTTCCTCATGTACTGCAGTCTCCTCAGTAGGAAATGCTTTCAGTTTTTTACTTTGATTCCATCATGAAGGTATTCAGATATGTCACACATTTGCCATAAATTCTGAGTGTTAGCACTCTAGTTGCTCATTAGATCACTGTGGTAAAACTACTGCACCATGGAAGTCTGCTCCTGGTATTAAAAGTGCATGTTTCAGTCTGCATGTCAGAATTTTTTAATGAAATAGAAGAGGATTTGAGAAGTCACTCAAAATGTGCCCTCATTTTCTTTCTTCAGCATTAATCATAATTTCTATGGCAAAATGAACCTCCTCATTGTGTTCCTTTTTAAATTAAATGTTTTAAGTTTTACCAGTTTATTCCAATCAAGATGGCTTCAGGTGTGCCATACTTTTGTCATAATGAAGACAGTAAGCGCTCTAGTTGTTTTTAAGAACATTCTGGGACATTCTGTCATTGGGCTATACTTGGGCTACATCTGGGTGATATTTGGGCTACATTTGGGCTCTTTTGTCTCTGGTGGCCATCTTGGGAGACTTATTTGTTATGAAGTTTCCTAATTTCCTCATTTACTGCAGTCTCCTCAGTAGGAAATACTTTCAGTTTTTTACTGTGATTCCATCAAGAAGGCATTCAGATGTGTCGCACATTTGCCATAAATTCAGAATGTTAGCACTCTTTTTGCTCATTAGATCACTGTAGTAAAGCTACTGCTCACCAGGGAAAACTGCTGCTGGTATTGAAAGTGCATGTTTCAGTCTGCATGTCAGAATTTTTTAATGAAATAGAAGAGGATTTGAGAAGTCACTCAAAATGTGTCCTAATTTTTCTTTCTGCAGCACTAATCATACTTTTTATGGAAAAATGAACCCCCTCATTTTGTTCCTTTTTAAATTAAATGTTTTAAGAGTTACCACTTTAATCCAAGCAAGATGGCTTCAGGTGTGCCATACGTTTATCATAAGTAGGACTGTTAGCGCTCTAGTAGTTCTTTGGAACACTCTGGGAAGCTGCAGTAGAACACAAAGGAATCAACTGACAGTCTCTGCCCTTGTTGGATGTACATGTTTTACTGAGAATGTCAGACTTCATTCTCACATGACTGAGAAAGATAATGTGAATTTACAGAAAATAAGCTCTCAGTTTAGCCTATAGATCACCTTCCAAACCTCTGTGGTAAAAGCATGAGAAAATATTTTTCTCTCAATCATGATATCCCAGCAGAAGGCTTTTTCACATGGTGAAATCACCTTAGAACATACCACAATTCCTAAAATGAGTATGGTACCATCAACAAATGATTTATAATGTAACTAAAGTCTTAAAACCTACTATTAACTGCAATGCTTTTTAATGAGGTGCTATCATGTATATTGGTCCCAAGATGGCTGCCAACACTTCTTGGATGAAGTGCTGACAGCCAATCAGATCTCAGGATGAGATGTGTGGTTAGGCTCCGCCCACATATATATATGCTTTTAAATGCTATTTTCTCAGGAAATACTGAACAGATTTACACCAGACCTGCAAAAGGCACTTCCTTGACCTTATGGCTACCTCTATGCCAATTTTCAAGTAATTCTGTTCAGCCGTTCGGGCTGTAGCTGTGTCTAAAGGTCCTATGGAAAAATGCATGGGGAAAACGTGTTTTGGGACCCCCCTTTTTTCTCGGCCCCTGCTTGACGAATCCCCCCGAGACTTTCAGGGTAGGAGCGGAGCGTAGCGCCCCACCTATTTTGAAAATTTCGCGAGGATTCGTCGACCGGCGCCAAAGTTATTCCAAATAGAATGTTGCGGATTTCCTATGGAAACAGGGTCCTAACTATAACTACCTACTGGCGACCGCCAGTAGGTAATATATATATATATATATATATATATATATATATCCAAGAAATATATATATATATATATTTCCTACTGGCGGTCGCCAGTAAGTAGTTTTAGTTAGGACCTAGTTACTATAGGAAAATGGCAACATTCTATTCGCAATAACTTTGGCGCCGATTGATGAATCGTCGTGTCATTTTCAAAACTAATTCTTTGTTGAGATCAGCTCCTATGTTGAAAGTTTGGGGGTGATTCGTCAAGGGTGGGCCGAGAAAAAAGGAGGGTCCCAAAACGTGTTTTTTCAATGTTAATTTCCATAGGCAACTTTAGACAAGGCTACAGGTCAAACGGGTGAACGGAATTACCCCAAATTTGGCAGGGAGAAGGGTCTTAGTCTAGAAAGCAATCTTTTGTTTATTTGGTGTAAATCCGTTCAGTAGTTTTTGAGAAATATCGAAATGTACAGATATCGATATTTGGGAATCCTGCTGATTGGCTGCGAGGGCTGCGAGCGTTTACAACTAGGAAGTGTTGGCTGCCATTTTGTGATTCCGTTGAGGCGAGTAAGGGGGAAAAAGGGGGGAAAAAGGAGGGTAGGAGCACTGTAACCTCTGTGGGGTGTTTAGGGTGTGCTATAGAGGGGGTGTGAAGCAAACTACTCATACCTACCGGTTTGAAAGTGCTGGGTATGGAAATTAAGTGAGGTATTGCATAGTCTGTTGCTGCTAAGGTGAGCTGCTGCGGGAGTCGGGGATGAAAGCGTGAGCCTGAACTGTGTGTCTTATGGTCTGAAGTCATGTGCCCTGGCCGCTGCAGCACACCTGTGGAAGTAGTGTCAGGATGTGTTTATACCTACTAGGATGAACAACTGACTCCTATTGGTTTGAAAGTCCTGGGGTACGGAAAATATGTGAGGTATTGTCTAGAGTCTCATGGTGCTAAGCTGAGGTGCTGCCGGAGTCGGAGATGAAAGCGTGAGTCCAAACTGTGTGTCATATGCTGTGAAGTCATGCTCTGGCCGCTGTGCCACATCTGTCAAGTAGTGTCAGCATGTAGTTATACCTACTCGGAGGAACTTTTGTTTTGAACATTGTAACTTGTGTATGGTGCTTAGGGGGTGTTATACAGGGAGTGCGAAGGTAAATTTGCGCGTATCAAAGCAATACGGTATTTGTAAAGCGAAAACTACTCACTCCTATGGGTCTGAAGGCCCTCGAGGCCGGCATGGAAATTATGTGAGCTATTAAGTGAACTATTGCAGAGTCACATGGTGCTGAGCTGAGGTGTCCAAAGGTGTCCTTCATAAGCATTTCCAAACCTACCCCAGTCAATGTGCCTAGGTCATTTCCACCACAATTCACAATCTCGAGGTCAGGGTGTGGAAGATGCAAAGAGGTTTTAACCAAAGGTAGCAATTGGTGCAACTTCAATCTTCTCTGTGTAAACCATTTAATATCCACATTTTGTAAACCTTGGTCTAAGTCAATACGTCTGTGTTCTGCATACCTCTTGCACCTGAAAATATAGCTATGCCCTACGATCCACACTAGCATTTTGAAGGTATGAATGGAAGGTATGTAAAGATGTCTGTAGCTCATGCAGTTCCTTGGCAGAATAAGAGATATGTTTAAAGATGGGGAAGTACTTTTTTTTGCCATACAAAACGATACATGATTGGAAGTTGAAAAGCATTCTTTTTTTAAAGTAGGGGGCACATTCGTTTTGTGGAAAATCATCTTTGTGATGGGTTAAGAAAAAGCAGTTTCAACGTGGAGTACATATAATAGGATAGAATTTGCTCAACTGAACCACAGCTGCTACTTGCATTTGGAAGGCACTGTTCGAACTTAAAACAATCGTGAACTTTTAACCTGCACGTGCCGTTAAATGTTCGAGAAAATGTTGCAAAAAAATATCGTTAAGTTTAAAAAAATTGATGAAATTTTAACCTGCACGTGTTGTAGAATGTTCTAGAAAGTGTGTTGCACTTCTGACTTCTATGTGTTGTTGAATATTTAAAAAACGGCTTATATGGAAAATTAAAAAGAAACCAATAGCGAGAAGTTTTGAAACCTAAAAGAATCAAGGAACTATTCTAATTTGTTCTTTACATGTGTTTATGTGTGGGGCAACAAAATTATAGACACAACAGCACCAGGAAGAGGAAGAAGCAGGGAGTTGGGGGACGGGGAGATGGGCAGAATGGCACACATGCACAATTAAGTACAGCACAAGTATAGACAAACAATGGCCAAAATGAAACACCAACAAGGAGCACAAGTCACACAACCCGCCAACATCACACCACTGAATGAGCATAGAAGTGAAAACCACGGTGCATTCATACAGGCTGTGTACAAAGGCCGGTCGTTGGTGTTGTGGGATGTCCGCGACCGTGGTTATCATGGATGAGATGCCCAGCACGTGGCACATGGACGTATTCACTGTGTGTTACATTGCCAAACAGCTGCTTCTCCCTCCCACAAGCCCCCACACTTTTCTATGGTGCGCTGTTGTATCTAGTGCACTTGTACAGCACACCATTCTAATGCCTATTCGAGCATGTCCTGCTACATTCAAACTACACCATCACAGTGCTGTTTGGAGGTGGTGCATGGCACTTTACAACATCGAGTGCTGAAGCCTTTGTGCAGCCCACACCAGAATGCAGAGACACACTTACCGCACTTCCTGTACACGTACATGTCCGAGACACCCTGTTCCCCTTGCCAGATAGGCACACCCTTGCGCTGACCTGTGTACTCCGGACCAGCACATGGCGGTTGTCCATGCAGGAGGATGCGTGCATAGCTACATGTCCAGGCTCACTGCCAACGCTGAGGTGACAGCACACTGTGATGTTGCAGGGCTCGTGCCTATCATGCTAAGACAATGACCACAGGGACACACTTGCTCAGATGCGGGTTTGGGGGGCGTTGGCAGTCCTGGAGTTGTTGCGATGAGTCTTGTGACCCTCATGGGTATCCCTGCATCATGCTCATTGATTCTATGGCACCTGTGGGTGTTCTGGTGTGGCTCTTGGCTGTGTTCCATTTCATGGTGCAGGTAGTAGTCCTGCTTAACACCAAAGTAGGTGTAAAATACCTGGTGCTAACGTGGCTTATCGCCGGAATTTGTTTCGCATTACAGTTGGTGTGAAAGTTGAGATGTGATTTTTTTCGTGTGCGAACAATATACGAACTGAGCAGTGTATCTCGTCAAGATCCAGCACTTGATGCACTATTTCCAATCAATATAAATACAATGAGAGTTCTTAATTGATTTTGTGTTTACACTGTAAGTGCAGCGACTACCTCAGTGCAATTCAATACATGATTTTAGTATTTAGAATGAATCGCAAAGGTGCACCTCGTGTCTTTTTGTACAGGAACGGCTAGTCTGCATTTCATTATCAGCACTTTAATGGAAGTAAAGTTGTGATAAATCTAACACACTATTCAGAAGTTGGTGTAAACTGCAGACATCACCAGTATTCCCATGATAAGTGCCCCAAAATGTAACACCATGGTGGACTCCATCAAATAACAGTAATAAGAACAAGAAAGAGTCACACAGCAGTGTAGAGAACAACCAAAAACGTTATTAATTTTTTTTACTTTACTTTTTTATAAATATATATGTGAACGATAAACGAAAAACTATTTGCAAAATTAATTTTTTTATTAACATATATATAAATGATAAACTAATAAACAAAATGTAACAAAAATATTAGAAAACAAGAAGGCGGAACACTCCTGTGGGTACCATGGATGTTGATGACAGAGCCTGGAAAATAAAGCACAAAATAAGGACGTGTGTAATAGGCATATCAAACGAGAGAGGCACAGAGAAACAGAGAAGGAAAAAAAGGCCAGAGAGAAAAAGAGAAGGAAAGAAAGAAAGGGAGTGAGAAAGGGAGAAGGAAGAGAGAGAGTTAGAGAGATAGAAGGAAAAGAAGGAAGAGAGAGAGAGAGACAGACACTGCCGAATAATTACCTGGTGCCACCAGAGTGTGCAGCAGTGGGCACTCCCCGTGCCCGTCAAAAGTCATCCCAGATATATCTCTGAGTCCTGAGTAATGAATGGCGGAGACCACATCAGGTGCTTGGCGGCTCGCACAGATGTTGCTGAGTCCTGAGTCATGAATGGTGGAGACCACATCATCTTCTCCACGGCCCGGCAGATCTCACACATGTCGCTGAGTTCTTAGTCATCAATGGTGGAGACAACATCAGCTTCTGGGGCTGCTAAGCCTGCGGAAGTTAAGTTTGTGCCACGTGGTGGTAGGCCCCTGATGGCCATATGAGCTTCGTGTGGCACTAACCCTGTGCATCTGAAGTCCGTGCCAAGGGGGTGGTCGGTCCCTGATGGCTAAACAGATCAGGGTGCGACTAACCTTATGCGCAACTTTTCAAAGACTCTTTATGGTTGAGACACGTGGAGCGTCCGCCATCTAGTCAGCACCGGCAATAAAGGATGTGACATTGTCGATCTATTATATGTGCATGGTCACATGGCCTGTGAAGCATGTGCCGGATGGGTGTGGTGTATGTGCAAACCTGCCCTGAGGGAGTGGCCGTGAGATGTTGAGAACTAGACCACTGACCTGCACACCAACAGCGAGTACACCTGTGACAGGTAGCTATGTGGGGCCAATGTCAGAACGTAATCGCAGTGGCGTGGCGTGGCGCGGCGTACGACGGAACAGGGTAGGAATAGCTACAATAACACGGACAACTCGTAGTACTGCGTCTGTGAGTCGAGCGGACGGGCCGCAGCTAGCCCTCTGTGAGCCTGGGTGCGAACTGTTTATGACTCACACTACATAAGCATTGAAAAACCATTTTGTGATTCAGTCCGTCAACTGGCATTAGTCCGAGGCATTTGTGAAAACATATCAGAGTTCTTTCTGTGATAGATACCTCTTTGACACTGCCTCTCCCCACATCAGCAGGTAACGCACCCTCTTCCCACATTACCATCATACCCCCAACAACCTTCTTGGGCCTGGAAGTGTCCCTGTGCGGTTGGACAAAGAAGAATCTTAGTCATGTATAGATTTACATATAAAAAAAATTATTTAAAGAAAAGAACAACAAATAAGACTGAAGGGAGTCTGGTGCTGTGGTCACTGCCACGAAGTTGGGGTCACTGCCATTCAGGACTCAGGAGACAGTTACACATGTGGGATCGGCTTGTGTTAAAGAGGGTTAGTGGCACCAGAAGTATTGAGACTGTATGAGCCTTTGATGATGCTTGGTATGGACGGGCCGCAATGGATGCAAAGTGTCTTGGCTACTAGACTGTGTCATGTGGAATCAGGACTCTATCTGAATTGTGAGGTGTGCTGACCGTAGTGTAGGCCAGAGGCAGCGGTGATCAAGGGCCCACAGCCACATGCATACGTTGGTGGGCCCCACCGGCCTGCGTAGTGGAGGTTCAGTGGCACCACGTGTCGCCGGCCTTCCATATGCAAATACCCCTCACTAATCGAAGGGAGTGTGGTGCTGTGGTCGATGTTACGAAGTTCGGGTCACTGACGTTCAGGACTCAGGACACAGTTACACATGTGGGATCGGTTTGTGTTGAACAGGGTTAGTGGCTCCACATGCTGTTGTCCTTGCATATGGAAGTATGTCTCACTGATGAGAGAGAGTCTGGTGCTGTGGACACTGCCACGGACTTGGGGTCACTGCCATTCAGGACTCATGACACAGTTACACATGTGGGATCGGCTTGTGTTAAAGAGGGTTAGTTGGACTACGTGTCGCTGGCCTTGAATATGGAAATATGCCTCACTGATCGAAGGGAGTCTGGTGCTGTGGTCGCTGCCATGGCCTTGGGTTCACTACCATTCAGGACTCTAGACACAGTTACACATGTGGTATCGGCTTGTGTTGGACAGTGTTAGTTGGCATCACGTGTCCAAAATTCAAATTGTGAGGTCTGTTGCCCGCAGTGTTCATTTATACTTGAAAATGAATTTGGTCATAGTACTAAAGCTATAACTGACATAAAAAATGTTCAAGAAGAAAGGATACTAAATGGATATTATGTAGATTTGAGGCCTGTAATAGTTACTTGCCTAGTGGACTCTGTAGTTTATGAATGAAGAAATATTTTCATTGTGAGCCCTACTGAGTGCAGTGTAGGCGTATGATGAAAAGGTGAAATAAGTATAGAATACATTGACAAAGTGTTGTATTTTCTGAGTACAATCTTGTTAGAAATTAGCATTTAAAATTGGAATTGTGAGCTGTACTGTCTGTAGTGTAGACTGCTATTCCATGTTTGTTTGCATTTGAAGATTAATTTGGTCATTGTAGTAAAGCTATAACTGATATAAAAAAAAATCTTGAAGCAAGGATACTAAAAGGATAATATGTAGGGCGTAGGACTGTGATAGTTGCCTACTGGAGTCTGTAGTTGCATATGGAAATACCCCTCATTGATCAAAGGGAGTGTGGTGCTGTGGTCGCTGCCACAGACTTGGGGTGACTGCTATTCAGGACTCAGGACACAGTTACACATGTGGGATCGGCTTGTGTTAAAGAGGATTAGTGGGACTATGTGTTGCCGGCCTTGCATATCGAAATATGCCTCACTGATCGAAGGGAGTGTGGTGTTGTGGTCGCTGCCACGGACTTGGGGTGACTGCCATTTAGGACTCAGGACACAGTTACACATGTGGGTTCAGCTTGTGTTGAACAGAGTTATTGGCACCACGTGTCATCGCCGTTGCATATAGAAATATGCCTAACTAATCAGAGGGAGTATGCTGCTGTGGTCGCTGCCATGGACTTGGGGTCACTGCCATTCAGGACTCAGGACACAGTTCCACATGTGGGATTGTTCGTCTTGTGTTGAACAGAGTTATTGGCACCACGTGTCGCCGCCGTTGCATATGGAAATATGCCTCACTGATCGAACAGAGCCTGGTGCTGTGGTTGTCTCACGGAGTTAGGGTCACTACCATTTAGGACTTAGGACATAGTTCTACATGTGGGATCGGCTTGTGTTGAAGACGGTTAGTTGCACCATTTGTCACTGGTCTTCCACAGTGTATGCCAGAGGTAGCGGTGAGCAGGGGCCTACAGCCACGTGCATCAGTTGGTGGCCCCACCGGCCTGCGTAGGGCAGGTTCAGTGGCACCACATGTAGCCGACCTTCCATATGGAAATACCCCTCACTGATCGAAGGGAGTCAGGTGCTATGGTCGCTGCAATTCAGGACTCAGGACACACTTACACATGTGGGATCGGCTTGTGTTGAACAGGGTTAGTTGGCACCACATGTCGTCGGTCTTCTACAGTGTAGGCCGGAGGCAGCGGTCAGCAAAGGCCCACAGGCAGGTGACGTTGACTTGAGCTTCACAGATTGGGAGCATGTGGTCTTCTTAACAAATTATAGTGTCTTACACAATTTGCATTGCTACTAATCTTGAATTGTGAACCGTGTAACCCCAGTGTAGGGCGGAGGCAGCGGTCAGGATGGGCGCACAGCTACGTGGCGATGATTTATGGTGCAGTGAGTTAGTAGCACCTGAAGCACAAAGCGTGTGCGCACCGTGCGCTAATGCGTGGTGTGGGCGGGCAGCACTGGAAGCAAAGTGCCTTGCGAACTGGACAGCGACATCTGCAATCGCCCCTGCATCTGAATTGTGAGCGCTGCTGTCTGCAGTGTAGATCGAAGGCAGTAGTCAGTACAGACATAAGTCTGCGGTGCTGTGCTGCTGGGTTCACAGGGGGCCTGTGTCGAGGAGGCCCGCGGTTATGGCGGAAGCCACGTGCTAGGGTGAGGGCTGCCGCTGTGACAGACTCGTTGGTCTTCCCTCAAGTGAACCACGCCCAGGGCCTGGCCTATTTATTCATACTGCTATGCTGGAGTGACGTACGTTGGAGCAGCCCACTCCGCTCTCAGGGGGGGGACAACACAGTTACATGACCGAGATCTTCCCCACTGCCTGAGGTAACATGGTTGCGTCCACTGTGCACTACACTAGAAGTATCAACAGTATATCTCCACATGGAGAGGTTTGTGCTTTGCATAGTGAGGTCTCCCAACATTCAGCTATTGTGTGGCTGAGGGGCATGGTGTTTTGGGAAGGTCCATTGTCCTGTTTTGCGCTGCCTTGGTGGTAGTAGGGGGGGTGGTGTGAGGGGGGAGGTTATGGTGGTGGTGGCGCTGGGTGTTGTGGTCTTGTTGCGTGTCAGACCTGCATGATCAGTAGCTCTATCACGTGTTGGTCTTTAGATGTGGCTGTGAGTTGGGTCCAATTCACAGTGTAGATAGTCGACCTCCTTACACCAGTTAAAGGTTGATGTTAATTTGTTATTGCTAACTCAGCTTATCGCCTGCTTTTTGGATCGCATTGCAGATTTGGCTGGTCGTTGAAAATATGGGGAAGTGGTGTTTTTGTGTTGTTTTTGCACGGGAACACCTACTTTGCATTTCATTAGCGTTAGTTGTGGCTCTCGTTTGTGGCGATTTGTTGGCGTAAGGTATCGATGGAAGAGTGATGAGATTTGCAGTTTTCACCAAGTTGAGAATGGGTTGATAATTAAAAAAACACAGACAAAAGATAGGTTTAATGAACATTATAATTAGAAATTAGCATTTAAAAAACCTTTGAAATTCACAGAAAAAAACATAGGTTTCAGGCACGTTATAGTTAGAAATTAGCATTTAAAAAACCTTTGAAATTCACAGAAAAGACCATAGGTTTCAGGTACGTTATAGTTAGAAATTAGCATTTAAAAAACCTTAGAAATTCACAGAAAAAAACATAGGTTTCAGGCACGTTATAGTTAGAAATTAGCATTTAAAAAACCTTAGAAATTTACTGAAAAAACCATAGGTTTCAGGCATGTTATAGTTAGAAATTAGCATTTAAAAAACCTTTGAAATTCACTGAAAAAACTATAGGTTTCAGGAATGTTATAGTTAGTTGGACATTTCACTCATAGAAAACCGTAGAAATTCCCGTTATAGTTAGTTGAGCTAACTATAACTCGCGCCCCCGCAATGCACTGCTGATGACGTCACATATTACATCATTCATGACATGGTCAGTGACATCACTGATGACCTCACTGATGACATCTCAAATGACATCACTGATGACATCATCCAGTGAATGTGTGTTTCTATAAAATGTAAATATGTTTTATATATATTAGCCAAGGTGTATTGAAGAATGAATGGGTGTATAAGAGTCAGGATGGATGATTAAGTAGGTGTGTGACTGACTGTATAAGTGCCTATACATACACACAAATATTTAAAATTGTTTTATTTAAATAATGCTTAAAAATAAACTTCATAATAATTTACATAAAGTTACATTTAAAATGTTATTTAACTTATTTTATTTCATATGCCAATTTATTTCATGTGTCACTGTTACTGCCCAACACCAGTGATTTCTATGAGTGTTTTGCAGTATCAGTGATTGGACATTTATGGGGCTTGACTTCCTCAAAGGCTAGTCTGGATTACATTTGAGCCCGATTTGTCGTTAATGTTACAGTACTAAATGTGAATTTTTATTTTGTGAATTGCAATTGTCTTACCTTTGTTTGGGTGTGTGATTTGTAATAGTATGTCCCTCCCTAAACCCCTCCTTAAATTCCCATTTACACTACCCATATAAGAGTAATATTCCCCAATTACACCCACTCCCCATTGTCTCTTCAATATTTACCACTGTATCAAATACCTAGGTGCATGCAGATCTCTACCATTGGGGCAGAGATAACCATACAGAAAAAACAGAAGACATGAAGGTGCCTGATGGAGGATTTTTTAACTGCATGTTGGTCTAATTTTTACACTTCAAAATCATGATACTTTAATCTTTGTTTTGTTTTCTTAATAATTCTGCATTTGATTAATGTGGACAAATCATTAAAAAAATCATGCATTTGGCTTCTTTGTGGTAAGTTTCATTTAGATTTATCAAGCGGGCACCGTGAAAAGGGGAGGGTGATCCAAAATGCCATTTCCCATTTTAATTCCCATAGGAATCCATGCTCTTTGATGAACAACAATAGGCTAAATGGAATTAAGTCAATTTAAGCACGAAGATAAAACTTTACTGAATGATTGTGCTTTTTTATTTTGGTTTAAATATATTCAATAGTTTTGGAGAAATTATTGCATAAATAGGTACCTAGTTTGAGAATGAAGACGGACGGCCCACTAAGGGTACAAGACACCAAGTTAAAAAATAAACTCACCTCAATTTATTAGGAAGCTTTTTTTCCTGCCATCAATCATCGATTCACAAATCTGAATCATGAATCTGCTGCATCCTGATTGACTGGTCATCATAGAAACATTTCTGTTGTTCCTGCCTTTACCCAAGACGTTACACTGAGCATCGTGTTAGAAGAAGAAAAAGCAAAATGGCATAAGGGGGCAAGATGAGCCCACCATTATCCCCATGCCAAAGGCGGGGTTCTAAGGGACCCCCGGGGTATAATAATGCAAATCTAAAAATATTTGTATTGTGAAATTTGTGAATCATATGCCAGATGTGTGGATTCTGGGCCTTTCTTTGATCCTGTGAGCTTTCGAGGGTTCAGGAGCGGCAAATGAAACAACAATTTGACAGAAACTATTTAGAGCATTCATTCTTTACTTATCCAACGGCTAAATCTGATGTTTGGTCACCCATAGCATGGTTAAAGCATGGTTTGGGCACTTCAAACTTTGAGGACAACAGCCACTGCACAAAACCAAAGACTATGACCAGCAAGTGGTGGGTTTTGGCTCATGGGCCGTCATGAGATCAAACCCTGTGGGAAGCCTCCTTTGTAAACAGGTTAGGACTATGGGCTGCAGGTGTACCCCACCTGCAGAGAGCTGAACACATATGGTGGCCAGAGATCAAGGCCTATGTCTTATTGAATTTCTAAATACATATAGCCAAAAGCAATGCAGAATGGTAGTGACCAACCAAAGGAGTATTGGGCCAGGGTCTGGTCAAGAAGCGACCACAATTCTCCTCAGGGAGAAGTCACAGGAAAAATCCAGTGGCAGCTCGCTATGGGAGTGCTGCGGGTGGTGGGGCGGGGGAGGGTGGGGGGGTATACGGCGGAACGGAGTTAAGTAAATAATTTACATTGCGCGGGCTGCAAAGCCAACTCGGCGATGTAGCGCGCGTATGCCGGAGTTTACCACCACCCACAGCAGAGAAGATGCATAGGTTCGGCTGGATACACCAAGGCTGCAAAGCACCTTAAACCCACTTCCAAGGGTCCAGAACTGGGGCAGCACCACTTGGCAGGGCAGACTCACAGATAGCAGGGTCCAGGTGCAGGTGAAAGGTTGTTGAAGCCTTCTGTCCTTGATGCTAAAGTCAGGGAACCAGCCAACTAGCCCTATGAGTCACTCTAGGGTTCTGGGTTCAAGAGATGCAGGTCCAGTCCTTCTCAGCAAGGAAGGAGGGCAGCAGGCAGCAGATCAGCATTGCAAAGCAGCATCATAGAAAGGCGGCAGTCCAGGATAACTCAGTCCAGCAGAGGGACAGTTCTACAGCAGCACAGCAGTCCTTCTTTCTGGCAGAGTATCCACAGGTCCAAAAGTATACTGAAGTGGTGGAATCTGAAGTCCTGTATTTATACCCAGTTGTGCCTTTGAAGTGGGGGGAAGCTTCTAGAGGTTTTGCTTTGAAGTCCCCAGGTATCCTGCCTTCTGTGTCCTGCCTGCAGGCGGTAGGTAGACTTTGTGTGGAGGCAGGACACATCTGATTCAGATGTAAGTGTGGCTGTGCCCAGCTTCCTCCCATTCTGCCAGTGATATCCCATCCAGGCACACCTAAGCTCTCTATTGCGTGTGGCTGTATAGGGGGATTACACAAAGCCTAACCATCAGCTACACCCAGTCATGTAACCAAGACAGGCTACAGGCACTAAATGGGTAAGGCAGGAAAATTGCAACTTTCTAAAACGGGCATTTTCAAGATTGTACGTTAAAATCTGACTTCATGATGTTATCAGTAATGTCATCAGTGATGTAATTTAAGATATCATCGGTGATGTCACTGGCCATGTCATGAGTGATGTAATATGTGAGTTCCTTAGCAGTGCATTGTGGGGGTGCAAGCTAACTTTTTACTGCTGAATTTCTCTAGTTTTGCACGAGTGAAACCTGAGCCTAACTATGACATCTCTGCAACCTCTGTTTTTTTCAGTAAATGTAAAAAAATAAACTTATTCCATTTATTAATTATAACGTCCCTGTAACCTTAGTTGTTTTCAGTGAATTTCTAAATCTTTTTAAAGGCTAATTCCTAACTATAACATCCCTGTCCCCCTTGCTTTTTCAGTGAATTTCTATCTTTTTTTAACCAGTAGTCGGGTTTGCAGAGTGGTCCAGAAAAGTGGCTGGGCCTTTGACTAACTCTCCGGAATTCTACTGTGTAGGAATTACAAGCGGTACCAGGTGGGATTCTTGGCCCCCAAGGTCCCTCAGGAGTAAAGTGGACTTCATCCCCTAACCAGTAATGCACCATAAGGTGTGTTTGGGGGCATGGCCTCCTAAGAGCTCTTAGCAATCCTGCTGTGGGGGACTTATTTGAGATAACAAGAGGCCCCAATGACATCCTTGGGGGCCAACTGCCTCTCCTTTCACCTCCAGTAAGTCCCATACAGCTGAAGTGCTGAGACCTGGTAGGAGGCCATGCCCCTTTTTTCCACCCCTAGCCTATTGAGGGTCCTTGGGGGCATTTGCAGAGTGGTGGAGAAAGGGTGTGTGGCCTCTGACCACTTCTCAGCAAGACCACTGTGTGGGACTTACTGAAGGTAACAGGAGGTACTGTTGGCCACTTAGAACCCTCGGCAGCCAAGGGGACTTCATCCCCAACCAGCAGCTCATCGTGAGGTGCATTTGCAGAGTGGTAGAGAAAGGGGGAGGGCCTCCAGCAAGTTGCTGGCAATTTTTATTTTATTTCTTGTTAGGAAGGGGGGCAAGTGCCCCCCTTCTCTGGACCATTTTGGGCTCCGAGGCCTGCACCTTTAAAAAAAAAAAGTATATATTAATTTAATTGATTAGCCCCAGAGAGGTAGCAGTCCCCGAGTCTGTGAGAGGCTGAACTGACCCCCTATTTTTTTATTGGGAGGTGGCAGTCTCTGGGACTTTTTTTAAGCCTAAAGATCTAAAAAGTTCATCCTCAGAACTTGATTAGTATTATCCCCTATGGGGAGAGTCTGAGGACAATACGCAACTGTAGTAACCAAGAAAGCTGTAAGAGTGAATTACATATACTACAGTGGCCTTTTAAATTAAGAGGATATTCAGATGAGTGCATAAGATCAGCAATATTTAAAGCCAAGAAAAGGACAAGGGAAGACATTCTCTTTAATAAGAGTAACACCAAGAAGAAATTGGAGAATACAAACAATAATGATTGCAGGATGGTAACTACTTACAATGTACAACATAAGAAAGTAAGGAGCATCCTGGCTAAACATTGGCACCTGATACGTAGTGATCCTACGTTGGGCAGGATAGTTTGAAAAAAAACATAAATTACGTTTAGAAGAGCTAACAGTTTTAAGCAAATTTTGGTCAGTAATGTATTGAAAACTCCACCCACAAAGATAGCGGCCACAATGTGGCTAGTAAAGAAAGAAGGGTTTGTGAAATTCACTAAGTGCAAAGCTTGTGCACATGGAGTTAACACCACTGTGTACACATCAGGTTTCTCAAACAGGCAATTTAAAATCAAAGGCCATTTTACATGTAAAACGGATTTTGCTGTATACTTATTCAGCACCCTTGTGGCCTAAGGTACGTGGGCAGCACTATCTTACCTGTACATAAGCGTGTGTTACAGCACTTAAGAGCCATTAAAAATGACGATAAATCCTACCCGGTGGCACGCCATTTTGAGCGACACCACCAAAAGAATACAGCCGGCTTGACTTATTTTGTAATAGATGCAGTCAAGATCAATGAGAGAGGTGGCAACCGAGAAAAATATCTGAGAAGACTAGAATCTTCATATGTAATCAAATAAAATTGTAAGATTCCGGCAGGTTTAAATATGGAGGAAGATCTGCATACCCACTTGTGAGCATTATAATGAATTGGCTTCTTCCCATCATGATTGTTTTTAAACCATTATATTTATTTCAAGTTTTTTTTATTTAGGAAAATTGCACATTTTTAGTTGTAACATCTGCAGATGATTTGACACTTAGTTCGTTATCATAACATTACCGCATTCATTTTTGAGCCCACTTGGGCTTTACACAGAATGTATTATTGTACTGCAAAATAATGCAATGGAATTGAGAGAAGGAAAGTGTATAATGATTTTTAAATAATGATGCAATATATATAATATATATATAAATCTTTTTGTTGATTGAATAATAGGCAATATGCTAGATTATTCAGGGCACATGCCCACAATCACAATGTTGGTTTACCATGTATCATCATTTTTAGTCATTTTTACGCATCTAACACTTCCGCCCACGTTTTCATTCTTGAGTCTTTATATTTAGGACCTGATTGAACACGTAGTTTGGGTAATGTATATTTAAACATTAATCCAATTTTTGATTTATAATGCAGACAAAATTTATATTCAAGCATGAGTTCACGCTTTTTAAATGAAGAACTTCTAGTCTGTTGTCTTTTACACTGCATTTGTAGGTTTTACACATGTGACACGTTACTGGTGCTTCAAAACGGTGGAAAACTTTACTGCAAACTGTTGGTGAACAAGTCTGCAGGACAGGCGAAACACGTCCATCAGCTGACTATTAAAATCGTTTATTGCGGCAAGACATGGCGTCGTCATCCTTTACCTTGGTAATGGCAGTTTAGGGAATATATATATTATCTACTGGCGGTCGCCAGTAGATAGTTATAGTTAGGACCGTGTTTCCATAGGAAATCCGCAACATTCTATTTTGAATAACTTTGGCGCCGATTGACGAATCCTCGCAAAATTCTCAAAATAGGTGGGGCGCTCCGCTCCGCTCCTTCCCTGAAAGTCTCGGGGGGATTCGTCAAGCGGGGGCTGAGAAAAAGGGGGGGTCCCAAAACGCGTTTTCCCCATGCATTTTTCCATAGGACCTTTAGTCCGAGCTACAGCCCGAACGGCTGAACAGAATTACTTGAAATTTGGCAGAGAGGTAGCCCTCAGGTCAGGGATGTGCCTTTTGAAGGTCTCGTGTAAATCTGTTCAGTATTTCCTGAGAAAATAGCATTTAAATCAATATATATATCTATAGGCGCGCTCCGAGTGCGTACCGTAAGCTTACCGTACGCGCATGCCGCCGTGCGCGAGCGCGATTCTGATTGGTTGTTAGATCTTAGTAAACATTCGAATCGGTCGAAACCAGGAAGTGTCGGCCGCCATTTTGTCTCTCGCAGTCTGAGGGGGTGAAAAACAAAGGTGGATAACGTGTAAAGGGGGCAGGCTGGACAGTTCCTGACCCCCTAGCCTTGGTCAGGGGGTCCCAGAAGGACCCCCAAGGGCAAAAATGTACTTTACATTTTTTATGAAAAATCGCGGAGTGCGCGTAGCGTACGCGCACGGTAGAAACGGAAAAATTACGCGAGCTACGTAATGTGGGCGCTCGGTGAAAAACCTTAAAAAAAAAAAATAAATAAATAAATACATAACTTAGCATTTAAAAAACCGTACAAATTCACTGAAAAAAACATAGGTTTCACACACGTTATAGTTAGGAATTAGCATTGAAAAAACCTTGCTAATTCACTTAAAAAACCATAGGTTTCACACATGTTATAGTTAGCTGGGCATTTCACTCGTGAAAAACCAATGAAATTCCCCCGTTATAGTTAGTGCAGGCAACTATAACTCACGCGACCGCAATCCTCTGCTGATGACGTCAGATATTACATCACTGATGACATATGTGTTTTTCTGAAAAAAAAATATTTGTAATATATGTATAGCTGAAAATTAATGGAAGACGACATGGGTAAATAAGTGTCTAAATACAGTATTAGCATCAACAGAGGATTGCGGTCGCGTGAGTTATAGTTGCCTGCACTAACTATAACGGGGGAATTTCATTGGTTTTTCACGAGTGAAATGCCCAGCTAACTATAACATGTGTGAAACCTATGGTTTTTTAAGTGAATATATATATATACATATATATATATATATATATATATATATATATATATATATATATATATATATATATTTATCCTTATCTGCGATTTGATTAAAAAACTTACCTGCAGAAATTCATCGTGTGGGCTCGACTTAATCTGCTGCGCCGGATTTCGATTCCTTGGGAATATATATATTTATATATATATTACCTACTGGCGGTCGCCAGTAGGTAGTTATAGTTAGGACCACGTTTCCATAGGAAATCCGCAACATTCTATTTTGAATAACTTTGGCGCCGGTCGACGAATCCTCGCGAATTTTTCAAAATAGGTGGGGCGCTACGCTCCGCTCCTACCCTGAAAGTCTCGGGGGGATTCGTCAAGCGGGGGCTGAGATAAAAGGGGGGTCCCAAAACACGTTTTTCCCATGCATTTTTCCATAGGACCTTTAGACAGGGCTACAGCCCGAACGGCTGAACAGAATTTAATGAAATTTGGCAGAGAGGTAGTCCCCAGGTCAAGGAAGTGCCTTTTGTAGGTTTGGTGTAAATCAGTTCAGTAGATTATGAGATAATAGCCTTTAAATCAATATATATATCTGAGCCAGCTTACGGTGCGCTTACGGTACGCTTACCGTACGCGTACGGTGGCGTGCGCGAGCGCGATTCTGATTGGCTCTTAGATCTTAGTAAACATTCGAATCGGTCGAAACCAGGAAGCGGCGGCCGCCATTTTCTCTCTCGCTTCCTGAGTTGGGCAGCAAAAACGACCCCCAAAAATGTGTAAAGAGGCAGTTTCATGAGATCCTAACCACCCAGCATTGATACAGGGGTCCCCAAACAACCCCCAAGCCCAAAAAAAAAAATATTTTTTTTTCGGAAAATCGCCGATTACGCTTACCGTACGCGTACGGTAAAAATTTTAAAAAAAAAAAAATATCCACATTGTCCCCACCCCGTGTGCAAATGGAGCCCGCAGGGCACCATTTGTGCATGGCTTATTCCAGCTAAGAAGTTAACAAAGAATACATTTCACAAAGATGCGCAAAATATGTCCCCCATGTGCGCACGGTGCGCGAAGCGCATCGTGCGTACATGGCCCATCCCGCTTAACGTGGGCACGCGGTGCGCGCAGCGCACCGCGTGACCACTGTGCGTGCACGGCACTAACTGCGTAAAGTGGGCGCGCGGTGCGCGAAGCGCACCGCGTGCTCACTGTGCGCGCACGGTGCGCGAAGCGCACCGTGCGCGCACGGAACGAACTGCGTTAACTGGGCTCGCACGCCACGAATGGCGTAAAGTAACTTAGCATTTAAAAAACCTTGCAAATTCACTGAAAAAACCATAGGTTTCACACATGTTATAGTTAGCTGGACATTTTACTGATAAAAAACCAATGAAATTCCCCCGTTATAGTTACTGCAGGCAACTATAACTCACGCGACCGCAATCTTCTGCTGATGACATATGTGTCTTTATGAAAAAAAAATATTTGTAATATATGTAAAGCTAAAATTTAATGGAAGAAGACATGGGCAAATAAGTGTCTAAATACAGTATTAGCATCAGCAGAGGATTGCGGTCGCGTGAGTTATAGTTGCCTGCAGTAACTATAACGGGGGAATTTCATTGGTTTTTTATCAGTAAAATGTCCAGCTAACTATAACATGTGTGAAACCTATGGTTTTTTCAGTGAATATATATATATATATGTCCCAAAGATGCGTCTGAGCTCAAAGACGCCACTCCACACGAGGACAGCTTGACAAATCTTTTATTCAGAAACCGGCTCACCTTCCCAAACAAATGACTGTCACTTACGCGTTTCAATGCACCTGCATCTTATTCATAGGGCCGAGGGAACAACAAAAACACGGATCAGATTCCAGCCTCTTTTCTCCCATGATGCATCCACCCTCCAATGAGCGGCCTGCTGGGTGCTGTAGTCTCGATAGCTCCCCTCCGGTGGGGTCCGTGTGAATGTCGATATTTAAAAGCTCCCACAATATTTTCCACAATGTCTAGCCCTCCAGTGGGCCTCAGAAAAATGCTCCGGTTTCACAATGAAAGTTCCTCATGTGCTGAAACGAGGCTGCCATTCCTTGACAGCCACACAGACCTGTTTGCAATCCACCAGGCGGTGCAATCTTCCACGGCCGAGGCCGCCGTGTTGAACATGTCCCAAAGATGCCTCTGAGCTCAAAGACGCCACTCCACACGACGATAAAGCAAGAAGTGGTTTATTTTACAACAAGGCCACAACGCGTTTCGACGGCAAGCCGCCTTTGTCACTACGACGGGTTTCACCTTCAACGGCCCTTAAATGCCGAGTTACTTGCAAAATCGTCATGACAACGGTAAGTGCATAGACATAGAAATGTGTCTTTAACCCAAAATAAACTGCTCAAAGAACAGACTAAATTCACGTTTCTCACATTCTCAGTAAATCTCCATTTACAATCTGAAATTACACATTTGATTAGAGTGTATCATTACAAACTTAATAAATCGTTTTATAAATCCTTTTTTTCAACTTGTTAAACTTTTCCAACAAGAAACACCATGTGAATACATAGGTAATGTCAAAAAAGAAAGGAAAAAAAAAAAAAGAAAAGGAAGAACAGCTCAACTTGATGGGTGACTGTACATTGACAAAGAAATATATTCCTGAATAGGATACAATAGTATAGATCAATTGATCTCAATGTTGAAAGTCAATATATCATCAACATTATAGATAGTAACGCCCATGTGGGCTGTTGAGAATCATTGCATGGCTGAACACTCTCTTAACTAAGTGATTACCAAGAAAAAATGGAGACAGAAACACAAAGAGCATGAGAAGAACGTGAAAAAGTCTATAATAACGATATCACATATCTAAAAAAAAGTCTCTAGGTTTAGTAACTAAACTAAGTAACTCACAAAAATACAAAAGAAAAACAGGTGAGCCTGAAGTAAAAAAGTCTAGAAGCTGGGTACGGAAGTGGACAGACAGAAATGGATTACAAATGTACAGACAGAGCTTCATCAGCATTCATACCATTGGGAATTTTGGTATTAAACAGAATTATGTACTTCGATTCGAGTCTACGGAGTGCCTGTTGTCTATTCCCTCCTCTCGGGTACTTGGGTAAAGTATCGATAACACAGTAGGAGAGATCACTTGCATTCCCACGGTGGTGCTGGTTGATGTGTCTAGCTACCGGGTAATTTGGGTCATCATTATTGATGGCCCGTAGATGTTGTAAAATACGAACATGGACAGGATGAATGGTACTTCCTATGTAGCGTTTGTTGCATGTGCATTGCAACAAATACACAGCAAAATCACTTGCATGTAAAGCTTCCCCTTATGATAAAAGGAGAGTGTCTAAGAGGCGAGGTGATTTCTTTGATGTTGGTGCCATAACGACAAGCTTTGCATTTGGCACATTTGGTAAATCCCTTGTTCGGTTTAAGCCAATCCGAGCCTCTGCTTACACTAGGGGCGTTACATACTAGTTCTTGTCTCATTGATTTCGCTCGCCTAAATGTAATAGGTGGTATTTTGGATATTTTCTGACCCAAAATTGGATCATTGTGTACAATTTGCCAGTTTTTGTATAGCATTTTGCGAAGTAGACCATGATATGTGTTGTAACCTGTTATTAGTCTAGGAGTCCCTATATCACAGTTTTTCTTTTTGCTATTTCTTTCTTTTTGACACTTTCTGGGTTGGGGAACAAAAGTTTATTTCTGGTGATATTTTTGACTTTAGCACTTGCTCTGCCTAGAGTGTTAGCACCATAGCCCCTCAGTTCCAGCCTTTCAAAGAGAGTGTTAGTTGCTTTGATTAGACTGTTTTCGGTGCTACAATTACGCTTCATACGAAGACATTCAGCAAATGGAATACTTTCCTTTAATGTGGTGGGGTGGAAACTGCTATAGTGCAAAATTGAATTCCCTGATGTGGGCTTCCTGTAAGTTCTGGTTTCAATTTTGGAATCTTCCACAAAGACCTCCAGATCTAGAAATTGAATAGATGAAGTACTAGTATGACAAGTGAAAGTGAGGTTGAGAGAATTTTAATTAATCGCACTAGCAAAAGCAAGAGCTGATTCTTCCGTACCCTGCCAAAGAATAAAAAGGTCATCAATATATCTTACATATATTACTACATTTTCTGTCATCTCTTGTTTGTATTCGTTCATGAGTACCTGCTCCTCCCACCAGCCCATATGCAAATTAGCATAGCTGGGGGCGAAGCAGGTACCCATGGCTGTCCCGCGCAATTGTTTATAAAACAATTTATCAAATATGAACATGTTGTTTTCCAAGCACCATTCAGACATTTCGAGCAACATTACAGTGTGAGAATATAGTTCAATCGTTCTTTTGCCCAAGAAATGTTTTAAGGCATTGAGTCCATCCTTATGTCTGATGCTCGTGTATAGTGTGTTAACATCCAGTGTCATCAGGACATAGTCCTCTCTCCATTGTAAATCAAAGATCTTAATTAAAAAATCCCCAGTGTCCTTTATAAACGATGGGAGTTCTTGGACATATTGCTGTAGAAAAAAGTCGATAAATTTGGACGTGTTCTCAAAAAGACCTCCTATCGCAGCTATGATAGGTCTACCAGGAGGATTGGTGGCGTTCTTATGAATTTTAGGTATTAGGTATAGCTGTGGTATGACGGGGTAGTCTGTTTTAAGAAATTCAAATTCTTGTTTGGATATGAGGTTTTGACCTCTCCATTTGTAAAGAGCTGCATGGTATTTCTCTTTCACACTATAAATAGAAGTTGGACTTATCCTACAGTAACACTCCGAGTCTTGGTGTTGATTGTGAGCTTCCGTATTGTATTGTTCTAAAGGCCAGAGAACGATGTTCCCGCCTTTATCTGACCATCTCACGACGATATCTTGATGTTTTTTGATTTTGAGTGTGAGATTTTCATAATTCGATCTGAGATTGCGGTTGGAATGGATGAATTCTGAGCTAGATAAGATGGAATGCTCTTTCAAGTCTTTAATCATGTTTTCTGCGAAAATGTCAATATTGTCTCTGGGCATATTCGGGAGAAATACAGATTTGGGTCTATATGGAGTGGAGTTTCTCCCATAGATATCTAATCCCATAGCATCAGCCAGTAGGTTGGAAGAATTACTCTGAGTGTCTTCCCCAGATTCGAGTATTGCCATATCTTGGAGATGCGACAAGTCTTCCACAGCAAGATTAACTTGTAATTCATTGGTGTCTATATTTGCCCTAGATTGTGTAGCTAATTTGGGAGTCGTCATGAAGTATTTTTGTAATTTAAGTTTTCTTATAAAATGGAAAAGATCTACTCGTGTTTGTACATAGTCAAAGTTAGTGGGTGCACACCAAGACAAACCTAATCCTAGGATTTCTTTTTCTTTTTCAGTCAGCATCATGTTGGTAAGGTTGATTACTGTATTGTCCATTGTTGTACTTAGTATTGTTTCTTTATTGTGCGTCTGTTTGTTGATTTTGTTGCTGAGCTTGTTTCTTCCGCCCCATCTTCTATCCTTCCGCCTCCTGGTTTGTGATTTCTCCCTCTGTTTGTTTGTTCTTGTTGCGGGGGGCGGGGTCTCACAGGTGGATTGAACGTTCTAGCCGTAAAAAGTCAAGTTCTTGTATCACTGATGGGGCGTTGCTTGATGTTAGATCTTCAACATCAGACTCTACTTCTGAACTGAGTTCTGAGCCACTGGGTTCTGCTGGATTTTTCTGAGAGACGGCAGCTGTGGATAATTGCTGTCTACGAATATTTTCAATTTTTTTTGAAAATGTATAAATTCTGCCGTTTAAATAATCTCTCTTGTCTCGTTGAAATTTGATTGCCTTGTGGTCTTTTATTGCTTGCTCGTGCTTGAGTAGTCTTTTTTGCATTTCAGTTTGGACTTTGGCTAACTCCTCTTTGTCAGAGAACTTGTCTAGTTCTTTGAATATGGCCTCTATTTTCAACAGGGCTTTCTCTCGATCGGTGATGGCATATTTAATTAGAATTTCCAACATATGCCTGGATGATGCGGCGCTGTTCTCTGCCTATTCTTTAAGCATATTGGGATCTGGGTTTTCATATGTGGGGGCTACAAGAATCCGCAATCCCCTCAGAATACGTCCCACATCGAGATACCTCTGCAGCGATTTACACTCCCACCATTTCGATACTTCCAGTTTGCGTAGTTTCTCCAATTCATACATAGTCTGTTTGATGTCATTACTCTTGTTTTTAACCTCAGTAGTGTTCGAGGTTCGTGCTGGTATATTATATGTCTCATCATTAAAAATGTCCAACGCTGCCTCTTCGCGCTCCCGGACCCACTCCTCGGCCATCTCTCGAAAAAAAGTTTCAGTTCTTGCTTCTCACTGCCCGTACAGAAGTCTCAGGGCTACCTCTCCCATCAGCCACTGTAATGAAACTCTCACAGCCAGGCACGCATATGGAGTTCCGACCTGAAAATCAGACCGCCCTCCGGCTATCTTGAAAATCTGCAGAGAATCTCCGATGCGAGGCGTAGGCTGTGGCGGCAACAATCACTGCTGCGGGGGGCGCCGCGTTATCTTCACGATTATAGCCACTGGGTTCCGGTTACGCGGTGCTCCACATCGAGGAGGGTCTGCGAAAGATTCCGGAAAATCTTGTAATATGCAACCAACTCTGCCAAGGAAAATGATGACAGACGTAGACTCCGTGAGGATAAAGCAAGAAGTGGTTTATTTTACAAGAAGGCCACGACGCGTTTCGACGGCAAGCCGCCTTTGTCACTAAGATGGGCTTCACCTTCAACGGCCATTAAATGCCGAGTTACTTGCAAAATCGTCATGACAACGGTAAGTGCATAGACATAGAAATGTGTCTTTAACCCAAAATAAACTGCTCAAAGAACAGACTAAATTCACGTTTCTCACATTCTCAGTAAATCTCCATTTACAATCTTAAATTACACATTTGATTAGAGTGTATCATTACAAACTTAATAAATCCTTTTATAAAACCTTTTTTTTTTTTCAACTTGTTAAACTTTTCCAACAAGAAACACCATGTGAATACATAGGTAATGTCAAAAAAGAAAGGAAAAAAAAAAGAAAAGAAAAGGAAGAACAGCTCAACTTGATGGGTGACTGTACATTGACAAAGAAATATATTCCTGAATAGGATACAATAGTATAGATCAATTGATCTCAATGTTGAAAGTCAATATGTCGTCAACATTATAGATAGTAACATTTTTTATTTTTTTTGCCACTAGGTACTTATAATTAGGACCATATTTCCCTCCATAGGACATGGACTTTATGGTTTGCTAATAACTCTGCACCATGTTACAAATCTTCATAAAACTTTATAAAAAAGTCTCAGCCATCTCAACTTCTTCCTGGAAAATATCAGGTCGATCTGTCGAGTGGGGCTCCGAGAAAAAGGAACAGCTTCCAGGAAAGCATTGAAATCTGACAGGTTACAATAGCTCTTGCTTATTCAATGTGCTAACATAAACATACAAGATAAACAGCATTGGCAATTGATAATATGTTGATCCTTCACCTGCAGAAGGGGAAAAGTACACAAAAAACAGTTTCAACTCCTGTAATCTCTACATATCTTTCAATAAATTTGCATAAATGTATTCTTAAATTATTCACTAATCGTTCCTTATGTATCAGTGTGTATTTTCAACTTCAATATGAAATGTTAACTTAACTTGTGATGAAGCATACCCAACCAAAGAAATGTAAAGCCAGTAATATAACTATTAATACAATCATGCTAATCATTTTACAGCATATGCAGTATACTATTTCTGTCGGAATCAAAAACAAAAATTAAAAGAGCTTAGGAATTAAAAAAATATTCATCTTTAAGATTGTTTTAAAAACAAGAATGCATGTTTTTCTCTTCTTTTTGTTTTTTTAAAACAATAATCAAAAATCAGACTTCAAATATTTTTTAGTTAATTCATTTCATAGAATCAAGACCATTTCTTCATCTGGAAGCTTTGGTGAAAGGCAAAATAATGAACCCATTGTTTCAAAATTTCACAACTTATCAGTATTTGCAAACATTCATGGTGGTTTCTCTGCTTCTTCTAGCTCATCTTCAAAGATGATTTGGCAACCGTTTGTTGGATTGTAGACTTTCAAATCTGACTCTTCTTCTGGTGTAATTTCTGCGCGGAATTTTTTTTCTTTTTGATCTGTCAGCAACAGACCATTCAATGTCACTATTTTCAGAATTGATTTCAATTATTTCTGCTTCTTCTACTATTACTCTGATCTTTTATTTAGGGGTGGGCGGAGTTTTTAACTCTGCCAACGAAATTGGAGGAATTTGGTAATTCTGTGTTACTCTTGTAACTCGGATTTACTAATGAATTCCGCCACTTCGCTGACGAAATGAAGTAATCAGAATTTAGTACTGAGTTAAAGATTTCACAAAATCTCTGTCGCAGTCTCTCAGGTGTTGGACTTCACTCTGCTGCATCTTGTTGTGGCACTCCCTGCCAATGAGAGCCAACCAATATGTATTTGTGTTCCTCTTGAGGTGTAACATCACATAATTCTCATGCTGCCCATGGTGGTCTTACGCTCTAGGCCCAATTCACAACTTGTGCTGCTGCTGCAAAGCGGTACTAGCCATCCATGGACTCAGTAGTGGTCACCAGGTCCCTGGTCTCAACTTTCAGTCGCAAGCGCCTCTAGTCCAGCGGTGATCCGTACGAGGGCCATTAGTTAGCTGCAGGGTTACCCTGAAGCATCACTGAGCCTGTTGAATCACATTCTGCGAATGTGATCACAAATGCTAGTTCAAAAGTGCATCCTGCAATCCTAATTCCTTACGTGTAGGCTAACCAGTCTGCATGTGCAACTATCCAGACCTTAAACACAGGCTGCGTACAGAGATGAGAAAGACAGACACATACCGAAACAGACAGGGCAACTCTCAGAGACCCCCTGGGCCATATTATCAAAAACGGCGATAACATTATCGTCGGTTTAGCGACAGGAAACTGCCGCTAAAGTGGCGATAAGGGGCTTGATAATATGCCCTTGTGAATTCCAATTGAAGACCAGGTTTTAGTCCTTGATAACAGAACCTGGGCTTCCATTGTAATTCACAAGGGCATATTATCAAGCCCCTTTTCGCCGCTTTAGCTGCAGTTTCCTGCTGCTAAGCCGACGATAATGTTATCGCCGTTCTTGAGAATATGACCCCCTATTTGCTTCCTACAGGGCATAGCAACAGAACTGAAATTTTAATTTAAAATATTTTCTTCAGACTTAACTCTGAGCCAAGAGTTGTTCTCGCAGTCAGTCAACATAAAAGTCCTAAGCTGAAATCATGATGACTGTACTTTTGTTTAGTAAAGTAAGGATTGCAATTTCGTTCCCACAAACAAGCAGTTTTGCGGCACAAAAACTAACCATGGGTGGGTAACTCCGCTCCGCCAGCAGAGTTTGCAGAGATTTGCACACTCCGCGCTCTGTGGCGAATGCGGAGTAGGCAAAAACTCCACCTCCGTGGTGGAGCGGAGTTAGCCGATCCCTCCCCCCTCTCAAATGCTTTGAAAAGATATGAAGAAGGCACTTACCTGTGTTTCTGACACCTCCCCTGCCTGGCCGCTCTCCTTCCTGCTACTCCTCTCGTGTCCTCGTCGTTTTTCATTGTAAAAAACACTACTTTGTACGTCTTGCGAGTGCACACGTGCAAGGCTTACAACGTAGTGGTTTTTTTAATGAAGAAGGACGTTGAGGACGCGGGAGGAGCAGGAAGGAGAGAGGCCAGGCAGGGAGGCGGCAAAAACACAGGTAAATGCCTTCTTTATACGAAAACTGCACCATGACACATAAGAAAATGAAATGGGGTGCAAATACCGAATCTATCATCAATCAGATTTGAATAAAATGCCTTGCTGGCCAGATTGGTAGAAAATCAAATCTTCAGGTAATGCGATGTCACACTAGATGAGCTGATTGTGCTGAAATGTATTGTAGCATCGGCATGACATTTGGCACATGTTTGCTAAGGGTGGGCGTAGTTCGCGAAGTAGCACTTTGCGTAGCTACGCAAAGTGAAGTTCGCACTACGCGAGCTACGCGTAGCACTTCGCGAACTGCGTAGTAACATGTTCACACTGTGCAAGATGTTGCTTTCAATGATTGCACAGTGCGGACAAGCAACCGGCACTGTGCAATCATTGAAAATGGCATCTTGCACAGTGCGAGCTGTAGTTTTCTGCTGCTCGAGTAGATTTTTACTCGAGCTTCAGCTTTCTCAACGCGAACTGGTAGTTTCTCATCGCGAGCGGTCACGAGCATACGCGACCACTCGCAATGAGAAACCTGACCTCCTCGCGTTGGGAATCTCGCCGGGAGGTTTATTTTCCATGCTCGCGATCGCCAACTTGCAGTTGCTGATCGCGAACAAGGAAAAAGTCTCGCCGGGATGTCATTTTGCTTGCTCGCGGTCGCCAACTTGACGTTGAGGACCGCGAGCAAGCAAAAAATGACCGCAGCACTACGCAACACTACGCTACACGTGTTCGCACTGTGCTACGTGCAGTTCGCGTAGTGCGAAGTAGCGCGAACTTCGCAAACTACGCGAGCGTAGCGTAGTGCGTCGCCCAGGCCTAATGTTTGCACACGCAGCCATGCTGACAAGAATATTTGCTTGGCCTGGGTTTCCCATTCCTGCTTTGAAAGGAACTATTTGTGCTGCGTGTCTGATTGTCTGACATGCTGAGGCTTCCTCGTCTTGTCAGAGACCAGTGAAGGGTGCAGGAACAGACATGAGTTACCAGTCATTGGATTGCAGAAAGCTAGAGAGCAGTCTAAGCTGTTTCTTCTAGCAGGCAGCACTAGGGGCTGACGTATTATCCAGCACCGTACTCTGCAGAGTCTGCTGCTGAGCTCTCCTCCCCTTCTCAGGCGGGGATGGGATTCCTACACTAATGGCTTTGCTTCAAGCTGTAATTATGCTTATGGGAGGGCAGAACTCCGCAGAATTCCACAGAGTTTTTTTTATATAACTCCATGGAATTCCCACCCACTCCTATTTTCATTCTCCCAATGCCTTCTTTTGCAAGTTATCCTTGCTGCCTTAGGCCACTAATCTATTTGATGCACTCTCTCAATTTTCATTTCTTCATTTGTGACTACTGCTGAATCTTCTTCACTCACAGTTGAACTTGTACATTGGTCAGCATCAGTAACACTTTTTACTGTATATTGCTTCCTTCTCTTGATGCTTTTATTGAGACTCGGGGGCATATTCTCAAGGACTTATCGCTGAGTTAGCGGCAATTTATCGCAGCCAAAGTCGAGATAAATCTATCGCCCCATTCACAAGCTGGTGTTATCAGCCCATATCACCATTTTACCTGCGATAGCAGCCATCAAAAACATCGCGCCAGATGACCCCTGCAATTATCGTTAATGATATGCAGAGTAGGCGTTCCCGTGCAAAAAGACACGACAACACCACTTCTCAGCATTCACCAGCCAGATCGGTGATAAGATCACAAAACATGCGATAAGGCGCGTTAGCAGCAGGAATTTAATACCTGCTCTGACCTGGTGAAAAGTCGGACGACAACCTGCACCAGAAAAGGAGCCCAGCCCAGAGCCACACCTGAAGAACAACAGATGCCATGGAGCAACTGATCATGGAGGCCGGAGCCCCAAGAAGGCAACAACTCCCACCTCCACCCCCCACAGGCCTGCCACCCTCCCAGATGGTCTCTGGGTTGATGGACTGGGGGTCATCAATGCCATGTGTCTGTGGCCCTGCGCTGTCCGCTGCCTCTGGCCTCAACTGCGGTCCACCTGGGCTCACACATCAAATCATGTCCTGACCTGCCCGGACGTCCGCATCACTGCAGGATGCACACGTCACCACCGCCAGGACCACCTCCAACCAACAACTGCCAGAGTCGGAAGAGTCTTACTGCCAGACTATCAGAGTTGCTCACACCTGTTGTGGATGCCATCATCAGCTTGATACCCTGCTCAACTCTTCAGGTGCCACTAACTCAGTGCACCACAACTCATGGACCATTTCTGACTGAGTTTTGTGCTGTTGACAGCACACAAAGCAATGTCCCATCAGGCAGTGTGGAAGACCTGGGACGATGATGAGGAAGATGATGCAGGTGTAACACACCCCACTGCAGCTGCAGCAGGAATATCCCAAAGTGACACAATCCTAGACAACTTATTCACATGAGCATTCTCAGCTCTGTTGCTCCAACCTCAGTGCACTGCAACTCACTGACCCTTCTGGTTGCATATTGGGTGAACACTGTACTTTCTCCGGTTACCACCATGATGCTTCACAGTTGTTTATGTTATGCTGGTGTTTTCTGTTTCTGCTTTAATTGTGATCACTGTTCAAGTTGTTGCCAGCATCAACGACTCCATGAGGGCTGGCTTACACTCACCCCACACACATCCAGCACAGCCATCACTGTTCATGTGACCCTGGCAATAAATGTGTCGAGCGCATGTGCCCGTAGCCAGTTCAACGAACTATATGAGTGTGTCCATGTGGTCATGATGTATGCATTAGGGCCCCGGGCCCTACAACATTACATTGTGCAGTGTACAGCGGGCGCAGCCATGTCGCCGCAGGCAGTGGGTGAGACCTTGCACATGTAGCTTTGTCGTCCCCCATTCAATACGTAAGAGGAGTGAACTGGGACGGCGTATGCAAGACCAGCGTGGGGGAATGGATGATTATCCCGTGGCTCTGGGCATGGTTCAGTACTGAAAATGTGAAAAGGCATGTGTCTCTGTTGCAGTGTGGGTCTCTGTTGGGAGTTTAAGTGGTCCCTGATGGGACTTAAATACCCACGTATGTGATCTGGTTCGGGTTCCTTGAGGTCGAACCCCACCCGCACCTGTTCGGCCACCCCCTTCTGGCAGTCCGACACCTGGCCTTGGAATGCGATGTGTGCTTTGGTGGGCTGCTGGGAGCCACCCAGGTGGTCGGTGCATCCAGCTCTGTGGTCTGTTCAGGGAGTGGGGTATCGCTGATGCAGCTGGGCTGCCCTGCTCCTGGCGGTTGATTGCCTAAGATGTCCATGAACTGTTGTAGGGCGTCTCTGTCGAAAGTGTGGAGGTCTTCTTCAGCATCACTGTAAAGTTGTCTGGTCTGCTCTGCTGGAGGTGATGTTTGTCCCTCAGCAATGTGAAGGGGAGATGCTTTTTGACATTGTGTTGGCATGTATTTTAACGCATTGTTCAAGTTTACATACAGACTGCATGACAATGTACATTGTGACTGTTTGGGAGGAGAGGACTATTTGATGCGGGACAGTGGACATTTGGACTACATGACGTAGGTGAGGTTGTACACGTACATTTTCAGCTCACAGTTTCCTGCTATGTCAGATGTGATTGGCCAGTTTCTACTCACAAGAGGACCCAGATTTGTCCTCTGTTCTGCAGTGTAAATGTTGCACTTTGTACCACATTGTCATCAATCTGGATGTGCTGTTATTGCTATGTGTGTGCTGCATTGTGGTAGAGTCGCACCTGCAGCTGTGATTTTGCTGCCCCTTCTCCCTTTGAGGCGGTGTGCCTTTGACTTTTGTGCTTTTAAGGCGCTGTGATGTTGGCGAATTGGGTCATTTGTGCTCTTTGACGGCTTTTGTACTCTTGTGCATTGTTTGTCTGCAGATATATTGTTGACGTCAGTGGTTGTTTGCGTACGTGGATATGTCAGAGTGTGACCTGCTCCTATAAGGATGTGGTCCACACTCAGCCACCTCAGTGTCATGGAATGCACAATGTCATGGTGATTGTACTCCAGCCATGCTGATCGTCATGTAGTGTCTCTTGCATTGTCAGTGTGGCTCACAAGTACGCATCTTTGCTGTGTTTCCCATGGGTGCATGTGTGGGTTGTGGAATTGGTGATGTGTGGGGGTACCCCTTTGCGCACATGGTGGACAGGGACCTACTTGATATTTGTATGTGTGATACAGTGTGCCACGGGCATCAGGGACATGATCGGGGGTCATTGTGGATGTGGGTTGTGCTACACATCGTTGTGCATGTGTGCCATTGTGCCCGTCTCCCCTGTCCCCCCAGTCCCTGGTCATTACTCACCCTGCTGATCTTGTGTCAGGTCATGTCGAGTTGTGTCCAGAATCCTGACTCCTTGCACCGTCTCCACACTGATGACTGTGGCCACCATTTCCTCCAGCTCCTCCTGTGGCGCAAGACTCCCACCTCCAGTCGCCGTTGCTGCCTTCCTGTTCGCAGCGGGTTTCTGCTTGGTTTGGCTTTTCACATCATGCCTGCGCATCTTGACCTCCTCCATTGACCTCCTCGACACTCCGACTGCATTCACGTTGGTCACAAATAGAATGCCATGTTTCCGTTTGTGTTGCCAATGACACGGTGGAGGTGATGTACAGTTGTTGTTAGTGTTCTGTCACCTCCATGACGACGATACGGTTGTCATGCGGACGGTACCCCATCTTCCTCTTCCTCTTCTCTTTGGCCTTCCCCGACCCCGAGGTTACTTGCTGGTAGTCTGTGGAGTTCGCATTGACCTGGGTACTTGGTCCAGGTGCATCCATGGTACTATTGCTGGAGCGGGTAGTACAAAATGTTGTATACCCCCCATTCTGCATGTTTATATTAATCTGAATAATCTATTAATTGTAATATCATTAATCCGTTTGAAGTGATAACTCACCAATTATATTAATAAAAGAATTACACGTGGGATTTGCATTTTTCATGGCTAAACTAATGGTATACTAATATATGGTAGAAAATTAGAATATTGCATGATATATGTTGCTTTTGTGATGTAATTGTAAGTTGCACCAGATGACATCACTGGGTGAATATAAACGCTTTAAATGTTGCAATTATACTAGGTAATTACATACACATAGGGGAATTAGTGAGGGTTTAACTTTTTTATTAGCCATTTCTATGTTTCAATTATGTTTTGTGTTTGTTTTGCTTAAGTTGACCGTTTGGGCCTAAGAAAAGATGGCTGACTGAGACACACGACGTAACTGCTACCGTTTCACGAGATTTCGGGTGAAATGCGCCTGCGCAACAGCAAGCAACAATGGCCTCGTCCTGACCCCAGGCAAGATGTACCAACCAAGGTCGTACTGGGAGAGTTGCCAGGACCACAAAACAAAGGACTGTCTTTAAAACCGGAACCAGCAAGTGTGATGACTTAATCGAATAGACTGTGTGAGAACTTCACTGAATGACCCCAAACCCACCAATCAGTACTGTCTAAAACTCATTCTTGATACATTTTGACATTAAATTCTTTATAAAAGTCGGTAGAATAGTGAGTTAGTGCGTTCGTTCGTCGTTCGTTTTATCTTGCTGCAAATTTCCAGACGTTATGCTGACGGAGAGGACGGTGACACTGCTGGACAGCTGTTTCCATGAATCTTTGACAGACTGAATTGCGGCCTGACTTTGATGAATTTAAGATTTTTCCACGACTTGACTGACTTAGAGGACGACTAATAGCCAGATTAGGTAAATTTGATGTTCTGCGGTTTGGTCGATGATTTTCTAAAATTTTCAATTAATTAGATAAACGATGCTTTGATTATTAGACAAATGTATTGAGTTGTGTTTTTGAAGAAATTAGATTAAGAGAAGAGCATAAATAAAAGAATTGAATTACCAAATTACAATCCAACTAACTGATTCATCGCCAAATGAGGGGAATATCACGAGGTTTGAAGTTAATAAAGGTATTCAATGTATATTAGGGTTTTAGGTGAAAAGATATTCCTTTGATGTCAGCGTATGGAAACGTATCCCTCCCGGGAAAGCAGATCAATGAAGTGTGAGTGTTGGTGTTATGGGCCCCACCAATGAATGTATTGAGTTAATGTGTTATTGCGATATTTGGTCTGTGCCGATGGGAGGATTTGAAATTCCACGCTGCTTCAGTTTTTCTGGTAGCAGAATGATGGTTGGTGTTGTTTTGGTTTGGTGATTATAGCTTGTAAATTGCTTATTGATCATTGGTTATTGATTGATATTGGTTTATGTATTAACACTCTATGTTGAGTCGCGTCGAGTTCTATGTTGTTTGCACGGCTTCTGGGATGTAGGAAGTCAGAAGTTTGTAACGGTTCCGTAGTAGAGCAGAGGTAAGCGCTGCTCTAGGGAAAGACGGAATTGTTGTTGCCCTGTAGGTACACAGGTAGAAACGTGTAACGATTGAAGTTGCACGACGCATTGTCTGGGTTCGATTCGGTGACATCGTCGTGTGTTGCCATTAGAGACATTTTCTGTGTGAGAGAAGTGTGTATGATAGCGAAGGTCACCTGTGAAGTTTTGGTCTTAGGTACCAGGAGTCCAAATGGCATTCCGATAACACTTATCACTGGAAAGGTAACAGTTGTTCTCTGAGCTTGGTAGAAGGATAAAGTAGAGGGAAGTGCTACTTTGTTAACGTATGTCATAATTCTGTAATAGGACAGACTGTTCGCTGTTCTCAGGAAAGACAGGATTCAGTGTGAATGTACTACATTTTCTCGTGTGAAAGTGCGTGAATGTGAAGGCATTCGGGTTAATTGTGAAACTCTAGTTTTATTTCTCAGGAGCATTGGGTCTCCAACTATGTGTCTTAAATCTGGAGAAACGGTTAGCTAATGCTTGTTAGAAGGGTAAGGTAGAGGGATGTGCTACTTTATCAACGGAAATAACGATTCCGTAGTAGGGCAGAGGTAAGCGCTGCTCTCGGGAAAGACGGAATTCTCGTGAGAAAAGTCTATTGCTATTCCTTCGTTAGCGAAGCGGACAATGGTGGTGTTTTTGTGTTGTTACTAACAGAATTGTAAATTTGAAACAAAACTTACCGAGTGGATTTTGTAAAGGAGGGGTAGACAGGAGCAGGAGCTGCGGCAGCGGCTGCTGACGTCAGAACGACCGGGCAGGGATTGGCCAGTCAGTCGGAAACGAAGAACGCTCTTGAATTGGTACGTTAGTATACGCCGCTCTAGGAGTGGAGAAGCACAGGGTGACGTAGACGCTTCTGAGTGGTGCATTAGTGTGAGTCGCGCTGGGATTGGAGAATTGCAAAAGTGACGTAGATGCTCCGGATTGGTGCGTTAGTGTGAGTTGCGCTACGATTGGACAGAATAGCGGTACAGTTGTAAGGAGAGACTAGCGATACACGGAAGACAGAAAAATGTATTACGATCCACCAGAAAAGGAGAGAAGGTCCTGGTTTGGGAAAATTGAGAAGTGGTTTAAAAAGGACAAACCGATTGTGACAAGGGAAGGACAGTTACTTCCTCCACCGAAAACCCCTGCATCCTTTATGGTTGCGACATATGGATATCACACCTGTATTTGGTTAGACAATTAAGTCAAGTATACTGAGAAAGACAAAGTGTTGGCTTTTCCAGAACATGGTTCATTTAATTTGGCAGTTCTGAGAAATTTAAGAGAGAAAATGATGAATTTAGAACCAAGACCTAGACCGACACAATTTGAAGCATTGACAGAATGGGAAGATGAGATGCATGACCGAGAGAGACAGAGGAGTGGCGGAAGGTATAGATACATGTTTGGTAGGTCATACGGACATGAGAATCATGATGATCGAATGAGAAGGTGACGGAATGCGAGAATGACTGAGGGTTTGTTTCCTGTAAGAACTGCAGGAGAAAATGAAGGAAGAAAATGCGTAGAAAAGAGACATAATGTGGAAACGAGAGGGTATGGAGTGAATGAATCAGAGGATGATGTTCTTGATGACATGTTCTATAAAAATCCACCCCCATATCGTCTAGAACCAGAAAAATTAACCCCAAGTGCCCCAATGAAAGAAACTTTACGAATCATAAAATCGGAACCAGAATTCCAAGATTTGGGAAAAAACAAATTCATTAGAGAGGTAGAAAAGAAGTCCGGAGGTAGAATAAATGGTGAAAATTCAGCAGAACTAGCAAAGAAAACCATAGAATTAACGGAGAAAATAAGAGAATTGACTAAAAATCTGGAAGCTGTGACAGTTCCAGTAACGATAGGTCCAGTAATGCCTATTTTCGATAAACAAAAAGACGTCGAACATTGTTTAACGGTCCCTTATAAAAGCAATAAACAGGTTGAACAACCAAAACTGAGTCAAAATGATAATCCATGGAGACAGAAAATAAGTATGATTGAACCAAATGTTTCAAATAATCCGTTTGTAGGCCAGAATTGTGCAGAAAAATGTATAACAACAGTGGAGTTAATATTAGAAACACAAAAGGATTCTGGACAAGGAAATGTAGAGAAGTCAGTAGGACCATCTACAGAGGAATTAAGTGAATGGTTGAGAAGCTTGCAGAAGAAAGACAAAGCATCTCAGTCAATAGATGTGGCCAAAATACGAATGGTACTGGAAGAGTTAATAGTAGGAACTGTCCCTACGGAGAAGTTAAAAAGCTACCAAGATGAGGAGTTGTTATTTCTGTGTAAAAGCATAACTTGGAGAGCAAAAAGTCTCCACGAAAGATTAGAAGAAGTGGCAAATGAAATGGGTATAGATATTGAAAAGGTAAAAGCCCTACAGAAACCATATCGAGTAGATTTCTCTGAAAGGGACATTGAAAATATGAATACCACAGGACGAATGAGTCAGATTAAAGAAATAATTATTTTGTTGAGAAAATGGGGAGATGTAGACAAATGGAAAAGTAGATGGTATCGAAAACGAGATGATGTTTCAGATAAAACCTTTTCAGCTTTGCCTGTTAGAGAAAAAGAGAAGGTAGTAACAGAATGCCCTATGAGAGAAATTCCAGGAGGAGGATATGTACATGTCCTATGGACTAGGAAAGACATTTTGTCATTTACAAATGACTTCCCTCGACTACGTGAAAAACCCGTCAAGTGGTATAGACAGGTGGACAGATTTGTAAAATTGTCCAAAGTATTGTGGATTGACCTAAACAGCTTGTTTGACATAATAGTACCAACAGATTTATGGACAGAGTGCAAAATCATGATAAATTGGCCAACACAAGAATACCCAAGGGATCCAAAAACAGGGGCTCCAGACCCCAAGGTAATGAAGACATACGAAGAGGTTATTGCGTTTCTGAAAAACAAAGTACCTCCTAAAGAGACAGATTGGGTGAAAATTGACAGAACACATCAGGAAAGCAAAGAGTCAGTACACGCATATTATGAAAGACTGATCTTGGCTTTTAAACAGTTTAGTGGAGATGAAAATCTGAGTGAAAAGGATTTAAGTAATTTTGTATACAGATTTGTATATGGTCTACGTCCAGAAATTAGTGAGATGATAAAACAACATACTGTAGATTGGCAAAATAAGAAAATAGATGAAGTATTGAGACATGCTAAATATTTCAGTGATGAGATTGAAGCAAAACAGCGAAAATTGAAAAAAAAGGCTATGCGGGCACAAGTAAAGGTAGCGGAGAGACAGGAAGCTCAATTAGCCGAACATGTGAATAATACAGGATCAAGACAAAAATGTAGTCCTGGGAAAGGTAAAGGAAATATAGAGGAAGCTAAGAAGAAATTTCCGTGTCATAATTGCGGTAGGATAGGGCATTGGAAATCCGAGTGTAAATTTCCCCCAAGTACTAACAATGAAAATGCATCATTGAATCCACAGGTGCAGAATGAGGTGAGTGGTCAACCGCAGCGACAGCAGCAGGTTGTTACCCAACAGAATCAGGTGCCAAAACCGCCTTTTCCAGAGAGCAAAAATTCCCAGAGGTATAGTAATGAAACGGGATTCAACAACGGAGAACAGGTAAATAAGCTGCCGTGCGCTAGCGCTGCTTCGCAGTATTGGCTGCAACGCGATGAGAGTGATTCAGAAGAGGATTATTGACGGTGCCGAAGGGAGGAAGAAGAGTGCGTACTTGGCGCAACTCTAAAAGTAGACCAGACAGGCCCATTTGTAGATGGAAAAGTTAATAATGAAAATATTACTTTCCTAGTTGATACTGGTGCTACTCGATCAACTGTTAGATCAGCTGATGTTAAGAATCTTCCTCTCTCGGATGAAACGATCCAAGTAGTTGGTGTTTCCAACAGGCAGATTAAAACGTACCTTACAGATCCAGTGAAAGTTAGCATAGAGAAATGTTCTGAAATGCACCGCTTTGTCGTGTGCGATACCAGTCCTGTGAATTTGTTAGGTAGAGATTTGTTGTGCAAGATGAACTGCACTATATTTTGTACCCCGGACGGAATAGCATTTGAAACCCCAGATGATGATGTGTTGTATAAAATGACAATGGCAAACAGGGAGAATTATGTTACTGACACCTATGCTGTATTTCACCCTGAAGAATTACCTAAAGAATTAAAACAATCTGTTAAGGCAAAAGTTTGGGATTTCACAGGAGAAGGCGTGGGATTAATGAGAAATGTAGATCCAGTAAAAATAACAGTAAAAGAAAGAGTAAGTTATCCAAATGTCCCTCAATATAAATTGACACCTGAAATAATTGAAGGAGTGACTCCTGTGATTGAGAAAATGATAAAACAAGGAATTTTGAGAGAAATATTGAGTAGTCCATGTAATTCACCAATAATGGGACTGAAAAAGCCTAGTAGGAAGTTCAGGATAGTACAAGATCTGAGAAAGATAAACAAAATTGTTGTGTCATGTTGTCCCATTGTACCAAATCCATCTGTGATTTTATATCAGATCCCTCATGACGCGGAATGGTATACAGTGATTGATCTATGCCATGCTTTCTTTTACATCCCATTGCACCATGACAGTCAGCAAATTTTTTGAGCGTATTTTGGCTTGGTGCCGAATTCCACAGGGGTATACAAAAAGCCCCTCGATATTTAACCAGCTATTGAAGAAGTCTTTGGAAAGTCTATAAATGCCCGAAAATTCAGTACTAGTCCAATACATCGACGACCTTCTTGTGGTGTCGAAAACCCGTGAGGCATGTGAGCTTGACACGATAGCCTTGCTTAATCATTTGGCAGATGGAGGACTTAAAGTGTCAACATCAAAATTACAATTTTGCAAGAAAGAAGTAAAATATTTAGGACATCACATTGAAAAAGGACTGAGAAAAATAACGATAGACAGGATCAAGATTATAAAAAGAATGAGTCCACCCATGACCCAAAGAGAGGTGAGAATGTTTCTGGGAATGGTTGGATATTGTCATCAATGGATTAGCAATTTTTCGTTGATTGCAAAATCTTTAGTACGACTGACAAGAAGTGATGCGAAAGATATCATTGATTTGAACAAAGAGGAATTGGCAGCATTCAAAAGATTGAGAGATGAGTTGTGTGAAGCACCTGCATTAGGTATGCCTGATTATGAGAAAGAGTTTGAGTTGTATTGCAGTGAGAGAAATAGATGTGCACTCTCTGTTCTAATACAGAAGCATGGAAAACTGAGGAGACCAATTGCATATTTTTCATCAATGTTGGACCCAGTAGCCGTAGCCCTACCTGGGTGTTTGACAGCAGTAGCTGCTACATGTCGGAGTTTGGAACAGAGTGAGGGAATTGTGATGGGATATCCTGTGAAAGTGTTTGTACCTCATGATGTGGCGATCCTTTTAACAAGGAGTCGACCTCAGTACATGACGCATAGTTGGCTGACTAAGTATGAAAAGGTCATATTAGGTGCAACAAATATAAGTCTTGTGAGATGCTTGAATGTGAATCCTTCAACATTGTTGCCTGATGCTGAGAATGTGGAAGTAAGAGATGAAGCAGATCATGACTGTCTGGATGTACTTGATTTCTGTACAAAACCATGACCTGGCATAAAAGATGAACCCTTACCAGAAAGTGATTTTCTTATGTTTGTTGATGGGTCTTGTTTGAGGACAGATGATGGAGTGTTAAGTGCAGCATATGCGGTATGCACGGTTGCAGCAGTAATGGAAGCATCCTATTTGAAAGGAGTAAAATCGGCCCAAGTAGCTGAACTTGTTGCTTAGATGAGAGCATGCAAGATTGGGAAAAGTGTGAGAGTGACTGTGATAACTGAGAGCCAGTATGGCTATGGAGTCGTCCATGACTTCGGACAGATATGGCTGCAGAGAGGATTCTTAACATCAAGTGGAACTCCCATTAAGAATGCTGAAGTGGTTGGAAAGTTGCTTGAAGCGATACAGCTGCCTAGGCAATTGGCTGTTGTAAAGTGTGCTGCCCACAGTCACAGTGGTGATTTTATCGCCACTGGAAATAAATTTGCGAATGACATGGCACAATACTGTGCACAAAATCAGAATTCAATTAATCGGGCTAAGGAAAGAGAGGTGATTTCTTGCTCTTTGATGTTTACTAAACCTGTGGGAACATGGGAAGAAGTAAGACAATTGCAGGAAGAAGCAGGAGATGAGGAAATGAAGCAGTGGGTAAAAGCAGGATGTGCACCCAGAGAAAGATCATGTGTGGGTCTATCGAGATGGAAGACCAGTCATGCCTGATATAATGATGTCTGCCATGGCGCGGATGTATCATGGACAACGACACATAGGGAGAGATGCTATGATCAGGTCCTTTAAACAAACCTGGTATAATGCAAAATTCAGACTTGTAGCAGAAAGTCTTTGTCAGAGATGCTTAATATGTCAGCAATACAATCCTGGAAGAAAGACAGTAGTGAGTCTAGGAACAATAGGTCGAGAAGGAGGGCCTTTTACCAGAATGCAAGTGGATTTCATTGAAATGCCTCCCTGTAACAGGTTGAGGTATGTTTTGGTTATGGTGTGTTTATTTTCCAGATGGGTAGAGGCATTCCCAACAAGAAGGAATGATGGGATGACAGTGGCAAAACTACTTTTGAGGGAATTTATCCCTAGATTTGGGTTCCCAGTGGCAATTGAATCAGACCGAGGAGGACATTTTCATAATGAGATCATAAAACTGATTTGTGAAGCATTGAATGTACGACAAAAACTATATTGTGCCTACTGACCAGAGGCTTCTGGTGTGGTGGAACAGATGAATGGTACTATCAAAAACAGGATAGGGAAAATGTGTTTAGCCACAGGTATGAAATGGCCTGTTGTCTTGCCTCTGGTACTCATGACTATTAGATCAATTCCAGACAGAACTACAGACAGAACTAAGCCCCCATGAAATCATCATGGGACAGGCCATGCGCCACGTGTTTATACCAGTCAACAAGCTGATGACTATAACTGATGACATGGTGTTGGAATACTTTAAAAGCCTGGCTGACGCAGTTCATTCTGTGTTTCATCAGGTTGGAGCAGATGCCACCACCCTTGAAAAGAAGCCATCCCATGATCTAAGCCCAGGGGACTGGGTAAGGATAAAAGTCCACAGAAGAAGAAACTGTTTGGTTCCAAGGTGGGGAAAACCAAGACAAGTCATCTTGACCACAACAACAGCTGTGAAGTGTGCTGGTTTGAAAAACTGGATCCATGCAAGCCATACTATGAGAATTCCAAATCCAGTGGACAGCACAGAAAAAGAGTATTTTGATGAATCAGAATCTAGTACTGAGTCAGATGACGGAGAGCCAAAAGCCAAAGAAAACCCTGAAAGGGGGGAAACAGAACCAAGTTTAACTTTTGTCCCCAGAAGTAGTTCCCTGAGGAGAAGGTTACAGATTTCTGATACCAGTTCAGACTCAGAAACCGAACAAGGAGCACAATCTTCCAGGAAAGAACAAAGAAAAAGACAGGAAAGAGACGATAAAAGAAATTAATGAAATGGAAGTGCCAAATGAAAGATTAAGAGGAATTCCACCTGAAACAACACATTTAGATGGACAGGTGGCAGATATAGAGAGAGAGGGAAAGATTATTGCGGAAGACCCCCGAGGAGGTGTAGGGAATTCCAACATCCAGTTAGAAGCAGGGACAAGTAGTCAGCAGGAAGATTGCGTGTTGGAGATTCGAGGAGGGACAGAAGTAGGGAAAACAAAACAAGTGGTGGAAAAAGAAACTGTTGAGAGCAAAAAGCAAGTTGAAACAGAGTCAGAGGAAAGCGAAGATGAAATACCTGAAGGTCGAGTTCTAAGAAAGAGAGCTTGGAGAACTGAAAAGAACGATAAAGGGAGTAAATTGAAAAGAACTGCAAAAGACAACGTTTGGCCAAATAAAATAAAAAGATTGAGATATCGACTGACACGAGTAAATTCACCAAGGGCTGAACAGGTGAATGAAGTGACGAGTCAGGAGAAATCAAAAGAAGAAGAAACAATTGTAGTTGAAGAAAGCAAAAGAACAAGGAAACCTAACCAGAAGTATAAATCACCAGAATGGACGTATGTGGCCCTGCCTGAAGTAAAAGAAGAGGCGGATAGCCAAGGAAATCCAGAGGTGATTGTACCAGAAGTGGTTGAGGAAGACGAAGGATCGGAAATCCTGAGAGTTATCTTGTCCAATATTGGAGAAGAAGTGGATGTTCAGGACATTTTGTATACAGATCACAAAGGAAAAGTGAAAGATGATGAAATGCCAAACTGAATGAGATGAGAAAACTATTGATGGCAAGACAATAAAATACAGAAAAAGACAAAAACTGGTAGAACCAAGTAGGTGCTTAGAGCCTTTGGTTAGAAAAACTAGTTGTGAAGTAGAAGAGGCTAAGTCAAAAGACACGGTCCATTTTAGCAAAGATGGCAAACATAGATAGTAGCAAAGGTAGATGTACATTTTTGAGGAGATGGTGTAAAATGTGTTGTTGTTGTACAGGATTACTAATGCTTCTATGGAGTATACTTGCTCTACTGATCTCATTCAAAGTTACTATAGATACATTAGAAGGACATAGTGAAAACATAACTAATATAGGGAAGATTCAAAAGGTAGTTCCGCCTAGAATAGATAAAAATTATTTACATAAAGACAGGTCTATTACTGATTTTTCTAATAATGTGTTTTCAAAATTGTTGTATGAATATATAAACACAATGGATGTAAGGGACTGCTATGTCTGCATGCAGTTACCTGCCTCTGTATCGGAGAGAGAGACTTATCACCACCTTCCAGTAACTTATGGAATAACATGTAGTGTAATAGCTAGTTTATTTTATCAAACAGGGAAATTAGAGTATTATTTTTCAGATGTAGATACTATATTTTCCATCAATTAACAAGCTAAACAAGGTAAAGCCTGCAAAGGTATTAGGTGAATTTTTCTTAGAGACTAAATAACTAACATTAGAATACATATTTAGAAATAATTTGACATGCAGTTTAAAGAAAGAGGAAAAGACATTTTTAGATATGGTTGAAGAAAGGAGACTGAAAATGCAAAGAAAGGCTTCAGAAGGAAAACAGTATGGGACGTAGAGATTGAAAAACACTTGAAAGGGGAAACAAGTCCAACTATGGCTTTAGATTGGCCTCCGAAAGGGAAATTGTGTATTAGGAGGAATCAAACTGCATATGATAATTATTTTGTAGGGAATAGCGAGTGCCATGATACATACCGAATCATGGGTGGATGGGGATTTAAAGGTGGAAAAGATCCATTTTTTCCTGGACTATATTTCATTTGTGGGAACAGAGCATATTATCGTTTGCCAGACCATTGGTATGGCACATGTTATGTAGGCCTGGTTTTTCCATAGATTTTTCATATGGATAGAGGAGAAGATGGTGTACATAGTTTAGGTAGTTATTTAGTACATAGTAAGAGAGAATCGTGGACAGAAATTGTGGGTGACATTTTTGGAGCATAGATACCAGCAGTGGGAATATCTCTGAATGCAAACAAAATTAGAAGACTTTCAACAGTAGTGGATTGCTTGTCCACAAGCACTGATGGCGGATTTTTGTTAGTAAATACTGCAATGGTGCCATGCGTGCTACGGTAATGCAAAATCGACTTGCCCTTGATATATTATTGGCAAAAGAGGGTGGAGTCTGTGGAATGCTTAAAGTTCAACACTGTTGTACTTCCATTCCTGACGAAAGTAAAGATTTGAACATTTATATTAAAAATATTACAGAATTGCATGACGAAATTGCACCACTGAAGGTTGAAGGTGTTTGGGAAAAGATTGGAAAGAAATTATCAGCTATTAAAAATTTCGTAGTAAAACTAGGTAGTACATTTTTAGGTAAGATATTATTTCCATTAACATGTGTGATTTTCATAGTATTAATAATTAAATTAGGGTGTTTTTGTCGTAAAAAGGATAAAAATCAGAAAAAGTTAAGAAGAGAAAATTTAAGGAGAAGAGATAAGAAACAAGAAAGAGAATTTGAAGAGATAGATTTGGAGGAGTTTAAGGAAAGCATGTATAAATCAGCAAAAAGAGAAGAAACAGGGGAAACTGAAATATGAATAAAAACAAGAAATCACTTTGAAATTCCGTAAAAGGGATACAAAATTTTGTTGGTGTGGTCATATAATCGCCAAAGGGGGGATTGCTGGAGCATGTAGTACAAAATTTTGTATACCCCCCCCATTCTGCATGTTTATATTAATCCGAATAATCTATTAATTGTAATATCATTAATCCGTTTGAAGTGATAACTCACCGATTATATTAACAAAAGAATTACACGTGGGATTTGTATTTTGCATGGCTAAACTAATTGTATACTAATATATGTACGCATACTAATGGTAGAAAATTAGAATATTGCATGATATATGTTGCTTTTGTGACGTAATTGTAAGTTGCACCAGATGACATCACTGGGTGAATATAAATGCTTTAAATGTTGCTATTATGCTAGGTAATTACATACACATAGGGGAATTAGTGAGGGTTTAACATTTTATTAGCCATTTCTATGTTTTAATTATGTTTTGTGTTTGTTTTGCTTGATTTGACCGTTTGGGCCTAAGAAAAGATGGCTGACTGAGACACACAACGTGACTGCTAACGTTTCATGAGGTTTCGGGTGAAATGCGCCTGGGCAACAGCAAGCAACAATGGCCTCGTCCTGACCCCAGGCAAGATGTACCAACCAAAGTCGTACTAGGAGAGTTGCCAGGACCACAAAACAAAGGACTGTCTTTAAAACCGGAACCAGTAAGTGTGATAACTTAATCGAATAGACTATGTGAGAACTTCACCGAATGACCACAAACCCACCAATCAGGACTGTCTAAAACTCATTCTTGATACATTTTGACATTAAATTCATTATAAAAGTCGGTAGAATAGTGAGTGCGCGCGTTCGTTCGTCGTTCGATTTGTCTTACTGCAAATTTCCTGATGTTATGCTGACGGAGAGGACGGTGACACTGCTGGACAGCTGTTTCCATGAATCTTTGACAGACTGAATTACGGCCTGACTTTGATGAATTTAAGATTTTTCCACGACTTGACTAATAGCCAGATTAGGTAAATATGATGTTCTGCGGTTTGGTCGATGATTTTCTAAAATTTGCAATTAATTAGATAAACGATGCTTTGATTAATTGACAAATGTGTTGAGTTGTTTTTTTGAAGAAATTAGATTAAGAAAAGAGCATAAATAAAAGAATTGAATTACCAAATTACTATCCAACTAACTGATTCATCGCCAAATGAGGGGAATATCACGAGGTTTGAAGTTAATAAAGGTATTCAATGTATATTAGGGTTTTAGGTGAAAAGATATTCCTTTGATGTCAGCGTATGGAAACGTAGCCCTCCCGGGAAAGCAGATCAATGAAGTGTGAGTGTTGGTGTTATGGGCCCCACCAATGAATGTATTGAGTTAATGTGTTATTGCGATATTTGGTCTGTGCCGATGGGAGGATTTGAAATTCCACGCTGCATCACTATGCAGTTTATTTTGTTTTTGGTGTGTTTTTCTTGTTCTGGTTTTATAGTGCATTTTCCCGCATGACGCATAGGAATTGCATGCCTGTCGCTGGTTATCGATGATTTTTGTATCGCTGTTGGCCTAATCGCAACTTTTTTTTGCGTTCGTGTTTCTCATTTTTGCGGCGCCACGTTCATTTTAACGTGGTCATTAGACACGTTTTCATGGGACTATCGCACGGTGCCGCCGTGTTGAGGATACTATGTTAACACAGCGTTTTTTCCCGCAATAGATTGCGATATGCAATGTTGCATTAGTCTAATTTTGCAATAATTATTACACGTTCTTGAGAATATGCCCCTCAAATTTTTAACTGGAGATTTTCATGAACTGGATTCAAGACTAACTCTTTCTGCTGCTCGTAACTTTGCAACAGTTCTTTACTCTGATTCTCAAATTGAAACTGGCTAATGGTCCTTTCATCATTGTCTTCACTCTCTCTATCTTCAGTAACCCCACTCACTTCAGTTACTTCTGACACTGCTAACTTGAACTTGACTCTCTCAATCAGAGGTTGTTGTCACCAATTCTTCATCCACCATCTTCATTGTTCTCCTGTGAGCCACTTGGATCCACTAAGGGATTCCAGCACACTTTACAGAGTGTAGTCAGAAGCACAACTTGATGTGGCCCTTTCTGTCTCAGTTAAAATCAGCTTTTGCGAACATTTTTCCTTATCAGGATCTAATCGCCTGGTAATAGTGTACAACGCAGAGTTTTTTTATATTGATGCCGATGCCAAAATTCACCTGATGAGAGACAGATTTCATCACATTAGCCAGACCTTTGCAGTAATCTAATACAATATCATCCGTTATTGACACCAGTGCTGCTGAAGAGATGTGTGCAACTGTTATAGCTCCCCCTATCAAACTTTTTATTTGCACACACCTTGGCAAGTTTGTTTTTGAGTGTGCCATTCATCTTCTCTATGAATCCTGATAATTTTACAGGGTAGCTACAATGAAATCGTTTCTAGCCAAATTGTGGCATAAACTCTATCAATGAAAGTTTGATCACTGTGATATTCTCACTTCTCCTAGTAGGATAGACCTCGACCCATTTAGAAAACAAGCAAACACAAGATCATATTTAAGCTAAGGGCGGGCAGAGTACTCCGCTCTGCCAGCGGAGTGTGCAGAGTTTTGCCTACTCAATGCTCTCCTGAGAACGCAGAGTTTAGGCAAAACTCCTACTCCACAGAGTAGGAGACCTCAGGACATGAGGTCTGCACAAATAACAGGTACACAAATTACCCTTACTGAGAACCAAGCACCCCATTGTTGCACTTGACTCTCTCAGAGCTAAGCAGAGCAGTCCAAGGCCTACTCAGGGGTGGTGGTGTGGGCTAGTAATCACCATTTTCTCTGACATTCATTAATAACACTCAATAAATGATTGTCCAGTCAGTGCTTTTGCTTTGGAAAAGTAAAAGTACATTTATTACACACACAGCACTAAATACTATATATTCATTTACACATATAAATACATCAGGCAGTTTGAAATACCTTTAGTGACATCCTGAACTCTAATTCAAACTCTAATGGCCCCAAAATCTCAGTACTTCACAATATAGGTGGCAGCCTTATAAGAAATGCAGGACTATTGGCTTTGTCACAAGTCACCACATCAATACATAAGGTAAACCTATTGGCTTTGTCAAGGAATCACTACATCCCTATATTACCAATATCAATAACCATGTTTAATTGCAGCCATTATTGTCAATAGAGCATTGAAAATCAGTATAACATGTGTCTGTCACTTTCGTACACATTCAGAACATGAGCTGCAGCTATAGGACCAACCACCAACGCTGCAGGTGGGATTGGGCCATTGTGGTTGGGTCTTGTCACTCCTTATTTCTGGGGAGGGGGTCCTGGGACCTGATGTTCTCTTTGGGGACTCGGGGATGGGGTCCTGGGTCACCATTTAGTGTTACATTGGCCATGGGGTCCCCAGGCCCACAATGAGTCTAGGGATGGGGCCCCATGCACTCTGCCTCCCTCACTTGCACCTGAATAGGCTGTATAATGTCTCCATACAAAGGGCTGCATACCACCCTGTAGTGAGTCTGGAGCAGGGACCAGGAAGGCAGGGCATCTGTGCACTTCAAAGGAAAGACTCTACACAACTGGTCCTTAGGGAAGCTCCTCTTACACTGAGAATGGAGCATGGCTGGCTAGGAGGAGAAAAAAGAGGCAGGCCCAGGTGTGCATTACATCTTCCAGTGACAGGCTAGGTATCCTTTGTAAATATGCAAGAGACCTGGCACAGGCCCCATACCATCTCTTCAAGGAAAAGTCATAATTTTCCCACACGCAAAGCCCTTGTTTCAGCTCTGGGAGCCAATTTACATCTCATCAAGGAGCTATTCAGCTTCTTAGAGACAGTTGAAAGCTCAGGCAAATGGGCTTCTAGAGGCTTTGGGTAGGCTAAAGATTAATTTTTAAATGTATCTTTTGTAAAACATTTAGTACAAAATGAATTGGATTTGTAATAAATATTTTAAAAAGTCCCAGAATTAACTTTTGATCTAGTTCCTGGTTGGAGATAACCCTAATAATTTGTGTCTCAATGCTTTCCTATGGAACAGCTAACACTGCTACAGTGACAATAGCTTTTAGGACATTGTCACTCTGAGGACATGGGTATCATTATACCTTTATATGCACCACTTTTAAATATCATACAGCGAGCCTTTGGGCATTTAAGGTCTACTTAGGGGTGACTTATTAATATTTAAAAGGAGGGTTTAAACTAGGCCTGGGTGGTAAATTCCGATTCCGCTTGTGGAATTTGAGGAATTTGGGTAATTTCGCGTTCCGCGGGGAAAGCGAAATTGCCCAAAATTCTGCTTTTTGCGACTTCGCGCAATTTTTGCTTGTTCGCGTTCTCAAAATGCGTGTTCGCGAGATATTTCTCCCCGAGCACACAAACAGCGATTGTGAACAGGAAAAAAGCATCGCGAACAAGCAATTCCGCGTGTTCGCGGAATTTCTGCGTGTTCGCGGAGATTTTTTACCATAACGCGACTACGCAAATTCCGCCCGTCACAACCTGGTCACTAAGCACTAGCTTGCAGTTATGCTTTGCGTTGTCACTGTAGTAGTGGCACCATATGTGCTGCAATCCACTAGAGACATTTAACTTACATGCCCTGAGTACACTTTTTACTGCCCCTGGGCGTAGGTTGCGAAGTAGCGCACTTCGCACTACCCGAGCTACGCGTAGCTTCGCAAACTGCGTACTGCACTGTGCAAGATGCTGCTCGCACTGATTGCACAGATAACTATAACTGCAGAATTTCTCTGGTTTTGTACGTGTGAAATATCAGCCTAACTATAACGTCCCTGTAACCTTTGTTTTTTTCACTAAATAAAAAACTTGTGAGGGTCTTAAGGAACTGGGTGGGGGCCTGGGTCAGCGGTTCAGTCGAAGAGCCAGGTTTTGAAGTCCTTTCTGAATTGCAGCAGCAATGGTGATTGACTGAGATGCAGAGGCAGGGAGTTCCAGATCTTCACAGTAAGAGAAGGATATTCCTTGAGCTGTAAGTCTTGTAGATCAATGGGATGGTGGCTAAGGCCAGTTTTGGGGGACGGAGATGTTTGGTGGGAGTGTAGAAGGAGAGGCGGTGGTTGAGGTTTGTAGGTCTGGCCTTGTGGGGTGCTTCGTAGGGATGCGTGAAAAGTTTGAAGGCAATTCTCTTGTTGACAGGTAGCCAGTGGAGTTCTCTCAGATAGCTGGTGATGTGGTTGCCACACAGGATGTTCAGGATGAGTCTGACAGAGACTTTCTGGATGGTCTTCAGTTTTGTTTTTCGGTGGTGCCGGTGTAGAGTGCGTTGCCGTAGTCGAGTCTGCTGCTGACGAGCACATGGGTGACCATTTTAATGGACTCAGTGGGGACCACTTGAAGATCTTACGAAGGAGGGGGACTGTGTGGAAGCAGAATGATGGCAGGTTTTGTGCACGGTCTGTGGGTATGGGGGGAATTCAGAGCACTGCAGGCCACCAAGAGTTATCCCTGGTGGAGGGAAAGGAGCCTAGGATTAGGACTTTGTTCTTGGCTGAGTTAGACTTGAGGCAGCTGTCCTTCATTCAGGTGGCAACTGCCTTCATCCTGTCATGGAAGGTGCTCTTGACGACTGTGGGCTTATCTGTGAGGGAGAGAACCCGCTGGGTGTCATCAGGTTAGGCGACAATGTTGAGTCTGTTGCTTATGATGATAGCTGCAATCCCTGAGGCATTCCACAGTGGATCTCTGTGGGTTCTGAGTTGAATTGTGGAAGTCTGACTGTCTGTGTTAGGCTGATGAGGTTAAGAGCGGATCCATTGTAAGGCCGGTGTTGTGGAGTCTTACACAGAGGGTGTGGTGGGAGACTGTGGCAAAGTCGTCTTAGAGATCCAGGAGGATGAGGGCTACAGCAGCAAGGACAGTAGTCTTGGTGCTCTTGTTGTTTCTGAGGCCTAATTGGGAGAGGTCCAGTATGTTCATATCGATGAACTCAGAGAGTTGGTCATTGATGGCTTTCTCTATGAATTTGGCTGGGAAGGAGAGCAGAGAGATGGGTCTGTAGTTCTTGAGGTCCGTCGGGTCGGCAGAAGGATTCTTCAGCAGGGGATGATTTCTGCATGCTTCCAGTCTTCTGGGAGGGTTTCGGATTCAATGGAGTAGTTGATGGTGCGGAAGAGTTTGGATGCGATGGAGTTGCTGGATCTGTTGAAGATCCAGTGAGGGCAGGGATCTGAGGGGGCTCCGGAGTGGATGCTCTTCATAATCCTGAAGATGTCATCAGCGGTGACGGTAGTACAGTTGGTCAAGGTCTACTGGGGGATGGAGCAATTGGGTGTGGTGGTTGCGGGTAGGGAGGGTGAGTCTTGCGTTGCACATCTATTATAGATTTCCTTGATCTTGCAGTGGAATAAGGTGGCAAGGTTGTTGCAGAGTTCTTGGTATGGGGGATGTCTGTTGTCTCTGTGCTGGGTTTGGCAAATTCTTTGACCACGGTTCTTTGCTGATATGTGCATTTGCGTCATTGTGTTTCTCGATCGCTGCTTTTTTGTTTTTCTGATGAGGTGGTGGTGTGCAGAGACTGTCCATCTTATCTGTCATATGCAGGTGCGCCTGGACTCTTAGAGGGCTGAGGAGAACCACCTGGCTTTCTTGGAGGGCTGCTTGCCTATGGGTTTCTTGAGGGGGGTCATTGTGTTGGCACAGTTGGAGATCCAGTGGTGGAGGTTGCGTGCTGAGGTGTTGGTGACTGTGGATGTCTGTGGTGGGGTCTTGCTGAGGGCGGTGGTGAGCTGGTCTTCGATGACCTTGTTCCAGCTTCTGTGAGGATTGCAGTGGAATTTGGTGGTGTAGGGTCGGTTTGGTGGAGGAGTAGTCGACACAGTGGTGGTCTGTCCTGTGTGGCTCATGGTGTGGCTGACAGAGATGTTGTTGCTTGCGGAGAAGATAGGGTTGAGTCTATGTTCTGCTAAGTGGGTTGGCGCTGTGACCAGTTGTTTGAGTCCAATGGTGGCAAGGTTCTCCAGTAGGAATGAGGTGTTGCAGTCTTCGAGGTTGTCCAGATAGAAATTAAGGTTACTGAGGAGGATGTATTCCATTGAGATGAGAGTGTGGTGTTTGATAAAGTCAGGTATGGCTTTGTGAAGGGGGCCAGGGTCAGGTAGGTCTGTAGATGAGGGTGGTGCAGATGGAGACATTCGGGTTGGTCTGGATCTTGAAGTGGAGCTGCTCCATGTCAGGTGAATGGTCATCGGAGCTGGTTGTGAGGCAGAGGCAGAGTGCCTCTGAAATGAAAGGAAATGAAATGAAATGAAATGAAATGAAAAAAAGGTATTTGATAAAGCGCACTGTGGCCAAGCGGCTTCCTGGCGCTGGGGACCTGAGTCAGAACTCCCTGAATCAACTCGAAGGACTAGGAGGGGAACGCCTGGGAGAAAAGAAAAGTTTTGAGGGCCTTACGGAAGTGAGAATAGATGGGAATAGAACAAATAGAAAGGGGAAGACTATTCCAGAACTGAGGGGCAAGGACTGAGAACCGAGTGCCACCCGATCTGGATTTGCGAAAGCGGGGGATGTGCAAAAGAGACATAGAGGAAGAGCGAAGAGTGCGACAAGGGGCATAAGGGGAGATAAGAGAAGTGATGAAAAGCGGAGCAGAACGGGAGTGAGCTTGAAAGGCTAGGCAGGCCAATTTGAAAAAAGATCTAAAGCGGACAGGGAGCCAGTGAAGAGACTTGAGCGCAGGAGTGATGTGAGAGGATTTAGGGAGGGAAAGAATAAGTCGGGCAGCTTGTCAACGATGGCAATGCCTCCTCCAGGTCAGTTGACGTGGTCCTTGTGGATAATTTCGTATCAGTCAGGGATGGCAGTGGCGATGTCCATGGCAGAGCTGGAGTTCATCCAGGATTCTGTGAAGAAGGCAACGACTGGGGAGATAGAGTTGAGCAAGTCCTAGATCTCCACGGTGTGCCTTTTGAGGGAGCAGGTGTTGAGCAGGATACGTCTGAGGTGGTAGGTTTTGGTTCCTAAGGGTCATGAGGTCGGTGGTTTGATGTGTTGAGGAAGGAGAAGTTGCAGGTGCAGCAGGTGAATTGGCCTTGGGTATTCTTTGGTGATGCGAGGTGGCAGGTGGAGTGGCTTCCAATGTTGAGGGCATGGAGGGTGCTGGCGTCGTAGTGGTGGATGGTCCGAGGACAAGGGTCCGGGGTGCAGGGCATTGTTCAGGCACGGATAGGCACAGACTAGCTTGCCTTGGGTATGCCTTCTGCACACCAGAGGTGCGGCTGCCATTAAGTCGTGTGAGGGGGAGGGCTGGACAGCTGGGAGGCGGTAAAGTGGGAAAGCAGTGCTGAAGAGTGGCGGGCCATGGGGGATGATCAGTGGTGGGTACACAGAGAGATAAAAGCACAAGTGGAAAAAGTGCATAAACAGAAAGAAAGTGGCAACAAAGAGTAAATGAGAACGGAAGTGACAATAAGCAGAAAAGATGAAAGTACAGTGAAAAAGTGATCGGAGGAGGAGAGGCAGAAAGCAAAGAGACAGAGGGCAGAGCAGCAGCAGAGCAGATAAGCTCCCCACTTGACAACCAGGTAGGGCCTCAAACTCGCAGACCTACGAGGATCAGGGGCAACAGCTACTAGGCGGAGCAGTATGAGGAGGGAAGCAGTTCACAGTTCACAAGTTGCAGCTAAGCTGAGCAGTGAAGAATTGCTTTGTTTAATGACTTTGTGCGGGTAATGACTGCCTCCACTGATCTCATCAAGGTGATGGATAATGTTGACACACCTGACAATACTTCATTGATGTCTCTGATTAAAAATACACCCTTGGTCGGCAGATTCAAGTGCAACTGTCAGGGATGGCTGTGTAATTCTTCCAGAATCCCTTGCCTTGGTCTTAAGCATAGCGCAGAATGCATCATCCATAAAACAAATAGATAAATGCTAACCATCAGTTTTGCTCATTGTGCATTCCTCACAAGAGTTGAGTAGATTTGTTCTCCCTCCACTCCAGATTTCTCCAAGAACAATCATATATAATGGTTCATTGATAACTGAGGAAATGCAACCAAGACCAAAGAGAAAGAAAGCACTGAGACCTGAGTGGCCCACTCAGTCTGTCCCATCCTTAATATGGTACAGTGGTAACAGTGGGGGTATAGGATGGACTTGCTGCCAAGCAAGCTACAGAAGTAACCAGTTTCAGATATGAAGGCATTGGGGTGGTGCTTGGCACCATGGATGGTAACCACTAGTTAATGCAGCTCCGCGGCAGATGGGAGATGTTGTCAGCCTTTTGATGGACTCTGCTATTCCTCAGCACCATCCCTATGTGCCTCTAGCGTGGGAAGCCTTCCTGCCCCTGAGGACATGCCATATTTCTCCAGGTGAGAGGTGAAAGACCACTTTTTTCATAAATTACTGTAGCTGTGCTGACTGACAATAATTAAGCCCTCCATTTTGCCATTTTTTTCTTGCTCCGCTTGAATGCCTGAAACAACTAAGAATTGAAGGCAGATTTTCCGTTTGTTTATGCAATCTCAGTTCGTTCTCTTATATATGATTGACTGAACATGGCCATTATTTTTGAAACCTTTCTTCCTAAAGTTCTTGGATTACCAGAAACACCTACCTTAAATATTCAAAAGGCTCATAGCTTTGTTCATAGTCCTCACACTGCATCATCTTCTCAAAAGCCTAGAGTTGTCATCATCTGTGTTCTGGAATACACTAACTTGCTGAAAGTCCTTCAAGCAGCTAAAATTAAATGCTTTTTGGTTGGGATCCACTTTGTTCTTTTTCCAAGATTTAGCTGACAACTGCTGACAGATGTAGGAGTTTTCTAGATATGCGTCTAGCTCTTCGAAGCACCAATGCCAGATTTGGCTTGTTCCATCCCTGCCTTTTTAATGTCACCTATAACAACAAGACTACAACTTATGACGATCCAGCTCTTCCACATACATTTTTAGATAATTGCAGAGGGGTAATCTATGGATGTGAAGAGACTCTCCATTACTACTTGATTGTTTTCCTTCTTACTTGATGCAATATCCTACTTATTCCTTATCTATTATGATATAACTCATTACTGATTCAGTAATTATCTTTGTTTTATATTTTTGCTTCTCATGTTAGGTGTTGTGCCTTCTTATGCTGATTTGTCCTTACACCCAGCTTAATCTCCTCCCTCGACGTTTTTCAGGGTCTCATGGTGTTGTCTTCTTCATGTAGTTTCACCATCCCTGATTCTATGCTTGTCCTTTATGTATGTCTTTCTTGTTAAATTATATTTGTTTTCTGTTTATTTATTTGTTCATTTTTCTCTTTCTCTCTCCTTTCCTTCATTTTCTTATTCTTTTCTCTTTCTTTATTGCAATGGTTATTTACTGTTCTCTATTAGAAGTGTATATTCACTTTCTTCTTCATATGTATATTTTTTCACATTGTTACTCCATTATAAATATCTTTCCAAGTTATTTCCTTTAACTTTAAACTAGTTAGGTTAAACTATCAAAAGACAAAGGGACATATTCTCAAGGATCTATCGCTGAGTTATCGGCACTTTATCTCAGCCAAAGTCATGATAAATTCATCGCCCCATTCACAAGCTGGTGCAAACAGCCGATACCACCAGTTTTCCTACGATAGCAGCCGCAAAAAACATAGCCACGGATGACCCCGGCAACTATCGCTAATGCGATGCAGAGTAGGCGTTCCCGAGCAAATAGCCACAACAACACCTCACCTCAACATTCTCAACGACCAGCCAGATCTGCGATAAGAACACAAAACATGCGATAAGGCGCGTTAGCAGCCGGAAATTAACACCTGCTCTGACCTGGTCGGACTACAACCTGCACCAGAAAAGAGAGCCCAGCCCACAGCCACACCTGAAGAACAACAGATGCCATGGAGTTACTCATTATGTAGCTCGGAGCCCCAACAGGGCCATAACACCCACCGCCACCCTCAGACCACCCTCCACCCTCACCCGGGGCCTTACCCCGGGCACCCCCACCTACCCTGGACCAAGAGATTGCACATCAACGTCACAAAATCATTAACAAAATCATTTGCCTGATGCCGCAGAATCACAACAACTAACAGTCATGGGAGTACAGAAAAAGCAGAACCAATCATTCACCATTGAAAGTCCAAATCAAATATCACAATCAAATTTCTCTCCAAACAACAATTTGGAAGAGTCATGGTGGGTCATCCCTGGACAAACTGTAAGTGACAGCCTGTAAGGCAATATCCAAGATAAGAAGGTGTATCAGGCACTCATCAAAGGACAGAGAGAGAGAGAAAGAAAGAGAGAGAGAGACAGAGAAACAAGGAGCGCAAGGACAATCGGGCCCTTGGCTCATACATGCCAACTGTTGCGTGTGTTTCGCAATTGGTGCACCCTAGATATAAGGCCTGGCAACAATTTCAGCGCAAAGGCCACATCACATTTCAGAAATGCAAGCAGTAGTCAGACTAAAATTAGGCATGAAAGCTCCTTTGTCTCAATACACAAGGCGGAAGGACATCCAAACCTCCGACCTTGGTCTCCAATGCGCCCTGCACCCCCTGAGAGAGATACCATACCAGACTCTGACGAGGACGTACTTCTGGAACTGATTGCCTATGAAGCTGCACTTGCATTCATGGACGAGTAACTTCCTTCCTGCAGCCACAACTGTTTGACACTGAGAGCTTAGGTCCCAGCACCGTGTTGCATCGTGTAGGAATGGTCCCATAATCCAGAAAAACAATGGACATGTCTGCATTCTCCTGGACTCAGAATGCATGTGCGTGCACCTACGTGTGTTGTCACACACCTGTGCAAGGTGCTGCAGCTCCATGGGCGGAGCTGCACAGCGTCGTTTGGCAAAGTTCCTAAATCTGACATACTGCAGGAGGGAGAATACACACATGGCAATTTAGCACAACATGTGACCTTGTTGGTCCCTTTTACCTGCTCACTGTCAGCATAGCACACAGTCGTCGCAGTCCGGTGGTACAGCTCCATGCAGTGCCCGTAGGCTGTGAGTTGTGTCCCCTGACACAGGACTATAAGCAGGCGCCAAACATCATATGACTCGACCAGCAAGGAAAGGTGGGCTGAGACCATTGCCAACCGTAAGGATATGTGTTCATTTTTGCCTCCCCATTTCTTGCACCTCGACATGTTCCCACTCTGCCTGTTGTGGCCCATTACTTGCCCGTACTGACACGCACATGCTAATAAAGTCTACGCAACTTCACCAGTGTACAACTGTGATGAGTGTTTATTAGTATGACAAATCCTGTGCCTCAATGAGCATTGTCCGTACACAGGGAGGGACAGACTGTCGCATGTACATTGGTTGTGAATCCCTATTGGCAGCTCCACCTCTGTGAGACAGACATTGTGTTTGGGATAGTTGCTGGTAGACCTGTACTCTTACGTGTCTTCAGCAATGTGAGTATGGTGTCCAACTTCTTGCTATGTGGATCAATATGATCCATTAAAACACACTGGGCCCGATTCACAGAACTAACTTACAACACAATCCTAAACTTACTACCATTTTGGTATTCACAGAAAGCACTTACTCATTTTGGTATTCACAGAATGCACTTACTCATTTTGGGATTCACAGCATGAACTTACCAAATTTGGTATTCACAGAATTAACTTACTCATTTTGGTATTCACATAATGAACTTATTCATCCTAACTTTAAGTCCGCACTCGGCCGGAATTTATGACCCGGTGGCGGAGATTCCGGCCCAATGGCCATTTGAGCATTTCAAGTGCCTACCATCCCCCACCATGCTCCAGCTGAAGTCAATTAAGACCAACTTCAAAACCAGCACCACATAAAAGCAGCACACATTCAAGGACCAGGTTTGGCCACAGAAAGTTCCTGTTTGCTTTGCTGTTCATCAATACTGCAAAATTTACAAACTGAGGAGGAAGAAGAACTTCACAACTCAGGAGAACACCATAATTGTGGAGTTCAATGTGAGGCACCACAAACGCCTATATGGTCTCCCACCTTACTGCACCAGTGGCACACAGACGACAGCTCTCTGGAAGCATTTAGCCGCTGCTGTCACAGTATTGGGGGAGGATGTGCGCACAGTCCATGAAACAAAGAGGAAGTGGCAGGATGAAAAGCTGCATGCAAAGGAGAAGTGCTCCAGGATCGAGTTGAACAGAATTCTCCCTGTCTCACACTCTGGACCCTGCCTCCATCTGATCTCACTAGAGGAGGATATCATCACAGCAATCCACCCCCACATGCTCCATGAGCTGCCTGTGAGTGATGTCCACAACGTGGCACCACGTAAATGGGATGACAAGAACAAGTATACAAAATGTATGTCTGTATCACAATGCCATTGTGAGTAAGGAAGTTGTCCAAAGTTCATATACAAATATAGTCAGTCAGAGGCCCATGTGTTTCCCTCTGTATGTTGCACCACAAGTCCCAGATTCCTTTGTATTAGAAATGGCAAATCCCTTTCACACCATTAAATACAAAGGCCCAGTACCGATGCCGTATATACCTAACACTGTTAAGTAGCAATTGTCACAGTGCCCCTTCCACTTATCCAAACGTGGCTGGGTCAGTCAAGAATGTAAGGGGGTGGTGCTGCAGTGCAGAGGCAAATCAACAGACAATGGAATGGAGAAAATAACTACAAAATATCCTAAAAACAATTCACCTTGGGCCTGCCAAAATCGCAAAACAGAAGGTGAGAGAATCCTTATTTAAAAATATTTCATTCCCATATCCCATTGTTTAATTCCCACCCTACCACGCATCACATCACCAACACCCCACTGCTCCTACCTGCACCATCCGCGGCAGTACTTCACAATACTGTTAGCATGCAGAAGATATGAGGAAATGTTTGACAAGTTACACATGTACATTTTCCATGTGTTGATTTTTCTCTCTTCTCATCCATTGACACATTCAGCCAGAGCACAGACAACCACTGTAGCAGAGGTCCCTGCATCTTCTTGGAGGAAACATCATCCAGAGCAACGCAGACCACCCTTACTAACCGGTAAGTCAAACTTGTCAGGAGATAGTCAAAATGCATACATAGGCAGCAGGCAACAGAGGGAGATACATAGGGCCTTCTTTATGAGGCCTTGCGACACTTTTACGCCGCCGCTGCCCAGAGTGTCTGTATCTCAAAGGCAACTGAAGAGGACAAACTAGCTTTACAACTATTGGAATTCTCAAAGCACATTTACCTTCAGCAAATTATAACTGTGAATAGCAAAAGACAAAATATAACATATCTAGGCTCATCATATCATTGTGCTTTATGAACATTACATGTATTCTGCCAACAGTTCCAGGACTGGGAAGTCAATCGTGGAATTGAGTGCTAGAGCAAGTCTGAATGTGTCCACCTCTAGATTGCAATTAATTTTTGTAGACTAAATCCAAAAATCCAATTAGAACAAATATGACAATGATGAACAAGAAGTGAGATTCAAATTTCAGGATTGAGAATGCGTCCACTGTCCAATTTAGAATGTTTCTTTTCCATACATGAATTTGTCCAGTCCAACCAGCTGGTCAAATATGTCATAATTGTAATAATAACATAATGGTATGTCTTTTGGTCCATTAACAAAACATGATAGTGGACCTTACTTCAGGAAGTGTTGTTGTGTCAATTTGATAGACGTTGCTACTAGACAGTGGGGCCATAATAAGTTGAATGTGGGATCAATAGTGATAATTTGTGGTAGACACTTCTGCAACGGTAGGGTCCACACTGCTTGTGCTCATCCTTTGTGCCTCAAATTGAGTGCATCACATATGGCAGCCGAAATGTAAAGTTGCAAACACACTTCTCATTGTAGGTCCAATGATGTCCTCCCAGAGTCCAAGACACACATTGACTTTTGCTAATAGGTTGGCTGTGACATCTGGTCGGGGACCACACACTGGGCAGGTGCGGGGCCATGGTAAGTAAACCGAGGAACAATTAACCTGAATGACCATGCCCATGAATGTGTCCTGCATCACAATATGCCTACATATGGCACTGATGAAGTGAAAGCATTATCTCCTGTGGGAGTAGCGTCTCCTACTCAGCACTCCTTGATGTGAGAAATTTCCAATAAATGTACTGAAAACGTTATACTGTTTGTCGTATTCTTTTTAATAATTTCAGTTTCGTTTGAGTGTTCATACTATTCAAATCATAGTATTCCAAACATTGTTTGCTCAATTTCACGTATTTCTGCTCAATGCATTTCGGGCTTGACCTTCATCAGGGGATTTGCATTCTGAAAGCATTAAAAATGTTGTAATGAAACATCAGATCACGGTCAATTGTATTATTATCTGCTTAAAATGAGATGACTGTGTGTGACGGTGTTGTCGGTTTCGAATTCTGAACTAGGTAATAGGTGCAGTTGGAAAAGAGGAAAGGGCGAAACGGACGAGGTTACACTGTGGGATCAACAACAGAGTGATACAGAGACTTTAGAAAGCCCATGTGCCTTTTGGTGACACTCGTGTACTCACAATTCAGTGATTATAACAAAAGCGGATTACATGCTCGTATGTAAACCTCGAAAGAAGGTGCGCAAACCATATACCAGATTACACCATGATGGCTAGTGAAAGGATGTCACAAAACATATGAAAAGTGAGTGTAGAATGGACATGAAAATAGTATATAATGTCTTATGAAGTGTACTAGACACAAGTATTCCTGGTCAATTTCGTACATTACGCCTTTTCCGACCCTCCATACTCAGCTTGAGGAGCAAGAGCAGCAGAGACCTGGTAAGTGCATTATATACAAACTGCGTCTGGAAGTATGATGCGAGTGCAGACAGAGCTGTACCATTCTGTGTCCCATGCCTTCAGTCACCTATTCTGTGTCTATGATGCAGTCATCATGAAGCAAAAAGCTCACTGTAGCGCATTATCTGTACAGGGCAGAGTGCATTCAGGGAGTTGTAGTGTCATCATGGAAACTGGGGATTTGAGACACACAGTTGCATTACTAATGAAATTGCAGTGCCAGCACCACTAACAGTAAACTAAGGGAATCATAACTGATGTGTTCATTGGATGAGGAACGGTACAGACACTGTCCAGTGTGTGTATGTGAGGCCAATGGGAATTGGATGCTGTGACTTACATTGCTTTTGGTGACTTTGGATTCTGATTGAGACAGATCATCATGTGCCATGGAGTCAAGACAGACTTTGAGACTCTTGCCACACTCATAAGTGTTTCAAATTTTGCCAAGTTTGTCCACAGACACATGTCTTACCCCCAGTAGCTTTTTATGCCATTTTCCATGTACAGGTAGCTGTAACAACGAGCTAGTACTGTTCACCAGTGTACTGCGCTACCTGATCAGCCTCCAAAGCAAATATGTGGCACTGGATTGTCGGTTTTTTGAGAGGATATCAAAAGCTTAAACTCAAAACTTAGCAAACTTAATTGGCCAAACCCTAAATGGATGTGTTACCCCCAATCGGCCTTTGTTTTGTCCAATCCAATGCTACACAGCAGATAACATTTGTCCAGACGTGAAAGTGCAGAAACTCCATATCATAGGACCTTTCCAATTTCATCTGGACTCTCTCTGAGCTCCTTTAATGGACTGGGTTGTGGAACCTGCCCATGTAGCAGTGACAGGACACACAGGTCACAAGAATGCCATAGCTGAGGGTTGGCAGTACAGATGTGCAAACCACCAATAATCTTCAGAGATGTCCATGTCGGACTCAAATCAGGAGATGACAGTGAACATGCACGTAATTTAAGCTCATAAACACTGACAACTCTATAGTGTGATCAGAGGAGAACTAAGTCTGACCTTGGCTCATCTTGAAATGTGTCTTGTCCTGACGTGTACACCAACTACATAATGATTTGTCTCACATTTCAGTGGACTCAGCTGGCCAAGAGGACCGAGTTCGGAGCAGGGCATCTGTGGTGCGCCGGCGGCTATGACCTCTTTCCAGTACTGAGGAGGAGGACGATGAGGTGGAACCCTCCACATCAGGAGGCATGGGGATTGCTCCAACCTGGACTGACCAGGAAGACAACTCTGGTGCTACAGAATGGGTGGAGGCTGAGGACAGTGAAGGGGGTGATGAACTGGACACCTCTGGCCATTGGGGGGTGGAGAGTCACTCTCCCACGGACAATTTACCTGTGAGTTTTGCCGAGGGCAGGCCACTACGCAACCTGGGCCTGTCATCAGCCCCTCCCTAACTCCAGAAGCCCCCAGTCCATCAGGGTCTCCAGCTGAATCCCCTGCAATCTGTCCCCCTCATTGCATCTACCAGGTCGACACCGACATTGGCTCCGAACCTGAGGCACCACACCCCCCACGTGCGACCCAAAACCCTCCCTGTGTTGTTCCGTCTGTGGCTGTACCAGATGACTTGATGTGGACATGTGAGGGTCAGCCAGACATGTCCCCTCGCATCTTGCTGCAATTGTGTCTAGAGGTGTACATGATGCGAGAGGAAATTGCATGAGCTCTGGCCATCCTCACTGCCAGTTTCAATTCGCTGAGTGCAGCCATGTTGTCTGTTGTGTCCCAACATCCCTCCCCCACCACTGTCAATGTCTCCCCCTGTCCGTTGCACCACACTCTTCCCCCCCTACTCCTCGTGTGTCCCGACCCCGTGTGGTGCCTGTTCATGCACTGGCCAGCCAGCGTCACGAGTCAGATGCAGAGGATCTTGACATGGTGGTACTGGAAGATGACCAGAAGGACACGTGAACTGTTGGACAGATTTTTCTTTGTGGACAATGATTTACTTTTCCCTTTGTAAATAGACTGGTTTCCCTGACGCTCCCTGACATGTTATATTTATGTTGCCCCACCCCTATCCAAGTTCCCTTTTCCTTCTGCAGTAAGGACATCATTTGTTTTCCTTTCTCCCTTCCAGACGGACATTTGTTGTTTTTCTAACCCCACATATTTTTTACATAAAAACTTATTTTGATTCATATTTTCTCTATCTTGTTTGGCTTCATTGTGAATGTCTTGTACAACATATGCCCAGGTATTTTGGTAGTCATCAGTTCTGCACATGAGGGCTTGCTGCAATGATGGGGTTACACTTGTACATGTGTCACACACACACATGCAGCCTCTCATCTCTACGCCAACTAACTTGGTGAACATTAGCCTATCAGGACATGATACACAACAGAGTTTTGACTTGGGAACACATTTCTTTTTTTATTCACACATATTCACACTGGTCAAAAGGTTCCTGGGGTGGGATCAATGGGGATCGTGCTTGTGACTTCCCAATTTCGGGGGTGATGATAGCTGTGAGGGATTAAGTCTGGGTTGATGCAGAGGTGCAGGTTGGTCTCGTGCATGTGCCTGTACAGGGTGAAGTTCAAGTGCAGGGGCGGATTGTGTCTGTACACTTGGTGTATGTGCATGGACAGGGGGTTGTTGTGGATGTGCAGGTGGAGGGAGTGCCTGGATGGGGGCGGTGGTGGGTGTGTACCCTTGCTGTGGTCCTGTGCAGTTTGTGGTACAGGTGTGTAGGTGTGATGTGCTGCATGCAGATGTGATGGCTCCCCTCCCTGCGTTGACCATGAAGGGAGACTTTGGATCACTTTTATCATGCCGTGCATCATCTTCATGGCCAAGGCATGGTGTCTTAAACTCTCTTCCCTTTGGAAAGATATCATGTGTCTGATATTTTTGGACATGTCTTGCCAAATTCTATCCAACCTATCCAAAACATGGGTCTGTCTGTCCACCACCTGAGGTAATTGGCGCAGGGCCTCATACATGTCTGATAGGGTGGCCCCTATGGCACAAATGTCCTGCCGCTCATCTGTCTGCTGTTTGAAGAAGTCCTGCTCCCACTGGCCACCACGGCCATCTGCAGGCCCTCTCTTCAGGGGTCGGCCATGGATGAGACCACCAGGTCCAACAGCAGGGGGGTGTTAGCATGTGGAAGCCTGTGGACAGGAGAATGGTGTCCAGGGGATACCTGCACCACAACAGGGTTGGTACTTCCCTCAGATGGTGAAGAGAATGCCTGGGATACACTGTATGGGGAGGAGTATGTAGGGGAACCACCATGTCTGTCCTGGATGTGAGGGCTGTGAGGGAGTGAGGTCGTTGTTGGGGTGTGGGCAAGCCGTGGCTGGTTATCTCTATGCTGTGGACAGGCAATCATTTTCATTGGAGGAGGCTGACACACTTTGCTGGGTTGAGGGAGTAAAGCCTTGCTAAATGTGGGCGATGTGGGAAAATTACTGTCCATGGCATCAGATTCTTCATCCTCTGAGGGGATTAACAGACAGTCACTATCAGCCAATACTTCATCCTCCTCAGGTACTTCCTCCTCCTCCTCCTTTTGCGCAGTACTTGCAGCTGACATCACTGCCTGGAGGAGCAGTGGATTTTCACCTCTGATTGCCTGTTGCCCAATACTGATGGAAGGTTCATCCTCCTCATCGTCATCTTCACCTGGAACACAGAGTTTGCAACAGGATAAGTAATTGACCTAGTATGAGATGTCTTGTAACACAAGGGTTGGTTCTACTGTACTTTGCATCAACAGATGACGCAAATGTGACCTCGTTTGGGTACTCCTACAAGTGACAGCTCACACAATAGCACTGAGGGGTGAAACGGAGATGTACACTGAAAAAGCAAACTTACCAGCTCCATCCACAGCTTTGTGTTCTTTTGCGATCCCCCTAATGTCAATTGCTGAACAATGCTCCTCATAGGGTTTTGTTGATGAAGCGGTCCCCGATCCAGAAGCTGTAGAGGGAAGTGACACCACTGTCAATCATCTGCATTACCAATTTACAAACAGGCACATGTGACACCTGATATGGATGAAACTTTGTCAACAACAACTGCAGGTTCTATGCAAAAGGGGATTTTGAGGTTTGTAATGGTTTTGATAGGGAAACACTTCACACCACATTTACCTGATGTACATGTGCAAGAGGTTTCACTGCTGCAGCCAGGATGTCATGCATTCCCTCGGATGGTGTTCTACGCTGCACTGTTGTCATCCTGTCAGCACCTCTGATGAAACATACATATCCGTATTTCAGTACACCAGATGGTAGGTATGAGCTAAGATGTATATGTCATTCTCAAGGGCCATTGATAGTTTATTCCTGGACAATGTGCAGCATGTTTACCTCATGGACTTTACATGTGGGACCCTGCTCACATGCAGCAATTGGCAGCTGTTACCTCCACACAGCACTGACATCAATGAGATGACACATCAACAGACAAACGTATATGAGAAGGTTACTGTTTTATGAAGGAAGGGGAGAAATGATCAGGACGCCACCGCATAACATTGCTTACACTTTCACAGTTAAGACTAATATGTCTCATGAGAATGATGTTGTCTGTTGACACGTTGAAAGGAGTGTACATCCACAGGCTGACCAGTTTAACATTTGCACATCACTTCAAACATTGCATTGCAGAGTTCATATGTGAGATGTGAAAAGTCAGGTACCTTTTGTGTGTCTTTTGTGCTTCCCTACCAATTGAGTCACAAAGCCAATTTTGGATTGAGAGATCACACATTTGCTATGTTCATCCTTGGAGTGTCCTCTGTTCCCATTATCCATTTCCTACATCATGGTAGGACTAAGCAGACAACGGATGATGTCTTGTACAGCAGACATTCCTACCTCATATATCATACATTCACTTAAATAGGTGGATACAGTAGAAGAGGAGGCAAGCAGAGTTCAACATTTGACTAGGATACCACATTTTGTGTAAGTTGTTAATCTTTAATGGTTGACGCCAACACTGGATTTGGATTGGGCCTTTCAGCCAAGAGATTTTGAAATGTGAGTTCCTCAAGATTCACCTTGGCAGCCCATACCTCCATCACAAACATACAGAACTGGCATCAGTGCGAGCATTATCCACACCAATTTCAAATTGTTTTGTCATTTGGAATTCTGCTAGGGAGTTTTCATATCATTGAATTACGATCCAGTTGTGTCTAGTACTCTTCTTGTGACACTATATACTATTTTCATGTCCATTCTACACTCACTTGTCATATGTTTTGTTACATCCTTTCACTAGCCACCATGGTGTGATCTGGTATATGGTTCAATGCTATATGTAGGCATATTGTGATGCAGGACAACAGTTATGGGAAACACATACAACATGCAGCAGAGATTAAAGGCACATTCATGGGCATGGTCATTCAGTTTCATTGTTCCTAAGTTTACTTACTATGGCCCGCACCTGCCCAGTGTGTGGTCCCCGACCAGATGTCACAGCCAACCTTGTAGCAGAAGTCAATGTGTGTCTTGGACTCTGGGAGGACATCATTGGACCTACAATGATAAGTGTGTTTGCAACTTTATATTTCGGCTGCCATCTGTGATGCACTCAATTTGAGGCACAAAGGATGAGCACAAGCAGTGTGGGCCCTACCGTTGCAGAAGTGTCTACCACAAATTATCATGAGTGATCCCACATTCAACTTATTGTGGCCCCACTGCCTAGTAGCAACGTCTATCAAATTGACACAACCACACTTCCTGAAGTAAGGTCCACTATCATGTTTTGTTAATGGACCAGAAGACATACCATACAGTTATGACATCTATGACCAGCTGGTTGGACTAGACAAATTCATGTATGGAAAAGAAACATTCTAAGTTGGACAGTTGAGGAAATATGAATTTTTATGATCAATTGTGTCCCCTATCTTAGACCCCAACGGCTCCATGTACGTGCTACAAGTACATGTATGTTCCCTCCACTTCCAGCTATGAAGACGCAAATACATTTGTGTCCAACGTTAACATGTCCTCTTTCAGATCCACCATGAATGGGTCGAATATTCCGTTCCTAAGTATGCCTTGCCACCGTCTTTATATGGTGCACCTTTCACGTTTTTCAGCTCTGGCGAGTTAGGCCCTGAATTCTGCCATCGAGCCTTTTCCTGCCTTCTGCCTCTGAATGCTCCAGCCTGGACCTGCATCTGTATCCATGACCTTTGTCTTACTCCCTGCGCGGCTAACGGTGCCCGGCTCGGCCTGTTGCCTGCCAAGACTGTATTTAGCCTTCAAGTTATCTGCTCCGCTCCTCGAAAAAATACATTCCTGTCTAGTAGTTTAGGTAAACATCCTTCCAGCTGCAGAGCAAAGGGCCCGGCCTTACTGTCTCTGTGCAAGTAATTCATAGCTCCTGTTACCATGGTAGGCCCATGCCCCCTCGCATCTCATGTAGACACATAGACGCTTATACACGCACTAGCAGTCAGTATAGGATAGCCTCTGCCCGAGAGACCTTTCCTTCCAGATAATACAGTTCCTTAAACACAAGATATTAGATACGATTTGGGATTAGGTTGTTCTGACATCCCAGACTTCTGTCTCCTCATGTAGGGCTAAATGTCAAGTCCCCTTTCACTCTCCAGTTACACGTCAGTCACACGTCATGCTACTGTGCGCGCATCTCTGCCATGTATTTCTGCTGACATTGCAGGATTCTCTTATGGATCCACCCACCTGTGACATCCTCATAATGACGTTTCTAGTACACGCCCTTATGCACGCCTATTGTAACGTCTTTTTCATTACGTATGTGTATTCTTATCTCTCCTCTCAGCTGTTACGCCTCCTGCATCTGCCTTTACTGTAATGCATTGACTATATATATGATAACCTGTCAATAAAGTATGCTCAATACCTTCCTGAACCTTCGTGGTGACGGAATCCGATTGCCTGGTTCGAACCAATTCCTTTGTAAGGAATAAATCCCCTTTTAAAACCTCAAATACCACGGATTCTGCCTCTTATTTATTCTGAGTTATCCTTATTGAACTTTACCGCATAAATTAAGTACAGGTAATTTAAAATTTACCACATAATTGGCGCCCGAAGAGGGACTCCTCCCCCACCCCACGCGCCGGAGGTGCGTTGCAGACCCGGTCTCCTGCCACAGCCGGACGGACAACTACGCGTACCCGCAGGATTTCCTGTACCTCCCTCAGGCCAACGGAGGTGACTGAGGCTGCGATCAACACCCAGACGAGGCGGTGAGGAGTGCGGAGGATCCTGACCAGAGCCTAGCTGAGAGAGCAAGATCCGAGGTATACAGAGGCCCACCAGGTTCCGAAGTTCCGAAGTACCTACGTCCCGAGTCGAGTCCAGTCCGGTCCAGTCCAGTTCAGAGTTTCCGAGGCCTTCCGTTCCGTGCTTCCCGGTGAGTACCGTTGCTGGGGACGCATCTAGACGTGCGCATTAATTTGTGCCGGTCAAGACGGGTTTGGGTACACAGACCCGGTCTGCACTGTTTTAGCGGTGTATCTGTACTGTTTAGCAGTACATCCAGTATTATGCAGTTAGCTAGTTTTATTCTAATTATCGTTTGTTCGTTTTAAAATGTTTTAATGTGTTTTAAATGTCGTGGTATGAGTGATTGTTCGATCTTCATTACTGTGTTCATTGTATTAATTGTGTTCAAGTCCGAGTAAGAATCAAGTAGCAAGGTTTAAGATGCCGTTATTCTCAAAATTAAGACAGATAAAAACTAGAACAGGGATACTCGAGGAAGCCGTTCCCATTCCACCTAGGGACACTCCAGGGTACTTTATGTACCATAAACATGGCCTAGATGCCGTATTATATCTCGCTTTGTGGGTGGACTACACCAAGGATTTAGCAGAGAATCAGAGATGGCCCGCTGCTGGGACATGGGATGCAGATTGCATCATGAGAGTAGAAGAAGCATTATGGAAAAAGAAAGCCAGACAGTCACAGAAAGATGCCATTGAATTATGGCGTAAAGAATCGCATAGACGCACAGAGAAAGCGCTCAGAAAAGAAGAGAAAAGTAGGGAGGATTCAGACAAAGCCCGAGAAAACGTATTAGTAGAGGAAGGTATCCGAGTAAAAACAGAACAAATAGACAGACAACGAAACACTCTTATGAATGGTATGTATCCTCTTCTGGCCGAGGGTTTACCTAAGGCCACCCTGGAAGTACCAAAAGATCTGCCATCTCCATTGCTTCCGACTAAATTGCACCACAAGACCGCAAAGGACATTTTCCTTTCTTCCTATTTAGACGATGCAGCCCCCGAATATGTTAATGTTCCGCCGCCACGCACACCACCTGCTAACGGCGCTCGACCCCGAGATAATCTGCCCCTACCTCTGCAGCAACATACTACTCCTCCCGTTCCAAACCTTCCGCCTGTTCCTCCACTCCTTCCTGCACCTATTCTCCCTACCTTACACCCAACAAATCCTTTTGGACCTGGCACCTCAGGAGGTGCGACAGGAGGTTTTCATACGCCACCACCAACACATCGATTGACTTATAGGGATTTAGCACACCAACGTACACCTCAAACAGCGAATTACGACATACTTAAAGAGCCTCTTACAGACTGTAGATATGATCCAGTACCCGGTAAAGACGACAGAATGATGCTATCATCAGTACGTCTACGACGAGTTGCGAACTATTTAATGATACTACCAGGAATGATTGATCATCTAGACAAAATATATCACTTTGTCCAAACAGGGCAAGGTCCTGAAAGTATTGGCGAGGCCATGGCATACCAGAAAGTGGACACGCAAAAACTGTTGTTACGCTTCTTCATAAACTGCCTGATAAGAAACAGAGATAGGCCTAGTGTAGACCCGGAAGAAATGAAAGCACTTAACAAATGGGGTCAGAATATAGCAGACGGAAAACATGATAAACAGAATAGTATAAAAAATATGTACCGAAGGATCCGAAAAACAGTAGAACAAATACGTGAAAGAGAACAGCCTGAAAGAGAACTAGATGCAGATAAGACTGAATCCTCGGAGGAGGAGGAACAACCAGAAACGACAACAGGACAATTACAATTACCAGCTAGAGAAATGATAGCTTATGTAGGTAAGGGAAGATCTTTTAATAATTCAATGCGTCCGATACGTCCAGAAAGTAAGAGAATTTTTCAAGCAGCCATGTCAAATCCAAAGACCCCCGAACACTTATTTCAGGCTACTGATAAAATACTTCAAGAACGAATGGGGTACCATGTACTCGATTCTATGGATGAACAAGAATTAGCCAGGTCAGCAGTACAATGGGCTGACAGTTCTGATAAATATAGTGATGACGCGCTAGCACACACGTTCTTGAATCTTTCACCAGACGAACAGCGTTTAGCTGGTATGTACATGATACAACACCTCCTTATAGTGTATAAAGGTCAACACTCCGATCCTGGTCCCCTACCTGATATACTGATAGAACTACTCATGAAGAAATGGAGAGGTCTAGGTACCGATCTAATTAAAGTAATTCTAGAACATCGGCACAGATACAGTGCCTTCCTGTGTTCACAGCTTGATCCAGCTCCCTCCATGGAAAGAAAAATGTATTACATAGACAGACAGAATCCCTTACGCGAAGTGCACCCAGTTAGAAATGATGATAATACTTTTAGACGCGTGTTTGTGTACACGCCCATAACTAAAATAGAACTATTGGAAATGAAAAAACTAGTGCCCAGCCATGACAGAGATCCAGCAGGTTTTCACCGTGAAATAAAAGACATGTTACTCATGGGTGATTATACCTATCCTGACATTATGAAAATATTAAAAGTATTATTGCCTGCCGGTATTTACGAGAGACTCAAAGAAAAAGAATGGGAGGTGGGAGAGCAAAAGATTGATTGGGCAGCATTAGAAAACGAAGAAAATACCCGAACTCCAGGCCTAGGGCTTGGGGACAAAACTAAAGCGTTACCAGGATTGTTAGTACAAGTATTGCCACGTTTATTAACTACGAAAAAGGAAGACTGGGGTGCAATCTCAGCCTGCAAACAGAAACCCGATGAAGACACTAGTGATTTTTATTCCCGATTTGAAAAATGTTTTGGTATTAATAGCGGCCTAAAAGCAAGTAGCGATTCATATCCACATCTTTTTGTAACAAAATTAGTCGAGAATTCCCTGCCCCAGGTTAAGAACAGAGTATTGAAAGTCGAGAGCACTTGGCAAGCTAATACCCCTTCACAAATGTTACAAATGTTACAGTACCACCAGAATAGAATTAGAGAAGAACAAGAACACGAACAAAGACGTATGAAAGACACGAAAATGAAAATGCTCGTTGCTCAGTCAGTTCCAGCTGACGGTCATAAAAAGGGTGCGACACAGTCCAGTAATTCAGCGGCTCCTGTTAAAGGGACATGCAACTATTGTAAACAGCCAGGTCATTATATAAACGATTGTGCAGTTCTGAAACACAATATCTCTACGGGTAAAACCAAGGAGAGACCGCGTCCACCTAGACAGGATCAGATCCAACCACAAGTACCTCAGAATGTACAGCCTATGCAAGCTTCACAACAGACCGTAGCGGTACCACAGCCACAGCCTAGTGCCGCAACACAAAACACGACACAACAGATGTACCAGTATGCACAAAATGACTATCCCGATTATCAGCGATACACATGAAACAGCCTAGAGAGGGAGGTTGGCTTGCCTCTTATTGAGGTTCCTGTAGATCAAGAGGGTCCTTATGTACATAGTCAGGTATTAGGGAAAGACAGAAAATTTTTAATTGATACAGGGGCAAGCAGAACAACTATAAGTCACGACGAGGTTCCAGGGGCACCCCTCTCAGGCTCACAGAATGTTTCCCTTGGATTTTCAGGAAAGCCTATTGTTAACGAAGTATCGCAACCTCTTCCTCTTGCAGTTGGTCCATTGACACGGACTACAGATTTATTGCTTACAAAATCATGCCCAGAAAACTTGTTAGGTATAAAGACACTGAAAGCTCTAGGAGCTGTAATATGTTGTTCCCCGGAAGGGGTACGACTATTTTTGCGTGACTTTAAAGGTCACTACGTATTTAGAGACATGGATCACCGGTTACAGAATGTCCCTGCGCATTTATGGGCACAAGGCCCCACTGATGTAGGTTGTATGCACATTACACCATATCGAGTCACACTCAAAGCAGGAGTGGTATTACCACGAATTCGACAATACAAGTTACCTCCAGATGCTGTAGTGGCTTTGCTGCAAATCATTGACGAGCTCATTGCACAAGGAGTGGTTGTGGAAACCGACTCCAATGTATGTAATTCTCCTATCATTCCAATTCTTAAACGTACTGATCCAAATGCGCCCCCAGTTTATCGATTAATTATTGATCTGCGCGAATTGAATAAATGCATTGTACCACAGTATCCCGTGGTTCCAGATATCTCTTCATTATTGACAGCTATTGATTCAGAAGCAACGTTCTTTACTGTAATTGACCTCAAGAACGCCTTCTTTAGCGTCCCAATCGATCCGGAAAGCCAATATTTGTTCGGATTCTGTTTAAATGGACGAAGCTTCAAATTTGCACGCGCACCTCAAGGATTCACAGAAAGCCCCAGCATCTATAGCCAAGCACTGAAAAGACAACTTGACAGTATTCACATGCCTGTTAACACTGCCCTGCTTCAGTATGTCGATGATCTGCTGATCACCGCCCGAAGCGAGCCCGAATGTGAAAAAGCATCACTGACGGTTTTACATTTTCTGGCCGACAAGGGGCACAAGGTGTCCCCTTCGAAGCTGCAATTCTGTGTTCAGCAAGTTGTGTACCTTGGGCACTTGCTGTCCAAAGGGGGGAGACAGCTCACACCTGACCGCATCCAGTTAATTGTAAACATGCCACCACCCAAGACACAAAAGGAGGTGCGGGCCTTCATAGGTCTCACTTCGTACTGTAGACAATGGATTCCCCAATATGCATTTCTAGTAAAACCACTCATTCAGTTGACAACCCAGGAGGCAGCGACATCGACTGTCCTCCCTTGGACTCAGGAACATACACAAGCTTTTGAAGACTTAAAGAAAGCCTTATGTCAAGCACCTGTTTTAGCGACACCATGTTACAGTAAGCCTTTTACACTTTTTGTCACAGAACGCGAAGGTACTGCCTTGTCAGTACTCACTCAGGAACAAGCAGGTTCACACAAACCGTTTGCTTACTTTTCTAGCACATTAGATCCAGTAGCCCAGGCTCTGCCTACGTGCTTGAAATCAGTCGCAGCGACAGCTTTAGCGATCAGACAAAGCGATTCCATAGTATTAGGACATCAATTGACAGTGCAAGTTCCACATTCCGTGGAAGTTCTTTTAAACCGAACACAGACCCAGCACTTGACTATAGCACGACTGACAGGTTATGAATTGACATTGTTTCAGCCACACATAGAAATCAGACGCTGTAGTACATTAAATCCTGCCACACTTTTGCCATTAAGTGGAACAGACCCATTGGCACATGATTGTATTGAAGTCATTACTATTACGACGAAACCCAGACAAGACTTGACAGACATTCCATTACCAGATCCAGACCTGACACTTTATGTGGATGGTTCATGCATGAGAACAAGTACAGGAGAGTTAGTGGCCGCTTACGCAGTCACGACAGACACCGAAGTTATTGAAACGTATTGTATTGACACCTTGTCAGCTCAAGCAGCAGAGCTCATCGCTCTGACACAAGCCTGTATTCAAGCCAAAAATAAGAGAGTTAACATATACACAGATTCACGTTATGCATTCGGAGTTGTACACGACTTCGGAGTCCTCTGGCGAGAGAGAGGTTATTTAACTTCTCACGGTGCCAACATTCAACACGGTCCCCTCATTCAAGCTCTGTTAGATGCAATACATCTGCCTACTGCGATATCTATCATGAAGTGCAAGGCCCATACAAAAGTCACCGATATCATTTCCCAGGGTAACGACCTGGCAGACCGAACAGCTAAGCAAACAGCGCAGAATCGGACTCATGCAACTGACTTGACAAAGACAATAGTTCCGACATCGACACACTGCATGACAGTTAGGGATCCCGCCCTTGATGTAATTGACATACAGACACATGCTACACCAGAGGAAATCAAGAAATGGACTGAACTAGGAGGGATCCAAACAGATCAGGGATGGATGACGAAGGGAAAATCTACATGGTTTCTCCCCGACTCCATGGTTCAAGTTATCATTAACACAATACATAGTCCAGCGCATCTAGGAGAGAAAGCTATGCTAGACAGTATTCAAAACATTTGGTTCAATAAACACTTACGAGCAGCAGCCAAACAGAAAGTGCGTACTTGCATGATTTGTTGTCAGTTCAACCCAGGTAAAAGCATTCCTGTAGAGCAAGGTGGATTTCAACCTCCCGATCACCCTTTTGAAATCCTCCAGATGGATTATATCCAGATGGAACGTTGTCGAGGATTCAAATATGTCCTCGTAGTTGTATGCGCACTTTCCCGTTGGACAGAAGCATATCCAGTCCCAGATTACACTGCTCCGACCACTGCCAAGCAGCTGGTTCGTGAATTCTTCCCACGGTATGGTTTGCCCCGTATCGTGTACTCAGATAACGGTCAGCCGTTCTCATCCGAGCTAGTGAAACACATTACACTCTTGTTAGGCTATCAGTGGAAATTCCACTGTGTCCGGCATCCCGAGGCAGCAGGTCTCGTGGAGCGTCATAATCAGACTCTGAAAATTCGACTTTCTAAAATCTGCAGAGAGAAAGGCGTCGACTGGGTAGTAGCTTTACCAGTTGCGCTCTTTTACATGAGAATGATAGCACATTCTCGAACAGGGCTATCCCCGTACGAGGTGGTCTTCGGTAGGCCACCAAATATGTGGGGGACGCCTATACCTCGTAAAATCACTGATGTTGATTGTAATATGCTGACAGATTACCTTGCTTCCTTGATGTCTGCACTAAAATCTTGCCGTTCACAGGTAGCTGCAGCCTTTCCCGACAACACCGAGGTGAAGCCCCATGAAGTGGTTCCCGGCGATTACGTGTTTATAAGAAATTTCGACAGGAGGAGCCCGCTGGAGCCTCGCTGGCAAACGCCGAAATTAGTACTTCTGACCACGAGGACAGCAGTGAAGATTGAGGGTCGCAAGGGTTGGCTACACTCGAGCCATATCAAGAAATTTCACGGACTGCCTTCTGATTTGAACTCTCAGCCCTGCCCTCCTCCGCAGACTGACTCAAAACTCCCCCTGGCCGAGAAAACTGCTTCCCAGGAATATAAACTGAAACTAAGGTCTAGCAAGTCAGATAATTTAATTGTTTAAGTCCTCTCCTAGGTGAATCGGTTAAATTAGTTTCTGACATGTATCCCCTAGACCGAAATAGAGAGAGAGATAGACAGAAACAGCTCAAGAAACGTGCATATTGTAAATCACTTCGTAGTCACTGTATAGTGACATTATTGATTATGTTTTTTCTAAATCTTCTGATTATTGCTGCAAGTATACTGTTGCACATATACTACCCTATTTTCAAGCGTGCACATTCTGCTTTCAATGTTACTGCCGAACACTCTTTTAGCGAATTACCTCCGCATGAGTTGCCCTACAGACTTGCGCTGCGCAACAACACATTCATTAGTATGTTACATCACTCCCATCAGACCAACAACGCTACAAATTGTTGGATATGTGGCCGACTCCCTCCCTACCAGAAATACAAGGGAGTTCTGCCCCTCTTTCCATATCCGTTCACACACAATGGTTCCTGTGGTGCATGGTTTAGTTTGATTAATTCTTTGGATTCAAATACCGTAGTTTACCAGAGCAACTGGGTATGGGGAAACCTGAACTTAGTTTTGCTTAAAGCCTGCTACCCTAACAAAGAGGGACTTCCCAAAAGGACAGGAACTGATCTAGAAAATGAAGTATATGGATTAGGTAACTTTACACTTAACCTCATGATTCTGAATGTTGAATCCGAAGCTGCACCAGTCTTGCCTGCTATGTCAGTATTACCAGTCAAAGGTGAATTATGTGCGAGAAAGAATGGTTCAGTACACCTGGGTCATAGTAAATGTACTACTGTGATCGAATTCAGTGATCAAGGCAAGTCTACATTTAGAGCTTCCCGTCATTCCTACTTCATTTGTGGTCATACCGCATATATACGTTTACCTCTAGATTGGGATGGTACCTGTTACATTGCATTCCTTCTGCCACCTGTTTTCCTAGCCCCTCCTGATTATCATAGAAATACCCATCTAGTACACAATAGACCCCAGAGAGATCTCCCGATTGTCGACTACACTGAAACGGCATGGGAACAATACACAGACTTCAATAAAGGTCTCTTTCCCTACATAGGTGTTGTCTCTAATAGTAAACTGATACGTAAATTAACCAGAACCCTTGAAGCAGTAGTGAATGAAACTACCTCTGCCCTAGGCAACTTAACGGAGGAGCAGTCTGCGATGCGGATTGTTGTTCTCCAAAATCGTCTTGTCCTTGACGTCATCCTGGCCGATAGGGGCGGAGCCTGTAGAGTCATCGGATCGAGCTGCTGTGTTTTCATTCCAGAAAACGCGCCATCAGTATATAAAGCCATAACTCGTCTTCATAAGATTGCAAGTCAGATACACCAGAATCCAGGCACCTGGACTTGGTCCGGTTGGTTCTGGAGTGTGTTGTCAGCCTGGGGATGGAAGGTCCTATCCTTCCTAGGTATTGCCCTTCTCATAGTATTCAGTTGCTGCTTATGTCTACAATGTGGGCCAGCGATTTGCGGCCTGTGTGCCACATCATGTATTCCACATTCAAGTTCTCATTCAAAATCCCGTAAGAAGAAAGAAGAGCAAATGATGTTACATGAACAGATTGATGGTTTCATGAGGATCGATATATCATGAAGGGTCCGTAGGGGACAAGGAGGGAATGAGGAAATATGAATTTTTATGATCAATTGTGTCCCCTATCTTAGACCCCAACGGCTCCATGTACGTGCTACAAGTACATGTATGTTCCCTCCACTTCCAGCTATGAAGACGCAAATACATTTGTGTCCAACGTTAACATGTCCTCTTTCAGATCCACCATGAATGGGTCGAATATTCCGTTCCTAAGTATGCCTTGCCACCGTCTTTATATGGTGCACCTTTCACGTTTTTCAGCTCTGGCGAGTTAGGCCCTGAATTCTGCCATCGAGCCTTTTCCTGCCTTCTGCCTCTGAATGCTCCAGCCTGGACCTGCATCTGTATCCATGACCTTTGTCTTACTCCCTGCGCGGCTAACGGTGCCCGGCTCGGCCTGTTGCCTGCCAAGACTGTATTTAGCCTTCAAGTTATCTGCTCCGCTCATCGAAAAAATACATTCCTGTCTAGTAGTTTAGGTAAACATCCTTCCAGCTGCAGAGCAAAGGGCCCGGCCTTACTGTCTCTGTGCAAGTAATTCATAGCTCCTGTTACCATGGTAGGCCCATGCCCCCTCGCATCTCATGTAGACACATAGACGCTTATACACGCACTAGCAGTCAGTATAGGATAGCCTCTGCCCGAGAGACCTTTCCTTCCAGATAATACAGTTCCTTAAACACAAGATATTAGATACGATTTGGGATTAGGTTGTTCTGACATCCCAGACTTCTGTCTCCTCATGTAGGGCTAAATGTCAAGTCCCCTTTCACCCTCCAGTTACACGTCAGTCACACGTCATGCTACTGTGCGCGCATCTCTGCCATGTATTTCTGCTGACATTGCAGGATTCTCTTATGGATCCACCCACCTGTGACATCCTCATAATGACGTTTCTAGTACACGCCCTTATGCACGCCTATTGTAACGTCTTTTTCATTACGTATGTGTATTCTTATCTCTCCTCTCAGCTGTTACGCCTCCTGCATCTGCCTTTACTGTAATGCATTGACTATATATATGATAACCTGTCAATAAAGTATGCTCAATCCCTTCCTGAACCTTCGTGGTGACGGAATCCGATTGCCTGGTTCGAACCAATTCCTTTGTAAGGAATAAATCCCCTTTTAAAACCTCAAATACCACGGATTCTGCCTCTTATTTATTCTGAGTTATCCTTATTGAACTTTACCGCATAAATTAAGTACAGGTAATTTAAAATTTACCACACAGTGGACGCATTCTCAATCCTGATATTTGAATCTCACTTCTTGTTCATCATTGTCATATTTGTTCTCATTGGAGTTTTTGATTTAGTCTACAAAACTAATTGCAATCTAGAGGTGGATACATTCAGACTTGCTCTAGCACTCAATTCCTCAATCGACTTCCCAGTCCTGGAACTGTTGGTGGGATACATGTAATGTTCATAAAACACAATGATATGATGAGCCTAGATATGTTATATTTTGTCTTTCGCTATTCACAGATATATTTTGCTAAAGGTAAATGTCCTTTGAGAATTCCAATAGCTGTAAGGCTAGTATTTCCTCTCCAGTTGCCTTTGAGATGCAGACACTCTAGGCCTCATTTATGAAAAGTGACGCGTTGCTGCGAGAAAACAGCGATGCGTCACTTTTCATTGCGCCCTCCTTGCGGCACCAATGATGCATCATATTTACAGTATGACGCATCATGGCGCAAGGAGTTACAGATACGTCAGTAGTTCTGATGTGACACATTGCTGGAGTGTGTCACAAAAGTGACGCAACTCCAGCAATAGGTCATTACACATTGGCAAGTCCAATGTTAAATGTGCCTGCGTTAGTCTTACACCTGCCACGAGGCAGACGTAAGATATTGACGCATTTGCATCCTATAAGTGGCGCAGTGAAATCTCATAGAATTTACTGGGTCACTTCTACGACCCTTTCTTGCATCGGAACGCCACCCCCCTGCATACATTATACCTGGAGCAGGTATAATGTGGCGCAGGGGTTTACAAAGTGACGCATCTAGCTAGTACACTTTTTACACTGCTGGTGCCTCACAAAAAGTGATGCACCGACGGTTTAAAAGTGACGCAAAGCCTCATAAGTAAGGCCCTATGTATCTCCCTCTGTTGTCTGCTGCCTATGTATGCATTTTGACTATCTCCTGACAAGTTTGACTTACCAGTTAGTGAGGGTGGTCTCCTTTGCTCTGGATGATGTTTCCTCCCAGAAGATGCAGGGACCTCTGCTACAGTGGTTGTCTGTGCTCTGGCTGAATGTGTCAATGGGTGAGAAGAGAGAAAAATCAACACATAGAAAATGTACATGTGTAACTTGTCAGACATTTCCACATATCTTCTGCATGCTAACTGTATTGTGAAGTACTGCCATGGTCGGTGCAGGTAGGAGCAGTGGAGTGTTGGTGATGTGATGGCGTGGCAGGGTGGGAATTAAACAATGGAATATGGGAATTAAATATTTTGAAATAAGGATTCTCTCACCTTCTGTTTTGTAATTTTGGCAGGCCCAAGGTGAGTTGTTTATAGGATATTTTGTAATTATTTTCTCTATTTCATTGTCTGTTGATTTGCCTCTGCACCGCAGCCCCACCCACTTACATTCTTGACTGACCCAGCCGCATCTGGATAAGTGGAAGGGGCACTTTGACAATTGCTACTTAACAGTGTTAGGTATATACGGCATCAGTACTGGGCATTTGTATTTAATGGTGTGAAAGGGATTTGCCATTTCTAATACAAAGGATTCTGGGACTTGTGGTGCAACATACAGAGGGAAACACATGGGCCTCTGACTGACTATATTTGTATATGAACTTTGGACAATGGCAGTGCGACACAGACATATTTTGTATACTTGTTCTTGTCATCCCATTTACCTGGTGCCACGTTGCGGACATCACTCACAGGTAGCCCATGGAGCATGTGGGGGTGGATTGTTGTAAGGATATCCTCCTCTAGTGGGGTGAGATCGAGGCAGGGTCCAGAGTGTGAGGCAGGGAGAATTCTGTTAACAAGAAAGAAATTTCCTTTCTTGTGCTCCACGTTCCAAATACCATTAAGACAGGCCTCTGTCTATTGGGTATACTCCTCATTTTTTGTTTGTTGTAATATTTATAAGGGGACTAATCTTTTATTGCGAAAATCCCTTTCTCTCCATTTTGTTTTGCATTTAATGGCAGCGGACAGCTGCAAGAGTTTTTTTCGCAAATAGTGTTTCAACCATCGAGTTGGGAACATGGGGGCGAATCAAGGGTTGTCTTACTCCAGTGAGGAAGTGGATGCAATATTGGGCGATCCTTCTCTATTCGCCGATGCAAGCATCGCACAGACCATTTCACAGACAACCGACTGGGAAAAATGGCAGAAATGAAAAGGAATCGGATCAGGACAATATTACATGGAACCATCTTAAAAGAATATTTGAGGAATAATATGGCACCCAAGGGTTTTCTCGTTACTAATGCCCCGCGCATCTTTTTAGATGACCCCATATTTAGAAAGGACTGGGCCCAGATCGCGTGGCACTGCACACGCGACTGGATTGTAATGATCATTAAAACAGCTTTACGTCTCTGTGAGGCAATGGTGATTGAAATTCAACTAACTGAGAGTCATATAAAAACAACTATAACTGGATATAAGAAAAGACTTGATGAACTGAATAAAGAAATAAACGAATACAGGGACAATCTTACACAACAAAAAGTACAGAAGTTTCAAAAGGATCTTAAATGCTTTTCTTATGTCAAAACCTATCCATACTCTGACCCTGAATTTTACCCCCTGACAAAATCTGATCGTGACTCAGATGCTTCCAGCACCGATTCCACTGGTAGTAGCAACTCGAGCGCGGGAAGTAGGAGACAACGACAAAGGGGAAGGAATAGAACTCAGAATAACTGGCCAACATATAATCCACACATACCATCTGTATTTCAGGGCCCATATAACCCACAACAACCATACCCTGTCTATGGATGGCAACCACCATTCCCACAACCATTGTTTCCTCCATACACCTACAGGCTGCCTTTTTTAGACAGAGGCAGGAGGGGAAGAGGAAGAAGAAGGGGCACGAACCAGGTACACTGGGAAGAAGAGGACCCGGTGGGCAGCAACACAAGGAGCAAGACACAAGCACCCCAGGCAGGGCCGAGCAACAGCAGAGTTTAGTTACAAACCTTGCAGCAAGACCTCTTACAATGGCAGAGGAAAGAGTCCTGAACAAAGGACTTGGTTTTGTCCCTACGACACGGTTTGACAAATTCCATGTGGCCGGCTTTTTTCGAAAGCTTAGACTTTAAGCTTTCTTTGAAAAACAAGGCTTGACAACATATACAGAGTACTCTTCATGGAGTACGCTGACACCCACTCGATTGAGTATGATGAGTGGGTATGTTTTCTGTGTGAGTGGCTCTTGGTCGTCACTGTCAGGTGCGCGTGATTATGAGAGTCCACTGCCTCTTAGCCAAGGAGGCACACTGTGAGTTGCATGATCATCTCATGCTTCACAAATCTTTTGGAAATTACAGGAGCATTTATCCCATAATGAAGAATTATTACTGCATGATGGGTGGCTCCATGGCATCTGTTGCCCTTCCGATGTGGCCCTGGGGTGGTCTCCCTTTTGTGGGGCTGGCTGCCGTCCGGCTTAACACCAGGTCAGAGGAGGTGTAGATTTCCTGGTGCTAACACGTCTTATTGCCGGGTTTGTGTTCTTATTGCCGATGTGGCTGTTCGTTGTGAATGTTGAGGAGTGGTGTTGTCGCGGCTTTTGGCACGGGAATGCCCACTCTGCATCTCATTAGCGATATTTGCTGGGTTCCTCTGTGGCGATGGTTTTTGCGGCTGCTATCACAGGGAAACTGGTGCTGTGGGCTGTTAGCACCAGCTTGTGAATGGGGTGTTAAATTTATCTCCACTTTTGTTGCGTTAAGGTGGTGATAAATCGGAGATAAGTCCTTGTGAATATGGCCCCAAGCTGTTTGTTGATGCCATTTTAGCACACACGTTTCAAGCGCACAAGTTTTGTCCTTAATTTGAGCCCCCAACTCCCCTAAAAAATGTATGATCCAAACATCAGTAAATATCTCAGCACTGAGCGGGAACCCTCTGCACTTAATAGGTTAACTGTAGATTGCTTACGTTCTTCAATCCTCTAAAAAAGGACTAAATGAAATGAAGATGTAGAACCAACCTTCAACATAGGCTCTGTCTTTCGATTGCTGTTGTTCAGTCAAACAGATTTGCAAGAATACCAAACATAAAGTTGATTTCAGAGGTAGTATTATGTATTTGAGCAGAAGAATATTAAACATTGTCTTCTATTCTAACAATACAAATTGGGCTCTTGATGGTGAGTAAACGCTCCCACACATACCCACCAACATTCCATTTAACTCCCCATACCTCATTTCAAATGTAATTTCATGATAGATATTGCGTATTCTGAAGGTTTTCAAAACCATACATATTCAAAATACAATTTAAAGTACTAGTGCAATGCAGTCACCCCCCTCATTGCGTTTACTGCAACTGACCATAAGTAAACCTTCATTAAATAATATTAGCACTATCAATGGTGGTGCATTAAGTGGAAATTGGAAATGAATAGGTGTACACAAGAAAGGACAATGTGTAAAACATTTCTCAGTGATTTTTATATTTACAAACAAAAGAACCACTTTTCATTTCTATAGGAAATGAATGCCCCTACTCACATGGAAATAAATCCCTGCAGTCAGGCCAGATACTAGTTGCAAAGCACCTTAGGGCAGCCCATAACTGCTCCTGGAGGGAATTCAGGCTTAGATCAAATCGGTCACCAAATGGCAAATCCTGCTTTGGGAAATTAGGAAGGTCCCCGCGGTCATTCACCAGACAGTTACAATATGTCACTGAATCGTCGTTAAATAAAAGTGATTTACTATAAATGTATTAGTGCTATTAAAGAAATAAAAACATTTACCATCTCAGCCTTGTTCCAACATTTTTAAATCAAAAGGTGTTTCTGCTAAACGTGTAAACGCTGCTTCTATTTGACATCAGGTAATGTCTTTTACCTCGCAAATAGCATTTCTTTTAAAGAAAGTTCTAGGCAACCATATAAAATCCTCTTGCAGTCATCACACATTTTCCAAAAGAGTTTGTCACAATACATTTTATTAAATACGTGGCATTTCATTGAACTTTCTGTAATGTCACAGTTGTATGGAGAAAATATTGTAAAAGATTCACCGGACATTTCATAGTGTGAAACATAATTGACAGGCTACAGGGAAGCCTAGAAGTCAGAAGATGATTTGAGCAAAAAATACAGGGAATAGAGGCATTCTTAATTTGTGATTTAATTCCACCGTGGTAGACGAAGCAACATGACAAGCTTTCTGATCGCTGATGACATCATACGTGACCTTAGATGAACCTGTTGTGTCATATTAGATTTTTGCCTAATGTTAAATTCTTTCTACAAAACGCAAGACAACAATAAGTTCATAAGCAATGCTGGATAATGGGCTGTATAGAGGTTTGTGGTCAGCTCCGCTGCCTCTGGATCGATAAGGTATGCATTTGATTGAAAAAAAGCAACAGTTAACAAAGTACACTTTATATGAGTAAACAGAAAGTGCTCACAAATGCATTAGGCACACGGCGACTGAGTTGAAGAGATTTGCTGTACCGATTGTGGAGTTATTCAGCAGGATTCCAGTTATATTGTTGTGTGGGTGAGTGAGTAGAGGCAGTGATTTATTATCTGACTCAACACTTTGTTCCAGTTTATACATATTCCACCTCTTGATCTCCAACTCAAATATAGCTGAAGTCCTCACACATGACAATTCATCAGCGCCTAGGAGTCCGTTTCGTTGCCTATTGTAAAATCAGGTCAGGTCTCAGGTGGAAGTAACCTAGGTCCTGATGTCTGTTTTGCAGTCATCAATACAATTCACAAAATAGGAGAGTGTGCAACAGCAAAATAGGTTTTTACTATATACTATTCTATATACTATTCTCATGTTAGGAGTCCGTAAACATTTACCAACCCTTAAATTGGGATTGCAAGTGGGTGCCAATTTTGAATTTGAAAGGAGTATGTTGGAGACGTCTCTTCAATGGTGAATTCGTATGAGATGTATCAATGTTTTCCGTCTGTGACACAGTAACAAAATGTTGAAAAATTACTGAACCGCGAGTAGGGGTTGGAGTCATTTACAAAAGATAATGGGTGACTATGGGATCCCTTACCCTTCCCTTTATTCAGGGGACCACTGAAAAACTCTCAACCTTCTAAAACAAGCATTTGCAATGCAGTAGGTCTCGCAGTTACACGAGTTAAAGCTATTGGCATTGTAAATGACAATGCCAATAGGCATTGTTATTTGCAATGTCAATAGCTCAAACTCGCGTAAATGCGAGACCTAATGCATTGCAAATGCTTGTCATGATAGCAAATGCTCTGGCAGCACAGGGGGTTTCTCCATCACATCTGACACTGACGGATGTGGACGCGACGTCGAGGCTCGAACCCTGGTTTCCTGCACCAGAGGCGGCAGCGCAGCCGACGGACCACATCCTCTCCTCTAATGTGCAGGTATGGATGGGCCTGCAGTCTGAGCAGCCTGCAAACTCTGGAAAGGGTCCAATAAGAGAGACTTCAACAGCAAACTATAGCAAAGTGCCTCAAAGTGCGCCAAAGAGAGCTCAGAGTCTAAGATAGGTTGGCTCGGCCTTTGCCCCTGGCACTTTGGGTAAAATGAGAACAAACTCCAGATGTGCACTTATAGAATGCTCAACATCGGCTGCTTGGGCCCTCGAGATGTTTGCTTCTGCACAGCTGCCTCCAGCTTGCTTATTGCACGTGTGTGAATAAGCACTCGCACCCGACAGGTGTCTATGTTCATTCATTTATTAATCCGTTGTGTGCAACAAGCTCATTCCGTTCGTTGCATCTGCGCCTCGTTTAAAAAGCACATGTCCAACGATCTCCTTAACGAGGGAGAAGACGGGGTTTCCCAAGCAGTAAGAATTTTACACTCCTCTCTTTCTTCTGGGAGCTTTTCTCTCCCGGCCTTGCTATTTTCCCATCTAATATACCCTCATGATTGAAAACCAGGTGAACAGATAACATCAACGGTGGGGGGAAAGTAAGCGGTGGGAGTGTGACGGCAGTCCGTGGAGGGAGCGCTGCTGTGAGTGATCCATGGGGTGGATGGGCCTGGATGCTGATAAGGGGGCTGGCACTGGGCCACGCTGCATTCGCTGCAAGTCTGGGCTCCCGCACTCCGAAAGATGAGGAAATCGGAAAATATTCCGAGAAGCAGACAGCTGACGGGAGCGAGAGGGAGGGAGCGAAGGAGGCTGCACAAGTACTGGCCACACTCGAGAAAAAAAAAAACTCCCGGGTCTGATCAAGAAAGGAGCTGGAAAAATGCGCCTGGGTCCGTCCCCTCCTCCCTCTCCGGTGACAGTTAGAGCAGGATGAGGAACGAGAAGGGAGGGGGTAATGTGAGCAACAGAGGAGCCCGCAAAAGTGAAAGTGATCGTGTTTACGATCCCCACGGAGGAAAAACACATGGCGCTGCGCGCGTGCACGTTCACGTGCGCTGCGCGCGTGCACGTTCACGTGCACTGTAGCTTTAGGCCACGGCAGCACTTTGAGAAGCCCAGATATAAAATGTCTCTTCGAGCCTTTGGCTCGCGAGACCTAAAAAATGGATGCCTCTTTGCAAATGTGATTACACATATGGTGGTCTGCAGACCACACAAGGCCACCTTGCCTGTGATAGCTGTCAATTGTAGTAATTCACCATTTGCTACCTGCATCAATATTAATGGGGTACGTTAGATTGTAACCCACGTTGAATGGGAATTTTGTGAACCGACCCATTAGCACATAGTTTCTTTCAAAAAATGTCACCCTGGTCTCAAAAATGTTGTTCTTAACTTGCAACTAGTGCTTTCTACTTCAGGGCCCTACTTTTCACAAAACAGCAATTGAAAGCTGCCACTCTTTCAGCTGTCTCAACATCAATAACAAAGCTTGAGTAAACATGGAGGACTTTATTTACAAAGATACATTTACATGTGTAGATTTACTCATATAGCTATTCACCATTACAAGTGTAAAGCTACTCCTAGGTGCAGATGTCTCCATGGTGGAGCTTCCTAGTAGATGGTTTCGGAGTGTAAAGTTATTGCTCCTAAATTTTCACTTGTAGGCAGAGGCAGGGCCAGCTTTGGGCCGGCATGACCGACCTGTGCAGCCACACCTTGCACTGAGCCTGCGTGAAGGGGACACTGTGTTTAGGAATATGGGATTAAAAGCACATGCTGCAAAGTTTCCTTTGTGTCCAGACATTTTCATGCAACAATAAACTGTCAAGATAACTCTGGTGAAGAATCTTCCTGCTGGTAAGAGATCACGTTTTATCTAGTGGCACTTTTAACTCATCATAAAGTTGAGCAGAAAGTTAATATGGCTGCTGCAAAGAATCTGTATCCTGTAACTGTATTTTTATAGTTCAGTGGGTTATTGCTTTTCTCACAGATATCCTTTTGTTATTTACAGTTCGTAAGTTACAATCTGAATATAGTGCAGTGACATTTGAACTTTCATCAACGAGCTACATGCAAACTGCATTGTATACGGTAGAACATTAGGCTTTTCCCCAGTCTTTCAGAATCTTAAAGTTACAAAAAATTATTTGTTTGTGTATAAATAAATACATTCTAATTAGTAAAGCCAACCCCAACTGCTGCTGTATGTTTTAAATCCAGAGTTTGTGCTTCTCCAGAACAAACAGTCTTAAAATATACTGTCTGGTAGTATGGATGATATGTGATTCCTAAACCTTGTAATCCTATTGCTTTATTTTAAAATGTTCTATTGACCGACTTATACATGTATGATTCATTGTGTCTGTATACTGTGTGTGTGGTGTAAAGTGCTTCAACACCATATATTAGTTTCAGGGGTTATTGACTCGTTGGAATATGCTTCCTTTATCCATTTTAGGTCAGGTTGCTCTTATCAAGATGTATATCTTACCATTGTTCAATTTTCTGTTTTCTTCAATACCATGCACTTTATCAAGCTCGTTTTTCTCTCAGGTTGAGTCCATGTTCACAACTTTTTTATGGGCAAAAAAAACCCCACGTTTAGCACTTGGCACTTTATATGAAGATGTAGATCAGGGAGGGCTCACACTCCCGAATCTGAAACATTACTATGACGCTTACTTTGCACAGTATTTATCTAGGTTCAAGCCTTTACCACAAGCGCATTTTTATTGTAATTTTTTTTTAAATTTAATTTGCACTGAAACTCAGGTTAATTCTCTCATGTTATTGTTTAGGTACCCAAAGCTGGTACGATATAAATGTCTCCAATGTATTTTTAAAAGACGTCAGGCCTTCTTTAAAAAATATTCTATCCCAGCAATTAATTCAGCCACCTTAATAGAAGAAATCCTCCCCTTAATAGGAATTAAACAACCTACCCACTTGACATCAAAATGGGCGGAAGTCGGCTACTTTAAAGTATCAGACTTCTTAAGGGATGGCAACTGGATGACGGTAGCAGAAATTTCTCTAGGGATTGCTACGGATTTTATTTTGGTTAACTCTTATGGCTGTCTATATAAATATCTAGTAGAAGTAAACCCCACCTCTGTTATTGATCCAAAATCAGCTTGTAGAGGATTTTTTTAGCCAAAGCAGTCAATAAGAAACCAGGGGTTTGGAAAACATTCCTGGCTTCTCTCAAACAACCGGATCTTGAGTCAAAAGCAATTAAGAAATGGGCTGATCATGAGAATTGTGTAGTCTCTCCTCAGATTTGGTCTACAATTGATAAGTTAAATTTTTGCACTCTCAGAGGGGCCAATTGGCGTAGGATGTTGTTTTTTAGTAAGTGGTTATTGTATCGAACTCCCGCTGTTTTAGCCAGGATGTTCACTAACCAGTCTTCTCAATGCTTTCGATGCATGAATTATACACACGCCAATTGGTCACATATTATGTTGAGTTGCCCAAATATTAATATTTATTGGACTGAGGTATTTTTTTTCTTAGAACAAGAGTGCAATATAAAGCTTGAAGTTAACAGTAGGCTAATATTACTTGGTTATGACCCAGATCTTCTCTTCTCGGAATCCATGACTAGGTTACTCTACATAGCAATAGCGATCGCAAGGTCACTTCTGTTGCAAATTGGCGTTCGGATTCCATACCCTCAGCTATGAAATGGGTTCAGAAGATGAGGAGGGTCAGAAAGAGCGAATATATCTATGCTGCATGCATTGGAGGCCTTAAGAAATACGAGAAAATATGGGTACCAAGTTTGATTTTGATTATTAGCCTTGGGAGATATATGAAATTGCTATTAAGACGTGATTGAGTCAGGGGAGGCTTGAGCTTTTTTTATGAATTTTACTAAAGTTGCCTTTAAGATCATTTTTTGTCTTAGATTGTTAAACAGGCTGAGGATTTGAAATATTTTGTGATCTATTAATTAATTATCTGTGTTGTAATATAATACCATGTTTTAACTCCGGATGCAATAAAAAAAAAAAAATTTAAAAATAAAAAAGAAGATGGCTTTATGCCAGATTCACAGTGGAGGCAAAAAGGGAAAAGAAGAAAAAGTTGAGATTGTTAATTAAAACTAGTATTTTCAGATCAAAATATGCTACATTGTACTTGCAGCGTTATGGTACATTCCATTGAAGTTAATGTTGATTAAAAATGTTATGGAATCTGAAAAAAAAAAGAATAAAAAAAAAAAAACCACCATATATTAGCATGAGTACTGAAATAAGACACAGCAAATCAAAAACATGTGAGAGAGCATGTCTATGGAGATAGGAGGTCACTGGAGGGTGGCAATGAGGGAATCTGTGGATAAGGAGGTGATTCAGCAGGTGGTGCCAAAAAATATAAAAAGTTTGTCGCACTAGATGCCCTCTGCCCTAAAGCCTGCCCTGCATTGAAGTTTCCTCCACCAGGGTGTGGATCTCACCATGCTAAAATTTTGGGAAACGTATACAGTTTTTTAACCTTAAAAACATATTACATTTATTTAAAAAATGTGATATAAAATAAAATATTATATATTTATTTTACATATGGAATTAATAAAACAACATTTAGAGCACATTAACTTAACTGTGCCTTAAAAATTGAATTATTTAAAATGTATTTATTTCATTGAAATAATAACTGTGATGAATAACATTTACAAAATCCAAATAACATTAACATTTAATTTTATTAATATATATGAAAATGCATTATACAATTAATTTTAAATACTAAAATATATTTAGAAAAGTTTTAAAGTGTATTAGAAATGTAATATTAAATTAGTATTACTAAATTGTTACATAATACAATGATGATTCATGTATATATATGTTCTTTTTTTTTTAACTTAAGCAAAATATATATATTAATTTTAGAATTTAAAATCATTTTATTTAAACATCATCTTCTATGGGGTGTTATTTCAAATCCCTGCCTCCATTGTTTTCTGTGGATGTATTTCAGAACCTCTGAATGGACATGTGTTGTGCTTGACGTACTTTAAGATTGGGATGAAATACTTTTTATCCTGTTTTGGGACCTTTTTGAATGTAGTGAATTTAGAAGCGAGCACACTCCTGGTTTACCATCCAGAAGTACAAATCCCTCGCACACCAACCCTAGTGGAGCTCCTGTTGGTCCTCGAACTGAATGAAAAGGTCTCTGCCCTTTGGCTGGGTAGTTTCAAACTTTAGACCTGTATCTTAAATGATTCATAACAGCAAACGACAACCAATGCAGAGGCTACAATCAAGCCCCAGAAACTATCATGCACATTGTTTCAAAGTCATCCTTGTGCCCTGGTCACCTCCATTTTGTGCTGATTGGTACTAGTGATAACTGACTGTCCCTGGGCTCTGCTTAACCAAGCCCAAGGCCAGTGCTATGCTGAAATCACACTTTGAATACAGTGAAAGCACCTAAATAGACTAGGGTACACTATGGCTATGGGGTACCCCTATGATTGGAATGACCTCCCCTATAAGGACCTAGTACATTGAAACTTCCTTTAAATCCCTTGTATATATTAGGGCATGGCAGTTGAGAGGCCATCAGGCCTTTCTGCACTTACATGTGTGCTCTGCTTAAAGTTGAGGTGAGTTTAAAAGCACCCCTTTGTTGCAGGACTGCTTTTAAAAAGCAAATTGTGCCCAAACTCGACTTTGGTGTTTGGGCCACTTATTAATCAACTACCATGTTTTGGCATTTGAGGCACCCCCAGGGTCTCCCCTAGGTGTCACAGGGGTGGGGAGTCAGGTATGTATAAGGATGATCCTTATAAAATTGTTTTATATGCCCCGGGTTAGGGAAATTTCACAAGTCACTCCCCACATTGCAGTGAAGTGCTTGCCAAAATCGACTTTTGTGCTAGGAGCACTGTGGAGTGAGGATCTGCAATATATAGAAAGACTACGTTCCGGGGTGGGGGGGGGGGTCCAGTAGATATAGGCAGAGACCTTATAAAAGATATTGTATAGGCCCTGGTTTTGGAGAAATTGCCCAGTTAATTTTCCCCAGTGCAAATCCCCAGCCATATAATTTAACATGGCAAGAAGTTATTAATTAATAACTAACATCAAGGATGTCATAAAATATAATTCAAGGACTTCCTTGAATGGTGTTGATAAATCCAACAATATGTTATTGTTCAGTTTATCCTAAAATGTACAGACAATTCTTTCTTGTCTTTGAGCCAAAAGTCAGCCTTCCAGTGGTCAGCCCTGATTGGTCAGAGTTAAGTGGATTTGCCAGGCTGCTTTGATGAGTTGATAAATAGCCCCTGAGGTTAGAGAGCCATTCTGGGAGGGCAGGGTTCTGCCACATAGGAATGCCAGAGCAGAGGGGGACAGGCAGGAGAAGCAGGTTTCATGTACACCACTACTCTTTGAACCCAGACAGATGGCAGGATTAAGGAAGGAATGAGCAGACTCAATGGGAGGGACAGTATGGATATGAACCATCCTGAGGATTTGCTTAGCCAGCTCTTGTCTCTCTGATGAGAAATCAACCATGTTGAATTTTGGAGAAGTGGTGCTCTCTGAAAGACTACAGTGCCACACTTTGGAGTATAGTGTCATACTCTGGGGTGGTGTCCTGCACCCCATTGGACAGGAGTGCCCTCCTGCTTGATCTAGAGGATTTAGAATGAGTATCTGAGAGGGCCAGAGCCTCTCAGATCTGCAGCTTGAAACAAGAAGAAGAAGGGTCCATGCTGAGAAGTTTGATTTGCACCAACCAGGTCCTGCACTCTGACTGACTGTGCCTGCTACACAATCTGGAGCTACAGCCCTCTGGACCTGCCTTGCTTCAAACGGACTAAAAAGTAGGTCCCATGCAAGCTACAGGTTAACAGAGATCACTTGGACCATCATCACCAGGAATTTTGAGCATGGAGTACTACCAGTGGATTTGTGAGGGTTTTGTCCAAATGGATTGTGGGAATTGAAGTCCCGACCTTTCAAATACCATCTTGGAGTTTCCAGATCATTGGAGTCAGTTTTGGACACTTTGGGACCCTCAAGTGAAATATAGAAAGAAGTTCCAGAAATTTGAAGAAGGTTGGAGCAACTTTGGAAAAAAGCTCCTTCAGTGGACTGACTCGACCTGGCCAGCCAACCCAGCGACCCTCAACCATGAGTTGGTCTGCCATCCAGGTTCGTCCCACTAAAAACCTCCATGAGTTTAACCGGATGTTGGCTGAAAACCAAGCTAGCTAACCCTCACCAAAGCCAGCCTGATGAAGAGCAGTGAAAGACCCCTGAAGAAAAAGCTCCGTAAAAGTTTCCAAGTCCGAACGTAGGAAAGGTGACAGGGACCAACCAATCATATCTACGGTTCCCAACATTGGTTTTTCATTTTGGTGTCATTTTAAAGATACAAATATTTCCTATTTCTATAAATTGGTGTAGGATTTTTTGTGTGTTGTGGGTTAATTATTTAATGAGTTGGTGTTTTTAAATGCTTTACATGCCTGTCTTTGAAGTTAAGCCTGCCTATTCGCAGCCAAGCTACCAAGGGTTGAGCATAGGAATAATTTTCTAAGACCTATTCTGAGCCCTATGTTGTGTTAGTGGCCCTATTGCCAGTGGTATATGCATATTTATCACTACTAATAATCTACTTTCCAACACATATAATCTGTACCTGCTCAGCATTCCATAAGGAAACCTGAGACAAACTGCACATCTTTTTAAACACTCTTGGAGTAGGTACTTGCAGGCAAGTTGTAATTGCATGTTGTAATGGGACCAACACAAGTTTAAACGCTCAGACGATAACATTTTTGTCTCACATTGCAAAAAGAACTCTCCATGCAAAACACAATCAAAGGAATACTGACTGCTCTTTGAGTGAATTATAGAAGCAATACGCACTTTATGCCAATTGCGTTGCAAATTAATACAAATTTGATCAATTCAATTTTTTGCTTTATCAACCTTTTCTGTTAAACATTGTATTGTTATGTAATTTCTTTTTACTAACTAAGCATATAATAACATTTAATTGAATAATTTGGTTATTAGTTAACAAAGTGGCTTTATGGAGAATGCACCGAACTTGTGGGTTGCCATGTGTGGTGCTGGACTTACTTCGCAAATGGGATGGAGTACATTTGAGCCTGTTTTGTGACCTTTTTGGCTGTAATGAATTTAGAAGTGCTACCAAACTCATCCTGACCATCTCCTGGCACAGCCATATCACCTGTCACCTAAGAAACTTCCACTGGTTCCCGATCAACAAAAGAATTATCCTTCATGCTCCTCACACACGCCTACAAAGCCATTCCACAATGCCGGACCTGCATACCTCAACTACCTTCTCTCCTTCCATACACCCACCAGACATTTCCACCCACCCAACTGGCCCTGGGCACCATTTCACAAATCTGCAAGACTAGAGGAAGTTCCTTCTCCTACCGCGCTGTGAAAACCTGGAACTCCCTGCTTCTACATGTCAGGCAATCATTGTCTCTTTGACTGAACCGCAGATCCACCTCAAGTCAACGCCTTGAGACCCTAACGGGTAAGTAGTCCTGCTTTACCAGAAACCTGACTGATTGATTGGTGAATAGCAAAGGACTTCACTTTTGTAAGTAGGTGTTTTGTTTTTGCATGTAACTCCTGAAGCCCCTCCTTATCCTTCCGTAAACCCTTCCAATATAGGTGTAAATATTCTCCCACACTTCCCTCCCACATTTTTTACTAAAATGTACACATATGTGTGCACAGATCTCCACAGTCAATATGGAGATAGCCACATAATGAGATGTGAGAGGTGAAGGACTGGGCAATTTCTAAGACCCAGCGGTGCCAGGGGACAACACCTGAAACCTTCGGGGTTCACCTGTTTTGGCGTACTTAACAAACAGAGACACGGGGTTCTTACTCTGGCGTCAAAAGATCGTCTTTAATGACTGCAGTCAGGAACAGAAGTCACAGAAGTATCATACAAGATAGATTCTAAGGAGACTGCTCAATTTGTACAAAGCAGGTCGCGCCTTAAATACTCAATATTCTGCTTCAGGCAAACATTCCTGCAAGTTTACAATTATTCCCGTTTCTGTATTCCAAACAATAAGATCACACAATATCACATTCCCATCTCCAGGTGTCTGGCCTTCAATCACATGTTTCTGACATCCCTCTATTGAAGGGCCGGACCGCCCCATAATAAAATTGGTCACCTCCTCATCATAAAAGGCTAAAGGGAAATGCAAGAATAGATGCAGAAAATAGAAGAGTCAGATAAGACATATTCGTAGGCTAATAAAAGAAGCGTGGTCTATTGTGTCAGGGTCAGTAGCTTGGCTCAGGCAGGACAGGACAGAAAACCAGTACGGCAGGGTCTGCCTCAGGCGACAGGGTCAGCTTTCGACAAGTCATGCAGAAGTCGGCAGAATGCGCACTAGGGACCACGTGCCCTCGAGGTTACCTAATCAGGGTCATTGTTCGGACATCGCTCGTTCACTGACTATGTGAGGGCAATGATACAAAATGGACGTCGTGCACGAAATGGAACCCGTAGGTTCGAGCACAAGAATCAGTAATACATGACGAATCCTTCAGTGCAGCGTTGCGAAAACGCTTGCTTTATATTAGACTCATTATTTGCAATTCGCTAATGCCAGGATCGTCACAGTACCATTAGCTCAGAAACATGGGTTCAGTTTTCACGGAACCTCAGACCCTCCTTTTGCCCTTACATAGGCAAGCACTAGTCGATATCCGAGTCGATACCTATTTTCATCAAATCACTGAGATGTTGCTGAAGCATCATCCTTTCCGTCAATACCTCTCTAGTAGCAGGTGGCCTTCTAACACACGTTGTGGCGCAAAAACCACATAAGGCAGGACCACACTGGACACAGAGACAGCACGAAAACAGGAGAGCTAAAGCAGCCCCAATGACCATCAGAACCCTCCATCCCCATGCAGATAATATGTTCCAAAACCATCCAGTTAGCGACCACTCCCCTTCATCCATATGTACAGAATCAGAGATCTTATGCAACTTGGAAATGGCCTCATATACTGTTGGAGCATTATCCGGAATGAAAACACAGCAACTCGATCGGATCACTTTACACACTCCACCTCGATCTGCAAATACCACATCTAGAACCATACGGTTCTGCAACGTCATAAGGCGATCCGCTTGAAGCTCAGCCGTCAAGTTACCAAGGGCACCAGCCGTTACATTAACAGTGGATTCAACTACACGAGTCAGTTGTCTCAGGTTCCTACTATTAACCATAGGTCCCCAAAATGGCAGAAGTCTCCCACTTCCTGACCCGCAGTGTCTTCCTGACTAACAACGCCCCTCACAATTCTGGCCTTGTGATAATCAGAGGCAGTCGTAAATTTAGGCGGCAGTAAGTTAGCAACATAACATGTTCCCGAAAAATCTGGGGGCAACCATGTGTAGGCTCGGTCATAACAGACAAAGTATATACCCTTGGCAGCCAAAAAACGCAGGAGAAGACTGTGATGGAAAAACGTACGTTTCAGTACAGTCACTCTTCCCTAGCTGAGCTCTCGTATTCTGACCATTGCCTTGCAAACAAAAACGACCTAAGTGTGGTACGACCCAAATCGGAGACGAGCTCTTGCGCTGTTTCTCACCCAGACTAATGCTATACCCAGTCGCATTCCAACCCACATAAGCTCGCAACTCATCCTTAGGAATGGAAGAATATACATCGATATCTCTACTCATATCGGCAACTCCTCTTACCAAGGCTTTATTGCTAGAGCTATATCTTGTGGAGCGTGGTGGTCGCGGGGGATAGGTCTCAAGCGCAAAGAGGAACACAGTCTGGAATGCCAACGATGACCCATTATAGCTAAAAGGCAGAACTAGATACGGGATACCTTTATCGACGGTATGCGGCATTAAACCACAGACCCAGCAATTAGTCATATTCATCACTAGTTGGTGTTGGTGCAGGAGTTGAATAAATGAATTGTTCACGAACTCAGAACGTCTCGCTTGTTCGTATTCAGGTAAAAGGTGAAAAGAGTGCGAAGAAGCAGTCGTAACAGGAAAGGAAACGTGAGGAGGCACCGTAGACATAGTAGGTACAAAAATTAACTGGGCACCAAAGACAATTCCACCCATCAGAGTTACCAAGACAATCAAAAACATTAGGGCACACTGGATCAGGAAACATTTGTTGTGCAATATTTCATGCAATTTCATTTTACGCTCAATCATAGTATTAACACCTCGCAGCGCAGGAAGCTCCATCCTCTACTCGAGCCGTCCGTGGCGGTTGGTTTGTACCTGTTCAGAAATGCGTCCGTTAGCCTTGGGAGTTCCCAAAGACCAACCGGGGGAACCGACCTAGCGTCTGGTAACCTGCAAATCAAAACTAGGCACACGTCACGGCCCTACGGCGAACCCGGATGGCCGGTTCTAAATATAAAAAAAGAAAGCGCACACAGCAAACTTCCTGGCTGAGGAGAATACAATTGTCCAAAGATGAGTTGTCAGGGCAGAGGGGGCAAAGGAAAACACGAAAGGGTATTCACTTTATTAGTCCTTGGAATGGGAGCGTAAAGAGTAACGATGTCTTCCAGGTTGTGTCTGTTCTTCGAACAAGGGACCAGATGGCGAAACAGTGTTCAATTGTTCAGGTGAATGTTCGAATCCAGAGGCAAAGGCACAGTTCCAGGTGAAGCAGCAGTGTTCTTCAGGTTAGCAGACTCAAGACCTTTAAATTGTGCATCGCTGAAAGGGACAAGCCTAGGAACACACTCTGTCTCAGAATTGCCAATTCCCTGTCTAATCCATTTGTCATACGGTAAAGGAAGCGGTACACGTTTCGTATGGGCAGCGTGTACCCAATGCTTTCTTCCAGCCAATCGAACAGCAGTTCGTGTTGACAACAGGACCTGGAACGGTCCGATATATCTTGGCTCCAAGCTTCTTGATTTCCCAAAGTTCTTTACGACCACGAAATCGCCAGGCTGTAACTTGTGTCCTGGTCCCTCTGCTGGCTTTGGCAGAGCCTCAAAAACCTGTTGATGAACTGCACTTAGTTTAGCAGTCAAGTCATAAAGGTAATCAATCAAAATGGGATATTCGAGCTGGGTGAATTCTTTAGGTCTAGGGACTCCCCAAACGTTCACAGGACGACCAAACACAATTTCATACGGGCTAAGCCCTATTCAAAAGTAAACAGTCGCCCTAGTGGATTGAAGAGCCAGAGGCAATGCATCTGGCCATGACAACCCAGTGGTCGTTTGGATCTTGGCTAACTTCAATTTCAGGGTCCCGTTATAACCCTCAACAAGACCTGCGGACTGTGGGTGATTTGCACTATGGAACTTCTGTCTAATCCCCAAACCCACACACACGCTCTTCATGACCTTTCCCACAAACTCACTTCCATTATCCGACCATACAATCCGTGGCATGCCAAACCTAGGGAAAAACTCTTTGAGAAGGACTTTGGCTGTGGACAGGACTGTATTATCCTTCAAGGGGTAGGCTTCAATCCATCGTGAAAATGCACAAACTACAACAAGGACATACTTAAGGTTGTTACACCTTTCCATATGAATGAAGTCTAATTGGATAACCTCAAAGGGACAAGTCGGGGGAGCAAAATGACCAGCTGGAGTTGGAGTTCCCTTGCCAGGATTATGCATCAGGCACACCATGCAATTCTTAACCACCCTCTCCGCACACTTAGAAATTCCATCATTCTTCCATACCGGGGCCACCAACTTGCAAATTCCTTTCGCACTAATTTGTGCCATTCCATGTGCCATTGTAACTACTGCAAGCACAGACGCATCAGGTAACATCCATCTTTGATGTTCTGACAGATCGATCCAACAACCAGTCGAATCCAATTTACCCCTACTGTCTTTCCACACATTCTTCTCACTCTCAGTAGCCTCATTCTGAATTGACTTCACACTCTCAATCGTGTCTTCACACATTCCAGCATCCGTAACCCATCTTGCAGAACTTGCAACATACATTCGACTCGTCATGTTCTTTGCCGTCATTTTCGCAATCTCATCTGCGAATGCATTACCACGACCAACATCATCCGTGACTTTCCGATGAGCACTACACTTCACAATCGCAACTTGCTTTGGCAAAGTAAGTGATTCCAGAAGCTCATTCACCAATTGTCCATGCTGTATTTTTGTCCCGTGGGACGTCAAAAATCCTCTCTCTCTCCATAATCGTCCAAAACTATGTGCAACACCAAACGCATACTGGCTATCGGTAAAGACGTTCACTCTCTTTCCCTCGGCCAAAACGCATGCTCTCGTCAGTGCAATTAACTCTGCAGCTTGTGCAGAATTCTGACTTACTCTCGCAGTCTCAACAATCGTACTCAATGTCGTCACAGCATACGCGGCAGTCACATCACCGTTCGACAACTTAAAGCACGAACCATCCACATACAAAGTACCATCCGGATCTGACAACGGGGTATCTTTCAAATCGATCCGACCCTTCGTTTCTTCTTCAGTTTGCAAACAACAATCATGTGGTTCTGAATCACTCGATTTTACAGTAGTCGGCAACAATGTGGCTGGGTTCAACACATTACATCTCTTAATCTGAATATGACTTGCCAAGAGTGTCAGCTCATAGCCTGACAACCTAGCACTCGTGAGATGTTGAGTTTTTGTTCTGTTCAATAAAGTATCTACTGCATGTGGAACCATTACCACTAACATATTATTCATGACCAGACCAGCAGACTGTCGAATAGACACAGCAGCTGCCGCTGTCGCTCTAAGGCAACTCGGCAATGCTCTTGCTACTGGATCTAAGGTTGAAGAAAAATACGCACACGGACGTTGTTTATCACCAAATTGTTGTGTCAACATGCTCAACGCGCAACCCTCTCGTTCATGAACGTATAGTGTAAATGGTTTACTGTAGTCGGGGGTACCCAACACAGGAGCTGAACACAACGCATCGCGTAGCTCAGAAAAACTCTTCTGGCAGTCATCAGACCATGGCAGAGGATTCAAAACAACTTTGCACGTGAGAGCTAACAAAGGCTTTGCTAACAACAAAAAATTTGGGATCCATTGTCTGCAGTATGATGTGATACCGAAAAAGGAACGTACTTCTCTTTGAGTGTTTGGCACAGTCATTTGAGCAATTGCTCTAATTCGTTCTGGGGTCAACCTTCTTCCCTCCTTTGACAAGAGATGACCTAAATAGGTTACCTCTTGGCGACAATATTGCAGCTTAGAAGGTGACACCTTGTGGTGTAAATTGGACAAATGCTGTAGCAAAGATATCGTAGCTGCTTTGCAAGTTGTCTTGTCACCAGCAGCCACTAAAAGATCATCTACGTACTGGATCAAAGCAGCCCCGACAGGCAATACAAAGGTATCAAGCTGGCTTTTCAGAGCCTGACTATATATTGAAGGACTTTCACAATAACCTTGAGGTGCGCGCTTGAATCTGAAGCTACGACCACCCAAGGAGAAACCAAAAATGTCCCTACTCTCTTCTGCTATCGGGATGCTAAAGAAGGCATTCTTCAAGTCAATCACCGAAAACCAGGTAGCTGAAGCAGGAATCAATGTCAATAAAGCTGTGATATCGGGAACCACAGGAAACTGCGGAACCACAATCTTGTTTACTTCTCTAAGATCAATTACGAAACGATACACAGGAGGTTGGGAAGAATCTGTACGTTTCAAAATTGCCAAAACGGGACTATTACACACATTACCTCATGTTTCTTCGATCACACCCTTCTGGATCAAATCGTGGATGATCGCTAAGGGTGCTCGTTCACCATCGCTCGAAATTCGATGCTGCGGAATTCGCGGTAACCTGACATTCGGTCTGAGCTGAACAACATATGGGGGAATTTCCAGAAGACCCACATCATTAGGACCCGTAGCCCAAAGAGATTCGGGGAGCGAACGCAATTCTTGTGGAAGCCTATCTGTCGCCACATACATAGGAGAGATCACTTTCCTGCCCAATGTAAGTTGTACTCCCGATGGGGAACAATGCAATGTCGCATACAATCATTTCAACAGGTCCAAACCCAGCAATTTATCACCACAACCAGTAGTCAAAATCAACGGTGCTTCTAACTTACATGGTCCAATAGAAAGGGACAAAGAACTAGAGACTGGATTACGAACAAGGGCGCCAGAGAATCCCACTGAGACATTAGTTAAGCCAGACAAGGGTGTGCCAGGGAGTTTAGAATGTTTGATAGAACTTTTTGCCGCACCAGTATCCAACAGAAAAGGCTCAATCACACTTGATAAACCTACTGAAATGTAATGCCCACTCTGATCAACTGGAATTGGCACTACTCCCTCTCTTTGTCCATGGCTATCCTAGCAGTCATTATACGCAGTACTCTCGCCCTCGACATAGTAGTCATCTACATGGTACTGCAGAGATCTATCAGATTGCACCTTTGATTGGTCAAAACAATTAAGAGAACTTTGTGATGGAAGAGAACGCTCATTCTAAGAAGGCGTGACACCACGTCCTCTACCTCTAGAAATTTGTTGGAAACCACGACCTCTCTGAACTGGCACACCATTCATACGTTGTTGCAGAGTAGGGCACTCGTTCTTATAATGACCCTCTTCCTTGCAGTATGCACATTGATTCAATCCTAACAATGGCCTAGAAACGACGTACTCCGGTCTCAGTTGTACTCTCGGAAACGGTGTCTGTTGCTGAAATTGCGTACGTTGCTGTGAATCGTTCTGATTCGAGCGAGGCAGATACGCCTGCTGCAACAACACCTTAGTCTTCAGGTCCTTCGTTTTCCTCTCTACACGTTCTTTTTCTTCCTTATCTCTATTCTCGTAATATTGGGCTGTGGCTAGAATCTGAGCCGTTGAAGAGACAGCCAAAGCACTTTCTGAGTCTTTTAACTTGTTGCACAAGTCAGGCAGCAAGTTAAACACGAACTTATCAACAAATAGTCTCTGGCCTCCCTCTGAACTCATATCTTGGCCGCTGTGGTCCACAAAAGTCTCCTCAAATCGCGTGAAAAAGTCAGACACACTTTCATCCTTCTTCTGCTTACTGGACGACAATTTATCCCAGTTTACTCTCAACGCTGGCATCAGCGTCTTCATTAGATTAACTATCCTACCTGGTAACTCCGCTACTAGGGGTTCAGGTTTTGCACCTCCTACTTGGAGAGCATCCGCCGCTAAAATAGCAGTCCAGGTACCACCTAACTTGTTCGGATGATCCTCATGGCGGATTTTCGCCCATACCGGTTGTGGCACTACATTGCCAAACAATCTCAATATCTGCAATGTTCATAATACAGGCGTCTACTGTCTGGGACAATTCTTTATAGTAACCAGCGTTATTCTTACGTGGGTCTGGCAAAGTCTGTTTTAATGCTAGTACTTCAGACCTTTTCCATGGGACATGTATCCAAACTCTCTGAAAATGTGCCGGAGCGGCCGCAATACCTCTCCCTGCATCAGCCTGTACTGCATCACGCCATACTGGCGGAACCTCTCTCATAGGATACTGTCCTAACGTCTTCTTTGCCGAGGGATAATTTGCAAACAAAACTCTAGACGGTAATACAGACCTATAGGCAAGAAGCCGTTCCGACGCATGTCTAGCATCAGAGCCCACAATCATACCTTTCGCAAATTGACTCTGGAGTTCGAGCATTTCAGCAGGGGCTGAGTCTAATTCGTCGTTGTCCCATTCGTCTCGCATCAACTTACACATCTCCTCAAACACATATCTCTGAGTCGGTTCATTCCACTGGGAAAATGTATCGTAAACTATACGACAACTATACCTATCGGGTTTCAAAATCCACCTATGAGCTATCGAATCTAATAGTGCTCGTTCCCTAGACTCAGGGAGCTGGCTACGTCTCTGCATGGAGTCAGAAATGACGGGCGCAATTAGCGACCCAAAAAGAGGAGACAGAAAACTAGGGACGGTGTCGGTTACTCGCCGACGAGCGGAAGGTGAAATAGACATAAGGGCGGGAGAAACAGCATTCAGCGAGAGCGAAGGAGCAAAAGGGGTAACAGAAACAGGAGTGACAGGCGTAGTAAGGTGAGGGGTAGCAGTTAAAGACGAAAAAGGCAACCCAGGAAGAGGGGGTGCCGGAGGAACATAACCTTGCTGAGGAACAGGAGGTGGGGGAGGAACTACCACGGGCTGACCAGCAGCCGGTTGTACAGCAGGGGGAACAAAAAGGGCTGTAGCGCTGTGTACATAAGGAGGTGGTGACTTCAGTAAATAAGACATCAGAGGATCCTTTTCGGGGTCCTCTTTCAGCTTATCAGGACATGATGGCAAAACAGGGTAGCACTTATCAATTGCCATGCTATGTTGTCTAGTGAAAATCTCGGTCGCTTTCTCTTCTTCATCTTCCTTAAACTGCCTAGCAGCTTGCATAATCGAGACACCTTTTTCTCGCTTATCCTTTTTAGCCTGTTTGATTTCTTTCTGCTTGGCTTCTTTGCGCCATGGACGAAAGGAGTCAAACATCGCCGGCCGGGCTTTCTTCTTAAATAACTTCGCCTCCAAATTATCCAAAATTGCAGTTTCAAAACTACCATGTACTGGCCATCTGAGAACACCATCTTTCCTCGTATAGCGGACCCATACCTCGTTATACGTGATAGGGCCCACACCATGCTTCGAATAGAGCTCATAAGTCGGAGTTCCAACCGGAGGTATCGGACAAGAGTCCTCCAATCGGGAATCCTTGTTGCAACATCCAAGACAAGACAAGAAACCAAGACTACGGTTAGGCATTTTCGCTCACTCACCGAGTTTCAAACTTCAAGGGGCTATCTCTATCGATACACTCGTAAATGTACGAGACCCTCGGTTTTTGGGAACTGCAGCTACCAAATAATCCTAAGGACCAAACTGAACCAAATGCAATGGAACCATGCAAACCAAAACTAAGGACCAAAGAACTCGAGTTAAACCTAAGGACTGGGAGCGACCTACGTATACCTAACTGAAAGATCAATGACGTCACCAGGAAGACCCGTCTATCGTCTCGCCGTACTAAGGACTACGCCAGGCTCCAAAACAGGTCGACAGTCAGGGCGCCAGTCCTTTGCAGCCGTCTGGAAGCGGGAACCTTCGCGGAAAAAGACCTTCGGACCACTTATGCGACATACATGGATCGATGAAGTGGGGTGCACCTCCCTCGGAAATTTCACACAAAGCTCCTCACAATCTTCAGGCTAGGACCGGAACCGCTCGATGTCGCACCACGCTGGGGCGTCAACTGAAGGACTGGGCAATTTCTAAGACCCAGCGGTGCCAGGGGACAACACCTGAAACCTTCGGGGTTCACCTGTTTTGACGTACTTAACAAACAGAGACACGGGGTTCTTCCTCTGGCGTCAAAAGATTGTCTTTAATGACTGCAGTCAGGAACGGAAGTCACAGAAGTATCATACAAGATAGATTCTAAGGAGACTGCTCGATTTGTACAAAGCAGGTCGCTCCTTAAATACTGAATATTCTGCTTCGGGCAAACATTCCTGCAAGTTTACAATTATTCCCGTTTCTGTATTCCAAACAATAAGATCACACAATATCACATTCCCATCTCCAGGTGTCTGGCCTTCAATCACATGTTTCCGACATCCCTCTATTGAAAGGCCGGACCGCCCCATAATAAAATTGGTCACCTCCTCATCATAAAAGGCTAAAGGGAAATGCAGGAACAGATGCAGAAAATAGAAGAGTCAGATAAGACATATTCGTAGACTAATAAAAGAAGCATGGTCTATTGTGTCAGGGTCAGTAGCTTGGCTCAGGCAGGACAGGACAGAAAACCAGTACGGCAGGGTCCGCCTCAGGCGACAGGGTCAGCTTTCGCCAAGTCATGCAGAAGTCGGTAGAACGCGCACTAGGGACTACGTGCCCTCGAGGTTACCTAATCAGGGTCATTGTTTGGACATCGCTCGTTCACTGACTATGTGAGGGCAATGATACAAAATGGACGTCGTGCACGAAATGGAACCCGTAGGTTCGAGCACAAGAATCAGTAATACATGACGAATCCTTCAGTGCAGCGTTGCGAAAACGCTTGCTTTATATTAGACTCATTATTTGCAATTCGCTAATGCCAGGATCGTCACAGTACCATTAGCTCAGAAACATGGGTTCAGTTTTCACGGAACCTCAGAGGCAGAGGAGTAGATCTCCACACACAGGTGTTGTCCTAGGCAGAGGTGGAGGGGCCGAGGATTAGGACCTCGGTTTTTTCTGGGTTGAGCTTCAGGCAGATATCTTTCATACAAGCTGAGACGTCTTTCATCTCTTCATGGAAGCAGGGTCTGATTTCCTCGGGATCTTGGTGAGTAATAGGATGAGCTGGGTGTCGTCGGCGTCGGATACTATGCTGAGCCCAGGCTGTCTAATGATGGCGGCAATGGGGGCCATTTAGATGTTGAAGAGCGTGGGGCTGAGCGAAGATCCTTGGGGTACTCCGCAGTAGATATCGTAGGGCTCGCAGAGGAAGGGAGGGAGTCTGATCCTTTGGGTTCTGCCGTAGAGAAAGGATTGGATCCAGTCGAGGGCGGCTCCTTGTATCCCCGCGTTGTGAAGTCTGGCTTCGAGTGTGCGATGTGAGACGGTGTTGAAGGCTGCAGAGAGGTCTAGAAGGATGAGGGCCGCAGTGTGTCCCTGGTTGAGCAGCATCCGGATCTCGTCAGTGGTAGCGAGGAGGGCGGTCTCGGTGCTGCGGAATCCAGGCTGGGAGGCATCTAGGATGGAGTTCACTTCGATGAAGGCTGTCAGCTGGGCGTTTACGAGTCTCTCGGTGACTTTGGCCACCAAGGGGAGGAGAGAGATGGGCTGGTAGTTTTTCAGGACTGATGATGCCAGATCCGAAGGAGGCGTTGATGGTCCGTCCTAGTTCGGGTGCGATGGTGGCCGTGGCCCTATGGAATATCTGCAGGGGGCAGGGGTCCATTGGGGCTCCTGAGTGGGTTTTCATCATGGTTGTGGTGATGAGCTCGACGGTGGTGGGATTCCAGGTCATGATGGTTGGTTTATTGGTGGCGGTGGGGGGGTGTCGGGCGTCTACTCACTGAAGTTGTCATAGAGGACCCTGATCTTCAGATGGAAGTAGGCGCTGAGCTTGTCGTAGAGTTCTTGGAAGGGTGTGACATCCGTGGCTTTGCTGGGGGGGTTTTGCGAACTGCTGTATGACCTTGAACAGTTCCTTGGCATTTGTCGAATTGGTCTGGACTTTGTCCTTTATGAAGGTCCGTTTGGTGTCTCTTATGCGCTGGTGGTATTCCTTCAGGGTGCTCCTGTGGCTGTTCCATGCTTCCGTGGTTTTCTGGCTCTGCCAGGTTCTCTCTAGGCATCTGCATGAGTACCTGGCTTCTTGCAGTTCTGTAGTGAACCAGGTGGCCTTCAGAGGATGTTGCTTGGTGGGGTGGCATAGGGGTGCAAGCTTGTCGGCGCAGCAGGAGATCCAGCAGTGAAGTTCCTTTGCTGCGGGGTTGGGGTCCGTTGTGACGTTGGGGGGGTCTTGGTGGAGTGTGCTGTTGAGGAGTTCCTCTGTGGCCTTGCTCCAGTTCCTTTGTGGCCGACGCGGGGAGGACTTGGGTGCAGTGGGGGAGTTGAAGGTGAAATAGACGCAGTGGTGGTCTGTCCAGAGGGGCTGGGTGTTGTGGCTGAAGCAAATGTATGTCCCTCCTGTGAAGATGGGGTCGAGGGTGTGTACGGCTCTGTGAGTGAAAGTGTTGACCAGCTGCTGCAGTGCGAGGTTGGCGAGGTTGTCGAGGAGAGTGGTGGAGTCGGGGTCGTTGCAGTTGTCGAGGTGGAAATTCAGGTCCCTGAGTGGAATGTAGTCCATGGAGGTGATGGTGCGAGATGCGGCAAGCTCGGCGATGGTAGTTGCGGACTGGGTGCGTGGTCCTGGCAGTCTATAGATGAGGGTGCCCCATAGCACGGTCCCGGGGCTGGTCTGGATCTGGAAATGGAGATGTTCAGTGTTGAAGTGGGGCTCACTCATGCTGGAGGTGGAGAGTCGGAGAGGGGTCTTGTGTGCAATAGCGAGTCCTCCTCCTGGGCGGTGGGGGCGGTCCTTTCTCTGGATCTTGTAGCCATCAGGGATGACATTGGCGATTTTGGGGCCCAAGGTGGCATTGGTCCAAGTTTCCGTGAAGAAGGCGACGTCTGGGGAAAGGGTGTCAATCAGGTCCCAGATCTCTACGGTGTGTTGGTGCAGGGAGCGTATGCTGAGGAGGATGCATGTCAGGGTTTCGGCGGTGCCTACGTCAGGCGTGTCTTCGGTGGATGTGGGGGCTTTGTTGATGGTGAAGGATCTGCGGCAGTGTCTGCACGAGAACTGTCCGTGGGTGATGTTTGGTGTGGATCTTTCGCAGTCGGTGTGTCTTCCAGGATTGAGTGCGAGGAGGGTGGTGGGATTGTAGCGGTGGGGCCTAGGAGGACCAGGGTTCCTGGTGCAGGCCGGGGTCGGGACGCGGACGGGAGCAGACAGCCTTGTCTGAAGTGCGCCCACTGCACCCATCCACTGCACGACCGTGCAGAGGCCACCATTAAGTAGGGGAGCGGGGCGGGACTGTAGGAAGGGAGACGCGGGCTGTGACGCTGGGAGGGGCTGCGGGGCAGCAGCTGCGGGAGACAATGCTGAACAAAATGCTAATGGAATAAAATTAAAACACAGAACAAAATGCTAATGGCATAAAAATCAAACACAACACAGGAATTAAATGCAGAAAACATTAAATATAGAGGCTCTGAAAATGCTAATGTGGTCACGAGGGCACACGAGAGAAATACCGGAGCAGCTGAGAGCAGGGGCTGCCGGCGCGAACCCTGAAGGCAGAAGGAGGGCTCAGGATGCGGCGCTTGCACGCAGATCTGCTGGGTAGAGTGCTGGCCTCGACCGAGGTCCAGGTGGTCACACGGGCTCCCCCACAGCGGCCGCCATTAAGTAGGGGAGGAGGCGGGACTGTAGGTAGGGAGGTGGGAGCTGTGACGGTGGGAGGAGCCATGGGGCAGTAGCGGCGGGAGACAAGGCAGAAGAAAATGCTAATGGAATAAAATTAAAACACAGAACAAAATTCTAATGGAATAAAAATCAAACACAACACAGGAATTAAATGCAGAAAACAGTAAATATAGAGGCTCTGAAAATGCTAATGAGGTCACGAGGGCACACGAGAGAAATACCGGAGCAGCTGAGAGCAGGGGCTGCCGGCACGAACCCTGGAGTCAGAAGGAGGGCTCAGGATACGCACTTGCACGTGGAGCTGCTGGGGAGAGTGCTGGCCTGGACCAAGGTCTAGGTGGTCACCATAACATATAAAACAATAAAACGAAATGTCTGATAATTAAAACAAATATGGCTCTTAATAAAGGCAAGACTAGAGAGCCCGTGTAATATATGTCTAGTCAATGTGCATGAAAGTGTAAAAAGCTGTAAAGGGGCAGTTAACAATTAGTTTTGTACAGTGCTTAATTTGTAAACAAATAAGTGCCAGGGCCCTCGTCAGGAGCCCACTTCAGCTTGCACCACCCATTACTGGTTCACCGAAGACCTCCTAGCCTCTAAGCGAACCTGCTGAAAACTGGAAAAAAACTGGACCCGTGAAAGAACAGCGGAAAGCTACACAGCCCACAGGAACGCCACCCGCCGACATCACCAACTCATCAGATCCACCAAAAGGTCCGCCTTCAGAGACCGCCTCGACAACAACACACACAACAGCAAAGAGCTCTTCAGCATAGTGAAGGAACTCTCCAACCCCAGCTCCAACACCAACGACATCCCACCATCACAAGAACTGTGCGACTCGCTGGCCACCTTCTTCCACCGCAAGATCACAGACATCCACGACAGCTTCAACGCCGTCACCACCCCAACAACAGCCGACATCCCCGCTCCCATACCACCACCCGCACCAACCGCCTGCTCGTCTGGACCAACACCAACGGCGACGATATCAGCAAGATCATGAACACCGTCCACTCCAGATCCCCGGAAGACCCCTGCCCACACCACATCTTCAACAAAGCCAGTAGGACCATCATACCCCACCTTCGGAAAACCATCAACATCTCCTTCGAGACAGCGACATTCCCGAAGAGCTGGAAGCACGCAGAGATCAGCGACTTACTAAAGAAACCCAAGGCGGACCCCAAGGACCTCAAGAACTTCCGACCCATCTCCCTGCTCCCATTCCCGGCGAAGGTCATCGAAAAGGCCGTCAACAAACAACTGACCAGCTTCCTCGAAGAGAACAACATCCTAGACCCATCCCTGTCAGGGTTTCGCAGCCACCACAGCACCGAAACTGCCCTCATCGCCGCCACTGACGACATCAGGATCATGCTCGACAACGGAGAAACCGTGGCCCTGATCCTCCTGGACCTGTCAGCCGCCTTCGACACAGTCTGCCACCGCACACTAAGAGCACGTTTCCACGATGCCGGAATCCAAGAGAAGGCCCTGGACTGGACCACCTCCTTCCTCTCCAGAAGAACCCAGAGCATCCACCTACCCCCTCTTCCGTTCCAAAGCCACTGAGATCATCTGCGGCGTACCCCAAGGCTCATCTCTCAGCCCAACGTTATTCAACGTCTACATGGCACCACTAGCCCACGTCGCCCGACTACACGACCTAAACATCATCTCCTACGCCGACGACACCCAGCTGATCCTCTCGCTCACCAAGGATCCCCACACCGCCAAAACCAACCTCCACGAAGGAATGAAGGCCGTCGCCGACTGGATGAGGAACAGCCGTCTGAAGCTGAACTCGGACAAGACGGAGGTCCTCATCCTCAGCCTGGTGGTTGACGACACTAGGAGCACCCCCTATACCCACCAACCATGCACGAAACCTAGGGGTCATCCTCGACTCCACACTCTCCATGACAAAGGAAGTCATCGCCGTCGTCTCCGCCTGCTTCAACACCCTCCGCATGCTTGGCAGGATCTTCAAGTGGATCCCCACCAAAACTAGAAGGACGGTCACCCAGGCCCTCGTCAGCAGCAGACTGGACTACGGCAATGCACTCTACACAGGACCCCCGGCCAAACTCCTGAAACGACTCCAACGCATCCAGAACGCCTCTGCTCGCCTGATCCTGGACATCGCCCGCTACAGCCACATCACACACCACCTGAAAGACCTGCACTGCTCCCCATCAACAAGAGGATAACCTTCAAGCTCCTCACCCACGCACACAAGGCACTCCACGACACCGGACCAGCGTACCTCAACAGACGATTCAGCCTCTACACCCCCGCCCACCAACTCCGCTCTGCAGACCGTGCCCTCGCCACCATCCCCCGCATCCGAAGAGTGACCGCCGGTGGCAGATCATTCTCCCACCTGGCCACCAAGACGTGGAACACCCTCCCCATCCACCTATGGCAGACCGAAGACCTTCTATCCTTCAGGTGACTCCTCAAGACCTGGCTCTTCGAACAGTAGCAGCATCCCCCCTCTAGGGCCTTGAGACCATCACGGGTATGTAGTGTGCTTTACAAATGCTATGATTGATTGATTGATTGATTACCTTTGCCAGAGTTGCCAATGACAGCACCAACACACAATTAATCATCACACTCTAAAATGTGTGACAATTCCAGACCTCTGAAGATATAAAAGTGGCCTGGTTGGTGGGTATCAGTCATTTTTTATTGTGTATTGAATTAATACAAAGCTGACAGTGCCACCATGTGCAGGCTCTCATAGGTGCTGGTGCTAAAATAAAGTGCTGATGCGGATCACCAGAAACCACTGGCTCAAATTATGCATTAACAGCTGTGCCTGGTGTCGTTTCATAACATGACGACTACTTTTGGTATGAGCCAGGAAATGTGATAGACAATACTCCCTGCTTCTCAGTTCCTAGTGCTAGAAACCTGTGCACGCAGTTAACATATTTTATAAACCTGGTCACCGCTTTAGGATGGTCCCATTGCAAGCGAAAGATAATTGTGTGGCGACAAGTTCGGATGTTCAATCTGTTAAGGGAACATCCTATGCTCAAAAAGTAAAATAGGACAACTACTTAAAATATGAGCTAGTATTTCTAGATGGCCCTTGCATTCCTGAGCAGCAGTATGCTGAGCCCATTTTTGTAAAAAGTCACAGGAGGCACATAGGCCAAAGTGTCGCTGCATTAGTCCTATTTTGTGATATGCTCGATTGCTGTCAGCTAAATATTTCTGCTGCTGCGGGCGTTGTAGGTGGTAATAACTGTCATGGCTTCTTTTGATGAATGCTAATTTGTTTGCCAAAAAAGATGTTTGCTTTGCCATTAGTGTTCAGCACCCTCCTAAATAATGGCGGATTGGATTCCTATAGACTTTCTACCTAAAGTGTTGTTAAGGAGGAGATAAAAGAAATCATCCATGAACTCCATGGATTGGAAGGCCCTGGCTGCATTTTTTCCCACATGTAGTACTTAAGGAAATACCCATGAGCAGGTCTCAATTTACAAGTGTATTTTAGAAATGCACTGAGCCTGGGCAGTAAAGCCTATGCCCACCATGTAGATGTTGGAGTTTACTTGATTTTGTCACTCTAAGGCCGGAGTCAGTGACGAAATTCTGTTTATTCGCATCAAGGCTTTAAAGGCAGAGCACAGTGAGGAAATATTTGGGTTACAAGTTCTAATGTTGTTAAAGGCCCCCACGGTTGCAAACCAAACACCCAAAACTTTGCATTTTACGGCTTTGCTTTAAACTTGTAGCTTGTCTAGATACCATGCACCTGATGTGCACACTTTTCTCCCCAAAATGAAAATTTTCTTTTTGTAAAGATTTTCAGACACGAAGATTGCTTTGCAAAAAGCAGAAAGCACATTTAGCAATTTCTAGAGGTACACGTAGGAAAAACTGAGTGTCTCTACATGATTGGAATATTAAAGGGAAGCAATATGCTGATTGACAGATGTCGGTGGATAGGAGTTGGCAGTGACAAGTTGAGTGCTTAGGTCAGCAAAATATAACTTATTGTCTTTACAGTTCATGTGACAATTGACTATTTACCACTAATGTGTTATAACCTCTGCATTGGGCCCGCTCCCAAACTGCCATGAATGTCATTCTTCACATATATTTTCCAATAAAGGTTGCCAACACGTGTGTGTCTTGTTTCTTGTGGTATATGTTGGTTGCAGCTTATTTTTGCATAACATGTACAAATTACTTTTGCGTTACAGTACCGTGGTCATACCCCGTTATGACCAGGCCTTAAACCCACATCATTGGATGTCATAAATCATTTTGACAAGCTCATAAATCATAGACATGACCGTTCATTAATCAATCCCTTTAGCAGTCATAAATCATTTTGTCAGGCTCGTAAATCATGTAACAGGTCATAAACCATTTCTGACATATCACAACCACATTCTGTTATCTGTCTACCATACTTGTGACACCTCATAGTTTGTTCAGGCCATCATACATGCCGTTTTATGAGGTCCTAGAGTTCCCTGTTGGTTTTCCGGTTGATTGTATGGGGGGGTAGCCTCTTCCTGGAGATAGGCCCCAACTCGCCACCTTGTTTGTCCATTTTATGCCCTGCCATTCGGCAGGTCTGGACTGCGAGTGCTGGGGATTGCTTGCTCCCCCTTTCCAGCCTACTCACCCTGCCGTGAGGCATCCCAAGGTGAGTGGCCTTTCTCCTGCACACCGCCCTGCCCGTGTGCCTCCTTACCAACAAATGTACCCCTTCCCAGCTCCCTCGCTGCCATCCAGCACCGGGACAATGATGTTGCTTGGTGTGGGTGGATCTCGAAAGTTGTTCAGCGCACCAACCCTGGCTTCCAAAAGTAATCTGTGCTGGGATGGCAGTGGGCTTTTTGCCCCACATTGTCCTCTCCTGCCATGTTACAGCATCTCCCCATTGGGGGGGTTCAAAACATCACCAGGCCACCCATTAGTCAGGTATTTTCCGGGGAGGTGTAGACTCCCCCTTTGTTGGGTGCACTGAAGCAGCCACTCTTTTTTTTCCGGGTCCCTGGCAGCTGTTATAGCGCCGCCCCAATAGCCCCCTCTGCTATCGGGTTTCAAAATCCACCTATGAGCTATCGAATCTAATAGTGCTCGTTCCCTAGACTCAGGGAGCTGGCTACGTCTCTGCATGGAGTCAGAAATGACGGGCGCAATTAGCGACCCAAAAAGAGGAGACAGAAAACTAGGGACGGTGTCGGTTACTCGCCGACGAGCGGAAGGTGAAATAGACATAAGGGCGGGAGAAACAGCATTCAGCGAAAGCGAAGGAGCAAAAGGGGTAACAGAAACAGGAGTGACAGGCGTAGTAAGGTGAGGGGTAGCAGTTAAAGACAAAAAAGGCAACCCAGGAAGAGGGGGTGCCGGAGGAACATAACCTTGCTGAGGAACAGGAGGTGGGGGAGGAACTACCACGGGCTGACCAGCAGCCGGTTGTACAGCAGGGGGAACAAAAAGGGCTGTAGCGCTGTGTACATAAGGAGGTGGTGACTTCAGTAAATAAGACATCAGAGGATCCTTTTCGGGGTCCTCTTTCAGCTTATCAGGACATGATGGCAAAACAGGGTAGCACTTATCAATTGCCATGCTATGTTGTCTAGTGAAAATCTCGGTCGCTTTCTCTTCTTCATCTTCCTTAAACTGCCTAGCAGCTTGCATAATCGAGACACCTTTTTCTCGCTTATCCTTTTTAGCCTGTTTGATTTCTTTCTGCTTGGCTTCTTTGCGCCATAGACGAAAGGAGTCAAACATCGCCGGCCGGGCTTTCTTCTTAAATAACTTCGCCTCCAAATTATCCAAAATTGCAGTTTCAAAACTACCATGTACTGGCCATCTGAGAACACCATCTTTCCTCGTATAGCGGACCCATACCTCGTTATACGTGATAGGGCCCACACCATGCTTCGAATAGAGCTCATAAGTCGGAGTTCCAACCGGAGGTATCGGACAAGAGTCCTCCAATCGGGAATCCTTGTTGCAACATCCAAGACAAGACAAGAAACTAAGACTACGGTTAGGCATTTTCGCTCACTCACCGAGTTTCAAACTTCAAGGGGCTATCTCTATCGATACACTCGTAAATGTACGAGACCCTCGGTTTTTGGGAACTGCAGCTACCAAATAATCCTAAGGACCAAACTGAACCAAATGCAATGGAACCATGCAAACCAAAACTAAGGACCAAAGAACTCGAGTTAAACCTAAGGACTGGGAGCGACCTACGTATACTTAACTGAAAGATCAATGACGTCACCAGGAAGACCCGTCTATCGTCTCGCCGTACTAAGGACTACGCCAGGCTCCAAAACAGGTCAACAGTCAGGGCGCCAGTCCTTTGCAGCCGTCTGGAAGCGGGAACCTTCGCGGAAAAAGACCTTCGGACCACTTATGCGACATACATGAATCGATGAAGTGGGGTGCACCTCCCTCGGAAATTTCACACAAAGCTCCTCACAATCTTCAGGCTAGGACCAGAACCGCTCGATGTCGCACCGCGCTAGGGCGCCAACTGAAGGACTGGGCAATTTCTAAGACCCAGCGGTGCCAGGGGACAACACCTGAAACCTTCGGGGTTCACCTGTTTTGACGTACTTAACAAACAGAGACACGGGGTTCTTCCTCTGGCGTCAAAAGATTGTCTTTAATGACTGCAGTCAGGAACAGAAGTCACAGAAGTATCATACAAGATGGATTCTAAGGAGACTGCTCGATTTGTACAAAGCAGGTCGCTCCTTAAATACTGAATATTCTGCTTCGGGCAAACATTCCTGCAAGTTTACAATTATTCCCGTTTCTGTATTCCAAACAATAAGATCACACAATATCACATTCCCATCTCCAGGTGTCTGGCCTTCAATCACATGTTTCCGACATCCCTCTATTGAAAGGCCGGACCGCCCCATAATAAAATTGGTCACCTCCTCATCATAAAAGGCTAAAGGGAAATGCAGGAACAGATACAGAAATTAGAAGAGTCAGATAAGACATATTCGTAGACTAATAAAAGAAGCATGGTCTATTGTGTCAGGGTCAGTAGCTTGGCTCAGGCAGGACAGGACAGAAAACCAGTACGGCAGGGTCCGCCTCAGGCGACAGGGTCAGCTTTCGCCAAGTCATGCAGAAGTCGGTAGAACGCGCACTAGGGACTACGTGCCCTCGAGGTTACCTAATCAGGGTCATTGTTCGGACATCGCTCGTTCACTGACTATGTGAGGGCAATGATACAAAATGGACGTCGTGCACGAAATGGAAGCCGTAGGTTCGAGCACAAGAATCAGTAATACATGACGAATCCTTCAGTGCAGCGTTGCGAAAACGCTTGCTTTATATTAGACTCATTATTTGCAATTCGCTAATGCCAGGATCGTCACAGTACCATTAGCTCAGAAACATGGGTTCAGTTTTCACGGAACCTCAGAGGCAGAGGAGTAGATCTCCACACACAGGTGTTGTCCTAGGCAGAGGTGGAGGGGCCGAGGATTAGGACCTCGGTTTTTTCTGGGTTGAGCTTCAGGCAGATATCTTTCATACAAGCTGAGACGTCTTTCATCTCTTCATGGAAGCAGGGTCTGATTTCCTCGGGATCTTAGTGAGTGATAGGATGAGCTGGGTGTCGTCGGCGTCGGATACTATGCTGAGCCCATGCTGTCTAATGATGGCGGCAATGGGGGCCATTTAGATGTTGAAGAGCGTGGGGCTGAGCGAAGATCCTTGGGGTACTCCGCAGTAGATATCGGAGGGCTCGCAGAGGAAGGGAGGGAGTCTGATCCTTTGGGTTCTGCCGTAGAGAAAGGATTGGATCCAGTCGAGGGCGGCTCCTTGTATCCCCGCGTTGTGAAGTCTGGCTTCGAGTGTGCGATGTGAGACGGTGTTGAAGGCTGCAGAGAGGTCTAGAAGGATGAGGGCCGCAGTGTGTCCCTGGTTGAGCAGCATCCGGATGTCGTCAGTGGTAGCGAGGAGGGCGGTCTCGGTGCTGTGGGTGCTGCGGAATCCGGGCTGGGAGGCATCTAGGATGGAGTTCTCTTCGATGAAGGCTGTCAGCTGGTCGTTTACGAGTCTCTCAGTGACTTTGGCCACCAAGGGGAGGAGAGAGATGGGCTGGTAGTTTTTCAGGACTGATGATGCCAGATCTTAAGGAGGCGTTGATGGTCCGTCTTAGTTCGGGTGCGATGGTGGCCGTGGCCCTATGGAATATCTGCAGGGGGCAGGGGTCCATTGGGGCTCCTGAGTGGGTTTTCATCATGGTTGTGGTGATGAGCTCGACGGTGGTGGGATTCCAGGTCATGATGGTTGGTTTATTGGTGGCGGTGGAGGGGTGTCGGGCGTCTACTCACTGAAGTTGTCATAGAGGACCCTGATCTTCAGATGGAAGTAGGCGCTGAGCTTGTCGTAGAGTTCTTGGAAGGGTGTGACATCCGTGGCTTTGCTGGGGGGGTTTTGCGAACTGCTGTATGACCTTGAACAGTTCCTTGGCATTGGTCGAATTGGTCTGGACTTTGTCCTTTATGAAGGTCCGTTTGGTGTCTCTTATGCGCTGGTGGTATTCCTTCAGGGTGCTCCTGTGGTTGTTCCATGCTTCCGTGGTTTTCTGGCTCTGCCAGGTTCTCTCTAGGCATCTGCATGAGTACCTGGCTTCTTGCAGTTCTGTAGTGAACCAGGTGGCTTTCAGAGGATGTTGCTTGGTGGGGTGGCATAGGGGTGCAAGCTTGTCGGCGCAGCAGGAGATCCAGCAGTGAAGTTCCTTTGCTGCGGGGTTGGGGTCCGTTGTGACGTTGGGGGGTCTTGGTGGAGTGTGCTGTTGAGGAGTTCCTCTGTGACCTTGCTCCAGTTCCTTTGTGGCCGACGCGGGGAGGACTTGGGTGCAGTGGGGGAGTTGAAGATGAAATAGACGCAGTGGTGGTCTGTCCAGAGGGGCTGGGAGTTGTGGCTGAAGCAAATGTATGTCCCTCCTGTGAAGATGGGGTCGAGGGTGTGTACGGCTCTGTGAGTGAAAGTGTTGACCAGCTGCTGCAGTGCGAGGTTGGCAAGGTTGTCGAGGAGAGTGGTGGAGTCGGGGTCGTTGCAGTTGTCGAGGTGGAAATTCAGGTCCCTGAGTGGAATGTAGTCCATGGAGGTGATGGTGCGAGATGCGGCAAGCTCGGCGATGGTAGTTGCGGACTGGGTGCATGGTCCTGGCAGTCTATAGATGAGGGTGCCCCATCGCACGGTCCCGGGGCTGGTCTGGATCTGGAAATGGAGATGTTCAGTGTTGAAGTGGGGCTCACTCATGCTGGAGGTGGAGAGTCGGAGAGGGGTCTTGTGTGCAATGGCGAGTCCTCCTCCTGGGCGGTGGGGGCGGTCCTTTCTCTGGATCTTGTAGCCATCAGGGATGACATTGGCGATGTTGGGGCCCAAGGTGGCGTTGGTCCAAGTTTCCGTGAAGAAGGCGACGTCTGGGGAAAGGGTGTCAATCAGGTCCCAGATCTCTACGGTGTGTTGGTGCAGAGAGCGTATGCTGAGGAGGATGCATGTCAAGGTTTCGGCGGTGCCTACGTCAGGCGTGTCTTCGGTGGATGTGGGGGCTTTGTTGATGGTGAAGGATCTGCGGCAGTGTCTGCACCAGAACTGTCCGTGGGTGATGTTTGGTGTGGATCTTTCGCAGTCGGTGTGTCTTCCAGGATTGAGTGCGAGGAGGGTGGTGGGATTGTAGCGGTGGGGCCTAGGAGGACCAGGGTTCCTGGTGCAGGCCGGGGTCGGGACGCGGACGGGAGCAGACAGCCTTGTCTGAAGTGCGCCCACTGCACCCATCCACTGCACGACCGTGCAGAGGCCACCATTAAGTAGGGGAGCGGGGCGGGACTGTAGGAAGGGAGACGGGGGCTGTGACGCTGGGAGGGGCTGCGGGGCAGCAGCTGCGGGAGACAATGCTGAACAAAATGCTAATGGAATAAAATTAAAACACAGAACAAAATGCTAATGGCATAAAAATCAAACACAACACAGGAATTAAATGCAGAAAACATTAAATATAGAGGCTCTGAAAATGCTAATGTGGTCACGAGGGCACACGAGAGAAATACCGGAGCAGCTGAGAGCAGGGGCTGCCGGCGCGAACCCTGAAGGCAGAAGGAGGGCTCAGGATGCGGCGCTTGCACGCAGATCTGCTGGGTAGAGTGCTGGCCTCAACCGAGGTCTAGGTGGTCACACGGGCTCCCCCACAGCGGCCGCCATTAAGTAGGGGAGGAGGCGGGACTGTAGGTAGGGAGGTGGGAGCTGTGACGGTGGGAGGAGCAATGGGGCAGTAGCGGCGGGAGACAAGGCAGAAGAAAATGCTAATGGAATAAAATTAAAACACAGAACAAAATGCTAATGGAATAAAAATCAAACACAACACAGGAATTAAATGCAGAAAACAGTAAATATAGAGGCTCTGAAAATGCTAATGAGGTCACGAGGGCACACGAGAGAAATACCGGAGCAGCTGAGAGCAGGGGCTGCCGGCACGAACCCTGGAGTCAGAAGGAGGGCTCAGGATACGCACTTGCACGTGGAGCTGCTGGGGAGAGTGCTGGCCTGGACCAAGGTCTAGGTGGTCACCATAACATATAAAACAATAAAACGAAATGTCTGATAATTAAAACAAATATGGCTCTTAATAAAGGCAAGACTAGAGAGCCCGTGTAATATATGTCTAGTCAATGTGCATGAAAGTGTAAAAAGCTGTAAAGGGGCAGTTAACAATTAGTTTTGTACAGTACTTAATTTGTAAACAAATAAGTGCCAGGGCCCTCGTCAGGAGCCCACTTCAGCTTGCACCACCCATTACTGGTTCACCGAAGACCTCCTAGCCTCTAAGCGAACCTGCTGAAAACTGGAAAAAAACTGGACCCGCGAAAGAACAGCGGAAAGCTACACAGCCCACAGGAACGCCACCCGCCGACATCACCAACTCATCAGATCCACCAAAAGGTCCGCCTTCAGAGACCGCCTCGACAACAACACACACAACAGCAAAGAGCTCTTCAGCATAGTGAAGGAACTCTCCAACCCCAGCTCCAACACCAACGACATCCCACCATCACAAGAACTGTGCGACTCGCTGGCCACCTTCTTCCACCGCAACATCACAGACATCCACGACAGCTTCAACGCCGTCACCACCCCAACAACAGCTGACACCCCCGCTCCCATACCACCACCCGCACCAACCGCCTGCTCGTCTGGACCAACACCAACGGCGACGATATCAGCAAGATCATGAACACCGTCCACTCCGGATCCCCGGAAGACCCCTGCCCACACCACATCTTCAACAAAGCCAGTAGGACCATCATACCCCACCTTCGGAAAACCATCAACATCTCCTTCGAGACAGCGACATTCCCGAAGAGCTGGAAGCATGCAGAGATCAGCGCCTTACTAAAGAAACCCAAGGCGGACCCCAAGGACCTCAAGAACTTCCGACCGATCTCCCTGCTCCCATTCCCGGCGAAGGTCATCGAAAAGGCCGTCAACAAACAACTGACCAGCTTCCTCGAAGAGAACAACATCCTAGACCCATCCCTGTCAGGGTTTCGCAGCCACCACAGCACCGAAACTGCCCTCATCGCCGCCACCGACGACATCAGGATCATGCTCGACAACGGAGAAACCGTGGCCCTGATCCTCCTGGACCTGTCAGCCGCCTTCGACACAGTCTGCCACCGCACACTAAGAGCACGTTTCCACGATGCCGGAATCCAAGAGAAGGCCCTGGACTGGACCACCTCCTTCCTCTCCGGAAGAACCCAGAGCATCCACCTACCCCCTCTTCCGTTCCAAAACCACTGAGATCATCTGCGGCGTACCCCAAGACTCATCTCTCAGCCCAACGTTATTCAACGTCTACATGGCACCACTAGCCCACGTCGCCCGACTACACGACCTAAACATCATCTCCTACGCCGACGACACCCAGCTGATCCTCTCGCTCACCAAGGATCCCCACACCGCCAAAACCAACCTCCACGAAGGAATGAAGGCCGTCGCCGACTGGATGAGGAACAGCCGTCTGAAGCTGAACTCGGACAAGACGGAGGTCCTCATCCTCAGCCTGGTGGTTGACGACACTAGGAGCACCCCCTATACCCACCAACCATGCACGAAACCTAGGGGTCATCCTCGACTCCACACTCTCCATGACAAAGGAAGTCATCGCCGTCTCCTCCGCCTGCTTCAACACCCTCCGCATGCTTGGCAGGATCTTCAAGTGGATCCCCACCAAAACTAGAAGGACGGTCACCCAGGCCCTCGTCAGCAGCAGACTGGACTACGGCAATGCACTCTACACAGGACCCCCGGCCAAACTCCTGAAATGACTCCAACGCATCCAGAACGCTTCTGCTCACCTGATCCTGGACATCGCCCGCTACAGCCACATCACACACCACCTGAAAGACCTGCACTGGCTCCCCATCAACAAGAGGATAACCTTCAAGCTCCTCACCCACGCACACAAGGCACTCCACGACACCGGACCAGCGTACCTCAACAGACGATTCAGCCTCTACACCCCCGCCCACCAACTCCGCTCTGCAGACCGTGCCCTCGCCACCATCCCCCGCATCCGAAGAGTGACCGCCGTGGCAGATCATTCTCCCACCTGGCCACCAAGACGTGGAACACCCTCCCCATCCACCTATGGCAGACCGAAGACCTTCTATCCTTCAGGTGACTCCTCAAGACCTGGCTCTTCGAACAGTAGCAGCATCCCCCCTCTAGGGCCTTGAGACCCTCACGGGTATGTAGTGTGCTTTACAAATGCTATGATTGATTGATTGATTGATTACCTTTGCCAGAGTTGCCAATGACAGCACCAACACACAATTAATCATCACACTCTTAAATGTGTGACAATTCCAGACCTCTGAAGATATAAAAGTGGCCTGGGTGGTGGGTATCAGTCATTTTTTATTGTGTATTGAATTAATACAAAGCTGACAGTGCCACCATGTGCAGGCTCTCATAGGTGCTGGTGCTAAAATAAAGTGCTGATGCGGATCACCAGAAACCACTGGCTCAAATTATGCATTAACAGCTGTGCATGACGACTACTTTTGGTATGAGCCAGGAAATGTGATTGACAATACTCCCTGCTTCTCAGTTCCTAGTGCTAGAAACCTGTGCACGCAGTTAACATATTTTATAAACCTGGTCACCGCTTTAGGATGGTCCCATTGCAAGCGAAAGATAATTGTGTGGCGACAAGTTCGGATGTTCAATCTGTTACGGGAACATCCTATGCTCAAAAAGTAAAATAGGACAACTACTTAAAATATGAGCTAGTATTTCTAGATGGCCCTTGCATTCCTGAGCAGCAGTATGCTGAGCCCATTTTTGTAAAAAGTCACAGGAGGCACATAGGCCAAAGTGTCGCTGCATTAGTCCTATTTTGTGATATGCTCGATTGCTGTCAGCTAAATATTTCTGCTGCTGCGGGCGTTGTAGGTGGTAATAACTGTCATGGCTTCTTTTGATGAATGCTAATTTGTTTGCCAAAAAAGATGTTTGCTTTGCCATTAGTGTTCAGCACCCTCCTAAATAATGGCGGATTGGATTCCTATAGACTTTCTACCTAAAGTGTTGTTAAGGAGGAGATAAAAGAAATCATCCATGAACTCCATGGATTGGAAGGCCCTGGCTGCATTTTTTCCCACATGTAGTACTTAAGGAAATACCCATGAGCAGGTCTCAATTTACAAGTGTATTTTAGAAATGCACTGAGCCTGGGCAGTAAAGCCTATGCCCACCATGCAGATGTTGGAGTTTACTTGATTTTGAATTTTGAAGATTTTGATTTTGAATTTTGAAGATTAAAATTAATCTTTTCAGTGCACCTCCTTCTTGTTCAACAAACTATATTTGGGAATAGACCAGGCATCTATCAGGAGTCTGAAGATGGCTCAGAACTCGGTGGCCAGATTGCTACCTAAGCATGCTTCAGTCTCACATCTCTTCCTTGAGCTGCATTGGCTCCCACTCTCTAAACTGATTCAATTTAAGGCTCTCTGCTACATGTTTAAGGACAAAGCTAAAATAGGTCCATGTTGCATTCAGTAGCTAGTGACACATTACATCCCTTCCCATTCCTTGAGATCTTTCTACCTGGCCTTTTGCATCATACCTAGGTTGCATCTGGCCAATGGGAGGGTGATCTTTCACAATGTTGTGTCCGAGACTGTGGAACTCCCTTCCTAAATCCCTCAGGGACGTTAACTCTCTGTTTACGTTCCACAAAGGTTTGAGGACATGACTATACTAAGTTGACAATCTGTTTTTCGTCATGTTTAGCAGCGGGAAACCCTTTTTGGGTAGCTGTGCTCTTTATAAGACTATAACATAAATAAATAAAGTAGCACATAGCACTACTTTGCTTATACTTAAGCCACTGTCCAGTACAAAACAATTGTGCTGGAAAGTAAATTCTACATCAACACTTTGCTCAGGTTTCAATCACTTTCGGTGACTTCGGTACAAAGTATTGGTAAATTTGGCAAAAGGGTTTTTTCAGCCCAAGACCATCATAAGAGGCTGCACAAACGATTTGAAAGTCCAACCTCTGAATGACAAACTAAGAGACACTGGATCTCCTGACGTACAAAGTGCACTTATGATGCTGTACAATATATGGGTTGCCAGATGTCATGAGTAGAGTGACAGTGGTGGCCAAGAAGTGCTCACAATAGTGAGCTGCAAAATGCAGAAATTACCAACGAACTGCATATTTTGTGAGTATTTATAAACCTTTTCCAATTTATTTCCACCATGAAAACTAGAGCTGCTGCATTAACAAGGTGAGGTAGAGCAACAATTGTAGGTATCGGCCTGTGGGAGGCACAATTTACCGAAAGAAGGATATAAATTACCCTTTTCTGTTTATTGAGCGCTCTCCAGGTGACAAATGTTCCAAATTCTTGCTGCATTATTTTTCAAAGTAAAATGAATCTTATTATATCTAGAATTAAGTGATCTATGTGGGAAAGCAAAGAAAATAGCCCTATATTTCTTGGAGGTGTAGGACTATGAGTTATTCCACAGAAAAATACTGTTTTCCCATGGAGAAAAATAAATTGCATGTGTAAATGTACATTTCTGTATGATTTATTCGTAAGAATGTTTCGACTACTGAACGGTCCACATGAGCATATATTCCCCACTTCCACTATTCCTAGAAACCTATGCCTGTCATAAAGTTTTTGCAGTGCTCCTGGGATTCCTCGTGAATTGTAAAAAAAAATAATAATAACACAAAACCTAGAGGTAAACATACGAAATCTAATTTTTGACTTTTACTAATCCCAATCCTGGTTGACAACGCATTCCCACTACACTAGTACAAGACACAGTTGAAAAAAGCTATGATTGCAGTAATAATATATTCACACAGTCACAGCTTGAAGTTTCAATATATTTTATCCTATCGCAGTTGAAAAATGAAAAAGAAACGCTGTTCAATGAAATCTTTTGAATGCGATCCCTGTGGTGTCTTTATAAGAGAACACGCCAGCTTCTCTTAAGGCATAAAAGTAATGGGACATTTCAGGCTGATGTATCGTAACTGTGGCGCAGTGGGCCCCTGACTCAGGAGCATGCCTGGCTCAAAACCGCAGCCCGCTGCTGTATTCCAGGCCTACTTGTTCTTCTAGCTCAAGGGACTTACAGGGTAAATGGCGAGCTGGCTCCACGAGAGAATATTCAGTTTCCCTTCATCGCCCTGTTTATATATTCTTTTCTTTTAGGCACCAGATGCTCTTCTCTGTGTTCCAAACACATTTACCATTTTTTATTCGTGCAAAAGACATATTTTTCAGAGCATCCCATCGAGCGGAGCAATATCATACCTACAGGGCGCCTGACCCGAGAACATGCTTTCTTCTGAAATGGGTTAGAAAGGGTACTCTAAGGACAACCAGCTCACACTGTTGGCACCAGTTTAAGGCTTGTCGCCCACGGTGTCTGCAGCAAATTCCTCGGAGTGGACGAATACTTTAGTAGCCAATTGCGCTGGAAGCAGTTAAACATTTTTTTCCGTAATAAGCTAGTAGAAAGAAACATATTAAACATTCTGTTTTATTTTAATTAAATTCTTCAACACATCGGAATGGGAAGAAGCTGGGAATTCTCAGCGTTCTACACGTGTGTCACCTCTTTGCCTCCCTTATCTGAAAGCTCTGATTCCCCATTCTTTCATGTTCACCTCAATCTGGGAGCACAATTGCAGGCAGGTCGTGTGCGACAAGTACACAAGGCGGTCAACTTCATCTGTATGCTGGATATCATTTATTTAGACAATGCATTATTTGACGTGAAAACATGCGAGGTGATGCCAATGAATTATTCATACTTAGTACAATGCAAGAAAATATCTAAAATGCAAAAGACAACAACAATAGCCCGTGGGACACTGAAGGTAAAGGCGAATTTTCTACAATTCAGATATTTGCGTGACTTTATTTTTCAAGCTTCCTCGTGTTATGAGGAATTAAGATAGGTAGGAATTAAAATTCCCACATAGTTACTTAGAATTAATTCTTAAAAGTGTAGATGTCCATGTGTCAAATGATGTATCATGGTTGGCAGTTGCACTATACAGGAAGTGAGTTCGGGTAGTTTTCTATCCAAATAACTCTAAATCCTAAAGTTCATAGTAAATAATCCTAATTTACTGCAAGGTATCTCTCAAAGTGGGAGGGAGATGGTTAGTTGAGGCAGAAAAAGAAGAGTGCCCCTGGTGGGGCTGGGTTCACTTAAGCCCTGAGTATGAGTTCGGTGGTCTGACCATTGGGCCGCCACTGCTGAGGCATCCCGACCGCCATATTAGGACCCTACCGCTGGGGTCGGAGTGTGTCGACAGCGGCGGCATGCTTTAGCTCATAAAGAGAGCCTAAAGCAAATGCTGCTGCAGTGCAGAGCCACTTGCACATCGGGCATGCTCCTGCCATGCACCATGTCCTGAATGGCAGACAGTGCATGCACAACAGTGCTGGCATAGGAAGGCACGACATGTGCCCCCAGTCACAATTCCCAATGAGTTAAGTCACCCAGGGCCCTGTTTGGGACCTCTTTTTGGAGCCCCTTTCCTGCCTTTCTGCTGACTTTTTCATGGTGGGGCACCCGCCAAGAAAAGGTCGGCAGAAAGGCAGGTCTGTGATCACCATGGCGGTGCCAGCATAGGTACCATCTCCATCGACCGCCACTTTCCCCACCGCCACTGCCACGACTTCCAAGATTCTGGTGGTGGCAGCGGTCTTGTGGTGGTCCGACCGAACTCCTCGTAATCAGGTGGTCAGACGACCAAGGAGGCGGCAGTCGTACCCCCTATGCGAGTAAGGCAGTCCCAAAACCGCCATACTAATAATCAGGTCCTTAGTTTTGAATTATTTTCTTTGTTGTTTTGATCTGACTTCAAGTGCCTTCAATGAAATGATTTTGACAGTTACCATGAGGTAGTTTCAGCTCACTCTTTTTGTTGCTCCCATTTTCCTCTTACACTCACAGATTATGATGTGTACTTTTAAATTATAATTCAGTTTCAAAGTGACATTCTTGTGCTACAAACATAGATCCAAATAACAAACCCTGCCTGAAAAGCTCCTTTATACTTGAGGTGAGCTCTCTTCAGCTTAACCAAATTTTGCATGAATAAGGAGTGGACCAGTTATGAAGCACACCTCCATTGAGTGGGTAAGGACCCAGCATCCTTTAGGAGAGTAGAATCGTCTGGAGAATGGTACATTTATATGTCATGATGTGCATATGCTGACCTATGAAGGCCCAGCTTGCTGTCACGCAGGGTGAGAGGGGCATTACTTATTCACTCGAGGTGAAATGGGCTGCATGATATCAGTGACAACGTTAAATAGCATAACTCTCAGGCTCTATTGACAAGGCACAAGTAATGAGATAAGTTGGGGAGTGTAATGGTGAGGTGTGAGAAGGATGTTTCAGTACGAAGCTAGACCCCTGACCTCCTGGTCAGAGACCTGCTCTCTCTCCCAGCAGCTCTGCGGTAGTGCTGCTGCCCCTGTGCAGATAGGTGTTCGAGGCCCTCCTCAACGCGCAGGCTCCTGCCTGAGCCTCATCCCTGGTGGTCCAATAGGAGAGACTTGCTCTTCTGTCGGCCGATACTGTCTGTCTCTGTCTTTGTGCTGTTTTTCTGTCTTATTGTGCCTGTTTTCTGTCTTACTTCTAGCCTCTTCACTGTAATTCTATTGTGCCTGTCTTTATTGTGCCAGTTATTGTACCTGTGTCTGTGTGTATTTTTTTGCAGTTTTTCTGTCTTCTGTGCCTGTTTGCTCTCCGTGCTTCCCCTGCGGCCCCTCTCCCCTGCCGGTTTCTGTTCCCCCCTCCCAGCTGCGTTTCCCTCCCTCCTCCTCTATTTAATGGTGGCTGCTGATGGGGTGACCGAGCTAGACCCTTTACCTCCTGGTCAGAGACCTGCTCTCTTCTCTAGCAGCTCCGCAGTAGTGCTGCTGCCACTGCCCCTGTGCAGTTAGGCGTTTGATGCCCTCCTCCACCCGCAGGCTCCTGCCTGCGCCTCATCCCTGGTGGTCCAGTGGTAGACACTGGCTCGCCTGCTGGCCTCTGCTGTCTGTCTGTGTCTTTGTGCCATTTTTCTGTCTTTCTGTGCCCGTTTTCTCTCCATGCCCTTTACCGCTGCTGCTGCCTCCACGGCTCCTCCCCCCGCCGGTTCCTGCTCCTACCTCCCAGCTACGTTTCCCTCCCCTACTTAATGGCGGCCACTGCTGGGATGACCAAGGTAGACTCCTGACCTCCTGGTCAGAGACCTGCTCTCTCACCCAGCAGCTCTGCAGTGGGAGGACCGCCTCAACCGCCAAGGAGGAGGACTCCCGCTTCGTTCGCCACTATCATTGCTGACCTCATTGCACCCCACTCCATTGCCTCCATGGACTACATACTCATCGGAGACCTGAACTTTCACCTCGACAATCCCAGTAACCCCAACTCCACCACCCTCCTGGACAACCTCGCCAACATCGGACTGAAACAGCTCGTCACCACGCCCACCCACAAGGCAGGACACACCCTCAACCCCATCTTCGCAGGAGGCAACAACATCCACTTCAGCCACAGCATGCAACCCCTTGTACAGACCACCACTGAGTACACTTCCACATCGACAAACCCACGCTGCCCAAACCTGCACCGCGCCCCCCACGAAGAAACTGGAGCAAAATCACTGAGGAATAACGCAACACCACCCTCAACAGCAGACCCCACCACATCGACCGACACCAATCTCGCAGCCAAAGAACTCCACACATGGATCTCCAGCTGTGCAGAAAAGCTTGCACCACTATGCAACCCTGACAGACAATGCCCCAGAAAAGCCACCTGGTTCACCGCCGACCTCCAAGAATCCAGACATCTTGAAAAGACCTGGAGAAACAGCAAAACACCAGAAGACCACACCACCTACAAAAAAGCCATGAAGGAATACCACCAAGGCATCAGAACCACCAAACTTCATCCAAAACAAGATCCTCGCCAATGATGGCAACTCCAAGCAACTCTTCAGTGTCATCCAGGACTTCACCAAGCCCCCCAGCAAACCCACAGACATCCCTTCCCAGGACCTCTGCGACAAGTTAGGATCCTACTTCCATTGGAAAATCAAGGCCCTCTACGACAACTTCAATGACCAGATACCCAACTTCGAATCCACTTCCTGCTCCAGAAACGCCATCCAGACCACCATCTCCTCCTGGACCCCAGTCAACACTGAAGACACTAATTTGACCATGAAAGGCATCCACTCAGGAGCCCCCTAGAACCCCTGCCCCCCACACATTTTCCACAGAGCCGCCGCAGCCATCGCTCCCAAACTACACCACACCATCAACACCACCTTCAAGACCGGCAACTTTTCCGACAACTGAAAACACACAGAAGTCAGACCCCTGCTCAAGAAGCCCTCAGCAGACCCCACCGACCTCAAGAACTACCGACCCATATCCCTCCTCCCCTTCGCGGCCAAAGTCACAGAGAAGACCGTCAATGCACAACTAGCCAAATTCATCAAAGAAAACTCCATCCTCGACCCCTCCCAATCCAGATTCCGCATTAACCAGAGCACCGAAACTGCCCTACTCACCAGCACAAATGACATTTGCACCCTCCTTGACCAAGGACACACTGCGGCCCTGATCCTACTCCACCTCTCTGCAGCATTCAACACCGTCTCCCACGGAACACTCACCGCCAGACTCAGCGACACCGGCATACAAGGAACCGCCCGGACTGGATCTGCTCGTTCCTCACCGGCTGAACCCAAAGAATCAGACTACCACCCTTACTCTCCGAACCCATGGAAATCAACTGCGGAGTGCCACAAGGATCATCGCTTAGCCCCATGCTCTTCAACATCTACATGGCCCCCTTTTCCGTCATCGTCAGACAGCATGGGCTCAGCATAGTATCCCATGTCAATGACACCCAGCTCATCCTCTCCTTTACCAAGGCCCCAATCACCACCAAACTCAACTTCCAGGAAGGAATGAAGGATGTTGCATCCTGGATGAGCATAAAATGACTCGGAGAAGAGAGAAGTCCTCGTCCTCGGACCCTCCCCCTCAGCATGGGACAACACCTGGTGATCTACTGCCCTCGGCAGCCCCCTACCTCCACAAACCATGCCCGAAACCTCGGCATCGTACTTGACTCCTCCCTCTCCATGACCCGATAGGTCAATGCCGTCACCTTCACCTGCTTCAACACCCTGCGAATCCTCCGAAGGACCTTCAAGTGGATCCCCCAAGAATCAAGGAAAGCCATCACCCACATGCTCATCACCAGCAGACTGGACTACGGAAACACCCTCTACGCCAGGATCAACAAGTCTCTGATCCACAAGCTCCAGACCATACAGAACACGGCAGCCAGACTCATCCTCGACATTCCTCAACACGAGCACACCACCCAACACTTACGGAACCTCCACTGGCACCCCATAGAGAAGAAAGTCACTTTCAAGATACTCACCCATGCCTACAAATTCATTCACAACACCGGACTCCAATACCTCAACAAGAGAATCTCCCTCCACGTACCCAAGAAAAACCTCTAATCCGCCGACTGCACCCTTGCCGAAATCCTGCGCATCCACAGAGCCAGAGCAGGTGGAAGAACCTTCTCCTACATCGCAGCCAAGACCTGGAACGAGCTCCCACTCAACATCAGATGCGCCCCCTCCCTGAACATCTTCAGGAAGACACTCAAGACCTGGCTCTTTGACTTAATGGAGCTGCTCACCCCCCCCCCACCCCCCCCCCCCAGCGCCTTGAGACCCTCACAGTAGCACGCTTACAATTACCCTGATTAATTGATTGATTGATTGATCGAATAAGGCAGAAGTGCTACTTTCTCCTCACAGTAGAGGCACCTCTAAGAGCAATGATGGGAGACCCTGCTTCTTAAAGCTTGGTGTAGACACCACTCTGGGTGCAAAGGCTATGCAACAAAACATGATTTGTAGAACACTGTGAGACTGAATTTGTCACTGTTTCTAAAATGTTTGCCTCTTTTCTATTTCCCACTCTGGATTCATGATCTGCTCCATGACTGCATAGCCTATTCTTCTGTTCCACCTCCTTCCTCACTCTACTTTTTCCATTCTGTATAAAACCACTGCCACCAGTGGAGCAGGGGAATCAAACCATGAATGCATTATTCACCTGTTTAAAGTTTAAGGTAGAGGGAGCGTCTTTGGTTTGCTTACTTGTTCCTATTGATAAATGTTTCTTGAGTGCTCACCCCTTCTGGCAGATCCTATATTGTCACCGTCCCTATCAACTAAGCTACATCCTTTTCTTCCTATATCTTTCACCTTAGCTTTTTCCGCTTCAACACATGCAGTACAATTAGGTGCAGATTTACAAGCCCCTTGCACCACTTTTGCGTCACTTTTAACATGGGAAAAGTGACGCAAAAGTGGTGCAAGGCGGTTGTAAATCTGTAATATCATACTTTGGGGAATTTTGAGGAACAAGAGTAATGTAATTTTATCCTTCCAATATTGGGAGGAAAATGCTATATTAGAACCTGATTTTCAACATTTGGAAAATAATCAAGAAACCTGTTAGACCTGGCATACTTCGCATGGTTTCCCCATTTTTTAGGTCTCGTATAGAGCAGCGCATGCGCTGCCTCTACGAGGCATCAAGTAATTAGTATTAAGGGTGAAACTCCACCCATTTCGTTTTTTTCGTTTTGTCCCTTGCCATTGGTTTAAATCTCGCATTGTTCTTTTTACCTCGCTCATTATTGGCTGGTGGGCCGATGCGTCACTTCCGTTTTGTTCCGTTTTCGGAGGAAGCAGCATCGACCAACTACAGTTCCCTGACGCTGCAGGGCAGTATCTTTCAGTGTAGGGACTACTTTGTTGTTGCCTGTTTTCTTTACTGAGTTATGGCTTCACTATGAAAGCTGTGGGATTCCTGACGTAATAATAGGTCACATTAAAACCCCAATAGTGCGGTTCAATTAGTTTCAGGTGTGATATTATGACACTACTCAGACATTTCACCTTCGGAATGGGGAATTATCCCTGGGTTACTGCACAGATTTCTGCAGCTTTTTCCACGTTCTGTGCCATGTTTTTTCTCCGTCGCAATTTGTTTGCCTGAAAATTGCGAGGGTGCAGTAGAGCTCGTGTCTCGCAATCCGGAATAAGGAAAAAACTCCCATTTCCAACTAGAAGGGGGTTTTCGAGAATCTCGGAATGAAGTCCTGATAAAGCAAAATATGGTTACAAAATCCATAAACTTACTTTTCACAAAGAAAGTTGGGCGCTGACCCTCAAGCCATCAGGCGGAAGTCACCAGGACATCTTATAATGGCCAATTAGTAGTTGAAAAGGGCCTTGGAGCGGAGATCAGGGTATCACCTCGAAAGTCCACTGTCCGTCCAATGCCTATTGGGTCTCACTGCACGTCAGCTCCAGCTTCCGTTGGTATGAGGTAATATTATATATACGTTGTAAACCACGGAAGGCAAGGAACACGCACACGCCCGTGTGGGGCAGCAGGTGTCGCTAGTGTGAAGGGAACACACGACTGGATCCTCGGGCTGTGCTCGCTCTTGACTTCAGGCCTCTGCCCACAAATGATCTGTCATCACTTTAGTCTTGTTGCTTACCCGTGCTCACTGTTCAGATTATGCCTTTCAATGACAGAGACTACACCTATTATGGGGAGGCCTTTTTCAAAAAGGCTTTATTTACAGTAAATCTATTCGCTCGACAAGCCTATCCATCAAGTATTCACGGCAGAAAGAGCTTCGGTGGTTTGTTCTATTTGTACAGCCAACTGGTGTGCAGTTCTTTCTCTGTAATCGCCGAGTTCTTTCAAGTTAACCAATTAAGCGTCATTAGTCACTGACTACAGTGCCATGGTGTGTCATGGTTGCTTGAGAAACAGACATCTATTTTGGGGTTGCAAATGGTGAAGCAGTCACCCTCTGATACTCTGAAACCATTCTATATGGCCTTTTACTATAACGAACAAAGCAAAGAAAATAAAACAATGCTGATATCTACCAGCCTTTAAATATTATCTTTCTTCACTAAATAAACATGCCTCTCCTTTCCTGTCCCTGTCAAGTGAAGTCACCTGCTATCGGTAAATATTATCTGCACCACGTTCTACAATCAATGGATCGCATCACATATACAACAACGTTTTTGCTGACTAGTGTCTTAAGTTATTCAAAAACTGGAGCTGCCCTATTTTACTACCTTACACAGTGGCAAATGGTTGCTCGTCACAGGAGCTTTCAGGGTATGTGATGCTTTTGGCTGGAAATATAGTAGCACTGGTTCATATATCTAAAGTAAGTAGTAGAACATACCGGTAGTATATACAAAGCAACATAACAACACAAAACATACCAGGGCACATCAGAAAAGACTCAAAATAAAATGTAACGCAACAACTGCTGTACAAAAAAAAAAATAATCCCATTGCAATAATGCAGCACAAAACACAGCAGCACAAAAAAGCAAACACATCACCACCTCAACAAAACATCACACAACAATTGTGTACACATGTTATACTCAAACATTACGACCACATTCCATGGTGAAGGGTGTTTGGATCAAGGGCTGCCTTACTTACCACTAAGGACGTGAGGACTAAGCACAAAAAAGTTTGCGATCCAGCCCGTTGTTTCCATTGGTCTACGCCTCGACCTCATAGTCAATTCTTCAGTGAATCCTTAAATTATCCCTAAATAGCGGCATTTCTTGCAGATGCTGTTGACGCTGCTGTCCTTAGGGGTGACCGAAAGGGAAAGTGGAAGTGTTGTATCTGAAAGCAGGTCACAGAGGATGGGGATCTGTGGATTAGTCCCCTAGAAACAGAGAGGGCGTATACATTCAAGGAGGACTCGCTTCATGAACGCTTCATGGGAGATCTAATCGGATTTACAATGACATAGCATGAGTGCAGGGCTTAGTTTCAGAAAAAAAGGTAAGAAAACAATTGTAGGGGCCAAAGGTTTTTAGGTCGAGCCTGGGCAGCGCATCCGCTGCTCTGCGAGTTATGCTGTATTGAGGCAGGGACTTGACCTCTGCCCACTGTCCGCCCACATTTTTCATTGGCTTGTGTCATTGTCCACTGTAAACAGTGGCTGTTCATTGGTCAAAAGGCTTAGAAGTCCCTCGTAAGTACTGCCTTGTCTCATTTTGTAACCTACCATGGTATTGTTGCTCGATATGCTTTAATTACAGCCTCCAAGCACTGTTTTCCCAAATAGCTTTTCTCCTGCCTGTTGTTGCAGGCAGGACACACTCTCTTGTAATATTTTTTTAATAGCACACATTTGCAATGCAATAGGTCTCACATTTGCAAGAGTTTGAGCTATTGACATTGTAAATGCCAATGCCTTTTTAAACAACACATAAGTAAAAGGCATTGTCATTTACAATGCCAATAGGTCAAACTCTCATAAATGCGAGACCTATTGCATTGCAAATGCTTGTTTTTTTTACCCCTACCTCCCGTTTTGTCTACTGAAAAAACATATTGAAAGCAAGTAGAGGCTTCAAAGTTTGCAAGAAAATACGTTTTGTTGACACAAGCAGAAATTTGGCCCTATGGTTGTCATATAAGATGGAAAACTTTCAATAGGGAAATCTTTAGTCATAGAATATCATCATGAAATTCATGAATTTGGCACTGTGAAGGCCCAAATGTTCACCACTTTTACTCGAACAATTGTATATGAGATAGAATAATTAATAGACCCATTGAAGTAATATATAGAGGATGTTTTAAAGCTGCAAGGCAATAATGAATACATTCTTTGACAATATCTTTGTGGGACAGCCTCTCAGCTAAATTTATTGAGCTGATTTCCGGGGCTAGGAAGCAGTGAATAAAGATTTCTTCAAAGAGTGATGTAGTCTTTTGGCTAATGAAAGCCTCTTCTGGGGTTAGACCAGCAGGTGGTAATGGTACAAATGGCACCTGAAACGGTAATGATCATTTTGATGCAAGCAGTGTATAAAAAGTTGCCATGAAATACATTACCTTTACCTGGAGCAGAAAGGTAAGTGACAAGATTTTTAACTCTGAAAAAAATTTAAAAAAAGAAGACAAATGTGTTCGATGGCTGGATCCAAGGCAGCCAGGACAGGCATAGGAAACAGCATTATTGTTAGAGGAATGACATTAACACACCTTCCGAAGAAGGCTTGCCTTCTATAAACATCACATTTTAATACTTCTAAACCGTAATTGTTTGGTACAGTTCTGAAGAAATATACTGCATCTCATTAGCTTCTTTTAATAAAAGAAATCTCCAGATCAACGCAACCCTCAGATTAAGAGGGCCTGCACAGCAAACAAGCATGGTTTCCATGGAATCTTGAAATCAAAAATAAACATTGTAATTAAATGTAAATAACAGGGCATAGTTGGTTTAGGACCCTTCCAGGGTTGGAAAAATGCTGAGATTGAATGAGCTACGAAGCAACACTGAAGTATGTATCACCCTTAATTCACTTAACTTCATGAAAAATAGCTTTCTGGGGCTAAATAATTCCGTGTAAATTCATACAAAATTACCTAGGAATATTTAGGTGGCATAGGAGTCTGTTTTATTCAAATGAAAGTCAGGCAAAGTCTGCATGTAAGAGATGCCAGATCAGATTATCAATGAAGTTATGGTTATCAGATAAGCAAAGGTTTAAGAAGGAATCTGCTGTGTTCAGGAGGTAATTAGTCAGCTTTGGTCTGGAACTGCACTATCCCTCTTGCCACATCCTCCTGCCTCGCAGATACGGAAATTGATAATTTATTCACATGTTCACTGTAAAGTTCCATGTATGGATATTGCTATGTAATAAGTGTGGGTTTTAAGAAAGCGAAAAATGCATTGGATGTCTGTTGTATATGGGGAAGAAGAGAACAGTCGATCAATTGATAAGTGTTTGAAGCAAACAGAAAGTGAAATCATTTATTCTGGAAATGCAGGATGGAAAATGACCAGTCGAGAATTATAGGTATTTTCTCAGGTCAAAAGACAGTATGTTTGGTTGCCAAATTTCCGGGTTAAAATCTAGTGCAATATGAAATGTCAGTTCATATTTTGCAAAAATCTGAAAGTATAGTATTTGGGAAGAAGTTCAGTCAATACAGATAAAACATGCTTATCACTGCTGGCTGGAAGGACGTAAAAAGAAGCAAATGAAATGACAGAACAGTGACTCTAATCCAGAAAATTAGGAAATAACAACTTAACCTGGCATATTCCATGACTCCTCCAAAACGGTAAGATGTTTACAGCCACCAATTCAGCATATGTGTCCTCATATCTGGAATATATATTTCAATCTAAAGTACAAGACACTAAGCGCCCCTCAGCTAGGAAGACAAACAAGCATTTCTAAATTAAATATGTGAGTTTATGGCATTAGACTGTAATGAATTGTGGAATCGAAGGAGATCCTTACATTATGTCTTTCAAACTTTATCTTGGGGACTAGAAAAGAAAGTATCTCACCAATGGTACTGAATAAAGGATTTGGATGCAAATTGAATAAATAATAACCACTGAGATGGAAGTCTTTACTTGAGTGCAAACACTGAAATATACATTGTCAGAAAACATTGGCTAATGTTACAAGTGTGCCATTTAGAAAGAAAGTAATACAGTCAGATGACGATATATAATGCATGTATACATTGCAGAATGACAACAGGTAAAATCCAAAGATGTGTGAAATTATTCACAGAGAAAACAATTAAAAAGCCTAGTTCCGAATAGTTAACAAGAAGTAAAATTACAAGGTGCGCATAATGGTAACAAATGCAGATTATAGTCACAGAGATGTATGTTGATTAAGGGCCTGATTACGAGTTTGGGGGTGCGGAAGAGGGTCTTCCCCGCTCACGTACCATCAAACCTGTGGTTGAACTGCCCGCTAGATTAGGATTTTTCTCCTGGTCTAGCATACGGTTCTTTGGCGTTTCTATGGCATAGGCACTACCATGGGAACATCAAAATCAGTACCTGCATAGCAAGTGGGGTGCATGCACACAGGCGGGCACACACATTCCCCCCCTGCATGCATCCCCAGCCCTAGAGGAAACAGGGGGCCACCATGAAAACCGATGTGGAGAAGAAACTCGTAGTATACCTGGCCAGGACCACGGCGGTACCCCCAAGCATATTGTGGCCTCAAGATCACTGTGCCACCGCAAGGGATGCATGATCCCTGGCAGTGGTGGCAGTCCAAGGGTTGCCCAACTGCCCTGGTTGTAATAGGGTGGTCGGAAGACTACCTCCGCGCCCCGTAAGTCTGATGGTCAATTGACCGCCATATTCATAATTAGCCTCTAACTAGAAACAGGTCACTTCCTTCCATAAATACTGTTCAGCTTGTATAAAACAAGCCTGCAGATAGTGTGTGGACAAACAAAGGAACTTATTGTAAAGCATTTAACAGCACCAAACAACAAAATAAGAAAGTCACACAACAAGAAAGAGACAGGACTCCAATTCATAAAAATAGAGCATATTTGTATGAATTTTTAAGACCTTCATGATAAAAATCCACCATAGCGTTCTGGAGATACATATTTTTGAAGATATAAATACTTTTAAATGTAACTGCAAACAGGTATTGGTCAACAACAAGTTTGCAAACTTTGGTGACCACATCTGACAGGATGGAGATTTCATGCGGCCAGAGAGGGTACTTCGAAGAGTTACCTGCCCACCAGAATGTTTTTAAGGCACATTCCAAACTTTACAGGATAAATCTCATAGACTATAACGGAGTGGTCCTGATGCTGAGGATACAGGCAAAAGATGCTAAAAGGATTCTCCGGTTGATGTGCAGTTGACGGGGATGTCTTTGTGGGAGTCCCTCGGTCTAAGAGTGATAAAGGCCGACTTTGGCCACAGAGATCAGGTTCACTCAAAGTCCTCTATGGTGCAGTAGCGAGCCAGCCTATGCTGACCTATTGGTCTCCTTGCACGGTGGTTGGAAAGAAATCCTTAGGTGGGGTTCAGTGTCTCTTGAATATGATGAATCTGGACTCTGAAAGAACTCCCGCCCTGCAACTTTTGGCTATCTCGGGTTTGTCCTTTTGTGAATCCGGTGACAGGGAGCTGCAAAACATCTGTGGTGGCTACCAATTTGTTAGTATGGGCATCTTTGGCTCCTATGTCCCTGAAGCTGATTCCAGGGGATCGGCCATTGAATCCTTGGCGTCACTGCTTTGATCTGGAGCCAGGAATCCACTTTTCCCCAGGTCAGGAGTCTCAAGCACAGTCCAATCTTTTCTAGCTCTCAGTGCAGCAGGTGCAGTCCTTCTGATGGTGGAGCCTCTATTTGTTGTGCCAAGGGCAGCAGGGCAGTTCTTCTCTGGTCCTTTCCTCCAATCCAACATGATCTGATGAGCAGGGTGCCATATTTATTTATGGGGACTAGCCAATGGACTGCTGGGTCCCCTCCCATCTGGTGAAGTGTTTTCTGCAATGTGTGGCATCTGGCTTTCCCAAAGTGCACTAATCTAGCCACTCCCAAAATGTCTGGACCTTTCCTCAGTCGTCAAACTCTCACTAGCCCACCCCAGAGGTGTGGCTACCTCTGGGCAACACGCCCATGAGAAAAACAGTTTGAGTACGGGTTTTCCCCCTTTGTCCTTGTCTCCCACTTGCCTGCAGGAACAGAAGGCATCCTTCATGGAAGTGTTGTTGCAGGTGGCCCTTAAAACATGGCTTGCCCTTTGAAGCTCGCCTTTTGCGATAATACCTCGAGTGGCCTGTCATACGACTTATCCCTTCCCAGTTAAACTGCGTTTGTTGCACAACATAGACGTCAGGGTTTTGCAAGACTGATTCCATGCACTCGCTCAGGATATGTTGGCCTGTAGTCCTAGTAGCTTACAGGAGACCATCTGCACCCCAAAATCTTCTGACAGATGGATTATGCAACCTCATAACATGACAACCCTGACTCCCCAAGGAAATTGTGGTAATGGATCTAGAACCTTTTTGTTTGGTTACTCATGTATACCCAAAGAAATACACAAGAAGTACTCAGCAAGGGGTTTCAAGAGTTAATGAAGCATTTTGACTTGTGCTGTGCAATAATCAATAGAATGAGACAGAATAGTGTAATTATCATTACAAAAATAGTGAAAAAGATGAGAAAATACACCATTGTGCTATTACAGTGAATATATGCTGGCATATAAGTACTGTGTTATAGTGTACTCCTACCTAGGTCTTCCTGACCTAGTTTACCTAGGATGGGTAATCTGCAAAATCCCTGTCAGTGATCTAACTCTCCATTACCTGTGGTTAAGTGTCATCCGGCTGCCCGTCTTGGTTGTAAGCCGGACATCCCTCTTCGCCGGGGTGACTGGAATCATCTGGGCTGGAATTCCATCATGCAGCAAACTCGCAGTGTCAGAGAAATGCTCCTCTCCTTTAAACAAGGAAGCAATGCTGTATATACAATAACAGCATTGATGCTGTCATCCCGAAGCCAAAGTTAGGTCACTATTGTTTGTCCTATATGTGATAGCTTTGTTACCTACAAGACAACAATGAGCAACAACATTTGAGCAATGAACTTTATACCTTGTACGGAATGTTCAAGGTGTTGTGATAGTGTGCCCTCGAAGTGGAAATGTAAGCAATACAGTTTCAGAGAATATTATCCTGCACAGACATGCATGCAAATGTATGTCAAATGTCACCTTTTAAGAAGGAAGGCAGCTTAAGAAACAGGAGCATGTATAGTGGTGGTGTTTCTACCCCGGCCTGTCCTACCCATGTGACAGCCTTCCTGGGTGAGGAGGAAACACCTGACTCTGCAGCAACTGCCTTTGTTCCTTAGCCTTGGAGTCATTCACACACCTCCCCAGGCTTGCAGAACGTTTTCTGTGTGCCAAGGCCTTTGTGAGGTCACTGGACTAGCTAGACTCAGACTGGCAACTTTCTAAAAGTTGCTTAACTTTAATGTGACATTAATCTCAACTTGGGCATCAAGTCAGATTTATTGCCATAATTAATTTGATACCTTACAGGATCCAGTTAGGTAGAACCATTTAGAAGTTAGCCAGGATGGGATGCCAGCCAGTAACACTGTGTTAGCCAATAAGGCTACTAACTTTTCCCCAGCAAAATGACAGTTTCAAAGTGTTGCTGTTAAGACATATGAAAAAATATATGCCCTACTTAACAATAAATTGCTTCCTGTCATAGGGCTCTATAGGCCTGCCTTAGGGGAGATTTACATATAGGTTTAAGGAAGTGGTGGCTTTGCCATTGAGTTTAATGGCAAAGTCGAACTAGCAGTGTACACACTGATCTTTCAATCTGCAGTGGCAGGTTGTGTTCTTTCTCACACTCAGGGTGGCACAAACAGTGCTGCAGCGTTGGGTAAAAACTCTGGGCCTAATTACAAGTCTGGTGGTCCTCGGACCACTAGACTTGTGGTGGGGCGTCATTGGGGGTCTTCTTACTGCAACAATATGACTTTGGCAGTCGGTCTGCCCTGGGACTGCATTCTTCCACCAAGGAGCTGCCGCTCCCTGGCAGTGTTGCGGCAGTCTTGAGCCAGTAATATGCTTTACAGGACCGCCGCAGTCCCACCAAGCATTTTATCACTTTCCTCACCGCCACTGATTTAATGGAGGTCTTTCCTGCATGTAAACAGTGGCAGTGAGGAGGCCTTACAGGGCTCTCTCGTGCCTCAATCCATGTGGATTCACACAGTGGGGCTTCACAGTCCATGCTGTGCTGGAACTTCCTTTGACACTCCCATATGCGTATTTAATAGGCACTGCTGTGGAAACACCAAAAGAACCGCCGACCAGTGAATAAAACATTTATAATATGGGCGGTGTGGCGGTGGGCCACCACCGCACCGCTAAACTCGTAATCAGTTCCTCTGTCTTAAATGCTGTGAGTTCATGTACTAGAGACTTATAAGTAAGTCAGCAATTGCTGATTGGGAATAGCCAATTCGATATACTCTTTGTAAGAGTAAGAATGCTGGCACTGAGATAGGGTTAACTGGCCTCAGTGCACTCTCAGAGTCACAACAGAAGCATAATCTGTCCAAAAATGTGGGAGTGAACATGCCAAATGAGACATTTCCTTACACAAAGGATATCAATAGAGTATCTAACTGAATTCAAAGAAAGATATAGGAACTGTGTCAATGACGAGAGTCGCACTCTCAATCCCACGTTGTGTATTTATGAACACCACTGGCCAGAAAGGTCTGCCAACTTTCCCATAATTGATATTCTATTACTGGGGCGTGGAGGTGGTTGTCTGCATGTTTGTGGATATTTGAACAAGGGATATCATTGCATGGAGCTTGGATACACTTTGGCATCTAAATGTTTGTAAAACAATGTTTTAAAAATACTTTGTAGATTAATCTAATGTTGTCAGTGATGTGAAACCTTCGCTTATGATTGCGCTTCTTGCTCGACTAGACTTGCCTCGAAAAAACAAGAGCATCTGAATGCTACTCTATTATTAATATTCATCCCTATTATGGTTGGATAATCTAAGCAAATGGTAAATCATTTTCTGTGGAACAACCAAGAGAACCTAGACCCCAATATTGCTATTTCTCAAACATTAGCCAACAAAACATGCTATATTAGAAATATTGCTTCTCGTCCAAGGAAGCGTTACTACACAAGAAAAATACGTAGACATTTCCCAATGACTACGTACATTCACTGAATTCTGACCAAAAATTATGTTAATGACATTTCCCAATGTGATTAACATAATTTTTGGTCAGAATTCAGTGAATTTTTGCTGCTTCCTCAGATTGATTAGGTAGGCTGGATTTAGCCTGGTTTCTTGGTCCCAGGCCACACATCACTTTAGTTGCAATAGTAAATTTGAAGGTAGCTGTTGGACCAAGTCTTGTCTGCAGAGTCACCCCAGATGTTTGCCTTCCTTTGCTGTCCCTGTTCTTGTTGGCTTTAAGGACTCTGTCCTCTCTACTCCTGCTACCAGTGGTAAAGTACTGTGTACTCACTTGAAAACATAGTAGCCATGGTATACACCAGTTGGGACATTTAATTTACCTGTAAGTTCCTATTATAAGGTTTTACATGCACCCAGGTCCTGTAAATTAAATGCTACTTCTAGGCTGCAGCACTCATTTTGTCACCCAGTAAAGTAGTCTTTTAAAACACGTCTCAGGTCTGCTACTGCAGCCTGTAGTGCAGCTTTAAACTGCAATTTCGACCCAGCAAAATAAACCTTTTGTCGGGCTTGAACCTTTATTTTTAATACTTATAAGTCACCCCTAAGTTAGACCCTAAAGACTTACAGGTCAGGGTGAGTGGCATTTTAAATGTAGGACATGTGCACTTACATTTTACATTTCCTTACAGTAAGAAACACTTAACATTGTTTTTCTTTGTAGCTAGGCTACCTCTCCCATAGACTAAGAAATAAGACATACTTCTTTGACTTGTTTGAATAGTAATTTAAAATCCTCTTTAATGGTAAAGCCAGAATTTAATTTGCCATTCTGAAAATGGCACTTTTAGAAAGTTGATGTTATTCCACCTAAACAAAACAACTCTTCCTCCCAGTGCCCAGGTTCACATGACTGTGAATGGCTTTCCTGTGGTGTTTTGTCTATTCCTTCCTGACATTTTGAGAAAAGGGCCTTTGATGTGGGCCAAGCTTCCCCCTACCTGAGCAGGATCACTGGGGGGTTGTACTTAGCCCTTCCTGAGCCTCATACCAGTAACCTGACAGTTGGCCCCGCCCCTTCCTGAATTCTAAGGCTGCCTGCCCTGCCACTGACAAATGCAGGTCACACCAGGCCTGCCTGTGTCTTTGTTCCTCTATCCAGGTTAGAGCTAAACCCATGGAATAGGGGGAAAGCGGCAAGATCCAGTTTGAGAGTAGACCAGGTATTGCCCCCCACACAAAGGATGCCACTGGGTATAGGAGTGGCACCTTCAGAACCTCTCTTTAGAACGCCCCTGAAATTGTGGAAGATTCAGTAGAAAGACTGACCTATTGACTGAAGAAGCAAGACTGGATCTGCTTGCTATGAACCCAGGGTCCCCAAAACTCAAAAATCAGTTTGCACACCTCCTGTTTGAGCTACAAAGACGCAACAGGCTTCCAGAGGCCTTCCCTGCTACTACCCAGCTGACCAGCACCAACTGTACATGACTGATCCCTGCTGCTGGCCTCTGCGGTAGTTATTCCTGATCCCTAAGAGGTGCTCCCAGGTCCTGCAGCCTGGGCTGCCATGAGAGTGTACTCCTCCTGAGCTACAAGTCAAATTACAGATGTTTGAGGTTCTTTGTGACCTTGAGGGGGCTCCTCTCATCAGCAACAATTACCACATCCCCCGCCAACTCAAAATTACAACTCTGAAATGCTCTTCGCAATGGCATCAACCTCCTTGTGGCCCCAGAAGGATAAGCACAGGTATATTTAGTGATTTTGGTGGTTCACCTTGACACGGATTGTGTTTATTACTTGAGTGAAGCTGTCTCCTCCCTCAATTAATAACCTAATTTCTTAAATTAGTGTTCAATGGTGGGATCCAGTCCTTGTGTTTGTGCAGAGCCACTCACTTGTGTAAAACAAAAAATCCCTTGTGATAATCTGACATCAAAATCAATTTTTTATGAATTCTTTTAATTTTTAATTGCCCTTTTTTCCCCTTTTTCCAAATTAATTTCCTATTCATATTTATGTGACGGTGAGATTTTGCAAGCATGAAAAAAGACCTCTGCAACATTGAAAGCTGTAAGTTGGTGAAGCTGAAAATGTTCTACAGGGAGAGGGGGCTACATATAACTGGATCACCAGATCCCTCAGAGAAAGGTTTTATAAAGCTCATAGGCCAGCCTATCGGGGAAAGTGTCCTTCTCTCTTTTAGGCCATGAATGTGTCTCAAATCTCATCATCAGAAAGCAAATCATCTAACTCAATCTTTTGTTCTGTATATACCTTTAGCAGCTGCAGACTACCCAACCATCCCACATTCAAATCAATATTTGAAGCAGCATTCCCCCTCTACACAGATTTTTTTAAATGTTGAAAAAATAGCTCTATTTCTAGCGTGGATGAAAAATGGATTTTGCTCTAGTAACTCAACTCCCTGTAAAAAGACCCTTCCAGCCTATGGTTTGTGTCACTCTCCTTGCTCCAGTGGAGCCTGTGCACCAAGCTGGTTTGAAAGGGAGGTCCCTTTTTTGGCTACTATCTGCTTATTGTTTAAGCGTGCATACCTTACACCTGGACTTTTCATTTTTTTTGGCACCTCTTTGGAGGTTTTCCTCAGAAGTGTCCACAAGGGAGGCATCCAGGTCATCAAGGCATAACCAGACTCTCGTCTGAACACAGTTTACGGGCGGCAACTGCATGTGCTTGCAGGGCATCTGCCACTTACGATTGAAGGACACTCCCTGGAAGGTGGGATGCTAGTATGAATTTTGAGGGCAACCACATGTCACCCTTGGCTTATGTCGGAAGTCCAGTGAGGTGAAGTATTTTTGGCAATGAGACATGTTGGCCTATCCTAAAGTGGTCTGAAACATGCTGTTTGTTTTTAATCTTAAGTGGGCTCACAACAATTAATACAAATTGGAGCATGGGCATGTGAGTCGTAACTCATTTTTAGTTTGGAGAAACGTGGTTATTCTTTCTCGTACCATGGGGTCTAGCTTGACACTAGCACTTCGTGTGCAATTTTTCACATATCTTTCTTTTTCTTCACTCTTTATTATATATTAAACACTGGATTTATCTTTTTCATGGTCAAGAAAGTCACAGATGATGAAAAAGTGAGCAAACTGGTGAGTACCTACCAGCAGCTCCCTTGGTGATGCTTACGTGAGGTACATTCTGACCTTTCACACGTTTCTTTCTTTTGTTCACATTATTAAATGGGGGTACAAATGGGGTGGACTGATAAACAATAAATAAAAATAAAAATGTTTTGAACATTTAGGACTGGACCCGACTGGCATTTATTGAAAGCCAGTGTCAGGTTGGAGATATTCGTATCCCGCCGCCAGTATCCAAGAAAGTTGTTGTATGTCCATAACAGTCAGGTCTATTTAGTATCTCGTTAGCCTGCACAGACAGCCTGCATGATAGTGGTCAGGATTCATCAGAGACAGGCAAAAAGGTGGAACTCGACTCAATCTCTCCTAAAGTTCTCATAAATTACCTTGTGTTTCTTACACATCCTGAAAGCTTTACTGCTCCAACCCTTTCTGGAATTCTCACCTCCTTTCTTCCTCGCAGAAACCTTCCTGCAAAAGTCTCTACAGGGGACCCTGGTAGTGTCTGTCTTCTATAGGCTGCCTTTTTTGCAATCTGCTCATTTAATTCCATATGCCTACCTGTTGCTAAAACCTTAGGGGCATGGAACATTTGCAGTCCCTGACCTATTAAAGATATATTAGGTAAAACCGTGGTCACAGTAGTCACAAATCCCTTAGAAAGAAGAAGGATTCCTCCTCATAAAGTACCTGCTTGAGACACCCCAGCATGTTCTTAGGGATTGCATTCACCATTGGAAATATGGTTTATTTTATGGCGGATCTTCGTTTTGTGTGTACAGCCTCAATGTGCTCCCATAAGTAAGTACCAGAAGTACACTATGAGGAAGGCCTGCACCCTTACTCATACTCCTTTTGTCTCTGACCCAGGTGAGAAGGCGGGGCGGAAGCGAGTGTATGGAATCCCCCAACTATTTTTAGAAAGGAGACTCTGTCCCCCTTAGCCTGAGGCTGAGTGGTTTTGCCTAATGATCTGCAAATGTGAAGCAATGTTATGCTTCACATCTAGTTAATGAGCATACACATTCAACATCAAGCTTTATGTTTAAACAAACGACAAGCACATTTTGTTAGTCACTAAATGCAGTTTAAAAATGTAATTTACAAATTCCACATGTATGCACCCTTGCCATGTGGAAACAATATATGAGATTTATAAGATGCAACATTAAAACTGCTCTTTTAGTATTTCTTTGTAATTATGTTATGTTGTGGTTTCCGTAGGATAGGTTCTTTGCCTCTTACGTAAAGATTTTTATAAGGACATAGAATAACTTCTTGTGACGTCATTTCCTGTATCATCATTTGTGAATAGTATATGATAGTTTTTCCCCCTACTATTTTCCTTAGAACGTGTGCCACGCTCTGACCCCACTGAGGCCATTCATGAAGGCCTTGGCAAGTCCAGATGACGCCAGGACACAGCTACCCAAGTCCAGCAAAGCCTGGCTGGCTTCCTTTGGCTTTGGAGCTGAGAGAAGAGAAGCGAACCAGAGCTGATTTTTGAATTCTGAATACTGAACGCCACCATGGCGAGGAGAAATTATCAAGGCAAGAAAGTCTTTTAAAACCACAAGTGTTAAAAACAAAAACCACACACTTCTGCTAAACTGCAATATTATCTACAAAACTGTTAAACGTGAAGGCCCGTCAATAAAAGTGTCCCCCCAGCTCCCGACCAGCGTGCTAATCACCCACTAAGTTCTCGTCATTGCTCAAGAATAAGCAGAGTTCAAATAGCAGCCACCTGTTGGGAAGCCTGAAAGTAATTGAATTCAGAGAACTGTATCCACATTGTGCAAACTGTTTTTACAGCAGTGAAGTGAAACACCTTTTTTAGACGTGGGAGGAGAAATTGAACAGATACAACAGCCTCTTTTACCTATAGCAGCCGCAAGTTAACCTTTGCTTTCTTAGACATTTGCTTTACCTGAACCGATTTTCCTAAGCTAGAGGTTTGCGCAACACAATATGTTGACTAGAAGGAGCAATAATCGGTATATTATTTGGAAAAGTTACTAAAGAACTTCCAACTCCATATGAGTCAGACCAGCAAGGGTTTCCATCGGCTGCTGAGGCACAAGCAGACTGCATCACGATGGAAACGAGTGTTTTTATACAAAGCCACTAAGCATTTGGCGCGTTAAAAGTCACAACTCGCAAACAGTTCACCGCATCCATGCTGAACTCATTACAGAGGGGCGCTGCATCGCCCGCACTGAGCAACAGCAGACTCTGCTAATTCAGAAGTGATTTTTAAGTTTTCAACCAGCTCGCATTCAGTGATGCAAGAACACGAACAGCCGCCTTCACCTTGTCACTTGTGCTGTCAAGCATGTCCTTATCAATGACATGCCCCCAGGTATTCGACAGACTCACAAATGAAGTGGCAGGCGACTCAGTGCACAAAAAGCCTGTAATTGTGCAGCCTCGGCAGCACTCCTGCTAAATTACTGTAGCATGATGTTCGGCACCGGCTGGCCCTGTTACTGGCAGCTGTAAAATACTCAGGGTTTAATTCACACTGAAAGACATGATCAAGTGTTGTTTGGAACCATGTAGAGATTGTGGCTACATAAATGAAAGCATGGTGCAGTACACTGAGCCACTGCTCCCAAAAGATAAACGTCTATTTTTGGGTTGTTACAGCAATGGCCTACCAGTGCAGTTTCTGAACTCTATCAATAGGCAATGTGGAAATGTAATTTAAGAAAATATATCGACTTACCTGAGAATGCACATTGTGTCTCATGATAGTATATTGATCCAAGAACAAACTGAGAGAGGAAACAGAAAGGGGCATCAAACACCCTTTGACAAAGGGGGAGCAAAACGGAACATTTATTTCCATACGTAATATGTGTATTTCAAGTTACATTTCACTCAAAATTTGCTTTAGTGAAAACTGCACATGGGGCAAGCCCTCATGTGAATAAAAGCAAGATTCTTGCTTAATGTATTGCTCATGCAGTTTGTAAAGTCATGCATTGAACGTTCTTTGTGTGGATCATGCACAGGCATCCAGTTTCATAGCTAGCTCCAACAAGACTTTTCTATTAAAAGGAATCAATGAGCGATAATTATACAAAAAGTGACAAAAAAGAAGGGTAAGTATGTGAAACCTTAAAGTCAGAATTTGGAAGATTATGGGGTCTATTATGATGTTGGTTGGATAGCCACCGCCCGCATGGCGGTGGCGATCCGCCCTACATCATACCCCGCCCACCACCCATTACCCCCTGCCACATTCCTATGGCGGTAGGGAACCCGGCAGACGGAAAGACATCCGCCAGTTTTCCGCTGGTCGACCAGTCGACCGGGTGGAAAAGGGGCTGGATATGGTGGTGGTGGTGTCTGGAAGACACCGCAATCCATATTAGCATGGGCAGCTGTGCAGAACTTTCCATGGCGGAGACACCGCCATGGAAAGCCATGCAGAGTTTGCTTACAGGTGCCCGTTGCGGACCCCCAAGGTATTGGGGGCATGGGGGGTGCACATAGGGGTACCTATGGTACCCCCCTATATTGTCACGGACAAGGTGGCAAGCACCGCGCGGTGCCTGTCACCTTGTGCATGACAATGCACAACGTGCATTCCCAGCATTGTGGCGAGCGGTGCTGTGAGCACCGACCACCACAATGCTGGGAATAGAGGATGCCACCGCCGCGGCGGCGGTGGCATCCTAATTGCCGTTGCGGGACCGCCGCACCACTGGTGGCTGGTCCCTGCACCGCTAGGGTGGCGGGCGGACTATAGTCCGCCCGCCATCTTAATAGACCTCTTAGTTTGCAATAAAAAAAAATCATCCAGCCCTACTGTTAGACCTGGCATCTTTGGCATGTTTTTACCCTGTCTTTTCGCTTCTGACCTCGTGTTTTTGACTGCGTGCTGCACTTCATTTTTGCTGGTTTTAGAACTCTGGGCACTTTATCACTGCTGATCAGTGCTTAAATGCAAGTACTCCCTGTCTAAATTGTGATCATGATTTGTTATCCATGACTGCCATATTTAATTACTGGTAAGTCCCTAGTAAAGTGTACAGTGGGTGCCATGGGCCTGTAAATCAAATGCTACCAATGGGCCTGCAGCACTGATTGTGCCACCCACATGAGTAGCCCTGCAACCATGTCTCATTCCTGCCACTGTAGTGTCTGTGAGTGCAGTTGTAAACTGCCACGTCGACCTGGCAAGTGCACATACTTACCAGGCCCAACCCTTTCCTTTTTCTACATGTATGGCACCCCTGTATTAGGCCCAAGGTACCCCCATGGGCAGGGTGCAATGAATGTGAAAGGTAGGACATTTGCTGGTGTGTTTTACATGGCCTAATAGTGAAATACTACCAATTTCTTTTTTCACTATTGCAAGGGCTATCTCTCCCATAACTTAACATTGGAGCTGCCTTGTAACCTCTTACAAGTGTAACTTTAAATTGGGAAAGATAGAGATTTGGAGTTTGGCGTCCCTGAACTCACGAATAAAAAATACATCTTTTACTTGAGTTGTGGTTTAAATTGTGTGTTTCAAAATGCCACTTTAGGATGTGGGTATGTTCTTGCTTAACTATTCTGTGCTTCTGCCTGACTGTGGAATCCACTTCTTGTTTAGACAGACAGTTGGGCTCTTTATGCATTCACTCTAGACAGTCACACAAAGGGAGCTGAGGTGTGACCTGCATACCTGATTGCCCATCACGAGGCTGATTGGTCTTCCTGAGCCAGAGTGGTGGGAGAAGTTGTCACTGACACCTGACTAGGGTTGTGCCTGTCCTCTCACAAAGCTGTCTCCACCCCAATGTATTGTGTCTGGAGCCAGGTCAGAGAAAAGCAGGGTCGTGTGCACTACAAATACATTCCTTCGAAGTATGCCTACTTCAAAGGCAGGTACTGGTATAAGTACTGGAGCTGTGACCCCACATTTGTAGAGCACTTCTGGACTAAGAGGAGATTCTGCCAAGAAGAAGAGCTGGCGAAGCTTTAGGTGGGAAACTGGCACTCTGCTTGTCGTTGTGTGGTGCTGGCTTAATGCTTGCTGGTTCTGTCTTGAACAGTAAAAAGACTGGACTTTGCTTTTGTATCCTGCTTGCAAAGGTTCTCCAATGGCTTGTGTGTGCTTGCCTCCTGTTAAGAAGTATCAGGGCTATCAAAGACTTCATCTGCAGCCCCTGAACTCATCTGCTTGGAGTTCTGACCTGCCAAGTGGTACCAATTCAAGTTCTGGGCCTTTGGTGGTGGCTTCTGCTGTGAGAATAAAATCCATGCACCGACCTTCAGCACTTTTTTTTCACGCCACAGTCTTACCGTGTGGTTGAAAAACCAATGCATTGCTGTGGCAAAAGAATCGACGCAGCACCTGCCATGCGGCCTGAAGATTGCCGCAACCCGAGTCCTATGCACGGCGTCTTCAACGTCTAAGACACCCCCTCCGACTTTGACGTAGGCCCTACTCTGTGGCTGAAGGAATTCGCCCATCATCTGCCAGGCACCTGGAAAATCGACCCTGCACCTATTTCCCCACCACTGCATCGACATAGTGCATTTGGATTTTCGACTCATTGCACCTGTGTGCCAAGTTCTTCATCAATGTAGCACAGCAGTAAGGAACCGAGGCTGCTTATCTGGAAACTGATTCATCACCTCTCCTCACAGTAAGGAACCAATGCATCACCTCCACTGGGAGTAACGGACCAACGCATCTTCTTGCTTTTGCGGCACCTGACCTCCCCTGTGCCTGTTTTCATCATTGATTTTGATACATCCCATGTGCTTTGCGATACAAAGTGATGCATCCATAGCTTTCTATGATTGAACTATTTTGAACCTTTTAAAAGTGATATCTTTGCTTATGTATGTTGGATTTGTGTTGTTTTGGTGTTTTTTTACTTCGATAAAGATTGGTTATTTTTCTAAACTGGTGTGGTGTTCATTTGCAGTGTTTTCACTGCATTACTGTGTGCTTATGTACAAATGCTTTACACATTGCCTTTGACATAGGCCTGACTGCCTGTGCCAAGCTACACAGGCAGTGAGCAGGGGGTATTTTAGGTGTGTAATCCCCTTACCCGAACTAAAAGGGAGGGTCCCTACTTCGACAGGGTGAAAGCCACTGCCAACTAGGGACCTCCATTTCAAACACTGGTGGTTAGCGGTGAGAAAATAACTTGTGTTTGTGCTAGAAATACAGTGACTGGTGTACACTACTACTAGAGTGCAGACCATAAAGCAACCACATACTGTTTTTGCTTTTTCTATTCTTTTGCAACTGCTTAGTTTTATCTATAAATCATGTCTCAGCCTGGGGAGTCATCAGTTTTACCTGCAGGTTTTGAGTTTGAGGAGGAGAAACTGGAGTCCTATACAGTGCTCGAACTTAAAAGTATTTGCAAGAGTTTCACGTGTTCCCTTAGAGGTCTCATGAGAAAGGAGGAGCTGCAAAAGGCGCTGAGGGTGTGGTTGGCAGCTAGCAAGGCTGGTGGGCACCCCGAGAATGAGAATGATGAGTGGGAGTGGAGGAGCAGAGTTTGTGAGGAGATGTTGTGGATCAGATTCTGCCTGGGAGGAGGGCACCTTGCAGGGCAAGCAGCAGTGTTTCCTCTAAAAGACCGTCCCCAGAGGAAGTGGAGGACAGGTGGGAAGAGAGGCATTTCCAGTTGGAACTTGCTAGAATCAGGATGGAGGAGAAAAAGATGACCTTAACTTAGGATGTGAGCTTAAAGGAGTTGTAATTGAAGGCAAAGTCCAACTCAGATGGTGGTAGCGATCCATCCATGCAATCTGAAAAAGTAGTGCACAGGCCAAAACATGTAGTGAAAGAGTATACCAAAGGGGATGACATCCAAAGATGGTTTCAGGGTTATGAGTAGGCCTGGGCTAAAATTCCGTTCTGCTCGCGGAAATTGCGATAATTTGACATTTTCGCGTTCTGCGGAGAGCGCGAAAATGTCAAAATTTCCGCAACCCGCATTTTAACGGAAATTTTTTGCTTGCTCGCGCTGTAAAATAATACATTCTCGCGTGCGCGCGATCGCCTTACCTGAATCCCCGTGTTCGCCGACAAGTTTTCCCGATCAGGTCGCGTTCTCCACGAGATGTTGGATTGTTGGTAGCCATTTGCCCTGTCTCGCGACAGTTCGCGCCCGCAGTAACGTCATTCGTCGCGCGATCACGTCTTTCTTCTCGCGATCATGCACAGCGAGACAAGTGAAAACAAGATGGCCGCGCCCGCGAGCAACCGCATGGGTAAGTTGGCGAGCCGCGACCACGCAGAAAATACCGCGAACGGGCGGGAAAAAAACGTCCGCATCTTCGCGATATTTCCGCGTGTTTGCAGAGATTTTTAACATTTTCGCGATAATTTGCGAAAGTGAATTTCGCAAATTCCGCCCATCCCTAGTTATGAGGTAGCACTTCTTATGAATGGGGTCCCTCAGAAGCGCTGGAGGGCAGGGATATGGAATCACTTCGCTGTGGAGGGAAGAGATACCTGGCTAGCCTTAGGGGATGCCCATGCACTCATATACCAGAGATGAAGGCAGCCTTACTTACCTGTAACAACTTAATTGCTTGGGAGCACTTGTCTGGTACATGTTTTTCAGAGAGGCACCAGCACCTGATGGACAGGAGGCTTACTGACTCCAGGTAGCTTGCGCATGAGGTGGACCACTGGGTGAGAACCAGGGTCCATAGCAAGGTGTATGTGCATCAGAAGAGTGGAGGAGACAAGGGTAAACAGCAGGAGTTATCTAAAGGGCACTAAACTAGTTCCCAGGGTAAAGATTCCATCCCCCAGAAAATAAGACACCATGGAACTCTTCAAGGAAGCCTAGAAAGAGGGGTCCCAGGAAATGTTATGCCTGTGATCAGGAGGGTCATATGCAAACCCAAGTGTCCCAAGTGGGCACAGCCCCCCACCCGTGGGCAGCCACTGGTGATAGCCAGTGTATCTCTTGGGGTGGAGTTGGTCCCAGGAGGGTATGCGGACCCAGCTGAGATAACCCTTGTCTCATTAGGGGGCAGTGAGATGGTCCAGAGAAACCTAATGCCTGATAGGACTAAGAATTACAGGCAGAGGGTTACCATCAAAGGACAGAGGGTAGAGGCTCTGAGAGACACAGGAGCCAGTGTGACTACTGTCAGGTGTCACCTGGTTTCTGAAGAGCAAGTAGTCCATGATGTACTTCATCAAGTTGTGGCAGTAGACAACAGTGAGCACTTCTATAAAGTGGCTCAGGTACTCTTTGAGTGGGGGAGAGTCCCAGGTTCCTTGTGAGCAGCAGTGCGTCCATCCATGCCTGTGGACTGTCTGCTGGGGAATGAAGAAGGGTAGAGGGCACAGGAAATCCGCTACTGAAATTCCCACGGTCCAAGAGGTGTCTAAACCTGAGGGGGACACCCTGGTACCTACAAGTAAAAAGAGGTCACTGAAGTGGGAAACTTGCCTGAGCTGACCCATTGGCAGCAAGAAGGGGGTCCGACCAGGGAAGAGTTCTGCACAGCGCAGAAGGAATGCCCTACTCTTGTGGGTCTCAGGCAGCATGCCATGGACCAGGCAGCGGGGAACAACCTTTACAACGCAACTTTTACAACGCACTACACTTACAACGCATTTATTACAACGCACAATCCATTACAACGCATGACATTACAACGAATGACACTACAACGCATTTTTAAAAACTACCTTTACAACGCATTCCATTACAACGCATACCACCATTACAACGCATACCATTACAAAGCATAATATAGTAATTTTTACCCCTATACTATCCAACACTTACCCTACTGTTGCACCCCCTGGAGTTAGAATAGTAATTTTTACCCCTATACTATCCAACACTTTCCCTACTGTTGCACCCCCTGGAGTTGGAATAGTAATTTTTACCCCTATACTATCCAACATTTACCCTACTGTTGCACCCCCTGGAGTTAGAATAGTAATTTTTACCCCTATACTATCCAACACTTACCCTACTGTTGCACCCCCTGGAGTTAGAATAGTAATTTTTACCCCTATACTATCCAACACTTACCCTACTGTTGCACCCCCTGGAGTTAGAATAGTAATTTTTACCCCTATACTATCCAACACTTACCCTACTGTTGCACCCCCTGGAGTTAGAATAGTAATTTTTACCCCTATACTATCCAACACTTTCCCTACTGTTGCACCCCCTGGAGTTAGAATAGTAATTTTTACCCCTATACTATCCAACATTTACCCTACTGTTGCACCCCCTGGAGTTAGAATAGTAATTTTTACCCCTATACTATCCAACACTTACTCTACTGTTGCACCCCCTGGAGTTAGAATAGTAATTTTTACCCCTATACTATCCAACACTTACCCTACTGTTGCACCCCCTGGAGTTAGAATAGTAATTTTTACCCCTATACTATCCAACACTTACCCTACTGTTGCACCCCCTGGAGTTAGAATAGTAATTTTTACCCCTATACTATCCAACACTTTCCCTACTGTAGCACCCCCTGGAGTTAGAATAGTAATTTTTACCCCTATACTATCCAACATTTACCCTACTGTTGCACCCCCTGGAGTTAGAATAGTAATTTTTAACCCTATACTATCCAACACTTACCCTACTGTTGCACCCCCTGGAGTTAGAATAGTAATTTTTACCCCTATACTATCTAATACTTACCTTAAATGCAATTTAATATTATGTGTTGTAATGGTATGCGTTGTAAAGGTAGTATGCGTTGTAATGGAAATGCGTTGTAAAGGTAGTTTTTAAAAATGCGTTGTAGTGTCCTGCGTTGTAATGTCATGCGTTGTAATGGATTGTGCGTTGTAAAAAATGCGTTGTAAGTGCATGCGTTGTAAAAGTGTGCGTTGTAACGACATACATCCCAGGCAGCTGGCAAAGAGGCCAGGTCACATCTGATCTACTGGGAAACTGGTCTCCTCTATAGTGAGCAGAAGGTTGCTGAGCCTGGGTCAGCCCTTGTTCTGGTGGTACCCTTTAGCTTCAAAACCCTCCTACTGGGATTGGCTCATGACGTGTCTTTGGCAGGACATTTGGGGCAGGGCAAGTCCTTTGACAGGTCTGACACCCACTTTTACAGGTCGCAAATGCAAAGGCAGTCAAATGCATTTCGCAGCTCTTGTCAAACGTGCCAGGCAAGTGGCAAGAGTGGGGGGAAGAGTAAGGTTCCCTCCAACCATTTCCTGTTGTTACCGCCCCTTTTGAGCAGGTGGGCATCACCCTTGTAGGGCCTCCAGATTCCAAGACAGCAATAGCAACATGTTTATCCTGGTCTTGGTGGACCATGCCACTGGATACCCTGAAACTATACCTCTCAGGACAGTGACGGCACCCATCTTGGCCCAGGCACTCATGAGGATCTTTACCCTATGGGAGTTTCCCCAAGGGGGTGGTATCTGACTGGGGTACCAGTTTCAAATGGCTATATATGAAGGTTATGTGCAAGGACTGTGGGGTGAACTACAAACTCACCACTTCTTACCACCCTCAAAGTAATCCGTTGGTTGAGAGATTCAACCATACCCTGAAGGGCATGATTGGGGATCTGTTAGAACTAGGCCTGGGCGGTAAATTCCGTTCCGTTCGCGGAATTTGCGGAATTTGGGTAATTTCGCGTTCCGCGGAGAACGCGAAATTGCCCAAAACTGTGCGTTCCGCGACTTCGCGAAGTTTTTTGCTTGTTCGCGTTCTCAATATGCGTGTTCGCGAGATATTTCACCCCGAGCACGCAAACAGCGATCGCGAACAGGAAAAAAGTATCGCGAACAAGCAATTCCGCGTGTTCGCGGAATTTCTGCGTGTTCGCGGAGATTTTTTACCGTTTCGCGGAGATTTTCGTAACGCGATTACGCAAATTCCGCCCACCCCTAGTTAGAACCCAGGAGGCGCAAGTAGGATGTCCTCATGCCATGCCCTCTCATTGCCTACAGGGAGGTACAGCAGAAAGTGATTGGCTTTAGCCCCTTTCAGCTATTGAATGGGCACCCTTTCAGAGGACCTCTCAGTTTGGTCAGGAGGGCTGGGGGATGCTCCCAGGAAGCCAACCAAGGATGTATTTAGCTAAATGCTGGCCTCCCAGAACCAGGCAGCCAACGTCAGTAAACTTGCTCAGGCACACCGAACAGCAAGCCATGAGGACATGAAACGCTGGGGTATCTCTAGCTGAATTTTAGCCTGGTCAGAATGTGTAGGTGATGATGCCAGTAGAGCCCCGTTCTCTACAAGACAAGTGGTCTGACCTCTATGAGGTTAAGGAGCGAAAGAATGATGTCACCTACCTGGTGGACTTGCGGACTCCTAGGAACCCCTTGAGGGTCCTGCATGTGAACCACATTAAACCTAATTTTGAGAGGTCTGAGTTAACCATGCTACTGACTAATGATAATGTGTGGAAGAGGAGAGTGAGCCTCTCCCTGACTGTCTGCCAAGGAGCAGGGTAGGTAAGTGGAAGGCGTGGTCCTCTCTGCTGCACTGACCCCAGAGCAGCAGAGTGACTATTACCAGTTGCTGGGACAGTTCACCACCATGTTCTCACTCACCCCATGTATCATCCATTGCTGTACACATGATACTGACATTGGGGACAGTCCACCTGTGAAGCGTAAGATTTACAGGTCATCACTTCCCCTTCGCTGCAGTAAGGAACTGACGCATCACCCCTCCTGTCAGTAAGGAACTGACACATCGCCTCCCCTGAGAGTAAAAAAACAAAACATTACTTTGGTTTTCTGGCACATCACTTCCCCTGCATCTGTTTTCGTTAGATTTTGACGCACCCCAGGTATTTTCTGTTAAAAGTGACGCATCCATAGTTTTCTTTGACTGATCTATTTTAAATCTTTTAAAAGTTATATCTCGGCTCATGTATGTTAGATGTTTGTCATTTTGGTCTTGTTTTACCTAATAAAGATTGGTTATTTTCCTAAACTGTTGTGGTGTATATTTGTAGCGTTTTCACTTTGTTGTTGTGTGCCTATGTACAAATGCTTTCTACATTGTCACTGAGGTAGGCCTGACTGTTCTTGCCAAGCTACCCAGGGGGTAAGCAGGGGTTATCTTACGTGTGTAATCCCCTTTCCCTGACTAGAAGATAGGGTCCCTACTTGGACAGGGTGCAAGCCACTGCCAACTAGAGACCCTCATTTCAAACACCTACCTTTGACGATCAATAATGGTTGTATGTCAGAAGACATCAATATTGTGTCCTAAATATTGTTTCCAACAATTTTGCCCATTGGGTGTAGTTTATTTTTATTATTCAATTGACTTGAGTTGTTATTTTTTGCCAACAATGTTAAGGGCAAAAAACATATGTCAGACGATATCCCATCAGTGATATTTTTGTACCATATCATGATAATATCATTGTATTGACCATCTCACCTGCCCCATAGTACTGAAACTACCTGCTATTTTCAGCTGCGAGGCTTGGAGAAGGGCAAGAAGTAGCGGCTTTAAAAAACCTTTTAGTGCTGTGGTAAGAAAGGCAGTGCTGAGTATGAAAGGGCAAGCTAGGGGAAAAACCTGCTGCGCCTGGTCACCCCTAAAAGTTGTCCATGACTACAACGTGAACTTTATAATGTCAAGTGTCAGTTACTAAGCATGTCTTACAATTATGTTATGCCATTTTGTGCCCTTTTAAAGGCATTTTTAGAGCCTATGAACATCCAAAGGTGGAGGAAAGTGCCCTTTTTGAATGGGCACCCACATTTTTTTATCTCCAATGCATGTGGTTATGAATCTGATTGTGCACTGGAGTTTGCTGCCCAGGCACAAGTGAAAGTGCTCTCTCCCTAAAACTGTTATGTGCAATTTGGCATCCCATATTGACAAAGACTCTAACCCCTCATAAGTCCCTAATATATGGTACCCCTTGATATCCAGGACATTGGTGGAAAAGGTATCCCCAAGGCTTGCAGCACTTTTTGTGCCAGCCTGACTGACCCAAGTAAACTAATGACAGCAGACCTGCTGTTGTAGACTACATGAACAGTGTAAACTGCTCCATTTTTACTTTGCCCGCACCATGTGTGGTAAAGTTAATGCCCTGCTTTTAATCTATGTCAGTCAAAGCCTCATGAAGGCCTCCTGACCGAAGGAGACAGGGTGCTTTATATTAAAGGTATGGACATCTAAGTGCAAGCTTATATGCCCTTATATTGGCCTTAAACGTTAGAGTACGCTATAAGTGATAGGCAGTCCATAGGATACCATGGGCGGGCACCCGGGAAAACCCGAGGTTGGGAGCTCTATTATGGTGCCATCTTAATATGTCACATTTGATATCAAACAACATGCCCTCTTACTCACCCCTGACACGAATCTTGTGTCGAGAGTGATGTAGCATGCACCTAAGTGGCTACCGAAGAGGTTGCCCACCTTCTTGCCTGAACTTCTGTGTGCTCTGGCTGGCAGCCTGCAGTTTCTGCGGTTCCTGCCACCATGACAGGAGGATACTGACCTCCTGCCAGGTAGTTTGATCTCTAGTTCACAGGAGACAGGATCAAAGGCCTGGGCAGGAAGGAGGTCACACCTCCTCCTTCACAGGAATGCTGGAGAAGTGGCACATCAAGGTGGTGTGCATCAAAGTTTGTACCGCCTCTGATATGCATCAGGGCTGACTCACAAACGGGGACACAGACCTCTCCCTCCCCAAAAACATTTGCAGGTGGGAAATGAGTCATGCAGGAGATGTATACCGCAGAAGGCTGGCCACACCTTTATGGTGTACAAAGGAATAAAGGCAACAGTGGTGAAAATGTTGCACATTCATAAACCTCAGAGAATTGTGATAGACTAGATCAATGGTTCTCTACATGCTATTACAACACCTGTTGCCACAGTATGTCTCAGCGAGACCCCCGCAAACATTTGCTGCACAAATCATTTGTAAACAATGAAATAGCGGAGCATCCCAAATGTAAGACCATTAGTCATTTATTACTACGAGCCCCCAAAACAAAACTAGTGTGGCCAGTCTTATGTGAAACACTATTCTCTCCATTTTCCAATGTTGAGTCAAAAAAGTCATCCTCGTCTTCGTATGGTGTAATGGTTGTACTTCTTCCTTCTTCTTCGGTGCAAGTTAAAACCAAAGATAACAGGTGTTAAGGGGCGTGACCAGCAACATGGCTGTGTAGCTGCGTTGAACGTGAGATCCGCTGGCCCCGGTCGTAATCCTGGAATAACCCTGTCCCTCTTCGCTCCAACACTGACACACTGGCGGTCAGTGGGTGCTGGTAAGCGGTGGCGTGCCTGTGGAGAAGTGCTGCGGCGTTCCTAGCCTGCTACTGCCACCTTTCAGGCATGCTGATTGGTGGGCAGTCCCTCCCAAGATGGCGACTGCAGTGCAGTAGCTGAAGTCCAGGGCCGGGGCTGCGGTGCTATCGCCTGAAGTGGTGCCAGGAGGTGCGGGTGAATAGGGGCGGTGAGATTTGGGACTGCCGCCACTAACAGATCTAACCCCCAGCGATGACATCAGAGAGCCGTGATTGCCTCAGGGGACTCCAGCGCTGATGCCGAGCAGCTGTGGCTGGCGGTGCGGGAGTCGGAGATGCGGGTTGCTCCCCACCCCATGCTACTGCAGGGAAATACATCCGCGGCCGGAGCGGCTGCCATAATGCCGCTACCTGTCCCTTGAAACTGTGAGGGAGACTCTGGAGAGGGGACAGACTCGCAGATTCCTCGGTCTCTGTGCTTGCAGCCCAGGTCAGGATCCCACAAGCGAAGTGCTGGGGGGGCCTGTTGCACCTGCCCTCCTCTGATGTGGACTGTGCCCTGTGTGGGATATAATGGTGAGTCTCGCCTGTGAGCAGGTGGTGTGGCGTTGTGGCTTCTGAGGACGCCCCGTCCCTGCCTCTTTACCACCAACTACCAGGACAAGTGTTGCCTCCCAAGAGGATCAAAGTGAAGACTATTGTGATGCTATCCCTGGGCCAGCCATAAGGGACGGTGCACCACAAGGGGTCGCTGCCTCACTGCTTGAAGTGCTTGCTGCTGTGGGGGGTGCGGCGACTTCCTGACTTGGGACTCACGCCGCTGGAGGGGTAGTGGCCCTTCCTGCTCCTGTCCACTGTACTGCCTCGCATCGGACCTGGGGACTGGGCAACGCCGTGAGGTGGAGCTGGATTGGATCACAGGTGCACTACCTCTCCTCCACCTGACCCGCCCTTCCGCGGACTTTCAGTGGGACACGATCAATACAGAGGGTCATGCTTCTCTGTTCTGCTGCCCCGATGCTAGACTGTGCTTCACCCACCTCCTACTATCAACTGCACACGCACTCCAGAATCCACCAATCCTTATACCTGTTCATACTCATGGGGGTGTGCTAGTGCTGGGTAACTTGCCACCTGAGATTTGTGCCATTCCATTCCCAAGCACGTTGATCACTGGATGACGTGCACCAAGTGGCCCAATTGGCTGGGAACGCTCCACTACCTCCTCTCCACTCTGCCCAGCGCTTTTAACGAGGCCTTCCAAAGGCTCAGCTGGCGCTGTAAAGAGTGACTCCCAGCTTGGACCTCCCTTCACCTGGTTCCCTGCACTGATCTCCACGGCTTGCCTAGTGCTGTTGCAACTGTCCCAGGAGCACCGAAATGCCTGGGGAATGAGAAGTGGTGGAGTCGCTGGTGATACGATGAAGATTGAGGCTGTGAGAGGGAAGATTGAGGCACCCATTAACGCCAGGTCACCCACGATGGCAAAAGATAAGGAGCCTAAATCATCCCGACATATCCAACTGGATCCCTATACTAAGGTGCTCCCCGTAGGGACAGGTGCTGAGGGAGGCCCTATTCCTCTCCCAGATAATGCAACCATACTACAAGCCATACAGGCATCTAGGGAAAGCTTGGAGGGGAAGATGGCAGAGATCCGTTCGGTGGTGATGCTGCTTCGCCACGACCTTCGCAAAGTCTCTGAGCGAGTGACCGAGGCGGAGCACCGCATCTCAGAACTTCAAGACATCTCCCACACCACGGGACTTTTGGCTTCCATGAAGGAGGTGGTCAGGAGGGTGGACAACACCGAAAACAGGGCCCAAAGGAATAACCTGAGATTTATTGGTTTTCCGGTAAAAGCGGAGCGGACGGATCTGGGACAATTTCTTTTGACATTCTTGAAAGACACTCTGCCACATGCACCCTTCTTGACCTGGTTTGTCATTGAATGGGCACATAGGATTCCTAATATCCTGCTGGGGGGCCCTCCTCGGCCATTGATAGCTCATTTTCTGACCTTTCAGGACAGAGATTTAATTTTGCACGAGCCTCGAAAGAAGGAAGACGTCCAATACGAGAACACTCAAGTGATGGTATTCCCAGACTATTCACACGATGTGCAGAAGCAGAGACAAACCTTTGACCCGGTCAAGGTGAAACTTAGGGAGCTTGGACTTCAAAATATAGGTTATTGTTCTCAGCTAAGTTAAAGGTAATTTTTCAGGGCTCCACGTTGTTCTTTCAAACTCCAGATGAAGCATGGTCTTGGATTGAGGAGCGACCGCAGCTGCGATGTGGAACACCTAATGCTTTGAGCCACCTTACAGAAAAGCAAGTGGGCTCCAGCCAAGAACGGCCCAAAGAAAAACGTAGGAGGCGAGCGTTGAGAGTCCAGAATGCAGCTGGGGGCACACTGGGAAGGACGGTGAGATCCAGAGACTCTAGGGAACACCTGTCGGAATCTGAGGATGAAGTGGTGCAGGTGCCCCCATCACGAACCCTGATCAGATCAGATGACACTGGTCACACAGAACTGTCGAAGAGGGAAGACTCAGCGGATGCAGACAGCGAGCACCCGCTCCTTGAAAGCATTCAACGACTGGAAGCATCGGAGCTGACCTTGCCTGACACCGGTGCACAGCAGTAACAACTTCCCAGCAATGGCGAAGAGGACTGAGATACGGGGCCAGGTGGCTGCTGAAGGACAGTAAGACTACCCTAAGGTTTGGTGGGCATTGCAGGACTTAGGCCCGTGCCTGGGAACTATACTGTGTGTTTTTGTATTGGTACTGTGTAGTTCATTGATTTGGGGGGAAGGGAGTGGTATAGACCTCTTAATGGATTACCCGTGCCTGCGTTGTCATGTTGGCGAAATGGGGGGTGGTGTGGGTACCTGAAGAGTGTGTGGTGGGGGTACTTTGGATACTATTTCATGTTGTGGGTGAGCTTGTTTTGTGGGGTGTGGATTGTTTAGTACAATTTGTTCGACTACATACTGGGGCTGAAAAAAGAGGGGGCGTGATGGGCAGTCTGCTGGTGGAGCACCGGATAGGTACGGAATCAAGAGTTGTTTCACAATGGCAGAAGACAAATATACAGTTCTGACATGGAACGTCAACGTATTAGGCAATAAAGTTAAAAGGGGTTTGGTGACTCGTTATCTCAAGAGGCTTAAACCCGATGTCATATTTCTACAAGAAACATACCTGATGGGTTCTGGCTGTTCTTTCCTGGGGAGGGGGCAATATACTACTCTGGCACATGCAGGCTTCACCAAAGGCTCCAGAGGGGTGCATTCCTCATTAGGAAGTCGCCTCCCTTTCATGTCACTCAACAGTGGGTGGATACAGATGGGACATACATTGCAGTACAGGGCATTTGGAAACGCAAGACATTTTTGCTCACCAGTGTATATGCGCCACCAGGACTACAGCAGTGTACACTGGATAGATCAGCAGAGCTCCTACTACATTCCAGCCTGGCCATACATATAGTAGGGGGAGACTTTAACAATGTAAGTGATCCCTCCCTTGACCTCACCCAAATGCGATCTGGGTCCCACGGGCCCACAATGTTGGCTCGCTTCCAAGAGACCCTGGGATTGACTGACCTGCGGCGAAGGCACCATCCAAATCTACGAGCGTATTCATATTTTTCAGGGGCCCACAGGGTATTTTCAAGGCTGGACTACCTCCTTGCCCTGGCAGGAGAGGTCGGACAGGTGGACAATATAGCCTATTTAGCTAGGGGAATCTCCGATCATTCGCCCCTCCTAATGATGGTGGGTGGCCACCAAATAGTGCAGTGGATGCTGAACACATGGACACTGCAGGACAAGAGAGTTGCTAAGGAGCTTATTGTAGATTCTGAACTTCAATTCTGAGAAAACAAAGGCTCGATGCAATCGGCTGTCATCTTGTGGGAGGCATTTTCGATGGTCCTCCGTGATAGAGCACAAAACATTATTGCCCACAAAAAGAAACGAGAAGTACAGGAGATCGAGGAATTAGAACGCACATTATTAAGTTTAGAGGGGCGCAATCCCACCACACTGACTGACCATACCCTTTGCCAAATCAAAATAACTAAAATGGACTACCTGGCGCTAGTGAACAACGAGGTGAGAGCTCAACAATTGGCAACACAACATCAGCTCTATGAACCAGGGAATAGGGCAGGGAAATTGCTTGCGTGGCTGGGAAGGAAGGAATTGAAGACGAGATGGGTAATGTCCATTAAAGAACGCAATACCACACATACCACACCCAAAGCTATAGCAGGGGCAGTCGCAAGATACTATACTGAATTATATGCAGCCAAACCTCAGTCAGAGGAGACGCAAATTCACCGTTATTTAAATGCAATTGAACTACCCTCGCTTTCACAGGAAGAGAGGGATGGCCTAGAAGGGGACTTTACGCTAGAAGAAGTGACCAAGGCCATTGGCCGCAAAAAAGCGGGCAAAACCCCGGGTCCTAGTGGACTCCCGGGTGAATTTTTTTTATTAAATAGCACACTGCTACCACCACGCTTGCTCAAGCTGTTCCAGGCATCAAAGGACCTAGGGATTCTGCCACACAATCTCCGTATGGCCACCGTGGTGGTCATCCATAAGTCAGGGAAACCCCCAGGCGACTCTGGGTCTTATCGCCCCATCTCTTTGCTCAATAGACGAAGATTCTGGCTACGATAATTGTTATGCGTCTTCTGACCTTGATACATAGAGACCAGTCAGAGTTTATGCCAAAGCGTGCTACACGTTTTAACTTATGCCATCTAGCTAACTGGGTGGACACGGTGCAGAGCCGCAATAGCCCCCATCTGCTCCTTTCACTTGACGCCGAAAAGGCATTTGATAAGATTCATTGGCCCTTTATGAGGCGCACCCTGGAAAAGTTGAGCTTTGGCCCAGTATTCCGAGACTGGTTGGCATTGTTATACAATGCCCCTGAGGCTTAGGTCCGAGTTAACGGGGTTGTTTCTGCGAGTTGGCCAATCCAACGGGGCACTAGACAGGGATGTCCCCTATCTCCTATTGTTTGCCCTCATTTTGGAACCGGTTCGAACCCGCCAGGGACTAGGTGGCTTCGTGGACGAGTCCCGAATCTTAGAGGAGGAATGCATATCATTATATCCAGATGACATTTTGCTCTATGTCACACACCCGGTCAAGACGAACCCCCAAATACTGTAGATTTTTGAGGAGTATGGAAGTCACGCTGGTTATAAGATTAACTGGAATAAATCCACCCTATATCCGTTGTGCAAAGCGGTGGAGCCCCAAACCTACCCACGCTGTTTACGGCTTTCTATTTTGACAGGGCAAGCTTGCACTGTATGAGGAGGGTGGAAAACCCAGATTGCCTTAGATGCTACACCGAACGTGATACATACATACACACTTGTCAAAAAGTAATTAAAAATGATAACAGGTGTTTGGCTGCACCTGAGGCAATGCTCCCATGAACTGCCTGATCGAAATTCATCCCAGGCTATCTCTCGGTTCCCCCTGACAGAGGCACCCCTGTGAGAGCCTGAAGCACCCTCAGGCTCCCCCGGGCTGGTGGCACTAGTCCCCTGAAAACTGCAGGTAAAACAACGCTCCAGATCTGAAGATTTACTGCCCATCAGACCCTCCAAGGGTCTGATGGGCAGTAAACCCACCCAAATCCAGACGGTCTAGTGCATTGTGAGAAATGTAGTCCTGCCTTCCACGAAGTTATAGGCAGTTACCGCGCTCCCTGGGACCACTGGGCATCAAAGTACCTTTTCCCATGGATTACTACTGCCAAGGCTTGTTGGTCTCCAGTCCGGCTACCCATTCCTGCCCTTGATACTGCACCTAGAGGGAACTCCATCCTACCTTGGACCGATGTCAGAAACCATCCCATTGCTATGTTATTTACATCTCGTTCCCTGCAGCACAGTGTAAGCGGTAAAAGCAGCTCTCCCGCAGCAACAGTTCAGCACCAGAGACAGCCAGGACAACTCTGCACCCGGGTTCTACAGGCCAGGTTAAATTTAACTGACTCTCATGGCTTGCCCCTATTGACAGCAATGTTAAAGTCTCACTGTATTCTTTTGCACTGATTTTATGTTGCTTCTAAAATCTATAAGTCCGGTTGTATGCCTGCAATTAGGTTTGTTTTGGTGTCAAAATCAAGAGACAAATACACTCTAGTTTTGTAAATTGGTTTCAGATTTCTCTTTAGCTGTGTCAATAACTTATCGTCCAAGTTGGTACTCTGAAATGCTTAACACTTGTTTCTCAAGTAAAGCCGACTGGTCTTTGCCACTCTACCAGGTCTGAGCTAAGGATTTATTATTGTGAATCCAAGGACCATCCTTGGTGTCTGTGAGAGTATTGCCAAGTGAAGCCTAACCATCATCGCACATAATACTCCACCTTCACTCAATGCAATGCAAGGACAATATCAAAGCTTCAGTAATATTTACAAAACCACTCAAGGGGCTATTTGGTCTGCACTGCGTGGCTTTGTAAAGCAATGTAACGCAATGTACTTGTACTGTGTTACTTTACATTTGCCGCTGGGAGGCGTTCTATGGATTTCCATGCATCCACCTATGGATTTTAGCACAGTTCCAGATTTACTGAAGTTAGTAAGCCCTGAGAATGTGTGAAAATGTGGCTCTTTTCCCGGTGAGGCATAAGAAGGAGAAATATTGTTATTTCTCCTCGTTATTTTATCTTTCCATGTGTGCTGCAGAATGCAGCACACTTAGAAAGAGGAAATGCCTCTAAGCATTGGTTTTCTGCTGGAAGCTGTCCCTTCCTCACAGAACAGTCCTATCTGTAACACAGTATGGTGAAAGGATGCCTGCATGGACCATAGTCAGAACCCAGTGTGCCAGTAAATATGGATCATAAACCTCACAGTTGTTTTCTGTTAATTGAATCTCAGATTGTTTTCCATTATACATGAAAAAGGCCATCAGTATCTTGATACCACTGCTTAAATTAAAAATTTAGTCACACCTGACACCCAGTTGAGACCCCTCAGAGTCTATTGCCTTGATGTTAGTGGGCCAGGATGCATGCAGTAAAATCATGGATGAACATGTTTGAGGGACATATATCACTCGTACTGTGGTAGGTCTGATAGCGACAAAAAAGAAGCTTTGCAATAGTCAATAAGTCTTGGGTTCAAAAGGCAAAGCTATTGCCTTTGCTGGTGCTGATTTGATTGTCAATCACATGTGAATACATGCATCATAACACATGCTTACATGACCAGAAATCTTGGATGGGTTTTTTATGATAAAAAAACCCAGTTCAATGTGGCTGCCAATGTCTACACATACATTATGAAGCATGCACACTGTGTGTTGTGACGCATGCTCACATATGCATTATGACACGTGAATGTTCATGCACTGTGATGCTCAGTGAGTATTCTTAATTTACTGTGCTAATCTGGAAGAAATATATTTTAGTGAGGTAAATTAAAAGTATCATTAAATGAGAAAACAGTGAGGTCCACCAGGGAACAAGTGACCTGATAGTCTTTTGCTGCTGGACCCTTGTGAAACATAAATAAAAATAAATAAATAAATGAATAATATTAAAAAATTCACATGGAGTGCGAGATGGGCAGAAAATTACAGGCATATGGTAGCACTTTGCAGCTGCTAGGTCCGCATTAAATATAGTAACAAATTTCAAACAGGGAGTTGAGAAGTAAAACAACAGCACATGAATACTTTACAAATTGCCCTAAATTAAGCCTGCCTGCTCTGTGGCTTAGCTATCAGGGAGTTGAATTCAGGTTACTTTAGTGATTTTGGGGTTCACCATGGTAAAAAGTATTATTTTTTCTTAAGGTGGGCTACCACACACCCCAAATAATAATCCACTTTCTTACAGTGAGCATTTAGAGCAGTGACTTCTGGTAGGGTACAATTGTCATTGGTTGGAAGAAAATGGACCTAGATTCCAGGGACAGATCCAGACCAATCATCATGTCAGAAATATTAGAAACAGATGTTGAATAAGAATTTAGGTCCATGAATGTACGTCAATAACCTGTATCAATAGAGAGGAGCCAGATGTTTTTGGTTATGTTTGTGATTTCCTATCTACTGGATGGTATTTCTGGAAAATTTGTTCACAACTGCCAACTGAAGCATGGAACTACAGGACCTCATAAACTCCGCCAGCTGGCCTTGCCCATAAGCAGGGGAAAATCTGTATCTGGCTGTTTTCACAGTATGTCATGTGAAACAGTAGAGAGAGAGACTGCAAATAGAAATAAAATATAAAAGGAAATATTTTTTCGTAGCCATGAGTAGCAGAGTCAGGACTGAATTGCTTATGGCTGGCTCCAACTGGGGTAGCATGGCGACCAAAAAATCAATGGATTTAACCAAGATCCCTTGGCTGGGGGTGAATGTTTGATTTGTTCAGCATTCCGTCCAGCATTTGTTTGTGCAGCATTTTTCATCCACAGTGAGCTGGATATGCCCAGATGTGGGTCCCTTGCTCACTTTTTTTTTTTTGTTTGGGCCCCCACTTAGTCTAGAAGTGCATCCCTGTCTTCAGGTGTATGCCCGCCCTCTATCAAACGCGGTTTTTAGAGGGCGAGGACTGGCAGATGATGAAGCATGACACCTGGTGGTGTGTGATGCCAGTCCGTCAATTTTTGTGATTTGCCCCCACTAAATTGGGCATCTCTTAAGACACAACTAGGGATGGTCCTTTCTGTGGTTCATCCCTTACTCACTGTGCCATTAGATTCAATCTTGCCTGGCTGATGAGGTGGTAGCACCCCCAAAGCCGGTCCCAGAATGCTTGTTTCCAGTCTATGGGGGACCTGGCTTGGCAGTTCAGACTGGGCTGTTCCTATGAGGATAAGGGTCAAGACCGATTCGCATATGACTGGGTCCAAACTGGGGTAGCATGGTGAGCAAAAGAATGATGGATTTAAACTAAATCTCATGACTCTTGGTGAATGTTGGATGTGTCTAGCATTCTGTCCATCATTTGTATGTGCAGCGTTCTACCAAGGATGGTCACAGTTTTGCCAGCATAATTGTCAATACTGTACACCATTATTCCAGGGATCCCCATATTATGCCAGGAGTGACCTCTGGATGCCAGATATCCTTCAGTTATTCATCATCTTTCATCACTAACACTCACGTTTCACTTGCTCACGGAAGCGGGCATACAAACATACACACACACTATACAACTAACACATGTAGCCACTTCTCTCATCTCATCATGAAAGCACTGCTACAGAAATGCCCTTTACTGGCATTTGTTGCAGGAGACCAGAAAAGATCTTAGATAGCAACAAAGAGGGAAGTGAGGTTCCGGGGACAGGCTATGGGAACACCAATGGAAATAGGGCCACTCCTAAAATCATATACCCCAAAATATTGCCTTGATAACTTGCCCACAGTTGATGAATTAGAGACAGTGTGTTGGACTTGGCCCCTTTTTGTAGTGTCATCCCTAAACTTTTTGCCTGTCTCCGAGCCTTTTCTCTGACATGGTGATGGTGTTTTTAGGACTCTGGGCACTTTAGCACTGCTGTCCAGTGTAAAGTGCGTGTGCTCTCTGTGTTACATATGGTAAGATTGGTCTACACTTGTTTGGCCTATTTAATTTACCTGTCAGTCCCTTGTAAAGTGGTATCTCAGATACCCAGGGCTGGCAAATTAAATGGTACTGGTGGGCTTGCAGCGCTGATTGCGCCACCCACCAAAGTAGCCTTTCAAACCTATCTCAGGCCTCTGCCATTGCAGGATCTGTGCGCGCAGTGTCACTGCCGCTGTGACGTGGCACCTAAAGTGTGTGTCCTGTCTGTGACCCCCCTTTTTACTACATGTCAGTCCTCAATAAGGTAGGCCCTAGCTAGCCCTATGAGTAGGGTGCATTGTAGGTAAAAGATAGGACACGTACCTTAAGTGTGTGACATGTCCTGGTAGTGACAAACAGCCATTTTGGTTTCTCACTACTGTGGGGCTGCCCTCCCATAGGAATGCATTGGGGATTCCCTGATAAGTGTTTCAGTGGTAATTACTGATATGAGAGGAGAAGCGTGGTCAAGTTTGGTATATTTGGAATGGTGATAATAAATGCTGTGCAATGGTGTGCGCAGATTTATTATAACTGTTTTCCAAATGCCACTTTTAGAAGTTGGCATTTCTGTGGGCTATGTGTCTGCCTGCCTGATGTGAATTGCATGTCTGGCTTTTGAGTGACAGGGACTGGGAGGTGTGTGTGGCTCCAGGAGGGGCAGGGTGAGTCAGCACTAGGCTGAATGGGACATCTGCAATTGGAGTAGTGGGAGGAGAAGTCCTTGGTCCCTGAATAGGTCTGTGCCTAGCATGTACAATGCTGGCTCCGCCCCCCTGTGGTGTGTCTGATGACGAGCCCCCACCTGGCAAAGGGGAAGAGGAGCCTGGTAAACAGAGTGCTCCAATTCACCCCTGAACCAGTTTTTGCTGGTTCACCTAAGCCCTGTACTGCAGACAAAGGAATGTGGAATATAAATATAGGGGCTGTGACCCCATGAAAAGGTGTGCTTCTTCCTGAACTTGCTGGGGCTTGCTGCTGCTGGGGGCCCAGGAGGAACCGCCACGAGGGCTTGCCTCCCTGCTGTAGGGCCCTGTGAGCTGGCCTCCCTGGGCCCAGCTATGCCCCTTGGACCTTTTCCTTTTTAAATCCAGGACTCTAGCGTCTCGTGAGCGCTTTGCTTTTGGGGTCTGAAGAGCGCTTTGCTGTGTGTTGCTGGAAGGAGCTGGCATCTGCAGCGCTGGGCTGCATCGTGAGCACTGAGGGAATCCCAGCGTGGGGATCCCCCCGCATTTCGTGATTAAGCGGGAGCCTACCCCACATTTACATTTAATCTGGCGGGTGCCCACCCGCTTATGTGCTTATTTTTGAGCAGCGGGTGCCCACCCTGCAGTTTGCCGATCCAGCGGGTCCCCACCTTGTGTTTGATGTTTGCTCATGGGTGCCCACCCCGCTTATGTGCTGTATTGGCGGGTGCCCACCCCGCTTATGGGATTATCTTAAGGCGGGTGCTCACCCCACATGGTGGTGCTGCAGAAGAATCACCGCCGCGGCCCGATCGAGCACCGAAAGTCAGGCGCGTCCACTTGACTGTGGGCAGGGCCTGCAGCGTATGGCCGGAAGTGAGGTGTAGGAGTTGCCGGCCTGAGCGTGGCTCCCGTAAGCTGTTGGGAACCCCGGTGCACAAGGTGAAGGCTGAAGCCAGGCGAGAGCCCACCCCGCCTTCGTAGGTGCTGCAGAGCGGCCGGAGCAGGCAGCCCCTGTGCAGGATTCCAGGTCGGGCTCTCATGAGAGAGAGAGCCCCGCGTTTGGCTGCACTGACCAGAGGAGTCCAGGGGAACCCCAGTGAGTGGGGAGTGCAACATGAGCGGCTGGGGGTGGTTCGAGGCACATTGTTGGTGCCTGCCCCCCTTCATTGCGCATTGTCAAAGCTCCCTGAGGCACCGTGAGTGCCAGCGTTATTTTTGCTTCACAGCTGCCCCGCCGTTCCGGGCAGCTGCACCGTGGGGGCAGGTTGTGTTTTAAAGTCCCAGATTGGGGGATCCACAGGCACCGTGGTGCCCAAGCCTCATTTCTACAGCTGCACAGCCCCGACTAGGGGCAGCTGCAACGTTGAGTCACATTTTCTTGGTAGAGTCCAGGTGGGGACTCCAGAAGTCACGGTGAGTGCCAGGGCCACAATATCTATACAGCTGCACTGCAATTAGCAGCAACATTTAGTCCATTTGTTTTGCCAAGTCCCAGTGGGGACCCAGGAGGCTCGGTGAGTGCCAGTGCAAGTATTTCTTTGGAAGCATTTGTATTCATTGTGATGAGAAAGAAGTGACATGCACTCCTGCCCTAGCTCAATTGCGAGCTTTGGATTCTGCTGCAGTGGCAGCCTGCCTGACATTTGGGACATAGGGCATTTGAGCCCCTAGAGAAGGCCAGTTGGCCAGGGGGTCAGTAGGTGGGTAGGGCGCATGTGGTGCCTATGATAACTGTGATGTATGCACCCTGATTCATGCCTCTAATGTGATTTCTGCTTGTGAAGTTATTGCATAATATGTTTATGCTGGTGAGGATATTATTACCCAATGTGTTTAGGCTTATGAGGTTGGCGCATAATGTATTTTACGCCTGAGGTGATACTTAGTGCATAATATGATTTATGTTGCAGGATATAATGCTGAGTACAGTGTTTTGCCAGTAATTACTGGTTGTGTTCTACATTTACTATGTGTGCTTTTGATGGTTCTGACAGTGGCCCAATTGGCCCTGCCATGTGTATATAATCCCCTGTAAATATTGCCTAGTGCCAGTTGGCACAGTGTATATTGTGTGATTACTATTCTAATGTGTTTTGGATAATACAAAGGCTATGTTTATATATAACCTTGTGTGGAGTTTCTTTTGCTTGCGAGGAGTGTGTTGCTGCTGTGTGTGTGTTTTGCGCAAATGCTTTACACATTGCCTCTGGGATAAGCCTGACTGCTCGTGCCAAGCTACCAAGGGGGCGAGCAGGGGTTATCTTCAGCGTGTAACTCCCTTGCCCTGACTAGAGTGGTGGTTTCTGCCTGGCTTAGGTGCATGCCCTAGCCAACCAGAAATCCCATTTCTAACACAGTGTTAAAACTCAATTTCACGAGATATTTGAATGAGATAAGGCACCTCACAACACATAAAAATCAATAAAACTAAGTCACAAGTAAGCAGCAAAATCAATAGAAAAATGGAAAGCATATCATATAGCTCAGTAAAGTTCTCTGGCTCACCCCAAAAATTAGAAGTTTATATACTCTTTTTGTGCAGAGAAAACCATCAACTCCAGCAAAATCATCATGGTGTGGAGAAAAGAATTACATTCTTAGCAAATCAGAGCACAACTTTGTAAAACACCATATTGCCTTAGCATCTAAGCACTATCTCACTGCATGACTTTTGATTCTGCCCGCTCTAAGCTAATGTAATACCAAGATGGTACAACAAACTAGTTATTTGTACAACAGCAAACTATTATGATTGAATATGATACAGTGTGGCTAGAGGAAGGTCCTTGGGAAAAGAAACATTATTGTGACCATGCTGGCAAGTTTTCATTGAGAACAGCAAAAACAACTTCAATGGAAATAAGCAAACATGACTCTGCTTGACTGCTTGCTGCAGAAATAATGAACAGTGTACATGCAGAAGAAGACCTCCATTTTAAATAAGATGGTGTCCAGGCCTAAATGGAGGCCTAGTTTGCAAGAGCCAAGAAAATACTCTTCTATATTTCGTAGGAAATTTGTTTCAAATGAATGAGAAATAAATATTTATATACATATAACATCAGTTGTCATTAGTACATAAAAATATGAAGTACACAAAACTAAAACAAATATTATAAGTATATGTTGGCAATACTCAGCTATTTCTAAAAACACACATGCATTTGTTTGGGGAGGGGACAAAATATTGGGATTGACTAATGCACATCTAATAATAAAGCAGAACTTATTGCATACAAAATGGACATCCTTTTATTCAGACATATTAATTAATCTGAAAGGGTGGCCGTTCTTTCTCGTATCTCGCCCCCTCTCATTGCAACAAATTGCCAGATAACATCTGTACATGTTCCAATCTCTGGCAGTTTAAAAAACTTCTCAAAACCTGGCTGTTCTGTCACTAATCAGCGGTCTCTGCTCTGCTTTGTCTGATATTGTGGCGCTGAGAGATCCCATGGGATGATCCGTTTTGCACCTAATAAAAACAAACAATAGTAAAAAATAATGATAATAATAATAATCTACCTGGCAGTCACTGAGCTGGCAGTCATATAATAGATAACCTCCATAACCCATCTAACTAGTCTGAAAGGACGGGCCACTGCTTTATTCTGATTAGGATTGCATCCCACTCATATAGGATCACCCTGATTAATCCAGTCACCACCTTACGCCTTGTCCACTACAATTCATAAACACACCTGACTATGACCATCAACAAACTCCAAGGGGCATATTATCAAGAACAGCGTTAAAATTATCGCCGCTTTGGTGGCAGGAAACTGCCGCTAAAGCGGCGATAATGGGCTTGATAATATGCCCTTGAGAATTCCGATAGAAGCCCATGTTCTGGTGTGAACCTAGGCTTCTATGGGATTTCTCTGCGGCATATTATCAAGCCCATTATTGCCGCTTTAGCGGCAGTTTCCTACCGCTAAAGTGGCGATAATTTTAACGCCGTTCTTGATAATATGCCCCCAAGAGTACAGACAACGATGCTCTTTCTGACCACATTACCCGAGTCCCAAATACCTCTTTTAAGGTAACTGATTATGGGAGAGCATATCCCAAGACATTCTTCCTAGTATACACAGCACTGTATAGAAGGGAATAAGATTACCGTATAGTAGTGTTTCGGCCATATCAGTAGACCAGATACTGAACATTAGTTTCACTAAACCTATTAGGCATCCAATGTGATAAAAATAAATGATTCACCTGTCAGCTGAAGAAGAATTCCTTCACAAGCCCCCATGCTCTGGCATTTCACTGCTCTTCTCCTCAGTGTTGGAGAAGACTTTCTAAGGTTCTATATAGGGCTGAGGGAGACATGTCCACCACTGCCTGCGGAACACACTTTATTTATTTCGCTGCATTATTTGTTGATGTAGTGCGTCAGAAGAACCCTAAATCCAGGGTGGCAGAGAGCTTTACAAAATGGTAAAGTGAGACAGAGTAAGAGTGAAAGGTAAGCTATTTATTTTTGTCAGCATGATTAACTGCACATCAGTACAGATAGAAACCTTCCACATTGGGAGAGGAATTATTTTGCATTATTCAGGTTCACTTTCTTCTCATGGTGCATTTTTCTTTGGGGAATTTACACCCTATGGAATTGCTATTCTAGTCGGTACTATATTATTGGGGCAGAAAACTACATAATTTGCAAGTACTGTTAACACTAGAGTAAAAAGCGCCAGTAAACGAATATGCAAATTAATTTTGAATCCATCCTAATATGCAATCCAGCTCGATTTCGCAGGGCAAGTTTGAAAGGGAACTCAAGAAACCTCAGATGCATCAGTGTCGCTGCATGCCAGTTGCTGCCAGCTCGCAGCCTTGGCCTGTGCGCTCCTCCAGGCTCGGGACAGATGATTCGGGGTAACCTAAGAATGAGAAATGGATCCGTCGTCTGGGATTTGTAAATGTCTGAAAGCATTTATTGGCAAATATTTAAGTGCAGTGTGGCTGTTCCAGCGATGAAATTTTATTGGAAGACGGTAACATTTCATTAGTTCCAGAAATTAAAAATCGATTTTTGTTCAGCACCAGCGGTTCAACAACCAGCCTTTAGCAGTGAGTTTTATTTGTAGACAGACATCTTGAATATCGTCTTGCCCTGGCAGCTGTTAAGTCCCAGATGGACGAGAATAGGATAATACAGAGCTTATTTTCCATAACTTTAAATGCAGCTCATTCTAATTATTATATTTTTGCCAGCGAGCATTTGCAGAGGAAAAAACAGTTGCCACCAGATGCATCTACTAATAGATATAGACATGCTATTTAAAATTGTTTCTGATAATCACAATTTAGTATTTTTAAAAGTAGAGAAATGTATTTGTCATAATTAGTGGGATGGATGCTGGAATTCTCATAATTTAGCTAAGTAGTATTTCCCAATTTAGCAGTTAAAATTGAAATGTTTTATCTCGCACAAGAAGAATAGTCAAACACTACAAACTTTGTCTATTCTTTCTTTGGTGAAAGTTATTTGGAATAGTATACGAAATCCAAAGCTGTACCAGTACCAACTGATGGAGCAGGTAAACAACGAACCTAACCCCTACCAGCCTTTGGCTAATCTCATATGGAACAACTATCAATTATAGTCACAATGTAAACATTGTTAGTTCAAGACCCGGAATTGGCACTTAATCGCCTGACAATAGGACGCAAACAGCCATAAACCAAAGGCGAATTAATGTAATCATTTAATCAGTGTCAAGACGAACAGTTAGTAGACAGATGAATGAAAAAGGTAAAGTATTGCAGTGTTTGTGTACCGACAACATCAACCGCAGAGAAGCCATGTGCTTCTTTAATGTCATTACCTACTCTTAAAGGCCCTTACATTTAATTGAGCAATATTTGGGTGATTTATTAATCAACAACAAGTTTATTAAGACTCACCGTCTAGGGAGTTTCAATATTTTACTATACAAACAGTTCATATCAATGCTATGTTCCAATAATGTCATCTTGTAGAGGACAGCCTAATGCAAAATATACTTTGCAGCAACATATCTGAGAAGAGGAAACTCATTTGACCTAGAAGATAAATGAGCATTATAAGAAAACACATTCCCCAATTATCAGGTTGGAGATACAGCCTGTCATAGCACAATTCATTTCCATATTTCTGTGTCTCATACAAAATAGCAGCCATGAAGTATTGGTCTTTTAAGATGGGAAAGGTGATCAATAGTTTGGTCATGAATTTGAAATCGATAGTTATTGAAAGTACGCCCTACATTTCATGTAATTCGAAAAAAATCAGCTCTCATAAGAATCGTCTCGGGATAACCAAGTCCTGTAGTAATGGAAGGGGCCACAGAGCTTGGAGAAAAACAATCTTGACTAAGATTACAAGAAGATGATGTATTTATTCAATTCATTTTAGGCGTATATTCATTAGAGAGTAATTACTGAAAGCCTCCTGAGAGTGTTACAGGGGTAAGGTTTTTACAATATCCTTAATTTTAAATAGGTCTTGTTGGACTTGGCCCTTACTGAAGGGCCAGGCCTAAACCTTTTGCCTACACCGTACTGTTTTCTGAACCTGAGTTATTTTGGCTTTTAGGAAAGCTAACTAGTGCTAAAGTGTTTGTGTTCTCTCCTTTAAACATGGTGAATTTGGCTTACACCCAATTGGCACATTTAATTAACTGTAAGTCCCTTGTAAAGTAGCACCAACTACAGGTAATTAGGCCTGCAATTTAAATGCTACCAGTGGGCCTGCAGTACTAATTATGCCACCCGCTTAAGTAGCCTCTTAAACATGACTCAGGCCTGCCACTGCAGACTGTGTGCAGTTTTAAAGTACCATTTTCACCTGGCAAGACAAACCTCTTGCCAGGCCCAACTCCTCCTTTTCAATGCATATAAGTCACCCCAAAGGTAGGCCCTAATAAGCCAATGAGGCAGAATGCAGTGCATTAAAAAAAATGGACATGTACTTTTAAGTTTTACATGTCCTGGTAGAGAAAAACTCTCCACTGCAAGGCTTGCCACTTCCACAGAATAACATTGCATTACTTATTACATTTAAAAAGTATTAAGTTTCAATCAAGAGTACATAGGGATGTAATGTTTGATGTCTGATGAATTGTAATTATAAATCCTCTTTAATAGCGAAGTGGGATTTTAAGTTACAATTTTGAAAATGCCACTTTTAGAGGTGATTCACCAATGAAAAAAATTCAACTGTCACCTCGGCGCGCAACAGTATTTGATTTGGGATCAGTTCCCCATTCAAGATATAAGTAAATATTTACCTTTCAGGTAGTTTTCATGCAACTTTATTGAGAGAGGTTGTTGATGACAAATCAAAAAACAGTGTTATGTATATTCATTTTTAGCTATACATGTACAATCACCAGCCCAAAGCCATGAAGAGAGCCCTGAATGACTTGTGTTTCGAAACGCGTTGGCTAGATCTATCAGAGATTCTACTCATTGTACATCTATATGGACTGTACATTCAAATTGGAAATTCATTATCCATCCATAATAAATAGCTTGGAACCCGATTTGCAGAACAGATAGGGTCCGGTGCTTTCAGTTGCCTATGGTATTACCCTCTGGTTTTGAAATTATGGACTGGGTTGAAAAGGTTATGTGTGTTTCTTCATGTATCAAAAACTATTTTTATTCATTTTGAAAAGTAGGATGATTATTTATATGTCACGTTATCAAGGTTGCACTATAATCACTGATTTATTTGTTTGATTTATTAGATTAATGTGGTATGTGTTAAAGAAGGGTGGTGTGCCTTTTTGAAAACTTGTCAACTGTATTAACGATTTTTAATGAATGGTGATATAACACATAAGTCCAGTGTATTGATTAACTAGGTCTTCAGTAAAATGTTTTGAATTAAAACCAACCACAATTTTCTGTTTTTTTGTCTTTTACTAGAGTGAATACACTTTTAAAAAGTTGATATTTTCCTACCCTAACTATTTGGTGCCTGCAGCCTGTTTCCAGTTCACATAACAGGTTGCAATTGGCAGTTGGACTTTGTTTATTCCTCCTAGACAGCCACACAATAGAGGGATTTGGTGAATCTGGATGGGCGATCAACTGGCAAGATTGGGGCGTACAGACAGGCACAGCTCCACTTGCCACTATTTAGGCTGTGCCCTCCCTTCACGCAAAGGACTTTTCACCACTTCATTGTTCATGCTGCAAGCTTGGAGCCAGGGCAGGGGAGGTAGGAAATGTCAGGGACTTCAAAAACAAATTCTCTAGAAACTTCCCCTTCTTCAAAGTGGGCACCAGATATAAATATTGGACGCTATGACCCAACTCTTCAGTATACTCCTGAAACTGTGGATGCTATAGAAGAAGGCCAGCTGTGCTACTTTGCTGCCAGAATGACTGACTGTCTGCTGCCCTACTGCTCTGTTGACTGCTGCCCTGCCAGATGAGAAGGAAGTCTGTACCTGCACCCTTTATCCAGGCTGAATTGACTCCAGGGACCAGCTGTCTGGCCACCAGTTTCTGAGCTACAGGGACATAACATGCTACAGAGGCTCTCTGCCACTGCCCAGGGGACCTACTGCCAATACCTGCATCTGGACCTGCAACGGAACCTGCCTGAGCCCTGCTGCGAGTGAGTGGAGTGAGTTCCTGTCTCCCGGGAGATGCCCCTCAGGTCCTGGACCCTTGGTGTGGCATTAGTTGAGCTCCTGGGCTTTTCGGCAAATACAGCAAGATCTTGCCACCTGCACTGCCCAGCAACGCAAAGTTCTGACTCGTCGCCCCACACCGACTGCCAACTATGTTCAGCAGTGCAAGATCAACACTGCATGCTACAGAATTGATAGCTTGTGGTGACCACCAACACGAAGCTCCAGCAATGACCATCTGCGACACTTGATGCCCGGCCTGTTCTTTGAACTACATTGTACTATCTGCAACGCTCTCCCTGCTTCTCGCAGCCCCTTCCACCATGAACAGAACTCTTCACACGAGACTGAAGAACCAGGGCCTTTTGGGCCTTGCGGCCCAGGGCACGCCTTAATCTTCTGAGTTCACCTGCTTTGTTGAACAGAGACACGGGACATTCTGTTGAGTGTAGAAGATCAGGTTTATTAGCTGCAGCTAAGTACAGTTGTCCCAGAAGTACACTCAGTATGTTCTTAGGAGACTGCCACTTTACTCCGTGGCGCACAATCTTTTATAGCACATAGATTCACCAAGAACACTCCCAATGCATACATGGTTAGCCAATGCAAAGAGTTTGAAAACAAGATATAACCAATGAGAAAAGTTTGAAAACAAGATATCAAGTAACCCAAATAAACCTCTCTTCCAACTGTTTTTGTCACCCCTCCCCACAAGTTAATCAGTGGTAGTGTCTACAACTCAACTTGCAGGTGGCAGGACATATTTGTATGCTTTGGAGGACAGTTGTAAAATGAGAGAATACAAGTAGAGAATAGCGAAGGCCAGAAGATAAGATAAAATCAGGAAAGAATGGTGTGAACCGACAGACAGTTGAGACAGGGTTTAGTCAAACCAGACGAGGATTAGTGGACTCAGCCAGTCCCTGACATCAGTCTCGTAAACAGAGGCAGAAGGTTATTTGACACGTCGCAGTACAAAGGGCAAAAACACTCGGTTTACCAGGCTGCCTGAGTGAGGGCAACAAAATGGCGACAGAATACAAAATGGAGTTAAAACTGAATTACCTCAGACCCTCCTTTTGCCATTACTCAGGCAAATCCTAATTCATTGCTAGGTGAGTATTTTCCATTCTACACATTTCATTTAAGCAGGTATATGTAAGCTATCAACAGGGATACAAAGTGAACAAAGCATCGGGTCATAATTAACATTCAGATAGCAGAAGAATGTAATGACCATTATTACAAACAGGATTATAATTTTTTCACAACCCTAGGCAAAAACAAATCCTACAATTATTTAGCGAACCTTTTCAGGGCTCTTATGCATTTCAGTGACTATTGTATACTCAGGTGAAACAGTGGCGATCCTTATCAATGCTTTTAGGTGAAATGGAGATACTCCTCAACAGAGGATAGACTTCATTCTGCTTTTACTAAACAGAATACTACTCTAAAACAATGTCAGCAAAACAATAAGAATCAGTCTCCTAACACCCATTCTATGCAATTGCACGGGAACCACTTGTGCAACCATAACTATGCCAATGTCCGTTCTAAGCCTCTCTGTAGGCTTCTATCGTCCATCAAATCTGCTTCTGTTGTTTTCTTCCGCATTGGGCCTCTTCATTCAGGCCTTCCATGAAAATAGTGCTTCTCAGTATCCGTTGGAGTGCCCTCCTGGCAAACACTCACAGCTCACTCGAAAGTCTCAATGTCTCAAGGCAGTGCACCAATATATTTTCTCTGCGGCAGGCACTACAGATATTGTGCTCTTCGTTGGTCATGGGCACAGACCATCTCATGCAGACCCAAGTACTATTAATTGGAAAGAGCAACAGACTTTCACGCTCAGCAACACTTTCAGACTCCAACACTCGCTATTCAGTGTCAGAGGATGTTTGGGCTGCTCTTTCATTTAATTTTCCTTTCATCATGTAGTGCCTTAGATCCTCCGGTGCACTGCCCTTCCGTTGGAGCAAAGAAAAGAGAGGGGGTGGGCAAAACTCAGGCCAAGGGGCTCAAGGGACTGCACACTGCCAGAGGTTACCAGCACATGACAGGTAGAAAACTGAAGCCTCACACCAGCCCTGCCATCAACAACAGGGATCCTTCTCTTTCGCTCTTTTACACTGAAACTCTGGTTTTGTGATGTCCAACGTCGTCTGATGGAGCAAGTACGATGCTTTGGAGATACCATTGATGGCGCGCTGGCGATCGCTGTCCAGCTTTGCTACTTTCTGGGTGCTGGGACTGTTGGGCCAAGATGTCCGCCTTTCATCTGTAGCTGTCACTGATGGGAATTAGGCTTAAATCAGTGTTCTGTAGGTTATTATGACTTAATTCCCGCAGAATCTAGTGACGAAGGAAATGTGACACTGTTGTTAGTTTCCCTCAGTTTAGTATAAAAACAGTTCTTTGTATTTAACAATAGGACTGCAGGCAGGTGGCCTGCAATCTTCAAGGGAGTGGCCAGAAGCCATGGGACAACTCTGGTTTAGAATGCACTGTCACTCTCATAAGATGCAAAGGCAAAGGCAGTACTTCTAGTCCAGGGGTCTCCAACGAGTAGCTCGGGAGCCACTGGAAGCTCGCCAGTACCTTCAAAGTAGCTCTCTGAGGTGAAGTTAAGCCCAGAATCAATTTCAGAGTAGGTGCCTATTAAAGAAGGCAGCACTGATCATCTCAAGACCCTAAGAGTGACAGCCAGCCAAACGTATCACAGTAACTCATACTAACACTCAAACACACAGTGTGCCAGCCTATAGGATCTGCTACATGACAGTCTGTATCTAATCTCAATATAATTAAGCCACAAGGAGATTGACCATGTTGCAGTCTCTCCTTTATCAGTCACAACATGTGTGTGAACAGTGCACCATCAAAAAGGTATGGCAGCAGTAGCCTGAGCTGTAATCAGTGCTGACCCACCAAAATGCGGGACTGCAGGAGTCAGAGTGAAAATGTGTCAGTTAGATGCATGATCAGCTCAAAACCTGAGGAGAACAGGGTATGATACAGACCAGAGAAAACTAAGAGACTTTTAGAACAGATCACCATATTAAATGTTCCTAATAGAGAAAGAGGTTGCTCCAAGGGGAGTGTGAAAAAAGAAAGTGCTCATGAGGTAGGACAGATATAAAGGAGGGGACTCCAAAAGGCAAATTCAATAACCAATCAATTAAACATTCTGATATCATTAGTAAAACTGGACATGGTTCATAGTGGCACCAGTTTTACAGATAGTCCCTTATGGATTTACAAATATTCATTTCATGATTTTCTAATGGGATAACCATCTCTTAAATTACTACATCTGTGTGTTCCTACATTCCTTATCTAGAACACCTCAAAAGGGGAAACGCATGATACAAATTATAAGGGGCATGTTGATACCTCCCTTTAATAATTGTGCAGCAAGTGCACCATGCAATACACAGGCTAAACAATATCTCCTCATGATCACTGAGAATACCTGTCACCCTAGTCTAATAATTCTCAGGTCTCTGGTGTCTGATCTACAATTTTTCCTTTCCCTAGTCACCTGTCCGGAGGGGCACTATACCCACTTAAAATCACAATCCTGCTACTCAGGACAGCAAATAGGAAACTCTTGGTGTCTCTTATGACTACATGTAGAAGTGCAATATCATAAGGAAAGTTAGGTCACCTTTAGCAAGAGCCACAGATTTATAGTTCATCCTTAGGGTCTAATCAGGGAACATCAATCTAGGCTGCTCGTCCCTTAAAGGAAGGAGCAGTAACATGACTAACTGCAGGTGACACACTTTTAATCCTGTATATCTCTTTTGTTTATTTTTTTTCAATACCTTTTTAGCCAAATAGATATGCACTGGTGAAGTGTTGTCTGTCATATTCACAGCATGAAATATCATATCTGTGAAATTTAGTAACCAGAACAAGTCCAACCAACTGTTGCGTAGCGATGGGCATTGTCATGACCATCCCCTCACAACACAGGGTAGCTTGTAACAGTATTAAAAGCAAAAGCGTAAACACAACGCAAAAACAAAAAACGTGCATAAAATAAAAACACACATGCCAAGCCATCAGGTATACTTGCTGTATACCAAGCACAGAAAGCATAGAAAAATTTCAATATCATATGTAAATGAACGGTGACGCACAACACTATGTCATGCACTTTATGCACAATGAACCTGCAACCCAACAACTAATATTCTGGCCTGCTTAATTTGTCAGGCTCAAAAATAATATTCCATTTCCTTACTCCCCTCTTTTGACAGCTGGTAACCAAAGTGGTGACCGGCTGTCAAAACAACTGACTGTGTCGATTCTGACACACAGGACCAGCAGGAACAATTCATAGAAAGACGAAATGCACAAAAATAAACACAAACATTTCTTTCCAAAGAAGTTATGCACCCTCCTTTTTGCAATTTGCACATTGATTAGGTCCCACAGGGACATATGGAACACTCGTTCCACCACCTCATGATATGGACCATCGCTGTTTCATTGGCTGTTAACCCCTGCTTTTTCACTACTCCTCTTCACCTACTGTAACATTCTCAGTCCTTTCTAGTCTTCTCTCACCCTGATTTCCTGCCTATAGCCATTCAGGGCGCTCATTTCACCATTATTTTTTCACAACTGACATCTTCGTCAAACCAACTCATGTGTCCAACTGTAGTCTTGTCAGCCCTCGAACCACCCAGAACAATCCATGAATGATCTGTGGCCAGAAGCAAAAAAAATACACAACACACAAAAGAAAAACACTTCACATAACACACAAAAATATCAACTTTAACTTTTAATCAGGAGACAAAACATCACACACATTAACAAAACACAAAAAATAAAAAATACAAACCTAGTGGTACTTAACTGTAACCATCTTGTCAACTTTGCAATGACTAAAACATGTAAGCATGTTAAGCCACCTTAATTTTAACTGTCTAAAAGGAAAACATTTTCACAGACACTCTGGCGCCGATCACGATCCGGTAAAAACCGGGTACGAACCGTCGGACGGAGCATATTCTCCGTCCGACGCGTACCCGGTCGTCAATTCATACAAACAAGGAATTACGATTCGCACGGGTACACCATCACCGTACGAATCGTAAAAAAGCCCGACCGAACAAAAAAACCCTACCAATGCCATCCGGGAAAGCGCCGACCTGACGTCGGGACGCTCGCAGCCAGCCATTCACGACCCAGGAATTACGATTCGCACCGACGTCATCCCGCACGGTGAATATTTTCCGGCACCCAAAAACTGCCGGGAAATCAGGACGACGCGAACAAGGACCACCAGTACGCGACGGACAGACAGGACGACGCGAACAAGGAGGACCAGTACACGACGGACACACAGGACGACGCGACCAAGGAGGACCCGTACGCGACAGGACGACGCGATCAAGGAGGACCCGTACGCGACAGGACGACGCGATCAAGGAGTACCAGTACGCGACGGACAGACATGGACCCGAACCTACGAGTCATCCCTGCCCTCATAGCAGTCCACCTCCTCTACAGGTTACGACGCAGACGCCGCAGAAGGTCAGAATAACTAAGGGAGGGGGGAAAGTGGGGTGGGGTGGGGGTGGCAGGACCAGGGCAGGCCACAAAACAACCACATAAGTCACACACCACACATGGCCTGGACATACCTGACTCCCATGCCCTGGTCACCACGAGGGGGTGGGGGCGTGTCCTGATAAGCCAGCGACCGCCACAACGGAAGTCCGTCACCACGCGAACCGGCAACACAACCAGACAGGTACGTCCCGTACCCACGCCTGAAGAGCGTGGGTACGAGTCGTACCACGCCCACACACGTCACCCCAACAATGGCGGGACGGATCGCACCCACGTGGCAAAGGCCTGGGTACGGGCCGCACAAGCATCACATAGCGTGGGGACGTATATGTACGGACCCTACCCCCACCCCGTATGCAAGGAGCGTACCCCCCACCCCAACAGTGAAAGTACGACCCGTACCCCCACCCGCGTATGCATGGAGCGTACCCCCACCCCAACAGTGTAAGTACGACCCGTACCCTCACCCGCGTATGAAAGGAGCGTACCCCCCACCCCAACAGTGTAAGTACGACCCGTACCCCCACCCGCGTATGCATGGAGCGTACCCCCCATGCCAACAGTGTAAGTACGACCCGTACCCCCACCCGCGTATGCATGGAGCGTACCCCCCATGCCAACAGTGTAAGTACAACCCGTACCCCCACCCGCGTATGCATGGAGCGTACCCCCATGCCAACAGTGTAAGTACGACCCGTACCCCCACCCGCGTATGCATGGAGCGTACCCCCCATGCCAACAGTGTAAGTACGACTCGAACCCTCACCCGCGGACGTACGGACCGTACCCCCACCCCCACCAGTGTAAGTATGACTCCTACCCCCACCCGCGGACTCACGGACCGTACCCCCACCCCAACAGTGTAAGTACGACCCGTACCCTCACCCGCGTATGCATGGAGCGTACCCCCCATGCCAACAGTGTAAGTACGACTCGAACCCTCACCCGCGGACGTACGGACCGTACCCCCACCCCCACCAGTGTAAGTACGACTCCTACCCCCACCCGCGGACTCACGGACCGTACCCCCACCCCAACAGTGTAAGTACGACCCGTACCCTCACCCGCGTATGCAAGGAGCGTACCCCCCACCCCAACAGTGTAAGTAGACTCGTACCCTCACCTCGAATGCATTGAGCGTACCCCCACCGTGTATGTTCCAAGCGTACATATCCTGAAATCGGAGGTGTGTGTGCAGAGTCCACCCAGCAGTGCCCAGAGACAGGAGGGGTGGGTGCCTATCACTCCCAGCAGTGCCCTGAGACAGGAGGGGTGGGTGCCTATCACTCCCAGCAGTGCCCAGAGACAGGAGGGGTGGGTGCCTATCACTCCCAGCAGTGCCCTGAGCCAGGAGGGGTGGGTGTGGAGTCCTCCCAGCAGTGCCCTGAGACAGGAGGGGTGGGTGTGGAGTCCTCCCAGCAGTGCCCTGAGACAGGAGGGGTGTGTGCAGAGTCCACCCAGCAGTGCCCTGAGACAGGAGGGGTGGGTGTGGAGTCCTCCCAGCAGTGCCCAGAGACAGGAGGGGTGGGTGTGGAGTCCTCCCAGCAGTGCCCTGAGACAGGAGGGGTGTGTGCCTATCACTCCCAGCAGTGCCCTGAGACAGGAGGGGTGGGTGCCTATCACTCCCAGCAGTGCCCTGAGACAGGAGGGGTGTGTGCAGAGTCCTCCCAGCAGTGCCCAGAGACAGGAGGGGTGGGTGCCTATCACTCCCAGCAGTGCCCTGAGCCAGGAGGGGTGGGTGTGGAGTCCTCCCAGCAGTGCCCTGAGACAGGAGGGGTGGGTGTGGAGTCCTCCCAGCAGTGCCCTGAGACAGGAGGGGTGTGTGCAGAGTCCACCCAGCAGTGCCCTGAGACAGGAGGGGTGGGTGTGGAGTCCTCCCAGCAGTGCCCAGAGACAGGAAGGGTGGGTGTAGAGTCCTCCCAGCAGTGCCCTGAGACAGGAGGGGTGGGTGCCTATCACTCCCAGCAGTGCCCTGAGACAGGAGGGGTGTGTGCAGAGTCCTCCCAGCAGTGCCCAGAGACAGGAGGGGTGGGTGCCTATCACTCCCAGCAGTGCCCTGAGCCAGGAGGGGTGGGTGTGGAGTCCTCCCAGCAGTGCCCTGAGACAGGAGGGGTGGGTGTGGAGTCCTCCCAGCAGTGCCCTGAGACAGGAGGGGTGTGTGCAGAGTCCACCCAGCAGTGCCCTGAGACAGGAGGGGTGGGTGTGGAGTCCTCCCAGCAGTGCCCAGAGACAGGAGGGGTGGGTGCCTATCACTCCCAGCAGTGCCCTGAGCCAGGAGGGGTGGGTGTGGAGTCCTCCCAGCAGTGCCCTGAGACAGGAGGGGTGGGTGCCTATCACTCCCAGCAGTGCCCTGAGACAGGAGGGGTGTAACACATGTGTGTGAGGCCAGAATTATCCACATGCATACTGCCTACAAGGGAACATGTCCCCATGAACTCATGTCAACAGACTCCACACACAAGTACAGTGATCACCAAAGATGCCACGATTGTTGCAGGTGGAGACATGGCCCTGCATGCATGGCCAAAGTAGAAGGGCTCCGTCACACACACAGCTCATGTAGACACAGCTCTGCGCTAAACATTGGGAACACCCTGCAGGGAAGAAAGCTGGGTACACAGAGGAAGGAATACACCCTGGGACAAGTGCACCATGCAGTAACTGCTTACATGAACAAAGAAAGTTAGCCAACACCTTGTGATGGCACACAGATCCCAGGGTCCCACCAATGAGCAGCACACTACTACATATCCCACACACCCAAACCCTTAAACACCACCCAAAACCATGTAGCAGCCCCACCAACACCAATACCAGCATAGCAGTAGTGTGAGAATGTAAACAAAATTATGCTTTATTCAGCATGAGCACAATGTCCGTGGATCGCAGGCAGTTCAATATTCACAAAGCCCATAGGGCAGTCAATGATTCTCAGCTGGATGGGGGACACAGTGGGATGCGTGTCCCCTACCTTACCTGCACAGTCAAATGGCATCGTCTTCCACACTGGTGAGGGCATCAGGGGGGGGGAAGCAACAGGCACCGCAGGGACATCAGGGCAAAGGGGCAGCGTTGTGGGTGCAGGGATGGAGGACTCCACCACAGGGGGTGGGTCAGTGCCAAAGGCGGAGGCCAGGATGGCACTACACACCTTTGCATGGTCCTCCAGGGAGTCCCCTGCACCCGAAGGGACCTCAGGCCCCAAGGAGGGGGGGGGTCAGAGGGATGGGTCGCAGCGCCACCGGGGGAGGGTGGAGACAGGGGGGGAGACTCAACCAACCTGACCGAGGACTTCCTTGACCGCTTGCGTGGTGGTGTAACTGTGGGGCTCAGGGACAGAGCGGCCATGAAGGAGTCCTTGGGGGAGATGTGGCCAGGAGAGCTGAGGGGAGGGGATTTGGAGGGAGTGGACTGGGTGGAATGCGGACTCCCACTATGGCTGCGTGTCACACGTTTGCCCCCCGACCCAGTGGGTGTGCCTACCTCACCCTGTGTGTGCGTGTCAGGAGGAGTGCGGTGGACCTTCCCTGCTGGTGTGGTGCCCGTGTCTGTTGATGTGGGTGCATGCCGACGTCTGGGTGTACGTGGGACAGGCATGGGGGTGGGAAGTGTGGATGGGGCAGGGGTAGGTGGGGGGAGGTCGCGCTGCAGGAGACCCACTGCTGCAGTCAGTGTGGAGTCTATGGACCTCAGCAAGTTGCGTTGGTCAGCCTGCGATGAATGAATGCCCTCCAAGAATGCCTCGATGTTGGTGAGGGTTTTGCCGTGGGCATGGAGGACATTAAGGATCGCAGCCTGACCAACCTGCAGTTGCCGCTGGATGTCCACAGACTCTGCATTGGCGGCAGCAGTGGAGACAGGGGCAGGGGGTGCGGTGCCTGGCAGGAAGGAGACATGCTGTGACCGGGCACGCTGGGAAGGGACACGAGCAAGTGGGAGGCGGCTGATGGGAACTGAGGGGGCGGTGCAAGGTGTTGTTCCGCTGTCAGCTGCTGGTGCAGCCACCGCCCACTCGGAGACATCCTCCTCGGACCTGTCAGCTTCGTATTCTGACGTGCCAGTCGACAGGTCCTCGGCCGCACTATCCTCCACCTCTGTCCCACTCGATGTGCCAGCCCCGATGTCACGGCTGGCACTGGTGCTCGGTCCCTCCGCCTTGCCTGTGTCCATGTCTCCCTCTGTGTCCCCCGACGATGCTGTGGGCAGGGTGGAGAGACAGAAATTAATCAGACAGCTGTACACATCAGTCACATGAGTCCAATCTACATAGGTAACATTGCATAGCCTGAAAAGGAAGATCCCTGACATCTACTAAACAAGGTACCGATGTAGGGCATGAAACACACAGTTGGTTGAGCCACCATGCCACTGCAACACCATGGAGAGCATGAGACAATAGCTCAAGACAGGAAACGTAGTCTGACATAGCACCCAGGCCCTGGGGACAATCCAGCACTGCATCTGCACCACACAGCGTCGGTGAAAATACCGATGACCAGGGACCATATCCACGAACTTGAGACACATGCTGCATAGGTAATGCTGGAAACATGCCCAACATGACTCGGTCACTGCACCTTGCGTGTGTGTCCAGACAAACAACACACACTGCCCAGACCCAGCAAGTAGAAATCAGGATTTTACATATAGGCATTGCCCGCCCCAACCAACCCCTTCACGAGGCAAATTGTTGAGACACAGGTGGCACCAACATCTCATAGTCTGGGTGATAAACACAGGGGCCGGCAAAATGCAAGATTGGACGCCAAACAGCCAAGGTGCACCTGTACAAATAATGAGGTACCAGTGCCCATCCTCAGATGAGTATAACAAGACACACAGGCACTGCCAACTGTGAGTATGAAGAAGGACAATCAGGTCAGGCTGCACAGTGGACACCTGTACAAAATAGCACGTCTATATACATGGTGCCAGGGGACAATGGCACAGAGCACAACCTACGCTGTAGACACTGAGAGTGTCCACGTTTATGATGACACACACCACTGAGGAAAAGGTGCTCCAGGGGACAGTAGTGGCCACGCAACCACATGCTACTGAATGGTATTGACTGCAACACACGCCACCATCCCTGCACTATGCGTATCGCACACTCATGCACATCATGTCACAGGCCACTACATAGGACATGCGCGCTGTAAGGCATGACACATGAGAGACCAACTCCCATGTCTGGAGTCAGCATCAGTGCCAACTGACATGGAACACACATGCAGTGCACTTGACAGGGCACAGCCAAGGTCCAAAAAGCTGTTACACACCACCCCCACACATGATGCTACAGGCATTGTTCTCGTGGACAAAGCACCAGCCTACATTACCTTGTGAAGGAGTGACCACACACAGACCAGGGAACACATTGCAAGGAGGGGAAGGGTGGCAGGGGCGCAGCGCTATACTGGGGCAAACAGGATCTGCACAGCACCTTTAAACCCTGCCAGTGAATTAATGCTACCGTGCCCTTACAAATGCCGGTGACAGACAACAAACGCACATGTACCTACCCCCTTCCGGCTGCTGCATCGCCTGTAAGCGCCTCTCCAGGTCTGGAAAGACCACCGGCAGCACACGCCTGTGGAGGTGGCTCAGACGGCGGCGGCCGCGGTTCTTGTGGCTCTCAGGTGAGTCCCCCAGCAGGAGCCGTGCAATCCTCCGCGTCCAGCACCGGATATCCTGCCAGCGTTTCCTCACCTGGGGCAGGCTCCGCCTCCGACCATCCACACCCCTCACGGCACTGACGGCGGTCAGCCAGATCTGCTCCTTGGCAGTGGCGCCTACCTGTGAGGAAGAACAAGTGACACCACATCAATACACCAGCCACATGTCACAGAGAGACATATGAGAACAAATTAGCTGTTTACAACAAGGCATGTCATGCAGCCAACGCATTGCACCTTTGTCATAGGGACATCATCCCCTGGTGAGGGAAAAAGCTGTACGTGCCATAGTGGGTACACAGGTGGAATGATGGCAATGTCACAATCAGTGATCAAGGCTCACACTGTGCATCACACCCACCCCTCCTGTCTCAGGGCACTGCTGGGAGTGATGGGCACCCACCCCTCCTGTCTCAGGGCACTGCTGGGAGTGATAGGCACCCACCCCTCCTGTCTCAGGGCACTGCTGGGAGTGATAGGCACACACCCCTCCTGTCTCAGGGCACTGCTGGGAGGACTCCACACCCACCCCTCCTGTCTCAGGGCACTGCTGGGAGGACTCCACACCCACCCCTCCTGTCTCAGGGCACTGCTGGGAGGACTCCACACCCACCCCTCCTGTCTCAGGGCACTGCTGGGAGACATCAGGCTTCCCCCCCCTGGGACCCCCCCTACAGTACATGGCATGTGTGTCACACCAGGACACAATGCCAGAAGTCACAGTCTCAACATAGGGACAGTCTGTGCCAGTGGCCTATGCACTCACCTGATACCCTGGTCGCCCATACAGCATGGAGTACTGTGGGAGGATCACATCCAGCAGAGCCATGTTCTCCTCCAGGGTGAATGGCTGTGTCCTCTCCACAGCCCTTGACATGGTTCCAGGGAATCAGTAGCAGCAGCTGGGTCGACGAATGCAAAGATGTGCAGGCAAGTACTCCCTCATGGGACCTGGCTGCCTTATATCTGCCTTTCTGCCCTGTCTCATGCACAGGAGTACAGAGTGATTGGTCACTCACATTTGCATCCTATGTTTCCACCAATCCCTTCAAACCTAGAAGTCTGTGGGTTCTCTATCGGTTTCATTCTCCTGCATGATGTCAGACCCACAAACACATTGCAACAATGTAGAGGAATTCCAACTGACTTCTGCTGTGCACCTTCCAGAACAATTTCGGATTTTGAACTTGGTCTCCATGACAACCAGCATGCATGTAGGCCTCAATACTTGTCCCCTATGTAATTTGGAGCATCACACACAGGTACGGTGCGTTTCGGGGCCCTAGGGCACCCCAAATGCGTTGCAACGGCCCGTACACGCATGCCTACGTTCACTATCAGTATGGGTGTCCTCGCGTATGCGTATTCGTAGTGGTACGGCCCGTACACACGCATCTACGCTCACTATCACTATGGGTCTGCACGCGTATGCGTACTCGTAGTGGTACGGACCGTACACACGCATCTACGCTCACTATCACTATGGGTCTGCACGCGTATGCGTACTCGTAGTGGTACGGACCGTACACACGCATCTACGCTCACTATCACTATGGGTCTGCACGCGTATGCGTACTCGTAGTGGTACCGACCATACAAATGCCTGTACGCTCGCCATCACGATGGGTACACATACGGCAGCACTCCCACAGTGATTTGGGAACGTACACAGGCCCTCTTAGCAGCAGTACGGCGGTTTTTACACATCACAGTGGTGATAGGCGACACACAGGTAGGAATAGGGCGGACATACTTGTCCATGGATGGACATACTTGTCCATGGATGGACATACTTGTCCAGGAATGGACATCAAGGCATCGTCTGTGCATTACTACATGTGTGGGGCACAGGTGTGACAGGCTGTGATGTGGAACATGACTCCTGAGTGGAGAAGGCACCAGATGTATGATGAGATGTGTATAGGTGTACTGTGTGACGGTGCAATGTGTGCCAGCCATGCCCTTGACTCCTTTGACATGTGTGCATGTCGGACTGCACACTTGGGGTAAGCGTCACTGGCATGGCACGGACACCAACACACGGAAGTGTCCCATGATGCCCGGTACAGGGGTTATGACACCTGACTTGTCACTACCCACAGTGCACAATGTGACTATGTCATTTATGTGTGGGGGATTTACATCAGGTTGATGTTGTAGCACCCTCATAAGCTGCAGCCGTAGCAGCAACCAACATGTGTCTGTGTGTAGATTGTCATTGCACACTGTTCCGCACACCATGCCACATGTGGTATCGGATGTGAGGTGCACATGTATGCATGGGACACGGAGTAGCGTGACAAGGCCATGTCTGCATCCTCACAAGGAATGTGTGGTGAGTCATGACATGTGCACCTTCATGACAAGGTGTGTGGGCTGTCCTAGTGTAATGTCATGTGACCTGTGGCTCCAGTGTTCCGCGACCAGTCTCTGCAATCGGCATCCTACTTCTGCTGATGTGCGGGCGTATGTCACTCCTGTCTTGCGTCTGGCTGTTCACTTGCACTGGGACACAGCTATTCCCATGGCGTGGCATGGGGAGGTTCTCAATCTCCGTGTGTAGCTGGGTCTTGGAAGGAGTGCCACCTTGCATCCATACGTGTGCTGGCCATGTAGCACATACCTGACTCCCTATGTAGCATGTGTGTATTGCCAGATTAACATGTGCTCAGTAGACATGAGTTGTTGTCGTGGTGCACTCACTCTTCCTTGTCACTTCCAAATTACTGCAGAGCGCCGCCTCTTGCCCGAATAATTCCAGACTTGGCTGCCATGCAGGAGAATGACAGCATCCGGCTCTACCGCTTCACCCAACCGTTGATTCTGGAGTTGACGGCGAGACTGGCACCACACCTGCAACCGCTGCACAGGTATCCTACGGCACTGACACCCCAGCTGAAGGTAATGGCTGCCCTACATTTTCTTGCCACGGGTACCTTTCAAAATACCATAGCTGTTGGTGGCATGTCCCAGAGCATGTTCAGCGGTGTGCTGCATGATTTCTTGGAGGCCATGTTGATTCACCTGGATGACTTCAACAAGTTCCCAACACCTGAACAGATGACTGAGGTCAAGCGTGGATTCTATGCCCTGGGAGGGATGCCCCATGTCATAGGGTCCATAGATGGGACACATGTAGCTTTGGTACCACCACACGCACGGGAGGTGGCGTACCGCAATCGGAAGCACTACCACTCCATCAATGCCCTTGTGGTGTGTCTCTCCAACATGGTGATTTCACATGTCTGTGCTCGTTTTCCAGGATCAGCACACGATGCCTACATCATGAGGCGTAGCGGGATGCCTGATATGATGATGCAGCTGCGCAACGAACGGGCATGTGTTGTAGGTGGGTACAGTCTGTCTGTCTTCTATTCTGTATCGCCTACCAGCACGACCGCTTCACCACTTCTAACGATGACCATGTGCTTCCCATGTAGGGGACGCTGGCTATCCCAACATGCCATGGCTGATCACACCTCTCCGCAACCCCATCACGCCGGCACAGCTCCGCTACAACACCGCCCATGGCCGGACAAGGCGAGTGATAGAGAGGACGTTTGGCATGCTGAAGAGCCGATTCCGGTGCCTCCACAAGACCGGCGGTGCACTCCCTTATGCCCCGGCAAAGGTCTGCAAGATCTTCATGGTCTGCTGCATGCTGCACAACATGGCAGTTGAAAGAGCTGTGCCACTCATCCTGAATCAACATGACGAGGACCATCCACCCGTGGAGGACAAAGGGCTTGGCAATGGGGCTAGTGATGTGGAGGATGTGGATCCGCAAGAGGACATCCGGACTCGGCTCATACGCGACTTCTTTGCTTAGTGGTGAGTACCAGTGTCTGAGTGTGCACGCATTGGTCCCCGTGTGGCATGCGTTGTGATGTGTGTCTCCACCTGCATGTATGGCACATGACTCAGAGGTGTGTGTGGGTGTGTCACTGGAGTGATGGTGCCAGTGATGGTAGTATTTCCCCAGTCATTATAATGACCTAGCATGTTGTCATCCATACATGTGTCGAGTAAATGCACATGCAAGTGGCTGTGCATTTTTGTGGCTGACTTCTTGTGTGTCTCTCTTCCCCAGGTACCTGCACATGCCGTCTGCTGGTTGCATTGTTGTGGCACTGCTATTCATCATGGACATCGTGGGCTGACTCAGCGTTACAGGCACGGACACGTTTGGAAGTCTCCATGGGGTAAGGGATGCATCTGGGGTGTATTGGGTGTGGCAGTTGTTCACGATGTATGCACACTGCCCCTGTCGATGTGTTGTTCCTCTGCAGCCATGTCGCATCCCCATGGGACACGACATGCAGCTGTGTACACCTGAATAGATGGTCTGCCTGGTTGACAGGCATCAGTGATGGGATAGGGGATTGTGATGATGGCATCAATGTGTGTGACACTGCCCTTGGCCACATACGGTTAGCATTGGCTGGACATGGTGTGGGACTTCGACATCAGCGGATCTATGGTGTATGGCAGGCTCTCCGTGTGCAGCTGTGGGTATTTAGCTGTTACCTGATGCTTGTGTGCCACTTCCATGGCAAACACGCATGTGTGCTGCAGAAGGGGGGTGCCAGTGTTGGACCCACATGTTACTCCACATGATGTGTTCATGTGTACTTCGAGTGGCCTCTGCAATCCCGAATACATGTCTAATAAAGGTGTCCCTATGCCTCCAAGGTGCCTCTTCTCAGTCAATGCTGGTGTGTTGCCACGGTGCATCCTACATGTCTGGCATGGTATTCCCTGATTGTTGCTATGTGTCAATGTGTCGAGTTGCAAGATGCAAGCTGTGTGTGTGGGCTGAGACTGTGTATTGGGCATGATGTCCATGACTGTGTTGGTATTGTGACATGTGCCATCCCCATGCATCCAACGTTGGCCAGGCCCCCATTCTCGGCATCCACCGGACTCCGGCTTGCAGGACATGGTTCTGCCACCTGTGTACACATGCCTGGGTGCCCCCCAGGACACTGGACTGGATCCCTGACCACTGCGCATGACAGTTGCTGTACTCAATGTGTGTGTCAGCACGGTTGTTCGGCAACCCCCTCAGCTGGTTGGGCCCATCACGGGTGTGTATGGTGCTCCATGTCTGTCTTGCCTAATACACTGTGACCCATGTGTCCTGTGCCAGACTCAGGCCCCAGGGTGTGGATGGATGAAGACAAAAGATGACTCAGGCATGTTTTGACTTTACAAGACACATGTTAGTTAATAATGCTACCAGCAGGCATCTACTCATCATAGTGTGATTTATTAGTGGGGGGGGGGGGCTAAGTAAGGGTCTTTCCGGGATGTTTGAATCCAAAGTTCAGTAGGGGAGTTGGGGTCCTTGCCATTGGAAATCCTCAGAGTCCATGCCACAGTCTTTGTCAACATTGGTCAGCCAGTGACCAGCAGGGCCATGTGGCAGAGAATGTCTCTTGATGCTGTGATGCTGTTGCTCCAGTGGGCCAGGTGCCAGGCCAGGTGTCCTGGGAGATGGTGATGTAGCAGCCACCCTCACGGTCCTTTCCGTGGACTGTGGTAAATATTTCATTACCGGTACTATTTTTTATGCGGCAAAATCTAGTAAGAATAACTCAGTAAATATAAGAGGCAGAATCCGTGGTATTAGAGGTTCTAAAGGCTTTATTCCTTGACAAAGGAAATACAATTCGAATTGCAGGCTTCAAATTCCATCACCACGAAAGTTCAGGAAGGAAGGGCATACATTATTGACAGGTAATCGTATTTATATGGAAAGCATTACATTGAGATAGATGCAAGAGGCGTAACAGCTGATAATACAGATAAAATAGGCATACGTAACTAAAAAAGGCGGACATATAGGCGTAACTTTATAAAACGTCATTATACATGATGTCACAAGTGGGTGGATCCATAAGAGAATCCTGCAATGTCAGCAGAAATATTTGGCAGAGATGCGCGCGCAGCCGCATGACGTGTGATTGACGTGCAACTAGAGGGTGAAGGGGACTTGACATTTAACTCTACATGTGGAGACAGAAGTCTGGGGGTTATGTCAACGTAATCCCAAATCATATCTAATATCCTATGTTTAAAGAACTGTGTTATCCACAAGGAAAGGTCTCTAGGATAGAATCTATTCTATACTGACTGTTAGTGCGTGTACAAGCGTCTAAGTGTCTGTATGAGATGCGAGGGGGCAGGAATCTTCCATGGTAACAGGGGCTATGAATTACTTGCATGAGGACAGCGAGGCCTGGCCCTTTGCATGGTAGCTGGAAGAATGTTTACCTAAACTACTAGACAGGAATGCATCGGATGAGGAGCGAAGCAGATAATCTTGAAGGTGAAATACAGTTTTTGGCAGGCAACAGGCTGGATCAGGCACCGTTAGCCGCGCAGGGAGTAGGACAAAGTTCATGGGTACAGATGCGGGCTTGGACTGGAGCTTTCAGAGGCAGAAAGCAGGAAAGGTTGGATGACAGAATTCAGGACCTACTCGCCTGAATCTGTAAAATGTGGAAAGTGAACCACATAAAGTCGGTGGCCTTTCATACTTAGGAATGGAATATCTGACCCATTCATGGCGGATCTGAGAGAGGACATGTTGACGGTCGACGCACATGTATTTGCATCTTCAGAGCTAGAACTGGAGGGAACATACATGTACTTATAGCATGCACATGGAGCCGTTGGGGTCTACGATAGGGGACATAACTGATCACAAAATTCATATTTCCTCATTCCCTCCTTGTCCCCTACGGACCCTCAGGTGATATCGATCTTCATCAATCCATCGATCTGTTCATATAGCATCATTTGTTCTTCTTTCTTCTTCCGGGACTGTGAACGAAAACTTGAAGGTGGGATACACGACGTGGCACACAGGCCGCAAATCGCTGGCCCACATTGTAGACATAAGCAGCAACTGAATAGTATGAGGAAGCCAATACCTAGGAAGGATAGGATCCTCCATCCCCAGGCTGACAACACGCCCCAGAACCAACCGGACCAAGTCCAGGTGCCTGGACTCTGGTGTATCTGGCTTATAATCTTATGAAGGCGGGTTATGGCTTTATATACTGACGGCGAATTTTCTGGTATGAAAATGCAGCAACTTGATCCGATGACCCTACAAGCTCCGCCCCTATCGGCCAGGATGACGTCAAGGACAAGACGATTTTGAAGCACAACAATCCGCATAGCAGACTGCTCTTCTGTTAAATTGCCTAAGGCGGAAGTAGTCTCGTTCACTACTGCTTCAAGGGTTCTAGTTAATCTACGTATCAGCTTACTATTAGTGACTGTACCTATATAGGGAAAGAAACCTTTATTGAAATCTGTGTATTGCTCCCATGCTGTTTCAGTGTAATCGACAATTGGGAGATCTCTCTGCTGTCTATTGTGTACTAAATGGGTATTTCTGTGATAATCAGGAGGGGCTAGGAAAACAGGTGGCAGAAGGAATGCTATGTAACAGGTACCATCCCAATCTAGAGGTAGATGTATATATGCAGTCTGGCCACATATGAAGTAGGAATGACGGGAAGCTCTAAATGTAGACTTGCCTTGATCACTGAATTTTATTACAGTGGTGCATTTACTATGGCCCATGTGTATGGAACCATTCTTTCTTACACATAATTCCCCTTTTACTGGGAATACTGACATGGCGGGCAAGATTGGTGTAGCTTCGGATTCAACGTTCAGGATCATGAGGTTAAGTGTAAAATTACCTAATCCATATACTTCATTTTCTAGATCAGTTCCTGTTCTTTTGGGAAGTCCCTCCTTGTTAGGATAGCAGACTTTAAGCAAAACTAGGTTCAGGTTTCCCCATACCCAGTTGTCTTGATAAACTGCGGAATTTGAATCTAGGGAATTAATCAAACTAAACCATGCTCCACAGGAGCCATTGTGTGTGAACGGATATGGAAAGAGGGGCAAAACTCCCTTGTAGTTCTGATAGGGAGGGAGTCGGCCACATATCCAACAATTTGTGGCATTGCTGGTCTGGTGGGAATGATGTAACATACTAATGAATGTGTTGTTGCGCAGCGCAAATCTATAGGACAACTCATGCGGAGGTAATTCACTAAAAGAGTGTTCTGCAGTTACATTGTGAGCACGCTTAAAAATAGGGTAAAACATATGCAGTAATATACTAAAAACGATGATCAGAAGACTTAGAAAAAACAAAATTAATAATGTTACTGTACAGTGACTACGAAGTGATTTACAATACGCATGCTTTTTAAGCTGCATCTGTTGATTTCTTTCTCTATTCCGGTCTAGAGGATACATGTCAGAGACAAATTCAACCGATTCACCTTGGAGAGGACTTAAACAATCAAATTGTCTGACTTACTAGACCTTAATTTTAGTTTATAAAGTTCAGTTTTCATGGGTTCAACCAAGGGGAGCTTTGAATCAGTCTGTGAGGAAATGTAGGGCTTAATGTCCACACTGGACGGTAGTCCATAAAATTTCTTGATATGACTCGAGTGCAACCACCCTTTACGTCCCTCGATCTTCACGGCTGTCCTTGTTGCCAGTAGAACAAGCTTAGGCGATTTCCACCTAGGCTCCAGTTGGGTCTTCCGGTCGAAATTCCGCACTAGGACCATATCACCTGGAACCACGTCATGGGGCTTTACTTCAGTGTTATCGGGAAAAGCTGCAGCTACCTGTGAACGACAAGATTGTAGTGCAGACATCAAGGAAGCCAGGTAATCTGTCAGCATATTACAGTCAACATCAGTGATTTTGCGAGGTATAGGCGTCCCCCACATATTTGGCGGTCTACCGAAGATCACCTCGTACGGGGATAGCCCTGTTCGAGAATGTGCTACCATTCTCATGTAAAAGAGCGCAACTGGTAAGGCTACTATCCAATCGACACCTTTTTCTCTACATATTTTGGACAATCTAATTTTCAGAGTTTGATTATGGCGTTCCACGAGACCTGCTGCCTCGGGATGTCGGACACAGTGGAATTTCCATTGATAGCCTAACAAAAGGGAAACATGTTTCATAAGTTCGGATGAGAATGGTTGGCCGTTATCTGAGTAGACAACACGTGGCAAACCATACCGTGGGAAGAATTCTCGAACTAACTGTTTGGCAGTAGTTGGGGCAGTGTAATCTGAAACCGGGTAGGCTTCTGTCCAACGGGAAAGAGCACAGACAACTACGAGAACATATTTGAATCCTCGACATCGTTCCATCTGGATATAATCCATCTGGAGGACTTCAAAGGCATGATCGGGAGGATGAAATCCACCCTGTTCTACGGGGATGCTTTTACCTGGATTAAACTGACAACATATCATACAGGTACGAACTTTTTGTTTAGCTGCGGCTCGTAGATGTTTGTTGAACCAAATGTGTTGAATGCTGTCTAGCATAGCTTTTTCTCCTAGGTGCGCTGGACTATGTATTGTGTTAATGATGACTTGAACCATGGAGTCGGGAAGAAACCATATAGATTTTTCCTTCGTCATCCATCCTTGATCCGTTTGGATCCCTCCTAATTCAGTCCATTTCTTTATTTCTTCTGGTGTAGCATGTGTCTGTATGTCAATTACATCAAGGGCGGGATCCTTAACTGTCATGCAATGTGTTGGTGTCGGAACTATTGTCTTTGTCGTGTCAGTTGTGTGAGTCTGATTCTGAGCAGTCTGTTTAGCTGTTCTGTCAGCTAGGTCATTACCCTGAGAAATGATATCGGTAACTTTTGAGTGAGCTTTGCATTTCATAATCGATATTGCAGTAGGTAAATGAATCGCGTCCAATAGGGCTTGAATGAGGGGTCCGTGTTGGATGTGGGCACCGTGAGAAGTTAAATAACCTCTCTCTCGCCACAGTACACCGAAGTCATGGACGACTCCGAATGCATAACGTGAATCTGTGTATATGTTGACTTTCTTATCTTTGGCTTGAATACAGGCTTGTGTCAGAGCAATGAGCTCTGCTGCTTGAGCTGACAAAGTGTTAATACAATTTGTTTCAATGACTTCAGTGTCTGTTGTAACTGCGTAAGCGGCCACTAACTCTCCTGTACTTGTTCTCATACATGACCCATCTACATACAATGTCAAGTCTGGATCTGACAAAGGGATATCTGTCAAGTCTTGTCTGGGTTTCGTCGTGATAGTAATGACTTCGACACAATCATGTGCCAATGGATCTGTTCCGCCCACTGGTAACAGTGTGGCAGGATTCAACGTATTACAACGTCTGATTTCTATGTGTGGCTGAAACAATGTTAATTCGTAACCAGTGAGTCTCGCTATAGTCAAGTGTTGTGTTTGTGTGCGGTTCAAGAGAACCTCTACTGCGTGTGGTACTTGTACTGTCAGTTGGTGTCCTAACACTATGGCATCGCTTTGTCTGATTGCTAAAGCTGTTGCTGCCACCGATTTCAGGCATGCAGGAAGAGCCTGAGCTACTAGATCTAATGTATTAGAGAAATAAGCACATGGTTTGTGTGATCCTGCTTGTTCCTGAGTGAGTACTGACAAGGCAGTACCTTCGCGTTCTGTAACAAAGAGTGTAAACTGTTTACTGTAACATGGTGTTGCTAAAACAGGTGCTTGGCATAAAGCTTTCTTTAAGCTTTCAAAGGCATATGTGTGTTCTTGAGTCCAAGGGAGGACAGTCGAAGTGGCTGCCTCCTGTGTTGTCAACTGGATGAGTGGTTTAGCTAGAAATGCATATTGAGGGATCCACTGCCTACAGTACGAGGTGAGGCCTATAAAAGCCCGCACCTCCTTTTGTGTCTTGGGTGGTGGCATGCTAGCGATTAACTGGATGCGGTCGGGTGTAAGCTGCCTTCCCTCCTTGGACAGCGAGTGCCCAAGGTAGACAACTCGCGGGACACAGAATTGCAGCTTAGAAGGGGACACCTTGTGCCCCTTGTCAGCCAAAAATTTTAAAACCGTCAGTGATGCTGTTTCACATTCAGGTTCGCTTCGGGCGGTGATCAACAGATCATCGACATATTGAAGCAAGGCAGTGTTAACTGGCATGGGGATACTGTCAAGTTCTCGTTTCAGTGCTTGGCTATAGATGCTGGGGCTTTCTGTAAATCCTTGAGGTGCGCGTGTGAATTTAAAACTTCGTCCATTTAAACTGAATCCGAACAGATATTGACTTTCCGGATCTATTGGGACGCTAAAGAAAGCATTCTTAAGATCAATTACAGTGAAGAACGTTGCTTCTGAATCAATAGCAGTTAGTAATGAAGAGATATCTGGGACTACAGGATATTGTGGTACAATACATTTATTTAGTTCGCGCAGATCAATAACCAATCGATATACTGGTGGTGCTTTTGGATCCGTTCTTTTAAGAATCGGAATTATTGGGGAATTGCATATATTGGAGTCGGTTTCGACAACCACTCCTTGTGCAATGAGCTCTTCAATGATTTGCAGCAAAGCCACAACAGCATCTGGTGGTAACTTGTATTGTCGCATTCGTGGTAGTACTACTCCTGTTTTTAGTGTAACTCGATATGGTGTAATGTTCATGCAACCAACATCAGTGGGGCCTTGTGCCCATAAATGCGTAGGTAAACTCTGCAGCCGGTGATCCATGTCTCTGGACACGTAGTGACCTTTAAAATCACGTAAAAATAATCGTACTCCTTCCGGAGAATAACATATTATAGCTCCTAGAGCTTTCAATGTTTTTATACCTAACAAGTTTTCTGGACATGATTTAGTAAGCAATAAATCTGTAGTACGTGTCAATGGACCAACCGTGAGTGGAAGAGGTTGTGTTACGTCATTAATTATAGGTTTTCCTGAGAATCCAAGGGAAATATTCTGTGAGCCTGAGAGGGGTGACCCTGGAACTTCACTGCGTCTTATAGTTGTTCTGCTTGCCCCTGTATCAAGTAAAAACTTTCTGTCTTCCCCTAATAGTTCACTATGTACATAAGGTCCCTCCTGGTCTACAGGAACCTCAATAAGGGGTAAGCCAACTTCCCTCTCTAGGCTATTTCATGTGTATCGCTGATAATCGGGATAATCTGCTTGTGCATACTGATACATCTGTTGCGTTGTTGCTTGAGTGGCAGCAATAGGCTGCGCTTGTGGTGGTGCTACGGTCTGTTGTGGAGCTGCCTGTTGCGGAGCTAGTTGTTGCGGAGCTGACCTAGGTTGTACATGCTGAGGGATTTGTTGTTGATTCTGATCCTGTCTAGGTGGACGTGGTCTTTCCTGGGTTCTACCTGTGGCAATGTTATGTTTCAGGACTGGACAATCGTGTATATAATGACCTTGTTGTTTACAATAGTTGCATGTCCCTTTCGTTGGACCTGCGGAATCACCCTTTTGGTGACCATCAGCTGGAACTGACTGAGCAACAAGCATTTTCATTTTTGTATCTTTCATACGTCTTTGTTCATGTTCTTGTTCTTCTCTAATTCTATTGTGGTGATATTGTAACATCTGTAACATCTGTGACGGGGTATTACCTTGCCAGGTACTCTCAAATTTCAATACTCTATTCTTAACTTGCGGCAGAGAATTTTCAACTAATTTTGTCACAAACAGATGTGGATATGACTCGCTACTTGCTTTTATGCCACTATTGATACCAAAACATTTTTCAAATCGGGAATAACAATCACTAGTGTCTTCATCTTGCTTTTGTTTACAGGCTGAGATTGCACCCCAGTCCTCCTTTTTCGTAGTTAATAAACGTGGCAGTACCTGCACTAGTAATCCTGGTAGTGCTGTAGTCTTTTCCCCAAGCCCTGCTCCTGCAGCTCGGGCCTTCTCTTCGTTTTCTAATGCTGTCCAATCTATCTTTTGGTCTCCCACCTCCCATTCTTTTTCTTTGAGTTTCTCGTAAACACCGGCAGGCATTAATACTTTCAATATTTTCATAATGTCGGGGTAAGTATACTCTCCCATGAGTAACATGTCTTTTATCTCACGATGGAAACCTGCTGGATCCTTGTCATGGCTGGGTACTACTTTCTTCATTTCTAATAATTCAATTTTAGTTATAGGCGTGTACACAAACACGCGTGTAAAGTTATTACCTTCACCCTTGATTGGGTGTACTTCGCGTAACGGATTCTGTCTATCTATGTGATACATTTTTCTTCCCATAATGGGAACTGGAACGTGTTCTGGGCACACGAAAGTTATATACTGGTTTCGAAATTCTAGAATTTCTTTAATCAAATCAGTACCTGAACCTCTCCATGTATTCGTGAGTAGTTCTGTCAATATGTCAGGTAAGGGTCCTGGATCGGAGTGTTGGCTTTTATATAATATAAGGAGGTGTTGAATCATGTATATACTAGCTAAACGTTGTTCGTATGGGGTAAGATTCAGAAACGTGTGTGCTAGTGTATCATCATTGTATTCGCTGGGACTGTCAGCCCATTGTACTGCTGACCTGGCTAATTCTTGTTCGTCCATGGAATCAAGCATATGGTACCCCCTTCGATCTCGGAGTAGTTTATCAGCGGCTTGGAATAGGTGTTCAGGGGATCTTGTATTTAACATAGGGTTTGTAAAATGTCTATTACATTCCGGACGCATCGGACGTATCGGATCATTAAAGCCTCTAGTATTATTATGGGGTCTTCCTCTACCTACGTAAGCTATTGTTTCTAATTGCTCTGATTCTTGCTCCTCCTCTTCCTCTGATTCAATTCTGTCTGCGTCTCGTCTTTCTTTATGTATTCGTTCTATTTCCTTGCGGATCTTTCGACACATAACTACTATGCATGACTGTTTATCATGTTTCTCTTCTGATATGTTCTGACCCCATTTGGCAAGTTTTTGCATGGTATCATGATCTGCCCCAGGCCTGTCTTGGTTCCTAATTACGCAATTTATGAAAAAGCGTAGTAGTTGTCTTTGTACATCCACTTTCTGGTATTCCATAGCTTCGTTAATACTTTCTGGACCTCGCCCTGTTTGGACGAAGCGATATATATTGTCTAGGTGTTCAACCATTCCTGGTATCGTCATTAAATACAATGTAGCTCGTCGTATACGTAGTGATGATATGAGCAATTTGTCCTGTCTACCTGGTACTGGGTCGTATCTACAATCCACAAGCTGTTCTTTAAACATGTCGGATGTCGCTAGTTGGGGTGTACGCTGGAGTGCTAAATCTCTAAGGGTCTGTTTATTTCGCGGCGGTGTGGCAAACATGTCTGTCGTACCTCCTGTAGCACCATCTGAAGTGCTGGGCAAGAAAGGATTCGTTGGACGTAAGATAGAAATCGTAGATGCGGGAAAAACTGTAGAAACGGACGGACCTGTGGGAACTTGTGTAGGAGTTTGTAGTTGCGGGGATACAGACGGATGCTCTTGGTGTTGAACACCATCGGCAAGCGGTGTGTGTGGTATGGCATTAGCATACTCGGGAGCTACGTCATCTAAATAGGAGGAAAGGAAAACGTCCTTAGCTGTTTTGGGATGTGTTTTGGGATGTGCTTTTATCGGGAGCAATGGAGGAGTTAAGTCTTTTGGTATTTCCGGGGTAGCCTTAGGTAACCCTTCGGCCAGAAGAGGATACATACCATTCATAAGAGTGTTTCTTTGTCTATCTACTTGTTCTGATTTTACTCGGGTACCTTCCTCAATTAATAGATTTTCTCGGGTTTTATTTGAATTCTCTCTACCTTTCTCTTCCTGTCTGAGCGCTTTTTCTGTACGTCTATATGATTCTTTACGCCATAATTCAATGGCATCTTTCTGTGACTGTCTGGCTTTCTTTTTCCATAATTCTTCTTCTACTCTCATGATGCAATCTGCATCCCAGGTCCCCGTTGCGGGCCACCTCTGACTTTCTGGCAAATCCTTGGTGTAGTCCACCCATAAATCAAGAAATAATACGGCATCTAGGCCATGCTTATGATACATAAAGTACCCTGGAGTGTCCCTAGGTGGAATGGGAACAGCTTCTTCGAGTACCCCTTTTCTGGTTTTGATCTGTCTTAATTTCGAAAAGAGCGGCATTTTTAGACGGTTACTAGAACACACTTTATACAATAAACACAATAATGAACAGTCATTCACACTACAATATATATAAAACGTATTAAAACATTTAACACTTAACAGTTTTACGAATGATGATAACTAATAGAAAACTAGTTACTGACATAATACTGACACTAGATAATACCTTTTTATATGCAAGACATACTATATATACTGCTAAACAGTACAGATACACTGCTGAAACAGTGCAGACCGGATTTGTGTACCCAAACCCGTCTTGACCGGCACAGACTATGTGCACGTTAAATGCCTCCCCGGTAATGGTACTCACCGGGTAGCTCGGAACGGAAGGCCTCGGAACGGAACTGAAACTGGACCGGACTGGACTCGACTCGACTGGACTCGGAGCTTCGGAACCTGGTGGGCCTCTGTATACCTCGGATCTTGCTCTCTCAGCTAGGCTCTGGTCGGGATACTTCGCACTTCTCACCGCCTCGTCTGGGTGTTGATCGCAGCCTCAGTCGCCCCCGCTTGGCCGGAGGGAGATACAGGAAATCCTGCGGGTACGCGTTTTTGTCCGTTCAGCTGTAGCAGGAGACCGGGCCTGCAACGCACCGCCGGCGCGTGAGATGAGAAAGTGTCCCTGTTCGGGCGCCAATTTATGTGGTAAATATTTCATTACCGGTACTATTTTTTATGCGGCAAAATCTAGTAAGAATAACTCAGTAAATATAAGAGGCAGAATCCGTGGTATTAGAGGTTCTAAAGGCTTTATTCCTTGACAAAGGAAATACAATTCGAATTGCAGGCTTCAAATTCCATCACCACGAAAGTTCAGGAAGGAAGGGCATACATTATTGACAGGTAATCATATTTATATGGAAAGCATTACATTGAGATAGATGCAAGAGGCGTAACAGCTGATAATACAGATAAAATAGGCATACGTAACTAAAAAAGGCGGACATATAGGCGTAACTTTATAAAACGTCATTATACATGATGTCACAAGTGGGTGGATCCATAAGAGAATCCTGCAATGTCAGCAAAAATATTTGGCAGAGATGCGCGCGCAGCCGCATGACGTGTGATTGACGTGCAACTAGAGGGTGAAGGGGACTTGACATTTAACTCTACATGTGGAGACAGAAGTCTGGGGGTTATGTCAACCTAATCCCAAATCATATCTAATATCCTATGTTTAAAGAACTGTGTTATCCACAAGGAAAGGTCTCTAGGATAGAATCTATTCTATACTGACTGTTAGTGCGTGTACAAGCGTCTAAGTGTCTGTATGAGATGCGAGGGGGCAGGAATCTTCCATGGTAACAGGGGCTATGAATTACTTGCATGAGGACAGCGAGGCCTGGCCCTTTGCATGGTAGCTGGAAGAATGTTTACCTAAACTACTAGACAGGAATGCATCGGATGAGGAGCGAAGCAGATAATCTTGAAGGTGAAATACAGTTTTTGGCAGGCAACAGGCTGGATCAGGCACCGTTAGCCGCGCAGGGAGTAGGACAAAGTTCATGGGTACAGATGCGGGCTTGGACTGGAGCTTTCAGAGGCAGAAAGCAGGAAAGGTTGGATGACAGAATTCAGGACCTACTCGCCTGAATCTGTAAAATGTGGAAAGTGAACCACATAAAGTCGGTGGCCTTTCATACTTAGGAATGGAATATCTGACCCATTCATGGCGGATCTGAGAGAGGACATGTTGACGGTGGACGCACATGTATTTGCGTCTTCAGAGCTAGAACTGGAGGGAACATACATGTACTTATAGCATGCACATGGAGCCGTTGGGGTCTACGATAGGGGACATAACTGATCACAAAATTCATATTTCCTCAGGACGACCCGGCCTCCTGCGGGGAACCTCACCAGCAGGCCGTGACGACGTCTGGGATGCTCCGTCGGATGTTTCCTCCTCCTCCTCCTGATCCCTCCCTGTGGGTGGTGATGTTCTCCGCCTTCTGGCACAGGGAGGGTCGGCCATGGTGTCGGCCATCCGACGGAGTGTAGCGTGAATCCCCTGGAATGCCGTCACTTGCTCAGCCTGTCTGTCCTCCATCCTCCGTTGGTGTACCAGTAGACAGGCAATTAGCTCCGCATGTTGCTGGGCCTGCTGGGCCTTGATCCCCTCGAGGATGGACACAACCTGGGCCATGCCCGTGGTGTCCTGCCGGTATGAGTCCAGGATGTTACGGACATGGGAAAATACCGGATCCCCAGCCAACTGGTCAGGCTCGCGCCTCCGCCGTCCTCCACTCCCACCACCCCTGCCCACTTGCACCTGGCCTGCACTTGTGGGCACATGGGGTCTCCGGGACCCCTGAGGGGTGGCATTGGCGTTGTCGCCTGCCTCCTCCTGGGTGCCCGGGACACCGTGTCCCTCCTGGCGAGCCTGGCTGCATTGTGGTGTTGGGGCAGGGATCCTGGGTGTCTCCTGGGATGTGGCAGGAGTGGGGGTGGTGGTTGGCACAGTTGTACCTGACGCAGGTGCTGCAGGTGGTTGGACACCAGATGGGCCAGGTTGGTCGGGGTCGTCCGCAGAGTGGTGAGAGTGGTCGCTGCCGGTGGGATCGGGCTCCTGCAGATCCAGGTCCTGTGAGTGTTCCCCCCCAGTGTTGGGGGGTGCACCATGACGTTGACCTGTGTGTGAGAGAGACAATGTTAATTTTTGTCCATGCAACATCCATGTTTCATCATTTTCACAGTTGGCACATTTCCTCTTGGAATTAGGATTGGTCTTGCATTCCACTCACAGTGCACTTGTGCATGGGTGTGTCCCTTGGGCACCACTTTGGCCCCTTTAACTATGTGTGGCACAGTCTTACTTGCTGCGTCAAGTGTGACTGCAGTCAGCAGTGGAGTGGGCAGGTGTGGCGAGCCATGCACTGTACATGTGCACATGGAGTGGATCCACACACTTATATGATCCAGGTAGCTGTCCTTGTGCTCGTGAACAGGTTGTTACATGGCCATGTGTTTTGCCATGGTGAAGAGGGGGGCTTCTGGCACTGGCCACCCTTGTCTACATGCACGCAGTCTACCTGCTGACGAGCAGACATTCACACACGCAACACGGCTGATTGGCTCTCCCTGTGTCTCGCTCCCTCTGTGTCCCCCTCTCCCTCCCTCTCTGTCCCCCTCTCCCTCCATCTCTGTCCCCCTCTCCCTCCCTCTCTGTCCCCCTCTCCCTCCCTCTCAGTCCCCCTCTCCCTCCCTCCGTGTGTCAGCCTCCTCCCTCTGTCCGTCTCCCTCCCTCTCTGTCCCCCTCTCCCTCCATCTCTGTCCCCCTCTCCTCCATCTCTGTCCCCCTCTCCCTCCCTCCGTGTGTCAGCCTCCTCCCTCTGTCCGTCTCCCTCCCTCTCTGTCCCCCTCTCCCTCCATCTCTGTCCCCCTCTCCCTCCCTCTCAGTCCCCCTCTCCCTCCCTCCGTGTGTCAGCCTCCTCCCTCTGTCCGTCTCCCTCCATCTCTGTCCCCCTCTCCCTCCCTCTCTGTCCCCCTCTCCCTCCCTCTCAGTCCCCCTCTCCCTCCCTCCGTGTGTCAGCCTCCTCCCTCTGTCCGTCTCCCTCCCTCTCTGTCCCCCTCTCCCTCCCTCCGTGTGTCACCCTCTGTCACCTCTGCCCAGCTTCCTGGGCACACACTGTTAGCAGATCTTTGAGTGGCCCTTGGATTGTTGATGTGAGTTTGTTTCTGATCTCCAGGCACCCATTGGGTGTAGTGTCTGTGTCTGTGCGCTGCTGCTGTGGTGGTGTGTGCTGCCACTCGTTCACAATGTTGGCTGTTCATTAGCTGCTGTCATGTGCAAAACAGTGCCTTCACCCCCATGTGTTGATGCAAGGCGTCCGCCATTTGCTGGCAAGTCATTCCTGTGTTGGGACACACTGTTTGTCTGGCTGTGACCTAGGCCATATGGGTAGAGTGAATTGTTGTCTGCTTCTGAGTTGCACTATGTGCTTTTTTGGGCCCAGCCTGCCGCCATCAGGGTTACCGTGTCATGTGTTGTTGTCTTCTGTGGCCTGTGACTTGCCATTGTCCAGCTGGGTGCATGGGGCATGGTGGCAGCAGTGGCATGTGCGTGCTCATGGAGTGTGGTTGAGTCATGCGATGGCTTGTGGTGGTTGCGTGCCTGTTGGTGATGTTGGTTGTGGATGCCGTTCCCCCCTTGTGAGGTGCGTTGTTTGTGTACTCACCCGGGTCTCGGAGTCCTTCTAATCCTTCGACTGCCTCCACCGGCAGTATGGCCATCACCCTCTCCTCCCAGGGATGGTAGTGTACGGGTCTGCGGGAGGGCCCTCCTCCGGTGGCGTTGGCCTGGTCGTGTTCATCCTGCCTCTTGGCTCGGACCCTCCTCCGCAGATCGTACAACCTGTTCTGGCATTCCTGCTTGGTCCGTCTGGTGTCCGCAACAGCATTCACAGCATCGACGATGGTCTGCCACATGGCAGTTTTTGCTGCCAGGCTGGTGCTTCTGACCAATGTTCCAAAGATCTGTGGCTCGACTCTGAGGATTTGATCAACAAGGACCTCCAATTCTCTGTTACTGAACTTTGGATTCTTGGTGGTGGGCATGGTGAGGGGTGTGGGTGGGGATGGTGGGGGGGTGTGTGGATGTTGGGGGGTGTGTGGATGGTTGTGTGTGTGTGTGTGTGAATGTGATGAGGGGGTGTTTGTGAGGGTGGTTGTGTGAAGGTGTGCAAGTGTAAGATGTGGTGTAGCTTGTAGTGTGGTTCTGTGGTGTCTGGCAGCAGTGAGTCTGTTGCAAAGGCTCATGGTTTGTGTGTGTGGGCCCTTTTTATTGGTCCATTGGTGGGTGTGGCTGTGTTTGAATCTTGGGTGGGTTGGTTATAAGGAGTGGTGGTGTATTTGGCCTCTGTTTGTTTTTGGCAGTTGCAGGTCAGTGAATGTGTTGTTTTAGTGGTTGTTGGACATGTTTAGTGGCTTTGTGCCATTCGAATGGTGTATTCTTGTGTTGTTTTGTTTTGTCCTGGTTGTGTACGTGCGTTTTGAGCGTGTGTACGGTGTGTACATGGGCCATTTGGTTGTACGGTGCTGTCCTTGTGTGTGGGTTGGTACGACTCGTACATGCGGTGGTGATGTTGGGGCCTGGGGTGCGCTCCGTACTTAGGAGGTTGTGTTGGGGGTAGGACCGGAACGTACTGGGGTGGGGGTAGGACTGGAACGTACTGGGGTGTACATAGACAGTGGTACGACACGTACTGGGGTGGGGGTAGGACTGGAACGTACTGGGGTGTACATTGACGGTGGTACGACACGTACTGGGGTGGGGGTAGGACTGGAACGTACTGGGGTGTACATTGACGGTGGTACGACACGTACTGGGGTGGGGGTACGACTGGAACATACTGGGGTGTAGGTACACGGGGGTATGACACGTACTGGGGTGGGGCTCGAACGTACTGGGGTGTACATAGACGGTGGTATGACACGTACTGAGGTGGGGGTACGACTGGAACGTACTGGGGTGTAGGTACACGGGGGTATGACACGTACTGGGGTGGGGGTGGGGCTCGAACGTACTGGGGTGTAGGTACACGGGGGTATGACACGTACTGGGGTGGGGGTAGGACTGGAACGTACTGGGGTGTACATAGACGGTGGTACGACACGTACTGGGGTGGGGGTAGGACTGGAACGTACTGGGGTGTACATAGACGGTGGTACGACACGTACTGGGGTGGGGGTAGGACTGGAACGTACTGGGGTGTACATAGACGGTGGTACGACACGTACTGGGGTGGGGGTAGGACTGGAATGTACTGGGGTGTACATTGACTGTGGTACGACACGTACTGGGGTGGGGGTACGACTGGAACGTACTGGGGTGTAGGTACACGGTGGGACGACACGTACTGGGGTGGGGGTACGACTGGAACGTACTGGGGTGTACATAGACGGTGGGACGACACGTACTGGGGTGGGGGTAGGACTGGAACGTACTGGGGTGTACATAGACGGTGATACGACACGTACTGGGGTGGGGGTAGGACTGGAACGTACTGGGGTGTACATAGACGGTGGTACGACACGTACTGGGGTGGGGGTACGACTGGAACGTACTGGGGTGTACATAGACGGTGGTACGACACGTACTGGGGTGGGGGTCCGACTGGAACGTACTGGGGTGTACATAGACGGTGGTACGACACGTACTGGGGTGGGGGTACGACTGGAACGTACTGGGGTGTACATAGACGGTGGGACGACACGTACTGGGGTGGGGGTAGGACTGGAACGTACTGGGGTGTACATAGACGGTGGTACGACACGTACTGGGGTGGGGGTAGGACTGGAACGTACTGGGGTGTACATAGACGGTGGTACGACACGTACTGGGGTGGGGGTAGGACTGGAACGTACTGGGGTGTACATTGACGGTGGTACGACACGTACTGGGATGGGGGTACGACTGGAACATACTGGGGTGTAGGTACACGGTGGGACGACACGTACTGGGGTGGGGGTACGACTGGAACGTACTGGGGTGTACATAGACGGTGGGACGACACGTACTGGGGTGGGGGTAGGACTGGAACGTACTGGGGTGTACATAGACGGTGGTACGACACGTACTGGGGTGGGGGTAGGACTGGAACGTACTGGGGTGTACATTGACGGTGGTACGACACGTACTGGGGTGGGGGTACGACTGGAACGTACTGGGGTGTAGGTACACGGTGGGACGACACGTACTGGGGTGGGGGTCCGACTGGAACGTACTGGGGTGTACATAGACGGTGGTACGACACGTACTGGGGTGGGGGTACGACTGGAACCTACTAGGGTGTAGGTACACGGTGGGACGACACGTACTGGGGTGGGGGTACGACTGGAATGTACTGGGGTGTACATAGACGGTGGGACGACACGTACTGGGGTGGGGGTAGGACTGGAACGTACTGGGGTGTACATAGACGGTGGTACGACACGTACTGGGGTGGGGGTACACGGGGGTACGACACGTACTGGGGTGGGGGTACGACTGGAACGTACTGGGGTGTACATAGACGGTGGGACGACACGTACTGGGGTGTGGGTACACGGGGGTATGACACGTACAGGTGTGGGGGTAGGACTCGGACGTACTGGGGTGTCCCTAGACGGGTGGGGGTGTACATACACGGGGGGTACGTGTCGGACGTACGGGGGCTGGGGGGAGTGTTGGGCGCGTATGCGGGCACATGTCTCCATGGTTGCTGTAGGAGTTCGGTGCGGACGGTGTTTTTTCCATACGGTTGTGAGTTCGGACGCACGGGATGGATCGTGATTCCTCGGTCAGACTTGACTTTTCACGTTTGTACGGTAAATCGTCCGAGGACGTATCGGACACATTTTCCGACCCGAGGACGTGTGGGGAAATATTCCCAATGCGGTTCGTATGGACTTTTTACCATGCGAATCGTGATTGCCAGTTCGTACGGCACTTGTACAATTCGTAGGGTAAAAAGACCAGATACGAGTCGCACGGGGGAATTTTTTACCGGATCGTGATCGGCACCTCTGTGTTCCCTTGCGCCACAATTCCTCCTGTGAAAAATGAATCTTAATTTGCTGATCGTTTTTACCTAGGCATATAGCCCACAAAATTCCAAGAAAGAGCTTCATCTTACTTTTTGTCTGAGGCTAATGCCACATTTGTTAAATGAAGGCAACTATGTGGACATTATTTTTCAAAAGCAGAAATACCAATGTATCATTTTCTTCTCAGCACCCCCTTTTTTTTTATTTTGTCTTGAACAATATGGGAACAGACAGGGCTCCGTAACGATTCTCGGCTGTCCTATCTTATCAGAAAAGCTAAAAATAGCACCTCAGCGCGGCACCAGCCACTGCGAGTACTCCTGGCCCCCACCTCTTTCCAAGGCTCTCCTGCTGCAAGCATTACACATTTTCATGTCAGAGAAGCTTTCTAAGCAGTGATTGCACCTCCTGGTTTACTCGCTCCTATTTCTAGCCCCCACCTTACAGGCTTCAAGGTCAAAATCTGCCTTCAATTTCTGCATCGCATTCTGTGCTCTTTAGCCCTGTCTCTCTCGGTGTTTAGCCAAAATATCGAGTTTTAAATTTCGACCTACAATAATATCGTGTTTTTAATATCGTAGGTACAGAATATCGAAGTCAAGAATATCGATGGACAGAATATCGATCCCAAGGTAAGTAATATCGAAGTTAATAATATCGAAGTAATTAATATCGATGTAAGTAATATCGTAAGCAAAAATTTCGATGTCAATAATATCGATATTTATTTAGTGTAATGTAATTTAATATGTATTTTATTTGTATGTTAAACATTATTGTAATGTATTTTAATACATTTAAAAATAAATGTTTAGAGATTAATAATTATTTTAAATTTAATTTAGCGTTTTAGTATCAGAGCGGGTTGTGGGTTTATAGGGGAATAGGGTGGGAAGTAATTTAATTATAATTAATGAATTAATATGTATTGTTTAATTGGTATTTATGATTAATTAATTGGTAATTAATTAATAATTGGTAATTAATTATATTAATTGATTAATTAATTGGTAATGAATTATTAATAGTAAAAAATTTTTATTAATTGGTTAATTATATACATTATAATTAGTTTGATATTAATATTTATTTATTGTTATTGTTAATTAATTAATTGTTAATTAGTAATTAATTGGTGATTTAATTTTATTAAGTGATTAATTGATAATTAAATTAATTATGTGAATGTTTATGTGTAGTGGGTTGTGGGTTTATAGGGGAATAGGGTGGGCAGTAATTTAATTATAATGAATGAATTAATATGTATTGTTCAATTGGTATTTAGGATTAATTAATATGTAATTAATTAATAATTGGTAATTAATTATATTAATTGATTAATTAATTGTTAAATAATTATTAATTGTAAAATTATTTTATGAATTGGTAATTATATACATTATAATTAGTTTATTATTAATATCTATTTATTGTTATTGTTAATTAATTAATTGTTAATTAGTAATTAATTGGTGATTTAATTTTATTAAGTGATTAATTGATAATTAAATTAATTATGTGAATTTTTATGTGTAGTGGGTTGTGGGTTTATAGGGGAATAGGGTGGGATGTAATTAAAATAAAATAAATAATGATATTTTTTATTTATTTGTAATTATTATTAATTAATTGTTATTAGTTAAATATAGTAAATATAAATAATTTATAATTGTATTTTATTTGTTGTTATTGCTAATTAATGTATTACTGTTGCACTCTTTGGAGTTGGAATCGTAATTTTTACCCCTACGCTATCCAACCTTTTCTCTACTGTTGCACTGTCTGGAGTGGGAAGAGTCATTTTTACCCTTACGCTATCCAACACTTTCCCTACTATTGCATTCTCTGGAGTGGGAATAGTAAATTTTACCCTTACGCTATCCAACACTTTCCCTACTATTGCACTCTCTGGAGTTGGAATAGTAATTTTTACCCCTACGCTATCCAATGTTTTCCCTACTGTTGCACTCTTTGGAGTTGGAATAGTTATTTTTACCCCTACGCTATCCAACGTTTTCTCTACTGTTGCACTGTCTGGAGTGGGAATAGTAATTTTTACCCTTACGCTATCCAACACTTTCCCTACTATTGCACTCTCTGGAGTGGGAATAGTAAATTTTACCCTTACGCTTTCCAACACTTTCCCTACTATTGCACTCTCTGGAGTAGGAATAGTAATTTTTACCCCTACGCTATCCAACGTTTTCCCTACTGTTGCACTCTTTTGAGTTGGAATAGTTATTTGTACCCCTACGCTATCCAACGTTTTCCCTACTGTTGCACTGTCTGGAGTGGGAATAGTAATTTTTACCCTTACGCTATCCAACACTTTCCCTACTATTGCACTCTCTGGAGTGGGAATAGTAATTTTTACCCTTACGCTATCCAACACTTTCCCTACTATTGCACTCTCTGGAGTTGGAATAGTAAATTTTACCCCTACGCTATCCAAGGCTTTCCCTACTGTTGCACTCTTTGGAGTTGGAATAGTAATTTTTACCCCTACGCTATCCAATGTTTTCCCTACTGTTGCACTCTCGGGAGTTGGAATAGTTATTTTTACCCCTACGCTATCCAACATTTTCCTTACTGTTGTTTTTGTTGAAGTTGGACTAGTAGTTTTATTGTGTCTGATATTTAATATGTTTTGTAATATTTTAGCTATTGTAATATATAATTAATATGAAAAATTATTCAAATTAAAAATATTGATTATTATTTGCTATATGTAATTATTTAATATTTATTAATGTTATTGTTTTATGTGTATACATGTATTGGTAATTAAAATAAATATTTAATAATTTATATGTTACAGACATTATTATTAAAAGTAATTATTAAGTAAGTGTATATATTATATATTATATATATATGTTTAATTAAAGTTGTATTTAATTATATATATTTATTATAAATTTTACATATTATAAAATATATTTAATTATGTTTCTTTGATTTATAAGTATTATTTGGTTTATTTTACATATATTTTTAAAGTAAAAAAAACGATATTTTTGAATTACGATATTTTTGACATCGATATTAAATTATCGATATTTTTGTACTTACCATGTTGTAGATAGGATGTCGATATTCTTGACCACGATATTTTTGTTGCGATATTTTTGTAGGTCGAATTTTTGTCTTTCGAAATTATGTCATACAACCGTCTCTCTCCTCACCCTGAAGCTTGTCACAGACAAAAAAACCTTCCTAACTCTTCCTAATCTGCAATAATTAACCCTTTTTAAAAACACATGTTATATATATTACTTCTTTTAGGGGCTACAATTTATTTATATTTTTAAATTATTAAAACATTTACTGTGAATAACTCACAGAACATAATAACATAACATACTAGCTTTAGAACAAATGTTTGTTACTACCCTATGCAACAGTACTTAGTTCATCAACCTTAAATGGATGAACGTCTCAGTAGGTCTAGCTAGAGTTATAACCTTCAATCTTGATATTAAACCCAAACCTCTGCACTGGGCACATTGGCTCACTGAGACATTAAAAGCAACCCCAAATGTGAACAACCTGCAAATTTGTATTATACCTAAATATATGCATTTACTGAAGCCTAAGGCACTTTAAAGCTATTGTAAAGGGAAAGAATGCTGTTAAATAGTCTATTTTACCCAATTTCGACTTTGATATTTGGGGCACTTAAAAATAAATATCCTATAATTGTGCTACATACTAATCATCCTCAGAATGTTCTTTACAGATTGCAGATATTGGACATTAGACATATCTCTTGCAAATCCTTTAGAAAAATGAGTTCTTTTAAGCCTGCGCCAAGTGAAATTCCATATACAAATGTCCTCACTATGCAGTACAACACAACTTAAATTAAATTATAATGCTAGGAGGTCACAGTATGAGTATTAAGCTTTATAAATAGTAAAAAAATTAATTTAGAAGCACTTATTTTTAATAATTATTTTTTCATAATTAATAATTATTTTTGATAAACCCAATCATTTTTGATAATTTCACATATAAAAGCAAGCTGCATCCCTTGCCTATCATTTTAGATGCATTCATTAAGCACAGAAGCCTAATTTAAAATATGAAAAAATTTTGCGCCACTTTTTTTTTTTTTTTTTTAACAGAACAATTGTTTTAACATTAGAACCAAGAATATTCTTATAAAAATGCTTAAAAAGAAGAAACCCTTAATTGAAATGTCTTCCTGCAATACAAAATAATGAACCTTAGTTTTGGAACCTTTTTAAAACAACATTTTGAAATGCAAAGTTTCACCCGTGTTCAACTGAGGGCGAAGTCCTGGCTGAGTAAACATTCCTGTCTATTAGAGCTGCTTGCTTAGCAACAATAAAAGTTTGTCTCTCAGTGTTGTAACATGAGCACGGTGGCAGTCTTTTTCAAACGAAGACATATCAATGCGTGTTGCGTTTGAGTTCAGAAAAATTTACTTCAGCTGAAGTGTTTGCCTGTTAATATCTAATACAATGTATGTAAGTAAAACAAATACTATAAGTTTATTTTTCTACAAAACACACAATTTCGTTTTTGAGGCCATTGTATTCCTAGTAAATGTAAATTTAATTTTTTTTTTTTAAGCAGCAGCAGCCGTCAGACTTTGAAGGAATCTTTTTCAGCACTACTAACGTGATCCCTGTATCCAGACCATGCTCTATTGTGGTCAGCCTGAACGTGTGACTTTCAACCGGTCTCGCACGACCAGATAACCGCGAGTGCGTTTAGGCTCTTTACTTACCTGAAATGTTTACAATTGGGTCTCTCTCATTTTAATGATTGGATTTTTGACATGTTGTCCTTTAGGTGTTGTTGGAAACGGCCCTTTTTGCAGGGTTATCCCGAAACTTTTTGCTTCTTCCTCCTTTATTTTTCCTGACCCGTGGTTGTTGGCAATAGGACTCTGGGCACTTTGCCACTGCTGATCAGTGCTAAAGTGCATATGCTCTCTGTATAAATTGTTATATTGATTGGTTATCCATGATTGGTATATTTGTTTCACCTGTTAGCCCCTAGTAAAGTGCACTGCGTGTGCCAGGGCTGGTGATTCAAATGCTACTAGTGGGCTGCAGCACTGATTGTGCCACCCACAGGAGTAGCACTAAAATGATGTCTTAGGCCTGCTTGCAGTGCCTATGTGCAGTCCAGGACTGCCATGTCGACCTGGCCAGTGCACCCACTGACCAGGCCTTATCCTTCCCTTTCTGTACATGTCAGGCATCCCTATGGTGGCCCTAGGTACCCCCCTGGGCTGGGTGCAGTGTATCTTAAAGGTAGGGCATGTACTGAGGTGTGTAACATGCCCTGGTAGTGAATTACAGCCATTTTCGTTTTTCACTGCTGAGAGGCTATCTTGCCCATAGGATAGAATGGGGAAGGCTGTTTACATGCCTATCTTCCCATAAGGGCAAGATAGAAAATCCAAGTTTGGTATCTCTGTGTTCAGAATTTAATTATACATCTTTTTAGCAAGATGGTTTTTAAATTCACTGTGTGAGAATAGCACTTTTTAGAAAGTAGCTATTCTCCTGTTTAACCTTCCTGTGTGCCTGTGTGCTGGTTGGCTGACTGGTGTCATGTGATGGGCTAGGTGGCTCCAGGAGCCTGGATGAGTCAGCAGCAGGGTGAATAGGGAGATCTGCTTTAGATGGGTGGGAGGAGTAGTCCCTGGGTTTGAATAGGGCTGCCCCTGCCAGCACAAAGCTGGCTCCACCCCCTGCTGGCCAGGCTGAGGACTCTGCCTCTGCTGGCACAAAGAAGGCTCCACCTCCTGCTGAGCGTCTAACGACCCTGCCCCTCACTCTGAAAGGAACCAGGTGCTCCAGGGCAGAGCACATCCAGGAACCGGTTTGAGCAGGGGAATCCCCCCACTGAAACACAGAGAGACAAAGACTTGGAGGGGTATAAGAAGAGGACCCCAGACACCTAAACTTTAGATCACTTTGGAACTAAGAAGAAACCTCTGCCAAGGAGAAAGCTGAAAAGAACTGAAGAGGAGAAGACTGCCTGCTTGCTGTTTTGCTTTGCTGCCAAGGAGAGGGGAAGGACTTTGCTGTGTCCCCTTCTTTTGATTCTGATCTCCAAGGGCCTGAGAAGAGCTGGCTCCCTGTTAAGAAGTCCCAGGAACAAAAGGACTTCACCACCAGCTCCCCTGGAACTCTGCTGAGAGAGTTCTGACCTGCCTTGGAGTGCTTGCCCAGTCTTGGGGCCTCAGGAGGTCGTTTTTGCTGTGTTTTGGGAGCTGGGAAGCAGAAGCGTGAAAAGAGTAACTGGTACCCAACGCATCATCCGATTGCGTGTCGCAAGAACGAGAGTGCGTGGAAAATTTCATCGCGGCACCATCGCAACACGCAGGGTCCCCGCATCGCCGAGTGCGTCGAGCATTGTCCCGAAGCGTGATGATTCCTGACATTGCGAGGGTCGTCGCAGAACCAGTTTGCGAGCCGCACCACTGCAGGTGCGTGAAAGTCTCCAGTCATCGTGTGCGTCGACGCAGAGTCCCGTTCCGTGGCGCATCGAGAGTTGCGGCGCCGGAAGTCAATGCTGCGCCGCGCATCGTGCCACATCGAAGCGTGTCGCATCGAACCTGTGCGTGAAGCTTCCCCCTAAGAAACCTACGCAACGAAAGCCAAAGTCATCGCATCCTCCCCCTACAGATCGGAGCCGGCGCATCCACCTCTGCTGCGTGAAGCAGGGCTGCTGCGAAGCCTCCCCAGGATCTCAGGAGTATCGCGTCGCCTTTGCCATCTTCCTTGTTATAGCTTTTGGGAACCTTATCGCAACTACAGGTACTGTTGGGCACGGAAGTGTCGCATTTTGTGCATTGAGAGTCGCATTGTGCAAGACACTGACTTTTACATCCTGGAGTACTTTCTGCAAACTCTTGAACTATCTTTAAAGTAACCTTTTTGAATTATATGTTGGTTTGTCTGTAGTATTTGGTCTTGTGAAGTTTTTAGTAAAGATACCTTATTTTTCTAAAACTGGTATGGAGTAAATCTGTGGTGTTTTCACTGTGTTACTGTGAGTGTTGGTACAAATACTTTACACATTGCCTTTGATAGCCTAGACTGCTCAGGCCAAGCTACCTAGAGGGTGAGCAGGGGTTATCTTAACAGTGTATCCCCCTTTCCCTGACTAGAAGCAAGGGTCCCTACTTGGACAGTGGTACCTACCCTGCCAACTAGAGACCCCCAGATCTAACATTGGTGGTCAGCGGTGAGGATTGAACTTGTATTTGTACTTGACCCACAGTAATTGGTGTACATCACTAGTTTAAGTGCAGACCAATAGACAACCACATACTATTTTTCTATTTTTGAGTAACTCTTCAAGAGCATCATGTCTCAGGTGGCAACAAGTGAGAGGGCAGAATTGGAGTTTTCCATTGAGGATCTGTATTCGTACGAAGTTGAGGAGCTCAAGCAATTCTGCAAAGACCTTGGTTGCCCTGTGAAAAGCGGATCTAGAAAGGATGTGCTACAAAGATTCTTGAAGGCCTGTTGGGAGGCCCAAGAGGAAGATGATGCAGATGAAGAGAATGGTTTTGTTCCCCAAGATCTGCCCGTGGGCAGACCAGTCTCAAGGGCTGGCAGCTCCCATTCCAGTAGGGGGCTCACTCCAGAGGAGTTGGAGGAGAATCAAAGGGTGAGAAACCATGAATTGGAAATAATGAAAATGAAGCAATTGGAAGTAGAAAAGGCGGCGGAGGAGAGCAAGAAGATGTATGCCTTGGAAGAATTGAAATTGACCTTGGCACATGAATTAAGAATGAGGGAGCTTGATTTGGAGCTCGAGAGGCTTGAGGCCATGAGTGTCTCAGCTGAAGAAGAATGGTTAGCTCAAGAAGTGAGCTTTGCTGAGTTGGAGGTGGAGTCCAGCTCAGATGGTGGCAGCAAGATTGTAATATCCAGTGCTGAGGGAGAGGTACAAACACCCAGAGATGTGGCGCCTAACTTGAGGGAGGGGGTTGACATACACCAGGGGTTCAGGTTTATGATGTAGTTCCAGTGGAGTGCAGTGTCCCTGAAGTGGATTGGGGAACTGGCACAGGGGACCATATTCCTAGTGGTGGGAGGGACACTCTACTGACCCTAGATGAGAGGTACAGGGAGAGGGGTTCCCCTATGGTAGAAACCTTGGTGTGTGAGTGTGAAGACCACCCAGAAGAGTGTGAGTTGTGTGACAGAGACAGTCAGGTACTGTCTTGCCAATCTCAGGAGAGTGGTGTGAGGTACTTGTGTGAGGCACTGGAGGGTGAGGCAAACGGTAGCTTGGTTAACAACTGTGGGGGGCTGTGTGATTCATTTGTTGGAGAGCATATTTTAAGTCCCTGTTTTCCAGAGCTATGCCAACACCCGGTGGAGTGTGAGTTCTCTGGTTCCAGAGAGCTTGCGTTGGAGGCAGACCTTTGGTTGTATGTCAAAAGGTCTGGAGAGGCATTGGGGAGTGATCCTAAAAGGAGTGGCCCAGATATCTTCCAGACCTGTGAGGTGGAAGAGGTTCAGTGTAGCCCGGTTAGATCCCAGTGTAGTGGGAGGGGTGTAGGGGCTCACGTCCTGTCTCAGTGGAGAAGGGGTGAGTGTGGGACTGTGGGTCCCAAGGTGCCCGAAACCCAGTCTCAGGGCCTGGAGGGTTCCTTAAGGGAACACCAGGTTGGGGGCCTAGACAGTGCTAGTAGGCCATTTGAGGAGGATCTCCTAGTGTCAGGAGAACCTGGAGCCTCTGTAAACAGAGCTCCAATGGTTCTGGTGTCTGGCGGTACTGCTCCAGTTGGGAGGGTGCAGAAGTCCAGACTGAGGGGTGAGAGGGGGGTGTGTTCCCCAGTGGGTCAGGGACCAGCCAGAAGGGCTGAGTCCCCTAGGAGTGACCATGGTGACACCACTTCTGTCCTGGGGGATCTTCGCGCACTGTCAGGTGGACAGGGGCCGGGAGATCTGCGCCAGGCAGACTGTCACGAGACACATGAGTCATGTGTCACCCTCGGGGAGATACTGTGTGAGTCCCCAGAAGTCCTGTCATGCCAGGCAGGTGTGCAACCGCAGGGTTTAGTCCCTGGGTTGGGAGGCCAGGTTCAGGATCTGCCTGACCTGGGGGGAAGGACATCTGTAAGCTGTGTCCTGACCGGTTTGGCTTCCAGGGGTACCCCTCCAGTGGGGAGGGTGCAGCTCTCTGGAAGGGGGTGCAGAGGGAGAGAGTCCTCGCCTCTGACCCCGGTGCAACCTGAGGGTTTAGACCCTAGGTTGGGAGACCAGTTGCTGGAGAGAGGTCCTGAACTGGAGGGAGGGACATCTGTAAGCAGTGTCTCTACCAGTTTGTCTTTGAGGTGTACCGCTCCAAGTAGGAGGGTGCAGAATTCTGGAAGGGGGTACAGAGGGAGGGAGTCCTCGCCTCTGACCCCGGTTCACCTGGAGGGTGTAGACCCTAGGTTGGAGGGCCAGGTCCGGGGTGTCCCCCCTGACCTGGGATCCCAGTTGCAGGATAGAACCCCTGAACTGGTGGGCGAATGGTGCAGGACACCTGCCACAGGTGCCCTGACTATTCTAGAAGGGGGTACCGCTCCAGGTGGGAGGGTACAGAGCCCCAAGGAAGAGGAGGACCGGGTATGGAAAAGCCTACCCCAGCCTCCTGTCCAGCCACCGGATACAGGCCCGGGGCTGGTGGGTCAGTGCCAGGTTGTCAGACCCGACCTGACAGGAAAGGAAGTGGACAAAGGTTGCCAAGCACCTGGGGCTACTGCCCCCCACCTTCTGACGCCACAGGAGTTTGAGAGCCCTGAGAGGCATAAGGCCTGGGTCTCATTCCTGACCACTGCCACTGGTCACTGCGGCTTGCTGTCTGTCTGTTGGGACACACCTGTGAGCAAGTTAAGGCTAGGTGCTGCACAGGTGGTGTCCCCAGGTGAAGAGAAGGGTTCCACAGGGGTTGGCGTAGTGGACCCTGAGAGTATGGATGGAGAGATCCAACCGGGTTCAGGAAGGCATAGAACAGGAATAGTGCCCTGCTGTTTGGGCCAGTTTCCATGTTCTATCGCCCTAAGCAGGGAATCCCATCGAGGTATCGCTTGGTCTACCCTGGCTTTAGGCTGGAAGGGGGTTGTGTTGGAAACGGCCCTTTTTGCAGGGTTATCCCGAAACTTTTTGCTTCTTCCTCCTTTATTTTTCCTGACTCGTGGTTGTTGGCAATAGGACTCTGGGCACTTTGCCACTGCTGATCAGTGCTAAAGTGCATATGCTCTCTGTATAAATTGTTATATTGATTGGTTATCCATGATTGGTATATTTGTTTCACCTGTTAGCCCCTAGTAAAGTGCACTGCGTGTGCCAGGGCTGGTGATTCAAATGCTACTAGTGGGCTGCAGCACTGATTGTGCCACCCACCGGAGTAGCACTAAAAAGATGTCTTAGGCCTGCTTGCAGTGCTTATGTGCAGTCCAGGACTGCCATGTCGACCTGGCCAGTGCACCCACTGACCAGGCCTTATCCTTCCCTTTCTGTACATGTCAGGCATCCCTATGGTGGCCCTAGGTACCCCCCTGGGCTGGGTGCAGTGTATCTGAAAGGTAGGGCATGTACTGAGGTGTGTAACATGCCCTGGTAGTGAATTACAGCCATTTTCGTTTTTCACTGCTGAGAGGCTATCTTGCCCATAGGATAGAATGGGGAAGGCTGTTTACATGCCTATCTTCCCATAAGGGCAAGATAGAAAATCCAAGTTTGGTATCTCTGTGTTCAGAATTTAATTATACATCTTTTTAGCAAGATGGTTTTTAAATTCACTGTGTGAGAATAGCACTTTTTAGAAAGTAGCTATTCTCCTGTTTAACCTTCCTGTGTGCCTGTGTGCTGGTTGGCTGACTGGTGTCATGTGATGGGCTAGGTGGCTCCAGGAGCCTGGATGAGTCAGCAGCAGGGTGAATAGGGAGATCAGCTTTAGATGGGTGGGAGGAGTAGTCCCTGGGTTTGAATAGGGCTGCCCCTGCCAGCACAAAGCTGGCTCCACCCCCTGCTGGCCAGGCTGAGGACTCTGCCTCTGCTGGCACAAAGAAGGCTCCACCTCCTGCTGAGCGTCTAACGACCCTGCCCCTCACTCTGAAAGGAACCAGGTGCTCCAGGGCAGAGCACATCCAGGAACCGGTTTGAGCAGGGGAATCCCCCCACTGAAACACAGAGAGACAAAGACTTGGAGGGGTATAAGAAGAGGACCCCAGACACCTAAACTTTAGATCACTTTGGAACTAAGAAGAAACCTCTGCCAAGGAGAAAGCTGAAAAGAACTGAAGAGGAGAAGACTGCCTGCTTGCTGTTTTGCTTTGCTGCCAAGGAGAGGGGAAGGACTTTGCTGTGTCCCCTTCTTTTGATTCTGATCTCCAAGGGCCTGAGAAGAGCTGGCTCCCTGTTAAGAAGTCCCAGGAACAAAAGAACTTCACCACCAGCTCCCCTGGAACTCTGCTGAGAGAGTTCTGACCTGCCTTGGAGTGCTTGCCCAGTCTTGGGGCCTCAGGAGGTCGTTTTTGCTGTGTTTTGGGAGCTGGGAAGCAGAAGCGTGAAAAGAGTAACTGGTACCCAACGCATCATCCGATTGCGTGTCGCAAGAACGAGAGTGCGTGGAAAATTTCATCGCGGCACCATCGCAACACGCAGGGTCCCCGCATCGCCGAGTGCGTCGAGCATCGTCCCGAAGCGTGAAGATTCCTGACATTGCGAGGGTCATCGCAGAACCAGTTTGCAAGCCGCACCACTGCCGGTGCGTGAAAGTCTCCAGTCATCGTGTGCGTCGGCGCAGAGTCCCGTTCCGTGGCACATCGAGAGTTGCGGCGCCGGAAGTCAACGCGGCGCCGCGCATCGTGCCACATGGAAGCGTGTCGCATCGAACCTGTGCGTGAAGCTTCCCCCTAAGAAACCTACGCAACGAAAGCCAAAGTCATCGCATCCTCCCCCTACAGATCGGAGCCGGCGCATCCACCTCTGCTGCGTGAAGCAGGGCTGCTGCAAAGCCTCCCCAGGATCTCAGGAGTATCGCATCGCCTTTGCCATCTTCCTTGTTATAGCTTTTGGGAACCTTATCGCAACTACAGGTACTGTTGGGCACGGAAGTGTCGCATTTTGTGCATTGAGAGTCGCATTGTGCAAGACACTGACTTTTACATCCTGGAGTACTTTCTGCAAACTCTTGAACTATCTTTAAAGTAACCTTTTTGAATTATATGTTGGTTTATCTGTAGTATTTGGTCTTGTGAAGTTTTTAGTAAAGATACCTTATTTTTCTAAAACTGGTGTGAAGTAAATCTGTGGTGTTTTCACTGTGTTACTGTGAGTGTTGGTACAAATACTTTACATATTGCCTTTGATAGCCTAGACTGCTCAGGCCAAGCTACCTAGAGGGTGAGCAGGGGTTATCTTAACAGTGTATCCCCCTTTCCCTGACTAGAAGCAAGGGTCCCTACTTGGACAGTGGTACCTACCCTGCCAACTAGAGACCCCCAGATCTAACAGGTGTCAAATAATTTATTAACTTTTACTCTATACTTTTCTTTTGTTAAACTGGTGTGGAGTTTTTCTTGTGTTGTGTTTTCACTTTATTACTGTTTGAAGTGCTGCATAAATATTTTACCCATTGACTCTAGGTGAAGCCTGACTCCTTTTGTGTCAAACTACTAGAGAGTTAAGCACAGGATAATTTGGGGTTTACATGTGTTTCACCCTGACAGAGACTGTGGTTGCTGCTTGATTAGTCTTTCACCCATTCCCCTCACTTAGTAACCCAATTTCCAACAGGTCTGATGTACGTTGTTAACATATTTATGTTAATTCCCACTTTTTTATTTATTGTTCATTTTAATGACATGTTTTAAAATTGTTTAGATATTGTTTGTATGTATTCAAATTACATATCTAAGACATGTTTAGTTCATATCAATTTAAACTATTTTTATATCAATTGTATTTTTGCATAGTTTCATATATGTTTGTTAATTTCTTATTTTCAAGATGTTAATATTTCACTGCAAGGTTTAATAAAAAACAGTTTAATATTGATTGTATTTTCTTGAGCAATATATGTATATATATATATATGTGATCAAGGGCACTTTGTATGCTCGAAACGCGTCATAAGGCTTGGTGAAATAAAACGGTTTCAGCCATCAATCTTTGGGTCCGTGACTCTTTGTTGTGGAAGAAGACATCATGAAGGAGTCGCTTTGCTAAATATATATATATATATATGTGGTCATGTGAACAAGGCTCTTGAGGAGCCGAAACGTTATGGCGACTACTATGCGAGCAAGCGAATAATTTGCACTAAAGAATAACTGGTCCGTGTCTGTGATCTCTGGGTGTGAGGCTTCAACGATTCAGCCACGCCGAGTTAGCACTACCTGTTGGATATATATATATATATATATATATATATATATATATATATATATATATATAAATATATATATTGCTCTGATATATGCACTTTTGACTATTTAAAATATTTATTTTTAATTATATCATGTTCTAAAATAATTGCATATTATATCTACAAATATGTCAAAATACTAATCTTTTTTGAAGCTATTGTGCTCCACAATATTTTTCTCTCAATATTTTGGTAGTTTACAGATCAAGTATGTAACGGTGATATTTTGTAGATTATGGGGCTCATTTATGAGCCCCTGCGTCACTTTTGCGCCGCCGGTGCGTCACTTTTTGTGACGCACCAGTGGCATAAAACATGCGCCATGTTGCGCCATATTTACAGAGTGACGCATCTAGGTAGATGCGTCACTTTGTAAACCCCTGCGCCACATTATACCTGCGCCAGGTATAATGTATGCAAGGGGGGCGTTTTGATGCAAAAAAGGGTCGTAGAAGTGACGCAGTGAAATCTACGAGATTTCACTGCGCCACTTCTAGTGTGCAAATGCGTCAATTTCTTGCGCCTGCCTCACAGCAGGCGTAAGACTGACGCAGGCCCTTTCACATGGGGCTTGCCCCATGTGAAAGGACACATTGCTGGAGTTGCGTCACTTTTGTGACACACTCCAGCGATGCGTCACTTTTGCGCCTACAGATACGTCAGAAATACTGACGTATCTGTGACTCCTTGCGACATGATGCGTCATACTATAAATATGACGCATCACTGGAGTCGCAGGGAGGGCGCAGTGAAAAGTGACGCATCACTGTTTTCACGCAGCGATGCGTCACTTTTCATAAATGAGGCCCTATATTTTTGACCCAACATTCTGGTGGCACGATATTGTTGTTCTCTATATTATGTCATAGAACCCATTTTATGGATAACTTCATAATTAGTGCCAGCTTAAGGGCTTTATTAGATGATGGCAGCAGGCTAAATAAATTATTCTGTCAAGGTATAATAGATTAGTGTGAGCTTGCCGGATAAAGAAAGTAACTGTCTTCTTATTGGTTATAGTACATCATTTGTATTTTATTTGATGTTAAAAACCATTTTAGTTAATTTTTGTTTCTGGCTCTTACAAGATGTACCTCAACACAGGGCCTAATTAAGAGTCTGTCAGTGTGAGGATTGCCAGATGTGTGGAGGTGAGGCGATGGCGGTCCAGTGACTGAGGTCCGACCGCCCGATTACAACTTTGGTGGTAGGACCACAACTGCACAGCCGCAACCACCAGGGAGCCACCATTCCCTGATGGTGGTGCGGTGCTCATGGGCTTAGCAATATGCTGGTGGTGCCCCTGAGGCACAACCAGGGAGATTACAAGTTTCAGAATGGCCAGCGGTGTCATGTCATGTCCATTTGAGATGTCATCAGTGATGTCATGAGTGATGTCACTGACCATGTCATGAGTGATGTAATATGTGACGTCATCAGCAGTGCATTGCGAGGGCGCGAGTTATAGTTAGATGAACTAACTATAACAGGGGAATTTCTAGGGTTTTTTACGATGGAAATGTCCAGCTAACTATAACGCCCCTGAAACCTATGGTTTTTTTTGCGAATTTCTAAGGTTTTTTAAATGCCAATTCCTAACTATAACGCCCCTGAAACCTATGGTTTTTTCAGTGAATTTCAAAGGTTTTTTAAATGCTAATTCCTAACTATATCAGGCCTGAAACCTATGGTTGTTTCAGTGAGGTTCAAAGGTTTTGTAAATGACAATTTTGAATGTATTAATTGTTATACTGATTTTTTTATACTGATTTACTACATTTTTTAAGAGGTATTCAGAGGCCACGCCCCTTTTTACAACACTCTGCAACACAGCTCTGTGGCACTTACTGGAGGTACCTGGTGGGCTAGTTGGTCCCCAGGGACCCTCAGGATTGAAGAGGAATTAATTCCCCAACTTAAAACGCGCCACAGTGCGTGTTTGCACAGATCTCACCTCAGGCCCGGCCCCCTACCTTCACCACTGTGCAAACACGCCCCGTGGGGTGTTTTAAGTTGGGGGATTAAGTCTCCTTGAATCCTGAGGTCCCCTGGTGGCCAACTAGCCAACCAGGTACCTCCAGTATGCGCCAGGCAGCTGCGTTGCAGAGAGGTGTTCAGAGGCCACACCCCTTTTTACAACACTCTGCAACGCAGCTCCGTGGCGCTTAGTGGAGGTACCTGATGGGCTAGTTGTCCCCTAGGGGACCTCTGCATTGAAGAGGAATGAATTGCCCAACTTAAAACGCGCCACAGGGCGTGTTTGCACAGTATCACCTCAGGCCCCGCCCCCTACCTTCACCACTGTGCAAACGCACCCCGCGGCACGTTTTAAGTTGGGAGATTAAGTCACCTTGAATCCTGAGGTCCCCTGCCGGCCAACTAGCCCACCAGGTATCGCCAGTAAGCGCCAGGGAGCTGCGTTGCAGAGAGGTGTAAAAAGGGGCGTGGTCTCATTACACCTCTCTGCAACGCAGCCCCCTGGCGCATACTGGAGGTTCCTGGTGAGCTAGTTGACCCCCAGGGGCCCTCAGTATTGAAGGGGAATTCGGTCCCCCTCTGCAAACGTGCCAGGGGGTGCGTTTGCAGAGTGATGAAAGGAGGGGGTGTGGCCTCCCCCGCGATCCCGTTTAAAAAAAAATATTTCTTTATAAGAAGGGGGGCTATGTAGCCCCCCTTCTTTTTCTTATTTTTTTGGCCCTGGGGCCCCATCCCCCAGGTCCTGCCCCCAATTTGTATTTTTTTATTATAAAAAAAAAAAAAATTGGGAAGGGGGCCGTGTGGCCCCCCTCCCGAGGCCATAATTTGCCCTGGGGACCCCATCCCCCGGGGCATGGCCCTTTTCTAAAAAATACGTTTTTTTTATGGAGGGGGGCTGCGTAGCGCCCCTCCTGTGGCCACCTATGGCCACGGGGACCCCATCCCCCAGGGCCATTTTTAAAAAATGTATTATATTTTTTTTTGGGAGGGGGGCCACGTGGCCCCCCTCTCGGGCCACTACTGGCCCCGGGGACCTATTCCCCGGGGCCTGGCCTCCGTTGGGGGCCGTGGGGGGTCCCCAATCCCCCCATGGCCCTGCCGGCTCCCCGCGTCCTGCTGGAGCCGGCATTGCTTTTCCACATGGGGAGCAGCTGACATGCTGCTCCCCATGTGGAAAAGCAATCGTCTTTGGTATCTGGAAGAGAGAGCAGGTTTCCTGCTCTCTCTTCCAAATACCAAAGCAGTTTGCTATGGCAGGATGGGAGCCGCGAGGCTCCCACCCTGCCATAGCAAACAGCAGTGTCCCGGGGGTGGGCACCCCGGTACACTGCAGGAGCCGGCCCTGGCGGGTGGCGGTCCCCAGGGCCATCTTTGGCTCCAGGAGAGGGGCCGCGCGGCCCCCCTCCCATTGAATTTAAAGCCCCAGGGGGTGGTGGTCCCCGGGGCTTGGGGGTCAGTAACGGACCCCTAATTTTACATAATTAGTGCCCCGGGGAGCTGGCGGTCCCCGGGGCGTGTGGGGGGGATCGAGCCCCCCCACACAGGTTTTTTATTTAAAAAAACAAGCCCCAGGGGGTGTCGGTCCCCGGGGCTGCGGGGGGCCATGTGCCACCCCCGCATACAATAAATTAAAGCCCCAGGGAGTGGCAGTCCCCGGGGCTGGGGGGCCCCTCTGGGCCCTCCATTATAATAAAGAAATTGCCCCCGGGACTTGGCCCCCGGGGTGCTAAATCAAAACGAAGCACGGGAGCCCGCGCTTCGTTTTTTTTTTCATTAGCGGGATGCGTGGACCCTAAGCGCATCCCGCGATTTAAAAAAAAAAAAGATTTTTGGGCCTTGGGGGTCCTTGTGGGACCCCCTGAGCAGGCCTAGGGGGTCAGAGTGTTTCTACCCTGCCCCCTTCTCACGTTTTGCGCCTTTTTTGTGTGCTTTCTTGTGCCTCGGTTCTACCGAGGCACAAGATGGATGCCAACACTTTCTGATTCAGACTGTTGGCAGCCAATTAGCATTCAGCGCGCGATCAGGAGGGTTCCCAAAACGCGTTGCATTTTCCCGTAGGATCTGTTGTCGCAGCTACAGCCCGAACCGCTGAACGGAATGACACCAAATTTGGCAAAGAGGTAGTCCTCAGTTCACACTCACGCCTTTTGCATCAATGGTGTGAATCCATTCAGTAGTTCCTGAGAAAATTAGAGTTAAAAGTGCATAAATATCTATGGCCGGGGAGTATCCGCGGACCCTACCCGCACCGTGAGCGCACCCTCCCCGAACCGAGCACGCACCCTCCCGATCGCACGCTGAATGCTAATTGGCTGTCGAGTGTCTCTCTACATTCGAAACCAGGAACTGTTGGCGGCCATTTTCTGCCTCGGTAGAAGCGAGGCTGATGAAGCAAGGGAAATAAGTGTGTAAAACATGTAAAGGGGGCAGAGTGGAAATACTCTGACCCTCTAGAGGTGCATACGGGGTCCCAGAAGGACCCCCTGTGGCCCCCTTTTTTTTTTCTAAAAAAACGGTGAAATCCGCGCACGGTGCACGCATCCTATCGTGTTGGGTGCGCGGATCCACGGATTTTTTTTTTAAAAAGATAAGAAATCATTGGTTGTATGACTACTTTGCACACTGAAAGGTAGGGTGTATATTTCTGTTTTTTAAAGGTATGATTCTTATTGGTTAACAAAAACAGATTGTAAGGAACATTATATATGATTAGTTGATATGTTGAAAAGTGAAGCACACTTCCTCTCTTGTGTAGGAACATTGTGTGCTGAACTTCTGACCTGTGTGCTTAGTGCAGTGTTCCATGACCTGTTTCTATGGTAACAGGCAGAAGGCAGATTGGGGAAAGGGTTGAAATGTATTTCAGTTGGAAAGGGTTGAAATGTTTAACCAATAGAAATGTGTGTTTGCTTTTGAGTTTATGTGTGAAGGATTGTGATTTGATGTTTACATGTATATGTGTTGAAAATGAAAGGGAAACTTTTCCATTCTTTGTTTTTGCTGAGAGGTGCACAGTGCAGAGATTCTGTAAAAGAAAATATGGTGAGTGACTGATATACTTCTTAATCTACAAAAGAACTTGAAAAATGAGTTATTTAATTGTAAGGGGATGTATGTAGACTATTTTGATTTTAATCAGACTAATGTATTTCTCCTGCTAAAGTGTAGGGAGTACTTTTTTTCTCTACAATGTGTGTGCATGTAGAAACCATTCTGTGATAAGCATTTGTGTTTTTCATGTGTTTGTAGACAGATTACTGTGCTGTTTTTATATTTTGGCAGAATTAGAAACCAGTCATTGTTTATGAATTTGTGAAATGAGTTATGTTATGTTTCTATTCTAAAAGGTAGTACTACTTCTAGATGAAGAAATGTGTTTTGGTATAGTGCAAGGGATAGTGTTGTTTGTCTAGAATCACACAGTGAGTATATGTGCATTTGGGAACCACTGTGAGAGAAGCATTTGGTAACATCGTGTATTTTCTGACAGATAACTGTTTTAACCTGTCATGTTGTGAAGGTTTAGTAGCATTAGAAGACAGTTATGGCTTATGATTTGATTAAATGAGTCAGGCTTTGACAGAAAAGTGCAGTCCTGAAATATGTAGATTGTGTGCAGTTCCCTTAACACTTGCACTGTAGTGAATGAGTTTTGGTAAACTCCTAGGGATAGTGGTGCTTGTCTAGAATCACAGTGTGAGTTAGTGTGTATTTGGGATCACTGTCATGTTGTGAAGTTTTAGGAGCATTAGAATTCAGTCTTTGCTTATGCGTTGATTAAATGAGTCATGCTTTGACACTGATGTGCTGTACTTAAATATGTAGATTGTGTGCAGTACCATTAACTCTTCTAGACTAGTGAATGAGTTTTGGTGAACTCCTAGGATAGTGCTGACTGTCTAAAATCACTATCTGAGTCTGTGTGCATTTGGGTAAGGATTGTGAGAGAAGCATTTGGTAACATCGTGTATTTGCTGACAGATAACTGTTTTAAAACCGGTCATGTTGTCAAGTTTTAGTAGCATTAGAAGCCAGTCTTTGCTTATGCTTTGATTAAATGAGCCAGGCTTTGACACAAAAGTGCAGTCTTGAAATATGAAGATTGTGTGCAGTTCCCTTACCACTTCCACAGTAGTGAATGATTTTTGGTAAACTCCTAGGTATAGTGGTTGTTGTCTAGAATCACACTGTGAGTCTGTGTGCATTTGGGAACCACTGTGAGAGAAGCATTTGGTAACATCATGTATTTTTTAGCAGATAACTCTTTTAAAACCTGTCATGTTGTCAAGTTTTAGTAGCATTAGAAGCTAGTCTTTGCTTATGCGTTGATAAAATGAGTCAGGGTTTGACACTAGGGTGCAGTACCATGTACTATTCTCTTCACTGTGGCAGAACTGAAAATTTAAAAGTTTTACCTAAGCACTGTCCTAGAAGTAGTCTAATTATTTAGTCAGTTTCTAAGTACCAAATAGATTGCTTCAAATGTCTATGCAGTATGCATGTAGTGTTCTAACATACTATACACTTGTCTTTTACACCTTCAATTCCCTAGTCAGTATCCATACACTTCCAGGAAACACCCTGTCACTCCCTTTGCAGTCCTCTAGTGACCCATTCAACACCATGTACTAATCCATTCACTGTGCCAAAACCCAAACACTTATAAATTCACCAAGACACTCTCTTTCCAGTACTCTAATGATTCAGTCACTGCCTAAGTATTCATGCACTGAGCCATGCCTTAGCACATGGACTTCTTCAAACTCCTATCCACTATGCATGCAGTCCTCTAACCACCTACACACTTGTCTTTCACACCTTCAATTCCCCAGTCAGTATCCATACACTTCCAGCAAACACCGTGTCACTCCCCTTGCACTCCTCTAGTGACCTTATTAAGCATCATGTACTAATCCATTCACTGTGCGAAAACTCAAACACTTATAAATTCACCAAGATACTATCTTTGCAGTACTCTAATCATTCAGTCAGTGCCTAAGTATTCATGCACTGAGCCAGGCATTAGCACATGGACTGCTTCAAACCCCTATCCACTATGTATGCAGTCTTCTAACCACCTAGACACTTGTCTTTCACACTTTCAATTTCCTAGTCAGTATCCATACAGTTCAGCAAACATCTCGTCACTGCCTTTGCACTCCTCTAGTGACCCATTCAGTACCAAGTACTAATCCATTCCCTGTGTGAAAAGCCTAGCACTTATAAATTCACCTAGGCACTCTCCTTGCTGTACTCTAATCATTCAGTCAGTACCCAAGTAGTCATGCAGTGAGCCAGGCCTTAGCGCATGGACTGCTTTAAATGCCTATGCAATATGGATGCAGTCCTCTAATCACCTACACAGTTGTGTTTTACACCTTCAATTCCCTAGTTAGTATTCATACTCTTCTAGCAAACACCCTGTCACTCACCCAGTGTGTCTCCTTCTAGTACTGTAATCATTTAGTCAGTTAGCATGTAGCGTTTTAGTGAGGTAGGCTTTAGGGCATGAACTGCTTCAAAGTAGTATGCACTATGCATGTAGTGTTTTAATCATCGTCAAACTTGTGGTTCAGGGCCATAGTTTCTTAGTCAGTATTTATATAAAATGTGTTTGTGCAGTAATGGAATAGTATAATTTTGAAAGTTATTAATATACATTTATTTGTGATTCTTTTTTACAGATACAGAACAGGAGTGTTTCTCATCTGTTTGCACTCTTCTCATGCAAGATTGTTTGGATGAAGGGTCCTTAGGTGTTTCATCATACTTGCTGTGCCGCATGAGTATTTTTTGTTAGGATCCCATCGTAACAGAACTCTTTTGAAAATCTTGTGCATGAGAAAGGTGGTATTGAACTTTGTTTGCCCCTCGAGAAAAGTAGAACATTTCCACATCACTGAAGGAAAACGTTGTGGGCGTGGTGCATCCTCCAAAAATTCAACTTTAGATTTGGTGAATATTTTATAGCGACATCATTTACAGTTTGTGTAAGTTAAAGTTAAAAAATGTTGTTAGCTGTGTGCATTTTATATTTCTGTGATTTGTATTTTGAGAATGGCATGTTGTTTTTTTTTTAACAATCTTTGAGATTGTGTTTTTTTTGCCCGCTGTTAAGTGATGAGTACGATTTAAATCACTATTTTTAGTGAAATTTATTATATTCTGAGAACAGCAAAAAAGGCAAAAAAATTACTTTGTGGAAATTATGCTGTGTTGTAAAAAATGTATTATTACATGTTATAATTCTTTTTTCCTTTTCTTTCACAGATCCAAATTTTAAAATAAGCAATTTATATGAAGTTATATTTGAATGAAAAACCGAAAAAAATGTATCCCATTTTTTATTCCTATTACTGTGAAGGTAAGTTTAACTGAGTCTAAATATGCAGAATGAAGAGGCCTGCAAGAAGCTACAAAGTTGAAACACGTTTCTAAAAACACTCTGTTTATGTAGTTTTGAAATCTGACCATAATCAGATATCATGTGACCTGCAAAAAAAGAGATTTGAGGGGTTCATAATATTTCACCTTTTTAGCTGTTGAAGGACCGCAATCATTTCAATCATTCTTTTTTGAACATCTTTGCAGACAAAACTCTGTGCTTACCTTCTATCATTCGCAAGGAAATTTTAAAAACGGAAATATCTCACTTTTTGTAACATAGTTATTGTGCAAGATACTCTTTTATATTTACAAAGAGAGGAAAAGGCACTCTGTGCACTTTTTATACTCCATGTAAATATAACCTCATCATGCACAACACTTTGTGTTGAAAGGGTGTTCTATAAGTGTTGTTGTGCATGATTGCACTTAATACTCATAGACACATGTCTAGATTTATCAGAAATCGTGAATCTCAAAATGTGTGTGAATGCTGCACCATTCTAAAATTGGTGTAGGAAAGCACAACAAGGAGAATTGTTTTAATTTCTCCACATTTTTATATCTTCAATGCATGCTGAAATGTTCAGCATACATTGAAGAAGAAAAATGCCTTTTCTCATTGTTTTTGTGCAGGAAGGTGTGTCTTCCTGCAGAAAAACAAACAGCACATGACACCGATATCCTTGCACTATGGTGCAAGGGTGCCTGTGTCAGCACATGGCTGCAGTTTAAGCAGCCGTGCAGAGAGAAGCACAGATATGCAACATATTTATGTACATATGTTGCATCCCTGTGCTTCGGAAGTACTACAGCACACTGCAGTTAAAGAGGTTACTGTGTGATGCTGCAGCACTTCCTCATAGTTCTGCACTTATACATTCACCATACACTACTAATGCATTCATTCAGTCAATTACATACTACACATACATTCATCTAAACTAACACTAACAAAGAAATGTAGCTCTTTTTTTAAACCAGTAAAGTTAGTTCTTACAAGAACTTTTTATTTCTTCTTTCTTCTTTTATAATTTTATTGGGGATTTCTGAACAATTTTTAATTTTTGGGGGTTTTTCTGCAAAAAAAAACCAGGAGAAACCAAACAATGAACTTCAGGGAACAATAAATCTGCCGGCAACAGATCAGATCGATCGACTGCTCACCATAGCACAAAGTCTTATTGCACGTAGTGCAGAACACTTTTAAAAATTGAAATTGAGGACGGATGTCCAAGGTTTGGGCTGATGGATGCACTCTTGATGTGCTCGGCTGAGATGAGGTGGATGGCGCAGGAGCAGGAGTGTTTCTCATCCGTCGGCACTCTTCTTGTGCAAGATTGTTCGGATGAAGGGTCCTTATGTGCTTCATCATACTTGCCATGCCGCAAGAGTATTTCTTGTTAGGATCCCCTCTCGATAGGACTCTTTTGCAAATCTTGCACGTGACCAAGGTGGCATTGGTATTATTCTGCCCTCGGGAAAAGTAAAAAATGTCCACACCACTGAAGAAAAACGTTTTTTGGGTGGTGCCTCCGGCAAAAATTCATCCTCAGAAGTTTGAGGTGATGCAGGTGATGCCTGCTGCCCTGAAGCCATTTTTGGTTGAAAAAAGTTAGAGCTAAGTGTAAACTTAGTCTAAAAAATCTTCTTCTCTCCAAAGAGATGGTGCTCTAAAGAAGGTCAAAGAAGAATGATTGAAATGGGTGGGGTCTTTCAATAGTTAGAAGAGGAAGTGTAATGAACCATTCAAATCTCTTTTTTTGCAGGTCACATGGGATCCGCACACCGTGCGCTTACGCAGCACGCACCCAGCACGCATCCGCGAAATTGAATCAAAAAGAAATATAGGATTAGATGTAAAAATATATTAGTTTTAAGACTAGTTTAGAGTTTGTCTTCAATTAATGTTCACATGAAGTACATATATATATGTTTTTGTAATGTAAATATTTAGCGGGATCCGCGCACCTCCGCGTCATAGATGCACATGACGCATCGCGGAAGCGCGTAAACGTCGCATTACGTACATTGAACGTGTCGCGTATAGGCTGGGAGTCGCGTACCTGTCGCATTGCGATCGCGCACTAAAAACGTACCCAACTCGTACCATGCGCGGATGCTATCATGTAGGGATCGAGAACGGTGCGCATAGGGTGCGCGGATCCAAAAACATTGAAAAAAATATATAAAATACAGTTTTGAACATATAGTAAAAAAAATATTTTGAAAAATATAAAAAAAATTGTTTGAAAAACGCATTAAGTTCGAATATTTTTATTTTTTATTTTTAAAAGAATTAATTGAAAAAATAAGTTTAAAAAATGGTGATAAAAAAGTATTTAAAAAAAAGATAATTAATGAAATTGATACACTGAATTTGAAAAATATAGAAATCCAATCAAAATCATTAAACATGATATCTTCAGAGATAAGTTATAGATAGGAATTAGCATTTAAAAAACCTTTGAAATTCACTGAAAAAAACAAAGGTTTCAGGGGCGTTATAGTTAGGAATTGGCATTTAAAAAACCTTAGAAATTCACAAAAAAACCATAGATTTCATGGGCGTTATAGTTAGCTGGACATTTCCCTCGTACAAAACCCTAGAAATTCCCCCGTTATAGTTAGTTCAGCTAACTATAACTCACGCCCCCGCAATGCACTGCTGATGACGTCACATATTACATCACTCATGACATGGTCAGTGACATCACTGATGACATCACTGATGACATCTCAAATGACATCACTGATGACATCACTGATGATGTCATCCATGTGATAAATTAGTGCATCTTCTCACACCCTAATATAACCTTTGATGCACCGACTCAAAATTTCAGACGGTCATTTTGAAAACCATAGATACTCCAATACCAATAACTACATACCCCCTCATTGACTCTTAGGTCTACATACATCTCCACTCACTCACCTGTACAGTCACTCATACTTACAGTCACTCCGTACAGGACTATCATATGCATTTATACACCTATATAGACACTCACACACCGCCAATTATCCATTGAGGTACTGACACACCTAGTCAGTCATGCAAATAATTAATCACAGTCCAATTTACTCACCTATACAGTTAAACACACTCAAGTTCACTTACTCATAAAAATACTAGCAAATTCTGACACTCTTATACAATTACTAATACAAGCACACAGGCACTCCCTCAATCACACACTCTCACATATAGATAGTTATATACTTTTACACACATATACACTGCGTTTCACATATGTAGTTACTGGCACATGTACAACTGAGATATACATTCAATCACTAATACACTCATACATACACTCACCCAACCATACAGTCCATCACAGTTGCACTCTTAAAACCATGCACCATAGAATCACCCACTCACACATCTATGCACAGAGTCACACACATCCTACCTACACAAACACTCAGGCACCCATACAGATACTGAGACAACCAATCAATAACACATACATACACTTTCATATAGGTATTCACAAAACCATGCAGCCACTTATACACCAACACAGACACATACAGACATTCACAGAGTTTAGTCACTAGTCTGCAGTAAGATACATTTAATGACTCACTTATAGAGTCAGTTACGCACCTAGAAAATCATCCATTCACACACTTGTACACCCACTCATTCTTCAACAGGCCTTTCAATATATTTATTAAACATATTAAAACTTTACAGAAACAAAGACTCACTGGGTGACATCATCAGTGATGTCATCAGTGATGTCATTTGAGATGTCATCAGTGATGTCATCAGTGATGTCACTGACCATGTCATGAGTGATGTAATATGTGACGTCATCAGCAGTGCATTGCAGGGGCACGAGTTATAGTTAGCTGAACTAACTATAACGGGGGAATTTCTAGGGTTTTGTACGAGGGAAATGTCCAGCTAACTATAACGCCCCTGAAACCTATGTTTTTGTTAGTGAATTTCTAAGGTTTTTTAAATACCAATTCCTAACTATAACGCCCCTGAAACCTTTGGTTTTTTCAGTGAATATATATATATATTTACTGAAAAAACCATAGGTTTCAGGGGCGTTATAGTTAGCTGGACATTTCGCTCGTACAAATCCATTGAAATTCCCCCGTTATAGTTAGTTCAGCTAACTATAACTTGCGCGCCCGCAATGCACTGCTGATGACGTCACATAATACATCACTAATGACATGGTCAGTGACATCACTCATGACATCACTGATGACATCTCAAATGACATCACTGATGACGTCATCCAGTGAATGTGTGTTTTTCTGAAAATTAAATACGTTTTATATATGTATATCTCAAGGTCGATGGAAGAATAAATGGGTATATAAGTGTCTAAATGGATGATTTTTTTAAATGAAAAATTGATTGTATAACTGACTGATTAAGTGTATCTTAGTGAATACATGAGTTAGTGAGTAATGTTTATATAGATATTCTGTTCTCAAGTTGTGGGGAATGTTAGCGCACCCACTTGGGATCACAAGGCAGCACTACATATCCCAGAAGGCCATGCAAATGACCACGCCCACTGAGGCAGGTGTGTGCATAAAGGTGTGCGCCAAGAACGGTGCTTCCATTTCCCCGAAGAACTTACGCCGCTGAAGAAGGGATTCCATTTCCCGAAACGCGTCCTGGCGATTGAACTTTGGTTGTGTTTTCCTGGGCAGGGTGCCTGCCAGCAAGCTGCCAGAATAAAGAAACGAGCTGACTTATAACTTCCTGTGGCCTTCATTCAATTGGGTTCCTGTTTCGGATTGATATATAAATATCAGTATCAGTCTCTCACTTTGTTTATAAGTGGCTGCATGGGTTGGTGAGTAGCTACATTAGTGTCTATATGGGTTATTACTTGGTTTTTTGAGTATCAGTATGAGTGTCTGAGTGTCTGTATGGTTTAGTGGGGGGTATTACTTAGTGCATACATGCATGAATGAGTGAGTCACTATTTGTATGTGTTGAAGACAGTATGTGTGCAGGACTGTATGGGTGGATGAGTGTGTGTATGGGTGTGTCTCAATAGTGTCTTTATTAGTAACTACATATATTTTAAACTAGTATATGTGAGTATTGGTGTATATAAGTGAGTGTATGTGAGAGTGAGAGATTGGAAGAGTTCCTGTATGAATAAGTATGTGTTTCTATAAGTGATTGTTCAAAAGAGTAAGTATGTGTAAGTTTCTGGAGAAGTAAGTGTGGTGGTGTGTGTATAACTGTATATGCAAGTAAATGGATGTTTGATTCTTTATTAACATGAGTGACTATGTGTGAGTAACTCTATGAATGAGTGGCGGTGTGTAACAGGATGTATAGGTGTATGAGTACATATGATGAGTGAGTACATATATGAGTGACTATATAGGACTGTTGGTGAATGAGTGGCTGTGTATGTAGATCTTAGAATTACTGAATTGGTTGTTGTAACTGGTTGTGGTATGTCCATTGTTTTGAAAATGTTAGTTTCTATTTTTGTATGTGTGTATCAAAGGTTATATTAGGGTGAGAGGAGGTCTGCCACTCTATCACAAGGATGATGTCATCAGTGATGTCATCAGTGATGTCATTTGAGATGTCATCAGTGATGTCATGAGTGATGTCACTGACCATGTCTTGAGTGATGTAATATGTGACGTCATCAACAGTGCATTGCGGGCGCGCGAGTTATAGTTAGCTGAACTAACTATAACGGGTGAATTTCAATGGTTTTGTATGAGCGAAATGGCCAGGTAACTATAACACCCCTGAAACCTATGCTTTTTCAGTCAATTTCTAAGGTTTTTTAAATGCTAATTCCTAACTATAACGTGCCTGAAACTAATGTATTTTTCAGTGAATTTCAACGTTTTTTTAAATGCTAATTTCTAACTTTAGGGTGTCTGCAACCTATGGTTTTTTCAGCTAATTTCTAAGGTGTTTTAAATGCTAGTTTCTAACTATGCCTACAGAGTTAGGACATGTGAAGAAAGAAGAAAAAACGCACAGAAAGAAAAAAAAGAAATGCAGAAAGAAGCAACAGAAGTCCTCAAAGACGAAGAAAAGTGCAGGAAGAAGGAAGACATGCAGAAAGAACAAACAGAGGAGCAGAAAGAAGCCTTGTTGCAAAATAATCCTGTAACCCCAACTTTTTCAGACGGGTACTGGTGGTAACTGACTCTGACTAACCAGTCCTAGAGCCAGAGCTATGCTAAAAGACACTTAGAATACAGTGAAAACACCTACATACATTAGGGAACACTATGCGTTGGGGTATCCTTGTGATTAGCATGACCTCCTCTGTAAACCACTAGTATATAATAGGGCAGGGGGATTAAAACTACCTCTTACAATGCGCCACGGGGTGCGTTTGCACACTGATGAAGGGAGGGGGGGCCTGAGGTGATATGTGTGCAAACACGCCCTGTGGGCGTTTTAAGTTGGTGGATAAAGTCCCCTTGAATCCTGAGGGTCCCTGGGGGCCAACTAACCCACCAGGTATGTCCACTAAGCGCTACAGAGCTGCATTGCAGGAAAGTGTAAAAAGAGGCACGGCCTCGGACCACCTCTCTGCAAAGTAGCGAAGTGGCGCTTAATGGAAGCACCTGGTGGGCTTCTTGGCCCCCAGGGGCCCTCTGGATTGAAGGGGAAATTATTTTCCCAACTTAAAACGCGCCCCAGGGCCTGTTTGCACACATCACCTCAGACCCCCTCCCCTCCCTTCACCACTGTGTAAACGAGCCCTGTGGCAATTTTAATTTGGGAGATTAAGTCCCCTTGAATCCTGAGGGTCCCTAGGGTCGAACTAGCCCACTAGGTACCTCCAGTAAGCGCCACAGACCTGCGTTGTAGAGAGGTGTAAAAAGGGGTACAGCCTGGACCACTTCCTTGCAACGCAGCACAGTGGTGCTTACTGGAAGCACCTGGTGGGCTAGTTAGCCCTGAGGGGCCCTTAGGATTGAAGGGGAATTATTTCCCCAACTTAAAATGCACCACAGAGCGTGTGTGCACACATCACCTCAGGCCCCGTCCCCTACCTTCCCCACTATGTAAACACGCCCTGTGTCTCTTTTAAGTTGGGAGATTAAGTCCCCTTGAATCCTGAGGGTCCCTAGTGTCAAACTAGTCCACTAGGTACCTCCAGTAAGCGCCGTTGCAGAGAGGTGTAAAAAGGTGGTAGGCTAGTTGACCCCCAGGGTCCCTCAGGATTGAAGGGGAATTATTTCCCCAACTTAAAATGCGCCACAGGGCGTGTTTGCACACGTCACCGCAGGCCCCATCCCCTCCCTTCACCACTGTGTAAAAGCGCCCTGGGGCCGTTCTAAATTGAGAGATTAAGTCCCCTTTAATCCTAAGGGTCCCTAGGGTCAAACTCGCCCACTAGGTACCTCCAGTAAACGCCATTGCAGAGAGGTATAAAAAGGGGCATGGCCTGGACCACCTCTCTGCAACGCAGCACAGTGGCGCTTATTGGAAGCACCTGGTGGGCTAGTTGGCCCCCAGGGTCCCTCAGGATTGAAGGGGAATTATTTCCCCAACTTAAAACACGCCACAGGGCGTGTTTGCAGACGTCACCTCAGGCCCTGTCCCCTCCCTTCACCACTGTGTAAACGCGCCCTGTGGCTGTTCTAAATTGAGAGATTAAGTGCCCTTTAATCCTAAGGGTCCCTAGTGTCAAACTAGCCCACTAGGTACCTCCAGTAAGCGCCACAGAGCTGTGTTGCAGAGAGGTGTAAAAGGTGCGTGGTCTCTGAACACCTGTCTGCAATGCAGCTCCATGGTGCATACTGGAGATACCTGTTGGTCTAGTTGGCCCTCAGGGACCCTCAGTATTGAAAGAGAATTAATTCTCCAACTTACAACTTGCCATGGGGCGCGTTTGCACAATGGTAAAGGAAGGGGGCGTGGCCTGAGGTGACAAGTCTGCAAACACGCCCCGTGGCACGTTTTAAGTTGGAGAATGAATTCCTCCTCAATCCTGAGGGTCCCTGGGGGCCAACTAGCCCACCAGGTACCTCCAGTAGGTGCCAGAGAGCTGCGTTGCAGAGAGGTGTTCAGAGGCCACACCCCTTTTTACAAATTTTAGCTAGCTGTCCTTGACCCCCTCCCACCTTCCCTCCATGGTCTGTGTGTATGCCATCATAGTCTCACTGTTGCTCTCCATGGTGTGTCTTGCTGCTAGTGCCCATCCTGCCTGACCTCCATGGTCATCTTGCTGCTCCTGCCCTACTCCCTACTCCCTTGCCCCCAGCCCTCTGTTTCCATGTGCAGACCCCTATTCCCTCCCTCCTGACTTGTCTGGTCCATTGTAATGCCCCTGATCCGTCCCTCCTGCCCTTTATGGTCTGTTATGCTGCAGCTTTCTCTCCTGTCTGTCCATTATGGCCAGCTAGCTACCATTGCCTCTTTCCCCTCTGTTCTCTGTTGTCTATGTGCATGGTCCTGTCCCCTCCCTATTGCTTTCTATGGATTGTTGTGCTGCACTCCCGTCCTGCATCCCCTGTGTGGTGTATTGTGCTGCTGCAAACCCTGATGCCTGCCCTGTAGGGTCAGTTTGGTGCACCTCTCCATGTCCCTCCTGTCCTCTGTTATCCGAGTCCATGTCCCTACCCCACTAAGCGCTACAGAGCTGCATTGCAGGAAAGTGTAAAAAGAGGCACGGCCTCGGACCACCTCTCTGCAAAGTAGCGAAGTGGCGCTTAATGGAAGCACCTGGTGGGCTTCTTGGCCCCCAGGGGCCCTCTGGATTGAAGGGGAAATTATTTTCCCAACTTAAAACGCGCCCCAGGGCCTGTTTGCACACATCACCTCAGACCCCCTCCCCTCCCTTCACCACTGTGTAAACGAGCCCTGTGGCAATTTTAATTTGGGAGATTAAGTCCCCTTGAATCCTGAGGGTCCCTAGGGTCGAACTAGCCCACTAGGTACCTCCAGTAAGCGCCACAGACCTGCGTTGCAGAGAGGTGTAAAAAGGGGTACGGCCTGGACCACTTCCTTGCAACGCAGCACAGTGGTGCTTACTGGAAGCACCTGGTGGGCTAGTTAGCCCTGAGGGGCCCTTAGGATTGAAGGGGAATTATTTCCCCAACTTGGTACATTGGATCCTGCCTACCATGATCCAATGTACCATACTTGCGAACATTTTGAACTTGGTAAGACGGAGGTTTTGAAAAAAAACTGGGGTATTGATTTTCCCCTTTGAGTTACATTGAAAAAGAGGAGATTATAGACAGGAGACAGATCAAATAAAGCAAATTTGAGCTTAAAAACATTGGAATGTTTTCTGGCTGAATTGGGTCTGTTGGCATGTATGGTTTTACTACCACTGCCTCTTCCTTCTGCCCACAATGGTCTAATATATTGCCACAGCCTCACTTGCCAGTCCTGTATTGTTGGTTTGTTAACCCTGCACTCCTTTCCACTGCCCTTCATATTCTGTTGTGCTGCCACTGCCCTTCCTGCCTACCCAGTGTGGTCAAATTGTTGCCTCTGCACCCTCCTACCTGCCTTCAATTTTCAGAGTCCGTGCCCCTGGCATCTGCCTCTCAACAGTATCCTAATGAACAACTAGATTGCTAAAATTCTATATTTATTACAAAAGTGTGGAATGCCTGTCGTCATCTTGATGTAATCAAAACTGTAATACCTAGAGCATTTCCTTTAGAAATTACATATATGAGAGGGTCTTATTTGCATCAAAATTATGGTTAGTTCTCTAAAAAAACTAAAATGAGGACATATTTTCTGAGTTTTCAAATAGCGACAAAGCACTTTTAAATTATTTGTTAACTTTATGTTTTTTTATCCAGTTGACCACTTGATTAAATGTTGCACTTAGGGGAGAGGATGTGGTGTTACTTCCAGAGCTGCAGACTTTGCAACTGGGGAACCAGATTGGAGTTTCTGCTTCAGCTCAACATTCTGTGATTCTGGTCAAATCACTTAATCTCCCCATGTTTACAACCAAAATGAATTTGTTCTTGTGTGATGTAACCAATGCTCATGTAAAGCACTCCAAGACCTGACAAGTCTGCACTATATAAAACTGCAAAAACACAAAAAATACCAAGTGTTTTGCACACTTCTGTCATTGGGCTACATGTGGGCTACATATGGGTGATATTTGTACTGCATTTGGGCTCTTTTGACTCTGGTGGCCATCTTGGGAGATTTATTTGTTATGAAGTTTCCTAATTTCCTCATTTACTGCAGTCTCCTCAGTAGGAAATGCTTTCAGTTTTTTACTTTGATTCCATCAAGAAGGTATTCAGATATGTCACACATTTGCCATAAATTCTGAATGTTAGCACTCTAGTTGCTCATTAGATCACTGTAGTAAAGCTACTGCTCACCACGGAAGTCTGCTGCTGGTATTAAAAGTGCACGTTTCAGTCTGCATGTCAGAATTTTTTAATGAAATAGAAGAGGATTTGAGAAGTCACTCAAAATGCGCCCTAATTTTTGTTTCTTCAGCACTAATCATAATTTCTATGGCAAAATGAACCCCCTCATTTTGTTCCTTTGCAAATTAAATGTTTTAAGTGTTACCAGTTTATTCCAATCAAGATGACTTCAGGTGTGCCATACATTTGTCATAAGTAAGACAGTAAGCGCTCTACTTGTTCTTAAGAACACTCTGGGACATACTGTAATTGGGCTATACTTGGGCTACATCTGGGTGATATTTTTGCTACATTTGGGCCATTTTGTCTCTTGTGGCCATCTTGGGAGACTTATTTGTTATGAAGTTTCCTAATTTTCTCATTTACTACAGACTCCTCAGAAGGAAATACTTTCTGTTTTTTACTTTGATTCCATCAAGAAGGCATTCAGATGTGTCACACATTTGCCATAAATTCAGAATGTTAGCACTCTAGTTGCTCATTAGATCACTGTATTAAAGCTACTGCTCACCAGGGAAGTCTGCTGCTGGTATTGAAAGTGCATGTTTCAGTCTGCACGTCAGAATGTTTTAATGAAATAGAAGAGGATTTGAAAAGTCACTCAAAATGTGCCCTAATTTTTCTTTCTGCAGCACTCATCATACTTTCTATGGCAAAATTAACCCCCTCATTTTGTTCCTTTTTAAATTAAATATTTTAAGAGTTACCACTTTATTCCAATCAAGATGGCTTCAAGTGTGCAATACGTTTGTCATAAGTAGGACTGTTAGCGCTCTAGTTGTTCTTTAGAACACTCTGGGAAGCTGCAGTAGAACACAAAGGAATCAACTGACAGTCTCTGCCCTTGTTGGATGTACATGTTTTACTGAGAATGTCAGACTTCATTCTCACATGACTGAGAAAGATAATGTGAATTTACAGAAAATGCTCTCAGTTTAACTTATAGATCACCTTCCAAACCTCTGTGGGAAAAGCATGAGAAAATAGTTTTCTCTCAAACATGATTCATGATTTCCCAGCAGAATGCTTTTTCACATGGTAAAATCACCTTAGAACACACCACAATTCCTAAAATGAGTATGGTACCATCAACAAATGATTTATAATGTAACTATAGTCTTAAAACCTTCTATTAAATGCAATGCTTTTTAATGAGGTGCTATCATGTATATTGGTCCCAAGATGGCTGCCAACACTTCTTGGGTGAAGTGCTGACAGCCAATCAGATCCCACGATGAGATGTGTGGTTAGGCTCCGCCCATATATATGTGAATTTATTTTTGATTTTCTAAGGAACTACTGAACGGATTTACACCATTTAATGAAAAGGCACGACTCTGAACCAAGGGCTACCTTTTGCCAAATTTGGTGTAATTCCGTTCAGCAGTTCGGGCTGTAGCTGCAACTGAAGGTTCCTATGGAAAATTGCATGGGGAAAACATGTTTTGGGACCCCCCTTTTTTCTTGGCCCCCGCTTGACAAATCACCCCGTGACTTTTAGGATAGGAGCGGACCAGAGCTGGCCAAAAGTTTTGGAAATTTCGCGAAGATTCGTCAACCAGCGGCAAAGTTATTGGGAATAGAATGTTGCGGGTTTCCTATGGAAAGTAGGTCCTAACTATAACTACCTACTGGCGACCGCCAGTAGGTAATATATATATGTTGACAACTTAGTCCGTTTTTCCTCCAGTTTTGGTGCTCAATTTGCGGTGCGTTACCCAACGGCGGGACCAAGCCGCTTTTACTTTGCCACAAATCCGGTAACACCAGAAGAACGGGTCACACTCACCAAAGGCATACTTCTGGAATTTTTTTATTTTCTTATTTTCATAATTATTCAAATATCCGGCATTTCAAGACAAACAAATCCTATACGTTTCGGAACTTCCTGTGCCTTGATCACGGCTTACATGCTGCATCAATTCCATTGCTTTTAAAGTTTGTAAAATCAGAAAAAACCCACTGAATTCTGGGCAATGTAGTTTCTTACACTTTGGCAATTACATAATGCGAACTGGATTATTTTATACATTTCACAAAAACACATTCCAATATTTTCTTTCAATAAGTATATCACTGGATTAGCGTCTTACAATGTCCCCATTTCAGTTCCATGCAATGATTTTAAGTTATTTTTTATATTCATTTCAATATTCACTCCATTATTTACGCTGGGGCCATATTTTTGAAGATTCATTACTTCTATTTTTTTATAGGTGTATATACAGTTCTTCCAATTGGTTTAATGCAAATGGTGTCATTGTTCTGAAATTTAGAATATGGCGAGACTCTTTTTGATGGAGGATTATCTCTCTATTTTCTCCACGTTTATTAACTGGGACTGTCTCAATTCCATAAAACTTTAAAGATTTCCAATCCCCATTATGTGTTGTTTCCATATTCTTGACCACTGCATTGTTCTTGTCTTTATTTGTAGTGGCACGTGTATGCTCCAGTATTCTTTTTTTCAACTCACATGTGGTGCTCCCTATATATTTCAGTTCACAAGGACATTCTATTATGTACACTACATATTTGCTTTTACAGGTAATAAGATCCCGTATTTTCCACACTTTTTTGTTGTTTGCCATTTGGATTTCTACTATAGGCTTAGTGATCTGACACACTTTGCAGCTGTAGCATTTTACGAAGCCTTTTGTGTGCAGCCATGAGCAGTTTTGGTCTTGTCCCTTTAGATGGCTGTGTATTAAGTGATCTTTTGGGCTTTTAGCTCTACGATATGTTACAGTTGAATGGTTTCCCATCAGTTTTCCTATTGTACCATCCAGTTTTAATATTTTCCAATTCTTTTTCAATATTGAGTTGACACCTTTTGACTCCTGTGTGTAATCAGTAATAAATCTTATTAGTGCTGGGTCTGTGTTCGCATTTTTTTGATTTAATGTCAAACATTCTTCCCTTGTTTTCTCATTGGCCCTTTTCCAACATTTGTTTACAGTGCCTGCAGTATATTTTCTGTTCTTAAATCTCTCTTTTGTTGTAGTATTATGCTTTAACCATTCTGTTTCTTCACTGCATATCCTGCGGATCTGGAGAAATTCCCCGTATGGGATGCTTTCTATGAGAGAGGGTTGATGGAAGCTGTCTGCTTGTAAGGTGACATTGGTGGCTGTATGTTTTCGGTGAAGTGTAGTGTGGATCTTTCTGTCTTTGAAATAAATTTCTGTATCCAGGAATACTACTTTTTTCTTACTTATTTCAAAAGTAAATTTCAGACTGTTGATGCATTCATTTAATATCTTAAAGTGATCCTGGAATTCCATTTCTGTTCCGTTCCATATAATTAATAAATCATCTATGAAACGTATCAACTGTACAATTTTTTCCGCATACCATTTATTTTGAGAACTGCATGCCACCTCCTTCTCCCACCGTCCCAGTACTAGGCAAGCGTAACTTGGACTACAGTCAAAACCCATAGCAGTTCCATTATTATGTCTAAATATTTCATGTCTGAAAAGAAAGACATTCCTTGTTAGGCAGAACTCTATCATCTCTGTGAGCATTGTGTTGTGGTCCTTTAGATGTATACTCCTTTCCTGTAGGAAGTAATTGCAGGCCATTATGCCCAGCTTGTTCCCAATAGTAGTGTACAATGAGATAACGTCCATTGTAATCAGATGGTACGACTCTTTCCATGTTATATCTTGTATTATTCTTAAAACCTGGCTTGTATCTTTTATATAGGAGTTTAAACCTTCCACAAATGGTTTTAAAAAATGGTCAATGTAATTTGCCATTGGTTCTAGTAATGAGCCATTTGCCAACACTATCGGCTGTCCAGGTGGGTTTTTGGAATCCTTGTGTAGTTTCGGAAGGAAATATATAAAAGCCATCATTGGATGGTCTACCGTTAAATATTTTCGCTCCTCCTCATCAATCAGTTTGCGTCCTGACCAATTTGAGAATTTCTTTTCTATTTCTCTTTTAATGGATATTGTTGGATTTGATTGTAACCTTTCATAATATGATGTTTCATTTAACTGTCGATGGGCTTCTGCGAAGTAAGCATTTCGATCCCAAATCACAACATTCCCGCCTTTATCTGTGATTTTATCACAATCTGTTTATCTATTGACAGATTATGTAAGGCTTCTCTTCTGCTTTTGTTAGAGTTTCCTTATTACCAGTTGTTTTTATTTTGCATAGATCATGAATTACAGCTTCCTGAAAAAAATCCACCGTATTGCCCGGTGGTAATTGTGGGTAGAATCTCGAATGTGGAAATTTTTCACTTAAACCTGCTCCCACTTGTGTGCAGGCTGTTTGGAGGGTAATTTCTTCTCCTTCCAAGGCATTTAAATTTAATAATGTTAGAAAATCCGTTACATCTTTTGCTTTCAAAATTGATTCTGGATTTTCTGTTGTTAATTGTTCTTTCTTTTGATTCACCATGAAGAATTTCGTAAATTGTATCTTTCTGACATAGAGGTATAAATCTATTCTTGTTTGTGCAATGTCCATTTTCTTCACAGGACAGAATTGTATTCACCTTTTAAGTAGAGAGATTTCTGTTTCCGACTTTTGGCGCATTTGTTAACACTCTTTCCTTTGTGTCATGCTCCTGGTGGTTGCTCTTGTCTTCTCCGTTGAGCCCCCTGCCACGCTTTCCTCTTTGTTGCGTTTTTTTCTTTGCCATGGGCAACCTCTGCCCCTTCCTCTTTGTTGATATTGTGCTCCATGGTTCTGCTCCCACTGTCTTTGTTGGAGGACCATGTGCAAGTCCCCTAAAAAAGTTTGCTTTTCTCCTTCTATTTGATTTTCCGGCTCACTTCCACTGTTTAGATCTGTAGAAGCTAATGTGGAGAAACTGCTAGAGGTACTTGCCAGGCTGCTCAGGGACGTCTGCTTTCTGAAGGGGTCAAATTTTCGAATGTGAAGATTCGTCCTTCTTCGTAGTCAACTGTATCTCGTACAAACTTTGTATGTTTACGTTGTCGGACAATTTCCTCATGTTTTTCTATAAGTCCTTCTGGTTCCTCTTTGTACAAGCTATCCTGGCTGAAGAGGGGTGAAACCCCGAAACCGGTCCTAGGATGCTTGTTTCCAGTCCAGGGAGGATCTGGCTTGGCAGTTCGGGCTGGACTGTTCCCATGAGGCACAGGGTCAAGACTGATTTGCATATGGCTGGGTTCAAACTGGAACGGCTTGGTGAGCAAAAAAAAATGGATTTAGTCCCAGATCTCTGTACTGGGGTGAATGTATGACATTGTTCTGCATTCTGTCCATCAATTGTTGTTTTTGCATTGGTCACCCCGAGTGGGAAGGGTATACCCAGACGTGGGTCCCTTGCTCTCCATGCCACTGGAATCAAGCTATCCTGGCTGAAGAGGGGTGAAACCCCGAAACCGGTCCTAGGATGCTTGTTTCCAGTCCAGGGAGGATCTGGCTTGGCAGTTCGGGCTGGACTGTTCCCATGAGGCACAGGGTCAAGACTGATTTGCATATGGCTGGGTTCAAACTGGAACGGCATGCTGAGCAAAAAAACGATGGATTTAAGCCCAGATCTCTGTACTGGGGTGAATGTATGACATTGTTCTGCATTCTGTCCATCAATTGTTGTTTTTGCATTCCTCTTTGTACTTAGTCATTTCTGCATTGAACTTCAAAGTCATTAGTTCTTTTTCCATCTCATGTAGTTGTTCCTTAACTTTTTTAAGAGCCACTTCAATATGTTTCACTAGAATCTCGATTAATCCTAATGATAATTTGAATACGTATTCTCCCCATTCCTGTAACAATTCATTGGTGGTGTCTTGGTGATTTGGCATCAGCAAAATTCGCAATCCCTTGGGGACGCGTTGTCCCTCTAGATATTTTTTGAAGGTAAGGAGTTCCCAGGATTTATTTATTTCTTTTCTACTGAGTTTTTCCCATATTTGTAATTTACTTTTAATATCCGATTTTCCAGTCGCATTTTGTGTATCAACTTCTTTTTGAACATTGCCTTTGTCAAACATGGACATCACAAATTCTTGTCTTTTTGCTTCTCTTTTCTCCATTTTGTCTTCTATTGTTTTATCGCTGTTTATTTTGCAGTTGTTTAAGAATGATACTATATTGTTATCGCAGTGCCTTTGCTCAGGAGTATATCTTCGCGCACATTTGCCACTATTTTCTTTGCTTTGTTTTTTTTTTTAAAAACACATTTGCATTGTTATAGCTGTCCGCACGTTTACTCCCAACAAAATAGCACACTGTGTGGTACTTTTCCAACTGATTTCTACTTATACGATACTTTGGAATAGATTAGAATCAGCAGACTCTTACCCCAACACTTGAGCTCCGAGTACTGTTATGATTTCTCTTTCTGTGTTTCAAACATCCACACGTCCGTGGTTTTCTTTATGTTGCCAACTTAGTCCGTTTTACCAGCAGTTTTGGCGCTCAAGTTGCAGTGCGTTACACAACGGCGGGTCTAAGCCGCTTTTACTTTGCCATAAATCCAGTAACACCAGAAGAACGGGTCGCACTCACCAAAGGCATACTTTAGCGAATTTTTTATTTTCTTATTTTCCGACATTTAAAGAAAAACAAATCCTATGCATTTCGGCACTTCCTGTGACTTGATCACGGCTTACATTCTGCATCAATTCCATTGCTTTTAAAGTTTGACCGCTTTGTGATTCTGCATACCATTACTCCGCAAGTCGAAACAACGACTTGCGGAGAGGGGGGGAGGTGTTGGATTTAAAATCCAACACCTTCCCTAGTTTCCGCACAGACTGGAGTTGGAATAGTAAATTATACTATTCCAACATCCAGCGCCCCCCCTCCGCAAGTCGACTTGCGGAGTAATGGTATGCGGAATCACAACGCGGTCGTTGTAACTACCGCGTTGTGATTCCATCCGTAAATAAAGACTGCGGGACAAAGACCTATATTCGTCCATTTGTGGTTTTTTCACTGTGTCACTGTGAGTGTTGGTACAAATACTTTACACATTGCCATTGATAAGCCTGTCTGCTCGTGCCAAGCTACCAAGGGGGTGAGCAGGGGTTCTCTAAAGAGTGTATCCCCTTACCCTGACTAGAAGCAAGGGTCCCTATTTGGACAGTGGTACCTACCCCTGCCAACTAGAGACCCCCAGATCTAACACTGACATTATAGTGGTGAGAGACCTTCTACCTAAATCAAAACCTTTCAAATGGCAGTTAGTCCTCAGAACACACCAATCCTCCTCAACATAAGTAAAGAATCTGGGGCTACTGTTCCCCAGTAGCCTTACTTTTGCTCCCCAATACTCTAGTCGAAAGTGTGTATATGCAGCTGTACCTTCTCAAACTATTCTTCCATTCCTTCACAGTGACCACAGAATTCCTGTGAAAATATTGCAACACCATCTATCCTGGTCATCCCAAATAACTCACTACCAGGCTCAAAGGATTTGAGAATCAGGAGTCAGTGCCTTAAGCACCATAAGTGGGACTGCATGTTGGTTTTCTTGCATGCACCTATCTATCATTAAAGCACACAAACTGATAGTTGCTACTGAATGCAAGTACACTGCTAAGAAGAATTCATACGTTTTGGGTGCTATTCTTATGTGCTCTGAAACAAGGGACCAAATACTTACAGACCAAACTCCCTAAAGAGCCCTTAGCTCAACTATCTGTGCAATGACATGGAAGTTACTTGAAGACTTTGAGTATCTAACTGGTTTAATGCAGCCTTTTATCCCCCTTTATTTACAATTTAATGAAACAACGCGCATAAAATCACACATTATTCTTAGAAATTGTCCATGGAGTACCTCTCCTTTCTTTCTCTGATTTCAGAGCACCATGGTTCTTGGAAACATGGTGGAGTCTTGAACATCTTCAGAACAGCCTCCTTTCCCTTCACCTGTTTTTTGGGGTTCTACAGTTCCTGGTGCAGAAGTGGAGAGAACAGCCTTTGCAGTAGAAGTATGGCCTTTGCAGTCCAGTGGAAATATATGCTTGGCTTATGCCTACATTTCGGAATGGCACCACTGTCTTGGAACCCTATTCCACATTTTTTTGCAGAGATTAAATATCCTGTCATGTCCAAAGACAATCTCAAGTGTGAGTAGCTCAGCTTTAACCTAATTCCTACCGGCATAAGAGGTGAGGCCTGTGGTGCAAGGTGCAGCTGCGGCCTCACGTGATGGTGTAAGACCAGAGAGACCGCGCTCACAAAGGAGTGGCACACTTGGAGGCGGGCTATTCCGGGAAGCTGGGAGACCTCAGAAAAGGCAGAGTGCTCTGCCTGGGCCCAGGCACTGTACAGGAGGAGAATGGAAGACTGAAGCAACGCTGAGAGAGTGGGTGAAGTCGGCTTGGCTTCTCCTTGATGCCCATGGCCCCGGAGGACCAGCCGCTACATCATCCGAGGCTGGGTGCCTGTCTGTTTGTGAGGGCTGCTTTGCCCTGGAGGCGATCCCTGTCCACAGACACCCCTGTTTGTGTGGAGTGGGGCTCCCCACTAAGTGGCCTTGCTACACCAGCAGCTGAAAGGCCTAGCACTGTCATCTGAAGATTTGCCTCTAAGGAAATGAGGCCTAGGGGTAAGCATTGTCACTAACTGAAGGTGGGCAGTGCTGCGGGATTAAATAGGACAGCCAGGAGTGATGACTATACATGTACTTGGTTGCGTCCTGGCCCCAGTCTGCAGGAATGATGGTGGCCTCTTCAAAATGGTCCTTCCCTTGACTCCTGCACCACCAAAGGAGTTTGAGGCCTTACTGGGCCTGCGTAAAGGGCTGCAAAGTGTGTGTTGCTCCCACAAAGCACCTCACAGATTGATTCTTGAGCCGCAGTTGAGGTTGGTGAGCCCAACTCCATCTGAAGATTCTTGCTGCCTACCAGGTGGGGGCCCTGAGCTGCAGCACACCTGGACCTTCCCTGGTTTTGTTGGGTGTTATAAAGTGGATCACGGGTGCGAGGTGTTCTCTTGTCTTTGGTAACATCAGGCCTGAGTGGAGACCTATGCTTTGGACCCCCCTGCCATCAGCTGTTTCAGCAATGGTGGAGTCTCCCCAAACAGAGGTCAGGGTGAGACCCAGAGAGGGTGCAGGGGTGCCCTTTGGACCTCCGTGGAGCCACACAGTAGTGCACAGTGGTAAGCTTGTGGAAAACCTACAAGTCGCAGGGTGGTTCTGGCTAGCCACTTGGCAGGTGGCGGTGAATGCTCGGGTGTCCCGTCCTCTCCTCTGGATCAGGGCTCTGCAGCTGGGAGCCTTGGTGTCCAACTTGCCCGGATGACCAGTGGATGAGGAGCCTGCGGTAGCCACCAGACCAAACTTGACAAAGTTACCATGTCCAAAGACTCTGCGAAGAGCCTCACAACCGAAGAGCTGTGGCCCCCAGTCACCTAGGCTTTCCCAGCGATGGGCCTCTCACCCTTGTTGATGTGATGGTGGTGATTCAGGGAGTCTGAAGAGTCCTTGAGGTTAAAATAGACTCAGCCACTACAGAGTCACGCTAATGAGAGAGAACCTCCGCAAATTGGGGGCTTGAGTGAAAGAGACAAAGGACTTGAATGTCATCCTCAGGGCTGTCAAGACAATGCTGAATTATCAAGTAAAAGACCTGAAAACCGCTACCACAGTCTTGGAGGCCAGACTAGAGGATTTCGAAGGACATTCACAACAAAACATTGTCCGCATAATAGGTGTCCCTTAGAGGTCGGAGGGACCAGCTGTCGACCTTTTGTAGAAGACCGCATACTCAAGCAACTGCAGCCTTGTGGCTTCTACAACTGCTTTTTTATTGAGCAGGCGCACCTTATCCCAGGGTCCCCGCCAAAGCAAGGTGCACCTCCTCGTCCCACAATTGCTTGCATTTTCAACTACTGTGAAATTATCCTACAGAGTACTCATAGTGTGCTGCCAGTCCATTATGAAAATGCCACTATCTCTTCCTGCACTTCACACTGCGAGTTCAGCGTCTACACTGCAGTATTATTGAGGTTAAGAGGGCCTTAAAAGAACAAGAGATAAAATACTCAGTGATCTTTCTGGCAAAGCTACAGATGTTTACGGAGGACAAGACCTGGTGCTTCACATCTAATGATGTCTGGGAGTGGCTAGAGGGCTGGAGAATCATCGGGAAAACTAGAACCCACTCCAGATCAGGAAGATGACCCCATGGATCCAATACACCGGACAAAGCGCAGGAATCGAATGACCAATGAGAAGGACATGTTACATTTGCTCATGAGGCACATTACATGACACTGCTACAGTAGTCCAAGCGGGACTCTGACACCCGCTAGCTGACTTGATGGCCCTGGGTTTGGTGGATATGTGGGGAGCCCACAACCCCTCAACGCAGCACATTTCATTCCACTCGCTGGTAGTTTCTCGCGCATCGATTATATCCTTACCATGTCCCATCAGGTCTCGAATATCAGAGAGATTCATCATTTGGCTAGAAGAATTTCTGATCACTACCCAGTCTGGGTGATTTACAGATTACCAGGCCGAGATGTCCATTGACGATTGGCCCTTAACCCTTGGTGCTTGAAGGTGCCACATATCCTTGTAGGCCTCCAAAAAGCCAGTGACCAATATTTCGATGAAAATATGGGATCGGTTGACTCGATGCAACCTATGTGGCAGGCATATAAGATACTCATACAAGAGCAGGGCCTCTCATTGATTGTGGGACATAAAAAGAACAAGAGGGCCCGCTTAGAGACATATGAATGAGAGACTCCGATTTTTGAATTCCAGCTCCCAGGTCCAGAACAAGGGGATTTGCAAAACAACTTGGCTCTTAAACAGAATAAATATCGGGACACAGCTGAAGAGGCTGCAAAAACCCACTGCTGTGCAACTCAATACTGCCTCTATGAGGTGGGGGATAGGGCCAGGAAGCTCATGGCCTGACTTGGCAGGAGTGACCTGATTAACGGATGGGCACTTGAAATCCTAAATGATGAAGGAAAGCTGATGAGGAACAGACAGTGCGTAGCAAATGACTTTGCATAGTACTATGCAGACCTCAACTTCTCTGCCCTTGCCGCCACAGCGGACGAGTCCAGTGGATTACTATTGGACATTCTGCTGCCAAGGCTTTTTCGAGAAGATATGGCACTCCTGGAAGGGGACCTTATGGAAGATGAGATAACACAAGAAATCTGTGGCTTGAGTTCTGGCAAGGCGGTGTGCCCAAATGGCTTGCCCATCAAACTATACAAGCTTCTAGAGTTGTCACCCATCTCTTGCAAATGTTAAAAAAAAGCTATGAGTTGGGCATCCTGCCCCAAAACCAGAGGTTGGCCACCATAGTGGCCATACATATAGAGGGCAAACTGCTGGGTGACTGTCCCTCATATCAGCCTATTTCTTTGCTTAACGCAGAGGTTAAAATCCTTGCTAAATTACTGACATCCCGCTTGTTCAAGTGATTCAGTCATTGATCCACCCTACCCAATCCAGTTTCATGCCAGGGACTCCTAACCAGCGTTGACTGCATGGGGTCCTCTGCCGTGCAGCCAGGATTATGGAAGATGCCCTTGTGCTCTCGCTTAATTTGTGCATGGCTTCTGATGCCATTGAATGGCCTTCCTGTTTGAGGTCCTAGCCAGGATGGTCTTCCACCTGTGGTTTATGGACTGGATAAGACTTCTCTATGCTGAATCCCTCATCCAGGTGACGGTTAACAGTGGCACGTCATGGTGTTCCGGCTTCGACATGACACACGACAGGGCTGTCTACTTTCCCCTATCAATTTTGCCTTGGTCCCAGAGCCACTGGCTGCCTGGATCAGAAGTGACCCCTTGGTCAGAGGACTGTGGTGGATGGAAGATTGGGAGGACAAAATCTCCCTGTACACAGATGTTTATGTGGCAGATCCTGACTTTACACTGGACAGAATCAAGTATATTCTCACTTTGTTTCACCGTTACTTGGGCTACATCATTAATTGGAATTAATCTCAACTCTATATCCTTCACAGAAAGATATAGAGGCTGCCATCATGCAACATGCATCCAGTGTTGCCATGAAAGGGTTCTGTTAGTTGGGAATTTATGGCACCAGAGACCCGGGAATCTTCCACGCTCAGAAACTGGAGCTACCAATGGCACATCTGCAGAGGGATGTCCACATTAGGGTCCCTTCCTCTCTGGTTTCTTGGGAGGGCTGTCCTGTTTAAGATGATGGCCTTACCCCGGTTCCTGTACGCTCTTCACAATATGCCCAATTGCATCCCAACATATTTTTTCCTGGTGCTTGAGAGGGATACTCATGCACTACTCTGGAACAGGGACCTAACGGGTAGAGCTATAAAGAAGTTGACCTAGAACAGTATGATGAGGATTGCCTTGCTCGATATACAGAAATATTATTGGGCGGTGCAGCTCGTCACAATTAACCAATGGGTCCCCCCCCCTCCGGGAGTAGCCAACTTACAGGCTGGCAATGCAGGCAGGAGAGCACCTCAGGGCCATGTATGGAGGAGTGCGTCCCTCGACCTTCGCTACTCTGACTACGATTACACTCACTCTCTGGCACACAACATTGCAAGCATTAGGTTGGCAAGGTAGGACAGGCAGGCCACACCCCTATGGGACACTTCACAGTTTGGGATACTAAGTACACAACAGCGCTTTGATAAATGGGACCTGATTTGCCTATCTAGGGTTGGAGACCCATGGACTAAGGAAGGAGGGACCCCGTGCACAGAATTGCAGAACGACAACCATCTGGCCCCGCTGAAACATTCTGTTATTTGCAACTACAGCACACACTGCAAAAGTGACTGCCAAAGGGCGAACATGCCCCACCCCCTGAATCTTCGCCATTTGAGGACAGGCCCCTGGACAAACACGTGCCCAAAAAAGCGATCTCCCTTACATACCATAACCTGATTAATAACTCACCTGACACCGTAATTTGGTTGCAGGAGCACTGGGAGCGAGATCTGGGAGGCCTAGTAGATGATGAGTGGCCGAGGCCTTGGTGTCTCTCGTGAGGTTGCCATATGATCTAGGTTCCGCCTTGTCCAGTTGAATCCTACACAGGTGCTACTATGCTTGTACTACCTTGATGAAGACGGAATTGTGTCACAGGAACTGTGGCCTAGAGGGGACATTCTTACATATTTTATGGAGCTGCCTTGTAATGCCTTAGTCAAGTGGGTGGGGGCATCATGAAGGCCTCTGCGAAATGGTGTCTCTTTTTTTTTGGAAGGGGACTGACCTGGCTCATATGGATCAGATCTGGATGACACTGGGGATGATGGTGGCCAAGCGCAATATTGTGCATATGTGGAGAGTGGAATTAGCTCCACAACTGACTGAGAGGAAATGGAACATGGACTGGTGCATGCTGGCAGAGAGAGTGGTGTATGCCAGTGTTAGAAATACATTTTAAAATACATTTTGACTTGCATAACGATTTAGAATTTTACTGTAGAATGGTTTTAAAAAGCTTGCTAAAGAACTGCATAGTGAAATCACACGTAGGAAAATGTGCTTGTTTTAAACTTGTAAGAAAGAAAAGTGAAATGAAAATGTAGTAGGCTGTCATTTTCAATGTGCTTCTATAACTAGGCCCAAACAATGTTTTACTCTTTATTTATAAAATGTTGCCTAGCACCAGCATCCTACTAAACAATGTGCAGACTTACAAGATTATGTTTTTTTGCTTCATTACACCACATTAGCTCACCCTGTTTTAACAATGAATTTGCTGTGGATTTTTAATGAATCGACTGTTAACCCCTTGCATGCCCGCCCCTTTCCCCGCCCAGTGCCGCGCTTTTTATTAGCGGGCGGAGTTCATGACGAGCTGGACTCGTCATGGGCACAGCGCCACCGCAGCCCATGACGAGTCCAGCTCGTCATGGGCACTGAAGGGGTTAAAATGGACAACAAATTAGATATATTATGTGTCTGCGTAACCAAGACATTGTGGATAGATTTGCTTCATTGCATTTTGACTATCCCTCTTTCTTCATAACGGGACATTGAAAACAGCTAATAGGTTAGGTATGAAGGTTCTCATGAGGACTTTCCTTTATGTATCCAAACATTGAAACAGTAGTTAACTACATACCTTCATGAATATTTACAGTGGGAATCAGGAGGAGAAGCAACGGATGTCAACGACACCATCGAATGAGGGGGTTTCCATTGGCTAAAGATTATGTACACCTACTAATTTTTGTTACATTATTGTGCATTTTCATTTAAAACTGAGTGTTCATAGCTAGAGAGGAGGAGAGAATATTTTCACTCATCATCTTGAATACCTTGCTCCTCATTGCTGAAAGCTGCAGCTGACAGTGACTTTACCCTCCTTTACTCTGACTCTTTTGGATCAATACCACTGCAGCCTTGGAGAACTCGGCTGAGTTTTCTTAAGGACCCCTTATGGGAAGTTCACAACTTTATCTATGCTCCAAAAATCCTCTTCTTGTCCAGAAGAGAGTCTTCATGGGATCTCCATAGGGTAGGTTAGAATATGGACTGATTTCCTTTATGGAACGCTCTGCTTCATATATGCTGTCACTATCTGAACAAAAATGATAAAACCATACCAACTACTTAAAGATAAATAAAGGTTTTAGAAACTCCTGCAACTTCTCATCATTGATTGAAAATTAAGAACCTGACAGTGGATGACACGTTCCTCTGTTTTCGCTCCATTCAAAAACAGTGGCAAAGGTCTACTAACCTGACGAAGCACCACAGGAATTCGGGGGTATGAGCAGTAAGTTTAGGGTGATTGATTTAAGAACTGATTTTTCATAATTTTGGACGCTAACAAAAGCAAAGGCTGTCCCCAAAAATGGGCCAAGGTATGGGGGAAATGGAATGATTACCGAGGTGGAATATGTGCCCCTATTGATACGACTGATTTTAATCCTGAAGATTGTCGCCTTGTGACTTGCAGGGGAGGGGGTGGGAGGATCGTAGGGCTTCCAAGGCTGTAGGTGATCTGAATTTGTCAAAGTGTATCTTGATGCCGTATTGTACAATGCTTACAGGCACTATTCTTCTGTTTGATTTACGTTTAATAAAAAGATCTTTAAAAACATTTTTTTGATGTTCTACTCATGCGGTAATGGCCCGTGACTTACAAGTACCCCTCACTACTCTGAGTTCTATTCTCCTTACCTGGTAAGTGGTAGCTCCTCCTACAACCATGTGAAAGGAAGTGGAGTGGAGGCCTTGTTGGCGGATTGGTAAACAGGTCGAATTAAAGCCTGGTGATTACACTGTGGGAGGAGCTATCGCTTATTAGCTAAGAACTGTGGCAGGGAAGAGGGACGAGCAGGTAATGGTGGGGTTATAAACCTTTGTAAGGCTATTATAGGAGAAAAAAAGAGCAGTAATCCGTTGTGGAATTTTTTTCTGTGATTATAGCACATGATGTAAAACCGCAATAAGCTATGGAGATGTGTAAAACGTTTGCTCGTAGTCATGCCAATGTACTCTCAGTAGGAGCATGCATACTTCCTTTCGATTACACTCGTTAGCGCATGGCATTAGAATTTCCATGCTAATTGTAAATAAGAGGCTTACCTTGAGATTCGTTTTGGTGTATACAATGTAAACCATTGGCAGAAGATGTTTCTGTTCTGGATAGGGGCACAAAGCATACAACTCAGTGACTTACCACTTGAAATCACACCCAAACATGGCCTAGCAGCTAACACTTATTGCTACGCCTTTCTACTGTTCTTCTACTATTTATTTTAGCAGCCTGCAACTGTTAATTCTACAATTCACCGTGTGACAACAGCCTCCTGGAAAACGCCCTCAATAGTGTATCTTATGACTCAACATAGTAGCAGGTGAGGAGAGACTCAGGGTGACAGATGCTCACACGGATGGTCATGTGGTCCAGCGAAAACTATTGGGAGAACATCTGCTTCAGAGTAAAATTGTTTGCCTATATTTACATTTGATTATTTTAGATTGCTTAGTTAAGTATTAAAGTCTACGAGTCATTCTTGAATTTCTAATCTTGCCTTAATGTTTATTTATTAATTACCTAATGAATATTCATGTTTGTGCTTAATTTTAAATGCATTACATCAAAGTTAGTGTTAATTGCTGATTTCTCTGTGCACATTTAATCCGTGGAATTAGGCTGGGCATGTAATATTTGTCTGTGAAAGGACATAGGTGTTAAATTCGTCTGTTTCTCTAGTCTAAGTATTTGGATGCGACAATATTCTGACGACAACTAATCAAGATTTTCATTTCTACACCTAGAGAAAAAGGAACCTATTAGGGCAGGCGAGAAAATACTCATTTCAGAAAATATGTACGTCTTTCAGAGGGAAAAACTTTAGATTGAGCTGCTTTCCTTGAGTAAACAACCAAAAACCCCTCAGGGCTTTGCAAGGCATATTGCAGTCCTGAGAAAATAATATATTCCTAACATTTCCATTTTGTTTTTTGTTCGGTTGGCACATCCTGTCAAAGTAACACTCTGTAGCAACACTATAGAAATAGGTTTTAATGTTAACTACTTCATTGGCCCTCATTTGGTAACATTCAGCAGCAGGAAGATCTAAAATTAGCCCTTCAGGCATTAAAAATGCAACAGGATCGCACTGAGCATTAACCTACTCAACTTTGTTGCTGACTATCTTTGGCAACCTATTTAATAAGGTAATGACGAAAGTATATGCCCACAATTCAAAATAATAAACAGGCACGGGCAATGCCAATAGGTTTGTCTGACAGCACTCAACAAGTCATCATACATGCACTCTGTCACTCATTTTGCACTCATGCATTTAGTAATCCATCCAGTGACTCGTGTTAACACAAATGCAATACAACACATGTCCTTGCAGTAACAAAACTAAATGTACGTAGTCTATAATTATTTTAAAGCTCCAGCATGGCCGCTACATTCAGAACCAACATGTTGGCCATCTTGAAATGGTAAAATAATGATACACTGCGGATAACAGCATTCCATAATGGTTGCTTCATTTGGCGGAAGCGGCCATGTGGTTTGTGGTGTACTGCAGATGAACTGAGCGGCAAGCAAGGAACCTGTTAGCACTTAATGAATGAATGTGATGTTTATGGAGGGCAAGTTCACTCAGACAAGAGCATCCTGGCTCAAACACCAACTGTACCTATGGATTAGTGCAGAAGAGGACCAAAATGAGTAGATAGTAGGTCCCACCCAACTACAATAACAAATGGCAAAGAGCATCGGCTGCAAAAAAGAGCCAAGTCTTCAGACTCTTCTTGAAGGTAGCTTTATGCTCAATGATCCAAAGCGGGCCGAGAAATTGGTTCCATGCTTTTGAACCTAAAACCATGAAGGGCTTGTCACCCCGGGATGTATGCCTGAAAGTTGGAGGTTTTAGAAGATTGGTATTATCTCAGCATCCTTTGAATTCTGTGGTGACAAAAGCGGGCAGTAAGATATTTGGGGCACATGGCATGAAATGCTCTAAAGACCAAAACAAGAATCTTAAATAAAACCATCTTATGAACCAGTAGCCAGTGCATCCTCCTGAGTGCTTCAGTATTGGAACTCTGTTTAGGGAGCTTAGGCACCAGTCTGGCAGCCTCGTGTTGAACCTTTTGGTGTTTATAGGGCAGCTAGTTTGAACTCCCTGCATGAAGGCTATTGCAATAATCAAGCCTTGATGTTATTAAGGCACAAGCAACGGTTTTCCTAGCAGCAAGAGAGAAGAAATCAAATCATTTTTTTAAAGATGTCATCATCGAGAGACACGTCAGCCACTGATAGACCTTCGTCCACCACAGTGTAAGGGAGAACAGGGATGCCTTTCTGAACAGGAAAATTCTTATTTTACGAGTATTGCATTTTAAATGTTTTTTTCTCTATCCAGCAGATAATGGTAACAAAATAGTTCTTAAAATACAATTCAGACTCAGAAGAATCCGTCTCAAGAGATAAGATCAATTATGTGTCATCCATGTATGAAGTGGTTGCAATACCGTAGGAGGTAATCAAGAATATCAACGGGGCAATAAAGATATTAAATAAGACCGGACTAGGTGATGAGCATTGCGGGATGCTAAACACCACTGATCTCTCAGCCAAGGAGTACTGTTTGATAGCTACCAGTTGTTTCCTATCCACCAGAAAAGATTTGAATCAGGCCAAGGCCTTCTAATATATCGAAGTTTCAAGAACACACTGAAGAAGAATCAAATGGGAAATAGTATCAAATGCTGCTGAAAGGTCTAATAGGATAAAGAGACCATTGTTACCAGAATCCAGCGTCTTGTTGATGGTTTCAGAGACTTCGAAGAAGGCCGACTCTGTGGAATGCATAGGTTTGCAGCCGGATTGGCAGATATGGAGTGCATTAGAGTTTTCAAGATAGGAAATCAGTTGGCCACTGCATTTTGTTCCAAGATTTTGCCCAACAGTAGACGCAGCAAGATAGGCCTGAAATTGGCCATAATTGAAGGGTCAGTCAAGGGCTTCTTTAGCAGTGGTTTGACCACCGCCACTTTCCAAGATTTAGGGACTTCTGCAATGGCAAGAGTAAAGTTTAATATCTGGTTGATCCCTGGATTCACCTTGTCAATGACCTTATGTAGAATGGCCAGTTGGCAGGGGTCTTAGGAAGAGCCAGACTTGCATGAAAGAATAGCGTTATTGTGATAGCAAAATCTCCTGAAAAGTTGCTAACGTGGGATGAGAAGCCTCACCATATATCTGACTAGAATCGGGGCAGTAGGCTGTGAAACCATGTTGGAATATTAATATGCGTTCTTCAAAGATGATGGGAATCTTATAACAAAGGGTCTGTGATGGGGGAATTTCTCTTGACAGTCTTTAGGCAGCAGAAAAGATTGGGAAACTTGAAAGATCAATTTTGGTCAAAGATTGCCAGCTCAACTTGGCTAGTGAAATAGGCTTTCTTGATATCCCTAATACGTTTGTGATAAGATTTCTGGGCCAGTCTGAAGTTAGTCAGGTCCTCAGATTTGAAGGCCAGACCCAATTTACGCTCAAACTGATTGCAGCGGAGCTTTCATTCGGCTGAGATAGGTGTGTGTTAGGGTGCAGATAGAGTGGGGTAGCACTGCCTAGATAACTATAGTATCCATTCAAAAAAACAGAGGTAAGGCAACAAAATGAAAGGAGAACTATAAAAGGGGAAAATTGAAAATTAAGGACTGGCCAACACACCCTGACACTGATGCATGTTCCATTTCAGGTGGAGGGACTAATAGAGCAAGGGCTCATAGAAAAGAGACTTGCTCGGAAGCAATCCTCTCATTTAACTTCTAACTTTGTATTAACTATGTATTGTGTAAATTAATACGCATCACATTTAACATAAAAGAAAGAGAAGCTTGCCTAAGTGTCTTACTAATAAGTAACTCAAGCGAAATTCCAAAATTGCCGCTAACGGGGAATCTTTATTGCGCATGCGTCAACTGCATCTACGCAGTATGACAAACTGACGCTTGGAGGGAATTTCTTGTGCCTGCGCAGACACTACTAAAAAGGCTGCTAGAAAGCTCACATGCTTAGCATCTGCGGGGAAAGCATTTAAAAGTAAATCGGAATAGAGTAGAGATAGGTTGTATACAGTGAAACCATTTTATTTTGAAATTAATATTTGTTCTTTTTGACTTTCTTATTAGTATGTATTTGGGCCTCTCGTACGAATCTGGAGTCAGTAACCCACCTGTTCTCTGCACATGCATGGTCTGATTGAGCCGAAGAAGTGATGTGAATCTTGAACACAGTCCAAGGACGCAAAAGAATACATACCCAGGGAACCAGCCCGAAGTCCTCTGAAATAAATGGGAACACATGCAAATTATACTTTTGTGTCTAATGAGATGTGAATACGGGTGGGAATAAAGATTTATGAATACATTTAAGTAGTGGGATCTTTGAACAATGGACTGAAAGACTAAATTTAAAAAAAAGCATGGTGTGATGATCTTCCCCCCTTGCCTGTCCAATCAGAGTTATTCATTTTGTGATATTGAAATATTAATGGGTGGTATCTAAATACCAAAGAGTATAATTGAGGTAAATTTTAGTTAGTTAGTTAGACGGAGATTTGCGGAATGGTGCAGAGCTCGGGATGCTGTCGGAGTGAAGAAGAATCAAATGCAGAACAATCTATCCTAAAATTAATTTAGAAGACGATCACGGAAGAATCTCGAGGAGGCAGAGAGTGTCAGAGAGGGGTGCTCTGCAAGTGTTGGTGTTATTATTAATATTATTAATAATATTATCATTATTATTATTAATAATAATTCATTCTTGATAGAGCGCTTGGCTACCCTTAGGCATCCCAGCGCTAGACGCGCCTACAAGATGGTTCTAGACTCACTGCAATTTCTGGAAGAGCCATGTTTTAAGTTGCTTTCTGAACGTCAGATGCTGGGTCGTTCATCTAAGCTGGATTGGGAGTGTGTTCCATATGATGGCTGCATTGTATGCAAACTTCCGACATCCTTAATGAGTTCTACTGATTTTAGGGACCCTCACTTGAAAAAGATTGGCTGATCTCAGGCTGTGAGATGGTCGATGAAAGGACATTAGTGAGTGGTTAATTTTAGAACCTCTGCCCCAAAGGGTTTTGTGTGCAATGCAGAGTGCTTTGAACATTATGCGTTCTGAAATAGGTAGCTAGTGTAGTGCTTTCAGTACTGGTTTGGCTGAGTGCTTTCTGGGGATGTTGTGTAGTAACCTGGCTGCATAATTCTGCGCCACCTGAAGTTTCCTTGTGGTGGTCTTCGGGGTGCCCAGATATAGTGAGTTACAGTAGTCCAGCCGAGGCAGTATCAATGCCTGGACCATTGTTCTGCGTGCTTTTTCCGGGAGCAGGGGCAGTATTTTCCTTAATTGTCTTAATATTCCATAGCAAGTAGCTGCTGCTTGGACTGCTTGGTGGTCTAGTTTTAGTGACCTGTCTAGCCAGATTCCTAGGGTTTTGATCCTGTCTTTGGGTTTTGGGGCTGGACCCAGACAGTTCGGTCTTGTGACATTGCTAAGGATCATTAAGTCCATCTTCTCCCCGTTAAGCTTCAGAAATGATTGGTCCATCCAGGTGGCCACCTTTCCCAGGCATGATTCAAGGTCAACTACACTCTTCTTTGGCTGGTTTAGGGCTAGTACTAGCTGAGTGTCATCCGCGTAGGTCACTATCTGGACCCCATTCGGAATGACTATCGCAGCCAGGGATCTCAGGTAGGGGTGGGCGGAATTTGCGAAGTTGCCTCTCACAAAATTTCGCGAAACAGCAAAAAATCTCCATGAACACGCGGAATTTCGCGTGCTCACAGAGATTTCGGGGGCGGGGCTTCTTTGCGAGTTCACATTCACAATGCCTCTTGATAGGGTCAGAGAGTGGGATGCTGTACCTGAATTCCACTGTTTTGTGCAATACCTCTACTCAACTGGAGTACTTTCTACTGGCTAATCAGTAAGTGCCACCTTGTTGGGTAAATGTATAGTGCTTTTCCTACACTACAGCTGCGTAAAGGGTCAGAAGAGTTGTCTCCCGTGACCATGTGTGTGCTACCGCGTTGGGTAAATGTATAGTGCTTTTCCTACACTACAGCTGCGTAAAGGGCCAGAAGAGTTGTTTCCCATGACCATGTGTGTGCTACCCCGTTGAATAAATGTATAGTGCTTTTTCTACACTACAGATGCGTAAAGGGCCAGAAGAGTTGTCTCCCGTGACCATGTGTGTCTGTAACTTTGCCACTGCGCCGAAAGGTGCTGGGGTCCATTGAGTTTGCTGTCCATCATAGTGGGGAAAGGGTGGGAAGATGTTACATACCGCTAGGGTGTGTGGGGCGGGGACAAACGGGTGGGGCTTCTATACGAGTTCACATGCCTCTTGTTTACAAAGTGTCAGAGACCGATCAGAGCAGCAGATGAGGAAAAAGAAGCTCCCGGTCACAGGAACTAAACGGGGATTGCGCTCGAGAAAGTCATGGATGCACAGAGCTCCATCAAGGATCACAGCTAATTTTTGACGGTAGATATGGGGAGAAAAGCACATCTGCCCAGACTCGACCTAGCTCACACATTTTTTGGGCTGAATAATGTGTTACTGAATTTGAGCTTCAACTCGGGCACCTGCTTTATTTATATCTGTAAGTGCTTCCTGTTGAGGTTTAGTTTTTGTGACAGGAGCATTGTGCCAGAATGAATCCTACCCTGCATATTTATCCAGGAAGATGCCAACATTTTGTGCAATACCTCTACCCTCATGCCCCCGAATTCCATTCTGCCGCGGATTGCGGAAGTTTTAACATTTTCGCGTTCCGTGCGGAACGTGAAAATGACGAAATTTCGCAAGTTACGCGAGCGGAACGGAATTTGTCACCCACCCTCAGGTACATGTTTAACAGGGTAGGGCTCAATGATGAGCCCTGTTGTACCCCACAGGTTAGAGGGATTTTTCTTGAGGTATGGCCACCTTCAAATACCTGGAATGTTCTGTCTGTTAAGAAGGACTCCAGCCAGGCTAGTGCTTTGCCTGAGACTCCCACCTCCTTAAGTCTATCCAGAAGAATACCATGATTTACAGTGTCAAATGCGGCACTCAAATCAAGCAGAATGATTGCCGCTGTGCTTCCGGGGTCGAGCACTCTACGTGATTCCTCCATGACTGTAAGTAATGCTGTCTCTGTGCCCTGGTTCGGTCGGAATCCTGTCTGGGAGGTGTGTAAGATTTCGTGGGACTCCTGAAGGGGAGTAGCGAGACCGGCCGGTAGTTGCTCCATACCTTCGGGTTGAGATTCGGCTTTTTTATCAGTGCTTCAACCATTGCATGTTTCCAGGTTGATGGTACTATTGCGTTACTTATGGACGAGTTGATTACTTCCAGTAGGGCTGGTAGAATCACCTCTTTGACTTTGTGCAGCGCGTGCGCTGGTGCTGGGTCTCAGGGTGATCCTGATTTCACTGACGTGAAAACTTTGCAAAGTGTATTCAGGTCTAGGATTGGAAGTTCCTTCAGGCCGACCTTACCCTCTTTGGTACTTCCCGGTTCTGTCTCAGGTTTATCTGGTTCAGTGGCTGGAGGAAAGGCATTATATATGTCAAGAATTTTTTTATTGAAGAATTTTGCCAATTCCACGCAGCGCGGGGGCTGATTCTGCAGACCTTTCAGGCTGGGGGCATTGCTGCCATGTTAATCTTCTCTTCAAAGTATTGGGCCTGGGCTGTTTTAGTTTCCTTCTGATATATCCTAATCGCCTCTCTACATTTTTGTTTTTTCTCTGGGCAGTAATCCTTTCTCCATGCCCTCTCTAGTGTTTTACTTTTTTGCTTTACTTCCCGTATTCTGGGGGTAAACCATGGAGGTCGTTTTTCTGTTGGTCTCTTTTAGCTCCATTTGTAAGGGATGATGGAATCTAGTGACATTTCAATCCATGGATTGAAATTGTCATTGGCTATACTGGGGTCGGGGTTACCTTTGGGGCTCCTGCTGGTCAGTGTATTCAACCACATTCCGGTGTCTAGTTTAGCCAATGATCGGTCCCATTTCTTTGTTTGCTGTTCATTTGAGACACGTTTAGGTGACTTCCAGCTCATTGGGACTATGAAGTGATCTGACCATGGGATTGGGGAAGGGTTATCAACGGAGAGATTATCTTCAGTAGAAAATACTCGGTCTAAAAGGTGGCCTTTATCGTGTGTTGGGCTACTGACTTTCTGTGTGAGTTGTAGGGCCAACAGGTTTTGTGTGAGGTTAAAAGACTTGCCTTTTCTGGGTTCCTCTAAGTGCAGATTCAAATCACCTAGAATAATACAATTAGAGAAGTCAGCTATCCTGTCCTGATTCCTGTCCTTAAGCCTTTGTCGTCTGATCTTTCCTGGGGACCCTTCCAGCTCCTTGGCCAGGGGGTTGGTTTTCACACCATCCTAGGTAAATATATTTTTGTGAATGTGCAGATATGCTTTTCTCTCTATCCTCTCCTTTCTGAGGAACGTCATTGTAAAGTATGATACATTTGTTTGATTGATTGACTAATTGAATCTTCCTTCCTATGAGTGACGGAGACTGTACTGTACTCTGAAAGTGGTTCACATAAAATTAATTTAGATAAAGCCTTTTAAAATATTCCCGAGTCTGTGCTCATTTCATTGTAAAGAGAAATAATTCATGTAATTTCACCATCAACTAGTTCAACCAATGGTCCGTTGACCAGAGGAAAGAACTTTTTGATTAGTGAAAGATTAGTTAGGAATGATAGGTAACTAAGCTTGAAGCAAGAAACAACACAAACGTTGACTCCAGCGGTTTTACTGGCCTGTGCGTGTGTAATGTGTGTTTATTGGCTGGTTCACCGCTGGATCAGTACGCGTGTAATTAAAAACTTTCATCATGCACAGAGCAATAGAGACAATGACTGATGTGGACTGAACCATTACCTGAGGCAGTACACTGTCATAGATGGAAGCAGAATGTAAATGCCACTTAGGGAGACCCACGGCAGAAGAAGAATCCTAAATGCCCTCTATGTATCTATAATGACCATATATTTATATAAGGATGTGTTTGTTATTGAATTATTTTTTATTACAAAATCCTGAGAGACCGCTAAGCCAGTCAGAACTTCCAAAGAGATTCTAACAAGAAATATTCCCTTGGAAAATTTCAACCCCTGGAATATGTCAGAGGGGATAAATGACACCAAATACTTCCCTATAAAGGTAATCTGTTTGATTTCCAGTAAGAAATTACCTACCCTGCCTTTTTCCTAATTTTCTGTTCGTATTTTTGTTCCATTCCTGCCTTCTTTCTCTACCTTTTCTGATAGTTTTCTGCTCTCTTTTCTGTTCCTTCCCTGTCCTTTCTGACCATTTTCTGCTTGTTTTTCTGTTCCTTCTCTGCCTGCCTTTTCTAATATTTCTGATTACCTTTTTCCCCTTGAGGGCTGTTTCTGCTTGTACTTCCCTCTTCTTGCCCTTTCCCACCTCCCTCCACACAGTGCTCTGCTCTTCCCCAGGACCTACTTAATGGAGTTCACAGCCCTACCCTATTGAGCAGATCCTGGTGCTATCTTCCCCCAGTGACAGTCTCCTGTCTAGCTGCACACAGCCTAGCCCTACTGCCTCTGATTGTCTCACTGATGCTGCTTTGCTCATTTTTTGCCTGTTCCTCCTACTTTTCTGCTCGCTTTCTGCCCTCTATTTCTGTCTTTCCTGTTCATTTTCTTCTTATTCTTCTGTTCCTTCCGTGCCTTTCCTGATAATTTTTTGCTTGATTTTCTATTCCTTCCCTGCCTTTTCTGATCATCTTCTACTAGTTTTTCTGTTCCTTTCTTGCCCTCTCTGATACTTTTCTGCTTGTTTTTTCCTGTTCACTAGCTATCTGCTTTTTATGATCGCTCCCTTCCTTTTCTGATTGTTTTCTGCTCTTCTCTTGCCCCAAGGTGCCTCTTTCTTCTGGCACTTCCCTCTTCCTGCTGTTTCCTGCCTCCTACCACCCAGTGCCCCACCTTTCCCCCAGGACCTACTTAATGGAGACCCCACCGTGGCCGTGTCTCCGGTGCACCAAAGCCAAGCTCACACTTGATCCCGCACCACCTCCATCCATACGACCACCAACAGCCCAGAACCACTCTAATACATCCTGCTCAATACCCGATGCCTCTGCAAACATGCCACGGAAATCTAGGACACCTTCATCACCCTCTCCCCTGACTTGACCTTCATCACCGAAATTTGCCTCAACCACTCCATGAACCCGAGATAGGCACCGTAACTCCAGACGGCTACAAAATGATACACCATGACCGCTCCAACAAACTCAGCAGGAGCATCGCCATCATCATCAAGGATAACATCCGATGCACCCTCACCAACGATGACCCCACGCCTCATATACAGACCCCTGGGACACCAACAGGATTTCTGTGATGCCATCTCAAACCTCATCACAGCCCTAGTCATCGACTCCTACAGCTACGTCCTACTCAACAGCCGTAATTTCCCATGTAGATGATCCCAACAATGCAAACTCCATCACCCTCCTTAAAATCATAAACAAATTTGGCCTCACTTAACTGATTACTGAACCCAGGCACAAAGCCAGCCACACACTTGAGTCCATCTTCACTGCCGGCGAAAGATTCAAATTCAGTCACATCACAGAACTCACCTGGACCGAGCATGCCATTGTTCACTTCACCATCTGTGATGCTCAGCACACCACCCCAAGCATCTCAGCTCTCCCAACCAAAGCTGGAGCAAGGTAACTGACACACAGTAGACACAGGCCCTCAGCACCTCCCAACCTGAAGGGTCATCAGACCTCGACCAGATTATCCAGAAGTCCTCTACTTGGATTGCCAACTGCGCCAACATAGATGCCCTGTTGAAACCAGCAAAAAACAGCAACACATCTAAACATGCCAGCTGGTACACCCCGGAGCTTAAAACCGTCAGGCGCAACATCTAAAGACTTGAAAAATAATGGTGTGCCACAAGAAACCCCTCCGCCAGAGCCGTTCACAAAACAGCCCTCAGCAACTACCACCTATGCATCAAGAAAGTCAAGAAATTGGCCATCACAGCCCTCATTGACACGGCTGTCAACCACACAAAGAAACTCTTCAAAATAGTCAAGGAAATCTTGATCCTGCCAGCCACAGAGAACACCATCCACCCCTCGCAAGAACTCTGCCATTCCCTTTCGGAATACTTCCCCACCAAGATCGCCTCAATCTACAACAACTTCAACCTCCAACCCATGGCTCTCAACCTCAACAACCTCATCCAGCCAACGCACACCAGCCGAATCATCAACACCTGGTCTCTGCTCATCACTCAAACCACCACAGCCATCATGTCTTCCATCCACTCTGGGGTGCCCACCAACCCCTGCCCCCACCGAATCTTTAACCTCAGACCCATCCCAATCAGCACCAATCTCATCAGCATAATTAACACCTCCATCTCTACAGCAGCCTTTCTGGGCATCTAGAAACATGCAGAGGTCAGTCCCCTCCTAAAGAAACCCTTCACCGAACCCACCAATCTCAAAATTTATCGACCATTTTCCATGCTCCCTTACCCAACTAAAGTACTTGGGAAAGACCTTCAACCTAAACTTACGAAACACCTGGAACAAAACCACCCAATTGATGGCTCACAATCAGGATTCCGTGCAAACCTCAGCACTGAGACCACGCTGATCCCTGCTACAGACGACATCAGAGTCCGCCTCAGCCGCATACAAACTGTAGCCCTGATCCTCATTGACCTCTCCGCTGCATTCAACACTGCCTCCGCCTGGATCTGTGGTACTGACAGAGAAAGCCAAACACCCTTAATTATCTGCTCATCTAAAACACTTTAATAGTGCCTGTGGAAGTTGAGGCTACATGATATTGTATGCTTGATACTTTATGCATATGCATCTTTGTGAACCTTCTCTGGTCAGTCATACTTCTGCCAGCAAGTACAGCAGGATAAACAAACAAAATAAGCACAGCTGCGTGGACGGGTAGCACTTCTTCAATGGGAACACACAACTTCTGTCCAATCAAAACTTGCACTCCAGTCCGTCAACATGTGGGCGGTGCTAAAGCCCCTCTATGCAATACTTCTGAAAGCTCTTTTTCAGGTTGATCATCTAAGGTCTGGTATCAGCAGCGCTGTCAAGCCAGACTAAAAAATAAATCATTTCTGCCTGCCAGTAAACTGAAATTGAGACAATCTTTTCTACTTGTGCTTCTCCTTGAATGGTTCCATTACAGCATTCATTGATGTGCTGTCCGTATAGCTTATTGCTGTGTCCATGAATATAGAATAATTTGAATCTTGGTAAGAACTTGCAGTAGCCAAGCACTCACCGTGAGCCTGTGCAGCAGTGAGAACCCCTTCAGTAAATACACCCTACATTGCTGTTACTGTATTAGATTTATTGACAATCATTACCTCCATATTTTGAGGACATCTTTAAACATTTGAAAGCAACAAGCAACAACAATGTGACTGCCGGTCATTTCTGCATCCTCACTCCCACAAATATTATCTGCCAAAGAGGTTTGTGGTAATTCCCCTGGGATTTTTGATACACCTGTCACAATTTTATCAAATGAGTGAATGTAATGGAGTAGGGTTTTTTTGTTTGAACCCTCCTCATTGACAGAGAGACCTAAAAGACTTCCCTGTTTGGGGGAAGATGACCAGATTCTGACCGTGTGTGATTCCTCAATGCCTGTGAGTCAAGAGCTATTGCTGCTGAATGATGAGTCACATTGAAATGGCCCAACCATTGGTAAACCATAACAGCATGCCAGGTAAGCTGATGATGCATGCCTTCCAGGGATCTTACTGCCATCTCTGCACCTCAGAAAAATATTTGGAGCCTTCTTGCCTTGGGCCTGCTCCCTGCTTGCCATACTTGTTTTCGTTTTTCAGAATCAAACCCTGTTTTGGTGATTTTCTCCATAACGCAAATACAAATGTCCCATGCATGGCTGGAGGAAAATGAGTGAGGATGGATGGTGGTCAGGTCATAGGACTTTAAAGATAAAGACAGGGGCTTTGAATAATGAAGATTGTTTGTAAATAATTTGTCATGCCTTGTCCTTCTTTCACACCACACTCCTACTCTAAGAGTATATCCTAACGACCATGCTCCATCACCTTGCATCCATTCACCAACCTTAACAAAGTTCTCTATGGACAAGAATAGTGCTTGCCACAGGACCAAAGCTGTAAACAAGCAAACAATGTTCTGCTGCAGGGATGGCCTCAGTCCTAACAAGAAAGGAGCAACTGAGTGCCAGGGTTCACAATGCCAGATGTGGGTCAGCTAATCTCTTCCTTCTTGAATTAATGCACCAGACCACACATCAGACACCTCAGGAGTCAATGCTATTTTGTTCTCCAACCAAATCCCCTAAAGGAACACATACAACAAAACAAGCCCAACCAAAGACAGTGGTTAAGCTGAAAAACAGACCAAAGAAACAAAGAGACACTGAGAAGGAAGAGAAGCTAAGCACTATAAAAGTGCCACCTACCACAGGGACCATATAATCCCGCACTTGAACAGGCACCAAATACACTGCACAGCCAAAGGAGATCACTGCAGAAATGCCTGAGGCAGAACCAAGAGAAGAGACTAGAAGCAGAGTGGGAGAACCTAGTACAAAAACACTGATTCCTACATAGGTACGGCCCCGGAGAAACAACACTCGAAAAACTATGAACAAAATGCTAACAACTACACAAAGAGTTGAATCCCGGAGACCATCCAAAGAGCCCTTCTGCCCACCTACCTTTGTCTGGTGAATCCTCTGTTGGACTCACATGCATGGCTGTCATTCCTCCTCCTGTACTTTAATATTTGAACTTGGCGCACCTGTTTATTTTGTTTTTTTTTATCAAATACAAGTTTTCTTTCCTTCACAAAATGTCACAGAATCGCAGAAGCCTGTGACATTTATAAGAGCATCCTTTAATCAGACAGGATGTTTTTGCTTTCATATAGTGCCACAGTGCAACTTAGATACATCAAGACATCCAGTACTAAACATTGTGATGAGGGGCTTGTGGTCAGTTCTCAGGGTGAAGTGTGTTCCCCACAAATAGGTAAGGAAATATTGGACACCCCATACCGCAGCTAAGGCCTCTCGTTCAATGACTGCATAATTCCGTTCCGTTCAGAACTACTAAGCGTGCGTGAAGCAAATGTCACAGTTTTCTCAACACCACACTTATTTTGCGATAACACAGCACCAATGCCATGGGCACTAGCATCCACAGTAATGTAATTATCTTTGCGGGTTCAAAAGGAGTAAGAATACCAGCATTGACTTCATCCTTAATATTTTGAAAAGCTATAACTTGTGGCAAGTTCCAAGAAAATGGTGCCCCCTTCCTCAACAGCTCTCTTAAAGCCTCTGTTTTGAGTGCAAAATTACTAAAGAAGTTTGAATAGTACTCAATCAATCCCATAAAGGATTTTAGCTGTTCTTTTGTGGTGGGTGTGGCAGCCAACCTGATGGCTTTCAACAAATCTTCTTTAGGTTGCAAGCCACACTCAGAAATAGTGTAACCTAAATAATTCACCTCTTTCAACATTAACTTACATTTGTCCTTTCTTAGGGTTAAACCCGCCTTGTATAAAATCTCTAGCACATTAGCCAAGGTTTTGTTGTGATCAGCTTCACTTTTACCAGTAATAAGAATGTCATCTTGAAAGTAGAGAGTATTCCTCACACCTTTAAGTAGACTATGCATCATGCGCTGGAATACACTAGCGGCCAATGTGAGGCCGAAAGGAAGCCTCTTAAATCGAAATCCCCCCTTCATGGTCAGAAAGTCCGTCAACTTTGTTGAGTCATGATGTAACATAACTTGATGGTACGCTGACCTTAGATCCAGCTTAGTGAAGAACTTAGCTTTATCCATCAAGAGCACCATCTCAGATATGTTGGGTAGTGGAAAACTATTGACGATGATTTTCTTGGTAACGACTACCGGAGAGAGCCACTCCGAGACCTCCACAGGTTCAATAACATCTTGTTTCTGCATATCACTCAACATCTCCCTTACCGCATCACGAATGGAGATGGGGTTCTTCCTTAATGCCTGCCTGACTAGGTGACCATCATCTTTGAGTTTAATTTCATGCATGTAACCAACTAGTTTTCCTAAGTCTACTCGAAAGATGTCATTGTAATTTGACAAAATAGTGTAAATTGTAGCATAATCCTCCACTACCATTACTTGCTCAGAAGATCTCGGATCTAAGATAACATGCAAATCATGCTGTTGTACCCAGCCTAAGATAGCAGGACCATCATTTGAGACATACACCTTTCCCATTGCACTCCTTCCTTTGAATTCAAATTTAGTTTCCATGACACCTTTAATAGTGATAGTCTTGCCACTGTACCCTTTAGGAGAAATATCACTGTTAGTGAGTTACAAGTTGGGCCACCATTCATTAAAGTTACGAAAGGGAATAATAGTGAACATAGACCCAGGATCAACCATTAATTCTACAGCGACCCCATTCACAAGAAAAGTAGCTTTAGGTCTTTGTAACTTGTTTACATATTCATCTTCTACACATAATAGTATGTCTGGTGCAACGCAATCTTCATCAATGAAAGCAACTCTGTTTCTTGACAGGTTTTTACAAACTCTGCTCAGATGGCCCTTTTTCCCACACTATCTACACATCTTATCTCTGGCAAAGCAACCTGCGTAGTCCGTGGCATGACCCATACTGCCACATCTATAACATCCATTAAATTTACCCTTGTTTACACTTGGCGGCCTAGTTTTAAATTTGGAAGAACTGGGTGTGTTCTGTTTAACTTTGAGCTCACTGTCTAATGAAATATCTTTTTAAATTACTAAATTTACTGTATCTTCTTTCCTTAACTCTAAAGTATGAATATCTTGCATGCACTTATCAGATTCCTCTACGACCTTAGCAATTCAAATGGCCTCAAGCAAAGTAAGGTTTCTAGCAGCCCAGAAGTTTCCCTTGCCTTCTCTTATTCTTGTACTGCATGATTAATTGGTCTCTAATGAAATGATCAGTCATGGTGCCAAAGTCACATTTAATTGCAAGCTCACGTAGACGTGTGACCATTTGATCAACTGTTTCTTTTTCCTTCTGAGGTAGAGAATACATCTTGTGACATTGCATAACAATGTTGATTTGTTTGCCAAAATACTTAGCAAGTCTGTTTTTTGCCTCAATATATGGGTTACCAATAGGTTCACCATCAGCACCCATAACCTCAGGTAGGAACTTATAGACATATTGACCCTCTTTTCCTAAAGAGTTTAATAATAAAGCTTTCTTCCTAGAAGCTTGAAACCTAAGACCATCAATGGCTTCTAAATACTTTTCAAAAATACCAATCCATTCTTTCCATTCTATGGACGGTGAAATGCCTTCTGATAAGAAGATTGACGGTGGAGATACCATCTGACTTGCAGCCATTACGTATGACAAAATAACAAAAAAACTAAGTGAATGACTGTCAAGCAGTGAAGAAGAAAAGTTGAAAACAATGGTGTACGGATCACCGGATCAGCACAAGAAATGATGAATGGTGTGCAGATCACCATAGAACTTCAACAAACAAAGGGTGTGCAGATCACCGTGTGGATCAGCACAAATAATGATAAATGAATGGTGTGAGGATCACTGTAAAGATCACCAATAATATTGTTGAACTTGCAACAAAAGATTAGGAGAGTACTAAAATTGCCACAACGAAAGAGTAAGATGTGCAGATCACCGTGTTGCTCCGCAAAACAATTTGAGTAGAAACGTTATGAAAGCGCATGAACAAGGTCAGGCGGAGTCAGAGGAACAGCTGTGTGAAGCGGCGTAGATGCTTGAAGAAACAATGTATCCAAAATGGCTGCACGTCAAAGTAGCGTGTTGACGTCTGAGTGGAGATCGGAAAAACAGCTGTGGAAAGTGTCGTAAATGTACAAAGAAACAATGTATCCAATATGGCTGCACGTCAACGTGTTGACGTCTAAGTGCAGAAACGTAGTAAAGCTACGAACAGGCAGACCCAGGATAGAGTCACCTCAGTGTATGCATATGCGTGCTGATGACACAACTCGGTGTAGGCTGGAGCGTTTGCTAAGAAGGTTGCTTAGCAACGTGAAGAGCGAGACGCGGGAGGCATGCACAAGCATACAACGCCTCGCCCGAGGAAATAAGAAAATAAAGGAAAACAGTACCTTATCACAGCGGAAGGGGGACTGAGTCCCACCATGAACACTAAGGAGATCCCACTGAGAAAGCAATGTGGAATGCCAACGATGAAGAGAAGAATGGTTTGAAGATGAGTACGTGGTGAACAACATCGTGAATGCACTCCCTGCTGCCAAAGAGATGCTGCAGGCAATCGTCACCAAAATGTTGAAGCTGAAAGAAGTGATCACTGACACGAAGAAATCAAGACAAGGTAAGATTTATTTTCTTCTTCGACAGGAGCGGGGATCCCAGCCTGCTGCCTCCGTCAACCTCCTCACCGAGAATGCCAGGCCTCCCTGGAATTCCAAAGAGATTCCACGGACGCCACGGCAACCCCACGAGACACACCAAAAGGAGGATGCCAGACTGAGCACACATCGCCACATTAGGCAAGAACATACCTACTTTCTAAAAGTGGTATTTTCAAACACAATTTGTGAAAATCACCCTCACTAAAAGATGCATTTTAACATTCTGAGTTCAGGCATACTAAACGTTATTTTTCTACTGTGTTCCCCGGGCCAGCTATGTTTATAAGATGCTATAAACAAACTCCCCATTCTGTCCTATGGGAACAGGTAGCCTGGAAATAGTGAAAAACAAAATTGGCAGTAATTCACTATCAGGACAAACCACACACATCAGGGCATGTCCTACCTTTAACATACAATGCACCCTGCCTGCAGGGGTACCTTGGGCCTACCTTAGGGGTGACTAATATGTGGAAAAGGGAAGGTTTAGGGACTGGCAAGGGTGTGTAAGTCGGAATGGCAGTCCCAGACTGCACACAGGCTCTGCAATGGCAGGCCAGAGTTACATTTTACAGGCTGCTTCTGTGGGTGCACAATCAGTGCTGCAGCCCACTAACAGCATTTGATTTACAGGCCCTGGACACACACAGTTAACTATACTCGGGTCTGACAAATAAATCAAATATGCCAATCATGGAATCACTAATCCATAACATCAATTTACATAGGGAGCACTTGCACTTTGGCACTGAACAGCAGTTTTTTGGTGGTTAACCTGGTACCCCATTTAACAGATTGGTGATGGTTGGAAGAGATGCCTCCAAATTGCATGTGAATACCATCAGATCATCTGCATATTAGGCCACCTTTTTTACCCATCCTTTAAAATTAAAGGGGACGACACCTTGTGAACTTCTTATAGTGTTATCCAGTGGCTCTATATAGAGGTTAAATAAGTAAGGGGAGAGTGGGCAACCTTGTCGCGTGCCTCTTTTAATTTGAATTTCTTTAGTGAGACTACCATTTATGAGTATTTTTTCCATTGGGGCTGGGTATATGTTTGCTACTGCTTTTAGGAATGTGTCACCTAATCCGTATAAGGATATTACTTTGCGTAAGAACATCCAATTTACTCGATCGAATGCCTTCGCAGCGTTGAATGTAAGGACTGCAAGCGGGATGTTTTCATGAGTGGCTATGTCGACAGCTTCAATCAGTTGGTGAGTGAGGTCATGCATTTGTCTCCCCTTAATAAAACCTTTCTGGTCTTCAGGAACTAGATGACTTGTAATGTAACCTAATCTTGTTGCTAAAATCCGCGTGTACATTTTATAGTCAATGTTAAAGATGCACATTTCGAGGGGTCTTTGCCTGGTTTTAAGATTAAGCTAATGGTGGCACCAATTTTAGGATTTCGTAAGAGCTAGCCCTTTATTGAAAACCGTGTTTAATAAGTCCACTAACCCGGGGACCAACGATTCTTTTAAAACCATATACAGCTTGTTTGGTAGAGCGTCCGGACCTGCTGCCTTCCCTCTCTTCAATCTTTGTAGCGCCTCCGTTACTTTCTCTATGGTTATTTCTGAGTTCAATGTTTCCCTATCTTCTGCTTCTAGTCTTGGGGCTGCTGACCTACTCAGATAAGAATCAACTAAATTGCTAGATACCACTAGGTCTTCGTCAGATGAAGACTGGAAAAAATCTGTGAAGGCCTCCTCGATCCCCATGTCATCTTCTACCTGTCCCCCAAGGTTGTCTCCCTGTATTGCTACAATCCTGTTTCTTTTTAAGTTAGTTTTATTTTTCCATATGAGAAGTTTTCCGCTGCCTTTCCCAAATTCATAGTTTACTAATTCACTAGCTTCCCATATTTTCCTAACTCCTTCATCCAATAAATTAGACAGGTCATTTTTCTTTTTGAATATTTGTTCCTCAGATTTTTCTTGTTCTAAGTTGGACACTGCGGCCTCCAGGTTTCTATCTTGGTCTAGGATTTCCACCTCTAACTGGTGGACTTTGTGTCTAATCTCTTTGTTACTTGAAGCCGCCAGGACAATGAGAGCTCCCCTAATTAGTGCATTAGAGGCATCCCATACTACTTGGAAGGGGGTTTCGTTGTTAATGTTGTTTTCAAAGTATTCCTCCATTATGGTTTATAGCTTATCTGTGATCTGCTTATCTAAAAGAAGAGTGCGGTCTAGGGTCCATCTTGTAACCACCTGAGGAATCCCTTGTTTTATTTCTATACAGACTAGGGAGTGATCAGATAAACGGGCAGGTGTATGTTCGACCTTATTGACACTGGTATTTGTTGTTTTCTCTATCAGGATAAAGTCAATCCTGGATGCATAACCATACTTTCTATTTTTGTAGGTCAATCTATTATTTCGATTACCCTTAGTCTTCAATGAGTCCACCAAACCCAAGTCTTCTGTAAATCTGTTCAACCATTCTCTCATTTTGAGAAGGTTTAACGCTGTACCCGGTGGGCATCTATCACTTTTAGGGTCCAATAGCAGATTAAAATCTTCTCCCCAAATAATTGGTGCGGATACTTCTACTAATTGGGAATATAGAGCTTGGAGCAGAGCTGGGTCATCTGTGTTAGGACCATAGTATCCAGCAATAGTATATTGGTTTCCCCCTATTTTTACTTTGACAACTGCCCATCTTCCCTTCAAGTCAGTTGCCTCTTCTAAGATTGTTGCTTTTGCTGATGTTTTCAAACGGATTGCTGCACCCTTGATATTACAAGATTGATTAGTACAGACATAGCTGTCAACCCACTTTTGATGTTTCATTATCTTACTCCCTTCTGATTTTAAGATGTGTGTTTCTTGTAAGATTATGACTTCACAATTCACTATTTTTACATATTCCATATTTTTTTACGTCTTTTCTCTACTCTAAGGCCATTTACGTTCCAGGACATGATGTTTATTGTGTTGTTACCCCAAATTTTAGCCATTCATTTTTTTCCTTTTTTTTCTTTTGAAAAAACCCTCTTGTTTTGTCAGTATCTTGTCTAACCAGATGTTCAACACATTGGACACATTTTTCCCAAATGCTCCCCACCTAGTAGAAAAGGTGTGCAAATCAAACCTGGTTTGCCCAAATGTTGTCCAATTCGAGTACCATTATCACAAGGCTCTGGTTGTACTTCACTAAATTTGATCCCTAGATGTGTCTCTACTTCTGTTGTGACTTAATTTTCTCTATGAAGTTAACTACTTCTTTCGGCTCTTTGATGTTGTACATCTCATTTTTCCACATGATTCTCAGTGAGACTGGGAATTTCATTTGGACTGTTGCCCCTAATGACTTGAATTCCTGCATGTGGTTTCCCAACTCCCGCTGCCTATCCTGTGTGGCTCTTGATAGGTCGGAGCAAATTTTGAAGTAATAATCTCCTTTATCAAAGGTACCCCCTTTTAGAGCCACATTCAAGATTTTTTCTTTCAAAGTATAAGTTTTGAAGTTTACTAATATTTTCTGAACATTTTTCCTTTGCTTACCTAATATAAAAGGGTCTCTATGGACTCTTTTGATATCTTCCTCGAGCATTTTATTGTCTGTCCCAGGGATGTAATCTTTCATCAGATCAATCACAAAGCTTCTTATGTTTTGTCCTTCCAGCCCCTCTGGTATATTTAATATTCACAAGTTGTTTCTTCTTGCATTGTTTTCCAGCGTTCAAATCTTTTCTCTAAGTTTCTTCTCGTTTGTCTTTAAGGTGTAGATCTCTGCCTGGCAATCTTTAACGTCTTTCCCGATTTTTTCTACTGTAGTTTCCACCACAAATACTCGTCCATTAAGGAGTTTACTTTAGTTTCGAGCGCTTCACAGGTTGCCTGGATCTTTTCTCGGTTTGCTCTCATCTCATCGATCAGAGTCCCCAAAAGATTTCCCATCCCAGCTTGTATGAATGGTTTTGGAACATTATCTTGCCTAATTTGAGGTATGCTTTGACATATTGTATTCTCGACCTCTGGAACTTCCTGGAGAGCTATTTGGGGGGCCACCCCGACCTTCATCAGGATCTCTCATTGTTTAAGCTTGAAATTGATTGTGCATGTCTACTCCTTCATCCCTAGGTGATAGCACCACAGTTTGCATTTCTTTGACCCCAGCGGTACAACCCCTCCCCTCAGTAGTTGTAATTTTAGAGGGTTGTTTATCTTGTATTCTGAAGAAGGATCGGAGGGAGGGCGTTGCCTTGATTTTCACCCCTTGTTTTGTTTGAGCAGCCTTGGTCGCTAAAGAGGTGGTATCCCCCCCTTCAATTTCTGGGTCCCCTGCTTATCTCCCGATTTTCCGCTGCTGTTCATTGTGGGGTTTGTGAGGGTTAAAACCCGACTATCCCTTAAAGAGCTTAGACCCGCTTCCTCAGTAATCTTGGTGAAAAAATACCTGCTCCTTAAACAATAGCTAATGCCTTGATTCTGTATTTTGGATGGGTGTCCTATGGGGCGGCCTCTGTGTTCCCTTGTATTTCTCAGGGTGATTATACATGTTGTAACCTGAGATGAGTGCTCTGCTGGAGGTCTAACTGCAGGATCACTTTTCTTACCCCTCCCTCTTGCCCTTACCGGTGTCATGCATGGTGACTGCTTTATCTCCTTCTTTTCCTTCCCCTTGTTTTCGTTGCAGCAGCCCTTACTACTGAAGAGTAGGTAGTCACTCCAGTCACTGGTGAGTCCTTGGTATCCGATTCGAGCCATAGCTCTCCGGCTCCAGAGCAGCTCCGCTGCAGCTCCTGCCCACACGCTGCCTCTGTGCGTCCGCGTCAGCGCGGTCTCTCTCGGGAGCTCAGGAAGCTGTTCTCTGATGAGCCTCGCTCCGTGGTTACCCGAGTGCTGCAGACTCGGTGTCCCACGTATCATGGGCATGACTTTGCTTCGCTGTGTTGAACTGAGGTGATATTTATTTTCCTTATTTAGTATATATTCCAGAGACTTTAAGTGGCGGGGTCTGTTACGGACTTTGGCATGCCTCGCTGTAGACGGTGCTCGCGACGGGACCGCTTAGCCAGCCGCAATTTTCTCTGGTGCCGTCGTTTGAGTCTTGAGTGATCCTTCCTCCTGCCACTCTGGGTTGGGACAAAAGATGCTGTGTGTATTGTTCTGCATCATACTTTCAAGGTGTGATGTTAACCATGTGGTAGCTGAGATTGGAAACAAATGGAGTTTTCAATTTCTGGGACTCCCAGCTGATCCATTGCTCCCATCTTCCATTAATGTATACCCTCTACCAGGACAGTTCTTTCAAAACACATTTTTGTTAGGAATGTATCATAAGGTAGTAGAAGCATGAGGAAATGATGACACCTGGTCTCATATTTAGACTGAACCCATGATAGGGAAAAGAAAATTTTGTAAAAGAAATGGTTCAGATTTCTATGAACCCATCCTGTTTGACAGAAAAACCATTTACAATGTGTAATATAGGTTGGATTCTATCCTAAAGAAAATGTATGATGTTTCATACTGGATCTAGTGGACAAGAATTGGGATTCTGTCATAAAAAAAACTTCACATTTGACATAAAGTTTCAATACACAAGCTGTACACATGGCTCAATCCCTCCAGAATTATTTCAATGTTTTAAACAAGGCCGAATGGCATAGTTAACAACCATCTGCCCAATATGAAAATGCAAGCTTAGTTTGTACTGGATTACTATCTGGTGGAGCATGGGCAGCATGGGTTTGAGTGATCCCAAGGATGCATCTGAATGTAATTGATGGAATCCGCCTACTAAAACCAGCAGCAGTGAGGTTCCTTTCCTGTTTTTCAACTGCTTGGTTTGGCACATTAACTCAAGTCTTCAAAGAAACGATTGAATGAATCATTTAATCAATAAAACTTTATTCGATTATAACGTTATAATTATAAACATTTAAATACACAACATAGTATCACATAAAAGACAACTTTGAAGTTGGCTTGAGAATACTGACAATTAATTAAAATAGCACATGTTATGTTATGTTTTGTTATGTTATGTTATGCTATGTTATGCTAATATGCTTATATAGCGCACCGGTTTCCCAGTGCTTCTAACATCAGATAGAGTTTCTACCTACTCTGGCAATTAAAAACAGCCACGTCTTTAGTTGTCTGCGAAAAGTGGGCAGGGATGTGCATGATCACAGGTATTCTGGCATAGCATTCCAAAGCTTAGAGCCAAGGTCTGTAAAAGAGTGACCTCCCATACTAGTAAGTTTAGTCTAAAGAATAGTACACAGAGAGAGTTTTCTGGAACAAAAATAGTGAGTGAAATGATGCAGCTTAATCAGACCATTGATGTTGTGGGGGGCAATCCGGGATCTTCTTTGTAGACATAACACAGAGCCTTGAATTGAACACTCTTTTCAACTCCTAGCCAAAGGAGGTCGCGGCAAAGGGATGAAATGGAGGTATATTTAGGGCTTTGATAGATCAGCCTTGTGGCCAACTGCATGCATCTCATGGAGACTTTATCAGCCCCTAGGTAAAGGATGTTACCAAAGTCCTAGCAAGATAGAATAAGATCCTGGATAACAGTTCTTTAAGCAGATATGGGGAGGATCAAGATGAATTTTCGTAGCCATTTTAGAGTGACAAAGCAGTTTACAGATACCTTTGCTACCTACGGCTTCATGTGAAGCTTATTGTCTAACAGGAAGCCTAAGTTCTTGACTTTGGAAGCAGGAGTAGGGGTATCGCCCTGTGCCGCTAGCCAGTGTTGTGGTCCCTAGAGACTCATGTTCTTTCCAAGGATCTGCACCTCTATTGTTTCACTGTTCAGTTTTCAGCGAATTGTAGACTGTCTGTGTCTAACTGCCGACTTTTAAAAAGAATCCACACACAAACAAACATCAAATACTGATAACATCTGTAAAAACACAATACAGGTTTGCATCTATTATAATTCAATTTTTTCAATAAAGGAATTAAATACCTAAACATCTAATAAGATTAGCAAAAAAAGTAATAGTGTATGGGTAAGACTCATCACACGGGCAGATGAATATTGAATCATGTTTACACTGAACCAAAGGAAATGGCAAATAACCTCGTATAAAACCTAATCTAAATCTTGACAGGAGAAATCTTTCGTGTTGGTGTCTGAATGATACATTTAAAATGTTCCCTATCTCTACTCAGATGCCTTCATTGCAACAGATGACCTACAGGCATTTCTCTCTGCATAGAGAACGTAGCCTGAGAGGCCTCAGGTGCACGTCAGACTAGTTACACTCTACTGTCAATAAGGGGTCTTAACAATTTAGGGTAGAGCAGGTTGATGGACAAAATTGTCAGCCACCTTCTCCACATTTTCCTTCCTCCATCAATGGAGTTGTACTCCAAACACGATAGAAGGAGCCATGGAAATCCAATACTCCATCTGTGGCATTTAGAGAATAATTCACATTGATGGAATCATTGTGATTCATCCTCCTCACTTGTGTTGGATGAAAAATAGTATAAATAGCCAAACCGTGCCCACAGCGTCCACAAAGCCGAATCAAACAACATGTCCTTGCAAGTCCAAGGCCTGGGGCTCTATCAAGCAATGCTGGAAGAACAACATAACATTTACAACAAGATAGAATGTATGTAAAGCAATTTTTAGAGCATTTCTATAAGCATAATGTTAACTTGAACTGCTACTATTTGCACATTTTAAGCACTAGAACATATGTAAAACTAAGTTATTTCAAATATTTGTTAGAACTAAATCAATTTTAATACTACCGTACATTTTGAGTATTTATCAGAAAACACGAAAAATATTCAGTCTAACCTTCATGATATTTTGCCCACTTACCACACATTCTGCAATCATATTAATCAACCTTGTACCCCAAGGGTAGATTTCCACTACCCAGTCATTAATACGTTATGTATGAAAACTGGCCACATTATATCATTACACTCTTCATTAACCTAGATGTAGTCATTAATAATCCTTGCCATGGTCTGTATATAAACCACAATTTCTCAACCTATTCGTCAATTTGTTTACACAAATTTTGGGGTAAAACTTTGTCACACACAGTACCACTCTGGAAGCTACTTACACTAGGCACTCATGACTACACTACCACTTTCTTTAACACACAGGTCAAAGGGACAGAATTACATCTCCTACAATGCAATACATGGTAAATAGTAAGACATGGAAATGGAAGAAAATGGATAAAATAGACAGCACATTGGAACATGTGCTCCTGTATGGTAAATATTTTGAAGTTTCTTAAAAACACAATATAATGTCAAGTAAACAACACACATGATGTTTTGTAATTTATATTTTTATAATATCCAAAGAAAAAGAGACAATAAAAATCTTTCTCGTCTGGGTATCAGAATAGATAACATGAAAATAAATTAGGAAAATAAAAGTCAGAAGGTGAGTTTCAAACAAAGTGTGAGTCACTGAAAATGTTAATGCCTCCAGGCATGTGGCTTGCCTTCCTACTATGTGTAGCAATGTCCTCCTCAGCGAACTATTCATTATCCTGGAGCAGATGTCATTCCTGTCACCTACTTATTGAGTTGGGATGGGTTTTAAGAATATTTTAAGGGGGCAAGATTAGATGGTTTTGGGGAGAGAGTGTAATGGGGATGGTGAGGTTTGGGAGTATCTGATTGAGATTCTGGGAAGATTTGTGGATTTTAGTGTAGTTGGGACAAGTGGAATGGTGGAGGGAGATGGTGAATGGGGTCAGATGGAGAAACTGGAGTGTGATTTGGAATACGGTAGGGGCTTGGGGTCAGGGCAGATTGTGAAATGAGGCAAGGACTTTGGCTGGGGGCAGGGAGTTAAATAGTGGAGGGGCAAAGGGAGCGGAAGGAGGAATAGACGGGGTGCAGGAAGCACTGGTGCCAGCTGAGGATCTTAGAGATGCAACCTCTCCATGAGGTAGACGAGGCAGACTGTTTAATTTCCAGGATGTCTATTACTTGAGTCAATTGCTAATTGACACCCTGAATGGCATGCAATAATGCTGTCTGTCCCACAGAGAGGTTCTTCAGAAGTTCTGGTGCAATGCTGATGGGAAAGGGAACAGAGGCGAGATGCCCCCATGAAGGAGATACTAGCCCGTTTCTGGATATGGATTGGCTTTTAACCATGGTACATGAGTGAAGGTGCTGCTGGTTATAGTGGTGGTGCCAGACACAGGAACTGATAGAACATCCTTTTTTGGCTTGTCCACCACCATGAGGGGCTGGCCCGAGACAGAGGCCTTATATACCGATTTCTGAGAGCCTCATCACCCTCAATGCGACTATTGGTAGTGGTTCCACCTACCAACATCCAGTGGTTCTCCTGTATCACTCTCTAAGTCAGAAGAACATATTCCTCGCTAGCTCCAGAGGAAGTTGAAAGCAGAAATATGCAAACATACACAATCAACTTAAATAGTAAATTACAAAAGGTATATACCTCAAAGAGGCATAAACTTATGCATTTGACTATACAGATATCAAAAAAGGGTACACCAAAATACTTTTTAAAGGGTTTGAGTGTGATTTGGGAATTCCTGTTTCTCATTTACCAATGTCATAGATATTCCATCTACCTTACTGCAAGTGCATTATATTATCAAACATTAATAATACAGAGGAGAGGAAATCCATCATGGAGTAGCAAATCCACCAAAATATAAATATAGCCAATACTTTCTGACAAATGCATTACAACTTGTATATTCTTTTTAATGATACAAATGCTGTATGCCTGTTTTCCCATATTTCTCCAGGACTATTGTATGTGTGAAAATAGAAATCAGTCAAATGTGTTTTACTTTTTATTTAAATTGCATAGGGAAGGGCCCAGCACAGCATACCAGAAAGTGATTCAACCGTCCTTCAGCCCAACCAATGGGGTATAAGCAAACAGAAGATCTGGCAAAAACAGAAGGTGCAATGAAAAGAGAACACTGTGCAAGAGATAACAGTCCTTTTACAATGAACATCAAATAATTGGTGTTGAGAGACAACAAACAATGAGCGACAAGGGACTCCCAAGCAAAGGGTATGGTCAGGTCTCTACTGTGTCCCCGACATCTGTCACCTCACGGTTCAAGGGGCATCTCGATTTGCCCCTGGATGTGTCCCTGTGGAGTGTTTCTACCACCTTGCGCAAGCCAGCCAGTCCAATTCTCTCCTTGGCTTTCCCCTGTGCACAGATGACCAGGCTGGTGTCTAGGGGACTTCCAGGGAGGGAGGGAGTCCATCTTGTGTGGTGCTGAGGGACCGTCATTGGTAGCTGTGTCCGTTGTAAAGTCCCACAGGAAGTCCAGGAACAACTCGTAGTCCACTGAGGCAGTGAACTCCTGTGTCTTCCCATCTCCATTCACCACTCACCACCATCCTACCAGGTTTTAGTGATACGTAGTTGATGTTGTTACGCATAAAGTGGCTGCGGAGAGCCAAGAACCTCTTACACCCAGCATTGGTGGCTGTGGAAAAATTAGTCAAGATGAAAATCTGGCTTCCATCAATACATACAGGTTCACGTAGCTTCATGGCCGCCATGAGGAGGCCCAAGTGTGTTGCTGGTGAACCACACAGGCTATGATGTGTCACAGGGTGTCTAATTGAGAGTCCCGGTGGGAGCAGACCTCTTGAATTCTAGAATTTTGTGTAAGTGAAGTTGTATGAGTACCTGGATCATTTTAGTGAGCTAACCCCGCATGTCAGCCTGAAATTCCCCTTCTGGAACCCCGTAAATCTGAAAGTTGTCTCTATGCTTTTTGTCCTTCTGGCCCATCTGCATACGGTGCAGGAATTCAATGTCTCTCCCCAGTCCAGTGGGTGGGTGTAGTGAGATTCCATCTCATCCACTCTATGATCCACTTTGTCCAGGCGTTAGTGCCTGGAGGACATCTCTTGCTGAATGGATTTCACTTCCGATATGAGATTCATCATCTTTGCATCCATTGTAGAGAGGGTGGCACCAATGTTCAAAATTTGTTTGAGTTCAGTGTCCATGTTGTTGTCAGGAGTGGCCATGTGGGTGGGTTATGAGTCAGATTGGGACCATCATAAGGCCTCAGAAAAAAGGAGAAGGTGAGCTGGCTGCTTCCAGGACGACATGTAGATCTTGTGAGTCAGCCGAATGTCACTTCCACAACCATGGAAACTCAGAGGGTGCCAGAATCAGAACCGTCAAATAACAGATGTGAGTGCTTGTCCAATGGATGAGTCCTGTGGCACGAGCTGGAGCACCCCAGTTTGGTCCAGGCCAAGCCAGGATGTGGAGTGTGACCGGCAGAGGGGAGACCAGTTGTGGGAAAACAAGGTCGGAGGCCGGTATATCCACACTGAATCACCTCACGGGACATCGAGGGAAGGAGTATCATCTAGCTCCGCCAGGCAGTAGGATGGATGTCTATCTCCAGATTTAAGCACCCCAAATGGTGAAAGCCATGGGGTGTCCAATGAGGAAGGATGGGGTTGGAATGCGGGCTCCCAACAGTCAGGGGGCACTCCCAGCTGTGCCCTCACAGGGCTGAGGCAATGACAAGTGAGAGCAAACCAGCTCACTGAAGTGCTTCAGGATCATATGTGCCCTGTTAGTGGGAACACCTCCAGCTGGGCAAATGTTCCATGGCCTTCGGGGGTCTAGTCAGGGCCGATGGAGGGGCTGCATGAACCACCAGACAAAGATGCAGACAGAAGCAGGCTCATCCGCTGCGGGTCCCAGTGATGCTCTGGAAGCTGTAAAGTCCATCTAGACCCCCTGACATGGTCCTCTACCTTACCACATTGTTGCTTCTGGCTCCCTCCTCATCTGTGCAGTCACAGGTCAAATGTGGCTGGGGGGGTGAACAACTGTCCAGCAGACCCGCTGATCGGCCACTAGGCGGGCGTCAGCATGAAAGCGGAGGATGGCTCTTCATCAAAAGAAGAGATCTGCCACAGTTCCATGCTGCCATCACTGAGCCACTTTCAGCACCAGGGCCGATCCCCCAGGACAGAGGGGCAAACAGCTAAGGCCTCCTGGACAAAGCAACATCTGTTAGCCTCTTAAGGTGCAGGAACAGATAGCTTGTGACAGGTGCCAAAACAGAGCTTTAACTTGGTCAGCTCCAAGCTCAACCACGTCCTAGGCCACCTTTTTAATAATGTTGTCTTCATACCCTTGGCCTGTACCTGGATGTCTAATAATAATTACAGGCGGAAGCCACGGCCGAGTGAAACTATTAATGTCACATATTATACAGTAACTCAGAATTCTAGCAAGACAGCATGCTTAATATACATATGGGCAGTTTCCAAAATATTTTTGTGCAACATAGGGCCATGAGTCTCATGAACCACTTGCTGAAAAGGCAGATTTAAAATATTGTAGATGGGATAATGCTTCTGTAATGGAGATGACACTGTTTCATTTTTTAAATTTTTTTATATATTTTTTTGTTTGTCCTCATCTCACCATATAGCGTCTGAAAATATGAGCAAGAAACCATCCTTCCATCGTAAGCGCCCCAGGCTTCTGCTATTGCATTGGCTGTAGGCCTAACCGGGCCAGCTTCTTCGTATGAAACTTGGTGTAATCATTGATCTTAGGAGCATTAGCTCAATCTCATTTCTTTGCCCCATACTAAGAGCTGTGAGCAGATGTTACACCCATTATCATTCGAATGTCCCAAGTCTAAGCGAGCCATACCCAGTGAGGCCCTCAGCCAGTTCTCATACAGCGGGGGCCGTGAATTCTTCCATAACTTGCAAATCTCCCTCCGAGCGATAAGAATCAGATACAGAAGCAAGCCTTTTTGTGTTACTGAAATTAAAGTCATCAAGTTGTTATCGATGCCAAATATCACAATAGATAGATTCAAATTGAACTTGACTTTGAAAATAGCGCCAAGAGTGCATTCCACATTCTGCCAAAACCCCTTTAAAATACCACATTAAAAAAATATATGTAGGTCATAAGATGGGGACAAATCACATCTTGGGCATTTTGAAGAGGAGAGGAGGGCAAATCTAGCTATTTTCATGGGGGTATAATACAACCTGTTAATTACGTAGAAGTGGTTCTTTTTTAATGAGGCTGGTTTAACTGACTTATATAATATCTGGAGAGAGGATTCATACAAATCTACAGCAGTGGCATCCAGGGTTGACATATTCCAAGCTACATGCTGTGGGGAAAGATCTATATCGTAGGCATCCTGCAGCTTCTTATACAAACACCCAACCTCTTTTTTTATGAGATTTGTGTTCTGACACCGAAGCTCCATTTCCCAATTTCCACCGATGGAGTCTTTCTCTACTGTACACCAAGAGGCCTGTTGTAAGTATTTAAATATTGTGAAAGAATTTCCTATTTTTGACCTTAATACCTCCCAGGGATCAATTCCATCTGGGGATATAAGATCGGACCAGATCAGGATACCGGCTTTCCTGATAGGTAATGCAAGGCGATCCTCTAGACAGACAGGTAACCCAGGAGAATCCCAGATGGGAGCAAAATCAGAGTAATAGCCAATCCCCCATTTTTTACGGACCCTATACCATACATTTAAAGCTGCTTTTAAAACTTTCAGGCAAACCTTTTTGAAGAACCTCGGCGCACCAAATTTATATAAAAAACCCTCTCCACCACCCTCAAAAATAACCATTTCGTTTAGTATCTTCCCCCAATTAGATACCCCAGCTGCCGTACCAAGTAGTATCCGAATGTTTTTAAACTGAAAAGCAAAAGAATACCAAAATATATCAGGAAGTGCAAGGCCCCCTTTCAGGAGCTTACACCTTAATTTCTTCCATGAGACCCTTGCAGTTTTATTGGACCAAATAAAACTGCCTATTTTACTTTGGATTTTACTTATATCTCTACACGGAATGTTAAGGGTGATGGTACTAAATAAATAGGTCAATTTTGGCAAGATGACCATTTTTACCAAATTCACACTGACGTATATTGTAAGAGGCAAGTTTTTCCATCTTGCAAAAAGGCGCTCGATCTCTTTAGACACCTTCTTTAGATTGATCTTAGGGATATCATCTAAGTTGTTAACTATGATTATCCCAAGGTATGTAAATTCCTTACTTATTTTACCAACCCAATTGTCGACATTCCAACACATTACCTCTGTCTTGGAGGAGTTTGTGAGGTATCCTGAGTATGAGCCAATTTCTTCCAAAAGGGCTTCCACCCTTGGAAGCACATCGGCTGGATTGTCAGTATAGAGCAGCAAGTCGTCCTCATAGAGGGCTAACTTGCTGTTATAAAGATGGACACTAAAAGGAGCAATTGATTCATCCAATCTTATTGCTGGGGCAGGAGGCTCTATATATAGATCAAAAAGTAAGGGCGAGATGGGACAACCCTGCCTCGTTCCCCTTGCAATATTGAAACTTGATGTTAAGGTGCCATTTAGCAGAATCGCTGCTGAGGCGCCCTGATAACAGTTAATCAGTGTCTGTATAAAAATTGGACCAAATCCCACTGTCTTTAAAATTTCCCACAGGATGGCCCAAAAGACACGGTCGAATGCCTTAGCCGTGTCAAATGCTGCCACCGCCAAAGGCACTGACTGCGCCACAGCCAGATCAATACTACCGATCAACTGTAGGGTCTGTTCCTGAATATACCTCCCAGGAATAAAGCCCTTTTGGTCCATGTTTATCAGCTGCGGGACTAACTTGACCAATCTCCCTGCCAAAATGCTCATAAAGATCTTATAATCAGCATTAAGCAGGGAGATTGGCCTGTATGAATCGGCTTTAAGAGGATCTTTTCCTGGCTTTAAAATAAGGACGATCGAAGCCTCCTTCCAGGAAATCGGGACTCTACCTTCTGAGCAGTAGACATAGTTAAATAGTTCACACAGCCTAGGGGCCAATTCATCCTGAATGATTTTATAAACCTCACCTGGGAGAGCATCAGACCCAGCGGCCTTGTTGTTATTGATCTTATTAATATACATTTTTATTTCACCCTCAGTAATGGGGGCATCTAAAGAGGCTCGACTATCCTCAGTTAAAACTGGTAATTCTTTAAGTCTCAGCCAGTTTTGGATGTTCTCTGGGCTGGGGGTAATCTCTCCCCTGTAAAGGTCCGAGAACAAAGAGAGGAGACATCTTTGCATATCTTCCTGTGTACATGAAGTTTCTCCACTCTCATCAATAGTTAATTCATTTATATTGTTCTTGGCTCGATCTGCCTGTGTCTTCCAAGCCAGAAGAGCCCCCTCTTTCACCATATTCATAATGCTGCATGTTATGAGCAGACCACAGGGGAGTCATGTGGAAAACATGGCGGGAGTCATGTGGGAAACAGGGCGGCTGGAAGCTAAACAGCCGCGGACGAGCTCTCCTTGATGCGTGTTACCAGACCTCTTATGGGACCCGGCGAGTGTCTTAGGAGCTGAAAGATGGATTTTAAGATATAAGGACCCCCCCAACCTTTTTTTTGCCTTTTAGCCCCTTTTCTATTTTTTTCATTTATTATCGATACCTCCCTTTCTCCCTGCGGCTTTCTACGTGGGATCGTCAAAAGGGAGATACTCACGTTTTTTTCTGTTCTTCCCTTCCATGTGGTGTTCTGTGTGCTGGCCCTCGGAGTCGCGAATGCTGCTTGACTCGTGAGGCGGTGTGCCGCCATCGGAGCTCTCGATGCTGCGGGCTGTTGGTGCAGCGCGGGAGTGGAGGCGGCGGCTCCTCTGCTTGCAGTTATGGGTCCTGCATGGTAGAGTCAGCACCTGTGAGTATGCCAGGGCTGCGGGCAGCAAGCGGACAAGAATGAGAGCGGCTGGGAGCTGGGGTGAGGGAGGAGACCGTCTTTCCCTTAATGCAGATAAAACCCAAAGCGTGGATCAAGAGCCTCATTGGAGCGGGAGTGTGCTAGGTCTGCCGGAGCCTGTGGGGGTTATTCTGGAGGTGTATAGTGAGGTTCATGCTGCTCAGGCGAATCTGAGGAAAACGGCTTGGTCTATTTGACGGGTGGGCTCCCACAGCTGTATGGAAAATAAGGAGAGCAGTCTTCCGTGCAGCGCCCCCGCAGTATTCAACAAAGTTTCAAACCAACTGTGTGTCGGTATACTCTCCGCAATAGGGCTGCAAAATTCGACACAGGCACCGATTCCATTATATATACCCGGGTATCACCTCCAGTGGCAGAGGTAAGGGCCATTACTAGGCAGGGCTAGGGGAAAGCCACCGCGGAGAATACTTCTCCGGGGAGTGGAAGAGGGAAGGGAAGGACTAAGAAAGTCCTATCCTCTAAAGTTAAAGTAACTCCTTCTTTGAAGACTTTCTATAAAGTCTTATCTACCCCCTTAGAAAAGGGATTAAACAAAAAAATTAGCATGGCGTCTCCGAGTGCATCTCTGAGTGCACAGACAGTCCATCTGCAGATCCCTCCCCCATATCAAGAAGACAACTTGCCGCCACTGCCGCCTCCATCTGGGGTAATGAATGCAACAAGTGCACCGGTTGAGCGGCCGGTAGTTATTCATCCCTCTATCGCTATTTCTAATAGGTACTTGGTCTTAGAAAATCAAGGGAACCAAGACAATAGGCTGGAACCTTCTCAAGCACTGGCGACGGCTGATGTAGCAGTGGTATCGCTTTCAGTCCCTAATTCTTCTGGCCCTCCTGAGCTACCAGATTTACTGGATCAACCTAAAAAGGATTCTTCTAATACTGTGGGGACTGGATCACTAGCGGATATCTTGATGGCTTTAAGGGATGAAATAGGGAGAAGATTTACTACCTCTGAAACCAACCAAGCCACAATTCAATCCTCATGCGAGGCATTAGCTCAAAGAGTTGATGAAGTGTCACAAAGAACTGATGTCCTGGAACTTGAAATCCCAAAGATAAAGGAAGCCCTGCATTGTTCTTCGGTGGAAATGGACAAATTAGTCCATCAAAATAGGGAGCTGAAAGACGACATAGAGCGTCTTGAGAACCATGCCTGAAAAAACAACTTAAAAATACTAAATGTCCCGGAGGATTTGGAGGGGGGAGATATCAAAAATTTTGTGATTTCTCTTTTAAAGGATACAATTCTTAAGGACTCTGCGGAACTCGGTCTAGCCCAGGATATTCAGCGAGTCCATCGGGATCCATATAAGAGGAATCCTGCAAAATCTGAGCCAAGGAAAATGTTTGTAAATTTTCTTACATACTCCCTAAAGGAAAAAATCTTACCCTTGGCCCTGAGGGCAGGCTTGGTTAAATGCAACTCCTTTTCTAGCCCATTCTCCTTTTCAATCAGGTCTGATATATCTCACATCACTGCAACGAAGCAGTGGGAGTTGGGCAAAAGAATGATAGTTTTGAATTCACTGGGGGCTAAGGTACAACTAAGGCTTCCGGTATCCCTTCGAATTATGTGGAACAACCATATGTATAATATGCGACAGATTGAGGAGGTAAACACCCTTATTGATAAAAATCAGGAGCGGGGGCGAGGTATAGATTGGGGGGGGGATGGGTTCTATCTTAATTTAGTAAACACTATAATGGTCACCTCGCTGGGTTTTCTAGAGTGATTGGTTTATGATCTGTATAATTGTATTTTTTTTCATAGCATCAAGGGGACCCCGCCCATAGGGCTCATTCCCGGACGATTAGGGGGGGTTTCCCAGGGTAGTAAGGGGTATTCACAGGGGCAGGGATGGGTTGTGGGTGGGAGGGGGAGCACGGGTGGGGGTGCATTGGGAGAAAATCTAAAAAATATCCTCAATCTCAGATTTGCTTTAGAAACTAAGCCATCCTTAGATCATTTGAATGTTGTCTTCTTAATGGGCAGACTCATACGGCCTCAATGAGTAGTAAAATTAAATTCATCTCATGGAATACTAACGGGCTCAGATGTCTACATAGGCAAATATTAGTTTTGAAGTATCTTGAACAATCTTCTGCCCAGATTTGCCTTCTTCAAGAGACGCATCTGAGCCATTTGGAGTGCAGGACCATCTTTGGCAAATATCGTTGGATTAAGCTTTTTTGCTCCTCTGAACAGGTTGCACATAATAGGGTGGTGGCAATTATAATCAGGTCAGGGGCAAAAGGTAACATCAAATCAGTCTCCTCGGATCAGTCTGGGAGATAGCACAAATTGAAATAGGGGGGACTGAATTGACGATAGTGTCATTTTACAGCCCACATTTCGATGATCCAGCATTTATCTGCAGTATGCAGGCTAAATTAACAGAAATCACTACTCCAATAATTATTTTTAATGTCCTTCTCAATCCCCTACGGGACAGATCTAATCACAGCTATCATGTGGGTGCCCCACGTATTCGCCGAGCAATGATCAATATGATACATGATCTTGAGCTGGCTGTTTGGAGGGCCAAGAATGGGGACAAAATGGGTTTTACCTTTTTCAGTAAAAAATATGGTCACTCTTCGCAGATTGACTATATTCTAACTGATAGACTGGGTTTGGAGAATGTTGGTGATATCTCTATTCTACCTAGTATCCTTTCTGACCATGCCCCTATCTCTTTTTCCTATGTAGGAGGTAGACAAAATCTTAGATCAAGGTGGACTCTGAAAAGGGCAATGCTTTTTGATGCTGACATAATAAGTGCACTTAAAGCTTCTACTATAGATTATTTTGCCCTCAATATTGGTTCGACCTCCCTAGACCTTGTCTGGGATGCTTTTAAAGCAAATTTACGTGGGCAGTTTCATAGTCTGATCTGCTCAAAAAATAGGGAAGAGTCTCTGGAACTTCAGAAGTTAGAAAAAGAGATAGGGAAGTTGGAAGATGAGAGGCTGAGTAGTCCTCAGTTATCCACTGAAAAATTGGCACAAGTCAATAACGATCTTGATCGCCTCCGTCAGGAAAATAGGGGAAAATTGGAGTTAAAAGTTAAAGAGATGACACTGTTTCAAGAGAGTATTGTCATTGTGCAGCTTTTTTATTGCTATTCTTACGTTATTCTGTTGTATTGCATTTATGACTATCTAAAATATAACTTTACACCTTATAAGGTGGATGGGATACCTGTTACATTTTAATGTAGGAGCTGTCCAGCACAATCTAAATATGTGCTGAAGTCAAATTTATTCTACAGTGTTTGTCATATCAACTGTTAGAAAACTGTAGGACTTAATTAAGATTTAAGCTGAGGGTTACTCCATCACAAATGTGACAAATTCCCAATCTACCTACCATTGGCTGCAATGAACTAAGAAATGAGGTGGACAGAATATGCGTCACATTTGTGACGGTGTTAACCTTCACCAAAATCTTAATCTGGCCCTCAATGTCCAGATTTTGAATTTTTTTTAATGATACTCCATCACAACCTTGACAGATGTTTTACCAGTCTTTTTGCTACAGCTTTTTATTTTATGATACATGAAATGAGGTGGCTGGGATACCCATTACACTTGTGATGTAGTCAACCTTCCATAAAAACTCTAGACCAGGCTCTAACTGAGGGCTTTAGATTTTTATGCTTTATTCCAACTTAAAAACTAAAACAAATGGTTAAGAATAACATTTAAACTTTAAGGTTAGGACAATAACCCCCTCGTCACTACTCCATAGTCATTAGCACCCCATCCAGTTCAGGGCAGGCCACCATTAGAATGTGCAGCATCTTGACGATCAGCGACACCTACTTTTTCTGCAGGAGGGACCCTCCCAGTTTGATAGTGTGATGAGAAATGTCCATTTTCATCCAACCTTTTCCTGTAGTGTATGGAGCAATGCTTGTATATCCCCCTCTAAAGTGCATGCCCGGCATTGGCCTTTCAGGTCTTTTTCTTGAAGTGGGAGATGATCTACAGAGAGCAAGAGAAGAAAAACAAAACAGACAAATATATTGAGTATTAGTTTTACTTACACCACACTAGGTAACCTATATATTGGGTATGTTTATTCAGAGCTTATTGCTTAGCAAAGTTGTGTGATGGCATTTAACATCATAATATTGCACATTTCTGGAATTCTAAGCCCATGTTAATGCACTACAATGTAATGAAGGGGCACACCACTGTGGTACCAGTGCCTTTTATAGCACATTTCTTTCTAAATATGGCCTACATGTCATATTTTGATGGAGTAGACATTATGCCTGAAAGTAAGTATCTCAAGAATGTTGTGTTCTATACAGAGGTTAACTCACTTCAAAATGTCAGTGAGTATGTAATCTATAAATTAAGAAATGTCTGTTCATGGTTTAATTTAGGTTTATCCTGATTTCTTCAAGAAACACTCAACATTGACTTAACAATCTGAAAGTTAATTTCTATTCTCAGGGCTGCCCTTGACTCCGACAGTGCCATGTCCTACAAATTATATGTCATTAACACAACATTCACCCGAAAACACAAACTGCTTTGTGATGCCATGAATATTAAAGTTTTCTGTATCTGGTATAGCTGTTGATCAGGGTGACTACACAGTTACACCATGCTAAAACGTAAGCCTGCATATCCTCAACAATGTTATGCTTTGGGTCTTACTATCAAAATGTATCTTGCAGAAGTAATCTTTAATGGTAGTGGAGTATATTATATACAAATGATTTGTCTATTAGACTTCTAATAATTTGACTAAGTAGCCCAAATAAAGTTCTACACATATATTTAGGTTAACAATGAAAAGTAATTAGTAATTAATTCATGTTAGACCTGTCTGTCTTAGGGTGGTCTTCCCCCAAACATTTTGCTTTAAACCTCCTATTATTCTCAATTTAGTTTTGCTGGACTTAAGACTCTCTGTGCATTACTACTGCCAACCAGTGCTTGTGCTCACTTCCTAAAACATGGTAAAATTGGATTACACCTTAGTGGCATTTTTTATTTTCCTATAAGTCCGTACTAAAGTGGTATACTTTATGGTCATGATCTGTAAATTACATGCTATTAGTGGGCCTGCAGCACGTATTGTGCCACCCACTTAAGTAGTCCCTTAAAACATATCCCAGGTGTGCCACTGCAGACTGAATGCAGTTTTAAATTGGGCAATTTGACTGCCAAGCCTTAAATTCCCCTCTATTGCATATAAGTCACCCCTAAGGTAAGCCCTGGGTAGCCCAAAAATCAAGGTGCATTGTAATTCAAAGGCTGGGCATGTACTTTAAATTTTTATATGTCATGTTTGTGAAAAAATCCACACATTTTATTTCACTACTGTGGGGCCTACCTCTCCCATAGGATAATATTAGGTTGCCCTATTACATTTAATAAGTGCTAACGTTTGATTGGGAACAGGCAGAGATTTCTCAGGCACTAAACATATTCATGACTAGTGCTGGAGAAACAGTGCTTTAAAATTCTAGTATATGGTAAAGTCAGATTTTAAGTTACAGTTTTAAAAATGACACTTTTTGAAAGTTAACATTTTACTGCCCTAGCTATTTGGTACCTGTGGTCTGTTCCTGAGTCACATGGCTAGGCGTTATTGGCAGTTGGACTTTGTATGTTCCTCCCAGTCATCTACACAATAGAGTCATTAGGTGTGCCTGGATGGGCCATCACTGGCAGGATGGGGGCAGAGCTGGCCTGAGGCTCTCGTGTAAATCAATAGGCTCTGCCCTGCCATCACACAAAGGAATTCACACTAGTGCATCTTGCCTGCAACCAGGTTGATGCCAGGGTAGTGTTGTACAGTTCATACTATATCATTGATACTGCATTTAGACAACATAAACATCAACTTTGTGCTAGACTGAGTCCATGCACAACATCAGGATATGTTGGACTTAATCCTGGCTAGCTCACAGCGCACCATCTGGACTTCTAAACCTTACAAGGTACCAGATGTTATGTGCAACCTCAGAACAAGACAACTTTGACTTACCAAGGAAATCGTGGAAACAGAACAGAGTAATTTGCATTATTGGAATGGTAAAGGAGATAAACAATTCAACCATTGTGCTGTTATATTGACTATATGCATACATGTATAATCATATCTACACTCCTATCTAGCACTTTCTAACCTACTTGGTTTAGGGGATAAAAATCTGGCAGAAAACCCAAGTGTGATCAAACTACCCAGATAACTGTGGGTATGTTTAATTTGGGAGTCTGAAATGTCGTGTTTGATCATTATGGACACCATTATTTACACAAAGCAAGTACTCCATGTGCAGTATTGATTACACACAATGGGAACACTGCCTGCCCTACACGACCTGTGGGTAGTTCAAAGACATTTGCACACAAATTCACATATTCATCTTATTCATCTTAATGTCAACCAGGACATCGTAGGGAGTCCTTCCACCGATCTTCTTGGCAGATTGTTTAGAGCTCTCTGTACCCCATACAGGTGAGAGGCCCAACTGCTACCTGAAACTAATACTCTAGTTTTAAAGACTACTTTAAATCACAGTTTTTCCTTCTCCAAAACCTCATTTCCCTCAGGATGGTAGGGGAAGGAGGAGTGTGTAGTCTCCCCCAAAGTTCCCTTGGTATCCCAGTAAGCTTTAGATGCATAAACTGGGCCCTGTTCCTAATTGAATATGGCCATTGTAAATGTGCCTAGGAAGACATGCAGGTCCTTTGCAATAGTTCTGGCATCAGCTGATCGCTGTGGCCAAACCCATAGGAATCGAGAGCAGGAATACACTGCTAACATGATGTACTTATAAGACTCATCAGGGTTTTGAGGTTTGCAATGGTCCAGATAAACGCAAGCCAGAGGTTTGTCTGAGATCAATAGAGGTGTCCATGGTGGGCAAGCTGTGGTTAAAAGCCTTTATTCGTTGACAAATTACTCCTTTAAGGCCATAGGGCCTGATTTAGATCTTGGCGGGACTACGGTTGTCACTCCATGGCGGAGCATCCAAGTTCTCTCACAAGGTGACAGAATCCTGCCCACCCGATTTAGAGGTATGCTGGCTGTCTCTCTGTCAGTGTCAACAGAGTGTTTACTGTCTTGTATACGGTTGACCTCAGCCTCTGCTGACAAATAGGACCTGGGTTGCGCAGAACCTATTGAGATTTCATAAATCTGCTTGCAGTTTTTTAGTAGCGGTTTGCTGACAGAGTGATTCTGTTGTGGGATGCAATCAACAGTGGACTCCTGATGTGATTTGCTTAATTTCAGGCCATTCCTGCACAGCAGAACTTTGTATCAGAGCACTTCACCACTGAATCCAGGTTTCTTTTGCAGTTTTTTGTTCTCTGTTGCTTTTCTTTCTCATCTTATGAGTTATTTAATTTAAGTTCATAATCTCAGAATGTCAGGGAAGAAAAATCCCGGTTTTTCTTAGGGTGAATTATCAGGCATCGTAGATGAAATTATTACAGTAGAGTCACATTGTTTGGAACCCAAGTACAAATAACACCTATTGCATCAAAAAGGGAAATGGGGGCCAGAATAGTTGACATAGTGAATGCTGTAGCAAGCAACCTGCGCACACAGAGGAAATTAGGAAGACATACCGGGCACTCCAGTAATACATCCCCTGATTTGAACACCTAATTAACTTGGAAGTCCCTACTATATTCTACTAGTAGGCCTGCAGTAATCATTGTGCCACCTACTTAAATAGCAGTATAATACTAAATCTCAGGCCTGCCATTGCGGTCTGTAATGAGGTTTTAAACTGCAAATTTGCCCTGGCAAAATAAATATTTTGCCAGACCGAAATCTTCCTTTTTAATATACCTTAAGGTAGGCCCTAAATGCCCATAGGGCAGGTTGCATTGTATTTAAAAAGTAGAACATATGTTTTTAAGTTCGACATGTTCTGAAAAACTCCCAAATTCAATTTTCACTACTCTAAGGCCTACCTCTCCCATAGGATAACACTATACATGATCTTATTACATTTAAGACGTTCTCACTTTGTTTCGGAACAGGTAGGTATATTTCATGTTTAGACTTAAATGAATTGCAAATTAAAATAATTAAAATCCTTAAAGTTGGAATTGAAGGCACAATTCTGAAAATGCTATTTTTAGAAAGTTGGCATTTTTCTACCATAACCATTTTTTTGCCTCTTCCAGTGTCATGGATTCCTGTAGTTTTGGGTTCTCCCACAACCGGGCCTGTTCGTGCCAAGACTGCCACCAGAGACAACTGCCAATGCAAAGCTCCAGTGAACTCGATTCTGGATGTGATATTTTCACATGACAATATTTTATCACTCAATATTGCCACATACATCAGGGTGGTCACTGTTTATAATCGTGAAAGGTGTGGTCACTATTGTGATTGTATTGTACCTTCAGTCCTGTGCGTCCTATGTGTATTACATCTTGAGTCCTGAGGGACAGCAGTAGGGTGCTGGCTGCATAAAACTGATGGGCCAAGCTGCTTTTCAAGATGTACCTCATTGGCAGGGGTGCTGCTATGACTGTAGTTGGGCCCTGTTGGCCCCCAATTGCTGTGGAAGGCATCCTCCGGGTACAGAGTAGCGCGGCCCACTCTGGATTCCGGCGGCCCTCTCCTGATTGAGGGCCGCCGACTGAACTCTGCTCATGTCTTGATCTTGATTCCGCAGGCAGAGTGGACAACACAGTTGATGCACATGTATAAGACCTTGCAGCTTGACCTTGAAAATTAGAAAAATACAATGTTTTAGCAAATTATAGTGTATGTTATTTGAAAATGATATAGTAGCTTATCTATCTACTTATACTTTCCTTTCATGCTCCTACAGGACCGCCTCTGAAACCAGCCATAAAGGAGATCTGTATCCCCACAAAAAAAGATAAAAAGACTCATAACCACATGAGGCAAAACAAAGCATTACTGTTTTACCAAGGATCCAGCACTGCTCATTGCTTTGTGTGGTGTTACTTGAAAGAATGAAAACAATGGCAGCTCACATTGCCGTATATAAATACCTCAGCAGACCGCCAAATTAGTGCGAGGGGCGGTACACTGATGCTGAGTGACCCGGAAAGGCAAGTACCAAAACCCGGAAGTGAACTCAGGCCTAACTGCAGAAGACATCACCGCCATCTTGGAATATTCAACCTTCTTGGTTGCGTATAGCAATGACCCTAGAGGAGCAAGCCTAACCTCCTGATATATGGCACAGATATCCTCTTACTACCAGAAAATAATTAATCGAAAAGCCAATATAATAAATGGCCCAAACGAAATATAGATAAAAAACTATTACGAAAACATATTTTTTAAGAATAATTAAATACTGACATACTTATACTAGCAGTGAAAAAAGCATCCGAAAGCTAAGCTGCACCGGTGTATAGTGACTGAGACCCCTGGGTCCCAGGTTTCTTAATACCCTATAATGATCAATAGGTCAAATCGACCACTAAGTAAAGGAAATGGCTCCTCCATCATGAAGATGGGATGTTAATCCGCATAGGAATAGGAGTAGGAGGACTGCTATCCCTACTACACCATAAAATCAGGTTCTATCTTACAAAACAGCCTATTTTATGACCCCTTTCTTTTAAAAAGTAATATACAAAGGTTACATCTATTAAAATAACAAGTGTTCTAGTGGTAGATGCCTGCTCCACCTTTGATACAATTGGGGGGAAAGAATAATAATAACAATAACCCATGGTCAAATACTGCTCACTGAAAAGTCGTCAGATTAAAAAATTGCAAACTAAAGACAACATATATTGGGTAGAATAGTGATCATGACATTAATGCCATCCACTCTTCTTGTGAATTTAAACCATTACTAACTGTCCCTAGTTTACAGATATACCTCCGTTCCCTTTTTGTCACTGTCTCCTCCACGTCTGTTGATCTTGATTTTCTTGAGAATAAACCAGCGAAAATCAGTAAAGTCATGGTTACCTTGGGAATAGTGGTCTATGAGTGGGGCATTCTCTTTTTTTGTTCTAAGTGCTGATTTATGTTCAAGTAGTCTAAGTCTGAATTCACGGCTAGTTTCTTCCACATATTCGAAGCCACTTGGGCAAATAAGAAGATAAACTATGTTCTTGCTCTGACAAATATTCAAAGTTTTAGCTGTTATTGTTGTTTCATTGAATATAATGTTTTGGTCACTATACAGTGTTCATAAATGGAACAACTCCCACATTTGTAGTTCCACACAGCTCTTTTATCGTCCAATGTGGTCATTATGCTGCCCTCATTGTTCCTATATGTATTGGCCAGGGAACTGCATATGTTTTATTGTGTCTAAATGAAAATAAAGGTTTCTCCACTTGGTGTTCTTGTCCATCATTGCTGATTTTCCAGTTCCTGTTCGCAATGTTTTTGATCTCATTACTCACACCAGAGAATTGACTTACAAACACTATTCTCTCAGTGTTCTTATTCTTAGTCCTATTCCTGGTCATATCTAGCATATACTCTCGATCATAATACCTAGCTTGTTTAAAAGAGTGTTTAATTCGTTTTTTAGGGTACCCTCTATCTTTAAGTTTCTTCTTGAGGATATCCGAGTGTGCATAAAAGTCCTCAATTATAGAGCAATTTCTGCGAAGCCGCAGAAATTGCCTAAAGGGAATATTATCCCTGTGACTTCGGGTGATGGCTACCATAGTGAATGAGGGTATTTTTGTCAGTTGGTTTGGTGTACTCTCATTATCTTTTATGCAAATGTTCAGAAAATTAATTCTCATGTCACTTCATTGTGCTGTAAACCTCAGGTTTGGGTCTCCTAAATGTAACTGCTCAATTAATTCACTCAAGCGTTCCCTGCACTGTCCCAGATAAAGATGATGTCATCAATGAAACGGTGCAAGTTTTCAAAGAATGGTTCCACTTTGTTGAAAATATGATGCTTCATAAAGGCTGGCCAGACTAGGGCACATATGGCCTTCATACTAGTCCCCTTGACTTGCTGAAAGAGATCCTCTTTGAACAAGAACACATTATTCTTCAATACCATGGTCACACAATACACCACCATCAAGATTTTGATTTTCTAATATTGATGACATTACTCTAATAGTATCATCTTGGGGAATGATGTTATAAAGGGCTTCAATGTCAAGGGTGACCAAAAGTTGTGTCACCCTGTTGAAGCCCAGTCCCTCTAAGATTGAAAAAGAATGAGCTGAATCTCTCAGATAGGATCTCTGTTTATGGACAAGATATTTAAGGAAAAAATATGCATATTTACTCAATGGTTCCATTATGGAGCCAATGCTGCTAACATAAGTTCTCATAGGTGGATTCCCAAGGTCTCTATGGATTTTAGGGAGTCCATATATTGCTGGGATTATCGGATTGGTATTACCTAAAAATGTATATTCCTCATCGCAAATCCATTCTTCAGCTTTTGCCAATTCTAACATATGGAATTCGCTGGTAATGTTTCTGTACACCAAGCAAACTCCACATTCTAGCATTGTAGTTTATAACACCACCACTCCACTGCCCTTATTGGCCGGTTTGATGGTAATGTTGACATCATCTTGTGAGCATCTAAGAGCTTCTCTCTGAGTTCTAGAAAGGTTGTTGATTTGTTTATTATGACTTTCTAGAATTTTTTAATGTTAATTTCAACTGTTCTTTCAAAGATTTCAATGTTTTTATTGACTTGACTAGGTGAGGGTGTAAAAGTAGACCTAGGTTTAAAACCAGAAACATTAGGGGTAGTACGACATTCTTTATCTTCAAAGAATTTCGTAAGTCTTATTTTTCTGAAGAAAGCTTTAAGATCTTTCTCAAATTCAAATTTATTCAGGGAGGCAGTAGAGGCAAAACTAAATCCTTTCTCCAATACTTCTTTTTCAACCTTAGTGAGTACTCTCTGTGATAAATTAATAATAGGAAACGTATCTACCTCCAGTATTTCCGATTCCTGGTTTTCAGGTAGTCTTATGCAGGGTAATTTCTCCCTGGTTCCCTTCTCCCGTAGTTTCTGTAATTCCTCTGTCCTTTTTTCTGGTGTGATCCTAAAAAAGACTCTTGATCAAGGTTAGATACAGATCTACCTTGTGGTTCATTAACCTGCTCATCTTCTTCACTGCTCGAACTTGATGTTTCTGAAAAGGTGACCTGTTTGTTGCCTCCTCTTGAGTACACCAGTCTTTGAAAATTGGGCTTTTCCCATCTTTGTTCTTTTCTGGTATCATGCTAGTGGAGAAGTGTGGCTCAATGATTAGAGCGGCAGACCCTGATGCAGAGGTCTAGCCCGGGACCAGGGTTCAATTCCCCGCCTCGGCGGGTCTTGGGCTCAAAAATTCCACAGACATGATAATTCTCGCCTCGGTGCCATTCCAATCATGGAGTCCCACTCTGCAACTCTGGGCAATAGCTTGCTTAATCTCCACAACGGCCCCCACAACGTTAAGGATGCCTGGCCTCCACCTTGGGGGTGTCCAGGAGTGGATGCCTCACAGGGAAAACCAGGATGGGTTCCACAGCGGTATTCGTACAAGCGCTTTGAGACCCTTGTGGGTGAGTAGTGCTCTATACAAGTATCAATTTACATTTACATGCTACTCATTACTTAAAAATGGGTATACCAATTCGGCATTACATTTATCAGTATCTTTTTTCAATGTATTGTTTTTTTGTTTCTAAGATATTCTCTGTAGCCATTAGTTTCTTGGTCTAGTTCTTTTAGTTTCTTTTTGACTTATTCTAGTGTTGTGTTCTCCTTGATCTTAGTTTAAAGTTCCTCTATCAATGTTCTCTCTATGATCATCACTTCTTGGGCAGTTTCAATTATAAGGATGATACAGTCTCTACTGCAATGATTTGATATATGTGTCCACGTCTCTAAAAACATTTTTTATTATCAGTGATCAGACCTCGCTCATTCCTAATTTGGAGCCCTATTGGAATCACCACTGCCTTCAGGTATTCGATCAGGAACTCTGCGTGTAGCTCTGTATAGATCAACTTCTTCCTTAAATTCAGAATTTTTAACAATTGATCGCGATTCAATTGGTTTTTGGTTATTTTACCACCACTTCAAGGGGTTCTGATTGATAAGATTGTTAAATTGATCCTCAGAAAACTCGAAGGTCTTAAAAGTATCCATGTGGTAACCAATAAATTATATTTGGTACAATTTAAATACAAAAAGCAAATGATCACACCGGAGCAAGTGCCACCTCTCCAGCCGCTCGGGCAGTACTAGTAAATCAGAAAGCACAGAGAGGGACCCCTTATCAACCAAAAGAATGGGGTTCTATTTACAATCCTTTGGTCTGCCTATTAATGAACACCAATAACAATCATCCACTGAACCGCTCAATGCAGAATCTAACATACACAAGGGAGTCTAGTTGTCAACTCAAAACCAGCAAACCAGAGATACGTCAGTAGTAGAAATTATACACACCGTTTTATTAAAATCATGAAAAACATTTATGAAGGTTAAAAACAGGAATCACAAGGAATCAAATCACATATATTTCATGTATATATAATAAAGCACCAATGTTATAGCAGCATGATGCAAGAAAACTTGTCACTAAGTGATGTTTTCTGGAGTTTTTTTTTTTTTTTTTTAAACCTTTATTGTTACTTCAAAGTGTACACCGCTATTCAGCCAACAACCCGGAGGCAGGCAGCATAGTGACATGGCGGCACGCCGCCAAAGCTTATCCACATCGTACATCTGAGCAGAATATCCAAAGTAAGAAGATACACGATTCATAACAACAACAACCAAAAGCGACAGTCGAGGAACAGTAGCATACGCTAATCATCAGTACCCCTGTAGTTGCCAGCACGTTACCCGTGCGGTGCCGCAGCCGCGGAAACACCAGACAACCCATCCAGTCACACCGCAGCCCAGCCGCCAGAGCATCAACGGTCAATGTAGCGCATCCCCATCGCCAGTTGACTCCCCCATGCAGACCCAAAGCGCACCCATGTCAAACCACCAGTCCAACCGCTCATGGCCTCAGTCCTCGTTAGTTGCACCCCTCCCCGCCAGCCAGTCCACTAACGGCTGCCATATATCCACAGGTCGTGAGCGCTGCGGCAACTGGTCCCAATAAGCAGCGAGTTGGTCCTTGCAGTATATCGCAGACCTAACCCATCCCGCAACGGCCGGCGGGGCCTTCCTCTTCCAGTGTACCGCCAGTTGACGCTTGGCGAGCAGTAAGAGAAGGGCCACAAGGCGTCGCGACGCCGGGGGTGTATTCTTGACAAAACCCAGGAGGGCCAACAGTGGGTCCAGAACAATGGGCATGCCCACAATTTCACCTACAGACTTGAAAATAGCGTTCCAGAACCTGTTAATGGGTCCACACGTCCACACAAGATGGAAGAACGTAGCGTCCCCCGCGCCACATCTCCAACACTTCGCGTCAGCCTGCCGGCCCATCTTGAAAAGTTGTATAGGTGTACGGTACGTCCTGTGTAAGTAGTTGAAGTGTACCAGCCGCAGCCTATAGTTAGGCGACAATTGCTCAAGTTGGGCGCAACAGAATTCCCACTGTTTTTCCGTGATGCGTACGCCTGCTTCCCCCTCCCACAGTGTCCTGGAATCCACATGCGCAACAGGCGTCGCGCGTTGTGTAGTCCTGTATATGCGTGTTATTAATTTCCGCGAGGAGGAGTTGGACAGTACGTCCTCCAAGGCCGCCAGCGACGGCGGGGCCTCCGGGAACGTAGGGTACTTCTGTTTACAGGCCGACCGTAATTGATAGTAGAGTAGCAGCTCCGATGCCGTCGGTTCAGAAGCCGCGGCCATGTCATGCAGTGTAAGGAAAGTATCATCCGGATACAGGTCACCTGCCACTTTCAGCCCACACGCACGGGCCCGGCGCGCCACCGCCACGTCCGTCAGTGGACCCAATAGGGGATTGCCATCCAAAGGCATGCTCGGGGCGTAGAGATCAGAAATGCCCGCGCGCTTTGCAATGCCCGCCCAGGCCCATCGCACTATCTCCACGGTGTCAATATCTTCCCCAGGTCGTTTATATTTCTGGTACACCGCTGTCCGTAGCGGACAGGGCGCCGCCACGTCCATCTCTATCGCCACGTGTGGCTGGTAAGGAATCAGTTGATGCCAATAGTGCAAGTATTGTGCCTGCGCGCTGTACGCATACAGCTCAAAGTCCGGGGCTGCGAGGCCCCCCTGACGGAAGGGAAGTGTAAGGAGGTTCCAAGCCACTCTAGGCTGCCTGCCCGCCCAGACCAGTTCGATCACGGCCGAGCGGAGGCGGCGGAAGAATGCCTTTGTTAGTGGTAAAGGGATATTTACAAATAGATAGAGGAACTTGGGCACAACGACCATTTTCGCGATAGCAATGCGGCCCAACATAGAAAGCGGCAGCGTCTTCCATCTCTTCACCTTGGTCTCCAGCCACTCCATGGCCACCCCAAAATTAGACAGCCACACGTCCTGAATTGAGCGACTGATCCGAATACCTAGGTACTTGACCTCGTCAGTGGCCCATTCAATCGGGAATTCCGTATGACACACAGCCGTGCCGTCCGTCAGCGGCAACATCACTGACTTCGACCAGTTTATATCTATGCCGGTTAGGCCGCTATAGCGTATCACCTCTCTCATCAACGGATCAAAGTTCTCTGACGGGTTCAACATGTATATAGTAAGATCATCAGCATACATCGATATCAACAGGCCACGTGACGTGAAACCAATGCTGCGCTGAGTGTGGTGTTGCCGCAATCGAGCCGCCAGTGGCTCCGTGGCGATAGCAAAGAGTAACGGCGAAAGCGGGCAACCTTGTCGAGTCCCTCTGGTTATGCGTATGGGCGCAGACGTTTGACCATTCACCCGCACTCTTGCCGTCGGGCCATTATAAAGTACGCCGATTCGCCTAGCAAAGGGCAGGCTAAAACCCATTCGGGTAAACAGCGTCCGCAGGAATTTCCACTCCAGGGAGTCAAACGCTTTGGTCGCGTCCAGCAACGCCGCCGTCGCCTGCACCCTGGGGTCCAGGTAGTGTAGGAGCCCAAAAAGCACCCTCAGGTTATGGGAGGTGGACCTCTCCATGACAAAGCCCGACTGATCAGACAGCGCTATCTGTGGCAGCATAAATTTTAAGCGGTCAGAGAGCAATTTCGCATAGATTTTAGCATCAAGGTTTATCAGTGAAAGCGGGCGATAGGAGTCCGGGCTGGTAGGGTCTTTACCCGGTTTTAGCAGCGTGATGATCAGTGCTTCACGCATTGACTGGGGGAGGATACCCGTTTCCACCGCCTCCTCAAATACCTTGTGCAAGCGCGGAACCAGGATATCAGCATATTCTTTGTAGAAGGCCGCCGTCAGCCCATCAGGGCCTGGTGCCTTGCAAGGGGGCAAACTAGCGATTACTGCCCGTATGTCGTCCGGCGCAAACGGGAGGTCCATATACTGTCTGGCGCTATCATTGAACCACGCCAACGCTATAGTATCTAAGTACTCTCGGAGAACAGTGTCATCCGGATCCACCCTGGAAGTGTATAATTCTCTATAAAAGTCTGTCATAGCGGCGAGTATATCCGGTGGCTCCCTCACCACCCCACCTTCTACACTCTGTAATTCCAGGATATGGTCCGCCCCACGCGGTGCCCGCAACAAGTTCGCCAGCGTGCGGCCAGCGCGGTCCCCCTCTCCATATCGTCTGGCCTGACAGTCCTTAGACAAATACGCGACCTCACGGTCAGCTTCCTCCTGGTACCTAGTAAGCGTCGATCGAAATGCAGCCCGCACGCTATCAGAAGGCGCTGCAAGCAGCGTGGACTCTAGCTGCGCGAGCTCCGCCTCCAAGGAGCAAAGCGTGAGCCGTATGGATCTCAGAACTCCCGACTTCAGGGACATGCAATACCCTCTCGCGACCACCTTGCAGGCCTCCCACAATGTGCCCGGGGACTCCACAGAGCCCTCATTAAGCTCAAAGTACTCCTCCAGCTTTTCGCGGAGACCCTGCTGGAATACCTGGTCGCGCAGTGCCCGGGAAGGGAACCGCCACCTAAAGGGCGTAGCATATTTGGAGGGGGTAGCCAGTGACAATAACACCGGAGCATAATCAGAAAGTGACCGCGGCAGGTGCTCCACCTCTAGTACCGAGGTGTGTAAATCTCTGGATAACAGCCAGTAGTCTAGCCTGGACCAGGCAGCCCTATGTGCAGTTATGCATGTGCCCGCGCGATCCCCGGGGTGCAATACCCTCCAGGAATCCACCAGCCCCGCATCCTGTATAATACTGCCGAGCGTCTCCGCCGCTCTAGGATGATGGTCCCTGGCCGCGCCCTGCCGATCCATCGTGTCAGATAGCACCACATTGTAATCACCCCCCCACAGCACTGCCGCCGGCCCCCGGGTCTGTACCTTATGCCATAACTCTCCATAAAAGTCTGGGTTGTCGTCATTTGGGCCATAAACATTCACCAGCACCACTCTCATGCCATGCAGCGCCCCCAAAAGTATGATATATCTGCAGTCAACATCCCTAATCGTCTCATGTGTGGTCCATGGAAGCCCTCTTCTGATTAATATCGCCACCCCTCTGGAGTAGTTGGAATACGCCGCATGCACTAGCTCTGCCCATCTATGCCGCCGAAGCAGCTGCACCGCATTAGCAGTTAGATGGGTTTCCTGCAGGAGGCAGATGTCTATGTCTTTCCTAAGTAGGTATGCCTGCACCAGCCTGGCCTTGCGGCCGTCATTCATACCCCGCACATTCCAAGTTAGGCACTTCACGTTCTGCACGGCGACAAGTACATCAAAAAACCATGATCCAGCAGCAGGCCATATCCACTCAGCTCGCCACTCCCGCCCCACCCGCATACACAAGGGTCAAACCCCAGCAGCTCGACTAGCAACCAGGCACAGGAGTGAGCGCAGCACCTCATGCATATTGACGAAAAACATTGCAGTGAGTACTTGTTAGAATGGGGAACCCCTGGTTGGCACAGGTAGGTACTTGTGACAAGCAGTGGTCCCTTCTTCTATTCAGGGCGAGAGAATTACCCCTTCAGAACAACCCCTGCTCACCCTATAGGTAGTGTGGTGCGAGCAGTCAGGGCTAAACTTCAGGACGCTAGTCAGTTAAGCATTTATGATCACACACAGTAAACCACAATGATCCCCCACAAATGGACACCAGGCGTAAGTTGTATCAAAAATACGGATGCTTTATATAAAAGATTCTTGGTTACGCAGGCATGTACAAGACCATCAATAACGGTTGCGAAATGGAAGCCACAAGATGATAATTAGGCACTGTTCTTTTCTTTGGTAACTTATTTGATTACTAGCGCTTCGCAGGGCTCGGTTTGAGTCGGTCCAGTCACGATGATGCGCAAGGCACCCGGGATACAGTGATACGGGGAAATCAGAACGTTGCGGACCCCGAGTCCGATAGAAAGTTCACTGTACCTGGGAACGTGCGATGTGCTTGGACGAGTCTTCGGGGGAGATGCAGGTTCTGCACCTCGTGGGTCTCCGGATCAAGAATTCAGCGGGCGGCTCTCGGTAGACAGGTGCGGCCCAGAGCCTCCGATACGGACTGTGCGGGAGGTCACTGCGAAGGGCGGCACGGTCAGACTCAGGCTGGGAGGTGAAGCGGGGCGGCCGGATACGTTACGACGTACGGGCGGCCGTCCGAGGCTTGATTTCACTTCCCAATTAGAAATCCGGTGGGAGGGCGAGAGGGCACCAGGCACGCTCCAGTGGCAGGCAGGTGACAGGGAAGCGGGGCGGCCAGCCTCGATGGGTCCAGAGCGACTCAGGTAGAGCGGGGCTCTCGGCGAGGGGAGGCGGCCAGGCTTCTGGGTGTCACGGCCCTAGGAGGGGTGGCAAGGTGCGCAGAGCACTCCGGCGGGAGAAAGCACACGGCTCGAGTTCTCAGTCGAGCGGAGACACGGTGAACCCACTGGTCCGGGGGTTCAGTTCAGGGGGCAAGCTCTTCTTCCAAGCCCTTGGAGATAGTTGAAAACAAAGTGCAAAGTCTCTTTCAGTCTTTTCCTCTCCTTCCTCAGCAAGGCACCTACTGCAGGCCAGTCCCTCAGGTCAGGGAAAGTTACTCCTCCTTCAGCTTCTTCCAGGTCCTTCTAGTCGGGCAGAGTTCCTTTGTGGTTCAATCTGGATCTGATTTCTTAGGAGCCAGGCTCCTACTTTTATACAGGGATTCTCTTGTTCTTTAGCGCCAGGGGGCCTGGGCCTGGCTCAGTCCAGTTTTGGAGCACTCTGTTGTGGTGACTCGGCTTGTTCCTTTCAGCAGCAGGGCAGAGACATCAGCCGCTCCACAGGGGGCGGCGCCGGCTTTGTGGTGGCAGAGCACAGGTCTATTCAAGAGTCAGGGTGCACTCCTCCCACCCATCCTGGTGTAATCTCTCTACCCACCACCTGGCAGCCAACCTGTCTCCTGGAATCCCCCAGCCCTGCTCCTGTACTGTTGCTAGGCAGAACACACACAGCAGAGGCGGACTGAGATGGTCAGGCACGCAAAGGCTAACTTTCTAAAAGTAGCATTTGCAAACCCAGGATATTAAAATAACCTTTACTAAAAGATGTATTTTATTATCCCGAGTTCAGGCATACTAAACATGACGTTCTACCATGCTCTCTGAGTCCACTGGGGTCACAGCGTGTAGCGATCCCAGCAGCCCATTCTGGCCTATGGAGAGCAGGTAGCCTTCAATAGTGAAAAACTAAAATGGCTGTAATTCACTACTAAGACATGCCACACACATCAGGGCATGTCCTACCTTATACCTACAATGCACCCTGCGCTTAGGCCTACCAGAGGGGTGACTAACATGTAGTTAAGGGAAGGTTTAGGGACTGGTAAGTGGGGACACTTGCTCAGTCAGCGCGACGGTACCAGACCGCGCGCAGGTTCTGCAGTGGCAGACCCTAGACACATTTTACCCCGCTGCTTCGGTGGTTGGCACAACCAGTGCTGCAAGCCCACTAGCAGCATTTGGATATACAAGCCCTTGGCACCCCTGGTGTACTCTACTAGGGACTGATAGTAAACCAAATAAACCAAACGTGGAAGTCAATTCACATAATACATTTTACCATAGGGAGCACTTGCACTGTGGCACTGGATGGCAGTGGCACAGTGCCCTGAGCAGCTAACACCAACACAAAACACATTGAGGCACAGACAAAAATGGAAGGGTGACCCACGCCAATGGTGCCAGGTCTAACACGTGTCCCCTCCAGCTGAAAAGTGGGGAGAACTACCCTACCCCAGGGAGTTCTGCATCACTAAGGCGGAAGAACCTGGACAGACCGTCAGCATTGGCGTGATCTGTGCCAGGGCGATGCTCCACCGTAAAGTCCATACCCTGTAGGGAGATGGACCACCTCAACAGTTTTGGGTTCTCACCCCTCATTTGCATCAACCATCTGAGGGGCCTGTGGTCGGTCTGAACCCGGAAGTGAGACCCAAACAAGTAGGGTCTTAGCTTCTTCAGCGCCCAGACCACAGCAAATGCTTCTCGTTCTATCGCACTCCACCTTTGTTCCCGGGGAAGTAGCCTCCTGCTAATAAAGGCTACGGGTTGGTCAAAGCCCTCCTCAGTGATCTGTGAGAGAACAGCCCCTACACCATGCTCTGATGCATCCGTCTGCACCAGGAACTCTTTGGAGAAGTCAGGAGCCAGGAGCACGGGCGCCGTGCACATGGCAGTTTTCAGAGTGTCGAAGGCTTTCTGACAGGTGTCAGTCCATATCACTTTTCTGGGCTGCTTCTTCGAAGTCAGCTCTGTCAAGGGGGCAACGATGCTGCCATACCCCTTGACAAACCTCCTGTAGTACCCGGTGAGTCCTAAAAAGGCCCTCACCTCCGTCTGGGTCTTTGGGGGCTCCCAAGCCAGGATGGTTTCAACTTTGGGCTGGAGGGGCGCCACCTGGCCGCTCCCCACTTGGTGTCCCAAGTACACCACTGAACCCTGCCCGATCTGACACTTGCTTGCCTTGATCGTGAGGCCTGCCTTGCGCAGCGCCATCAACACTTCCCAGAGATGTTGCAGGTGTTCTTCCCATGTGCCGCTGAACACTGCGATGTCATCCAGGTAGGCGGCGCTGAACTCGGTCAGCCCAGCCAACACCTGGTTGACCAACCTCTGGAAGGTGGCAGGGGCATTCTTCATCCCAAAGGGCATCACCCGGAACTGGTAATGCCCATCTGGTGTAGAGAATGCGGACCTCTCTTTGGCCCCATCAGTTAAGGCGATCTGCCAGTACCCAGACGTTAAATCAAACGTGCTGAGGTACCGTGCAGCCCCTAACCGATCGATGAGCTCATCAGCTCTGGGGATGGGGTGCGCGTCAGTCTTCGTGACTGAGTTGAGTCCTCGGTAGTCCACACAGAACCGGAGTTTGGGCGTGGCACCCGGCGCTGCAGCCTTTGGGACCAAGACCACTGGGCTGGCCCAAGGACTGCTGGAGGACTCAACCACCCCTAGAGCAAGCATCTTCGAGACCTCCTCTTTGATTCAGGCTCTGACCCGGTCAGTTACCCGGTAGGCCTTGTGCTTCACAGGTAAGCTGTCTCCTGTATCTACATCATGGACGCACCAATTTGTGATACCAGGAACCAGGGAGAACAGGTCAGGGAACTGCCCCAGCAGCTGGCGACAGTCACCCTGTTGCTCAGGGGTCAGGGTGGGTGAGAGGTTAACTCCATCCACTGACCCGTCTCACTCTGAGGCTACCAAGAGGTCAGGAAGAGGCTCGGACTCCTCTTCCGTCCCATCATCGGTGGCCAAGAGCATGCCCACTTCGGACCTCTCCAAGTGGGGCTTCAGTCGATTGACATGTAGGACCCTTAAGGGGTTCCTAGGAGACCGCAAGTTCACCAAGTAGGTGACAGAACTCTTGCGCTCCACAATCTCAAAGGGTCCGGTCCACTTGTCCTGGAGTGCACAAGGCTCCACAGGGGCCAGGACCCACACTTTTTTGCCAGGTTGAAGCTCAACCAGAGTGGCATTCTGGTCGTACCACCGCTTCATGTCCTCCTGGCTGGCTTCCAGGTTTGCCTCAGCAAGTTGCCTGAAACGCCTAGTCTGGTTCCGGAAAGCCAGCATGTAACTGTATACATTCTGGGGAGGTTTCCTGGGAGATTGCTCCCAGCCTTCCTTGACCAGACTAAGAGGTCCTCGTACGGGGTGGCCATACAGAAGCTCAAAGGGACTGAACCCTAGAGACTTTTGTGGCACCTCGCGGTACGCAAAGAGAAGGCATGGTAAGAGGACGTCCCACTTACGCCTCATGGGTTCCTCGAGACCCATAATCATGCCCTTCAGGGTTCGGTTGAAGCGCTCAACCAACCCGTTTCCTTGGGGATGGTAAGGTGTGGTGAACTTGTAGGTTACACGACACTCTTGCCAAAGGGACTTCATATATTTCGATATGAAGTTGGTTCCCCTGTCAGACACCACCTCTAGAGGGAATCCTACTCGTGAGAAAATTCCCATCAGTGCCCGTCCCACCACGGGGGCCGTCACTGTCCTCAGAGGGATGGCTTCAGGGTACCGGGTGGCATGGTCCACCAAGACCAGGATAAACCTGTTGCCCATGGCTGTCTTGGGGTCCAGTGGCCCCACAATGTCAATCCCCACCCGCTGGAAGGGGGTACTGACCACAGGGAAAGGTTGGAGTGGAGCTCTCAGCTTCCTTCCACTCTTGCCACTTGCCTGGCAAGTCTGGCATGTCCTGCAGTGAGTGTCAGAACTCCTGCGCATTTGGGGCCAATAAAAGTGGGTGACAAGCCTTTCAAAGGTCTTGTCCTGCCCCAAATGTCCTGCTAACGGTACGTCGTGAGCCAGCCCCAGTAGGAAGGCTCTGAACTTCTGGGGTACCACCAGCGCACGGGCTGACCCAGGTTCAGCAACCTTAGGCTCTAAGTATAGGAGGTTGTTCTCCCAGTAGATCAAGTGAGTTCCGGACTGATCACCATTGGCCTGGGCTGCAGCCTGCTGCCGCATACCCTCTAGAGAGGGGCACTCTTTCTGCTCCCTGCAGAATTCCTCCCTGGTGGGGCCTCCTTCTTGCTGCCAATGGGTCAGCTCAGGCAGGTCCCCCAGTTCGGCTATCTGTTCCCCGGTAGGCTCCAGGGCATCCCCCTCAAGGTCTGCTTCCTCCTGGGCCGTGGGAACTTCAGGAGCCGGAGTCCCGTGCCTCCCTTGCCCTCTCTCTAAGGCCGGTTCCTGGGCCTCTCCCTCAGGCTCCAGGGTTCCTTCCACACCCCTACCGGTTGCCATCGACCGGGTGGTCACGCACGCCCAATCAGGCAAGCCCACCATCCGCAGGTGAGTTGTCTTCTCCACCTTTTCCCAAGGGGAGCTCTCCAAATCGTTACCTAGGAGACAATCAACAGGCATGGCCTCTCTCACAGCCACTTGCAGAGTACCAGAGACCCCCCCCCACTCAAAGGGAACCTGAGCCATTGGACACTGACTCTCTGTGTTGTCGGCGTTGACAACACGGCAGAATGCGTGCGGGACAACCTGCTCTTGAGACACCAGGTGTTGCTTGACAGCAGTCACACTGGCTCCTGTATCTCTAAGAGCCCCCACCCTCTTGCCATTTATGGTCACCCACTGCCCATACTTTTGAGTATTGGGGGGCAGCTGGGCCTCCGCGACCATCTCACTGTCTCCTAATGAGACTAGGGTCATCTGTACGGGATCCCCCGCCCCTTGGACATCTATCTCCCTCCCCAAGGCTACACTATTCACCTGCTTGGGGGGTGGAGCACCAGAGGGTGCTGGTTTACCATACAGGGGGCACTTGGGATCCACGGAAATGTGCCCCAGGTTGTTACACTTGTAACATCTGAGGGGCCCTCTTTGAACAGGGTTACCTGTCGGGGCCCCGGTCTGCTTCGGGGATGGGGGTGGCTGAGAACCTTTCCCTTGGTTCCCTTGGGAATTACTTTGGGGCCCTCTGTAGAACTCCCTCTGTTTACCCTTGTCCCCCCCACTCTTCTGCTGGGGACCCTGAACACCTTTGGCGGGGCCTCCCACGGGACCCTTGTAAACCCTGGTGCTGATCCAGCGGTCCGCCTCCTCAGCAAGCTTCCTCGGGTTGGACAGCTTGCTATCGATCAGGTGTTGGCGTAGCTCAGGAAAACAATTATCCGACAAGTGCTCCCATGCAATCAAATCAAACAGCCCTTGGTAATCATTCACTTTGCTACCCTTCACCCAACCATCCAGCGCTCTGCAAAAAAAGGTCACATATTCTACATAAGTGGTACCAGGTTTCTTGGTGCAATCCCTAAATCTCTGTCTGTACAATTCAGGAGTCAACCCATACCTTGTCATAAGAGCCTCCTTCATGTGTGGATAGGATGTGTGGACATCAGAGGGGAGGTCTAGCAGTGTGTCCCGCCCCTTACTCAGGAACCTTCCCCACAACCCCGCTCCCCAATCCTTCTCAGGGACCCGGTGGGAGGACATGGCTACTTCATAGGCCCTGAACCACTGCCCAATATCATCCTGTTTATAATATTCTCTGACTACATCTTTAGGAATGTGCACCCTTGACTCTGTTGAATTGCTGCCACCAGAGGGTGAGTTGTCTAAACTCCTGGCCTTGAGATCCAACTCCCTCATTTTTACCTCATGCTCCATGGCCAGTTTCTGCCTTTCCATCTCCATTTGCAGTTTTGCCATCTCCACCTCATGTGCTCGTGCAGCACTCCTGTCGGCCATCTCCTCGGGCGACAGGCCTCTGCTAGGCTCAAAAACACCTTCTGGGGGTATCACCTCTCGTGCATTCTCTGGAAACTTTGATTCGTGCCAGGCTCTCAGCGCCTTCACGTACTGATCCTTGGTCGTTAGTCCACTTTGCTTAATTCTGTACTTGGAGAGATATCCTTTCAGGACATCATTGGTGCACTTCCTCAGTGCCTCTTGCTCCCAATCGATGTCATCAACTCCAGAGAATATAGAGGACGCTCCGCCTCCACTGACTGAGCTAGGCATGGTTTCTTAAGGTGGAGATTCTTCTTTAGCAACAACTGTCAATCAATCTGTGGCTGCGTTATAGGTCTGCTCTACGTGGTGATCAATAATTCACTGTATGTAAACCATAAATGCAAATTCGAAATCCCACCGCTGCCACCAATGTTAGAATGGGGAACCCCTGGTTGGCACAGGTAGGTACTTGTGACAAGCAGTGGTCCCTTCTTCTATTCAGGGCGAGAGAATTACCCCTTCAGAACAACCCCTGCTCACCCTATAGGTAGTGTGGTGCGAGCAGTCAGGGCTAAACTTCAGGACGCTAGTCAGTTAAGCATTTATGATCACACACAGTAAACCACAATGATCCCCCACAAATGGACACCAGGCGTAAGTTGTATCAAAAATACGGATGCTTTATATAAAAGATTCTTGGTTACGCAGGCATGTACAAGAGCATCAATAACGGTTGCGAAATGGAAGCCACAAGATGATAATTAGGCACTGTTCTTTTCTTTGGTAACTTATTTGATTACGAGCGCTTCGCAGGGCTCGGTTTGAGTCGGTCCAGTCACGATGATGCGCAAGGCACCCGGGATACAGTGATACGGGGAAATCAGAACGTTGCGGACCCCGAGTCCGATAGAAAGTTCACTGTACCTGGGAACGTGCGATGTGCTTGGACGAGTCTTCGGGGGAGATGCAGGTTCTGCACCTCGTGGGTCTCCGGATCAAGAATTCAGCGGGCGGCTCTCGGTAGACAGGTGCGGTCCAGAGCCTCCGACACGGACTGTGCGGGAGGTCACTGCGAAGGGCGGCACGGTCAGACTCAGGCTGGGAGGTGAAGCGGGGCGGCCGGATACGTTACGACGTACGGGCGGCCGTCCGAGGCTTGATTTCACTTCCCAATTAGAAATCCGGCGGGAGGGCGAGAGGGCACCAGGCACGCTCCAGTGGCAGGCAGGTGACAGGGAAGCGGGGCGGCCAGCCTCGATGGGTCCAGAGCGACTCAGGTAGAGCGGGGCTCTCGGCGAGGGGAGGCGGCCAGGCTTCTGGGTGTCACGGCCCTATGAGGGGTGGCAAGGTGCGCAGAGCACTCCGGCGGGAGAAAGCACACGGCTCGAGTTCTCAGACGAGCGGAGACACGGTGAACCCACTGGTCCTGGGGTTCAGTTCAGGGGGCAAGCTCTTCTTCCAAGCCCTTGGAGATAGTTGAAAACAAAGTGCAAAGTCTCTTTCAGTCTTTTCCTCTCCTTCCTCAGCAAGGCACCTACTGCAGGCCAGTCCCTCAGGTCAGGGAAAGTTACTCCTCCTTCAGCTTCTTCCAGGTCCTTCTAGTCGGGCAGAGTTCCTTTGTGGTTCAATCTGGATCTGATTTCTTAGGAGCCAGGCTCCTACTTTTATACAGGGATTCTCTTGTTCTTTAGCGCCAGGGGGCCTGGGCCTGGCTCAGTCCAGTTTTGGAGCACTCTGTTGTGGTGACTCGGCTTGTTCCTTTCAGCAGCAGGGCAGAGACATCAGCCGCTCCACAGGGGGCGGCGCCGGCTTTGTGGTGGCAGAGCACAGGTCTATTCAAGAGTCAGGGTGCACTCCTCCCACCCATCCTGGTGTAATCTCTCTACCCACCACCTGGCAGCCAACCTGTCTCCTGGAATCCCCCAGCCCTGCTCCTGTACTGTTGCTAGGCAGAACACACACACACAGCAGAGGCGGACTGAGATGGTCAGGCACGCAAAGGCTAACTTTCTAAAAGTAGCATTTGCAAACCCAGGATATTAAAATAACCTTTACTAAAAGATGTATTTTATTATCCCGAGTTCAGGCATACTAAACATGACGTTCTACCATGCTCTCTGAGTCCACTGGGGTCACAGCGTGTAGCGATCCCAGCAGCCCATTCTGGCCTATGGAGAGCAGGTAGCCTTCAATAGTGAAAAACGAAAATGGCTGTAATTCACTACTAAGACATGCCACACACATCAGGGCATGTCCTACCTTATACCTACAATGCACCCTGCGCTTAGGCCTACCAGAGGGGTGACTAACATGTAGTTAAGGGAAGGTTTAGGGACTGGTAACTGGGGACACTTGCTCAGTCAGCGCGACGGTACCAGACCGCACGCAGGTTCTGCAGTGGCAGACCCTAGACACATTTTACCCCGCTGCTTCGGTGGGTGGCACAACCAGTGCTGCAAGCCCACTAGCAGCATTTGGATATACAAGCCCTTGGCACCCCTGGTGCACTCTACTAGGGACTGATAGTAAACCAAATAAACCAAACGTGGAAGTCAATTCACATAATACATTTTACCATAGGGAGCACTTGCACTGTGGCACTGGATGGCAGTGGCACAGTGCCCTGAGCAGCTAACACCAACACAAAACACATTGAGGCACAGACAAAAATGGAAGGGTGACCCACGCCAATGGTGCCAGGTCTAACAGTACTGTATAGTAAATGGTAGATCACAGCGATGCGCTTCCTCTCGGTCGTCGCTACAAACCCCACAAACAACCATAACATCCTCCAAACACCCAAGTCCAGAATCCCCACCCGCGCCAACCCCCCAATCAGGTTGTGCAACATCCCCCCAGATCACCCACCCCACCCCACAAACTTTAACTAAGGCTATTGGTAGCAACCAGTGAATGGGAATCATCCCCTGAGGCGCGCAGGTTGGCCACCTACTAACCCCGTACTTTTGACAGGGCGATCGAGCGCCTGCTGGATGTGCCAGCTCGAGGACCTCCCCCCCCTAGATAAAGAAGTCATATTAATAGCAACCCAGCCATCTGGAGGAAATCCCCGATGTCCCCAGCAGTCACCAGTCTCCAATCCAGCCCATACAGGCAGGTCACAGTGAAACACCAAAACCCCATCGGATACAATCATTCAACATCACTTAGCCTCTCCTGGAGAACTGGTCCCTCCGCAGGCGGGTGGTTCTTCTGGTCTCTGGCCAATTGCTTCGCGTACTGCAGGGCTGCCTTCGCATCCACGAAAAAAGAAGGTTTCCCCGGGCCCCGCACCCGGAGCTTGGCAGGGTAGATCAATGAGTACTTCGTGCCCGTTTGTTGAAAGATTTTCTTCGCCGGCATGAATTCTCTGCGAGCCGCCTGAACCTGTAGAGTGAAATCCGGGTACAGCGCGATGTGGTTGCCCTTGTATTGCACGTCCTTCATGTCTCGTGCCATGCGCAATATCGTGTCCCGGTCCCTGTAATTCAAGATGCGCGCAATGATGGGCCTGGACGGTGCTCCCGGCTTTGGCCTAGGTCCCAGTGTCCTATGTGCCCTCTCAACTAGGAACATCGGCGAGAGACCTGTCCCGAACAAGTCTTTCAGCATCTGCTCAACATACTGCTCCATGTTGGTGATGTCCGTCGATTCTGCCACCCCCGTGACACGGATGTTGTTGCGCCTTGAGCGCGCCTCCAAATCCTCGTTCTTTTGCTGTATGAGAGCCAGGACTTTGTCCATACCCCTCATTTGCGTGGCCAGTGCCGACTGGTTCTCCTCCGTCTCCGCGACACGGGTTTCCAACCCTTCCACTCTGCCTTCTTGCTTGTCCATTCGCGTCGTAATACCATCCATGCGCGCCGCTAGCGCGTCCATCTTGCCATCTATTCTCTGCAGGCTCGTCTTTAGTTCCTGAAACATTGATTTGATGTCCACGTCTTGAGAGCCGCCCTGGGCGTCCTTCGCAGCTTCGGAGTCCCGAACGTCTGGATCCGGCGTTTTTTGTTTAGATTTGTCGAATGTCAGTCGCGGTTGGCGGGTACCAGGCTTACCCATTGCTGCCTCACAGCGCTAACAGTGGAACGGAGCCGCCGCTATCCCCAGACCGCAAACCGAATGGTTGTCGCCAGCAGTCAGGGCGGGCGCAGTCCCTCGCGGCAGAGTATGCTCTCCACGGAACAAATCGCTTCCCCGGTCCAGCTGCGGCACAGGTCACCAGCCGCAGGCCGCCCCCAGCGCGACCGCAGCACTGTTAAGCTCCCAGGTCAGGGCCTCGCGGCAGCACCGCACGGCTCCAGCAACGCTCCTATCCGGCAAAATAGTGACTCACACGGCACCTCCCAGGCGCAAACGCCGCCCGTCACCACAGGCACACGCACCAGTCTTTGAGGGGTTGCGGCCCAATAACGTACAGTCTCCGGGACCGGGCAGCAGGCACTCCTCCCTCAGCCACAGCTGTAGGCAGACCGCAGTCACAGGGAGCCCCCACGCAGGCAGCCGTACCTTCGCTGGTCCGGGCGCAATGGCCGCCCTCCGTCTCCGGTCCCGAGGTACGGCGCAGATCCCAGCGCTCAAAGGAGTGCAGAGGCGCCCCACAAGCACAGCACGGGTTACTTCGCCGGGTGGATCGGCATATCACGCCTGGCTCACGGTATCCCACAGGGCCCCTCTCCGGTCGTCGGCTCAGGCCCACGCTCCACGACTTCCTTTATGGCCTCCAAGCGCCCCAAGCGCGGGGACACAGAGCGCCCTCCCGGCACTGAACTGCAATTCCGCCAGCAACGATCCTCAGCCCAGGGCACACCGCCACCGGACCCCAGCGCCCCCCGTGGGGGAGGATTCTGTGAGACAGCGCTCAACCAGGCCCGGGGCGATCAGATGCATGCCTTCGAGCAGCACCGCACCTCCCCGGGCACCAGCCCCACGCCAGTCCCCGGCTTCCACGAGCGTCCCAGGGCCCGCCTCCGGTGGCCGCTCGGCGGGCCGATAGTTGCTGCAGCCGCAACCACTGTGGCAGGGATCCCCTCCGGCCGAGCCCCCACACAAGGCGTTCGGGCGGGGGCGAGAGAGCCGAGTCCAGGCACAAGTTATTCGGATATCTGCCGGATTAATTTACTCGATCGGCGGAGCTGCGGTTTCAGGCAGCCATTCCGCCTCGCAGCCAAGCCACGCCCCCGATGTTTTCTGGAGTTAAGCCTGAGTTCACTTCCGTGTTTTGGTACTTGCCATTCTGGGTCCCTCAGCATCAGTGTACTGCCCCTCGCACTAATTGGGCAGTCTGCTTTGGTGTTTCTATATGGCAATGTGAGCTGCCGTTGTCTTTATTCTTTCGAGTAACTCTACACAAAGCGGTGAGTGGTGCCGGATCCTTGATAAAACAGTAACGCTGCGTTTTGCCTCATGTGGTTATGAGTCTTTTTATCTCGACGCTGTGATATTTTTATTTGTCACATTAGCTATCGATAACGGGGGTAGTCGTGCTATTCATGATTTTAATCTACTGATTAGGGGTTTAAAGATGCCGGTTAAGATGTAAGCATTCCTATCTGGAGGGTACCCCCTTTGTTTAACCTCCAGTGGATTAGTAGATCCTACAACCAGTGTTAGATAATATTTCTATTGTAAACAACTGGTAGATCGATTAATCATGACACAAGATTTGAGCTGCATATTAACCAGCGCCGTTAGAGCAAAGGGTGCAGTTAAAATGCTATCCCATAAATACTGACCCTATATTGGGTGTTTCAATACACGGGTTGTTTTTATAAACATGATAGGATACTATCATATATATCTGAACCAAGCTTCAAATTTTCCCTATCTGATTAACAAACTAAGTTAGAGTTATCGACAGGTCTGCTTTACCCGACTTTGGCCATATTTAAAAGTGTTAGGCAAGGTTGGACATCTTTTTTTATGACTATAGGAACCCTGTTGTTCACACAATAAAATGTCTTTATAAAAATTCTTTGTAGGCCCAATTGATGAAGGGCGTTTTATGAGAACTTTGAAACTATTTGAAATATAAACCACTGAACAATAGTCACCTTAATGCGGGAGACAAAAGGTATGTGGGTGTATCCCTTATATAATAAATAAGTTATTTGAACAGGGAGTGTATAACATATATAAGTAATGCATGGGAACTTGTGACATTCCATTGTATCCTGAAGATCATCCACAATAAGGGCTTCTATCACTATGAGTGCTGTGGGTCTTCCGCATCACATTTCATCAAAGAAATATCATTGAACATACCGGCATAGCCCCTTGACCAATACCTATAAGGTGAGAGGGGGATATGGTTCTTACCTATAAATATATATACATCCACTGTGGTGAGCTATAGTATGGGGAAAGGAACTGGGGTGAAGAGGAGATCATATGTGGCTTTTTTCTGCCCCCAGATTTGACTATCTAAAATATTTCTGGAAAGATTGAGGAAAGGACTTATATATCCTAGAAGAACCATTTGTCCCAGTGTTTCCATGGACAACAGTGCATAACCTGACAGGTGAGATTTAGTTTCACTAATATATACACTCAAGCCTTAAATCTGGCTCAACATCTCCCGGGAAAATAGCCCTTGATGTTAACGATTGGGTCGATGACACCTAGTGTGATTGAGAGTATGAAAAAACAGAGTGGGTCTGTAGTCGCAATTGTGATAGTATGACAGGGGAGTCCTTAACTGTTTGCTCAACCAGTGAGGCAATATATGTTAATAGTGGAACTCTCTTTACCAGATGGGGTCCGGGTCTTAATTAATATATGTTTGTAATATTAAGGTTCCACACTTATAATTAACTTCATGTTTATGATTTGAGAGTTTAATCATGGTCTTGAGAAATATGGTTTAATCAGGACAACACCATCGAAACACGTCGACGCCTTGATACACAATCTATTTGTTTGAAATCTTGTTTCTGTACTTGGTGGCAAGTTTTCTTGCTGCATGCTGCTATAACATTGGTGCTTTATTATATATAAATGAAATATATATGATTTGATTCCTTCAGATTCCTGTTTTTACCCTTCATAAATGTTTTTAATGATTTTAATAAAAAGATGTGCATAATTTCTACTACTGACATATCTCTGGTTTGCTGGTTTCGAGTTGACAACTAGACTCCCTTGTGTATGTTAGATTCTGCATTAAGCGGTTAGGTGGATGATTGTGATTGGTGTTCATTATTAGGCAGACCAAAGGATGACTTGTTTTTTCTCCTTTAAATAGAAGCCCATTCCTTTGCTTGAGAAGGGGTCCCTCTCTTTGCTTTTTGATTCTTCTGACTAGCTCTGTCTTGGGTAACATTAAGTCCTTTTATTTATAGTGCTACACAATGGCAAAACAGTTTTAGAGCACTATTTTTAGAAATACATTCATATTAAGGACTCTTAAAACTCTCTGCAGCATTAGAACACGGCCAATACACAGTTTCTTCTTCTGTTATAATAGTACACTCCTTCTACAAGAAGGACTATGTAAAATTCCTACAACTATGAAAACAACAACAGGGAGGGAAAAACTGATTGGGAAACCAATTGGGTTTGTAAAAATGCCCTCACCCACTGAATAATAGCATGCTTCATCATAGGGCTGCTAACACACCCTGGTGCAGACCAACATTCAGGTAAAGCACATCATATTTAACTTGAGGGAGCACTATTGCAGAAAGAAAAATAATTTAAAACTATCCAAGTGGGTACCCCTATACTTTATTTATGGGCTCCTCTCGGCAGGGTTAAATAATGGATCGTGTATATTGGAGAGACAACATCTCCATTACCCTATCTGCATGTACCGACATGCTTCAGCCTTTACCAAGTGCCTTATGGTGTCAATGGCCTTCCTCAGGATAGAGATCCCTTTCATTTTGATTTCTCCTAGTTATTGACTATATGTTAGGGATGGGTTTTTGGCAATATTTGCCCTTTGTAGACACACTCCAAAGGCATACCTTCAATTATAAGAAATATCCTATTGTTAATACATATTCTGCTCCATTAGTAAGGGTCACCCCCACAGTTATTACATTGTTTTTCACATTGTGATTTAGTGAGCCACTTCCATATAGTGCTTTCACCCTGATGTGACACCCCACACTCTGTGAGATGTAATACACTCATGCTTCATTTAAACATTTTTATTTTTTGTGTTTAAAATTAGAAAGTGCAATTTTTCTTACCCAAATCTCATTATTTGTTTTCCAAGCCCTGGGAAGGGTGGGGATGTTGCCCTGTATTCACACCCTCTGAATATGATAAAGAATACCAAGAAGAAACTTACAGGTGCCACAATATCAAAGTCATATACATTTATGGCCCTCTTTAATGGGCCGTTTGTCGATGACCATACCAACCCCTGTGTTTATCCCTTCATTTCAATCGGGCTATGCTCTCACTTAGTTACAGACAGTCACCCGCGTATTGCCTTTGTGCTGAGGCAATCATTATTTCCTACGTGAAGGTGCAACATCTCTTACCCTTGCCACTCTGAACTATTTGACTGTGATTGTGCGGTTGGGGAGAAACACTTTTTAACACACCCCTGTCACTTGGGAACAGTCATGTGATTTCCTGTATCACTGGGGATGACAACTCAAGCAGAAATCTCATTTCCTGTTAGGAACCTCTGTCGGACATATTGGAATTCTGGGACATCTCAGTTTTTTTAACATGTAAGCTCTCCATGTGAATGTTTCTGTGAATGTTCTAATGATCTAATTTTCACAGGCACATTTACTATTACTATTCCCCCACAAAATTGATCCTATTATATCATGTTAATAGTGTGGTTATTCCGGATTGGAAGGAGACAGATAGTTTTCTAAATTCTCTGATAGGGGTAATTTCTTTCAAAGTGTTATTAAGGTGGTGCCAAGGAATGGAATCATTGGTTCCCTCCTCACTACTCTGTAACCCACGCAGCCATCTTTGTTCATGCTGTAACAAAAAGCTTTAAGAAAAACAAGGGTACCCCAATACGTGAACCTGGGCTGAAATATGCGGTAAAAAAACAATGGTTCGGGTGTGGCCAAAAGGTCCAATAATAAAGTGATCCTAAGGAGAGCACTGATGGTTAGAGGGTTGAAGATTAATTATTTTAAAGGAGCAAAAAAATTAATAATGTACATAGGGACATAAGTCAGTTCATGTGAAACATTTATTTCTACAACAATAGAATTCAGGTGCTCAAACAGTAAGTGAAAGAGGCGTGACGTGCAGAGTAATGGTGAAGTTTAAAATAACGGCACGCATTGACAACAATAGTGTAAAACTCCTCAAGCAACTTTAAGGATAGGAAGAGTTTTGTTGTAAAGGGTCAACGGCGTTTCGATCTCAACTGTTCGCGATCATCATCAGGACATATAACGGGTGAGCAAGCTGAAGCTAAAATGAGGAAAAACGTGCAAATAAATAAGCTATAGTTTGATCCCTACATGTAGTATAATTGATACAATCAGTGGCTCCTTTTTAAAAAAAATATAATGACATATATAAATATATATTATTCCTGTATTATTCTGTATATCATGTAACTAGCCATGCCTAGGGGTCAAGGTAGGTGTGGAAATGCATGAATTAAGGAAATTACAGAAGCGAAAGACATGATTTAAAGGCAAAGGTCTTCAGCCACCTGATACCACTATGTACTTCTTGCTTAGTGTTTTCCTAACAGATGTCTACACACTTCCTTATGTTTGAACCTCTCGCTACCCATTGGTTCATGTGCTACCCATTGGTTCATGTCTAGTTTATATGTTGCCACCGTAATTGAATATCAGTGAGTACATTGCTAGACTAAATGCCTTAACTGATTGTGTGTTTGGTTTTTAATTCATATAGCAACTACCTCAGTAGGTACAACACTTTAGGTTGCTTCAGAATTAATTTTGCTATCATGTGCCTGAAACAGTTATTGCACACACATTGATTCATTTTTCTTATGACTCTTTCTTCTCTTTTCTTACTCTGCTGAGTTAGTATTTTTCCCTCGTTCCCTTACTTGATTCCTACTGACAGCCATTTCCCTTCAGCATGCTCCCTTGCACATATCCGCTCGCAGGTGTGTGCTAATTAGCTCCGCCCTGCTATTGCTTTCACAGTTGACACAGCCCTTAATTACTTCCTGGCTCACTCTGTCTCCCTCTCGCACTAAACGCGGACACACCCAAGCAGCATGACGCGCTGAGCTCCTCTCCCAAGACTTTCCAAATATGAACTGGGAGTGACTTTAACTGTAAGTACTATGACTGCGCATACACCTCTACCATCATTTAATCTTTACCTTGGAGTTCCTGACCCCCCATCCTCCTTTTGCCCTTAACAGAAACATATTGGCAGCAAATCGTTAAGCGCAACTTATACAGCTGACCCTGCCTTTCAAGTTTACACAGTAAGGGCCATATGTAGGTAGCTAAATACAGGTCGGTAACGGCCGAAATTCGGTAAATACCGACCGGTATTTAGCCAATTGAGATGTAGGTGGCAGGATTTCAGGATTCGGTAATTTACCGAATCGGAATTTTAAGAAATCGGTAAAATACCGATTCGGTAAATTACCGAATCCTGAAATCCTATGTAGGGGGCACTCAAGTGAGTGCATTTCTGTTTCTGGATTCGTTATTTACCACCAACTACAAGTTGATGGTAAATGACGAATACCTTTGAAAAAGCAATTTTGTGCTTTTTGGAAAGTGCCATGTGGCAGACATACATGCCCTTAGGGCATGTATGTGCGCCACATGTGCACACATGGATGATTCAGGGGTGCAACAGGGTGTCAATGTGACACCCTGCCACCCATGAATATGCTCCCCCTATTACCGATTCGGTATTTACCGAATCGGTAATAGTGAATGGCTTCCCATTCATTCCTATGGGCCTCCAGGCCCATAGGAATGAATGGGAAGGGATGCATTAGTACCGAATCGGTAATTACCGATTCATAAATACCGAATATTACCGATTCGGTAATAATTACCGAATGGTTACCTACATTCTATTTACCGATTCATAAATACCGAATCGGTACAATTCGGTATTTATGAATCGGTAAATATAAATTATCTACATATGGCCCCAAATGTTTTCTTTCACCAACTTCCTTGCAAGCGTCCTTCATGGACGCACACCAGTATCTAATTACTGCTCTAACTCCTTTACAGCACGTGATATTCTCACGCTCGTACCTTCAGCAAATTAATCTGGGTGAACTCGTCTACCCTCAGCTATTTTCTGAAGCCCTCAATTGCTCTTCTTTGCGCTACGAATAATTGCATCATTAAGTCTACTCTGAGTGTTCTCCCTCTCCCCCCTTCTCTCGTTCAGCGGGTTGCTACCCAGCTTCATCTACCCAGCTTCATCTGCGCTCTCAACTCTACCTTCCTACTAGCTCAAATTATTCCTTGTACTCCCACCTATGCTTGCGTATTCACGTGCAGCATTTTCACCATTACTGGTCTTTTGTTTCTGAATCACTAATATTTAACTTCTTTTTTCCACCGTTTAAATACTTCCACCACTTGTAATTTAAATCGTAGACTTTTGCCTTTAAATCATGTCTTTCGCTTCTGTAATTGCCTTAATTCATGTATTTCCAAACCTACCTTGACCCCTAGGCATGGCTAGTTACATGATATACAGAATAATTCAGGATTAATATATATTTATATATGTTTTTATGTTTTTTATAAAAAGGAGCCTCTGATTGTATTAATTATACTACATGTAGGGATCAAATTATAGCTTATTTATTTGCCCGTTTTTCCTCATTTTAGATTCAGCTTGCTCACCCGTTATATGTCCTGATGATGATCTCGAACAGTTGAGATCGAAACGCCGTTGACCCTTTACAACAAAACTCTTTCTATTCTATAAAGTTGCTTGAGGAGTTTTACACTATTGTTGTCAATGCGATGCCGTTATTTTAAACTTCACCATCACTCGTCACGCCTCTTTCACTTATTGTGTGAGCACCTGAATTCTATTGTTGTGGAAATAAATGTTTCACATGAACTGACTTATGTCCCTATGTACATTATTAATTTTTTTGCTCCTTTAAAATAAGTAATCTTCAACCCTCTAACCATAAGTGCTCTCCTTAGGATCACTTTATTATTGGACCTTTTGGCCACACCCGAACCATTGTCTTTTTACCGCGTAACATAAAGCTTGTCACATCATCTCTGATTGTCTTTGGAAGATGGGTTTGTCAATTACTGTCCATTTGAGATCTTTCTCAGAGTGTTTTGTTATTGTCTTTTTGCACCTCACATTACTCATATGCTCTAAAATTCTAATCTTAACTCGTCTTGATGTCTTCCCTACATATAAGTATCCACACTGGCATTTTATCAGAAAAATGACATTCTCTGAATTACATGTGGTATAACTTGTCAGTTGTGAGGAATATTTCAGGCCCAAGTCCACAGATTTACTATTCGCTATTAGTGGGCTGACTTTGCATGATCCACATGCATAGTGTCCTGTTACCGGAGGCAAACTCCTGATGACTGAATCAGTGTTGGCTTTTGGTGTTGGTGCTTATGGTTTTGTAAGCATCAAAATGTTTGTTATGCTGGCATTTTATTGAAGGAAAAATGAGGAGTAAGTCCATTAGAAGTTCGGATTTGCACGTTTTGGTAATAATTCTGTTGACAAAGTTAGAGGCTGTACTGAATGTGGTCACATAGATGTTTCTGTCTACTGTGGGTTCCTAATGTGTCTCCAAAAGGGACTCTCTATTATTGTTTTTAGCCCTTTTCCAGGCCCTTCTTATTACATGCTGTGTACATTGTTGTTCCTGTAGTTTGTTGCATAGTTTTTCTGATCCCATTTCAAAGTTGTTAACTTATGAGCAGTTCTTACGGAGGCAGATAAACTGCCCATAAGTGAGGTTCTCTCGGAGGGATTTAGGATGAAAGCTATGAAAGGATGACAAATTGTTTCTGTCCGTTGGTTTATGGTAAACTTCACTCACCAATCTGCCATCATGAGGTTTGATTGTCAAATCTGAGAAATGTAAAGACACTATTGTGATGGTTGATGTGAAGAAAAGGAGTTGATTTCTACTGTTCATCCATATTAGGAACTTTTCAAAAGAGGGCCTGCCACCACGCCAGTTCAAAAAGATGTCGGCAATATACCGCCACCAAACCCTTATCGAATCTGAAAATGGGTTCAAAGGGGAATATATGTGCTCTTTCTCAAAGTCAGAAACATATAAACATCCCAGACTGGGTGCAAATGAACTTCCCATGGAAGTTCACTGCAATTGTAGGCTCAGAAGGTCATTGTACTGGAAGATGTTTCTTGTAAGCACCAGTTCTGCCAAACACAGTATGAAGGACCTTGGGGTTTGGAATTCCCAATTTGTTGAAGAACCGGATGTTTTCAATTACTCTCAGTATCTCCCTCTGGGGAATGTTTTGTATAAAGGGATTCGATGTCAAGGTCAATCAAAAATTTACTATTAGAATTGAAAGTCATGTCCTTAATCAGGTTCAATACCTCTCTCATGACCTTTAGATATGGTGGCATTTTTTGTACTAAAAACCTGAGAAACAAATCACAGCATTGTGATAAAGGTTACAAAATAGAATCTATCCCAGATGCTATTGGTCCACCCGGGGCCTCATTACACATGCGGCACATTTTCCTTCATTGCGCCGGTCGCACCTTTAAAAAGGTGTGCCAGGTGCAATGAAGGAAAATGCACTGCATTATGGGGAAATGCACTGCTCCAGGGCAGCCACGACCTTGTGCTGCACTGGGAGCAGCGCATTCATGTGAAATATGGAGCAGCTGCTTTGAAGCCACTCTGTGTTTCACCATGCAGGCGGACAACCTGCCTGCACTATTAAAGGAGAATAGAGATCCCCTTGTGAGTGGGTGCAGTCGGTGACGGCACCCGCCTGCAAGAAGATGTCTGGGGGGGTCCATGGGACCCCTTAACCTCCTGCAGAGGGCTGCTCTCAGGAGGCACACTGACAGTGTGCCTCCTGAGAGTTTCTTTGCCTCTGTGCCTACTTCAGTAATTGAGGCAAAGGGATTTCCTTATTTTCATGGGGCATGCCCCGGTGCAAATGAGGGAATGCACCCAGGAAGATATTGCTGTTGATTTATGTGCACCATCGCTATTGGTTTTACAGAAGGGGCTGCACAAACGCTGCAGCCCCTTCTGTAATACCAAAGTGGCCCTGGGGCACACAAGGAGTGGGCAAACATCTGTTGCGCACCCAGAGCACTTTATGTAATACAGCCCCTTGTGGGGCCTCATTGAAGGAGGGATAAAAATAAAGGGATCTCTATCCTGAAGAAGGCCATTCACCCCGTGGGGCACTTGGTAAAGGCTGAAACAAGTCGGTACATGCAGATAGGTTAATGGAGATGTTGTCCCTAGTATACCCGATCCACTTTTTAATCCTGCCAAGGGAGGACCATAAATAAAGTGCCGGGGTTCCCACTTAGGCAGTTTTAACACATTTGTCTCTCTGCAATATGGAGCCGTCAAGTTTAATTTCTCAAAAATGCGCTTCACCCTGAGCGTTGGTCTGTGCCAGGGTTTGTCAGCAGCCCGATGATGAAGCATGCCACTATTCAGTGTGAGACAGCAATTTTAAAAACTGAGTTGGTTTCCCAGTAAGATTGTTTGGCGGGGTGAGGGAAGGCAGACTCTCAGGTCCCTTGAAGTTGTGTGTGTTTTATAGCAGTACACTCCTCCAGGCATCTGTTTACTCCCTCTCATAAGGATGGTGTATGGAGAAATTGTAAGATTCTTACAATCAAAGTCAGAAGAGGCAGCGGCAGGCTGCTTGCATTACTTTGATTAGAATCCTCTGACCGTTGGACAGTGACCTCCTCTGAGGTAATGTACAAACCTCAATTGGACACTGATGCCAGCTGAGGTCACCAACTGACCTGTCACGCTTCCTCTGGTAGCCTTGTGAGTAAAGAAATTGTAAATGACAGCTATTCGTATTGCCTGTTTGTGCTAGTTTTATCGACATCAGAAAGGAGAACAACCATGTAAGCCAGAAGGTTTAACAACTTTTTTCTGCAGACACACTAACCTCTGGAGATAACCTACTGTTTTAGCGAATGCTTATTTCATACTTGTTGCTACACAGTGTATGGTGTTAGCCAATATGTTCGTTCTGTAATAGTAGTATACTTGTTTGACCTTGCCTTTTGCCATTTAAAAAAGTATATCTGGTTCCTCTAAATTCAAAACAGTGTACTGTACTAAGAGAGAGAATGCTACTCAGTAAGCTCAATACAACATCACTTCACTTTATAAGCTCCATTTGTGGTATTTAATGCTTTGCTCTTTGCTGCTGTAAACTAGACGAGAGCTAAGCACTCTTTTTATGTAGTTCCTATGTGACCTATACAGGATCTGCGCATTTGGATAACATAAACTGTGGGACTGGTGGCAGACTGATTCCATGCACCCCCACTGGGTATGTTAGCCTGTCCATATCAGCTAGCTCACAGTGCCACTATAATCTCCTTTTACGAAGGAGAGAACAGATCCTGGCAACCTCAGAACATGACAACCCTGATCCCTCAATGTACTACCTTTCGCTCAGTCACTCGTGCTTACTTAGTGTGTCTCAGAGAGATACACTGAATAAAACAAGCTGAGTGTTTTCAATAATCATTTATTGAACAGTTGTTAATCTAATGTAGAATAGTTGTGCTGCAACAATCCTTAGACAGTATAGAATATAAATGATTAACAGTACTATGAAAGTAAAAGGATGGTATAGTACTACCATCATACTAAAATCAGGAATACATTCAAGTATATAAAACACATGATAATAAAAGGTGCATACTCCTACGATGCCTCCCTAACTATATGTACCTAAGTGTACCTAGCATGGGTGTAGGTGTTAAGCCAAAATTTCCTCTAGGATCTTGTCAACCCCATTGCCTTAAATGAGACTGTGGGACCCCATCCTGGTCTCAAGCTGGACACCCCACGAGGGATGTTAGACCACTGCAAGCTGGAGTGTCTGCATGCAGGAACCTCAGCTTCTCTGGTCAGTGTGTCGGCCGGGAAGTCTCAATCTCCTCTAGCTATCTTAGCAAGATGTGATGTATGTATACCTAAAGGTCTCCCCAGGGGTCCTACCTTGCTGTGTTACTGTGTCGGCCTAAGGATGACGTTGGGCCTGAACTTTATAAATAGATATTATGTAGGAGATGGCAGTCCTGTTGTGCTTCTAAGAACACTCATGCATAATCTATGAGATTTCGAACTAGGGAAAACCCTCCTTCTGAATGCAGTGTAATATCTAGGTAAAAGGTCAGTCCCTGTAAACCGTGAAAAGTGTAATGTAGGGAGAGAATATAGGTGAAGGGTAATGTGTGTACCGAGGCCTATATTATAGTACCTATATGGAATATAACACTCTTAAATCCTTTACTGTGAAAACACCTTCAATGTTCGGTCTTCTCCTGACAGTGACTTCTTTTTAATAAACAAATGTTACTGTTTTATTGCTCTCACAAACGAACACAACCACAGCACACCAGTTCATATCACAGAAAACCACAATACATATTAGGAATTTAGGGCCAGATTACAAGGTTGGATGTCTTGCCGCCAAACCGACACAATGGCAGTCCTAAGCACGCGCAGAGTCGGCGGTGTTCCGCCTGCCCGATTACGATGCATGGAGGTTGTGCGGCAGACCACCACATAAGAGTGCTCCCCGCCAGCAATGCGCAAGAATGCAATGCTGGCGATTAGTATGCCCACAACATCAGGGTGGTGTATGGCCACCAAGCAAGTTACAAAAATGCATTTGACTGGCAGGCGTCTTGCAGTGGTTTCCCAACAGCAGGAAACCATCATGGTTCACACTCAGCAAAGCAAATGAGTAATGGCCATTGGATGGCCACAATTACAGTATACCTGGTGTTCGTTGGACAATTGGAGACACCTGCATAGCACACTATAAAGCCCCCCTCATTTCAGACAAACCTCCTTTACCACTCCACATCTCCAGTGCATTTGTGAGGTAAACCTGGGACACAGAAGGCAGGCTATTTTCTTTTCATAACTTGTCACTCTCCACATGCCTTCCGTGCTCTTTTACTTTTTCTCCTGGGTGTAATTAGTTGTTGTACTGTTAGTTCCTTCATTTTTTGATAATGCCCAGATCCAAACCATTCTGAGCAAGAGTTGTCAATCATGGTGGATGAAATCATTAGAGGAGAACCCAAGTCCAAAATACTACTATGACACAGAAGAGGGAAATGTGGGCCAGAATAATCCACAAAGTGAATGCTGTAGCTACCATACCATGCACACAGGGGGAAATTAGGAAGTGATGTATGACCTGAGGTTGAAGGTGCTTAACCTGGCCTCCAAGCACCACATGGAGACCCAGAGGACTGGTTGTGGTCCTCCCAGCATACCATACATTTTTTCCCCTGGGAGGAGAAAGGCCTTGGGAATCCTACACACTGAAGGCTTGCATCTGCAGGAGCAGGATCTGGTAAGTGACACTTTACAAACTCACACGAAACCTAAATACCCTGTTTGTTCACAAACCAGCTCTCAATAATGTGATTTCCACATATTTGCCTAACATTGAATCAGCAAAGTCTCAGCATCAGAGTTGTGAAATTGTCTGTGTGAATTGTTAGTGTCACACATAGAGTTTGTTGCATCAATCTCCACACTACGGCTGATGATGGAATGAGGTTTGTAAGTGTTGTATAAAATATAATATCCCTGATACATATTATCTGCTCCGATGTAAAGGTATAGGGCATACCAACAGCATAAAGCCAACATGTATGTCACTCTAACTAGCTAGATAGTGTAGACATGTTGGCTTAGAAATGACTACAACTACCATGATGCCCTGTTTCAGTTACCCAAAATAAGATGACATGTGACAATCTTCTTTTGCTGATTGTCACATGTCACACAAATAATAACTTGTCTTCAATTCTCATAGAGTGAGTGATCTACATCCAATACTCTTCTCAGACACATTTCACTATACTGTCCCGTATGTAGCCATGGTCTCAGCAACTGAAACAATTGATGGCATGAGTGACCCCACAACACTGTGTGTGTGCAACATAGTAAGCCATGAACCCAAACAAAATATTTTATGGGGCAGATGACCCTTTGAGTTTGTACTGCTCACATGATCACTTATGGCAAAGATACAACCAAGTTCTGTTATCTACTGTTTGGTACATAGCTGGGCCTTGGAATGGTTACATTCACATCTCACATCTCCATTGTGTTGGATAGAAGGGTTTATAGATCTCATGTATATTTACTAATATAACTGGATACCACTCAGGACATGGTATGAGCTGAGTACATGTTGTATGGAATCTGAAAATATCTTCTTAACATGTGTAATACCACTGAAATCTGTCAACACATTAATCTCTACTTATTATTTTTCTTCTTATAGGTTTTACTAACTGTGTCACAAGATATGGAGATAGGTATTACACTTCCAACAATAACAATGATCTCCATTTCCAAGCAATTCTATTAGCCAGAACCAGTGGCCACAGCTCCGCCACAGAGAGACCCACACTGCAACCCAGGAGCAAGCCGACAGTGATGAGGACGGTCCTGGACATCTTGACGTGAATAACAGTGATGGTCCATCTGGTGAGGATGGGAATATAGCAAAAGTGATTGTCACTTGACCCACAACACCTCCCCACAGCTGGAGCAACTCGGCCACCAGTGGTCCCCCAACCTATGCATCTACCACAGTGTCTCCCATTATTTGCACCCCAGTCCTGGCTACTGATGTCACTGTTACACCCCTACAACAGAAGAGCCAGGATCCAGTAAGGCACGGCAACCTCCACAAAGGGCACAGGTTCATGGGGGTAGTGCTTGTGGAAGGCTTTTCGCCGTTACCATGAAGTGACCTCGCTGGCTAAGAGTACTACAAAATATCATGTGACCTTGAGAAGTGTTTATTGCAGAACTCCTTATCATAGGAATTCGCCATCACATAAGGAGATTACTCAGCATATACATAAGCCCTGAAGAAGTCTCGTGTGAGACGAAACGCGTTGGCTACGGTTATGTGAATACACGAATGACAAGATATCTTCGATCAGGATAAATAAAGAAGAAAACTCTACAATTGGTGTCACATGCTCTGATTATATGAGAAGTGTATAGTGTTTAGTGCTGAACCACTTGTGTGTATATATGTTTATGTAGGATTTCATCCTATATTTTTGGGAGTAAAGAGGGGAGTACTCTCTGGTTTCGTGCACCACTACTCACTTGATTACAAGAACCACTGTTGTTTGCTGGGTGCGGATTCAATTAGCCTCTACCCTCATCTTTGTGCTTATATTGCTTGTGGAAGGGTATCTGTGGGCCAGTGGAGTGAGGCCACTGGGGCCACTCACACTTAGTCTAACATCAACTACTTCTTGGGAGCATGCCATCAGTCCCAATATAAGATGGACCAGTTGCTCACCAAAATCAGGATGATGAAGCAGGTGCAGAGGGATAGAGGATGTGGCCTTAAAGCTAGAAAGGTCAACCTTGATGAATGGGAGCCAGGTTCTAGTATCAGCAGGGATGCTCAACATCCTCCTATTCTGGGTAAATCACTTAATTTCCCTGGGCCTAACAAAAAATGAATGTGTCCATCTGTAACGCAACTGGTGCTCATATAAAGCACTCTGATTCCTTCAAGTCAAGTTGACGCTATATAAAACTCCAGAATAAACAAACAAACGGAGCCCATAAGACCAACATTAGGGTGCTACTGGACATTCACATAATTCTGGCCAGGGCTTTTTCACCACCATTCACTTCTTCCTGTGTTCCCCACCATTGGGCTCCCCCAATATCTGTTTCAACAATAGGAAGGAAGGCCCTGCCAGCGGAAAACCCAGCAGCAGAGACCCCAGGCCCTGCACCTGTGGATCCCCCCCGCACTGACAAGACTGGACATCCAAACACATTTCCAGCCTGTTCAGATGGCAAGGCCAATACTACTACCAGCAAGAAATGTCGGATCTAATTTCCCCCAGTGTGTGACACAAGTTCACTTTTTGGACTTTTTCTTGACCCATGGCCCTTTATGATGGTAGTAGTATTTTGGACATTGGACTCAAAACAATTTGGCATCTATAAATATGGTTTCATCTCCAATGAGTGACTCCTCCACTTGTTTGTTTTGCTATATAATTTTTTCACAATTATTTCTCCTTGCTTACTCAAATAAATGCAATAGCCTGAAACTTATTGACTGGTGTCGTATGTTTCAAATCTGGAACACCATATATGTACTCCCATCTAAACTTAACAATTCCACAACTTTTGTTTGAGTAATAAATAATATTTCGCATGTACACAAGGTTTAGAACGGGTTAACAACCATGTATCAACAAAACATACAAACTAAAGTGTTGTCAAATACCATCTTTAATTCCTCTCGAAAACAATGGGTCCCAGACCACACCTACATGAAGGGAAGGGATAAATCTGACAAATTACAAATGATTAGGCCATATACAATTGAGCAATGTCATCAACTGGAGCTGTAGATATAGGCTACCACGCAGAAGGAACCCCACATCAATTACACCAATCGACAAACACATTGCAGCACTACACTTTTAATATCAAACCATCATTCCAATTCACTGTTTCACTATCTGGTGAAATGTCATCACCAAATGTCAATGGTTTGCCACTCGATGTATGTGCCACAATGATGAGACACATCAACAGCTACATACACTTTCCCACAATGAGGATTTAGGCAATGCGAAGGGAGCTTTTCATGAATAGGCTCCACAACCACATGTGGATGAAGTTTATGATGGCACACATACTGCACTAAGTCCAATATATGGCACGGAACAAGTCCAATGGATCCCTCTGAACTCCAATCTAATCACTGTGTAACCTGTCTTGTTGCAGGATTTGTACACCCAAAGTCTGTGCGTGTCAGTCCCGGGAACAAGCCATGTCACCCTTGAACTTCCAAACAGCAACATAGGCATGCAGATCACAACTCTGAAATATCAAAATGAAGTTGACAAAGTAAAGTTACTTGCTACAGAACATTTCAAAATGAGTACATTACAAACCATACATGTACAATAATTCACAGAGTCAGTATCTGGAAAACACAGTCTTGGGCAACGAGCTGAGATAAACAATACTATATAAACTAAAGTCCCATGTGTCAAAACCTTGTTATAAATACACCTTTGCCTGTTAGTACCACAAGTTTGCCCTTCCTTTCATTTTAGCTTGGCATACATACCTAATCATCACAACAAAACCTGCTGTAACAGTTACAGTAACGTAAGGTCAAGAAATATTTACACTCAGGAGAAGAAGTTGTTGATGAGATCCTGATGAAAATCCCCTTCTTCTTCTTCACCACTATAATCTTCATTTGTCATTTCATGGTCTTCACCTGATGGCTAGCTGTGGTCTTTCTCTGGGAAGTAAGTGATGTTCCATTCCAGGGTGATGTTGTGGAGAATGCAGCAGGCCACGGTAATTTGGCATACCTTCTCTGTAAATAGAGAAGGGTTCCACCTGGCTTGGCCAGACATCTAAATCTGGCCTTCAGAAGCCCAAATGCCAGTTTTTATAGTCCGCTGTGCTCTTCCATGGGCCTCATTGAAGCGGACTTCCCCTGGCGTTGCTGGATTCCTCAATGGTGTCAACAACCATAGTCAGTTGACATATGCTGAGCCACCTAGATGGGAGTCGCATCTAAGGGCAACAATGAGTCACACAGTTTGAGATGATACTACTTGACATTACCCTATTAGAGTTTGGATAGTTCATACTTACCAACAAGCCAGAACCTCTCTGGTAGGAGTTGTGACAAAGGCTGGGGTATGGTGCTGTTTGGCAGTACAAAGGAATCATGAGCAGATCCTGGGAACCAGGAATAGACGTTTGAGATATACAGATAAATTTGGCAGGCAACTTGCGCGCTGATCGAATGAAAGGGCTTCCTGTTACTGTAAGCTTGTTCCCTGTTGTGTGGTGGTATTAAAGCTAAATGGGTGCCATCAATGGATCAAATCCCATGTGGCATGCGAGCAAATCCATAAAAACTCGGCCTTCACATTTGCCAAATCTTCACATCTGGGGAACTGGATGTAGCTGTCAATGTGCAGCATTAAAGAAGAAATGACTACTTCTAGCACATCACTAAACATTGGTTGTGATATACCACCAGATATTGCCATTGTGTACTGCAATGTCCCACTCACAAAAAATGCAATGCTACCATTAGTTGCACTATTGGTGGGATGCATGTTGGGTTTGTGTTGTGAGGCAGGATATGTGAGAAGTTGGCGTGGTATATGCTGTCCACTAGTTATAGTGGGCACCCTGTACCAGTCCAAACAACCCCTTATTGGTTATAGGTTAAAGACAACCTTTATTGAAAGCTATCCTAGAGGTAGCTATGGAGAGCAGCCTTCAGGCTAAGTCTTGAAGGAATGTAATGCAGCTTGTTTTACCAGTCTATAATCTCTTGAGTTCCTAAATGAAAGATATCCACACCAGGTATATATATAAAATATATATATTTATTACTAAACACACCCTCATAGTCTCTTTATGAGACAAGAGGTCAAAACACATGTTACACTTCAAATATTACAGTAAAATAGCACAAATACACGTCAGGCCCAAGGGGCGAGCCCAACCATATACTAAAATAGTGGTATAAGAACCATGACTTAACTAGACACAAGGCCTAGAGCCTGTAGAATCGCTGGGACCCCAAAGAACCACCCAAGGTAGTGACACAGGGGACCCACAGGAGCCGTGTGCAGTGTGAGAACTCAGCCGCGAGCTCCCGTTAGCTTCTATGGGAAAAGTCACGGTTGGATTTTTAAAGATTAGGGACACTTAGAATAGATTCAGGACCAAACCCTTTTGGACTTAGGAAGTTCTAGGGCAAGCACCCACGGGAGCACCGGAGTACTTGTGTTACCTCACCCAGGGAAGCCGGGTGCATAGGTGTCTTTTGGTATTGGATCGCGTCGTCGATTTCTATGGGAGCTGGAGAAGAAGTGCTGCTGCCGGAAAGATGGGAAGTGTTCGGAGAGATCCAAGCCTGGATCGAAGATGAGAAGAACCTGAAAGCAGAGAGAACAGAGTCTGGGTCACTAGCCAGTGACCAGGAAGGCGATAGGCAGATGCCCAACGATGTCGGGTGATTTCAGGTGAAGAAGGTGAAGCTTGACTCTTCAGCCACGAGAACCAGGAGGCATCGAGGACAACCAGGAGCCAGATTCGAGCTTTCCCACGAAAGATGTAGAGTGCTGCAGTGTCGGTGCCCGGATTTGACACAACAAGCCTTGGCAACAGGAACCCACGCAGAAACAAGAAAGGTGCTTCGGTGCAGACCAGCTGGTCTGAGGGACTCACCACTTGGTTGGAAGTCAGGGCACGTCTGGAGCAACCAGGGAAGCCCAAGGAAATACAAAGTTACCCCCTCAGGAACCCACCAGTCAACGGACCAGGGATCGTGAAGGGACCTCGAGACGAAACAAAAAATGGCTGCCCACGGGTCACTCGGGGTGACTAGGCCAACAATCTTCAGTGGATTCAGTGCTCGAGGTGGGGGCTACAAATAAGCCAAGCACGACTTCAAGAAACGTCGAGAAATCAATGCACTTTCAGAAATGCACGGTGACCAGGAGTTCTGGTTCCACGCTACTCACGAGGGCTGCGGGTCTCAGCTTTGCTGGGGACTTGGGTCAGCCTCTGAGATGTCTGGAAATCCTCTTCCTGGGCTGCAAATACTTTGGAGTCTGGCGGGAGCTTCGATAATGCAGACCGGCAAATTGCTTCATTAGTGCCTGCCAAGCAGGGGAGTCAATCCTTGACCCCAAGGGAGATTTCTTCAGTCCTCTAGTCTTGAGTAGAGCGTCGAAGTTCCAGGATTCAGCTTCAGAGTTTCGTCCAGGGATATCTAAAGTTCTGGTTACAGATGTTCCTTACTTATACCTAAGGAAGGGGTCGGACTAGCTCTGGAGACCCACCTATGGGAGGGTTTGGAAAGAGGAGTGGTTACATCCATTTCCTTTGTCCAGTTTCGTGCCCGAGCAGGGGCTGGAAGCCCCTGAACCGGTTTGAGCTGGGCTATGCACAGGGACACCAAATTTGCCCCCAGTGCAGGACTTCAAAGCACTCAGAGAGTGCTCCCACCCAGCCCCTATACACATAAGCCTGTCTGGGAGGTGGTAACACCTCCCTGTCACAGGAAACCTTTTGTCCAGGCCTCACCTGCCGGAGTTTCGGTCAGCAGCAGGAGGCCAGACCCGTGTCTGTGGCTGCAGCATCCATTTTGTGATGCCAGGGCTCTGTTAAGTTTCTACTGGGTAACCCAGTACTGTCATATCTCTCCCTCTAGAAGGGTGAAATTCTACCCCCGCTGCCAGAACTGGCAGGGTGGTAGGATTCCAAAGCGTTTGACACCAAACACTACATGTTTCTGTGCAGCCATTGCAAAGTTAGCATTTACCGTGAGGTTATAAAGCACTTAAGAGTATATGGTCAGGCTACATTACAAACAGCATCAGAGAAGGGTCTCTGAATGCTGCAGATGGGCTCTGTTCATGCAGGGGCACCCTCTCACATAAGAACCAAGCACTCTGCCTAAAGGATTGATAAGGCCTGCCATAGGAGTGACTTATAGGTTTATATGTGTGTATATATATATTACCTACTGGCGGTCGCCAGTAGGTAGTTATAGTTAGGACCACGTTTCCATAGGAAATCCGCAACATTCTATTTTGAATAACTTTGGCGCCGGTCGACGAATCCTCGCGAATTTTTCAAAATAGGTGGGGCGCTACGCTCCGCTCCTTCCCTGAAAGTCTCGGGGGGATTCGTCAAGCGGGGGCTGAGATAAAAGGGGGGTCCTAAAACGCGTTTTTCCCATGCATTTTTCCATAGGACCTTTAGACACAGCTACAGCCCGAACGGCTGAACAGAATTACTAGAAATTTGGCAGAGAGGTAGTCCTCAGGTCAAGGAAGTGCCTTTTGTAGGTTTGGTGTAAATCTGTTCAGTAGATTCTGAGAAAATAGCCTTTAAATCAATATATATATATCTGAGCCAGCTTACGGTGCGCTTACGGTACGCTTACCGTACGCGTACGGTGGCGTGCGCGAGCGCGATTCTGATTGGCTCTTAGATCTTAGTAAACATTCGAATCGGTCGAAACCAGGAAGCGGCAGCCGCCATTTCGTGTGTTTCACTCAGAAAAAAAAGAGTGATAACAAGAAAAGGGGGCAAGGAGGAGAGTTACAGACCCCCTAACATTTGTAAGGGGGTCAAAGAAGGACAGAAAAGTACAAAGAAAACATTTATTGATTTTAAAAAAAATCACGGGGTACGCGTACGGTAAGCGTACGGTAGAAAAAAAAAATAAAAAAAGAAATGAAAATCAGATTTAAGTGTTTAGATATTAGGGGGCTCTAAAAAGAGCCGTTGTGTTTATTAAGTGATTTTTTAGTGGTACCTACAAGTAAGTACCGATGCAGAGTCTAAGGTTCAAGAGGAAGACTCTGTTCCCTTCATCATTGAAGTGTACACCATCTCCTCTATAAATGTCTTGCATGTCATAACGCAAGTTGTTGTGGTAAATGGAACCCATACCATAGTCACGGAGGAAAGCAGAAACAGATTTGTTGACGTGCTTTCTTGCTTTGTCAATCTGCGGACAGAAATGATTGGACCAGTTCCATTTTTGCCTTTGGCATATGTTAGAAAACACAAAGGCAGTTTTAGGGAAAAGTGAAAACAGTTGTGCAAAGGTCTCCTTCATAAGCATTTCCAGACCTACCCCAGTCAAAGTGCCTAGGTCATTGCCACCACAGTGCACTATTATGAGGTCAGGGTGTTGGATGTGCATGAAGGATTTCACCAATGGCATCAATTGGTGCCACTTTAACCCTCTCTGACCAATCCATTTAATGTCTACATTTGGCAAAGCAAGGTCTCTCACCATATCTGTTTTCTCTGCATACTTTTCACTCCAGAAGACATAGCTGTGCCCTACAATCCACACTGTGAACATCTTCAAAGGAGAACTGGATGCACTCAGGAGGTGTCTTTCAGTAGAATGGCAATATGAAAAGAAAGACAGTATGGAAATGGAGGCATACATATTTTTTTTTTAAAAAAAAGAACTGATTGGCTGTTTCATACCATTCTAGAATAAAAACTAGGCTGTATGTGTAAATTAATAGAAGCATGTTTTGTATTGGTACAGAAAAATGTGTTACCAAAGAACAGTACTATGGATTTGCTGTTAGGTTTGAAACGTCAAGCACTCTTGCTCTTTGGAATTGAAACATTGTTTGGCGAACTTCTGACCTGACTCCACACAGCAGTGTTCCATGAGCAGTTGCTATGGTAGCAGGCAGAAGTCAAGTTGGGGGAAGGGTACTAGGCAGAAGTCAAGTTGGGGGAAGGGTACTTTTGGAAAAGGGTTGGTTTTCAACCAATAGAAATGTGTGATTACATTTGAAAAAAAGGGGCAAGCACTGAGATTTGAAACTAACATGTATATGTGTGGAAAAAGAGAGGGAAAGTTTGCCATTATCTGGTTCTGCTGAGAGGAGAGAGGTGTAGAGAACAGAGATCCTGGCTCTGATAATCTGCTGTTTGAGTGCCACATTTCTTTCACAACTAACTAATTTTAAAGGTGAGTTTAGAGTCTGAGAGGGGATGTATATGGTAAATTAGGAAATGAATAATAGAAATGCAATTCTTTTTGTTGAAGTTGTGTTTATTATTTTCTGTTTTGGGAGAAATTTAAATGTGAGGAACATGTAAAATAATATGGACTATGTTTTCACAATAAATTAAGGTGTACTGGTATGATAAAAGAATAGTTTAAGGGTTTGAGGTTGGACTCAGTAATGCAAATACATTCAGCATCACTAAGGCTGGTTGCCCTTGCTGGAGTGTAGGCAGACACCCAGGTTACAAATGATGCTGGTCTGAAAAAGCAGTTTGGACATGTGCTTTGTAAAAAATCTGAAAAGTGGATTCATAATGTGTCAGTCTGTAAAAGTGTTTATCACTTGCCAAAAAAAAGAGCAGTAAGTGTGCTTTCAAATTGGCAAAGAAATTTCGTTTTGTGACTAATGTGAAAACATGACTCTGTGTGCAAATAGGAATTACAGGCAGAGATTTATTGCGTATTGCTCTGGTGATTTCACAGTTGCATTAGATGGAAAGGGGGAGACATTTTTTGGTGCAGAAGCAGACTCTTAGCACACAGGTAGCTGCTTACCATGTGGAATCATGCACAGTATTCACAAGCGAGTGGGGTTTGAGGTTTCAGTCAGTAATGCAAATACATTCAGCATCACTAAGGCTGGTTGCCCTTGCTGGAGTGTAGGCAGACACCCAGGTTACAAATGATGCTGGTCTGAAAAAGCAGTTTGGACATGTGCTTTGTAAAAAATCTGAAAAGTGGATTCATAATGTGTCAGTCTGTAAAAGTGTTTATCACTTGCCAAAAAAAAGAGCAGTAAGTGTGCTTTCAAATTGGCAAAGAAATTTCGTTTTGTGACTAATGTGAAAACATGACTCTGTGTGCAAATAGGAATTACAGGCATAGATTTATTGCGTATTGCTCTGGTGATTTCACAGTTGCATTAGATGGAAAGGGGGAGACATTTTTTGGTGCAGAAGCAGACTCTTAGCACACAGGTAGCTGCTTACCATGTGGAATCATGCACAGTATTCACAAGCGAGTGGGGTTTGAGGTTTCAGTCAGTAATGCAAATACATTCAGTATCACTAAGGCTGGTTGCCCTTGCTGGAGTGTAGGCAGACACCCAGGTTACAAATGATGCTGGTCTGAAAAAGCAGTTTGGACATGTGCTTTGTAAAAAATCTGAAAAGTGGATTCATAATGTGTCAGTCTGTAAAAGTGTTTATTACTTGCCAAAAAAAAGAGCAGTAAGTGTGCTTTCAAATTGGCAAAGAAATTTCGTTTTGTGACTAATGTGAAAACATGACTCTGTGTGCAAATAGGAATTACAGGCAGAGATTTATTGCGTATTGCTCTGGTGATTTCACAGTTGCATTAGAAGGAAAGGGGGAGCCTTTTTTTGGTGCAGAAGCTGACTCTTAGCACACAGGTAGCTGCTTACCATGTGGAATCATGCACAGTATTCACAAGCGAGTGGGGTTTGAGGTTTCAGTCAGTAATGCAAATACATTCAGCATCACTAGGCTGGTTGCCCTTGCTGGAGTGTAGGCAGACACCCAGGTTACAAATGATGCTGGTCTGAAAAAGCAGTTTGGACATGTGCTTTGTAAAAAATCTGAAAAGTGGATTCATAATGTGTCAGTCTGTAAAAGTGTTTATCACTTGCCAAAAAAAAGAGCAGTAAGTGTGCTTACAAATTGGCAAAGAAATTTTGTTTTGTGACTAATGTGAAAACATGACTCTGTGTGCAAATAGGAATTACAGGCAGAGATTTATTGCGTATTTCTCTGGTGATTTCACAGTTGCATTAGATGGAAAGGGGGAGACATTTTTTGGTGCAGAAGCAGACTCTTAGCACACAGGTAGCTGCTTACCATGTGGAATCATGCACAGTATTCACAAGCGAGTGGGGTTTGAAGTTTCAGTCAGTAATGCAAATACATTCAGCATCACTAAGGCTGGTTGCCCTTGCTGGCGTGTAGGCAGACACCCAGGTTACAAATGATGCTGGTCTGAAAAAGCAGTTTGGACATGTGCTTTGTAAAAAATCTGAAAAGTGGATTCATAATGTGTCAGTCTGTAAAAGTGTTTATCACTTGCCAAAAAAAAGAGCAGTAAGTGTGCTTTCAAATTGGCAAAGAAATTTCGTTTTGTGACTAATGTGAAAACATGACTCTGTGTGCAAATAGGAATTACAGGCAGAGATTTATTGCGTATTGCTCTGGTGATTTCACAGTTGCATTAGATGGAAAGGGGGAGACATTTTTTGGTGCAGAAGCAGACTCTTAGCACACAGGTAGCTGCTTACTATGTGGAATCATGCACAGTATTCACAAGCGAGTGGGGTTTGAGGTTTCAGTCAGTAATGCAAATACATTCAGCATCACTAAGGCTGGTTGCCCTTGCTGGAGTGTAGGCAGACACCCAGGTTACAAATGATGCTGGTCTGAAAAAGCAGTTTGGACATGTGCTTTGTAAAAAATCTGAAAAGTGGATTCATAATGTGTCAGTCTGTAAAAGTGTTTATTACTTGCCAAAAAAAAGAGCAGTAAGTGTGCTTTCAAATTGGCAAAGAAATTTCGTTTTGTGACTAATGTGAAAACATGACTCTGTGTGCAAATAGGAATTACAGGCAGAGATTTATTGCGTATTGCTCTGGTGATTTCACAGTTGCATTAGAAGGAAAGGGGGAGCCTTTTTTTGGTGCAGAAGCTGACTCTTAGCACACAGGTAGCTGCTTACCATGTGGAATCATGCACAGTATTCACAAGCGAGTGGGGTTTGAGGTTTCAGTCAGTAATGCAAATACATTCAGCATCACTAAGGCTGGTTGCCCTTGCTGGAGTGTAGGCAGACACCCAGGTTACAAATGATGCTGGTCTGAAAAAGCAGTTTGGACATGTGCTTTGTAAAAAATCTGAAAAGTGGATTCATAATGTGTCAGTCTGTAAAAGTGTTTATCACTTGCCAAAAAAAGAGCAGTAAGTGTGCTTTCAAATTGGCAAAGAAATTTCGTTTTGTGACTAATGTGAAAACATGACTCTGTGTGCAAATAGGAATTACAGGCAGAGATTTATTGCGTATTGCTCTGGAGATTTCACAGTTGCATTAGATGGAAAGGGGGAGACATTTTTTGGTGCAGAAGCAGACTCTTAGCACACAGGTAGCTGCTTACCATGTGGAATCATGCACAGTATTCACAAGCGAGTGGGGTTTGAGGTTTCAGTCAGTAATGCAAATACATTCAGCATCACTAAGGCTGGTTGCCCTTGCTGGAGTGTAGGCAGACACCCAGGTTACAAATGATGCTGGTCTGAAAAAGCAGTTTGGACATGTGCTTTGTAAAAAATCTGAAAAGTGGATTCATAATGTGTCAGTCTGTAAAAGTGTTTATCACTTGCCAAAAAAAAGAGCAGTAAGTGTGCCTTCAAATTGGCAAAGAAATTTCGTTTTGTGACTAATGTGAAAACAAATGTAGTACTATATTTAAATAAAATAAAGGATTTTTTTTTTAGTTTTTTTCAGGTATTGCTGAAGAGCAGTGAACAAAATTTAAGATGCCTTCAAAATCCAGAGTAAAAAAAGAGCAGAAAAAAAACCTATATTTGAAGACAACTGGAGGACCTAAGTTAGTTGAAGATGCTCATGTTGGGAAGAAGAAAAAATCTTCTGGTAAGCAAACAAAATATTTTCTAAGGAACATATTCAAAAAAAGGAAAAATGTACAAAATGTCTGTACTGGAAAGAATGATTTGAATCGAAAAGGACAGGAAAAAATTGAGAATTTAGTTAATGCAAATATACCTTCTGCAACTAAAAAGATAAACTTAAACAGAAAAACAGCGTTTAAAGAGATACGTAGAAAAATGTTTCAGAGGAGAGTTATGTCCAATATGAAAAAGGATGTGAAGAAATATAAGCAAAAGGCAAAGTTTTATAAGAGAAAAAAAGAAATTGAAGCCATTGCAGCAAAGGCATTAGAATTAAAAAGGAAACTATTCATTTTAATTTTGAATAGGATGCGTACATTAGACAAAATGGTTAATGTACTGAAATCACATAGCAAAAGGAAAAGAGTAGTGAACAGAACAAACTTTTGTAAAGTGTTTTTAGGAAAATGGATGCATAGTTCAAGTAGTGAACCTTTTTTTAATGAAGAGAGTTATTTTCAAAGTAATAGTTTGCTGCATGCAGTTGACACCAGAGGTCGTGCTTATGAAGTGAAAAATGGTTGCATAATGGAGAAGGAGATAATGGTTCCAAGAGATGAGGTACAAGTGATGGCGGATGAGGCTATGGGGAGACGTCCTAAAGCCCCAGTGTACACTTGGAATTGTAGTAGTATTTGCACTGTGCGTCAGGAATCTATTGATAAATTTCGTGAGTTTCTAAGAGAATATAGCAAAAAAAGTGTGAAACAGAAGATTAAGGTGCTTCAAAGTCTAGATCCATGCAGAGTGAGAGAGAATACTGGTTTGCAGGGTCATTCTCTGGCTTGTCTATCTAGAAAAGTGTGTAATAGTGTGTTCCATCATTTTAGGATGCTGGCTGTTCATCATACTGAAATGAGAAAGTTTGTGAGACGGTTGTATTTTGCTAAAAGTCCAGCAATAAAGTTAGATGAATTGAATAGGGCTCTGTTTCGTGGAACGGTATCAGATGTAGAGAAGGTTGTTGATGAAATTCAGTTTTGTTACTTTGGTCCTGAACAAAACAGTGCAGAGAAGGACACAGTAAATGAGGAAGAAGTGGAAGAAAATGTAGAACCCTCTGTAAGTAAGACATTTAATGATCACATAACAAAATTTGCAATAATCTCTAATGAAAGACCAAATATAACTTGTATTTGTTGCCGCAGAACTCATTATAGAAAACAAACCAGGTATGTTGATCTCTACAGAAAGAGTGAAAATGAAGATAATTATAAGTGGAAGGATTTTGCCACCTATATATTTCTTGAAAATTGTTTTGAATTGGGTGAAGTTCAGCGTATTTGTAAATACTGTTACAACAAGTTAGAGGAAAATAGAATGCCGACCAGAGCTGTACATAATAATTTAGAATTGGATGCTATTCCTGCTGAACTTTCTGAATTAAATACATATGAGTCTATACTCATTCAATGTGTTCATCCGTTCCAGACCATAGTACGTATGGAGCCCAAAACTGTTAAATTACCTCCTTCAGATTTACTGAGAGGTTTAAAAGGTAGAGTGGTGTATTTGCCCTTGGATTTGAAAAAAAATATGGAAACTATTGATGCGGATACTTTGGAAACTGAACCATTAATTATTCTGGTTAATGGTGTACCTACAAAGAATAAGAAGATTTGGCAGGAGCTGGTAGATGTACGGAAAGTACAAAGAGCAAATTTGTATTTGAAAAGGAATAACAAATGGTATGAATCAATTTATATAGAAGAAGAAGAAGAAGAAGATTTACAAGAAGACACAGAAACACCAACTGGACAAATTGAAAAAGTGGACAAGTCAAAGGAAGAAGAAATTTATGAACATTTTAGCATACATCCTCTTAAGCTTACGGTACGCGTACTAAAAAAAAATTTTTAAAAAAAGGAAAAAATGTATTGCTAATAAATTTTACATGTTTATATTATAAAATATATTTAAAAAAACATATTATAGAATTTTAAAAATTTAAACATAGTCTTTAAAAAAGGATAGAAAATTAAAATAAAAATATGTAAAAAAAAATTAGAAGAAAAAAAAAAGAAATTAGCATTTAAAAAACCTTGCAAATTCACTGAAAAAACCATGGGTTTCACACACGTTATAGTTAGGAATTAGCATTTAAAAAACCTTTGAAATTCACTGAAAAAACCATGGGTTTCACACACGTTATAGTTAGGAATTAGCATTTAAAAAACCTTAGAAATTTAATGAAAAAACCAAAGGTTTCACACATGTTATAGTTAGCTGGACATTTCACTCGTAAAAAAACAATGAAATTCCCCCGTTATAGTTAGTTCAGCTAACTATAACTCGCGCGCCCGCAATGCACTACTGATGACGTCACATATTACATCACTCATGACATGGTCAGTGACATCACTCATGACATCACTGATGACATCTCAAATGACATCACTGATGACATTATCCTTGTGACAGAGTGGTAGACCTCCTCTCACCCTAATATAACCTTTGATACAAACATTCAAAAATAGACACTAAAATTTTCAAAACAATGGACATACCAATAACAGTTACAACAACCTATTCAGTAATTCTAAGATCCACATACACATCCACTCATCCACCAACAATCCTATACAGTCACTCATACATGTACTCACACATCATATGTACTCATACACCTAAACATCCTGTAACACAATCCCACTCATCCATAGAGTTACTCACACACATAGTCACTCATGCTAATAAAGAATCAAACATCCAAATCCCTGAGAAGGAAAGCTCTGGGGGCCCCTTTATTTAAGGAGGCTCCCCTCCCCGTGCCAGGGCGCTCAGTCGACTGCAATTTTAAGCAGCTTTGTAGCTACATCACAACCACCATCAACAGGACTGCCCCACTGAAATGGGTTAGGAAAAGAAGCTCCCCTTCGGCCCCCTGGTTTTCCGAGGAACTAAGAGTTTTTAAAATTCAATGCAAACATGCAGAGAGGCAGTGGCGTAGGCAGTACCTGACCAGCGACAAGATTATCTGGCGTGAACTGCTGGTCAGGTACAAGCAAGCCATCGCTTCCACTAAAGCACTGTATTTTGCTGATCTTATTTCAAACGCCGCGAACAAAGCTAAATGTGTTTTTAACATCTTGAGAGGTGTTGCTAACCCAGAGTGTCTGACGAATAAGATCATCCCTTCACAGGATTTGTGTGATGGGCTGGCTGCCTTCTTCCACAACAAAATAAAGGGAATCCTTGATGGCATGCAGCCTAACTCTGTTACTAGCCACAAGGCTGGAACTTGTACTTCCACAGTGGATACGCCTGACTGTATTTCCACAGTAGATACGTCTGACTGTACTGTGCTTAAGCCAGAGGTACCCATGGGACCTTGTATAGATCACTGGACCTGCCCTTCTTTGGAGGATTTCTCTGGGTTGGCTATGAAAGTTTGCTCTGGCTCACCCTTAGACCCTATTCCGCAGAAATTCTGGAAAGAATTAGGGTCAGATACCTTTCCGCACCTCCATATGATTATTAACCAGTCATTAATCTGCGGTGTAGTCCCTGCCTGTTGGAAGGATGCGTTGGTATCCCTCCTGTTAAAAAAACCCTCGCTGGATCCCGCCTGCTACGGGAGCTATCGCCCTATCTCTTTACTGCCCTATCCAGTTAAGATAGTTGAGCGACTTGTTAGCCAGGAGCTTTCTGAGTTTCTTGAGAGCAATAGGATTTTGGAGGAGAATCAGTTCGGCTTTCGTCCAGGGCATGGTACTGAGTCTGCCCTGATCATTGCTATGGACGATTTGCGAATGCGGGCGGACAAGGGGCACTCTGCAACTTTGATACTGCTTGACTTGTCCGCCGCTTTCGATACGGTTAGCCATAGTATTCTACTACTTCGGCTTGAGGAGATAGGGATTACAGGTATGGCCCTTAAATGGCTATGCTCCTATCTATCGGATAGACGGCAAGCGGTCTTTATGCCTCCATTCCAATCAGATTTTTTGCTGAACATACAGGGGGTTCCACAGGGTTCCTCTATTAGCCCTATTTTGTTCAATGTTTATATGCGCCCTTTGGTGCAGATCATCAAATCCTGCAATATCTCTGCAGTTAATTATGCAGATGATACGCAACTGATTATCTCCTTGGATGGTGATGATCAGGTGGACTCTTTATCCTCTTTCCACAAGTGCATGATAGAAATGACAACCTGGCTGAGGAATAATGATCTGCAGTTCAATGGTGCCAAAACTGAGATTCTACATTGCTCAGTGGGAAGGGTGCCTTTTACCCTTCCTTCCAATTTCTGGCCTCTCCCTCTGGATACCCCTCTGGTTCCAGTAAAGACTGCTCGCAATTTGGGTGTCTGCCTTAATGAGAATCTAAGTCTGGAGTCACATGTCAACAAGGTAACTTCAAACTGTTTTCTGATCATGAGAGGTCTACGTAGGATTTTGCCCCTTCTTCCCTCTCATGTACGAGGTACAGTAGTCCGATGCACAATCCTTAGTCGCCTGGACTACTGTAATGCCTTGTTGCTCGCCTCCCCCACATATCTGATTCAGAGACTTCAACGGATCCAGGCTGCTGCCGCAAAGCTTGCTCTTCTCAGACCGCGCTTTTCCTCAAGCACTAGGGCCCTATCCGAATTACACTGGCTGCCCGTGCATCAGAGAATCTTGTTTAAATCTCTGTGTGTAGTTTTTAAGGCTCTTCATGGTGTTGGCCCTATACCACTGCAGAATCTCTTCAGTTGGTATACACCTACGCGCATGCTGCGCTCCTCTTCAGCTAGGCTGGCCTTGACTCCCAAAACAACGAGAGTCACCCTGGGAGGCCGTGCCTTTAGCTCTGCGGCTGCACGCTTATGGAATAGCCTCCCTGTGGAGCTACGACTGGTCCGGGATCTGACCCTTTTCCGCAGACAGCTGAAAACCTGGCTATTCCCCAGAACCTAATCCTTAGTCCCCCACTGTCTCCTTCTTCACTCTGTCTTTCAGCGCCAGGATGCCCGTTGGGTTGCAGTGCACTCTATAAATTTAAATACATACATACATACATTTAAATACTTGCATATACAGTTATACACACACCAGCACACTTACTTTTACAGAAACTTACACATACTTAGTCTTTTTAACAATCACTTATAGAAACACATACTTATTCATACAGGAACTCTTCCAATCTCTCACTCTCACATATACTCACTTATAAACAACAATAGTCACATATACTAGTTTAAAACATATGTAGTTACTCATAGAGACACTATTGAGACAGCCATTCACTCACTAACACACCCATACACACACTCATCCACCCATACAGTCCTGCACACATGCTGTCTTCAACACATACAAACAGTGAGTCACTCATTCATGCATCTATGCACTACGTAATACCCCCCACCGCACCATGAAGACACTCAGACACTCATACTGATACTCAAAAAACCAACTATTAACCTATATAGACACTCATGTAGCTACTCACCAACCCATGCAGCCACTCATATACAAAGTGAGAGACTGATACAGGTATTTACACATTTAAACATTACTCACTAAGCCATGTATTCAAAAAGATACACTTAATCAGTCAGTTATACAATCAATTTTTCAGAAACAAATCATCAATTTAGACACTTATATACTCATTTATTCTTCCATCAACCTTGAGATATACATATATAAAACATATTTAATTTTCAGAAAAACACACATTCACTGGATGATGTCATCAGTGATGTCATTTGAGATGTCATCAGTGATGTCATGAGTGATGTCACTGACCATGTCATGAGTGATGTAATATGTGACGTCATCAGTAGTGCATTGCGGGCGCGCGAGTTATAGTTAGCTGAACTAACTATAACGGGGGAATTTCATTGGTTTTTTACGAGTGAAATGTCCAGCTAACTATAACATGTGTGAAACCTTTGGTTTTTTCATTAAATTTCTAAGGTTTTTTAAATGCTAATTCCTAACTATAACGTGTGTGAAACCCATGGTTTTTTCAGTGAATATATATATATATATATATATATATATAGTGATATAGGTAACCTATATCACAGTAAGGGGTGCATGCACCACCTTACCCAGGCTGCAGTAGAAGACCTGTGGTGTAATTTTGGGTGGCTTTCCAGGGGTGGCATAATACATGCTTTAGCCCCTGGAAGGCCTCTGGGGTACCTATGCCCTGGGTACATAGTGTACCATATACTAGGGACTCACAAGGGGGGCCTCAGGATCCAATCTGTGGTGTACCTAAAGTACATGTAATCAATTTAGAGAGGAAGCAGCTAGGCTGGGGCCCTGAATAGCAGGGTCCCAGCCAGACTAAAGTCGAAAAATAGTGAAACACCAGCAAAAAGTGGGGGTATACATGTGAAGCAGATCCTACTCTCCTACAGGATATCAGGCTCCAACTGCTGACTTAAATCACAGATTTTGTACCCATGCAGGTGAAACCTTTTAGCTACATCACTTTCTGCCATGGTCTGTAAGTCTGGAAATTGGTTGTACACTGGAGGATGCCTCTACCAGGGTACCTATGTGTGAAGTGACAACATATCAGTGCAATGGTCGCAGTAAAATATGTGCAATTTCATTAATAAACATGTGTTACAATATAACTGTTTAACTATTTAATATACATATGTAACATGTTAGTAATCTACTGTACAACATCCATAAAAAATCCCCACTTTACTTGTGCCTATAGCAATGATGTGCAAATATGACCTCACAAAGGTGACATTTGCACCTTCTAATTTTTTGAGGGGTGAAACGTTTGGGGAAAAATACCATTATCGCGGTATACACTCCACCAAACGAATCTAGCGATAATGCCCTGTAACACAGAAACACAGAGGCTGAATTTCGACATGTAACACCTTCACATGAGTGGTGGTGATCCATTTAATTTAAAAGATCCAATACTTTCAACCGTTCACATGGCAGCTGCCTGGCCTCACTCTTGAGACATTCTGATTGTGATGCCACCAGCGGAAGTTGTACACACAATGGGAAGTTTACCCCACAATGGACACAGCCACAGGTAGATTGTGATGGTAGTGGGAAAATGACTGTGTTTGTGTCTGCTGATTACTGCGTACATTGTGTACATGTATTCCGCAGTTTCAAAAATAGCTCACTTGCCTACAGACACTGGTAACATCAAAACATCCTCCACTTCATCTACTGTTTGCCACCTCTGGGAGAACTCATGGCAGGCCAAAAATAGAGAGGGCCACTGCCTTCTCTATAGAAGAACTGGTAATGCTAGCAGACAATGTCCTCTCACGGTATGGGTAACTCTATGGCTCACCGGAGGAACAGGTGAGTTACTGACAATGTCTATAACTCTGTGTAATTCAAGTTTTGTAATGTCCACAGGCTACATTGTGGCCCTGAGTCACATTATGCGTCTATATGGTATGGTATCATTTGTAGCTCACTATGAAGGACAATCATGCTAGCGCTTGTTGAGCACTATACATTGTGGATGTGACATCACCATCGTTTATGGAAAAATATCAAAAGGCCTGGAGTCCATGTTGGGTGTATGTAGCCATCTATGCATTCATACATTTAATGGTACTTGTGATATTCTTACAACTCTGATAAAACATGTACATATACTTAGCAGCATGAGGACTGCATGTCCTCTGTCAGGAGCAGATGAGGGTCATGTCAGCAATTTTTATAGCCACACATATCACTCAGCATACATTTGGGTTCTCAAAGATTTGCCTGGGAGGTAGCAATATATCCCAGATTTGAGTTTGTTTATTGGATGTCAATAAGCTGACCTTTTAGATTGGGCTATGTTGGTAATGTGCTGGACATGGGATATCTGTATTCTCATCCTGAAGGTAGAAAGGCCTGACAATGCGCTGTGGCCAGTCAGAAGTATGTCCCAGGCTGGGGCAGGGTGTCTGAGGCCATACAATTTATGCCAAGAGCTATGTCCCTGTAGACACCTTAGGAAATTACAGAATGTTCAAAATGCTGCAGCCAGACTGGTACTCAACATTCCCGGCCACAGCCACATCACTGAACACCTGTGAGAACTCCACTGGCTACCAGTCAACAAAAAAGTAACTTTCAAACTCCTTACACACACCTACAAAGCCTTCCACGATGCTGGACCAGCATACCTGAGCCACTACCTCCCATTTCAAGTACCCAGCAGACACCTCCACTCTGCCCAACTGGCTTTGACCACCGTATCATGGACCGGCAAGACCAGGACCTGAGGGAGATCATTTTTCTACCTTGCTGCCAATACATGCAACAGTCAGCCTCTCCGCCTCAGGCAATCCCTGTCACTGACCCAATTCAAGAAGGAACTCAAGGTCTGGCTCTTCTACTGAACCTCAGAGCACAGATGGATCAGCAGGCCCTCAGCGCCTTGGGACCCACACTACCCCTACTTGGTCTCACATGGACAAACCTTTGCATGGTGAGTGAGGTAACCCCTTGACCTGATAGTCCTGTCTAGTGCAGATGGCGTTTAAAGTGTGTAATTTAACAAATACAGGCTCATTACTACCAATAATCTGTTAACAATATGCAACAATTGATGCTTACACAGTACAAGCCCAATAAATAATTTCACACCCTCACAGCCCAGATCTTTACCTAGTTAAGGTAAGATGTTGGTTAGGTGAATCAGCAGCTAACATATATTCAACCAAGCCAGAGTAGACTTACTGTGGTATGTTGATGGCATCACTGTGACAGTCTCATTGAGGCTGTGTGCCCTGTGAGGCTAGTATATGGTACACATCCTCAATAGGATTGTGTAGCATCAAGAAGTAGACATGTCCACACCAACCCAGAGGGCATCCTCTCACTGACACACATGGCAGGTCAGTCATAGCGGGATAATTGAAAATCTCTGGGCCATAACATGATACCAGTCTCTATATACTGTAGGCCTGAAGTCAATGTGCCTGCCTTTACAGATGGATGTCAAATGTTGGCTAAATGTGTGCAGCCTTCTAAAGGCCACAAGGTTACATGTAGCTCGCCTTTGGGGTACTTCATGTGAGTGGGGTACATTTGTGATTTAGGGACATGAGCAAGGATAATTATATTCAGCAGATTTTTACAGAAGTGTGCATTGGGGTGTTTGTGTATCTCAACATTTGTAATATAGACATCTTGCTTGTTCACTATTGATGTCAGCTTGTGGTATATGTATTACACTTGTGTGACATCAAAACTGATGTACATTCACTTTCAATTGCAAAATGTTTGCTTCCTCTCTTGTATCTATGCAGGTCAATGGCCATCAGAAGTGTGACAACTGGATGGCCATCGTGAAGAAGGTGTGGACCCTGGGGGTTTACAGGCAGCATAGGGTCCATTGCCATAAGAGGTGGGAGAACCTGAGACACTGGAACCTGAAGATCGTGGAGATCCAGATGGGGCTGTCCTCCTATTGTGTCTGGGGCGCAGACTGCACCCTAACCCCCCTATTGGACTGCATACTTAAGGTGGCCTTGATGTGCAGATGAGGGCTCAACAGCAGCAAAAAGAGAACAGATCATGACTAGAGTTGTATAAGTAGTGTTAAAAAAAATTTCAACTCACAGACATGCATGTCACAGTCTGAACTGAGGCAGACCGAAAGTAAAATGCACAAATATGTAGGTCTGGTGGTAGTTGCCTATTATCTGTATCATCTTGCTACACAACAGTGGCCAGTCACCTTTCCATGAACCTGACATGGGCTATCACATGGCTGACTCAAGTGATGATTCATCTCATGTTGATGTTTAACTCGGCTGCCTATTGCCCCAGAAAGTCCAATCGTCTACATTGTGATATGATTCATGCTCACTTACTACTGTGTGTCATGTGATGGTAGGCCTATCACATGTGACATAGTATGACGTGCACATTTGATGTGGTGACTGGACAACACTTCCCATTGGTAAGTTGGGTATGTACAATATCATAAATATTCATACGTCACAGGTGCAATCAGCAATAGCGCCTACAGGTTGAACCTGTGAACCTGTTCCTGTAGTTGTGTCATCAGCAATCCTGTGTTCTAAATGATGTAACTGCATTCTTAGGTTGATGTCTGATTCAATCAGACATATGTGTGTGTGAGCCACGGAGATTATTTTGTGAGGTATTTCTGCAATTTAAACATTCAATGTTTTACCACAGCCAGAACTGTGTAACCGTTGGTGAGTGTGTGACATATACCCTGATCCATTACTTCTATGGGAATGTCCACCACCATTGCAAACACTGCTGACAACACAGCACCCACATACTTCCAAAATGTACCTATCAAATACCCACATAGGTCAGGGGACAACAAACACACAAGCACACATCACACACCCACCATCACACCCCCACCCATTACAGACACACCCATACCCACATGCACATCCACCAGCACATCCATGAACACACTCATAGTTAGCACAACATCACCATCCTTCATGACACCCATACCCAATACTTCCACTGCAACAACATCAAGACACACCACCTGCATTCTAAACACCTAAAATACTCAGATGCAAACAATAAAGCACCCAATATACACCAGATAAACAAGACCCACCCGTATTTGCCGCACATACACTTACCATACATGCACCTGCACCTGCAACAGACCCAAGCACACCACTCAAAGTCACTTCCTCTCCTTTGAAGTCCCCAATCCTTCCTACACTGCCTCCCATGTTCCCTACGGAAGACCTTCCTTCACCTTTGTCCTTACTACTACCAAACCTCTTACCACCCCTTCAAAGAAGCTTCCTCCTCCTACCACAACCAAGAACACCTCTTCCACTTCCAAATCCATCCCTATTCCTGACCCATTCAACCCTTCCACGTCCCAGCATCCCGTTTCCAAATGTTGCTCCACCCCTTCTGACTCACAACCCCTCATCCTAAACCTCATCCATCACTTCTTCTTCCAAAGTCCCACATTCCCTATCCAAGGACACCCTCTCCAAACTCAAAGTCCCCCTCTCAAATAAAATCACTGAGGTACCTGCTATGACCAATTGATGACCCTTTGTGAGGAGGTTCTTTAGCAGTCTCATGAATGGGAACTTTAGTGGCACAGCATTGTGCTGGACCACAGAATTTGGACATGGACTGGCCATTTGCCTTTTGGTTTGCTCCATCAGATAATTTTGGAGTAATAAAAAAGTGTTTTGATTTACAACACATTAGTCATGCCATCACTTTTCAAACATTTTTTTTGTTTTATACTTTGGGATGTGTGACTACAGTTGGGTTTGTTTCACCCTGATTGCTGAACCATTTGTGTAATCTGACATTGGAACCTGTGCTGGAGTTACACAGGAGAAGTGTAACTGTTCCAAAGATGGATATGTGGGATGAATTCCAACTGGAGCTGACATTCAATTGGGTGGGATATCATATGGTAAGTATTTTTGCTAGTCTTGGGCAGTGTGAACATCATTTAGCTTGCAGTTCTCCCTATGATGTACATTGGATATGTGTTTGATGTGTGTACGTTAGTTATTTGTTAATTCACACATGGAGGGTGGTGAATAGTCATAATTTGTTTTAACTTTTTTATGAACCTGTGTCCATTTTTGTGTGATTAGCTTACACCTACTTTATATATGTGTGTGACAAATGCTGTTCCTGCTGTGTTTGCTTTCCTGACTTGCACTTATACCTACCCCACATATGCATGGCACTTGGTTATGCTATTGGTTGTCCCTGGTACACTTCAAGTCACAGGTCATGTGCACATTGAGGGATGTGCAAAGCCAACTGAGGCCAAAGGTCCCAGCCTTTCAGGTGTCCCTTTGGTAGAGGCAAACCTGTGACCTTTGTATGCTTTACACACTGATTATTTGGCATCTCAGTGGCATCACGTTTACTTTTTATGTGGGTGATGTGTGAGAGTCTAATACAGATATTTAGCAGAGTTTAAGTTTCATGACACATCCAACTAGAAGTCTCTTTGATATGACAACAGGACCTAGCAACTGGTAAATGTGAAGGTGTCAAAGAAATGAATAGCTGTGATATTGATGGAGAGATACTGTTATATTAAACCAATGAATGCACACATCAGTATCCGGGAGTCTTACTATCAAACATGATACAATTGGTGATGTGGGCCTGTGCAATCTCAGTGACATGCTAACAGAGGGCATGATGGAGCAGGGCTTGGATCAAACATTCCAATTCATTAGGAATAGGAGGCCATATGACATTTTTGGGCCAGGGACTCCATTCACCTTTGCATGTCCATGCCGGACCAACTATTCACTGAGGAGTCAAAGGGTATGGGTAAGTATATGGCTTACCATGGATTGTGTTCACGACGGTGTTGATCATAATCGAGCAGCAGCAGCAGGACTTTGAGGGCTGGCTCCATGGTGTTACATGACATGTGAAAGTGAGTTTGTGCCTCATATCCTTACCTTTATTTAAGCTCAGGCTTAACTGCCACAGTCATGTTGGAGGTAAGGCACATCGTGGATGGGTGAGCAAGGAAACTGCCGGTCCACCCTCCGACAGACACACTGGCCTATTCCACCACCAAGGCGGTTGGGATTTACCTGTGGTGGCGGAGGCAGTGGTGCCATGGCAGTCTTTAGTCTACGGGAGTACATGCATCATAATAGGGTGGTTGGACCGCCAACTCGGAGGTGGTGACTCTGACATTGTTTCAATGGTGGTCGTGTTTCCGACAAACTTATCATCAATCAATCAATCAATCAAGGCATTTATAGAGCGCGCTACTCACCCGGAGGGTCTCAAGGCGCTTGGGGGGGGGGGGGTGAGGTGCCGCTACTGCTCGAACAGCCAGGTCTTGAGTTTCTTCCTGAAGGAGAGGTGGTCTTGGGTCAGGCGAAGGTCGGTCGGGAGGGTGTTCCAGGTCTTGGCAGCCAGGTAGGAGAAGGACCTTCCTCCTGTTGTCGCTCTTCGGATGCGGGGGACGGCGGCGAAGGCGTGGTTGGTCGATCAAAGGTGGCGTTTGGGAGCGTAGAAGTTGAGGCGGTTGTTGAGGTAGCTCGGGCCTTGGTCGTGTAGGGCTTTGTGTGCGTGGGTGAGGAGACGGAAGGTGATTCTCTTGTTGATGGGGAGCCAATGCAGGTCTCTCAGATGTCCGGAGATGTGGTTGCGTCGGGGGATGTCGAGGATGAGTCTGGCTGAGGCGTTCTGGATCCGCTGGAGTCTCTTCTGGAGCTTGGCGGTGGTTCCGGCGTAGAGGGCATTGCCGTAGTCCAGTCGGCTGGTGACGAGGGCCTGGGTGACCGTCTTCCTAGTCTCGGTGGGGATCCACCGGAAGATCTTCCGTAGCATGCGCAGGATGTTAAAGCAGGACACGGAGACGGCGTTGACTTGTCTGGTCATGGAGAGGGAGGAGTCCAGGATGAAGCCCAGGTTGCGTGCGTGGTCTGTCGGTTTGGGTGCGGTGCCCAGGGCGGGGGACCACCATGAGTCGTCCCAGGCGGAGGGCGAGGAGCCCAGGATGAGGACTTCCGTCTTGTCTGAGTTCAGTTTCAGGCAGCTGGTCGTCATCCACTCGGCTACATCTTTCATCCCTTCGTGTAGGTTGGTTCTGGCGGCGGCTGGGTCGTTGGTCAGGGAGAGGATCAGCTGGGTGTCGTCGGCGTAGGAGATGATGTTGAGGTTGTGTTGGCGTGCGATGGCCGCAAGGGGGCTCATGTAGACGTTGAAGAGGGTGGGGCTGAGCGAGGAGCCCTGGGGAATGCCGCAGATGACTTCCGTGGCTGCAGATCTGAACGGTGGTAGGCGAACTCTCTGTGTCCTTCCAGCGAGGAAGGAGTTGATCCATTCCAGTGCCTTCTCCTGGATTCCGATGTTGCTGAGGCGCTGCACTAGGGTGCGGTGGCAAACGGTGTCGAACGCCGCGGAGAGGTCTAGGAGGATGAGGGCCGCTGTCTCACCGTTGTCCAGCAGTGCTCGGATGTCATCGGTGGCAGCGATGAGGGCGGTCTCGGTGCTATGGTTGGCTCGGAAGCCAGACTGTGAGGGGTCGAGGGATCCATTCGTCTCGAGGAAGGCGGCCAGCTGCTTGTTGACGGTCTTCTCGATGACTTTGGCTGGGAACGGGAGGAGCGAGATGGGGTGGTAATTCTTGAGTTCGGTGGGGTCCGCTGTTGGTTTCTTTAGTAGAGCGCTGAGTTCGGCGTGTTTCCAGCTCTCAGGGAAGGTGGCGGTGTCGAAGGAGGTGTTGATGATGTCCCGCAGGTGGGGTGCGATGACAGCGTCGGCCTTGTTGAAGACGTGGTGGGGGCAGGGGTCGGTCGGAGATCCGGAGTGGATAGAGTTCATCGTGCAGATGGTGTCTTCTGTGTTGATCTGGGTCCAGGCGCTGAGGGTGGTGGTGGGGGGTGTTGGTGCGGTCATTGGGAGCGTTGTTTGTGGGCTGAAGCTGTTGTGTATGTCCGCGATCTTGTTGTGGAAGTAGGAGGCGAGGGAGTTGCAGCGGTCTTGCGACGGGGTGATGTCGTTGTTTCCGGCGTTGGGGTTGGAGAGCTCTTTCACGATGTTGAAAAGTTCCTTGCAGTTGTGTGAGTTGTTGTCCAGCCGGTCCTTGAATGCTGTTTTCTTGGTGGCGTGGATCAGTTGATGGTGCTTCCGGGTGGCGAGCTTGAGGTTGGTCATGTTGTCCGGTGTTGGCTCCCTTCTCCAGGCTTTCTCGAGGGCTCGGCAGTTCTTCTTGGAGCTCTTGAGTTCGTTGGTGAACCATGGAGCCTTCTTGCTGCCGGGTCTGCTAGGCGGGGTCCTCAGTGGGGCGAGGTCATCTGCGCAGTTGCTGATCCACTTCGTGAGGTTGTCGGCGGCCTGGCTGGGGTTCGCTGATCTGGCGGGAGGGTGCTGGCTCAGGGAAGCGGCGAGCTGGTCTGCTGTGATCTTGTTCCAGTTTCTACGAGCAACCTGTTGCTGGTGGTGGTGGATCGTGGATCTTCTGAAGGTGAAGTGGATGCAACTGTGGTCCGTTCAGTGGAGTCCGGTGGCGTGGCTGAAGACGATGTCCTTGCTGGATGAGAAGACAGCGTCGAGCGTGTGTCCGGCGAGGTGGGTGGGGGTGGACACCAGCTGCTTGAGTCCGAGGTTGGCGAGGTTGTCAAGCAGGGTGGTGGTGTTGCGGTCGTTGTTGTTCTCCAGGTGGAAGTTGATGTCCCCCAGGAGGATGTAGTCCGCGGAGGGGAGGGCGTGCGGGCTGATGAAGTCGGTGATGTCTTCGCTGAATTGTGTGCGTGGTCCCGGGGGTCAGTAGATGAGGGTGCCTCTGAGGGTGGTTTTGGGGTCCGTGTGGATCTGGAAGTGCAGGTGTTCGGCGGTTGTCAGGGTGTCGTCGGTGTTGGTCGTGAGGCGGATGGTGTCCCTGTAGATGATGGCGATGCCTCCTCCGGTCTGGTTGCCTCGGTCTCTTCGGGTGATCTTGTAGCCATCTGGGATGGCGATGTCGGGCGCTGAGGAGTCGTTCATCCAGGTTTCCGTGAGGAAGGCGACGTCAGGAGCTGTGGTGTCGAGGAGGTTCCAGAGTTCGATGGTGTGTCTGTTGACGGAGCGGGTGTTGAGTAGGATGCACTGGAGGTGGTTGCTGCTGGTGGTCGGCTTGGCGGGTGCTGGTGCGGGGCAGGTCCGGATGCAGGAGAACTTGCAGGCGTGACAGCTGAAGGGTCCATGGGTTCGTCTCGGGGTGGCTCGGTAGCATCCCGGGATTCGGCCGGTGTTGAGTGCGTTGAGGGTGGCGGTGTCGTACGTCCGGCGGGTGGGCTGGGGTCTGCGGGGGCCAGAGGTCTTGGCACTGGGCGCGGTCCAGGCGCGGACGGGCGCAGATGGGCTTACCTTTGGCGCACCTTTGGTGCTCATTCGGCGCGCCCGCTGCGCGTGCACGCTGCGCGTTCGCCACTCTGCCATAAGAGGAGAGTGGGGGGGGCGGAGCGAGGGAGGGGCAGCTGGGAGGCGGGAGCGGGGCGGCGAATGGGAAGGCTCCAGGTGGAGGGGGCGGGGCCGCAGGGGATCAGCGGCGGGGAGGTGGCGGGGGCACAGCGGGAAAAACGGCGGGAAAAACGGCGGACTGGGCAAGAGACTGACAAAAAGATAGAAAGGCTGGGCAAAACAGGGGAAAGCAGCCCCAACACAGGGGGGACAGACGAGAGTGCAGAGGCAGGAGCAACGAGTAAAAGGTCACGCAGGCAGCAGGAAGCGGCGCTGCGATCCAGAAGCTGAGACCACGCCTCGTGGTCAGGGGCACAGCTGCGAGCAGCGGCGGGAACGGGGCAGCTAGGGCACACCCACGGGGAGTGTGCGCAGTGCGTGGAGGAGTGACCGGCCCAGAGGCACAGAGGTCACAGATCACCACTGCGTGCACTCCTCCCTATATGCTCCAGTGGGAGGGAGGGGCAGCTGGGAGGCGGGAGCGGGGCGGCGAATGGGAAGGCTCCAGGTGGAGGGGGGCGGGGCCGCAGGGGATCAGCGGCGGGGAGCGGGGAGGTGGCGGGGGCACAGCGGGAAAAACGGCGGGAAAAACGGCGGACTGGGCAAGAGACTGACAAAAAGATAGAAAGGCTGGGCAAAGCAGGGGAAAGCAGCCCCAACACAGGGGGGACAGACGAGAGTGCAGAGGCAGGAGCAACGAGCAAAAGGTCACGCAGGCAGCAGGAAGCGGCGCTGCGATCCAGAAGCTGAGACCACGCCTCGTGGTCAGGGGCACAGCTGCGAGAACGGGGCAGCTAGGGCACACCCATGGGGAGTGTGCGCAGTGCGTGGAGGAGTGACCGGCCCAGAGGCACAGAGGTCACAGAGGTCATCAGGCCTTAAGTCATTCCCCACATCTATCAATGGTATTCCCACCATTTGCCCAATATCTTCTCATGTTTCAAGGGGGTGTGGTCAACTGCCGAGCATGGTGGACGCTGCCTGAAGGAGCTCCGCGCCGAGCCCTGACACTTTGCACAGAATCCTGCTTGTACAGGAGCCGTAACTAAAACCAAAATGTTCCAGGGTACGATGGAGCACATGTGGCACCAACAGCTCGACTGAGGAGGGATCCGACATTGGTTTGTTGGTGTATTCGTGCCGACTTGCCTGGGAACTGAGATCCGGTGGGGTGCGTCCGGACGAGGCGGTGGATGGGATTGGAGCTGCCGGAGACTGGAGTGCACCACCTTGGAGGCAGTAGCTGGCGGTACCGCAAACACTCATGAGGTGTGTAGAGGCGCGGGATGGTATGCACTGTGTATCAGGCAGGAGACGGTGCAGATCGCCTTGCCGGGAAGAAGCAAGATGGTGACCGCGGGAAGCGACGACTAGCTGTTCCATACTGAGAGGCCGCGGGTGTGATGAGGGGAATCCCGCACAAGCTGACAGGACTGCAGGAACACCCATGGTAACCCGCGCTGGGGGATCTCCCTGATAGCAGTTGATCGGAAAGACTGGGTCCTGGTGTTAATTGATACTGCGTCACGGCCCTACACGCCTAACATGGATGAGCGGCTCTGCAGCTAGTATGCTTCTCCCCATCTGCTGATAACTGTAGAGAGTTGGACGGTACATACAGGCAGGTCTGCAGCGCTGCTGCACTGTTTATGGGGAGCTGGAAGTGCTGGACAGGCAATATAGTGGAGGGCTGTACAGCTACAACCCACGAGACATTTTCGGGGCCCCACCGGTGGGGTCCAGGCCGATACCGGCGCTGCATTGCTGCCCTGCGCTCTATCTCACACTGCGGAGTAAACTACAGTATACCAACTGAGAGGCGAATATATCCCCGCTGCTGTGGCGTGCTTGTGGATTACTGGAGAGGTCCCCCAGTGTACTGTCATACGATACTTGTCACCCCTGGGTGGCCTGGCGTGTGTTGGTGGGAGCAGGCCCCCCCACCTGTATGCGTATTTTCAAAGGGAGACGGACTTCACCGGTTGGTGGTGCAGCCTGCACACAGTGCACAGTGTGAAGGCCACAGGGGGATTCTTCTGTGAGTGTTTCTTGCACAAGTTCTGTGGAGTGGAAGTATTATTTATTGCTCACATGGGCCGCTCCAGGGCAAAACAACCTGATCCTCCTGCGTCCGGACAACACGCACAATGCTGTGCGCGAAGATGGGATGCAGGGTTCAGATACTGAGGTGGTGCCACCAACGTGGTCTGACCAACACCAGGATAAGGTAGCCCTCAAACTAAAAGATATAAGGGACTCGCGTAGGGCAATTGAAACACAAATTGGGACACTCTCCACTAGCTTGAACCTACTGCAGGCAGACCACAAGAAACTGGCTTAAAAGGTGAAATCAAACAAACTTGCACTGGATGATATGATACCTCAACAAAAGATGCATACCTCCCAAATGGAGCAATTCCAACGCCAGTTGCGGGGATTACAGCCAGGACAAGGTGGATGAGGCCGAAGGACGCTCTCGCCGCAACAATATTCACTTATTGGGCATACCGGAACGGAGTGAAGGACGCAATCCCACCCAGTTTGTGGAAACATGGCTACGGGAACACGTGACGATAGAGGGCCTAACGGAACTTTATAGTGTAGAAAGGGCACATAGGGTGCCGTCCAAACCTCCCCCCATGGGGGCGCCGCCTAGAACATTAATAGCCAGAATTCGGAACTATAAGGACCAGGACACAATCCTGCGGGCTGCAAGGGAGAACGCCCCCATCCGTTATGAGAACAAAACAATTTCCCTGTACCCGGATTTTACGGTTGCAGTTCAGAAAGCGAGAGCACTTTTCAAAATGCCAAAAAGAAATTGCAACAACGCAACCTGAAATACGCTCTGCTCTTTCTGGCCCGCTTGAAGATCATCTCTGGCAAAAAAAACAATTTTTTGATAATCCTGAGGAAGTGGAGGACTGGCTGGAGATTACGGTTACACCGCCTGTGTCGATGACCGGGAAATCACCGAGTCGCTCTGCGAGGTCCTTGGTGAGAATTACGGGAAAAATAAACTCGGAAGGGAACAGGGGAAGTGGAGGCATGACCGGTGTGAGCCCATCCCCGGAGCAGATTTCGGACAAGGGACGTTCTCCTGACGGCTGCGGCTCTGGCAGATCACAATGCCCAATCCCGAGATAAGACTGTTCACTCATCGGAGGACGATACAATCCAATCAGACTCTGAGAATAGTCTAATATTATTTTCATTGGCTACTCCACAGGCTATGAACAAATGTTGAAGTGATGTAGGGGTCCCTCCGGAAGATGGTATCGTATATGGTGCTGCTTATTGTGTTTCAATGTACATAATGTCACTTGTAGGTCCCGTTCTCTAAGATTACTTTGAATTGATGGGGCTGGAGTTGGAGCGCTGAAAATAATGTGACTGCATGCGGGCTATGGTATGCAACGGCATGGTGGTTGCCACTCCCCCTACGGCAAATGCACTATGGTATTGTTTATGGTTTTTAGTTTGGTCCGCTATCGTTTTACGGGCGAACCTAGTATTGGGAGTTGTATTGACATGAACAATATTATAGGTAAGCAACACACTCAACCAAGGGCAGAGAAGATGAGACAGGTCCCTATCTGTAATATAGGCATAGATGGCACACTCTAGCACATACACACTCATGTATTGGACCGCAGGAAGGTGCATATCGCTTTCCTACATGAGTCTCATCTCACGAAGGCTGAAGCAATTAAAATGCAAAAGAAATGGAGGGGGCAGATGTTCTATACATCATATTCGGCGTTTGCTAGATGAGCCGCAATCTGGATACGGAATGGCACCCCCTTCGCATTGTTAGAACAGCGAGTTGATGTGAATGGCAGATATGTGCTTTTGCTGGGAACTCTAGATGGGCGTCATGTGGTATTGGGAAGTATATATGCCCCAAACTCGGAGCAGGATACATTTCTGGACCTGTTATCCACGGCACTGGCGGGGTGGGACTCCTACCCTTGGGTGATAGGTGGCGATTGCAATGCAGTGCTTGAGATAGATATGGACAGGTCCCACCCACCATTGCAAAATACAGGAAGCAAGAAATAAGCTGAAGCTCTGTGTAGATGTGCAGATGTATGGGGAGTAAGTGATGTATGGCATGTGAAATACCCAGCAGCTAAAGAGTACTCCTTCTACTCACCACCTCACGGCCTTCACACTCGTATTGACAGGATTTTTTGCTCAATGTCACTGGTAGCTAATGTGTTGGACACTACATACTTAGGTACAACCCTCTCCGATCATTACCCGTTGGAAGTAGTTGTGAAATGGGGGAAGGTGCCTATACTCGTTCCAACATGGAAACTGCAGCCCATACTGCTGGAGGATTCCGTGTTCAGGGATGCGCTATCCACAGCGATAACGAATTATTTTGATGTGAATGCACATACTGTCAGCACGCGTCAGCTTGAGTGGGATGCATTTAAGACGGTGCTGCGGGGAGTTGCAATTAGTACACTTGTGGGGGCCCGTTCTGCTATACTTAATTGCCTCAAAACCGGTAAGAATAAACTAGGTGAGTTAGAACAGGAGGCTGTATAGAGTGCTCCAGGGAAAGAGGAATTACAGGAAGCAAATATTCAATATGCAGAACTGCTGGAAGACTTACGAGTACTAGATTACACCTCATACACCCAAAAGCAGCATGCTGAGGCTGATATGACAGGGCCGTTGTTGGCCAGGATAATACGTAACGCCCCACAGACGGCGCCGATTCTTGAAATTAAAACACAAGAGGGTGTACTTGCCACCACACAACTAGAAATAAATAAGGCCTTTCAAACATATTATGAGAATTATATGCCGTCCCGACAGAGCATGATCAGAAACAGTTTGACTCTTTCTTTGAGGAACTCCCCCTCCCACAGCTATCAGATGAGATCAGGAAGGAGCTGGAGAACCCAGTGACGGAGGCAGAGATCAGAACTGCTATCAGGGCCCTGCCCAGAAATAAGACCCCGGAGTTAGATGGACTACCGGCTGAGCTTATGTGATGTATATGCCCTTGCTAGTCCCACACCTACGGCAAATGTATCAGGAGTCACTGGAACTTGGCTCTTTGCCAATAACCACACTTCAGGTGCTGGTGGTCTCTTTGCCCAAACCGGGCAGGGACAGTAGAGATATTGCAGGTTATCGACCCCTTTCATTAATTAATACCGACTATAACATTTTAAGTAAATTATTAGCCAATAGACTTCAATGCCACATACCCCGACTGATTCACACGAATCAGTGAGGGTTCATACCAGGCCGTAGCACAGCCCATAATATCCAACGGTTGCATCACCTTATGTCGCACTCCAGAATGAACCTTCAACATCAGAGATGTATTTCATTGGACATGCGTCAGGCTTTTGACTCTCCCCGGTGGGACTACATGTTCCGCACTCTACTGAAATTCGGAATTCGGATGCATTTACAAAATGGGTCTCCCTTTTATACACTAACCCTACTGCTAGAGCTCGCACGGGACAGTATATATCGAGACAATATGCAGTGGTGAGAGGAACGAGACAGGGCTGTCCGCTCTCCCCATTAATATTTGTGCTAGCTCTGGAACCATTATTGGAAAAAATTTGTAGGCTGGCGCTCCATAAGGGCATTACAACTGGCCATGATGCGCATGTCGTCTCAGCCTATGCAGACAATATTATCCTATATCTCACAAATCTTGGTGGTGAACCTTTACCCCTACCTGCGCTATTCCAAACATTTTGCTCACTGTCAGGGCTCGCTATAAATGAAACTAAGTCATATGCTTTCGCGTTTATGGAAGGGTTGGTGCAGGACCCCATACAATTTGGGCAGTGGTCATTCCAGGTAGCGTCGACTACGATTAAGTATCTGGGTATTAACGTGTATAAGGAACCAGCAGATGTCAAAGATGGCAATGTAACCCGTGTGATAAATTCATAGAGAGGCCAAATAAAGTTCTGGATGTCCCTCCCCCTTTCAGTGGCCGTAGGGTGGCTATTGCCAAAATGATGATGCTTCCACGGTTACTTTATTATTTCACGAACCTACCAATTGTGCTTCCAATGAGCGTGTTCAAGTTGCTGGATACATTATTGGTGGAGCTGATCTGGGGTCCGGATCGGCGCAGAATAGGACTAGCCAAGTTGCAACTGTCCAGTAGAAGTGGGGGTATGGGCGCCCCGGATTTCAGGGCATATTGCTACGCAGGACAACTGCAGTGGTTGTCATATTGGATTGTAGGGCGCAACCTCCAGGAAATAGAAATATCACAGGGAGAATGCAACAGAGGCACCTTACACTCGCTGCTGCTGCCTGGTGGAGTGATTGCGCCATCCACTTCCCCGTTACTGAAAGTGGCAATAATATACTGGAAGAGGGCACTAGCTTATACGAAGACACGTACTCCATATGCACCTAATATACCACTACTTACACCGCTGGGAACGGTTTTGCAACAACAGATTTCTACGTGGGTGGAGGCGGGTGTAGACACTATTGGGCTGTTGTTCACAGATAACACACTGATGAATCATGATACCTTTGTAGAGGAGAGGGAAGTACCGAACACTCTGTTCTTACTACACGGAACCGTAATGCGATACATCAGAAACACTTGGGCTTTCTACTGGTGAAGAACCCCCGACACACGCACTGGTGCATTTACAATACTTAATGGGGAATGGCCGCCATTTGACTAGATGGCTCTACAACGGTGTTCGGTCACATGCAGGAATATCACTGCAGGCACTCCGAGATAGGTGGTCAAGAGACCTGAATAGGGTATTTACTGATAAGGAATGGGATACTATATTGGAATATCCAAGAAAGGTGTCACACAATGCAAAGTTTAAATGTATCCAACTTATGATTGTGCATCGTGCGTACTTGACCCCCAGCAGGCTACACGCAATGTATCTGAACACGTCAGATGCATGCCCACGATGCAGGAGCCCTAGTGCAAGCCTGTTGCATATGCTATGGACGTGTCCGCACTTACAACACTACTGGGTGGAAGTGCACAAGGTCCTAAGGGAGGTGGCCCCGGGGAGGCGGGGTGTACTAGCGGAACATTCCCTACTGCGGTTGGGTATGAAATCCAAAAGTGGCAACCCCACAATCAGATTTGTCAACTTAGCGCTAATCCTGGCCAGGCATGCAATAACTAAACGCTGGAAAGCCACTACGGCACCAGTAGTGACGGAGTGGTATAGCGAGGTGGTGGGATGGGGTAAAGCAGAGAGCGCTGAGCTTAAGAGAGAAGAAGACAGGGGTTTGGGCAAAAAGCCTATCTCCCTAGAGTGGACCGCAATACTGGAAGACTTTAAGGCAAAAGAATTGTAAAGGAGATATAGCAGGGGTCTGGAGTATACAAGGTCCTACAATTATATATGGACAAAGGTGTAGGAGGTGGCCAAGACGTGATAATGGACCATGTACAAAACATTTTATATGCAAGAGAGTTGCTGCTAGACCGAACTTTGCCTGAGTGTGTTGTATCTTTCTAGCAGTCATATATAATTTCATAAGGGTTCAAATGGAGGGAGGGGGGGTTATTTAAGTTGTTATGTTACAAGTGTCACGGACCATGTTTCGAATTGTAAAATGTTGGCGAAATATGCAAAGATCATTACAAATGTACAAGCTGATCTGTAATTGCGGAAATATTCATGCACTGTGTATCATGAGACTTATAAAATTAATAAAATATGTTTAAAAAAAATAATCTTCTCATGTTTCAATTGGCAACCTTGAGCTGCATATATGGGCTGCTCACGTTGAGCACACTAATCCCCCCTCCCTGTCACTCTGCCACAGTAAGGGGGTGTGTGGACCTCCATTCACGCACAATATCACATTTGGCAACCAATGTTGGGACCCCTATAAACTTACCCTCCATTCTCGGTCCTCCCTCATCCTCCAGTAACCCCAGCAAGGCGACCCTGGGGGAACGTTCAGCGGCGGGTCCAAGACTGACCAGAGTTTTCACTCTATTGTCTGCCTGTGGGGGTCCAACACAGGGCTGGACCAGGCAGTGTAGAAAAAGTCTGCATCTGATGAGGAGTATCAAAAATATTTGGCCTGGGAAATCTTACCAGCTTGAAAAGACACAGGGGGTCATGTAAGGTAGATGCAAGTTCGATCAATCCAGGATGTTTGGAAATAGCTAAGTATTGGGGGCCATTTTGGTTTCTCTTGACTCAGCATCTTCAGAGAGTGAAAATTTAAAATCTAGGGCCTCAATATGTTCTTTCCCATTTGAAACTGCCAGCTACAATCGACAATGCCGACTGCATGCTCATGTGTGTTGTGACTGGTCATATCATGGGGGAATCTTGTACAGTGTCCCGAGAGAACACAACTTAATAACACTGGTTCCAATCCGGCACAGCTACACCCATCTTTTTGATGTACAGTGATAAAGAAAGATGTGAAAGACAATTCTAATATTGATTGTGCGCCGATATCATGCACCTTTAACTTAATTGGTCCCTGACACTGAAATACTAAGGATTGTCATTGCCCATACTACCCTTTAAACCATCCCTCCTCGCCATTAATGTCTCATTGTTTTAATTTTCTGCCATGAAAAACCTATTGCTGGAAGTGCAAATTAATGCATATTTGTACTGTCCTTGTATGAGGTACCAGTTTTATCCATATTAGAATGCTAAAAGTGTCTAGAGCAGGTAAATACCCCACCAAGCTGTCACACCGCTTATTATTTCTAAAAACTACATTATTGGCAATTTTAGCCACTTTGGAACCGTCTCCAGGTGATGATACAGCTTCTGGAACTCACCTCAGTTTCCTGCAGCGGAGGTAATCACACTGAGGCCATTTGCTGTCCCGAGAGCCCCATGCTGCACCCCACACGGGCGCATGAAGCGACCCAATGTGAGTGGCAACAATCCCACTACTTGTCCCCACTCCGAGTGTGAGCGAGGGGGCAGCTGAACAGTACAGGGCCAAATGGATAGAGGCAGCATCCGAGGTGAAATGCTTGATGCCTGAAACTCTGAGGACTGGTTTGAAATTGGGAAAATGACGGAGGGAGGAGACGATGAGGTAGGGTTTAATCCTTTGTTAACCCTACTGTCCGCCAGGCGGCAATTTGGTTAAAATGATGTATAAGTAAGCTGTGATTATGATTCATGTCTTTTTTTTATTACTTCATGCCCGAAATATATCAACTAACATGCCATTTTAATTTATGTGGTGTAATCAAGAATGTAAAAAGGCTAGACTCACCTACATGATCCCTTTCAACTTTGCAGAAACAGACTCTGAGGGGCAGATTTATGACGACTGGCGCATCCCTGCATATCAGCAGGGATGCGCCAGTTATTATGCGCCACTGCTGCGGCACCATGGATGCGCCGCATTTATAATGCGGCGCACCATGGGGCAAAAACGGCACAGATGCGTGACGCATCTGTGCCGAAAAGTGGCGCATTGCTGGAGTTGCGTCGCAAGCGCGACGCAGCTCCAGCAATGATCTGGGGGGCCCTATCTTTACAATGCTGCGTCAATCCTTACGCCTGCTTCAAGCAGGCGCAGGGTTTTGACGCAGCATGGGCCTAAAAGTGACTGAGTGAAATCTTGTAGATTTCACTCAGCCACTTTTAGGAGGCGTTCCTGCGCCGGAACGCCCCCACCTGCCCTGGAACGCCTACATGTGGCGCAGGGCTTTACAACGTGACGCATCTCCCAGATGCGTCACGTTGTAAATACCCCGCACCATGGCGCAGGATTTGCGCCGCTGCTGCGTCACAAAAGTGACGCAACGGCGGCGCAAAAGTGACGCAAGTGCAACATAAATCTGCCCCTGAGTTTCCATCTTTCACCCCTACCATTTAACAAACTTCAGTTTTCCGGGATGTCAAAACAGAAGTCCCTTGCTAACAGAGGCTTTAATTATGTTTTTTGGGAGCCCCTTTCCTAGTGCCTGGTCCTTCATCCCACAGGAATGCAGGCAAAACATATCCATTGTCTGGGAAAGCTGTCCTCAACCTCCATCTTGTGCCATGTTAAACCTGAGATGTACTAAATGGCTCTCACTGTGTTTTATAATGAATACTGTGAGCAACACTTGAAGATCAACATCAGTGAATATCCTCTGCAGTATTTGCAGAATCTCCTTTCAATATTTGGATGCAGCCATTACTTTACTCTTCCAGCCCCCAAGTAGCTCTTCTTGCTAGTGGTAGTGATAGTGGTAACTTAACATTGAACAGCCTGGTCACAGTAATCTAGCACCTATCAATGCACCTAATTTAGCCCTATATTCACATGCAAATAATGTTTCTTTTTACAGTCTTGCGCCCTCGAATTGTATGTTTTCTCAAAAAACGTCCTCTATAGTCCTAAAGTCCAGCATGAAAACTGATCTTTATTTAAAACCTCCGATAGTCACCTCTTGCTTTTACTTTCAAATAGCAAATATTCTCTCTGAGCACAACTTTCTCTAAGTCACATGCATGTTTGCCTTAACCTCTAGTAATGACTTCTGCTCAAGTCTCATTTGAAATATGACAACATTTCCTTTTTTGAAAAGTTATATCTTTGCAACTTAAAACTATCTACTCTGCTCTAGCTCATCTGTTAACCCCACCAAACATCTACAAGAACTCACATTTCCCAATTTCCCCCCAAATTCACAGCTATTACTGTAATATACATCAGGAACCTGAAGTGAATTCATGGAATGATTAATTTAAGTGTAGAAAGCTAAACCCAATAGCTAACAATAACCAATAACACTGTATCAACCACTAACATTGGGTTCTGCAGCAAGGTGCTAGCTGGCGCAAAGGGATTTTAATGTCTCATCAGGGGTAATAAGCGCAATATAAATGCAAATAGTGTACAATACAGTAACTTTTGGGGCTTGATTTAGAGTGGTGCAGAGGACTTAATCCATCACAAATGTGATGTAAAACCAATCTGATTCATTTGCAGGTTTTACAGATTTTTCATTGTTATTAATGTTGAAAGTTTAGAATAATATTAATGCTGAATTAGTGAATTGAAGTTAAATGTGGTTTCAGAGTTCTGGGCTGCTATAATATGTGTGAGTTGTCAAAACTAGGGTTATTTGACTGTCCTGTCCCATGCTCTATCTTACCATGCCTTAGCAACAGTTAGCTAGGTGGAATACCTATAAAAACTGTATTTGGCACAAGGGCTACCATTGCCATTAGCACCCGCCCTCCCAACGCAGCTTGCGCTGAGTAGCACTCCCGAATCCATTGACTTTGCCCGGAACTGGGCTGGGGAACTCTCACTGAACACTGAAGTTGTGCAGGGAGGCACCGAGGTGCCCCTTGATCAGCTGGTGAACGTTAGAGGCAATGAGGACCCCTCTGAGGTGTGGGGGATCCCCTGCATGAGCGTGTAAAGAAGCTGGGGTCCCCGAATTGACAGCCTGACACCCCTGCGATTTCTGCCTGACCCTAAGATGGTGCTGCCCTCCAGCAATGATGCTTCGGCAAGGAATGTGGGCCAACACTGCCTCTAGGACCGCACCCTTCACACATTCTGACGGCTCATTCAACACAGGAGTTCCTGAGTTGAGCATGACCACACCGGGGAACTGATCGCACACACGGCACAACCAGCATGGGGCAGGGGTGAGATGTTAGCAGGGGGCGCAATACCCACCTTCAAAAGGTTGTCAGAGCACCCAACAAAGTTTCCCCCCTCAGTGGGCCTAGCACTATTGAGATTTCTCAACAGCAGAGAGAGGAAGTGAGAGCCCACCACCCAGAGGCGATCGGTGAGGTCCAGAACGGAGCCCCCTGACAGGAGGGGGGGAATCAGAATCAGGAGAGCTCGTCCCGCAGCGAAACATACCAAGGGCACCCACCACTAGTTCCAAGTGCGGTCATAAGTGGGGCGGCCAGGGGTTGGCAATTCCCCTGACACCCTTATGTCACCCAAAAAAGCCAACAAAGTCTCCAACTACTTTATCCATTCTGGCTCAGAACCGGCCAAGGAGGGAGAGACACAACCAGGATGGAGCATGGCGCTCACCCAGGACGACCTGCTGGCGTCTCTTATGGACTTCCGGAGGGAGTTGAGGGAAGATATTAAAGCTGACAAGGACGCCTCTTTCGAAACCTTCAGAGCCGAGATGAGAGGGCAGATGTTGACCCTACAAGCTGACATGGACTCAGTGGGCTGGCGCACCCTAGACTTAAAAGAAAAATGCCAGGAGTTGGAAGATCGCCTGGGCATGCTGGAGGAGGGCACAATGGCACTTAGAGACCAGCTGCGGGCACCAGACCTCAAGTGCAAGGACCTGGAGAACTGCTCCCGGTGAGACAATATACAGGTCAGGGGCCTGGAAGAAGGTTACAAGGGGCCTGATCTAGATGCATTCCTGGTGGGCCTCTTCTCCACAGTCATTGGGGAGGGGGTCCAGAGGTGAGACTGGAGCAGGCTCATAGAGTGAAACCAAAGGTGCCCAGAACTACCAAGAGATGTCCTGGCGGTATTCAGCTCCATCAAAACAAAAGACCTGGTGCTCCTTAAAGCGAGAGGATCTGAAAAAGTTACCTTCCAAAACGTGAGCGACAAATCAGGTATCGTTGGACCTATCCCTTTGGTATAGCCTTCCACATGGATAACAAACATTTCCACTATACAGAGATGGAGGCAGTGGCAGCACATCAACAAGAGGGTCCACCCCAAAGCAGGGGAAAGGGGAACAGCCGAAAGAACGGAGGAGCGGGGGCTCATGGAGGCAGGTTGGGCACGGCAGCAAAAAAGCACCGGACTAACAGAGGGGAACTCGGCGTCTTTGGATCAGCCCCTCAAGGTCGGGTTGCCCGTGGTTAGCCTGCTACAACAGTCGAGGAAATGGGAGTTCCCACACGGGAAGATGAAGGGATGGTGCGCCCCTACAGACACCTCAGACACTGAGACTTTCAGCCAACCAGACAGCCTGCGCTCTGGGTCCAGGATCCATTAGAGGTGGGAGGGGGTTTGCAATGACCCTGGAGGTTCACAAGTTAGTACCCTAAAAATTTGTCTATAGTGCTTTATGGGAGCGGAATGGGGCTCCCTCCTAGAGGTGGAATTAGTGAGGGCTTCCTCTGGGATGGAAGTCCCCACAAATCGCAGTTCTAGTTTTTATTTGTTGTATTTGTTGTGTATCATGGTGTTTTAAAAAAAATGACTTTGGCGAGCGGGGGGCGGGAGGGTTGGGGGGGTTGCACCTGAAAAAGGCTATCAGAGGGGAGGGGGGGTCCACACATTGAACCATGACGGTTAACTGCCTCTCCTGAAACGTAAGGGGGCTTAACTCCCCCAACAAGAGGCAAGCCTTATGGAAATACCTATCTGATCACCAGATCTTGATTGCTGCACTACAGGAAACACACCTCAAGAAATGTGATAAGAGAAGGCTGAAACACAAGCGATACCCCCAGATTTTTCGCTCCTCCACCACTACGAAACAAAATGGCGTAGCCCTGCTTTTCCATTCCTCGATTCCCTTTAACCACCATGCTACAAAAGCCGATAGGGCAGGGCGATTTTTAATGGTACGGGGAGATCAGGGGGCGTGCATGCACTATAGCCACACCATATCCACACTATATGAGCCTAACGCAGGGCAATTGGACTTTCTGGAATCCTTTTTAACCACTCTGGAGGGGTTTGCGGCGGGGGAATCCTACTGCTGGGGGACTTCAACCTCATATGGGACCCTACACTGGACAGGACTCATCCTCATAGCGTGGCGGGAGGGCCATTCAGTAAGGCCCTTAAAACCTCTCTTCAGCGCCTGGGCTTACAGGACGCCTGGCGGGACATCCACCCTATGGCAAGAGACTACACCTTTTTTCCAACTCCCATAGAGCCCACTCGAAAATAGATCATATTTTTATCAGTCAATCCCTTCTTTTCAGAGTAGCGAATGTGAGGTTCCACTCGATCTGTCTCTTGGATCATGCACCACTGGAGCTTTCACTAAACTGGCCAGCTCCACGGTCAAAACTTAGACGATGGTATTTCTCCAACTTCCTCACCAGGGATAGACTCCTTAGGGATGAATTAAGAATGACAATCACAGACTACTTTAAACACAATGATCCTGCCCACACCTCTTTTGCCATGAACTGGAACACTTTTAAAGCAGTTATTAGTGGCAAACACATTGAGTTAGCCATCACACTTAGAAATAAACAGACAGGGGAGAGGCTCCTATTAGGAAATGATTTGCAAATGGCAGAAAAACCCACCAAGAATCCCTGTCAACCCAAACTCTCAGTTCAGTCCCTTCCCTAAAGGGTAAGCTAAAGGCCATCTATACTAATAGGGCAGAGAAGCCCATCCTAAGGCTTCAGGCCTGGGGTTATGAAAATGGCAACACGATAAGCATCTTATTTGTGTGCCAACTGAGGGCAAAACAAGAAAAAGAATATATAAAGCAGATAGTGGATGACGCAGGCGTCTCCCACCTTAATGAAGAGAGCAAGGCGAACGCCTTTGGGTGGTTTTATAGCAATCTCTACTCTGCGGCCCCAGTAGATGCCCAAGGGCAGGAAAGCTACTTGTCATCCCTGACTTTACCCCCAGGTGTCTGCCCACACCAATGAGGAACTTAGCCGACCTTTCAATAGGGAGGAGGTCCAGACGGCGATAGATGCCTTGAAACTACAGAAGGCCCCGTGTCCTGATGGTCTTAATGACCACTTTTACCGTACGTTTGCTCCCAAACTGACGCCTCACCTGACAAGTCTTTTCACAACATGGCATGTGCCCAGAGGGTGACTGATTCTATGGGGGAGGCACTAATCTCAGCCATTCCCAAACCAGAAAAAGACCTGAAAGCTTGCGCCTCCTACAGGTATTTTGCCCTCTTGAATCTGGATACCAAATTGTACTCTAAGATATTGGCCACCTGCATAGAAAATCTCCTCCCTGCTCTGATCATCCCGGATTAGTCGTGGTTCATTAAGGGAAGACAAACCCATGAAAATGTATGCAGAATAGTTCATATCATCAAGAAAGTCCAGAAAAAAGGTATCCCCGCGTCCCTGCTCTCCCTAGATGCGGAGAAGGCCTTTGATCGGGTCGACTGGGCCTTCTTACTGCGTACCCTGAGGAAATTCGGTTTTAATGAAACCTTCATTGGTATGGTGTGGGTTAATTACCACTACCCTAGGTCGAAAGTCCTTGTGAACGGGCAGCTTCAGATGCCTTTACGCTCTTGCGGGGGACGAGACAGGGTTGCCCCATGTCTCCCATTCTTTGCTCTCAGCATTGAGCCCCTTGCAGAAAGGATCAGAGTGAATCCTGACATAAAAGGACTCACCTTTGGCACTGACGACTATAAGATTTCCCTCTTTGCGGACACCGTGCTTCGCCCTGTCACCGATCCGCTAATTTCACGCCATGCCATTCAGGATGAGCTCGATCATTTTGAACGGGTGTCAGGATTCAAAGTGAACCGCACTAAATCTTTCCTGCTCAACCTCACCCTTTCAGGAGAGGTGTTGGAGCAGTTGCGGGAAACCTTCCCCTTTTGTTATACGAGCAAAGACATCACATATTTAGGGGTCAAACTCACTTCTAATAATTCAAGTCTTTACAAGGCTAATTACTCATCCTTGTAGAGACAGATCAAGGCGGATATGATTCCCTGGAAAAGGGCCTACACGTCCTGGATTGGAAGACCTAATGCAGTGAAGAATAATATTCTGCCTAGACTCCTCTATTTATTCCAGGGTCTCCCGATCCCTGTAGACAGGGAACTATTCACCGACCTGAAAAAAGAGGTCACAAAATTTATATGAGAGGATCAAAGAGCCTGACTCTTCTACAGGGTCTTGACTAGACCACGTACAGCAGGGGGTCTAGCCCTCCCAGACTTCAGGGGTACTACCAAGAGGCACAGCTCCGCGTCATGAAAGAATGGTCTCTCAGAGAGTCCAAAAAACACTGGCTCCATATGGATCGCCAGATAGTGAGCAGGACCATCTGGGACCTCTTAAGTTAGAGAAGCACCATAGGCCCCCAAACTCATACATCAGCACCCCCACATCCACCACCCTGCAAGTGTGGGACCTTCTTACTGAGACACTCTCTCTGACGACGTTCCGCTCGCCCTACACCCCATACTCTTTAATCCAGACTTCCCCCCTGCAATGCAAGATGGGCCCTTCACAGAGTGGGGACTGGGGGGATGCCTCATGCTCTCCCACCTATATAACAAAGGGGAACTCCTGACATTAGCGGAATGTGTTAAAGCTTTCCACCTACTGTCCTCAGAGAGCTTCCACTACACTCAGCTCAAACACTGGGTGCCGCAACCCCTGGAGCGGCTGGCCGCTACCAGGGAACTGCTCCCAATTGAGAAATGTGTCCAATCGGGGGCATCCACCAAGGATTCTGTCTCCTTTCTCTACTCCCCCATTAGGGCAATAAGCCCACAGTCGCTCCCGAGGCACAGGGTTTTTTGGGAAACTACTAGACCAGTGGAGGAGAAGCAATGGAAACGTTTATGCCAGGACATAGCCAAACACAACCATTCCATGCATCTACCAGAGGCACACTATAAAATAATGTACAATTGGTACTTGAACCCCCAGAAACTCCATAGAATATTCCGTAACTCTTCAGACAGATGCTGAAGGGGTTGTGGATTATTGGGAGACATCAGACACATATGGTGGGAGTGCCCCTCGATCAAGCCGTTCTGGAAAGAAATCCTCGCGCAGTTAAAACAGATACTGGGGTACCCAATCCCAGAGACCATAGAACACACACTCTTGGGGCTCGAGACCCGCAACTGAAAAGACAAACGTCTGGTGACCGAGACATCATGTGGATGTGTTTGGGTGCTGCCAAGATGGCGTTCGCAGTGGCCTGGAAAAAGCCTGACTCCCCGTCTATTACGCAGTGGCACGCTAGATTATGGCCTTGCATTATTGCTGGAGCGCCAGACGGATATTACGGAGGGTACAAGAAAGGGCTTTGAATACATCTGGTCGCTATTGGTGGAATACTTGTCAGAAGGGTTACCCCTATTTGCATGCAGTCCGAGACTCCGCGGACTCCACCTATTCCATATTTAAACACAGTGAGAGCCCAACAGGGAAATATACTTGGGGGGGTTCCCTACCCTGGCCCCAGCCCACGAAATCAGCCTCCAAAGATTCCTGTACTGACATACAGCCCCCATGATACACATGTTTAGTTTATTCTTAGTTTTTCTGTTTTCTTCCTTTGTTCTTGCTCTATTGTCTACTTTCTATATCTGGATTGTCTTTTAGCCCTTTCGTAAAGCCCAGTTTTGGGCTCACAGGGTGGACACGACATTCCAGTACACTTGAGCAGAGGTTTCGTGACAAGGCAATTGACTTAAGGAATTACTAGACGCTGCCGAATGTTGAGATTCGGACCCAGAGGCGCAGTCATTTAGAGGGCAGAGTCCTCATCAACAAGCTGTGTTTACCTGCTAGCGTTCCATAACACTTGACCTGGTTGTTGTATTGGATATGTCAGCCATGTTGCCATAAAATTCAATAAAAATATTTTGAAACAAAAACTGTGTGACAGTAATCTCTGCACATGCTGTGTATGATCTTCAAGTGGCTACCCCAACACACGAGACGCACCGCGACACAAGCCCTCATCACTGGCCAACTGGTCTACGACAATGTTCTTTATGTAGGAATCACCCCACACCTCCTTCAAGGACTTCAGACCATACAGAACACCGTATCCATATTAATCTTTGGCCTTTCCCTGACAAACCCACATCAGACCCCACCTCAGAAAACTGCACTGGCTCCCCATACAGAAGAGATATCAATTCAAGCTGCTGACCCTCCTACACAAGGCTCTACGCACAAACAAGGACCTGCCTACATTAATCACTGCCTGAACTTCTACTAACCATCGAAAACACTACGCTCCACCTCTCTTTTACTTGTCCATACTCCCGAAGCAGAAGTAGAGGATGCTCCTTCTCCCACATTGTATCAAAGACCTGGAACAGCCTCACCTCCGGAATTCTGAATGTCCCTCAAGACCTGGATGTTTGAAATAATCCTTAAGACCTGCAAGCATCTGAATACCCTATCGGTGATAAGCCATGCTTTATAAATGTTAATTGATTCATTTGTTGAAACATTTGTTTCTTTTTTATTAACAATGAGTCTTTGTTATTTGAAGGGCAGTGAGCAGTGCTCTACTCTTAAGATATAAAGCATAATTTTGAAAGTTTTCTGATAGGAAATATGGAAGTATGAGTCAAAGACATCATTATTAGATAATTCCCTGTCATTCCTCCAACAGCATGTATACAGTAATCTGCATTCGGTACCTACACAGTGGAGGTGCAGCAATTCCCTTTTTTAATCCAAACTATCTTTAATTGTTTTCTCACAACCGAACCAGAGACTTACATGACACAACTGAAGCACCCTGGTCAGCAGACAAATGTCACTTTGCTGTGTTTTTGATTGCATTATAAAATACAACATTTTAGTTCGATGTCTATGTAGATGGGGCCATTTATACGTGTGTTACACAAAGTTTGAAGGTGTAGGTGAATCATCATTACATATAATTAATACTGTATGTAAAAGCAGAGTGTTACTTATTGGATAAAATGGAGTACTTCTGGTTAAGACAGTTTCTACTGTAAAATCATATTATCGTTCAACTACTTTGAATAAAAAGAAAAAGCACCGTACTATACCGGAAGAGCAAGTGAATTACTGTTAAGCAAATGTTTATTAATGTCCCTGTACAAATGCACTTATTAATGCTCCCTTTCACATTTGTATCCATGACGTTGACATTTGTTGCTTTGGGCTGGAGGGGTTCGAATCTTTCTTCTTAGACACATCTAAAGCTGTGCTTATATTTAACCTATTTTACTGGTCTGCTACCCCAGAGTCTTAAAACGGCAAGCTCATAAAGGTCCTTGTATAAATGAACTTTTCAAAGCAATTTACTAGCTTAGCTTGTATGAGTCTTTCCATGAAATCCTACATATGTATTTTTGATATGCCGATAGATTTGAATTTTAATTATTAGGACATGTTGTTTTTATGTGTAAGATTGTATTTGCAATTTTATTATGTTGCTTTCAAGGTCTTAGAATGAAATAAAGTACTTGAAACTGAAACTGGAGTACGTGATTCTGACACCACTTAGCCATTTCTTAGCTTTTATTTATTGTTCAAAGAATACATGTTTGAACAATATGCTACTAAAATGAATAAAATGTGTCTCATTCAATAAATATTATCAAACAATCAAGCTGTAATTATATAGCGCAGCTTATCACCCGTGAGGGTATCAAGGCCCCGGGCTGCGGGACTCAGTCCATTTCCAAAACATATCTGGAACATTGCATTACTAGTTTCATGGATTTGCATGTTCTACCTAATCATACCACAAGTTACTTGTTCAATATATTATAAGAATGTAGTATATGAATGGGATCATAGTGGGTAGTTCTTATATTGTTATGAGTGCAATGTTACATGTAGGCATGAGATAGATGAGAGTGTCATTTGTGCTCAAAATATGATGTTACTCCTGTTTTTTTTATTTCATATATTTTTTATTGGAAGGGTGGACATAGAAAACAAAAGGACAACAATAAGACTTACATTCATCTCAAGGTACTGCATCATATTTCTACAAGCATTTCTCTATAAGAGCCTAGTACAGAATGTTTTAGAATGTCGCTTCATGCACAGTATCATTTCCCTCAGGTAAAAAGAGAAACTTATAATAATAATAATAATAAGATCCTACTGGCTAATTGTAAATTCCTTCAAGTGAAGCTTCCAGCTGATCAGTAGTTTACTCTATACCATTCCACAGCCTCGAAATGTTCCTCTGTGAGCCTGACATGAGCGGCTGGAGTCATTATAGACCCTTTATTCTTAATATTTTGGTGTGCCAGTGTTCGAATGTGGGTGTTAATTTGGTTTTCAGTTCCGAAAAGGCATTAATCTCGCAATAAAATTAGTCAAAAAACGTTTTTTCCTATGATCCAATTTTAGCTTCACATCCAGAGAGTAACAAATTAATACCAGGAGAGGATCATTGGGAAAGTCAATTTTAACTGTGATCTTACAGTTCTCCTGTATGGAGGACCAGAATGTCCCTAACCTTGGACACTGCCAAATGACATGGGTCCAATTGCCAGTGACTTCTGTCAGACACCTAAAACTATTTGTCTGTAAGTGATGGTTGATTTATGTAGTAGGGTTGTAGTCTTATAGAGCAGGCACTTGGCATAGAATTGCATACAATGAAAATCTGCCTCCTTTAACAGGGAGAATTATATGAATTTATCTTATACCAAGACTTTTTCTCTATAAGCAATTCTTTCCTTGACTGTCGTATTTTATTGAAGATATCAAGCTCTTTATAATTTGCTAGCTTAGCCTTCCAGTACTTCACAGGCTTTTACGTTTGGGTCTCAATTAAATCGAGCACTAAACCCAGGGGCATATGTACAAGCCCCTATCGCCACGGGAACGTCAATTTTTGTGATGTTCCTGTGGCGATAGGGGCCTTGCCTTGTATACAAAGCAGCGTTAAGGCACTTAACGTGGCTTAAAGCTGCCTTGTACATAAGGCACCCTTAAACGCTATGTTTAGCATGAAAGGAGAGTGCAGTGGGTGTTGCGGTGGGCGTTCCACCACACACCCATTGTATTTGACGCTGCCCCCTATGTCCAAGGGTGGCGTACATAAGAGGCAACTCCAAATTTAAGGGGGCAAAATGAGGAGAAATGCATTATTTCTCCTCGTTTTTTCTTTTTCCATGTGTGCTGCCTTGTGCAGCACACATGGAAAAAGCAAAATGCCATGGTTTGTTTATGTACAGGAAGGTGTCCTTTCTTGTACAGAAACAAACCTTTAAAAAAATGCCATTTTGTAACTTTCATGAGTGCTGCATGAAGCAGCACACATGAAAGTTACAAAATGGCCTTTTAGGATTGGTTATGTGCAGGAAGGGACACCTTCCTACACATAACCAATCCTCCCCTGCACACAGACACCCTTGCAGTCTGGTGCAAGGGTGCCTGCGTTGGTGCTAAGTTGTGAAACTTAGCGCCATCGCAGGGGGAAACGCAAGGCTGCACGACATCCTTGTAAATATGGTGCAGCCTTGCGTTTCTGAAGTGGTGAAGCGTGTCGTTAAGCCCAGGAGGCTAATGACACACTCCGCCACTTCGTCGTACATTTGGCCCTCAGACCCTTCCTAATGGAAATGAGGTCCAATTGCTATAAAAAATTTGCAATTTGGATATAGCACTATTATGTAGATATTTTTGCATAGCTAAAACCGGGTTCTGTGTCCACACATTTTTCCATTTATCAAGGCTTAAAAAATTGCCAATGGCATAATATCCATTGACTGCCCATCTGTGAACCATTCTTTTCTCTAATAGGGGAAGGAGTCCTATTGAAATGCTTGCAAATTTAGTTGAGCCATTAACGGCAGGAATTGCCCAAAAATTAAAAACTGCTGTTTTTGCTTTAGCAATTATTGCAAAAATGTGTATCAGACTTTTTGGGGGAGATTTTATTAAGCGTAAAAAATAAGTAATCCGATAATTAAATCTAAAAATAATTATCTATGTGTCTCTTAGAATATGGGGAATTAAAAAATGGATAAACGAATTGTGCAAAATAGTATTCCTTCATATTTGATAGTCCCAGAACTCCCTTTGGCTTGTAAAGGATGTTCATCACTAATCTCGGCAATTTGTGCGTCCAAATAAAAGTTGAGAACTTTTCCTCTATTTCTCTAAAAAATTTCATTTGTAGAGTGCAAAGCAGTAAATAAAAAATTAAAAAGCAGTAGTATGAATATGTGTATCAATGTGACTCTGCCAATTATTGAAATGGGGAGACCCATCCATTTTGAAAGTAACATTTAAATCCTCCTAAATAAGGGCACATCGTTTAATACAAAAGGATCACCAGTATTTTCCAAAGCATAATTGTCGAGGTACCGTTTAGATTTAGAATATACAAGGAGGCATAGTTCAGGAGATAAAGTGCTTTTTGGGCAAATGCATAAAATGATTTCTGTTTTTAATCTATCTAGTAGCCCCCCACCAATTGAAATAAATGGAAAACATCAAATACCCTTTTCTGATTTTCTAAGCCTGGTTTTTAAAAGCAGTGCAATATCATCCTCATATTGTTTGTTTTTATACATCCAGCTGACAGCTCATTCTATAGCATGATCTGTTCTTATGGCACTGGTGAGAGCCTCTATAGAAATGGCAAACAAGATAGGGTATAGAGGGCACCCCAGCCTTGTTCCCCTCTTCACCTCGCATGCACCTATTTCTGTTGAATTAGCGAATAATTTCATCATAATTTTATAGCCAGTGTTAAAAAGGCAAATTGGTCTATATGATTGATATTCTCAGTGTTCTTGTCCTTTTTAAGAAAACAACAGTTGCGTTATGAAAAGACGGTGGAATGTTGCCGCCCATTTAAATATGATTACCTGGTTGTAGCATCTGCTCATTCGAAGTGAATATTAGAGGTGGGCGAAATTTGCGTTATTGCACTACGCAAAGCTCCGCGAAAAGGTAAAAAATCTCCGCGAGCACGCAAAAATTCCATGAACATGCGGAATTGCTTGTTTGCAATGCTTTTTTCTTGTTCGCGAACGCTGTTTGTGTGCTCGGGGGAAATATCTCACGAACACGCATTTTGAGAACGCGAACAAGCAAAAAATTCTGCGAAGCCGCCGAACGCAGACTTTTGAGCAATTCCGCATTCTCTGCGGAACGCCAAATTACCCAAATTCTGCAAATTCCGCGAGCAGAACGGAATTTACTGCCCAGGCCTAGTGAATATACATTTTTTATTAAGCTCACTTGGAATGCGGAATTCACCACATGCCTTTCCATTAGCTATAGATTTATTCACTTCGTCAACTTCTTTTAATGTGAATGGAGTCACCATATCAAGGGCTTGACTTTGTTTCAATTTTGGAACTGGGATTATCCCTAAAAGACCAAAGCTGCTCTATATCGACCCCTTGCTCTAGGCTATAGATAAGCTCAAAGTGCTACTTGAACATGCCTTCTATCTCTAGAGGATCAGAGATTAGTGCTTTCGTCTCGTCATCATATAGGAGTTGATGGTATTTTGCACTCACTGGCCCCTAACCTGCCCAGCTAAAAACCGGCCTGGATATTCTCTTTCCTCATATGATTTCTTCAAATAGGCACCATTAGAGATATATCCTAATACATAATAATACTTGTGGCTCTGCTGTTTGGCTTTCCTAAATTACTGTGTAGATTTCATCGTTTTGAGTCCCATAATCTCCCCCCTGGCCTGTTTCAGTTCCTGGTCTAGGCCTATTCTCTTTTCAATCAACCCTCTCCGTTCTATTATGTTTCTAGAGGTTATTGCTGTGTGCAATGAAGCTTTAAAAGCATCCCACACAATTTCTATGTTGGCACTATTACTATTTGCTTCAAAATAGCTATCAATTGATATCTTAATATACTGAATACAAGACTCACCCTCTAATTTGACTCAATTAATGGACAATCTATAAATAGGTCTATCTATTCCTTTTCCTGTCCCTGTCATTCGACAATTGTCCAAGAAGTCATTAGAAATATGGTGGTATTTATTTAAAGATAGATCTTAAGAGGTTAGAAGTTAGTCTAATCTAGCAGTTGGCTTAAACCTTTCTGAAATATACATATATTCTTGCGGGGATGGGTTTCTATTTCTCCATAGATCAGTCAGGTCCAATACCTGCTTATATTCGGATAGCAATTTAGTAGTTCTGGGCTTCTTCTGTTTTCAAGTGCCCAAGGAAGAATCAAGCTCAGGATTCTGAAGAAAGTTAAAATCTCCTCAGAGAAATAACTTTCTCCTGATCATTTCAGAAAACGGTGCTAGTTCATCTGGTATGGGGACATAAATAGTTGCCATTGTTTTGGCAACTAAACCAATCCCACCTTCCTTCCTTATCAGTATGGGAAGTATATATATATATAAATATATATATATATATATATATATATATATATATATATATATATATATATATATATATATATATATATATATATATATATATATATATATATATATATATATATATATATATATATATATATATATATATATATATATATATATATAAATATATATATAACATATATAATATATATATATATATAAATATATATATATATATCTATATATATATTCGTGAAATTTCAGCAAATGGCGCCAAAGTTATTGGCAAAACAAAAACGCTTTTCCTATGGAAACTAGGTTCTAACTATAACTACCTACTGGCAACTGTCAGTAGGTAATATATATCTCTATAAGGGGCAACTCTTGTTTGTTTGGATTAAAGCGGCCAGCTCCGGCCGTGGAAGAAGCCCAGCTGTGAGCGCAGCGTTCCCGAGGTAAGGCCAACCTGACGTCACCGTAAAGGGAGGTAGTCTTCTTCACGAAGGGGCGAAACTGCAGCATGATTGTTTTTAAAGATTGAACATCACCCCACTGTGGTTCTAATGTGATTTTATTGTTTGCACCACAGAACGGACTCACTTGAGGTTATTGTGTGCAACTACAAAGACCAGAAGGCCTGAGAAGTGGCCACGCCCACTGGGGCGGTCTGAGTGAATATAATGCAGCTGCACTTTACCGGTCCTGTGGTACAGAATTTGCCGTTGCCATTGAAGAAGGGTCAAGAGACTTGAAACGCGTCTGGCAGTGAATGGCAGTAATATTCTAATGACGTCTTTTCACATCTGTGTGCAGCCTTCGTGATTAAATAAAGAAGGAATCGAACCTACCTGGTGTGGCTCTTCCATATGGGGCAACTCTTGTTTGTTTGGATTAAAGCGGCCAGCTCCGGTCGCGGATGAAGCCCCGCTGCGAGCACAGAGTTCCCGAGGTGAGCAACATTCACACCTGGCCCCACCTTAAAACATATAGGTCTGCTGTTTTGTGTCTTCTTTAAAGTGGGGCTCTTGTATCAATGTTATATCAGTTGGGTACATATTTATCCAATCTTTGATTGCTTTGCTTTTTTATGTATTATCTAGCCATTAGCATCAAACAAGACAATCTTAAATTCTGAGGTGTGAGTCATCTTCTCATTCGTCTGACTTGTTCTCTTTCAGTTCATTAACTACAGCCCATAGACAATTCTTCTTAGACTGACATAAAGCACAGGAAAGTTAAGCAAGCCTGACAGAATATCTGGTATGCCCTTGAAAACATAAATACAGCACATTTATTTCCCCCCTCAGGCAGTTTTAAAAAGCATAGTGTTAATTTACGACAGGCAACAATAGTGCAAACAGTATATGATATTTTAAAGATCTAAAGTGTTGCGTGTGAAAGTGACATTGTGAAAAATGTCTAAGCGTGTAAATGTTTCATATCTCAATGCTTAATGCACGAACATGCTCAGGCAGAAATTGACTGGTGTTTTCCTACACCATGCTGCTAAGCTCTCTAATTCAGCACCTGTTGATACCATGTTTATATAATGCTTTGGCATTGTGAATACACCTATGTCTAATGTATACTTTTAAGGCCTTCTATGTCCCCTGAATTCTATATGCCAAGGGGCTACTACAGTGCTACTAAGATGCCTAAAGTGTTTAAAATGCATTGTTTGTAAAATGCATTCGCCCAAAAAGCCTAAAGTGTTGCATGCCAAAGTGCTGAAATACATAAATATCTATGTGAATACAATTCTGCATCTAAACTCTGACCATACCATACAAAACAAAATATTTTCCGAAAAACTATTTTGTTACTTACAGGAAACATTTTTATATCTGCTACTTCCCCTCAACACCCTCCCACATCCCATTGTTCTCCCCCACTGCTGCTGAGAGTGCCAGCCGTTGTGCCCCCAGAGCCCCAATTTTTTCCACCATTGCAAAGAGAGGTCAGAACTACCACCGAATGTGGACAAAAGGTGCCCCCAACCCCAATGTAGTATTCCACTGAGGCACTGAAGCCCTACAATGTGTTTGTGCAAAATATCAAAGAAAAAATATTGTGTGGACAAATCTTGGGTCAAGAATATTGAGGACAAAAACATCATGAAGTTAAGTTTCTATGGGGAAGCAACGTTTTGCTATGCTTAACTACACATATATGTACATTGACAATATATATTTCTCCAAGGTATGTAGCTGTGGAGTTAAGAATAGTAATTATATACTTACCTATTTGCACTTACTTTCTCAATATTTTTGTCCTCAATATTTGGGATATGATATTCAATATATACAGCTTCAAGGTATGTGGCTGGGGAGTTAAAAATTGTGAATATATACTTACCTATTTGCACTTACTTTCTCAATATTTTTGTCCTCAATATTTGGGACATAATATTCAATATATATAGCTTCAATATATGTGGCTGGGGAGTTAAGAATAGTGAATATATACTTACCTATTTGCACTTACTTTCTTAACATTTTTGTTCTCAATATTTGGGACATCATATTCAATATATATAGCTTCAAAGTATGTAGCTGGGAAGTTAAAAATAGTGAATATATACTTACTTATTTGCACTTACTTTCTCAATATGTTGGTCCATAATATTTATGACATGATATTCTGTCCATGAAATCATTTTCACTTTGATGTTTTGACAGACAGCCACCAGACATTCCTCAACAGTCCCAAAAAGGAAGGAAAATTCAAAGCTCCACTTCTCTGAACTGACAGGGGCCAAAAGTGGAGTACAGATGAAATCAACAAAAGGAACAATGCATTCACTTGCTACAGCACAGCTGCGTTGAAGGTGGCAGCATGTATGCCAACACTCCCAATTTAGGAGGTAGACTGTTAGACCTGGCGCCTTTGACGTGGGTCTCCATTCCATTGTCTTGCTGTTGCCTCCTGTGTTTTTGCTATGTTTGTGCTGGTCTAAATGCTTTAGGCACTTTGCCACTGCTATTCAGTGCCAAAGTGCAAGTGCTCCCTATTGTAAATTGTTGTAATGGATTAGTAACTCCATGATTGGCTTATTTGATTTACTTGTCAGACCCTAGTACAGTGCACCATGTGTGCCCAGGGCCTGTAAATCAATGCCTGCTGGTGGGCTTGCAGCACTGGTTGTGCCACCCACAGAAGCAGCTTGTAAAATATGACTCAGGACTGCCATTGCAGAGCCTGTTTGCAGCCTGGGGTTGCCATGTTGACTTGGCAAATGCGCCCACTTGCCAGTCCCTAAACCTTCACTTTTCTACATGTTAGTCACCCCTAAGGTAGGCCCAAGGTACCCCTATGGGCAGGGTGCATTGTATGTAAAAGGTAGGACATGCCCTGATGTGTGTGGCATGTCCTAATAGTGAATTACAGACAATTTATTTTTCACTATTGCAAGGCTACCTGTTCCCATAGGCCAGAATGTGCAGTTTGATTATAACATTTTATAATCCTAACTGAGTCAGGGAACTAGGTAGAAATTCGAGTTTAGCGTGCCTGAACTCAGAATGTTAAAATACATCTTTTAGTGAAGGTGGTTTTTACATTCTATGTTTGAAAATACCACTTTTAGAAAGTAGGTATTTTCTTGCCTAACCATCCAGCCTGCCTCTTCTAGGTTTGTGTATTTCATGTCTGGTTTGTGAGTGACAGGGGTTGGGGTAGCTCCAGGAGCCTGGGTGAGTCAGCACTAGGCTGAATAGACCGATCTGCGGTTTGGAGTGGTGGGAGGAGTAGCACCTGGGCCTGAATAGGGCTGTGCCTGCCTTCCACAATGCTGGCTCCACCTCCTGTGGTGCGTCTGATGACCCTGGCCTACACTGACAAAGGAAGAAGTTGTGCACTGGCAAAGTGCACCCAGAACTGGTTTGGACTAGGTTCAGATACTCTCTGCCTTCAGAGACAAAGGATTTGTGTGTATAAAAAGGGGGACCCAGACCCCAGAACTTTTGATAACTTCTGGGAATCAAGACAAACCTTTGACAAGGAGAAGAACTAGGGAAGCTGAAGGAGGAGACTGCCCCTGTGCTGTGCTGTTGGGGTTGGCCTGCAGTGGTTACATTATTGCCAAGGAAAGGAGAAAAGGAACTTTGTGTGTACTTTTACTATCTTGAGGAAGATCTCCAAGGGCTTGAAGCTGAGCTTGCCTCCTGTTCTGAAGTCACAGGGACACAAAGACTTCACCACCAGCTCCCCCTATATTTCCTTGATGGGAATTCTACTTGCAGAGCGGTGCCTACTGTTGTTTGGACCCTCTGAGAAGTCTGTGTGTCGCTGGGAGCTGAAAGCGTGAAGAAACGGGGAGAAGAGTGTCGCCGCCGCAGCAGTTACCGTCGCATCGCCGAAAAACCGTGCCGCAGCTGTTCGCCTTTGCATCACCGACGAAGCGTGTCGCATAACCAGAGAAGCGTATCGCCGCTGCAGAGGTTGCCGTCGCATCACCGGAGAAGCGTGTCGCAGGGTCTGTCGCGGCTCACAAGTTACCAAGTTCGCCGCATGGCTGTTGGGCATGCACGCATCGCATCCAACGTTGTTGCATCGCATCAAGGACGCCATTTTGTTGCATTGCACCAGATCGTCGCATCGAGGTGCCATCTTGTCTCATTGTCACCGGGCCGCAGTAAGAAACGATGCATCAACTCCCAACACAGTGAGGAAGCGAGACTTAACTCCCCTGCGCAGCAAAAAGGAACCAACGCATCTACTCCCCTGAGTGTAAGGAACGGTGCATCAACTTCCCTGTGAAGCTTTAGTTTGTTTGCATGACGCATCTAAGGTACTTTGAGAGTAAAGTGTCACATTTACCATCTACATTGAACTAAGCTATTTTCTACCATTTTAAAGTTTCTTTTTGATTACAGTATTGTGGATTTTTGCTGTTTTCTCTTGTGTTAAGTCTTGTAAAGAATTACTTATTTTTTTTAACTGGTGTGGTGGCCATTTGTAGTGTTTTCACTGTATTACTGTGTGTGTTCACAAATGCTTTACACACTGTCTCTGAGATAAGCCTCTCTGCTCGTGCCAAGCTACCATGGGGGTGAGCAGGGGTTATTTTAGAAGTGTAGCCTCTTACCCTGACTAGAAGCAAGGGTCCCTATTTGGTCAAAGGTACCTACCTCTGCCAACTAGAGACCCCCAATTCTAACATAGACTCTGAATTGAAATCCTCCAAATGACATTAGTTCATCTTTCCCATGCTCTCATCTTCCTTGACTTCAATGGAGTTTTACAGAGAGATTGTGTTCTGATGAGATTAATTTGCTAAATGTCCCTCTTATCTATGCCAATAGTTAACATCTATGCTACTAGACAGCACAATCACCTTGATGAGTTTAATCAAAGCCACATGGGTACTGGTAAGGTTTGAAGCATAGCCCAATAAAGAGGAGCAGAGCCCCTAGGAATAGAAGATCACCAGAGAAAACATAAACACATACATTGAAGTTGCAAGATTATGCAGCATTTTGGGAAACTAGTCGCCTGTCAGAAGAAGGCGATTGAGAGCAATATGAAGCTTTCATACAGCCATAACGAAATCTTAGGCACTAGGGATAAAAACTTACTTTGCTTTAGGGGCACAGACAATGTATGTCTCTGAGTTGAGTACTTATGGGAATATTTACAACAATGGTTCTTGGCTTAATGCCACACTCCGTCACTTTAGAAATGAAGGGCTGCAACGTATGTGTGTTACTTGTGCAGCACACATAGAAGTTGCAACTTGTCATTTTTAAAATGATTATTTATGTGCAGTAAGGGACACCTTCCTGCACATAAACAATCATACTAGGTGTTTTACTGTTTCTATGTGTGCTGCACAATGTAGCACACATAGAAACAGCAACAACTATGAGAAATAAAGCGTTACACTTCATTTCACCTGTTTAAGACCAGGTTTTCCCTGGCCTTATATTTGGCGCTGCCCCATATTTAAGCAACCCTTGTAAACATGGGGCATCGTCAAAATCAATTGGTGTTGCTGCAGAACACCCACCGCAACACCCATTTCCCACTCCTTTCAAGCTAATTATAGCATGAAAGGGTGCCTTATTCACAAGGTGGTGTTATGCCACATTAAGTGGCTTAACGGTGCCTTGTGAATAAGGTGAATCCCCTATCGCCACAGGAACATCCTTAAAAGTGAGGGTCCTGTATTGATAGATGCTTCTAAATATGCCCCACAGTATCTTAGGTCTCCATTATGAATTACTTACCTAGAATAAATGATTCTGGTTGGAACCTCACCTTGAGCTAACAGGGATTACAACGGGATGTAATAACAAACAATCTTGAAAGCAGATGTCACCATACTTCAGTATGATTAGAAGTTGGAATTGTATTCAATATAGAGATGGTTGGTGTTAATATGATTCTGGAGCTTTGCATAGACTATTTCTTAATTGATCTTGCTGTTGACGGGTAGATAAGTGATGGGCTGGTATTTGGCAAAGTAATCAGGGTCTAATAAGATTTTCACCATAAGTGAGAAGATACAGCCTGCCTTGAGAGCGGCTAGAAACATGTCTTAAGTGAGGAGGCATTCGTTGAAGTGAGGAGAGGTGATAGAGCTTCTCCAGAGAGTGTTTTGATGAAAGACAAAGATAATACATCATCTTTATGAGAGGTAGCTTTAAGAGATTTGATGATGTCAGGTTGATCCGTGAGAGAAACAGGTTTGAAGCATGATCATTGTGGAATGAAGTTTTGTAGATTGGGTGACAGAGGATACCTTTAGCAACACGTCCTATAGTTCAGGACTGGAGAGGCACCACTTAGAGGGTCAGGCGGGACTAACTCAGGCTGGTTCCAGGTGCTGGTTAAAGATAGTTGAAGCCTTTTCTGTCGCTGAGACCCTGATCAGAAGGCCAGACAACTAGTCTTTGAAGTCATTCTGGGAGTCCTGTCTTTATTTAGAGAAACAGGACTCAAGAAACAGGGCAAGCCTCTAAGGGTTCAAATCAGTCTTCAGGCAGCAGAGCAGTCCTTCCTGGTGTAGCAAAGCAGCACACTGCAGGATACAGCCGCATGCAGTCCTCTGAGAGTCATTCCACAGGTCCAGTAAGTAAAATGAAGAGTGGGTCTGAAGGTCCTCTTTTTACACCTGATGTCTTCTTTGAAACAGGGAACAGTTTCTAGAGATTCTCATTGAAGTACTTGGAATTTCCTGTCTTTCCTGCCCTGGCTCAAACCTGGCTACAGACACAATGCATTAGTGTTAAGTTCATTGTGTGAAGGCAGAGGACAGCCTATTGATTTTCAAGAGGGGAGGTGCTTAGCTCCATCCCCCATTCTGCCGGTGATGGCCCACCCAGGCATTCATAATCCCTCTACTGTGTGGCTGTCCAGGAGGAATATGTAAAGCCCAACTGCCAACTACTCTCAGTCATGTGACCCAGGAAGAGGCTGCATGCACCATATAGTTATGGCAGGAAAACGGCAACTTTCCAAAAGTGGCATTTTAAAAGCTGTAACTTACAATCCTAATTAACCACTAAAGAGGATTTTAATTTACAATTGTTCATACACCAAACATGTCTTCCTGTTCCCAATCAATCCTTAGCCCTTATTACATGTAATAAGGCAACCCAATGTTATCCCATGGGAGTCGTTGTCCTCACTGTAATAAAAATTAGTTTGTGAGTTTTTCACTACTAGGACACGTAAAACTTAAAAGTACATGTCCAACTTTTAATTATAATGCACCTTGCCCTGTAGGCTGCCTATTGCCTACCATAGGGGTGACCCAATATGTAATAAAAGGAGAGTGTAAGGCTTGGCAAGGGGGTTAATTTGCCAAGGTGAATTGGCACTTTAAAACTGCATTTATGCTGCAATGGATGTTTTCAGGGGCTAGTTAAGTGGGTAGACCAATCAGTGCTGCAGGCCAACTAGTAGCATTTAATTTACAGTCCCTGTGTAGATTGTATAAAACTTTACTAGAGACTAATAAATAAGTTAAATATGCAATCAGGTGTAAGCTAATTTTACCATGTTTAGGAGTGAGCACAAGCACTTTACCACTGGTAAGCAGTGGTAACATGCACAGAGCCAGAAAAAACAAATTCAGAAAAAAGAAGGATGCAGGCAAAAGGTTTAGGGAAAGACCGGCTGAAGGCTAACAGGTCTAACACTGTCGATGGAGCATTTATTGATAATGAGTACCTTGGGAATCTAAGGTGCTGAAGAGTTCAGCTTGCATTTGTGTGTTTTACTTGGAGCACGAGTGTTCACATGGTTTTCCAGAAATGTGTTGAAGTCATTTAGAAGTGTGTTGCTGGGCAGCGTGAAATATGAGTTTGAGCTTTAGGTTATTGCTGGAAAAATTTGAAGATTTGTTTTCTCTTTTAGATTAACCTCTAAATGTTGGTTGGATGCTGAGCAGGGTGGTGGGCATGGCAATGTGGTTTGGTCAAATCCAGGGATATGGAAGACTTGTATTGGATGGTTGGCGATGTTGAGAAAATGAGGTTGATTTTATTGGTTGGCTAACATGCTATACCACACTGGTGATGATTCTTTAGAAGAGTGTGTTGTGGCAATTTTAGATAAATGAAGATGTGAGGGGATCCGAAAATTCATTTATGAAGTGCAGGAGACCCATAGATGAGAGCTTTTGGAGCTGAAAATCTTACTCTTATGCAATTCCACCTCATCTATTGTGCTAGACTAGCGAGACACCTTTTTATGCATCAGGATGCCCAACATTCACAACAGTCTTCCTGTTGCCATTCAAAGGATTTCAAATCTTTTATTATTCAAAAATGTGTTCATGCCCAGCTGTTCTAAGTTAAGTTCTTCCTTTTAGCGGTTTGGCTTTGCTAACAGCCCTGGATGGTTTTGGCTGCTCCTGGATTTTCCTTCTGGAATGAGTAGGTGCACAATAAAACCAGATAACTTAACATTTGTCATTGGCTAACCAAAAATCCTATATAAAGTCCTGTATTTGTACAGGACATGCTTAGTAATCAGGATAATTAGGACAGTGCATAACATACATCTCATACACAGATCCAAAACTTCTTATTGTCCAGGCTCAAAGAAGAAGGAATCCATGGAGATATATATTGCCATTACCGTGCAATCTGATTCTTCTATGTTGAACTCTCCCGTACTGAGCATATGAGGTTCCTAATAATTTTGGGGCATGAAGTTATGACAGTCATCAAGTCCACCCTAATGTAAATAACTATTGCTGTCTGTCCTGCATTTGTTGCTGGTATATCAAAAAGATTAACTAGACAGCTCTAAAATAAAGATTTGGTTTACTTTTACAACTTACTCAGGTGCCACACTGGTCTTGGCAGGTTCATTGCTAAAGAAGCATTGTGTAGCAGTGTCAGATCCTTATACTAAGAACAGAATAATCATTATATTAGCACTGTTTTCCGATTAGATATGCATTTAAATTAGTTTTAGATTAAAACTAAGGGCCTCATTTAGAGTTTGGAGATTGAGTGACAGCCACATAAAAGCAGTGAATGTTCCATCTGCCCTATTTAGAGTGCATAAGGCCTCAGTAGTGGGAACCATACGGACAAATCTTAAGAATCAGAAGAAAATGTTCTTGTAGGGTAGACTTTTTCAGTGAGTCAGATATGCTTATTAACAGGTTACATGACAGTGGCAACCCCAACAGGTTATTGGAGCATTGATGTACAATGGTCTTGCTATTGCCTACAGGAAAATGTGTTGGAACCCAGAGAGTGATGTAGAAATAAAATGGACGGTATGATATCTGTGACTATTTTCTGTATATGCAGTACCAACATTAAGAGAGTTATGAATAGACATTCGAACCTGGTAGTTGATGAACTGTACATGAGTGAAATGTCTTTGTTTGCTTCTAAAAAGCAATAAAGTGTCAGAGAGCATTTCGTTAGTGCTTTACTGAAGACACCTAACCTGCCACAATGGAATTTGCCACCTATAGTTGGATGTTTCAAATGTGGGTTATATGACGCATGTAACTTTACTGTCGAGACCAAAGAGTTTGCACACAGCAATAAGATATACACTTTCAAAATTCACACTTACTGTTACAGCACAGATGTGGTGTATCTACTAAAATGTCCATGTGATTTGTATTACTTTGTACAGACCTGCCAGAAAGTGAGGTGGTTTGTGCTTGAGAAGATATCAAGAAATCCGCAGGGAGGTGAACTCAATTTGCGAGAAAGCAAATGGATACATTTGTTAGATACTGTGCACACGGGGTGAATGAATTTGTGGAAATTAGCAAACACGTGGCAATCTCTAATAGCAGCAAAACATTTGTGCATCTTGGTTTCGTATACATTGATCACCTTGCTATTAGAATAAGAATTACACAGCATGGGTTTTGATCAGTAACTATTTGTTGGCTATCATTTACATTTGCAGCTTGATACAGAGCAGAATTGATCTTTCTGTATCTAGTACATCTTTCTCAATTTAGACATTTAGGTTATGACTAGTAACTACGTGTTTTCTTGCATTCCAACATGCTGCGTTTGTGCCCACATTCTGTTACAAATGTGTCCCTGCAGAATCTTGTACCCAGTACATCTTTCACAACAAAGGCTGGTGGGCTATGATTAGTAACTATGAGCCTGATCTGGGTTGGGCAGAAAGGTTACTACATCACAAACATGGTGGATATCCCGTCCACTGTATTGCAATTGCTGTAGGATATAATCGACTGGTAATATGGCGGATGGGATATCTGTTACATTTGTGACAGAGTAACCGAGTCAGCCAAAATCTAAATCACAACCCATGTGTCTGCTTGCATTGAATAATGCTGCCCTCCTGTGAAGGGTTTTGTTACAAATGTATCTATAGCAAACAGAATCTTTCTGTATCCAGTACATTGTTGCAAAATAATCAAACACAGCCACTGCTACAGATGCGCTACAGGCAGGCGTAGAACGCACATCCCCTAGCAGCTGGCCATCTTGAGCGGAGGCTGCCCGGTCGCTCATGAAGCAGCTTCTTCTTTATCTGTTACCGTATCGGTTTCACATGCCCCAGACAAGAACGGACATCCTGAGATGGGAGTGAAGGAGCAGGAAAATTAAATTCTACCAATATTCATTCAAGTGTCCATTACTTTATACACAGTCTCAGAAAGCATGTGGAATTTACTTTTATTCCTCTCTCCCTTTTATCCGATTTTTATGGTTATTCAAGACTGGGTGAGATGCTATAAAAATAATAAGTTGACACACACCTCAAGATATTTTGGAGCTTCGGAGAGGGTATATTTGATCTCATGATTTTATTCTCAAATGTGCACTGATATCCTTTCTCATTAGTAATCTAAATTCATTCCTTACTTCGTAGAGGTTAACAGTTGAAGTGAAACCTGAGGCTTGGGAAAACATACAAAGCTATTATTTTTGTAATTATTTGAACTCCAGGTGAGCTGCACCCCAGACCGAACCTATAAGACACCTTGCACTTACATTCTCAGGCATGGGATCTGATATCATATCAATTTAATATGCAGGGCGCTGTCCAAACAACCCTGATGAAGACCCTTTTTGATGTGGATATGGCTCATGACTTCTGAGAGGGTCAAAACAAAAGATGGTTTTACTTTTGGCCTGAACCTTAAAAGCATTGAGGGTAACTAAGGTGAAACAGACGAGTCCACCTATGAAAGACTTTATTCTGAAATATATGGGCAGAATCTGAAATATATGGCCAGACTGTTTTTGACAATCATTGTATATTGATTGTGCATTTACCTTTTTATCTTGATATACTGAACAAGCATTGCACTAGAGCACTGTGTCAGTTGCTACCTGGTTACAATGTATATTGACTATACATTAAGCGGGTGGTCCAGAGCCAAATGTTTATGTTTTAGTTTATTATTTATGTGATTGAGTCTTGTCTTGTAAGGGATTGTGAAAAGCTTTCTTTTGAATGCATAAGGATGATTTAAAACACCTCTGACAGAACCATCCTGACTATGCAATGTATGATACCCAGGTTCTCAGGAATACAGGGTTATACCACTGAGATTTAACCAGTATAGAGAGGCAGTGCCTCCCTCTTTTAATGCAACACACCAGTATGTACATAGACCAGTGTGCTGCAGTACATGGGGACAACACATGTCTAGTAAAGCGCACCTTTCTGGTATGTATATGTGCCTGGGAGAGTTACTGTACATGAAGGGTGACACACATATTTGCTTGCAGCGCTATGTATGCATGAGTGCCTTTGAGCGGGAGAGTGCATGAGAGCCTGTTGGTCCCTTTTGGGAACCACAGGGCGTGGAGGAGGGACATGTGGAGGTAGATGACCCCCCTCCTCCCAGACAGATATGTGGATTGTTGCATTCCTAATTTCTGATAGATGGGTGTGATATGTACTGGAGGAAGGAAGAGCTGGCATATGTACTGGAGGAAGGAAGAGCTGGGCTCTTCAGTGAAGAGGTGTGGTTCAGCGGCCAGGGCAGCTGACTTCAGAGCACAGGGCTCACGGTTCGATCCCCGGCTCTGGGCGGCAGCTCAGCTCAGCACCCAGTGACTCTGGGCAATAGCTCACTTAATTTTCACAACGGCCCCCAGCGCCTTGAGACCCGTAAGGGTGAGTAGTTTGTACTTTACAAATTTACATTTACATTTTTTTTTCAGTGCACTTAAAATGTTTTTTTTTTATTCTAAAGTAAGGTCACTGGTCAAAGAGGCGTGGGCACATCTCAGGAAGGAGATGGGCTGATAAGGGAATCATAAAAGGTAGGGATGTGGTACTTCTACACCCCTTGGATACACACATCACTGAGGCTGACATCCAGGTGTAATCTTCCAGTCACTCCCACGGCCTGTGTTTGCGGCTATCAGATTTATAGACACTCTTGCTATGATAGACTGCTCTCTAGATAAAAAGCAAGACAGAGGAATGGGCACTTTAAAGTGGGCAACCCACAGAACGCATACTTCAATGACAGAAACACTAAATCACATTTATATATGGAAAGGTTTATAAATGGGAACCCTGAGACTCCAAAATTCTTAAACTAAAGCTGTACATCAGTGTAGATATCCTTAGTACAAGCTCTGCCTGTTGCAATCAGGTCTGGGGACTGAGGGTCAGCAAGTCTCCCATGCTGGATAATGGGACATCTCCCAGGAGAATCAAGGACCCTCACCTAAAGCCTGGAGCAGCATCATCTGCCTCACCCAGGACCAGCAGATCCTGTGAGGAGCACTAATTCAACAATTGGGCTGCTTGCCTATGTGGAGAAAGTATGAACCCCTTTGCCAGGTGTGGGCCGTAGTGATGAACGAAGACCGTTGCCCTGGTGCAGCACTGTATCAAGAGGAAGGCCGTCACCCTAGATAATGCTTTAGACTGGAAGGGTTGGTCGCCCTAGACATACTCATATAACCACTGTATGGCAGGAGGGGGCTGTGCTATAGTGGCAGTGTGGCAGGGTTGTCACCCTCTACCAGCGTCTAACGGCAAAGAAGTAGCAGCAGGTAAACTGTGAAGAAAAGAGCAGCGATTTAACTTCCCATGTGCCAAAGTATCCAAGACCTGCCACCGGATCCCGAGAGAGTCTTACTGCATGACTGGAAGTGCGCCTTGGGCATCTGCCATCTCGACGGCAGTCTCCCGACTTCTGATTACTACTGCGCCACAGGGGCTCTAAAGGCCCACTGCAATGAGGGTGGGTAACACTGATTACAGGGCTGTCAGGGAACTTGCAATGACAGAAGCTCTCTGGTGCAGGAAAGTTATGAATTTTCCAAAGCCATTGGAGAACGTCTAAGACTTGAACTCACTAGCGGGCCTAGTTTGCATGTCACCACACATGAATGGGGAATAACCCCAGTCCTTGATGGAGAAGTGCGACTCAAGAGCTAACCCATGTAATGCTAGTCTACCTGCTTTAAGAAGACTGTAAATATTGTCTGTGATGTGCTATATTGCACTTTGCATCAGCAGATAAAAATGTCATTTTTTTTTAAAGCAAGTATTGGACTAGACAATCATTTGCTGGGGTTGCTGGTTTTAGTATTTGAGAAAAAAATATCAACATTAAAATGTAGCCCCTTCTTGAAGTACAATGGGTAGAGTGGGCAGAACATTTCTCACTTCCATGAAGCTGATAAAATCGATGTGGTTGGTGCTTTCCGTTTGCCAGTGGTGTTGATGCTAACCTGTATTTCATTTTACACAACGGGAGAAACACTTCTGTTATGCTCTTTTCACCATCACGAGGCTAATACTAAATGTGCCATTTTGTATGAGATTCTGGGAATATTACATCTAAAGGCCCTGGCCAACGATGCAAATACATCTTCTACCCATGGCTCAGCAGCAAGCCAGTTCACCATTTCCCATCAACTTGAAATCGGGAAGCACAGATCTTAGGGTGATTTCTCCTGCGATTAATTATGCATACACTGGAGATGGCGTCCAGAACAAAGCACCCTGTCTCACATTAATAAATGAAATGTTAATTCTCCCCACTAAATGCATTGCAAGTTCAGTACTTGTGGAGAGCTACTTGAAAACCAGCAAGCTAGAAGTCATTTCCTCTTTGGGTACACTTCAAGACCACTCCACATCCATTCTTTTAAATGCAAAATATCCAAAACAGAGCAAAACTGTGGGACGCAGTCATTTGGCCGCGTTCAAATTCTTTTTAATAATTTAAACACGGTTTGTCTTCACAATTATTCAGCGGCCCATATCACTGTGATTCTTCGCACAGCTTGCTTAAACAAAATGCCCGACCGCTTCTTATTAAGCCTGAATTATCTTCGGCGGAGACACCGTTCAGCAGCTGTGACCTGGAATGACCAGCCTTCTTCTCGTGGTGCAAGAGGAAATATTTAGTGCTCGTTCACTCATGGACATCTATTAAGGAAGACTGTCAGTTGTGTCCAATTACTTGCTGTGATTTCAGAATGCAGTCGTCCCTGTAAAGCTGCCCTGCCACGGCCTGCCTCCGTTTGCCGCACATTCCCAGCCATGCTTGAACACTGTAATATGAGAACTGAAAGGTGGGGCTTTTTCCTTGATTTTCGCCTCCCACAAGCATTTGACCATCTTGTTGAAGATTAGAAAATGAACTACATGCAGCACGGGTTACCTTCCAAAGTATTGAGGCTTTAGGGAGATGCCCAGCACGTGCTACTCTTACATATTTCAGTGTGTGAAAAGACAATACAACTTCTATTTCCGTTCAGTAGTTCTATTTAATTTATGTATCTCATCGCACTTGATATGTATCAAGCATAGTACAGTAATTTTTTGTCCATATTTATTTTATTCTATTAATTTATTATGGTCCTATATAGCGCTGTTTTACCCAGAGGAGAGTCACAGTCGCTTTACAGAGGGAAAAATCAAATAAGAAAGGTACTACATGATATCATGTTAAAATCGGAGGCTAGACATACAGAAGATATGCAGAGACAAAGATATCACAAGAAAAAAAACAAAAATAAGAAGGCTCAGTTTTAGTTGGAGAGAGGTATCGGAGGAGAGAGAGGGCCAAAATAACACAAGTGCCAGGCTAGGCAGGATATGAGCCTAGTAGATACACATTAGATGGATCATCAGATTACATTTGAACAGTGAGAAGGAGGGGTATGTGTGTAGATTCAAAGACAGGGCATTCCATATTTTAAGCACATTACTGGAGAAAGCTCTTTTCATGGTGGGTGATTTTTTTAATCTTCTGAGATTGAGGTGAAGGGTCACCTCTCCGCTCAGATTTCTTGCTTAAACTGAGTGAATTGGTTTGTAGGCACAGAATGAAAGATATTCTGAGCATAATGCCTTGAACTTCATATAGACAGACCTGAAGGTGCTGTGTGCCTCTAGGGGAAGCCAGTTTAAAGATGTCACTGAGTCTCTAGCTCAGCTCTACAAGGTTTGCTTTCCCACCCACAGGTGGCACAGGTAAACTAATTTCAATGCATCAATGCTTTAATGTGAAAGGCACATTTTTGCAGCCTCGCAGAATGGCAACCCATACATAGTTGAAGTGGTGTCTATGCTTTTCAGTTATTAATAGTTTCCAAACAGGGATCCAGGGACATTGTGGTGATTAGAAGCAAACTTGCATCTAGATTTTCTTTGGGAAAATGAGTCCACTGCATTGCCTGTTTACACCAATGCACTGTAATTATCAGGAGTCAGAGAGGCTGTGTTCCTTTCGAAAGGCAAACACGCAGTGCATCAGCTCCTCCTGAACTTGGGCTTAGTGTCAGCTTTCCGTAGAAAGTGTGATACGGCAGCATCTCTGTCAGGCAGGATTTTCTTTGACAGTATCTTGATCGCGATAATGTGGGGCAAAGGACCTCTCCTGACAACTTGTCAAGTGGCACTCCTTTTATACATTATCTTATCCAAGATGGAATTTCCCACATCACCTTAGGACTGTTTGATATACCCAATGAGCATCAAGATGCTAGCCTAAGACACATTCATTTCAACAAATAAGGTAAAAATACAACAATGCAGACTACTCGACATGGTAGGCAGGCCCTATCTATTTGCGGTGCTGCGCAGATTCGGTTTTGGGCCGGTGTTCCTGGGCTGGATCCGTCTCTTGTACTCTGAACCGATGGCCCGGGTAGTGGTAAACAATCGGAAGTCCGCAGACTTCAAGCTAGGCAGAGGCACGCGTCAGGGTTGCCCCCTGTCGCCGCTGCTTTTTGCATTGGCACTCGAACCGCTGGCGGCCTGGGTTCGGCAAGACCAATCTATTCGGGGACTGCGGTGGACCGCGGACTGGGAAGACAAGATCTCCCTATACGCGGATGACGTCCTGCTCTACCTTGCTCCCCAGGGGCGTCGCTGATTTGCTTGTTGGACGTCTTGGCCATTTTTGGCAGATATTCCGGATACACGGTTAATTGGTCTAAGTCGGTCATTTATGTGCTGGCAGGTGATCCGCCAGCGATACCGCCGGGTTGCCCAATTACGATCGCTGCGGATGGTTTCCGTTACCTCGGGATTTATGTGTCCCTGGAGCCGGGGCGGCGTTTTGCATCCAATCTGGACCCGCCCTTGCAGCGACTCAGGACGGATGTCGCACGTTGGAGGTCCCTTCCTCTCTCTATGTTGGGGAGGGCATTCCTCTTCAAGATGATGGCACTCCCGCGTTTCTTGTACGTGCTCCACAACACGATGGATCCGGTCCCAGGGTCCTACTTTAAGGAGGTTGAGGGCCTCCAAAGGCAGCTTCTTTGGGATGGTAGACCGCGGATTGCATTCACCAAACTGACCCTGAACTGGTATGACGGGGGGATTAGTCTCCCAGACATTCGGAAGTACTATTGGGCGGCCCAGCTGGCTGCGATTATTCATGGGATGCATGGCGGCCCTGGTGATCCCGGGTATGCCATGGATAGGTGGCAGATGCCGGGGGGAGACTATACTAGGGCGCTGTACACTAGGCCGGGTAGATTCCCGTTGACAGGCCCTACTGCCCATGCAGTCCAGGTGTGGCATACGGTCAACAAGCATTTGGGATGGGACGGTAAGCTAACACAGGCCCCACCTCTGTGGAGTTACGAAAAACTGGGTAGTCTTTGGAAATCCAAGGACTTTGACAAGTGGGATCTTATAGGGATCGCGCACATCAAGGACATGTGGGGTCAGGGTACGGTTCTATCGTTCCCAGCCCTCAAGGAGCAGTATGGCGTGGGGGACACCGAGCACTTCCGGTATCTGCAGATCAGGCATGCGTTGTTGGCAAGGATCCCAGAGGGTGGGTCGCTGCCAGAGGCGTCTCCATTGGAGGCTAGGGTCCTAGACGGACATATCCCAGAGAAAACCATCTCCCTTATTTATAAGAAGCTAATCAATAACATGGAAGATCCGCTGGTGCGCCTTAGGTAAAGATGGAATGCCGAAGGCCTGGAACTAGACGATGAAGATTGGCAGGAGGCGGTCTCCTCCCCCAGGGTGGTAGCAACACAGGCCCGACTTAGGCTGGTCCAGCTCAATATTTTGCGCATGACATACATAACGGGTCCAGGACTGGTTCGTATGGGAAGGGCGGAAAGCGGGGAGTGTAGACGGGGGTGCGGGGAACTAGGGACCTTTTTCCTTACCCTTTGGGAGTGCCGGCGGATAACAGAGTATTGGAGAGGTGTGCACCGCATTATGCGGGCCGTGCTAGGGATTGACATCCACCCAGAGGCGCGTAGGTGCCTGCTCAATGTCTGGGAGCCTACGGACCTCAACATGTGCACTACACAGTGGGCTACGCTGGCGTTCATGATTGCGAAGCGGAACATTGCGCAATTGTGGTGGGCGGTACAGCCACCCGGTCTGGGGAAATGGAAGGAGGATTTAGACTGGCGCATGTGGAGGGAGAAGGCGGTGTATGTGGCTAGGGGTTGTTCCGGAAAGTGGAGTAAAGTGTGGGGAGCTTGGAACCACTAAAGAGGAGATGTGTGTCCCCCACCAAGCAGACTAGCTGCGGATGAGGCTCATGTAACCCCCTAATCAGTTTCAGTTTATAATTTATTGCACAGTTAATTAAAACCAATGCGATACAATAACACGTAATAAAGTTCATTAAAATCTGCAGCATAGATAGTTCATCTATGTAAGTTAAATCATATGTCCTGTTTGCTGAATTAATCATGGGTCAATTTTTGGTAGTTTTTTTTCTACTACTTTAAAAAATTTCACAAATCTGCAGCTCAGCTGAGGGTCCTGTGCTGAGAAGCAGGTTAACACTGCATTCCTTCGTGTGTGTACCCCCTGTAGAATGAAATGGCGTTTCAGCAGGAGCTTCCTTTCTTCTTGCAGTTCCTCACACGAGCATAGCAGGTGCAACATGTCTTCTGTCCCAATGCCGCATAACCTGCATAATGTTCCTGCTTTCAATCTCAGCCAGTGAGGAAGATGTAGGATGCATGGTAGCAGGCCCAATCTATATCTTAAAAAGCACAGTTTGATTTTTTTTGTGTAACCTAGGGCAAGGTAAGGCTGGGAGGCTTGTGTCAGGTATGTATTTAATACCATCCAAGCGTGAGATCTTTTTGATAGGATGGCTTTATCCTGAACCCATGACTGTAGCTTGATCGATTTTTTCATCAATTTGTTGAGTGTTTTATGATCTGCAGGGGACGCCGAGAGCTCCGCCAGTCCGGTGTTCACTATGCTTTTTTCCAGGTATTTTGCAGCTGGTGAGTTTTGGGTCTGCTCTAGCTCTTTCCATATAGATATTCGTTCAGCGTCCCTTCGGTCGTTTTTCTTACTTTATCCCAAGAGCAGATATATGCCCCCTGTCGTGCCAAAAGCTGTGACCGAATTCCAAACTCCAGTTTGATCTGTGCTGGGGAGGATCGCTTTGGGAGGCTGAAGATGATTCTATATGCCGACACGATTGTGCTGTCAAGTGTAACGGCATCTCTGCCTCGGTGGGCCTCACTCCCATATGTTAGTGTTGGTAACAGTTTGGCACGTATGACATGTAGTAAGGGGGTCAGAGAAGGGCCGGAGAGGTTGTTGTTTCGTGCTTTTAAGGCGATTGCCAGAACGGTGCCTTTGCCTCTTATGCTAGCCCTTTGTTCGCTAAATTGGCCACCACTGTCTATCTTCACGCCTAGATATTTATACGACGAGGTGTCTTTGATACGGGGGTTTTTCCAGAACCACGAGATAACTTTCTTCTTTTTGTTGTTGCTGATTGTCATTGTTTGCGTTTTTTCGAGGTTCACTGTTAGGTCATTTAACTCAGAATATCTCTGGGTCGTATTCAGAAGATTTTGAAGCCCAACTCTTGTATGGCTTATTAACACCAGGTCGTCTGCATATAAGAGGCATGGTAAATTGAGGCCTCCTAATTTTGGCGAGTGTGAGTTGCAGTTGTTTAGTAGGGGCACCAAGTCCCCCAGGAACAGGTTGAACAATGTGGGGGCCAACACGCAGCCCTGCTTAAGGCAGTTATTAGTTTGTATCCGCCTTGACAACATTGAGCCGTCCCCCACCTTGATCTGAATCCAAGTGTCTGTATGTAAATTAATTAACAGCTCCAACAAACCTTTTGGGATACCCCAATCATTGAGTTTTGTCCATAGTAGGTTGCGATTAATGTTATCGAATGCTGCTTTGTAGTCAATATAGCAGAGGTGCAGAGGCACTTTTTTCATCTCTGCCTTATCAATAAGCATACCCATCGTCAGTATGTTTGTTGTAGTCCCCACTGCTTTAACAAAGCCTGTTTGATTGACTGGTATGAGAGATTTCCTCATGGCCCATTCCTTTAGTTCTTCCAAGATTAGACCTGCAAAATACTTCGCATCGTTATCGATTAGAGCAACTAACTGATAATTTTGAGGAAGGCCCCTATCCCCTGCTTTATATATGGGGACAATGATGGAGCCCTTCCAAGTATCTGGCAAGATGTTTGTATGTCTGATCTCCCGAAAGAGAGGTTCAAGTGCCGCTGCCCAGTAATCCATATCTTGTTGGAAGAGGACGGGCGGGATCCCGTTTGGACCCGGCGCGCCTTCCCTTCTTCCTTTCTTTATTTGCCGCTTTATTATGGGTGCCAATGATATATGATCTGTGTCCCCCACCGTGTCCTGGTCGATTGGGCACCAATGTAACCTATTGCCGACGTCCTGGGCTCGCACAGGAAAAGGTTTGCTCATGTTCTGATTGGCCAACAGATCTCGGTTAAAATGGTTTTCGAGATATGCTGCCCAAGTTGCCTCTGTGATGTTTGATGTTATCTCCGTTTTTGCAGGGTGCGTTAATGAATTTATTGTTTTCCAAAACCTTGCACCATCATTCTTTTTTATGTCCTCATGAAGGGTTGCCCAGAGTTGTTCCTCTAAGGTTCTATTTGCTTCCCACTTAAGTTTTTTTAATGAGGCTTTTAGTTCAGAGAGTTGATACAGCATGCTTTTGTTGTTGTGGTCCTGCTGTGCTGTTCTCCTTAACTTAGAGATTAAGTATTTTGTTTCTTTAATTTTCACTCTGTATGGTTGAGGAAGGGTGCCCAGCTTGTTCGTCCTTGTGCGCAGTTTGGGTTTTGTTGCATATTGCCCCAAGGTGGCAGTAAACTGCACCCATTTCACTACTTCATTAGGGCCTGTGCGCTCCATATAGTGTTGTTTTGCCAGACCAGTCAAAAATTCGCCCATTGTGGTCGAATACTTGATCTTTTTAAAATTTTCGGAATAAATGGACTCTTTAGGAGCTGTCGAACGCTCGTAGGTTGGCTTAGCAAGGTCCATAGTGATTTCCTGAGGGCAATGATCGCTGTCTGCTTGGATCCCTATCTGATAGGATATTACAAATTGGAAGAGTGGAAGTGACATGAAGGTATAATCTAGCGTGCTATTCGCTTTTTTTGAGTGAATATTTGAAGCTGGCGGGTTATCCCCTGCAAACCTGCCATTTAATGCCCTGATGTTAAAGTTTTCTAATGCCTCAAGTACCTTCTTTCCCAATTTTGATTGAATGGCTGTTAGTGGCTTGCTTTGTTGTGGTAGTGCCCAGAATGTATTTTGTGCCATGGTACCCTCCTCTTGTGTTGTTCCCATAAGATTGAGGTTGAAATCCCCAGTGAGTACTAAATTCCCTGTTTTTTCCCCCGTGATACACTCTTCAATATATGCATATAACTCCTCCGCTGCTTTTTTCTTTCCTTTGGGGTGAATATAAGCATTAACCAAGATGCAGTTATTAATTGTTTTACCTAGTCCTGTTGTCAAAGTCAGGTTAACTGCGAGTGCAGCTGTCGCCGAGTGCCCGGTTTCTTTGGCCATCGCAAAGCTAGTTTTAGCTATATATGTTACCAAACCTCCACTTAAGTGACCATACTTAGCTAAGCTCTTTGCGCCGGAGAAGAAACGTAGGTATCCTTGCAGGTGCGGGGGCTCGGCAAGCCAGGTTTCTTGTAGCGCTATTAGATCAAAAGATCGAATATAAGCTATGAAGTCTGAGTCAAGCATTTTAGATGCTTGGCCATTTATGTTCCAGGAACATAAGCGCAATTGGTCCTGTAAGTTCTCCGTTATTGGCCTCTGCACTTGTCAATTGCTGTTTGTTATGGTTCTCACAAACCGTCTTTGTTCCTGCCACCCGTTTGGAGCTTGTCTTCCATGTCGTACTCCGAGAGTGAGTTCGCTCGACCCGTTACTGCCAGTACGGCTTGGCCCGACAGCACCCCTAAGAACCGAGATTTTGCTGCCTTCTGTATGCACCCTCGGGTTCGGGTTTCTCTCAGAGCACAGTACTACCGGGTATCGTGGCTTTGTGAAGGGCTTCAGCGTGATGCCCCAGTTTTTAAAGATCTCAGATTCCATAAGGATCTTTTGTGCCATGTCTGCCGAAGCCCAGGTCGCCTTCGTCGCTTCTTTTCCTATGCCATCCACAGCTATGAATTCGATAGTCTTCAGGTCCGAGCTTACCACAAATGACAATGAAGGAATGTGGGCCAATAATCGCAAGATATTGCCTCTGTTAAGGATGTTGTGGCTTCCTTTGGAGGTAAAATCAAGGATGAACCATGTGGCATCCGAAGCTTCCCCTTGATCGGTAGTACCTCCAAATACGTTGTCCTTGTTTGGTGTTGCTGTCCGCTTCGTATTACTAGTTGTATTTACTGGTACCCGATAGCCCTCTCGGTTGTGTTCCCATACTGAGATTAGATCCCTTGCACCATTTGTTGAATCAGAGGTTTCGCGGCGTGGAAGCTGTTTGTTTGAAGTCAGGATTACAGGGGCAATTGTTGGCATTGTTTGGTCCACCTGTAGATGGATGTATGTCGTTACAACGCACACTTTTACAACGCAAAATCCATTACAACGCACTACACTTACAACGCATGACACTACAACGCATTTTTAAAAATACCTTTACAACGCATACCATTACAACGCATAATATTAAATTGCATTAAAGGTAAGTATTAGATAGTATAAGGGTAAAAATTACTTTTCTAACTCCAGGGGGTGCAACAGTAGGGTATGTGTTGGATAGTATAGGGGTAAAAATTACTATTCTAACTCCAGGGGGTGCAACAGTAGGGTAAGTGTTGGATAGTATAGGGGTAAAAATTACTATTCTAACTCCAGGGGGTGCAACAGTAGAGTAAGTGTTGGATAGTATAGGGGTAAAAATTACTATTCTAACTCCAGGGGGTGCAACAGTAGGGTAAGTGTTGGATAGTATAGGGGTAAAAATTACTATTCTAACTCCAGGGGGTGCAACAGTAGGGTAAGTGTTGGATAGTATAGGGGTAAAAATTGCTATTCTAACTCCAGGGGGTGCAACAGTAAGGTAAGTGTTGGATAGTATAGGGGTAAAAATTACTATTCTAACTCCAGGGGGTGCAACAGTAGGGTAAGTGTTGGATAGTATAGGGGTAAAAATTACTATTCTAACTTCAGGGGGTGCAACAGTAGGGTAAGTGTTGGATAGTATAGGGGTAAAAATTACTATTCTAACTCCAGGGGGTGCAACAGTAGGGTAAGTGTTGGATAGTATAGGGGTAAAAATTACTATTCTAACTCCAGGGGGTGCAACAGTAGGGTAAGTGTTGGATAGTATAAGGGTAAAAATTACTATTCTAACTCCAGGGGGTGCAACAGTAGGGTAAGTGTTTGATAGTATAGGGGTAAAAATTACTATTCTAACTCCAGGGGGTGCAACAGTGGGGTAAATGTTGGATAGTGTAGTGTAATATTATGCGTTGTAATGGTAGGCGTTGTAATGGAATGCGTTGTAAAGGTAGTTTTTAAAAATGCGTTGTAGTGTCATGCGTTGTAAGTGTAGTGCGTTGTAATGGTTTTTGCGTTGTAAAAAATGCGTTGTAAGTGTAGTGCGTTGTAAAAGTTGCGTTGTAAAGGTTGTTACCCACCGTAGATAGTTTGACACCGTTTCTTTGGTGATGGCTGATATTTGATTTTCGGTGAGTCCTAGATCCTGTCTTCCTGTTTTATCTTCCCTTGGGCTTATAGGAGCTTTTGGGCTTCCCATGGGTTTTGTGCAAAGCTGGATGTTGTGTGTTAGTCGGTTCCAAGACCCAGGGTCGGCCAATGAAGTGATGGACCCAGAGTGTTGGGGCACCACCGCTTGATTGCTTTGTGGATCAGCTGCTGTCTTCAATAAGGTTTTATTTGCTGGTTGGGCGATGTCATTGGAAGTGCCGACTCTTTCTTCTTGTTCATGATTCGGTGATATTACTTCAACCAGATTGCTCGTGCTTTGTTCTGCGGTTTTAATTTGCCCGAAAAGTTGCCTAAAGCCTTCCCGTTTAGAGCAGAGCTTCTGTTTCCTCCCTTTGCGTTTTTTCGCTCTCCTCTGTTTGGCATTTAATTTCTGGTTTGTGTCCGCGTCGTCTTCGACACCTGCTGATAGAGGTGTTATTATCTCCGTCCTATTCTCCCCTGTGTCCTGGATTTTCGCTTCCGTTTTTTGATGGTCATTGTTGTTTCATCGCGCCGTTTGGCAGCGGTGTCTTTGCCGAGGGTGGCGTCAGCCTCAGCCACCCCTATACGTACAGTAGACTCTTTGCAGGGTCCGTTTGATTTTTGGCAACCCAGTACACCACTGCTGATCTTCTGGCTAAGTTCGGCAGATCGTTTAAGATGTCCGCATAAATCTGACATTAATGTTGGCAGGGTGGCCAGTTTGTCAATGATTGGGCCACATTCACAATCAAAGTTGTTTCTCCTTTTGGTGTCCACAAGTTGGGTCAGTTTGCTCTGAAGAAGCGAGTTTAGCGTGCCCAGCTTCCCGTCTATTGCGACTACGAATACTGCCAGCGTGTCTAACAACGTTAGTTGGGCGTCCATTTTCTCCGATTTATATTGTGCTGCGTCCACCAGGAGTTGTACTGTGTTAAGGAGACTGGGCCATGCGCTTGCTTGTCTGGCCTGAGCTGAATATGCATCCTGGTTCCCATCACACTCTTTGGGCCCCGCTTCTTGGAGCGCGGGTGACACTTTGAAGGGTTGCGCTGTTTCTGGCCCCTCCGTTCCTGCTATGTTTGTCTGCTGGTGGGCCGTTCCACATTTTGGTATCTCACTGGCCAACCTACTTGTGCTCAGGTCTTTGGGGTATGCCGCCATGAGTTCCTCCCACTCCTCTTTCCTTAGGTAAGAAGAGATTTCGATCACTTCTGGAGTGCAAATCTTCTGGCTTCCATCTTTTTTTCCCGTCCCTTCTGACGCCTTAGGTACTAGTGTTGCTTCGTTGTTTTTTGTATCAAGGACTACTAATGAGGGTTCCATCTCCGATGACCTTGCTGGAGCGGTTTCAGGTTCCTCTTTTCTCCTGCCCTCTTCATTATTGCTTATGCCCTCGTGACCCTCCTGGCCTAATTCATTGCTCATGCTGACATTTTCAATGTTAGTGTTGATGTTAGAGATATTCTTCTCCAATTTTGATGGTAACAAATCCATGGCTTCCTTTGGCCGATGTATTTGTATTAAGTTGACATCTATGGTCATTTTCCGTCTTGCCGGGATGTCTGCCATCTCAAGCTTTTGCCCCGTTTTGAGATTATTGCGCTGAGGTGTTGAAGTTTTTTGGGGTGATATTATAGATGTTATACTTTTGTCTTCTCTGCTGTTGCCGATGCTGTTGCTATAGCTGTCATCCAGTCGGCCCTGACTGTCACTGGGATGGTGGTTTAAAGTTGGTTGGAACGGTTCAAGAGGTGATTGAAGGCCTGATACTTTGTTGATCTTAGAAAATATAATGTCCCCTGGATTCTTTAAAAAGCAAAATTTTGTATAGATTTTAGGCTGAACCAAGGTTATGTTCATTTTATTTCCCCCTTCTTTGCTCATCGTAGTTCTTATTTGTTTGGTTTTAGTTGTAGCAATATGGGCCTGAGTTGGCTCCGCTGACTCGCTTGAGACTGTTAGGTCAATTATTTCTGGTGGGGGGGGGTCTCCTCTGTAGGTTTGGACACGTCTGTCTGAGCCTCAATCTCCCCCTTAGATGACTTAGTCCTTTGTTTTCGCTTGTTTGGTCCTCCCTTATGCGTTTGGCTCCCTCGGATCTTACCAGATCTCATGTTAGATTATTGAGCCTGGGTTGCAAAGACCGACAGACGGTGGAAGGTGGAAGGCGGAAGCTGCGTAGAGCTGGGGAAGCTTAGGGTGCACACTGACCATGATGTTGTTGTCTCAGTGGCAGAACACTAGTCCTTTAGCTCCCCCCCCCCTCGCACCCCACACCAACACACCACTCACCGGTTTGTCCTGGTGTGTGTCCGGTCCCTCCCGGGGTGGTCTGGTGCTAATTGTGAAGAAAGCGGCTTCACAGGGTGGTCCGTGCGAAGTTTGAGCTGAAGGATTAAATAAATCGATTGTCCAATGTCCCCTTGCTCCCCTTTTGGTTGGTTGGTTCGTTGATCCCTACACAAGATTTTGCTTGCTTTGCTCGCTTTGCTGAGCTGTACTGAGGCTATGCAGTGCTGTGGCTAGGGGCTGTGGCTGGGGGGCTGACAAGCCCAGCTGACCGCGGGTCACACTTTTCGACTCACTCCGGTCTCACTCCAGTCTCACTCCGGTCTCACTGGTTTCTGGTGTCTCGCTGTTGCAGTTGCTACTCTGATACTGATACTGGTACTGTACAGCGCCGCTTTCACCAGTTTCGCAGCTCACAGTTTGCTTATCCCGTTCAAAATTTTCCTAACTGTAGAGCACCCGAGCTTTTTGCCTGAACTCTCCCCTGCTCCGTTTCCATCGGCAGGAATACCGCGGCTGCCCGCCTCTCCCCTGTTCTAACTTGCTCAGACTCTGTTCCCGTGTTCCCGTGTGCTTTGCCAAAAACGCCGCAGCAGCCCCCCAGCAGGCTTTTCCGCTGACTCCACGCAGGCTGGAAACCAGGGACCCGGCACCTTTTTTAACCGGCTACCGGCTACCGGCTGCCGGATAACGTGGCAGGGCAGGGCGCTGCATGAAAGGCTCCGGGCATTCAGCTAAAACTTGTCTGCTCGCCTGCTCCTCGCTCGCTGCTAACTGCTCGCAGGCGTGGAGAATGATGAATGGCGACTTGCTGCTGCTTGCTGCTGCTCACTGCTGCTCTCTGCTGGTCAGGTTGAGTATCTAGGTAATGTTAACCCCTAATCAACAGGACACTCCGTTGGACACATGTATTGAGATGTATAATCTGTGTGCCGATTGTAATTGACTACGCCTACCAATGTCTATATGCTGTTTGACTGCCGAATTGGTTTAAATAAAAAGATCTCTAAAAAAAAAAAACAATGCAGACTACAGGGTTTTAGCTATTGTTCTTTGTTTGACCTTGAAATTGTGATAACAAGGCACTTGTTCCAGACTGATGTCACATCAGGTGTCTTGCTGATGTCTCTATCTAAGTGACAACACTTTCGTGGTTCTTGGAAAGATAAGGGTAGATGACATCTGTGTCAAAGGCAGACATGCTGATGAGTTTGCCAAAATACAGTCTTGAGTGACTTAAATTAGAGTTGGGCCTTATGTCTTTACTGCATGATGGTATTACATTTCTATCCCTTTCAGTGACTCAGGCTGTAGAGTAAAGGATTACTTTCAGAGGTGCAAGTACGTATTTATGGAGGCCCATCAAAAGAGTGTTGCAGTATTGCATTTTAGATGTGACCAATGCATGAGCCAAGTGTTTTAGAGAATAATGTGCCCGATGTATAGTGCAGAGTTACAGGGAACCATATTTAGCAGCGTTGATGTGTGTATCAAGGCTTAGAGTCCAGGACGAAGCCTTGAGCCTTTACTGATGAGGTGATGTTTTGATCTGTGTACCAAGACTAAGTTTAGAGTCTAGAATGATGCCTTGAAGCTTCATTGATGAGGTGTCTTTGGAGGAAACACATCAATTCCCTAGTTTTTCAAGCCATGGTGGTAGTAATACTTTATTATATATGAAGCATTCTTCAGTGTTCAAAATCACATTTGCCTCTATTGACATTTCATACAAATTATGCAAATTAAATTTTGGCTCATGGCAAATAAAAAATTGAATATGAGGGCATACTACACGGTCAAAAGTCATGTGAGATACGTACAAAAATGTATGCTGAGGGAGACAGTGTCTCCAGTGAAACATTGCATATGAACACGTTTCCTGCAAGATGTTTCTGCACAAGCAGAAAATGAACAATGCAAAATAGTGTGAAACCTAGCCCTGGTAAAATTTGTGAATTTTACAGGCATTATTTTAGATAACTATCCATACAAGTTAGGCCTACCAAACATAACAGCAGGAAAGACCTTGCTGAAAGTAATCTGTACATTTTTGCAGACCAAGCCTTTTCCTTCCAGAGGTTTAAATCAATTGCATTATTTTGAGAAAGTGTCAGAAGACACCCTCCTGGGAGTTTGAACCTGGGGCAGATCACATTTAATGGGCACAAAGAAGAAGCTGTTATAGCACACCCTTACCATGTAGAATAATCCCCAAACCAGTAATGGAGAAATAATAAATAAATGCCAAAGTCAAATTAGTTACTAAACACATGAGCATAATACAAAGAGACACATGATATGTAAAGCATTCAAATAGTCCAAAAATTAATCAGTTGATAATTCCTTGTCTTTTTATTGGTTTCTTAAAGATTCCCAGCACGATTAGCCGACAAGTGTTTCGTCTGTACTCAGACTTTTACATGCAAAATGGGAATATTGACGAAATATAGTCTAATGCGGATCTGTCCATGTAGTACGTCTGCTACAGTAATCCAATGTCCACAAAGTAAATACATTGTGTTAGATGGTCTTACAAAAAGAAAAGAACAACTGTGGTACGTCAAATAACACAATGAGGAGTCACAAGTTCCAATTATGGAGCTGTACGCTGCTCCGGTCTTAATTCGTAAATTTTGTAATTTGTATTTCCAAGTTAAAAAACTTTTTTTAATGTAGACCATATATCGCGTTTGAAGCGTGAGGCACAACCCTGGTAAGTATGCAACCTATAGACGATAGTATCTCCACAGCACAAGCATGTGTGAATGCTCACAATTACATTGCGAGCGTTCACACATGCTTGTGCTCCACGCATGGAACCACCCACACAAGCTGCATTGGAAACACTCCATCCACATGATAGGGTACAGTGGGAGGATGATAACCTGGTTATATTGAGGGATCAGGGAGCATGCTGGAATTTCGCTACTGTGGTACTTTGAAATTTGGGACCGCGTAGGAGGCAGGGCCCTACCCCTGTCTATTCGGGTATTAGTGAACCGCGAATGGCCAATGCGTTATGTACAAGTGCTTTTCATTACATTTCATCGATAAATGCACTATGTATACGATATTATACATTGACTTCATGGGTTCCATCTTAGAGCGGTGGCCATCTTATGGTTGCCCTCACATAGGCTACACATTACAAACAAGTACGGGCCTTTAGAACACATGTACTTTCTGTTTGACTTCTCTTTGACCTGTGCAGCTTGGCTCCGCTGCCCCAGGTCAGTCCGGTCTCACGAGCTCCCCGTCCTACGGCCACCTGTGATTAGCATCAGGGTTTGACACACTATACAGCCTTTACATCCCACACGAGCCTCCGGCTAATCTCTTTCACACCTGACTCTTCCTGCTTTATGGCTTGTTTTACGAGCAGCAGGTGCCCGTGTTATTGGGGTCTGCTGATATCTGATGAGGGTTCTGAGCCTTGCTGGGTTAAAAGATTGTGGGCTGAACGAACTGGAACGTGGGATTGTCATCATGACTCTGCCTTTTCTTTGAAGCGAAAATATGTGAATGACCACTTGTAAAACAGGGGCGGTGTTGCCCAAAGCGTAATATTCTGTATAAAAGAGAAGACTGGTTTTTGTTCTAGAGTCTGCCTCATTCAGTTGCTAAGGCTTCTGTGCGACGTAGTCTCACTCATTTGAGTTTAACCCCTTGGATGCCCGCCCCTTTCCCCGCCCAGTGCCGCGCCTTGCATTAGCGGGCGGAGTTCATGACGAGCTGGACTCGTCATGGGCACAGCGCCACCGCAGCCCATGACGAGTCCAGCTCGTCATGGGCACTGAAGGGGTTAATAAAGATGTCTTTTCATATTTCAGCTTCTTTGCCAAGTTCTTTGATATATTACTTGCGCCATGAAAATTTAAAGTACCGCAGTTGGCGCCCAACAGCGCGCCATCAATACAAGTGACTATCTGGAGGAGCGATCTTGTCAGAGGACAGAAATCTACTGGGGAGAACAGGACAGAAATCCACTAAGCAGGTACTCTGAGCACTGAGTTTCTGGGGGATTCTTTGTCTCTGCAGCCCAGTATATCTCTGATCTTTCTGACTTTGACTCTCCAAAAGATGTCACTCCCGATTAGAACCCTTTTTGGCGTGAGTATTATAAAAGACGTTTGGTTATGTAGAACTTGACAGTTAGAATTTGGATAACCTTTTGATTAGTAAAAATAAGAATTAAGTATAAGTGGGTCGCTCCCAGTCCTTTGGTTCTTTGGCTTTGATTTGGTTATCACAATTACCAAAGCTTAGGGGTTGGTTTCTTGGTTTGTTGATTTGGTCATTGCAATTACCATACCCAAGGGTCTCGCATATTTGCGAGTGTATTGGTAGAGATAAACCCTTGAACTTTGAAGCTAGATTAGTGAGCTATAAGATGCCTGATCTTAGCAAGTTTGAAATGTAGCTTTGGAACTGTGAAATTTGTGTTGGCCAACTTTTGGTTTGTATAGGTTTGGATATGCGAATTGCAATTTGTGTAGGCAGGTAATGAGGAGATATTTCTCCATTTGGTTTAGTTGAACGGTGCACTTACGAAAAGTACCTTAAGCACCATTTTGATTATAATACTTGCGTTTTCCGCAGTATTTTTGGCATGCCTGTTTGTAAGCTCACATGGAAAAATGTGTTGCTTTTTTGGAAGGTACCATAGTTAAAATCGGTTAGATTTGAAAACATATTTCTTCCTTGGTGATTTTGTATCCCCAGGGAATTAAAATATGACATAATACAAAACAAGGATCCTTCGTTCTGCGCAGTTTTATGAATAAAGATATGCAGAACGATTTTGTTTGGTGTTCTGCTAGGCAAAGCTAGTGAATTGAGCGCATTCACTACTTCTTGGACATGCATCTGTCTGTTGGGCTGTTTATGCAGCCTTTTGGAACACTATTGAGAAGCGTTTCTTGTAAATATGACTTACAACTAGTATTTTGGTTCAAGTTATAGTCTGTGAGCTGTTCTTTCTTTCTGTCCTGCGTATTGATTTTAAGTCAACTGTGTGTTTAAATGTCTATGTGGTTTTCTCATTAGTGCAACTTCTGTAAGTAAATTGCGACGGCGCTATTTATGAAAAATGGCTAAAGCGTGCGGTACTGTATGTTTGACCCCTTTCTGTTTATGTCTGAAATGAGCTCAATATGTGTTTCTGGGTCTTCTGATGTTTTCAGTCTGTTAAGCAAAATGTTGGTTAATTAATATTAAGAAGAGAAACTTAGAAAAAAAATACAGAAGTGAACCATGTGATGTGCTAAAATAGCTATATGGCGCTCTTTAATTTATAGAATGAGCAATTGTGCACATATACAAAACTGCCGTTAAATGCTTAAAGGATAAAATTAGAAAACACATTCAATAGACATGAATAAGGCCCCAAAAACGAAATTATCTATTTTTGCAAAAATAAAATAAATTTACAGCGTTTTCCTTAGATGCATTGTATTAGATGTTCACAGGCAAACTTTTCAGCTGCAGTATATTTGATAGGAATGTTCATTCAGCCAGCACTTTCCCAGTTAAACACGGGTGGAATTTTGCAGAACCGTCCTTTTAAATGAAAGTGGCGCAAAAATGTGACGCGTTTCAAATTGGGCTTATGCGCTTAGGCTTGTGAGTTAATGTGTCCAAAATGATAGGCAAGAGATGCAGCTTGCTTTTTATACATGGAATTATCACAAAAACGAATAATGGGTTTTTTTTTAAAGAAAATTATTAATCATGGAAAAATTATTTAAAAAAAAAAATAAGTGCTTTTCAAAATCGTTTTTTAATATTTATAAAGCTTAATACTCATACTATGAACTCCTAGCATTAAAATTTGATTTGAGTTGTGTTGCATCACTAAAATGAGATGCATTCGCGTGTACAATTTTCCCTTGGCGCAGGCGCAAACAAGGTCATTTTTATAAAGTATAAGTTATTATTTCCAATGCCTGACTCATGGGTTATGTAATAGACATTCTGGTAATGCATATTATGCAAGAAAATTGTAGGATATTCATTTTTTAATGCCTAAAATATCAAAGTCGAATTTGGGTAAAAACACTGTTTAAACTGCATTTTCTTTCATTCAAAGTACTTTTTAAAGTGTCTCGGACTTCAGTAAATGCATACGTTTAGGTTTGATATATATTTACAGGTTGTGCCTTCTTTTTTATTTTTTATTTTTTTATTAGAAACCGTTAGCACACAATAAAAGACAGACAAGGGCCTACAACCACCAGGGCCGGCCGCTATAGAGCCCGAGGGCCCGCAGTGCAACGCCACACATTCAAATGAACCAGAGGCAAAGCGCCCGCCAGTTCGTAAGCACATATAACAGGCCGTGGCCATAGGCCAGGAGCAGTTGAAAACAACAGTTTCATTTTTTATTAAATATAAAACACACTCAAGGCAATGAGAGTCCGAAGTAGCAGCGTGCTCTTCCCAGGACGGGGAACAACATACAGTGTCCAAAGCAGTTCTTGTCCGGAAGCGGTAGAGGGGGGCAATGGGAAAACAAAGCATGGAGCACACCTCATACCCTCCCGCAGAATGCGTGGCTAGGGGTCAAAGCAATATCGACCTCTAATGGCAGAGGCGGGGTGCAGATACGTCCTCGATATAAATTCCACGGACCCCATACCCTAGTCCACTTCCCTGGCTTGCCTCTCGCCACATACACCGTCTTTTCCCTAAACATACACCAGTCCATATTCTCCTTCCATACCTCGATCATGGGCGGCCTCGGGGAGCCCCATAACTGTGCAATGTTACGCTTAGCCACCATGTACCCCAAGGTCACCCACTGCGTCTGTGCCGCAGTACAATCATTCGGTTCCCAAACATTCAACAAACACCTCCTAGCCTCTGGCAACAGGGCAACGCGCGTGACCTCCTCCACAATGGTGTGGACACCGTTCCAAAATCGCACAACCTCCGAACATTCCCACAAGATATGAAGAAAGGTGCCCGGTAGGCCACATCCACGCTTACACAGTCCATCCATCGAATAACCCATACGCAGCAAACCGGGCCCCGTAACATACACTCTATGAAGGATCTTCAGCTGTACAAACCGTAAGCGGGCCGGGATCGCCACCTCTTTCGGGGAGGCCACCGCCGATACCCAGTCCTCATCATCCAGTTCCAAGCCATCACCCGTCCATGCCTCCCTCAGACGGAGCAGCAAGTCCGCACGATCATTAATGAGTTTCTTATAAATCAGGGAAATAGTGCTGTCGGGCACGTAGCCATCCAACACCCTATCCTCCAGTGGGGAATACTCGGGGATAGCAGCAGCGTCCGGAAAAACCGAACACAGCGCATGGTAGACTTGAGCATACCGGAAGTACTCTCTATCGTTTAATTTATATTCAATTTTGAGCATTTCAAACGTTTTGAAAGATCCCTTCGCCCACAGATCACCCACCTTACATATACCAATCATGTCCCATTTCTCAAAGCCTTTCGATCTCCACAAACAGCCCAGCCGCCCAGAGGCATACAACGGCGTCGCCCGAGACAAGCGATCCCTCCACCCCATCGCAGCATTCGCCGCGTGCCACACACGTACCGCCACCCGCGTGGGTCCCGTCAACCGCGTGTCCGGGGTCACCGAGTACAGCGCCCTATTATAGTCCCCACCCGGGAGCAGGAATTTATCCATCTCGAAGGCCGGGTTTAAGGCAGGACCATATATCCCGTGGTTCACCGCCGCCAACTGAGACGGCCAATAGTATCGTTTAATATCGGGGAGGGCGACCCCCCCATCGTACCAAGGGAGCGTCAACTTGGCGAGAGCAATCCGCGGCCGCCCGTCCCAAAACAGTTGGCGCTGAAGACCCTCCACCTCCCGAAAATAACGGGCCGGCACGACATCAAGAGTATTTTGCAAAGCGTACAAAAAGCGAGGCAGCGACATCATTTTAAACAATGCCGCCCGTCCGAGCGGCGAAAGCGGAAGTCGTCGCCATCTCGCGACGTCGGCCTTCAATCGCTGGAGGGGAGGGAGAAGGTTTTGCTCATAGCGGACCGCGGGATCCAGTGAGATAAAGATTCCCAAATATTTGAACCCCAGGGTAGCAATCTGAACAGGGCAATCTCGCGGCAGGAGGGGGGCATCCCCCGAGAGGACGTAGACGCACGACTTGGCCCAGTTGATGACCAGGCCGGAGTTGCGGCCAAAGGAATTCAGTACGTCCACCAATACAATTAGCGACCGTCGGGGAGAGGTGAGATACAGAAGGACGTCGTCCGCGTAAAGTGAGACACGGTCTTCGAATTCCGGCGTCCATCTAATGCCTCGCAACGACGGCTCCCAACGCAACCAGGCGGCGAGAGGCTCCAAGGAAAGGGAAAAGAGAAGGGGTGATAGCGGACATCCCTGCCGCGTACCTCTCCCCAGTGCGAAGGGAGCCGACACCCTACCATTCACCACCACCTGAGCCAGTGGGTCAGCGTATAGTAATTTTACCCAACCAATAAACTCAGGGCCGAACCCAAATTTTTGCCAACACGGCCCAAATATATGGCCACTCCAAAGTGTCGAACGCCATAGTAGCATCTAAAGATGCCAAGATGGCCGGCTCACGTATAAATTCCGCTCTAGCAAGCACGCCGTGCAACCGCCTCAAATTTAGAGCGGTGTTCCGATGGGGTATAAAACCGGACTGATCCTGATGAATCAAGTCGCCCACGACCCGAACCAGTCGGTTAGCCAACACCTTAGCCAGAATTTTGGGTTCTGCGTTCAACAGCGAAATGGGCCTATAGGAGGCGCAGCGATCTCGCGGCTTCCCCTCTTTGTGTATCACAACTATGGTGGCGAGGTGTTGGTCAGGGGGGAGGAAGCCCGCCGCACGTGCCGCCAAAAACATGTCTCGAAGATACGGCGCTATCTTATCGGGTCGCAACTTATATAGTTCGATGGGAAGACCATTAGGACCCATCGCTTTACCCGATGCAATCGAGCGAGTGGCCAAAGCGATCTCATCTGACGACAACTTTGCCTCCAACAATACTGCATCAGCCTCCGATAGGGTTGGCAATGCAATGTCTCTAAGCAACCGATGAGAATCCTCCTCCGATCGTCCAGAGACCGGAGAGTATACTCCGCGGAAATGAGCCGCGAAGCAGTCAACGATCTCAATCGGGTCAGTCACACGCACTCCATCCCTCCTCTCCACGACGGGCACCACCCTGCTAGCTCTCTCCTTCTTATCCAACCAAGCAATCAGCTTTCCGGTCTTATCCCCCACATCATACAGTCGCCCTTGCTGCTCTCTATTCATCCCTTTAGCAGCTTCCGTGACTAGCGCTCTATAATCTGATTGTTTGAGGCTGAGAACATGCAATTTCTCATCAGTAACTCCACGCTCCAAGTCCTCCTCCATTTCAGCTATCTCAGCTTCCAGGCGAACCACCTCTGCTCTCTCGCACCTCTTAGTATGGGAGATAAGGGACAAGGCCTGCCCCTGATCACCACTTTATAAGCCTCCCATAGGGAGACGGCCGACGACACCGACCCCACATTATCAGTGAAGTAGTGATCAGTGGACTTGACCAGCTCCGCGCGGATCTTAGGGTTACGAAGATACCAGGGGCTAATGGGTGCCATTCTTCCCTCTGCCCCAGGGACAACCCTCAGTTGCAACCATATAGGGGAATGGTCAGAAATACCTCGGGCCAAATGACGCACCTCCCCAATCATCCCAGCTTGGATCGCCGGCATAAGCATGTAGTCAAGTCTCGAGAGACTCCCATGGGCCCCCGAGTGAAAGGTATATTGCGCCTGTCCCGGGTGCATCAATCTCCAGCAATCTACAAATCCCAAAGTGTCCAAAAAACCCCCCAACCAGGCCTGAGCCCTGGGGATATCCCTGGGGGGGTGACGGTCCTCCAACCCGGAGACAACGGCATTAAAGTCACCACCCAACACCAGAACCCCCCCAGGGAGTCCCAGGACCAGACGCCCCAAATCAGCAAATGTAGCCGTCTGTAACCCCGGAGGCACATACACAGCCACGAGCGAAATAGTCCTGCCCTCCCATCTCCCCACCAGTGCCACATATCGCCCCCTATCATCGTGAAGCACCTCGTCCACTTCCAATGGGAGAGAGGCCCTAACCAGAATGCCCACTCCCCTAGAGCCAGAGGTGAAACCAGAGTGAGCGGCAAGGCGATAGCCCCTCCTATTGAGGCCCTGGAAGGAGTTCCCAATCAAATGTGTCTCCTGCAGGAAAACAATGTCGGGCGAGATCCGCTTCAAGAACTGCAACACCACCCCTCGCTTGATCCTGTCCCCCAGTCCATTCACATTCCACAAAAGGATTCTCAATCCCCTACCCCCCATCCCACTCCCGCACATGATACCCACATCCCGGAGAGCACAACCCGGAGAAGTCAGCAGAAAACTTCACATTGCCTTGCAAAACGAAAAAACAACAATTCCCAACAAACCCCCTCCCCCACAGTCCCAGAACCACAACTCCCCCCTCCCTGCACCCCTGCTTGAGCCCAATCAGCCCCCCCAACTTGCAGTGTGCCTGTCGCCCTAACATATACCACAAAAAGAACCCCAGAAGGAGGAAAAGACCCTGATAAGCTCCCCACAACCCCCAGGCATTCGAAGGGCATGGTGTGCCAGATTAGAGTGCAATTGAGCCAAGGTACAAAACATCGCCAGTCTAGTCCATCGCCAGGAACCAAGTTCTAGTCCTGCTCCACCACATCCCGTCCGCTCTCCGCCGTCCGAATGTCTCGATCCTGTCCCCGTGGCAGGGCATCCAACCAGTCTCCAACCGCCTCCGGCCGGTCAAAAAAGTGGGAACGACCCTGGAACTCAACCCGCAACCTCGCCGGGAATAACATCGCATATTTCAGCTCCATGTCCCTCAAGCGCCGTTTGACACCCAAAAATCCCAGCCGCTGTTTCTGGACCGCTTGTGTGAAGTCCAGATAAAAGCTGACATTGGAGTTCTCAAACTTCAGCGGCCCGGCCACCCTCGACGCCTGAAGGATAGCATCTCTATCCCGAAAGTTAAAAAGTCAGCGATTATAGGCCGCGGGGGAGTACCCACTTTGGGCGCACCACCCGGAATCCTGTGGGCCCGCTCCACCGCAAAGAACTTGCTCAATCCCTTGGGCGCGAGACGGTTGATCACCAGATCCTCCACAAAAAGATCAGCAGCAGATTCCTCCGATCTTTCCGGCACTCCGATGATACGAACATTGTTCCGTCTAGCCCTACTTTCCGAGTCCTCGAGTCGACGATCCGTCTGGTCGCTGGCAAGCCGCAACCTACGGACCTCCGTCTGCAGGGCGGCCACATCCTCCACAGTTAGGCTCGACGCCGCTTGAGACAAGGAGTCGACCCGCTCGTTGGTTTTGGACAGATCTGCCCTGACCAAATTCACATCGATCAGGACCGCGTCCAATTTATGTGCCAGGGTATCAAACCGCTGACCCACAGCAGCCTTCATCTCCTCAATGGCGCCCATGACGTCCTGCAGGGTCAATTCTGACGATGGGCCCGGGACCTCTTTAGACCTCTCAGGCGATTTATGCAGGCCACTGGGGGATCCCTTTAGCTGCGCATAACGATCCATGTTGTTGGCCTGGGCATAGGATCCCCTCCGGGTTGACTTGGGTTTCGACTTGTCTCCGTCTAGTCTCGCCGCCATCGTCCGGAGGCCACCAAGGTTGGCACCCGCCAGCGTCAGGGACAGGGACCAGTTGGCTAATTCAATCGAACACTGCAATCGCAGACAGGAAGTCCGTGTATAGTCCGAAAATCAGGCCAGACACTCCGCCGTCCGCGCTCCTCTGAAACACCAAGGTCCCTCAGCCGATCTCAAAAAACAGACTTGAAAACGAAAGTGAAAGTGCGGGGTACGTGGCAAGTCAAGCCCAGCATGCCGCTGTTGTTCACTTCGTACCCGGGCACCTCACCAACTCGAGATCGGGACTTAGGCAATAGCAGGCCGCAAACTTCGGAGGGCAACCATTCGGGTTCCCGGCGTCCGATCGGAATTTGGAAAACGGGTGGCACCTCAGCGCAAGTTCATCAGCAAAAGCCCGTCAAAGAAATCAGGATTAAGTCAGGATAGACGTGGGAGGTTGCGGAGGCCCTCGAGAGCCGTAAGCCTACGCGGCCATCTTGGTTGCGCGCTGAGGTTGTGCCTTCTTATGATTCAATGAGTCAATATGCCAGTACAACGGCTTGTTTTAATATCAGGGTTGAAGGTTCTAACTTCAGCTGGGCCTACTGAGAAGTTCATTAATTTAAGGTTGATGAAATGTGTACCATTGCATAGGATTGCAACAAGCATTTATTCTAAAAACTGGTATGTGTGTTATTAAGCTTTGTGAATTATTCACAGTACATGTAGTTTAATAATCTGAGAATAGAGATAATTTTTTTAGCGCCTAAAAAGGAGAAATTATTTTCAAAATAGAGTAAATTATTGCAAGTTAGGAGGAATTAGGAAGGCCTTCTGGCTTTGACAAATTCAGAGTGGCAGAAGCTGGGGGCTAAGAGAGCTGCAGAGGCTGGCTCAAGTTACGCTGCTGAGATGCTATCTTTAGTTTTCCCCGTAAACAATGGAGTAGGCTGCCACGTTGACATTTATGACCTTTTAAATTAGGGCCTTGCCTCTGTGGAATGCAGAATGACCTTGCTACACGGGCCTCTAAAGGTGGGGTTTCTGGTTTCTCCATAACAACATCACTAAAACTAAAGAACTTAATTCCAAAGGGAAAATATAGAAAAGGGGTTTCTTTGAAAGCCCAAACATCATGTTAAATGCTTTGCAGAACTGATACATTTGTGTCTCGCTCTAAAAAAAAATAGAATGATGCCTGCTATTAGCTCTTATTTAACAGAAAACTAAGTGTTGCATTAAGTCTTAGACAGAAAATAAGATACATGCCTAAGTGAGAACGAATTGCCAATTAAGACTTCTTTTTCACAGTGGAAATTGTATGTGCCAAATTAATATGGAGTGTCAGTGTAGCGATTTTTAATTTTAGAAAGGTAAAACTACCGTAGCATTGATGTTGCCAGGTAACTGACAAGAGGGTAACAGTTAAGTAATGGAAATTTATTTTTGTGTCTTTGGTCCTATCATGAATTGTTCTTGCTGGTCCTGTACGTTAGAAGAGAAACAGTAAAGTTATATTTGACAGCAGATTCCCATTGCCTGCTGATCTGCTGTCAAAAGGAGGGTAAAGATTTTAAACCTGACAAATTAAACAGGCCCGTATATTGGGTTTTAGGCTGCAGTTTTACAGTGCATAAAGTACATGACATGGTGTTGTGTGTCTCCGCTTATTTACATATACTATTGTTTTGTCTATGCTTTTTGTGCTTGATATACAGCAAGTATATCTGATGGCTTGACGTTTTGTGCGTTTTTCTTATTTTTTGCATGTTTTCGTTGTTTTTGTTGCTGCTTTTGATACTATTACAAGTTTACCAGTGTTGTGAGGGGATGGTCATGACGATGCCCATCGCTATGCAACAGTTGGTCGAACTTGTTCTGGTTACTAAATTCCACAGATAATGATATTTCATGCTGTGAACATGAGAGACAACACTTCACCAGTGCATGTCTATTTGGCTATAATAGTATTGAAGGAAAATAAAAGAGATATACAGGATCAAAGTGTGTCACCTGCAGTTAGTCACGTTACTGCCCCTTCCCTTAAAGGAACAGGCAGCCTTATATTTATGTATCCTTGATTGGACCTAAGGATGAAATTATAGATCTGTGACTCAAGGTGGCCTAATTTCTATATTACATTAATTTATGATGTTCTGTTTCCTAAGTAGCATATGGCTCTTGTTCCTTAAAAGAAAAACCAAGTTTTCAGTTTTTCCTGAAGAAGGAACTGGAATATTACCTAGGAGTATCGTATATGGTGTAGTCGCCAGCGGTAGAGTTAAAATTTGTGTAACTTTGGCCTTTTGTGAATCACCCGTACTCTTGGTGTTTTGTCACATGCCTGACTATCACCCAAGTAACTTCTTGTTCTTCCTATAGATTTTTTTTCTTTTGTTGCTTCTCCCCTGACCGATGTCGCATCATGCTTAGTTATTGGGGATTTTAGTTGTGTCCTAGTTCCAATTCCCTTTTCCGTATTCCTTTCACCAGTCAGCCCATTTATTATTGTAGGTGTATTGTTCAGGTACACACTTCCAGACTGCATGTTTATGTACAAGTCCCTTTTGTATGGCCAGACTGGTTTCCAAGAATTTTCCTTAGACCTGCTTCAATGTTTTCCAGCCTGACTGTCAGGGTAGCGACAGACTGGTTAACTGACTCAATATTATAGTAAGACAAGTTTTCCATATTAATAGGAGATATCTTCCGTTTACCCTTTTGAGCATGACGATTTTTCAATGTCTATTTTTAATGTGGTTTTTTACCCCTTTGTTACTGCTGCTTTAATTTTTGGTGGGATCAGATGTGTTCTAATCATGCAAATATCAGGACCCTCTAGTTCTTGTCTTTTGTTTGCATATTTGACTATTAGCCTGTGTATTGCATATTGCACCTGATGTGAAAGTTTTCTACATGCCCATGATAATCTGCACCATGTGATTTCTCTATTGAGATGTTCTAAGATAAGGAATTTAGGAACACCTAGATGAAATCATTGAGAAAAAAAATGTGTTTGCCCCATTAGGCAATGCCACCATATGTGAAGACATCCATTAGATAGAATTCTCGTGTAGTTATCTACCCTTAGATGATGGAGGCTCTCACACGGAAACCCAATGGAAAAGCTTAGAGGCACTGTTTTGCCTACTGCCTTTATATTTGTATTGCTTTTTGAGAATGACAGTGTATTCTAGACCAAAATTGGCCCATGGCGTGTGGCCACTCCTTTGAAGATCACAGGCCGCCTGTTTACAGTCCCCTTGTTATACAATGAACTGTTTAAAGCATCTCACTTGCTTCATCAGAAGGCGTTCAACATCAGAAAAGAAGGAGGAGCTGGTTTTGCCACAGAACCAGAATTTCAGTGCACAAGAGCGCCTGTCATGTGCTGGTAACCTCTGACAGTGTGCAGTCCCTTGAGCCCCTTGGCCTGAGTTTTTGGCCACACACCCCCCCTTTCCTTTGCTCCAATGGAAGTGCAGTGCACCGGCGGATCCAAGATTGACAAAAGGCACTAATTCTAGGGCCCAAGAAAGAGCAGCCCGAGCGTCCTCTGACACTGAATGATGAGTGTTGGAGCCTGAGAATGGTCCCGGGTCTGCACGAGATGACCTATGCCCTTGATCAATGGAGAGCACACTACCTGTAGTGCCTGCCGCAAAGGAAAGATACTGGTGCACTGCCTTGAGACATTGAGACTTTCGAGTGAGCTGTGGGTGTTTGCCAGGAGGGCACTCCAACTAAGCAGTACTTTTCTCATGAAAGGCTTGAATGGAGAGGCCCATGCGAAAGAAAACAACAGAAGAAGATTTGATGGACAATAGAAGCCTGCCAGAGAGGCTTTTTGAACGGACTCTGGGCATAGTTGGTTTCACAAGAGGTTTCCGTGTGATTGTATAGACTAGGTGTTAAGGAGACTGATTGTTTTACCGGCATTGTTTTAAAGTACTATTCTGTTTAGAAAAAGGCAGAATAAAGTTCATTTTCTGTGGAAAGAATATCCCTTTTCACCTCAGAGCATTGATGAAGGTCACCACTGTTTCACCTGAACATACAAAAGAAATAACTGAATTGCATAGGAGCCCTAAAAATGTTACTAGATAATTTTAGGACTTGCTTTCTGCTTAGGGTTGTGAAAAATTATCATTTCATTTGTAATAGTGGTCACTACTTTCTCCCGTTGTCTATATGTTCTTAATAACGAGTTTTCTAGTGTTTTTTTAAACATGACGTTGTCATTTATGGGTGGGATCGTTTTTCTCTACTCAATTGACTTCTGCACCCGCTTCCCAACCTATGTCTTTTCCTACTACTGTTTCTTTGCACTCTTTTCACCCTTTCCCTGAACATGAGCAGGTTAGAAGATCAGAATTCGTAAGCAATCCTTTTGTACAGCTTCTGCATCAACACTAGTTAGTAGTGAACATCACTAATTATTGGGTGTGTGATCTTATGCCGCCTACTACAGACAGAGGTACTCCTTATTCTGTCCCACCATACGTGGCCTTTGTGCTACTATATGTGTAAGGAAACAGGTATCAAAAGACGGAGCTAAGTAATAGGATGATGCTACAGCAACATCTTCATGACTTTATGAGTATAGACCTGGACTCAGATTAGTATGAGAATAGTTATTGCCTATGTAAGGGCAAAAGGAGGGTCTGTGGTACTTTGAAATTTGGGACCGCGTAGGAGGCAGGGCCCTACCCCTGTCTATTCGGGTATTAGTGAACCGCGAATGGCCAATGCGTTATGTACAAGTGCTTTTCATTACATTTCATCGATAAATGCACTATGTATACGATATTATACATTGACTTCATGGGTTCCATCTTAGAGCGGTGGCCATCTTATGGTTGCCCTCACATAGGCTACACATTACAAACAAGTACGGGCCTTTAGAACACATGTACTTTCTGTTTGACTTCTCTTTGACCTGTGCAGCTTGGCTCCGCTGCCCCAGGTCAGTCCGGTCTCACGAGCTCCCCGTCCTACGGCCACCTGTGATTAGCATCAGGGTTTGACACACCATAATGCCTTTACATCCCACACGAGCCTCCGGCTAATCTCTTTCACACCTGACTCTTCCTGCTTTATGGGTTGTTTTACGAGCAGGAGGTGCCCGTGTTATTGGGGTCTGCTGATATCTGATGAGGGTTCTGAGCCTTGCTGGGTTAAAAGATTGTGGGCTGAACGAACTGGAATGTGGGATTGTCATCATGACTCTGCCTTTTCTTTGAAGCGAAAATATGTGAATGACCACTTGTAAAACAGGGGCGGTGTTGCCCAAAGCGTAATATTCTGTATAAAAGAGAAGACTGGTTTTTGTTCTAGAGTCTGCCTCATTCAGTTGCTAAGGCTTCTGTGCGACGTAGTCTCACTCATTTGAGTTTAATAAAGATGTCTTTTCATATTTCAGCTTCTTTGCCAAGTTCTTTGATATATTACTTGCGCCATGAAAATTTAAAGTACCGCACTACTGCCCCCAAGTTTGCCTGGGAAATAGAGTGGCAGATTTCCTTCAATAATAAGGCATCGCAAGCTATTTCGAAATATTCCTCCAAGATTATGCATAATGCACACTTCACACTCATGCAAATCTACATAGTATATAGGACCTACCTCACTCCACTGAAAATCCAGAAGCTCTTTCCCTCAGCCTTCCCAAAATGCCCCATGTGCCACACCAAATTATCTGACCCACAGGCTTTGTGGCTGTTCAAAAAGGCAGTCCTTCTAACTGGGTTCTGTCCACACTGAAAGATAAGTCCTGGACACCACAGGACCATAGTCCTCGGTATGTACCCTGCACCTAAGAGGGCCATACTAACCACTAGGTTATTGAATCTACCCCTTGTACTCACGAGGGGGGCTATCACCAGATGCTGGAAATCCTTTGCCCCTCCCCCAATTTAAAACACTGGGTGCAGGCAGAAAGTACTTCCCTGCATTGGGAGGAGAACCATGCCTCAATCTCAGCCCTCCAGGATGCACTTGTCTAGGAACATAATGTCCTTTTTTTTTTCTAATGATGACCTCCCCCCGAATACTTTAGTTATTGTTCCCTCCTAAGACAAATACCACAATTTCTCATCTTCCTCTTCTATCACTCTTGCACCCACCATTCCCCGTATCGCCAGAAAGGAAACTATCATAATGTTGCTACATACAGATCTCCTAGACTTTCCCTCCCATGATGGATCATCTCCAACAGCAGCAGCCCCACCAGTGACATTAAGAGAAAAAGTAACTCTCCTGGGGTATTTAATCCATGACCCCAGGAGAGCTTACCATATTTTTTAAAGTACTCCTATCTGAAGATCTATACTCTTCAGCTGGAGTGCAGAGCCCCTTGTGAATGGTTCTAAGGCTGAACTGTGCAACTTAAAAAATTTAAAAATACAGGCTCAAAGACATGTTGGTGTTTCTTTAATTAAACTTCATTACATTTTTTAAGACAGTCACTTTTATTAAATATTGCAGTGTGTGAGTTATCGAAAAATACATTTCAATGTAATTATTGGTCATTTTTTAACAAAGACAATACATGTGTTTTATATATGTTGATATCCCGATTCCTTCATAAAGCCATTAAGCCCACTTTTTATATGTAGGTTTTCTGATCCTTTGATAAAGTGAGTAGATGTGACTTACTTAAAATGGCATCAAGGCCCTGCACTCAGCATCCTGTTTGCCCATGGTTCAGACATAGAGGGCGGTTGGGCTCCAGTGGGGGTTGGGCACAGAGCCTGGCCTGCGGTTAACCCTACGCCGTGTATGTCCGAAGCCTGTGTGCTGCTTAGGTTTGGTTGCCAACAAGGGGTTAGATGCAGGACCTGGCCCGGCAGCCAAACCCATGCTGCACATGGCCATAGGACGTGTTCGACTTGGGATTGGCATGACTTATGATAATAAAATATTACTTTAGGTAAAAAAAAAATAGCAATTCACTGAAAAAAAACAAAGGTTAAAGTGACATTATTCACTCTGCTGCTGAACTATTTTCACCACATATTCTTGTGCAAAAGGAGCTACAATGCATCTTCAAACCCTGCCGAAAGCCAACATTTTCTTCTAAATAGCTTCTAAATTCTAAGATGATGCCTCAAATGCATGGGGTTCCTTCAACAGGGTTTTGAAGCACTTACATTTGAAAAGATGGCCGGAAATATTTGACATTGTTGTGTGTCGATTTAGATGCTGTATATAGGTTTCCCGATTTATGTCCTTATATAGGCACAATTCGCATTGCCCATTATAGGCATAGAAATCCTACCCTTATTTAGGCATTATCCACGCTAACCAAATACAGGCATGGCCACCTACATCCGTTCATCTACGTCACAACGAGTTCTTGGAAAACCAGACTCTTAAGCCTTTAGGACTTCCTCTTGCTTGGATATGAACATCTATTCCTTAGGGGTTCATTCATGACGTTCTTCTGCTCGACTTATACGTCAATACTGGCATTCCTAAACACCTTCAAGGTATAAATATACCTTCACTTACCATGGCAAACCACGGTTCAGCTGCCTACTTGCAGGACGCGGCTCTCCACAGCAAGTTTGGAAGGAAGTCAAGTCCCCGCCTGACGCACTGACCAGACGCTGTCATCCTCCTCGTAGAGAATCCAGCTCCAGTGTTTCTGACTCCCCTTGCGGGGTGTTAGAGATCGAGATCGAGATCGAGACTCAGAAAAAGATTCCAACCTCCTTCATTCTAAGATATGGAGCGGACTAGAACCTAGAGGGACTTTTGGCAAATCTTGGCAACTATAGCTGAACTAGACTATAGACAAACAGACCTACTTCTTACTTCGTACTACATTTAGGTTAGGTACACTGGGGTAGAACTAGCTAGAAGCATCAGATGATTATTAACCTTTTAGCCTGTGTTATTTATGGGTGTATTGTTATGAATATCTGTCATAGCTATAAACCATGCTATTGCAGTATTATTTTATCTTACTGCTAACGCTGTACGTATTATACTTCGCATTCTGTCTTACAATTGTAGCAGGTTATATCTCTTGCATGAGAAATAAGACTCTTCAATAAACCCTTTTTATTGAAACGGCCATCTATCTATTTCTGTGTAACTCTGTAGAAACGAAGCATGCACGATTGACTGAGTGAAACTGTTATCTATTGTTTCCACAATTCTGAGATTGTTCCGATTCTAAGGGAAACAAAGTTGTCATGTTTACGCGGTTGTCAGAAACTAATTCCTTCATGTTTATTCGAGAAGTTTCTAGTGACCTCTGAGTTAGCTGGCACACACAAGTAATTAAGTTTAATGTACTCGATAGAGACATACTGACCTCAGTCCTATGTTAAAACTATAGAGCATATTATTCCAATGCGCAGAGCCTATCAGGAATATAGGAACTACACTACATGGCGCCCAACGGTTTGGTAAGGCATTCATTTAATGCTAGATACTGAAGTAACTCAGTCTTGGTTGTCTCAGAGACCCCTACTCATAATACTCCATAAGACGTCTGGAGTGGGAAGGAATAATATCCGCCATGAACGAGTAGGGCAAAAATCCTATGTATTAGCTATTTGGTCTGTTCAACGTTGAAGGATACAGTGCTCCAAAATATTGTGCACCTTATCTTTGTTCCCTTGAAACTTGCTCTGCAATTTTCATTAAACAATGTCCCAAAATGAGGATAATAACACCGGAAACGGTGGAGCTGTACCCGACGAAATCGCAGCAGCTTTTGTTTATACAGGTTTTAATGAAACCGATGAGAATGTGAAAATCATCGCTCCAAATTTAAGGAGAGCCATCAACATGGCGTAACACCAAGAGGTGGTAGAGCAGTTTTTGTGATAGAGGCACATGCATCTCACCAGACAGAGGTATTCTATTCATGGATAGTATTCCCAGAATCAAATCCAGTAACTAAAATGTTACACTTATACAAAGAAGATGAACCACCTGAGGAATATATTCCTTTCGAGGATATTGAAATTCCACTCACATACCAGGAGCATGATCTCTGGTTTAAAGGTGCCCTAAAACATTACAATCACATTACCAGGCTCGGTCCAGTAGGTAGACCAGGAGCAACATGGCCGATTTTAGCCGGCTACACACCTCATCCTGACATTGAAGCAATGTCAGACGTAGAATTACTTAATCAGATAGAAAATTTAATAGAATGACACAGTTAAACCACAACTGTCTGAAAGTCCTGAAAAGGCCTTTACTAAAAACAATCCTTCCTCGTCTTAAAAGAAGTGGGAAAATAACAAACAACATTCAAAAGAGAAAGATTCTCAATCCCAAGGTAGGCCTCCTCAAAAGGAGCTTTCTGAAAGGCTTTGTCATATGTCGATGATATCTATCTGACAGACGATGACCTGAACAGGCACTTGAACAGAGTGAATACCATTATACTGGGCTTCGCCTCTGAAGGTTATAAATTCAATTAAAAAAAATCAAGAATTGCCCATCTCAACGTCATTTTCCTAGGATATGAACTATCAAGTGAAGGCAAAAGCCTGGCAGCCAACTTTTTTGAAAAGTGTGCGCTGCTCCAACCTCCAAAAACAAGGAAAAACTTACAGTCGATTCTAGGTTTCCTAAATTTTGGAGGAACATACATTCTAAACTACGCAGAAAGGGTTAAACCTCTCTACTAATTAATCAAACCTGATTTTAAAATCACACATTGGACACAGGAACACACAGATATCCTGCGTTCACTTCAAGCTGACATGTTAGCAACAAAACACTTACAAACATGCGTAATCATACGCAACTTAGTGATCCGAATCATTCCGGGTCAATGTGGATTCACCTACTTAACTTTTAACGAAGGTGAAAGAGTACCAATTGCATAGAAATCACATTTGTACTAGGCCTGGGCGGTAAATTCCGTTCCGCTCGCGGAATTTGCGGAATTTGCGTAATTTCGCGTTCCGCGGAGAACGCGAAATTGCCCAAAAATCTCCTTTCCGCGACTTCGCGAAATTTTTGCTTGTTCGCGTTCTCAATATGCGTGTTCGCGAGATATTTCACCCCGAGCACGCACACAGCGATCGCGAACAGGAAAAAAGTATCGCGAACAAGCAATTCCGCGTGTTCGCGGAATTTCTGCGTGTTCGCGGAGATTTTTTACCGTTTCGCGGAGATTTGCGTAACGCGATTACGCAAATTCCGCCCACCCCTAATTTGTACACGCAAGCAGAAATAAAATTCACATTGACAGAAAAAATTCTGACAGAATTTCAAACCGCTGTAGCAAAAGAAAGAGCCCTAGCACAGGGGACAGTTACAAAAGTGAGTATTCCGAATGCAAAAGCTTTACATTCAAGATGGATACAATGGGTTAATTCTCTTGCTGCAACTGATATTGTATATGTTTTTGATCCTTATTTAAAAACACAAGCATTCCTGCAATACAAACGCAAATTTCCTCTGCCTTCTGAAATTCTCCCTCTTGACCAGTACAAATGTATACTGATGGATCTGCACAACCCGCTACAGTGGGGTAAGCAAGCTTATAGTGCAGCATGCACGATCGTTAAAGGTCGGATGCTCGATGGCAAATTTAGACCAATGATCACAAAACGCAATCTCTAGGAAATTGTACAGCTCAGCGAGCTGAACTACAAGCATTTAAAATGGCCCTTGAAAATATGGATCGCGAATTCCCCACACTCATAGTGTGCGATTCTTTTTATTGTGTTCAGTCATGCAATAAATATTTACAGAATTGGCTTCAAAATGGTTTCAAAGATGCATAAGGTGGAACAATCAAGCATAAAACGCTTTGGGAACAAGTAGTTCAGTTGCGAAACGGACTACAAAACACTCACGTGATACACACGCTGAGTCATCAACGTGATGGCGTTCATGTTGAAGGGAATTCATTGGCTGACGAAGCCGTGAAAGGGGCTGTGCAAACGGCTTCTGTAGCTGCAATCACTCGTTCAAAAACAAAAATAGACAGTGAAATAATACTGGCTGTCAATGCTTCAAGCTATGGCAGCGGTGCAGCGTTACCTAAAAGGTTTCCACTGAAATACTCATATATAATTGATGCGAACAATGTTCTGTTTGCTCGAATCTCTGGAGTGGATGATAGGGTAATACCAAACATGGAACGAAGAGCAGCTTTGATTTACGAAGCACATCTGGGAGAGGGTCTGACACATCAGGGGATCTCTAAAACAATTTTAAAACTAAAAGTGATGTGCTGGTGGCCAGGAATGAATACACTGAGTCATACTTTTATCAATGAATGCATAGACTGCAATAGAGATCGCAGGACAGAACGCCACCAGGCACCTGTCTACAACGTAGCCAGCCCAGTACAGACACCATTGTTAGATAGCATTAGACTATCTACATGCAGCCTTTCCTGTGGACGAATGCAGTCCCACAAAAACTAAATCAAGGTTCTTTTTGATGTGACCTCAGCGCTTGGCTGACACTCGAACTGTTATAAAAGATTTGCGAGTCTTTATCGGCACATACGCAATTGGCACACTACATTCTGACCAGGGTCCTGCGTTTAGCTCTCGAGCTTACAAAGAAGCCATAGCCAGTCCGGGGGTAGCACTGCGGTATTCTTCTCCATTCCATCCTTATGTTGTGGAAAGAAAAAACGGGACATAAAGCAGTCTATAACAGCTAGGGTATTAGGTTTGGGTGATGGGTGGGTCAAACATCATTATGGGGTCCAACGCTCATTAAACAATTTGCCAAGAAGTTCTCTAGGGGGTGTCACTCCATATGAAGTCCTTTTTGGAACTAGAATGTTGATTCCGAACCTTGACATGAAAGGCACAGTGGTGGAGAATGAAAAGTTTGATGTCAAAGATCGTTTGGCTGTTTTACAGGACTTAAATGAACTAAGATCGTAACAAAGCAAAGTGTTCCTGAAGCCAACCACCACTGGGGAAAAACCAATCATCCCAGCAAGGCCTGTCTGGATCCCAAAGCTTGGTGATCTAGTCAGAGAAAAGATCGTGGACTAGAAGGACTTTGGGCCTTCTTACAGACAACCAGTACCTGTCCTAGCAATCCACGGATCGAGAACAGTACTACTGCCACCCCTTGCTGGTAAAAAGGAGAAAAGATTTGTGTCCATCGACCTGATCAAACCACACTATGTGGCCGATTATAAGCAGTAGGCCAGTGGACTCCGACAATGTAGCAGACGCACTCCGCTGGCTACAATCCAAGAGGTTGAAACTGAGAGACTCATCACCTTTGAAGATTCTACAGTGAGAAATGAAAGACTAAGCAACAAAGCTATGGAACTCGTCCCTCTTGAGACCCAAATAACAGTTCGTCCTGATACACCTGTCTAGAACGAAGTAACAAGTGATCAACTGGTTCCAGCGATTTCAACGAATCCTGATGCAATTCAAACCATTGACAGAACTGCCTCTGGCTATTTCATTAACTTTGATACGTTTTCTGAGGATCCCAGCGAACCTGAAACGACGCCAGCACAAACAACTTTCAAAGAACAAGCAACAGACTTTTTTCATCTCCTGAGAAAGACTTATCTGGTTTCACCATGGATTGAACTATGGATTGTCTTGGGAATATTCTTCTATCTAATTTGGTTAGCTCTGGTAATAACTCTGGGTATGCTGATAAATGGAAGATACATTCAAATGGACACAGCAAGTAAAAGAGTGAACTTACTTGTCCAGCCACACAAATCATCCCATCGTGAAGCAAGAGACTTGTCAGCAGTGAACATCACAGCCGTTCCTATACCAGATGGTATAGTTTGGGACAGAACTGAATATGACATTTTTGGCCCGTCGGAACATTTGAAGATTCCACACTTATTTAAAATTTCATTAAGTGACATTATTGCCTCTAGTACCTTTTCTGATGATTGGGACTTCAAGACTGTTAATAACATGATGTCTGATCTAGAAATGCCTGCAGTATTCACAAATCATGAATATTTAGATGGTTCATCAGACTATGAACAAATCTATTGTTATAACCACTATGGTCATCATTTTTTGTATAAAACGGTATCACCTAGAAATGTATTTATGTATAACAAATGGGAACATTGTCCTACACCTCCAAAGGGTAGCTCAAAAACCTTTGCAATGAAATTTTCATATTTTTTAGGGTTCAACTTATCGAATCCAGAAACGTTTAATTTCAAGAATATGAATAAGACAGGAGCGAAAAATATGTTAACCAATACGAAACAAATTTATTCTGCAGCCTTTATTGCCCAACTGTCTAGACAGGGTTTCGACTTTTGGAAAGACAACACTGAGACAAAATCTGTCTGGGCTACAAAAGATTGGCAAGTGCAGGGGGTAGAAGCTTTGTTTAGAACCTGTATCATCCCTGAGCAAATTATGTTTTTGAATGACACTGTCCAACAAACGTCTTGCCTTGGGTTCGCTAAGATGAAAGACATGAACACACGACCATACTTGGACCTGCAAGTAATAGCACTACACGGGGAGAGGTAGACATTACATAATATTTTACATCACAACAGATTAGATCCAGAATGGAAAAAATGGTTGCTCTGGCCCACAGACACAAACAACTGTCAAGATCGATTCCTGAACAAAACACAGGGTTTCACTATCAATAGGCCAGACCCACGCTATGTTCAAAGACAGCATCCAGGGGTAGTAACAACATAGATTGTAGGGAAAGTCTGCCTTGATTGGCTACAGAAAGCTACACTGCAAGATGTAAACCAACACTTATCTTTACTTAAAGAAGGCGCAGACCTTAGGGAATTCTTGCTAGGACCAAGAAAACCACATCAAAAATGTTTCATATGTGCCAGTATCTACGCTGCTTACAATGAAATATGGAAGATTACCCAAGCAGAGACTGCAGAACGAAAACGAGAAATTGAGCGTATTAATTTAGAGAAATCTTTCTCTGTAGTAGACAATGGGTTAACGACTCTGTCGTCCAGGATATATTCATTGGACAGCATTGTGCCTTCTGCCATAGACATCATGGAACAAGACTTGGTCATATTGCAACATGGTCAGTCTCAATTATGTTCTATAATGCTATTAGGCTGGATGCTCCAAAACTTGCATTCAGGCTATGTGCCTTGGCGTTTAATCAACACTACGTCACTGTTTTCAGAATTCAATCTCACTGATAAACAGATCAGACTGGCACAAAGTGGAGCAGACTATACGGTGCTGAGCATTGAAAAACTGGAGAAATTACCATTCACGGTGGCAGAAAAACCAGCTACTGAGTGGATCATACATGGTAAAATTACTCTACCTGTTATAACTTTCCATTTTCAATAATGCCTAAAACATATACCAGCAAGCAAATTTGAAAGGTTGGGTAAAGAACACATCAAGACATCTTGGGATTTACCTTACACACATAGATGTTGGAGTGGGGGGCGTGAAGTGTGTCTTAGCGGTACAAACTGTGAAAACGCACTAAGTGGTTCTCTCCTTTGTCAGGGTATAAATTTACACGGGGCCTGCGTTGGTTCCACTACAAACGTATCCTGTCACCTGCAAGGCTCACCAGCTGCAGTGATTAATCCAATTTTTGGACTACTTTCGAATGGAAGTTCCCTCATGTTGAATGATCACAGCTGCTGTGGCATGTTGCCAGGTATCCCATATCTAGTAATGGTTACATCCAGGGTCACTTGCTGTATGCAAGTCTTGTTTCCACAAGTACAGACAGTCAGGGAGTCACCTCTATGACCTTCACTGAACATCTCTTCTATACAAATTGATACTCTAAGCAGAATGAAAACCATTCTTTTACAACAAACTGTGCCACTGACCTCGGCCAAAGAAAACTATGATCTACAAGTCGCAAGGACTTCTGATGAAATACATTCCCTTTTGAATACAAACTGCCCTATACATTTCTCAGAAATTTTAGAACGTATCTTAAACATGTCTGATACGAGTGGTATTGTACATGTATTTAAGACCGTGTGTTCAGGACTGTTAGCACCTTTTCAAGCAGTCCTCGGAATAATTCCTAACTTCGTGCACTCTGTGTTTGGCGGATGGCTACTACTTGTTGGACTCATTGCAGGGATCTTATTTTTGCTCCTACTGCTCCGATATGGCAAGCTAAATCACCGACGTCACTCCAAGCAGCATAGAGAGAGCTCTATTGGAGATAAGGTGTCGTGAGCGCATCGTTCAAATTTTGGGTTTACCTCATCTACGAGAATTAAATACCACATTGTTTCTGTCACTCAGATCAATCTGGCAAGATTGCATCTTACCTGTTCTACGCTGCCTGCTTTACGGTGAAGAATGCGTGCTAGACATCTGTCTAACACTCCCATCAGTCATGCCTATGGATATCGATACTCTGCTGGACCTGGTAACGGCCCATGGTGTGTGTTGTCCCCAGCGTCTACCAATCCTGATGACGGCATTCATTGAGATCTCACAGAATGAATTGCTGCTGCTGAGGTACAAGAGGAAATAACAGGCACACAGGTAACATCCGTTACGAACATTGCTGATGCGACCAATGCTGAAGGCAATGCTTCTCATCTATGTGCGGTTATGTCATTTAAACGGGGTAATCCAACTTTCACCTACAATGGTAGACGACTTTTGTCTACAGGATTAGACGATTTCATGTTTCTGACATCTTTGAGCTATTGCCTCTGACATCTTTGAGCAATTGGTAGATAACAAGCTAGACCTGTTATTTATATCAGAGACCTGGCTTAATGAGTGCTCAGCCCCGGTCATTGCCTTGGCTATCCCTGCAGGGTTAAAAATCACTAGGGTTGACCGCAAAACAGGCAAAGGAGGTGGGGTGGCGGTAGTTTTCAGGGATAATTGGACTCTCCCTCTGGGACAGTCACAGGACATTAGGGAGGGGGAAGCGCTGGATTTCTCCTTTACCATTTCTCCTCATATTTACTGGGAGCCACGCTTGTATATCGTCCCCCCGGGCCCCCGAACGCCTTTTTAAAAGCTTTGTATGAAGCCATTGTGCCCAGAGCTTTGCACTATTCTAACTATCTACTGCTTGGTGACTTTAATATTCACTTTGACTGTAGAGAGGCTTCTGAGACACGTGCTTTTAATGAGTCCTTGGATCTTGCCCAGCTGACTCAATGGATTAACTCCCCTTCCCATAGTGGGGGTCATACCATTGAAGGGGTCTGCTCCAACTTTCCGTTAGTTGTACAGGATCCTTTCCCTGTCTCTAGGTCCAATCATTTTTTAATTCAATTCACTTGGACCATTAAGCCATCCTATTCTGCTACAAAGACTTTGGCGGTGAGACCGCCTCCTCGCATTGAGCCTGACACCCTTGGTAGAGTCCTGGCGGATACCCGCCCTGGTATCTTAGGGGGTCTGTCAGAGGCAGTTGGGGGATTCAATAACTGGCTGTCAAGAGCAGTGGAGCATTTTCCACACCCCTGGGTCATAAAAGAGCGAGAAAATCCCCGTCCCAACCCTGGTTGACCCTGTCACCAGGCAGGTCGCTCCCCCCATCCGCCACGCAGCCCCCTGTGGGTTGAACCTCCGTTGCCGCTTTTGCCGCCTGACTGCTTGCTCCCTTTTTTATTCTGTACCCCTGCGCTTGGCTTTCTGTGCCACTTTGTTTTTTCATTCTGTGTCCCTGTGTTTTGCTTTTTTTACCCCTGTGCTCTATTGTCCCTCTCCCACCGTCTTATCCCGCCATTTTTTCCCCAGGTTTTCCCCCGCCGCTAAGCCCCTGCGGCACCGCCCCCTTCACTCCCATTGGCCGCCCCGCTCCCACCTCCCAGCTGCTCCTCCCTCCCTCTGCCCTCATATGGAGGCCGCGAAGCGGTGGTAGAGAGCGACCTTTGACCCTGTCACCAGGCAGGTCACTCCCCCCATCCGCCATGCAGCCCCCTGTGGATTGAACCTCCGTTGCCGCTTTTGCCGCCTGACTGCTCGCTCCCTTTTTTATTCTGTACCCCTGCGCTTGGCTTTCTGTGCCACTTTGTTTTTTCATTCTGTGCCCCTGTGTTTTGCTTTCTGTACCCCTGTGCTCTGTTGTCCCTCTCCCGCCGTCTTTTCCCGCTGTTTTTTCCCCGGGTTTTCCCCCGCCGCTGAGCCCCTGCGGCCCCACTCCCTTCACTCCCATTGGCCGCCCCTCTCCCACCTCCCAGCTGCTCCTCCCTCCCTCTGCCCTCATATGGACGCCACGAAGCGGCCGCGCAGCGGACGCGTGGTCCGTGCCTGGACCGCACCCAGCGCCAGAACCCCTGGACCCCGCACCCCTCGCAACGCCAGACTGCACTAAGACGCAAGCACCCTCCACGCACTCAACACCAGACGAGACCACCCCTGCAACCGGGCCACCCCGAAACGCACCCAGGGGCCTTTCACCTGCCGGAACTGCAGATTCACCAGCATCCAACCCTCCACACCACCAGCCAGAGAACCCAACCACCTCCTCTGCATCCTCCTCAACACCCGCTCCGCTCGCAAGCACGCCATCGAACTCTGGGACCTCCTAGACTCCACTGCCCCGACGTCGCCTTCCTGACGGAGACCTGGCTGAATGCCACCTCAGCACCAGAAATCGCCATAGCCATCCCACAGGGCTACAAGATCTCCCACAGAGACCGCACCAACGGAGTGGGAGGAGGAATCGCCATCATCCACAAAGACTCCATCAAAATCTCAACGAACACCGATGACACCCTCACCACCGCCGAGCACATGCACTTCCAGATCCACACCGACCCCAAAACCACCCTCAGAGGAACTCTCATCTACAGACCTCCCGGACCCCGCCCACAGTTCAGTGACACCATCGCCAACCTCATCAGCACCCATGCCCTCGCTTCCACGGACTACATCCTCCTCGGGGATCTGAACTTCCACCTCGAGAACAACAATGACGTCAACTCCACCGCCCTGATCGACAACCTCGCCAACCTCGGACTCAAACAGCTCATAACGACACCTACTAACGCCGCTGGACACACGCTCGACCCCATCTTCTCCGCAAGCCCCCACGTCTCCTTCAACCACACCACCGAACCACACTGGACCGACCACAGATGCGTCCACTTCACCTTCAGAAAACCCACCACACACCACCGCACCCAACAGCTACCACGCCGCTGCTGGGGCATGGTCACCGAGGACCAACTGACTACCGCCCTCGCCCTGAGACCCCCCACCGACCCAGACACCGCCGCGACCAACCTCACACAGTGGTTCAATGACTGCGCCAACACCCTCGCCCCTCTCAAGACCTCTACAACCAACCACACCAACAAGAAAGCCGCCTGGTTCACCGAGGACCTCCGGATCTCCAAGCACACCTGTCGGAAGCTGGAGAAGAAATGGCTCCACGACCGAACACCAGATAACCACACAGCCCTCAAGAGCGCCACCCGCAGACACCACCAACTCATCAAGACCGCCAAGAAGACTGCCTTCAAGGACCGCCTAGACAACAACGCACACAACACCAAAGAGCTCTTCAGCATTGTGAAAGAACTCTCCAACCCCAGCTCCAACACCAATGACATCCCGCCATCTCAAGACCTGTGCGACTCCCTGGCCACCTTCTTCCACCGCAAGATCACCGACATCCACGACAGCTTCAACTCCGACCCCCCCACACCCACCACCGAATCCACCACCGCTGCGACTACCACTCACACCAGTCGCCTGACCGTCTGGTCCAGCGTCAGCGACGAAGACACCATCAAAACCATGAACTCCATCCGCTCCGGATCCCCATCGGACCCCTGCCCTCACCCCGTCTTCAACAAAGCCAGCGCAACCATCGCGCCCCACCTCCGGAAAACAATCAACTGTTCCTTCGAGACAGCAACCTTCCCAGAAAGCTGGAAGCATGCCGAGATCAACGCCCTTTTGAAGAAGCCCAAGGCGGACCCCATGGACCTCAAGAACTTCCGGCCCATCTCCCTGCTCTCTTTCCCGGCAAAAGTGACCGAGAAGATTGTCAACAAACAGCTAACCCGCTACCTCGAAGTTAACAACATCCTGGACCCTTCCCAATCCAGTTTTCGCAGCAACCACAGCACCGAGACTGCCCTCATCGCCGCCACTGACGACATCCGGACCCTGATGGACAAAGGAGAAACAGCCCCCCTCATCCTCCTGGACCTATCAGCAGCCTTTGACACGGTCTGCCACCGCACCCTATCAGCAGGCCTCCATGACACTGGTATCCAAGAGAAGGCCCTGGCCTGGACCACATCCTTCCTCTCCGGCAGAACCCTGAGCGTCTGCCTCCCACCCTTCCGCTCCAAAACCACAGAGATCATCTGCGGCGTCCCACAGGGATCCTCCCTCAGCCCGACGCTGTTCCATATCTATATGGCCCCCCTTGCCCACGTCGCACGACAACACAACCTCAACATCATCTCCTATGCCGACGACACCCAGCTGATCATATCCCTCACCGAAGATCCCCACACCGCCAAAGCTAACCTCCACAGAGGAATGAAGGCCGTAGCCGACTGGATGAAGGACAGCAGACTGAAGCTGAACTCAAACAAGACAGAGGTCCTCATTCTCGGACACACCCCATCAGCCTGGGACGACTCTTGGTGGCCCACGTCACTAGGCACAGCCCCGGAACCCACGGACCACGCATGCAACCTGGGGGTCATCCTCGACTCCACTCTCTCCATGACCAGGCAAGTCAACGCCGTCTCCGCGTCCTGCTTCAACACCCTCCGTATGCTCAGCAGGATCTTCAAATGGATCCCCCTCGACATGAGAAAAACCGTTACCCAGGCCCTCATCACCAACAGACTCGACTACGGGAACGCCCTCTACTCAGGAACTGCAAACAAGCTCCTGAGACGACTCCAACGCATCCAGAATGCCTCGGCCTGACTCATCCTCGACGTCCCCCGCCGCAGCCACATCACACTCCACCTGAGAGGCCTGCACTGGCTCCCCGTCAACAAAAGGATCACCTTCAAGCTCCTGATCCACGCACACAAAGCACTGCACAACACCGGACCCACCTACCTTAACAACTGACTCAGCTTCCACACCCCCACCCGAAGCCTCCGCTCAGCCAACCTCGCCCTCGCCACAGTCCCTCGAATCCGAAAAACCGCCGGCGGCGGCAGATCCTTCTCCTACCTTGCCGCCAAGACCTGGAACACTCTCCCCACAATCCTACGACAGACCCAGGACCTGCTGGCCTTCAGAAGTCTCCTCAAGACCTGGCTCTTTGACCAGTAGCACCCCCCCTCCCCAGCGCCTTGAGACCCTCTCGGGTATGTAGCGCGCTTTACAAATGCAGTGATTGATTGATTGGTTCTCTAAGGATCTAAAAGACCAAAAAAAATCCTGTAAAAAACTAGAATGCTGTTGGAGACTGGCCTACGGTCTTCAGCTAAAATTGCACTCAGGAAATCCCAGCACAACTATTATTCTATGTTCAAGTTGGCCAAAGGCCCCTTTTTTGCGGAGCGCATTGCTCAATCAAAAAATAATTCAAAGGAAATCTTTGCAATTGTACAAAGCTTCCTGAATCCATGCGCTGAACAGAAGGCCTCGTCTGGCTCTAACGACTGGTGTGAGCAGCTTTCCGTTTTTTTTCTTGATAAAATCTGAACCATGCAGGATAGCTTCGGGACTGCTACCCAACAGCAGGCGACTTATGTGCTTCAGACGGCTGTAGACTTTGATCCAGCCCACCCCTGTCTGACTGCGTTTACTCCCATTCCACTGTCAGATACTCTGGCTATACTTAAATCACTTAAATCAGGCTCTCCTTTGGACCCCTGCCGAGCTAGGTTATTGGCGGCGGAGGTGGTCAACCCTGAAGTCAACAAAATTGTCAATCTGTCCCTAATGGATGCCACTGTTCCATCTGAGGGGAAGCAGACAAAACTCCTCCCTTTGTTGAAAAAATCCACACTTAACCCTGCTACCCCGGCTAGCTACGGCCCAATCTCACTCCTCCTGGCGGTAGCTAAGGTGTGCGAGAAGGCTGCTCACAAACAACTCTCTGAGTTTGTTGAGAGCTCTGGCACCATCCACCCCACTCAGTCGGGCTTTAGGGCCTCTCATAGCACTGAAATGGCCCTAGTTGAGGTGTCGGAGGCTATTAGAGAGTGCCTGGATGCTGGCGGCAGAGCGGCTCTGGCGTTACTAGACCTCTCTGCCGCATTCAACACCGTGCCACACCGTCAACTTTTGGCACGGTTGTCCGACATTGGCATCTCTGGCCAGGCATGGGAGTGGACTAAATCTTTTATTGCCAACAGAACACAGCAAGTCTGGCTGCCGCCCTTCGCCTCATCTCCATGAAGCCTGACAACAGGGGTTCCCCAGGGCTCAACATTGAGCTCTCTTCTGGTTCAATGTCTATATGACGCCTCTTATTTATTTGGCAGAGGAGCTGGGGCTAAGATCATAGGACTATCAAGAAGAGTTGTACCTGCTGTTCCTCAAGTGAAAAGAGGAGGAGTCAACAAGAAGGCTGGATATAACTAAATACACAATGTGTATAAAGTTGGTAATCCTTTTGTTGGATAATAATGCCCTCACACACCCTTTCAGGTGTCATGCTTCATCATATGGGCTGCTCCTCGTCGGGCCGGCGGTGCAATGCCTAACGGGCTCCCTAAAAAGGGGCACTTTATCGGAGATCTTCAATCCAACAGCCGTTTGGTGAAGTGCGGGTATGGGGGACTGAATAATGTAGATGTAAAAAAAGTGTGATTTAAAACAGGGTTGGTAGTGCCGGTGTAGGAATTAGATTTTATTCTGGAGGTCTCCTTCCCTGATTAAAAACGTGTATATGGCACTCAACAGAGTATAATGTCTCTTATGAGAGTGCTCAAGTGGGTGTTTAATGGTCAACATGTTTCTCGCTAGGATCTCATGCACTCGCGATTCTTCAGGACCTATGAAAACTATCTACAAAAAGAAGAGAACTATGTGATATTAAGTCTCTAAATCAAAACAGGTTTAATGTGAATCAGTGTCACTTGACTAAAATACCTGTCATGATCTGGTACTACCCTATTCAGTAGGACTGCGGACCACAACAGTACTTGGTGGATTGAGCATGAGCAATGGGTCCTCTAAAAGTAGGTGTATGCCTTGCTCACGCTGTGCTTCTTGACCTACCCTCGCCACCAAGTCTGGGAGATCATAGCCTATGCTGATGATGGATGTATGTCGTTACAACGCACACTTTTACAACGCATGCACTTACAACGCATTTTTTACAACGCAACATCCATCACAACGCATTCCATTACATAGCATGACACTACAACGCATTTTTAAAAACTACCTTTACAACGCATTCCATTACATCGCATACTACCTTTACAACGCATACCATTACAACGCATAATATTAAATTGCATTTAAGGTAAGTATTAGATAGTATAGGGGTAAAAATTACTTTTCTAACTCCAGGGGGTGCAACAGTAGGGTAAGTGTTGGATAGTATAGGGGTAAAAATTACTATTCTATCTCCAGGGGGTGCAACAGTAGGGAAAGTGTTGGATAGTATAGGGGTAAAAATTACTATTCTAACTCCAGGGGGTGCAACAGTAGGGAAAGTGTTGGATAGTATAGGGGTAAAAATTACTATTCTAACTCCAGGGGGTGCAACAGTAGGGTAAGTGTTGGATAGTATAGGGGTAAACATTACTATTCTAACTCCAGGGGGTGCAACAGTAGGGTAAGTGTTGGATAGTATAGGGGTAAAAATTACTATTCTAACTCCAGGGGGTGCAACAGTAGGGAAAGTGTTGGATAGTATAGGGGTAAAAATTACTATTCTAACTCCAGGGGGTGCAACAGTAGGGTAAGTGTTGGATAGTATAGGGGTAAAAATTACTATTCTAACTCCAGGGGGTGCAACAGTAGGGTAAGTGTTGGATAGTATAGGGGTAAAAATTACTATTCTAACTCCAGGGGGTGCAACAGTAGGGAAAGTGTTGGATAGTATAGGGGTAAAAATTACTATTCTAACTCCAGGGGGTGCAACAGTAAGGTAAGTGTTGGATAGTGTAGTGTGATATTATGCGTTGTAATGGTATGCGTTGTAAAGGTAGTATGCGATGTAATGGAATGCGTTGTAAAGGTAGTTTTTAAAAATGCGTTGTAGTGTCATGCTATGTAATGGAATGCGTTGTAATGGATGTTGCGTTGTAAAAAATGCGTTGTAAGTGTAGTGCGTTGTAAAAGTTGCGTTGTAAATGTTGTTCCCCCTGATGATACCCAGCTCCTCTTCATCTGGAAGAAAACTGATTTCTCCCCGGTGATCGCCAAAAACTGTTTGGCGGAAGTGTTTAAATGGCTAGCGCAGGCCCAACTAAAATGCAATGAAGAAAAATCAGAGGTGCTTCTTCATGGATCCTTCCCCCCACATTTTAGAGAAGACATCTGGCCGGTGGGCTACCCCATGCCTAAATCTACGGGGAGCCCGGCAAAAAATTTGGGGGTATGGTTCAGCGAGGAATTGAGATTTCTACCCTCAGATCAATAGGCTGGCCGGTGTGTGCTTTGGCACACTGAAACGCCTCAAGAAGTTTCTGCCACTTTTGCCCAGAGTGGCCAAAGAAATGGGGACCCGTGCCCTCATCCTCTCACGTCTGGACTACACAAATGTCTTGTACATCGGTCTCCCGGCATATCAGCTAAAAAGCTGCAGATTGTCCAGAACCAGTCAGCCAGAGCCTTACTGGGTATTCCGGGAAGGTCCAGTGCGAGGCAGCTTCTACGGGATCTGCACTGGCTCCCGGTTGACCAACGTATTCTGTTCAAAGCTCTTACGCTTGCCCATGGTGCGCTTTACAAGGCTGGGCCTCAGTATCTCAGAAGTCAGTTCACGTTTTATGTGCCACCCCAACATTTATGTTCCACAGGTCAATGCCTCGCTCTTGTTCCCAGGTACCGCCTGGTAAGAATGGGAGGCAGATCCTTCTCTGTCAGAGCAGCCATGGCTTGGAATGCCCTGCCATTTGAACTGCGGAACACCAGTGACCTCAGGCTGTTCAAAAAACACTTGAAAACTCTGTTAGTCAAGTAATCTTCCAGTCTGGTCTGCCCCTCTCTGCCTCTCCTCCATTTGGCTTCCACGCCGGGACACTTCAGAGTAGCCATGCGCGCTATAAATGGAGGATAACCTAACATAATATAACATGTTTTCTCTATCCTCATACACTGACTTTTGATTCAGCACACAGTGTACAGGGAAGACTCTGAATTTGGCCTTCATTTTTCAAAACAAAGACTAAACTTGGACCTTTTTCCTGTGATTATTTATTTTTTCCAAATTTGAATTTTTCTTTTTATGGCACAGTTATCTGCTTATAGTAGAACTATTCATAGAGAACCGAATTCTTTGATACACTTTCAGAGACAATATGTAACCTAGTCAAACACAATTGATTTATGTAACTTGAAATGAAATGGTTTCGGCCTTTTTTCTTCTGTATTTACGAGCCATTTCATAATGTATATTAACCTTGGGCAAAGCACTACGCTACGCTTGCGTAGTTTGTGAAGTTTGTGCTACTTCGCACTACGCGAATTGCACGTAGCACAGTGCAAACACACGTAGCGTAGCGCAGTGGTCATTTTTTGCTTGCTCGCGGTCCTCAACGTCAAGTTGGCGACCGCGAGCAAGAAAAATGACATCCCGGCGAGACTTTTTCCTCGTTCGCGATCAGCAGCATCAAGTTGCCGATCGCGAGCGTGGAAAATAAACCTCCCGGCGAGATTCTCAACGCGGTGATGTCAGGTTTCTCATTGCGAGTGGTCGCTTATGCTCGCGACCGCTCATGATGAGAAACTACCAGTCCACATTGAGAAAGCTGCCGCTCGAGTAAAAATCTACTTGAGTGGCAGAAAACTACAGATCGCACTGTGTAAGATGCCGTTTTCAATGATTGCACAGTGCCGGATGCTTGTCCGCACTGTGCAATCATTGAAAACGGCATCTTGCACAGTGCGAACAGGGTACTACGCAGTTCGCGAAGTGCTACGTGTAGCTCACATAGTGCGAAGTGCACTTTGCGTAGCTACGCATAGCGTACTTTACGAACTACGCCCAGGGTTAATGTATATATGTATGTTCATTCATTTAGCATTCAATGTAAATATATGCTTAGAATGAAACATTGCTTTAATATGTACAGCACCAATGCATTTTTATGCATGGCAACAGTTTTTATACATTTTACAAATGTATTTTCAGACGTGTTCTTAGCCATCCATATGTAGCTATATTTTAGATATGTTTAGCATGTTTAGAATTTAGTAATGTTGTTCATACGAAAGTGGAGTGGGTGATGTGTGTCGATTTAGATACCTTATATAGGTTTCCCGATTTATGTCCTTATATGGGCACAATTCGCATTGCCCATATTTAGGCATAGAAATCCTACCCTTATTTAGACATTATCCATGCTAACCAAATACAGGCATGGCCACCTACAGCCGTCCATCTACGTCACAAGTTCTTGGAAAACCAGACTCTTAAGCCTTTAGGACTTCCCCTTGCTTGGATATTGATTTCTCCAAGAACTCATTTAATATACATGAACATCTATTCCTTAGGGGTCCATTCATGATGTTCTTCTGCCTGACTTTTACGTCAATACTGGCATTCCTGAACACCTTCAAGGTATAAATATACCTTCACATACCATGGCAAACCACGGTTCGGCAGCCTATTTGCACGAAGCGGCTCTCCACGGCAAGTTTGGAAGGAAGTCAAGTTCCCGCCTGACGCACTGACCAGACGCTGTCATCCTCCTCGCAGAGAATCCAGCTCCAGTGTTTCTGACTCCCCTTGCGGGGTGTTAGAGATCGAGACTCGGCAAGAGATTCCAACCTCACTCATTCTAAGGTATGGAGTGGACTAGAACCTAGAGGGACTTTTGGCAAATCTTGGCAACTATCGCTAGACTATAGACAAACAGCACCTACTTCTTACCTCGTACTACACTTAGGTTAGGTACACTGGGGTAGAACTAGCTAGAAGCATCAGATGAGTATTAACATTTTAGCCTGTGTTATTTATGTATGTATTTTTATGAATATCTGTCATAGCTATAAACCATGCTATTGCAGTATTATTTTATCTTACTGCTAACGCTGTACGTATTATACTTCGCATTCTGTCGTACAATTGTAGCAGTTCATATCTCTTGCACGAGAACTAAGACTGTTCAATAAACCCTTTTTATTGAAACGCTCGTCTATCTATTTCTGTCTAACTCTGTAGAAACGAAGCATGCACGATTGACTGAGTGAAACTGTTATCTATTGTTTCCACGATTCTGAGATTGTTCTGATTCTAAGGAAAACAAAGTTGTCATGTTTATGTGGTTGTCAGAAACGAATTCCTTCTTGTTTATTCGAGAAGTTTCTAGTGACCTCTGAGTTAGCTGGCACACACAAGTAATTAAGTTTAATGTGCTCGATAGAGACATACTGACCTCAGTCCTATGTCAAAACTATAGTGTATATTATTCCAATGCGCAGAGCCTATCAGGTATATAGGAACTACACTACAACATCTAATAGTACGGTTTAACTTTTTAGGATTTGGCTATCAGAGGCATGTACTATCAATTAAATTGTCTGAGGAACCATTGGCTAATAACCTGGAGAACATGTGCACCAATCACACATACATCAAGGATTGCACTCCATTGTATCAGTACGAACGTGCATGGATTTCAAAAATGAAAACAGAGCAGAAAGACACAAAATATATATGATTAACAAATGAGAGAAAAAAGCAGCTTAAAGTAAGGAATCAAGCTGAAATAATGATGAAATGTGGCTAGAGACTTGGGTTTCTAGATATATTGGACATGAAAGCTCAATCTACTTTCCACCTTCATGTTATAATAATACCTTGGAAAAATATCTAACATGTTTGTCTTCTCTAGGGAAACAATTACAGAACAATAGTTTGATAGGGGGATAATGCTTGTCGGAGAAACAACAAGAGATAGTGACCATTAATTAAATAGTTATGGATCTGCTGAAATAGTCACAATCAACAGACCCATTTATACTCATTCACACCCACAAATTCACAAGGCACACACAGATACACACACACATACACATTCAGTTTGTTGTTGCGCTGCTTGCACAGATTTTTAGTGCCAGATGCTTGTCCCACACTGTAAAATTAGCATGAACTGCACTATACGTCGTGCCAGAGCGTTCTGATGCTTTCTGCCACTTGAGTAGACATTCTACATGAGCGACAGCTTCCTCAACCTGGGCAGCAGATTTCTCAATGTGAGCAGTCGCAACCTTCTGTGACCGACCACATTGAGAAATGTTGCCTGTAGGAGGTCTAGTGCATGATTTTTTCTAGGAAGTTTTTGCCAACTTAACATGGGCGAGCTGCTCAAAAGAAAAAACTCAGCTCTGCATCACTTTGCAGAGTTTTTCAGAACTCCGAGCAGAGTGGGCAAAACTCCTTGAACTCTGCAAGTGGAGAGGATCTCTTCACCCACCCCAAATTAGTTTGCAGGTCTGACTGCATTCCACAGCCCTGTCGGATGCTGTCAGTTGACTGAAGGTCTCGTCGGAAGGAGCCGGTCTGTCCGCCGGATTACAATGCATCCAGCATGTACTCCGACCGATAGCTGACAGATCACTGACTCCAACAGCTTCCCTCCGACCACTGAGCTGGCTGTCAGAGAGAAACAGCAGTCATACAGCTGCACAGGAAGATCCGACCCCCATCTGGATTACAATGTGGGTTTTGAATGACCTGACCGTGGCGGTTCAAACGTCTGCCTTGAGTCGTTGGAAACATAAGAAAATGGGTGAATACTCAGCCGGTTTCCATTCTCCCCAGTGGTCTCTGGCGTGGATCCCTCCCTCCAGGTTCCCACTTCAACTCAGCAGCTGAACCCTGGGGTAGATGGGCATGTGGGCAGTGGAATCTACATAAGTCCTCCTGTGGCATGTATCCCCATTGACTGGATCATGCACATAGCACTAGACTCCAGCAATGGGGTACATGGTGCACAAGGCATATCCCACATGTGTGTACAACTGCAGATGTTTCCTGTGCATTTGCACCCACTTGCAGCCACATGTCTGGGGAATGGGACACCACTGATTATGAGACTTCATGGGTAGCAGCAATGCATGGTAATATGAGAGGTAGAGCTTTCCCGTCCTCAGCAGTCGGAATCGGAGAGTGGCTGCAGTGGTCGGACTGGCGGTCCGACTGGTATTCTAATCAGGCTCTTAGCCTGTGTGATATGAGCAATGGCTTTAAAATAGATGCAATGAAAATACAGTATCAGAGTATGATTTCAGATGTGGCTTTCAATGCTATGTTCCTTGTTTCTGCGGACATTACTGAAGAGACACCCTTCTCACCCACATAGATCTCTAACTTTACAACCCACACTGACTACCAAATAAACATTGCAAATCATAAAACTTTAATGAAACAGTTTTTAGGATAGCTCTGAGGTTACCCTTTCTGTTTTCATGATATGATCAGGCAATGGACAGGGGGAACCAGTGTATAATCATAGAAGTTATGAGTGATGTAATATGTGAGGTCATAAGTAGTATATAGCGGGGGTGCATGTTATAGTTAGCTGTAACTGCTGAATTTCACTGGTTTTGTTTGAGTGAAACCAGAGCCTAACTATATCATCTCTGTAACCTTTGTTTTTTTCAGTGAATTTCTAAGTATTTTTTATCCATTTCCTAACTATAACGTCCCTGTAACCTCTGTTTTTTCAGTGAATTTTTACGTTTTTTAAAATGCTAATTTCTAATTATAACGTCCCTGTAACCTTTCATTTTTTTAGTGAATTTATATGTTTTTTAAATTCTATTTCCTAACAATAATGTTTTTGTAACCTTTGTTTTTTTCAGAGAATTTCTAAGGTTTTTCAAATTCTATTCTCTATCTATCTATCTATCTATCTATCTATCTATCTATCTATCTATCTATCTATCTATCTATCTATCTATCTATCTATCTATCTATCTATCTATCTATCTATCTATCTATCTATCTATCTATCTATCTATCTATCTATCTATCTATCTATCATATCCATGTAATCTATGATTTTTAAATCGCATTTTAAGGTCTTTAAATTGTATTTTCTATCTAAAAAGGCTCCATAATATGTATTTTTATAACCTTGTATTTTCTTCAGTTTATTAACAAGCGTAGTTCCTTTTCTTCACATTTTGTATATTTGTGGTGATGTCACAAAAGGCGCATAGTCTGAAACATATATTCAGGCAAATTTTACTTAGTAATGCAGGGTTTATATTTGAGCTTGTGTGATGGGTTTGTGAAAAAAACCTCTTCAATGTGGTGTTTTATACATTGCTGGCAACTCTGTAGACCGCATAATCATCGATAATCACGAAGTGTGCGTGTTTTTTTTAAACCAGGTAACACATTCTCACACATATTTTAATTAATATATGACAGAAGTTGTTATACTCTTTAAACCTAATTTTTGGAAGAGTTTTTCTATCCAAAACCTTTTATTTGGTGTTTTGCTTGATCATGGCGATGCCGGAAGTCGCAATAACATTGGTAACTGCGATGGAAAACTTTTTTAGGTAAAGTGTATTAAACCTATTTATACATATTATATTGTATGATCCACATTTTGGCGTTTGATACGAGTCGATTAACATTTATGTTTGAGTACTTATTTTAAAATAAAATATCATTGTGTTCAATTTCTAGCCTTCGTGAAGATGCTGATTGTCGCGAAGATCATTTGACCGGGAAATAAAGGAATATGATTGGATGGTACACTTTTCAACATGCCCATTTACCTATCTTGAACATTCTCTAAGAGCAGCTGCGGTCGGTAGTAGGAGTTCCTGCAGGGCGGTGACGTGGGGAGGGGGAGGGGCAGGGTGGGGGGTAGTAAACTATGGATTACGGAGGTTTACAGGTAAGTAAACATATAAATTAATAAAACGAATTTCGTTGCGTGCACTGCATCGCATTTGGGGATGCAATGCACGCAACAAAATTAGTTTTATTAATTTATATGTTTACTTACCTGTAAACCTCCGTAATCCATAGTTTACTACCCCCCACCCTGCCCCTCCCCCTCCCCACGTCACCGCCCTGCAGGAACTCCTACTACCGACCGCAGCTGTCTAAGAGGAGTTCATTGTGAGCAACTCACTAGCATTTGTTGTTGTGTTTTTTTGGCATATTGTTTCACAAATAGCAGCTCAGCCAGAAGAGGGAGATCAGGTGGAAAATCAGGTGGACCAAGAAGCTCAAGAGGTGGATTCTGGTGACTCTGGAGATGAGGGGTCTCCCCAGAAGAAATCAAGCATTGCCTGGGATTTCTTTAGAATTTCATAAGGAGAATCAAAAACAGTAAGCAAATTTGTGCAATGCATTATCAAGGGGTAAAAGTAAAAAATATTCTTGAGGGACTATGTCCATGTTTTACCAACTAAAAACATATTATGGCATTTGTCTAAAAGCAGCAAGAAGGCAACGATAATCTGAAGGACCCTCAACTTCAACAGCAGCCGCAGCAACACTGGGGCAGAAAGTCCCTTTAGAGGTCCAATATCAACTTCAAGATTTGGCTCCAGAGTTTTCCTGCATGGTATCATACTGCATGGATTGTGGAGCTGTAGTGAGTGCTGGAGAGCAGTCCATAACAGCCCTTCACAATGCTGCAAAGAATTACAAATGTTTATTTTTTTTTTAATTTTTAGCCTTTCACAGTTTTGTTTTTTACATTTTTGAGCAAGTTTAAATGTTTGCACTCCCAGCTGCTATTTTTATTTCCTGCAAGAAAAATAAATTAAACATTTAAATTCACAAAAAACTCTATTCAGTCACAAAAGATAAGCTGAATGAATCAGTGTATAAGCATATATATGGTGATTGAATGCGTGCATGAGTAGTACAATGATGATTGAATGAGTGTATGAGTGGTGTGTGTTTGATTGAATGAGTGTATGAGTGGTGCAGGGATGACTAAATGGGTGCATAAGTGGTGCATGCATGATTGAATGATTGCATGAGTGGTGCATGCATTATTGAATGAATACATAATCGTGCATGGATGAGGACTGAGTGTATAAGTGGGGCATGAATGATTAAATGAGTGTATGAGTGGTTAGGTAACTGCATGTTGAGTGCCTGGGTGATTGGCTGAGTGCTTGTGTGGTGCCTGGGTAATTGGATCAGTGCATGTGCATTGCATGGTTGAGTGGATGAGTGCATGGGTAGTATATACGTGATTGGATGGGTGCATAAGTAGTGTGTAGGTGACTGAAAGACTACATGATTAGTGTATGTGTGATTCAATGAGTGCATGCATTGTGCCTTGGTGATTCATTGAGTAGTGCCTAGGTGATTGGATGAATATATGGGTATTGGCTGGTGATTGGATGAGTGCATGGGTAGGGCCTGGGTGATTCCATGAGTGCATAGGTAATGCTTGACTGATTGTATGAGTGCAAGTGCAGTCCCTGGATCATGGGATAAGTGTAAATGCAGTGCCTGGGTGAATAGATATGTGCATGTATAGTGCCTGGGTGAGTGGATGAGTCCAAATGGAATGCATGGGTGAATGCATGAGTGCAAGTACAGTTTGTCGTGAATGAATGAGTACAAGTGCAGTGCCTGGGTGATAGCATGAATACATGGGTAGTGCCTCAGTGTATGGATGACCCCATGGCTGCTGCCTGGGTGACTGGAGAAGTGCCTCAGTATGGGTAGTGCCTGGGTGATAGGATGAGTGCAGGTGTAGTACCTGGGTAATTGCACAACTGCAATGCCTGGATGAATGTATGAGTGCAAGTGTAGTGTCAGGGTGATTCCATGACTGTATAGGTAGTGCATGCATGAATGGATAAGTGCATGTAAAGTACCTGGATGATTGAATGAGTGCATCAGATGTACCTGGGTAACTGGATCAGTGCATGTGCACTTTCTGGGTGATTCAATGAGTGCAGGAGTAGTGCTTAGGTGATTGGATGAATGTATTGGTAGTGGCTAGGTTATTGAATTAGTACATATGTAGTGCCTGTGTGATTACATGATAGGAAAGGTAATGCTTGAGTTATTTTATGAGTGTAAATGCAGTGTATGCATGATTGTGAGAGTGCAAGTACTGTGCCTGGATCATTGGATGAGTGCAAGTGCAGTGCCTGGGTGAATGAATAAGTGCAAGTGTAGTGCCTTGGTGAATAGATGATATTTATAAAGCGCAACTTATGCCCATTGGCATCTTGGCGCTATAGGAAACAGAAAAGCTACAGCAGAATGTCAGAAGCTGGTCTAACCGATGAGCTAGGTGCCTTCTACTCCTGCGGGAAAAGCCAGGTCTTTAAGGCTTTTCTGAAAGTAAGTAGGGAGGGAGCAGCTTTTAATGTCAGTGGAAGGCTGTTCCAGAGCACAGCTGTGGCCCTGAAAAAACTTTTCTCACCCCAGTAGGTTCTCCTAAATGGGGGGACAGTCATGTTCATGGCGAAGCCTGAGCGAAGCGTCCTTGCTGGGACGTACCATTTAAGTTTCTCCCTAACGTGGGCTGGCCCAAATCTGTGCAGTGATTTATAGGCCAGACAGAGAGCCTTAAATGTACATCTTTGTTTGACTGGCAACCAATGCAGTTTTCTGATGGCTCCTCTAGCCAATCCATGTTTAGGGATTTTAAAGAGGAAGCGGGCTGCAGCGTTTTGCAGAGTCTGGAGCCTCTTTTCGAGACCCGCTGCGAGAGTAAGTTAGAGGCAATTGTCGATCTTTGTGAGAAACCAATGCACTGATGATGGTTCTCAGAAGTTCAGGAGGTAAGAATTTGAATCTTTCTTATAAGCCTTAAGGAGCAAAATGAGGCTGATGTGATTTTATGTACTGGGTCCTTGAACTTCAGTTCTTTTATGCCTAGATTTTTTACTTTGTTTGAGGGTTCAGGCATTGAATCTAATTTGGGTGGCCACCAGTCCCGTGTCCAGATGCAGGGTTGCCAAAGACGATGACCTCGGTTTTGGTGGCATTTAACTTAAGGTAGTTATAATCCATCCACTTGCTCACATTGCTCATACATGTTCTGAATGACATGCCAGATTTTTTTTCCGGCTTTGCTAATGACACCACAATTTGAGTGTCATCGGCATAAGACTCCAGGTGAAAACAAGCATTTTTTATGATTGTCGTGAGTGGTGTGACATAAAGATTGAATAGTGTTGGACTCAGTGCCAATCCTTGGGGAACTCCACGGGCATGGAAAAGGCCCAGATGTAAACTTGACCATCATCACAGTATGTTGCCTGTTAACCAGGACAGACTAGAGGAGATCTAATGCTGAATCCTCTGACCCCAGGCTGCGCAGACGGTCAACCAGGATATCGTGGCTGACTGTGTCAAACGCTGCGGAGAGATCCAACAGGATTAGGGCTGCGGTCCCTCCCCTGACCAGCACTTCGCGTATGTCCTCCTTAGCCACTACCAGGGCAGACTCAGTACTACAATTTTTTCTGAACCCGTGTTGTGTATCATCCAGAATCTGGTTTTCCTCTGAGGGTTGCTGATTCATTACTTTCTCCGCCAACTTGGCAGCAAAGGACAGTCTTGAAATTGGGCGGTAGTTATTCAGGTCCAATGCATTCAGATTGTCTTTCTTTAACAGGGGCAGGATGGAGGCAAGTTTCCAGTGTGTCGGGAAGGTTCTTCAAGCAAACATGTTGTTCAGAATATGGCCGAAATAGTGTGCCACTTGTACAGGAATCATGTGCATTATCTTAGGGGAACAGGGATCTTGACTAGTGGAATTACATTAGCAAGTTGCTCTTCTGAGGGAGCGTTAGAAGTGGAGAATCTGCTTTCACTCTTAGAGGACGCTAGGGCACACCCATCCTGCTGAACAGCTACCCTCTTTGCAGAAAGACTAAAGAATATGTTACCAACCTTTTCCTGGAAAATGTTTGCCACCTTGTCACAGAATTTTTTATTTGTTACTGCATGGATGGGGCTAGTTGGAGGAATATATTTTTTATGACTAGGAAAAGGGTTTTGTTTGCATCACAGGCTACTCTTTTCTGTTCAGAGTAGCATGAGGTTTTTACTGCTACTTTACTTTTTTATGTTCCGCTAGCTTATTTTTATAGATGTTTTTCTCCTTTACCTCATATGTTTTCCTCTATTTTTGTTCCTGCCTTCGACTATCCTGCTTTGATCTCCTAAGATCTTCATTATAACAGTGCTGGAATACTTTTTTGGCTACCTTTTTATGGCTGACTAGTGCTACTATGTTCATAGCTGAGTTTAGCCAGTGTGAAAAGTTTTCAACATTCTGCTTTAGATCCTCGGCTAATTACCATGGCCCAGGGCCATCAATCGATAAGTGCATGCCTACCACCTGAGTGATAGGATGAGTGCCTAGGTAGTGCCTGGGTGATTTGATGAGTGGAAGTGTAGTGCCTGGGAGATGGGATGACTATATGAGTAGTGACTCAATGAATCCATCAGTAGATTTGTGATTTGACTCACGTAATATACCCTGATCTGCAACCACTGTAAAAAAAATAGAAACAGAAAAAAAGTATTAGGATTTCATTTTGAACATTAAGCAACCAAAAACAACACAAAATATTTTTCCCCCAAAACTTTAATTCACCATAGTCAAATGTTTTACTGTTTTTGACTGTTTCCAGCTTTCATACTTCTCCACTTTCAACAGTGGTCTGTATGAAGCATCATCATCAAACAGTGGATTGTAAAAAATAAATAAATATACACAGTAGATTATTACAAATATGTCTGAATACAAGTTGGCTAATTAATACTGGCTTGCTGACAGGTTACTACCTTAATGAAAGCAACTACATATTGAAATTGTTTCTGATATTTTTGTATCTGGTACAAAATATCCAGCAAGTATGAAGCAGTCTTCACTTTTCAATATCCTTTTCTAAACATCATCCCTGTTAGGCCAAATGATGCCTAAAATGTTCTTACTCCATGTATGAAATACTTAACACACAGACCTACACAGACGTTGCTGTAGCAGAAACAAAAAGGGGCATTTTTTTAGTGATGAAGAGACTTCCTAGATGTACTCTAAGGCTACTGGTATTATAGTACTTCATTTAATCTTTATCTGTAGTAACAGAATGTAGTCCTCAAATGTTTTATAAATTCATGTGCCACAGTTAAAAAGAGTTTTTAATTTCTAACAGCTTGCTTTAGACAATACCCCTAATGGGCCATATAAAATCTCACAAACACATAATACATATATATGTCAACACAATACCATATTTTCTTATCCTAAATTCTCCTTAGAATTTCGGTCCTAGAAATAGCAGATATGATTTTGGTAACCTTTTAGGTAGTCTTGATTGGAATGCCATTTGCATGTCATTGCACGCTGTCCATCCTCTTTGACATCTTAAATATATTGTATAGTATCCAGAGGTTATATTAACTCCTTTATGAAATATGATTGCTGTAGCTGTGAAAGTTCTTTTTGAAATAGAAGTGTGTCCAGCTGTGAAGTTTGGTATTTAATTTTTTAATTTAGTGCCATCCACTCTGCAACATTGTAGCATAACTATGATATATTTTGTATACCTTTGTAGTAATAACATTGGCCTAAGTTCTTTCTGATCTGCAGTTTGGACATATCTTGATGGGTGTTTTTAGTTACATTTTCAAAGGGCACAGCAGTTTGGACATATCTTGATGGGTGTTTTTAGTTAAATTTTCAAAGGGCACAGCTGTAGGAGATATCTGTATGTGTTAGTGAGTATCTTATAATAAATACATATTTTTATAAATACCTTGTGTGGTTCTTTTTCATTTAATCTATACCTAAGATTATGTTCTGGTAAAACAAGCTACTTTACACTCCTTCTGGACTAAGTCTGAAAGCTTCTCTCCACAGCTACCACTTAGAGAGGTTTCTAAGGTAGTTGAGACTTCTAAAATCCCCTTAAGGGTTGTCTAGATCTGTGCAAGGTGCCCACGTACATAAGTGTAGAACATATACTGAGCCAGCCTCTCACACCTTTGCATTGAAAGTTTTCCCAAATGTTTATATTTTCAACACTTCCTAGCAAATTCATTGTATCATTAAGTAGTAGTTTCTTGAATACAGGTTGTCCTTTTACTGGAGTTAGTTGTAGCAGGTCTCCAGAGACTATTGAGTGTTTTCCTCCAAAAGCACTTCAAAGTCAGTTTTTAATATTTGCTGCATTCTTAAATGTATAAAAAAAAGTTGCATTAGGTTAGACACCATGCTGACTTCATCAATAATTAGTAGCTTTAATTTCTTTAATACTCTTGACACTTCACGGCAAGCATCACCAGATAATTTGTTGCATTCTACTTTGTTGTCATGTTCAACAGGCAGCACTAATAATCGATCCTTTGATATTATGTGCAGCTAAGCTTGTTGGTTCAGTAACTACACATGACAAATGGGAATCTGTTGTCTTCTGTAGATAACTTGTCAGTACTTCAATCAAGTAACGTTTTCAAGTTCCAGCTTGACCACTTATATATAATAGAACTGGTTTATATGTAGAACATGGACACTCTTTTTTCTCATGCAGAAATCCATGGTCTTTTTTAAATTTTACGTCTTCTAAAATGTCTTTCTGATGTGTATTCGATTGCTGTATTAGTTGTTCTAGATCCACAGTGTTCTGTCTTACTTGCTGCATTGCATTCTCCACCTCATTCATGGCTATTTCAACTTCATTTTGAATGATTGGCTGTCCAAGAGGATCTTGACTGCCAGGTGCTGAACTTTGACTGCTCTGAGAACTCTCTCTTGCTATCTCAGCAGCAATTGCTTCTTCTTGTTCAATCTCATCTCTCAACATTTGAAGATAAACAGTAAACACAGAGCACTCATTGCTGTCTTTCACAGCATTGAATGAGTCTTTATAATAGTCAAATTTTCCATATAGCTCACTTTCAGATCGCCATGGCTTAAACAACTGTTACAATGCTAAATAGCAAAACACTCTTTTGTCTGGAGTTTGGCAACTTAGCTGTCAATGGTTGAAACAATTTCCTTTGCTATGTGTAACCAAACATCCGTTATCTCCAACCACAGCAAATCTTGTTTCTTCTATGTTTTTACTGACATTATTTCTGAATGTATAATGTTGAAGTAATTCATAGAGACACATCCTTTCTGGGTGAGGACTTCTTCTTTAATAGTACATATCGAGCATGTTACTCTTCAGAATATCTGTACTGTGTGGCTCAAATTCTGCAAGATATTGGATTTCAGGAAAAGACTTTAACACTCTGTAAAGAGTATTAGCAAGCCATAAACTCACTCATAGAACTCTTCTAGATTTAGAGAACAAACTAGCTGAGCTTAACCGGCCTACACATTCATAACAGCCTATCGGTCTGTGAGAAAGCATTTCCAAAGTAAAACTATTCAAATTCTTTGTAAGACTCTATTCTGCTGAAATCTCCTCGCACATCTCCTTCATCTCAGTTTTCTCTGACTTTGTTATATAAGACGTAATGTACCAAGGAACAGCAATTGAGTAGTCTGCAACAAACTGTACCTTCATGTTTGCATTTCACATCTTCAGAATCACAGAGTAGTAGTCGTTAATGTACTTAGAGGCATCTGTTCTTCTTACGTTTTATGTATTTTTTGTGGTTTTTGTGTAAGTGTATGTCTGACTGCAGACAAGAAACTGTTACCTCTTCCTTGTAAGATGACAGGCCGTGGGAATCCAGAACGACATCTTGAATAAAATTTCTCTTTTGCTCTGTATTTTCGCCGACAGTTTTTTACGCATCCATGATTTTGGGATTGTAGAACTTGTTGTCCTAATATTTTGCCACCATTCTCCTTTAGGATAGAGCAATTTACATACTGCTCAATCAAAGACAACACAGACTCATCACTCTCCGTTCCAAACTTTGGGGCATCTTTTACCCACAACAACATGTGAATATGGGGAGCGCCTCCAGCTTGGTACTCTTTGCACCAAACGAAGTCAGTCACTTCACTAATAGGCGGTTTTGTTTTGTTCAAAATGAAAGCCATCATTGCATGAAATCTGTGATTATAATATCTGAAAACATTTGCAGAGTCTAGTAAGCACAGTTCTCCTCGCGTCTTCAGATGAATGTCTTTTATATTGGAATTTGCCTCCTACAAGTTTTCTATACGTCATCCAATGCAGAAACCAAGTTGGTGATACCAATATTCATTAGTCCCACATTGACATGCCATTAGGTTTATTAAACTGTATTCCAAGTGATCATCTTTTTCTTGAACTCTTTTCAGAAATTATCTTGCTGATATATTCTGCAAATGAACTCCTTTCAAAATGTGATTCACAGCATATAAGAGACCAGACATGTCCCTCTTAAATAGTAGGTGAAATATACAAGGAATACATTGACAAGATCTATGGTCTTCTGAATAAAGTTTAATAGATCTATATTCAGCTGTAGGTATTTGCAGGGGCTGGCCATCATACCTGCCACCTACTCCTGTAGTAAAAGATGTAGGAAACACCAAACTTCTAAACTTTTCTCCCACACACTTAATGGAACTCCTTTCACCTCCTTCATTTGAAACAGATCAATGGCATCACAATAACCTCATTAGAATGCAAAGGGTGGATACTATAATGTTCATAAATGTCTTCTGCCCTGTACTGATCCACCTTTTTAATCTGACATGCTGATGGAAATGTCAGATCCTCCACATGTGTGATATCTTGCAGGCTTTCTACATTTCTATAGTAAACCTTATTTTGTACCACATATAAAGTTGATTTTTTATCTTTTGGATCATCTACAAACTCCTGCTATATATTTTTGTTCTTAAGGCACACCATTTACAAGAATTGCACGTACTTCTACTAAATCTCTATCTGCCCCTACAGTTTCAATACTTTTCTTTAAATCTAATTGCAAATACACTACTCTACCCTTTAGACTTTTCTGCAGCTCTGTTGTCAGTAACTTGCCTGTCTTTGTCTCCATATGGGCTCTTGCTTGAAATTGATATATACTTTGGATAAGAATGGACTCATAATTATAATATTTAAACCTTCTGGAATAGAAACCTGTTCTAACTTGTTATGTACAGCTCTAGCAAGCATTTTATTATCTTTATGTATTCTAATCTATTGTAACAGTACTTACATATAACTTGCCATATGGACAAGTCAAAGTGTTCCTCTACAAATAAGCACACAGCTAACTTTTTCTGGTTACGATTATTTTCTTTTTCAGTTTTTAAATACAAGTCAACAGTCCATGTTTGAATCTTGCAGTGAGTGTGTTGACAATTTATATAAACATACTCTGGTTTTTCAATTACATTTTTTAATCTCTTCTTCAAAACTATCAACTGTAATACCTGTGTCCTATTCGGCAACTCCTCCTATTAACAACTTTTCATTTTCCCTAGACACCTGCTCAGGACCAAAGAAACTAAATTGCACATCATCACAAGCCATTTCTACGTCTGGCACAGTACCATGCAAAAGTGCTTTATTCATTTCATCTAAACATAAAGCACGAGTCTTCACATAGTACAACCTCCTAAATAAAGTCCACATTGTTGAGCGGTGTACAGCTAACATCCTGAAATGATGAAAGGTGCTTTGACACACTTTCTTTGATGAACAAGCTAGTGAGTCTCCCTGCAAATTTGTATGCTTTCTAACCCTGCAAAGATTCAATACTTCAAAAGTACTTATTTTGTCTTTTAAACTTCGCCTTTGAAAGATACGTAGGAATTTCCTTAATATATTGATGGATTGCTGTTGAATACTACAAACACTACTACAATTCCATTTGTATACAGGCGCCTGACTACACCTTCCTTGTACCTCTTCTGCAATAACTTCTTCAACATTTCTAAGTACCAACACCTCTTTTGCAATAGGAGTGCCATTTTTCATTTCATAACATTGTCCTCTTTTATCAATGCAATCAAAAGATGGGGGGAGATAGAGGTTGAGGTTAGGTTCACCCTCCTAACTGAATGAAGTTTCACAAAATCTGGAATACCAGAAATAAAAACCTAACCTTGGGGTAGAACAGGGTTTTCACTGAACATGTATGAAAATCCTCTTTCCAGAATTTTTTTTTTTCTAGAGTCCATTCACCCACCAGGGTTTCCCCTATGTAGCATGTTTCATCATTAGGGTCCTCTCAATCCACTGCGGATTGAAGCATGCTGCGACTTGCTGAGCTACGTAGGAGCACTAAGGGGACGATTCCGATCCGGGTCGGAAGGGCACCGAACGAAAAACTACGAGCCGTACGCGTGTTTTCCGGCTGACTCGTACAGCTGTACGAGCGAGCAAGTACCATGCGAGCTACATGAAATTCACCAACTGAGTCGTTTCTGGGTCTGAACCGCTCCGTACGTCTCGGTCGTAAGCTAACCGTGGCATGCGATGGATGCGATTGACGACCGAGCCAGTACGATGCACAAGTCGGACAGCCTGTGCGAGCCGGAGTGTCCGGCTCGCAAATCGTCCGGGTGGTTGCCTTTGGGGGTCCGTGTCCGACCTCCTGTCACCCGCAGCCCTACGACTCGGACACAGGGGGAGACCCATGGGTCTCCCCAACACAGGCATGTACGGTGCGGATGGCACCAATGCGTACCCACTGTAGAAGGTGCACTTGTCCACGACGTACCCATTCAGTCAATGGGATCCCATGTACACGTCGTACACCCGGCTCCCATTGACTTCTATGGGAGTCCGACCGAGTCTGGCAGCATACGGCCGCATCGTACTCGCTCGGTCGGACTGCAGGACTCCGGCTCGGTCAGAAAACACTCCGGATCTGGATCGGTTGGAGTGCTTTCCGACCCGGATCGGAATCGGCCCCTAACTTGAGGAAAATGTGTAGTGCAGTGAAAGTGAAGTGGAAATACAAAAACTTAAAAATACCTAATTAGTGGGCTAATATTTTATTCCTGCCCCTAGTTGGTATGACTAAAATCAGGGGTTAATAATAGGGAAAGTCTAACTATAATGAGTATAGAGTCCCTAGTATTGGGTCGACATGTTTTGAGTTGTCCCGTCCAAGCTCTTCTTCAGGACCACAAGAGGACCAGCCCCGTGCATGCCACTCCTTAGCAAACTTATAATTAGGAATTCATGAGGTGCACACCTACTGTGTATACACATCACACGTTATACATACGGTTAATCACTGACACATTGTATCTGAGGAAATAAAGCAAAGGAAGAATTAAAAATGCGCCCGCCTACCAGCCAGGCTGGTAGGTCCTTGGCACATGGGGTGTCTTAACTTAATCAATGTACTCCTCTCTAGTGGGTGGGTGTAATTAAAAGTAATAATTAGTGCGAACATTATGTTCTTCCCCAGGGTTAGGTTTTTATTTCTGGTATTCCAGATTTTGTGAAAACTCTTTCATCGATAGCATCAACTAATCTTTTAGCCTGGAGATAGCTTTCTTCATTAAAGAAAGGCTCAATACTAGAAGTTGGTATCCCTTCTCCACTAAAAACTGCAGAAACGTTACTTCTATTGACTAATATTTTTTTCTAGTTTTGTCTCCTCATACACAACACCATTTTGTCAAGAGTCTTCATTCTATTTGTAATCAAAATGCTTCCTCTTCGAAGCAAAGGCCTCATGAACTACTCTCACAATTAGTTCTTTCTGTTTCAGTCCCTCTCTCCTTCTTTTACACTTCATCATAGTTCTCTGTGTAGATGTATAACTACTCTACTGAGAAACATTCTGGCTCTGATTTCCTTAAATTTCTTCTGTCTTCTAGCCAATGAACCAACTACTTTACTACTGGCTTACACATAATACAAAAACAGTGTTAATGTTGTGTTGCAGTTTTAAATCTACAGCTGAACCTAGCTACATAACTACAAACATCTACTTCAATGAACAAAAACCCAAAACAAATCACAACACTTAATTTATTAGTTACCTTTTATTTTTATAACACCCTCTCCTACAACACAGCGGTACCCCATCTCAGTTCTCACTTATACAAGGTAAAAGGCCACTTAATCTCTTTTGTAATAAATTTTAAAATAATCATCAATCAAACTGTAAAAGTACATACAGCGTCTCAATACTGTAAATCTGAAAACACAACATAAGGGCTATTTCTGTGCCTCTCTACCACTGTGTCATTGATACATTTAGTGTTTCAATACTTTTCAACGTAGATGCATAAGATTTAAATTTTGGTAAACACTGTATAAAAACATCTGCACATTAATCTGTATAACAGCATATAGCTCTCTAATTCTTCCGAGTGCATGCAAACAGCGTGTGAAAGGTTGAATATATATAATTCACAAGATGGTTCTAAAAGAGAACATATTCCTTCCTAAAACTTGTAAATATATATGTTTGTGGTTGAATACAACAATACTCCCTAGATGATTGGATGTGTGCATAGGTAGTGCTTAGGTGATTCCCTGAGAATATAGGCAGTGCCTGGATGATTCCCGGAGTATGTAGGAACTACATCAGTGGTTCCATACCTGCATAGTTACCGCCTATGTGTTTGCATGACTATATTGCTACCATCTGTTTGGTTGGATGAGTGCATGAGTAGTGCCTGAATGATCAGATAAGTGCATAACTAATGCCTCAATGATTCAATACATGCATAGATAGTGGTTGAATGATTAAATGAATGCTACTCTAAACCCTTGGTGATAACAGGACTACATGCATAGTATATATATATGATTTATTGAGTGCATGGATAGTGCGCATGTGATTGCTTAAGTGCATACATACCACCTGGCAGATTGCATGAGTGCATGAGTACTGTTTCAGTGATTGAATGAGTACATGACCACTGCCCATGTGTTTTTGGTTAATTGAACAGGGAGTGATTACATAACTACATGGATATTTTCTGGATAATTGTGTGAGTATATCAGCACTGCCTGGCTGATTACATGAGTGCATGACTAAAGTCTGAGTGATTGTATAAGTCCATTGTTAAAGCTTGAGTAATTGGATGAAAGCAAGTCTACTGCTGTGGTGATTATATTAGTGCAAGAGTATTGTCTCAGTAATTGGATGAGAGCATAGATAATGGATGGGTGATAGGTTCACTGCAATGGTACTTCCTGCATAATTGGATGAGTGGATGACTATTACTTGAGTGTGTGTATGAGTTCATGGGTTGTGCCTCAGTATTTGGATGAGTGCCTGAGTTAGAAGTGGGTATTTGGGTGAGTGCATGGATTGTATATGGGTGTTTGAATGACTGCATAGGTGCAGCCTTTGTGATTGTATAAGTGAATGGTTAGTGTATGGGTAATTGGATGAATGCATTGGCAGTGGATGCGAGGTTCAATCAGTACATAGGCAGTGCCTACTTAATAGGACGAGTGCATGTGTGTTGCCTGGGTGATTGGATAAGCATGTGGGTAGTGCCTGAGTGATTCAATGACAGCTTGAGTAGTGGCTTGGTGATTAGATAAGTACCTAAGTAGTACCTAAGTGAATGTACAAGCACCTCCATTGCTGGCTGCGCAGCCCCCAATCCCCTTTTTATTAAAAGAAAAAGAAAAAAAGAAAAAGGGCAGGCCCCAAGGGATGCGGTCCCTGGGCATGAAAATATCCCAGGAGGAGGGCAAACAGCAACCCTTCTGTTTTTTAAATAAAAACAATTAAAAAAAGGGTCAGGTCACAGGGATGGGGTTTCCGGCCAAAAATGGTCAACTTGTCGGAGGCCCCACTTATTTCTCCACTACTCTGCAAATGCTCCTCTTGGCCCACTCCTGGTTGCGGGATGAAGTCCTGTAGGAAAGTAGGATCTGCTTCTTATGGTTACCCCCACTCTTTTTGCTGAATGTTATACTGTTTTTGACTAGTCTGTCTGGGATCCTGCTAATCAGGACCCAGTCTAGCTGCTTTCTCCTGGAAATGTATTGACATGTACTTAGGTACACTCCAGGTGGATACTGGGGTACCCTTATAAGTCCCTAGTATATGGTACCCATGTACCCAGGGCATAGCTACCCTAGAGGCCTACCATGGGCTGAAGCATGTACTATGCCACCCATGAGAGGCCATGCAAAATGGAACTACGAGTCTGCCATTGCAGCCTGTGTAAGCTGGTGCCTGCACCACTTACGATAGATATAGGTTCACTATATCTATAGATCACTACACTTAAAACCTATAAGCCACCCCTATAGCAGGCCTTAACAGTCCTGAATGTAGGGTGCTGGGTTTTATGTGAGAAAGTGCCCCAGCATGAGCAGAGCCCCTCTGCAGATTTCGGAGACCATTCTCCTGGGTTGTCTCTGACTCAGACAGACATATAGGTAGAGGTGCATTATAACCTCATGGTAAATGCTATCTCGAAAATGGCTGAAATAAAATATGTTGTGTTTGGTCACAAACACCTTGGAATCATACCTCCACACCGGTAACCGGTGTGGGAGGTATGATGCCACTCTCCAGAAGCAAGCTTCCTGGGTCCCTGGTCTTCCCGGTGTCTTTAACTGGACAGCACAAAATGGATGCTGCCGACCAGAGACACATTTCTGCCCTCCTGCTGCTAAGCCAAACTCGAGCAGAGGAAGGCAGCACAATAGGAATCCTATCACAGGGAGGTGTGACCCCCTCCCAGACAAGATATTGTGTATTGGAGCTTGGTGGGGGCACTGCCAAAGTGCCTGAAAGTCTGCAAGAGGGGCACATTTGCTGTCTCTGTGCATAGTCCAGCTCAAACCAGTTCAGGGAGCCATTGGCTCCTGCTCCGGCACAAAACTGGATAAAGGACATGGGTGTAATCACCCCCCTGTCCTGACCCTCCCCTGGTAGGGTACCCAGAATCTGTTCAACCCTCTCCCGTGGCTACAAAAGGGCTTACCTGGCTGTAGGACCCTAGATTTGATGTGGACAAGATTCTGAACAAGAAACCACTGACCTTCGACTGTCTGGACACTCTGGACTTTGCTGGACATCGACTGGGCCCAACTTTGTCTCCCTCTCCGTCCAAAGCATCGTCTGTGACCGTGCACCATACAGGCTCTGTGCAGGACCTGTGGATCATCAAGGACAACTGAAGTATCTCCCTTGGGGTGAAGGAGTCACTCCCCTGCTTTTGCAGGCACCGTGTTGCAACTGACTGGTCTGCTGATCCTGAGCTCCTTCCGACTCCAGAAGCTCCAGCAACACAGGAGGTGGGTTCCTATGTTTCTTGAGGTTGAGCTGCCCTCTCTACAGTTTCAGGCCAATATCCCTTGTGGGGACCACATAACCCAAACCCCTGTGCACTGCATAGATTTGCGAGTGCATATGCTTGTTGGTGATTCCCAACTTCATGATTAAGGCTGTCGATAGTCCCAACCTCTGTGCGTATTTCAAACCAAGGCCTTTGGCTTCCTCACACTCTGTGCCCTGCAAGTTGTTGTTTGGTGAAACTGCTAGAGGTCACCTTGCGAGTCCTGTGCCTTCGGCCTTTGGGTCCATTTGAGGGACAATCCTGATTTTCTTGGGCTCCCCTGGTTGCTCCAGGCCTGCCCTGACTCCCTTTGCTGTGGTGAGTCCTCTGGTCCTTGCTGGGCCAGAACGTAACCTTTCTTGACCTTCTTCGTGGGTTGCCATTGCCAAGGCTTGTTGGTGCTCCCGCCAGACACTGACCCCTCAGCACTTGACATCCTTTGTGGGACAGCTTGAATCCAGCTCCAGGTTGTCCCCAACATCTCCTGGTCCCTGCAGCTGTAGAGTCAAGGTCTCCTTCTTCACACCTGAAGCACTCAACATCGGTGGGCATTCATCTACCGAGCCCCTGGTCACTCCTGAGTGACCCAGACTCTGTCCCCTCTGCTTTCAGGTTCCCTCCATCAAGAATCCACCTGCGGATTCCACTGACACATTTCTTCTTTCCAGCAGTGGCCTATCTTTGAAGACTCCCATTGAGACTGACAGCGGTTTCTGATGCCAATTCAGACCTATGCACCTGGCTTTCCTGGGAAAGGATACTCTGGCACTTCGGTATCCATGAGTGGGGTGTCTCTCTAACCTTCTATCTTCCAAAGGGTTTCCTCGTAATCCACTGGGAAGGGTCCTTTAACTTTAAAATTTCAACCGCAACTCTCCCATTGAATTGTACGTAGCATGCGGTCATGTTCTAACACCGCAACCATCCTCCGTGGGGTCCCTACTTACTCACCTTGGGTCGTTCCTTGCAGTAACAGTGATTCTACGCATTCTAGACATTGTCTTGAGTCGAGCTGTGGTTCTTATACCACTATTTTACTGTATGGTTTGGTCTCCCCCGGGAGCCCATTGTGTATTAGTGCTACTTACTATTGTTTCTGTGCTACAGTATTGTGTGCTTTGTGTTTATTTGCATGTAGCAGATACTGTGCCGTATTTAAGTTGTTATAATAATAAATATATATTCTTATAACTACTGTGTGATTCTCCTTTCATTTAACCAATACAATAAGATTGCATTCTGGTAAAACAAGCTGCTTAACATTCCTTCAAGGCTAAGCCTGAAGGCTGCTCTCCAGAGCTACCACTTGGATGGCTTTTTAAGGATATCTTTGACCTTTTAAATCACCATAAGGGTTGTTTGGACTGGTGCAAGGTGCCCACTTTAATTAGTGGACATCTTATACCAGACCAACTTCTCACAAGTCTCCTTGGCTGTTGAGGGTCCTTAGGGGCCAAGAAGACCTCCTGCTACCTCCAGTAAGCCTCACACAGTGTGATTGCTGAGAGATGGTTGGATGCCACGCACCCTTTCTCCACCACTTTGCAAACGCACCTCTCGGCGCACTGCTGGTGGGGATAGGATGTCCCCTGGCCTCCTGAGGGCCTCATGACTAAAGTGGACTTCATCCCTGAAGCAGTAGCGTGCCAGGAGCAGCATTTGCAACTCAGATGGCATTAGTCTGCATTTGCAACTCAGATGGTATTAGTCTTCTTTCTTTCTATGTCCAAACAGAATTGTCCAATGGGAGAATGAATTGCTGTATTTAAATGAAATGTCAGGTTGGCATCTATTTTAAAACAAGCATTGATAAAGGGATGACAGCGAAATGCAGTTGCTTGCCACAGAATACAGTTTTGATAATGGGACCCACGCTTAGTGCACCCGTCCATAAAGTGTTCTGCAGCGCTGCTGGAACCAGTGTTTGGACTTTGAATTTGAAAGCTTCCTGAGCTGCTGCTGTATCATTGAAATTTACTCTTATCCCGTCAACAGAGTTGGAGATTATCATGTCGATGAAGATATAGCTATTGGGCTTACTCCTGCAGATATATGCTGTGGATTTACATCAACAGTGACTGTGACGTGGGACCTATTCTTGACTATGTCACACCAAATTGGTGGGGGAGTTTGGAACTGAATAATACACCCTTTGTATTGTGAACATTTTGCTCCCTTGGGTGATCAGTGGTAGCCCTCAGTGGTAGCCCATTTAGGGCACTATATGAGGGAAAACTGAGCATATATGTCAATCTGCACTTAATAAATTGTTTTAAGTGCCTGGATGTTTCAATAAGAATGCCTACTTAAGGTCAGACAGTTCATTTACTTTTATGTATGTTTTTTCATTTTATAAAACATGGACACTGCTATTTGGATGATATCAAGGCATGCAGAGTTGGTGGCCATGAATTAAGTATGAAACTCACATGGCATTGGCCCTCTTTCGATGTCCACACCAAATCCTTCAATGGGAGAATGATTTGCTATATGTATATGAACTGTCAAAATGGCGTCTACTTTAAAAGCAATCATTGATAAAGGCATAACACCGACATGCGTTTGCTCGCCAGAGAATACAATTTTGCGTATTTTGATCCCGCTCAGTGCCCACCTTCCTTTTGAGGTGTTTTTGAATATATATATATATATATATATATATATATATATATATATATATATATATATATATATATATTGAACTGAGGACTACCTCTTTGCCAAAATTGGTGTAATTCCGTTCAGCAGTTCGGGCTGTAGCTGCGGCTAAAGGTCCTATGGTAAAATGCATGGGAAAAACGCGTTTTGGGACCCCCTTTTTCCTCGACCCCCGCTTGACGAATCAGCCCGAGACTTTCTGGATATGACCGGACCGGAGCTGGCCAAAAGTTTGGGAAATTTTGCGAAGATTCGTCAACTGGCGACAGACTTATTGGGAATAGAATGTTGCGGATTTCCTATGGAAAATAGGTCCAAACTATAACAACCTTCTGGCGACCCTTCGCTGCATGGCACCAGCCAGCGCCTGCATGGCTCCGTAACAACACAGCGGGGCATCCTCTGATGGCAGGATCGGCCATAATCAATTCCAACAAAAGTTTATCCCCATAAAGGAAGCTGCACACTGGAGGTAAAATCTCCGCTTTATTAGGCAGAAGCTGCAACGTGGAAAACATGTCAGTTTGCCTTGAATCTTGAACCCAACGCGTTTCATGCATACCAGCACTTAGTCATGGGCGAAACAAAGTCTATATATATATCTATATATATATATATATAGATATAGACATCTCTCTCTATGTATATAGATATCTATCTATATCTATATTCACTGAAAAAACCATAGGTTTCACACACGTTATAGTTAGGAATTATCATTTACAAAACCTTGCAAATTCACTTAAAAAACCATAGGTTTCACACATGTTATAGTTAGCTGTACATTTCACTCGTAAAAAACCAATGAAATTCCACGTTATAGTTAGATCAGGTAACTATAACTTGTGCGCCCACAATAAACTGCTGATGACGTCACATATTACATCACTCATGACATGGTCAGTGACATCACTCATGACATCAATGATGACATCTGAAATTACACATTGTGGATTGCGGTCGCGCAAGTTATAGTTACCTGATCTAACTATAACGTGGAATTTCATTGGCTTTTTACGAGTGAAATGTACAGCTAACTATAACATGTGTGAAACCTATGGTTTTTTAAGTGAATTTGCAAGGTTTTGTAAATGATAATTCCTAACTATAACGTGTGTGAAACCTATGGTTTTTTCAGTGAATTTGTACGGTTTTTTAAATGCTAAGTTATGTATTTATTTTTTTTCTGGTTTTTCACTGTGCGCACACCCTGCGCGCACGGTGCGCTTCGCGTCCATGCCGTGCGCGCCTCCCCTATTTTTACACAGTAACATTTGTTTTTTTCTCCCTTGTGGGTCCTTTAATTTATTTAATAAATGTGATTGTTACTTCTTTATTTATTTTTTTATTTTTTTTTCCCGTGCGCGTACGGTAAGCTTACCGTACGCGCACTCCGCGATTTTTTTTAAAAATTATTAAATGTATTTTTCGTACTTTTGGGTCCTTCTTGGACCCCCTGACAAACACTAGGGGGTCTGCAACTCTCTTCGTTGCCCCCTTTTCACGTTCCCCACCTTTGTTTGTCAGTGCGAGAGACAGAAAATGGCGGCCGACACTTCCTGATTTCGACCGATTCGAATGTTTACAGTCATGTAACCACCAATCAGAATTGAGCTCGCGCACGGCACCGTACGCGTACGGTAAGCTTACGGTAAGCGCACGGAGCGCGCTTACAGATATATATATTGATTTAAATGCTATTTTCTCAGGACCTACTGAACAGATTTACACCAGACCTACAAAAGGCACATCCTTGACCTGAGGACTACCTCTCTGCCAAATTTCAAGTAATTCTGTTCAGCCGTTCGGGTTGTAGCTCGGACTAAAGGTCCTATGGGAAAATGCATAGGAAAAACCCGTTTTGGGACCCCTCTTTTTTCTCAGCCCCCGCTTGACGAATCCCCCCGAGACTTTCAGGGTAGGAGCGGAGCGTAGCGCCCCATTAGTTTGGAAAATTTCGCGATGATTCGTCGACCCGCGCCAAAGTTATTCCAAATAGAATGTTGCGGATTTCCTATGGAAACACGGTCCTAACTATAACTATCTACTGCCGACCGCCAGTAGATAATCTATATCTCTATATATATAAATCTATCTATCTCTCTCTCTATATATATATTTTAGCAAAGAGGTAGTACTCAGTTCAGACTCGTGCCCTTTGCTTAAATGGTGTTAATCTGTTGAGTAGTTCCTGAGAAAATTACAGTTAAAAGTACATATATATCTATGGCCTCGGAGGATCCGCGCACCATATGCGCACCCTGAGCGCACCCTCTGTGCACCGTGTGTGCACCCTCCTGATCACGCGCTGAATGCTAATTGGCTGTCAAGTGGTTGTCAACATTCGAAACCAGGAACTGTTGGCAGCCATTTTGTGCCTCGGTAGAAGCGAGGCTGATGAAGTAAGGGGAATAAGTGTGTAAAACATATAAAGGAGGCAGGGTAGAAATACTCTGACCCTCTAGACCTGCTTAGGGTGTCCCAGAAGGACTCCCAGGACCCCTTTTTTTTTTTTTAAACGGCCGTAAAAAAAGAACGGAGCGTGGGCTTCTGCGCTTCTTTCAAATTAGCCCCCGGGGGGCCAATCCAGGGGCAAAAACTGTAAAATGTAATGGGGGCCCACAGCCCCAGGGACCGCTACCCCCTGGGGCTACAAAATAAATGGTTGGGGGGGCTGAACGGCCCCCCCAAGCCCTGGGGACCACCATCCCCCAGGGCTTTATTTATTGAGGGAGGGGGACTGCGTGGCCCCCCTCCTGGAGCCCTCGAGTGCCAAGGGGACCGCCACCCCTCAGGGCCGGCTCCTGCAGTGTCCTGGGGTGCCCACCCCCAGGACACTGTTTGCTATAAGAGGGTGGGAGTCTCCCGCCCTCCCATAGCAAACTTCATTTGGATTTTGAAAGAGAGCAGGGAAACCTGCTCTCTCTTTCAAAATCCAAACCATATTGCTTTTCCACACGGGGAGCTGCATGTCAGCAGCTCCCCATGTGGAAAAGCAATGTCGGCTCCCGAAGGACGCGGGGAGCCGGCTGGGACCGTGGGGGCTCCCTCCACGGTCCCCAACATTTTTTATAATCCCTGGAGGATGGGGTCCCCGGGGATAAAAAAAAATTGTGATAGAAGCAATTTTTTTTTTACGGTAAAATGAGGAGTCGCGCATCCTATCGCATTGGGTGCACGATTTTTCTCGCGTAGGGTGCGTGATTGCTAGCACGTTGGGTGCGAGACTCCAAGCAAAAAAAAAATGAAATTGTTTTGAGATAAACATCACGCTTATGTGTTTTGTTCTTGTGTGGCTCTAAAAAGAGCCGTTGTGTTCATTGAGAGTTTTTGGTACTTATAAGTAATAACAGAGTATCAAAAATATAGTTTAAAAAATATTTTTTTTAAATAGAGTTAAAAAAAATGACAAATATATATTTTTTTAAATTCATTAAAAACATGTCATATTTATTAATTTAAAAAAAAAATGTTAAAAAAGCCACTCAAAAAATGGTGAAAAACAGTATAAAAACATAAATAAAGGAATTGATACACTGAAAAATAAAGATTTAGAAATCCTATGAAATTCATTAAAAATCATAGGTTAGAGATAAGTTATAGATAGGAATTAGCATTTAAAAAACCTTTGAAATTCACTTAAAAACCATAGATTACAGGTATGTTATAGTAAGGAATTATCATTTAAAAAACCTTTGAAATTCACTGAAAAAAACCATAGGTTTCAGGCACGTTATAGTTAGGAATCAGCATTTAAAAAATCTTAGGCCTTTTGATGTGGCGCTAGACTTGGAGAGATCGGGCTGATCTTGCCACCTGGACCTGCCGGGCCACACTGCTCAAGATGGCGGCCGTGGCCGTGCTGAATCCAGCTCCTCTGCCAGTCCGCTGTCCGTAACCGGCCCATCCGCCTGTGGGGGGGCTCCTTGCGTGGTGGGTCCCCCCTCTGTCCTGGGTGCTCCATTGCCTCCCCAGTGGGTCCCGCTGGCACCGTATCAGTGGCCCTGTGCTGTGGAGACGAGACGCTGAAGACCTGGCGCTGCCGTCGCATGCTGATCAGCCCTCCTATGGTGGAGCTGGAGTGTGCGTGGTGCCGCGGCTCCGTGTGGGGTCTCGGCGAATGCAGGCCGCCTGTGGTGCTCCCGAGGGTCCTGTGGAATCCTTCCTGTTGCCCGGCCTGTGGAGTGCAGAGTGGTGACATCCTCCGCGGACCTGGATTCCACCTGTCTGTTGCGGCGCCGCGGCCCGACGGGGACACAGCCTGAGGGGGGGTGATCCCCTGTTGCTCTTGTTGCCCCCGTGGCCTTGCCCTGAACTTGTCACGTGCACTATTGGTGGCTGTGCCTTCCCACCACCCCCCTGCTGCCTGGCCTGGTGTCGCTGGAGTGACGGGATTGCACCTGCGGGGCTGCTGACCAGGGAGGTGGCCGCTTGGCATCTAGAGGTCTGCATTGGTCGTCGCCGGTGCTGGAGACTGCTGCAGGGGGGTGGCCTTCTGGATGAGGTGCTCTTCTGTCGCACCCCGGCGCATGGTGGACGTCGCTGACTCCAGAGGCCCTGCTTGAGCACATGCGAGGAGGCCCCGTCCGAACCCTGCTGGGCCCGGTGGCCCGGGCCGCTACTGCTGTTGCTGCTGGTTGTTGGTTGCTGGAGGTCCCAATCCTTTGAAAAGGCCTGCAGGTAAGGAGTGGGGGCGCAGTGGTGTCTGCTCTGGGGGTGTGGGTCGGCTGTCAATCGGGCAGCAGGTTGGGTGTGAGGGGGGCCCTTGGCTGGTGTGGCTCCTTCCCCCCTCCTCCCCTGTCCCCCGCTCCTGGCGGGCCACAGAGGACTTGCTGGTGGGGGAGCTGGCCCCTTTTGACTGGCGATGGTGGCAGTGTAGCCCGCTGGCTTACCCTCCTGGACCTGGGGTGTGGGTGCGAGCGCTTCGCCAGCCATTTTGGGCGATGTTGTTCCATGGTGCCTGTAGACGGAGGCCCGGTGGCTCACATGGGGCTGCGAATGTAGTCACTGACGCAGGACTTGTGGGTCCCCCACTCACCCCTGGGGCCACCAATACATCCCAGGGGGCAGCTGCACACACGGAGCCCTTCCCCCCCATCCGGGATCCGGTGACCCTCCTGATTCTCTTCCTCATCTGCTGTGTTTCTTGCCCAGTGGGCTGTTCTGTGGATCCAACGGAGGGGGTCCAGCCTGTGGCCCCTGATTGCAACCCTTCCTTCGGCTCCTCTGCACTGGCTACGCCTCTTGGGAGGTGGACTGGGCTATCCCGGGTCGTCACATCGGCTGTCTGCAATTCACGGCTCCCTGGGTTGATTCCGTTGTTTCATCGACCTTCCAGTGTGGAGCCCTGCCTGGGGGTCCTCAGAGCCCGTCCTTCCCTGGGGGTCAAACATGGGTAGAACGGACAGATCAGCGAACGTCCCACGCCACCCAGGCAAAAATGGACCGCTTCACCACCCCGGGCGGGGGCTCCTGGGGGAGTGGCTGGGCAGGAGGCTACCCCGTCCGCTCAACTGGCCGTCCTCCAGGCCAGTCACATGTCCCAGACTTCGGTGGAGGGCAAGATCGCAGAAGTGAGGGTGGACATGACTCTCATCAGGCAGGATCTTCGCAATGCGAACGCCTGGATTACAGAGACTGAGTCCAGGATCTCATCTGTGGAGGATGACGTGCAGCAACTTAAGGGGCAGGTGGCCCGTCTTCAGTCTCATACTGGGCTTTCCGGAGGGAGTGGAGCAGGGACGTACAGTGGACTTCCTGGAGAAGTGTCTGAGGTCGTGGGTCCCAGGGGGAAACCAAGGGGATCCCTATCCCCTTGGTTTGCAATTGAGCAGGCTCATCGGTCCCGGACTCCCAAACCAATACCGGGTGCTCCTCCCCGCCCAATCATAATGCCGGTTTTTAACTTCAAGGACCGCAACATCATCTTGTCTGAAGCCCGTAAGCAGCAAGGGCTCCTCCATGAAAACAGTGCCATTATGATCTTCCCAGACTATACCTCTGAGGTCCAGGGCCAGCGTTGCTCTTTCGGTGAGGTCAAGCAGAAGCTGAGGGCACTTAACATTCAGTATCGGCTCCTCTTCCCGGCTTGCCTGCGGGTGATATTTGCGAATAAGAAACTGTTTTTTGACAGCCCGGCGGAGTCTTGGACATGGGCGACGGAAGAACTCCCACTGCGGGCTGAGGGTTTCGCCCTGGGCGGGGGGGATGCGGAGCCGGGCTCAGCCGCTCCGCTCCCTCTGCTCCTCAGCCTCCACGTAATCGATCCCGCAGGCGCCGTGATCGGAGGCGGGCACGCTCGGACTCCCCGCCAGGTCACTCACAACAGCCACCCCAGGTCGAAGAGGGAACGCCGACTGGGAGGCACTCTGGTTCCGCTGGCCGACTGGACGGCGGAGATGCTTTCTGTAGCCCGATGCTTTTGAGGGACCCTGCTTGAGCCGGTCTCTGCCGGCTGGGCTTTGCTCCGCGGCCGGAGATGTCACTCTGACTTAGATCTGTTTCTAACTTCCCAATGGTCTTTGTAAACATGCATCCATTCACGAGGAGGGGTCCTCCATGTTTCCCCATTCCCAAGCGTTTTAGTTTGGTTGTTCGCCCAGTGTACTAGGGTGTTGCTTTTGAGGGGTCGACAGATGCTTCTGTTCCTGAAGTGTAGGGTGGGGGTGGGGGTAAGGGGGGGTTTGAGAAGGTTTTTCCCTGTATGTTGTTATGTTTTTTGTTGGTTCTTGTTTCAGCTACCACGGAACGACACATGTTATCGGTGGGAGGGACGGGTGTGCCCCCGTAGCAAGCGAACGCTTCCACCACTGCGGGCCCCCAAGCATGTTTATATACCCAAATCCATATACACAGCCTTGACCAGGACACGCCTACCATGACAGATAACACTTCCCTCATGGCGTCTCTCCACGTGTTGTCGTGGAATGTCAATGGCCTGTTGGACCGACACAAAAGCACAGCGGTCCTACGGTACGCGCAGCGTCTCCACATAGATATCTTCATGCTTCAAGAAACGCACCTCTTAGGTAACTGCTGCCCCTTCTTAGCTCGCTATTGCTATGATAGGGTATGGCACTCCGGCTTCTCTAGGGGCTCACGAGGAGTTGCCATCCTCTTAAGGCGCACACTGCCCTTTGTCCTCTCCCAAGTGATACATGATCCTCAAGGCTCATCTGTGACTGTTTGTGGATCACTGGACGGGTCTCCCCTTACTCTCATGTTGGTATATGTCCCCCCTCCATGCTCGCGCCCACACTCGCACACACTGCTGCCCTGCTACATAATGTGCCCGCTGGCAATATGGTCATTGCGGGTGACTGTAATGTAGTCTTAGCCCCGGACCTCGACACAACGGGACCTCCATCTGCCGTCCGGGCGGCGAGTGCGAAACAACTGAAAAACTGGTCTGAGTCCCTGGGGCTCTACGATGCATGGTCCACATGGCACCCACGCAGCACCCATTTTACACATTCCTCCGTGGCTCACCACACCCAAGCCCGCATAGATATGATCTTTGTCCCCGCGCCCAACTATTCCACGATTCTTGACGTCCGCATCCTGCCCAGAGGCATTTCAGACCATTCCCCGATACTCCTTAGCACAGGGGCCCCCCCTCCCTCAGCCTGCCAAACGTGGAGGATGAACGCCTGGTTTCTCCAGGATAAAGACTTCAAGCAGGCAGTGGGGACAGAGCTTAAACACTACTTTGCTACCAACGAGGGCTCGGTAGCCTCCCCGGGTACCCTATGGGAGGCAGGGAAGGCGACCATACGAGGTATCGCAAAACGACAGCTTAAGCTCCAGAGGCAATCACAGTTGCAGGAGCTCTCTTTCAAGGAAGCGCAGGTGCTTCGCTTGGAATCAATCAATCAATCAATCACGGCATTTGTAAAGCGCGCTACTCACCCGGGAGGGTCTCAAGGCGCTGGGGGAAGGGGAAATGTCACATCTCGAACAGCCAGGTCTTGAGCTGCTTCCTGAAGGAGAGATGGTCTTGGGTTCGCCGAAGGTGGGTGGGGAGGGAGTTCCAAGTCTTGGCTGCCAGGTAGGAGAAGGATCTTCCTCCGGCGGTGGCTCTGCGGATGCGTGGAACGGTCAGAGGATGCAGCCCAGACCCGACAATTAGCCCTCATCCGGGACGACATTAAACAACTGTCCTTGGATGTGGCCAAGCTCCTCTGGAGGTCCTCGGTAGCCAGAGTTTACAGTGGGGAGGATAAAAATGGCACGATCTTACACAGATTGGCCACATACCCCAGGGCGAATCGCATCATTCCTGAGGTGGTTGATGCAGCAGGAGCGGTGCAATGTGCTCCAGTGGCAATGGCAAATACCTTTGCTGTATACTACCGGAGGCTGTACACAGCCCATACCCCGAGCTGTCTGTGGCAGCTCTCCTAGCCCAAGGTAGGGTGTGCCTTCTAAGGCTGGAACCGGCCGCTCGAAAGGATCTAGAACGACCGATCTCCCTGAAAGAAATTGAAGAGGCAATCACCCTGGTTTCCCCGGGTAAGACCCCGGATCCGGAGGGCCTTCCGCAGGAGTACTGTGCAGCATACCGAGGCACCCTAGTGCCCCACCTGGCCAGCTTATTCAAAGAAGTAGTGGAGAGAGGTTCCTTTCCGCCAGAAACGGATATTGCCACCATCGTGGTTCTCCCGAAATCCCAGCCTCCCTCCCGATTGTGTGCAGAGTATCGCCCCATATCCCTCCTCAACACCGAAATCAAGCTTTATGCTACCATTCTGGCACAGCGACTGAAACCCTACTTGGCCTAACTGGTGCACCCGGATCAATGTGGGTTCATGCCTCAGCGTGGGACCCGCCACTGCCTCCGCAGGCTGCAACTAGCTCTTACACACTGGCACCTGCTTACCCCATACTTCGCACTCCTGTCCATAGACTTCGAAAAAGCTTTCGATTCGGTGGATTGGACATACCTGCAGGGCGTGCTGACCGAGATGGGGTTCGGGCCCCACTTCCGTTCTCTGGTCCGGGTCCTGTACGCTCGCCCGAGAGCACGAGTGTTGGTCAACGGGGTACTGTCGGAGGCCTTCCCCATTGCCAGGGGCACTAGGCAGGGATGTCACCTTTCTCCTTTGCTATTCACCCTGGCGATGGAACCCTTGGCGTCCCTGGTGAGGGCTAAAGACTGCCTCCCCTGATAGGAATGGCCCAATACTGACACGGACAAGATCGCCTTATACGCGGATGATGTCCTTGTCTTCCTGTCCGACCCAGCATCCTCCGGGCCACATTGTCTCCAGATCTTGCACTCTTTCAAGCAGGCCTCAGGGCTGCCGTTAAATCCCGGGAAATCAGTGCTGGTTCCCCTGCATCTCTCTAGAGAGTGCTTTGACTGGCAGTCTACCATACCACTCCGGAGGCAGTCCTTTAAATATCTGGGGATTTGGATTACCCTGCTTCCCGAGCTGGGCTGGTCCCTCAGTGTGGCCCAGTTGGTTAAGAAGGCCAAGGATGACCTCCTTAAATGAAAAGCGCTGCCTCTGAACGCCCTGGGGAGGGTGGCCCTGTTTAAAATGATGATCCTCCCCAGATTCCTCTACGTCCTGCAGAATACCCCCTTCTGTTTCCCAGGACTTGATTTCGGGAACTGGATAGTCTAATCACCAAGCTTCTCTGGAGCGGAGGATGGGCACGCGTGGCTCTGTCTGTCTGCCAGATTCCCTCCTACGATGGCGTTATGGGGATGTCACACTTGTATCTGTATTTCTTGGCGGTACGTCTCCTGGTAGTCCACAAATGGTTTAATGGGGGCTGGTCAGATCCAGCCTACAGGCTTGAACTGAGTGACCTGGGGCTTGCGGACATCCAAGCCATGATGTATGGGGGGCCCATTCCAACCCGATTATCTGATGTGACGTGCTCTGTGGAGTTGGCTTGGTGGGCCTCGCTCCATCACACTGGATGAACAGGAAAGTTGATCCAATGTACTCCCCTCTGGCATGGGGCGTGGCTTCGGGAGGTTAGTGGACTACAGGGGTTTAAAACTTGGGACCTTATTGGCATCTCCCAGCTTGGGGATGTATGGGCCAGGGGCCATATGCTGTCCTTCCAGGAGCTCCAATCTCGCTACTCCTTACATTCATCCCAGTTTTATAAATATTTGCAGTTGAGACATTCCCTCCACGCGCATATTACGGATGAGACGAGGCTCCCCGGATACAGCCCCACTGAGGCTCAGACATTGCGGGGTGACTTGGGTAGGGGGCGGGTCTCCCGCATTTACCGCACCCTAGTTAACAACACCCCCACATCCCTAGATAGATTGAGGGGTAAATGGGTGGATTGAGTGGGCCCCCTTGATGAGGTGGATTGGCGTGATGCACTCATGGCCCCCAGAACAGTCACCGTCTCTGCTAAACTCAAGCTGATTCAGCTCTACTACTTACACGCTGAATACCTCACTCCTTTACACCTGTATCGAGCGGGTTTGCACCCAGATGTGTCATGTGCGAGATGTAACCAAGCCCCGGCCAACTTCCTCCCTATGGTTTGGTTGTGCCCCTGCTTAGGACAGTTTTGGGGATCTATTGAAGTGGAGCTAATGGAGGTACTGGGCTGGGAGGTCCCTCATGATCCACGTCACTCTTTGCTGGGGATCACCGATGGGCTGGACGGATCCAGGAGTGACAAGTTATGTTTTAATATAGCTATGATGGTGGCCAAGCGGGACATAGCGGCGGCCTGGAAAAGCCCTGACCCACCAGCCCTGGAGAGGTGGCGTAGAGGGGTGGATTGGTGCGCAACCAAGAGAAAGACCTTTATAAAGCCAAGGGGTGCGTCAAGAAATACCGCAGAGTGTGGGGGAAGTGGTTGGGGAATGTAGAGGGTCCTGATTAACTTGGTTCCAAATCCTGTCTACGCAATTTTTATGGGGTTCGTGATTGGGGGTTACGTCGCTTTCATGAATGGATTCAAATTCATGATTTCCATGTATTGACTGAATTGTTTTATGTGTTTTAAAATTTGCCTATCAAAAAAATGAATAGCAGTGGCTCCTCCTACGCAAAGGTGGAGGACTGTCACCCCACTGCTTTTTATCAGTGAAATAAAGGAAAAACTAATTGATAGTAACTTGACGTTATTATTATTTTATTTGTTCCTGGTGTGGCAGCTTTGAAGGGTGGGTGGGGCTGCTCCGATGACAGAGGAGCAGGAGGGGGAGTGGTTGAATAATTGGCCGGCCATCTCCATCCAGTCTGTTTTACAGACTGGGTGGAGAACACGCCCAGGCTCCCATTCCCTGGCTGAGTGCCAAACCATAGCACTCAGACCAATCACAACGCTGCATTGCAGAATTTAGATTGGTTAATGGAGCCTGTGTGCTTTCAGTTCCATTCCCAACATGAGGAGGGATGGAGGAGAGACGTTGTGATAAGGTAGGTGTCTTTTTCTTATTATTTTTAGATCCCCAGCCTCCTGCTCCGCCACTCCCGATCCATGTCAGCTGCCACTGAAGAAGAGTAAATCTATACTTACCTATTTGCATGTATCTTCTTGATATACTTTGGTCCTCGATATTTTTGACACAATATTCTGGCCACATGATATTTTTGGTTTCCAATATTCTGTCCGTGATCCATTTATGCTGCAGAAGTTCTGTTGTAGCTCCTTGGAATGACTGTAAATGCAGAGGTAAAGGTCTGTGTGGGGCAGCAGGCATTTTCCCTGCATTTTAATTCACCCTGTTCAAACATTTTTTATTAAAGCTTTAAAAATTAACATGTCAGCTTGCAAGAAAATGCATTGTGAAGATGTGTCCCGGAACACTGTGTGCTCTCCACAATGCTAGCAGTGTGAGTGTGTTACTATCCCCTTTCGGCTCTTATCTACATATAAATGGTTTGCAACCACAATTGTGATCACAATTGATTGATGTATTGCGTACCATTGTGCAAAGGAAAAGGGAATGCCCATTACATGGATTCTTTACTTTGCAATTTGTTATTGTCCACAAAGTGTAGCTTGCTAGTCAGAAATATATTTGCAGTCACACAGAATATGATTTTGCGAATCGCAGCCTTGCTACAGCAAAACTTTTTCATATACCTGGTCACCACCATTTTTCTTTTACTTATACTGGTGGTTACTGACTCTGAATGTGCCTTGGGCACTGCTAACTAGGCCCAGGGCCAGTGCTCTGTCCTTAAGAGGTTTATGGTAATTGGTATGATTCTAATTGGCCAAGACAACATACCTGTAAGTTCCTAGTATATGGTAGGGCATGTAGTTTAGAGACCCCAGTGTTCTTAATGCATTTAAGGCTGCACTGCTGTGGTGTCTGGTGTCATTTTAAAGCTAGACCTGCTTTGCAGGCTGGTTTTAAAAGAAAACTATGCTCAAATTTGACTTTGGAATTCTAAGTACTTACAAAGTCCAGAAATTACTATTTATTACATATAAGTCACCCTTAAGATCTGACCTAGGTGCCCCAAGGGTAGGGTGCATTGTTATAAAACACAGGAACAATCTAAAATATATGTTATATGCCCTGGTGAGGGTAAAACAGCCAAAGTTGTGTTTTCCCCTTTTAATGCTGCTAGCCCCATAAGATAAGATGGGAAGGCTTTATTAAACTTTAATAAAGTCTCATATTTGGCAGGAGCGAGCTAGCACCATAATTCAAAGTATCAAAATAATATCCATAATACATCCAACAACTTGCCAAGGCCAGATGTATTATAACTATTCATGCGGGAGAGAAAGCGCTGTACAACCCATGGGGGAAGGAGAAACCATCCAACCACATAGAGTACCGAGTGTGGTCGTCGCTGCCAAAGAGAGAGCAAACCCGCTGGTGTACCATTCATTCCAGCCATGCTCTTGGACGAGCATGGCTAAAGCAGGTGCATGTGAGGATCCGGGGTTGGGCTGAACAGGGAAAGCCTAACAAGGAATACATTTAAGTGTTGGGTAGAGCGCATTTCGTAAAAGCGGTCATCACGTTGCTGTTTTTTTACATGGTGGCAGTACAGACCTTTATCCTTTCAGATATTATCTTTTATGATCTCCGTTTATTGGTGATACAAGGAAGTAACAGAGAATCCTCCTTTCTAAGCACTATCTGCCCAACCCTACTCACTCCTGGAATTATCACCTTATCAGAAGCATGAGACACAAGGGCATCTCTTATATACAAAAGAGAAACCAAATAGAATAAATGACTTACCTGCATCCTTTCCTTTTCACAAGAAAAACTGGCCGGTGGACTCCTGGGGCAGATCCTGTACCAGAAGAGAAGAAAAGAGAAGATTTATTTAATCCATGCATGCTAATGCTCTGCAAAACACTAAGGGCCTAGATTACAACTTTGGCAGTGCAGCACTAGGTCCGCCCCGGCACCTCACCGTCAAAGCAATGGTTGGGTCGCCAACCAGCTTAAGAGTTTCCTCCGGTTCCTGGTGGGCTTTTTTTAACTTTACCATGGTGGTGCCTCTAAAAACGGGCACTTCAATAGGAACGCCAAAAACATTCCCGCATGGCATGAACTGGTAAGTCCATGCCGTGCAGGAACCATGCCATGCAGGAACTGGTGTGCATGCACACAGGGGGGCACATGTTGTGTGCATCCACTGGGCACAGAGCACTGGGGGTCCACATGAAGGAGGAGCCACCATGAAAACCCTGGTGGAGAGAAAACTCCTCCAAGCATATGGGTGCCTCTACACCACTGCAACACTGCCAGGAAGGGGCGGTTCCCTGGCAGCTGACACAGGGCTATGGCGGTCCGACCTCCCGAGCCGTAATCGGGCGGGCGGAAGACTGCCACCACCCGTCCCCAAGAGTCTGGATGCCTTGGACCAGCAGACTCGTAAACGTGGCTTAAATATTAAAAACCATTGTTGCAACCTGCTATTATCTTTATGGATATCTTCATGTACGTCACGAATCCTGGCAAGACTATACATGACATGTCCTAAAGGATAACAAGTGGACTCCCTAATCAGCAACAGGTTGAAAAGTACTGGAAGAAGCTATCTGCAACATCAACAACAACGACAACTCCAGCTGATAACTTGTAGTCCCAAACTCCAAGAGGCAAACCAGAGCTTCTAAACACTTGGCTGGTGCCATGGACCCGTTTCTTCTATCAAGAAACCTTCAGAGAAGAACTTCTGAAATCTTGGGAACTTTTGGCAAAGGTTTGTGAAAAAGCTTCATGAGAAGACCGGCACCAACGCTGAGTGAAGCCAACGATGTCCAACCACTGAAAGCTCCTTGCAGTTGATGACGAAGACAAAGACATACAGGATTCCCCGAGGAATTGTGCTGCAGCAGGCCAGTATCGCCAAACTGAAGTTTGTATACGAGGACCCGATCGCTTGACGCTGAGAGAAAAAGCTTTAAAAAAGTAACTAAGTCAGAAGGTAAAATCTTGACCGGGACCTAGCGCTAAACCCATCGGACCCATGCTCCATCTCAGTCATTCTAAAACGTTGCCTTTGTTCCAGTCCAGCGCAACCAGATAGCGCGAGGGGCGCTTTTTACTTATAGGCACCATAAACCACATTTTTTAATCATATCTTCGGTGCCCTGAATTGGAGTTTTGTTATTTTGGTGTCATTTTAAAGATAAAAATATTCTCTATCTTTGTACATTTTTGGTATTGGATTTTTATTGTGTTGTGTCTTTTAACTATATACTGTTTTGGTGATAATAAATGCTTTACAAACCTGTCTTCTAAGTTAAGCCTGGCTGCTTGTCTGCTAAACTACCAAGGGTTGAGCAAGGATTAATTTATGGAGACTTGACTGGACCTTATTTGTGATTGCGGTGTTATTACTAGCTGTAGGTACCTACCCACATTTACTAATAAACCACCTTCAAATACATATTTTAAAGGAGCATGTGCTCCACCACTCTATACTTCTTGTCTCACTCTTATTAGGTTCCTTTTTATTCAATATGTACATTTTTCACTTTTCTTCCCCTAATATGAGTGCTGGTGCACACCATCTTTAAAACATAGGACCTTCGTTTAACCGTACCTGAAAATACATTCAGCCAGATTTGTACAATGTTCCAAGTTTATATTCATTTTGTGGAAAGTTTGGTGTTTGTAGTAATGCTTTTATTGAAAGTCTTTGAGTTAGATGATAGCAAGAGCTAAAGGTTATACTAGCACACACTGCACCACTTTTTTTATCAATTGATATGTTAAAATAATGTTTAGGTCTGGTATTAGCCAAGCCCTTTGATTTTGCTACAATCATATGTATATATATTATATGTACAATATACTTATTTATTAGGACCCACCCTATCTATTCATCTGCTGTTATGTCATTTACATTTTCCATCCACCCAATACAGCACGCAGCAAGGGACAATACCCACTTCAGCTTATGGTTAGTTTCACCGTAACTTAGAGAATTCTGCAATTTTGCAAGGTGTACATCCACACAGAAAATAGTTCCGTTCAGCGCCAGTCACTACTATGACAATGTTTGCTTTTAGGAAATGGTCTTTTTTTTGATTGACAATGGGCCAACAGCTTCCAACAATGAAGTGTTGCAAAAACATAACCAAGAAAAACACAAAATATCAAAATCAAAAAGCTTGCAACCAACATCAAACTTATAGACTTTACCTATGCTATCCATTTTTAGGTCTGGGTGTTAACAGAACATTTGTCAAACAGACATATTGGTAGCAATATAAATAAAGTGGGGTTTAGTTGTGTCCCTTTCAACCGTTGGCTATCTTTGAGAAGCCTCTTACAGCCATTTGCTGAAGATTTTTGTCAATCTGATCTTGGCTGAGCCAGTAAAGGGAATGAGGAGACTCCCACCGGACCCATGTTCCGGCAGGTATTTCCGAGACAAATCTAGGATCTGCTTGACTCAGTGATATATGCTGAATTTGTCCTGGGATAAATTGCTGACACTGTAAAACATTCATCAGCACATGCACATTGTTTGCTTTCTACTCAGAGCAATTAAGGGGTTTTCATATTTTCACTTCTAGCTCGGCCCAAAACAAAGGCCTGACCATGGGCACTTTGTTTGTTTAAGTATCACCGCGGCTTGGAGCTATCTGGAGTCTATCACTTAGATGCCAATGCAACAGAAGGAAACAAAGACACACAACCTTTCAGTTCACAAGTACTGTAGAAAAATTATGATTTAGAAACATGGTTTGACTTAAATCACTCCCCCATTTAAGAAATGTGCTTGACCTGAAAGAATGTCTGATGTATCTGTGTGTATGAGGAGTTACACAAATAGGGACTTAAATGTCAACTAGTTAATTCTGTTACAGCGCTGCTCATCCCAGTGTGCGGTAGTAATGCACTTTACATCACACACAGATAGACAATAAGTTATACTAGTGTGGAAATCAGTGTACAGGAAATGTTACATAAGGCAATGAGGGTTATAATGTGTAGGAGCCACATATCATCCTTATTTGTAGATAATATATATTAAGAGTGCATGTTTAGTGCCGGATGTTTGTCCCACGCTGGAAAATCAGAGCGAATGGCACCATTTGCAGCACAAGAGGGCACTGCTTCCTCCTACCACTCGAGTAGATGTTCAACTCGAGCGGCAGCTTCCTCAACACAAATGGAATGTGTCTCAAAGCAAGTGGTTACGACCATCCCCGACCGCCCATGTTGAGATGCTATAGAGTTAGATTTTCCTAGCTTGCACTTCCCAACATTAAGTTGGCGAGTGCAAGCGAACAAAAAAGCTCCACTTTGCAGAGGGGAGTTTTTCAGAAACCCACGTGCTCCACGGAGTGCAGAATACTCTGCAAACTCCAAAAATGGAACTGAGTTTACCAACCAGGCCTAAATGTAATACAATGCGTTACATCAAACAAATGATGGACGGAATGCTGACAATGCAGACATTCTCCCCCAGTAAAGAGATCTGGGTTAAATCCATCGTTCTTTTGCCCACTACGCCACCCCAGTTCAGACATGGCCATATGCAAATCAGTCTTGACCCTGTGCCTCATGGGAACAGTCCAGCCCGAACTGCCAAGCCATGTCTTCCCTGGACCGGAATCAAGCATCCTAGGACCGGTTTCTGGCTATCAGCCGTCATCAGCCAGGATAGCTTGACTCCAGTGGCGTAGTGAGCACGGGTCCCACGTCTGGGAATACCCATCCCACTTAGGGCGAAAAGCGTTACAACAAACAAATGATGGACGGAATGCTGACAATGCAGACATTCTCCCCCAGTCAAGAGATCTGGGTTAAATCCATCGTTCTTTTGCCCACTACGCCACCCCAGTTCAGACATGGCCATATGCAAATCAGTCTTGACCCTGTGCCTCATGGGAACAGTCCAGCCCGAACTGCCAAGCCATGTCTTCCCTGGACCGGAATCAAGCATCCTAGGACTGGTTTCTGGCTATCAGCCGTCATCAGCCAGGATAGCTTGACTCCAGTGGCGTAGTGAGCACGGGTCCCACGTCTGGGAATACCCATCCCACTTAGGGCGAAAAGCGTTACAACAAACAAATGATGGACGGAATGCTGACAATGCAGACATTCTCCCCCAGTCAAGAGATCTGGGTTAAATCCATCGTTCTTTTACCCACAACGCTACCCTAGTTCAGACATGGCCATATGCAAATCAGTCTTGACCCTGTGCCTCATAGGAACAGTCCAGCCCAAACTGCCAAGCCATGTCATCCCTGGACCGGAATCAAGCATCCTAGGACCGGTTTCTGGCTATCAGCCGTCATCAGCCAGGATAGCTTGACTCCAGTGGCGTAGTGAGCACGGGTCCCATGTCTGGGAATACCCATCCCACTTAGGGCAAAAAGCGTTACAACAATCAAATGATGGACGGAATGCTGACAATGCAGACATTCTCCCCCAGTCAAGAGATCTGGGTTAAATCCATCGTTCTTTTGCCCACTACGCCACCCCCAGTTCAGACATGGCCATATGCAAATCAGTCTTGACCCTGTGCCTCATGGGAACAGTCCAGCCCGAACTGCCAAGCCATGTCTTCCCTGGACCGGAATCAAGCATCCTAGGACCGGTTTCTGGCTATCAGCCGTCATCAGCCAGGATAGCTTGACTCCAGTGGCGTAGTGAGCACAGGTCCCACGTCTGGGAATACCCATCCCACTTAGGGCGAAAAGCGTTACAACAAACAAATGATGGAGGGAATGCTGACAATGCAGACATTCTCCCCCAGTCAAGAGATCTGGGTTAAATCCATTGTTCTTTTGCCCACTACGCCACCCCAGTTCAGACATGGCCATATGCAAATCAGTCTTGACCCTGTGCCTCATGGGAACAGTCCAGCCCGAACTGCCAAGCCATGTCTTCCCTGGACCGGAATGAAGCATCCTAGGACCGGTTTCTGGCTATCAGCCGTCATCAGCCAGGATAGCTTGACTCCAGTGGCGTAGTGAGCACGGGTCCCACGTCTGGGAATACCCATCCCACTTAGGGCAAAAAGAGTTACAACAAACAAATGATGGACGGAATGCTGACAATGCAGACATTCTCCCCCAGTCAAGAGATCTGGGTTAAATCCATCGTTCTTTTGCCCACTACGCCACCCCAGTTCAGACATGGCCATATGCAAATCAGTCTTGACCCTGTGCCTCATGGGAACAGTCCAGCCCGAACTGCCAAGCCATGTCTTCCCTGGCCCGGAATCAAGCATCCTAGGACCGGTTTCTGGCTATCAGCCGTCATCAGCCAGGATAGCTTGACTCCAGTGGCGTGGTGAGCACGGGTCCCACGTCTGGGAATACCCATCCCACTTAGGGCGAAAAGAGTTACAACAAACAAATGATGGACGGAATGCTGGCAATGCAGACATTCTCCCCCAGTCAAGAGATCTGGGTTAAATCCATCGTTCTTTTGCCCACTACGCCACCCCAGTTCTGACATAGCCATATGCAAATCAGTCTTGACCCTGTGCCTCATGGGAACAGTCCAGCCCGAACTGCCAAGCCATGTCTTCCCTGGACCGGAATCAAGCATCGTAGGACCGGTTTCTGGCTATCAGCCGTCATCATCCAGGATAGCTTGACTCCAGTGGCGTAGTGGTCTAGCATTGGATTTTCCTTGCTCGCGCTTGCCAACGTAACGTTAAGTTGGCAAGTGTGAGTGAGGAAAAAAACTACTCTTCATGGAGCTGAGTTTTTCAGAACTCCGCATGCGGAACAAAACAAAGTTTACTGCCCAGGCCTAAATGTAATACACTGACATGTAGGGAAAGTGTAGTTTCCCTGCTTGACAATGTATTGCATTTCACTTCATTATGTACTGTAGTAATGTAAGTTTTGTGGAGCTTTATCTTTCCACATAAAGTAGGCACAATAACAGTACAACTAAGACTATTGCTATCTTTAATAGGATAATCAAAGTAATACATTTTCAGCATCTGCTGTGTTCCATTTTCTATTGAGGCAAAAAAAGTTACTGTGAAGCTCCTAACAAAAATGTTTTTTTAAAGTGATATCATATAAGGTTTCTTCTTTTCTTTCTATTTCAATATTGAATAATCAAGACTTAAAAAATATATTTCTTTTTTTCCAAAAGTTCATTTCAGTTCATGCTCTGAAAAATATTCTTTTCTTCTTTTAGATTTTGCCATGTGCTTTCATGTTTAACTTAAGCTATACAGTCTTTCAACTTCTTAAAGTGTTTCTTCTTCTGAATCACTTTCCAGTTTACTTTAAAAAATGTATTGACAATGATTTATTCAACCGGAATCTCTAGTTCTCACTCTTCTTCTTTCTAAGACACTGTTGCTAGATATACCCATACCGGTGATGCATATTCTCTTATTAGGGGATTCACTTTCTTGCTGATCTTTAAACAACTGGTGATTTATTATAAATCTAATTGAATTATTTCTTATTCTTCATTGATTACCTCTAGTCTCTCTTGTTTCTCTTGTTGACAATGCTTTCTTTTGCAAGTTCTTTTCAGTGACTTGTTATCTTCAGCTTTTTCGTTTGGTCTTGTAATCATTGTTGAAGCTTCTCCATTCAATGATGTACTTGAACAATGATCGGTTTCATCTACACAATTCACTGTTTACATCTTTTTATTTACTTAAGGGTCTCTTGTGACTTGAATTTTCAACTTGTGTATTTTTTCTTTGGATCAGAGACAATTTCTTGCTGCCACTCATGCTTTTGACTTTGACATTCTAACAGCTCTTCACACTGATCCTCACTTTGAAACTGGCCATCACTGGTAGAGATAACTGTGTTTGTTTTAACCACTTCTTCATCCACAGCGTTTGTTCCTTACATGCCAGCAATGTGGATCCACTGTAGAATTCTAGCACACTTCACAGCAGTGTCTGTTGATAGGATCACTTGATATTGCGACTACTAGTGCTCCTCAAGCCAGCTCTTCCTCGCATGGCTTCTTACAACTATCCAGTCACCAGGGAACAGATTGTGGCATAGTGTTTACTTTGTGGCTTCTGTTGCCAGGTTCACCCGTGAGAGACAGGTTTCACCATATCAGCTATTCCTTCACAGTAATCAGCACAATATTATCTGTGATTGAAACAAGTGCAGCTTAAGGAGTATAAGCCAATCTCTTTGCTCTTCCCCTGGTTACTTCATGGGGCGAAATACTAGACTATTTTTTCAGTCGTATATCTAATGCTCATCAAAACATGAGGAAGAGCACCTGACCATTTAAACCAGTCGAAGCGCAGACTTTGGCCACTTTATTCTTATAAACAAATTCATCCTTTTAACCACTCTGAAAAATTGAGGAGGATCAATCTGAAAAGCAGGACAAACCAATTGCAAAATCTCATTTGATCAATCTGAACAGCAGTACAAATCATTCACCAAATTTTATTTTTTAAATGGGAGCCACAATCTGACTCAATAGATGTTGGTATTTCAAATTGTGGTGTCAATTCCCTCAACAAATGTTTGACAACTATAAGGCTATCTTATCTCTGCGTAGGATGCGCCTTGGCTCATTTAGAAAACAAACAGACAATTACCTAAATGTATTTCAAGCCATTGTAAACAGGCATCGCCACCAAATCTGCTTGGAGTTGTAAATGGGCCCTCTGACATGCCAATTTGGTTTGTGATGTTATTGTTCACTTACCCTGATTATTTTTCTGGCAGCACATCAAACTGCACACACACAAATTCTCAGCAACATTTCTGAAATATTTCTTAAAAGCCCCCTGACCATAACATCCCTTCCTAATTAGGATTGTCCATGGAAGTATATAGCCATGGGATATAACATTGCATGAAATTAGCACATACTTTATGACAAGGATAACATAAAAATCTTGATGGTTTTTCCTGTAATCTAATTTTCTCATTTTGCTTTTCTCATCTTCTGTTGCCTCCTCCTGAAGGTCTCTCAACTCCCTTAGAAATGTGTGAATTGAATTTAATTGGAAACACTTAAAATTTTGTTCAATTTGCATAGAATGTATTCTTGACTGATCATTTTCAGTTACTTGAACCACTGTCTCATTCTCAAGTTCATGATATCTGGCCACTCAATCTGCATAATTATTACCCAGAGTGAGCATGTCTTTTCCACCTTTATGGTCAGTGCAGTTGACCACAGTAACATCCTTTGACTGTAGTATTGCGTTTAACAAATCAAGTATATACAGACCGTTTTTAATGGGAACTCCAGTAGATGTCATAAAACCTCTCTGTGTCCCCAATTAACCAAAATCATGGACCATACCAAAACCAAACTGGCTATCAAACATAAGTTGCCACATTCACATTTTCTGGCAAGCAACAAGATCTTGTCAATGCAACCAATCCTGCCACTTTTGCTGAAGCTGCTTTGAGCAGATATAATGCTTCTAGAATTTCAGAAATGGAACTTAGGCAGCCTTCAACGCTCCATATTTATCTCTAAAACAAGAAACAGCAACAAATGCAGTCAGATTAGCCATTTCAAGAGGGGTGTCTTTGATATGTGTTTTTGGTTTGGTACATAATTCTCTAACTGCCATGCAGTTATGCTCATGTTCATCACAATGATCATCTTAATTTTTGTCCCTGTGTTCACAACTTTTGTTTGGAATCAGAACCAACATTGCTAGGTTCAAGGAGTTACACCTCTTAATCAAGATGCACTCTGCTGCTAGTATAACTAGTTTATATCTGGTCAATCGACTGTTCATCGTGTGTTCAGTTCTTGTATGTGGCAATAAAACCTCAACTGAGTGTGGGACATATGCAATTATAGTGTGGCTCTTCACTATTCCTTCACTGTGTTCCATTGCAATGTAAACAACTGCAACTGCAAATGCAATCAAGCGTGAGGACTTACAACTGCTGGATTCAATACATTTGACAGGTAAACACTGATCCCATGGTTCCACCATGCTTTTGAATAAGAAAACATAATGCACTCCTACCTTTGTCATAAAAGAAAAGAAAGTTAAATTGTAACCAAGCATTCCAAGGGTCAGTCCATTCCATAAACTTCCTCCTGAAATGCCTTAGAACACTCTTTGTCAAAAGGTACTTGGTCCTTTCTATCACTGTGGGTCAACCTTTATAAAGGTTTTGCAATCCAGGCTAAGTTTGGAATCTACTGACGGCAGTAGTCAACGATTCCCAGGAACATTCTCACCTCCCTGAGTGGCGGGAGGTCTAATTTTCAGAATTGCAGAAACACTTTCTTTTGAGACTTTCCATTCTCCTTTTCCAATGTGATTACCAAGATAAATTACTTCCTTTTTACAATACTGCATTTTGTCAGGGAACCCTTATGGCCACTGTCACCTAAAGGATTCAGCAAAGCAATTGTGCCAAGTTTACGGTCTTGGGAGAGACCAATAGGTCATCAATATACTGCACAAGGACTGAATTACGGGGCAACTTAACATTTTCTAGATCTTTCTTTAGGATTTGACTCAAAATTGAAGTGTTTAAGTATACCCTTGTGGAATTCTACACAAGCAACAGCTTTATTTTGAAACTGAAATACAAAGAGGTACTGTCTCTCTTCATGAAGAGGTTGAAAAGGTTTATAGAGGAATGCTTGGCACAAGCCAATGACTGTATACCATTCTGCATCTGTTGGAATTTACAACAGAACTACTCTGGGATTTAGTGCCCCTGGACATCAAGGGATGACAATTTTAAAAATTGTTCTTAAACTGTGTGCAATTCTCTATTTTCCATTTGGTTGATTGTTCCCCATCACAGGAGAGTTGCTGGAGCTACCAAATACTTCCCAAAGAATTCCCTGTTGAATATTTTTCTCAATTACAGTTTTCATTCCTTCTTCTGCCTTTTTTCTTGAAAGTCTATTATGTTTAATTCTAGAGAATAAAGCATTAGGTTTCACACTAATCTTCACAGGCTGGGCACTTTTTATTAATCCTATCTCTTTACCAGTAAAATGCCACACCTAGTCTTAGACAGGATGTCTCAAATCCAAGGAAAGGATGATTTTTAGTCAAGGCTGGGAACAATTGAACTCTTGAATAATATCATTTGCTTTTAAACACATAATCATCATCTTGAGTTTCAATTGCATCACCATTCAGTGTGCAGTAAATCACATCATTTATTTTGCATAACAAGCCTCTGCCCAATAAATTTACTAGACCTAAATCACACAAAATGAACTGATGTTCTTTTTCCATTTGTCTATATTAACTGGGACATCGGCTGTAACCTGGTTAACAATGTGTTTATTACTGATCCCTACAACAAGGACTTCTCTTTCCGAGAGGGTTAGGTGTGGGACATCCACAGAACAAACTTTGGAAACGGTTTCTCCTGTATCTATCAAAAAAGAAACAGGATGGCCATTGATGTCACCATCAATGTAAGGGCCACTTTGGTCTACCTAGAGGACTTATCCAAGTAGGCAATCCTCCTCCCCTCTCAGGAACCATAATTGGGAATTATTCCCCTCCTCTCCTCTCAGGCACAATCATTGGGAATTATTCCATGAAGAAAACTGAAAAGAATCATAAGCCAGGATCAATGAATTTTCTCTGGACTGTATGGCATTATGTTTTTAATATTTTGCTTTAACACTTGGGCAGAAGACATAATCATGATGAACTGTTTCTGATCCCTCATACTCTGCACAGAAGTTGATTGGGCCTCTACCATTGGAAGTGAGCCTTTCTACATCTGGGGAACACATTCTTTTTGTATTCTATCTGGATTCGTTCTACATTCCTGTTTTCAGTGTGAGGTTTACCACAGAAATTACAAGCAGTGTGCTTCTTCAACATTTCAACATTTGCATTGATTCCAGAATTGTGTGGGGTGACAACTTAAGCCTATGGACTTATGTGAGTTCTTTGTGGTGGAACATCCCCACTGGGTCTTGTTATGTTATGTTACCAGGGTATTTGTAGAGCGCTCAGCTACTCAGCTGAGTGGCCCGGCGCTATGTGTGTGTGGCTGACTGATAAATAAAACAACACTGGGCTATTGCTGGAACAACCAAGTTTTTAAAGCCTTCCTGAGAGGGAGGAGGTTGTGCAACTGTCTTAAAGTGAGAGGATTGCAGTTCCAAAGTTTGGCAGCTTGTACCTGAAAAGATCGACCTCCTGTTCGAGAGTGGAGGAACACAGGGGTGCTTACTAGTGACAGGGACGAGGAATGCAGAGAGCACCGCGGATGATAGAACTAGACTCTTTTCCTTAGATAGGGGGCTCCGGTATCATGTAGGGCTTTAAAAGCCAGGACAAGAGCTTTAAAATAGATCCTCTTGTGGAGCGGGAGCCAGTGAAGTGATTTCAAGTGGGGAGACATCCACGTCCTGGGACCAAGTAAAAGTATAGCCCTGGCTGCAGGGTTTTGGACCACCTGGAGGCGGGTAAGTAGGTATTCCGGAAGTCCAAGGTCTTGGTTCCCCGTCTGCCTCTGGGCGCTTCCCCGAAGGTCATCATCGCTAAGATTCTGAAATACAGCAACAGTGACTGCAAGATATCCATCTACCCATAAGAGACCAGAAAGGTGCAGGAGCAGTTAATAGAATTTGTTACTGTCAAATTCCTGTACCCATGATAAATTAATGTAATTTCACAGGGGAGAACCCACTTCTTTTAGCTCCTGGAGAAAGTATGGTAATGGCTTGAGGTCTGGGACAGGATGGCAGTGCTCCATGCTAGAGGTGAGGTGCAAGAGATTTCTGGGCAAGGTCCCAGACTGAGTCCTGGTGGGTCCGCTCCCGGCAGGAGCCCCAGATGTTGGTCAATCGAAAGCCCCGTGTAACAATCTAGGAGGACAGTACCATGCAGATATCCAGCAAACCCAACCCATGGATGCGGGAGGAGGAGTGCCCCCCCCTTTGTCGACCAGGCCGGAGTCTGGCAAACCAGGTCCACCGTATACTGTGTCCTGGACACAATGCACATGGAGATGTGGCCAAACTGAATGCATTGTATGTTCTATATTTTCCTTCTTATTGGGGTTGCCTTGTGAGATGGGACAGGGTTGGCGGGTGTGTTCTGGACATCTGGCAGCTGCGTGGGTGAATGATGCATGCAGGTTTTCTGTCAGAGATCCATTCTAGGGGACCCCTGCTCTGCTGCGTAGCATTGAGGGACACTATGTGGTAGGGGATTTATGATATTATATGGTGTTGCGATACTGCTGAAAACCCCCCTTGGGATTCAAGCAGCTTTGTAGAGATGAGCTGTTGGGTGGGGAGGTGGGGGATAGTGACATATTCCAGTTGGACGGGATGTGTTGGTCCTGGCACATATATGGGGAGGCACATGCAGTATTAATGTTGTGCTATACTTGGGCATGGGTGGGGGAGATTTTGGGTGAATTTCAAATGTTACTTGCTGAGTTATTGCAGCCGAGGGACTTTGCTGTAGTGCAGTAGAAGGTGGGAGGGGGCCGCCAACTTCTGAGTCGAGATGGCTGGAGGTGAATACCAACTATTGACCTGGACCACAAGAAGACTGGTCTCCTACACTAAGAGGTACATGATTCTCTCCATCTTTAAACGCCACCAAGTCAATATCATCTGTTTACAGGAGACACACTTAGACAATGCTGGGGCAGAGCGGCTGGCTCAGAAGTGGAAGGGACAGTTATTCCAAGCCTTGCACTCTACAAATGCCTGGGGTGTACTTATCTGGGTGGCCCAGGGTACCCCATTCTCCCATATGTTTGTTGAGGCCGACATAGAAAGCAGATATTTACTACTGCAGTGCACCCTGGATGGCAAGGAAATATTTGTGATTAACACGTACACCCCAAATGTGGATGACCCTCACTTTTTCCACAGACTGAAAGACCTGGTTATCCAGGTAGATGACACACCCCTAATATGGCTGGGCAATTTAACGGCGTGATGGAAGGAGACCTTGACAGACAGCCGCCCAAAGGGGACATGAAAGAACTTCGGGATTGCGGACACTTGTCTGGTGCACCACCCGACACAGCAGGCGTATATATGTCACTCCCTGACAAATAACATGCTTAGCAGGTTGGACAGGGTATTGGTGGGAGGAATATCCATGGAGGGCTTGTTAGTCATGCAAATAGCCAGGTTCCTCTCTGGTGAAATACCAGACTACTGCACTTTGAATTGGAGGCACCTTGAAAAAGGGAGCAGCATGACAGTTCCCAACAGAGGTGTTGTCTGACGCGGTTGGAAGAGAGGTGATGTCCCATGCACTGACTGATTATATGGAGCTCAATTGAGGCTCTACAGAGCACAGGGCAATGGAATGGGAATCTTTGAAAGTGGTACTGTGGGGAAATGTCTGAGATTGACGTGCTGGGTGAGGTACCAGCTACAGAAGTACATATTAGCGGCAGAGGCTGGGTTGGCTGATCTACAGGCCGGGGACCTGAATGACGTGAGCATGCGTACAGAGAAAAAAGATGTGCGCAGGCTAGACAAATACATCCTGGAAGAGTATAGGCAATAGAGATTGCGTAGGGAGGGTGACAAATCAGATAGATTGCTGGCCTGGATTCTTTGCAGTGGGACCTTAGTGACACAGACGACACACTTGACTACTGCTGAGGGCATGACGGTGACCTCCCAAGCTGACCAAGTAATCAACTTTCAGTGTCACCTTGAGGGGGTGTACAGAGCAGACCTACCGATTTCCACTGATCGCTGGATAACCTAGACCTCCCGAGCATTGGGGCAGTGGCAGCAGAGGAGTTGGACTCCACGCTCGATTTGGTGGAGATGCACACAGCATGTACTTCCCACTCCCAAGGCCCCTGGGGCAGACAGGTCCCAATAGAATTTTATCCGTAGTTTTCTGCTGTCCTTACACAAGGCCTCTTTGAGGTCTTTCTAAAAGCCAAATAGAGGGAAATATGCCCCCAACCATGAGGGAAGGAAAAATCTGCATGCTAAATAAACTGGATGGGCACAGAGCAGGCCTAGCAGAGTGCAGACCCCTAACCATGATACATTAAGATGTCTAGATACTATGAAAGCTCTTAGACAGGTAGGTAGGGGCCCAGACGGAGCACCTGCCTGACATCGGGTTATGATGGGAGTTGGTCAACTTTTTCTACCTTGGAGTCATGGTGGCAAACACCAGGGAAAAACAGCTGTGCCTGAACATAGGGAGAGGGCCTAATTTGCTGCCCTCATTGGTCGCGTTCTGCAGTTCGCTGCCACTGTCGCTCACAGAGCAATATCTAAAATGGTACCCCTGCTGTGCTGTCTGTGCACTCCGTGTTCGCTACCCTTGAGGGTGTTGAAGCAGCTGAGATCATACTCACCTCCTTAATTTGGACTGGAAAACGTAGCAGAGAGGCTCTCTTTACACTGCAGTGGAGCTGTGAGGATGGTGCTCAAGACACACCACAGATGGAGCTCTAATATTATGCCTCACTATTGCAGCACACTGACTGATGGCTGGATGCCAGCAATGACTGGGACAAGTGATTGTTGGCCAGCATGGTAGATATAATTGAGCACCCAACATCACTAATGGAAGGCTCCACAGTTTTTAAACTTTGCCCTATGTGATTTAACAGCCTGTCAAGAGGCTTCTTTTTACCGGGAGCTACCTGTGTGGATACTTGCACAGGTTTTTACACTATGCTGGCTGGCCCAATAGACTAGGACTACATTCCCAGGAGTGCTACTAGCCTTGAGCACTCTGTGGATCCTGCAGACCTGTGGATCGGGTCACCAATTTGTGTTCCTGCTGTACAGAGCACTGAAAGCGGATGTACTGAGCTGCATTCAAGCAACCTGGGAACCCAATATAGGCACTCGTATAGAAAATGCCGACAGGAACCGTGTCTGTCCCTTCACCAAGACTGTATCTAGTAATGCCCCACTTAGGCTGGTCCTTTATAACTTTATAACCTTCATCGCATTTACATGATGCCCCAGCTGCTCCAGCGGCTAACTCGCACCCTGTCAGACGGGTGCCCATGCTTCTGCCTTGCTTGTGTTGACTTCCTACACATGCCCTGTAGGTGTCCACTGATGCATGACTTCTGGAGCCGGGTGGTGGGTTTAATCACACAGGCCATGACTGTGTGCAGAGCCCTCACCCCGCAGTTCTGACTACTGGGAAATATTACCAAACCTAAAGGCCGCAAGAGGACATAGAAGTATCTATAGCTGGCATTAGTGTTGGCTTGTCACAGGGTGGCCATCATGTGGCTGCGTCAGCACGCCCCTTCCGAAGAACATTGGTGCAAATATGTAGCAGAGGGGACCCTGGTGGAGAAAATTGACATGAAAAATAGCAAAAGGGCGCAAAGTTATGGGAAGACTTAAACACATAGAGACCTTGGGAGATAGATTCACTGATCTCGAAGACGTTCCCTCCAGCTAGGTAGACAAAGAGACTGACCCTGAAGCATTGGATGCATGCAATCCCCACAGGGGAAGAATTGACTGCAATCTGTTTGGTGAGGTCTAATGTCTGATGGTTGGATGATTGCCTAACTGCTTAGAACTATCTTTTTAGATCGGAGTTATTACCTTAGCTGTCCACTGTAAATTGCAACTGTTGTCTCTTGATGCTGCACTTTAATTAGAACTGAAAAGAAAGTTTTTTTCAAAAAATGTAATCCCATTCTCTTGTCTTATCAATTAATTCCTTAATGTGAACTACTCATTAAACCCAATTCCTTTATTTCATCATGAGTCAAAGCCATCATTTAATTCTTTCTTACATTTTTTATTTTGCTGATGTTAGCCTCAAATTCATCAGCCAATTATTCCAGTTTATGTGGAGCTTTGTGTGCACATCTGGCTGCTTCTTTAATTATATACCTCATCTCATCAATATTGTAGATCAATGAGTTGTTTAAATCAATTGTCCCTCATAACATTTCATTAAATTACATTTTTAAAAGTCCTACATTCACAACTCTCTCAATAGGAAGCTCCTCAATCACAACTATATTTACAGATGGGTCAATTTGAGTTTGTGACACAACTGAATTAGACTAGTACTGTACAATGCTGTCCTTGCAGTCTCAGGTTGGGCACTTGCTATTGTACTCACATCCACAGATGTAGCTGGCACCTGTGTCTGACCCACTATACTATCTCCTGCTGCATCCATATCTGGTACTCCACCAAATCCAGGACTAATTTTCTGTCCTTGTGTCTTGTCTGTATATAGAGGAGGTCTTGAATTGAATACATCATTTAGAAAATTATCTTCCCCATCTGAATTATGACTCTCTTTTTCTCCCTCATCAGATTTCTTTTTGTCATCTGTCTCTTTGACTTTTGGGGAAACACTCTCCCTCCCTCCATAGTATCCTCCCTCCAGCATTTATCCTGTCAATCCCATTTGTTCTCTAACCATATTCACGAGTCCTTCACTTGCTTTGGCATTTACTTTCTCTCTTCAGCAGCTATTCGATCCCATTTGTTCATCACCTCAAAATGTGTGGGTTTAAGTACAGTTTTCTGCCACTCATAGTTTGTCTCAGAAAATCTAGCTTTCTAATGATAAAGGTACCCTCTAAAGGAAATTGTATGATTTTATCAGAAGTTGTATATTCATGCCGTTCAGAAATCCAGGTACACATGTTCAACCCAATGTCTATCATCATTTCATATGGAGGCATTCCCTCAGGAGGCAGTTTCTGGTCCAGGTAGAAGGTACAAGACAGCAATCATAGATTTTGCTAAAATATTATCTGAAAATCACACAAAACAACACAGCAAACAACACGCTACCCCAGCATGGCTCTGTCAAAGGTCAAGCTGTCACTGTGCAGGTTTTTCAGCAATCGGCCAATGACAGCATAAACTGCTGATGTCTCACTAATTCCAGCTCTCCGGCTGGCTAAGCAATCTCAGCCTACTTCTCAGTGAATGAATACAACATTTGCTAAGCCTTTCTCAGTGAATCTACATTAAATAAAACCAAATAAACTTTGTCTGTTCAAACTAAATAGGAGGGAAGTCAGCAAGTTAGTGTAAGACAAATCTCACAAATAATAGAAAGACGAGCAGCCAAATAAAAGGTGCTGCTAACAAACCCAATTCACACTTGGCAGACCCCCATCCTTCGGGAATTTACCCAGACAAATGCCATTACTCCCATGAAACAAAGTGCAAAAATCACCAACCTAAATTAGACACTCAATACCCTGAAGAGAAGAACCTGTTCATTTAGAAACCCATATCTGGGTGTATGCTGCACCTTGAAAAACACACTACCTTGCGCAGATCACAATACCTCTAGATCTTGGATTTCGACAACTCCGATAACCAAAACAATCAATAATGAAAACTAAACCTTCATAAACCACATCACAAATAAGAATAATGCATCAATATAGCAGTCATCAAGCCACCAATTGAACCCATATTCATCATTGCATAGCCAAACACATTAGACATAGCATAACAATCCATTTTGCAACACGAAACTCAGCAGCATATCATATACATTCCAAAAACACTCTCAGTCATCACAATCATTCTTTCCTATTTACTCTTCTCCTCCAAATCACTCAGGAACTGCGCTGCAATTCAGATTTCTCAGTAAAATGTCAGGATCAGGAAATTCCACAAGGAAAGAATTAACTATTTACGGACTGGTCAAATTAGGGATCCAGGAACTACAGGTGACCCTTCTGGCAAAAGGAGGAGTATTTTAATGTGCAACTATCCTCTGCTATCAACATTTTGGGAGAAAAATTGTATAACAAAATTTGGACACCACGAAATTAAATCGTTAAATCTAAATTTCATGAGGCAATGTGTCCTCACTTTAAGGCATCTCCCAAAACATCAAACCAGCAGAGTAAAACAATTCATTAAGTAATGGGGTCTACTCAATAAATTAGTTCTAGGTTAATGAAATGTTAAAGGGTTTTATTGCAAAAAATATTTTTAATTAAGTGGTACACCGTCAATGCCCTGAAAGCTCTCAGATGCAAAGTTATGGAGAGTATGTAAACAACAGAAAATATTCTAAGTTCAAATCTATAAGAAATTGGGCAGCATTCCTAGTTGAATAGAACATCTTCTGGGTCACCATTACTTCTGCAAATCAGAGCACATAGAAAGCAAACATCATATTTCTGTAGCACTTAAGTACTAGCCCATTATATGCATGATTATACAGCACCCTCTAGCTAATGTCATCAGGAGACATTCGAACAAAATGTGAAACATTGACAATAAGAGTTCATTCAAATGTATAGGTCCGGTGTAGATATGGATCATGCAGTTAGTTACAAGTAATAATTTTACATCTGCACCATGAAAAGTTCATCATCAGCAAATAAATAACGTGATGGAAATAAACTAATATGACCTCACTCAGACTGTGTGCCGTGGAGTCTCTGGGGGGTATATTGTGTGTGGGAAGGAAGCAAGTGACAGAAAAGGCTTTCATCTTTTCAAGATGGAATCTGCACAGAAATGTGGCATAACTGAAATAGATTATTATGCTTGGAAAAAGGGGACTTTTCCAAGAAGAAATATAATTTAATAAATACCCATAGCAATAACAAGTACAATGAAGGGGGCGTGGCCGAGGCACCAAAGATGGTGGATGTTTGAGCTGCTGGCTCTGCACCGGCCTTGAAATAATCCTGCTTCACCAGGTTGCTGGCACAGCAAAACCAGCTCCCGGGGACAGGGACACCTAGATTAAAAGTTATCATCAACATTCCAGGTGGGGAAGGACCCACACCTCAGCCCCAGAGAGAACATCACTGCTGTAGAGGCTCTCCCATTGTATGGACTGCACAGGCCTGTGAGAGGAGGCCGCAAGCGTGACAACCCACCTGTGAGGTAAAGGAAGACGAGAGCTCCATGCCGGCATAACCCAGTGGAGACCGGGGCGCTGCTCCAGTGGGTGCGGGATGCCAGAGCTGCGGCAAGAATGCCGAGGCTGACTGCGGTGAACTGTAGCTCGCACCGGTCACTGTGGCTGTTTGCTGGAGGTGGCCCTGCAAGTGAAGCGGTGGGCACAGTGAGATGAGGTTGAGATGGAGGCAGCTGACAAGAGAGCCCTGAGCACCCTGAGGTAGGAGCACGACAGCTATGAGTGAGTTTGGGCCAATATAAAGGCCCAGCATGACGAAAGTGCTCAGGCAAAGTGAGCCTTGCACCTGAGCTGCAGACTGTGGTCCCGGCCTATGCACAAATCAGATCTGGCAAGAGAGGCCTGAGCTGGGGCTCGAGGTTTTGTTGACTAGTGCACTGAGGGTGGGGCCTGGGGCCCTAGGGCTACTGGACTCTCCTCCCCAAGACTGATCTGGCAAGATTGCAACAGGGGCAGAGATAAGCTGGACATCAGATGTGACTTCCCTTCGCACCCCAGTGAAGTGAACTGGAGAGCTGGGGGCCCCCTGGACCCGACAGAGAGCAGAATTAGCACTCTGTAGTGGGGCTGAGGTGGCCCTGGGGCACAGAGCACCATGGGGTGACCCCTGGTGCGTGAGTACCTGCTGTGTGCTGGACACTGGGGACTGGAACCCCACTACTCTCATGGGCTTTGCTGCATGGTAACAGCCGCCTCTAAACTAAGCAGACTGACAACTTAAGGACAATTACCCCACATGGGCACAATGTGACAGGCTTTCCCATGAGAAAACCTACTTAGACTGAGAGGGTGGTGGAGTCCCCTTGTTGGCTATGTGACAGGGCTGGATGGTGATTTAGGTCCCTCCGGTTGACACAGCGCAGAATAAATTGGACAGCCCTGAAACATGCTGTTAGTGAGGATGGCCGGATCCTTGAAAACAAGCACCGCCTACAAGCACTGTGGCTGCGATGGGGAGACCAAAACTAAAGCAAGGGCCCACGCAGTTAGAAATGAAGGCATTCTCATTGGTCCCCTTGGAGTTCAGGGAAGATGAGAGTAACACTGTGGATGCTTTCATACAAACCCACTTAGATAAGGTGTTGGCAGCCATCACAGACACCATAGCCGCTCTACAGCAAGATGTCGGAGCAGTATCTGTTTGTGTGCAAGCAGAACATCACAAGCTAGTAGACCAGGTAAAAGGAGTGGAGTGATCAGTGAATGAGATCTGGCCAGACCAAAAGGCAGCATCCTGCAACATTGAGAGCTTACTGCCAGGGTGGACACCCTCGAATGACGTGCTGAAGATGAGGAGGGCTCTGGTTGCTGTAATAATATCAGGGTGGTGGGATACCCAAAGGAGTGGAGGGAAAGGATATGGTAACCTTCTTAGAGGACTGGCTCTGCACGGTGGTCCCACCAGACCACCCTACACAGTTTTTTGTTTTGGAAAGGGCGCATCATGTCCCGGGCTACCCATTGGTGCTGGGAACCCCCCCCACTGACTGGTGGCACTGCTCCTCCTCTATAGGGAGTGTGACATTACACTCCAATGGGCTTGGGCCCATGGCCCCTACGTGATGGAGAACAGTAAGATACTTGTGTTCCTGGATTTTACCGCTAAGGTGCAGGCCTAACAAGCTTCTTTTTTGGAGGCAAAGAGGGCCCTCCATTAAGAGGCACTCTAATAATCCCTAATGTTCCCTGCCAATCTCTGCATCATCCTCGATGGCAGCACCCACATCTGTGACACCCCTGAATCGGTGTGGTCTTGACTAGAGGCCTATAAGGCCGTGACTCCGTGACTCCACTCCCGATGACACGGAAGTGGATGAAGTCAGGGAACTGGTCCAGCAGGAAAAGACCCCGATGGTCAACAAGGAAAGCCCCACTGAAGAAGCCTTCATCCTCACAGACAGAGCACGAATGGAAAGCAGCACTGCAGGCCGTAGAAATCTGAAATGGCAACAGATGTATCTTTGGAGAATAAGTCTGTGGCTTTAAATTCTGGGGACTCAACCGTTTGCATTGCACAGCTACCAACTGTGACCTCAGGGAACTGCAGACAAATTATTCTTATGGGCCTGGCAAGATATTTAAACCCCCGAGTGATTTCCTGGAAGGCTGGCCCACCTGCTTGGCAATAGATTGTATAATGATATCTAGAGTTGGAGTATGGGCTTTCCACAGCTTTAGGCAACAGCCCTGGTTGGATTTTCAAAAAATGTGCCAGCTGATGGCAGCACAAAGAACTAGGCTGGACTGAAGAATGAGCATTTAATCCTTTTCTGGTTCTCCCCCTTCAGGAAGTCCCTACTAGTTGTCTAGATGAGTTCTTCTTACGGTAATATTTCCTTGTTACAGGTTTGGGTGGCTATGGGCTGCAATGCTGCCCTTGGGAAGTGGAGTTTGTAGTTGGGGGTTTTGATTGGTCATCTAAAAGATTACATTGTAGTTCTGTCACTGGTAAGAGGGTGGGCCCGAGGGTCATAGGGGGATCGGGGAGAACATGTGAATTCATCTGTTTACATGCAAGGTATGAGTCATCCCATTAGGGAGATAAAGTTATTATCCTGGAATGTGAGAGAGATGGGATCCCAGCCAAATGTCAGGATATTCATATATATGTGTGCCGAAGGAGTGTTCAAATAGTAATGTTACAGGAGACACACCTCACTGCGGAGGAAGGCACCCATCTACAGCCTAGGTGGAGATGACAGCTGTATGCAACCTCCTATTCTGCATTTTCCCGGGTAGTCCTGCTGTGGCTTAAGGCGGGAACCAGTAGCGGCTCCCCAAAGGAGTGCTGCGGGGCGGTCGGCCAGGGCGGGGAAGGGGCATGGTGGTGGGCAGTAAACTCTGGCATAGGTCGGAACGGAGGTAAGTAAATAAATAAATAAATAAAACAATTTACATTTCTCGCGCTTCATCGACTAGTTGGCGTTGCAGCGCGCGCAATGTAAAATGTATTTCCTCAGATCTTAACAGGAGACAAACTGTCTTATATTTTCACTCAAATCCATTAACACAACCTTTTGTGCATACTATCAAAATCTCTATGGGAGTCCAGAGATGCAGTTGCCTGGGGAACTGATGGCGTTCTCATCATCTTTGCAGCTGAGAATACTGGTACCTGCCATGCGAAAGGTACTGGGAGGGCCGGTGACAGTACGGGAAATCCGAACATCCATCAAAGAAATGGCCAGAGGCAAGACCCCAGGTCCAGATTGAATCCTGCTGAGTTCTACTCCGCATTTGTACAAACTCTCTTTCCTAAATCAAAGACGGTGTACATGGAGTATTTTCATACTGGAGTGTTACCAGGCTCTTCCAGGGAGGCACTAGTGGTCCCCCTGCCGAAATTTAAGCCAAAGATGGCCTACCCATCTGAATTTTATCTCCTATCCATGTTAAGTATGGACTTTAAAATACTTGGTGAAATCCTAGCTATGAGACAGCATCCATTTATGCCAGGCTTAATCCATGAAGACCAAATCGGATTCATACCTACCAGGTCGATTTCAGGCCCCCTCTCCCCACTCGTATTTGCCTTGGCCATCAAGTGGCTGGTGGAGCGTTTCAAGCAACAGGGGACATGACATGGCCTCCTAATAGGGGGAAAAGAACACAAAATATCACTGTATGCCGATGACTGGATATTATATTTGAGTGACGGATCCTAAGAGGTGCCACATGCCTTGCATATCTTGGAGAAGTTGTTGCTACTAGCAGGACTCTGAGTAAACAAATCCAAGACCCATATCTTCCCTTTCACACCTGGGTGACAGCAACCAGCGGCCCTGCAGCCTGGCCTGACCAAGTCTCCCAGGTCGTTCCGATAACCGGGTATACAAGTGTTTCACACCCTGGAGGAGTTCCTGGAGCACAACAAGGCACCTGTGCTACTGTCCCTCAAGACCAGCATGCTATTCTGGCGTTCTGTTCAATTGCCGTTCATGGCCCGAGTCGCATTGTCCAAAATGATTATGTTCCCAAGACTTTTGCCCTTCTTTGTGAACCTCCCTGTTGTGGTTTCGACGGATCTGTTTCGGGGGCCTGGACACTTTACTACAAGATGGGAGATGGAATAGAATTTACCTGGCAGTGCTTCAAAGGACCCGGGAGGCTGGTGGACTGGGCACCCAAGACTTTGAGTTGTACTACTTAGTGGCCCAGCTTCAGTGGCTGGCCCAGTGGCTGGACAGTAAGGGTTTGGAGACAGTAGGCACTGTAGCAGGATAACCAGGGGCTACTGATTGTGAAACTCCTACATCCGAAAGTGAACATTCCTATGCCGGTGGTGTTGCTTCAGGTGGCACTGAGGTGCTGGCGCAGGTGTCTCTGGCGCACATCCAGGACCCCTCTCTATGCAGCGGATATCCTCATGGGGGGCTCCCACATGGCAAGGTCTTTTCCCCATTCACGAAATACCAACTGAGTGAATGGATAGCAGCAGAAGGTATAGTGATGGGGAGAGACTGCTTCCAAAATGTAGCACTGATTTCACTAGATATATTCTTAACTCAATTTAATTCAATAACACTTTATTCAGTTACAAACATACCCATAAAAGCACATGAAAAACATGGTAAAACAATTAAAAAGCATATAATTATATTTACATTAAAAATAGTGAACCAAATACATAGACATTGTTTCATTTCTCATCTTATCACATCATAATTGATTTCCTGCACTTACATTTTTTTTTTTTTAAACGGTTACGGAAGCTATAACAAATTCTGTCTCTAACTGTTGTAGGGCCAAGAATGCTGGGCGACATTGCTTCGAACCAAATGCTTTAAAACAGGGATAATCCATAATTTTCTCTGTACTGAGTAAAATTTACAAAAAAGTACCACGTGTATTGTTGATTGTACAGAGATATCATCGCATGGGCATTTGCACAACTCCTTTGACCAATCATTACATTGGGAAAACTTAATGATCTATGCAAGATACCCAGACGCAAACGCATCAATAAAAATCTGTCATAATCGCATGTTATCAAACACAGATATGGCTGCAGTCTAAAAGGTATTAGTATGAGATTATGTGCTTGCACCGTTATTTTATTCATTTCCGCACATATCCTCTGTTCACTCAAGAAGCTTAAACATTTATTTTTAAAGTCTTTCCTTGTTAACCTATTCAGGGAAGGAGGTTCGTCATAAAATTCATGGTGACACAAATTATATAGGAAAGTTTTGACATATAACAGCCATTTAACTTGTTTCACTCCATCCAGGCCCATACAGTTTGTTAGGATCCAGCGGTTGAACTTCATTTCCTCTATTGTCCATATTCTATGCCACAACAGAACCGGCTGAATCTTTATTTTATCTTCCAGATATTACAACCCCAGTTCTGTGGGTCATATAAAGGATGAGGTACTGTTTGGGACCATCAGCATAAATCTCAAAAATGTATTTTCCGCTACCTGTATAGAACCTACATCCACATGCCCCCATATACCAGCCCCGTAGGAAGCGACGGTGACACATTTTGCTTTATAAATATTTAGTAGTTCCACCGTCGGGCGTCTGCCTAATTTCCTACTAAAGTTTGATAGGGCAGAGAGAGTCCTTATATACAGTAATCTCCTTATTTTAACTGCCTCCACCCAGGATCCAGTGCGTTCAAATAAAATTCCAAGGTAGGAGAAAGTCTTAATGCTTTCAATCCACTTTTTATCGATAAATATTCTTCTAGACTTTGTACACCCTAACCCACAATTCATTGTAAGCGTTTTAGATGCGTTAATAGTTAGACCCCTCTCCGACATAAAATTTGCAAAACTGTTAACAACCCTTTGAAGTCCCAGTGGTGTGTGAGCCATGAGAACCGCATCATCCGCATATAATAATGCGGGAAGGGGTTGTTTACCAGCTTCTGGTAGGTCTATACATTCCTGAACTAAAACTTTTTCGAGACTGTTTATATACAATATAAACAGAAAGGGTGCAAGGACGCAGCCTTGTCTAACTCCACGTCTCACTGTAAAGTGTCTAGTGCATTCACGCAATCAAACGCCTTTGATAAATCGACGAATGCCATGTATAAGGTTCCCTTTTTTGCTTTAATATACTTATTCATTAAAATATTAAGATTGTGGCCCTGTTCAATTGTGCCTAACTTCTTGCGGAAACCATATTGCAGGTCGCTTATCGCTGCCTGATCCACCACCCAGTCCTGTAATCTGTTCAATATTACCCGTCCCACAATTTTCACAGTTGAATCCAACATGGATATTGGCCGATAGCAGACCGGATCGCTCCTATCTCCTTTTTTAAAAATTGGTACTAAGTTAGATTCATACCATGTGGAAATAAAACCAGCAGTGCTGCAAGCATTAAAAAGTTGTGTCAACAGAGGGCCCGATAATGCCATATTAGCTTTAAAAATATCAACAGGGACGCCATCCGGCCCAGCGGTCTTTCCTCCCAGACTTGTAGAAATGGCCATATTTACCTCACTAAGCTCAAACAGGAGTTGTTCCCCTTGATCTCTAGATAGTATTACTTGCTCATCCTCATCATCTATATTAATTTGTGATCCTAGGAGTGGTCGTTGTACAATGAGGAAAAATGCTCTATCCACGCTTGCTCAGTGATTGCTACCTCGATAGTAGCTGATTCTCTATTTATCAGAAAAGGGGCGCTAACTGCCTTCCAAAAGGTGCCAGAGTCTCTATTAACAGATGCTTCACGTGATGCTGCCCATGTCTCTGTTTTTAAAACACTCTTTCTATCTTTTAAGGAGCACTTATACTCTTTACGGGCCTCTCTGATTTTATCTTTGTTTTTATGCTCCGAATGTAGGACATTTTTGAGATTCCTATAAGCCCTTGTGCAGTTGGAATCAAACCACCCTTCATTCCTTATGTTTTGTTTCTTATTGCTAACTGTACGCATGATATAATCTGTAATGATTAAAACTGTTAATGATGGGGGCGTGGCTTGGACGCCGAGTAAGATGGCCGCCTGAGCTCAGAGCTCTGCTGCGCCGCGGCGGATTTTTCCTTCCCTTTCATCTATCTGCGGCCGTTTCGACAGGCTTCTTTCAGCCCCAACGAGCGGATGACACCGGGTTGAGGATGTGACCGCCAGACTTCTCCTGCGTGCAGTTTTGCCCCGCTTTCGCTGCTTTATGTAAGTGCCTCAGCGCGACCGCCATTTTACGATCGGCGCGACGCGCGCGCGAGGCTGAAGTGGGCGCAGGCATGTTGTTGTTTCCTCAGAGCGTGGGACATTGATATTATTGTTTGATGGCCTCTTCCTTCTGCTTACAATGCTCCTACCTCACCAATCCTCCAGCTTTTTTCCATTTTGCAACCAGCACGGCTCTGTCTTCTGGGATATGCTTTGAAAGAGCAATTGCTTCATGTTGACCTTACGAGTGGAATGCTTCCTTTCTCCTCATTAATGCTGCCTCACGGAAAACCCCTACCTTCATATTTCCCACACAAAATGTTGCTCCTAATGTGCTCTTTTTGACGAACTATTCAGTTTTTGCTTCTTTTTTCATTCTTGAGGACTTCATATTTTTTGTGGATTGTCCAGCAGAGGGAAGTTCACTCCATCCATACTGCGTCTAAGGGCTGGGATTTCTCTGCAATTATACAACTAAGTCTTTGCGCATAAGACCTCCGCGCTGACTGGTGGTTTCCCTGTTACTATTGGAGGAAGATTTTAATAACTAGTTGGAACTACCTCTGAATTTTGGTTTTTCCATGGTTTTTACTGTTGTCCTTTACTGCTCCTGCTGACCTCTGTGTCTTCCTACTAAGCATATTGAAATCTTTGTATTTTGCGTACGAAGCACATCGGTGCTTTGGTTATCACTCACCCCATCATTTGCACGTTCAAGCTTCTATGGGCAAACTACGTAACCCAAAGTTTGTCTTTGTACCTTTGAAGAGCTCTCCTACAGCCGCCTCTTCCTCAACGGCAGATTGCTCTTCTCCCACAGATCAAATGGCGACAGCGTCTTCCAGCCGTTCTTCTCCATCACAGTCTGCCTTAAACAAATCTTCACCCTCTACTTCCTCGTCTAAGCGCTTGAAACAAGACTCCCCTCCTCCTCCACCTGAGAAGCCGCCATCCCCTATATCTATGGAAATGTTGCTGGCGGAGATACGCGCTTTGCGTCCGTTTGTGGAGGAGACCAATACGAAGATGCAACTTTTTGAGGCAAAATGGTCAACTATGGAAACTCGTGTATCCTCTGTAGAACAGCAGGTTACAGAGATTCACACTAACTCTCAGCGTATTTCCTCTCTGGAGAAGTCTCTTCTCACCCTCCAACAGCATACTGAGGACTTGGAAAATAGAAATAGGAGGAACAACTTGCGCAATTATGGCCTGCCGGAGTCCTTGGAAGGAGATGATCCTGTTGCATTCTTTTCCTCTTTTCTTCTGAAACTTCTGGACATTCCTGCTACTACTTCTCTAAGTATCCAAAGAGCCCATAGGCTTGGCCCTCGTTGCTCCTCCTCAACTAAACCACGAGGTGTCATCATCCTCTTCCTAAAATTTACTGATCTTCTTCTGGTCCTTTCTACAGCTCGAACCAAGCGTCAAGTATCCTGGATGGGTCAGAGAGTTTTTCTCTCTCAAGATGTCTCTAATGCCACTGCTGCCAGAAGGAAGGAGTTCCTGTCTCTTCGAGCTCCTCTACGCTCTCTTGGGGCTAGATATGGTCTATTTCACCCTTGTACCTTCAAAGTGACTCACCAAAACAACACCTGGACTTTTCATGACCCAGCTGAACTCAAGAATTTTATTCATATCCAGACTAATGCTGGCATGGATACCTCCAACCCTGCTAATGGTTGATTATATAATTTTTCCGTTTTCTTGCAGGTTTTACTGATATGTTCTTATGTTGGCATATGCTTTGTTCCCTTGATGTGGTTCTTCCTAATCGGTTGCTGGATTGGATTCCCTTTCTTCACGTGTCGTTTGCCTTTGTGTTGTTTTGTTTAACATAATTTTTGTATCATCTGTTTCTTTCTTCCTCACCTAGATTGATCGGTGTGTTCCTCTTCATCCCATACGGTTCGTCTTACTCATCTTCCGTCCTGGTGCAGTCTGTTCTCCTGGCTTAGGAGGTCACTCTTGTCGAATCCTTCCATACCCCATTGTCATCTTCTTTTCCCCCCCTCAGGTATGTGTTTTTCAGTCATCCTATTTGGATATGTACTGTCTCTTCTTGTACTTCTTTTCTCTTGCCCTTTCCCCTCTTTCCTTTCTCTTTATCTTAATGTATCTCTCGATTCTCTTTTTTCTCGTTCTTTTTTCTCATGTATCAATTGGTACTCTTTTCTTATTTTTTTGTTTTCATGGCTTTTCTTTGTTGCTTACAATTTTACTGTTTTTAATTCAAAGTTAATTCATGGAATGTGAACGGTTTTGTTAACCCTATTAAACGACAGAGAATACTTTCCCATCTAGCTTCATATAATCCTGATTTTGTCCTTTTACAAGAAACCCATCTCTCTGAGGCTGAATCTCTTAAGCTGAAGAGAGGCTGGGTGGGAACGGTCTTATTCTCTCCTACTTCTAATAAAAAGAATGGTGTTGCTATTTTATGTCACAAGAAGCTCTAATGTAAAGTTCTTTCCCAAGATACTGATACTGAAGGCCGATGGGTTCTAGTTAAGTTATTAATCAACTCTGTATCTTTGACTGTATTCAATGTCTATGGTCCTACCCACCCTGATTGCAATTTTTGGCCTTTAATTACTTCGAAATGTTTTCAATACAGTGATACCATGTTTATCTTGGGAGGGGATTGTAATCAAATTGTTGATCCGTTTCTTGATCGCAAATCCTCTGTCCGCTTTACACCTCACAAATCACATACACAATTTCTGGATACTATTTCTAAATCACACCTCATCGACTCATGGAGACTTTCCCATCCTGACACTCTAGATTACTCCTTCTTTTCACACCCCCATGCCTCTTTTTCTCGGATTGATTACATCTTCCTCTCTCAATCTCTTTCTCAAAATCTTCTATCTTCTTCTATTGAACCAATAGTTATCTCAGACCATGCTCCTATTGTCACAGTCCTTGACCTTCTTCCTCCACATCCCAAATCTTCTTGTTGGCGTTTTAATAACTCTCTTCTCATGGATCCTCTTTTTTCTTCTTCCTTTCTCTCCTTTGCTACAGAATTCTTTTTGCTCAACTCTGACCCCTCTTTAGCCCCTCATGTTATCTGGGATTCTTTCAAGGCAACCGCTCGTGGTTTTGTAATAGACTTTGTTTCGAAGAAAAAGAAGCACTTCCTTAATAAACAGAAAGATTTGTTGGCCCATCTTAAATCCCTAGAGCATAAATTCTATACTTCCTCTAACAAAGCTGTTTTGCCAGACCTTATACGTGCCAAACTCGATTTCAACAAAACTACTACCGATAATGCCTCTTCAATCTTACTACGGAGCAGCGCTCGTTTCTACGGAGGTCGCAATAAATCGGGTAAACTTTTAGCTAACTATCTCAAATCTCGTAAGGAGCGTAATTCTATAGACTCTATTTATTCTACCGATAATCTTCTCTTACACAAGGAACAGGATATACTTACCCAATTCCAACTTTTCTACCAGTCTCTTTATACTCCTGAATCACCTCCCTCTGTCTCTCTTATTCAGTCCTATTTCGATAGCATCCCTGCCCCCTCCACCTCTCATCTCAACTTTCCTGGTCTTTAGCATGATCTCTCTATTACCGAACTTGACAGCGCTTTAAAGACTCTTACTAAAGGTAAATCCCCGGGTCCTGATGGCTTCTCTGTGGAATTCTATTTGCATTTTTCAGACCTTCTGCTCCCTAAACTTCTCACACTTTTCCAGTCCTTCTTTATCTCTGGCACCGCTGCTGGTACTTTCCACGAGGCTACGATCTGCCTTATACCCAAGGATGGTCGTGATCCCCAATTCTGTAAAAATTACCGACCAATATCCTTAGTTAATGTGGACTACAAACTATTTGCTAAACTTCTTGCTTTACGCTTAGATCCTCTTCTCCCCCATCTCATTGGCAAGGAACAATGTGGTTTTGTTAAGGGCAGACTTACTTCGGATAACTCTCGCCTTTTCCTCAATGTCCTAAATAAAGTACCATCTCTCACCATCCCTTTAGCCGCTATCTCGGTCGATGCTGAGAAAGCGTTTGACAGAGTGGATTGGTCCTTTCTGTTTGCCGCCTTGCGGTGGCACGGCTTTGGCCCTAATTTTATTTCTCTCATTTCTTTACTTTATTCAGCCCCTAAAGCGTCTGTTTTAGTCAATGGTCATCTATCCCCTTATTTCCCCCTCCAACGTGGAGTTCGCCAAGGTTGTCCTTTGTCCCCACTACTTTTTGTTCTTGCCCTTGAGCCATTTCTTAAGTCTATTAGGAATAATATATCTATTTCTGGTTTTCCTTATGGCAAGACCCATTTGAAACTCTCTGTATATGCAGATGATATTCTCTTATTTATTTCTGATCCTGAAAAATCCATTCCCGCCCTATTGCTCGAGTTTAATTCCTTTTCGCAAGTCTCTGGTTACAAGATCAATTCTGATAAAACTGAGATTCTTCCTCTTACCAAATTTTGTCTCCCTCATCAGTTCTCTTCTACTGGTTTCGCATGGAATTCTTCCAAAATCAAATATCTCGGAATATGGTTTTCTAACTCCATTTCTTCATCCATTCAGTTGAATATGTCTATTGTCTTATCCCGTATTGATAAATTGTTATCTTCTTGGAATCCTCTTTTTCTTTCATGGTGGGGTCGGCTTGACTCGATTAAAATGATGATATCCCCCATTCTTATATACATTTTTTCCATGCTCCCCATAAATATTCCTGATATTTATTTCAAACGCATTGACTCCTGTCTTTCTAAGTTTCTATGGAACCATACAAAATCAAGGGTTGCTCTAGTTGCTCTTCGTAAACCAAAATCTAACGGCGGAGTCAATTTTCCGGACTTTCGTCTCTATCATAAGTCATTTTCTCTCCGTCAGGCCTCTAATTGGCTTACTCTGGAACCTTCCCCTCTTGCCCCTCTTTGGCTTTCTATTCAACGTTCATTGCTTTTTCCATTTTCTCTTTCTGAGGTCGTACATTTCTCTGCTAAGAACTTATCCACTCCTCTCCCCTTGTTCAAACACACGTCCTCTCTTCTACACGCTTTGGTCCGTCCAGATCCTATTACCCGTGAATCCTTTTTAGCCTCCCCTATTTGGTACAACTCGCTTATTCTCCTAAACAATCGCCCTATTTGCTGGACTGCTTGGAGATCAAAAGGTCTGGTGTGGGTTAACCAACTCTTTGATGGTTTTCTCCCATGCTCATTTCCTCGATTCCGACTTTTGTTTCACTGCCCTCAATCCTTTTTGTACAAATTCACTGTCCTCATGGTCCTTCTACATGATGTTTATTATTCCCTTCCTTCGACGTCATCTCCCATATCCCATTCTCCTCTTCTTCAGATTTTGTCTACTCTTCCCAAAGCTTCTCTTATTTATACGTTTTTCTCCTCCCCTAATCCGAACCGTCCGAAATCTAAATTGGAGTGTGCTTGGGAGTCGGATCTGGGCTATGACTGGTCTATAGCTCTTTGGGATAAAGTTTGGTCCAGGTCCTTAAAAATTTCTCGTTCTGCCTCCCTGACCCAGTCTATGTTTTTTCTATATCACAGATTGTATCTTTCTCCAGTTTCTATTTCTCGCTTTTCTCTTGATAAAGACTCTAATTGTTGGACATGTGCCTCCCCTAATGCTGATCTTCTTCACCTTCTCTTTCTTTGTCCTTCTGTTGTTATACTCTGGGGTCAGGTGTGGTCTTATGTCTCTTGCCTATTTTCAATATCTACTCCCTACTCTATCCCTCTTCTCTTTTTAGGTAGTCTTTCTGATACCTTAGATATTCCTCCACACTCCTCTGTCCTATTAGATCTTATGCTCGCTCTGGCTTTTCAACACATATCTTTTAACTGGAAAGATCTTAACAAACTCTCTATACAATGTTGGTGGAATTCTCTTTGTCATTACCATAGGCTTGATGTGCGCTTTGCTGCTGCTTCCACCCCTACCCTTAACAGAGATTTATTTTGGTTGCCTCTCACAATATATCTTGACCGCATGGCTCTGAAACGTACCTCTCCTTTATCCTCTGAGAACTTTAAACCTCCATGAGCGGCTCTTTCTCTGTCCTTCTTCTTATATTTTTCCATTTACATCTATTTTCTCCTGCATTTAAATATTCCCTATTCCAGACTTTTTGCTTTTTCTACTTTACCTATTCTTTTGCCTGATTCTCTTCCTATTCTCTTTATAATGCCTTCTACCTATTCTCTTTCCTTTACCTCCCTTTCTCTCTCCTTCTCTTCTCTCTTTTTCCCCTTTTCTGTCCATATAACATTTTTATAAAATGCTTTTCATGTTTCTTTTGTTAGCGAGTATTGATCTACTGTTTTTTTTTTTTTAATTCAACATGGACAATGTTATTTGTATGATCTGTATCTCGTTGTTCTTTCCTAATTTTCTCAAATAAAGCATTTTCAAACTTAAAAAAAAAAAACTGTTAATGATTTCCTTACATGTGGTCTTCTCATCCAGACAGGCCATGATCTTATCATTGCAGTCCATTACAACCTTTCTCGTGAATTCATTTGGTTCTATTTTGTCCCAGCGTAATACATATCCATTTTGCCTAGATAAGGATATGTCTTCCATTATGGAGTTGGGGCTGTTAGCCCTCATTTCTTAACTCAATATTACCTTCTGTCTGGACAATGTTTGCTCTACCATGCACTGGCGAGGACATTTAGGGACTTGTGGTCTACGGACGCGCGGGAGACGGCGACACATGCAGTGCTCCAGGTGATGGTGACACTGGGGTCGATGCACCACCTCGTGAAAAGGCTATACTGAGCATTATTGGAAGTGACCATGAAAACCCTAAATCACACAGGGAGTGTTGGGGAACCCAGTTAGATAGGGAATTGTCTGACACAGAATGGTGTAAAGCCTTGGGAAACCCAAAGCAGGTCTCTAGAAATACTAACTTTAAACTCATTCTATATAACTTTCTACATATGGCCTATCTAACCCCACACAGGCTACGCATTATGTACAGGAGCGAGAACAGCCATGCCTGAAATGCAGTGAATCTGACGTAGTATTTGCCCATATGGTCTGGGATTGTCAAAACTGTATGACTATTGGATCACAGTCATATCTGTGCTTAATGATGTATTGGCTCGTACACTCCCTTGTACGGCAGAGGTCTGTCTCCTGGGATCATTTCTCAAACCCAGGGCCAGGAGAGTGGGTTCCAGATTCTTGGACCTGGCACTGGTCCTGACATGACGGTGTATAGCCTTGAAGTGGAAGGCAGAGATGGGACCAGCGGTGGTGGTTTGGGAACGGAATGTGGAAGTGTGGGCTGGAGCAGAAGGGAGGGAACTGATGAGGGAAGATGCCCGAGGAATACGCTGTTGCCCAATAGTAGGACTATGGCCAGAGGTGTTATGGGCATGGGCAGGGCTTTAAGTGCGATGAAAAAACTGGAGGGTCTCTCAAAAGGGCCTGGCCAATGTGATTAAGTGTGTGGCTTAAAAACACCTAAGCTATAAATCTGTGCTTAGCATAGTATGTTGCTCAACTTGTAATTTGCTGTTTCTGTCATTGCAGCCAGCTATATGATACAACAAGTAACATCATACCTACAAGAAGTCAGGACTATTGGCATTGTCAATGGTTGTTAGTTGCATAAGATAAATAAGCAGCAACTATGGCTTGTATATACTATTGAAAAAGCTTCCACTTAAAGCCCTGGTGACACCATGACAATGTTGCTGCTCCTGAGTTTCGAAAAGAGAAGGGAAATCCAAAGAGAAAATGACTCTCTTTAAAGGATTTCCCTTCCCCTACAATGCTCAACTGGCATGGCGTTGTGCTGTAACTTCTCCACTAGTGAGAAGTGAGCAGTGTGAGCACGCACACATTGATGTGCCTGCTGCTGTCACTGCAGTCCGGAAAACACTGACCGCCTGTGCCAGGGCACGAAACGGAGCCCGATAGAGACCCATGTTGAAGCCCCCTTTAAAAACTGCAGGTGCTCAGCACCGGTGAGACTCGGCTCACTTAAATCCCTGGACTTGGGACAGTAGAAGGGAAGGTACCACAGACAGCAACAGCTCCGAGACACTGATTGGGGAACTGGCAGGGGTGAGCCTCCCAAGGCACACCTTTAGAACAATAAGGCATGAAATGTTGGAGATACTAATTATTGGTCGATGCATGAGCACCCCCCCCCACCCGAGTCCATGATAACACCTAAAACCTTGTGCAATAAGGAGCTACCCAGGGCACAAGTCCTATAAAAAGAAGTGGGGGGACTGACCAGGTAAGACAGTATGCAAATTACATCATGACCCGTGCCATCACAGCACATGACGTCTTGACGCAGCGCTATAAAAGTAATAAAATAATGCTATTAAAATTATTCGTGTAAGTACTGGGACAGACCAACCCATTTGACAGTCTTACAGTGTCTGCACTTATATACAGGAACAAAACAAAGGCAAAAGCATGCCTCTCTTAAGCACCTGTGAACAGATAGCAAGCTGTGCGCCTTTGTTTCCCTCTGTGGGATTTTCATTTAAGTGTGAGGTTCCAGACGGTCCCCTGTCAGCATATTCAAACAAAAAGAAGCCGGACGGCCCTTTATCTTTGGCCTAGCTGGATGTGAAAAAAGGCTCACTGGCTGCCTGAACGTTGCTGCTGGGAATGGAAAGCAGACAATGTGCAGGCGCTGCAGAACGTGTCCCGTGTCTTACACTGGGACAAGTTCAACATATTTCTGTAGGGCCCAACTTCTTGGCAAGGGGGGGCGGCATCCACATTGTGAAAATAGTGGATGGACGCCATGTACCTGCGTGTACCCCGTCTCGTGCCCCGGAGCCACTCCCTCTGGACCAGTGCAGAACCTAAAAGTGTGCCTTATATATAGACTTACTGGATGCAATAATTGTTCTTATGTTAGTTACTGTGCATGTTGCATAGCTTATTTAATACTTTACAACTATGTCTGTAACCAGGCGACCACTGCGACTCTCTTACTCAGAGTAGAGTTACAGGGCATGTTACACTTTGGTATATGCCGAGAGCAGATGGATGACTATCCAAGAAAGTCCTGGTGGAAATGTTTTGTAATAAAGACAACATGAGGCATAGCAATGGTCTGTTAAGCTCCATGTGTTCTTACACTTATGTAAATGTCGGTATACTAAAATCACAATAAAGACATATTTAAAAAAAAACAAGTACAAGGCACTAAGAAGAATTTACTGAAGAAAATGCGAAGTCCATTGTAAAGCTTTATGCAAATAGAGACAGAGATGCTCCTCGCCCCGAAGGGTTAAATTAAATTGTACTTAAAATCCAGCCTTGCAAAAAAAAAAAAGTACAACAGAAAAACAGCGATCATGATATTGACAAGAAAAACATAGGGGCAGATTATCAAGAAACGGCGTTAAAATTATCGCCGCTTTAGCTGAAGCGGCGATAATGGGCTTGATAATATGCTGCAGAGAATTTCAATAGAAGCCCATGTTCTGGTGTCGACATGGGCTTCTATTGGAATTCTCTGCGGCATATTATCAAGCCCATTATCGCTGCTTTAGCGGCAGTTTTCTGCCGCTAAATCGGCGATTATTTTAACACCGTGCTTGATAATATGCCCCTTAGTCTTTGGACAAGAGACCTACATTGAATTATTTTTCTTTTTTTTCTTTTTTATTTGGAACAGAAGATTTTATATATTTCGTCGAGCCAGACGTCTAGCTTCCCAGGTTATTAGGGTGAGGCTCTGATGAAAAGCTGCAGTTCATTGAGATGTGATCTTACTGACAATAAGTAATAGCTGCATTCGTGTGTCATGTGACCCTTTCGCTCAGTGTGAATTTGGCTATCTGTCCAACTCAAGCAGAGCTCCATTCTTCCTCCTTGAAAAGGAGGATTTGAGCATTTTAGCTTTCAGTCAGGAAGAGTTAAAAGTGGCCTGCGACTGATGAAATGGACCTATGGGGCATATTATCAAGCACGGCGTTAACATTATCTCCGCTTTAGCAGCAGAAAACTGCTGCTAAAGCAGCCATAATGGGCTTGATAATATGCACTAGAGAATTCCAATAGAAGCCCATGTTGACACCAGAACATGGGCTTCTATTGGAATTCTTTGCGGCCTATTATCAAGCCCATTATGACCGCTTTAGCGGTAGTTTGCTGCCGCTAAAGCAGCGATAATTGTAACGCCCTTTCCTGATAATATGCCCCCATAGGCGCCTGGACTGAAGACGGGACAGAAGACGCAGGAACGTTATAATTAGCGTGTTGATATGTTTTCAGTTCGGTGCGGGCGGAATGGAATCTCAGGATATCTTGGCAGGACATTACCAGTAGGCGATTTAAACTTCAGCCAGCTCTTTCCCCCTGGCTCACTTTGTCCACTCTGGGCTATCTACTGACCTCCAACACCTGGCTGCGACTGTCAAAAAATTGCCTGAGGCAGGCTGAGTCTGTACTGCTATGTGTCTGCTACTGAAGGAGTAAGGGGCATATTATCAAGCACGGCGTTAAAATTATCGCCGCTTTAGCGGCAGAAAACTGCTGCTAAATCGGCGATAATAGGCTTGATAATATGCTGCAGAGAATTCCAATAGAAGCCCATTTTGACACCAGAACATGGGCTTCTATGGGAATTCTCAAGGGCATATTATCAAACACATTATCGCTGCTTTAGCGGCCGTTTTCTGCCGCTAAAGCAGCGATAATTTTAACGCCGTTTCTTGATAATATGCCCCTCAATACGTTTGCAAAGGTGACTTCAGCTTCCGTTCTGTGCGCTGGTGCTTATTTTATTTAAATTGGTACCACTCAATACACTACAGGAGCCGAGTTTCAACTGCTAGGCTCATGTAATTTTTTTTTTTAAAAAGGTCTTAAAATGTTGCTTTGAATTGCAATGAATACTGTGAATAAAATCGTGGTGTGACTAACCCCACTGTGGTCATAGTGGACATTTTGAAAAGAAGCAGCAAAGAAATTGTGTCATGTGTGGTACCTACTGCGGTGGTGAGATGGCATCTCTCATAATGTGTGCATTTAACAAGGTTTAATATTCAAATCTTTTTTATTAAATTTCTGGAACACAGTACATATGCACAGAAGTACAGTGGCAAAAGAAATAAATATACAAACAGAACGCATCTGCCCTCTTGGAGAAGGGATACAGAGAGGGGGAGAAGAGGAGGCTGTGTAGGGTTTGACATAATTGCCATGTTGATACGTGGATTTTACAGACACTATCCTCATAATATAGGTTATGCAAATCTTGTTAAACATATTTTGTTTGGTCGTAATAACAATGCATCACAATAGTCATGAACAGATTTTGAAGAGGTTATAGTAACCACTGAATGCATCTTGGTTAAGTTGTGGAGTTAATGAGAGAACCAACAGTGGAGTTGAAATACTAGGTGAAATCTGGGTATAAAGTGTACATAAACAATACACAGTGGAATAAAAAGTGCAAAAGCCCTATATGTAGGAGAGGGGATCTAGGTAGAATAAGTGTTAAAAGGTAAACCGGCTGTGAAAGAGAATGTCTTAAGAGAGAGAAGCTCTCTCCTGAGACATTTATTTACGGTGGATTATAGCTAAGTAGTTTGGTGACCAAAAGCATATGTGCTAGGTTGCCTACGTGTTTCTCGCAGTTTCAACAATTAAGACCAGAAATGAGACTTATTTTAAAAAGTCTAGAGGGTTTCCAATATGATCTGTTGATAATCATATATTTTGTTTGAGATAAGTTGGTGATATCTTATAAGAAAAAGGAGATTTGTTAATGTAATCATAGTCAAACAACACCGCATTCCTAGTGTTCAATTCCGCTTCCCATTTTACATCATTACGCGACAAGGATTTGTTTTGGTTCGGTAGCAGAAGCTTATATATTCTTGGCACCATGTGGCCAGTCTGAGTAAGCAGCCTAATAAGATAGGGAGGGACGTAGTTATTGCCTTGAAGGGATTTTTAGTGATTTGAACTTTGAGTTGCAGTAGTTTGTAAAAATCCAAGTTTTCCAGGTTGAATTGCTTCTGTAATACTGAGTACTGTAATGGTGAAGAGCCTTGGTATATGGCTCTTAGTAGATTAATGCCACTACTCGACCAATCTGACCAAAACATTGGGGAGTCGTTAATTTTGAGTCTAGGATTGTTCCATAAGTAAGCAAGATTGGAGTTTTGTAATTTCACTTCTGGTTGGGTATCTAGACATAGAAAGGTGTTCTTTGTATTTTATATTATGTTCCTGGAGTGTGGTAGGTGTATTGTAAGCATAGTTGCCATAGCTGCGAGTGGTGCATTCTTAATGAGAGATCTTTGTATGGCTAGCCAAGATGGTTCGTATGCTGGGTTGTTATTGATTTCACCCTAGTTTTTTTGCTAGTTTAAGTTTCTTTAGTGAGATTCTAGGCTTCTTCCCCTGCCACAGGAAATTATTAAAGGATTTATCCATTTTGTTTTAAAAGTCCTCCGATAACATCATAGGCAGCGTACTGCTAAGATAATTAACTAATGGTGTAACCATAATGTTTAGTGTTTGTGCTCTGCCCCACCTAGAAAGGAATTTAGGTGACCATGAGTCAAGAAGTGAGCTAATTTTTTTACTTAAAGTGTTCTCGTTGATGTGTAGAGTGGTAGTTAGTAGGGGTGGGCGGAATTTGCGGAATTGCGTTACGCAAATCTCCGCGAAACGGTAAAAAATCTCCGCGAACACGCAGAAATTCCGCGAACACGCGGAATTGCTTGTTCGCGATGCTTTTTTCCTGTTCACAATTGCTGTTTGCGTGCTCGGGGAGAAATATATCGCGAACACGCATTTTGAGAACGCGAACAAGCAAAAATTTCGCGAAATCGCGGAAAGCTGACTTTTGAGCAATTTCGCGTTCTCCGCGGAACGCGAAATTACGCAAATTCCGCAAATTCCGCGAGCGGAACGGAATTTGCCGCCCAGGCCTAGTAGTTAGATCCTTTGTAAATGCTAGCCCTTAGTATTTAATGCACCCCTGCTGCCATGCTAGTCCGGATGTGCATAAAATGTCTTCATTACCACATTGGTTGAGAAGTTTAGCTTTTGACTTATCTTTGTTGAGGGAGTATCCAGAAACTTCTGAGAATTGTTGGATTGATTTCATTAGAGCTTAGATAGAGGAGGGAGCATTATCGTTGACAATGAGCACATCGTAGGCGTACTCCGCCAGCTTGACAGTAGTGTTGTCAAAAGTAATCCCTGAGATGTCCTGGTTTTCTCTAAGATGTTGGAGAAAATGTTCTAGTGCAAGGAGGAAGAGTGGAGGAGAAAGAGGGCATCCTTGCCTGGTACCTTGCATTAGATTGAAAGCGGAGGAGATTATATTACCCGCTTTGACTCTTGCGCTCGGTTTGTAGTACAAGGCCATAATCATTTTAATCAGATTGCCCCCTAGGTTAAATTTCTCTAGAGCTGCACATAGATCTCTCTAGTCCACCTTATCGAAAGCATAGTAATCTTGTGTTGTCACTGGCTTATCTGTGCTTTAGGAAGCGTACTTGTTAGGGGTGTATCAGTTTTGAGATGTGTTGTTGGACGCGTTTGGAGAGAATTGAGGCGTAGATCTTGCAGTCCAAATTTATCAGTGAGATTGGCCTGTAATTCTTCGGTAGAAGAGGATCCTTCCCTTCCTTGGGTAGTGCTGTTATGATTGCTTCAGCTGGGTTGCCTGTGACCTGGCCACATTTGGAGAAGTGTGTATATAGTTTAGCAAGCGATGGAACTAGGGACGTGGAGAATGTTTTGAAAAATTTGGCATTCAACCTATCGGGGCCTGGAACTTTACTGGTTTAAAGATCTTTAATTGCACTCAAGATTTCTTCGTCTGTGATCGGCCCATTAATGGAGTTTTTTTTTTCCTCTGTGAGAGAAGGTAGCTTGCTGCTATTTAATAAAGTTTTACAATTTGAGTGGTTAAATTCGGTGTTTTCCTCATATACTTTCTGGTAAAGTTCTCTAAAAATCTCAGATATTCTATCAGGGTTGGTAGTGATCTTAGCATCCTTGTCTTTCATGGAAATGATGGCATATTTTTGAAGTTGGAATTTTAGGTAAGAAGTTAGTGATTTGACAGCCTTATTAGAGTCACAAAGTTTAATGCATTTCTGTTTATTAATCCAGATTCCCGCACATGTACTAATGAGTTTGTTGTATTCCTATTTTTTACTTAAGATTTTACTAAGAGTGTTGCTGTCTTTGCTAGTGGTATGTATTTTTCTAGGTCTGCGATTTCTCTCTCCAGCTGAACTAGTTTGGAATTGGCTTTTTTTATTCATGTTGTACCTTATTTTAAGGATATCACCTCTTATTGTAGCTATTAAAGCCTCCCACCATTTAATGTAACACCTCCCACTGTTTAATGTAACAGGGTCATTTAGAGTTTGGCAGGGTAGAGCTCGTAGTTATACCTCTCTGGAATCGAGGGAGAAGCAGGGTTTCTGACGGTGGAGCGTCAGCTAGATCAGCTATAGGAAACCACTGACGTGGTGGCCCATCGACCACAGAGCCATCACTAATTTCACCTAACAAGAACTCCTCACCTTGCACGGCAGTCCGAGGTAAGGAAAACATGCAATGGCAGCCAAGTACAGGGAGAAAACTTTAATGCGCATGGGATCATTATTATTTTGTTGTGAGAAAACAAACTCCCACTTAATTAATTATTTTTCAGAAAGCAAACATCTTTTGTTGAGCAAGCTCCTCAAACATGAGGCTCACGCAAGAGAGTCTCAATTACTTTAACAGAGCATCTGCACCAGCAACTCCACTGATTTCCCAGAGATCCTCACGGCCCTGGGGATCACTCAATTTGGTAAGAGTCCACTCACTAGGGGAGGGCATTAAAAGTTGCAGTTTCTGCAGAATCTGGACATCGCCATCTCTTGACTCTAGGATACAGTGGGTGTCATTGAGAGGTGACGTCTAGTATGGTCTCATGGCCAGTGTTTTTTGTACACAGCATAGATTCCCTAAGTAATACTCCATAATCTAAAAAGCTGGTGGTACAGTCTAACATCATCAGGGCGAAGCTTCATGGGGTGTGTTTGGGGGTGATACCCCCAAATAAATGCATTCTTGGCTTGGTAGTTGGGTTTGAGTCCCTGAGTGGGATCTGCTATCTCTGTGTCAGTGTTTCTCATTGTGGGTCAAGGATGAAAGAAAAAAACGTGACTTTTAATGTAAACCCATCAGGTGAAACCAGATAACCGGGGATCACTGCTTGTCCAAATTGTGTGATCTTAGGCATACATTTTATTTCACAGATGCTACTGTTTTTTATTATTACCAATGGGTACACATTTAAATACATCAGTTCAGGTTGTGCACTGTACAAGCACCTCTTGCTCCACCTATAAAAGGAATGTTTAGGGTTTACATGACTGCTGACTTGCCTCTTAGTTCACTAATGGCATTATCGTTGGGGGTGAGTCATGAATGTTTCTAAAAACTATAACTTTTAACAAATGTTTGTCTATGTTTTGATATTATCTGATGTACTAAGGTGAAAGGCTTTTTGTGCAAGTTAAAGAAATACACTTCTTTGAATTATGAATAGACTGTATCATATTATTACATTATGTTTGTTGCACGATATACATTACAAAGGTTTTCATTGCTTGGCTTGTGCACAGACACTCGGCGCGCCCTATTAATTTGCCCATGCGCCCTTCTCTATTTGAGACCAGGGCTTAGTACATGGGGCTATTAGTCACTAGATAAAATGATTTGTGAAAAGCAAAGACTAGAAACATGGAGTCCTGCCTACATTCAGTGATTTGGGAGCTCTACAATCAAGACTTCCTGTAGAAGAAACAAAGAAGGGTCTGTAAACTTTAAATACATTTTAAATAGGTAATCCAAGCTCTGGGACTCCAGGCTGTTGAGTTCTATGTGACCATAGTGATAAGCTGCCCAAGGAGAACTGACAGGAAAGGTGGGAGGGGCTCTGGTATAGCTTCAGCAGAGGTGTTAGATGTGTCTCCCCTCAAATACATTCTTTGGTATTTGGATGTGGGGGCTCTGAGTAGGGTCTTCTATGGCTGTGTCGTTGTTTGTTGTTGTTCTCATTTGACTATGAAGTTTTAACTTTTTCATTATTTGGATTGGGATCTTAAGTGTATAGAGGGACAGCTTTACTTAAAGAGTAGTCAACCTGCACCCATTGAAGTACTCCTTAAATTCCTGCAAACTTACTGCTTTTTGGATTTCACAAACATTGACAGTAGTAGGCCTGGAAAGTTGTGCCAAGTTCAGATTTCCAAGCATACTACTGCTAATCAAACACCCAAAAGTTGATTGGATGAAATCTTGCAAACAGACAAACCAGCAGCAATAGCTCAGGTTAACATTACAACCCATTGTTTTTTGCCCACTGTGCCACTCCAGACAGAAGCCAACCTAAAGGAAATCAGTACTGACAATGTTTCTCATGGAAACAGTCCATCCCGAGCCTTGAGCATCTCTATCCTCCACACTGGAGCCCACTACCTTTAGTTGCAAAATGTAAGATTTCATCTTTCTATCAGTTGTGTCAATATGTTATATTCTCTGAGATAATTTTACTCATCAAGGATTTTTCAGAGAATGGTGTCAGGAACATAATGGAAGGTCCATCCCTGCAAGTTCCACTTATGTCCCTCATCAGCTTCAAGACTGGACACTTTAGAATATTGCATAGTCTCACAGTTGTAAAACGGTAAACATCAGTCACACCGCATCCGTAACCCTGCACGTTGTCACAACGCGGTTGTTACAACGACCGTGTTGTAACATTGCAATACCATTACCCCGCAAGTCGTTACTACGACTTGCGGAGGGGGGTAGAAGGTGTTGGATTTAAAATCCAACACCTTCCCTACTGTCCGCACAGACTGGAGTTGGAATAGTAAATTATACTATTCCAACATCCAGTGCCCCCATCCGCAAGTCATTGTAATGACTTGCGGGGTAATGGTATTGCGTTGTTACAATGCAGTCATTGTAACGACCGCGTTGTGACAACATGTCGGGTGAAGGAAAGAAGGAAAAGGAGGCATATTCTTGTAAAACAGCTTACGAAAGGAAAGTCTGTACTTCTCTCTCCTTTCCAGACCAAATATGATTCCCAGAGTGGCTATCATAACTACTGTTTAAAGCAAAGGATGTTGATTGAAGGCTCCTTTGTCACCCAAAACTCCAAAGCAACCTCTAGCAGCTGACTAATGTAAAATGCATATTCTAGATCTTTCACTCATGTTTCTTCCATCACACTGGTAAATGATGCGACCTGAGAGACGATAAGGGAATCACTCTGTTCACTCACATACAACATCAAATCTCTTTCCACAAATGCCTCCTCCCAAGTACATTATCTAGACTGCACAGAAAATAGGGTGACAGATATATATTGCCCACTAATCCTTTCTCCATATTCTAATGTCTGACACACCAAATGAGTAGTGGGTACCCAGAACGGGTACAGGATAAGAACCTTGCACCTATCGAGAAAATCCTCCCTTGTGATCAGTTCCTGCTGCTCTGGTGCAACAGCAACTCCATCATGGACTATGGCACAGATGCCAAGGCCTTATCAGACAAATAAAAGACCTGAGGCTATCCAGCTCCTATATTTAAGATTACTGCCAAGTGAGCCAGAAATAACCACTGCTAACCAGTGCTAAAGTGCTTGTGTTCTCCCCTTTAAACGTGGTACAATTGGCTTACACCCAATTGACACATTTAATTTACTTCAAGTCCCCAGAAAACTGGCACTACATACATATCTCAGGCCCAGTAAATGAAATGTTACCAGTGGGTCTGCAGCTCTAATTGTGCCGCCCACTTTAGTAGCTCAGGCCTGACATTGCAGGCTGTGTGTGCAGTTTTAAACTGCCATTTTGACCTGACAAAATAAACCTTTTGACATGCCTAAACCTTCCTTTCTAATAAATATAAGTCACCCTTAGGGTAGGCCCTAAATAGCCCAGAGGTAAGGATACAGTGTATTTAGAAAGTTGAACATGTACTTTTGAGTTTTACATGTCCTGGCAATGGAAAATTCGTAAATTCATTTTTCACTATTGCAATTCCTACATCTCCATTAAGATAAAATTGGGTTGCCTTATTACATTTGATAGATGCTAAGGTTTGATTGGAAACAGGTAAACATTTCATACTTGGTGTCTGAGAAACTGTAATAAACAATCCTCTTTAATGGTAAAGTCAGATTTGAAGTTACAATTTTGATAATGGCACTTTGAGATAGTTGGCATTTTCATGCCCTAACTATTTGGTACCTGCAGCCTGTTCTGGGTCACATGACTCAAGCAGTTGACAGTTGGACTTTATTTATTCTTCCCGGACAGCCCCACAATAGAGGGATCAGTATTGCCTGGATGAGCCATCAAATGGCAGGATGGGGGGTCTGAGCTGGGGTCAGCCTGCTTACAACTGAATTGCCTGTACCCTGCTTTCACACAAAGGACTTGTCACCACTGCATTCATGCAGCCAATCTGGAGACAAGGCAGAGCAGGCGGGGAACTGCAAGGACTTCAAAATTAATTATCTGGCAACTGCTCCAACTTCAAAGTGATCACCAGATTTCAGCGCACTCATGGACCTGTGTATGCTACAGAAGGACTGCTGTGCTGCTTTGCTGCCAGAAGGACTGCCACTCTGCTGCCCACCTAAAGTACTGCTCTTCCACCTACCTCCCTGTTTGCGGAGAAGGAAGACCCTTTATCCCAGGCTGAAGTGACACCAAGGATCAGCCAGGTGACCTTCTGTTTTGAGCTACAGAACATAACAAGCTCCAGCAATAAAGCTCCAATGAACCCAACTCTTCATGCCACAGTGACTGCCAATGACACCCGGCAGCGCAAGATCTGCAATTCATGCTACAGCATCGAGAGCTCATGGTGACCACCAAATCAAAGCTTCAACATGATCGCCCACAATGACAGGATCTTGGCACTACAGAGACGACAATCCACCACAGCCTGCCTGCTCTACGTGCTACATCGACGACGATCAGCGACACTTGCCCTGCTCCATACAGCACCTTCCATCGCAAACAGAACTCTTAGTTCTGGACTTAGAAGGTGACTCTTTCAGCTGGACTAAACTGGTCCCTGTATTCGGCCCATGCTCCATCTCAGTTGGCCTGAACTTGTGACCTTCATCTGGTTTTGCACAAGCTTATAACCCGAGTGATGATTTATGCTTTTAGGCGCTTTGCAAACAAGAAATGTTCAAAATTGTATGCCGCCGGTTCTACTGGCTGGATTATTGTTGTTTTGGTGTCAAATAATGTATTACATCTTACTTTAGTTCTCTAAATTGGTGTGGGACCTTTCTTGTGTTTTCACTTTAATACTGTTTAAACGGCTGCATAAATATATTTCACAATGCCTCTAAGTTAAGATTGACTGCTTTTTACCCCTGACAACCAGAAATCCAATTTCCAACACACCTTCTATGATAGTCTTTTAATTCCAGAAAAAAACAGGTCTATCAGGTAATGTGACCACAGTATAAATTAAGTCATCGATAAATAAATTGGACAATGTATCTCCAAAAAGAGATACATTCAATGATCTGGATTAATATGACTCTTAGAAATTGGGCTTCTGGTTTGCAGAGGTATGCACCCTGTCAAAGCATGAACCACAGTCCTTATCAGGGTATGTCAGGAACACACTAATAGATAGCCTGTGCTCATCCTCTAATAGCTTAGCACAGATCAGTCTGAGCAATGTGTACATTACACACAATAACACAATAAAACACCACAAAAAGACTCCACACAAGTTTTGAAAATACACAATATTTTATAAATAAATATAATTCAAGACCAAAACACCAAAAATGTAATATCTAGAAGTTGAGTTATGAAGTTTTTTAAAGGATAAAAAGAGTTTCTAGGGCTTAGAAGCAGTAAGCGCTTATGGGGGCTATTTGTTCACGCTGTACTGGGGAAAAAGTCAACAGTTCAAGCATACCCTGAAGGAGTGCAGGCCAGGGACAGGCACCACTCAGGGTCAGTGAACAGAGTACGTTGATCCTGGTTGCCACTGTGCGAGATTCGGAGTGCAGACGAGCAGTGCTTCAATGTAGAGCCCGCAGTCAAGTTGATGCATCGATTTTCTTCATGCAATGGTGGCAATGCATTGGATCCATTGAGTGAAGCAGCAGTTTCAAGTGTGGTGATTCTGAAGGCGATGGGCCAGGTTCACACATGCTAGAGGGGTGATGTGCTGATCTTTTTTATGCAGTGGCTGTGATACGTACGTTCTGAAGCTGCGGTTCCAGATGCGGTGATTCCGGTTGTGGGGATGCGACTGTACTCGTGCAACAGGGTTGATGCGCCAGGTTCCGCTACACGCAGACTGGAGACTCACCAATTTCTCTGGTGCAAGTATTAGGGTCCACTTCCAGTGAACCAGGCACAGGAGCAGGGGTAGAGACTTTGATAGCCCTGAGTTTCAAGCAACAGGAGGCATGCCAACAAGCCCTTGGAGGTCACTTTGGTGTAAGGCAGAGTCCAGCTCTCCTCAGAAGGGTCCGAGAGCAGCAGGGCAGCACAAGAGAAAAGCAGGACTCCCAGGTCAGCAGTCCAGCGGAGTGTCAGTCATTGATGCTGTACTTTAGTTCTTCTGACAGAGTCCAGTTGTAGGTCCAAAAGTGTCTGATTTGATGGGGTCAAAGACCCAATATTTATACCCAGTTGTGCCTTTGAAGTGGGGGTGACTCCAAAGCAGGGTCTTTGAAGTGCACAGAGCCCTGGCTCCAGACTATCAGTAGGGGGTAATCAGCCCTTTGTGTGGGGACCGGGCGAATATAGCATGCTACAATGCATGCAATTACATCGCGTTCTGTAACTAAGCTATCGTTACAACGACCGTGTTGTTACAACGCGATGCCATTACTACGCAAGTCATTACATCGACTTGCAGTAGATGGCGCTGTAGCATTAGGAATTTATAATTTACTATTCCAACTCCAGCCTACGCAACAGTAGGGAAGGTGTTGAAATAGTAAATTATACTATTCCTTATGTTAGAGCGCCATCTACTGCAAGTCGATGTAATGACTTGCGTAGTAATGGCATCAAGTTGTAACAACGCGGTAGTTGTATGATTGTGTTGTAAAGGCATCGGGGTGTAATGACCGCGATGTAACGGTTGTTTCCCGACAGGACATTACGTATTCAGGTGCATGTGTCAGCTCCTCCTTCCTGCTCAGGAAGGGCCATCAGAATGCAGATAAGTGCTCAGACATACCTTACCTTCCTGTGTTTGTGGCTGTCTGGAGGGACTGCTCACAGTGAAGCTCTCACCCACCGCAGAAGTGTTTTGCAGTTGGACTGCAGGCACAGAGCAGTAAGAGCAGAGAGATATCCTTTATCGATTAAGAGGATGCATCATTACCATTACAAAGATATACCATAAGACAAAGCCACTCCTTTCTAATCAGAAATTACAACATAAAGGTGCACTAAGATATTCCCAATGTTAACCTATGAGAGGAGTAGGCCTCAACGTTTTAAAAAAACATATTTGAATGCTTGTCACTACCAGGACATGCCAACAATAAAGGTACATGTCCTACCTTTTACTTACACAGCACCCTGCCCTGTGGACTACCTAGGGCCTACCTTTGGGATGACCTATGTGGAATATAAGGGGAGCTTAAGGCATGGCAAAGGTTTTTAAATGCTGAGTCAATATGGCAGTAAACTGCACACACAGGCCCTGCAGTGGCAGGCCTGGGACATGTTTAAAAGGCTACTTGTGTGGATGGTACAATCAGTGCTGCAGACACACTATTTGTATTTACTTTACAGGGCCTGGTTGTTTGATATACTACTTTACAAGGGACTTATATGTAAATTAAATATGCCAATTGTGTATACACCAATGAAACCATGTTTAGGGGGGAAGCACATGCACTTTAGCACTGGTCAGCAATGCAAAAGTGCTCAGAGTCCTAAGGCCAACAAAAAGAATCATCAAAAAGAGAAGTTAAGCAAGCAAAAGGTTTTGGGGAAGACATTCTTATGAATGACAGGTCTAACACATGTCCCCACCTCCCAAGCTGGCTGTAAGTGGGGAGAGTTACCCAACCTCTAGTGTATTCTCATCATTAAAGTGGAAAAACCTGGATAGACTATCAGCATTGGTGTGATCTAACTCTGGCCTGTGTCCCACCCTAACATCCATACCCTGTAGAGAAATGGATCATCTGAACTGTTTTGGCTTCTCAGCCTCATTTACATGAGGCACCTGAGGGGCCTGTGTTACGTCTGAATTAGGAAGTGAGTACCAAACAGGTATGGTCTCAACCGCTGCGGTGCCCAGACCACAGCAAAAGCTTCTCTTTCTATAACACTCAACCTTTGTTCTCTGGGATGTAACTTCCTGAAGATAAAGGCTACAGGTTTGTCTAGGCCCTCTGTATGTATTTCTGATAGTACTGCCCCTATGCCATGTTTTAAGGCATCTGTTTGAATGATAAACTTGGAGAAGTCAGGGGATGTGCACATGTCCTGATTAAAAGAGTCAAATGCTTTTTGGCCTATGTAAGAACTGGCCCTTTTTGCAGGTTTATCCCCAAACAATTAGCGTTTTTCCTGATCCTGTTTTCATTGGCTATAGGAATCTGGGAAACGTACGACTGCTGAACTGTGCTAAAGTGCATATGATCTCTGTGGGAATTGTGTTTATGATTGGTTCTCCATGATTGGCAGATTTGATTTATTGGTAAATCCCTGGTAAAGTGCAATGGGTGTGCCAGGTCCTGTAAATCAAATGCTTCTAGTGGGCTTGCAGCACTGGTTGTGCCACGCACAGGAGTAGCCCTGTAAATGTGTCTCAGACCTGCCACTGCAGTGTCTGTGTGCACAGTTTTTAAGCTGTTATGTAGTGCACTAGCCAAGCCCTACACTTCCCATTTCTTTCATGTAAGGCACCGCTCAGGTGCGCCCATGGTACCCCCATGGGCAGGGTGCAGTGTATGTGAAAGGTAGGACATGTCCTGGTGTATGATACATGTCCTGATAGTGAAATACTGTGTATTTCGTTTTTCACATTTGAAAGACTGTCTGTCCCATAGATTAACATGGGAGCTGCTTTGTAACATCTTACAAGTGTAACTTGCCTTTAGGACAAGGTAGAGAAATGGAGTTTAGGCTCTCTGAACTCAGAATTCAATAACACAACTCTTAGTTAAGGTGTTTTTTAAATTGTGTGCTTGAAAATGCAACTTCTAGAAAGTGGGCATTTTCTTGCACTACCATTCTTTTTGCCTCTGCCTGTTTGTGTATTCTCTGTCTGGTTTTGGAGTGATAGGAGCTGGGGATGTGCGTTCACTCTGGACAGTCACAAGGGGGTGTCCCTGCATTGTATGGGTGGCTCATCGCTAGGCTGAATAGACATGGTCTGCATTTAGAGTGGTGGGCAGAGTTTCACTAGCTCCTGAATAGTCTATGTCTCCTTTGCACAATTCTGTCTCCATCCCTTGTGGTCAAGCTGGCCCAAGGAGGACAGAACTGGTTTGTACTAAGCTCAGAGACTCTGAAGCAAAGAAAACAATGAGGAAATGAGGCATCAGTATGAGACATTAAACATCAGTATTTCAGATTACTTCTGGAAACAAGAGGACCCTGCCAAGAAGAAGAGCCGAGGAACTGTGTGACTCAGTGCTGCAGTCAGAAGGAGAGTGATGTCGGCTCCACCCGTCATAACAGCATTGCACAGTACCAGGCAGCAGAGGCTGAGGTTTGGAGAGGCGGCCCTAGTTTGAGGCCTCCAGTAGTCCTGCAGGTGCTTTCTAAAGAAAACTCTTACTCGCTCTCAAACACAACCCCCCTTTCTCAAGAGAGACCGCGACGGGAAATGGTGCGGCAACCGGCTGAGGCTGTATTCCTCTGTGTTTGTCCATTAGCCGCTGGCAGCTAAGAAACCCCCCCAGCGTGAGCCCAAGTCAAGCTCTAATCCGTTCCTAGTGTACCGTGGCATACTTGAGAGCAGCGTTGGGTGCAGCCCACGTATCAAGCTGGCCACCTTGTTCAGTAGCTGCTACACGTGATGGTGAGCAGCTGCCACTAGTTATTGTACTTGTGGCAGGGACCGAGGGAGGTATCCCCTCTTGTGTCTTTCATGTGCGGGCTCCCCACCACTGGATTTGTCCATACCTCGGTGGGCCTTGAAGCAGTTCAAACCAGCCACAGGATGGGATGGAAACCCTTGACTGAGGTCCAGTTCCTGTGGACACCACCAAGTACTGTAAAGCATATTCTAGGTGTGCAGGCATCCCTATACCCTGTGGACTGATAATATTTACTGCATAACTGGAAAGAGGAGCACAGATGCACTGTATCTATGGTGACTCATACATGCATGTGTTTTTCTGGCTATAACTTGAACACCTACATTTTCCTGCCCTGATGTTGTGATGTATGTATTCCTCACCTTGCCAGTACCTGCATGGAATGCCCAGCAGTTATGACTTATGTGATCTAAAGCCTGCGTTTTATGCCCTGAGATTATGATTTATGTTGTTTTATACCTTGTGTTAACAGAATATCAAGTATCAGGTAAGTAGTTGCATTTACATGAACAGTAGGGGGATTTTCCATGATGTTTTCATGATGTGTACAATGCACTCACTTTATTACACTAGGGGTGATATTATGACAATTGCTTAGTTGGCACACTGATTGTGATTATGTGACCAACATTTCAGTCTGCCACCGTCCTGTTGGGTAGACCACCGTGGCCGCAGTCAGTGTTTCAGACAGCACAACTCGTAATAAGGCGGGTGTAGATTGCCTTTGCATTGGTGGCGTGGAAGATGCAGTCCTAGAGCGGTCGGACCGCCAAACTCGTAATAAGGCCTTCAGGCAGACACTGTGGAAGAAGTTAGATACTTGCTGAGATGGGATTGTAATTTGTGGGCTGGCCAGAACAGAATTGAGGACGCAATACATAAGAATGGGCAAAGGCCAAAGCTCTTTTTTTTTTACTGATTACTTTCAGTGGTCATGACGAGGCTGAGACAAAAACATCAGAGGCTAGATAATTTACAAAAGGTTTGGTATCTGTGTGTGAAAGCAAAGCTGTAATACCTTAACAAAGGCAAGACTTATCATTGAAAATGGAAAGTGACTTACTGAATGTCCTGTCAGCCCGTTCCAGTCCTCTTCCAACAGAATGGCTTGCTGCCTCCTCAGGAGCAGCATTGAGCACCGTAGATAAAACATAACACACATATTTGGAATATTAGTAACAACCAACTACTATATTTTTGCACACATGAAAACAAATCTAAATTAATGTGAAGTTACATCTATCCAAATGATCACTCTGAAAGGTTTACTTGACAATTTAAAAATCAAGTAGTTAACAATTCAACTGTATAAAAAAAATGGAATCAAATGACTAGAAATGATCAGCAAAACAATGATGAGAGGAGTTGAACAGAAAGGGCACATGTATTGGTATCTTCATATACTGCCATTTCATGACACCATCGAACCATGTATGACAGGTGCAACACAGAGTCTACATTGTGAGTGTTAGACCTGGGGTGAGCTGTGTATAACATATTTTTGGGGTCCATGACCATCCATGTTCCTGGACTATTGATTGCTTGTCCAAGAAAGCCTCCTGTCAACCTTCATGTTGTGTTCCTGCATTCCTTTCTGTCCACTTAGAAACAATCTTCTGTTACCTCAAACCTGACCTGACTCCCTGTGTCCAGTAATAGCAGTCACAACATTTTCTCTGATGTTGCAGGCAGCCACCTAGATTGTTTCAGTTCTGAAAAACTCCCTCAATCAACCAGGACCAAGTGTTTTTTTTTAGTTTTGGTCCTGTTGTACCCCTGTGTTACCATACCACAAGAGTAGCACATGACCAACCAACCAGATATCTCAGGATCAACAGCTTTAGGCCCAACCTGCTGCCCTCCTTAATCATTAATTTAGCGAAAATGGCTGAACAGATTTACATCAAATCACAAAAAACGCACTTTCTGAGTGAGGTTCTAACTTTTTGACAAATCTGTTGTTTATCTCTGTTCAGCTGTTTTTACCGTAATAGAGAGTAAAATGTCCTATGGAAATTAGCATGGAACTGGAAAATCACACTTTGGAGACTCCTTGTTTTTCTTTTTCTTTCCCCTCGCTTGAGGGATCAGTGCGAAACATTTCATAAACGAGCTAAAGTTGATTATTCTTTTTTTTTAGTTTCATACAGATTATTCAAACACAGTTATTAAAAAACCGAAAAAGACCTTTTCTATGGAGAAACTGACCTTTCACCTTCATCCTTCGACTGTAAGTGGCATGGGATAAGCTGCAGGGCCTGACCTGCAGCCAGGTCCTGCCTCCAACCCCCACGGATGGCCAACACATTATTTTTCTTGTTAGATTTTTGTTTTCTTTTTTGCTGTACCGTGGTACCACAGCTCAAGTGGCAGTCACATGACTGCGAGACTGAGCAAGGTTCAATAATTGATTCTTGCATGTTCCTTCATTACCACTGCTCCAGTGGGACTCTTGTGGTACTTCATGGGGGCCACGTTGTTCTTCACAGGAGTAACGTGGGATTGTGCCAAGATTCTTTTAAACTTTTTGATCACTGGGGGGGGAGGGGGATCCATCTTTGTCAACACCTTGAAGTGCCAGAGGGTGTGGGTACCCCCTCCCCACCTCATTGTATGTTATTTTAATTTAAATACCGAACAAGGAGATTAATGGCAGGCACAAAAAATGTTTTCATGTTGCTTCCATCCAATCAGATTGCCCAGTCCCACGGGATCGGATCTTTCTATTTGTTTACTTTATAGTCCCTGGGTGGGTCCCTCTACGTGTCAATCCAGAAGTGCTCGCGGATCAGGGTACCACCTGCCCTGCCCCATTATATGGTATGTTCATTTTAACTACTATACAAGAGGACTAATGTCACAACATTTTTCTTCACATTGCGGCCATCGCTCAACCCGAGGAAATCGGATCACACAATTTTATTAGGTTCAGCCAAAGTCCTGCAGGATCAACATTCAGATATCAAATTTAAATGCAAATTTTTCGAAAATAAGTGAACAGATTATACCAAATGAAGAAAAGTAGGATTTCTGAGCAAGGATTACAACTATGGCAAATGTTGTGTAATTCTGTTCAGACTTTTCTTCTTAATTTTTTTTTTGGGGTGGGGGGGAGTTTTATATAGCGCAAACTCAACCTGAATCTATCAGAGCACTTTCCATGAGCACCAGTTGTGTTACAGACAGACACATTCATTTTGTTAGGCACAGGGGGATTAGGTGAGCTTTGAGGTTGGCCCAACATTTTCTATAGCAATCAACATAGCAAAACAGGGTGGCATTGTGAAAAAAAAATCTTGTTAATTTGATCCATGGTGGTATCCCTCTGGTACTCCCCCACAATGGCCAGGGAGTTAGGGTATCCCTACCACGCCCCTTTATTCCTTATTTTTATTTGTTTTCGAGGACGCCCAGGTCAAAAAATAGCAACCATAACTTTCTCTTCAGGTTGTGGACAGCCAATTAAAGGCAGGTTTTGACCTCTTGGTACTGCGGTAGTGCCGAGAGAGTATCACTCTAGCTAATCAGATTGTGTGTTTCCAGCTTGTGTTACTATTGAAGTACCACAAATGTGTCATGTCACTAGATATGTATACTTATTGAACCTTCTTTTTTTTTTACTACTGAAAATATTTATGCTCAGTCACAAAAATCACACTTTCTAGACCAAGATCTCGATGTGCGTACAAACTTTTAGACTACAGCAACAGATGGTGAAATAAGATGTGACAGTAGAGATTCAATTTTATAGTGTCGAAGTCCTTCTTAGATAGGGAAATGAGAGTTGCACTTTTGAAGCAGAAATTGTGCTGGTAAAAATGAGTAATAGTTTCACATCGGACGAACAATAATACCCCGTGGGAGGAAGGAGCAGACACTCTAGTTTGTTGTGTTTCAGCACGCGCTTACAAAGAAGGGTTACCTTGGACCGATGTGCGAATCCGCAGTCCGTGAGTTTGCAGCCACAAGTCCATTCGATCACGCGGTGAACTGGAAACCGAAACGTGTTTTCCCGGTCCTTGCTGCAGCCTTTATGTTAGTTATAAATGAAAGCCGTGAATGCGTCTTATATGTCAGAGGCATTTCGACTCTAAAAAGATTTTAGCTGCCAATTACACAAGCGGTGGAAACAGAGCTCACACTGATCAGACGTTTTGTTCGAATGGCGAGTGCTTCATCCTGCCCACCGCAGGGGTACTTACAGGAGGACACAATGTGAGGTGGCCCATCGTTGTGTGCTTCACGTCGAATCATTATGGAAAGACTGCCTCGCGTTTACTCTGGATGATTGACAGTTTGATCAATCTGTGCTGAGCACACTGTACTACAGTGTGGCGAGATATTAAAAAGTCCTCCAAAGTCTTTTTTTCCTCTCCATTATGTACACTCCCTGAAGAAGTCCGGGCTCGTCTGTTTTAATGCACTTGACATTCTCAAAAAGTCACCTGAATGTTCTGAAGAAGAATAACTGAATATCATCCCTTCCAAAAAAGCATATGAAATAATAAAAATGAGTGCCGTAAAAGCAATGGTTGCCTCGATATTTTCACATGAAGAAGAGCAGAGACAGTATGAAAGACCTGGACTAAAATATTGCTCTTTCAACTTCGAATTTAACGAAGCCTACTAGCAAATTAAGGATCCAATTTAAATGAAGCAAGTTGGAGGACCTTACAAGAGTCTCCCTGGACCTGGCACTCGGGTAATCATTTGAACCAGTCGTAGGGGGGTGGACTTGACTGCTTAGACATAACACAATCCCGGCATCTTCTTATCAAATTTTCAACCATTGTTGATTTAGGTAGAAAATTGCCATGTGCACCAGGCTGGCACATACTTTCGCAGTGTGTGCAAGAAGAGCAAAGCCAATTTGCACATCCTATGACCTGCAACATGAGGGAAGAATCCTTTGCATTGGTCAGGTGGGCAGTCCACCAAAATATACTTTTAGAAGAGCGCTGAGGTTGCCACTCCAAGTGCGTATGCTGTGACGCTGAATGCAATCTGGATACCCTTCAAAGAACACTCATGAGAACCACAACCCGTAGTTTACTCCAGGTATATTGTAAAGATTTGCCTTCTCACATGGAAAATAGGAAGCAGTGAGAACTGTACCACTAGTGAGGAGTGTATTTTATTTGCATGTGCTCAGCTTTGTTGAAATTAACTCTGCCACTACACTTGACATGCCAGTGCAGCAAATCTGGTGGCATTTTACATTTGACAGGAGAAGCATTGTAAAACTTATATCACATATACATATCGCATATAGGGTAGTAGTAAATCTTTAATCGGTTAAAATTAAACCATAAAAGAACAACACCTCAAATTCCAGACATATACATAAAGACAACACAGACACAATATAAAATGCAAGATACAGATTAAATAATAAAATCAGCAAGTAAATCCCCAATAATATAGTAAACCCAAAATCACATAAATACGATCATAAAATAGCAGCAATAGAGTTAATCAAGCCTAGAGTGCCTCAATCTCATACCAGCTCTTAAAAAACAAGAACATTTAATAAAGTATGTGTTAATTTGATAAAACCTAGAGGAACATAAGAACAGGTCAATCTTGCTTAAAATTAAGGGATTTCAGTAAAGATAAATTAAACATGTGCCTGGGTAAACCTACAATAACTGCAAAACATAAAAAAATGTAAGAGGTCTTACGGTGACTCATTATCGCAGCCGTAGGAACCTAGTGATCCAGATGGCCTCCAACCATTAGGAAAAGCCAAAAGATGATACAGCATATAAAATATAAATCTGGGCAAAAAAAATCTGTCACTATTTACAATAAATAAGTATGCTTCCATTGTCTGAACCGTTGTCAGCAGCATATGTCCTGGCACCATGGGTTTCATTTGTTCTGACTGCTCTCCATTTAACGACTTGTTTTCAAGAAAAAGACCCTTCACCCACTTCAACTTCTGGTGTGAACATGGGCTTCTACTGGAATTCTCAAGGGCATATTATCAAGCCCATTATTGCGGCGATAACTTTAACGCCGTTCTTGATAATATACCCCTAGAACTTTCCCAAAGTAGAGAAGGAGAGACATGAACTCATTTAGATAATTTAAGGTACGTTTCGGATTGCTAAAGGGCGCAATCCCATGTTATTCAGTTGTTAAATTAGGAAAGAGGTTATAAATGGTGTTGATTTTTTCCTCAAAGAAGGCGGAAAGTGTGTTACCCCATTCAGTTGAGCCGGGATTTTCAGACTGGCAGGAGGGAGGACTAATGAATTCCTTTAATATTTTGTATAGTTCTTTGTTTGAATTTGCAGCCTTATCAGTTCTATTGCTAATATGTCTATTTTTAGCAGATTTAATGTTGTCGAGATAGTGTCTGTGTATAAGGTTGTACTCCTCCCTATCCTCAATGTTTTTAGTGTTGCTCCATTTGCGCTCAACTTTCCTGCTGGTCAATTTATCAGATTTTAAGCCTTCCTTAAACCATGGAGATACTTTGTGCTTGAGTTTGACTTTGATCTGGGGTGCGACGATGTCAAGAGCCTGAATGATTGCCTTCTCCAAGGATTCTGCTGCATGGTTTATATTGTTGGTGTCTTTGCAGGATGGAGGGCTGAGGTGGGGTGAGAGGGTAGCTAGACTAACTTTTTTCAGAGTCTACTCCACTTCTGTTCACTAATGCGATTACTGTAAATCGAGGCAAGCCCTACATTTTTTTTTAATAAGCAGTGGTCTGGCCAGAGCACGGGAATAGGGGGTTCTACTTTAATGTTGAATGAATTTGTGAACAGGAGATCTAATGTATGGCCTGCTGAGTGTGTGGGCCCTGTTACCAATTGTCGTAGACCCAGTATTTTAAGATTGGAGATCAGTTGACTAGTGTCGGTTTCGCAAGAAGCTCTGCATGAAAATTAAAATCGCAGATGAGAATAAAGTTGGCGGCTGCTAGCACATGTGAGGCAATGATCTCTATCAGACGATTAGTGAAGTTAGTTTTTGCGCCAGGGGGGCTGTAGACTAAGGCACCTCTCCAGGTTCCCTTGGTGTAGTCTTGTATGTTAAAGACAGAAAATTCTGACATGAACCTAGTCAAAGCAAGTACATTCCCTCAAACCACTAAATACAGAGTGGATGCAGGAGGTAAATTAATTACAATCCCTGACTTAGGATAAATAGTGTAGTCTCATACAGCGAATGAGAACCTGGAGTGGGAGCAAAAAGATCAGTGGGAGCAGGGGATCATTATTTGATAACCCTACAAAACTGGGGCATTTCAGGAACACGATCCAGCCTAATAACTTTCTCTTATGGAATCAGCGGGTGGACAGGAAAGGTCCTGTTAGCCAAACTGTTGTCTGAAGAACTACAGCCCTGTGTCATTTCTTCAGCCTTGTTTAGGAAATCCATAGTCTGCGACAGTCTTGATTTAATATGTGTTAGCCTAGTTAAAATCAGCTCAATTTCAATGTTAAAAACATAATTGAGCTCCCTTAAATAAGTGTCAAACTGGATTCCCCCTGGAAAGAGGGGCATTGCATTAACTCTGTTTCCATTCCTGCATTGACATGATTGTACCCACTTCTGGGCACTGCCACCCATCTCCTAAGTTTATTTTAGGGCCTAAGATTGACTGTCAAGGCTCATAGGTCAAATCTACTCATGAGCCCACTCTCAAAGGTGAATCTGGAGACACTTGAGCCATATCCTAGTTTCCCTCTGTCGAACCACCCCATATCTGGATTGTGATGTGCAGGTCGCACAGTAGGATCTCCAAATGGACGAGGAAGACATGGCTGGGCAAGAGAAGAACCATCCCCAGTCAAAGATAAACATCTCTCTGTCAACTCTATCTCCTTCAACACTACCCCCACCACATGTGCCAGGAAGCCATCAATGATGGTAACTCGTGGGTCCACTGATGGAGATGATGACTTTGAGGGAGCCACTTGTTTTTCCCCATACTCTGCTAGGGCTAAGCACTAGCGACAAAAAGCAGCGCACACACAACCAGAAATAGATAGCAGAGCTACCACAGTACTTTATCCCCATTCAGAGAGTGGAGCCCTTATAGCCACTGCCTTTGTTGTCTTCTCATTGGCACCTAGTCCATGGATCAACATTATTTGGACGTTTTTACTTGCTCATGTGTAGGAACCAAGGCATATTACATCTCACAGAAAATTAGCTAGCTGAGAATGCTGGATTGGTAATCTCTCTATATTCTCTGGATTGGCACGTAACTAGTAGTTCTTCCTGCCTGTTTCATTTTGAGTTTATCACGCTCCAGTAAAGGCAGTGGAGATGCGCTGGTGAAGGTATATTTTATCAGCTTAATTATTAGTATGACCAATCTCTAATAGCCCTAATTCCAGCTGCAACAATTGAATGTTATGAAAACGTTCCATATCATGGAAGCAATACTTCCCAATTTACTAAGGAAGCATGGATCCCCAGTGGTTACCATTCACATGGAACGCACTGTTTTTCTTGAAAGCTGGGTGGCTCCCCAGTGTCTATCTTATCGTATGCTAATTACATGATTTTATTAGGTCATACATCTGTGGCCCTCAAGCACATAAAAGACTGAATAAGTGCATACAATACAAAGAATAAATTGTTAATGAATACATCCAAGGCTAAGATAATGATGTTTGTTAGAGTAAGTTAAAATAATGACTCCTGGTTTGCCATAGATCTCCAAATCAATCAAGTAAAGTTGTATAAATAGTTACGTAGCAAATGGAGAAGCACCTTCAGCTGGGGCATTCTTATCAATCAATCAATCAATCAATCAATCAATCAATTAATTAATCAATCATAGCATTTGTAAAGCGCACTACTTACCCGCGAGGGTCTCAAGGCGCTGGGGGGTGGGGAATGCTGCTACTGCTCGAAGAGCCAGGTCTTGAGGAGTCTTCTGAAGGTCAGCAGGTCTTCGGTCTGCCGTAGGTGGGTGGGGAGGGTGTTCCAGGTCTTGGCGGCGAGGTGGGAGAATGATCTGCCACCGGCGGTCGCTCTTCAGATGCGGGGAACTGTGGCAAGGGCGAGGTCGGAGGAGCGGAGCTGGCAAGTGCGGGTGTAGAGGCTGAGTCGTCTGTTGAGGTATACTGGTCCGGTGTTGTGGAGTGCCTTGCGTGCGCGGGTGAGAAGCTTGAAGGTTATCCTCTTGTTGATGGGGAGCCAGTGCAGGTCTCTCAGTTGGGGTGTGATGTGGCTGCGGCGAGGGATGTTGCAGATCAGGAGTGCAGAGGCGTTCTGGATGCTTTGAAGCCATTTCAGGAGTTTGGCCGAGGCTCCTGCGTAGAGGGCGTTTCCGTAGTCCAACCTGCTGCTGACTAGGACCTGTGTGACCGTTCTTCTCGTTTCGGTGGGCATCCACTTGTAGATCTTGCGGAGCATGCGGAGGGTGTTGAAGCAGGAGGAAGAGACAGCATTGACCTGCTTAGTCATGGAGAGGGTGGAGTCGAGGATGACCCCTAGGTTGCGTGCATGGTTGGTCGGTGTTGGACCTGTTCCCAGTGTGGTCTGCCACCAGGAGTCGTCCCAGGCCGAAGGGGTGGATCCGAGGATGAGGACCTCTGTCTTGTCCGAGTTCAGCTTCAGTCGGCTTTTCCTCATCCATTCGGCGAAGGCCTTCATTCCTCTGTGGAGGTTGGTTTTGGCGGTGTGGGGGTCCTTGGTGAGGGTGAGGATCAGCTGGGTGTCATCGACGTAAGAGATGATGTTGAGGTCATGCAATCGGGCGACGTGGGCAAGCGGTGCCATGTAGATGTTAAACAACGTTGGGCTGAGGGATGAGCCCTGGGGTACGCCGCAGATGATCTCGGTGGCTTTGGCGCGGAAGGGGTGAGGCGGATGCTCTGTGTTCTGCCAGAGAGGAAGGGGGTGGTCCAGTCCAGGGCCTTCTCTTGGATCCTGGCGCCATGGAGTGTAGTGTGCGGTGGCAGACCGTGTCGAAGGCGGCTGACAGGTCAAGGAGGATGAGGGCCGCAGTTTCTCCATTGACTTGCAGGGTCCTGATGTCATCTATGGCAGCGATGAGGGCCGTTTCGGTGCAGTGGTTGCAGCGGAACCCGGACTGGGATGGGTCCAGGATGCTGTTCTCCTTGAGGTAGCAGGTCAGTTGTTTGTTGACGGTCTTCTCGATGACCTTCTCTGGGAACGGGAGCAGGGAGATGGGCCGGAAGTTCTTGAGGTCCTTGGGGTCAGCCTTGGGTTTTTTGGGTGAGGCGTTGATCTCGGCATGCTTCCAGCAACAGAAGATGTTGATGGCTTTCCGGAGATGGGGTGCGATGGTGGTGCTGGCTTTGTTGAAGATGTGGTGTGGGCATGGGTCTGACGGAGATCCGGAGTGGATGGTGTTCATGATTTTGATGGTGCCGTAGTCGTTTATGTTGGTCCATCCTGTGCCGTTGCCTGTGGAATCCACATCTGGTTTAGACTGGCATATTTCTGATTAAGTTCAATTCAAAGAAAAGGCCAGTTCAAGAGACTGCTTTTTAAAACTGGCGTATGCTGCAGACATTTCCCAGAGGTCCTCTAGGCAAAGTTGTGTTACTGATTCAGTGAGGTAGGTCTTGGCAGGAGAGCTGCTCCTGGCCATCAGTTCCAGATAAATATATAAATTTAGTGTATTTGATTCTGCGTTCTTGATTTTATACCAGCAGTTAATGTGCACACCTCTTCTGGCAAGAGATTGTTTCTGCAGGCCAGACTCAAGCCTTATCTGAGCATGGGAGGTGTATTTGGGGAGGCCGAAAAATCATCTCTTCCACGTAACTGCTCACTCCCATAAGTTGTTGTTAAATATCAATTTTTCTTGTATTAGCCGGCACTTTCTTCTTCAGAATTTTTAATGCCAAGGCTAGGGCATTGCTTTTCCTCTTCCGAGCTTCTTTCCGCAGTTTGAATGCTCCCTTTTTATCTATAATGATTCCCAAATCTAAATAAATTTTCACTATAATCAATGACCTCTGCAACACAGACAGAACCCACCCCGATCAGCCACCTACTCAGGAGTTCTGTTACTCCCTTAATACCTATTTCTTGGATAAAATATCCACTATCAAAGCCAGCATTCCCATCACCTGCTGTACGGATAACATAGACTCCGTCACAACAAACTCCTTCACCTTGGATCATTTCCCTGCCTTATGCCCCCAGACTCTATTAGATCTGCTGGCTCGAGTCAAATCCGGCTCCCCCAATGATTGCTGTCCCCCACATATTCTAAAGGAGGCTCTGTCTAACCTTCCCCACTTTGTACTCCCCTTCCTAAATGAATCCCTCCTCCAAGGTAAGGTTCCCACTGCCTTCATGAACGCGATAGTGGTCCCATTATTAAAAAAACCTGGGGCCAACCCACTGAATCCTTCCAACTATCGCCCCATCTCTCTGCTTCCCTTCCTTGCAAAGATTCTCGAGGCCCGAGTCGCCAGGTCCATCTCGAACTTCTTCGAGCAGTCTGACCATCTTCAACCTAATCAAGCCGGGTTCCGCCCCGCACATTCTACTGAAACGGTTATCCTCGCCGTATTGGACACCTTGCGAGCTAACGCTGACAAAGGCATCCATCAGGCACTCATTCTTCTGGATCTGTCGGCTGCGTTCGACACGGTGGACCACAACATCCTACTGTCCCGTGTCGAACAAGCAGGCATACAAGGCCCTGCATATAATTGGATCAAGTCATTCCTTGAAGATAGAACACAGGCAGTTCGTCTTGGCACTTTCACCGCTCCCAGGATTGCCACCTCCTGTGGGGTCCCCCAGGGCTCATCCCTTTCCCCTCATTTATTCAATCTTTATCTCAAACCCCTCATTAACTCTTTAAAACACAGGAAGGTTACCACCTTCAACTACGCAGACGATCTACAACTCATCTTCACACTGGATGGACCGAACTCCGCCCCAGAATTCCAAGCTATTATGCTCCACATCCAGCGTTGGATGAATCTTAACCACCTTAAACTTAACCCCGGCAAGACAGAATTAGTCCTACTGGGAAAAAGCGCGATCATGTGGGGGCCCCATTTCTGGCCAACCGATCTCGGACCACCCCCCACCCCCTTCCCCTCAGTAAAAAGCCTCGGAGTCACACTAAATTCCGACCTATCGCTCAGAGGACATATGGGGACAGTAGTCTCCTCATGCGTCTTCCAACTGAGGTAAATAAGGAAGATTGCTCACTTACTTACCCCCTCTGCCCTCATTCAGGCAGTAATAGCCCTCGTACTGCCATGCCTCGACTTCTCAAACTCCATTTACCTCGGCCTGCCTATGTTCCTGCTCAAACGCCTTCAAATAGTACAGAACCAGGCAGCAAGACTAATACTTCAGCAACCAAAATGGCATTCGGCCAGCTCCCTACTGGCCAAACTACACTGGCTCCCAATCGCACAACGCGCAGCTTTTAAGACCGGATGCTTACTCTTTAAGGCCCTGCACTGTAGGAGCCCCAAATTTATCATCAGTCTGATTGTGAAACATATCCCACGTCGCAATCTACGGTCTGGCCACCTCAGGCTGCTTGCCATTCCTACCATCAAACTCAAACGCCAGGGGGGGGCGCAGGTTTTCTTACCTTGAACCTGGCTTTTGGAACTCGCTGCCTCTGGACATCAGAGCGCAGGAAAACTTGATGGGATTTAGAAAGGCCCTCAAAACATGGTTGTTTGCACTGACATACGATTAGCTACCCCGCCACGTCATTTTGCAACAATTAGCGCCATGAAACCTTCTGGTGACCGTGCGCTCTATACATTTCTATTAACATAACATAACATAAATATTTGCAGTCCGATATTGGCTCCAAGTGTTAGGCAGTGATATACTAACTTGATGCTTTTCATTTCATGGTATCTAATAAAATTGTTTTGTTTTTTCAAAGTTGATCTTTATGCCATTTTCAATTGAATAGGCATGGGTGGTGTCAAGGATGTGCTGCAGAATGACCGAAGTGTGACTTATTATCACCAGATCGTCTCCGTAGAGCCGATTGGAGAGGACGATTTTGTCCAGCTTCTGGGTGTGGGAATTGCAGCAGTCCAGTTTTGTTGTTATGTTGACTAGAAAGAGGTTGAACAGAGTAGGGGCGGGGATGTAGCCCTGCTTCAGGCCTTTAGTGGTTGGAATGTATCATGAGAGTGCGTCCCCATCCCTAGCCTAACCTGTACCTGCGTATATGCATGCAACAGAATCAGTAGCTTTAGGAGGGCAGATTCCAGGTAGCTAATTAAAGCCACAATTGTCTAAGATTGATATGGTCGAGAGTGGCCCGAAAGTCAATAAAGCAAATGTACTGGGGTAACTTTGTGCCTTTATTTCCGTCTATTAGTAGGTAAAGGGCCAGGATGTTAGTTGTGGTTCCCATTTGTTTGCAAAATCCAGACTGGTTTAGCGGAATGATGGACTTGCCAGAGGCCCAATATGTTACTTCCTCTAGGATGGTACCGGCAAACTATTTGGCCTCGTTTTCAATAAGCCCCACAAGTCGATAATTATTTGCAGTGCTCTTAACACAGTGTTTGTGAATCATGGACCCTATCCATGAGGCTGAGATTAATTTGTCCTCTAGTATATGTTGGAATACCAGCTCCAGTTTCTCTGACCAATAAGTAGTGTCCTGCTTGAACAATGCAGGTTGGTTCCCATTGGGGCCCCCTCCTGCCTCCCTCTTGGATACCTGTTTCTTTAATAGCTGTTTAGATGTTGTAAAGCAATATGTGATCATATCCTGAGGTGGTCGTTTGCATTAGGCTTTCTTTTCAGCTTTCTTTTTAGCTGTATTGTTGGAAAAGTTAGACAAGATTTCCTCAAGCCCATTTGCGTGGCTTTAGTTCTCCTCAAGATAGTTGAAATACTCATACAGAAACTTTGTCCAAACTTTCCCCGTCAGATGGGAGCTGATCCATTGGAGGGTAGGGCGTTGCAGCGTATTTATTTTGTTCCAAAACTGCACATTCTCATTGCTTTTTTTATATAAAAAAACAGCTTTGCCCAAAGTGAGTCTTCTCCTTGCCTTTTCATTACCCAAGTTAGCTTTTTAGTGCTGCTTTGCTCCATCTCAGCTCTCAATGTAATTTAGTACCACACTATTTCCAACGGAGGGTCCTGAGGATTTATTTAGGGGTTTGTTCAGTGACTTTAATTGGTCTTGTTGTGTGGAGAGAAGAATGACTCTGGCGGCTTCTTTGCTGTGTCATGTTCCTTCTCATCACTGAGGTAGCGAATGTATCCCCAAGTGACTTTGTAAAAGCCTCCCATGCATCCAAAGGTTTTGTGGGCCTGTCTTGCTGGCATTGTACTATTTCCTTGGCCAACTCCAAGAGTCTATCTATGGAAGAGGAGGTGTATTTAATCCTTTTGTTATTCATAGTGTGGTACTTCACTCGCATAATGGACATATGCGGGGCTCATTTTGAGCATGAAAACCTATGGAAAATGGCCTAACCAGCCGGTTTGAGGATACTGTGTGGTACAGAAGAAGAGTAACAAAAGTGTAATAAAGTGTCGAGCTGGCCATCGTTGAACAGAGCATTGCTGCTGGCAGGTTATCCTCCGGGAAACGAGCATTTAATGCCGAAAAGGTAAGATGCTCTTGCTCCCTCAAGAGTTGCTTGCCCATAGTATACTCGCCTTGCCTTGGGATGTCCCATTGCGATGATTGGGCAGCTATAAATTCTTCATCTTCAAGTGCTCCAATTAGGTGTTCATTAACATCCCCTGATAGAAAGAAGTTTGGATAAGCCTTTTATTTTTGCTGATCAAAGCTCTGAACCCTTTTCCCTACCTCTAGGATGTATATTCACATTTATGATCACAATCTTCAGTTCTATTTCCTCACAGCAGACCATTGTTCTAATTGCTATTATTTCAATTATTGACTTTAACTTCACAAACAGTTCCTTGACTGTACTGGTGCTTGCAGTTGAGGTATAAATTGACATGCCTCCCCTAGGGTGGCCAAACCTGGCTCCTTTGCAGGCTACGACATTGGAGCCCACAAAGCCCTATATGTGGAATGGCTATTCATGCCATGTTTCCTAAAGTAGGAGGATATCGAACAATTGTAAAAAGAGTAGTAAGTGGCCATCTGTTGTTTTATTTTCCAGGTCATTAATGTTCCAAGAACATAGAGGTAGTGAGCTTGATTTGATCAGTGAGTTCTTGCTTGCTTGTGGGCTTTGTCAAGGGATGCTATTTGTGCCATTTATTGTGCCTGATAGCCACTGATTCTACCACCAGGGCTTTCCGCTGGCAGGGAAGTAGGGAAAGCAGAGAAAGTGAGGTTGCAAGGACATATCAACCACCAGTGTGTCAGGGCAGGCTAGCTCCCCCACCCCCTACTGATGGTTTTAGAGCACCCAGATCCCTGATCAGGACTACTATAGTGACAGCTCTTGCTGTTAACAATTTATGCAGTGCATTGCTCTTCCCTAAGAAACTCCAGACTGCAGGTTGCTCTACTCTCCCTGCTGTCCTAGTGTAGCACATAGAAGTAGATTTTAAGGTGTTAGGTTTTAGATCACATTTTACCCATGTTAGAAACGTTAATTTCACAATGTGCCTTTTGTTGTTTTTATGATATTCTATGTAGTTATTTTAGATATGCTGAGAAACAGGTTCTCCGCCATGTAATAGATGCTTTTAGTTAAAAATATCTATTCTTTTTAGTGTAATGTGTGTGTGTGATATTGTGAATAATGAAATAGGTTTGTTTTTGTTGCCATGGCGCTCCTGATTGCATTGCAAGGGTTGTTAGTAATTATAAGTAAGACAAAAGCAGTAACTCTACTTCAGCTATGTATTGGGTGGGTTCCGCGTAGCTGCAATAACCTGTCTGTCACATTCACCGCTGGTGCATTGAATCAAGTTCACCTGTGTCACCCTTGGGTGGGAAAGCAATCCTGGCAGTACTAGACAAGAGACGCGTTTATGCAACAGTTAGTGCATGCCTACACAACGGTAGACCAACTGGCACACTATAGAGATTACTAGGATTTTGAAATCCCTTTGACTTACCAAGAACATCAGAACTGGTTTTCTGGTCAATTGTCACATAGTCACAGGAATGTTTGTTTGGGTCCCTTAAGCAATGGAGAGGCTATGTGGCTGATCTTGGGTGGTTCCATGACCATTCCTTGCCTCATAGTTCATACAACATACTTTGAGTTTCAGACCTGCTCTTGGAGTGGGACCAACTACTCTTACATAAGTAGAAACCATTAGTTCATTAGCTATTAATGCTATCATGGAAAAAGTGCCCACAAAGTGTGATGAAATGGCTGACTGGGTTGCTCGAAGGATCAACCAGTTAGTAGCAGTGTGTCCCTACACTACACCCCAAGACAAGCATAGAATACTGACTTTGTGTCTTCCTCTTTGGATGTGCCACCCGTAGAGGAGTACAACACCTGTGGAATCATATTTGCATGAAGTTATGCTAGCATATATGGCACGCATTCATTGGCAGTTCTCCATGATGTACTTAAGCAGTTAGAGAATGAGCACGGTTCTGCACCAGATCTGGACTTAGGAATTAAGTCAATGGGGAACTTTTCTACAGTTGCCTCTATCACCCTAAGCAACATTAAGGGAGAAGCTTTAATTCTGGATATACAGCAGAGACTAGCAGTAGTTCCAGTTCACAATAATCACCTCAAATTACCGAAAATTATTGCAGACGTTTATACCTCTGTGGGTCGTGATACCTAGGGTACACCAAATTAAAACCTAAAAGTGACACTGAGGGTACCATTAAAGAGAAATCTGAAGTGGAAGAGAATAAGAATTAGAAGGACAAAGAGAAAATATGGATTGGATCACCTGTATCCCCGGAATCTAGTAGGGGTGGTTAAAACTTAAGAGACCAAAACAGTGAGAAAATAGGTTGTTGATTGACTGGGATGTGAGACCTGGTCAAGCAACAACCTGATTTCTCACATTAGAGATCAGCGGTGATGATAGGGCTTGTTTTTGTGCAGTGCCATACAGTGATTTGGTGTACACTACCATCCCATTTCGGAGATAAATTTAAATAATACATTCTCCCTGATTGGATTTTGTTGCTTTTTCTAAATTCTCTCTCAGACTGTTGTGCCCCCTGAACCCATGTCAACAGATATGGAATTTGAAATGACTAACATGGGGTCCTACACTTTTGATCCAGATCAAGAAGTTCTGTAAGAAGGGGGGACTTCCAACTTAAAACACTACCAGGAAGGTAGAGTTGTAAAAGGCACTGAGGGCCTTGGTGGAAGTTCTCAGGTCACTGGCTACAACAGAAGGAAATAATGACATGGACAGGCAAGGAGAGGATTTGAAGGCCAGTCCTAAGAGGCAGCAATTTGCTGCGGGGGAGGATGTCTCTCCTGAGTTGAACCCCCGTCTAGGGCAGAAAGTAGTGTGTCTTCCCAGGGCCTGTCCCTAGTGGAGCTGGTGGACAGAAAGGTGGAGAAGGAGCTCAGGCTGGAGATGGTCAAGCTCAGATTAGAGGAGAAGGACATGCCATGGAGGCAGAACGAAAAAATCTGAAAGAACCATGTAGGAGAGGAAAATCTAGATGTCTCACACACGAGTCAGGCAGGGTCCAGCAGTGACGGTGGCAGCATACCTGCAGTGCCCTCTGGAGACAAGAGGGTCCATATCCCTAAAGGTCTGGTGCCTGACGTTGTTGAGGAGGAACAAAAGTGGTTAAAGGCTTATGAGACTGCTTTGCAGATGCACAGGAGCCCAGAGTAGGATCGGGGGGCTAGTTTATGGAAGCACATCCCTAGTGAGTGGAGGGACACCCTACTGGTCCCAGGGAAGAGAGACAGGATGAAATATACCCCCATGAAGAAAGCCCTTGTCAGGAAGTATGGCCTTACTCCAGAGAAGAATATGTAGAAGTTTGGGGACAGTCAGAAACTGCCCCAGCAGAACTGGGAGGATTGTGTGGATTCCCTTTGCAAGGCACTAGAAGGCTGGGTGAAGGGCAGTGAAGTCAAAGATTATCAGGGGCTGTAAAATGTTATTGTAAAGAAGAAAATGTTCAGTCTTTGTTCTGTAGAGCTGTGTCAACACCTGTTTGACAGTGAGCTTTCTGACCCAATTGCTAAGGAGGCAGACTACTAGGCCAGCAAGAAGGTCTACAAGAAGGTATCTGTTAGGGGGATTACCACAAGGATTGACAGGGTTCTGTGAGAAATTTGGTTCTTCGTTGACTTGGGTGTGAACCCTGGTCAAGCAGCAACTACAATCCTTGTCACGGTAAGGCACAAGCAAACCCCAAATTAACCTGTGCTCAACCCCCTGGTAGCTTGGCACAGAGCAATGTGTAAAGTACTTGTGCAACACTTCAAACAGTAAAACAGTTAAAACACCACACAATAAGATCCCACACAAAATAAGAAAACAAGTATGCTGAAAAACTAGGAGGAGTGAGAGGCTAAATTGGGGCAACCCTCAGCCTCCCTCAAATGTAATCAGTATGCAAGATAGGGACAGCCTCACCACGGATGATCTCCAAACATTTTAGGAGGTCAAATTAACTGGTCTCTATACATATGAAAGTGGATAGGAATCTGCACCCAGGTGAATCGGTGTGACCCTTGGGTCACCGTAGGTTTTAGTAAGAGCTCTGCTTACAAACTGTGTTGAGCCCACCCACTCAGACTAGATGCAGTGGGTGAGGATCCAATGATGAAGCATGCCACTGGTGGTACTAGTGGGTGAGGATCCTGGTAATATATCCATGTGATGCAGGGGTTACACCAATTCACCCTGGTACAGATTTCTTTCCACTTTGTTATATATTGAGACCAGTTAATTTGACCTCCTAAAACATTAGGAGTTCTTTAGTTGTGAGGCTTTCCCTCTCTAGTGTACTGATAAATAAGACAAGACCAAAATGACAAAAATCCAACCAGTAGAACACGAGTTATGATTTTTTAAAGAATAAAGCGATTATAGAGCCAAAATACACAAAGCCCCTAACTCCAGAAATCTGGTCGCGCTGGACCGGGTCAAATTCAAAAGTCGAGGCTGACTGCGATGGAGAGCAGGTTGGATAGGGTTACCAGGTTAGGCCCGCTGAAGTTTACCTTCTTGAGTTTGTGCCAAGAGTCTCGTTCGCATTGCAGAGGGCCGCGACTAGTAGGGAGAACATTATTTGATGCTGTCAGCAAAGTGCGAGGAGCTGCCTGGTGTCACGGGTGGGGTTTGCTAGAACTTCACTGTTTTGCAGTGGTGGTCCCCACTAATGGTTGATGTAACTGTGTGAAGAGTTGGGCTGATGGAGTTTTACACTGATTTGCGGTGTGAGCGATGAGGTCTTCGTTCGAAAGACCCTATTTGCAGACACGAAGAGCACACAAGCTTTATTTGAGCACCTGTGAGCCACATCAAGGGTCCAGTAACTGAGAGGCACCAGTTGAGGGTCAGGAACCCGCTGCTGCTGGGTCTAGGGGTTGGTGAAGGATGTTGAGGAGCCTTTTAAGTCATTGACGCACAGGCCAGGAGGCCAGCAGACTAGCCCTTGGAGTCATGTGGGGTCCTGGGTTCAAGACGAAGTTGCCGGTCTAGTTATTCTTCCCAAGAGGGCAGCAAGCAGTAGGTCAGCACAGCGAGGCAGCAGTCCCTTCAGAGCACCAGTCCAGCTGAGTGACAGTTCTTGTGGCAGCACAGCAGTCCTTCTTCCGTGCAGAGTATCCACAGGTCCAGAAGTGTCTTGAAGAGTTGATGTCCGAGGTAGAGGTGGGCAGTAAACTCTGCTCAGCCGGTGGAGTTTGCAGAGTGTTGCCACTCCGTGCTCCGAGTTTGGCAAAAACTCCACCCACCACTGGGTAACAGAGTTTATAGTGCACACCTCTAATAATTGCATTGTTGAGGATTATAGATGTTAGAGCTGCTCTAATGAGCCATCTGATAATGTACAAGGGTATCTGATTTCACACAAAATACTTAAATATAACATATCTAGTGCATGGAAACTCTGTCACACCAGAAAAGTTTACATTAGCAACATCACCATTTTTTTCTTCTCAATCAGAAGACCGCTCCTTCCCATTTAGAGGTAGTCGTAGCCTTGCCGCTGACACTGGCCTTTGGCATTTGTGCGAGAGGGCACGAATGAGCAGCTGGGTCCGAGTGTAGGCAGGCAAAGGCTCCTGTTGCAGCTCAACATTGCCATGTAGGGCTGATCCCACCAGGCTCTGGCGGCGGCCTCCCAAAGGGCTGATTTGGCCTAAGGCGGGTTGTGCGAGCAGCATTACAGTGAACTTTGATGTAAACTCAAATAGCTGCTGTGCCGTGGCCGCTGCCTTAGCTCCGTCTACTGCAGCAAGGAGCCCCAGTGCTTCATGGTTGGGCACCTAGTGAGCCAGAAAAGCAACACTTCACATAACATTCGCAGATACCAGATCGCCTGGGTGGAGTGCAGCGAGCCCAAATCAAGGTCCATTGGGGGCCGGATGAGTACCATGAACGAGGACAACCTAATCCGGCTCTACGGAGAGCTGGGCAACTTCAGGATCAACGGATGGACCAAGTTAAGTGCCACCTCTGTGTCCACCCTCCTCCCCTTGGGTCTGCATTCACTTCCTATTCTCTTCCATGTGCCTTCTGATCACCTGCCTTATATGTCCGGACCCTGGCAACAGGTATTGTACAGAATTGACACATTTCAAGACTGCAATACTATTTTCTGTTACATGCATTGTTCTTCCAGATTTATCGTATTAATTGGGCCAAATGTATTAATCACTGCCAATGAAATACTTCCTAATCATTTGCACAAGCACACAAAATATTTCTGCCAAATGACCATTAACAAGTTTTTAACAGGTCACTCTTTTCATAATAATTGTGGCTACAGACAGTACAGCATGTCAAGTGGACCAAATTTCGGTGGTTTCTGGAAATGCTGCCTTTATATTTGAAACAAGTCTGCCAAGCTACAGTACTTTCCAGTAACGTTTCAGTAGGTAATGATTTACAAAGAAGGCCCTTTGTGGGGTTGTACATAATTTCTACTTGAAGGAACAAAAATAAAAATATATGTATTCTTTACTATATTTTTGAATGAGCATTTTAATACTTACTCACTTTGCTAGAAATGTAATTTTTGGGATACAACTTGTGTATTGTGTTGGTCTATTTGATTGCCTACATCCTTAGCAACCAGTTAAACTGTCAAGACAGCTTTGTTTTCTTTTATGTTCAGAAACGTGTGTAGATTTTCTGCTGTTCTTTCACACAGCTCAAGGTGCCAAACTTTACCAATGTGCGCCTTCCCCGCAAACCACATATATATTGTGTGTCTGTTTCATTAATGATAGTCCTGTTTGGCACCAGCCTTTGCATAGCTGCGGTCTTCGTAGCTTTCACCAATAGCTCTCTAGGTAGGGTGACAGAAGCTTGTTTACAAAGCTCTGATTTACACCTCACTCAAAGTAGCTGCCATTTTGAATATCATGGATTAACCTAAGAACTTAAAGTGTACTGTGATTTTCATAACCTGTTATTGAACCTATTGGTGACAGAACTATGTGCTTCTGTATCCTTGTTACATGTTTAAGTAGAAGAAAAACTACATGTTTGCCTCCAAAAAGAAGACATTAGATATTTGTTAAAAAAGCACTTCCTGTGATCGAGTGAAACTGAAGACAGGCTCTCGTCTCTGTTCGGTTTCAATAAAGTTGAGTGTGCTTCATCACTGTGCCTTAGTGAGGTTTGTTGTCGAGTAGGGACTCCAATACTTCACCTGCTCATGGAACTCGGCGGAATCTCACAGAGCTCCATTGAATCTCAATAAACTCCGCTATTTTAATTTTTTTTTAAACAAATTTTATTTGTCAAATAACACATACAAAGCAGAGCTCTGTACCCCAGAAAACTTCTGCAGCATCAACAAAAACCATTTTGACTTTGACTATTTTCATGTGTATACAGGAAAAAATGAAAAGCAATAAAAATGAAACATTAACAAAGTGGCTATAAACTTCATTCCACTCCACTCCACTCCACTCCAGAGCAACAAAACAAAGCAAGAGCTTTATTTATACAGTTATAATGTGTCATCACCCAGGAAGCAACCTGTCTGCCTCACACTAATAAAAGAAAACAAAAGAAGAGAAGGGAAAAGTTAAACCGGGTCAAGAGGCCGGGCCAGCGGAGCAGGCTCTAACTCCAGGCCACAGTACTCCGCCCAGCGCTTCCAAATTTTAAAGTGCTTACGCGGGCACCCCCTGGCCACAAAGATAGGAGTCTCCAAGCCCATACAGAAATCCAGCCCATTCTTCCATGTAGAGATGGAGGACGCCACTGTTGCCTTCAAGGCCCTGGCAATATCTCTTTTAGCTAGAGTAAATCCCAGAAGCATGAGATGGTGTTTGTATATAGTGCCCCTGATTCCGTCCTTAAGGTGCAGGAGAACCAATTTCGGTGAACAGGGAAGGTCCCAACCCAAAACTCCAGAGAGGCAGGCCATTACTCCCCTCCAGAATTGCACCAATGTGGAACAGTGCCAGACAGTATGTAGCAGGGTACCCTCCTCATGCTCACATCGAAGACACACCGGGGAGGCCACCAAACCTCCCCTCCATAGCCTAACCCTGGTATAATATACAGAATGGAGGTATTTGAACTGGATAAGCCATAAGCTCATCGCAATAGCTGCCCCTCGCGGGGAGGCCAGGGCCTCCGTCCAGTCTTCCTCCTCCATCGGGCCTACATCTCCCTCCCATGTCTCTCTAAGATGCTGCAGCGAAGGGGAGCTATGTGTAACTAGGGACTGATAGATTTTGGAGATCTTATGGTCCCGGAGATCCCCTATCAACACATTTGCCTCCACCGGACTGAACTCTGCTAGCGTATCCAACCCCTCCAAACTAGGGGAAATGACATGCCAGAACTGTAAATATTAAAAAAAATTGTGTTTTAGGCATATGGGAGTCTTTTTGTATATCTTGGAAGGATTTCCAGACAGGCCCCGACATAACATCACCCAGGGTAGAGATCCCAATATTGTCCCAATCACGAAATCCAGGCAGAGCAGCCAACTGCCGCAGGTGCCCATTGTGCCAAAAAGGGGTCTCTCGAGTCAACCTATTCCACCAACCCATCCTCTGTAGCGCCTGCCTCCAGATCTGGAAAACAATCCTCATGGCAGACGGCAGGGAGCATCTCAACTGTGCAGAGTAGAGAAATGTGTGTAGGGTGTGGTCCCCCATGCACCTCTGCTCAACAGCATACGCCAGATCAGTTCTATCCCCATCCCACCATTTTTTAAGGACTAGCAGATGCGAGGCAATGTAGTACGATAGAATATCAGAGGTTGCCAACCCCCCACAGTACGTGGACTGAAAGCAGGTCCGCAGGGCCACCCTCGCCACCCCACCACCCCAGAGAAACTGCCCCAGGGCCGCATTACCCTGACGGAACCACCTGGGAGTAATCAGATATGGATGATTTTGCAATTGGTACCACAAGCACAGGAGCGAAACCATCTTGAAAATGGCTGACCGGCCATATATAGATAGGGGCATGTGGGACCAGGTTCAAATATCCTCCCGTACACGGTCCCATACAGGCACCAAATTTCTATCCCAGGATACGGTAGGTGAATCTGATAGGAACTCTCCCAAGTATTTCATCCCCCCATACACCACCTGCATCGCGGATGCCCAAGAACCGAGATCCCCCTTTCCACCCAGGACCCAGAGGGTAGATTTCCGAGGGTTCATGTATAGGCCGGAGGTCTCCACAAAAATCTGCATGATGCGTAGCAGGCGCGGTCCCGTCCTATCCAGATGAGTGAGGAAGAACAGCACATCGTCGGCATATAGGGCAATACGATCAGACACTCCAAGTGCCATTCAAGACCAGTCACTTGAGCGTCAATCCCCACCCAGGCAGCAAGGAGCTCCATCGCTAACGCGAACAAATAGGGAGACAATGGACCCTCCTGTCTGGTACCCCATCCAATGGAAAACATAGAAGAGACAGAACCCGCCACGTGCACAGATGCGGTTAGATCTGTATATAGTAGGGTTAGATAGGACAAGAAACGAGGCTGTATGTTCAACCTGTGAAGAAGTGTGAATAGGGACACCCAGCTTAGAGAATCAAATGCCCTGTCCATATCTGCCAGCAAAATCGCCGCCCGCTCCCCCAATCCCCGGACAGTCGCAACAGCAACGTGTGCCAGCAAATATTATGACGGGTCGCCCATTGGGGCATAAACCCGGCCTGGTCGGGAAGAACTAAGAAGGTAATATACGGCTGAAGACGGTTGGCCAACGCCTTGACCAAAATCTTGGCCTCAACATTTAAGAGGGAGATGGGGCTGTACGACACATGTTGATTGGGAGGTCTACCAGGCTTGTGGAAAACCACCACTTCCGCATGTCTCCAGTCACTAGGCAGGCGACCCCGTTCCCTTGCCTCTTCCACCACCTTGCGGTAGTGGGGACCCAGCTGCAAGAAAAACCATTAAAAAAATTTGTACGGAAAGTCGTCCGGTCCCGGGGCCTTTCGGGGGTGCAGGTCCCCTAGGGCGGCCTCCAATTCTTCCTCTGTGAGTGGGCGATCTAGCTCCACACTCACTTCGTCTGAAAGGGCCTTAGGCGGAAGATCATCTAAGAAGCGGCCTATCACCTCTGCCGATAAGCATTCCTTGGGGGCATAGATATCTGCTTACTACGTAGCAAAGCTCTCAGCAATAGCCGAAGAGTCTGAAATGGGTGTCCTGTCCATTCCTACAATACTAGGGAGAGTCTGGGGGCAAAGTGACCCCTGACACTGTCTGTGCAGCAGCTTGCTAGATTTATCTCTCTGGATTTATCTCCCCACTGATAGATCCTGCTACGGGTCACCAACCATGCCTGGCAGGCCTCATCTAGTAGGAGATACTAATAGCCCTGTTGTGCTAGCAGCAATTGGCGCTAAACCTGCCACCCCCCCATCCTCCCTACTGCGCGCCTCCAGCCCAAGAATCTCAGGTTCCACTCACAGGGACTCCCTTTGTGTTTCTACGGGTCGCCATACAGAAGGAAATATCCACCCCATGAATTGTGGGCTTCATTGCCTCCCAAAGAGATTCAGCCCCCGTTACCGAGCCGACATTAAATGTCAAATATTGATCAATGGCGACTTCCCTACAGTCCTCCTTCTGGAGGTTCCAGGCCGAGAGGCCCCACTGAAAAAAAGGCCCATGTGCCGTCCCCGCCCGTATAGTGATTGCCGCCTGAAAGCCCACGGGGAAGAATATCGGCTGCCACCACCCTGCTGTCAACAGCCCGGGGAACAAATAAGTAGTAGATGCGGGAATATGAGCCATGTAGCCTACGCCAAGGGTCCACCCACCCGGACCCCCAGTGAACCCCCGGGCCTCTACCGATCTTTGGCTGACTCATCACATCGTTCAAGTCCCCACCCACAACTGCCCGGCCATTGGGTAGATCTCCTCACAAGGTCACAAGTCTCTCCACCAACCCCCAGGACAGTGGTGGGGGGGCGTATACACTCCCCAGTACCACACTTTCGTCACCCACCGTACCCTGCAAGAACAGGTACATGCCCTGAGTGTCTCCCCATGCGTGTATGAAACCCGGTGATGGATCAGGACTGTGACCCCAGGAGACCCCCTCACGAACCCTGAGTGGAAGACATGAACATAGCCAAAGCGTTGAAAGCACAGCACCTTCGTCCCCATGAGGTGCGTCTCCTGTAACATTAGAATGTCTGCGTGGGCGCGCTTTGCCTGTTTAAAGATAGCCCCGCATTTAATTTTGTCGAACGCCCCTTATGAAGTTCGAGCCGATTATCCGAAGGGACCCAGGGAGATCTTGTGAACTACCAACTCATTGGTGCCATTGGAGGGCTCTATACAGACCAATGACATCATACAATAAGCTCAAGGTGACACTGAAAAACTCCGCTAAATTTTACTGACTTTTTTGGTAACTCCATAGAATTTCACGGAGTGAAACTCTTCGAGCTGCACCCAGGCCTAGTCTTAGGTCCAGTATTTCTACACAGTTGTGCCTTCAAATTGAGGAGAAGCTTCTGGAGGCATGCCATTGAGGTGCACAGGTGCCCTGTCTTCCTGGCCCAGGCTCCAGACTAACTACATAAGTGGTATGCAGCCCTTTGTGTGGAGACAGGGTACAGCCTATTCAAGTGTAAGTGGTGTTGGGCCCAGCTCCTCCCTCCCATCCTGCCAGTGATAGCCTGTCCAGTCACACCTAAACTCCCCATTGTGTTGGCTGTCTAGGAGGAATAAACAAAGCTCAACTGTCAGCTACACCCAGTCATTTGATGAGAAAAAGGCTACAGGCACTAATTGGCTAAGGCAAGAAATTACAACTATACAAAAGTGCCATTTTCAAACCTGTCATTTAAAATCCGACTTCACCATAAGCAGTGAAACATTTATTTGAGTTTTTCAGTACTCTGTGGTCTGGGATGCCCATAAGGCTTGTGTCCAGGACAGACCCTTCAATTTGCCTCCCGTCGATGGAAGATGGTACTGACGGAGGAAATCTCTGGTAAAGAATGGGCCACGGGCTGACCATCTCTGGGTGCAGGCTATGTTTCTTAGAGCCTCCCTTAGGAAACACATCTGAGATAGGGCGGTAATAAATGGAAGGGCCCGGCAGAGTACCTACTTTGAAATACTGTGAGGAAAAAGGGACACATCTTATCATTCAGGGTAAGAGATAGATCCATCTCAAATGGCATTCAGCTGATTAGGGATGAGAATGGGTCCTTAGTTACTGATCCAGCCTCAATCTGTGAAGTTTTTTGTAGATTCTATCAGGACCTATATAGGGAGGACTGCATATCCTCCGCAAGAAAATATCTCGATCTAACCAGCAACATCTTGATCATATAGCAACCCTTACTCAATAGTTGAAGTTGGAGGCACCCATTACTCGTTGGGAGGTTAAAGATTCCATTAGCTATTTAGCTTCTGGTCCTGATCAGATACCTTTAGAGTTCTTTGGTACCTTCTCACAGTATCTGGTGCCGGTGCTGTTGGATGGGGTTCCTGTGTCTTGGAGGGAGACAAACATTGTTATCTTTCCTGAAAGGGGAGAAGATCCTGCACTTTCTGAGTCATCTCACCCAAATGTATTTATCCACGCCAACTAAAAGAGCTATATCCACGTTCTTGCTAATCAGTTGTCTTTAATCATTGTGGAATTGGTGGACCCGAAGCAGCATGGTATTAACCCTGCCGGGACACAACATTGCATGTCAATACTGCTATTACAGCTCTTTAGGTAGTCTCAGTCAAGGGTGGTCCAATGGGTATGATATGTTTAGGGTCTCCATGACCACAGGCTTAGGCCCAGTCTTTATCTCTAGAGTCAGGTGTCTCTACTCGGGCCTTAAGGCAAGGATATGCACTGCAGGGGAAATATCAGATCCTATTTACACACTTCGTGGTACCAGACAGGGGTGTCCTTTGCTCCTCAGTTATTTGCTCTCTACATTGAGCCATTTATTAAGTCCCTCCAACAAAAAATAGAAATACTACGTCTGAGACTCCATCACTTTGTAGTAAATATCATGACAAATGTGGATGACATTACCATCTTGACCCCAGCTCTGATTAGCGGTCTTCATGCAGTAGTGGCAGCTTCCCACTCTTTTGGAGAAGTCACCGGTTACAAGCTAAAGCAGGATAAGGCCTAGATCCTATCCAATGTGGCTTCTCCTGACCAGGACAGGAGGTGGGTGCAGTTCCTGGTTTCTTTTGGGGTTATCTTAATGATTAATACTCTCAAGAGTTTGGAAAACACCTACAGTGAGTTGTTTCAACATTCAGCGGAAGTGTTTCTTAATTGGAGCCATTGCATTTTGGGCTTCTAGGCAGCTGCAATCTTATCAAGGTGATTATCCTCCCTTGGTATTTTTCCCGTTGTATCCCACTTTTTCTTCCAGTTGCCTTTTTTATGAAAATGGAGGCATTATGGCAGATGTTCATTTGGTCTAATTGGAAGCCTCAGTATAAGATCTGGTTTCTACAGCAGTCTAAGTATGAGGTTGGGATCTCACTCCTGGTCCTCAGGTTCTATTATCTGGTGTCTTTAGTTTTTACGACTTCAGTTAGTATTGGAATGGGACATTGGCCTTTGGGTCGCAGATTTAGTGAGTTCCTTCTGCCAGGTGAATTGATAGCCCCCAGTATGGGCATAGTAGACGCAAATGGTATTCATGAGGGTTTCAGGGAGATCTGGGAAAAGGCTAATCTTCTCACTTTAGGCCAACTATTGGATAGCATGCTTTTCTCCTCATTTGGTAATCTACAGCAACAGTTCCCTTTTCTGTCAAGAATCTTTTTTTAGATATTTAAAGAAGCAGCATTTTATCTTCAGCCTTAAACAAGAGGACTTGAGTTGTATAGACAACCCCTGCCACAAACTTATAAGGAATTCCCTGTTTAAGAGAAATATTTGTCTGGTCTACAAGTTAATTTATCTGCCATCTCATAATCAGGTGGACGACGAGTTTCAGGCGATTTCCAGTAAGTGGAGTAGTCGGCTTAACATGGAAGTCACATGTGCGGACATTCGGTTTAGTAATCTGTTGTTTCATTTAGGTTTGATTGTATCCCGTATCAAGGTATATAATCTTAAATGGTTTAATGACTGGTATTACACACCTTATCGTCTCTTCATTATGAAGCTAAGGCCAGATCATTTTTTATTTTGTAGTGAACTTGCAGGAGCTGATGGGGTTCATCTCTGACTGACTGAAACTGACTGACTGACACTGACTGACTACTCTCTACTACTCTCTACTACTCACTCTCTACTACTCTACTACTCTCTACTACTCACAGTCTACTACTCACTCTCTACTATTCTCTACTACTCACTCTCGACTACTCTCTCTCTACTACTCACTCTCTACCACTCTCTACTATTCACTCTCTACTACTCAATCTCTACTCCTCTCTACTACTCACTCTACTACTGTCTACTACTCTCTACCACTCACTCTCTACTACTCTCTACTACTCTTTCTCTACTACTCACTCTCTACTACTCTCTACTGCTCACTCTCTACTACTCACTCTCTACTAGTCTCTACTACTCACTCTCTACTACTCACTTGCTACTACTCTCTACTACTCACTCTCTATTACTCACTCTCTACTACTCTCTACTACTCTCTCTCTACTACTCTCTACTACTACTCTCTACTATTCACTCTTTACTACTCACTCTCTACTACTCTCTACTACTCACTCTACTACTCTCTACTACTCTCTACCACTCACTCTTTATTACTCACTCTCTACTACTCTCTCTCTACTATTCACTCTCTACTACTCACTCTACTACTCTCTATTACTCAATCTCTACTACTGCCTCTCTACTACTCACTCTCTACTACTCGCTCTCTACTACTCTCTGCTACTCACTCTCCACTACTCACTCTCTACTACTCGCTCTCTACTACTCTCTACTACTCACTCTCTACTACTCACTCTTTACTACTCTACTACTCTCTACTACTCTCTCTCTACTACTCACTCTCTACTACTCTACTACTCTCTACTTCTCTCTCTACTACTCACTCTCTACTATTCTCTACTATTCACTCTACTACTCTCTACTACTCTCCACCACTCACTCTCTATTACTCACTCACTACTACTCTCTCTACTACTCACTCTCTACTACTCACTCTACTGCTCTCTACTACTCACTCTCTACTACTCACTCTCTACTACTCTCTCTCTACTACTCACTCTTTACTACTCTACTACTCTCTACTATTAACTCTCTACTACTCACTCTCTACTACTCTACTACTCTCTACTACTCTCTCTACTACTCACTCTCTACTATTCTCTACTACTCACTCTACTACTCTCTACTACTCTCCACCACTCATTCTCTACTACTCACTCCCTACTACTCTCTCTCTACTACTTACTCTCTACTACTCACTCTACTACTCTCTACTGCGCACTCTCCACTACTCACTCTCTACAACTCGCTCTCAACTACTCTCTACTACTCACTCTACTACTCACTATCTGCTACTCTACTACTCTCTCTTACTCTCTCTACTTCTCACTCTCTACTACTCTCTCTACTACTCACTCTCTACTACTCTCTGCTACTCACTCTCTACTACACACTCTCTACTACTTGTTCTCTACTACTCACTCTCTACTACTCTCTAGTACTCACTCTACTACTCACTCTCTACTACTCTCTACTACTCACTCTACTACTCACTCTCTACTACTCTCTCCTACTCACTCTCTACTACTCCACTACTCTCTACTACTCACTTTCTACTACTCACTCTTTACTACTCTTCTACTCTCTACTACTCTCTATCTACTGCTCACTCTCTACTACTCACTCTCTACTACTCTCTACTATTCACTCTCTACTACTCTCTCTCTACTACTCTCTACTTTTACTCTCTACTACTCACTCTCTACTACTCACTCTCTACTGCTTACTCTACTACTCACTCTACTACTCACTCTCTTCTACTCACTCTCTACTACTTTCTACTACTCACTCTCTACTACTCTCTCTCTACTACTCTCTACTACTCACTCTACTACTCACTCTCTACTACTCTCTACGACTCATTCTCTACTACTCACTCTCTACTACTCTCTACTAATCACTCTCTACTACTCTCTTGCTACTGCTCTCTCTCTACTACTCTCTACTACACTTTACTACTCACTGTCTACTACTCACTCTCTACTACTCAGTCTACTACTCACTCTCTACTACTCTCTACCACTCACTCTCTACTACTCACTTTCTACTACTCTCTACGACTCTCTACTACTCACTCTCTACTACTTCCTCTCTACTACTCCCTTTTACTACTCACTCTACTACTCACTCTCTACTACTTTCTCTCTACTTCTCACTCTCTACTACTCACTCTCTACTACTCGCTCTCTACTACTCACTCTCCACTACTCACTTTCTACTACTCGCTCTCTACTACTCTCTACTACTCACTCTCTACTACTCACTCTCTACTTCTCTCTATTACTCTCTCTACTACTCACTCTCTACTACTCAATCTCTACTACTCTACTACTCTCTACTACTCTCTCTACTACTCACTCTCTACTACTCTCTACTACTCACTCTACTACTATCTACTACTCACTCTACTACTCACTCTCTACAACTCTCTACTACTCACTCTCCACTACTCACTCTCTACTACTCTCTCTCTACTACTCTCTACTACACTTTACTACTCACTCTACTACTCACTCTCTACTACTCACTCTACTACTCACTCTCTACTCACTCTCTACTACTCCCTTCTACTCTCTCTCTACTACTCACTCTCTACTACTCTCTACTACTCACTCTCTACTACTCACTCTCTACTACTCTCTACTAATCACTCTCTACTACTCTCTAGCTACTACTCTCTCTCTACTGCTCTCTACTACACTTTACTACTCACTGTCTACTACTCACTCTCTACTACTCAGTCTACTACTCACTCTCTACTACTCAGTCTACTATTCACTCTCTACTACTCTCTACCACTCACTCTCTACTACTCACTCTCTACTACTCTCTACGACTCTCTACTACTCACTCTCTACTACTTCCTATCTACTACTCCCTCTCTACTACTCACTCTACTACTCTCTACTACTCACTCTCTACTACTCTCTCTCTACTTCTCACTCTCTACTACTCACTCTCTACTACTCGCTCTCTACTACTCACTCTCCACTACTCACTTTCTACTACTCTCTCTCTACTACTCTCTACTACTCACTCTCTACTACTCACTCTCTACTTCTCTCTATTACTCTCTCTACTACTCACTCTCTACTACTCACTCTCTACTACTCTACTACTCTCTACTACTCTCTCTACTACTCACTCTCTACTACTCACTCTCTACTACTCTCTACAACTCACTCTACTACTCACTCTCTACAACTCTCTACTACTCACTCTCCACTACTCACTCTCTACTACTCGCTCTCTGCTACTCTCTACAACTCTCTCTACTACTCACTCTCTACTACTCTCTACTACTCACTCTACTACTCTCTACTACTCACTCTCTACTACACACTCTCTACTACTTGCTCTCTATCACTCGCTCTCTACTACTCTCTACTACTCACTCTACTACTCACTCTCTACTACTCCCTACTACTCACTCTCCTACTCACTCTCTACTACTCTCTACTACTCACTCTCTACTACTCCACTACTCTCTACTACTCACTCTCTACTGCTCTACTACTCCCTACTACTCTCTCTCTACTACTCACTCTCTACTACTCATGCTCTACTACTCTCTACTAATCACTCTCTACTACTCTCTCTCTACTACTCTCTACTACTCTTTACTACTTACTCTACTACTAACTTTCTACTACTCACTCTCTACTACTCTCTACTACTCACTCTCTACTACTCACTCTCTACTACTCTCTACTACTCACTCTCGACTACTCTCTACTACTCACTCTACTACTCACTCTCTACTACTCTCTACTACTCACTCACTATTACTCACTCTCTACTACTCTCTACTACTCACTCTCTACTACTCTATACTACTCACTCTCTACTACTCACTCTCTACTACTCACTCTACTACTCTCTACTGCTCACTCTCTGCTACTCTCTCCACTACTCTCTACTACTCTCTACTACTCACTCTCTACTCTCTACTCTCTATTACTCATCCTCTACCCTCTACCTCTCTACCTCTCTCTACCTCTCTCTCTACTACTCTCTACCTCTCTACCTCTACCTCTCTACCTCTACCTCTCTACCTCTACACCTCTACCTCTCTACCTCTCTCTACCTCTCTCTACACGCACACATATGCACATATGCACATATATATGCATATGTCATAAGTAGGACTGTTAGCGCTCTAGTTGTTCTTTAGAACACTCTGGGACAGAATTGGGCTATACTTGGGCTACATCTGGGTGATATTTGTGCTACATTTGGGCTCTTTTGTCTCTGATGGCCATCTTGGGAGACTTATTTGTTATGAAGTTTCCTAATTTCCTCATTTACTACAGTCTCCTCAGTAGGAATACTTTCAGTTTTTTACTTTGATTCCATCAAGAAGGCATTCAGATGTGTCACACATTTGCCATAAATTCAGAATGTTGGCACTCTAGTTGCTCATTAGATCACTGTAGTAAAGCTACTGCTCACCAGGGAAGTCTGCTGCTGGTATTGAAAGTGCATGTTTCAGTCTGCATGTCAGAATTTTTTAATGAAATAGAAGAGGATTTGAGAAGTCACTCAAAATGTGCCCTAATTTTTCTTTCTGCAGCACTAATCATACTTTCTATGACAAAATGAACCCCCTCATTTTGTTCCTTTTTAAATCAAATGTTTTAAGAGTTACCACTTTATTCCAATCAAGATGGCTTCAGGTGTGCCATACGTTTATCATAAGTAGAACTATTAGCACTCTAGTTGTTCTTTGGAACACTCTGGGAAGCTTCAGTAGAACACAAAGGAATCAACTGACTGTCTCTGCCTTTGTTGGATGTACATATTTTACTGAGAATGTCAGACTTCATTCTCACATGACTGAGAAAGTTAATGTGAATTTACAGAAAATATGCTCTCAGTTTAGCTTATAGATCACCTTCCAAACCTCTGTGGGAAAAGCATGAGAAAATAGTTTTCTCTCAAACATGATTCATGATATCCCAGCAGAAGGTTTTTTCACATGGTAAAATCACCTTAGAACATACCACAATTCCTAAAATGAGTATGGTACCATCAACAAATGAATTATAATGTAACTAAAGTCTTAAAATCTTCTATTAACTGCAATGCTTTTTAATGAGGTGCTATCATGTATATTGGTCTCAAGATGGCTATCAACACTTCTTGGATGAAGTGCTGACAGCCAATCAGATCTCACGATGAGATGTATGGTTAGGCTCCGCCCAGATATATATGTGATTTCACTTTTGATTTTCTCAGGAACTACTGAACGGATCTACACCATTTCAGCAAAAGGCACGACTCTGAACCAAGGTCTACCTTTCTGCCAAATTTAGTGTAATTCCGTTCAGCAGTTCTGGCTAGAGCTGCGACTAAAGGTCCCTAGGGAAAATTGCATGGGGATGCAATGGATTTTCTCGGCCCCCTCCTGATGAATCACCCTGAGACTTTCAGGATTGGAGCGGACCGGAGCGGGCCACGAGTTTTGAAAATTTCACAAAGATTTGTCAACCGGCGCCAAAGTTATTCTAAATAGAATGTTGCAGATTTCCTATGGATAATAGGTGCTAACTATAACTACCTACTGGCGACCACCAATAGGCAATATATATTTATATAAATATAAATATATATATTACCTACTGGCGGTCGCCAGTAGGTAGTTATAGTTAGGACCCTGTTTCCATAGGAAATCCGCAACATTCTATTTTGAATAACTTTGGCGCCGGTCGACGAATCCTCGCGAATTTCTCAAAATAGGTGGGGCGCTACGCTCCGCTCCTACCCTGAAAGTCTCGGGGGGATTCGTCAAGCGGGGGCTGAGATAAAAGGGGGGTCCCAAAACGCATTTTTCCCATGCATTTTTCCATAGGACCTTTAGACAGGGCTACAGCCCGAACGGCTGAACAGAATTACTAGAAATTTGGCAGAGAGGTAGTCCTCAGGTCAAGGAAGTGCCTTTTGTAGGTTTGGTGTAAATCTGTTCAGTAGATTCTGAGAAAATAGCATTTAAATCAATATATATATCTGAGCCAGCTTACGGTACGCTTACCGTAAGCTTACCGTACGCGTACGGTGGCGTGCGCGAGCGCGATTCTGATTGGCTGTTACATCTAAGTAAACATTCGAATCGGTCGAAACCAGGAAGCGGCGGCCGCCATTTTCTCTCTCGCACTCTGAGGGGGGGGCTGTAAACAAAGGCAAAAAACATATAAAGGGGCTGGTTAGACAGCGCCCATGCACATAGCCATGTTAGTTGAGTCCTCAAAGGCCAAAAACGGTAAATTTTTATTTTTTGAAAATTTCGCCGATTACGCTTACCGTACGCGTACGGTGCGCTTACGCTAAAAATTTAAATAAAAAAAAAAAAAAACACTCTCTGTGCATATTATTGTCATCACTTACAAATTAAATTTAACAGATTACCTATCACAAGGAAGCGCATAATATGTCCTCCATGTGCGCACGGTGCGTAACGTGGGCACGCGGTGCGCATAGCGCACTGCGTGCCCACCTTGCGTGTACGGCACTAACTGCGTAAAGTGGGCGCGCGGTGCGCGAAGCGCACTGCGAGCTCACCGTGCGCGCACGGTGCGCGCACGGAACGAACTGCGTTAAGTGGGCGTGCACGCCACGAATGGCGTAAAGTAACTTAGCATTTAAAAAACCGTACAAATTCACTGAAAAAACCATAGGTTTCACACACGTTATAGTTAGGAATTAGCATTTAAAAAACCTTGCAAATTCACTGAAAAAACCATAGGTTTCAGACATGTTATAGTTAGCGGAAATTTTACTGATAAAAAACCAATGAAATTCCCCCGTTATAGTTAGTGCAGGCAACTATAACTCACGCGACCGCAATCTTCTGCTGATGACATATGTGTCTTTATGAAAAAAAAATATTTCTAATATATGTATAGCTAAAAATTTATGGAAGAAGACATGGGCAAATAAGTGTCTAAATACAGTATTAGCATCAGCAGAGGATTGCGGTCGCGTGAGTTATAGTTGCCTGCACTAACTATAACGGGGGAATTTCATTGGTTTTTTATCAGTAAAATTTCCGCTAACTATAACATGTCTGAAACCTATGGTTTTTTCAGTGAATATATATATATATATCAGCAAAGCACTCTCCTCTCTCGTATCTGACCAGCTAAGCAGAAGGGAGCACGGACCAGGGATTCTTTTCCAATATCGGTTTATTCACAAGACTAAAACAAAACAAACCAGGCAGCCATAACGCGTTTCATCCCTCATGGGGGACTTGATCACATGACGCAGATTAACCAATGACATGCGGTATTTAAAGGAAAAACATTTTTTTACATTTTTTAACATCACGTCATCTGATTGGGCAATATTTCGATAGTGGTTTCCTATGTAAATTTCATTTCCTATGACACTTAATCAGCATAAATGTGCAGTGAAACGTTGTTATTTAGACTTTCACATAAATCTCAGGATAAATCCTGTAATGTTCAACGTAAAATATTTGCAATATTGATTAAAGAAATTAGGCCCAATTTTATAATGGTAATCCAGAATAAAAATAGGATGAAATATGATAAAACAACATAACATAACGCTTAAGTTGATCCTAATGTAATGAGGTAGAATTGTTGTTACTAGTGCAACATATAGTTTCTCCAGTGTTAAAACCAACATATTGTGGGAATTCCCTCATATGAATAAATATCAAGAATAAATATATTTAAATAACACGAATCACAATTAAGATGGTTAGAACAGGTTAAAAATAGACTGTGCATAAATATATCTTGTTAAAGACACACACAAATACACAATAAATATCAATCCTTAAATATTAAATATT